>NW_027362761.1:266698418-269684758 GCF_046119375.1 Phyllobates terribilis | reverse complement strand
CCTCCTCAGCCTCCTCCTCCTCCTCCTCCTCCTCCTCCTGTTCAGCCTCCTCCTCCTCCTCCTCCTGTTCAGCCTCCTCCTCCTCCTCCTCCTCCTCCTCCTCCTCCTCCTCCTCCTGTTCAGCCTCCTCCTCCTCCTCCTCCTCCTGTTCAGCCTCCTCAGCCTCCTCCTCCTCCTCCTCCTCCTCCTCCTCAGCCTCCTCCTCCTCCTCCTCCTCAGCCTCCTCCTCCTCCTCCTCCTCCTCCTCCTCAGCCTCCTCCTCCTCCTCCTCCTCCTCCTGTTCAGCCTCCTCAGCCTCCTCCTCCTCCTCCTCCTCCTCCTCCTCCTCCTCCTCAGCCTCCTCCTCCTCCTCCTCCTCCTCAGCCTCCTCCTCCTCCTCCTCCTCCTCCTCAGCCTCCTCAGCCTCCTCCTCCTCCTCCTCCTCAGCCTCCTCCTCCTCCTCCTCCTCCTCCTCCTCAGCCCCCTCCTCCTCCTCCTCCTCAGCCTCCTCCTCCTCCTCCTCAGCCTCCTCCTCCTCCTCCTCCTGTTCAGCCTCCTCCTCCTCAGCCTCCTCCTCCTCCTCCTCCTCCTGTTCAGCCTCCTCCTCCTCCTCCTCCTCCTCCTGTTCAGCCTCCTCCTCCTCCTCCTCCTCCTCCTCCTCCTGTTCAGCCTCCTCCTCCTCCTCCTCCTCCTCCTCCTCAGCCTCCTCCTCCTCCTCCTCCTCCTCCTCCTCCTCCTCAGCCTCCTCCTCCTCCTCCTCCTCCTCCTCCTCCTCAGCCTCCTCCTCCTCCTCCTCCTCCTCCTCCTCCTCAGCCTCCTCCTCCTCCTCCTCCTCCTCCTCAGCCTCCTCCTCCTCCTCCTCCTCCTCCTCCTCCTCCTCAGCCTCCTCCTCCTCCTCCTCCTCCTCAGCCTCCTCCTCCTCAGCCTCCTCCTCCTCCTCCTCCTCCTCCTCCTCCTCCTCAGCCTCCTCCTCCTCCTCCTCCTCCTCCTCCTCCTCCTCCTCCTCCTCAGCCTCCTCCTCAGCCTCCTCCTCCTCAGCCTCCTCCTCCTCCTCCTCAGCCTCCTCCTCCTCCTCCTCCTCCTCCTCAGCCTCCTCCTCCTCCTCCTCCTCCTCCTGTTCAGCCTCCTCCTCCTCCTCCTCCTCCTCCTCCTCCTCAGCCTCCTCCTCCTCCTCCTCCTCCTCCTCCTCCTCCTCCTCCTCCTCAGCCTCCTCCTCCTCCTCCTCCTCCTCCTCCTCCTCCTCCTCCTCCTCCTCCTCCTCCTCAGCCTCCTCCTCCTCCTCCTCCTCCTCCTCCTCCTCAGCCTCCTCCTCCTCCTCCTCAGCCTCCTCCTCCTCCTCCTCCTCCTCCTCCTCCTCCTCCTCCTCCTCAGCCTCCTCCTCCTCAGCCTCCTCCTCCTCCTCCTGTTCAGCCTCCTCCTCCTCAGCCTCCTCCTCCTCCTCCTCCTCCTGTTCAGCCTCCTCCTCCTCCTCCTCCTCCTCCTCCTCCTCAGCCTCCTCCTCCTCCTCAGCCTCCTCCTCCTCCTCCTCCTCAGCCTCCTCCTCCTCCTCCTCCTCCTCCTCCTCAGCCTCCTCCTCCTCCTCCTCCTCAGCCTCCTCCTCCTCCTCCTCCTCCTCCTCCTCCACCTCCTCCTCCTCCACCTCCTCCTCCTCAGCCTCCTCCTCCTCCTCCTCCTCCTCCTCCTCCTCAGCCTCCTCCTCCTCAGCCTCCTCCTCCTCCTCCTCCTCCTCCTCCTGTTCAGCCTCCTCCTCCTCCTCCTCCTCCTCCTCCTCATGTTCAGCCTCCATCTCAGATATCACCACATCAGTTACAAGCTGGAAGCATTGCAGTACTGCCTCCGCCAAGCGGCAACAGGCTGTGCTGAAACTCCTAAGCTTAGGTGATAAACCTCACACTGCTTGTGAGTTGTGGACAGCTGTGAAAGAGCAGGCAGATCTGTGGCTGAGACCGCTGAACCTACATCCCGGCATGGTCGTGTGTGACAATGGCCGTAACCTGGTGGCTGCTCTGAGGCGAGGTGAGATCACACACGTACCATGCCTGGCTCATGTGCTTAACCTTGTGGTTCAGCGGTTTCTTAAATCATACCCCGAGTTGCCAGATCTGCTCGTGAAAGTACGCCGCCTGTCAGCTCATTTTCACAAGTCGGCTACAGCTTCCGCCGCCCTTGCTGTGTTGCAGCAGTGTTTGCAGCTTCCGGCACACCGACTGGTGTGTGATGTCCCCACACGTTGGAACTCTACCCTCCACATGTTGCAAAGGATTTGTGAGCAGAAGAGAGCAGTTGTGGAGTACCAGCTGCAACAAGGCCGTCGATATTCAGGTCAGACTCCACACATAAGACCTCAGGAGTGGACCTGGATGTCTGACATATGTACCATCCTGACAAACTTTGAGGAGGCCACCAAGATGGTGAGTGGTGATGACGCCATCATTAGTGTCAGCATCCCACTTGTCTGTCTTTTGCAACGCTCTCTGCAGAGAATTAAAGAGGAGGCATTGCAGCCAGAGTATGATGAGATGGATCAAGAAGCCGTAGCGGGCGATTACACACAGCCCAGCCTCATCTCATCCCAACGTGCATTGGGGGACAATGAGGAGGAGGAGGAGGAGGAAGAACAGGAGCTGCTATCATGTGTTGTAGACGGTAGTACTTGTACAAGTGTACCCGTTGGTTCAGCGTGGGTGGCCTGAGGACAGGGGGGAGGAGGAGGAGGAGGAGGAGAGCATGGTCCGTCGTCATCTTGGTGAGGACACGGAAATTTTGCCCGTTACCAGTCTGGCACGCATGGCTGACTTTGTTACGCTGCCATAACCGTGACCCTCGCGTTGTCAAAATGTTGGGTGACAGTCATTACTGGTTGGTGACACTTGTAGACCCCCGCTACAAGGAGAACTTTCACTCTCTTATTCCTGAGGTGGAGAGGTCTACAAAAATGGGGCAATACCAGTAGGCCCTTGCTGCAGAACTCTTAAAAAAATTCCCATCTGAACACGCTAGCGGCAGAGGTCACAGTTCGTTGCCCAACCAAGGCGTACAGGCGAGAGAGATGCAACTCCAATCCAGCAGAGGCAGGGGAACACTGTCAACGTTCTGGGACAGTTTTCTGACACCCGCCCAGCTTACAGGCCCTGAGGCGCGGGGTACTCTCACAAGGAGTGGAAAGTTTCAAAAGATGGTGAGGGAGTACCTTGCCGATCGTACCAGCGTCCTCCGTGATTCCTCTGTGCCTTTTAATTATTGGGTATCCAAGCTGGACACTTGGAATGAACTCGCTATGTACACCATGGAGGTCCTGGCCTGCCCTGCCGCTAGCGTGTTATTGGAGCGTGTTTTTAGTGCCGCTGGGGGAATTATAACTGATAAGCGCACTCGCCTGTCAACTGACAATGCTGACAAGCTGACCCTTATCAAAATGAACAAGGGCTGGATTGGGCCAGACTTCTCGTCACCACCAAATGACAGCAGAGTAACATAAAGTCAAATCCACTGTGTTATTTCGGGAGGTGTATTCACATGCACCGCTTCACACCCACACATGGGTATACGCTTCCTCGTTTTGGCTGTTTAATCTTCTTCTCCTTCTCCTCAGCCTCCACCACCACTATACCACCAGGGTGCCAGCATTGCAAGTTCCTCCGTCCTAATTTTTGGCAGCTTTTGCTGGGAAAGCATAAGCAAATACCATGGGACACCCACTCCCCAATAATGGGACTTATGTTTGTAATATGCTGTACTGCATGGCTCTTGTAAGGGGCATTGCAAGTTGCTCCGTCCTAATTTTGGCAGCTTTTGCTGGGAAAGCATAAGCAAATACCATGGGTCACCCACTCCCCAATAATGGGACTTATGTTTGTAATATGCTCTACTGCATGTGCCGCGCCCCCTGGGCCATGTGTACACGTGTGTGGGATACCCGGTGCCGGGTCTCTGGGGTCTGTAGTCTCCGTGGCGGTGACCCGGTCCCGTGGCTCAGGCTGGTCAAACCAGTGGCAATCTTTCTTAGGTTTTGAGGTTAATTGTCCGACTGCGCCACCCGTGGATTGCGGTCAGGGAGTACCACTGCTGTGAGGCAGACCGCTGAGGCTGGTGTTGTGTGCGCAGCAGAGAATGGGATAACTCCCCACGGGAGGAGTATAGCCTCAGGGCAGTGAGTGTGGATGATGGGGGTGATGGTGCACGAGCGCAGCAGGAACGACTCAGAGTCTTTGCAGTGCAGTTCAGGGTCTTTACTGATGATTATAAGGTAGACCCTCCCGGGATTACTGGCTAGCATAAGAGGCCAGGTCAGTCTGTGAGCAAGCAGGAGTTCCCCTGGCCAGGTGGAGTTGTAGGCCTCCCCGTCTGTCTGCACTCTTCCTGGCTACCTTGCTGTAAGCGGGTAGAAGTAGCCCACGTCCCTGAGTGTACCGTGTAGTGCTCACCCGTATGGCTGGTGACTTGGGGCCTTCTGTTAGCCTCTGCTCCACGACGGCGGTGCTGGTCCCTTGCTTGTGACTGAGCCTCCAGGCTTCTATGGCCAGAGGACCTGAAATCCCCTGCCGGCTGGTTTCTGCTGCTGGATATATAAGTCCTCACAGCCTCGGACTCCTGTGTCCGGTTCCTATTGTCTTCTGCCAGGGCGAGCTCTGCTCAGCTTCCAGCCCCTCGTCTTTAGCTCCTACAGAGCTCCTTGCTGTTACTTTCCCTTGCTCTCACTCTGACTCTGACTGTTCTCTGACTCACTCAACCCCGCCCCAGATCCAGTTTATAAGGGCAGAATTCTCCCCTCCCAGGACTGGGGCAGGAGGATGTTGCATGTTTAAGGGATCCTGACCAGGAAACCTCCCACTTGCTCTCCGACATAATCTCTATTACTGTGGTGACCAGACCCCTGGGGTGCCACACATGGCTCTTGTAAGGGGCATTGCAGTACCTCATAATTTTTGGAAAGCATTCCATGCACTGCTTAGGCCAACAGTGCACAGGAGACCCAGTTGCTATAAATGGAAAAAAAAGGTTTAGTTAATGCCCTCTGACCTCCATGTCATTTCCAAGGGGCATTGGAGTGCCTCGAAATTTTTGGTAGGCATTGCACTCACTGTATGCCCTATAACTGTGTAGCCGAACCGCTCCTTTTGTTACAGAAACATATCCTACAAGACATATCTGGTTGACTGGCCTGATATTGATGTGAATGGTCCCTGTTCCTCCTGCTCTTTCTCCTTTGCCACTACCTCATCCATCATTCATCACCTGAAGCTTTGTTTTAACGGGAGTCATAGAACTTGGATAGTAGCAGGAAAACATCCAGCAATCCTCGGAGGAGGTAGGATATGCGCCAAAACGCTGACCTCCTCAGGCCTAGCCGCTACTACATACATGCGCTTGCATTACAACAAAACAAAGCAGATGCTAACTTCTATCATCCTCATCATGCTCCTCACCTTGGCACTCTCAACTCCCCTGATGGAGAAGCCAGGGCCCACCGGAGGAGTCTGATAGTCCGGTGGGCTCGGCCAATGCTGCCCTAAAGCAGGCCAGGCTAACAAAAGTGTGGGAAAGGTTACCGGGACAAATAGGGGTGGCTGGGGACAGAGTATGGACACCCGGCCACCCCCTAGAGGCTGGGGAGCAAGCGGGGACACCCGGCCACCAGGCGGCTGGGGACTGAGTATGGATACCAGGCCGCCGACACAGCCATGGCGTGGTGGCCAGATTCCGCCTCCACATGCCTAAAAGGCCCAATTTAAAGTGCAAGCAAGCAAGCAGTATGGTTTTGCAGCCTGGGGGTGGGTGGGTGGCAGGCTGCATACTTGCGCTTGCATTGCAAGGAATGGGAGAGGTACAATTGAACACTGCCCTGGGACAAGGACTTGAATGGGGATAGTTGCAAGTCTGCAACGACCGGTGCAAGGTGGGAGGCATCTTCGCATGTACCATAAACAGGGGTTTGGCATGCACACACTACAGCGGAATAGGCTCTCCTTCCCACTAAATGCACTGGGGAGGGCACAGGTAATGTTTTGGTATACACGCTTAATCTTATGTATGAGACACAAATAGGGGCGGCTGGGGACTGAGTATGGATACCTCGCTGCCGAAGCAGCCATGAGGTAGTGGCCAGCTTCGGCCTCCTCTAAACTAAAAGGCCCCATTTCAAGTGCAAGCTAGCAGTATGAATTGCAGTCTGGGGGTGGGTGGGTGGCAGGCTGCACACTTACACTTGCATTAAAAGAAAACATAGCAGATGCTAACTTCTGTCATCATCATCATGTTCCTCACCTTGGCACTCTCAACTCCACCGATGGAGAAGTCAGGGCCCACCGGAGGAGTCTGGTTCTCTGGTGGGCTCGTCCAATGCTGCCTAAAGCAGGCCGGGCTAAGAAAAGTGTATGGGGGGATGTTCCAAGGAGAAATGGGGGCGGCTGGGGACCGTTTATGGACACCCGACTGCCCCCAGGCGGCTGGGGACCGTGTGGACACTCGGCCGCGGGGCGGCTGAGGACTGAGTATGGACACCCGGGCGGCTGGGGACTGAGTATGGATTCCAGGCCGCCAACACAGCCATGACGTGGTGGCCAGATTCCGCCTCCACATGCCAAAAAGGCCCAATTTCAAGTTCAAGCAAGCAAGCAGTATGGTATTGCAGCCTGGGGGTGGGTGGGTGGCAGGCTGCATACTTGCGCTTGTATTGCAAGGAATGGGGGAGGTACAATTGAACACTGCCCTGGGACTAGAACTTGCATGGGGATAGTTGCAAGTTTGCATCTTCTGATGCGGCAAGGATCACTTATGATGGGCACACTTTTAGACAGTGACCTGGGAGTCAGAGATGCTTCCAGGGGTCTTCCCCATGCTGTTCCCATGTCCAGCACTTTATGCATGTGTCACACAGCACATGGCCAGATAAGGTTGTAAAATGTAAAAATGACATTTCCCGGTGAATGCATTTGTCATAGTTGAAAGCAATACAAAAGTGCAAAAACGCATAAAAAATGCTACTTGTGAACATAGCCGAAGGTGTGGAGGAGTATTTTTGTTTTTGGTCATTTATTTTACCTTATACACAAGTCTTTTCCCTGGAAAGGATGTTCCTTAACATATTTCACAGGAAAAAAGTTTCACTTTCGTTTTATTGTGAGCCTGTAAAAGTGGCTTAATACCTCTGACCACGTTGTTGACAGCAGTGACCTAGGGGTCAGAAATGCTTCCTGGGGCGATCCCCATGCTGTCCCCATGTCATTTGAGCACTGTCACTATCGTTTTGGGCACTTGTTAGGCTTTTAAAAGACTGCCGGGGGTGCCACCGCAAAAATGCTCGAGTCTCCCATAGACTAACATTGGGCTCGTTGCTCGGGTCGAGCACCCGAGTATCACGGCGAGCTCGGCCCGTGCTTCGAGCACCCGAGCATTTTAGTGCTCGCTCAACAATAGTGAAGAGCCAATACAGGGATGTTAGGGATGACAGGGTGATGCTAGATCAACCTAGGGTGATCAACCAGGGTGATGCTAGATCAACCTCCACACACCCTTCCCCCCCTTTCCTCCCTTTCCCTAGAGTCTTGGCTCCCTTTCCCTCTTCCCTTTGTGTTGCATTGTCTTTCCCGCACCTTGCGTGACAACATCAAGTTGCTCCGCCTGGGACCTGACTTTCTGCATGCCTAAAGTGACACACAGACTACAGAACAGAGTGGCAGTGCAGAGAGATCACCGGCTCCCTACTTTACTACAACTTAACTATCATCGTGCTCTGGGCGGTCCCCCCTGAGTCAGGGACCCAGGGCAACCTCTACATCTGCCCCTCCTGTAGCTATGCTACAGAATCCCTACATTAGGCATAACAAATGGGGTTTCATCTAGTAAAAAAAAGCTGGCCTTTTTATCCGAATGGCATAAAAAAAAAATTGTCTCCATGCGGCAACTTGGAATACCTAGCAGGAAATTACTGTACTTTTTAATTAAAAACAAATGACAAAGTGAAAGATAATTTTCCAAATTTGATAAAACTGACCATTAGCAGCATCAGGTCTGCACTTCGCAGTTGTGGAATCCCAACATGTTTATCTTCTTTATACAACCCTCATGGCAGCATTTTGAGGACATGGTTTGCTGCTCTCACTGCATGAGTGTTGTCCTTAGCATTAAAGTGGCAATTAACATTGGGTAACTGCTGTGTTAGTACTATTAGACCTCACCTTACAAATCCCATATGTTGCAGTGATAGGCTGTGCGAATCTCCTTAGACCCAAAAAGTCCAATCCTAATTCCTGTTGGAGAGTCAGGTCGATTAAATCTTGGTTAAGTGTATGGTATGGTACTTATGACCGACCATGTGATATTTCAGTTTTTCTTTTTTAATAAATTAGCAAAAATGTTTACGTTTTCTGTTTTGTTTTTTTTTCAGTCAAGATGGGGTGCGGAAAGTACTTTAATGAGGAAAAAAATGAACTTTTTAGATTTACCAAATGGCTGCAATGAAACAGAGTGAAAAATTTAAAGGGGTCTGAATACTTTTTGTACCCACTGTATATAAGCATTTATGGATTGAAGAACAGGCGCTGAGTAGGTCATAGTTTTAGTTGACATATGACAACTGGTGACAAGCTCCCTATTAGCAACCTGTATACCACCAGGCATTTGATGTGAACTATGATGATGCGCTATTCCAGGACCAAACTATTAGTGTAGCCCATAAACATAACTTGGTGCTTCTGAGCCACAATTCAAAATCTGTAGCAGCACCTGTGATGACTCTGCATCCATTAGGAAAATCTGGCCACTTGTGAGGGGAGGGGGTGGGGGTGTGAACTAATCATGCCATATGTACTATTCCTTTGTTTAGTAAGTCAAGGGACATGAGCCATTGTTTCATGTGAGACTGTGTAATGCCCCTTTTTTGTATGATAATTTGTGGTATGCCTGCTGATTACAAATTGCATCAGCCCCCTGCAGTGTACTAGTCTGCATCATTTAGAGGACAATTATGCAGTCTAATTGAACTAGCGAACAATGAGGGAACAGCCGTGATTATCTACCGCCCACCCAAATCCCTTGTGACACAATGCCCTGAAATGGGAGCTGAGGGACATACAAAGGGCCTGGTTTTGTCACCAGTGCGACTCTACGGGACTTCAGCCTAGGGACCATGGTTCCAGCTGGTGGATTACAGGACTGCGCCACTGCCCAACACTGAGCCCACAAATTGGTTTGGATAACCCAGGTTGGGACAATCCGGTCACCTGGCCTCATACCTTGCTGTGCTTGGTCAGCTTCCTAAGCTTGCCACTACCTCCTCTCAGTGGGTGCCCACTAAAAGCGGGGTGTTGCTGGTTGGGGTAGTTGGCCCAGGATGTCCCGCAGACTCTGGGGTTCTAATCATTGGCGAGCCAGTGGAAGGGTGAGACTCTGTCACTTGCACCATCTTGTGTCTTTGCTGGGAATGTAATATATGCTGTTAACTATTGGTGACCCAATAAAGTCTTACTGGAGTGTGGTACACTCACTCTGTGTTTTGAGTAGTGTTCTGCCCACAGGAAAAGTAGTATGGGCGTTCAGTGGGATGAGCTCCTTTCTAACCACAAGACAGCCAGGCCAGAGGACGAGAGCACCCACTGACCCTTTTTTTTTCTCCACAGCGCCCTCCACTAACAATGTGCTATTTCTAATGCGCTCTCATTGTATGAGGGTGAACGGCTTCAGCATTATCCTAAATTAAATTCTTAAAACAAAGTCAGATATCTGTATTATCATGGTCTGAGTACAGATTGTGACTGCAGGATTGATCGAGCCTCAAAAATGCCTATAGGACAGTAGCATTTAAATCAGAAGACCCAGTGTGTCAGCTTGGAAATCATGAAATCATGGTCTGTGATTAGATATTTTTGTTTACAGATGTCTTTATTTGGACTTATTTTGTAAATTCATAGTGAAAAAAGAGTTTTGCGATGTACGAGTTGGTGTGATTGGGTTTAATTTCCTAGTGGACGATGCAAGTAAAAGCAACAGTTCTGCACTTTTATGACCAAAGAATTATAATTACTTTTTAGGCTAGGTTTACTCAACATATATTTGAATGTTTGGAGTAGATTTTGAGTGCGGATTTGTAAACTAAAATCCACATTGTTCCTGTATTTAAAATCTGTGCAACTTTTACTGCACTTATTCATGTGGTTTTTGTTACGGAATTGCCAGAACCATTCCAGTGGATCAAACTGCAGATTTAAGGCTCTGCTGAAATGAATGGGTAAAATCCACACCAAAACTATGCCATCTGCAAGTAATGAAATGCTGCACATTAAAAAAAAATGTGCTTGTATTCCTCACAAGAAATAAGCAGCATGAGAGCAAGCTAAAACGCAGGTACTATAAAATGCTGCAGGGTTTGTCTTAAAAATCCACACTAAATGCTCATTGTGAACCCAACTCAAATCAGATTGTTTTCGTTGACCCTAGATAGATCATACTGATTTATAGGATTAGCTGATGTTTCCTGATGTGTGTTTTTTCACACAAGAACTAAAGATATTGATCTCAACTGAAATTTCTTTTGATATGTGCGATACCATTATCATCTACATTAGCTCTGCTATGCCACTTCCTTTGACGTTGTGTATGTGTATATATACAGGGCTCAGCATTAAACTCCTTTGAAAAGTAAGAATTGAATCAATATCTCACTGGGCACAAGAAGAATTTCAAACATTTTGACAAGCCTGAGTTTTATAAAACCTTTTTTAACCCGTAACATGAAAGTACGGTTAATATCACTTTCTTTACAAAATCATCTTCAGTTTTACTCAATTAGTTGATGCAGAAATTAATTCACAACACATCAAAAACTACTCCATCTAGTATTTTGTATGACCTCCATGATCTTTAAGGACCGCACCAAGTCTTCTAGGCATGAAATGAACAAGCTAGTCCCATAATGCAACATCTATTTCCATTCTTCAAGAACGACCTATTTTAGAGCCTGGCTGGAGAGTGATGCTCAATGTTTCTCTTCAGATGTCCACATAGGTGCTCAGTTGAATCAGCTCAGGAGACATTCTTGGCCACTGAATCACGTTCACCCTGTTTTTCTTCTGAAATGCAAAAATGGCCTTAGATGTTTGTGACGCGCCCCCTGGGCCGCGCTTGCGTTCGGATACCCGGACCCGGACCCGTTGTGGATGCTGGGGGTTGTAGTCCTCGTGTGGCGGGGACCCGGTCCCGTGGCTCAGGGTGGTCAACTCAAATGACGGTCTCTAAACCGAATGTCCGACTACGCCACCCGTGGATTGTGGTCAGAATGAACCGCCGCTGCAGGGCAGACTGCTGAGGCTGGTGTTGGGAGTGCAGCAGGGGATAGTATAACTCCCCATGGGAGGAGTGTAGCCTCAGGGCAGCAAGTGAGGATGTAGGGGGGGGGATGGTGCACGGGAGCAGCAGTAACGACAGAGTCCTGTAATGCAGTCCAGGGTATTTACTCACAGTTCTTTATCCACGTTACTACAGCTGGTCATAACGTCCCACGTCGCACTGTGCTCACCAGGTGAGGGGCTCTGCCTACTCCCAGATAACTTTGGAGCGTTTCACAGGACCCCCGTTGTGTGTCCTTTCTCTGGCCTGTCATACCCCGCCAGTGACCTCCCTTCTGTCCGGCTGCCTCGGGCCTTCTCTGGTAAACCTTGGCGCCAGTTTCCCTGACCCTATATGGAGCCTTCCTAGTGGGTGTAGCTAGGGGCTGCGCCACGTGAAATGTCACAGCCTCCAGTTTCTAGCTGAGGGTAGTTCCCAGCCTCCACTAGTTTTGGGGACCGGTCTCCCCCTTTGGCCTGACCCTTCTACGCAGGTAGATTCGGGCGTGCGGTGGCGACTCGCCGGTCCACACCTCTGGGGTCCCTTCGTTCCTTGTTCCTGGAGCCTCCTCCGCTCCTCTTCCTTCCCTCTCCTTCCTTCTGCTTCCTCCAGGCTCCGGCCTTTCTCTTAGGCCTGCCTGCGGAGCAGAGCCCATGCTGAGCCTCGGCTCCCACCTCCTGCTCCCTCTTCTTCACTGTCTGAACTCAACTTCTCCCTGTCTCTAAGATGGTGCCCACCTTTTATACCTCCCTCTAGGTGCACCCAGGAACTGCCCTCTCCCTCCTATGCACTACAGGGTCCCCCCCTTCCTCGGTGTTCCCTCCCCCCACTCTAGCCAGGGACAGGTACTGTCGTGCTCTACTTGTAGCATAACGGTCGCCCTGCCCCCTGGAAATGTGGTGTAATGCATGCAGGTGTCGGGGTCCTGATCCACACTCCATCCTTACCTGGAAGTGAGATATCGCACATCTGGTTGAGATGCAATACCTCTGTAGCAACCGAGCCCTCGGGGTGCTACATTTGTTTTTTGGATCATCGTAAATGTGCACTTTTCCAGCATGACAAAGGACACAACAGTGATGGTAGCACCTCTTTCAATATAGAGCAGTACACCTGTGAATTCATGATGCCATCAATGAAATATAGCTCCCCAACACCAGCAGCACTCATGAAGCTGCACATGAGGACACTGCCACCACGTTTCACTGTAGGCACCATCTTTGTACTCCTCACTTTTGTGTTGCCATACAGTTTGAAGTCATCAATTCCAAACACCTTTATCTTGGTCTCATCACTCCAGAGTATAGACATGGTAGTTGTCATATTTTTCAGAATGGGCTCTGGCAAATTGTAGGTGTCTTTTTTGTGCCTGGGCTTTAGGAGAGGCTTCCTTCTTGGAGGACACCCGTACATGCCATTCCTCTACAGTGTATGCCTTATTGTGTCACGGGAAACATTCACCCCGATTTGACTTTCTACATCTTTAACTAACTGCAGTGAACTTGAATGTTGATTTTCTTCAACCCTTCTCATCAGAAAACGCTGTCTAGGTGTTTTAACTTCTGTGCTTCTCCTGGATGTCTCTGTGTGATGGTTGCAATTCCATCTTTGTTAAATTTTTCTCTCACTTTTGCAGCAGTTTTCTGACATAAGTAAACCTTTTCTGATCCTTATAGCCTTCACCTTTTATTGTGTAAAGAAATTATTTTCTTTCTCAGGTTTTTTGACATTTCTTAATGTAAAGCCCTTTTCTAGTCAACTGTCTGCTGGACACCTGTTAATGAATAATTAGAGGTACCTGTGGTTGATTTCTTGTTAGAATTTTGTAGTATAAACTTTGTTCCCAAGACTTTCATTGGGGTGTACTCATTTTTGAAACATGGTCTTGAATGAATTTATGAAAATTACTTTTTAGATGCGCAAAATAGAAAATCTTGCTTGAAAGTAAGTTTTGTAGTATGGAAAATGATTCTGAATGGAAACCTACAGGTTTTAAATGTTTTCTGACAAATATGTTGGTATTCCTGTTGTTATGATCTGCAACAAGAACTAAGGAAAGATAGGGGAAAGCTGTCCCTACAATAAGACTAAGCTGAATCCCTACGATGTAGCGGGCTGCCTGTTCCTAGTGAACAGACCCGTCTTCGTCCTCGGCTAGTCTGAACGAAGACTTATAGAATTAAGGGAGGGGTCCCTAAAAGAACTAAGGACTGGGACAAAAATGGGACACCTCCTAAACAGAAATGGTTGTAGAAAACAAAAGACAAACTGACAAAGTACTAGAGGTCCCAGTGGACCAATCAAACTGACAGAGATGGGCACCGAAGCGCCAGGCTAGCAAAACAGTCAAACAACACTGAAGTCCTGCAAAGCCAGAAGGGCGGAGCTGGAATATATAGGCAGATGGTCATGTGACTGCAAAACACAAGATGGCAAAAACTAACAGGAGGGTTCTAACACCTTTTGTACCTACACCTGACTGCATGGGGTAAATTGCCTGTGCCAATTTGCCCCCTCCCCTTCCTTTAAAAGGGTTGTCCACTACTTATTATGGGCCCCGGGGGGGATACATTGTGGGGGGAATAAGTGTCTTTGTAATTACCATCTGTTGCAGTTACTGCCTGTGAGCGGCGCTATCGGTGGCTGCTCACAGGCATCACATAACCCCCGTCTGCAGCCGGCTCTGACATCCGCTGATGTCACGTCATGATTCCGGATGCAGCCGGGGGTCTCTCTTCTGCATTCCACCGGTGGCTGCTGGGTTGTGGGCGGAGTTACCCCGCATGACACACCCGTCTTCCACCGCGCGCTCTCCCTCTCCTCATTCATTGGGAAAGCGCGCGGTGGATGCTGGTTGTGACTCGCGGGGTAACCCCGCCCACAGCCCAGCTTCCACCGCGGGGACCGCGTCACTGATGTCACGCCTCACTTGACGTGACATCAGTGGCGGGTCACGTGATGCCTGTGAGCGGCCACAGGCAGAAACTGCAACAGAAGGTAATTACAAAGATACTTATGGGCCCCGGGGGGATACATTGGGGGCATAATAAAAAGTTGTGGCCAACTTCTTCAATGGCCTTGATGTATAGCCACTCTACCACAATAATGTCCTGGAGCAAAAAAGATCCATGTTGATTAACTCGTTAAGTGGGTTGGTCACTTTATTTTTTTATTTCAACAGATGTGTGGGAGACAGGATTATGTGGCACTTACTAAAATATAAATATTACAGGTTCTCCTCCTGCACTTGTTATTGCTGCCTTTTTCACAGACTGCACGGCTCCTCTGTTCTGCTGCTGGAGGAGGAGCAAGTGACCATGGCCTCCTTTAAAAAAAAACAAAAAAAAACATCAAATAAAGTTAACATAATTCTTTAAAAATATATGTATTAACACCTTCACGCTGCGGCCATTTTCCGTTTTTTCTATTTTTTTTTTTTTTACTCCCCTTTTTCCAAGAGCCATAACTTTATTTTTCTGTCCACATAACTGAATGAGGGCTTGTTTTTTGTGGGGCAAGTTGTACTTTTGAATGTCATCATTCATTTTATCATGTGATTGTACTAAAAGGCAGGAATAAAATTCCAAGTGCGTTGAAATTGCAAAAAAAGTGCAATTTTGATTGAACTTTTACGATCACAGCAATACCGAATTTTTTTTTTTAATTTTTTGTTTTATTTTTAATGGGGCAATGGAACTTTTGTATTCTTTTTTTCATGTTTTAAAAACATTAAGTTAATCCAGTGCCTGTTTAGTGTAACAATATCCATAATGGGAAAAAAAAAGTCAATACTCAACAAATGCAGAAGTGTGAATCACTTGTGCCGGGCATTTGGTTTATTTTACTCACTTATAAAGCGCCATTATTTTCACAGCGCTTTACAGACATCAGCATCACTGTTCCCATTAGGGTTCACAATCTAAATTAACTATCAGTAGGTATTTAGCATGTGGGAGGAAAACCGGAGCAAACCCACACAAACACATGGAGAACATGCAAACTCCTTGTAGATGTTGTCCTCGCCAACCACTGAGCCACCGTGGTGCCCTAATACAAATACAGCAATCCAAAAAATAAAGCCCAGAGCTAAAATGGTCTGACCAGATCAGAAGAGGTCAGATGACTACAGTGTATGTTCTAGTGAGAGTTTTTCATATGCAGTCGATCAAATGGGTAAAGAGCAGTAGCCACTATGAAACCTGAGAGTCAGGGGGCCCCGTGCCAGCACCATGTCCCCCCGCCTCCCCGCTCAGCATAATAAGTTCAACTGTATCTGTATTCTAGATGCTAATACAGTTGAAAGTAATAATGAAAGAGGGAGCAGTCCACTCCCCGCTCCATCTTTCTTCCTCTGCATCTGAGTTCTGACGTCACTTCGTTGCGCCCACTGTGCCGAGCAGTGAAGACAAGGCTTCAGAACGCTCACTGCAGAAACCGGAGCAGCAGGGGAACGAGGAGGAGAGTTAAGTATTCTATTTATTTATTTTCTTTCAAATCCGTGAGTACATAGTGTTGGCCACAATACTGTATGGGGAGTGCATGATACTATATGGAGGACTACAGGGGGGTGCATTGTACTATATGGAAAGCTATGTGGGGGCTATTATAATATTTGGAGGGCATTGTGGGGTCTATGTAGGGGGCCTCTATACTTTTATGGAGGCCTAAATGGAATCCATTATACTGTATGCAAGTAATTATACAGTGTGAAGGTTTGTGTGGGGTCCAGAATAATGTGTGGGGGCCATTATACCATTTAGAAGGCTAGTGGGGGTCATTATACATGGAGAGGTTTAAGGGTTGTTTTACTGCATGAAGGGCTCTGTGGGGGTCACAGTTTGGGGATCATACTGTGTTGAGGTCACCAAACTTTGACTTAGATGTTGAGTGGGGGGGTTCAGTAGGGTCACCATACTGTGCTTGTGGAGGAATTCACTGTGGGGGTATCATACAGTGTTTGTGGGCCACTTTTTTTTACAACATAGATTATAGGTGAAATGAAGGGGGAATCTAGGGGCTTCAATAGAAGGAAAATTACTTTGTAAGGATTGCAAAGTTGTTAGATATGCTCTTCTGTAACTCTGCCGAATATTTTTTTTTTTTTTGGGGTGGGGGTGGGTGGGCAATGAGAACTTCTGCTATGGGTTACCATGATTTCTATGTACACCCCTGGTAAAGATTGATCTAGAAGGAAAAGTTTTCCTCTTCCTAATATGTCCTACTGCCCTAATTAACAGTGACCCTGACTGGAATCTTACCCTAATTCCTTAGTATGACCCCCCTCTATCAAAAATTAAAAAAAATGACTGTCCCGATAGGTTTCTCTCCAGACTGTAATGGACTTTTCAGGGAACATTGTTAATAGTTATGCATCCAGCCCCGCTTTTTTTTTTAATAAGTTTAAAGGAATTGCCAATAGGCTACAAGGGGCAGCATCGGTTTATTAGTTCACCACAATATGGTGGTAAATAAAAAATGTGTATTTAAAAAGAAAGGCCTCTTCAAGCTTTATCAATCAAAATATAGAGCGTTATGACTGCAGAATGCAGGTAGACAATCTCTTGTCACATCTTCACACATTCACGAGTGTGGTGGAGCAGACTGTAAGATGTTTTGGAAGGCTTGCTCCAGTCCTACATCTTAGTCAGTCCTCTGACATATTTGGCAGTGCTTGAGTATGTATTTCAGTTAGTAGCCAGGGAGACGGGGGTAAATATTTGAGATGTGTGGTTACGCAAGGAGTGATGAAACACTAAAATATGCATGATTACTGGGAGAAAAAATAACATAGTACAATATACAATATATACACCAAACAGCAGCAGCCTTCTTATTACCAGCTCAATCTCAGCAGGCTCTTAGGAGAAATTAGTTGCACATGCAGAGAAGGGAATTTAGATGCATTTATCCTTCCTTAATAAACTTACGTTGACACACCTAACTTTTATACTTTTATACTGCAGAGATCCCATTTTAATATTCTTGCACAAAGGTTATCTGTCTGATTTTATACATTCGGTCTGGGGTCCATATGAGGGTTGGGGCAAATCTGTTATGAAGTGATCTGGACTGAGGACTGTACTTTTTTTTTTTTTTTAAGGGGGAGTGGGTGGGAGAAAGCCGGCCTGTCTATTTAGGGAGTCTGTAGCAATTTATTTCTATTTAATAGCTGTATTTATTCAAGGTGTTTCTATAAAGTGGTCTTGCGGGGTCTTTACTTATTTTGGGGGACCATCTTTAGGAAGTTGGATGTGTGGTCTTTGGTTTGCATTTATATAAAGGATGTAGTTTCTATCGTGTTCATATATGCAATTTATGGCACAAATGCTGTAGGCTGGGGCATGTCCTACAGTATATAAGGGTGGAGCATAAGACCGAAAAAATCTCTTCTAAAAAGTTGGCAAGTATGATTTATATTCACACTTGATTCATATTTAACAATACACACAGAATATTAAACGGAAAACGTTCAATATAGAAAAATAAACATGTATATAACAAAATGTGTCATTGCAATAATTTTCTTGGAGAAATACTTCATTTTCTGGAACAATTTCAAGGGTGCCAACACTTTTGGCCATGACTGTAGATAGATTGCATGACCCTACTTAGGTGTGCTCATGTGAAAAGTACAATTGCAGTGTGTTGAAGCCAAAATAAAAGCAATTAATAGAAAAAATGGTTTTCCCTTAATAGCACGGCTCCAATAAATGTACAAAACAAATAGTGAAACACATGTTGTGCACAAATGGCTCGTAATGTACTCCGCTCCTATATGGGATGTGCTAACAGGATGTGGATCTGATAATGCAGAAGTGAAGTAATTCCTTTGCTGTCATGTAAGACATTTACAAATAGTTTATAACTTTTTTATGTTTTCTGTCGCCTTTTTCAGTACAGAAGCTCCAGCTTTATGAAGTGAAAATGATCTATTTTTGACATCAGTGAAGCCACAGAATATTATTACTGGCGTCTACTTCCCTGAAACACTGATAAAGATAAAGATCGGGCTTACGTATCATTGTGAAGTGCGTCACATGAAAGTTACATTTAAATTTGCAACTGTTGCAAAATTTCCAACTGTGTGAAATATCTGCAATAGAGGATATGCATTATTATTTACAGGCCATCCAATTGTGTAAAAAAAAAAAAAAAAAAAAAAGGTGACGTTTTGGTCCAAACTCTGGACCTTCCTCAGAAATCAGAGTTGCAATGTATGTAAGTAGTAGGCAATTGTGAATGCAATAGTGCTGGCGACCTCCATTGCTGATGTAAGGTGTTTCCAGAGGTTGTCCATTTCATTGTGAACCCAGGGGAGAGATTCAAATTTTTAACAGGTTCTGTGTTTGTGTGTAGGAAAACCACACCCATTGTTAAAGCCACACCCATTTATACACACCTTTTCCTCAAACATATACAAGTAGGGGCGCAGTCAAATAGTAAGCCGAGGTACCTAATTTTACCACAAAAAAACTGGGAAAACGTATTGACTTGAGTATAAGCCTAGCGTGGGAAATGCAGCAGCTACTGGTAAATTTCCACATCCTGGTATGCATGATCCCCCAATCCTGGTATGCGTGGCCCCCTTCATCCCCCAAATCCCCCAATCCTGGTATTGGTGGTCCAATCACTTTACACATAAAAAAAATAAACACTTATACTCACCTTCCTTCCCTCACCTCTGCTCCAGCGCTGCTGTGTGCTGTCTGCCAGGCAGCTCATGTTGGCATCTGAGCAGCGTGCGCTCTGATACCGAGGTGAGCTGCTGCTGCCGGCATATTCACTCTTCTCCACGCTGAGACTATGGGCGTGGAGAAGCGTGAATATGCGGTTTCTTTAGTAGCGGGCACTGACAGCAGGAGCCGCTGCTCAACGCTCCTCCGTGCCCACTACTAAAGAGAATGAATATTCTCTCTTCTCCACGCCCATGGGAGTGGAGAAGAGGGAATATTCATGTCCCTTCAGCAGCAGGCACACGTGGTAGCTGCAGCAGTGGCTGCTGCTTGTGCCCCGCTCCTCCACCGCCGCAACCTCCCCCCACCCCCCCTCATCAATACTCGCCTACCCTCCTCGTTCTCAAGCTGCTGTGGGGCCCAAACCGGATCGCGGGTCTTGATCTCCCCGGTTCGTGGAACCGGCTTCTCTTCTAACAAGCGGTTCCATCGAACTGGGGAGAACCGGCCGAATCCCACTCCTGTGTGAACCTATTGTATGCTGCTTATAGCTTCCATTACATTCATTGTAATTTGTGTCATAGAAAGGACTAAAGTTTTGCCCAAAACATCTATTTTTACACATCAGAATTATAATTTCTACTAACTGCTGCAATAATAAGGGTATGTTCATACCTGGTGTTTTTGCAGTGTTTTTTGTGCACCAAGAACTAGTGGTGGCAGATAAAATGCATTTTTGCTGCATTTTACTGGTATTTTTGACAAATTCGTTTTAATGGGTGACAGGCACTGCAAAAATGTGTAAAGAATTAACATGCTGCGTCTTGTTAAAAAAGCAGGGCTCAAAATCAGGATACAAAAAAAATCGTAGCATGTGTATGAGTTGTCAGAAATGGTGCTGGTACTGTAAAATGCATATTTTACACACAAATTATGCAGCAAAAATGCAACATCTGAACATACCCTAAAAGTTGCCTATGACACTCTCTTTAAGTTTTCCCACTGATCATCGGACCATTTAGGGCGTTTGGACATCATCAGAAAGTCCCACAGTATAAAGGGCATCTCCTACACATGCAAACTAAATGATACCATGTATTACATAGTGGCTGCATGTGAAATTTGTGGCCGACTGCAGCTTCCCTCAGCAATAGCAGCTGATATTGGTAGTTAGAGGAGCAGGACTCATGGGTATCAGCAGATTTCTAGGAGCCTCTTTATTATGAAAAAAACAAACAAACAAAAAAAAACAACCCATTAGCCCATGCTTAATAGTTATCATTAGCACAAGGGTTAGGGCTCTGATATACAAAATGAATACTGGAAAAATAAAGAAAGTTTGCCACGCCTGTAATCTGTTCCTCCGGGTGCTCAGTACCATGTGAATACCTGGTTGTAATAGAAGAAAGTCCAGCATCACTTTTTTGGCAACCGATGTTGCTAGACTTTCATCTATTACTACAGCATAATTACTGAATAAGCACCCATGTGGTTTTTGCTATTTATATTTAGCACTATTAGAATATGATTGATATATCATTAGAACATGTAAGACTTCTATTATTTTAATAAGAATCCCTCACTAGCTTTATCTGAGGTCAGTATGAAGTAGTGCCATTGACCCCGATGCCAGCAGTGTCTCACTTACTGCAGGTCTTAAAGTATTTTCCATAAAATCAGAGTATATTGAGGGGAATTGGCAGCACATAATGGAGCGGACTCTAGGGATCGGCGCCCGCTGCAGGAGATAAAACCTGATTTTACTATTGTTTGTTTTAGCTCCTTAGTAACACAGCCTATTTGGGATTTTAGGACACATGCCAATTTTTCCAATCTGGCATGTGTTCTGTGACCATAAATTTGGAATGCTTTTACTTATTAAACTTTTTATTCTACATTTAAAGGGGAATAACATATTAAGAAAAATGTAAATGATTGGTATCTTTTAAGATGATACTGAGACTGTTTTTGTGATACATTGTAATTAATGATATATTACACTGTTCGCCAGGCTTTCTCTGCATGTGTCACAGCTGTCTAACAGCCATAACACTTGCCGGTGCGGCGACAATGAATGAAAGGCCGAGCACGCCAAAATACTCGGCGAGCACCCGAGTGTGCTCTCCGAAAGGGTTAATAAGGCATACTCTATCATCACTAATTGTAATTTAAAGAGGACCTGACACCTGATTCATACTGCCCAAGCCACAGGCAGCATGTATCAGGCACTGGCTGTATGAACTCACCCAGGTGTGTTTGACTCTGAAATTCTACGGTGTTTCAGAGAACAATATACTCTGATAGCTGCCAGGGACGTAGGTAACCTGTAGAGTATTCGGACAGGCAGGGTCAACAGAAGGCTTCTCACCACCCACTGCCCTGAATTGACAGCTCTTTGCCTACGTGACGTCTTACTACATGCGGAAATCTCCTAGAAATTACTTATTTTGTAAACTGCACCCACTTAATTAAGGTTGTAGAAAATATTTTGACTGCACAGATGTGTCCTGAAATGTGTCCTGAAATTAGTGCTCATTGGATATTGCAGAGTGAAAATTGCAATTTTTCCATGCAATTTCATTGCACAAATGTGGTCACAACATGTTATGCAAACATGTAAGGACATCTCAGTCTTTACACAACACTTATCGACTATTTCAGAAGTTCTAAGAAGAAAAAAATAAAAGAAACTCCTAAGTGACTCCCACAGATTGGGCAGCATGTATCAGCTGACAGGTTCACTTTTATACTATTATTAGTATTATTAATGTAATTTGAACTGATTCCTATGGGTAATATTTAGCCAGAGAGGGAGAGATGGATTAACCATACAGTCGAGTTGGAGATACATTGGAGGGGCACATACAAGTGCATCTCACTAAATTAGAATATCATCAAAAAGTTAATTTATTTCAGTTCTTCAATACAATAAGTGAAACTCTCATATATAGTCATTACAAACAGAGCGATCCATTTCCAGTGTTTATTTCTGTTAATGTTGATGATTATGGCTTACAGCCAATGAAAACACAAGTCATTATTTCCGTAAATTAGAATAATTAACAATCACCTGCAAAGGTTTCCTAAGCATTTAAAGAGGTCCCTTAGACCGTTTCAGTAGGCTCCACAATGGGAAAGACTGCTTCCTTGACAGATGTCCAGAAGGCAGTCATTGACACACTCCACAAGGGGTCCTTTTTCCTACAGCTCCAGGGAACAGCCATAGGGGCTGCTTTCGCACCTTCCTATGCCAATCTGTTCCTGGGGCTGTGGGAGAGGGACCTCTTCCTGCCAGATCAGGAGACTGCGATGGACAGTGTCCCCTTCTGGACGCGGTACATCGACGATATTCTCCTGATCTGGAAGGGTTCCATACCATCACTTCACTAGTTTATGCTGTGATTAAACACCAATGATCGCAACATACATCTGACCTACCAGTGGGATCAGGATCGTGTGGAGTTTCTGGATGTACAACTGAGGAGGGACAGTTGTGATTGCTTACAGACAGACATCTATCGTAAGCCAACATCTACAAACATGTTACTTTACGCTTCCGCTGCACATCTCGACCATATGATTCGATCTATACCGGTGGGACAATTCCTGCGGTTGCGGAGAATTTGTTCCCCAGATCAGGACTTTGAGAGACAGGCTGCTGATCTAAAAGAGAGATTCTATGACTGTGGATATAGTCGTCGGATGGTGAAACGAGCATACAACAGAGCGAGGCATGTGTCTCGCCATAGTCTGTTGTATATATCGAGAGATGACCAGAAAAATAAAGAACAAATGAGCGTTTATTACCAACTTTAATTCTCAATTTCCATCTATTAAGGAAATATTTGCCAAATCATGGCATATCCTAAAGTCTGATTCCGTCATCTCTCGATTCATCCTTGACAGACCTTCGATCACCACCCGACGATCTAAAAACCTACGTGACCACCTTGTACGTAGTCATTATGTAGGTGAACCTGTAACCACATTCTTGGATGGTGTTGGTGGGAGACGTGGATGTATTCCGTGTGGTTGATGGTTGATGCGTGGCATGTCCTAAGGTGGAACGTAGTCAAAAGCTCATCAAGAGAATGCCAAGAATGTGCGAAGCAGTCATCAAAGCAAAAGGTGGCTACTTTGAAGAACCTAGAATATAAGACATATTTTCAGTTGTTTCACACTTTTTTGTTAAGTATATAATTCCACATGTGTTAATTCATAGTTTTGATGCAGGGATGTTGACAGTATGTCTATGATTGGATACTGTTTTCATAAATATGGATTTATTTGCAATAATATTGTGTATATACCATGCTTATGCTATCTACATGATGTGCACCCCTGTGATATATTATATATTCTATAAGTTTTGGTATTTATTGTCTGATATCCCTTGGTTTATTCTTTCTGTTGATGTGTCTGTGATTACGGCTTGTGTAATGTTGCAGTGTTGTATGCATGGCCTGTGATTAGTGCCATGCGCATATGTAATTGCAATGTCATTACATTGTTACTAGTGTTGAGCGAACATGCTCGACACTGCTCGGTACTCGCCCGAGCATCACGCTACTCGGGATGTTCGGCGAGCACCGAGCATTTCCGGGTTACTCGGGCGGGAGCTCGGGTCTCCGCCCTGCATGTTTGGCGCTCTTTACAGAGCCAATGAACATGCAGGGATTGCCAGCCAGTCACTGTAATGCTGCAGCCATGTTGGTTGTGGGCATTACAGTGATTGGCTGGCCGCACAGCGTCACCTCGAGTATTTAAAACGGGGTGCCGCCATCTTGGACACAGTCACTCCGGATTAGACAGTGTAGGGACAGCGCTGCTGATTTAGGGAGAGATATAAACTGCAAAATAGTTAGTGTAGGGTCTGTAAAGGCTGCCAGAACAAACAAACAGTCCTTTTCAGGACTAATATCCATCCCAGATACCAGGCAGGAAGGCTGTATAGGAGACACAGTGGTTATACCAGCAAACGCTGCATTTCAGTTCTGTGTGCTCCTGTTGCTGAAATTGCTGGACTTAGCACCAGGTGTCGGGGGCCAGGAAAAATCCTTATTTTTTCATCTAAATCCTCCTTTTTTTTTCCTCCTTCACACTGTACAAATACCTGTCTTATTAACCTTTTGGTGTGTCCCCCCCCCCCCCCCCAAAAAAAAAAGCGTGTCTCTGATTTTTCAGACACAAATATAACTGTTGAAAATAGTCTGGTGTAGGCTAGAGAAACAGAAGTGTTGTTTTGCACTTCCACGGTTCAAACCTCTGTATTATCCATTTTGGGCCATTTGTATCTAAAAAAACAAAACAAAACAGTTTGAGTGTGTCGCTTACTGTTCAGCCGCAAATATCCCTATTTAAAAAAGTGTGGTATACCCCAGTAAACTATAACTGTGGTTTTGCCATTCCATGGTAAAAAATCTCTATTATTCAGCTTTTGGTAGTTTTTTCCGTAAAGAAAAACAGTAGTGTCTCCTGACTGTTGTGACACAAAAATATATCTGTTGAAAATAGTCTTGTGTAGGCCCGACATCCCAGTGTGGTTTCGCAGTTCCACGGGTCAAATCGCTGTACTATCCAATTTTGGGCCTTTGGTGTCTAAAAAAAAAAGCAGTTTGAGTGTGTCGCTCACTGTTCAGCCGCAAATATCTCTATTTAAAAAAGTGTGGTATACCCCAGTAAACAATAACTGTGGTTTTCCTCTTCCACGGTTCTAATCTACTCTTTATTACCCTTTTTCCATTGATAGTGCAAGTGTAAGCTATTTTACTTCATTTACAATGGGCAAGGTGCGTGGCAAGGGATGTGGAAGTGGACGTTCTGGTGATGGTTCGTGCAGAGGATGGGGCCGTGGCCAAGGTGAAAATGTGCCACAACCAACAGCCACATCTTCTCGCTCCCACTTCTTGACCGAATTACTAGGGAAGCACAGAACAACACCAGTATTGAGAACTGATCAGTGTGAACAGGTTATTAATTGGATAGCAGATAATACTTCCAGTTACCTGGGCACCACCACCTCCGGTCTGTCTTCCACACGGTCAACTCTTAGTAGCTGTGAGTCTCGACCGCATACTCCTCCTCACCCTGATGCTCCTTCCTCCCACCATGCCGAGTGTCGTCAGACAGCAAGTGATCCCACACTTGGACACTCTGAAGAGCTGTTCACTGGTCCATTTCCATATTTGGGCCCCTCGCCTGATACGCTTGAAGTGGTGGAAGAGGAGATCCCATGTTGCGATGCCCAAATATTTGAACAGCCACGGCCACAGGAAGTCGACGTTGGCAATCTGTCACAAGAGGTGGACGATGACGAGACACAATTGCCAGGAAGTGAGGAGGAGGATCGTGGTGCGCAAGTGGAAGAGGAGGAGGTGGTGGAAGATCTAGTAACTGACCCAACGTGGAAGGAGGACATACAGAGTGAGGCCAGCAGCACACAGGGGGAAGGAGGCAGAGTACCCCAACAGGCAGGAAGAAGCAGTGTGGTGGCCGCAGACAGAAGGCAGGCAACCGTTCCCCGTAACACCAACACGAGGGACGTTGCCAGTACAAGTGGTAGGTCTTCCAGAGTCTGGAATTTTTTTAAAGACTCTGCTGATAACCCCAAAAAGGCCATATGTTCCACCTGCCATGCCAGCATCAGCAGGGGTGACAAAACTACCAGCCTGACCACCACCAGCATGATCAGGCACATGGCAGCAAAGCACTCGACTTTGTGGGGCGAAACCCAGGGTTCACGACCAGTGTCAGCGGGTGTCACCACTGCTTCTTCCACTGTTGTGTGTGCAATAGAACCCCCTGTTGTGTGTGCAAGGCAATCCCCTGTCCATACTGCATGTAAAGATGCCCCCTCCTCTCAGTCTTCACTTGTTATGGCAGTTTCTCAAGAAACAGCATCAACGTCCACGTCCCACCGCAGCGTTCAATTGTCCATATCCCAGACCTTTGAACGAAAGCGGAAATTCGCAGCTAACGCCCCACAGGCCACAGTCCTAAATTCGCACATTTCACGACTGCTTGCATTGGAAATGCTGCCTTTTAGGCTGGTGGAGACGGAATCCTTCCGCAATCTTATGGCGGTGGCCGTCCCTCGGTACTCGGTCCCCAACCGACACTATTTTGCCCGGTGTGCCATCCCCTCACTACACAAGCACGTGTCCCAAAGCATCTGCCGTGCCCTCAACAACGCAGTTACTGGGAGAGTCCACCTGACAACGGACACGTGGACAAGTGCTTGTGGCCAGGGACGGTACATCTCTCTGACGGCACACTGGGTAAACATAGTGGAAGCCGGGACCCAGTCGGACCTTGGGACGGAACACATCCTCCCCACACCGAGGATTGCGGGCCCTATGTCAGTCAGAGTTGCCCCCACAGTGTACAGCTCCTGTGCATCCTCCTCCTCCTCCTCCTCCTCCTCCTCCTCCTCCTCCTCCTCATGTTCAGCCTCCATCTCAGATATCACCACATCAGTTACAAGCTGGAAGCATTGCAGTACTGCCTCCGCCAAGCGGCAACAGGCTGTGCTGAAACTCATAAGCTTAGGTGATAAACCTCACACTGCTTGTGAGTTGTGGACAGCTGTGAAAGAGCAGGCAGATCTGTGGCTGAGACCGCTGAACCTACATCCAGGCATGGTCGTGTGTGACAATGGCCGTAACCTGGTGGCGGCTCTGAGGCGAGGTGAGATCACACACGTACCATGCCTGGCTCATGTGCTTAACCTCGTGGTTCAGCGGTTTCTTAAATCGTACCCCGAGTTGCCAGATCTGCTCGTGAAAGTACGCCGCCTGTCAGCTCATTTTCACAAGTCGGCTACAGCTTCCGCCGCCATTGCTGTGTTGCAGCAGCGTTTGCAGCTTCCGGCACACCGACTGGTGTGTGATGTCCCCACACGTTGGAACTCTACTCTCCACATGTTGCAAAGGATTTGTGAGCAGAAGAGAGCAGTTGTGGAGTACCAGCTGCAACAAGGCCGTCGATATTCAGGTCAGACTCCACACATAAGACCTCAGGAGTGGACCTGGATGTCTGACATATATACCATCCTGACAAACTTTGAGGAGGCCACCAAGATGGTGAGTGGCAATGACGCCATCATTAGTGTCAGCATCCCACTTGTCTGTCTTTTGCAACGCTCTCTGCAGAGAATTAAAGAGGAGGCATTGCAGCCAGAGTATGATGAGATGGATCAAGAAGCCGTAGCGGGCGATTACACACAGCCCAGCCTCATCTCATCCCAACGTGCATTGGGGGACAATGAGGAGGAGGAGGAGGAAGAACAGGAGCTGCTATCATGCGTTGTAGACGGTAGTACCTGTACAAGTGTCATACCGTCGGTTCAGCGTGGGTGGCCTGAGGACAGGGGGGAGGAGGAAGAGGAGGAGGAGAGCATGGTCAGTTGTCATCTTGGTGAGGACACGGAAATCTTGCCCGTTACCAGTCTGGCACGCATGGCTGACTTTGTTACGCTGCCTTAACCGTGACCCTCGCGTTGTCAAAATGTTGGGTGACAGTCATTACTGGTTGGTGACACTTGTAGACCCCCGCTACAAGGAGAACTTTCACTCTCTTATTCCTGAGGTGGAGAGGTCTACAAAAATGGGGCAATACCAGTAGGCCCTTGCTGCAGAACTCTTAAAAAAATTCCCATCTGAACACGCTAGCGGCAGAGGTCACAGTTCGTTGCCCAACCAAGGCGTACAGGCGAGAGAGATGCAACTCCAATCCAGCAGAGGCAGGGGAACACTGTCAACGTTCTGGGACAGTTTTCTGACACCCGCCCAGCTTACAGGCCCTGAGGCGCGGGGTACTCTCACAAGGAGTGGAAAGTTTCAAAAGATGGTGAGGGAGTACCTTGCCGATCGTACCAGCGTCCTCCGTGATTCCTCTGTGCCTTTTAATTATTGGGTATCCAAGCTGGACACTTGGAATGAACTCGCTCTGTATGCCTTGGAGGTCCTGGCCTGTCCTGCCGCTAGCGTGTTATCGGAGCGTGTTTTTAGTGCCGCTGGGGGAATTATAACTGATAAGCGCACTCGCCTGTCAACTGACAAGCTGACCCTTATCAAAATGAACAAGGGCTGGATTGAGCCAGACTTCTCTTCACCACCAAATGACAGCAGAGTAACATAAAGTCAAATCCACTGTGTTATTTCGGGAGGTGTATTCACATGCACCGCTTCACACCCACACATGGGTATACGCTTCCTCGTTTCGGCTGTTTAATCTTCTTCTCCTTCTCCTCAGCCTCCACCACCACTATACCACCAGGGTGCCAGCATTGCAAGTTCCTCCGTCCTTATTTTTGGCAGCTTTTGCTTGCAAGGCATAAGCAAATACTATGGGACACCCACTCCCCAATAATGGGACTTATGTTTGTAATATGCTGTACTGCATGGCTCTTGTAAGGGGCATTGCAAGTTGCTCCTTCCTAATTTTTGGCAGCTTTTGCTGGGAAAGCATAAGCAAATACTATGGGACACCCACTCCCCAATAATGGGACTTATGTTTGTAATATGCTGTACTGCATGTGACGCGCCCCCTGGGCCGTGTGTACACGTGTGTGGGATACCCGGTGCCTGGTCTCTGGGGTCTGTAGTCTCCGTGGCGGTGACCCGGTCCCGTGGCTCAGGCTGGTCAAACCAGTGGCAGTCTTTCTTAGGTTTTGAGGTTAATTGTCCGACTGCGCCACCCGTGGATTGCGGTCAGGGAGTACCACCGCTGCGAGGCAGACCACTGAGGCTGGTGTTGTGTGCGCAGCATAGAATGGGATAACTCCCCTCGGGAGGAGTATAGCCTCAGGGCAGTGAGTGTGGATGATGGGGGTGATGGTGCACGAGTGCAGCAGGAATGACTCAGAGTCTTTGCAGTGCAGTTCAGGGTCTTTACTGATGATTATAAGGTAGACCCTCCCGGGAGTACTGGCTAGCATAAGAGGCCTGGTCAGTCTGTGAGCAAGCAGGAGTTCCCCTGGCCAGGTGGAGTTGTAGGCCTCCCCGTCTGTCTGCACTCTTCCTGGCTACCTTGCTGTAAGCGGGTAGAAGTAGCCCACGTCCCTGAGTGTACCGTGTAGTGCTCACCCGTATGGCTGGTGACTTGGGGCCTTCTGTTAGCCTCCGCTCCACGACGGCGGTGCTGGTCCCTTGCTTGTGACTGAGCCTCCGGGCTTCTATGGCCAGAGGACCTGAAATCCCCTGCCGGCTGGTTTCTGCTGCTGGATATATAAGTCCTCACAGCTTCGGACTCCTGTGTCTGGTTCCTATTGTCTTCTGCCAGGGCGAGCTCTGCTCAGCTTCCAGCCCCTGGTCTTTAGCTCCTAGCTCCTACAGAGCTCCTTGCTGTTACTTTCCCTTGCTCTCACTCTGACTCTGACTGTTCTCTGACTCACTCAACCCCGCCCCAGATCCAGTTTATAAGGGCAGAATTCTCCCCTCCCAGGATTGGGGCAGGAGGATGTTGCATGTTTAAGGGATCCTGACCAGGAAACCTCCCACTTGCTCTCCGACGTAATATCTCTATTACTGTGGTGACCAGACCCCTGGGGTGCCACACATGGCTCTTGTAAGGGGCATTGCAGTTCCTCATAATTTTTGGAAAGCCTTCCATTCACTGCTTAGGCCAACAGTGCACGGGAGACCCAGTTGCTATAAATGGAAAAAAAGGTTTAGTTAACGCCCTCTGACCTCCATGTCATTTCCAAGGGGCATTGGAGTGGCTCGAAATTTTTGGTAGGCATTGCACTCACTGTATGCCCTATAACTGTGTAGCCGAACCGCTCCTTTTGTTACAGAAACATATCCTACAAGACATATCTGGTTGACTGGCCTGATATTGATGTGAATGGTCCCTGTTCCTCCTGCTCTTTCTCCTTTGCCACTACCTCATCCATCATTCATCACCTGAAGCTTTGTTTTAACGGGAGTCATAGAACTTGGATAGTAGCAGGAAAACATCCAGCAATCCTCGGAGGAGGTAGGATATCTGCCAAAACGCTGACCAGCTCAGGCCTAGCCGCTACTACATACATGCGCTTGCATTACAACAAAACAAAGCAGATGCTAACTTCTATCATCCTCATCATGCTCCTCACCTTGGCACTCTCAACTCCCCTGATGGAGAAACCAGGGCCCACCGGAGGAGTCTGATAGTCCGGTGGGCTCGGCCAATGCTGCCCTAAAGCAGGCCAGGCTAAGAAAAGTGTGGAAAAGGTTACCGGGACAAATAGGGGTGGCTGGGGACCGAGTATGGACACCCGGCCACCCCCTGGAGGCTGGGGAGCAAGCGGGGACACCCGGCCACCAGGCGGCTGGGGACTGAGTATGGATACCAGGCCGCCGACACAGCCATGGCGTGGTGGCCAGATTCCGCCTCCACATGCCTAAAAGGCCCAATTTAAAGTGCAAGCAAGCAAGCAGTATGGTATTGCAGCCTGGGGGTGGGTGGGTGGCAGGCTGCATACTTGCGCTTGCATTGCAAGGAATGGGAGAGGTACAATTGAACACTGCCCTGGGACAAGGACTTGAATGGGGATAGTTGCAAGTCTGCAACGACAGGTGCAAGGTGGGAGGCATCTTCGCATGTACCATGAACAGGGGTTTGGCATGCACACACTACAGCGGAATAGGCTGTATTGCTGACTGTATTTCATTCTTTCTTTAGTTTACGTTTTACTTAATTAATCCACCTGACCTACTTAGCTGATTCCCCCGTCCATACTTAACTGATCCCCTGCCGATATCTAATTGATACACTTGCACATCCCTAATTGATCCCCGTCCATACACCTATATATAAATAATTGTGTTTTGTACTTGTATATATATACTGACTGTATCCCCATATTTAGAATGACGTACACTGCACGGCTCCGGCCAACATGGACATCTTGCGAATGTATGCATTCCGTGAGCAACCGCTCGAGTATCCATACTGCTGCGAGAGATGTGAGCATATCGTGCACTTGGAAGCCCAAATTCTGGATCTAAATGCTCAGATAGCGATACTGAGGAGCATCGACAACATGGAACGGAGTTTGCTGCTCACCGAGCAGACACTCAATGGGTCAATACTGGGGGTGGAGCATTGAGGGGAAGTGCAGGCTGAACAGGCAGGGAGCTGGATAACAGTTAGGAGGGATAGAGGGAAGAAGTATAGGAAGGCTGGTTCAGAACCGGCATTATTGGAGCACAACAGATCCTCTGACCGCCGGGGGAGTGTATGCTCCAGTAATGAGGGGGAGGGGGGAAGTGTAGGGCAGGCAAGACAGGTTCTGGTAGTGGGTGACTCTATTATTAGGGGGACAGACAGGGCAATCTGTCACAAAGACCGGGATCGCCGAACGGTGTGCTGCCTCCCTGGCGCTCGAGTCCGGCACATCGCGGATCGGGTTGACAGGTTACTGGGTGGGGCTGGCGAAGACCCAGCGGTCATGGTCCACATCGGCACCAATGACAAAGTGAGTGGTAGATGGAGGGTCCTATGATTTCAGGGACCTAGGTAGGAAGCTTAGGGCAAGGACCTCCAAGGTAGTTTTCTCAGAAATACTACCAATCCCGCGAGCCACACAGGAGCGCCAACGGGAAGTTAGGGAGGTGAATAAGTGGCTAAAGAGTTGGTGCAAGGCAGAAGGGTTTGGGTTCATGGAGAACTGGGCCGACTTCGCGGTCGGCTACAGGCTCTACCGTAGGGACGGGCTGCACCTCAATGGGGAGGGTGCAGCGGTGCTGGGGAAGAAGATGGCTAATAGGTTGGAGGAGTTTTTAAACTAGAGACGGGGGGTGGAAACCAAAGAAATAGGTGGGATGTGAGGCAAGCAAGGGGGAAGGGGAGAAGTGAATATAATGAGGGTGGAGAGGGGGGTGGGGATAGTACAGTTAGATCGTTAGAGAAGAATAGGATGCTAAATAACCCCAAAGTTTTATCTTGCATGCTGACCAACGCAAGAAGCCTGACCAATAAGGCGGATGAGCTGCGGGCGCTTATATCGGAGGAGAGGTATGACATCGTAGGTATAACAGAGACTTGGCTAGACGATAGCTACGACTGGGCGGTAAATTTATTAGATTATAGTTTATTTAGAAGGGACCGGAAACCGGGGAAAAACGGAGGAGTCTGCTTATATGTAAAGTCATGTCTAAAACCCAGACTAAGGGAAGATATAGGAGAGGGAGAAGAGGGGGTCGAGTCCATGTGGGTAGAGATAGAGGGGGCAAAAAATAATAATAAAATATTACTGGGGGTCTGCTATAAGCCACCAAATATAACAGAGGAGAATGAGAATCTGCTATTAGGACAAATAGACAAAGTATCAAAACATAATGAAGTGATTGTAATGGGGGATTTCAACTACCCGGATATTGACTGGGAAACAGAAACCTGTAGATCTCAGAAAGGAAAAAGGTTCTTGACAAATATTAAGGATAATTATCTCTCCCAACTAGTGCAGGAACCAACGAGAGGGAAGGCCGTGTTGGACTTAATATTGACTAATAGGCCTGATAGAATAACTGAGGTACAGATAGGGGGGCACCTAGGTAATAGCGATCATAATATTATCGACTTCAAAATGCCCTTCAGTAGGGTTATCAATAAGGGAACAACAAAAACATTAAACTTTAGGAGGGCGAAGTTTTATCAGCTGATAGAAAACCTTCAACTTATTGACTGGGACAAAGTACTTAATCAGAGGAATACGAATAGTAAATGGGAAACCTTCAAAAGAATTCTGAATACTCAGTGCGAGAGATATATACCGTATGGGAATAAAAGGGCCCGAAATAAGGGGAAACCAATATGGTTGAACAAGAATGTAAAAGGGGCGTTAAATAGCAAAAAAGAGGCATTCAAGAGATTAAAACAGGAAAACAGTAAGGAGGCACTAATGTGTTACAAGGAAAAAACGAGAACCTGTAAAAAAAAAAAAAAAATAGCGAAGGAGGAAACAGAGAAACGTATTGCTAGGGAAAGTAGATCAAATCCCAAACTGTTCTTTACGTATATAAATAGTAAAAGGATTAAATCGGATAATATTGGACTGATAAACAGTGAGGAAGGCAAAATCATAGAGAAAGATGAGGATAAAGCTAATCTATTAAATAATTTATTTTCGACAACTTTCACAAAGGAAATAGAACTAACAGGAGAAATGAGAAGTGACAAGCTTAATCCTCCACTAAGTATGACTAATCTAACCCAAGTTGAGGTACAGAAACGCCTCAGTAACATTAAAATAAACAAATCACCAGGACCTGATGGCATACACCCACGGGTACTAAGGGAACTAAGTAATGTGATAGACAGACCGTTATATCTTATATTTAAGGACTCTGTTGAGACTGGGTCTGTACCACTTGATTGGCGACAGGCGAATGTAGTGCCAATATTCAAAAAGGGAGCGAAAAGTGACGCCGGAAACTATCGGCCGGTGAGTCTGACGTCCGTTGTGGGCAAAATTTTTGAAAGCTTCATTAAAGAGGCAATTACGGAGCATCTTGATGCTAATAATCTTTTAATCCCGAACCAACATGGATTCATGAGGAATCGCTCCTGCCAAACAAACCTGATTGACTTCTACGAGGAGGTTAGCTCTCGATTAGATCAGGGGGAACCAGTGGATGTCGTGTATCTCGACTTCTCAAAAGCGTTCGATAGCGTGCCACATAATAGGTTGGTATACAAAATGAGAATGATGGGGCTGGGGGAAAATGTCTGCAAGTGGGTAGCTAACTGGCTAAAGGATAGAAGGCAGAGGGTGGTTATAAATGGAATATACTCAGAATGGGTAAGCGTCACTAGTGGGGTACCACAGGGGTCTGTACTAGGCCCAATGTTATTTAATATCTTTATTAACGACATAGTCAACGGGATAAATAGTAAAATATCAATATTTGCAGATGACACAAAGTTATGTAAAACAATTAATACAAAAGAGGACAGTGCAGACCTACAGAGGGATTTGGATAAGCTGGGTAGGTGGAGCATTAAATGGCAAATGAGGTTTAACGAGGAGAAATGTAAGGTCATACATATGGGAAGGAAAAATGGAAGTCACCAGTACTCACTGAATGGGAAATCATTGGGGAATTCAGAGATGGAGAAGGATTTGGGCATCTTGATTGATAGCAAACTAAATTGGAGTGCCCAAAGTCAGGCCGCTGCTGTAAGGGCAAACAGGGTAATGGGATGTATCAGAAGAGGTATAGCAGCAAAGGATGAGGACATTGTTCTTCCACTGTACAAAGCACTGGTCAGACCACACTTGGAATACTGTGCTCAGTTATGGGCCCCAATATATAGAAAGGATATAAACGAGCTTGAAAAGGTACAAAGGAGGGCAACAAAATTAATAAAGGGAATGGAGGGACTGCAATACCCAGAGAGGTTGGCAAAACTAGGACTATTCAGCCTGGAAAAGAGAAGGTTGAGGGGGGACATAATAAATGTGCAAATATGTTAGGGGACAGTATAGAGACCTTGCCAGGGATTTGTTCAAAAGGAGGGATATTACGGTAACAAGAGGGCATTCACTAAGACTAGAAGAGAAAAGGTTTCAGCACCAGCATAGGAAGGGGTTCTTTACGGTAAGAGCAGTGAGAATATGGAATTCACTGAGTGAGGAGACGGTAATGTCGGATTCACTACACCAGTTCAAGCGGGGACTGGATGCATTTCTAGATACCAGGCAGATTTCAGCGTATACTTAAAAATAAAATAAAATAGTAGGTTGATACAGGGATTTATTCTGACTGCTGGTTTCAGAGTCGGGAGGGAATTTTTCCTCAGGTGAAGATTGGCTAAATCATTTGGGGTTTTTGCCCTCCTCTGGATCAACATTAGCAATTACAGAACTAACAGGTCGAACTTGATGGACGCAAGTCTTTATTCGACTTTACTAACTATGTTACAAACTATGTTAGTATGTATCCACAATATGTATCCAGGCTCTCCTTCCCACTAAATGCACTGGGGAGGGCACAGGTAATGTTTTGGTATACGCGCTTAATCTTATGTATAAGGCACACCAGGACAAATATGGGCGGCTGGGGACTGAGTATGGATACCTCGCTGCCGAAGCAGCCATGAGGTAGTGGCCAGCTTCGGCCTCCTCCAAACTAAAAGGCCCCATTTCAAGTGCAAGCTAGCAGTATGGAATTGCAGTCTGGGGGTGGGTGGGTGGCAGGCTGCACACTTGCACTTGCATTAAAAGAAAACATAGCAGATGCTAACTTCTGTCATCATCATCATGCTCCTCACCTTGGCACTCTCAACTCCACCGATGGAGAAGTCAGGGCCCACCGGAGGAGTCTGGTTCTCTGGTGGGCTCGTCCAATGCTGCCTAAAGCAGGCCGGGCTAAGAAAAGTGTGTGGGGGGATGTTCCAAGGAGAAATAGGGGCGGCTGGGGACCGTTTATGGACACCCGGCTGCCCCCAGGCGGCTAGGGACCGTGTGTGGACACCCGGCCGCGGGGCGGCTGGGGACCGAGTATGGACACCCGGCCGCCGGGCGGCTGGGGACTGCGTATGGATTCCAGGCCGCCAACACAGCCATGACGTGGTGGCCAGATTCCGCCTCCACATGCCTAAAAGGCCCAATTTCAAGTTCAAGCAAGCAAGCAGTATGGTATTGCAGCCTGGGGGTGGGTGGATGGCAGGCTGCATACTTGAGCTTGTATTGCAAGGAATGGGGGAGGTACAATTGAACACTGCCCTGGGACTAGAACTTGCATGGGGATAGTTGCAAGTCTGCATCTTCTGATGCGGTAAGGATCACTTATGATGGGCACACTTTTAGACAGTGACCTGGGAGTCAGAGATGCTTCCAGGGGTCTTCCCCATGCTGTTCCCTTGTCTTTTCAGCACTTTATGCATGTGTCAAACAGCACATGGCCAGATAAGGTTGTAAAATGTTAAAATGACATTTCACGGTGAATGCATTTGTCATAGTTGAAAGCAATACAAAAGTGCAAAAAGCATAAAAAATGCTACTTGTGAACATAGCCGAAGGTGTGGAGGAGTATTTTTATTTTTGGTCATTTATTTTAACTTATACACAAGTCTTTACCCTGGAAAGGATGTTCCTTAACATATTTCACAGGAAAAAAGTTTCACTTTCGTTTTTGAACGTTTTATTGTGAGCCTGTAAAAGTGGCTTAATACCTCTGACCACGTTGTTGACAGTAGTGACCTGGGGGTCAGAAATGCTTCCTGGGGCGATCCCCATGCTGTCCCCATGTCATTTGAGCACTGTCACTATCGTTTTGGGCACTTGTTAGGCTTTTAAAAGACTGCCGGGGCAGCCATGCAGCAGTCAGGAGTGTATGCTTACCCCCTCCACTTGGTGTCTATTTGCTATAGGTAACCTATCAACTTGTATTATTGTATATGTGGTCTTATACCGTGGTTATACTCTTCACCCTATAGGATATGGTATATGAACAGCTTGTTACATACCCTAGTAGCTTTGATATTACCCCTAGGTGTGATATGTCCATTTAAAGTAATTGTTACTATGGCTGTTATATCCATACATCCTCCTTGATATATAAAGGGTGGAATATATTTCATACTCTATTGATTTCTTGCATACATCCTCTCTACTGCATGTCCTTATGCATAACCAGTTGTACTGTGTTTTGGTTACTTTAATTTCCTGGGATTTACAGTATATTTGTATCAATAAAGATTTTGTAGTTTTATATATTTTGGCCTTGAGATCGTCTTTTTCTGTTTTTTGTTTGCTAGATGTCCAGACGGCAGTCATTGACACACTCCACAAGGTCCCAGAGTCTGGAGGAAGAGTGGAGAGGCCACAATCCAAGCTGCTTGAGATCTAGTGTGACGTTTCCACAAACGGTTGGTTTGGGGAGCCATGTCATCTGCCGGTGTAGGTCCACTGTGTTTTATCAAGACCAAAGTCAGGACAGATGTCTACCAGGAAATTTTAGAGCACTTCATGCTTCCCTCTGCCGACAAGTTTTTTGGAGATGGAAATTTCATTCTCCAGCAGGACTTGGCACCTGTCCACACTGCCAAAAGTACCAATACCTGATTTATAAACAACAGTATCACTGTGCTTGATTGGCCAGCAAACTCGCCTGACCTTAACCCCATAGAGAATCTATGGGGTATTGTCAAGAGGAAGATGAGAGACACCAGACCCAACAATGCAGACGAGCTGAAGGCTGCTATCAAAGCAACCTGGGCTTCCATAACACCTCAGCAGTGCCACAGGCTGATCGCCTCCATGCCACGCTGCATTGATGCAGTAACTGATGCAAAAGGAGCACCGGCCAAGTATTGAGTGCATTTACTGAACATACATTTCAGTAGGCCAACATTTTGGATTTTAAAAACATTTTTCAAGCTGTTATAAAGTATTCTAATTTACTGAGACAATGACTTTTGTGTTTTCATTGGCTGTAAGCCATAATCATCAACATTAACAGAAATAAACACTTGAAATAGATCACTCTGTTTGTAATGACTCTCTAGAATGAGTTTCACTTTTTGTTTTGAAGAACTGAAATAAATTAACTTTTTGATGATATTCTAATTTAGTGAGATGCACCTGTAGATAGAGAGCCTCAGGTCAATGGATAATGAGGACATGCACTAGCATTTTGATGACTCCTAGTTAGGGCTGGTGCACTGGACCATAAAAATTGGATGAGTACTAATCTGTCGTTTTGTTTCCCTTGGAAAGAGTTGGAACCAAGGAAAAAAAATTGCGGCATGCATGAGTTACACCTGATTATCGGATTGCTCTCACCCATTCATGTCTCTATTTGTTTGAAAAAATCAGACTGCACTCAGGTGACATTTTTTTATTCTATACATTCGAGAAAATCAGATCCCACTCTGATCAGAGTCTGGACCGATTTTCTTGAATGAAGGAAAGTCTATTGTCTGACCCCAGCTTTAAGGAAAGAGAGGGTTCAAGAAATGTTTTTGAATTTGATGCAGCAGGAGGTAATACGGAATTTCTTTTGTGAGCTGAAGAATGAAGTTAAAGGTTATCTGGAGGCAGTGTGGAATCTTAGAGCTGGTGAGCTGAGAAAGATGGTAATAAACTAATCATTCAGTTTTAGAAATCTAGAGGAGTAGAAGGGGAATATATCTACACCGCATGCAGAATTATTAGGCAAATGAGTATTTTGATCACATGATATTTTTTATATTTTTTATATATATTGTCCTACTCCAAGCTGCATAGGCTTGAGAGCCAACTACCAATTAAGTAAATCTGGTGATGTGCATCTCTGTAATGAGGAGGGGTGTTGTCTAATGACATCAACACCCTTTGTAAGGTGTGCTTAATTATTAGGCAACTTCCTTTCCTTAGGCAAAATGGGTCAGAAGAGAGATTTGACGGGCTCTGAAAAGTCCAAAATTGTGAGATGTCTTGCAGAGGGATGCAGCAGTCTTGAAATTTCCAAACTTTTGAAGCGTGATCACCGAACAATCAAGCGTTTCATGGCAAATAGCCAACAGGGTCGCAAGAAGCGTGTTGGCCAAAAAAGGCGCAAAATAACTGCCCATGAGTTGAGGAAAATCAAGCTTGAAGCTGCCAAGATGCCATTCGCCACCAGTTTTGCCATATTTCAGAGCTGCAACGTTACTGGAGTATCAAAAAGCACAAGGTGTGCGATACTCAGGGACATGGCCAAGGTAAGGAAGGCTGAAAAACGACAACCTTTGAACAAGAAACATAAGATAAAACATCAAGAATGTGCCTTAGAAATATCTTAAGACTGATTTTTCAAAGGTTTTATGGACTGATGAAATGAGAGTGACTCTTGATGGGCCAGATGGATGGGCCAGAGGCTGGATCAATAAAGGGCAGAGAGCTCCACTCCGACTCAGATGCCAGCAAGGTTGAGGTGGGGTACTGGTATGGGCTGGTATCATCAAAGATGAACTTGTGGGACCTTTTCGGGTTGAGGATGGCGTGAAGCTCAACTCCCAGACCTACTGCCAGTTTCTGGAAGACAACTTCTTCAAGCAGTGGTACAGGAAGAAGTCCGTATCATTCAAGAAAAACATGATTTTCATGCAGGACAATGCTCCATCACATGCATCCAACTTCTCCACAGCATGGTTGGCCAGTAAAGGTCTAAAAGAAGAAAAAATAATGACATGGCCCCCTTGTTCACCTGATCTGAACCCCATAGAGAACCTGTGGTCCATCATAAAATGTGAGATCTACAGGGAGGGAAAACAGTACACCTCTCGGAACAGTGTCTGGGAGGCTGTGGTGGCTGCTGCACGCAATGTTGATCGAAAACAGATCAAGCAACTGACAGAATCTATGGATGGAAGGCTGTTGAGTGTCATCATAAAGAAAGGTGGCTATATTCATCACTAATTTTTTTTATTTTTCCATGTCAGAAATGTTTATTTCAAAATTTTGTGCACTGATATTGGTTTACCTGGTGAAAATAAACAAGTGAGATGAGATTATATTTGGTTTTTATTAAGTTGCCTAATAATTCTGCACAGTAATAGTTACCTGCACAAACAGATATCCTCCTAAAATAGCCAAATCTAAAAAAATCCCACTTCAACTTCCAAAAATATTAAGCTTGGATATTTATGAGTCTTTTGGGTTGATTGAGAACATAGTTGTTGATCAATAATAAAAATAATCTTCTAAAATACAATTTGCCTAATAATTCTGCACACAGTGTATTAAGCATTCTGGAATTCTGCATAGTAGAGATGTGGCATAAAGGCCAGAAAGCTACAGTAAGTCTGAGTGTCAGCAGCATAGAAGTGCTGAGAGAGGCTGAGGCTCTAGGAGTGAGACACGTTCTCTGGTACTATTTTCTGTTGCCCTCAGATAAGGCAGCATAAACCCAGTGACCAAGCCCTTCAATGATATGGATTCTCATAAATGGGTAATTCCAGTTAACTGAGAACACAGGAAACTCCCCTGCCTAAATCACACTCCACTCCTTGATATACATTCATGAATATTTCAGTAGTAACAGGAAATAAGCATGACATTTAGACACCTATTTCCCGCTTAAAGGGGTTTTCCACTACCTGGACAACTTTCTTAAACGTAATAGTGCCCCACAGAAAATTAAATAAAAAAAACCCAACCTTAAACTCTCCTCCCACACTGGTGCCGTTCCAGCAACGGCGGTGACCCAGTGCTTGTGTGACTTTGTTATGCCATGTGAATGCTGCAGCCCATCAGCAACTGCTGATGAGCTGCAGTGCGCACACTTCTTTCAGACAAAACTCAGATGTACAGGCAGGGCTGCCACCAGGAATTTCAGGGCTCCATACTGCAAACATTTTCAGGCCACCTTGAGATTCCGCTCAGGCTCCACCCTAGCTCCGCCTTCACCCTTCGAACCTTCCACTGTCCCACCGCCCACTCTTGGAAAAACTCCACTTCTGCGCCACGTCCTCACCAATCACACATTAAGGCCACGACCCCACTATCAGTATTTGGTCAGTATTTTTTCTCAGGAGTGGGAGCCACAACCAGGTGAGGAACAATCAGAGAAAAGGTACAATAGAAACAAATGCACCAATTCTGTGGTTATCACCCACTCCTGGTTTTGTCTCCCACTCCCGAGAAAAAATACTGACCAAGTACTGATAGTGGGGCCGTGGCCTAACAGTTCACATCGAACACCACATCATACACACAGCCATCAGCTTTTGTTTTAGCCAAAAGATTTTTTAAGCCTGCCACTACGACAAGGTAGACTCTTTCGGCCGGTCTCTACTCTACTCTAACCTATTAAACATTTCTTAAAATACCCAATACTCTTTTTAGGTATTTTTTTTTTTAAGGGAATGTGACACATACATTTTTTAAAATGACCAATAATACCACATCATGACCGGACCACATATTACCACCAAATAGTGACGGAATAATACCACATACGAGGGACAAATACTGTCACACCAGTTCAGACTTCTAGGTTTTTTCTTTGTAGTTCAGTGTGCTTTAGTACATATAAGGGTGTGGCCGCCCTTTGTCTGAGCTGAAATGTTCATTCTGCCTCAGGTCTATGCTTCTACTAGGGGGTCAGTCTCTCTGCCCTTATCCATATGTACGTCACTTGACAAATGGTAAGGTTTTAATATTAGAGTTAGGACTGTCCCATAAGGGGTGACGTGACGTGGCGGGATAGCTTTTACATTATTTTGATCAAAATTATGTTAACTAAATACCCTTCATTATTTATTATTATTTTTGCACTGTGCGATTTACCCATTTACTTCCAGTTACTTGGGTATTTTGCTTGTCTTTAGTTTTTCACTGTCACACCATGGCCAGATCACATATTACCACCACATAGTGACCGAATACTACAATACTGATCATTAATAAAAAAAAACACAATACTAATATTACCATAAGTGCCATTATACAAATGAGCTCTATATATAGTATATAGTGTGCAGGTAATACAGGGATCACCTGTGACATTATATACAGAAGCTCTGTATATAATGTATATTGTACAGTTAATACAGGAATCACCAGTGACATTATACACTGGAGCTCAGTATACAGTGTATCATGTACAGGTTATACAGTGGTTACCAGTGACAGTATACATAGGAACTCTGTATATATTGTCAGTGTACAGATAATACAGTGATCACCAGTGACCTTATACACAGGAGCTCTGTATGTAGTGTCAGTGTATAGTGTAATTGTACACCTAATACACTGACTCACCGGTGACATCTCTAGTTGAAGTCCTTCAGCTTTGCGTTTCTTCCTCATTCAGCGCAGGCTGCCATTGCTTCTTCCGGCCAGGACTCGTTTCTGCAGAAAATAGCACACAGTTATCTAGAGCACTGCTTTCAGAGCACATTCCCCACCTTTTCCCCAACTTCTACACTATGCAGCTGAATACAGACGTGCATTAATATATAATTAGTTATTATGCAACCCACCATTCCAAATATAAATTGTTATCCACCACTGTGCTCCCACTAACTATAAATAGTCACTTTCCCCACCTAATAAATATATAAGGTAATTAGAACCTGTAATTCATTACCAGTCACACTTCTGCATCCTCACCACCCCCCACTCTGCACCTTCCGCTCCCCTGATTCATTATATTTACATGCCCCACTCCACCACAATTTATTATGTCATGTCCTCTCTCTCTCCCACCCCCACACTCAATTCATCATTTACTCTCCTCCACCCCCAATTCATCATCATTTACTGTCCCCCATCTCCCAGTCTCAATACATCATCATTTACTCTCCCCACCTCGATTCATTATAATTTACTCTCCCCCCTCACCCTCAATTCATCATCATTTTCTCTCCCGACCCTCAAGTCATCATTTGTTGCTGTACACCCTGTCCCCCACCCTCAATTCACCATTTGCTGTCTCCCATCCCCAATTCATCATTTACTCTCCCCTACCTCCCAGTCTCATTACATCATCATTTGCTCTCCCCACCCTAAATACATCATTTGCCATCCCCCACCCTCAATCAATTGCTGTCTCTCTTCCTCAATTCATCATTTGCTGTCCCCCGCACTCAAGTCATCATTTACCGTCCTCCACCCTCAATTCATCATTTGCCATCCCACACCCTCAATTCATCATTTGCTATCCCCCACCCTCAATTAATTAATTGCTGTCTCCTGTTCCCCGCCCTCAATTCATCATTTGCTGTCCCCCACCCCAATTCATCATTATTTGTGCTCCTCTACCTCAATACATCATCATTTATTTTCCCCCATCCCACGCCCTCAATTCATCATAGCTTGCTCCCCTCCAAGCCCATTTAATTCATTTTATTATTTAAAAAAAAAAGGTTTTCATACTTGCTTCTCATACGGTCCCCTGCAGGCGCAGCTCCACTTCTGGTGTTGTGGTGTGCGTACATGCTGGCATAAAACCAAGCAAAGTGAACTGAGGTCTAAGATGGTACACATACAAAAAATAGGAGCATGTTCACACTAGCAAAAAGATGCAAAACCTACAAAAGACAAAAAATATCTCATACCCTACCATCATTATATATAAATGTAAAGCAAAGTTGCATATGAAATATAGGGTACTTAGTGAACTATTTTTGATCAAAAAAAGTATACAAGCCGTCCCACCAGCGACAAGCTGACCCTAAATTGGGACGGTCCTACACTGTCTATATTAAAAACCTTACTGTATATCAAAGTTGAAGTAATGCATATAAAAGGGTAGACAAATAGAACTGGGTCCCAACATCAGACCACCTAAGCCCGTGGTAAGCTACATATATACTAACCAGCTCAATAAGGGGGATGCCACACCCCTAATTTGCACAGAATGCAAACAAGACAAAAAACCAAGCAATGTGAACTGAGGTCTAAGATGGTACACATGCAAGAAATAGGAGCATGTTCACACTAGCAAAAAGATGCCAAACCTACAAAAGACAAAAAATATCTCATACCCTACCATCATTATATATAAATGTAAAGCAAAGTTGCATATGAAATATAGGGTACTTAGTGAACTATTTTTGATCAAAAAAAGTATACAAGCCGTCCTACCAGCGACAAGATGACCCTAAATTGGGACGGTCCTACACTGTCTATATTAAAAACCTTACTGTATATCAAAGTTGAAGTAATGCATATAAAAGGGTAGACAAATAGAACATGTACATAATCGCGTACGGGAAATCACCAGCACATCACAGAAGAGGCGAAGGGAATCCCTTGCACGGCTGTTTCGTGGAGCTCCAGGAAGGCTCCATGCGCCGAGATGTGCACCGCTGACTGCAGCACGCCGGCACACACTGCTTTATTATGCCCTGGGCCCCGGTGAGTAGAAGCACAAGAGAAGCCTGTACTGGGGCCGGGCCGGGCCGCCCTCTTTATTTCTGCTCACCAGGCCCCATACAACAGTAAAGTCAGTAATGTCCTGATGGCAGCCCTGCATCCAGGGAAGGTAGCTTGTAGCCCATTAGCAACCGCTAATTTGAGCGCTAGGAGACCCAGTGCCAACATAGCTGGAACAGTATTGGCGTGGGGGGGTAAGTTTCTGTTTTTTTTTTTTAATACAGCATTCAAAAAGGGGTTGTCCTGGAAGTGGACCAGCCCTTAAAGGCCCATTACACTTTAAATAGCTGTTGGTTAAATTGATCATTCATCTCTCCCAACCCCCCCATAGACTGGAACACTGGAAAGATTGGTGCCCCAATAAATCTATCTTAACTAGTCGAAGCTCCACACTCACTTTTTTTTGATGGGCACCTTCCAGCAACTGTTTCTTTGATGGGCACCTTCCGAATACTGACCAAATACTGATAGTGGGGCCATGGCCTAACAGATCACATTGAACACCACATCACACACACAGCCATCAGCTTTTGTTTTAGCCAAAAGATTTTTTAAGCCTGCCACTATGACAAGGTAGACTCTTTCGGCCGGTCTCTACTCTAACCTATTAAACATTTCTTAAAATATCCAATACTCTTTTTAGGTATATTTTTTTATTTATTTTTCTTTAAGGGAATGTGTCACATACATATTTTAAAATGACCAATAATACCACATACAAGGGACAAATATGCTGTGTCTATTCACAAAAAAATAAATAGAAGTAACCAACCACAATGATCAAGGAAAACTCTTCATTTCTCCTTCCCCCATGACGGCACTACGGAGAGGGGATCCGCCCTTTGAGGACAGTGATTCTAAGAAGATACCTGAAAAATCATAATGATGACATACCAGGCCCGGCCAGACCCGCTCAGGCAGCGGGGGTTCCCTGCCTTGGCTGGTGCGGTTTCCTAAAGCGCCACCGCTGAGGTCAGTGGGCCTCCAGGGTGGCGGGGAGATGCGGCGCAGAAGAAGGCAACATCAGTGTGGAGCCGTCGCGCTCTCCGGTGGTGACGGCGTGTCCAGGGCGGTGAGTAGGCCTGGAACTTCTGGGTCCCACTGCGCATGAGTGCACGCGCTGAGCGCCTCCCCGTGTAGTGGACTGCAGTGCACCACTGGGAAGTCAGCGTGACCGGGCGTGTGCGGGATCCCTGGGCTGGACAGCTGCGCCACGCATAGCGCCCACCACAGCATCGAGGGGGGCATCCCCCATATTGAAAACATGCCCATTCAATAGGAGAGGTGCACACTCACGATCCCCAAGGGGGGGCGCGGCGCACAAATGCCCTGCAGCAGGCTGATTAGAATTTTTCAAGCCCAGCTCAAGGGGGGGGGGGAGCCCTATAAGGGTTCAAATACTGAGAGTAAGCACTGGGAAAGTGCTTCTTAAATGCACTCTGGCACTAGCTATGAGCAAGCAGGAGCTACAGGAGGTGCACTCCCTGCACCCTCACTCACCACCACCACCACCGCAGCAGTATCAAGGAAAGAAGTGTGCGAAAGAGGCAGGACCACAGGAAGACCCTTCCCATCATCACCAGCATGGTAACGGAGGAAGCGGGCGTTCCGACAGGTCTTCGCAGAGCAACAAGGACTCCAGTGGGGCATCAATCCCGAGGAAAAACTCATCTACAGGAGTGGGTTCCCCTCCAAATCCGGTACTGCCTCGTTCATCAGGATTTTAAGTGATCGTTGTGAAAGTTCACTTTGTAATTAGGGTCCCCCTTCTTTTTCTTCTTTCATCAGGAAGAGTACGGGCAAATCCAAAAACAGGACCTGCTCGCTTTGCGCAGAAGATCTACCCACCACATGGGAGAAAAGGCTATGCAGCTCTTGTATTGAATAGACAATTTGCGAGGAGTTCGCCTCAGAGCTCAGAACCTTGACTAAATCCCAGGTAGAAAATACCTTTAAGTCCCTGCAGAAGGGAGGGAAGAAACAGGAGAAAACCAGGAATCTGTTCCCAGTATCAGGGTCTAGCAGTTCAGACGGGGAGGGGGTAGATTCAGATTCGTCCTTCTCATCTTCGTCCTCATTTTCTACCGGGGATGGAGGAGGACATAGCTGTTTCCCCATAGAAGGAACGGACAATTTAATTAAAGCAGTCAGGTCCACCATGGGGTTGGTAGGCCCTCGTCCCAAGAAATCGGGTCAGGACATGATGTTCAGTGGCCTGGAACAAAAGAAAAGAAGATCTTTCCCTCTCAATGACAAAGTCCACTCCCTGATTAAAAGAGAGTGGAAAAAAAATGGAAAGAAAGAGCCTCTTGTCCCCTAAGAGGAAGTACCCCTTTGAGGACCCGGTATGTTCTTTCTGGGAAAAAGCGCCAAAATTAGATGTGGCAATAGCTAAAGCCTCTAAAAAATTTTCCCTGCCATTCGAGGACTTGGGGGTATTGAAGGATCCAATGGATAAAAAAGTGGATACCTTCCTAAAGGGAGCTTGGGAGGCCGCAGGGGGAGGGTTGAAACCCGCAATTGCAGCCACATGTACAGCCAGATCATTAATGGTCTGGCTAGACCAACTGGAGGCACAAGTTAAAAGCAAAACATCCAGGGATAACATACTGGGCTCCATTCCGGTAATGAAAGGCGCAGCAGCGTTTCTGGCTGATGCGTCAGCCGACTCGGTTAGGCTGGCAGCCAGGGCAGCGGGCCCTCTGGCTTAAATGCTGGCCGGGAGACCACCAAACAAAATAGAATCTGTGCTCCACTCCCTGTGAGGGTGAGTTCCTATTTGGACCCACCCAAGCCCGGGGATAACAAAAAACGTTTCTCTGTCCTCTCTAATACTTCTTACAGGAAGCCCTTTCGGAGCAGGAAATTTATTCGCAGTAAACCCCCCCAAAGACCAGGATAGGTGGGAAGATAGGAAGAAAAAAACTAAAGGGTTTATGTTTAACAAACCCCCCAGTGACAATAGAAAACCCCCCAATGAGGGTTGTCCCCAGGTGTGGGGGGGGGGGGACTTCTACATTTCCTCCCAGCCTGGGAAAAGATATCCAACAGCTCTTGGATTTTAGACCTGAGAAAATCAGGTCTAAAATTTCAGTTCCACTCTATTCCCCGACAGAACTTTGTCATAACCCCCAAGAGGTCCTCAGACGTAGAACAATTAGCACTGGAACAAGAAATTCTAGGCCTAATAGAAAGAGCAGTCCTTCAAGAAGTCCCTGCCCAGGAGAATGGCGAAGGATTATACTCCCCTCTGTTCCTGAAAAAAAAACGGACGGGACTTTCAGGACAATCATAAACCTGAAAAATGTAACAAATTTCTGAAGGTTCAAACTTTCAAGATGGAGTCCATAAAGTCGTCAGTAAAACTGTTGTTTCCAGACTGTTTTATGGCTGTCCTGGATCTGAAGGACGCCTATTATCACGTCCCCATACACAAAAATTATCAGAAATTCCTAAGGGTAGCAATATTGATAGAGGGAATAGTCTCACCTAAGGGAGCAAAACATTCTGATTACCCCGTACCTGGACGATTTGCTGATAATAGGCAACTCTTTCCATCATTGCAAGGACCAACTGGCAAGGGTCGTGGATTCCTTGACGAACTTAGGCTGGCTTTTGAACCTAAAAAAGTCCAAGATGGAGCCGGACCAAGTACAAGAGTATCTAGGCATTTTAATAGATTCGAGAAATCAGGAGTGTCGTCTCCCGGCAGAAAAAAATCAGAAAATGATAGCTTGGATATCTCAAGTAACGGACCACCTCTCTATGACTCTGCGGAAAGCAATGTCCCTCCTAGGTTCCATGACTGCCTGTATCCCGGGCGTCCGATAGGCCCAGATACATACCAGTGACTTACAATGGGAAATCATGGGGGCAGAAAAATCTCTAAAATGGCACTTAGATGGTCAGCTAACTTTGTCATCAAAAACCTTACTTTCCCTAAGATGGTGGGCGAAGGTAGACAGTTTAACCCAAGGCGTTCCGTGGACGATCTCAGTCTCTCAGGTTCTGACCACAGATGTAAGCCCCAGGGGATGGGGGGCTCACTTAAATGAGCAAAGGACTTAAAAGCCGCATCCTCCAACATGAAGGAAATTCTAGCGGTAAAATTCGCCCTTTCAGAATTTCTAAACACGCTACAGGGCCACCATGTAAGAGTGTTCTCGGACAACCGGGTAGTAGTGGCGTATTTAAATAAGCAGGGGGGACCCGGTCCCATTCTCTATTACAAGTAACAAAATCCATCTTCCTGTTAGCCAAGAACAATTTGGGGTCTCTGTCCGCACTTCACATAAAAGGAACAGAAAATCTCACAGCAGACTTCTTGAGTCGGACCCACCTGAGACAGGGCGAATGGGAACTGAATCAGTTAGTGTTCAACCAAATCACGGAAATGTGGGGATACCCTTCCATAGACCTATTCGCTAACTGGCAGAACAAAAAAGTAGACACATTCTGCTCGATAAACCCCAAGGGGAACCCAGCAGCACTAGATGCATTTACAATCCCATGGAACTACCACCTAGCCTATGCCTTTCCCCCGATTGCCCTGATTCCGGCAGTTCTGAGGAAAGTCAGGGAAGACAGGGCAAACGTCATTTTGATAGCCCCCTTCGGGCCAAAGAGACCCTGGTTTTCCTGGCTGAGGATAATGTCCACCTCCGACCCCTGGGTTCTTCCGGAAATTCCGGATCTCCTTTTCCAGGGACCGGTCCTCCATCCTCAGGTAGCAAATCTACACATGACAGCCTGGATTTTTAAAGGACGCTCTTAAGGGATAGAGGTTTTTCCCCAAATTTGATCTCCACTCTACTACAGAGTAGGAAACTCGTAACTACCAGACTTTACGGTAAAACCTGGAAAAAATTCCTCTCGTATTCAGGTTCTAAGTTACAAGGGGAGGTCCCTCTTACTTCCATCTTAGAGTTCCTGCAAAGGGGGTTAGAACGGGGTCTGGCCACAAGCACACTGAAAGTTCAAGAGGTGGCATTAGGAGCCCTATACAATTGCAACCTGGCCAGAAATAGGTGGATATCTAGATTCATCAAAGCATCAGCCAGGTCTAGGCCCATCCCCTCTCGAAATACTCCTCCTTGGGACTTAAACTTAGTGCTTACAGCCCTAACCAAACCTCCCTTCGAACCTTTAGCAGATGCATCTCTAAAAACCCTATCTCTTAAGACGTCACTCTTATTAGCTCTCATGTCGGCACGAAGAGTTAGCGACATACAAGCTCTATCAGCAGGGTCCCCCTTCACGCAAATCCTAGAGGACAGGGTGACCCTTAGGACTAACCCAGCATACCTTCCTAAAGTGGGGTCACACTTTCATAGATCTCAGGAGGTCACCCTCCCTTCCTTTTGCCCTAATCCTAAGAACAGGGGGGAAAAAAAACTACACACCTTAGTAGTGTTGAGCGAGCACTAAAATGCTCGGGTGCTCGAAGCTCGGGCCGAGCTCACCGTGATACTCGGGTGCTCGACCCGAGCAACGAGCCCAATGTTAGTCTATGGGAGACCCGAGCATTTTTGCGGCGGCACCCCCGGCAGTCTGTAGAAAGCCTAAAAAGTGCCCAAAACGATAGTGACAGTGCTCAAAAGAAATGGGGACAGCTTGGGCATCGCCCCAGGAAGCATTTCTGACCCCCAGGTCACTGCTGTCAACAACGTGGTCAGAGGTATTAAGCCACTTTTACGGGCTCACAATAAAACGTTCAAAAGCTAAACTGAAACGTTTTTCCTGTGAAAAATGTTAAGGAACTTCCTTTCCAGGGTAAAGACTTGCGTATAAGGTAAAATAAATAACCAAAAGCAAAAATACTCCTCCACACCTTGGGCTATGTTCACAAGTAGCATTTTTTATGCGTTTTTGCACTTTTGTATTGCTTTCAACCGTGACAAATGCATTCACCGGGAAATGTCATTTTAACATTTTACAACCTTATCTGGCCATGTGCTGTGTGACACGCATACAGTGCTGAAAAGACATGGGAACAGCATGGGGAAGACCCCTGGAAGCATCTCTGACACCCAGGTCACTGCCTAAAAGTGTGCCCATCAGAAGTGACCCTTGCCGCATCAGAAGATGCAAACTTGCAACTATCCCCGTGCAAGTCCTTGTCCCAGGGCAGTGTTCAATTGTACCTCCCCCATTCCTTGCAATTGAAGCGTAAGTGTGCAACCTGCCACCCACCCACCCCCAGGGTGCAATACCATACTGCTTGCTTGCACTTGAAATTGGGCCTTTTAGGCATGTGGAGGTAGACGCCGGCCACCATGTCATGGCTGCATCGGCGGCCTGATATCCATACTCGGTCCCCAGCCGTCCCGCGGCCGGGTGTCCACACACGGTTCCCAGCGGCCTGGAGGCAGCCGGGTGTCCATAAACGGTTCCCAGATGCCCCTATTTCTCCTTGGAACTTCCCACACACTTTTCTTAGCCTGGCCTGCTTTAGGGCAGCATTGGACGAGCCCACCAGAGAACCAGACTCCTCCGGTGGGCCCTGGCTTCTCCATCAGGGGAGTTGAGAGTGCCAAGGTGAGGAGCATGATGATGATGATAGAAGTTAGCATCTGCTTTGCTTTCTTGGAATGCTAGCGCATGTATGTAGTAGCGGCTAAGCCTGAGGTGGTCAGCGTTTTGACGCATATCCTACCTCCTCCGAGGATTGCTGGATGTTTTCCTGCTACTATCCCAGTTCTATGACTCCTGTAAAAAAAAGCTTCATGTGATGAATGATGGATGAGGTGGTGGCAAAGGAGAAGGAGCAGGAGGAACAGGGATCATTCACATCACTATCAGGCCAGTCAACAACACATGTCTTGTAGGATATGTTTCTGTACCAAAAGGAGCGGTTCGGCTACACAGTTATAGGGCATGCAGTGAGTGCAATGCCTACCAAAAATTTCGAGGCACTTCAATGCCCCCTGGAAGTGACAAGGAGGTCAGAGGGCCTTAACTAAATCATTTTTTCCATTTATAGCAACTGGGTCTCCTGTGCACTGTTGGCCTAAGCAGTGAATGGAAGGCTTTCCAAAAATTATGAGGAACTGCAATACGCCTTGAAACAGACGTGCATTACAGCATACTAAAAACCTTCTACCCATTATTGGGGAGTGGGTCTCCCTTAGTGTTCGCCTATGCATTGAAAAGCAAAAGCTGACTAAAATTAGGAGGAAATGCATTGCCCGTTGGAAGAATGGTGGAGGTAGCAGTGGAATAAAAAGACAATATCAATGCCCCTTGGAAAAGTGGTGGAGGTCGCAGTAGCTTAACAAGATGGTTTCAATGCCCCTTGGAAGAGACGTAGAGGTCGCAGTAGCTTAACAAGATGGTTTTAATGCCCCTTGGAAGAGACGTGGAGGTCTCAGTAGCTTAAAAAGACGGTTTTAATGCCCCTTGGAAGAGACGTGGAGGTCGCAGTAGCTTAACAAGACGGTTTTAATGCCCCTTGGAAGAGATGTGGAGGTCGCAGTAGATTAGCAAGACAGGTTTAATGCCCCTTAGAAAAGTGGTGGAGGTTGCAATAGCTTAACAAGACGGTTTTAATGCCCCTTGGAAGAGACGTGGAGGTCGCAGTGGAATAAAAAGACAATATCAATGCCCCTTGGAAAAGTGGTGAAGGTCGCAGTAGCTTAACAAGACAGTTTTAATGCCCCTTGGAAGAGATGTGGAGGTCGCAGTAGCTTAACAAGACAGTTTTAATGCCCCTTGGAAAAGTGGTGGAGGTCGCAGTAGCTTAACAAGACGGTTTTAATGCCCCTTGGAAGAATGGTGGAGGTCACAGTGGAATAAAAAGACAATATCAATGCCCCTTGGAAAAGTGGTGGAGGTCGCAGTAGCTTAACAAGATGGTTTTAATGCCCCTTGGAAGAGACGTGGAGATCGCAGTAGCTTAACAAGACGGTTTTAATGCCCCTTGGAAGAATAATGGACGTCGCAGTGGAATAAAAAGACAATATCAATGCCCCTTTGAAAAGTGGTGGAGGTCGCAGTAGCTTAACAAGACGGTTTTAATGCCCCTTGGAAGAGACAGGGAGGTCGCAGTAGCTTAACAAGACATTTTTAATGCCCCTTGGAAGAGACGTGGAGGTCGCAGTAGCTTAACAAGACAGTTTTAATGCCCCTTGGAAAAGTGGTGGAGGTCGTAGTAGCTTAACAAGACAGTTTTAATGCCCATTGAAAGAGACATGGAGGTCGCTGTAGCTTAACAAGATGGTTTTAATGCCCCTTGGAAGAGACGTGGAGGTCGCAGTAGATTAACAAGACGGTTTTAATGCCCCTTGGAAAAGTGGTGGAGGTCGCAGTAGCTTAACAAGATGGTTTTAATGCCCATTGAAAGAGAAATGGAGGTCGCAGTAGCTTAACAAGATGGCTTTAATGCCCCTTGGAAGAGACGTGGAGGTCGCAGTAGATTAACAAGAAGATTTTAATGCCCCTTGGAAAAGTGGTGGAGGTCGCAGTAGCTTAACAAGACGGTTTTGATGCCCTTTGGAAGAGACGTGGAGGTCGCAGTAGCTTAACAAGACGGTTTTAATGCCCCTTGGAAGAGATGTGGAGGTCGCAGTAGATTAGCAAGACAGGTTTAATGCCCCTTAGAAAAGTGGTGGAGGTTGCAGTAGCTTAACAAGACGGTTTTAATGCCCCTTGGAAGAGACGTGGAGGTCGCAGTGGAATAAAAAGACAATATCAATGCCCCTTGGAAAAGTGGTGAAGGTCGCAGTAGCTTAACAAGACGGTTTTAATGCCCCTTGGAAGAATGGTGGAGGTCGCAGTGGAATAAAAAGACAATATCAATGCCCCTTGGAAAAGTGGTGGAGGTCGCAGTAGCTAAACTAGACGGTTTTAATGCCCCTTGGAAAAGTGGTGGAGGTCGCAGTAGCTTAACAAGAGATTTTAATGCCCCTTGGAAAAGTGGTGAAGGTCGCAGTAGTTTAACAAGACGGTTTTAATGCCCCTTGGAAGAATGGTGGAGGTCGCAGTGGAATAAAAAGACAATATCAATGCCCCTTGGAAAAGTGGTGGAGGTCGCAGTAGCTAAACTAGACGGTTTTAATGCCCCTTGGAAAAGTGGTGGAGGTCGCAGTAGCTTAACATGACGGTTTTAATGCCCACTTGGAAGAGACGTGGAGGTCGCAGTAGCTTAGCATGACGGTTTTAATTCCCCTTGAAAGTGACGTGGAGGTCGCAGTAGCTTAACAAGCCGGTTTTATTTCCCCTTGGAAAAGACGTGGAGGTCGCAGTAGCTTAACAAGACGGTTTTAATGCCCCTTGGAAAAGTGGTGGAGGTCGCAGTAGCTTAACAAGATGGTTTTAATGCCCTTTGGAACAGACGTGGAGGTCGCAGTAGAATAAAAAGACAATATCAATGCCCCTTGGAAAATTGGTGGAGGTCGCAGTAGTTTAAAAAGACGGTTTTAATGCCCCTTGGAAGAGACTTGGAGGTCGCAGTAGCTTAACAATATGGTTTTAATGCCCCTTGGAAAAGTGGTGGAGGTCGCAGTAGCTTAACAAGACGGTTTTAATGCCCCTTGGAAAAGACGTGGAGGTCGCAGTGGAATTAAGACAATATCAATGCCCCTTGGAAAAGTGGTGGAGATCAAAGTAGCTTAACAAGACGGTTTTAATGCCCCTTGGAAAAGTGGTGGAGGTCGCAGTAGCTTAACAAGACGGTTTTAACGCCCCTTGAACAATGGTGGAGGTCGCAGTGGAATAAAAAGACAATATCAATGCCCCTTGGAAAAGTGGTGAAGGTCGCAGTAGCTTAACAAGACGGTTTTAATGCCCCTTGGAAGAGACGTGGAAGTCGCAGTGGAATAAAAAGACAATATCAATGCCCCTTTGAAAAGTGGTGGAGGTCGCAATAGCTTAACAAGACTGTTTTCATGCCCTTTGGAAAAGTGGTGGAGGTCGCAGTAGCTTAACAAGATGGTTTTAATGCCCCTTGGAAGAATGGTGGAGGTCGCAGTGGAATAAAATGACAATATCAATGCTCCTTGAAAAAGTGGTGGAGGTCGCAGTAGCTTAACTAGATGGTTTTAATGCCCCTTGGAAAAGTGGTGGAGGTCGCAGTAGCTTAACAAGATGGTTTTAATGCCCCTTGGAAGAGACGTGGAGGACGCAGTAGCTTAACATGATGGTTTTAATGCCCCTTGGAAGAGACGTGGAGGTCGAAGTAGCTTAACAAAACTGTTTTAATGCCCCTTGGAAAAGACGTGTAGGTCGCAGTAGCTTAACAAGACGGTTTTAATGCCCCTTGGAATAGTGGTGGAGGTCGCAGTAGCTTAACAAGACGGTTTTAATGCCCGTTGGAAGAGACGTGGAGGTCGCAGCGGAATAAAAAGACAATATCAATGCCCCTTGGAAAAGTGGTGGGGGTCGAAGTAGCTTAACAAGACGGTTTTAATGCCCCTTGGAAGAGACGTGGATGTCGCTGTGGAAAAAAAAGACAATATCAATGCCCCTTGGAAAAGTGGTGGAGGTCGCAGTAGCTGAACATGACGGTTTTAATGCCCCTTGGAAGAGACATGGAGGTCGCAGTAGCTTAACAAGACGGTTTTAATGCCCCTTGGAAAAGAAGTGGAGGTCGCAGTAGCTTAACAAGACGGTTTTAATTCCCCTTGGAATAGCGGTGGAGGTCGCAGTAGCTTAACAAGACGTTTTTAATGCCCGTTGATAGAGACGTGGAGGTCGCAGTGGAATAAAAAGACAATATCAATGCCCCTTGGAAAAGTGGTGGAGGTCGCAGTAGCTTAACAAGACTGTTTTAATGCCCTTTGGAAAAGTGGTGGAGGTCGCAGTAGCTTAACAAGATGGTATTAATGCCCCTTGGAAGAATGGTGGAGGTCGCAGTGGAATAAAATGACAATATCAATGCCCCTTGGAAAAGTGGTGGAGGTCGCAGTAGCTTAACTAGATGGTTTTAATGCCCCTTGGAAAAGTGGTGGAGGTCGCAGTAGCTTAACAAGATAGTTTTAATGCCCCTTGGAAGAGACGTGGAGGACGCAATAGCTTTACATGAAGGTTTTAATGCCCCTTGGAAGAGACGTGGAGGTCGCAGTAGCTTAACAAGACTGTTTTAATGCCCCTTGGAAAAGACGTGGAGGTCGCAGTAGCTTAACAAGACGGTTTTAATGCCCCTTGGAATAGTGGTGGAGGTCGCAGTAGCTTAACAAGACGGTTTTAATGCCCGTTGGAAGAGACGTGGATGTCGCTGTGGAAAAAAAAGACAATATCAATGCCCCTTGGAAAAGTGGTGGAGGTCGCAGTAGCTGAACATGACGGTTTTAATGCCCCTTGGAAGAGACGTGGAGGTCGCAGTAGCTTAACAAGACGGTTTTAATGCCCCTTGGAAAAGACGTGGGGGTCGCAGTAGCTTAACAAGACGGTTTTAATTCCCCTTGGAATAGCGGTGGAGGTCGCAGTAGCTTAACAAGACGTTTTTAATGATGCCCGTTGGAAGAGACGTGGAGGTCGCAGTGGAATAAAAAGACAATATCAATGCCCCTTGGAAAAGTGGTGGAGGTCGCAGTAGCTGAACATGACGGTTTTAATGCCCCTTGGAAGAGAAATGGAGGTCGCAGTAGCTTAACAAGACAGTTTTAATGCCCCTTGGAATAGTGGTGGAGGTCGAAGTAGCTTAACAAGACGGTTTTAATGCCCGTTGGTAGAGACGTGGAGGTCGCAGTGGAATAAAAAGACAATATCAATGCCCCTTGGAAAAGTGGTGGAGGTCGCAGTAGCTTAACAAGACGGTTTTAATGCCCCTTGCAAGAATTGTGGAGGTCGCTGTGGAATAAAAAGACAATTTCAATGCCCCTTGGAAAAGTGGTGGCTTTCGCAGTAGCTTAACAAGACGGTTTTAATGCCACTTGGAAAAGTGGTGGAGGTCGCAGTAGCTTAACAAGACGGTTTTAATTCCCCTAGGAAGAGACGTAAAGGTCGCAGTGGAATTAAGACAATATCAATGCCCCTTGGAAAAGTGGTGGAGATCAAAGTAGCTTAACAAGACGGTTTTAATGCCCCTTGGAAAAGTGGTGGAGGTCGGAGTAGCTTAACAAGACGGTTTTAATGCCCCTTGGAAGAATGGTGGAGGTCGCAGTGGAATAAAAAGACAATATCAATGCCCCTTGGAAAAGTGGTGAAGGTCGCAGTAGCTTAGCAAGACGGTTTTAATGCCCCTTGGAAGAGACGTGGAAGTCGCAGTGGAATAAAAAGACAATATCAATGCCCCTTGGAAAAGTGGTGGAGGTCGCAGTAGCTTAACAAGACGGTTTTAATGCCCTTTGGAAAAGTTGTGGAGGTCGCAGTAGCTTAACAAGATGGTTTTAATGCCCCTTGGAAGAATGGTGGAGGTCGCAGTGGAATAAAAAGACAATATCAATGCCCCTTGGAAAAGTGGTGGAGGTCGCAGTAGCTTAACTAGATGGTTTTAATGCCCCTTGGAAAAGTGGTGGAGGTCGCAGTAGCATAACAAGATGGTTTTAATGCCCCTTGGAAGAGACATGTAGGACGCAGTAGCTTAACAAGACGGTTTTAATGCCCCTTGGAAGAGACGTGGATGTCGCAGTGGAAAAAAAAGGCAATATCAATGCCCCTTGGAAAAGTGGTGGAGGTCGCAGTAGCTGAACATGACGGTTTTAATGCCCCTTGGAAGAGACGTAGAGGTCGCAGTAGCTTAACAAGACGGTTTTAATGCCCCTTGGAATAGTGGCGCAGGTCGTAGTAGCTTAAGAAGACGCTTTTAATGCCCGTTGGAAGAGACGTGGAGGTCGCAGTGGAATAAAAAGACAATATCAATGCCCCTTGGAAAAGTGGTGGAGATCAAAGAAGCTTAACAAGATGGTTTTAATGCCCCTTGGAAAAGTGGTGGAGATCAAAGTAGCTTAACAAGACGGTTTTAATGCCCTTTGGAAAAGTGGTGGAGGTCGCAGTAGCTTAACAAGACGGTTTTAATGCCCCTTGGAAGAATGGTGGAGGTCGCAGTGGAATAAAAAGACAATATCAATGCCCCTTGGAAAAGTGGTGAAGGTCGCAGTAGCTTAACAAGACGGTTTTAATGCCCCTTGGAAGAGACATGGAAGTCGCAGTGGAATAAAAAGACAATATCAATGCCCCTTGGAAAAGTGGTGGAGGTCGCAGTAGCTTAACAAGATGGTTTTAATGCCCTTTGGGAAAGTGGTGGAGGTCGCAGTAGCTTAACAAGACTGTTTTATTGCCCCTTGCAAGAGACGTGGAGGACGCAGTAGCTTAACATGACGGTTTTAATGCCCCTTGGAAGAGACGTGGAGGTCGCAGTAGCTTAACAAGACTGTTTTAATGCCCCTTGGAAAAGACGTGGAGGTCGCAGTAGCTTAACAAGACGGTTTTAATTCCCCTTGGAATAGTGGTGGATGTCGCAGTAGCTTAACAAGACGGTTTTAATGCCCGTTGGAAGAGACGTGAAGGTTGCAGTGGAATAAAAAGACAATATCAATGCCCCTTGGAAAAGTGGTGGGGGTCGAAGTAGCTTAACAAGACGGTTTTAATGCCCCTTGGAAGAGACGTGGATGTCACAGTGGAATAAAAAGACAATATCAATGCCCCTTGGAAAAGTGGTGGAGGTCGCAGTAGCTGAACATGACGGTTTTAATGCCCCTTGGAAGAGACGTGGAGGTCGCAGCAGCTTAACAAGACGGTTTTAATGCCCCTTGAAAAAGACGTGGAGGTCCCAGTAGCTTAACAAGACGGTTTTAATTCCCCTTGGAAGAGTGGTGGAGGTCGCAGTAGCTTAACAAGACGTTTTTAATGCCCGTTGGAAGAGACGTGGAGGTCGCATTGGAATAAAAAGACAATATCAATGCCCCTTGGAAAAGTGGTGGAGGTCGCAGTAGCTGAACATGACGGTTTTAATGCCCCTTGGAAGAGACGTGGAGGTCGCAGTAGCTTAACAAGACGGTTTTAATGCCCCTTGGAAAAGACGTGGAGGTTGCAGTAGCTTAACAAGACGGTTTTAATTCCCCTTGGAATAGTGATGGAGGTCGCAGTAGCTTAACAAGATGTTTTTAATGCCCGTTGGAAGAGACGCGGAGGTCGCAGTGGAATAAAAAGACAATATCAATGCCCCTTGGAAAAGTGGTGGAGGTCGCAGTAACTTAACAAGACGGTTTTAATGCCCCTTGGAAGAATTGTGGAGGTCGATGTGGAATAAAAAGACAATTTCAATTCCCCTTGGAAAAGTGGTGGAGGTCGCAGTAGTTTAACAAGACGGTTTTAATGCCACTTGGAAAAGTGGTGGAGGTCGCAGTAGCTTAACAAGACGGTTTTAATGCCCCTTGGAAGAGATGTGGAGGTTGCAGTAGAATTAAGACAATATCAATGCCCCTTGGAAAAGTGGTGGAGATCAAAGTAGCTTAACAAGATGGTTTTAATGCCCCTTGGAAAAGTGGTGGAGGTCGCAGTAGCTTAACAAGACGGTTTTAATGCCCATTGGAAGAATGGTGGAGGTCGCAATGGAATAAAAAGACAATATCAATGCCCCTTGGAAAAGTGGTGAAGGTCGGAGTAGCTTAGCAAGACGGTTTTAATGCCCCTTGGAAGAGACGTGGAAGTCGCAGTGGAATAAAAAGACAATATCAATGCCCCTTGGAAAAGTGGTGGAGGTCGCAGTAGCTTAACAAGATGGTTTTAATGCCCCTTGGAAAAGTGATGAAGGTCGCAGTAGCTTAACAAGATGGTTTTAATGCCCCTTGGAAGAATGGTGGAGGTCGCAGTGGAATAAAAAGACAATATCAATGCCCCTTGGAAAAGTGGTGGAGGTCGCATTAGCTTATCAAGACTATTTTAATGCCCCTTGCAAAAGTGGTGGAGGTCGCAGTAGTTTAACAAGACGGTTTTAATGCCCGTTGGAAGAGACGTGGAGGTCGCAGTGGAATAAAAAGACAATATCAATGCCCCTTGGAAAAGTGGTGGAGGTCGCAGTAGCTTAACAAGATGGTTTTAATGCCCCTTGGAAAAGTGATGGAGGTCGCAGTAGCTTAACAAGATGGTTTTAATGCCCCTTGGAAGAATGGTGGAGGTCGCAGTGGAATAAAAAGACAATATCAATGCCCCTTGGAAAAGTGGTGGAGGTCGCATTAGCTTATCAAGACTATTTTAATGCCCCTTGGAAAAGTGGTGGAGGTCGCAGTAGTTTAACAAGACGGTTTTAATGCCCGTTGGAAGAGACGTGGAGGTCGCAGTGGAATAAAAAGACAATATCAATGCCCCTTGGAAAAGTGGTGGAGGTCGCAGTAGGTTAACTAGTCGGTATTAGTGCCCCTTGGAAAAGAGGTGGAGGTCGCAGTAGCTTAACAAGACGGTTTTAATGCCCCTTGGAAGAGACGTGTAGGACGCAGTAGCTTAACATGACGGTTTTAATGCCCCTTGGATGAGACGTGGAGGTCGCAGTAGCTTAACAAGACTGTTTTAATGCCCCTTGGAAAAGACACGGAGGTCGTAGTAGCTTAACAAGATGGTTTTAATTCCCCTTGGAATAGTGGTGGAGGTCGCAGTAGCTTAACAAGACGGTTTTAATGCCCGTTGGAAGAGACGTGGATGTCGCAGTGCAATAAAAAGACAATATCAATGCCCCTTGGAAGAGACGTGGAGGTCGCAGTAGCTTAACAAGACGGTTTTAATGCCCCTTGGAAAAGACGCGGAGGTCGCAGTAGCTTAACAAGACTGTCAGGAATATTATAAAATATTAATATCAGGAAAATGTCACTCCATCTGCGTGACACACATGTTCACCCCCCTCCCTTATATTCCCTTTCTGCTCAGCACAAAAGCCCCAATTAACGCACGACTGATAAATAGTTATTCACACACGGCCAGGGAAGAAGTGTGAAAACTTCGTTAGGAAGCAGGCCTCTTGTCCCTGAAAGACGCAGGAGGTACTTAAAATGCAGATTTCCCTAATTTGTGTATAACTGTGAAGGGTCTTCCCCGAGCTTCAAAGGGGAATTTGCAGACTCACTGACTCCGATATTAGTTATGAAATAATATGAGTTCCATAGGTCCGACAATAGCGAGACCCAAACGGGTAGTGACCAAATCAGCCCCAGGATATGCAGGTATTTTTCCACGGCTGTAACCACGATCAGGGAGCTGCAGCACAAAAACACCCGAATAGTAGACTGCAGCTGTGGGATGCGTGATATCAAAAGAAAGATAAAATCATGAGGGAAAATATGGCGTAGTTTGCGAGCTTCTGCGATTAACGGGCGATGAGTTATCGCAAAAGTCAGCATTTCTAATAAAAATCTACAGGCTGAAGACCGGCCCACATGATGTCACCGCAAGGGGCATGTGGCCAGGTCTCTCCTTAGGTATAAAGTAATCTAGGGGGAAGACAGAAGCACTCATTGCTGGGGGGAATAAGAATTATACGCAAAGGGTCCTGTTCAATAACAGCAATCTGGAGAACCCCCCCTCCCACTATATTGAATCATCTCCGCGATCGTGTAGTGTAAGTAGTTTTCACTCTTTATCTTGTTTTATTTTATGTATCTGCTTATGTATTTTAATGCCCACTTTGTAACATCCTTATGTATATATTTTTCCTAAACACTGCCTCCCTTTTGGATTAAATATAAAATTTAATAGTTCTGTTTCTTTTGTTCTGTAATCGTTCTCCTCCCCGAAGCCATAAACGCTACCGGGTTGGTCCATTAATACCGGGCTGTATCAAACCAGAACTGGTGGCAGCATACCATCTGGGGGATTTGAGGAAGGCTGGCAGTGACGGTCGGAGGTGTGGATATATATTACTGGCGCAGCCAGGGAAATATATATATACTGCCCTCACTGCAGAGGGCCTCAAATACCCAGTGGGCTACAGGACGGCCTCTCCGGCGACCACTCGCTCTAGGTGCAGTACCTTGACTGACCTGAGAGGCGAGGGGACGCCAGAGAGTTGTGCCTGTATTGTGGCGTCACGGATTGGTGACGTGTAAGGGACAACACACCACCGTGTTTTCCCCCACTGGTAGCATCTTCCTGGCACTACTTACTCTAGATGCAGTACCTTGACTGACCTGAGAGGTAAGGGGGCGCCAGAGAGCAGCACCCACCGGCCGACAAGTTTTCCTGACAAATTGGTGGCAGCGGTGGGATATTACAGAACATCAGTGGCTGGATTGAGCAATCATTCCTGTCACTGAAAACTTGCACGGTTCTTGCGAGAATTCTGTGCAGAGTTTTAAGAAATCAGACTCAGTGTTGTAATAATCTTTTTATCTGGGACATTTCTATACGTGTAGCAGTTGCATCCCCTCCCTTCTCTTGTTTTTCTATCCTATCTTTTATTTGGCAATAATGGCTACACGAGGAGAGAACTGGTATAACCAGCAGACGAAGCCCACTCTCATCGCCCTCTGTGAGCTGAGGCAGATTGACCCCACGGGCAAAAACAAGGCCCAAATGATTGCTGAACTATTGCAAGGTGATGCAGAGCCCGTCCGACAGCAGAGCCCTGATGATGGGGCGGCCAGCCAAGGCCCGGATGGCGCTGCTGCAGGGGTCCCACCTGTGATGGCCAGCCATACCCGCAACCAGGGTAGTGTGGACCCCCACCTGCAGATGGCCTTGGAGCAGCTCGCCGCAGATGATCGTGATGGACAACTGCAGCTGATCCTGAAATTCCAGGAGCGAGCAGAGCAACAGGCCCAAGCTGACCGAGAGGAGCGCCAGGCCCAAGCTGACCGAGAGGAGCGACAAGCTGACCGAGAGGCTGCTGAGCGACAAGCTGACCGACAACACCAGCTGGAGCTAGTCCGGATTCAGAAGGAGTCATCCTCTACGCAGACCCGTGAGTCCAACAGTGCCAGCTGCATTAAACCCCGTCCTGAGCACTTCCCTGTGATGGAAAAGGATGGGGACTTGGACACATTTCTGCGAGGCTTTGAAAAGGCCTGCAGGCAGTATCAGCTGCCCTCCGACCAGTGGGCAAAATATTTAACTCCAGGGCTCCGAGGAAAAGCCTTGGAGGTGTTTGCTTCCCTCCCTCGAGAACAAGATGGAGACTATGAGGCCGTCAAGCAGGCCCTGATAAAAAAGTACCAGCTGACTCCGGAGGTTTACCGGAAAAAGTTCAGAGCCCTCCAACGTGGACCACATGACACCTACAGCGATGTGGTAGACCGGCTCAGAACCAACTTTGAGCAGTGGATCCAAGGACTGTCAGTCACCACCTTCGAGGACCTTAAGGATCTGATGGTGAAGGACCAGTTTCTTCATCTTTGTCCAGTGGAAGTGAGATAATTTGTGCTTGACCGGGAGCCGAAGGAAGCCGCTAAAGCAGCCCAGATAGCGGATACCTATGAGGCCAACCGCACACCAGAGGTGCGAAAGTCAGCCGCCGCCAGCTGGAAAGGGGGTAAGCCGACAAACACCCCCAGTGTTCCAGCCAGCCGGCCCTCCGCAGGTCCTGCCCCATCTTTTATCACCCGGCCCGCATCTGACTCCCGTAAGTGCTATACCTGCGACAAGACTGGTCACATCAGCCTCACCTGCCCGCAGAGGCAGAAGAAGAACCCCACGCCTAAGGCCCAGGGGTCTGCTGCAGCAGTTCTTTTTGTGGGTGGGGTGGTTGGGGGGGGTCTGTGACAATTTGCAATCAGTCACCGTGGGTGATAAAGTCACTATGGGGCTCAAGGATACCAGAGCCGAACGGACCCTCATCTGCCCTGAGTTGGTGTCCCCCAAAGATCTTATTACTGGGAAAACCCTGACTGTCACCGGGATTGGGGGTGTTCACAGTCCTTTGCCCATGGCCCGGGTTTTCCTAGACTGGGGTGCGGGGAGGGGATTGCGGGAAGTGGGGGTGTCAGAGAACCTCCCGACCAATGTTTTATTGGGGACTGATCTGGGACGGTTGATTGCCCAATATGTTCCTGACAACCCTCCCAGATCTGATATGTCATATAATGCCACTGTCGATGTCTGTGATGAGAATGCCAGTGATATGAACACTCATATGATGTATAATGATGACATATATTGTGGTAACGGAGTGCTCAGCCACGTCGCCCGGCGGGGTGATGTTGCTGAGGACCCCCAAGACGGAGCCAGCACGAGTGCTGAGGGCGATGGGAGCAGGCCCTGGGACCTTGAAGCCTGTGGTCCCGTGCCGCCGCCCAGTGTCACGACGGACTGTGACTTGGCCGGTGGCAGCTGCCCCATGACTGACACGGCTCCTGAGGTATTGGGGGATGGTGAGGAGTCGGTGCCTCCAGCCTGTCAGGCTGATGGTAAGGGTTTTTTGTCCTCCGGGAAGACGGCCTATATAGCCGCTGTCACCCGGAGTATGAGTACCCAGAACGCACGCCATGCGCTGCCTTCTGGGCCCTCATCCCATGGTGGGACAACAGAGCCGGCTGTGGACCCAGAGCCGGTCCCAGATGGTTCCAGTGAGGTTGGGGCCCTAACGTCGCTTCTGGCTACCTCCAGCCAGGAGTTCCAGGCGGCTCTGCGCACAGATGTCAGCCTAGAGGCATTAAGGGACCTCGCAGAGAAGCCCATCTCCGAATCCGATAAGGAGAGGGTATTCTGGGATAAGGGGAGTATGTACCGAGAAACGGTCCCCTGTAACCCCCAACAGGAGTGGATGAGGGAGAGACAGCTGGTCGTGCCCTATCAGTTTAGGGAGGAGTTGTTGCGGGTTGCCTATGAGATTCCTCTGGCCGGACACTTGGGGGTCCGCAAAACAAAGGCCCGGCTGTCGCATCACTTCTATTGGCCCCAAATGGGGACAGACATTGCCAACTACTGCCGCTCCTGTATCACGTGCCAAAGAGTGGGGAAGTCGGGGCGTGCCCCCAAGGCTCCCCTGATCCCTTTGCCCGTGATAGAGGAGCCCTTCCAGAGGATTGCTGTGGACATCATTGGCCCGCTGGCCATCCCCAGCAGCTCTGGAAAGCAGTTCATCCTTACTGTGGTAGACTATGCTACTCGGTACCCAGCGGCAGTAGCTCTGTCCTCCATTCGAGCCGATAAGGTGGCGGATGCCCTGCTGGCCATTTTTTCACGGGTAGGATTTCCCAGGGAGATGCTCACAGACCAGGGGACTCAGTTCATGTCTCGCCTAATGGAAGCTCTCTGTAAGAAAATGCAGGTGCAGCACCTGGTATCAAGTTCGTATCACCCACAGACCAATGGTTTGTGTGAACGATTCAATGGTACCCTTAAGCAGATGCTTAAGATGCTGGTCGAGTCACATGGGCGCGACTGGGAGCGGTACCTCCCTCACCTGCTCTTTGCTTACAGAGAGGTTCCACAGGCCTCAATGGGGTTCTCCCCCTTCGAGCTCCTGTATGGCAGACGAGTCCGGGGGCCCCTTAGTCTGGTGAGAGAATCCTGGGAAGGGGAACTGAACACCCCCGAAGTGTCTGTCATAGAATATGTCATGCGGCTCCGTGACAAAATGCAGGCAATGGCACAGCTGGTGCATGAGAATGTGGTGCAGGCCCAGGCCAGCCAGAAGCTGTGGTACGATCGGAACGCCCGGGAGCGGGTGTACGAAGTGGGTCAGAAGGTGTGGGTCCTAGTCCCAATGACCCAGAACAAGCTTCAGGCGGCCTGGGAAGGCCCATACCCCATATGCCAGCGCCTCAACGACGTGAACTACGTGGTCACCATTGACCATGCCAGGAAGAGGCAGAAGGTCTTCCACGTCAACATGATGAAAGCTCATCATGACAGGGAGGCCTGTGCCCTTCCTGTATGTAGCGTCCCTGAAGAAGGCGAGACAGAAGTCCTGATGGACTTACTGGCCGCTGCCCGGGACGGAGGGTCTATTGAGGACGCGGAATTCAATCCGCAGCTATCCACGGAACAGAAGTCCCAGCTGCGAGAGGTGTTCCGGCCTTACTTGACCCTCTTCTCGGGTGTCCCTGGGAGGACGCAGCTCGCTGTCCACCAGGTGGACACAGGGAGTCACCCCCCAGTCCGTCAATCAGCTTACCGGGTCTCTCTAGAGGTGCAGAAGGACATGAAGGTGGAGATAGATGAGATGTTGGACCTAGGGGTGATCCAGAGGTCGAAAAGTGTGTGGGCCTCACCTGTAGTCCTGGTCCCAAAAAAGGACCGGACCACCCGGTTCTGCGTGGACTACAGGAGGCTAAATGCCATCACAGCTCCTGATGCGTACCCGATGCCACGCATCGATGAGCTGCTGGATCGCTTAGCCGGGGCAAGGTACTTGACCATCATGGACCTGAGTCGAGGATACTGGCAGATTCCTCTGACTCAGGAGGCCCAGGAGAGGTCCGCCTTCATTACACCGTTCGGGCTGTATGAATCCCTCGTCATGCCTTTTGGCATGAGGAATGCACCTGCCACTTTCCAACGATTAGTCAACCAGCTGCTCGAGGGACTGGAGGGGTTCGCGGTTGCGTACCTGGATGACATTGCCGTCTTCAGTCCCACCTGGGAGGAACACCTGGCGCTCCTGGAGCAGGTGCTCGGGCGGGTCCAGGGAGCTGGATTGACTATCAAGCCTGCAACATGTCAGGTAGGCATGACGGAGGTACAGTACCTCGGACACAGAGTGGGTGGTGGAACTCTGAAGCCAGAGCCCGGGAAGGTTGATGCCATCACCTCCTGGCCCTCCCCCAAAACTAAGAAGCAGGTGATGTCCTTCTTGGGTACGGCAGGGTACTATAGGAAGTTTGTTCCCAACTATAGTGCCCTTGCTAAGCCTCTGACGGACCTCACGAAAAAGAAGCTGCCGCAGACAGTCGACTGGACAGCTGACTGTGAGCGGTCCTTCATGGCGCTGAAAGCTGCCCTGGCCAGTTCCCCAGTACTGCAGGTCCCGGACTTCACCCGGCGGTTTGTAGTCCAAACGGACGCCAGTGCGTTTGGCCTGGGCGCGGTGCTCAGCCAGGTAAATGGGCAGGGGGAAGAGCATCCGGTGATGTTTCTCAGCCGCAAGCTCTTACCCCGGGAAGTGGCTTACGCCACTGTGGAGAAGGAGTGCCTCACTATAGTGTGGGCCCTGTGGAAGCTGCAGCCCTATCTATACGGGCGCAACTTCACCATAGTGACTGACCACAACCCCCTCAGCTGGCTGCACCAGGTGTCCGGTGACAATGGGAAACTACTGCGGTGGAGCCTGGCTCTACAGCAGTACGATTTTACCATTCAGCACAAGAAGGGTAGTGAACATGGCAATGCAGACGGGCTGTCCCGTCAAGGAGAGACCGAGGAGGTAGTCTTAAAGGGGCGATCTGCAAATCACCCCTTATGCCACCTCAAAGAGGGGGAGATGTCAGGAATATTATAAAATATTAATATCAGGAAAATGTCCCTCCATGTGCGTGACACACATGTTCACCCCCCTCCCTTATATTTCCTTTCTGCTCAGCACAAAAGCCCCAATTAACGCACGACTGATAAATAGTTATTCACACACGGCCAGGGAAGAAGTGTGAAAACTTCGTTAGGAAGCAGGCCTCTTGTCCCTGAAAGACGCAGGAGGTACTTAAAATGCAGATTTCCCTAATTTGTGTATAACTGTGAAGGGTCTTCCCCGAGCTTCAAAGGGGAATTTGCAGACTCACTGACTCCGATATTAGTTATGAAATAATATGAGTTCCATAGGTCAGACAATAGCGAGACCCAAACGGGTAGTGACCAAATCAGCCCCAGGATATGCAGGTATTTTTCCACGGCTGTAACCACGATCAGGGAGCTGCAGCACAAAAACACCCGAATAGTAGACTGCAGCTGTGGGATGCGTGATATCAAAAGAAAGATAAAATCATGAGGGAAAATATGGCGTAGTTTGCGAGCTTCTGCGATTAACGGGCGATGAGTTATCGCAAAAGTCAGCATTTCTAATAAAAATCTACAGGCTGAAGGGGCATGTGGCCAGGTCTCTCCTTAGGTATAAGGTAATCTAGGGGCAAGACAGAAGCACTCATTGCTGGGGGGAATAAGAATTATACGCAAAGGGTCCTGTTCAATAACAGCAATCTGGAGAACCCCCCTCCCACTACATTGAATCGTCTCCGCGATCGTGTAGTGTAAGTAGTTTTCACTCTTTATCTTGTTTTATTTTATGTATCTGCTTATGTATTTTAATGCCCACTTTGTAACATCCTTATGTATATATTTTTCCTAAACACTGCCTCCCTTTTGGATTAAATATAAAATTTAATAGTTCTGTTTCTTTTGGTCTGTAATCGTTCTCCTCCCCGAAGCCATAAACGCTACCGGGTTGGTTCCTGACCCGATACAAGTCCATTAATACCGGGCTGTATCAAACAAGAACTGGTGGCAGCATACCATCTGGGGGATTTGAGTAAGGCTGGCAGTGACGGTCGGAGGTGTGGATATATATTACTGGCGCAGCCAGGGAAATATATATATACTGCCCTCACGGCAGAGGGCTTCAAATACCCAGTGGGCTACAGGACGGCCTCCCCGGCGACCACTCGCTCTAGGTGCAGTACCTTGACTGGCCTGAGAGGCAAGGGGGCGCCAGAGAGTTGTGCCTGTATTGTGGCGTCACGGATTGGTGACGTGTAAGGGACAACACACCACCGTGTTTTCCCCCGCTGGTAGCAGATTCCTGGCACTACTTACTCTAGGTGCAGTACCTTGACTGACCTGAGAGGTAAGGGGGCGCCAGAGAGCAGCACCCACCGGCCGACAAGTTTTCCTGACAAAGACGGTTTTAATTCCCCTTGGAATAGTGGTGGAGGTCGCAGTAGCTTAACAAGACGTTTTTAATGCCGCTGGAAGAGACGTGAAGGTCGCAGTGGAATAAAAAGGCAATATCAATGCCCCTTGGAAAAGTGGTGGAGGTCGAAGTAGCTTAACAACACGGTTTTAATGCCCCTTGGAAGAGACGTGGATGTCGCAGTGGAATAAAAAGACAATATCAATGCCCCTTGGAAAAGTGGTGGAAGTCGCAGTAGCTTAACTAGACGGTTTTAATGCCCCTTGGAAAAGAGGTGGAGGTCGCAGAAGCTTAACAAGACGGTTTTAATGCCCCTTGGAAGAGACGTGGAGGTCGCAGTAGCTTAACATGACGGTTTTAATGCCCCTTGGAAGAGACGTGGAGGTCGCAATAGCTTACCAAGACGGTTTTAATGCCCCTTCGAAAAGACGTGGAGGTCGCAGTAGCTTAACAAGACGGTTTTAATTCCCCTTGGAATAGTGGTGGAGGTCGAAGTAGCTTAACAAGACGGTTTTAATGCCACTTGGAAAAGACGTGGATGTCGTAGTAGCTTAACTAGACGGTTTTAATGCCCCTTGGAAAAGTGGTGGAGGTCGCAGTAGCTTAACAAGACGGTTTTAATGCCCCTTGAAAGAATGGTGGAGGTTGCAGTGGAATAAAAAGACAATATCAATGACCCTTGGAAAAGAGGTGGAGGTCAAAGTAGCTTAACAAGACGGTTTTACTGCCCCTTGGAAGAGACGTGGAGGTCGCAGTAGCTTAACAAGACGGTTTTATTGCCCCTTGGAAGAGACGTGGAGGTCGCAGTAGCTTAACAAGACGGTTTTAATGCCCCTTGGAAGAGACGTGGAGGTCGCATTAGCTTAACAAGACGGTTTTAATTCCCCTTGGAAAAGTGGTGGAAGTCGCAGTAGCTTAACAAGATGGATTTAATGCCCCTTGGAAGAGACATGGTGGTCGCAGTGGAATAAAAAGACAATATCAATGCCCCTTAGAAAGGGGTGGATGTTGCAGTAGCTTAACAAGACGGTTTCAATGCCCCTTGGAAGAGACGTGGAGTTTGCAGTAACTTAACAAGACGGTTTTAATGCCCCTTGGAAAAGGGGTGGAGGTCGCAGTAGCTTAACAAGACGGTTTTAATGCCCCTTGGAAGAATGGTGGAGGTCGCAGTGGAATAAAAAAACAATATCAATGCCTCTTGGAAAAGTGGTGGAGGTTGCAGTTGCTTAACAAGACGGATTTAATACCCCTTGGAAGAGACGTGGAGGTCGCAGTAGCTTAACAAGACGGTTTTAATACCCCTTGGAAGAGACGTGGAGGTCGCAGTTGCCTAAGAAGATGGTCTTAATACCCCTTGGAAAAGTGGTGGAGGTCGCAGTAGCTTAACAAGACGGTTTAAATGCCCCTTGGAAGAGACGTGGAGGTCGCAGTAGCTTAACAAGACGGTTTTAATACCCCTTGGAAGAGACGTGGAGGTCGCAGTTGCCTAAGAAGATGGTTTTAATACCCCTTGGAAAAGTGGTGGAGGTCGCAGTAGCTTAACAAGACGGTTTAAATGCCCCTTGGAAGAGACGTGGAGGTCGCAGTAGAATAGAAAGACTATATCAATGCCCCTTGGAAAAGTGGTGGAGGTCGCAGTAGTTTAAAAAGACGGTTTTAATGCCCCTTGGAAGAGACGTGGAGGTCGCAGTAGCTTAACAAGATGGTTTTAATGCCCCTTGGAAAAGTGGTGGAGGTCGCAGTAGCTTAACAAGACGGTTTTAATGCCCCTTGGAAGAATGGTGGAGGTTGCTGTGGAAAAAAATGACAATATCAATGCCCCTTGGAAAAGTGGTGAAGGTCGCAGTAGCTTAACAAAACGGTCATAAAGCCCCTTGGAAAAGTGGTGGAGGTCGCAGTAGCTTAAGAAGATGGTTTTAATGCCCCCTGGAAGAGACGTGAAGGTCGCAGTATTAAAAGACAATATCAATGTCCCTTGGAAGAGTGGTGGAGATCACAGTAACTTAACAAGACGGTTTTAATGCCCCTTGGAAGAATGGTGGAGGTCGCAGTGGAATAAAAAAACAATATCAATGCCCCTTGGAAAAGTGGTGGAGGTTGCAGTTGCTTAACAAGACGGATTTAATGGCCCTTGGAAGAGACGTGGAGGTCGCAGTAGCTTAACAAGACGGTTTTAATGCCCCTTGGAAGAGACGTGGAGGTCGCAGTTGCCTAAGAAGATGGTTTTAATACCCCTTGGAAAAGTGGTGGAGGTCACAGTAGCTTAACAAGACAGTTTAAATGCCCCTTGGAAGAGACGTGGAGGTCGCAGTAGCTTAACAAGACGGTTTTAATACCCCTTGGAAGAGACGTGGAGGTCGCAGTTGCCTAAGAAGATGGTTTTAATACCCCTTGGAAAAGTGGTGGAGGTCGCAGTAGCTTAACAAGACGGTTTAAATGCCCCTTGGAAGAGACGTGGAAGTCGCAGTGGAATAAAAAGACAATATCAATGCCCCTTGGAAAGTGGTGGAGGTCGCAGTTTCTTAACAAGACAATTTTAATGGCCCTTGGAAAAGTGGTGGAGGTCGCAGTAGTTTAACAAGACAGTTTTAATGGCCGTTGGAAGAATGGTGGAGGTCGCAGTGGAATAAAAAGACAATATCAATGCCCCTTGGAAAAGTGGTGGAGGTCGCAGTAGCTTAACAAGACGGTTTTAATGCCCCTTGGAAGAGACTTGGAGGTCGCAGTAGCTTAACAAGATGGTTTTAATGCCCCTTGGAAAAGTGGTGGAGGTCGCAGTAGCTTAACAAGACGGTTTTAATGCCCCTTGGAAGAATGGTGGAGGTCGCAGTGGAATAAAAAGACAATATCAATGCCCCTTGGAAAAGTGGTGGAGGTCGCAGTAGCTTAACAAGACGGTTTTAATGCCCCTTGGAAGAGACGTGGAGGTCGCAGTAGCTTAACAAGATTGTTTTAACACCCCTTGGAAAAGTGGTGGAGGTAGCAGTAGCTTAACAAGACGGTTTTAATGCCCCATGGAAAAATGGTGGAGGTCGCTGTGGAATAAAAAGACAATTTCAATGCCCCTTGGAAAAGTGGTGGAGGTCGCAGTATCTTAACAAGACGGTTTTAATGCCCCTTGGAAGAAAGGTGGAAGTCGCAGTGGAATAAAAAGACAATATCAATGCCCCTTGGAAAAGTGGTGGAGGTCGCAGTAGCTTAACAAGACAGTTTTAATGCCCCTTGGAACAGACGTGGAGGTCGCAGTAGATTAACAAGATGGTTTTAATGGCCCTTGGAAAAGTGGTGGAGGTCGCAGTAGTTTAACAAGACAGTTTTAATGGCCGTTGGAAGAATGGTGGAGGTCGCAGTGGAATAAAAAGACAATATCAATGCCCCTTGGAAAAGTGGTGGAGGTCGCAGTATCTTAACAAGACGGTTTTAATGCCCCTTGGAAGAATGGTGGAAGTCGCAGTGGAATAAAAAGACAATATCTATGCCCCTTGGAAAAGTGGTGAAGGTCGCAGTAGCTTAACAAGATGTTTTTAATGCCCCTTGGAAAAGTGGTGGAGGCAGCAGTAGCTTAACAAGACTGTTTTAATGCCCCTTGGAAGAATGGTGGAGGTCGCAGTGGAATAAAAAGACAATATCAATGCCCCTTGCAAAAGTGGTGGAGGTCGCAGTAGCTTAACAAGACGGTTTTAATGCCCCTTGGAAGAAACGTGGAGTTCGCAGTAGCTTAACAATATGGTTTTAATGCCCCTTGGAAAAGTGGTGGAGGTCGCAGTAGCTTAAAAAGACGGTTTTAATGCCCCTTGGAAGAATGGTGGAGGTCGCAGAGGAATAAAAAGACAATATCAATGCCCCTTGGAAAAGTGGAGGAGGTCGCAGTAGCTTATCAAGACGGTTTCAATACCCCTTGGAACAGACTTGGAGGTCGCAGTGAAATAAAAAAACAATATCAATGCCCCATGGAAAAGTAGTGAAGGTCGCAATAGCTTAAAAGACGGTTTTAATGCATCTTGGAAGAGACGTGGAGGTCGCAGCAGCTTAACAAGACGGTTTTAATGCCCCTTGGAAAAGTGGTGGAGGTCGCAGTAGCTTAACAAGACGGTTTTAATGCCCCTTGGAAGAGACGTGGAGGTCGCAGTAGAATAGAAAGACTATATCAATGCCCCTTGGAAAAGTGGTGGAGGTCGCAGTAGTTTAAAAAGACGGTTTTAATGCCCCTTGGAAGAGACGTGGAGGTCGCAGTAGCTTAACAAGATGGTTTTAATGCCCCTTGGAAAAGTGGTGGAGGTCGCAGTAGCTTAACAAGACGGTTTTAATGCCCCTTGGAAGAATGGTGGAGGTTGCTGTGGAAAAAAATGACAATATCAATGCCCCTTGGAAAAGTGGTGAAGGTCGCAGTAGCTTAACAAAACGGTCATAAAGCCCCTTGGAAAAGTGGTGGAGGTCGCAGTAGCTTAAGAAGATGGTTTTAATGCCCCCTGGAAGAGACGTGAAGGTCGCAGTGGAATTAAAAGACAATATCAATGTCCCTTGGAAAGTGGTGGATGTCGCAGTAGCTTAACAAAACAGTTTTAATGCCCCTTGGAAGTGTCGTGAAGCTTGCAGTAGCTTAACAAGACGGTTTTAATGCCCCTTGAAAAAGTGGTGGAGGTCGCAGCAGCTTAACAAGACGGTTTTAATGCCCCATGGAACAATTGTGGAGGTCGCAGTGGAATAAAAAGACAATATCAATGCCCCTTGGAAAAGTGGTGGAGGTTGCAATTGCTTAACAAGACGGTTTTAATGCCCCTTGGAAGACATGTGGATGTCGCAGTAGCTTAACAAGACGGTTTTAATGCCCCTTGGAAGAGACGTCGAGGTCGCAGTTGCTTATCATGATGGTTTTAATGCCCCTTGGAAAAGTGGTGGAAGTCGCAGTAGCTGAACAAGACGGTTTTAATGCCCCTTGGAAGAGACGTGGAGGTCGCAGTGGAATAAAAAGACAATATCAATGCCCCTTGGAAAAGTGGTGTAAGTCGCAGTAGCTTAACACGACGATTTTAATGCCCCTTGCAAAATTAGTGGAGGTCGCAGTAGTTTAACAATACGGTTTTAATGCCCCTTGGAAGAATGGTGGAGGTTGCAGTGGAATAAAAAGACAATATCAATGCCGCTTGGAAAAGAGGTGGAGGTCGAAGTAGCTTAACAAGACGGTTTTAATGCCCCTTGGAAAAGTGGTGGAGGTAGCAGTAGCTTAACAAGACGGTTTTAATGCCCTTTGGAAGAGACGTGGAGGTAGCAGTAGAATAAAAAGACAATATCAATGCCCCTTGGAAAAGTGGTGGAGGTCGCAGTTTCTTAACAAGACGATTTTAATGGCCCTTGGAAAAGTGGTGGAGGTCGCAGTAGTTTAACAAGACAGTTTTAATGGCCGTTGGAAGAATGGTGGAGGTCGCAGTGGAATAAAAAGACAATATCAATGCCCCTTGGAAAAGTGGTGGAGGTCGCAGTAGCTTAACAAGACAGTTTTAATGCCCCTTGGAAGAGACGTGGAGGTCGCAGTAGATTAACAAGATGGTTTTAATGGCCCTTGGAAAAGTAGTGGAGGTAGCAGTAGTTTAACAAGACAGTTTTAATGGCCGTTGGAAGAAGGGTGGAGGTCGCAGTGGAATAAAAAGACAAAATCAATGCCCCTTGGAAAAGAGGTGGAGGTCGCAGTATCTTAACAAGACGGTTTTAATGCCCCTTGGAAGAATGGTGGAAGTCGCAGTGGAATAAAAAGACAATATCTATGCCCCTTGGAAAAGTGGTGAAGGTCGCAGTAGCTTAACAAGATGGTTTTAATTCCCCTTGGAAAAGTGGTGGAGGTCGCAGAAGCTTTTCAAGACGGTTTTAATGCCCCTTGGAAAAGTGGTGGAGGTCGCAGTAGCTTAACAAGACGGTTTTAATGCCCCTTGGAAGAATGGTGGAGGTCGCAGAGGAATAAAAAGACAATATCAATGCCCCTTGGAAAAGTGGTGGAGGTCGCAGTAGCTTAACAAGACGGTTTTGAAACCCCTTGGAAGAGACGTGGAGGTCGCAGTGGAATAAAAAGACAATAACAATGCCCCTTGGAAAAGTGGTGGAGGTCGCAGTTTCTTAACAAGATGATTTTAATGGCCCTTGGAAAAGTGGTGGAGGTCGCAGTAGTTTAACAAGACAGTTTTAATGGCCGTTGGAAGAATGGTGGAGGTCGCAGTGGAATAAAAAGACAATATCAATGCCCCTTGGAAAAGTGGTGGAGGTCGCAGTAGCTTAACAAGACAGTTTTAATGCCCCTTGGAAGAGACGTGGAGGTCGCAGTAGATTAACAAGATGGTTTTAATACCCCTTGGAAAAGTGGTGGAGGTCGCAGTAGCTTAACAAGACGGTTTTAATGCCCCATGGAAGAATGGTGGAGGTCGCTGTGGAATAAAAAGACAATATCAATGCCCCTTGGAAAAGTGGTGGAGGTCGCAGTTTCTTAACAAGACGGTTTTAATGCACCTTGGAAGAATGGTGGAAGTTGCAGTGGAATAAAAAGACAATATCTATGCCCCTTGGAAAAGTGGTGAAGGTCGCAGTAGCTTAACAAGATGGTTTTAATGCCCCTTGGAAAAGTGGTGGAGGTCGCAGTAGCTTTTCAAGACGGTTTTAATGCCCCTTGGAAAAGTGGTGGAGGTCGCAGTAGCTTTACAAGATGGTTTTAATGCCCCTTGGAAAAATGGTGGAGGTCGCAGAGGAATAAAAAGACAATATCAATGCCCCTTGGAAAAGTGGTGGAGGTCGCAGTAGCTTAACAAGACGGTTTTAAAACCACTTGGAACACACTTGGATGTCGCAGTGGAATAAAAAGACAATATCAATGCCCCTTGGAAAAGTGGTGGAGGTCACAGCAGCTTAACAAGTCGGTTTTAATGCCCCTTGGAAGAAACGTGGAGGTCGCAGTAGCTTAACAAGATGCTTTTAATGCCCCTTGGAAAACTGGTGGAGGTTGCAGTAGCTTAACAAGACGGTTTTAATGCCCCTTGGAAGAATGGTGGAGGTCGCAGTGGAATAAAAAGAAAATATCAATGCCCCTTGGAAAAGTAGTGAAGGTCGCAATAGCTTAACAAGACGGTTTTAATGCCCCTTGGAAGAGACGTGGAGGTCGCAGTAGCTTAACAAGACGGTTTTAATGCCCCTTGGAAAAGTGGTGGAGGTCGCAGTAGGTTAACAAGACGGTTTTAATGCCCCTTGGAAGAGACGTGGAGGTCGCAGTGGAATAAAAAGACAATATCAATGCCCCTTGGAAAAGTGGTGGAGGTTGCAGTAGTTTAAAATGACGGTTTTAATGCCCCTTGGAAGAGACGTGGAGGTCGCAGTAGAATAAAAAGACAATATCAATGCCCCTTGGAAAAGTGGTGGAGGTCGCAGTAGTTTAAAAAGACGGTTTTTGATGCCCCTCGGAAAAGTGGTGGAGGTCGCAGTAGCTTAACAAGACGGTTTTAATGCCCCTTGGAAGAATGGTGGAGGTTGCTGGGGACAAAAAAGACAATACCAATGCCCCTTGGAAGAGTGGTGAACGTCGCAGTAGCTTAACAAAACGGTCTTAAAGCCCCTTGGAAAAGTGGTGGAGGTTGCAATTGCTTAATAATACGGTTTTAATGCCCCTTGGAAGAGATGTGGATGTCGCAGTATCTTAACAAGACGGTTTTAATGTCCCTTGGAAGAGACATCGAGGTCGCAGTTGCTTATCAAGATGGTTTTAATGCCCCTTGGAAAAGTGGTGGAAGTCGCAGTAGCTTAACAAGACGGTTTCAATGCCCCTTGGAAGAGACGTGGAGGTCGCAGTGGAATAAAAAGACAATATCAATGTCCCTTGGAAAAGTGGTGTAGGTTGCAATTGCTTAATAATACGGTTTTAATGCCCCTTTTAAGAGATGTGGATGTCGCAGTAACTTAACAAGACGGTTTTAATGCCCCTTGGAAGAGACATCGAGGTTGCAGTTGCTTATCAAGATGGTTTTAATGCCCGTTGGAAAAGTGGTGGAAGTCGCAGTAGCTTAACAAGACGGTTTCAATGCCCCTTGGAAAAGTAGTGGAGGTCGCACCAGTTTAACAATACGATTTTAATGCCCCTTGGAAGAATAGTGGAGGTCGCAGTGGAATAAAAAGACAATATCAATGCCCCTTGGAAAAGTGGTGGAGGTCGCAGTAGCTTAACAAGATGATTTTAATGCCCCTTGGAAAAGTAGAGCAGGTCGCAGCAGTTTAACAATACGATTTTAATGCCCCTTGGAAGAATAGTGGAGGTCGCAGTGGAATAAAAAGACAATATCTATGCCCCTTGGAAAAGTGGTGAAGGTCGCAGTACCTTAACTAGACGGTTTTAATACCCCTTGGAAAAGTGGTGGAGGTCGCAGTAGCTTAAAAAGACGGTTTTAATGCCCCTTGGAAGAGACGTGGAGGTCGCAGTAGCTTAACAAGACGGTTTTAATGCCCGTTGGAAGAGACGTGGAGGTCGCAGTGGAATTAAAAGACAATATCAATGCCCCTTGGAAAAGTGGTGGAGTTCGCAGTAGCTGAACAAGACGGTTTTAATGCCCCTTGGAAGAGACGTGGATGTCGCAGTGGAATAAAAAGACAATATCAATGCCCCTTGGAAAAGTGGTGGAGGTCGCAGTAGCTTAACAAGACGGTTTTAATGCCCCTTGGAAGAGACGTGGATGTCGTAGTAGCTTAACAAGACGGTTTTAATGCCCCTTGGAAAAGTGGTGGAGGTCGCAGTAGCTTAACAAGACGGTTTTAATGCCCCTTGGAAGAATGGTGGAGGTTGCAGTGGAATAAAAAGACAATATCAATGCCGCTTGGAAAAGAGGTGGAGGTCGAAGTAGCTTAACAAGACGGTTTTAATGCCCCTTGGAAAAGTGGTGGAGGTAGCAGTAGCTTAACAAGACGGTTTTAATGCCCTTTGGAAGAGACGTGGAGGTAGCAGTAGAATAAAAAGACAATATCAATGCCCCTTGGAAAAGTGGTGGAGGTCTCAGTAGTTTAAAAATACGGTTTTAATGCCCCTTGGAAGAGACATGGAGGTCGCATTAGCTTAACAAGATTATTTTAATGACCCTTGGAAAAGTGGTGGAGGTCGCAGTAGCTTAACAAGACTTTTTTAATGCCCCTTGGAAAAGTGGTGGAGGTCGCAGTAGCTTAACAAGACGGTTTTAATGCCCCTTGGAAGAATGGTGGAGGTCGCAGTGGAATAAAAAGACAATATCTATGTCCCTTGGAAAAGTGGTGAAGGTCGCAGTACCTTAACAAGACGGTTTTAATGCCCCTTGGAAGAGAGGTGGAAGTCGCAGTGAAATAAAAAGATAATATCAATGCCCCTTGGAAAAGAGGTGGAGGTCGCAGTAGCTTAACAAGACGGTTTTAATGCCACTCGGAAAAGTGGTGGAGGTCGCAGTAGCTTAACAAAACGGTTTTAATGCCCCTTGGAAGAATGTTGGAGGTCGCAGTGGAATAAAAAGACAATATCAAAGCCCCTTGGGAAAGAGGTGGAGGTCGCAGTAGCTTAACTAGACGGTTTTAATACCCCTTGGAAAAGTGGTGGAGGTCGCAGTAGCTTAACAAGACGGTTTTAATGCCCCTTGGAAAATTGGTGGAGGTCGCAATAGCTTAACAAGACCGTTTTAATGCCCCTTGGTAGAGACGTGGAGGTCGCAGTAGCTTAACAAGACTGTTTTAATGCCCCTTGGAATAGTGGTGGAGGTCGCAGTAGCTTAACAAGACGGTTTTATTGCCCGTTGGAAGAGACGTGGAGGTCGCAGTGGAATAAAAAGACAATATCAATGCCACTTGGAAAAGTGGTGGAGGTCGCAGTAGCTTAACAAGACGGTTTTATTGCCCGTTGGAAGAGACGTGGAGGTCGCAGTGGAATAAAAAGACAATATCAATGCCACTTGGAAAAGTGGTGGAGGTCTCAGTAGCTGAACATGACTGTTTTAATGCCCCTTGGAAGAGACGTGGAGGTCACAGTAGCTTAACAAGACATTTTTAATGCCCCTTGGAAAAGACGTGGAGGTCACAGTAGCTTAACAAGACTGTTTTAATTCCCCTTGGAATAGTGCTGGAGGTTGCAGTAGCTTAACAAGACGTTTTTAATGCCCGTTGGAAGAGACGTGTTGGTCGCAGTGAAATAAAAAGACAATATCAATGCCCCTTGGAAAAGTGGTGGAGTTCGCAGTTGCTTAACTAGACGGTTTTAATGCCCCTTGGAAAAGTGGTGGAGGTCGCATTAGCTTAACAAGACAGTTTTAATGCCCCTTGGAAGAATGTTGGAGGTCGCAGTGGAATAAAAAGACAATATCAATGCCCCTTGGAAAAGTGGTGGAGGTCACAGTAGCTTAACTAGATGGTTTTAATCCCCCTTGGAAAATTGGTGGAGGTCGCAGTAGCTTAACAAGACCGTTTTAATGCCCCTTGGTAGAGACGTAGAGGATGCAGTAGCTTAACATGATGGTTTTAATGCTCCTTGAAAGAGACGTGGAGGTCGCAGTAGCTTAACAAGACTGTTTTAATGCCCCTTGGAAAAGACGTGGAGGTCGCAGTAGCTTAACAAGACGGTTTTAATTCCCCTTGGAATAGTGGTGGAGGTCGCAGTAGCTTAACAAGATGGTTTTAATGCCCGTTGGAAGAGACGTGGATGTCACAGTGGAATAAAAAGACAATATCAATGCCCCTTGGAAAAGTGGTGGAGGTCACAGTAGCTGAACATGATGGTTTTAATGCCCCTTGGAAGAGACGTGGAGGTCGCAGTAGCTTAATAAGACTGTTTTAATTCCCCTTGGAATAGTGGTGGAGGTCGCAGTAGCTTAACAAGATGTTTTTAATGCCCATTGGAAGAGACGTGGAGGTCGCAGTAGAATAAAAAGACAATATCAATGACCCTTGGAAACGTGGTGGAGTTCGAAGTAGCTTAACAAGACTTTTTTAATGCCCCTTGGAAGAGACGTGGATGTCGCAGTGGAATTTAAAGACAATATTAATGCCCCTTGGAAAAGTGGTGGAGGTCGCAGTAGCTTAACTAGATGGTTTTAATGCCCCTTGGAAAAGTGGTGGAGGTCGCAGTAGCTTAACAAGACGATTTTAATGAACCCTTGGAAGAGACGTGGAGTTCGCAGTAGCTTAACATGACGGTTTTAATGCCCCTTGGAATAGACGTGGAGCTCGCAATAGCTTAACAAGACGGTTTTAATGCCCCTTGGAAAAGTAGTGGAGGTCGCAGTAGCTTAACTAGACGGGTTTAATGCCCCTTGGAAAAGTGGTGGAGGTCGCAGTAGCTTAACAAGACGGTTTTAATGCCCCTTGGAAGAGACGTGGAGGTCGCAGTAGCTTAACATGACGGTTTTAATGCCCCTTGGAAGAGACGGGGAGGTCGCAGTAGCTTAACAAGACGGTTTTAATGCCCGTTGGAAGAGACGATGAGGTCGCAGTGGAATAAAAAGACAATATCAACGCCCCTTGGAAAAGTGGTGGAGTTCGCAGTAGCTGAACAAGACGGTTTTAATGCCCCTTGGAAGAGATGTGGATGTCGCAGTGGAATAAAAAGACAATATCAATGCCCCTTGGAAAAGTGGTGGAGTTCGCAGTAGCTTAACAATACGGTTTTAATGCCCCTTGGAAGAGACGTGGATGTCGTAGTAGCTTAACAAGACGGTTTTAATGCCCCTTGGAAAAGTGGTGGAGGTCGCAGTAGCTTAACAAGACGGTTTTAATGCCCCTTGGAAGAATGGTGGAGGTTGCAGTGGAATAAAAAGACAATATCAATGCCCCTTGGAAAAGAGGTGGAGGTCGAAGTAGCTAAACAAGACGGTTTTAATGTCCCTTGGAAGAGACGTGGAGGTCGCAGTAGCTTAACAAGACGGTTTTAATGCCCCTTGGAAAAGTGGTGGAGGTCGCAGTAGCTTAACTAGACGGTTTTAATCCCCCTTGGAAAATTTTTGGAGGTCGCAGTAGCTTAACAAGACCGTTTTAATGCCCCTTGGTAGAGACGTAGAGGATGCAGTAGCTTAACATGATGGTTTTAATGCTCCTTGGAAGAGACGTGGAGGTCGCAGTAGCTTAACAAGACTGTTTTAATGCCCCTTGGAAAAGACGTGGAGGTCGCAGTAGCTTAACAAGACGGTTTTAATTCCCCTTGGAATAGTGGTGGAGGTCACAGTAGCTTAACAAGACGGTTTTAATGCCCGTTGGAAGAGACGTGGATGTCACAGTGGAATAAAAAGACAATATCAATGCCCCTTGGAAAAGTGGTGGAGGTCACAGTAGCTGAACATGATGGTTTTAATGCCCCTTGGAAGAGACGTGGAGGTCGCAGTAGCTTACTAAGACTGTTTTAATTCCCCTTGGAATAGTGGTGGAGGTCGCAGTAGCTTAACAAGATGTTTTTAATGCCCGTTGGAAGAGACGTGGAGGTCGCAGTAGAATAAAAAGACAATATCAATGCCCCTTGGAAAAGTGGTGGAGGTCGAAGTAGCTTAACAAGACTTTTTTAATGCCCCTTGGAAGAGACGTGGATGTCGCAGTGGAATTTAAAGACAATATTAATGCCCCTTGGAAAAGTGTTGGAGGTCGCAGTAGCTTAGCTAGATGGTTTTAATGCCCCTTGGAAAAGTGGTGGAGGTCGCAGTAGCTTAACAAGACGATTTTAATGAACCCTTGGAAGAGACGTGGAGTTCGCAGTAGCTTAACATGACGGTTTTAATAGCCCTTGGAATAGACGTGGAGCTCGCAATAGCTTAACAAGACGGTTTTAATGCCCCTTGGAAAAGTAGTGGAGGTCGCAGTAGCTTAACTAGACGGGTTTAATGCCCCTTGGAAAAGTGGTGGAGGTCGCAGTAGCTTAAGAAGACGGTTTTAATGCCCCTTGGAAGAGACGTGGAGGTCGCAGTAGCTTAACATGACGGTTTTAATGCCCCTTGGAAGAGACGGGGAGGTCGCAGTAGCTTAACAAGACGGTTTTAATGCCCGTTGGAAGAGACGTGGAGGTCGCAGTGGAATAAAAAGACAATATCAACGCCCCTTGGAAAAGTGGTGGAGTTCGCAGTAGCTGAACAAGACGGTTTTAATGCCCCTTGGAAGAGATGTGGATGTCGCAGTGGAATAAAAAGACAATATCAATGCCCCTTGGAAAAGTGGTGGAGTTCGCAGTAGCTTAACAAGACGGTTTTAATGCCCCTTGGAAGAGACGTGGATGTCGCTGTAGCTTAACAAGACGGTTTTAATGCCCCTTGGAAAAGTGGTGGAGGTCGCAGTAGCTTAACAAGACGGTTTTAATGCCCCTTGGAAGAATGGTGGAGGTTGCAGTGGAATAAAAAGACAATATCAATGCCCCTTGGAAAAGAGGTGGAGGTCGAAGTAGCTAAAAAAGACGGTTTTAATGTCCCTTGGAAGAGACGTGGAGGTCGCAGTAGCTTAACAAGACGGTTTTAATGCCCCTTGGAAAAGTGGTGGAGGTCGCAGTAGCTCAACAAGACGGTTTTAATGCCCTTTGGAAGAGACATGGAGGTCGCAGTAGAATAAAAAGACAATATCAATGCCCCTTGGAAAAGTGGTGGAGTTCTCAGTAGTTTAAAAAGACGGTTTTAATGCCCCTTGGAAGAGACTTGGAGGTCGCATTAGCTTAACAAGATTATTTTAATGCTCCTTGGAAAAGTGGTGGAGGTCGCAGTAGCTTAACAAGACGGTTTTAATGCCCCTTGGAAAAGTGGTGGAGATCACAGTAGCTTAACAAGATGGTTTTAATGCCCCTTGGAAAAGTGGTGGACGTCGCAGTAGCTTAACAAGACGGTTTTAATGCCCCTTGGAAGAATGGTGGAGGTCGCAGTGGAATGAAAAGACAATATCTATGCCCCTTGGAAAAGTGGTGAAGGTCGCAGTACCTTAACAAGACGGTTTTAATGCCCCTTGGAAGAGACGTAGAAGTCGCAGTGGAATAAAAAGACAATTTCAATGCCCCTTGGAAAAGTGGAGGAGGTCGCAGTAGCTTAACAAGACGGCTTTAATGCCACTTGGAAAAGTGGTGGAGGTCGCAGTAGCTTAACAAGACGGTTTTAATGCCCCTTGGAAGAATGTTGGAGGTCGCAGTGGAATAAAAAGACAATATCAGTGCCCCTTGGAAAAGAGGTGGAGGTCGCTGTAGCTTAACAAGACGGTTTTAATGCCCCTTGGAAAAGTGGTGGAGGTTGCAGTAGCTTAACAAGACCGTTTTAATGGCCCTTGGAAAATTGGTGGAGGTCGCAGTAGCTTAACAAGACCGTTTTAATGCCCCTTGGTAGAGACGTGGAGGTCGCAGTAGCTTAACAAGACTGTTTTAATGCCCCTTGGAAAAGAGGTGGAGGTCGCAGTAGCTTAACAAGATGGTTTTAATTCCCCTTGGAATAGTGGTGGAGGTCGCAGTAGCTTAACAAGACGGTTTTAATGCCCGTTGGAAGAGACGTGGAGGTCGCAGTGGAATAAAAAGACAATATCAATGCCACTTGGAAAATTGGTGGAGGTCGAAGTAGCTTAACAAGACGGTTTTAATGCCCCTTGGAAGAGACGTGGAAGTCACAGTGGAATAAAAACACAATATCAATGCCCCTTGGAAAAGTGGTGGAGGTCTCAGTAGCTGAACATGACTGTTTTAATGCCCCTTGGAAGAGACGTGGAGGTCGCAGTAGCTTAACAAGACGGTTTTAATGCCCCTTGGAAAAGACGTGAAGGTCGCAGTAGCTTAACAAGACTGTATTAATTCCCCTTGGAATAGTGGTGGAGGTCGCAGTAGCTTAACAAGACGCTTTTAATGCCCGTTGGAAGAGACGTAGAGGTCGCAGTGGAATAAAAAGACAATATCAATGCCCCTTGGAAAAGTGGTGGAGGTCGAAGTAGCTTAACAAGACGGTTTTAATGCCCATTGGAAGAGACTTGGATGTCGCAGTGGAATTTAAAGACAATATCAATGCCCCTTGGAAAAGTGGTGGAGTTCGCAGTAGCTTAACTAGACGGTTTTAATGCCCCTTGGAAAAGTGGTGGAGGTCGCAGTAGCTTAACAAGACGGTTTTAATGCCCCTTGGAAGAATGTTGGAGGTCGCAGTGGAATAAAAATACAATATCAATGCCCCTTGGAAAAGTGGTGGAGGTCGCCGTAGCTTAACTAGACGGTTTAATGTCCCTTGGAAAATTGGTGGAGGTCGCAGTAGCTTAACAAGACCGTTTTAATGCCCCTTGGTAGAGACGTGGAGGATGCAGTAGCTTAACATGACGGTTTTAATGCTCCTTGGAAGAGACGTGGAGGTCGCAGTAGCTTAACAAGACTGTTTTAATGCCCCTTGGAAAAGACGTGGAGGTCGCAGTAGCTTAACAAGATGGTTTTAATTCCCCTTGGAATAGTGGTGGAGGTCGCAGTAGCTTAACAAGATGGTTTTAATGCATGTTGGAAGAGACGTGGAGGTCGCAGTGGAATAAAAAGACAATATCAATGCCCCTTCGAAAAGTGGTGGAGGTCGAAGTAGCTTAACAAGATGGTTTTAATGCCCCTTGGAAGAGACGTGGATGTCGCAGTGGAATTTAAAGACAATATCAATGCCCCTTGGAAAAGTGGTGGAGGTCTCAGTAGTTTAAAAAGACGGTTTTAATGCCCCTTGGAAGAGACTTGGAGGTCGCATTAGCTTAACAAGATTATTTTAATGCCCCTTGGAAAAGTGGTGGAGGTCGCAGTAGCTTAACAAGACGGTTTTAATGCCCCTTGGAAAAGTGGTGGAGATCACAGTAGCTTAACAAGACGGTTTTAATGCCCCTTGGAAAAGTGGTGGAGGTCGCAGTAGCTTAACAAGACGGTTTTAATCCCCCTTGGTAGAATGGTGGAGGTCGCAGTGGAATAAAGAGACAATATCTATGCCCCTTGGAAAACTGGTGAAGGTCGCAGTACCTTAACAAGACGGTTTTAATGCCCCTTGGAAGAGACGTGGAAGTCGCAGTGGAATAAAAAGACAATATCAATGCCCTTTGGAAAAGTGGTGGAGGTCGCAGTATCTTAACAAGACGGTTTTAATGCCACTTGGAAAAGTGGTGGAGGTCGCAGTAGCTTAACAAGACGGTTTTAATGCCCCTTGGAAGAATGTTGGAGGTCGCAGTGGAATAAAAAGACAATATCAGTGCCCTTGGAAAAGAGGTGGAGGTCGCAGTAGCTTAACAAGACGGTTTTAATGCCCCTTGGAAAAGTGGTGGAGGTCGCAGTGGCTTAACAAGACGGTTTTAATGCCCCTTGGAAAATTGGTGGAGGTCGCAGTAGCTTAACAAGACCGTTTTAATACCCCTTGGTAGAGACGTGGAGGTCGCAGTAGCTTAACAAGACTTTTTTAATGCCCCTTGGAAAAGACGTGGAGGTCGCAGTAGCTTAACAAGATGGTTTTAATTCCCCTTGGAATAGTGGTGGAGGTCGCAGTAGCTTAACAAGACGGTTTTAATGCCCGTTGGAAGAGACGTGGAGGTCGCAGTGGAATAAAAAGACAATATCAATGCCACTTGGAAAAGTGGTGGAGGTCGAAGTAGCTTAAGAAGACGGTTTTAATGGCCCTTGGAAGAGACGTGGATGTCGCAGTGGAATAAAAAGACAATATCAATGCCCCTTGGAAAAGTGGTGGAGGTCTCAGTAGCTGAACATGACTGTTTTAATGCCCCTTGGAAGAGACGTGGAGGTCGCAATAGCTTAACAAGACTGTATTAATTCCCCTTGGAATAGTGGTGGAGGTCGCAGTAGCTTAACAAGACGTTTTTAATGCCCGTTGGAAGAGACGTGGAGGTCGCAGTGGAATAAAAAGACAATATCAATGCCCCTTGGAAAAGTGGTGGAGTTCGCAGTAGCTTAACTAGACGGTTTTAATGCCCCTTGGAAAAGTGGTGGAGGTCGCAGTAGCTTAACAAGACGGTTTTAATGCCCCTTGGAAGAGACTTGGATGTCGCAGTGGAATTTAAAGACAATATCAATGCCCCTTGGAAAAGTGGTGGAGTTCGCAGTAGCTTAACTAGACGGTTTTAATGTCCCTTGGAAAAGTGGTGGAGGTCGCAGTAGCTTAACAAGACCGTTTTAATGCCACTTGGTACAGACGTGGAGGATGCAGTAGCTTAACATGACGGTTTTTATGCTCCTTTGAAGAGACGTGGAGGTCGCAGTAGCTTAACAAGACTGTTTTAATGCCCCTTGGAAAAGACGTGGAGGTCGCAGTAGCTTAACAAGATGGTTTTAATTCCCCTTGGAATAGTGGTGGAGGTTGCAGTAGCTTAACAAGACGGTTTTAATGCCCGTTGGAAGAGACGTGGATGTCGCAGTGGAATAAAAAGACAATATCAATGCCCCTTGGAAAACTGGTGGAGGTCACAGTAGCTGAACATGACAGTTTTAATGCCCCTTGGAAGAGACGTGGAGGTCGCAGTAGCTTAACATGACGGTTTTAATGCTCCTTGGAAGAGACGTGGAGGTCGCAGTAGCTTAACAAGACTGTTTTAATGCCCCTTGGAAAAGACGTGGAGGTCGCAGTAGCTTAACAGGACGGTTTTAATTCCCCTTGGAATAGTGGTGGAGGTCGCAGTAGCTTAACAAGACGGTTTTAATGCCCGTTGGAAGAGACGTGGATGTCGCAGTGGAATAAAAAGACAATATCAATGCCCCTTGGAAAAGTGGTGGAGGTCGAAGTAGCTTAACAAGACGGTTTTAATGCCCCTTGGAAGAGACGTGGATGTCGCAGTGGAATTTAAAGACAATATCAATGCCCCTTGGAAAAGTGGTGGAGGTCGCAGTAGCTTAACTAGACGGTTTTAATGCCCCTTGGAACAGTGGTGGAGGTCGCAGTAGCTTAACAAGACGATTTTAATGAACCCTTGGAAGAGACGTGGAGTTCGCAGTAGCTTAACATGACGGGTTTAATGCCCCTTGGAAGAGACGTGGAGCTCGCAATAGCTTAACAAGACGGTTTTAATGCCCCTTGGAAAAGACGTGGAGGTCGCAGTAGCTTAAAAAGACGGTTTTAAATCCCCTTGGAATAGTGGTGGAGGTCGCAGTAGCTTAACAAGATGGTTTTAATGCCTCTTGGAAGAGATGTGGAGGTCGCAGAGGAATAAGAAGACAATATCAATGCTCCTTGGAAAAGTGGTGGAGGTCGAAGTAGCTTAACAAGACGGTTTTAATGCCCGTTGGAAGAGACGTGGATGTCGCAGTGGAATAAAAAGACAATATCAATGCCCCTTGGAAAAGTGGTGGAGGTCACAGCAGCTTAACAAGTCGGTTTTAATGCCCCTTGGAAGAAACGTGGAGGTCGCAGTAGCTTAACAAGATGCTTTTAATGCCCCTTGGAAAACTGGTGGAGGTTGCAGTAGCTTAACAAGACGGTTTTAATGCCCCTTGGAAGAATGGTGGAGGTCGCAGTGGAATAAAAAGAAAATATCAATGCCCCTTGGAAAAGTAGTGAAGGTCGCAATAGCTTAACAAGACGGTTTTAATGCCCCTTGGAAGAGACGTGGAGGTCGCAGTAGCTTAACAAGACGGTTTTAATGCCCCTTGGAAAAGTGGTGGAGGTCGCAGTAGGTTAACAAGACGGTTTTAATGCCCCTTGGAAGAGACGTGGAGGTCGCAGTGGAATAAAAAGACAATATCAATGCCCCTTGGAAAAGTGGTGGAGGTTGCAGTAGTTTAAAATGACGGTTTTAATGCCCCTTGGAAGAGACGTGGAGGTCGCAGTAGAATAAAAAGACAATATCAATGCCCCTTGGAAAAGTGGTGGAGGTCGCAGTAGTTTAAAAAGACGGTTTTTGATGCCCCTCGGAAAAGTGGTGGAGGTCGCAGTAGCTTAACAAGACGGTTTTAATGCCCCTTGGAAGAATGGTGGAGGTTGCTGGGGACAAAAAAGACAATACCAATGCCCCTTGGAAGAGTGGTGAACGTCGCAGTAGCTTAACAAAACGGTCTTAAAGCCCCTTGGAAAAGTGGTGGAGGTTGCAATTGCTTAATAATACGGTTTTAATGCCCCTTGGAAGAGATGTGGATGTCGCAGTATCTTAACAAGACGGTTTTAATGTCCCTTGGAAGAGACATCGAGGTCGCAGTTGCTTATCAAGATGGTTTTAATGCCCCTTGGAAAAGTGGTGGAAGTCGCAGTAGCTTAACAAGACGGTTTCAATGCCCCTTGGAAGAGACGTGGAGGTCGCAGTGGAATAAAAAGACAATATCAATGTCCCTTGGAAAAGTGGTGTAGGTTGCAATTGCTTAATAATACGGTTTTAATGCCCCTTTTAAGAGATGTGGATGTCGCAGTAACTTAACAAGACGGTTTTAATGCCCCTTGGAAGAGACATCGAGGTTGCAGTTGCTTATCAAGATGGTTTTAATGCCCGTTGGAAAAGTGGTGGAAGTCGCAGTAGCTTAACAAGACGGTTTCAATGCCCCTTGGAAAAGTAGTGGAGGTCGCACCAGTTTAACAATACGATTTTAATGCCCCTTGGAAGAATAGTGGAGGTCGCAGTGGAATAAAAAGACAATATCAATGCCCCTTGGAAAAGTGGTGGAGGTCGCAGTAGCTTAACAAGATGATTTTAATGCCCCTTGGAAAAGTAGAGCAGGTCGCAGCAGTTTAACAATACGATTTTAATGCCCCTTGGAAGAATAGTGGAGGTCGCAGTGGAATAAAAAGACAATATCTATGCCCCTTGGAAAAGTGGTGAAGGTCGCAGTACCTTAACTAGACGGTTTTAATACCCCTTGGAAAAGTGGTGGAGGTCGCAGTAGCTTAAAAAGACGGTTTTAATGCCCCTTGGAAGAGACGTGGAGGTCGCAGTAGCTTAACAAGACGGTTTTAATGCCCGTTGGAAGAGACGTGGAGGTCGCAGTGGAATTAAAAGACAATATCAATGCCCCTTGGAAAAGTGGTGGAGTTCGCAGTAGCTGAACAAGACGGTTTTAATGCCCCTTGGAAGAGACGTGGATGTCGCAGTGGAATAAAAAGACAATATCAATGCCCCTTGGAAAAGTGGTGGAGGTCGCAGTAGCTTAACAAGACGGTTTTAATGCCCCTTGGAAGAGACGTGGATGTCGTAGTAGCTTAACAAGACGGTTTTAATGCCCCTTGGAAAAGTGGTGGAGGTCGCAGTAGCTTAACAAGACGGTTTTAATGCCCCTTGGAAGAATGGTGGAGGTTGCAGTGGAATAAAAAGACAATATCAATGCCGCTTGGAAAAGAGGTGGAGGTCGAAGTAGCTTAACAAGACGGTTTTAATGCCCCTTGGAAAAGTGGTGGAGGTAGCAGTAGCTTAACAAGACGGTTTTAATGCCCTTTGGAAGAGACGTGGAGGTAGCAGTAGAATAAAAAGACAATATCAATGCCCCTTGGAAAAGTGGTGGAGGTCTCAGTAGTTTAAAAATACGGTTTTAATGCCCCTTGGAAGAGACATGGAGGTCGCATTAGCTTAACAAGATTATTTTAATGACCCTTGGAAAAGTGGTGGAGGTCGCAGTAGCTTAACAAGACTTTTTTAATGCCCCTTGGAAAAGTGGTGGAGGTCGCAGTAGCTTAACAAGACGGTTTTAATGCCCCTTGGAAGAATGGTGGAGGTCGCAGTGGAATAAAAAGACAATATCTATGTCCCTTGGAAAAGTGGTGAAGGTCGCAGTACCTTAACAAGACGGTTTTAATGCCCCTTGGAAGAGAGGTGGAAGTCGCAGTGAAATAAAAAGATAATATCAATGCCCCTTGGAAAAGAGGTGGAGGTCGCAGTAGCTTAACAAGACGGTTTTAATGCCACTCGGAAAAGTGGTGGAGGTCGCAGTAGCTTAACAAAACGGTTTTAATGCCCCTTGGAAGAATGTTGGAGGTCGCAGTGGAATAAAAAGACAATATCAAAGCCCCTTGGGAAAGAGGTGGAGGTCGCAGTAGCTTAACTAGACGGTTTTAATACCCCTTGGAAAAGTGGTGGAGGTCGCAGTAGCTTAACAAGACGGTTTTAATGCCCCTTGGAAAATTGGTGGAGGTCGCAATAGCTTAACAAGACCGTTTTAATGCCCCTTGGTAGAGACGTGGAGGTCGCAGTAGCTTAACAAGACTGTTTTAATGCCCCTTGGAATAGTGGTGGAGGTCGCAGTAGCTTAACAAGACGGTTTTATTGCCCGTTGGAAGAGACGTGGAGGTCGCAGTGGAATAAAAAGACAATATCAATGCCACTTGGAAAAGTGGTGGAGGTCGCAGTAGCTTAACAAGACGGTTTTATTGCCCGTTGGAAGAGACGTGGAGGTCGCAGTGGAATAAAAAGACAATATCAATGCCACTTGGAAAAGTGGTGGAGGTCTCAGTAGCTGAACATGACTGTTTTAATGCCCCTTGGAAGAGACGTGGAGGTCACAGTAGCTTAACAAGACATTTTTAATGCCCCTTGGAAAAGACGTTGAGGTCACAGTAGCTTAACAAGACTGTTTTAATTCCCCTTGGAATAGTGCTGGAGGTTGCAGTAGCTTAACAAGACGTTTTTAATGCCCGTTGGAAGAGACGTGTTGGTCGCAGTGAAATAAAAAGACAATATCAATGCCCCTTGGAAAAGTGGTGGAGTTCGCAGTTGCTTAACTAGACGGTTTTAATGCCCCTTGGAAAAGTGGTGGAGGTCGCATTAGCTTAACAAGACAGTTTTAATGCCCCTTGGAAGAATGTTGGAGGTCGCAGTGGAATAAAAAGACAATATCAATGCCCCTTGGAAAAGTGGTGGAGGTCACAGTAGCTTAACTAGATGGTTTTAATCCCCCTTGGAAAATTGGTGGAGGTCGCAGTAGCTTAACAAGACCGTTTTAATGCCCCTTGGTAGAGACGTAGAGGATGCAGTAGCTTAACATGATGGTTTTAATGCTCCTTGAAAGAGACGTGGAGGTCGCAGTAGCTTAACAAGACTGTTTTAATGCCCCTTGGAAAAGACGTGGAGGTCGCAGTAGCTTAACAAGACGGTTTTAATTCCCCTTGGAATAGTGGTGGAGGTCGCAGTAGCTTAACAAGACGGTTTTAATGCCCGTTGGAAGAGACGTGGATGTCACAGTGGAATAAAAAGACAATATCAATGCCCCTTGGAAAAGTGGTGGAGGTCACAGTAGCTGAACATGATGGTTTTAATGCCCCTTGGAAGAGACGTGGAGGTCGCAGTAGCTTAATAAGACTGTTTTAATTCCCCTTGGAATAGTGGTGGAGGTCGCAGTAGCTTAACAAGATGTTTTTAATGCCCATTGGAAGAGACGTGGAGGTCGCAGTAGAATAAAAAGACAATATCAATGACCCTTGGAAACGTGGTGGAGTTCGAAGTAGCTTAACAAGACTTTTTTAATGCCCCTTGGAAGAGACGTGGATGTCGCAGTGGAATTTAAAGACAATATTAATGCCCCTTGGAAAAGTGGTGGAGGTCGCAGTAGCTTAACTAGATGGTTTTAATGCCCCTTGGAAAAGTGGTGGAGGTCGCAGTAGCTTAACAAGACGATTTTAATGAACCCTTGGAAGAGACGTGGAGTTCGCAGTAGCTTAACATGACGGTTTTAATGCCCCTTGGAATAGACGTGGAGCTCGCAATAGCTTAACAAGACGGTTTTAATGCCCCTTGGAAAAGTAGTGGAGGTCGCAGTAGCTTAACTAGACGGGTTTAATGCCCCTTGGAAAAGTGGTGGAGGTCGCAGTAGCTTAACAAGACGGTTTTAATGCCCCTTGGAAGAGACGTGGAGGTCGCAGTAGCTTAACATGACGGTTTTAATGCCCCTTGGAAGAGACGGGGAGGTCGCAGTAGCTTAACAAGACGGTTTTAATGCCCGTTGGAAGAGACGATGAGGTCGCAGTGGAATAAAAAGACAATATCAACGCCCCTTGGAAAAGTGGTGGAGTTCGCAGTAGCTGAACAAGACGGTTTTAATGCCCCTTGGAAGAGATGTGGATGTCGCAGTGGAATAAAAAGACAATATCAATGCCCCTTGGAAAAGTGGTGGAGTTCGCAGTAGCTTAACAAGACGGTTTTAATGCCCCTTGGAAGAGACGTGGATGTCGTAGTAGCTTAACAAGACGGTTTTAATGCCCCTTGGAAAAGTGGTGGAGGTCGCAGTAGCTTAACAAGACGGTTTTAATGCCCCTTGGAAGAATGGTGGAGGTTGCAGTGGAATAAAAAGACAATATCAATGCCCCTTGGAAAAGAGGTGGAGGTCGAAGTAGCTAAACAAGACGGTTTTAATGTCCCTTGGAAGAGACGTGGAGGTCGCAGTAGCTTAACAAGACGGTTTTAATGCCCCTTGGAAAAGTGGTGGAGGTCGCAGTAGCTTAACTAGACGGTTTTAATCCCCCTTGGAAAATTTTTGGAGGTCGCAGTAGCTTAACAAGACCGTTTTAATGCCCCTTGGTAGAGACGTAGAGGATGCAGTAGCTTAACATGATGGTTTTAATGCTCCTTGGAAGAGACGTGGAGGTCGCAGTAGCTTAACAAGACTGTTTTAATGCCCCTTGGAAAAGACGTGGAGGTCGCAGTAGCTTAACAAGACGGTTTTAATTCCCCTTGGAATAGTGGTGGAGGTCACAGTAGCTTAACAAGACGGTTTTAATGCCCGTTGGAAGAGACGTGGATGTCACAGTGGAATAAAAAGACAATATCAATGCCCCTTGGAAAAGTGGTGGAGGTCACAGTAGCTGAACATGATGGTTTTAATGCCCCTTGGAAGAGACGTGGAGGTCGCAGTAGCTTACTAAGACTGTTTTAATTCCCCTTGGAATAGTGGTGGAGGTCGCAGTAGCTTAACAAGATGTTTTTAATGCCCGTTGGAAGAGACGTGGAGGTCGCAGTAGAATAAAAAGACAATATCAATGCCCCTTGGAAAAGTGGTGGAGGTCGAAGTAGCTTAACAAGACTTTTTTAATGCCCCTTGGAAGAGACGTGGATGTCGCAGTGGAATTTAAAGACAATATTAATGCCCCTTGGAAAAGTGTTGGAGGTCGCAGTAGCTTAGCTAGATGGTTTTAATGCCCCTTGGAAAAGTGGTGGAGGTCGCAGTAGCTTAACAAGACGATTTTAATGAACCCTTGGAAGAGACGTGGAGTTCGCAGTAGCTTAACATGACGGTTTTAATAGCCCTTGGAATAGACGTGGAGCTCGCAATAGCTTAACAAGACGGTTTTAATGCCCCTTGGAAAAGTAGTGGAGGTCGCAGTAGCTTAACTAGACGGGTTTAATGCCCCTTGGAAAAGTGGTGGAGGTCGCAGTAGCTTAAGAAGACGGTTTTAATGCCCCTTGGAAGAGACGTGGAGGTCGCAGTAGCTTAACATGACGGTTTTAATGCCCCTTGGAAGAGACGGGGAGGTCGCAGTAGCTTAACAAGACGGTTTTAATGCCCGTTGGAAGAGACGTGGAGGTCGCAGTGGAATAAAAAGACAATATCAACGCCCCTTGGAAAAGTGGTGGAGTTCGCAGTAGCTGAACAAGACGGTTTTAATGCCCCTTGGAAGAGATGTGGATGTCGCAGTGGAATAAAAAGACAATATCAATGCCCCTTGGAAAAGTGGTGGAGTTCGCAGTAGCTTAACAAGACGGTTTTAATGCCCCTTGGAAGAGACGTGGATGTCGTAGTAGCTTAACAAGACGGTTTTAATGCCCCTTGGAAAAGTGGTGGAGGTCGCAGTAGCTTAACAAGACGGTTTTAATGCCCCTTGGAAGAATGGTGGAGGTTGCAGTGGAATAAAAAGACAATATCAATGCCCCTTGGAAAAGAGGTGGAGGTCGAAGTAGCTAAAAAAGACGGTTTTAATGTCCCTTGGAAGAGACGTGGAGGTCGCAGTAGCTTAACAAGACGGTTTTAATGCCCCTTGGAAAAGTGGTGGAGGTCGCAGTAGCTCAACAAGACGGTTTTAATGCCCTTTGGAAGAGACATGGAGGTCGCAGTAGAATAAAAAGACAATATCAATGCCCCTTGGAAAAGTGGTGGAGTTCTCAGTAGTTTAAAAAGACGGTTTTAATGCCCCTTGGAAGAGACTTGGAGGTCGCATTAGCTTAACAAGATTATTTTAATGCTCCTTGGAAAAGTGGTGGAGGTCGCAGTAGCTTAACAAGACGGTTTTAATGCCCCTTGGAAAAGTGGTGGAGATCACAGTAGCTTAACAAGATGGTTTTAATGCCCCTTGGAAAAGTGGTGGACGTCGCAGTAGCTTAACAAGACGGTTTTAATGCCCCTTGGAAGAATGGTGGAGGTCGCAGTGGAATGAAAAGACAATATCTATGCCCCTTGGAAAAGTGGTGAAGGTCGCAGTACCTTAACAAGACGGTTTTAATGCCCCTTGGAAGAGACGTAGAAGTCGCAGTGGAATAAAAAGACAATTTCAATGCCCCTTGGAAAAGTGGAGGAGGTCGCAGTAGCTTAACAAGACGGCTTTAATGCCACTTGGAAAAGTGGTGGAGGTCGCAGTAGCTTAACAAGACGGTTTTAATGCCCCTTGGAAGAATGTTGGAGGTCGCAGTGGAATAAAAAGACAATATCAGTGCCCCTTGGAAAAGAGGTGGAGGTCGCTGTAGCTTAACAAGACGGTTTTAATGCCCCTTGGAAAAGTGGTGGAGGTTGCAGTAGCTTAACAAGACCGTTTTAATGGCCCTTGGAAAATTGGTGGAGGTCGCAGTAGCTTAACAAGACCGTTTTAATGCCCCTTGGTAGAGACGTGGAGGTCGCAGTAGCTTAACAAGACTGTTTTAATGCCCCTTGGAAAAGAGGTGGAGGTCGCAGTAGCTTAACAAGATGGTTTTAATTCCCCTTGGAATAGTGGTGGAGGTCGCAGTAGCTTAACAAGACGGTTTTAATGCCCGTTGGAAGAGACGTGGAGGTCGCAGTGGAATAAAAAGACAATATCAATGCCACTTGGAAAATTGGTGGAGGTCGAAGTAGCTTAACAAGACGGTTTTAATGCCCCTTGGAAGAGACGTGGAAGTCACAGTGGAATAAAAACACAATATCAATGCCCCTTGGAAAAGTGGTGGAGGTCTCAGTAGCTGAACATGACTGTTTTAATGCCCCTTGGAAGAGACGTGGAGGTCGCAGTAGCTTAACAAGACGGTTTTAATGCCCCTTGGAAAAGACGTGAAGGTCGCAGTAGCTTAACAAGACTGTATTAATTCCCCTTGGAATAGTGGTGGAGGTCGCAGTAGCTTAACAAGACGCTTTTAATGCCCGTTGGAAGAGACGTAGAGGTCGCAGTGGAATAAAAAGACAATATCAATGCCCCTTGGAAAAGTGGTGGAGGTCGAAGTAGCTTAACAAGACGGTTTTAATGCCCATTGGAAGAGACTTGGATGTCGCAGTGGAATTTAAAGACAATATCAATGCCCCTTGGAAAAGTGGTGGAGTTCGCAGTAGCTTAACTAGACGGTTTTAATGCCCCTTGGAAAAGTGGTGGAGGTCGCAGTAGCTTAACAAGACGGTTTTAATGCCCCTTGGAAGAATGTTGGAGGTCGCAGTGGAATAAAAATACAATATCAATGCCCCTTGGAAAAGTGGTGGAGGTCGCCGTAGCTTAACTAGACGGTTTAATGTCCCTTGGAAAATTGGTGGAGGTCGCAGTAGCTTAACAAGACCGTTTTAATGCCCCTTGGTAGAGACGTGGAGGATGCAGTAGCTTAACATGACGGTTTTAATGCTCCTTGGAAGAGACGTGGAGGTCGCAGTAGCTTAACAAGACTGTTTTAATGCCCCTTGGAAAAGACGTGGAGGTCGCAGTAGCTTAACAAGATGGTTTTAATTCCCCTTGGAATAGTGGTGGAGGTCGCAGTAGCTTAACAAGATGGTTTTAATGCATGTTGGAAGAGACGTGGAGGTCGCAGTGGAATAAAAAGACAATATCAATGCCCCTTCGAAAAGTGGTGGAGGTCGAAGTAGCTTAACAAGATGGTTTTAATGCCCCTTGGAAGAGACGTGGATGTCGCAGTGGAATTTAAAGACAATATCAATGCCCCTTGGAAAAGTGGTGGAGGTCTCAGTAGTTTAAAAAGACGGTTTTAATGCCCCTTGGAAGAGACTTGGAGGTCGCATTAGCTTAACAAGATTATTTTAATGCCCCTTGGAAAAGTGGTGGAGGTCGCAGTAGCTTAACAAGACGGTTTTAATGCCCCTTGGAAAAGTGGTGGAGATCACAGTAGCTTAACAAGACGGTTTTAATGCCCCTTGGAAAAGTGGTGGAGGTCGCAGTAGCTTAACAAGACGGTTTTAATCCCCCTTGGTAGAATGGTGGAGGTCGCAGTGGAATAAAGAGACAATATCTATGCCCCTTGGAAAACTGGTGAAGGTCGCAGTACCTTAACAAGACGGTTTTAATGCCCCTTGGAAGAGACGTGGAAGTCGCAGTGGAATAAAAAGACAATATCAATGCCCTTTGGAAAAGTGGTGGAGGTCGCAGTATCTTAAAAAGACGGTTTTAATGCCACTTGGAAAAGTGGTGGAGGTCGCAGTAGCTTAACAAGACGGTTTTAATGCCCCTTGGAAGAATGTTGGAGGTCGCAGTGGAATAAAAAGACAATATCAGTGCCCTTGGAAAAGAGGTGGAGGTCGCAGTAGCTTAACAAGACGGTTTTAATGCCCCTTGGAAAAGTGGTGGAGGTCGCAGTGGCTTAACAAGACGGTTTTAATGCCCCTTGGAAAATTGGTGGAGGTCGCAGTAGCTTAACAAGACCGTTTTAATACCCCTTGGTAGAGACGTGGAGGTCGCAGTAGCTTAACAAGACTTTTTTAATGCCCCTTGGAAAAGACGTGGAGGTCGCAGTAGCTTAACAAGATGGTTTTAATTCCCCTTGGAATAGTGGTGGAGGTCGCAGTAGCTTAACAAGACGGTTTTAATGCCCGTTGGAAGAGACGTGGAGGTCGCAGTGGAATAAAAAGACAATATCAATGCCACTTGGAAAAGTGGTGGAGGTCGAAGTAGCTTAAGAAGACGGTTTTAATGGCCCTTGGAAGAGACGTGGATGTCGCAGTGGAATAAAAAGACAATATCAATGCCCCTTGGAAAAGTGGTGGAGGTCTCAGTAGCTGAACATGACTGTTTTAATGCCCCTTGGAAGAGACGTGGAGGTCGCAATAGCTTAACAAGACTGTATTAATTCCCCTTGGAATAGTGGTGGAGGTCGCAGTAGCTTAACAAGACGTTTTTAATGCCCGTTGGAAGAGACGTGGAGGTCGCAGTGGAATAAAAAGACAATATCAATGCCCCTTGGAAAAGTGGTGGAGTTCGCAGTAGCTTAACTAGACGGTTTTAATGCCCCTTGGAAAAGTGGTGGAGGTCGCAGTAGCTTAACAAGACGGTTTTAATGCCCCTTGGAAGAGACTTGGATGTCGCAGTGGAATTTAAAGACAATATCAATGCCCCTTGGAAAAGTGGTGGAGTTCGCAGTAGCTTAACTAGACGGTTTTAATGTCCCTTGGAAAAGTGGTGGAGGTCGCAGTAGCTTAACAAGACCGTTTTAATGCCACTTGGTACAGACGTGGAGGATGCAGTAGCTTAACATGACGGTTTTTATGCTCCTTTGAAGAGACGTGGAGGTCGCAGTAGCTTAACAAGACTGTTTTAATGCCCCTTGGAAAAGACGTGGAGGTCGCAGTAGCTTAACAAGACGGTTTTAATTCCCCTTGGAATAGTGGTGGAGGTTGCAGTAGCTTAACAAGACGGTTTTAATGCCCGTTGGAAGAGACGTGGATGTCGCAGTGGAATAAAAAGACAATATCAATGCCCCTTGGAAAACTGGTGGAGGTCACAGTAGCTGAACATGACAGTTTTAATGCCCCTTGGAAGAGACGTGGAGGTCGCAGTAGCTTAACATGACGGTTTTAATGCTCCTTGGAAGAGACGTGGAGGTCGCAGTAGCTTAACAAGACTGTTTTAATGCCCCTTGGAAAAGACGTGGAGGTCGCAGTAGCTTAACAGGACGGTTTTAATTCCCCTTGGAATAGTGGTGGAGGTCGCAGTAGCTTAACAAGACGGTTTTAATGCCCGTTGGAAGAGACGTGGATGTCGCAGTGGAATAAAAAGACAATATCAATGCCCCTTGGAAAAGTGGTGGAGGTCGAAGTAGCTTAACAAGACGGTTTTAATGCCCCTTGGAAGAGACGTGGATGTCGCAGTGGAATTTAAAGACAATATCAATGCCCCTTGGAAAAGTGGTGGAGGTCGCAGTAGCTTAACTAGACGGTTTTAATGCCCCTTGGAACAGTGGTGGAGGTCGCAGTAGCTTAACAAGACGATTTTAATGAACCCTTGGAAGAGACGTGGAGTTCGCAGTAGCTTAACATGACGGGTTTAATGCCCCTTGGAAGAGACGTGGAGCTCGCAATAGCTTAACAAGACGGTTTTAATGCCCCTTGGAAAAGACGTGGAGGTCGCAGTAGCTTAAAAAGACGGTTTTAAATCCCCTTGGAATAGTGGTGGAGGTCGCAGTAGCTTAACAAGATGGTTTTAATGCCTCTTGGAAGAGATGTGGAGGTCGCAGAGGAATAAGAAGACAATATCAATGCTCCTTGGAAAAGTGGTGGAGGTCGAAGTAGCTTAACAAGACGGTTTTAATGCCCCTTGGAAGAGACGTGGATGTCGCAGTGGAATAAAAAGACAATATCAATGCCCCTTGGAAAAGTGGTGGAGGTCGCAGTAACTGAACATGACGGTTTTAATGCCCCTTGGAAGAGACGTGGAGGTCGCAGTAGCTTAACAAGATGGTTTTAATGCCCCTTGGAAAAGACGTGGAGGTCGCAGTAGCTTAACAAGACGGTTTTAATTCCCCTTGGAATAGTGGTGGAGGTCGCAGTAGCTTAACAAGACGTTTTTAATGCTCGTTGGAAGAGACGTGGAGTTCGCAGTGGAATAAAAAGACAATATCAATGCCACTGTGAAAAGTGGTGGAGGTCGAAGTAGCTTAACAAGACAGTTTTAATGCCCCTTGGAAGAGACGTGGATGTCGCAGTGGAATAAAAAGACAATATCAATGCCCCTTGGAAAAGTGGTGGAGGTCGCAGTAGTTTTCTAGACGGTTTTAATGCCCCTTGGTAAAGTGGTGGAGGTCGCAGTAGCTTAACAAGACGGTTTTAATGCCCCTTGGAAGAGACGTGGAGGTCGCAGTAGCTTAACATGATGGTTTTTATGCCCCTTGTAATAGACGTGGAGGTCGCAATAGCTTAACAAGACGGTTTTAATGCCCCTTGGAAAAAACGTGGAGGTCGCAGTAGCTTAACAAGATGGTTTTAATTCCCCTTGGAATAGTGGTGGAGGTCACAGTAGCTTAACAAGACTGTTTTAATGCCTGTTGGAAGAGACTTGGAGGTCGCAGTGGAATAAAAAGACAATATCAATGCCCCTTGGAAAAGTGGTTGAGGTCGAAGTAGCTTAACAAGACGGTTTTAATGCCCCTTGGAAGAGACGTGGATGTCGCAGTGGCATAAAAAGACAATATCAATTCCCCTTGGAAAAGTGGTGGAGTTCGCAGTAGCTTAACAAGACGGTTTTAATGCCCCTTAGAAAAGACGTGGATGTCGTAGTAGCTTAACAAGACGGTTTTAATGCCCTTTGGAAAAGTGGTGGAGGTCGCAGTAGCTTAACAAGATGGTTTTAATGCCCCTTGAAGAATGGTGGAGGTTGCAGTGGAATAAAAAGACAATACTAATGCCCCTTGGAAAAGTGGTGGAGGTCGAAGTAGCTTAACAAGACGGTTTTAATGTCCCTTGGAAGAGACGTGGAGGTCGCAGTAGCTTAACAAGACGGTTTTAATGCCCCTTGGTAGAGACGTGGAGGTCTCAGTAGCTTAACAAGACGGTTTTAATGCTCCTTGGAAAAGTGGTGGAGCTCGCAGTAGCTTAGCAAGACGGTTTTAATGCCCTTTGGAAGAGACGTGGAGGTCGCTGTGGAATAAAAAGACCATATCAATGCCCCTTGGAAAAGTGGTGGAGGTCGCAGTAGCTTAACAAGACGGTTTTAATGCCCCTTGGAAAAGTGGTGGAGGTCGCAGTAGCATAACAGGACGGTTTTAATGCCCCTTGGAAGAGACGTGGAGGTCGCAGTAGCTTAACAAGATGGTTTTAATTCCCCTTGGAATAGTGGTGGAGGTCGCAGTAGCTTAACAAGACGGTTTTAATGCCCATTGGAAGAGACGTGGAGGTCGCAGTGGAATAAAAAGACAATATCAATGCCACTTGGAAAAGTGGTGGAGGTCGAAGTAGCTTAACAAGACGTTTTAATGGCCCTTGGAAGAGACGTGGATGTCGCAGTGGAATAAAAAGACGATATCAATGCCCCTTGGAAAAGTGGTGGAGGTCTCAGTAGCTGAACATGACTGTTTTAATGCCCCTTGGAAGAGACGTGGAGGTCGCAGTAGCTTAACAAGACTGTATTAATTCCCCTTGGAATAGTGGTGGAGGTCGCAGTAGCTTAACAAGACGTTTTTAATGCCCGTTGGAAGAGACGTGGAGGTCGCAGTGGAATAAAAAGACAATATCAATGCCCCTTGGAAAAGTGGTGGAGTTCGCAGTAGCTTAACTAGACGGCTTTAATGCCCCTTGGAAAAGTGGTGGAGTTCGCAGTAGCTTAACTAGACGGTTTTAATGCCCCTTGGAAAAGTGGTGGAGGTCGCAGTAGCTTAACAAGACCGTTTTAATGCCCCTTGGTAGAGACGTGGAGGATGCAGTAGCTTAACATGACGGTTTTAATGCTCCTTGGAAGAGACGTGGAGGTCGCAGTAGCTTAACAAGACTGTTTTAATGCCCCTTGGAAAAGACGTGGAGGTCGCAGTAGCTTAACAAGATGGTTTTAATTCCCCTTGGAATAGTGGTGGAGGTCGCAGTAGCTTAACAAGACGGTTTTAATGCCCGTTGGAAGAGACGTGGATGTCGCAGTGGAATAAAAAGCCAATATCAATGCCCCTTGGAAAAGTGGTGGAGGTCACAGTAGCTGAACATGACGGTTTTAATGCCCCTTGGAAGAGACGTGGAGGTCGCAGTAGCTTAACATGACGGTTTTAATGTTCCTTGGAAGAGACGTGGAGGTCGCAGTAGCTTAACAAGAATGTTTTAATGCCCCTTGGAAAAGACGTGGAGGTCGCAGTAGCTTAACAAGACGGTTTTAATTCCCCTTGGAAAAGTGGTGGAGGTCGCAGTAGCTTAACAAGACGGTTTTAATGCCCGTTGGAAGAGACGTGGATGTCGCAGTGGAATAAAAAGACAATATCAATGCCCCTTGGAAAAGTGGTGGAGGTCGAAGTAGCTTAACAAGACGGTTTTAATGCCTCTTGGAAGAGACGTGGATGTCGCAGTGGAATTTAAAGACAATATCAACGCCCCTTGGAAAAGTGGTGGAGGTCGCAGTAGCTTAACTAGACGGTTTTAATGCCCCTTGGAAAAGTGGTGGAGGTCGCAGTAGCTTAACAAGATGATTTTAATGAACCCTTGGAAGAGACGTGGAGTTCGCAGTAGCTTAACATGACGGGTTTAATGCAACTTGGAAGAGACGTGGAGCTCGCAATAGCTTAACAAGACGGTTTTAATGCCCCTTGGAAAAGACGTGGAGGTCGCAGTAGCTTAACAAGACGGTTTTAAATCCCCTTGGAATAGTGGTGGAGGTCGCAGTAGCTTAACAAGATGGTTTTAATGCCTCTTGGAAGAGACATGGAAGTCGCAGTAGAATAAAAAGACAATATCAATGCTCCTTGGAAAAGTGGTGGAGGTCGAAGTAGCTTAACAAGACGGTTTTAATGCCCCTTGGAAGAGACGTGGATGTCGCAGTGGAATAAAAAGACAATATCAATGCCCCTTGGAAAAGTGGTGGAGGTCGCAGTAGCTTAACAAGATGGTTTTAATGCCACTTGGAAAAGACGTGGAGGTCGCAGTAGCTTAACAAGACGGTTTTAATTCCCCTTGGAATAGTGGTGGAGGTCGCAGTAGCTTAACAATACGTTTTTAATGCTCGTTGGAAGAGACGTGGAGGTCGCAGTGGAATAAAAAGACAATATCAATGCCACTGTGAAAAGTGGTGGAGGTCGCAGTAGCATAACAAGACGGTTTTAATGCCCCTTGGAAGAATGGTGGAGGTCGCAGTGGAATAAAAAGACAATATTAATGCCCCTTGGAAAAGTGGTGGAGATCCCAGTAGCTTAACTAGACGGTTTTAATGCCCCTTGGAAAAGTGGTGGAGGTCGCAGTAGCTTAACAAGACGGTTTTAATGCCCCTTGGAGGAGACATGGAGGTCGCAGTAGCTTAATATGACGGTTTTAATGCCCCTTGGAAGAGACGTGGAGGTCCAGTAGCTTAACAAGACGATTTTAATGCCCCTTGAAAAAGACGTGGAGGTCGCAGTAGCTTGACAAGACGGTTTTAATTCCCCTTGGAATAGTGGTGGAGGTCGCAGTAGCTTAACAAGACGGTTTTATTGCCCGTTGGAAGAGACATGGAGGTCGCAGTGGAATAAAAAGACAATATCAATGCCCCTTGGAAAAGTGGTGGAGGTCGAAGTAGCTTAACAAGATGGTTTTAATGACCCTTGGAAGGGACGTGGATGTCGCAGTGGAATAAAAAGACAATTTCAATGCCCCTTGGAAAAGTGGTGGAGGTGGCAGTAGCTTAAAAAGACGGTTTTATTGCCCCTTTGAAGAATGGTGCAGGTTGCAGTGGAATAAAAAGACAATATCAATGCCCCTTGGAAAAGTGGTGGAGGTCGAAGTAGCTTAACAAGACGGTATTAATGCCCCTTGGAAGAGACGTGGAGGTCGCAGTAGCTTAACAAGACTGTTTTAATGCCCCTTGGAAGAGACGTGGAGGTCGCAGTAGCTTAACTAGATGGTTTTAATGCCCCTTGGAAGAGACGTGGAGGTCGCAGTAGCTTAATAAGATGGTTTTAATGCCCCTTGGAAAAGTGGTGGAGGTCGCAGTAGCTTAATAAGACGGTTTTAATGTCCCTTGGAAGAATGGTGGAGGTCGCTGTGGAATAAAAAGACAATATCAATGCCCCTTGGAAAAGTGGTGGAGGTCGCAGTAGCTTAACAAGACGGTTTTAATGCCCCTTGGAAAAGTGGTGAAGGTTGCAGTAGCTTAACAAGACGGTTTTAATGTCCCTTGGAAGATACGTGGAGGTCGCAGTGGAATTAAAAGACAATATCAATGCCCCTTGGAAAAGTGGTGGAGATCACAGTAGATTAACAAGACAGTTTTAATGCCCCTTGGAAGAATGGTGGAGGTCGCAGTGAAATAAAAAGACAATATCAACGTCCCTTGGAAAAGTGGTGAAGGTCGCAGTAGCTTAACAAGACGGTTTTAATGCCTCTTGGAAGAGACGTGGAAGTCGCAGTGGAATAAAAAGACAATATCAATGCCTCTTGGAAAAGTGGTGGAGGTTGCCGTAGCTTAACAAGACGGTTTTAATGCCCCTTGGAAAGATGGTGGAGGTTGCAGTAGCTTAGCAAGACGGTTTTAATGCCCCTTGGAAGAATGGTGGAGGTCGCAGTGGAATAAAAAGACAATATCAATGGCCCTTGGAAAAGTGGTGGAGGTCGCAGTAGCTTAACAAGACGGTTTTAATGCCCCTTGGAAGAGACGTGGAGGTCGCAGTAGCTTAACAAGACGGTTTTAATGCCCCTTGGAAGAGACGTGGAGGTCGCAGTGGAATGAAAAAACAATATCAATGTCCCTTGGAAAAGTGATGGAGGTCGCAGTAGCTTAACAAGATGGTTTTAATGCCCCTTGAAAAGTGGTGAAGGTCGCAGTAGCTTAACAAGATGGTTTTAATGCCCCTTGGAAGAATGGTGGAGGTCGCAGTGGAATAAAAAGACAATATCAATGCCCCTTGGAAAAGTGGTGGAGGTCGCAGTAGCTTAACAAGACGGTTTTAATGCCCCTTGGAGGAGACATGGAGGTCGCAGTAGCTTAATATGACGGTTTTAATGCCCCTTGGAAGAGACGTGGAGGACGCAGTAGCTTAACAAGACGATTTTAATGCCCCTTGGAAAAGACGTGGAGGTCGCAGTAGCTTGACAAGACGGTTTTAATTCCCCTTGGAATAGTTGTGGAGGTCGCAGTAGCTTAACAAGACGGTTTTATTGCCCGTTGGAAGAGACATGGAGGTCGCAGTGGAATAAAAAGACAATATCAATGCCCCTTGGAAAAGTGGTGGAGGTCGAAGTAGCTTAACAAGACGGTTTTAATGACCCTTGGAAGGGACGTGGATGTCGCAGTGGAATAAAAAGACAATTTCAATGCCCCTTGGAAAAGTGGTGAAGGTGGCAGTAGCTTAAAAAGACGGTTTTATTGTACCTTGGAAGAATGTTGCAGGTTGCAGTGGAATAAAAAGACAATATCAATGCCCCTTGGAAAAGTGGTGGAGGTCGAAGTAGCTTAACAAGACGGTATTAATGCCCCTTGGAAGAGACGTGGAGGTCGCAGTAGCTTAACAAGATGGTTTTTCATGCCCCTTGGAAGAGACGTGGAGGTCGCAGTAGCTTAACAAGATGGTTTTAATGCCCCTTGGAAGAGACGTGGAGGTCGCAGTAGCTTAACAAGATAGTTTTAATGCCCCTTGGAAAAGTGGTGGAGGTCGCAGTAGCTTAACAAGACGGTTTTAATGCCCTTTGGAAGAGACGTGGAGGTCGCAGTAGAATAAAAAGACAATATCAATGCCCCTTGGAAAAGTGGTGGAGGTCGCAGTAGTTTAAAAAGACGGTTTTAATGCCCCTTGGAAGCGACGTGGAGGTCGCAGTAGCTTAACAAGATGGTTTTAATGCCCCTTGGAAGAATGGTGGAGGTCGCAGTGGAATAAAAAGACAATATCTATGCCCCTTGGAAAAGTGGTGGAGGTCGCAGTAGCTTAACAAGACGATTTTAATGCCCCTTGGAAGAATGGTGGAGCTCGCTGTGGAATAAAAAGACAATATCAATGCCCCTTGGAAAAGTGGTGGAGGTCGCAGTACCTTAACAAGACGGTTATAATGCCCCTTGGAAGAGACGTGGAAGTCGCAGTGGAATAAAAAGACAATATCAATGCCCCTTGGAAAAGTGGTGGAGGTCGCAGTAGCTTAACAAGACGGTTTTAATGCCACTTGGAAAAGTGGTGGAGGTCACAGTAGCTTAACAAGACGGTTTTACTGCCCCTTGGAAAAATGTTGGAGGTCGCAGTGGAATAAAAAGACAATATCAGTGCCCCTTGGAAAAGAGGTGGAGGTCGCAGTAGCTTAACAAGACGGTTTTAATGCCCCTTGGAAAAGTGGTGGAGGTCGCAGTAGCTTAACAAGACGGTGTTAATGCCCCTTGGAAAATTGGTGGAGGTCGCAGTAGCTTAACAAGACGTTTTTAATGCCCGTTGGAAGAGACGTGGAGGTCGCAGTAGCTTGACAAGACGGTTTTAATTCCCCTTGGAATAGTGGTGGAGGTCGCAGTAGCTTAACAAGACGGTTTTATTGCCCGTTGGAAGAGACATGGAGGTCGCAGTGGATTAAAAAGACAATATCAATGCCCCTTGGAAAAGTGGTGGAGGTGGCAGTAGCTTAAAAAGACGGTTTTATTGCCCCTTGGAAGAATGGTGCAGGTTGCAGTGGAATAAAAAGACAATATCAATGCCCCTTGGAAAAGTGGTGGAGGTCGAAGTAGCTTAACAAGACGGTATTAATACCCCTTGGAAGAGACGTGGAGGTCGCAGTAGCTTAACAAGACTGTTTTAATGCCCCTTGGAAGAGACGTGGAGGTCGCAATAGCTTAATAAGATGGTTTTAATGCCCCTTGGAAGAGAAGTGGAGGTCGCAGTAGCTTAATAAGCTGGTTTTAATGCCCCTTGGAAAAGTGGTGGAGGTCGCAGTAGCTTAACAAGACGGTTTTAATGTCCCTTGGAAGAATGGTGGAGGTCGCTGTGGAATAAAAAGACAATATCAATGCCCCTTGGAAAAGTGGTGGAGGTCTCAGTAGCTTAACAAGACGGTTTTAATGCCCCTTGGAAAAGTGGTGAAGGTTGCAGTAGCTTAACAAGACGGTTTTAATGTCCCTTGGAAGATACGTGGAGGTCGCAGTGGAATTAAAAGACAATATCAATGCCCCTTGGAAAAGTGGTGGAGATCACAGTAGCTTAACAAGACGGTTTTAATGCCTCTTGGAAAAGTGGTGGAGGTCGCAGTAGCTTAACAAGACAGTTTTAATGCCCCTTGGAAGAATGGTGGAGGTCGCAGTGGAATAAAAAGACAATATCAACGTCTCTTGGAAAAGTGGTGAAGGTCGCAGTAGCTTAACAAGACGGTTTTAATGCCACTTGGAAGAGACGTGGAAGTCGCAGTGGAATAAAAAGACAATATCAATGCCTCTTGGAAAAGTGGTGGAGGTTGCTGTAGCTTAACAAGACGGTTTTAATGCCCCTTGGAAAGATGGTGGAGGTCGCAGTAGCTTAGCAAGACGGTTTTAATGCCCCTTGGAAGAATGGTGGAGGTCGCAGTGGAATAAAAAGACAATATCAATGGCCCTTGGAAAAGTGGTGGAGGTCGCAGTAGCTTAACAAGACTGTTTTAATGCCCCTTGGAAGAGACGTGGAGGTCGCAGTAGCTTAACAAGACGGTTTTAATGCCCCTTGGAAGAGACGTGGAGGTCGCAGTGGAATGAAAAAACAATATCAATGTCCCTTGGAAAAGTGATGGAGGTCGCAGTAGCTTACCAAGATGGTTTTAATGCCCCTTGGAAGAGACGTGGAGGTCGCAGTAGCTTAACAAGACGGTTCTAATGCCCCTTGGAATAGTGGTGGAGGTTGCAGTAGCTTAACAAGACTGTTTTAATGCCCCTTGGAAGAGACGTCGAGGTCGCAGTAGCTTAACAAGATGGTTTTAATGCCCCTTGAAAAGTGGTGGAGGTCGCAGTAGCTTAACAAGATGGTTTTAATGCCCCTTGGAAGAATGGTGGAGGTCGCAGTGGAATAAAAAGACAATATCAATGCCCCTTGGAAAAGTGGTGGAGGTCGCAGTAGCTTAACAAGACGTTTTTAATGCCCCTTGGAGGAGACATGGAGGTCACAGTAGCTTAATATGACGGTTTTAATGCCCCTTGGAAGAGACGTGGAGGACGCAGTAGCTTAACAAGATGATTTTAATGCCCCTTGGAAAAGACGTGGAGGTCGCAGTAGCTTGACAAGACGGTTTTAATTCCCCTTGGAATAGTTGTGGAGGTCGCAGTAGCTTAACAAGACGGTTTTATTGCCCGTTGGAAGAGACATGGAGGTCGCAGTGGAATAAAAAGACAATATCAATGCCCCTTGGAAAAGTGGTGGAGGTCGAAGTAGCTTAACAAGACGGTTTTAATGACCCTTGGAAGGGACGTGGATGTCGCAGTGGAATAAAAAGACAATTTCAATGCCCCTTGGAAAAGTGGTGGAGGTGGCAGGAGCTTAAAAAGACGGTTTTATTGCACCTTGGAAGAATGGTGCAGGTTGCAGTGGAATAAAAAGACAATATCAATGCCCCTTGGAAAAGTGGTGGAGGTCGAAGTAGCTTAACAAGACGGTATTAATGCCCCTTGGAAGAGACGTGGAGGTCGCAGTAGCTTAACAAGACGGTTTTAATGCCCCTTGGAAGAGACGTGGAGGTCGCAGTAGCTTAACAAGATGGTTTTTAAGCCCCTTGGAAGAGACGTGGAGGTCGCAGTAGCTTAACAAGATGGTTTTAATGCCCCTTGGAAAAGTGGTGGAGGTCGCAGTAGCTTAACAAGACGGTTTTACTGCCCTTTGGAAGAGACGTGGAGGTCGCAGTAGAATAAAAAGACAATATCAATGCCCCTTGGAAAAGTGGTGGAGGTCGCAGTAGTTTAAAAAGACGGTTTTAATGCCCCTTGGAAGAGACGTGGAGGTCGCAGTAGCTTAACAAGATGGTTTTAATGCCCCTTGGAAGAATGGTGGAGGTCGCAGTGGAATAAAAAGACAATATCTATGCCCCTTGGAAAAGTGGTGGAGGTCGCAGTAGCTTAACAAGACGGTTTTAATGCCCCTTGGAAGAATCGTGGAGGTCGCTGTGGAATAAAAAGACAAAATCAATGCCCCTTGGAAAAGTGGTGGAGGTCGCAGTAGCTTAACAAGACGGTTTTAATGCCCCTTGGAAAAGTGGTGGAGGTTGCAGTAGCTTAACAAGACGGTTTTAATGTCCCTTGGAAGATACGTGGAGGTCGCAGTGGAATTAAAAGACAATATCAATGCCCCTTGGAAAAGTGGTGGAGATCACAGTAGCTTAACAAGACGGTTTTAATGCCTCTTGGAAAAGTGGTGGAGGTCGCAGTAGCTTAACAAGACAGTTTTAATGCCCCTTGGAAGAATGGTGGAGGTCGCAGTGGAATAAAAAGACAATATCTATGCCCCTTGGAAAAGTGGTGAAGGTCGCAGTACCTTAACAAGACAGTTTTAATGCCCCTTGGAAGAGACGTGGAAGTCGCAGTGGAATAAAAAGACAATATCAATGCCCATTGGAAAAGTGGTGGAGGTCGCAGTAGCTTAACAAGACGGTTTTAATGCCACTTGGAAAAGTGGTGGAGGTCACAGTAGCTTAACAAGACGGTTTTACTGCCCCTTGGAAGAATGTTGGAGGTCGCAGTGGAATAAAAAGACAATATCAGTGCCCCTTGGAAAAGAGGTGGAGGTCGCAGTAGCTTAACAAGACGGTTTTAATGCCCCTTGGAAAAGTGGTGGAGGTCGCAGTAGCTTAACAAGACGGTGTTAATGCCCCTTGGAAAATTGGTGGAGGTCGCAGTAGCTTAACAAGACCGTTTTAATTCCCCTTGGTAGAGACGTGGAGGTCGCAGTAGCTTAACAAGACTGTTTTAATGCCCCTTGGAAAAGACGTTGAGGTCGCAGTAGCTTAACAAGATGGTTTTAATTCCCCTTGGAATAGTGGTGGAGGTCGCAGTATCTTAACAAGACGGTTTTAATGCCCGTTGGAAGAGACGTGGAGGTCGCAGTGGAATAAAAAGACAATATCAATGCCACTTGGAAAAGTGGTGGAGGTCGAAGTAGCTTAACAAGACGGTTTTAATGCCCCTTGGAAGAGACGTGGAGGTCGCTGTGGAATAAAAAGACAAAATCAATGCCCCTTGGAAAAGTGGTGGAGGTCGCAGTAGCTTAACAAGACGGTTTTAATGCCCCTTGGAAAAGTGGTGGAGGTTGCAGTAGCTTAACAAGACGGTTTTAATGTCCCTTGGAAGATACGTGGAGGTCGCAGTGGAATTAAAAGACAATATCAATGCCCCTTGGAAAAGTGGTGGAGATCACAGTAGCTTAACAAGACGGTTTTAATGCCTCTTGGAAAAGTGGTGGAGGTCGCAGTAGCTTAACAAGACAGTTTTAATGCCCCTTGGAAGAATGGTGGAGGTCGCAGTGGAATAAAAAGACAATATCTATGCCCCTTGGAAAAGTGGTGAAGGTCGCAGTACCTTAACAAGACAGTTTTAATGCCCCTTGGAAGAGACGTGGAAGTCGCAGTGGAATAAAAAGACAATATCAATGCCCATTGGAAAAGTGGTGGAGGTCGCAGTAGCTTAACAAGACGGTTTTAATGCCACTTGGAAAAGTGGTGGAGGTCACAGTAGCTTAACAAGACGGTTTTACTGCCCCTTGGAAGAATGTTGGAGGTCGCAGTGGAATAAAAAGACAATATCAGTGCCCCTTGGAAAAGAGGTGGAGGTCGCAGTAGCTTAACAAGACGGTTTTAATGCCCCTTGGAAAAGTGGTGGAGGTCGCAGTAGCTTAACAAGACGGTGTTAATGCCCCTTGGAAAATTGGTGGAGGTCGCAGTAGCTTAACAAGACCGTTTTAATGCCCCTTGGTAGAGACGTGGAGGTCGCAGTAGCTTAACAAGACTGTTTTAATGCCCCTTGGAAAAGACGTTGAGGTCGCAGTAGCTTAACAAGATGGTTTTAATTCCCCTTGGAATAGTGGTGGAGGTCGCAGTATCTTAACAAGACGGTTTTAATGCCCGTTGGAAGAGACGTGGAGGTCGCAGTGGAATAAAAAGACAATATCAATGCCACTTGGAAAAGTGGCGGAGGTCGAAGTAGCTTAACAAGACGGTTTTAATGCCCCTTGGAAGAGACGTGGATGTTGCAGTGGAATAAAAAGACTATATCAATGCCCCTTGGAAAAGTGGTGGAGGTCTCAGTAGCTGAACATGACTGTTTTAATGCCCCTTGGAAGAGACGTGGAGGTCGCAGTAGCTTAACAAGACGGTTTTAATGCCCCTTGGAAAAGACGTGGAGGTCGCAGTAGCTTAACAAGACTGTATTAATTCCCCTTGGAATAGTGGTGGAGGTCGCAGTAGCTTAACAAGACGTTTTTAATGCCCGTTGGAAGAGACGTGGAGGTCGCAGTGGAATAAAAAGCAATATCAATGCCCCTTGGAAAAGTGGTGGAGGTCGAAGTAGCTTAACAAGACGGTTTTAATGCCCCTTGAAAGAGACTTGGATGTCGCAGTGGAATTTAAAGACAATATCAATGCCCCTTGGAAAAGTGGTGGAATTCGCAGTAGCTTAACTAGACGGTTTTAATGCCCCTTGGAAAAGTGGTGGAGGTCGCAGTAGCTTAACAAGACGGTTTTAATGCCCCTTGGAAGAATGTTGGAGGTCGCAGTGGAATAAAAAGACAATATCAATGCCTCTTGGAAAAGTGGTGGAGGTCGCAGTAGCTTAACTAGACGGTTTTAATGCCCCTTGGAAAATTGGTGGAGGTCGCATTAGCTTAACAAGACCGTTTTAATGCCCCTTGGTAGAGACGTGGAGGATGCAGTAGCTTAACATGACGGTTTTAATGCTCCTTGGAAGAGACGTGGAGGTCGCAGTAGCTTAAGAAGACTGTTTTAATGCCCCTTGGAAAAGACGTGGAGGTCGCAGTAGCTTAACAAGACGGTTTTAATTCCCCTTAGAATAGTGGTGGAGGTCGGAGTAGCTTAACAAGACGGTTTTAATGCCCGTTGGAAGAGACGTGGATGTCGCAGTGGAATAAAAGACAATATCAATGCCCCTTGGAAAAGTGGTGGAGGTCACAGTAGCTGAACATGACGGTTTTAATGCCCCTTGGAAGAGACGTGGAGGTCGCAGTAGCTTAACAAGACGGTTATAATGCCCCTTGGAAAAGACGTGGAGGTCGCAGTAGCTTAATAAGACTGTTTTAATTCCCCTTGGAATAGTGGTGGAGGTCGCACTAGCTTAACAAGACGTTTTTAATGCCCGTTGGAAGAGACGTGGAGGTCGTAGTGGAATAAAAAGACAATATCAATGCCCCTTGGAAAAGTGGTGGAGGTCGAAGTAGCTTAACAAGACGGTTTTAATGCCCCTTGGAAGAGACGTTTTTATCGCAGTGGAATTTAAAGACAATATCAATGCCCCTTGGAAAAGTGGTGGAGGTCGCAATAGCTTAACTAGACGGTTTTAATGCCCCTTGGAAAAGTGGGGGAGGTCGCAGTAGCTTAACAAGACGATTTTAATGAACCCTTGGAAGAGACGTGGAGCTCGCAATAGCTTAACATGACGGTTTTAATGCCGCTTGGAGGAGACGTGGACCTCGCAGTAGCTTAACAAGACGGTTTTAATGCCCCTTGGAAAAGACGTGGAGGTCGCAGTACCTTAAGAAGACGGTTTTAATTCCCCTTGGAATAGTGGTGGAGGTCGCAGTAGCTTAACAAGATGGTTTTAATGCCTGTTGGAAGAGACGTGGAGGTCGCAGTGGAATAAAAAGACAATATCAATGCCCCTTGGAAAAGTGGTGGAGGTCTCAGTAGTTTAAAAAGACGGTTTTAATGCCCCTTGGAGGAGAACTGGAGGTCGCATTAGCTTAACAAGATTATTTTAATGCCCCTTGGAAAAGTGGTGGAGGTCGCAGTAGCTTAACAAGACGGTTTTAATGCCCCTTGGAAAAGTGGTGGAGATCACAGTAGCTTAACAAGACGGTTTTAATGCCCCTTGGAAGAGTGGTGGAGGTCGCAGTAGCTTAACAAGACGGTTTTAATGCCCCTTGGAAGAATGGTGGAGGTCGCAGTGGAATAAAAAGACAATATCTATACCCCTTGGAAAAGTGGTGAAGGTCGCAGTACCTTAACAAGACGGTTTTAATGCCCCTTGGAAGAGACGTGGAAGTCGCAGTGGAATAAAAAGACAATATCAATGCCCCTTGGAAAAGTGGTGGAGGTCGCAGTAGCTTAAAAAGATGGTTTTAATGCCCCTTGGAAGAATGTTGGAGGTCGCAGTGGAATAAAAAGACAATATTAGTGCCCCTTGGAAAAGAGGTGGAGGTCGCAGTAGCTTAACAAGACGGTTTTAATGCCCCTTGGAAAAGTGGTGGAGGTAGCAGTAGCTTTTCTAGACGGTTTTAATGCCCCTTGGTAAAGTGGTGGAGGTCGCAGTAGCTTAACAAGACGGTTTTAATGCCCCTTGGAAGAGACGTGGAGGTCGCAGTAGCTTAACATGATGGTTTTTATGCCCCTTGTAATAGACGTGGAGGTCGCAATAGCTTAACAAGACGGTTTTAATGCCCCTTGGAAAAAACGTGGAGGTCGCAGTAGCTTAACAAGATGGTTTTAATTCCCCTTGGAATAGTGGTGGAGGTCACAGTAGCTTAACAAGACTGTTTTAATGCCTGTTGGAAGAGACTTGGAGGTCGCAGTGGAATAAAAAGACAATATCAATGCCCCTTGGAAAAGTGGTTGAGGTCGAAGTAGCTTAACAAGACGGTTTTAATGCCCCTTGGAAGAGACGTGGATGTCGCAGTGGCATAAAAAGACAATATCAATTCCCCTTGGAAAAGTGGTGGAGTTCGCAGTAGCTTAACAAGACGGTTTTAATGCCCCTTAGAAAAGACGTGGATGTCGTAGTAGCTTAACAAGACGGTTTTAATGCCCTTTGGAAAAGTGGTGGAGGTCGCAGTAGCTTAACAAGATGGTTTTAATGCCCCTTGAAGAATGGTGGAGGTTGCAGTGGAATAAAAAGACAATACTAATGCCCCTTGGAAAAGTGGTGGAGGTCGAAGTAGCTTAACAAGACGGTTTTAATGTCCCTTGGAAGAGACGTGGAGGTCGCAGTAGCTTAACAAGACGGTTTTAATGCCCCTTGGTAGAGACGTGGAGGTCTCAGTAGCTTAACAAGACGGTTTTAATGCTCCTTGGAAAAGTGGTGGAGCTCGCAGTAGCTTAGCAAGACGGTTTTAATGCCCTTTGGAAGAGACGTGGAGGTCGCTGTGGAATAAAAAGACCATATCAATGCCCCTTGGAAAAGTGGTGGAGGTCGCAGTAGCTTAACAAGACGGTTTTAATGCCCCTTGGAAAAGTGGTGGAGGTCGCAGTAGCATAACAGGACGGTTTTAATGCCCCTTGGAAGAGACGTGGAGGTCGCAGTAGCTTAACAAGATGGTTTTAATTCCCCTTGGAATAGTGGTGGAGGTCGCAGTAGCTTAACAAGACGGTTTTAATGCCCGTTGGAAGAGACGTGGAGGTCGCAGTGGAATAAAAAGACAATATCAATGCCACTTGGAAAAGTGGTGGAGGTCGAAGTAGCTTAACAAGACGTTTTAATGGCCCTTGGAAGAGACGTGGATGTCGCAGTGGAATAAAAAGACGATATCAATGCCCCTTGGAAAAGTGGTGGAGGTCTCAGTAGCTGAACATGACTGTTTTAATGCCCCTTGGAAGAGACGTGGAGGTCGCAGTAGCTTAACAAGACTGTATTAATTCCCCTTGGAATAGTGGTGGAGGTCGCAGTAGCTTAACAAGACGTTTTTAATGCCCGTTGGAAGAGACGTGGAGGTCGCAGTGGAATAAAAAGACAATATCAATGCCCCTTGGAAAAGTGGTGGAGTTCGCAGTAGCTTAACTAGACGGCTTTAATGCCCCTTGGAAAAGTGGTGGAGTTCGCAGTAGCTTAACTAGACGGTTTTAATGCCCCTTGGAAAAGTGGTGGAGGTCGCAGTAGCTTAACAAGACCGTTTTAATGCCCCTTGGTAGAGACGTGGAGGATGCAGTAGCTTAACATGACGGTTTTAATGCTCCTTGGAAGAGACGTGGAGGTCGCAGTAGCTTAACAAGACTGTTTTAATGCCCCTTGGAAAAGACGTGGAGGTCGCAGTAGCTTAACAAGATGGTTTTAATTCCCCTTGGAATAGTGGTGGAGGTCGCAGTAGCTTAACAAGACGGTTTTAATGCCCGTTGGAAGAGACGTGGATGTCGCAGTGGAATAAAAAGCCAATATCAATGCCCCTTGGAAAAGTGGTGGAGGTCACAGTAGCTGAACATGACGGTTTTAATGCCCCTTGGAAGAGACGTGGAGGTCGCAGTAGCTTAACATGACGGTTTTAATGTTCCTTGGAAGAGACGTGGAGGTCGCAGTAGCTTAACAAGAATGTTTTAATGCCCCTTGGAAAAGACGTGGAGGTCGCAGTAGCTTAACAAGACGGTTTTAATTCCCCTTGGAAAAGTGGTGGAGGTCGCAGTAGCTTAACAAGACGGTTTTAATGCCCGTTGGAAGAGACGTGGATGTCGCAGTGGAATAAAAAGACAATATCAATGCCCCTTGGAAAAGTGGTGGAGGTCGAAGTAGCTTAACAAGACAGTTTTAATGCCTCTTGGAAGAGACGTGGATGTCGCAGTGGAATTTAAAGACAATATCAACGCCCCTTGGAAAAGTGGTGGAGGTCGCAGTAGCTTAACTAGACGGTTTTAATGCCCCTTGGAAAAGTGGTGGAGGTCGCAGTAGCTTAACAAGACGATTTTAATGAACCCTTGGAAGAGACGTGGAGTTCGCAGTAGCTTAACATGACGGGTTTAATGCCCCTTGGAAGAGACGTGGAGCTCGCAATAGCTTAACAAGACGGTTTTAATGCCCCTTGGAAAAGACGTGGAGGTCGCAGTAGCTTAACAAGACGGTTTTAAATCCCCTTGGAATAGTGGTGGAGGTCGCAGTAGCTTAACAAGATGGTTTTAATGCCTCTTGGAAGAGACATGGAAGTCGCAGTAGAATAAAAAGACAATATCAATGCTCCTTGGAAAAGTGGTGGAGGTCGAAGTAGCTTAACAAGACGGTTTTAATGCCCCTTGGAAGAGACGTGGATGTCGCAGTGGAATAAAAAGACAATATCAATGCCCCTTGGAAAAGTGGTGGAGGTCGCAGTAGCTTAACAAGATGGTTTTAATGCCACTTGGAAAAGACGTGGAGGTCGCAGTAGCTTAACAAGACGGTTTTAATTCCCCTTGGAATAGTGGTGGAGGTCGCAGTAGCTTAACAATACGTTTTTAATGCTCGTTGGAAGAGACGTGGAGGTCGCAGTGGAATAAAAAGACAATATCAATGCCACTGTGAAAAGTGGTGGAGGTCGCAGTAGCATAACAAGACGGTTTTAATGCCCCTTGGAAGAATGGTGGAGGTCGCAGTGGAATAAAAAGACAATATTAATGCCCCTTGGAAAAGTGGTGGAGATCCCAGTAGCTTAACTAGACGGTTTTAATGCCCCTTGGAAAAGTGGTGGAGGTCGCAGTAGCTTAACAAGACGGTTTTAATGCCCCTTGGAGGAGACATGGAGGTCGCAGTAGCTTAATATGACGGTTTTAATGCCCCTTGGAAGAGACGTGGAGGTCCAGTAGCTTAACAAGACGATTTTAATGCCCCTTGAAAAAGACGTGGAGGTCGCAGTAGCTTGACAAGACGGTTTTAATTCCCCTTGGAATAGTGGTGGAGGTCGCAGTAGCTTAACAAGACGGTTTTATTGCCCGTTGGAAGAGACATGGAGGTCGCAGTGGAATAAAAAGACAATATCAATGCCCCTTGGAAAAGTGGTGGAGGTCGAAGTAGCTTAACAAGATGGTTTTAATGACCCTTGGAAGGGACGTGGATGTCGCAGTGGAATAAAAAGACAATTTCAATGCCCCTTGGAAAAGTGGTGGAGGTGGCAGTAGCTTAAAAAGACGGTTTTATTGCCCCTTTGAAGAATGGTGCAGGTTGCAGTGGAATAAAAAGACAATATCAATGCCCCTTGGAAAAGTGGTGGAGGTCGAAGTAGCTTAACAAGACGGTATTAATGCCCCTTGGAAGAGACGTGGAGGTCGCAGTAGCTTAACAAGACTGTTTTAATGCCCCTTGGAAGAGACGTGGAGGTCGCAGTAGCTTAACAAGATGGTTTTAATGCCCCTTGGAAGAGACGTGGAGGTCGCAGTAGCTTAATAAGATGGTTTTAATGCCCCTTGGAAAAGTGGTGGAGGTCGCAGTAGCTTAATAAGACGGTTTTAATGTCCCTTGGAAGAATGGTGGAGGTCGCTGTGGAATAAAAAGACAATATCAATGCCCCTTGGAAAAGTGGTGGAGGTCGCAGTAGCTTAACAAGACGGTTTTAATGCCCCTTGGAAAAGTGGTGAAGGTTGCAGTAGCTTAACAAGACGGTTTTAATGTCCCTTGGAAGATACGTGGAGGTCGCAGTGGAATTAAAAGACAATATCAATGCCCCTTGGAAAAGTGGTGGAGATCACAGTAGATTAACAAGACAGTTTTAATGCCCCTTGGAAGAATGGTGGAGGTCGCAGTGAAATAAAAAGACAATATCAACGTCCCTTGGAAAAGTGGTGAAGGTCGCAGTAGCTTAACAAGACGGTTTTAATGCCTCTTGGAAGAGACGTGGAAGTCGCAGTGGAATAAAAAGACAATATCAATGCCTCTTGGAAAAGTGGTGGAGGTTGCCGTAGCTTAACAAGACGGTTTTAATGCCCCTTGGAAAGATGGTGGAGGTTGCAGTAGCTTAGCAAGATGGTTTTAATGCCCCTTGGAAGAATGGTGGAGGTCGCAGTGGAATAAAAAGACAATATCAATGGCCCTTGGAAAAGTGGTGGAGGTCGCAGTAGCTTAACAAGACGGTTTTAATGCCCCTTGGAAGAGACGTGGAGGTCGCAGTAGCTTAACAAGACGGTTTTAATGCCCCTTGGAAGAGACGTGGAGGTCGCAGTGGAATGAAAAAACAATATCAATGTCCCTTGGAAAAGTGATGGAGGTCGCAGTAGCTTAACAAGACTGTTTTAATGCCCCTTGGAAGAGACGTCGAGGTCGCAGTAGCTTAACAAGATGGTTTTAATGCCCCTTGAAAAGTGGTGAAGGTCGCAGTAGCTTAACAAGATGGTTTTAATGCCCCTTGGAAGAATGGTGGAGGTCGCAGTGGAATAAAAAGACAATATCAATGCCCCTTGGAAAAGTGGTGGAGGTCGCAGTAGCTTAACAAGACGGTTTTAATGCCCCTTGGAGGAGACATGGAGGTCGCAGTAGCTTAATATGACGGTTTTAATGCCCCTTGGAAGAGACGTGGAGGACGCAGTAGCTTAACAAGACGATTTTAATGCCCCTTGGAAAAGACGTGGAGGTCGCAGTAGCTTGACAAGACGGTTTTAATTCCCCTTGGAATAGTTGTGGAGGTCGCAGTAGCTTAACAAGACGGTTTTATTGCCCGTTGGAAGAGACATGGAGGTCGCAGTGGAATAAAAAGACAATATCAATGCCCCTTGGAAAAGTGGTGGAGGTCGAAGTAGCTTAACAAGACGGTTTTAATGACCCTTGGAAGGGACGTGGATGTCGCAGTGGAATAAAAAGACAATTTCAATGCCCCTTGGAAAAGTGGTGAAGGTGGCAGTAGCTTAAAAAGACGGTTTTATTGTACCTTGGAAGAATGTTGCAGGTTGCAGTGGAATAAAAAGACAATATCAATGCCCCTTGGAAAAGTGGTGGAGGTCGAAGTAGCTTAACAAGACGGTATCAATGCCCCTTGGAAGAGACGTGGAGGTCGCAGTAGCTTAACAAGATGGTTTTTCATGCCCCTTGGAAGAGACGTGGAGGTCGCAGTAGCTTAACAAGATGGTTTTAATGCCCCTTGGAAGAGACGTGGAGGTCGCAGTAGCTTAACAAGATGGTTTTAATGCCCCTTGGAAAAGTGGTGGAGGTCGCAGTAGCTTAACAAGACGGTTTTAATGCCCTTTGGAAGAGACGTGGAGGTCGCAGTAGAATAAAAAGACAATATCAATGCCCCTTGGAAAAGTGGTGGAGGTCGCAGTAGTTTAAAAAGACGGTTTTAATGCCCCTTGGAAGCGACGTGGAGGTCGCAGTAGCTTAACAAGATGGTTTTAATGCCCCTTGGAAGAATGGTGGAGGTCGCAGTGGAATAAAAAGACAATATCTATGCCCCTTGGAAAAGTGGTGGAGGTCGCAGTAGCTTAACAAGACGATCTTAATGCCCCTTGGAAGAATGGTGGAGCTCGCTGTGGAATAAAAAGACAATATCAATGCCCCTTGGAAAAGTGGTGGAGGTCGCAGTACCTTAACAAGACGGTTATAATGCCCCTTGGAAGAGACGTGGAAGTCGCAGTGGAATAAAAAGACAATATCAATGCCCCTTGGAAAAGTGGTGGAGGTCGCAGTAGCTTAACAAGACGGTTTTAATGCCACTTGGAAAAGTGGTGGAGGTCACAGTAGCTTAACAAGACGGTTTTACTGCCCCTTGGAAAAATGTTGGAGGTCGCAGTGGAATAAAAAGACAATATCAGTGCCCCTTGGAAAAGAGGTGGAGGTCGCAGTAGCTTAACAAGACGGTTTTAATGCCCCTTGGAAAAGTGGTGGAGGTCGCAGTAGCTTAACAAGACGGTGTTAATGCCCCTTGGAAAATTGGTGGAGGTCGCAGTAGCTTAACAAGACGTTTTTAATGCCCGTTGGAAGAGACGTGGAGGTCGCAGTAGCTTGACAAGACGGTTTTAATTCCCCTTGGAATAGTGGTGGAGGTCGCAGTAGCTTAACAAGACGGTTTTATTGCCCGTTGGAAGAGACATGGAGGTCGCAGTGGATTAAAAAGACAATATCAATGCCCCTTGGAAAAGTGGTGGAGGTGGCAGTAGCTTAAAAAGACGGTTTTATTGCCCCTTGGAAGAATGGTGCAGGTTGCAGTGGAATAAAAAGACAATATCAATGCCCCTTGGAAAAGTGGTGGAGGTCGAAGTAGCTTAACAAGACGGTATTAATACCCCTTGGAAGAGACGTGGAGGTCGCAGTAGCTTAACAAGACTGTTTTAATGCCCCTTGGAAGAGACGTGGAGGTCGCAGTAGCTTAACAAGATGGTTTTAATGCCCCTTGGAAGAGAAGTGGAGGTCGCAGTAGCTTAATAAGCTGGTTTTAATGCCCCTTGGAAAAGTGGTGGAGGTCGCAGTAGCTTAATAAGACGGTTTTAATGTCCCTTGGAAGAATGGTGGAGGTCGCTGTGGAATAAAAAGACAATATCAATGCCCCTTGGAAAAGTGGTGGAGGTCTCAGTAGCTTAACAAGACGGTTTTAATGCCCCTTGGAAAAGTGGTGAAGGTTGCAGTAGCTTAACAAGACGGTTTTAATGTCCCTTGGAAGATACGTGGAGGTCGCAGTGGAATTAAAAGACAATATCAATGCCCCTTGGAAAAGTGGTGGAGATCACAGTAGCTTAACAAGACGGTTTTAATGCCTCTTGGAAAAGTGGTGGAGGTCGCAGTAGCTTAACAAGACAGTTTTAATGCCCCTTGGAAGAATGGTGGAGGTCGCAGTGGAATAAAAAGACAATATCAACGTCTCTTGGAAAAGTGGTGAAGGTCGCAGTAGCTTAACAAGACGGTTTTAATGCCACTTGGAAGAGACGTGGAAGTCGCAGTGGAATAAAAAGACAATATCAATGCCTCTTGGAAAAGTGGTGGAGGTTGCTGTAGCTTAACAAGACGGTTTTAATGCCCCTTGGAAAGATGGTGGAGGTCGCAGTAGCTTAGCAAGACGGTTTTAATGCCCCTTGGAAGAATGGTGGAGGTCGCAGTGGAATAAAAAGACAATATCAATGGCCCTTGGAAAAGTGGTGGAGGTCGCAGTAGCTTAACAAGACTGTTTTAATGCCCCTTGGAAGAGACGTGGAGGTCGCAGTAGCTTAACAAGACGGTTTTAATGCCCCTTGGAAGAGACGTGGAGGTCGCAGTGGAATGAAAAAACAATATCAATGTCCCTTGGAAAAGTGATGGAGGTCGCAGTAGCTTACCAAGATGGTTTTAATGCCCCTTGGAAGAGACGTGGAGGTCGCAGTAGCTTAACAAGACGGTTCTAATGCCCCTTGGAATAGTGGTGGAGGTTGCAGTAGCTTAACAAGACTGTTTTAATGCCCCTTGGAAGAGACGTCGAGGTCGCAGTAGCTTAACAAGATGGTTTTAATGCCCCTTGAAAAGTGGTGGAGGTCGCAGTAGCTTAACAAGATGGTTTTAATGCCCCTTGGAAGAATGGTGGAGGTCGCAGTGGAATAAAAAGACAATATCAATGCCCCTTGGAAAAGTGGTGGAGGTCGCAGTAGCTTAACAAGACGTTTTTAATGCCCCTTGGAGGAGACATGGAGGTCACAGTAGCTTAATATGACGGTTTTAATGCCCCTTGGAAGAGACGTGGAGGACGCAGTAGCTTAACAAGATGATTTTAATGCCCCTTGGAAAAGACGTGGAGGTCGCAGTAGCTTGACAAGACGGTTTTAATTCCCCTTGGAATAGTTGTGGAGGTCGCAGTAGCTTAACAAGACGGTTTTATTGCCCGTTGGAAGAGACATGGAGGTCGCAGTGGAATAAAAAGACAATATCAATGCCCCTTGGAAAAGTGGTGGAGGTCGAAGTAGCTTAACAAGACGGTTTTAATGACCTTTGGAAGGGACGTGGATGTCGCAGTGGAATAAAAAGACAATTTCAATGCCCCTTGGAAAAGTGGTGGAGGTGGCAGGAGCTTAAAAAGACGGTTTTATTGCACCTTGGAAAAATGGTGCAGGTTGCAGTGGAATAAAAAGACAATATCAATGCCCCTTGGAAAAGTGGTGGAGGTCGAAGTAGCTTAACAAGACGGTATTAATGCCCCTTGGAAGAGACGTGGAGGTCGCAGTAGCTTAACAAGACGGTTTTAATGCCCCTTGGAAGAGACGTGGAGGTCGCAGTAGCTTAACAAGATGGTTTTTAAGCCCCTTGGAAGAGACGTGGAGGTCGCAGTAGCTTAACAAGATGGTTTTAATGCCCCTTGGAAAAGTGGTGGAGGTCGCAGTAGCTTAACAAGACGGTTTTAATGCCCTTTGGAAGAGACGTGGAGGTCGCAGTAGAATAAAAAGACAATATCAATGCCCCTTGGAAAAGTGGTGGAGGTCGCAGTAGTTTAAAAAGACGGTTTTAATGCCCCTTGGAAGAGACGTGGAGGTCGCAGTAGCTTAACAAGATGGTTTTAATGCCCCTTGGAAGAATGGTGGAGGTCGCAGTGGAATAAAAAGACAATATCTATGCCCCTTGGAAAAGTGGTGGAGGTCGCAGTAGCTTAACAAGACGGTTTTAATGCCCCTTGGAAGAATGGTGGAGGTCGCTGTGGAATAAAAAGACAAAATCAATGCCCCTTGGAAAAGTGGTGGAGGTCGCAGTAGCTTAACAAGACGGTTTTAATGCCCCTTGGAAAAGTGGTGGAGGTTGCAGTAGCTTAACAAGACGGTTTTAATGTCCCTTGGAAGATACGTGGAGGTCGCAGTGGAATTAAAAGACAATATCAATGCCCCTTGGAAAAGTGGTGGAGATCACAGTAGCTTAACAAGACGGTTTTAATGCCTCTTGGAAAAGTGGTGGAGGTCGCAGTAGCTTAACAAGACAGTTTTAATGCCCCTTGGAAGAATGGTGGAGGTCGCAGTGGAATAAAAAGACAATATCTATGCCCCTTGGAAAAGTGGTGAAGGTCGCAGTACCTTAACAAGATGGTTTTAATGCCCCTTGGAAGAGACGTGGAAGTCGCAGTGGAATAAAAAGACAATATCAATGCCCATTGGAAAAGTGGTGGAGGTCGCAGTAGCTTAACAAGACGGTTTTAATGCCACTTGGAAAAGTGGTGGAGGTCACAGTAGCTTAACAAGACGGTTTTACTGCCCCTTGGAAGAATGTTGGAGATCGCAGTGGAATAAAAAGACAATATCAGTGCCCCTTGGAAAAGAGGTGGAGGTCGCAGTAGCTTAACAAGACGGTTTTAATGCCCCTTGGAAAAGTGGTGGAGGTCGCAGTAGCTTAACAAGACGGTGTTAATGCCCCTTGGAAAATTGGTGGAGGTCGCAGTAGCTTAACAAGACTGTTTTAATGCCCCTTGGTAGAGACGTGGAGGTCGCAGTAGCTTAACAAGACTGTTTTAATGCCCCTTGGAAAAGACGTTGAGGTCGCAGTAGCTTAACAAGATGGTTTTAATTCCCCTTGGAATAGTGGTGGAGGTCGCAGTATCTTAACAAGACGGTTTTAATGCCCGTTGGAAGAGACGTGGAGGTCGCAGTGGAATAAAAAGACAATATCAATGCCACTTGGAAAAGTGGTGGAGGTCGAAGTAGCTTAACAAGACGGTTTTAATGCCCCTTGGAAGAGACGTGGATGTTGCCGTGGAATAAAAAGACTATATCAATGCCCCTTGGAAAAGTGGTGGAGGTCTCAGTAGCTGAACATGACTGTTTTAATGCCCCTTGGAAGAGACGTGGAGGTCGCAGTAGCTTAACAAGACGGTTTTAATGCCCCTTAGAAAAGACGTGGAGGTCGCAGTAGCTTAACAAGACGGTTTTAATTCCCCTTGGAATAGTGGTGGAGGTCGCAGTAGCTTAACAAGACGGTTTTAATGCCCGTTGGAAGAGACGTGGATGTCGCAGTGGAATAAAAAGACAATATCAATGCCCCTTGGAAAAGTGGTGGAGGTCACAGTAGCTGAACATGACGGTTTTAATGCCCCTAGGAAGAGACGTGGATGTCGCAGTAGCTTAACAAGACGGTTTTAATGCCCCTTGGAAAAGACGTGGAGGTCGCAGTAGCTTAACAAGACTGTTTTAATTCCCCTTGGAATAGTGGTGGAGGTCACAGTAGCTTACCAAGACGTTTTTAATGCCCGTTGGAAGAGACGTGGAGGTCGCAGTGGAATAAAAAGACAATATCAATGCCTCTTGGAAAAGTGGTGGAGGTCGAAGTAGCTTAACAAGACGGTTTTAATGCCCCTTGGAAGAGACGTGGAGGTCGCAGTAGCTTAACAAGACTGTTTTAATGCCCCTTGGAAGAGACGTGGAGGTCGCAGTAGCTTAACAAGATGGTTTTAATGCCCCTTGGAAGAGAAGTGGAGGTCGCAGTAGCTTAATAAGCTGGTTTTAATGCCCCTTGGAAAAGTGGTGGAGGTCGCAGTAGCTTAACAAGACGGTTTTAATGTCCCTTGGAAGAATGGTGGAGGTCGCTGTGGAATAAAAAGACAATATCAATGCCCCTTGGAAAAGTGGTGGAGGTCTCAGTAGCTTAACAAGACGGTTTTAATGCCCCTTGGAAAAGTGGTGAAGGTTGCAGTAGCTTAACAAGGCGGTTTTAATGTCCCTTGGAAGATACGTGGAGGTCGCAGTGGAATTAAAAGACAATATCAATGCCCCTTGGAAAAGTGGTGGAGATCACAGCAGCTTAACAAGACGGTTTTAATGCCTCTTGGAAAAGTGGTGGAGGTCGCAGTAGCTTAACAAGACAGTTTTAATGCCCCTTGGAAGAATGGTGGAGGTCGCATTGGAATAAAAAGACAATATCAACGTCCCTTGGAAAAGTGGTGAAGGTCGCAGTAGCTTAACAAGACGGTTTTAATGCCACTTGGAAGAGACGTGGAAGTCGCAGTGGAATAAAAAGACAATATCAATGCCTCTTGGAAAAGTGGTGGAGGTTGCTGTAGCTTAACAAGACGGTTTTAATGCCCCTTGGAAAGATGGTGGAGGTCGCAGTAGCTTAGCAAGACGGTTTTAATGCCCCTTGGAAGAATGGTGGAGGTCGCAGTGGAATAAAAAGACAATATCAATGGCCCTTGGAAAAGTGGTGGAGGTCGCAGTAGCTTAACAAGACTGTTTTAATGCCCCTTGGAAGAGACGTGGAGGTCGCAGTAGCTTAACAAGACGGTTTTAATGCCCCTTGGAAGAGACGTGGAGGTCGCAGTGGAATGAAAAAACAATATCAATGTCCCTTGGAAAAGTGATGGAGGTCGCAGTAGCTTAACAAGATGGTTTTAATGCCCCTTGGAAGAGACGTGGAGGTCGCAGTAGCTTAACAAGACGGTTCTAATGCCCCTTGGAATAGTGGTGGAGGTTGCAGTAGCTTAACAAGACTGTTTTAATGCCCCTTGGAAGAGACGTCGAGGTCGCAGTAGCTTAACAAGATGGTTTTAATGCCCCTTGAAAAGTGGTGGAGGTCGCAGTAGCTTAACAAGATGGTTTTAATGCCCCTTGGAAGAATGGTGGAGGTCGCAGTGGAATAAAAAGACAATATCAATGCCCCTTGGAAAAGTGGTGGAGGTCGCAGTAGCTTAACAAGACGTTTTTAATGCCCCTTGGAGGAGACATGGAGGTCACAGTAGCTTAATATGACGGTTTTAATGCCCCTTGGAAGAGACGTGGAGGACGCATTAGCTTAACAAGACGATTTTAATGCCCCTTGGAAAAGACGTGGAGGTCGCAGTAGCTTGACAAGACGGTTTTAATTCCCCTTGGAATAGTTGTGGAGGTCGCAGTAGCTTAACAAGACGGTTTTATTGCCCGTTGGAAGAGACATGGAGGTCGCAGTGGAATAAAAAGACAATATCAATGCCCCTTGGAAAAGTGGTGGAGGTCGAAGTAGCTTAACAAGACGGTTTTAATGACCCTTGGAAGGGACGTGGATGTCGCAGTGGAATAAAAAGACAATTTCAATGCCCCTTGGAAAAGTGGTGGAGGTGGCAGGAGCTTAAAAAGACGGTTTTATTGCACCTTGGAAGAATGGTGCAGGTTGCAGTGGAATAAAAAGACAATATCAATGCCCCTTGGAAAAGTGGTGGAGGTCGAAGTAGCTTAACAAGACGGTATTAATGCCCCTTGGAAGAGACGTGGAGGTCGCAGTAGCTTAACAAGACGGTTTTAATGCCCCTTGGAAGAGACGTGGAGGTCGCAGTAGCTTAACAAGATGGTTTTTAAGCCCCTTGGAAGAGACGTGGAGGTCGCAGTAGCTTAACAAGATGGTTTTAATGCCCCTTGGAAAAGTGGTGGAGGTCGCAGTAGCTTAACAAGACGGTTTTAATGCCCTTTGGAAGAGACGTGGAGGTCGCAGTAGAATAAAAAGACAATATCAATGCCCCTTGGAAAAGTGGTGGAGGTCGCAGTAGTTTAAAAAGACGGTTTTAATGCCCCTTGGAAGAGACGTGGAGGTCGCAGTAGCTTAACAAGATGGTTTTAATGCCCCTTGGAAGAATGGTGGAGGTCGCAGTGGAATAAAAAGACAATATCTATGCCCCTTGGAAAAGTGGTGGAGGTCGCAGTAGCTTAACAAGACGGTTTTAATGCCCCTTGGAAGAATGGTGGAGGTCGCTGTGGAATAAAAAGACAAAATCAATGCCCCTTGGAAAAGTGGTGGAGGTCGCAGTAGCTTAACAAGACGGTTTTAATGCCCCTTGGAAAAGTGGTGGAGGTTGCAGTAGCTTAACAAGATGGTTTTAATGTCCCTTGGAAGATACGTGGAGGTCGCAGTGGAATTAAAAGACAATATCAATGCCCCTTGGAAAAGTGGTGGAGATCACAGTAGCTTAACAAGACGGTTTTAATGCCTCTTGGAAAAGTGGTGGAGGTCGCAGTAGCTTAACAAGACAGTTTTAATGCCCCTTGGAAGAATGGTGGAGGTCGCAGTGGAATAAAAAGACAATATCTATGCCCCTTGGAAAAGTGGTGAAGGTCGCAGTACCTTAACAAGACGGTTTTAATGCCCCTTGGAAGAGACGTGGAAGTCGCAGTGGAATAAAAAGACAATATCAATGCCCATTGGAAACAGGTGGAGGTCGCAGTAGCTTAACAAGACGGTTTTAATGCCACTTGGAAAAGTGGTGGAGGTCACAGTAGCTTAACAAGACGGTTTTACTGCCCCTTGGAAGAATGTTGGAGGTCGCAGTGGAATAAAAAGACAATATCAGTGCCCCTTGGAAAAGAGGTGGAGGTCGCAGTAGCTTAACAAGACGGTTTTAATGCCCCTTGGAAAAGTGGTGGAGGTCGCAGTAGCTTAACAAGACGGTGTTAATGCCCCTTGGAAAATTGGTGGAGGTCGCAGTAGCTTAACAAGACTGTTTTAATGCCCCTTGGTAGAGACGTGGAGGTCGCAGTAGCTTAACAAGACTGTTTTAATGCCCCTTGGAAAAGACGTTGAGGTCGCAGTAGCTTAACAAGATGGTTTTAATTCCCCTTGGAATAGTGGTGGAGGTCGCAGTATCTTAACAAGACGGTTTTAATGCCCGTTGGAAGAGACGTGGAGGTCGCAGTGGAATAAAAAGACAATATCAATGCCACTTGGAAAAGTGGTGGAGGTCGAAGTAGCTTAACAAGACGGTTTTAATGCCCCTTGGAAGAGACGTGGATGTTGCAGTGGAATAAAAAGACTATATCAATGCCCCTTGGAAAAGTGGTGGAGGTCTCAGTAGCTGAACATGACTGTTTTAATGCCCCTTGGAAGAGACGTGGAGGTCGCAGTAGCTTAACAAGACGGTTTTAATGCCCCTTGGAAAAGACGTGGAGGTCGCAGTAGCTTAACAAGACTGTATTAATTCCCCTTGGAATAGTGGTGGAGGTCGCAGTAGCTTAACAAGACGTTTTTAATGCCCGTTGGAAGAGACGTGGAGGTCGCAGTGGAATAAAAAGACAATATCAATGCCCCTTGGAAAAGTGGTGGAGGTCGAAGTAGCTTAACAAGACGGTTTTAATGCCCCTTGAAAGAGACTTGGATGTCGCAGTGGAATTTAAAGACAATATCAATGCCCCTTGGAAAAGTGGTGGAGTTCGCAGTAGCTTAACTAGACGGTTTTAATGCCCCTTGGAAAAGTGGTGGAGGTCGCAGTAGCTTAACAAGACGGTTTTAATGCCCCTTGGAAGAATGTTGGAGGTCGCAGTGGAATAAAAAGACAATATCAATGCCTCTTGGAAAAGTGGTGGAGGTCGCAGTAGCTTAACTAGACGGTTTTAATGCCCCTTGGAAAATTGGTGGAGGTCGCATTAGCTTAACAAGACCGTTTTAATGCCCCTTGGTAGAGACGTGGAGGATGCAGTAGCTTAACATGACGGTTTTAATGCTCCTTGGAAGAGACGTGGAGGTCGCAGTAGCTTAACAAGACTGTTTTAATGCCCCTTGGAAAAGACGTGGAGGTCGCAGTAGCTTAACAAGACGGTTTTAATTCCCCTTGGAATAGTGGTGGAGGTCGGAGTAGCTTAACAAGACGGTTTTAATGCCCGTTGGAAGAGACGTGGATGTCGCAGTGGAATAAAAAGACAATATCAATGCCCCTTGGAAAAGTGGTGGAGGTCACAGTAGCTGAACATGACGGTTTTAATGCCCCTTGGAAGAGACGTGGAGGTCGCAGTAGCTTAACAAGACGGTTATAATGCCCCTTGGAAAAGACGTGGAGGTCGCAGTAGCTTAATAAGACTGTTTTAATTCCCCTTGGAATAGTGGTGGAGGTCGCACTAGCTTAACAAGACGTTTTTAATGCCCGTTGGAAGAGACGTGGAGCTCGCAGTGGAATAAAAAGACAATGTCAATGCCCCTTGGAAAAGTGGTGGAGGTCGAAGTAGCTTAACAAGACGGTTTTAATGCCCCTTGGAAGAGACGTGGATATCGCAGTGGAATTTAAAGACAATATCAATGCCCCTTGGAAAAGTGGTGGAGGTCGCAATAGCTTAACTAGACGGTTTTAATGCCCCTTGGAAAAGTGGGGGAGGTCGCAGTAGCTTAACAAGACGATTTTAATGAACCCTTGGAAGAGACGTGGAGTTCGCAGTAGCTTAACATGACGGTTTTAATGCCGCTTGGAAGAGACGTGGACCTCGCAATAGCTTAACAAGACGGTTTTAATGCCCCTTGGAAAAGACGTGGAGGTCGCAGTACCTTAAGAAGACAGTTTTAATTCCCCTTGGAATAGTGGTGGAGGTCGCAGTAGCTTAACAAGATGTTTTTAATGCCTGTTGGAAGAGACGTGGAGGTCGCAGTGGAATAAAAAGACAATATCAATGCCCCTTGGAAAAGTGGTGGAGGTCTCAGTAGTTTAAAAAGACGGTTTTAATGCCCCTTGGAGGAGTCCTGGAGGTCGCATTAGCTTAACAAGATTATTTTAATGCCCCTTGGAAAAGTGGTGGAGGTCGCAGTAGCTTAACAAGACGGTTTTAATGCCCCTTGGAAAAGTGGTGGAGATCACAGTAGCTTAACAAGACGGTTTTAATGCCCCTTGGAAGAGTGGTGGAGGTCGAAGTAGCTTAACAAGACGGTTTTAATGCCCCTTGGAAGAATGGTGTAGGTCGCAGTGGAATAAAAAGACAATATCTATACCCCTTGGAAAAGTGGTGAAGGTCGCAGTACCTTAACAAGACGGTTTTAATGCCCCTTGGAAGAGACGTGGAAGTCGCAGTGGAATAAAAAGACAATATCAATGCCCCTTGGAAAAGTGGTGGAGGTCGCAGTAGCTTAAAAAGATGGTTTTAATGCCCCTTGGAAGAATGTTGGAGGTCGCAGTGGAATAAAAAGACAATATTAGTGCCCCTTGGAAAAGAGGTGGAGGTCGCAGTAGCTTAACAAGACGGTTTTAATGCCCCTTGGAAAAGTGGTGGAGGTCGCAGTAGCTTAACAAGACGGTTTTAATGCCCCTTGGAAAATTGGTGGAGGTCGCAGTAGCTTAACAAGACCGTTTTAATGAACCTTGGTAGAGACGTGGAGGTCGCAGTAGCTTAACAAGACTTTTTTAATGCCCCTTGGAAAAGACGTGGAGGTCGCAGTAGCTTAACAAGATGGTTTTAATTCCCCTTGGAATAGTGGTGGAGGTCGCAGTAGCTTAACAAGACGGTTTTAATGCCCGTTGGAAGAGACGTTGAGGTCGCAGTGGAATAAAAAGACAATATCAATGCCACTTGGAAAAGTGGTGGAGGTCGAAGTAGCTTAACAAGACGGTTTTAATGACCCTTGGAAGAGACGTGGATGTCGCAGTGGACTAAAAAGACAATATCAATGCCCCTTGGAAAACTGCTGGAGGTCTCAGTAGCTGAATATGACTGTTTTAATGCCCCTTGGAAGAGACGTGGAGGTCGCAGTAGCTTAACAAGACGGTTTTAATGCCCCTTGGAAAAGACGTGGAGGTCGCAGTAGCTTAACAAGACTGTATTAATTCCCCTTGGAATAGTGTTGGAGGTCGCAGTAGCTTAACAAGACGGTTTTAATGCCCCTTGGAAGAGACTTGGATGTCCCAGTGGAATTTAAAGACAATATCAATGCCCCTTGGAAAAGTGGTGGAGTTCGCAGTAGCTTAACTAGACGGTTTTAATGACCCTTGGAAGAGACGTGGATGTCGCAGTGGACTAAAAAGACAATATCAATGCCCCTTGGAAAACTGGTGGAGGTCTCAGTAGCTGAATATGACTGTTTTAATGCCCCTTGGAAGAGACGTGGAGGTCGCAGTAGCTTAACAAGACGGTTTTAATGCCCCTTGGAAGAGACGTGGGGGTCGCAGTGGAATAAAAAGACAATATCAATGCCCCTTGGAAAAGTGGTGGAGGTCGCAGTAGCTTAACAAGACGGTTTTAATGCCCCTTGCAAGAGACTTGGATGTCCCAGTGGAATTTAAAGACAATATCAATGCCCCTTGGAAAAGTGGTGGAGTTCGCAGTAGCTTAACTAGACGGTTTTAATGCCCCTTGGAAAAGTGGTGGAGGTCGCAGTAGCTTAACAAGACGGTTTTAATGCCCCTTGGAAGAATGTTGGAGGTCGCAGTGGAATAAAAAGACAATATCAATGCCCCTTGGAAAAGTGGTGGAGGTCGCAGTAGCTTAACTAGACCGTTTTAATGCCCCTTGGAAAATTGGTGGAGGTCGCAGTAGCTTAACAAGACTGTTTTAATGCCCCTTGGTAGAGACGTGGAGGATGCAGTAGCTTAACATGACGGTTTTAATGCTCCTTGGAAGAGACGTGGAGGTCGCAGTAGCTTAACAAGACGGTTTTAATGCCCCTTAGAAAAGACGTGGAGGTCGCAGTAGCTTAAGAAGACGGTTTTAATTCCCCTTGGAATAGTGGTGGAGGTCGCAGTAGCTTAACAAGACGGTTTTAATGCCCGTTGGAAGAGACGTGGATGTCGCAGTGGAATAAAAAGACAATATCAATGCCCCTTGGAAAAGTGGTGGAGGTCACAGTAGCTGAACATGACGGTTTTAATGCCCCTAGGAAGAGACGTGGATGTCGCAGTAGCTTAACAAGACGGTTTTAATGCCCCTTGGAAAAGACGTGGAGGTCGCAGTAGCTTAACAAGACTGTTTTAATTCCCCTTGGAATAGTGGTGGAGGTCACAGTAGCTTACCAAGACGTTTTTAATGCCCGTTGGAAGAGACGTGGAGGTCGCAGTGGAATAAAAAGACAATATCAATGCCTCTTGGAAAAGTGGTGGAGGTCGAAGTAGCTTAACAAGACGGTTTTAATGCCCCTTGGAAGAGACGTGGATGTCGCAGTGGAATTTAAAGACAATATCAATGCCCCTTGGAAAAGTGGTGGAGGTCGCAGTAGCTTAACTAGACGGTTTTAATGCCCCTTGGAAAAGTGGTGGAGGTCGCAGTAACTTAACAAGACGATTTTAATGAACCCTTGGAAGAGACGTGGAGTTCGCAGTAGCTTAACATGACGGTTTTAATGCCCCTTGGAAGAGACGTGGAGCTCGCAATAGCTTAACAAGACGGTTTTAATGCCCCTTGGAAAAGACGTGGAGGTCGCAGTAGCTTAACGAGACGGTTTTAATTCCCCTTGGAATAGTGGTGGAGGTCGCAGTAGCTTAACAAGATGGTTTTAATGCCTGTTGGAAGAGACGTGGAGGTCGCAGTGGAATAAAAAGACAATATCAATGCCCCTTGGAAAAGTGGTGGAGGTCGAAGTAGCTTAACAAGACGGTTTTAATGCCCCTTGGAAGAGACGTGGATGTCGCAGTGGAATAAAAAGACAATATCAATGCCCCTTGGAAAAGTGGTGGAGGTCGCAGTAACTGAACATGACGGTTTTAATGCCCCTTGGAAGAGACTTGGAGGTCGCAGTAGCTTAACAATATGGTTTTAATGCCCCTTGGAAAAGACGTGGAGGTTGCAGTAGCTTAACAAGACGGTTTTAATTCCCCTTGGAATAGTGGTGGAGGTCGCAGTAGCTTAACAAGACGTTTTTAATGCTCGTTGGAAGAGACGTGGAGGTCGCAGTGGAATAAAAAGACAATATCAATGCCCCTTGGAAAAGTGGTGGAGGTCGCAGTAGCTTTTCTAGACGGTTTTAATGCCCCTTGGAAAAGTGGTGGAGGTCGCAGTAGCTTAACAAGACGGTTTTAATGCCCCTTGGAAGAGACGTGGAGGTCGCAGTAGCTTAACATGATGGTTTTTATGCCCCTTGTGATAGACGTGGAGGTCGCAATAGCTTAACAAGACGGATTTAATGCCCCTTGGAAAAGACGTGGAGGTCGCAGTAGCTTAACAAGATGGTTTTAATTCCCCTTGGAATAGTGGTGGAGGTCACAGTAGCTTAACAAGACTGTTTTAATGCCTGTTGGAAGAGACTTGGAGGTCGCAGTGGAATAAAAAGACAATATCAATGCCCCTTGGAAAAGTGGTTGAGGTCGAAGTAGCTTAACAAGACAGTTTTAATGCCCCTTGGAAGAGACGTGGATGTCGCAGTGGCATAAAAAGACAATATCAATTCCCCTTGGAAAAGTGGTGGAGTTCGCAGTAGCTTAACAAGACGGTTTTAATGCCCCTTAGAAAAGACGTGGATTTCGTAGTAGCTTAACAAGACGGTTTTAATGCCCCTTGGAAAAGTGGTGGAGGTCGCAGTAGCTTAACAAGATGGTTTTAATGCCCCTTGAAGATTGGTGGAGGTTGCAGTGGAATAAAAAGACAATACTAATGCCCCTTGGAAAAGTGGTGGAGGTCGAAGTAGCTTAACAAGACGGTTTTAATGCCCCTTGGAAGAGACGTGGAGGTCGCAGTAGCTTAACAAGACGGTTTTAATACCCCTTGGAAGAGACGTGGAGGTCGCAGCAGCTTAACAAGACGGTTTTAATGCCCCTTGGAAAAGTGGTGGAGGTCACAGTAACTTAACAGGATGGTTTTAATGCCCCTTGGAAGAGACGTGGAGGTCGCAGTGGAATTAAAAGACAATATCAATGCCCCTTGGAAAAGTGGTGGAGGTCGCAGTAACTTAACAAGACGATTTTAATGCCCCTTGGAAAAGTGGTGGAGGTCGCAGTAGTTTAACAAGACGGTTTTAATGCCCCTTGGAAGAATGGTGGAGGTCGCAGTGGAATAAAAAGACAATATCAATGCCCCTTGGAAAAGTGGTGGAGATCCCAGTAGCTTAACAAGACGGTTTTAATGCCCCTTGGAAAAGTGGTGGAGGTCGCAGTAGCTTAACAAGACGGTTTTAATGCCCCTTGGAGGAGACATGGAGGTCGCAGTAGCTTAATATGACGGTTTTAATGCCCCTTGGAAGAGACGTGGAGGTCGCAGTAGCTTAACAAGACGATTTTAATGCCCCTTGGAAAAGACGTGGAGGTCGCAGTAGCTTGACAAGACGGTTTTAATTCCCCTTGGAATAGTGGTGGAGGTCGCAGTAGCTTAACAAGATGGTTTTATTGCCCTTGGAAGAGACATGGAGGTCGCAGTGGAATAAAAAGACAATATCAATGCCCCTTGGAAAAGTGGTGGAGGTCGAAGTAGCTTAACAAGACGGTTTTAATGACCCTTGGAAGGGACGTGGATGTCGCAGTGGAATAAAAAGACAATTTCAATGCCCCTTGGAAAAGTGGTGGAGGTGTCAGTAGCTTAAAAAGACGGTTTTATTGCCCTTTGGAAGAATGGTGCAGGTTGCAGTGGAATAAAAAGACAATATCAATGCCCCTTGGAAAAGTGGTGGAGGTCGAAGTAGCTTAACAAGACGGTATTAATGCCCCTTGGAAGAGACGTGGAGGTCGCAGTAGCTTAACAAGACGGTTTTAATGCCCCTTGGAAGAGACGTGGAGGTCGCAGTAGCTTAACACGATGGTTTTAATGCCCCTTGGAAGAGACGTGGAGGTCGCAGTAGCTTAATAAGATGGTTTTAATGCCCCTTGGAAAAGTGGTGGAGGTCGCAGTAGCTTAACAAGACGGTTTTAATGCCCTTTGGAAGAGACGTGGAGGTCGCAGTAGAATAAAAAGACAATATCAATGCCCCTTGGAAAAGTGGTGGAGGTCGCAGTAGTTTAAAAAGAAGGTTTTAATGCCCCTTGGAAGAGACGTGGAGGTCGCAGTAGCTTAACAAGATGGTTTTAATGCCCCTTGGAAAAGTGGTGGAGGTCGCAGCAGCTTAACAAGACGGTTTTAATGCCCCTTGGAAGAATGGTGGAGGTCGCTGTGGAATAAAAAGACAATATCAATGCCCCTTGGAAAAGTGGTGGAGGTCGCAGTAGCTTAACAAGACGGTTTTAATGCCCCTTGGAAAAGTGGTGGAGGTTGCAGTAGCTTAACAAGACGGTTTTAATGTCCCTTGGAAGATACGTGGAGGTCGCAGTGGAATTAAAAGACAATATCAATGCCCCTTGGAAAAGTGGTGGAGATCACAGTAGCTTAACAAGACGGTTTTAATGCCTCTAGGAAAAGTGGTGGAGGTCGCAGTAGCTTAACAAGACAGTTTTAATGCCCCTTGGAAGAATGGTGGAGGTCGCAGTGGAATAAAAAGACAATATCAACGTCCCTTGGAAAAGTGGTGAAGGTCGCAGTAGCTTAACAAGACGGTTTTAATGCCCTTTGGAAGAGACGTGGAGGTCGCAGTAGAATAAAAAGACAATATCAATGCCCCTTGGAAAAGTGGTGGAGGTCGCAGTAGTTTAAAAATACGGTTTTAATGCCCCTTGGAAGAGACGTGGAGGTCGCAGTAGCTTAACAAGATGGTTTTAATGCCCCTTGGAAGAATGGTGGAGGTCGCAGTGGAATAAAAAGACAATATCTATGCCCCTTGGAAAAGTGGTGGAGGTCGCAGTAGAATAACTAGACGGTTTTAATGCCCCTTGGAAGAATGGTGGACGTCGCTGTGGAATAAAAAGACAATATCAATGCTCCTTGGAAAAGTGGTGGAGGTCGCAGTAGCTTAACAAGACGGTTTTAATGCCCCTTGGAAAAGTGGTGGAGGTTGCAGTAGCTTAACAAGACGGTTTTAATGTCCCTTGGAAGATACGTGGAGGTCGCAGTGGAATTAAAAGACAATATCAATGCCCCTTGGAAAAGTGGTGGAGATCACAGTAGCTTAACAAGACGGTTTTAATGCCTCTTGGAAAAGTGGTGGAGGTCGCAGTAGCTTAACAAGACAGTTTTAATGCCCCTTGGAAGAATGGTGGAGGTCGCAGTGGAATAAAAAGACAATATCTATGCCCCTTGGAAAAGTGGTGAAGGTCGCAGTACCTTAACAAGACGGTTTTAATGCCCCTTGGAAGAGACGTGGAAGTCGCAGTGGAATAAAAAGACAATATCAATGCCCCTTGGAAAAGTGGTGGAGGTCGCAGTAGCTTAACAAGACGGTTTTAATGCCACTTGGAAAAGTGGTGGAGATCACAGTAGCTTAACAAGACGGTTTTAATGCCCCTTGGAAGAATGTTGGAGGTCGCAGTGGAATAAAAAAACAATATCAGAGCCCCTTGGAAAGAAGGTGGAGGTCGCAGTAGCTTAACAAGACGGTTTTAATGCCCCTTGGAAAAGTGGTGGAGGTCGCAGTAGCTTAACAAGACGGTGTTAATGCCTCTTCGAAAATTGGTGGAGGTCGCAGTAGCTTAACAAGACCGTTTTAATGCCCCTTGGTAGAGACATGGAGGTCACAGTAGCTTAACAAGACTGTTTTAATGCCCCTTGGAAAAGACGTGGAGGTCGCAGTAGCTTAACAAGATGGTTTTAATTCCCCATGGAATAGTGGTGGAGGTCGCAGTATCTTAACAAGACGGTTTTAATGCCCGTTGGAAGAGACGTAGAGGTCGCAGTGGAATAAAAAGAGAATATCAATGCCACTTGGAAAAGTGGTGGAGGTCGAAGTAGCTTAATAAGACGGTTTTAATGCCCCTTGGAAGAGACGTGGATGTCGCAGTGGAATGAAAACACTATATCAATGCCCCTTGGAAAAGTGGTGGAGGTCTCAGTAGCTGAACATGACTGTTTTAATGCCCCTTGGAAGAGACGTGGAGGTCGCAGTAGCTTAACAAGACGGTTTTAATGCCCCTTGGAAAAGACGTGGAGGTCGCAGTAGCTTAACAAGACTCTATTAATTTCCCTTGGAATAGTGGTGGAGGTCGCATTAGCTTAACAAGACGGTTTTAATGCCCCTTGGAAGAGACTTGGATGTCGCAGTGGAATTTAAAGACAATATCAATGCCCCTTGGAAAAGTGGTGGAGGTCGCAGTAGCTTAACTAGACGGTTTTAATGCCTCTTGGAAAAGAGGTGGAGGTCGCAGTAGCTTAACAAGACAGTTTTAATGCCCCTTGGAAGAATGGTGGAGGTCGCAGTGGAATAAAAAGACAATATCAACGTCCCTTGGAAAAGTGGTGAAGGTCGCAGTAGCTTAACAAGACGGTTTTAATGCCCTTTGGAAGAGACGTGGAGGTCGCAGTAGAATAAAAAGACAATATCAATGCCCCTTGGAAAAGTGGTGGAGGTCGCAGTAGTTTAAAAATACGGTTTTAATGCCCCTTGGAAGAGACGTGGATGTCGCAGTAGCTTAACAAGATGGTTTTAATGCCCCTTGGAAGAATGGTGGAGGTCGCAGTGGAATAAAAAGACAATATCTATGCCCCTTGGAAAAGTGGTGGAGGTCGCAGTAGAATAACTAGACGGTTTTAATGCCCCTTGGAAGAATGGTGGACGTCGCTGTGGAATAAAAAGACAATATCAATGCCCCTTGGAAAAGTGGTGGAGGTCGCAGTAGCTTAACAAGACGGTTTTAATGCCCCTTGGAAAAGTGGTGGAGGTTGCAGTAGCTTAACAAGACGGTTTTAATGTCCCTTGGAAGATACGTGGAGGTCGCAGTGGAATTAAAAGACAATATCAATGCCCCTTGGAAAAGTGGTGGAGATCACAGTAGCTTAACAAGACGGTTTTAATGCCTCTTGGAAAAGTGGTGGAGGTCGCAGTAGCTTAACAAGACAGTTTTAATGCCCCTTGGAAGAATGGTGGAGGTCGCAGTGGAATAAAAAGACAATATCTATGCCCCTTGGAAAAGTGGTGAAGGTCGCAGTACCTTAACAAGACGGTTTTAATGCCCCTTGGAAGAGACGTGGAAGTCGCAGTGGAATAAAAAGACAATATCAATGCCCCTTGGAAAAGTGGTGGAGGTCGCAGTAGCTTAACAAGACGGTTTTAATGCCACTTGGAAAAGTGGTGGAGATCACAGTAGCTTAACAAGACGGTTTTAATGCCCCTTGGAAGAATGTTGGAGGTCGCAGTGGAATAAAAAAACAATATCAGTGCCCCTTGGAAAAGAGGTGGAGGTCGCAGTAGCTTAACAAGACGGTTTTAATGCCCCTTGGAAAAGTGGTGGAGGTCGCAGTAGCTTAACAAGACGGTGTTAATGCCCCTTCGAAAATTGGTGGAGGTCGCAGTAGCTTAACAAGACCGTTTTAATGCCCCTTGGTAGAGACATGGAGGTCGCAGTAGCTTAACAAGACTGTTTTAATGCCCCTTGGAAAAGACGTGGAGGTCGCAGTAGCTTAACAAGATGGTTTTAATTCCCCTTGGAATAGTGGTGGAGGTCGCAGTATCTTAACAAGACGGTTTTAATGCCCGTTGGAAGAGACGTAGAGGTCGCAGTGGAATAAAAAGAGAATATCAATGCCACTTGGAAAAGTGGTGGAGGTCGAAGTAGCTTAATAAGACGGTTTTAATGCCCCTTGGAAGAGACGTGGATGTCGCAGTGGAATAAAAACACTATATCAATGCCCCTTGGCAAAGTGGTGGAGGTCTCAGTAGCTGAACATGACTGTTTTAATGCCCCTTGGAAGAGACGTGGAGGTCGCAGTAGCTTAACAAGACGGTTTTAATGCCCCTTGGAAAAGACGTGGAGGTCGCAGTAGCTTAACAAGACTGTATTAATTTCCCTTGGAATAGTGGTGGAGGTCGCAGTAGCTTAACAAGATGTTTTTAATGCCTGTTGGAAGAGACGTGGAGGTCGCAGTGGAATAAAAAGACAATATCAATGCCCCTTGGAAAAGTGGTGGAGGTCTCAGTAGTTTAAAAAGACGGTTTTAATGCCCCTTGGAGGAGACCTGGAGGTCGCATTAGCTTAACAAGATTATTTTAATGCCCCTTGGAAAAGTGGTGGAGGTCGCAGTAGCTTAACAAGACGGTTTTAATGCCCCTTGGAAAAGTGGTGGAGATCACAGTAGCTTAACAAGACGGTTTTAATGCCCCTTGGAAGAGTGGTGGAGGTCGCAGTAGCTTAACAAGACGGTTTTAATGCCCCTTGGAAGAATGGTGTAGGTCGCAGTGGAATAAAAAGACAATATCTATACCCCTTGGAAAAGTGGTGGAGGTCGCAGTAGCTTAAAAAGATGGTTTTAATGCCCCTTGGAAGAATGTTGGAGGTCGCAGTGGAATAAAAAGACAATATTAGTGCCCCTTGGAAAAGAGGTGGAGGTCGCAGTAGCTTAACAAGACGGTTTTAATGCCCCTTGGAAAAGTGGTGGAGGTCGCAGTAGCTTAACAAGACGGTTTTAATGCCCCTTGGAAAATTGGTGGAGGTCGCAGTAGCTTAACAAGACCGTTTTAATGAACCTTGGTAGAGACGTGGAGGTCGCAGTAGCTTAACAAGACTTTTTTAATGCCCCTTGGAAAAGACGTGGAGGTCGCAGTAGCTTAACAAGATGGTTTTAATTCCCCTTGGAATAGTGGTGGAGGTCGCAGTAGCTTAACAAGACGGTTTTAATGCCCGTTGGAAGAGACGTTGAGGTCGCAGTGGAATAAAAAGACAATATCAATGCCACTTGGAAAAGTGGTGGAGGTCGAAGTAGCTTAACAAGACGGTTTTAATGACCCTTGGAAGAGACGTGGATGTCGCAGTGGACTAAAAAGACAATATCAATGCCCCTTGGAAAACTGCTGGAGGTCTCAGTAGCTGAATATGACTGTTTTAATGCCCCTTGGAAGAGACGTGGAGGTCGCAGTAGCTTAACAAGACGGTTTTAATGCCCCTTGGAAAAGACGTGGAGGTCGCAGTAGCTTAACAAGACTGTATTAATTCCCCTTGGAATAGTGTTGGAGGTCGCAGTAGCTTAACAAGACGGTTTTAATGCCCCTTGGAAGAGACTTGGATGTCCCAGTGGAATTTAAAGACAATATCAATGCCCCTTGGAAAAGTGGTGGAGTTCGCAGTAGCTTAACTAGACGGTTTTAATGACCCTTGGAAGAGACGTGGATGTCGCAGTGGACTAAAAAGACAATATCAATGCCCCTTGGAAAACTGGTGGAGGTCTCAGTAGCTGAATATGACTGTTTTAATGCCCCTTGGAAGAGACGTGGAGGTCGCAGTAGCTTAACAAGACGGTTTTAATGCCCCTTGGAAGAGACGTGGAGGTCGCAGTGGAATAAAAAGACAATATCAATGCCCCTTGGAAAAGTGGTGGAGGTCGCAGTAGCTTAACAAGACGGTTTTAATGCCCCTTGGAAGAGACTTGGATGTCCCAGTGGAATTTAAAGACAATATCAATGCCCCTTGGAAAAGTGGTGGAGTTCGCAGTAGCTTAACTAGACGGTTTTAATGCCCCTTGGAAAAGTGGTGGAGGTCGCAGTAGCTTAACAAGACGGTTTTAATGCCCCTTGGAAGAATGTTGGAGGTCGCAGTGGAATAAAAAGACAATATCAATGCCCCTTGGAAAAGTGGTGGAGGTCGCAGTAGCTTAACTAGACCGTTTTAATGCCCCTTGGAAAATTGGTGGAGGTCGCAGTAGCTTAACAAGACTGTTTTAATGCCCCTTGGTAGAGACGTGGAGGATGCAGTAGCTTAACATGACGGTTTTAATGCTCCTTGGAAGAGACGTGGAGGTCGCAGTAGCTTAACAAGACGGTTTTAATGCCCCTTAGAAAAGACGTGGAGGTCGCAGTAGCTTAACAAGACGGTTTTAATTCCCCTTGGAATAGTGGTGGAGGTCGCAGTAGCTTAACAAGACGGTTTTAATGCCCGTTGGAAGAGACGTGGATGTCGCAGTGGAATAAAAAGACAATATCAATGCCCCTTGGAAAAGTGGTGGAGGTCACAGTAGCTGAACATGACGGTTTTAATGCCCCTAGGAAGAGACGTGGATGTCGCAGTAGCTTAACAAGACGGTTTTAATGCCCCTTGGAAAAGACGTGGAGGTCGCAGTAGCTTAACAAGACTGTTTTAATTCCCCTTGGAATAGTGGTGGAGGTCACAGTAGCTTACCAAGACGTTTTTAATGCCCGTTGGAAGAGACGTGGAGGTCGCAGTGGAATAAAAAGACAATATCAATGCCTCTTGGAAAAGTGGTGGAGGTCGAAGTAGCTTAACAAGACGGTTTTAATGCCCCTTGGAAGAGACGTGGATGTCGCAGTGGAATTTAAAGACAATATCAATGCCCCTTGGAAAAGTGGTGGAGGTCGCAGTACCTTAACTAGACGGTTTTAATGCCCCTTGGAAAAGTGGTGGAGGTCGCAGTAACTTAACAAGACGATTTTAATGAACCCTTGGAAGAGACGTGGAGTTCGCAGTAGCTTAACATGACGGTTTTAATGCCCCTTGGAAGAGACGTGGAGCTCGCAATAGCTTAACAAGACGGTTTTAATGCCCCTTGGAAAAGACGTGGAGGTCGCAGTAGCTTAACGAGACGGTTTTAATTCCCCTTGGAATAGTGGTGGAGGTCGCAGTAGCTTAACAAGATGGTTTTAATGCCTGTTGGAAGAGACGTGGAGGTCGCAGTGGAATAAAAAGACAATATCAATGCCCCTTGGAAAAGTGGTGGAGGTCGAAGTAGCTTAACAAGACGGTTTTAATGCCCCTTGGAAGAGACGTGGATGTCGCAGTGGAATAAAAAGACAATATCAATGCCCCTTGGAAAAGTGGTGGAGGTCGCAGTAACTGAACATGACGGTTTTAATGCCCCTTGGAAGAGACGTGGAGGTCGCAGTAGCTTAACAATATGGTTTTAATGCCCCTTGGAAAAGACGTGGAGGTTGCAGTAGCTTAACAAGACGGTTTTAATTCCCCTTGGAATAGTGGTGGAGGTCGCAGTAGCTTAACAAGACGTTTTTAATGCTCGTTGGAAGAGACGTGGAGGTCGCAGTGGAATAAAAAGACAATATCAATGCCCCTTGGAAAAGTGGTGGAGGTCGCAGTAGCTTTTCTAGACGGTTTTAATGCCCCTTGGAAAAGTGGTGGAGGTCGCAGTAGCTTAACAAGACGGTTTTAATGCCCCTTGGAAGAGACGTGGAGGTCGCAGTAGCTTAACATGATGGTTTTTATGCCCCTTGTGATAGACGTGGAGGTCGCAATAGCTTAACAAGACGGATTTAATGCCCCTTGGAAAAGACGTGGAGGTCGCAGTAGCTTAACAAGATGGTTTTAATTCCCCTTGGAATAGTGGTGGAGGTCACAGTAGCTTAACAAGACTGTTTTAATGCCTGTTGGAAGAGACTTGGAGGTCGCAGTGGAATAAAAAGACAATATCAATGCCCCTTGGAAAAGTGGTTGAGGTCGAAGTAGCTTAACAAGACAGTTTTAATGCCCCTTGGAAGAGACGTGGATGTCGCAGTGGCATAAAAAGACAATATCAATTCCCCTTGGAAAAGTGGTGGAGTTCGCAGTAGCTTAACAAGACGGTTTTAATGCCCCTTAGAAAAGACGTGGATTTCGTAGTAGCTTAACAAGACGGTTTTAATGCCCCTTGGAAAAGTGGTGGAGGTCGCAGTAGCTTAACAAGATGGTTTTAATGCCCCTTGAAGATTGGTGGAGGTTGCAGTGGAATAAAAAGACAATACTAATGCCCCTTGGAAAAGTGGTGGAGGTCGAAGTAGCTTAACAAGACGGTTTTAATGCCCCTTGGAAGAGATGTGGAGGTCGCAGTAGCTTAACAAGACGGTTTTAATACCCCTTGGAAGAGACGTGGAGGTCGCAGCAGCTTAACAAGACGGTTTTAATGCCCCTTGGAAAAGTGGTGGAGGTCACAGTAACTTAACAGGATGGTTTTAATGCCCCTTGGAAGAGACGTGGAGGTCGCAGTGGAATTAAAAGACAATATCAATGCCCCTTGGAAAAGTGGTGGAGGTCGCAGTAGTTTAACAAGACGGTTTTAATGCCCCTTGGAAGAATGGTGGAGGTCGCAGTGGAATAAAAAGACAATATCAATGCCCCTTGGAAAAGTGGTGGAGATCCCAGTAGCTTAACAAGACGGTTTTAATGCCCCTTGGAAAAGTGGTGGAGGTCGCAGTAGCTTAACAAGACGGTTTTAATGCCCCTTGGAGGAGACATGGAGGTCGCAGTAGCTTAATATGACGGTTTTAATGCCCCTTGGAAGAGACGTGGAGGTCGCAGTAGCTTAACAAGACGATTTTAATGCCCCTTGGAAAAGACGTGGAGGTCGCAGTAGCTTGACAAGACGGTTTTAATTCCCCTTGGAATAGTGGTGGAGGTCGCAGTAGCTTAACAAGATGGTTTTATTGCCCTTGGAAGAGACATGGAGGTCGCAGTGGAATAAAAAGACAATATCAATGCCCCTTGGAAAAGTGGTGGAGGTCGAAGTAGCTTAACAAGACGGTTTTAATGACCCTTGGAAGGGACGTGGATGTCGCAGTGGAATAAAAAGACAATTTCAATGCCCCTTGGAAAAGTGGTGGAGGTGTCAGTAGCTTAAAAAGACGGTTTTATTGCCCTTTGGAAGAATGGTGCAGGTTGCAGTGGAATAAAAAGACAATATCAATGCCCCTTGGAAAAGTGGTGGAGGTCGAAGTAGCTTAACAAGACGGTATTAATGCCCCTTGGAAGAGACGTGGAGGTCGCAGTAGCTTAACAAGACGGTTTTAATGCCCCTTGGAAGAGACGTGGAGGTCGCAGTAGCTTAACACGATGGTTTTAATGCCCCTTGGAAGAGACGTGGAGGTCGCAGTAGCTTAATAAGATGGTTTTAATGCCCCTTGGAAAAGTGGTGGAGGTCGCAGTAGCTTAACAAGACGGTTTTAATGCCCTTTGGAAGAGACGTGGAGGTCGCAATAGAATAAAAAGACAATATCAATGCCCCTTGGAAAAGTGGTGGAGGTCGCAGTAGTTTAAAAAGAAGGTTTTAATGCCCCTTGGAAGAGACGTGGAGGTCGCAGTAGCTTAACAAGATGGTTTTAATGCCCCTTGGAAAAGTGGTGGAGGTCGCAGCAGCTTAACAAGACGGTTTTAATGCCCCTTGGAAGAATGGTGGAGGTCGCTGTGGAATAAAAAGACAATATCAATGCCCCTTGGAAAAGTGGTGGAGGTCGCAGTAGCTTAACAAGACGGTTTTAATGCCCCTTGGAAAAGTGGTGGAGGTTGCAGTAGCTTAACAAGACGGTTTTAATGTCCCTTGGAAGATACGTGGAGGTCGCAGTGGAATTAAAAGACAATATCAATGCCCCTTGGAAAAGTGGTGGAGATCACAGTAGCTTAACAAGACGGTTTTAATGCCTCTAGGAAAAGTGGTGGAGGTCGCAGTAGCTTAACAAGACAGTTTTAATGCCCCTTGGAAGAATGGTGGAGGTCGCAGTGGAATAAAAAGACAATATCAACGTCCCTTGGAAAAGTGGTGAAGGTCGCAGTAGCTTAACAAGACGGTTTTAATGCCCTTTGGAAGAGACGTGGAGGTCGCAGTAGAATAAAAAGACAATATCAATGCCCCTTGGAAAAGTGGTGGAGGTCGCAGTAGTTTAAAAATACGGTTTTAATGCCCCTTGGAAAAGTGGTGGAGGTTGCAGTAGCTTAACAAGACGGTTTTAATGTCCCTTGGAAGATACGTGGAGGTCGCAGTGGAATTAAAAGACAATATCAATGCCCCTTGGAAAAGTGGTGGAGATCACAGTAGCTTAACAAGACGGTTTTAATGCCTCTTGGAAAAGTGGTGGAGGTCGCAGTAGCTTAACAAGACAGTTTTAATGCCCCTTGGAAGAATGGTGGAGGTCGCAGTAGAATAAAAAGACAATATCTATGCCCCTTGGAAAAGTGGTGAAGGTCGCAGTACCTTAACAAGACGGTTTTAATGCCCCTTGGAAGAGACGTGGAAGTCGCAGTGGAATAAAAAGACAATATCAATGCCCCTTGGAAAAGTGGTGGAGGTCGCAGTAGCTTAACAAGACGGTTTTAATGCCACTTGGAAAAGTGGTGGAGATCACAGTAGCTTAACAAGACGGTTTTAATGCCCCTTGGAAGAATGTTGGAGGTCGCAGTGGAATAAAAAAACAATATCAGTGCCCCTTGGAAAAGAGGTGGAGGTCGCAGTAGCTTAACAAGATGGTTTTAATGCCCCTTGGAAAAGTGGTGGAGGTCGCAGTAGCTTAACAAGACGGTGTTAATGCCTCTTCGAAAATTGGTGGAGGTCGCAGTAGCTTAACAAGACCGTTTTAATGCCCCTTGGTAGAGACATGGAGGTCGCAGTAGCTTAACAAGACTGTTTTAATGCCCCTTGGAAAAGACGTGGAGGTCGCAGTAGCTTAACAAGATGTTTTTAATGCCTGTTGGAAGAGACGTGGAGGTCGCAGTGGAATAAAAAGACAATATCAATGCCCCTTGGAAAAGTGGTGGAGGTCTCAGTAGTTTAAAAAGACGGTTTTAATGCCCCTTGGAGGAGACCTGGAGGTCGCATTAGCTTAACAAGATTATTTTAATGCCCCTTGGAAAAGTGGTGGAGGTCGCAGTAGCTTAACAAGACGGTTTTAATGCCCCTTGGAAAAGTGGTGGAGATCACAGTAGCTTAACAAGACGGTTTTAATGCCCCTTGGAAGAGTGGTGGAGGTCGCAGTAGCTTAACAAGACGGTTTTAATGCCCCTTGGAAGAATGGTGTAGGTCGCAGTGGAATAAAAAGACAATATCTATACCCCTTGGAAAAGTGGTGGAGGTCGCAGTAGCTTAAAAAGATGGTTTTAATGCCCCTTGGAAGAATGTTGGAGGTCGCAGTGGAATAAAAAGACAATATTAGTGCCCCTTGGAAAAGAGGTGGAGGTCGCAGTAGCTTAACAAGACGGTTTTAATGCCCCTTGGAAAAGTGGTGGAGGTCGCAGTAGCTTAACAAGACGGTTTTAATGCCCCTTGGAAAATTGGTGGAGGTCGCAGTAGCTTAACAAGACCGTTTTAATGAACCTTGGTAGAGACGTGGAGGTCGCAGTAGCTTAACAAGACTTTTTTAATGCCCCTTGGAAAAGACGTGGAGGTCGCAGTAGCTTAACAAGATGGTTTTAATTCCCCTTGGAATAGTGGTGGAGGTCGCAGTAGCTTAACAAGACGGTTTTAATGCCCGTTGGAAGAGACGTTGAGGTCGCAGTGGAATAAAAAGACAATATCAATGCCACTTGGAAAAGTGGTGGAGGTCGAAGTAGCTTAACAAGACGGTTTTAATGACCCTTGGAAGAGACGTGGATGTCGCAGTGGACTAAAAAGACAATATCAATGCCCCTTGGAAAACTGCTGGAGGTCTCAGTAGCTGAATATGACTGTTTTAATGCCCCTTGGAAGAGACGTGGAGGTCGCAGTAGCTTAACAAGACGGTTTTAATGCCCCTTGGAAAAGACGTGGAGGTCGCAGTAGCTTAACAAGACTGTATTAATTCCCCTTGGAATAGTGTTGGAGGTCGCAGTAGCTTAACAAGACGGTTTTAATGCCCCTTGGAAGAGACTTGGATGTCCCAGTGGAATTTAAAGACAATATCAATGCCCCTTGGAAAAGTGGTGGAGTTCGCAGTAGCTTAACTAGACGGTTTTAATGACCCTTGGAAGAGACGTGGATGTCGCAGTGGACTAAAAAGACAATATCAATGCCCCTTGGAAAACTGGTGGAGGTCTCAGTAGCTGAATATGACTGTTTTAATGCCCCTTGGAAGAGACGTGGAGGTCGCAGTAGCTTAACAAGACGGTTTTAATGCCCCTTGGAAGAGACGTGGAGGTCGCAGTGGAATAAAAAGACAATATCAATGCCCCTTGGAAAAGTGGTGGAGGTCGCAGTAGCTTAACAAGACGGTTTTAATGCCCCTTGGAAGAGACTTGGATGTCCCAGTGGAATTTAAAGACAATATCAATGCCCCTTGGAAAAGTGGTGGAGTTCGCAGTAGCTTAACTAGACGGTTTTAATGCCCCTTGGAAAAGTGGTGGAGGTCGCAGTAGCTTAACAAGACGGTTTTAATGCCCCTTGGAAGAATGTTGGAGGTCGCAGTGGAATAAAAAGACAATATCAATGCCCCTTGGAAAAGTGGTGGAGGTCGCAGTAGCTTAACTAGACCGTTTTAATGCCCCTTGGAAAATTGGTGGAGGTCGCAGTAGCTTAACAAGACTGTTTTAATGCCCCTTGGTAGAGACGTGGAGGATGCAGTAGCTTAACATGACGGTTTTAATGCTCCTTGGAAGAGACGTGGAGGTCGCAGTAGCTTAACAAGACGGTTTTAATGCCCCTTAGAAAAGACGTGGAGGTCGCAGTAGCTTAACAAGACGGTTTTAATTCCCCTTGGAATAGTGGTGGAGGTCGCAGTAGCTTAACAAGACGGTTTTAATGCCCGTTGGAAGAGACGTGGATGTCGCAGTGGAATAAAAAGACAATATCAATGCCCCTTGGAAAAGTGGTGGAGGTCACAGTAGCTGAACATGACGGTTTTAATGCCCCTAGGAAGAGACGTGGATGTCGCAGTAGCTTAACAAGACGGTTTTAATGCCCCTTGGAAAAGACGTGGAGGTCGCAGTAGCTTAACAAGACTGTTTTAATTCCCCTTGGAATAGTGGTGGAGGTCACAGTAGCTTACCAAGACGTTTTTAATGCCCGTTGGAAGAGACGTGGAGGTCGCAGTGGAATAAAAAGACAATATCAATGCCTCTTGGAAAAGTGGTGGAGGTCGAAGTAGCTTAACAAGACGGTTTTAATGCCCCTTGGAAGAGACGTGGATGTCGCAGTGGAATTTAAAGACAATATCAATGCCCCTTGGAAAAGTGGTGGAGGTCGCAGTACCTTAACTAGACGGTTTTAATGCCCCTTGGAAAAGTGGTGGAGGTCGCAGTAACTTAACAAGACGATTTTAATGAACCCTTGGAAGAGACGTGGAGTTCGCAGTAGCTTAACATGACGGTTTTAATGCCCCTTGGAAGAGACGTGGAGCTCGCAATAGCTTAACAAGACGGTTTTAATGCCCCTTGGAAAAGACGTGGAGGTCGCAGTAGCTTAACGAGACGGTTTTAATTCCCCTTGGAATAGTGGTGGAGGTCGCAGTAGCTTAACAAGATGGTTTTAATGCCTGTTGGAAGAGACGTGGAGGTCGCAGTGGAATAAAAAGACAATATCAATGCCCCTTGGAAAAGTGGTGGAGGTCGAAGTAGCTTAACAAGACGGTTTTAATGCCCCTTGGAAGAGACGTGGATGTCGCAGTGGAATAAAAAGACAATATCAATGCCCCTTGGAAAAGTGGTGGAGGTCGCAGTAACTGAACATGACGGTTTTAATGCCCCTTGGAAGAGACGTGGAGGTCGCAGTAGCTTAACAATATGGTTTTAATGCCCCTTGGAAAAGACGTGGAGGTTGCAGTAGCTTAACAAGACGGTTTTAATTCCCCTTGGAATAGTGGTGGAGGTCGCAGTAGCTTAACAAGACGTTTTTAATGCTCGTTGGAAGAGACGTGGAGGTCGCAGTGGAATAAAAAGACAATATCAATGCCCCTTGGAAAAGTGGTGGAGGTCGCAGTAGCTTTTCTAGACGGTTTTAATGCCCCTTGGAAAAGTGGTGGAGGTCGCAGTAGCTTAACAAGACGGTTTTAATGCCCCTTGGAAGAGACGTGGAGGTCGCAGTAGCTTAACATGATGGTTTTTATGCCCCTTGTGATAGACGTGGAGGTCGCAATAGCTTAACAAGACGGATTTAATGCCCCTTGGAAAAGACGTGGAGGTCGCAGTAGCTTAACAAGATGGTTTTAATTCCCCTTGGAATAGTGGTGGAGGTCACAGTAGCTTAACAAGACTGTTTTAATGCCTGTTGGAAGAGACTTGGAGGTCGCAGTGGAATAAAAAGACAATATCAATGCCCCTTGGAAAAGTGGTTGAGGTCGAAGTAGCTTAACAAGACAGTTTTAATGCCCCTTGGAAGAGACGTGGATGTCGCAGTGGCATAAAAAGACAATATCAATTCCCCTTGGAAAAGTGGTGGAGTTCGCAGTAGCTTAACAAGACGGTTTTAATGCCCCTTAGAAAAGACGTGGATTTCGTAGTAGCTTAACAAGACGGTTTTAATGCCCCTTGGAAAAGTGGTGGAGGTCGCAGTAGCTTAACAAGATGGTTTTAATGCCCCTTGAAGATTGGTGGAGGTTGCAGTGGAATAAAAAGACAATACTAATGCCCCTTGGAAAAGTGGTGGAGGTCGAAGTAGCTTAACAAGACGGTTTTAATGCCCCTTGGAAGAGATGTGGAGGTCGCAGTAGCTTAACAAGACGGTTTTAATACCCCTTGGAAGAGACGTGGAGGTCGCAGCAGCTTAACAAGACGGTTTTAATGCCCCTTGGAAAAGTGGTGGAGGTCACAGTAACTTAACAGGATGGTTTTAATGCCCCTTGGAAGAGACGTGGAGGTCGCAGTGGAATTAAAAGACAATATCAATGCCCCTTGGAAAAGTGGTGGAGGTCGCAGTAGTTTAACAAGACGGTTTTAATGCCCCTTGGAAGAATGGTGGAGGTCGCAGTGGAATAAAAAGACAATATCAATGCCCCTTGGAAAAGTGGTGGAGATCCCAGTAGCTTAACAAGACGGTTTTAATGCCCCTTGGAAAAGTGGTGGAGGTCGCAGTAGCTTAACAAGACGGTTTTAATGCCCCTTGGAGGAGACATGGAGGTCGCAGTAGCTTAATATGACGGTTTTAATGCCCCTTGGAAGAGACGTGGAGGTCGCAGTAGCTTAACAAGACGATTTTAATGCCCCTTGGAAAAGACGTGGAGGTCGCAGTAGCTTGACAAGACGGTTTTAATTCCCCTTGGAATAGTGGTGGAGGTCGCAGTAGCTTAACAAGATGGTTTTATTGCCCTTGGAAGAGACATGGAGGTCGCAGTGGAATAAAAAGACAATATCAATGCCCCTTGGAAAAGTGGTGGAGGTCGAAGTAGCTTAACAAGACGGTTTTAATGACCCTTGGAAGGGACGTGGATGTCGCAGTGGAATAAAAAGACAATTTCAATGCCCCTTGGAAAAGTGGTGGAGGTGTCAGTAGCTTAAAAAGACGGTTTTATTGCCCTTTGGAAGAATGGTGCAGGTTGCAGTGGAATAAAAAGACAATATCAATGCCCCTTGGAAAAGTGGTGGAGGTCGAAGTAGCTTAACAAGACGGTATTAATGCCCCTTGGAAGAGACGTGGAGGTCGCAGTAGCTTAACAAGACGGTTTTAATGCCCCTTGGAAGAGACGTGGAGGTCGCAGTAGCTTAACACGATGGTTTTAATGCCCCTTGGAAGAGACGTGGAGGTCGCAGTAGCTTAATAAGATGGTTTTAATGCCCCTTGGAAAAGTGGTGGAGGTCGCAGTAGCTTAACAAGACGGTTTTAATGCCCTTTGGAAGAGACGTGGAGGTCGCAATAGAATAAAAAGACAATATCAATGCCCCTTGGAAAAGTGGTGGAGGTCGCAGTAGTTTAAAAAGAAGGTTTTAATGCCCCTTGGAAGAGACGTGGAGGTCGCAGTAGCTTAACAAGATGGTTTTAATGCCCCTTGGAAAAGTGGTGGAGGTCGCAGCAGCTTAACAAGACGGTTTTAATGCCCCTTGGAAGAATGGTGGAGGTCGCTGTGGAATAAAAAGACAATATCAATGCCCCTTGGAAAAGTGGTGGAGGTCGCAGTAGCTTAACAAGACGGTTTTAATGCCCCTTGGAAAAGTGGTGGAGGTTGCAGTAGCTTAACAAGACGGTTTTAATGTCCCTTGGAAGATACGTGGAGGTCGCAGTGGAATTAAAAGACAATATCAATGCCCCTTGGAAAAGTGGTGGAGATCACAGTAGCTTAACAAGACGGTTTTAATGCCTCTAGGAAAAGTGGTGGAGGTCGCAGTAGCTTAACAAGACAGTTTTAATGCCCCTTGGAAGAATGGTGGAGGTCGCAGTGGAATAAAAAGACAATATCAACGTCCCTTGGAAAAGTGGTGAAGGTCGCAGTAGCTTAACAAGACGGTTTTAATGCCCTTTGGAAGAGACGTGGAGGTCGCAGTAGAATAAAAAGACAATATCAATGCCCCTTGGAAAAGTGGTGGAGGTCGCAGTAGTTTAAAAATACGGTTTTAATGCCCCTTGGAAAAGTGGTGGAGGTTGCAGTAGCTTAACAAGACGGTTTTAATGTCCCTTGGAAGATACGTGGAGGTCGCAGTGGAATTAAAAGACAATATCAATGCCCCTTGGAAAAGTGGTGGAGATCACAGTAGCTTAACAAGACGGTTTTAATGCCTCTTGGAAAAGTGGTGGAGGTCGCAGTAGCTTAACAAGACAGTTTTAATGCCCCTTGGAAGAATGGTGGAGGTCGCAGTAGAATAAAAAGACAATATCTATGCCCCTTGGAAAAGTGGTGAAGGTCGCAGTACCTTAACAAGACGGTTTTAATGCCCCTTGGAAGAGACGTGGAAGTCGCAGTGGAATAAAAAGACAATATCAATGCCCCTTGGAAAAGTGGTGGAGGTCGCAGTAGCTTAACAAGACGGTTTTAATGCCACTTGGAAAAGTGGTGGAGATCACAGTAGCTTAACAAGACGGTTTTAATGCCCCTTGGAAGAATGTTGGAGGTCGCAGTGGAATAAAAAAACAATATCAGTGCCCCTTGGAAAAGAGGTGGAGGTCGCAGTAGCTTAACAAGATGGTTTTAATGCCCCTTGGAAAAGTGGTGGAGGTCGCAGTAGCTTAACAAGACGGTGTTAATGCCTCTTCGAAAATTGGTGGAGGTCGCAGTAGCTTAACAAGACCGTTTTAATGCCCCTTGGTAGAGACATGGAGGTCGCAGTAGCTTAACAAGACTGTTTTAATGCCCCTTGGAAAAGACGTGGAGGTCGCAGTAGCTTAACAAGATGGTTTTAATTCCCCTTGGAATAGTGGTGGAGGTCGCAGTATCTTAACAAGACGGTTTTAATGCCCGTTGGAAGAGACGTAGAGGTCGCAGTGGAATAAAAAGAGAATATCAATGCCACTTGGAAAAGTGGTGGAGGTCGAAGTAGCTTAATAAGACGGTTTTAATGCCCCTTGGAAGAGACGTGGATGTCGCAGTGGAATAAAAACACTATATCAATGCCCCTTGGAAAAGTGGTGGAGGTCTCAGTAGCTGAACATGACTGTTTTAATGCCCCTTGGAAGAGACGTGGAGGTCGCAGTAGCTTAACAAGACGGTTTTAATGCCCCTTGGAAAAGACGTGGAGGTCGCAGTAGCTTAACAAGACTGTATTAATTTCCCTTGGAATAGTGGTGGAGGTCGCATTAGCTTAACAAGGCGTTTTTAATGCCCGTTGGAAGAGACGTGGAGGTCGCAGTGGAATAAAAAGACAATATCAATGCCCCTTGGAAAAGTGGTGGAGGTCGAAGTAGCTTAACGAGACGGTTTTAATGCCCCTTGGAAGAGACTTGGATGTCGCAGTGGAATTTAAAGACAATATCAATGCCCCTTGGAAAAGTGGTGGAGTTCGCAGTAGCTTAACTAGACGGTTTTAATGCCTCTTGGAAAAGAGGTGGAGGTCGCAGTAGCTTAACAAGACAGTTTTAATGCCCCTTGGAAGAATGGTGGAGGTCGCAGTGGAATAAAAAGACAATATCAACGTCCCTTGGAAAAGTGGTGAAGGTCGCAGTAGCTTAACAAGACGGTTTTAATGCCCTTTGGAAGAGACGTGGAGGTCGCAGTAGAATAAAAAGACAATATCAATGCCCCTTGGAAAAGTGGTGGAGGTTGCAGTAGTTTAAAAATACGGTTTTAATGCCCCTTGGAAGAGACGTGGATGTCGCAGTAGCTTAACAAGATGGTTTTAATGCCCCTTGGAAGAATGGTGGAGGTCGCAGTGGAATAAAAAGACAATATCTATGCCCCTTGGAAAAGTGGTGGAGGTCGCAGTAGAATAACTAGACGGTTTTAATGCCCCTTGGAAGAATGGTGGACGTCGCTGTGGAATAAAAAGACAATATCAATGCCCCTTGGAAAAGTGGTGGAGGTCGCAGTAGCTTAACAAGACGGTTTTAATGCCCCTTGGAAAAGTGGTGGAGGTTGCAGTAGCTTAACAAGACGGTTTTAATGTCCCTTGGAAGATACGTGGAGGTCGCAGTGGAATTAAAAGACAATATCAATGCCCCTTGGAAAAGTGGTGGAGATCACAGTAGCTTAACAAGACGGTTTTAATGCCTCTAGGAAAAGTGGTGGAGGTCGCAGTAGCTTAACAAGACAGTTTTAATGCCCCTTGGAAGAATGGTGGAGGTCGCAGTGGAATAAAAAGACAATATCAACGTCCCTTGGAAAAGTGGTGAAGGTCGCAGTAGCTTAACAAGACGGTTTTAATGCCCTTTGGAAGAGACGTGGAGGTCGCAGTAGAATAAAAAGACAATATCAATGCCCCTTGGAAAAGTGGTGGAGGTCGCAGTAGTTTAAAAATACGGTTTTAATGCCCCTTGGAAGAGACGTGGAGGTCGCAGTAGCTTAACAAGATGGTTTTAATGCCCCTTGGAAGAATGGTGGAGGTCGCAGTGGAATAAAAAGACAATATCTATGCCCCTTGGAAAAGTGGTGGAGGTCGCAGTAGAATAACTAGACGGTTTTAATGCCCCTTGGAAGAATGGTGGACGTCGCTGTGGAATAAAAAGACAATATCAATGCTCCTTGGAAAAGTGGTGGAGGTCGCAGTAGCTTAACAAGACGGTTTTAATGCCCCTTGGAAAAGTGGTGGAGGTTGCAGTAGCTTAACAAGACGGTTTTAATGTCCCTTGGAAGATACGTGGAGGTCGCAGTGGAATTAAAAGACAATATCAATGCCCCTTGGAAAAGTGGTGGAGATCACAGTAGCTTAACAAGACGGTTTTAATGCCTCTTGGAAAAGTGGTGGAGGTCGCAGTAGCTTAACAAGACAGTTTTAATGCCCCTTGGAAGAATGGTGGAGGTCGCAGTGGAATAAAAAGACAATATCTATGCCCCTTGGAAAAGTGGTGAAGGTCGCAGTACCTTAACAAGACGGTTTTAATGCCCCTTGGAAGAGACGTGGAAGTCGCAGTGGAATAAAAAGACAATATCAATGCCCCTTGGAAAAGTGGTGGAGGTCGCAGTAGCTTAACAAGACGGTTTTAATGCCACTTGGAAAAGTGGTGGAGATCACAGTAGCTTAACAAGACGGTTTTAATGCCCCTTGGAAGAATGTTGGAGGTCGCAGTGGAATAAAAAAACAATATCAGTGCCCCTTGGAAAAGAGGTGGAGGTCGCAGTAGCTTAACAAGACGGTTTTAATGCCCCATGGAAAAGTGGTGGAGGTCGCAGTAGCTTAACAAGACGGTGTTAATGCCTCTTCGAAAATTGGTGGAGGTCGCAGTAGCTTAACAAGACCGTTTTAATGCCCCTTGGTAGAGACATGGAGGTCGCAGTAGCTTAACAAGACTGTTTTAATGCCCCTTGGAAAAGACGTGGAGGTCGCAGTAGCTTAACAAGATGGTTTTAATTCCCCTTGGAATAGTGGTGGAGGTCGCAGTATCTTAACAAGACGGTTTTAATGCCCGTTGGAAGAGACGTAGAGGTCGCAGTGGAATAAAAAGAGAATATCAATGCCACTTGGAAAAGTGGTGGAGGTCGAAGTAGCTTAATAAGACGGTTTTAATGCCCCTTGGAAGAGACGTGGATGTCGCAGTGGAATAAAAACACTATATCAATGCCCCTTGGAAAAGTGGTGGAGGTCTCAGTAGCTGAACATGACTGTTTTAATGCCCCTTGGAAGAGACGTGGAGGTCGCAGTAGCTTAACAAGACGGTTTTAATGCCCCTTGGAAAAGACGTGGAGGTCGCAGTAGCTTAACAAGACTGTATTAATTTCCCTTGGAATAGTGGTGGAGGTCGCATTAGCTTAACAAGGCGTTTTTAATGCCCGTTGGAAGAGACGTGGAGGTCGCAGTGGAATAAAAAGACAATATCAATGCCCCTTGGAAAAGTGGTGGAGGTCGAAGTAGCTTAACAAGACGGTTTTAATGCCCCTTGGAAGAGACTTGGATGTCGCAGTGGAATTTAAAGACAATATCAATGCCCCTTGGAAAAGTGGTGGAGTTCGCAGTAGCTTAACTAAACGGTTTTAATGCCTCTTGGAAAAGAGGTGGAGGTCGCAGTAGCTTAACAAGACAGTTTTAATGCCCCTTGGAAGAATGGTGGAGGTCGCAGTGGAATAAAAAGACAATATCAACGTCCCTTGGAAAAGTGGTGAAGGTCGCAGTAGCTTAACAAGACGGTTTTAATGCCCTTTGGAAGAGACGTGGAGGTCGCAGTAGAATAAAAAGACAATATCAATGCCCCTTGGAAAAGTGGTGGAGGTCGCAGTAGTTTAAAAATACGGTTTTAATGCCCCTTGGAAGAGACGTGGATGTCGCAGTAGCTTAACAAGATGGTTTTAATGGCCCTTGGAAGAATGGTGGAGGTCGCAGTGGAATAAAAAGACAATATCTATGCCCCTTGGAAAAGTGGTGAAGGTCGCAGTACCTTAACAAGACGGTTTTAATGCCCCTTGGAAGAGACGTGGAAGTCGCAGTGGAATAAAAAGACAATATCAATGCCCCTTGGAAAAGTGGTGGAGGTCGCAGTAGCTTAACAAGACGGTTTTAATGCCACTTGGAAAAGTGGTGGAGATCACAGTAGCTTAACAAGACGGTTTTAATGCCCCTTGGAAGAATGTTGGAGGTCGCAGTGGAATAAAAAAACAATATCAGTGCCCCTTGGAAAAGAGGTGGAGGTCGCAGTAGCTTAACAAGATGGTTTTAATGCCCCTTGGAAAAGTGGTGGAGGTCGCAGTAGCTTAACAAGACGGTGTTAATGCCTCTTCGAAAATTGGTGGAGGTCGCAGTAGCTTAACAAGACCGTTTTAATGCCCCTTGGTAGAGACATGGAGGTCGCAGTAGCTTAACAAGACTGTTTTAATGCCCCTTGGAAAAGACGTGGAGGTCGCAGTAGCTTAACAAGATGGTTTTAATTCCCCTTGGAATAGTGGTGGAGGTCGCAGTATCTTAACAAGACGGTTTTAATGCCCGTTGGAAGAGACGTAGAGGTCGCAGTGGAATAAAAAGAGAATATCAATGCCACTTGGAAAAGTGGTGGAGGTCGAAGTAGCTTAATAAGACGGTTTTAATGCCCCTTGGAAGAGACGTGGATGTCGCAGTGGAATAAAAACACTATATCAATGCCCCTTGGAAAAGTGGTGGAGGTCTCAGTAGCTGAACATGACTGTTTTAATGCCCCTTGGAAGAGACGTGGAGGTCGCAGTAGCTTAACAAGACGGTTTTAATGCCCCTTGGAAAAGACGTGGAGGTCGCAGTAGCTTAACAAGACTGTATTAATTTCCCTTGGAATAGTGGTGGAGGTCGCATTAGCTTAACAAGGCGTTTTTAATGCCCGTTGGAAGAGACGTGGAGGTCGCAGTGGAATAAAAAGACAATATCAATGCCCCTTGGAAAAGTGGTGGAGGTCGAAGTAGCTTAACGAGACGGTTTTAATGCCCCTTGGAAGAGACTTGGATGTCGCAGTGGAATTTAAAGACAATATCAATGCCCCTTGGAAAAGTGGTGGAGTTCGCAGTAGCTTAACTAGACGGTTTTAATGCCTCTTGGAAAAGAGGTGGAGGTCGCAGTAGCTTAACAAGACAGTTTTAATGCCCCTTGGAAGAATGGTGGAGGTCGCAGTGGAATAAAAAGACAATATCAACGTCCCTTGGAAAAGTGGTGAAGGTCGCAGTAGCTTAACAAGACGGTTTTAATGCCCTTTGGAAGAGACGTGGAGGTCGCAGTAGAATAAAAAGACAATATCAATGCCCCTTGGAAAAGTGGTGGAGGTTGCAGTAGTTTAAAAATACGGTTTTAATGCCCCTTGGAAGAGACGTGGATGTCGCAGTAGCTTAACAAGATGGTTTTAATGCCCCTTGGAAGAATGGTGGAGGTCGCAGTGGAATAAAAAGACAATATCTATGCCCCTTGGAAAAGTGGTGGAGGTCGCAGTAGAATAACTAGACGGTTTTAATGCCCCTTGGAAGAATGGTGGACGTCGCTGTGGAATAAAAAGACAATATCAATGCCCCTTGGAAAAGTGGTGGAGGTCGCAGTAGCTTAACAAGACGGTTTTAATGCCCCTTGGAAAAGTGGTGGAGGTTGCAGTAGCTTAACAAGACGGTTTTAATGTCCCTTGGAAGATACGTGGAGGTCGCAGTGGAATTAAAAGACAATATCAATGCCCCTTGGAAAAGTGGTGGAGATCACAGTAGCTTAACAAGACGGTTTTAATGCCTCTAGGAAAAGTGGTGGAGGTCGCAGTAGCTTAACAAGACAGTTTTAATGCCCCTTGGAAGAATGGTGGAGGTCGCAGTGGAATAAAAAGACAATATCAACGTCCCTTGGAAAAGTGGTGAAGGTCGCAGTAGCTTAACAAGACGGTTTTAATGCCCTTTGGAAGAGACGTGGAGGTCGCAGTAGAATAAAAAGACAATATCAATGCCCCTTGGAAAAGTGGTGGAGGTCGCAGTAGTTTAAAAATACGGTTTTAATGCCCCTTGGAAGAGACGTGGAGGTCGCAGTAGCTTAACAAGATGGTTTTAATGCCCCTTGGAAGAATGGTGGAGGTCGCAGTGGAATAAAAAGACAATATCTATGCCCCTTGGAAAAGTGGTGGAGGTCGCAGTAGAATAACTAGACGGTTTTAATGCCCCTTGGAAGAATGGTGGACGTCGCTGTGGAATAAAAAGACAATATCAATGCTCCTTGGAAAAGTGGTGGAGGTCGCAGTAGCTTAACAAGACGGTTTTAATGCCCCTTGGAAAAGTGGTGGAGGTTGCAGTAGCTTAACAAGACGGTTTTAATGTCCCTTGGAAGATACGTGGAGGTCGCAGTGGAATTAAAAGACAATATCAATGCCCCTTGGAAAAGTGGTGGAGATCACAGTAGCTTAACAAGACGGTTTTAATGCCTCTTGGAAAAGTGGTGGAGGTCGCAGTAGCTTAACAAGACAGTTTTAATGCCCCTTGGAAGAATGGTGGAGGTCGCAGTGGAATAAAAAGACAATATCTATGCCCCTTGGAAAAGTGGTGAAGGTCGCAGTACCTTAACAAGACGGTTTTAATGCCCCTTGGAAGAGACGTGGAAGTCGCAGTGGAATAAAAAGACAATATCAATGCCCCTTGGAAAAGTGGTGGAGGTCGCAGTAGCTTAACAAGACGGTTTTAATGCCACTTGGAAAAGTGGTGGAGATCACAGTAGCTTAACAAGACGGTTTTAATGCCCCTTGGAAGAATGTTGGAGGTCGCAGTGGAATAAAAAAACAATATCAGTGCCCCTTGGAAAAGAGGTGGAGGTCGCAGTAGCTTAACAAGACGGTTTTAATGCCCCATGGAAAAGTGGTGGAGGTCGCAGTAGCTTAACAAGACGGTGTTAATGCCTCTTCGAAAATTGGTGGAGGTCGCAGTAGCTTAACAAGACCGTTTTAATGCCCCTTGGTAGAGACATGGAGGTCGCAGTAGCTTAACAAGACTGTTTTAATGCCCCTTGGAAAAGACGTGGAGGTCGCAGTAGCTTAACAAGATGGTTTTAATTCCCCTTGGAATAGTGGTGGAGGTCGCAGTATCTTAACAAGACGGTTTTAATGCCCGTTGGAAGAGACGTAGAGGTCGCAGTGGAATAAAAAGAGAATATCAATGCCACTTGGAAAAGTGGTGGAGGTCGAAGTAGCTTAATAAGACGGTTTTAATGCCCCTTGGAAGAGACGTGGATGTCGCAGTGGAATAAAAACACTATATCAATGCCCCTTGGAAAAGTGGTGGAGGTCTCAGTAGCTGAACATGACTGTTTTAATGCCCCTTGGAAGAGACGTGGAGGTCGCAGTAGCTTAACAAGACGGTTTTAATGCCCCTTGGAAAAGACGTGGAGGTCGCAGTAGCTTAACAAGACTGTATTAATTTCCCTTGGAATAGTGGTGGAGGTCGCATTAGCTTAACAAGGCGTTTTTAATGCCCGTTGGAAGAGACGTGGAGGTCGCAGTGGAATAAAAAGACAATATCAATGCCCCTTGGAAAAGTGGTGGAGGTCGAAGTAGCTTAACAAGACGGTTTTAATGCCCCTTGGAAGAGACTTGGATGTCGCAGTGGAATTTAAAGACAATATCAATGCCCCTTGGAAAAGTGGTGGAGTTCGCAGTAGCTTAACTAAACGGTTTTAATGCCTCTTGGAAAAGAGGTGGAGGTCGCAGTAGCTTAACAAGACAGTTTTAATGCCCCTTGGAAGAATGGTGGAGGTCGCAGTGGAATAAAAAGACAATATCAACGTCCCTTGGAAAAGTGGTGAAGGTCGCAGTAGCTTAACAAGACGGTTTTAATGCCCTTTGGAAGAGACGTGGAGGTCGCAGTAGAATAAAAAGACAATATCAATGCCCCTTGGAAAAGTGGTGGAGGTCGCAGTAGTTTAAAAATACGGTTTTAATGCCCCTTGGAAGAGACGTGGATGTCGCAGTAGCTTAACAAGATGGTTTTAATGGCCCTTGGAAGAATGGTGGAGGTCGCAGTGGAATAAAAAGACAATATCTATGCCCCTTGGAAAAGTGGTGGAGGTCGCAGTAGAATAACTAGACGGTTTTAATGCCCCTTGGAAGAATGGTGGACGTCGCTGTGGAATAAAAAGACAATATCAATGCCCCTTGGAAAAGTGGTGGAGGTCGCAGTAGCTTAACAAGACGGTTTTAATGCCCCTTGGAAAAGTGGTGGAGGTTGCAGTAGCTTAACAAGACGGTTTTAATGTCCCTTGGAAGATACGTGGAGGTCGCAGTGGAATTAAAAGACAATATCAATGCCCCTTGGAAAAGTGGTGGAGATCACAGTAGCTTAACAAGACGGTTTTAATGCCTCTTGGAAAAGTGGTGGAGGTCGCAGTAGCTTAACAAGACAGTTTTAATACCCCTTGGAAGAATGGTGGAGGTCGCAGTGGAATAAAAAGACAATATCTATGCCCCTTGGAAAAGTGGTGAAGGTCGCAGTACCTTAACAAGACGGTTTTAATGCCCCTTGGAAGAGACGTGGAAGTCGCAGTGGAATAAAAAGACAATATCAATGCCCCTTGGAAAAGTGGTGGAGGTCGCAGTAGAATAACTAGACGGTTTTAATGCCCCTTGGAAGAATGGTGGACGTCGCTGTGGAATAAAAAGACAATATCAATGCCCCTTGGAAAAGTGGTGGAGGTCGCAGTAGCTTAACAAGACGGTTTTAATGCCCCTTGGAAAAGTGGTGGAGGTTGCAGTAGCTTAACAAGACGGTTTTAATGTCCCTTGGAAGATACGTGGAGGTCGCAGTGGAATTAAAAGACAATATCAATGCCCCTTGGAAAAGTGGTGGAGATCACAGTAGCTTAACAAGACGGTTTTAATGCCTCTTGGAAAAGTGGTGGAGGTCGCAGTAGCTTAACAAGACAGTTTTAATGCCCCTTGGAAGAATGGTGGAGGTCGCAGTGGAATAAAAAGACAATATCTATGCCCCTTGGAAAAGTGGTGAAGGTCGCAGTACCTTAACAAGACGGTTTTAATGCCCCTTGGAAGAGACGTGGAAGTCGCAGTGGAATAAAAAGACAATATCAATGCCCCTTGGAAAAGTGGTGGAGGTCGCAGTAGCTTAACAAGACGGTTTTAATGCCACTTGGAAAAGTGGTGGAGATCACAGTAGCTTAACAAGACGGTTTTAATGCCCCTTGGAAGAATGTTGGAGGTCGCAGTGGAATAAAAAAACAATATCAGTGCCCCTTGGAAAAGAGGTGGAGGTCGCAGTAGCTTAACAAGACGGTTTTAATGCCCCATGGAAAAGTGGTGGAGGTCGCAGTAGCTTAACAAGACGGTGTTAATGCCTCTTCGAAAATTGGTGGAGGTCGCAGTAGCTTAACAAGACCGTTTTAATGCCCCTTGGTAGAGACATGGAGGTCGCAGTAGCTTAACAAGACTGTTTTAATGCCCCTTGGAAAAGACGTGGAGGTCGCAGTAGCTTAACAAGATGGTTTTAATTCCCCTTGGAATAGTGGTGGAGGTCGCAGTATCTTAACAAGACGGTTTTAATGCCCGTTGGAAGAGACGTAGAGGTCGCAGTGGAATAAAAAGAGAATATCAATGCCACTTGGAAAAGTGGTGGAGGTCGAAGTAGCTTAATAAGACGGTTTTAATGCCCCTTGGAAGAGACGTGGATGTCGCAGTGGAATAAAAACACTATATCAATGCCCCTTGGAAAAGTGGTGGAGGTCTCAGTAGCTGAACATGACTGTTTTAATGCCCCTTGGAAGAGACGTGGAGGTCGCAGTAGCTTAACAAGACGGTTTTAATGCCCCTTGGAAAAGACGTGGAGGTCGCAGTAGCTTAACAAGACTGTATTAATTTCCCTTGGAATAGTGGTGGAGGTCGCATTAGCTTAACAAGGCGTTTTTAATGCCCGTTGGAAGAGACGTGGAGGTCGCAGTGGAATAAAAAGACAATATCAATGCCCCTTGGAAAAGTGGTGGAGGTCGAAGTAGCTTAACAAGACGGTTTTAATGCCCCTTGGAAGAGACTTGGATGTCGCAGTGGAATTTAAAGACAATATCAATGCCCCTTGGAAAAGTGGTGGAGTTCGCAGTAGCTTAACTAAACGGTTTTAATGCCTCTTGGAAAAGAGGTGGAGGTCGCAGTAGCTTAACAAGACAGTTTTAATGCCCCTTGGAAGAATGGTGGAGGTCGCAGTGGAATAAAAAGACAATATCAACGTCCCTTGGAAAAGTGGTGAAGGTCGCAGTAGCTTAACAAGACGGTTTTAATGCCCTTTGGAAGAGACGTGGAGGTCGCAGTAGAATAAAAAGACAATATCAATGCCCCTTGGAAAAGTGGTGGAGGTCGCAGTAGTTTAAAAATACGGTTTTAATGCCCCTTGGAAGAGACGTGGATGTCGCAGTAGCTTAACAAGATGGTTTTAATGGCCCTTGGAAGAATGGTGGAGGTCGCAGTGGAATAAAAAGACAATATCTATGCCCCTTGGAAAAGTGGTGGAGGTCGCAGTAGAATAACTAGACGGTTTTAATGCCCCTTGGAAGAATGGTGGACGTCGCTGTGGAATAAAAAGACAATATCAATGCCCCTTGGAAAAGTGGTGGAGGTCGCAGTAGCTTAACAAGACGGTTTTAATGCCCCTTGGAAAAGTGGTGGAGGTTGCAGTAGCTTAACAAGACGGTTTTAATGTCCCTTGGAAGATACGTGGAGGTCGCAGTGGAATTAAAAGACAATATCAATGCCCCTTGGAAAAGTGGTGGAGATCACAGTAGCTTAACAAGACGGTTTTAATGCCTCTTGGAAAAGTGGTGGAGGTCGCAGTAGCTTAACAAGACAGTTTTAATACCCCTTGGAAGAATGGTGGAGGTCGCAGTGGAATAAAAAGACAATATCTATGCCCCTTGGAAAAGTGGTGAAGGTCGCAGTACCTTAACAAGACGGTTTTAATGCCCCTTGGAAGAGACGTGGAAGTCGCAGTGGAATAAAAAGACAATATCAATGCCCCTTGGAAAAGTGGTGGAGGTCGCAGTAGAATAACTAGACGGTTTTAATGCCCCTTGGAAGAATGGTGGACGTCGCTGTGGAATAAAAAGACAATATCAATGCCCCTTGGAAAAGTGGTGGAGGTCGCAGTAGCTTAACAAGACGGTTTTAATGCCCCTTGGAAAAGTGGTGGAGGTTGCAGTAGCTTAACAAGACGGTTTTAATGTCCCTTGGAAGATACGTGGAGGTCGCAGTGGAATTAAAAGACAATATCAATGCCCCTTGGAAAAGTGGTGGAGATCACAGTAGCTTAACAAGACGGTTTTAATGCCTCTTGGAAAAGTGGTGGAGGTCGCAGTAGCTTAACAAGACAGTTTTAATGCCCCTTGGAAGAATGGTGGAGGTCGCAGTGGAATAAAAAGACAATATCTATGCCCCTTGGAAAAGTGGTGAAGGTCGCAGTACCTTAACAAGACGGTTTTAATGCCCCTTGGAAGAGACGTGGAAGTCGCAGTGGAATAAAAAGACAATATCAATGCCCCTTGGAAAAGTGGTGGAGGTCGCAGTAGCTTAACAAGACGGTTTTAATGCCACTTGGAAAAGTGGTGGAGATCACAGTAGCTTAACAAGACGGTTTTAATGCCCCTTGGAAGAATGTTGGAGGTCGCAGTGGAATAAAAAAACAATATCAGTGCCCCTTGGAAAAGAGGTGGAGGTCGCAGTAGCTTAACAAGACGGTTTTAATGCCCCATGGAAAAGTGGTGGAGGTCGCAGTAGCTTAACAAGACGGTGTTAATGCCTCTTCGAAAATTGGTGGAGGTCGCAGTAGCTTAACAAGACCGTTTTAATGCCCCTTGGTAGAGACATGGAGGTCGCAGTAGCTTAACAAGACTGTTTTAATGCCCCTTGGAAAAGACGTGGAGGTCGCAGTAGCTTAACAAGATGGTTTTAATTCCCCTTGGAATAGTGGTGGAGGTCGCAGTATCTTAACAAGACGGTTTTAATGCCCGTTGGAAGAGACGTAGAGGTCGCAGTGGAATAAAAAGAGAATATCAATGCCACTTGGAAAAGTGGTGGAGGTCGAAGTAGCTTAATAAGACGGTTTTAATGCCCCTTGGAAGAGACGTGGATGTCGCAGTGGAATAAAAACACTATATCAATGCCCCTTGGAAAAGTGGTGGAGGTCTCAGTAGCTGAACATGACTGTTTTAATGCCCCTTGGAAGAGACGTGGAGGTCGCAGTAGCTTAACAAGACGGTTTTAATGCCCCTTGGAAAAGACGTGGAGGTCGCAGTAGCTTAACAAGACTGTATTAATTTCCCTTGGAATAGTGGTGGAGGTCGCATTAGCTTAACAAGGCGTTTTTAATGCCCGTTGGAAGAGACGTGGAGGTCGCAGTGGAATAAAAAGACAATATCAATGCCCCTTGGAAAAGTGGTGGAGGCCGAAGTAGCTTAACAAGACGGTTTTAATGCCCCTTGGAAGAGACTTGGATGTCGCAGTGGAATTTAAAGACAATATCAATGCCCCTTGGAAAAGTGGTGGAGTTCGCAGTAGCTTAACTAAACGGTTTTAATGCCTCTTGGAAAAGAGGTGGAGGTCGCAGTAGCTTAACAAGACAGTTTTAATGCCCCTTGGAAGAATGGTGGAGGTCGCAGTGGAATAAAAAGACAATATCAACGTCCCTTGGAAAAGTGGTGAAGGTCGCAGTAGCTTAACAAGACGGTTTTAATGCCCTTTGGAAGAGACGTGGAGGTCGCAGTAGAATAAAAAGACAATATCAATGCCCCTTGGAAAAGTGGTGGAGGTCGCAGTAGTTTAAAAATACGGTTTTAATGCCCCTTGGAAGAGACGTGGATGTCGCAGTAGCTTAACAAGATGGTTTTAATGGCCCTTGGAAGAATGGTGGAGGTCGCAGTGGAATAAAAAGACAATATCTATGCCCCTTGGAAAAGTGGTGGAGGTCGCAGTAGAATAACTAGACGGTTTTAATGCCCCTTGGAAGAATGGTGGACGTCGCTGTGGAATAAAAAGACAATATCAATGCCCCTTGGAAAAGTGGTGGAGGTCGCAGTAGCTTAACAAGACGGTTTTAATGCCCCTTGGAAAAGTGGTGGAGGTTGCAGTAGCTTAACAAGACGGTTTTAATGTCCCTTGGAAGATACGTGGAGGTCGCAGTGGAATTAAAAGACAATATCAATGCCCCTTGGAAAAGTGGTGGAGATCACAGTAGCTTAACAAGACGGTTTTAATGCCTCTTGGAAAAGTGGTGGAGGTCGCAGTAGCTTAACAAGACAGTTTTAATACCCCTTGGAAGAATGGTGGAGGTCGCAGTGGAATAAAAAGACAATATCTATGCCCCTTGGAAAAGTGGTGAAGGTCGCAGTACCTTAACAAGACGGTTTTAATGCCCCTTGGAAGAGACGTGGAAGTCGCAGTGGAATAAAAAGACAATATCAATGCCCCTTGGAAAAGTGGTGGAGGTCGCAGTAGAATAACTAGACGGTTTTAATGCCCCTTGGAAGAATGGTGGACGTCGCTGTGGAATAAAAAGACAATATCAATGCCCCTTGGAAAAGTGGTGGAGGTCGCAGTAGCTTAACAAGACGGTTTTAATGCCCCTTGGAAAAGTGGTGGAGGTTGCAGTAGCTTAACAAGACGGTTTTAATGTCCCTTGGAAGATACGTGGAGGTCGCAGTGGAATTAAAAGACAATATCAATGCCCCTTGGAAAAGTGGTGGAGATCACAGTAGCTTAACAAGACGGTTTTAATGCCTCTTGGAAAAGTGGTGGAGGTCGCAGTAGCTTAACAAGACAGTTTTAATGCCCCTTGGAAGAATGGTGGAGGTCGCAGTGGAATAAAAAGACAATATCTATGCCCCTTGGAAAAGTGGTGAAGGTCGCAGTACCTTAACAAGACGGTTTTAATGCCCCTTGGAAGAGACGTGGAAGTCGCAGTGGAATAAAAAGACAATATCAATGCCCCTTGGAAAAGTGGTGGAGGTCGCAGTAGCTTAACAAGACGGTTTTAATGCCACTTGGAAAAGTGGTGGAGATCACAGTAGCTTAACAAGACGGTTTTAATGCCCCTTGGAAGAATGTTGGAGGTCGCAGTGGAATAAAAAAACAATATCAGTGCCCCTTGGAAAAGAGGTGGAGGTCGCAGTAGCTTAACAAGACGGTTTTAATGCCCCTTGGAAAAGTGGTGGAGGTCGCAGTAGCTTAACAAGACGGTGTTAATGCCCCTTCGAAAATTGGTGGAGGTCGCAGTAGCTTAACAAGACCGTTTTAATGCCCCTTGGTAGAGACATGGAGGTCGCAGTAGCTTAACAAGACTGTTTTAATGCCCCTTGGAAAAGACGTGGAGGTCGCAGTAGCTTAACAAGATGGTTTTAATTCCCCTTGGAATAGTGGTGGAGGTCGCAGTATCTTAACAAGACGGTTTTAATGCCCGTTGGAAGAGACGTAGAGGTCGCAGTGGAATAAAAAGAGAATATCAATGCCACTTGGAAAAGTGGTGGAGGTCGAAGTAGCTTAATAAGACGGTTTTAATGCCCCTTGGAAGAGACGTGGATGTCGCAGTGGAATAAAAACACTATATCAATGCCCCTTGGAAAAGTGGTGGAGGTCTCAGTAGCTGAACATGACTGTTTTAATGCCCCTTGGAAGAGACGTGGAGGTCGCAGTAGCTTAACAAGACGGTTTTAATGCCCCTTGGAAAAGACGTGGAGGTCGCAGTAGCTTAACAAGACTGTATTAATTTCCATTGGAATAGTGGTGGAGGTCGCAGTAGCTTAACAAGGCGTTTTTAATGCCCGTTGGAAGAGACGTGGAGGTCGCAGTGGAATAAAAAGACAATATCAATGCCCCTTGGAAAAGTGGTGGAGGTCGAAGTAGCTTAACAAGACGGTTTTAATGCCCCTTGGAAGAGACTTGGATGTCGCAGTGGAATTTAAAGACAATATCAATGCCCCTTGGAAAAGTGGTAGAGTTCGCAGTAGCTTAACTAGACGGTTTTAATGCCCCTTGGAAAAGTGGTGGAGGTCGCAGTAGCTTAACAAGACGGTTTTAATGCCCCTTGGAAGAATGTTGGAGGTCGCAGTGGAATAAAAAGACAATATCAATGCCCCTTGGAAAAGTGGTGGAGGTCGCAGTAGCTTAACAAGACGGTTTTAATGCCCCTTGGAAGAGACGTGGAGGTCGCAGTAGCTTAGCTAGACGGTTTTAATGACCCTTGGAAGAGACGTGGAGGTCGCAGTGGAATGAAAAAACAATATCAATGTCCCTTGGAAAAGTGATGGAGGTCGCAGTAGCTTAACAAGATGGTTTTAATGCCCCTTGGAAGAGACGTGGAGGTCGCAGTAGCTTAACAAGACTGTTTTAATGCCCCTTGGAAGAGACGTCAAGGTCGCAGTAGCTTAACAAGATGGTTTTAATGCCCCTTGAAAAGTGGTGGAGGTCGCAGTAGCTTAACAAGATGGTTTTAATGCCCCTTGGAAGAATGGTGGAGGTCGCAGTGGAACAAAAAGACAATATCAATGCCCCTTGGAAAAGTGGTGGAGGTTGCAGTAGCTTAACAAGACGGTTTTAATGCCCCTTGGAGGAGACATGGAGGTCGCAGTAGCTTAATATGACGGTTTTAATGCCCCTTGGAAGAGACGTGGAGGATGCAGTAGCTTAACAAGCCGATTTTAATGCCCCTTGGAAAAGACGTGGAGGTCGCAGTAGCTTGACAAGACGGTTTTAATTCCCCTTGGAATAGTTGTGGAGGTCGCAGTAGCTTAACAAGACGATTTTATTGCCCGTTGGAAGAGACATGGAGGTCGCAGTGGAATAAAAAGACAATATCAATGCCCCTTGGAAAAGTGGTGGAGGTCGAAGTAGCTTAACAAGACGGTATTAATGCCCCTTGGAAGAGACGTGGAGGTCGCAGTAGCTTAACAAGACGGTTTTAATGCCCCTTGGAAGAGACATGGAGGTCGCAGTAGCTTAACAAGATGGTTTTAATGCCCTTGGAAGAGACGTGGAGGTCGCAGTAGCTTAACAAGATGCTTTTAATGCCCCTTGGAAAAGTGGTGGAGGTCGCAGTAGCTTAACAAGACGGTTTTAATGCCCTTTGGAAGAGACGTGGAGGTCTCAGTAGAATAGAAAGACAATATCAATGCCCCTTGGAAAAGTGGTAGAGGTCGCAGTAGTTTAAAAAGACGGTTTTAATGCCCCTTGGAAGAGACGTGGAGGTCGCAGTAGCTTAACAAGATGGTTTTAATGCCCCTTGGAAAAGTGGTGGAGGTCGCAGTTGCTTAACAACATGGTTTTAATGCAACTTGGTAGAATGGTGGAGGTCGCAGTGGAATAAAAAGACAATATCAATGCCCCTTGGGAAAGTGGTGGAGGTCGCAGTAGCTTAACAAGACGGTTTTAATGCCCCTTGGAAAAGTGGTGTAGATTGCAGTAGCTTAACAAGACGGTTTTAATGCCCCTTGGAAGAGACGTGGAGGTCGCAGTGGAATTAAAAGACAATATCAATGCCCCTTGGAAAAGTGGTGGAGATCACAGTAGCTTAACAAGACGGTTTTAATGCCTCTTGGAAAAGTGGTGGAGGTCGCAGTAGCTTAACAAGACAGTTTTAATGCCCCTTGGAAGAATGGTGGAGGTCGTAGTGGAATAAAAAGACAATATCAACGTCCCTTGGAAAAGTGGTGAAGGTCGCAGTAGCTTAACAAGACGGTTTTAATGCCTCTTGGAAGAGACGTGGAAGTCGCAGTGGAATAAAAAGACAATATCAATGCCTCTTGGAAAAGTAGTGGAGGTCGCCGTAGCTTAACAAGACGGTTTTAATGCCCCTTGGAAAGATGGTGGAGGTCGCAGTAGCTTAACAAGACGGTTTTAATGCCCCTTGGAAGAATGGAGGAGGTCACAGTGGAATAAAAAGACAATATCAATGCCCCTTGGAAAAGTGGTGGAGGTCGCAGTAGCTTAACAAGACGGTTTTAATGCCCCTTGGAAGAGACGTGGAGGTCGCAGTAGCTTAACAAGACGGTTTTAATGCCCCTTGGAAAGATGGTGGAGGTCGCAGTAGCTTAACAAGACGGTTTTAATGCCCCTTGGAAGAATGGTGGAGGTCGCAGTGGAATAAAAAGACAATATCAATGCCCCTTGGAAAAGTGGTGGAGGTCGCAGTAGCTTAACAAGACGGTTTTAATGCCCCTTGGAAGAGACGTGGAGATCGCAGTGGAATAAAAAGACAATATCAATGTCCCTTGGAAAAGTGATGGAGGTCGCAGTAGCTTAACAAGATGGTTTTAATGCCCCTTGGAAGAGACTTGGATGTCGCAGTGGAATTTAAAGACAATATCAATGCCCCTTGGAAAAGTGGTGGAGTTCGCAGTAGCTTAACTAGACGGTTTTAATGCCTCTTGGAAAAGTGGTGGAGGTCGCAGTAGCTTAACAAGACAGTTTTAATGCCCCTTGGAAGAATGGTGGAGGTCGCAGTGGAATAAAAAGACAATATCAACGTCCCTTGGAAAAGTGGTGAAGGTCGCAGTAGCTTAAGAAGACGGTTTTAATGCCCTTTGGAAGAGATGTGGAGGTCGCAGTAGAATAAAAAGACAATATCAATGCCCCTTGGAAAAGTGGTGGAGGTCGCAGTAGTTTAAAAATACGGTTTTAATGCCCCTTGGAAGAGACGTGGAGGTCGCAGTAACTTAACAAGATGGTTTTAATGCCCCTTGGAAGAATGGTGGAGGTCGCAGTGGAATAAAAAGACAATATCTATGCCCCTTGGAAAAGTGGTGGAGGTCGCAGTAGAATAACTAGACGGTTTTAATGCCCCTTGGAAGAATGGTGGACGTCGCTGTGGAATAAAAAGACAATATCAATGCCCCTTGGAAAAGTGGTGGAGGTCGCAGTAGCTTAACAAGACGGTTTTAATGCCCCTTGGAAAAGTGGTGGAGGTTGCAGTAGCTTAACAAGACGGTTTTAATGTCCCTTGGAAGATACGTGGAGGTCGCAGTGGAATTAAAAGACAATATCAATGCCCCTTGGAAAAGTGGTGGAGATCACAGTAGCTTAACAAGACGGTTTTAATGCCTCTTGGAAAAGTGGTGGAGGTCGCAGGAGCTTAACAAGACAGTTTTAATGCCCCTTGGAAGAATGGTGGAGGTCGCAGTGGAATAAAAAGACAATATCTATGCCCCTTGGAAAAGTGGTGAAGGTCGCAGTACCTTAACAAGACGGTTTTAATGCCCCTTGGAAGAGACGTGGAAGTCGCAGTGGAATAAAAAGACAATATCAATGCCCCTTGGAAAAGTGGTGGAGGTCGCAGTAGCTTAACAAGACGGTTTTAATGCCACTTGGAAAAGTGGTGGAGATCACAGTAGCTTAACAAGACGGTTTTAATGCCCCTTGGAAGAATGTTGGAGGTCGCAGTGGAATAAAAAAACAATATCAGTGCCCCTTGGAAAAGAGGTGGAGGTCGCAGTAGCTTAACAAGACGGTTTTAATGCCCCTTGGAAAAGTGGTGGAGGTCGCAGTAGCTTAACAAGACGGTGTTAATGCCCCTTCGAAAATTGGTGGAGGTCGCAGTAGCTTAACAAGACCGTTTTAATGCCCCTTGGTAGAGACATGGAGGTCGCAGTAGCTTAACAAGACTGTTTTAATGCCCCTTGGAAAAGACGTGGAGGTCGCAGTAGCTTAACAAGATGGTTTTAATTCCCCTTGGAATAGTGGTGGAGGTCGCAGTATCTTAACAAGACGGTTTTAATGCCCGTTGGAAGAGACGTAGAGGTCGCAGTGGAATAAAAAGAGAATATCAATGCCACTTGGAAAAGTGGTGGAGGTCGAAGTAGCTTAATAAGACGGTTTTAATGCCCCTTGGAAGAGACGTGGATGTCGCAGTGGAATAAAAACACTATATCAATGCCCCTTGGAAAAGTGGTGGAGGTCTCAGTAGCTGAAAATGACTGTTTTAATGCCCCTTGGAAGAGACGTGGAGGTCGCAGTAGCTTAACAAGACGGTTTTAATGCCCCTTGGAAAAGACGTGGAGGTCGCAGTAGCTTAACAAGACTGTATTAATTTCCCTTGGAATAGTGGTGGAGGTCGCAGTAGCTTAACAAGGCGTTTTTAATGCCCGTTGGAAGAGACGTGGAGGTCGCAGTGGAATAAAAAGACAATATCAATGCCCCTTGGAAAAGTGGTGGAGGTCGAAGTAGCTTAACAAGACGGTTTTAATGCCCCTTGGAAGAGACTTGGATGTCGCAGTGGAATTTAAAGACAATATCAATGCCCCTTGGAAAAGTGGTAGAGTTCGCAGTAGCTTAACTAGACGGTTTTAATGCCCCTTGGAAAAGTGGTGGAGGTCGCAGTAGCTTAACAAGACGGTTTTAATGCCCCTTGGAAGAATGTTGGAGGTCGCAGTGGAATAAAAAGACAATATCAATGCCCCTTGGAAAAGTGGTGGAGGTCGCAGTAGCTTAACAAGACGGTTTTAATGCCCCTTGGAAGAGACGTGGAGGTCGCAGTAGCTTAGCTAGACGATTTTAATGACCCTTGGAAGAGACGTGGAGGTCGCAGTGGAATGAAAAAACAATATCAATGTCCCTTGGAAAAGTGATGGAGGTCGCAGTAGCTTAACAAGATGGTTTTAATGCCCCTTGGAAGAGACGTGGAGGTCGCAGTAGCTTAACAAGACTGTTTTAATGCCCCTTGGAAGAGACGTCGAGGTCGCAGTAGCTTAACAAGATGGTTTTAATGCCCCTTGAAAAGTGGTGGAGGTCGCAGTAGCTTAACAAGATGGTTTTAATGCCCCTTGGAAGAATGGTGGAGGTCGCAGTGGAACAAAAAGACAATATCAATGCCCCTTGGAAAAGTGGTGGAGGTCGCAGTAGCTTAACAAGACGGTTTTAATGCCCCTTGGAGGAGACATGGAGGTCGCAGTAGCTTAATATGACGGTTTTAATGCCCCTTGGAAGAGACTAGGAGGATGAGGTAGCTTAACAAGACGATTTTAATGCCCCTTGGAAAAGACGTGGAGGTCGCAGTAGCTTGACAAGACGGTTTTAATTCCCCTTGGAATAGTTGTGGAGGTCGCAGTAGCTTAACAAGACGGTTTTATTGCCCGTTGGAAGAGACATGGAGGTCGCAGTGGAATAAAAAGACAATATCAATGCCCCTTGGAAAAGTGGTGGAGGTCGAAGTAGCTTAACAAGACGGTATTAATGCCCCTTGGAAGAGACGTGGAGGTCGCAGTAGCTTAACAAGACGGTTTTAATGCCCCTTGGAAGAGACATGGAGGTCGCAGTAGCTTAACAAGATGGTTTTAATGCCCTTGGAAGAGACGTGGAGGTCGCAGTAGCTTAACAAGATGCTTTTAATGCCCCTTGGAAAAGTGGTGGAGGTCGCAGTAGCTTAACAAGACGGTTTTAATGCCCTTTGGAAGAGACGTGGAGGTCGCAGTAGAATAAAAAGACAATATCAATGCCCCTTGGAAAAGTGGTAGAGGTCGCAGTAGTTTAAAAAGACGGTTTTAATGCCCCTTGGAAGAGACGTGGAGGTCGCAGTAGCTTAACAAGATGGTTTTAATGCCCCTTGGAAAAGTGGTGGAGGTCGCAGTAGCTTAACAACATGGTTTTAATGCAACTTGGTAGAATGGTGGAGGTCGCAGTGGAATAAAAAGACAATATCAATGCCCCTTGGGAAAGTGGTGGAGGTCGCAGTAGCTTAACAAGACGGTTTTAATGCCCCTTGGAAAAGTGGTGTAGGTTGCAGTAGCTTAACAAGACGGTTTTAATGCCCCTTGGAAGAGACGTGGAGGTCGCAGTGGAATTAAAAGACAATATCAATGCCCCTTGGAAAAGTGGTGGAGATCACAGTAGCTTAACAAGACGGTTTTAATGCCTCTTGGAAAAGTGGTGGAGGTCGCAGTAGCTTAACAAGACAGTTTTAATGCCCCTTGGAAGAATGGTGGAGGTCGTAGTGGAATAAAAAGACAATATCAACGTCCCTTGGAAAAGTGGTGAAGGTAGCAGTAGCTTAACAAGACGGTTTTAATGCCTCTTGGAAGAGACGTGGAAGTCGCAGTGGAATAAAAAGACAATATCAATGCCTCTTGGAAAAGTAGTGGAGGTCGCCGTAGCTTAACAAGATGGTTTTAATGCCCCTTGGAAAGATGGTGGAGGTCGCAGTAGCTTAACAAGACGGTTTTAATGCCCCTTGGAAGAATGGTGGAGGTCACAGTGGAATAAAAAGACAATATCAATGCCCCTTGGAAAAGTGGTGGAGGTCGCAGTAGCTTAACAAGACGGTTTTAATGCCCCTTGGAAGAGACGTGGAGGTCGCAGTAGCTTAACAAGACGGTTTTAATGCCCCTTGGAAAGATGGTGGAGGTCGCAGTAGCTTAACAAGACGGTTTTAATGCCCCTTGGAAGAATGGTGGAGGTCGCAGTGGAATAAAAAGACAATATCAATGCCCCTTGGAAAAGTGGTGGAGGTCGCAGTAGCTTAACAAGACGGTTTTAATGCCCCTTGGAAGAGACGTGGAGATCGCAGTGGAATAAAAAGACAATATCAATGTCCCTTGGAAAAGTGATGGAGGTCGCAGTAGCTTAACAAGATGGTTTAATGCCCCTTGGAAGAGACGTGGAGGTCGCAGTAGCTTAACAAGACTGTTTTAATGCCCCTTGGAAGAGACGTCGAGGTCGCAGTAGCTTAACAAGATGGTTTTAATGCCCCTTGAAAAGTAGTGGAGGTCGCAGTAGCTTAACAAGATGGTTTTAATGCCCCTTGGAAGAATGGTGGAGCTCGCCGTGGAATAAAAAGACAATATCAATGCCCCTTGGAAAAGTGGTGGAGGTCGCAGTAGCTTAACAAGACGGTTTTAATACCCCTTGGAAGAGACGTGGAGGTCGCAGTAGCTTAACAAGACGGTTTTAATGCCCCTTGGAAAAGTTGTGGAGGTCGCAGTATCTTAACAAGACGGTTTTAATGCCCCTTGGAAGAGACGTGGAGGTCGCAGTAGAATAAAAAGACAATATCAATGTCCCTTGGAAAAGTGGTGGAGGTCGCAGTAGTTTAAAAAGACGGTTTTAATGCCCCTTGGAAGAGACATGGAGGTCGCAGTAGCTTAACAAGATGGTTTTAATGCCCCTTGGAAAAGTGGTGGAGGTCGCAGTAGCTTAACAAGACGGTTTTAATGCCCCTTGGAAGAATGGTGGAGGTCGCTGTGGAATAAAAAGACAATATCAAAGCCTTTTTTCGAAAAGTGGTGAAGATCACAGTAACTTAACAAGACGGTTTTAATGCCCCTTGGAAAAGTGGTGGAGGTCGCAGTAGCTTAACAAAATGGTTTTAATGCCCCTTGGAAGAGACGTGGAGGTCGCATTAGCTTAACAAGACAGTTTTAATGCCCCTTGGAAGAGACGTGGAGGTCACAGTAGCTTAACAAGACGGTTTTAATTCCCCTTGGAAAAGTGGTGGAGGTCGCAGTAGCTTAACAAGATTGTTTTAATGCCCCTTGGAAGAGACATGGTGGTCTCATTGGAATAAAAAGACAATATCAATGCCCCTTGGAAAGTGGTGGAGGTCGCAGTAGCTTAACAAGACGGTTTTAATGCCTCTTGGAAAAGTGGTGGAGGTCGCAGTAGTTTAACAAGACGGTTTTAATGCCCCTTGGAAGAATATTGGAGGTCGCAGTGGAATAAAAAGACAATATCAATGCCCCTTGGAAAAGTGGTGGAGGTTGCAGTAGCTTAACAAGACGGTTTTAATGCCCCTTTCAAGAGGCATGCAGTGCAGCATATTAAAATCATTATTCCCATTATTGGGGAGTGGGTCTCCCATAGTCTTTGCCTATGCCTTCCAAGCAAAAGCTGCCAAAAATTAGGACGGAGGAACTTGCAATGCTGGCAACATGGACCACGGTCACCCTGGTGGTATAGTGGTGGTGGAGGCTGAGGACAAGGAGAAGAGCAAAATACAGTCGAAATGAGGAAGCGTATACCCATGTGTGGGTGTGAAGCGGTGCATGGGAATACACCTCCCGAAATAAGACAATGGATTTGACTTTATGTTACTCTGCTGTCATTTGGTGGTGATGAGAAGTCTGGCCCAATCCAGCCTTGTTCATTTTAATAAGGGTCAGCTTGTCAGCATTGTCAGTTGACAGGCGAGTGCGCTTATCAGTTATAATTCCCCCAGCGTCACTAAAAACACGCTCTGATAACACGCTAGCTGCAGGGCAGGCCAGGACGTCCAAGGCGTACAGAGCGAGTACATTCCAAGTGTCCAGCTTGGATACCCAATAATTAAAAGGCACAGAGGAATCCCAGAGGACGCTGGTACGGTCGGCAAGGTACTCTCACCATCTTTTGAAACTTTCCACTCCTTGTGAGAGTACCCCGCACCTCAGGGCCTGTAAGCTGGGCGGGTCTAAGAAAACTGTCCCAGAATGTTGACAGTGTTCCCCTGCCTCTGCTGGATTGGAGTTGCGTCTCTCTCGCATGTACGCCTTTTTGGTCAACGAACTGTGACCTCTGCCGCTAGCGTGGTCAGATGTGAATTTTTTTAACAGTTCTGCAGCAAGGGCCTTCTGGTACTGGCCCATTTTTGTAGACCTCTCCACCTCAGGAATAAGAGAGTGAAAGTTCTCCTTGTAGCGGGGGTCTAAAAGTGTCACCAACCAGTAATGACTGTCACCCAACATTTTGACAACGCGAGGGTCACGGTTAAGGCAGCGTAACATAAAGTCAGCCATGCGTGCCAGACTGGTAACGGGCAAGACTTCCGTGTCCTCACCAAGATGATGACTGACCATGCTCTCCTCCTCCTCCTCCTTCCCCCTGTCTTCAGACCACCCACGCTGAACCGACTGTATGACTGTGGGGGCAACTCTGACTGACATAGGGCCCGCAATCCTCGGTGTGGGGAGGATGTGTTCCATCCCAAGGTCCGACTGGGTCCCAGCTTCCACTATGTTTACCCAGTGTGCCATCAGGGAGATGTACCGTCCCTGACCACAAGCACTCGTCTACGTGTCCGTTGTCAGGTGGACTCTCCCAGTAACTGCGTTGTTGAGGGCACGGCAGATGTTTTGGTACACGTGCTTGTGTAGTGCGGGGATGGCACACCGGGCAAAATAGTGTCGGCTGGGGACCGAGTACCGAGGGACGGCCACCGCCATAAGGTTGTGGAAGGATTCCGTCCCAACCAGCCTAAAAGGCAGCATTTCCAACGCAAGCAGTCGTGAAATGTGCGAATTTAGGACTGTGGCCTGTGGGGCGTTGGCTGCGAATTTGCGCTTTTGTTCAAAGCTCTGGGATATGGACAATTGAATGCTGCGGTGGGACGTGGACGTTGATGCTGTTTCTTGAGAAGCTGCCATAACAAGTGAAGACTGAGAAGAGGGGGCATCTTTGCATGCAGTATGGACAGGGGATTGCCTTGCACGCACAACAGGGGGTCCTATTACACGCACAACAGTTGAAGAAGCAGTGGTGACACCCGCTGACACTGGTCGTGGACCCTGGGGTTCGCCCCACAAAGTCGGGTGCTTTGCTGACATGTGACTGATCATGCTGGTGGTGGTAAGGCTGGTAGTTTTGTCACCCCTGCTGATGCTGGCATGGCAGGTGGTACAAATGGCCTTTTTGGGGTTATCAGCAGAGTCTTTAAAAAAATTCCAGACTCTGGAAGACCTACCGGTTGTACTGGCAACGTCCCTCATGTTGGTGTTACAGGGAACTGTTGCCCGCCTTCTGTGTGCGGCCAACACACTGCTTCTTCCTGCCTGTTGGGGTACTCTGCCTCCTTCCCCCTGTGTGCTTCTGGCCTCGCTCTGCGTGTCCTCCTGCCACGTTGGGTCAGTTACTAGATCGTCCACCACCTCCTTCTCTTCCACTTGCGCACCACGATCCTCCTCCTCACTTCGTGGCAATAGTGTCTCGTCATCGTCCACCTCTTGTGACAAATTGCCAGCGTTGACTTCCTGTGGCCGTGGCTGTTCAAATATTTGGGCATCGCTACATGGGATCTCCTGTTCCACCACTTCAAGCAGAGCAGGCGAGGGGCACAAATATGGAAATGGACCAGTGAACAGCTCTTCAGAGTGTCCAAGTGTGGGATCAGTTGCTGTCTGACGACACTCGGCATGGTGGGAGGAAGGAGCATCAGGGTGAGGAGGAGTATGCGGTCGAGACTCACGGCTACTAAAACTTGACCGTGTGGAAGACAGACCGGAGGTGGTGGTGCCCAGGAAACTGGAAGTATTATCTGCTATCCAATTAATAACCTGTTCACACTGATCAGTTCGCAATTCTGGTGTTGTAATGCGCTTCCCTAGTAATTCGGTCAAGAAGTGGGAGCGAGAAGATGTGGTTGTTGGTTGTGGCACATTTTCACCTTGGCCACGGCCCCGTCCTCTACACGCACCATTACCAGAACGTCCAGTTCCACGTCCCTTGCCTTAGACATTGTAAATGAAGTAAAATAGCTTACACTCGCACTATCAATGGAAAAAAGTTTATAAAAAGGAGATTAGAACCATGGAAGAGGAAAACCACAGTTCTATTTCTCTGGCCTACACGAGAATCTTTTAAACAGATATATTTGTGTCTGAACAGTCAGGGAGACACTATTACAGTTTTTTTTACGGCAAAAAATGCCAAAAGCAGGATAATTCTGAGATTTGACCCGTGGAACTGCAAAACCACAGTTCTATTTCTCTGGCCTACACCAGACTCTTTTAAACAGATATATTGGTGTCTGACCAGTCAGGGAGACACTATTACAGTTTTTTTTTTACGGCAAAAAAATGCCAAAAGCAGGATAATACAGAGATTTGACCCATGGAACTGCAAAACCACAGTTCTATTTCTGTGGCCTACACCAGACTCTTTTAAACAGATATATTGGTGTCTGACCAGTCAGGGAGACACTATTCCAGTTTTTTTTTACGGTAAAAAATGCCAAAAGCAGGATAATTCTGAGATTTGACCCGTGGAACTGCAAAACCACAGTTCTATTTCTGTGGCCTACACCAGACTCTTTTAAACAGATATATTGGTGTCTGACCAGTCAGGGAGACACTATTACAGTTTTTTTTACGGCAAAAAATGCCAAAAGCAGGATAATTCTGAGATTTGACCCGTGGAACTGCAAAACCACAGTTCTATTTCTCTGGCCTACACCAGACTCTTTTAAACAGATATATTGGTGTCTGACCAGTCAGGGAGACACTATTACAGTTTTTTTTTTACGGCAAAAAAATGCCAAAAGCAGGATAATACAGAGATTTGACCCATGGAACTGCAAAACCACAGTTCTATTTCTGTGGCCTACACCAGACTCTTTTAAACAGATATATTGGTGTCTGACCAGTCAGGGAGACACTATTCCAGTTTTTTTTTACGGTAAAAAATGCCAAAAGCAGGATAATGCAGAGATTTGACCAGTGGAACTGCAAAACCACAGTTCTATTTCTCTGGCCTACACCAGACTCTTTTAAACAGATATATTGGTGTCTGACCAGTCAGGGAGACACTATTACAGTTTTTTTTTACGGTAAAAAATGCCAAAAGCAGGATAATGCAGAGATTTGACCAGTGGAACTGCAAAACCACAGTTCTATTTCTCTGGCCTACACCAGACTCTTTTAAACAGATATATTGGTGTCTGACCAGTCAGGGAGACACTATTACAGTTTTTTTTACAGCAAAAAATGCCAAAAGCAGGATAATACAGAGATTTGACCCGTGGAACTGCAAAACCACAGTTCTATTTCTCTGGCCTACACCAGACTCTTTTAAACAGATATATTGGTGTCTGACCAGTCAGGGAGACACTATTACAGTTTTTTTTTACGGCAAAAAATGCCAAAAGCAGGATAATACAGAGATTTGACCAGTGGAACTGGAAAACCACAGTTCTATTTCTCTGGCCTACACAGACTCTTTTAAACAGATATATTGGTGTCTGACCAGTCAGGGAGACACTATTACAGGTTTTTTTTACGGCAAAAAAATGCCAAAAGCAGGATAATACAGAGATTTGACCCGTGGAACTGCAAAACCACAGTTCTATTTCTCTGGCCTACACCAGACTCTTTTAAACAGATATATTGGTGTCTGACCAGTCAGGGAGACACTATTACAGTTTTTTTTTACGGCAAAAAATGCCAAAAGCAGGATAATACAGAGATTTGACCCGTGGAACTGCAAAACCACAGTTCTATTTCTCTGGCCTACACCAGACTCTTTTAAACAGATATATTGGTGTCTGACCAGTCAGGGAGACACTATTACAGTTTTTTTTTACGGCAAAAAATGCCAAAAGCAGGATAATACAGAGATTTGACCCATGGAACTGCAAAACCACAGTTCTATTTCTCTGGCCTACACCAGACTCTTTTAAACAGATATATTGGTGTCTGACCAGTCAGGGAGACTCTATTACAGTTTTTTTTTTCAGCAAAAAATGCCAAAAGCAGGATAATACAGAGATTTGACCCGTGGAACTGCTAAACCACAGTTCTATTTCTCTGGCCTACACCAGACTCTTTTAAACAGATATATTGGTGTCTGAACAATCACAGACACACTCAATTTTTTTTTTTTTGGGGGGGATGATACCATAAGGTTAATAAGACGCGTATTTGTACAGTCTGACTGAGGGAAAAAAAAAATACAGGATTTAGATGAAAAAAAAAAGAATTTTTCCTGGCCCCTGAGACCGGGGGATAAGTCTAGCAATTTGACCAACAGGAGCACACAGGACTGTAATGCAGCGTTTGCTGGTATAACCACTGCGTCTCCTATACAGCCTGCCTGCCTGATATCTGGGATGGATATTGTTATGTTCTGCTACCAGAGCTAAGGAAAGAGAGGAGATCTGTCCCTACGATAGAACTCAGCTGAATCCCTACGATGTAACAGGGAACCTGATCCTGCGATCAGACCTGCTAAAGTCCTAAGCTAGTCTGTACGAAGACCTATAGATGTGGGGGAGGAATCCCTACAAGTACTAAGGACTGGGAGGAATATGGGACACCTCCTAACTGAAATAGTAGCAGACAGACGAACAAACAAAATATAAAGAACATAGAGGTCAGTAAACCAAGCAAACTAACAGAGCAAGACACAGAGCACAGGCTAGCTAGAAAGTAGATATACAATGAAGTCCAGCAAAGCCAGAAGGGCGGAGCAGGATTAAATAGGCCAACAAGGTCATGTGACCAGCAAAGGAAAAAAAACCTAACAGCAAGGTTCTAACAGTACCCCCCCTTCTAAGAGGATCCTCCGGATCCCCTAGGACCAGGCTTATCAGGAAATCTCCTGTGAAACGCTCTGATAAGTCTGGACGCGGAAACATCATCTGACCTCACCCAAGAGTTATCCTCGGGTCCGAAACCTTTCCAGGCCACAAGATACTGCAAACTACCTCTATACCGTCTAGAGTCAAGGATGCGAGAAATTTCATATTCCCCGTCCTCCACCACCGGAGGAACAGAGGCAGAGGCGTCACCATCCGACACAACAGCTTTTTTTAACAGAGAGACATGAAAGACCGGATTAATTCTCCAGGAGGTAGGAACCTCCAACCTAACAGCAGATTGGTTGACAACCTGAAGCACCTTAAAGGGCCCTACAAACTTGGGACCCAATTTCTTAGAAGGAATCCTCAACCGCAGATTCCTAGAGGACAACCAAACCATGTCACCAACAGCGAACAAAACCTCCTGTCGTTTCCTATCAAAGTAGTCTTTAGATTTTCTGTTGGCCTCCTGAAGATTACCACGCACATCCGTCCAAACTCTTTCCAAATCACCGGAAAAATTCTCCTCCTCAGGCACGGCAGATCCCAACTTGGAGAACGACCCAAACGACGGATGTCTCCCAGAACAACAAAAAAAAGGCGAACAACCAGCAGAAGAAGATGTATGATTGTTCAGAGCAAATTCGGCAAGTGGCAGAAACTCAGACCACCCCTCTTGATTGTCTGCCACAAAACAACGCAAAAACTGCTCAACATCCTGGTTTTTCCTTTCTGTCTGGCCATTAGATTCAGGATGATATCCGGACGAAAACGACAAATGAATTCCCAACCTGTCACAAAAGGCACGCCAAAAACGAGCCACGAACTGAGGACCCCTATCAGAAACAATGTCAGTAGGAACGCCATGAAGTCTGACAATTTCCTTGACAAAGGCCTTAGCGAGAGTTTTAGCGCAGGGCAGTTTGATGAAGGGAACCAAGTGACACATCTTACTAAAACGGTCCACGACCACCCAGATGACAGTAAAACCCTCAGAGGGGGGAAGGTCAGTTATAAAGTCCATAGCCAAATGTGTCCAAGGAGCACTGGGGACCTCCAAAGGACAAAGCAACCCCGCAGCAGGAGTATGTGAGGACTTAGATCTAGCACATACAGTACATTGGCGTACCCACTTAATGACTTCCTTCTGCCATCCAGGCCACCAAAAACTGCGACCCACCAGTCTCTTGGTCTCAGAGATTCCGGGATGACCTGCCAACCGAGATTCGTGACACTCAACAAACAAATCTCTCCTAAAGGTCCCAGGCACAAACAACCTCCCATGAGGAGTGTTAGATGGGGCATTCTCCTGAGCTTTAAGAATCTCATCTTCCAAAACGGAGTCTAAAGCAGCTATCACAACACCTTCTTGTAAAATGTTTTCCTCTTTCTCAGCACCGACTATGGGAGAAAAACTGCGAGACAAGGCATCCGCCTTAACATTCTTAGTACCAGGGATGTAAGTAACGGAGAAATTAAACCGCGAGAAAAACAGTGCCCACCTAGCCTGACGGGCATTCAGGCGCTTGGCAGCGTCAAGATATATCAGATTTTTATGATCCGTAAGAACCTGAACGGGAAATTCCGCACCTTCCAAGAAGTGGCGCCAGTGTTCAAATGCGAGTTTAATAGCCAATAATTCCCGATTACCAATATCGTAATTCAATTCAGTCTCCGAAAATTTTTTTGAAAAAAAGGCACAGGGATGTAATCCATCCCCGTTATCCTGAGACAATACTGCGCCAACCCCCACAGAGGAAGCATCAACCTCAACCAAAAACGGCCTAGTAACATCAGGCTGCATAAGGATGGGAGCAGAGGTGAACCTCTCCTTGAGATACACAAAAGCTTCAATGGCCTCAGAAGACCACTGAACCGCATCAGCACCTTTCCTGGTGAGATCAGTCAGAGGTTTGACAATACTAGAAAAATTTTTTATGAATTTTCTATAGTAATTGGCGAAACCCAAAAACCTCCGTATCGATTTCAAACCAATAGGCCTAGGCCATTCCTGCACAGCCTGAACCTTAACCGGATCCATCTCAAAACCTTTGCTGGAGATAATGTAGCCCAAAAAACTAATTCTCTGTACAGCGAACTCACATTTCTCCAGCTTAGCAAAAAGCGAATTGTCCATTAATAACTGTAATACCTCACGCACGCTCCGCCAATGAGACTCCAGATCTGGCGAATAAATCAAAATGTCATCCAAATACACAACCACATTTTTACCGATCAAAGGTCTAAGGATGTCATTAATCAGATTCTGAAAAAATGCAGGAGCATTAGTAAGACCAAAAGGCATAACCAGATTCTCAAAATGACCCACAGGAGTGTTAAAAGCAGTCTTCCATTCATCACCCTCCTTCATGCGCAACAGATTGTATGCCCCCTTAAGGTCAATTTTAGAGAACCACTTGGCCCCCAATAACTGGTTAAACAGATCAGGAATCAATGGCAGTGGGTAAGGATTGCGTACCGTAATTTTGTTAATCTCACGAAAATCCAGACAAGGACGTAAACCGCCGTCCTTTTTTTTTTACAAAAAAAAATCCAACCGCCACAGGAGACTTAGAGGGCCTAATGTGACCGGCGGCCAAACTTGTCTGTATGTATTCCTCCAAAGCCTTCCTCTCAGGAATAGTAAGGTTAAATAAACGACTTTTAGGAAGAGTCGCTCCAGGGACAAATTCAATAGAACAATCATAGTCTCTATGGGGAGGCAAAACCTGCGATTCCTTCTCAGAAAAAACTCTCCAAAAATCCTGAATAGGAACAGGCAATTCTCCCCTATCCAAAGCTGCAATACGCCCGTTACAACACTTGTCATAACATTTATGGCTCCAGGATTTAATTTCACTGGTAGACCAATCCAGTACAGGATTGTGAAATTTTAACCAGGGCAAACCCAATATTACTGGAGAAGGCAAGTTATTCAACACTACCAAATCCAATTTCTCATGGTGAACACCATTAATAGTGAGAGGAAATTCACTGACCTTGAGAGTAATATTCTTCAAAGGGGAGCCATCCACAGAAACCACAGCAATGGGGGATGATAAAGGTTCAGGTTTTAAATTGAGTTTTTCCACGAATCCCCCATCAATTACATTCAGTGTAGACCCGTAATCAACAAACACCCGAAATTCCATTAATTTTTCCTGAGCAATCGTGGAAGCAGCTAAAAATATACCCTTGGAATTTAAACAGGCAATACGGGCGTGACTGACCATTTTTTTTTCTTTCTTCATACGAAGCTCACAGCCTTTAATCAAATGACCAGATTTTCCGCAATAGAAACACAAGCCTTTCGAAAAACGACGGTCTTTTTCTTGAGAGCGAGGTGCCACCGATCCAATCTCCATCGGTTCACCACTGTTAGTACACACATTATCATAACCAGAAACTGACATAGCAGAGGATTTGCTCTCATTAACCCTAGCACGCAGTCTTCTATCCACCCGTATAGCTAATTGCATAGCCTGTTGCAAATCCTCAGGTGTAGGATAAGCAATTAGCAGGTCTTTAACCCTTTCACTGAGCCCAGCAAGAAATAGACTTTTCAGAGCAGAATCGTTCCACCCTGTTTGAGTGGACCAACGACGAAAATGTGTACAATATTTTTCGACATTACCTGATCCTTGTTTTAAACGTCTCAACTCAGTCTCAGCTGATGCGACACGGTCAGGATCATCATATAATAGTCCTAAAGCAGAAAAAAAACTATCCACTGATCTGAAGCATGTATCACTAGGTTGCAAAGAAAAGGCCCACTCCTAAGGCTCTTTGCGCAAAAGTGACATTATGAACCCTACGCGCTGGGATTCATCCCCAGAGGACTTGGGTCTCAAACGAAAATACAATAAGCAAGCATTTTTAAATGAAAAAAATTCTCGATGTTCACCAAAAAATAAATCCGGCAAACATACCTTAGGCTCCAAGAAATGTGCTCCAGAACAGTTACTCACGTGCTGACGGAGCTCGGTCACTTCCAGAGAGAGTCCCTGCAGGCGATGAGCCAAATCCTGAACCGACACCATGATGGAACAGAAAAATCTTTCCTTAGAGAATTTGCTGGCTGGACTTACTGTTATGTTCTGCTACCAGAGCTAAGGAAAGAGAGGAGATCTGTCCCTACGATAGAACTCAGCTGAATCCCTACGATGTAACAGGGAACCTGATCCTGCGATCAGACCTGCTAAAGTCCTAAGCTAGTCTGTACGAAGACCTATAGATGTGGGGGAGGAATCCCTACAAGTACTAAGGACTGGGAGGAATATGGGACACCTCCTAACTGAAATAGTAGCAGACAGACGAACAAACAAAATATAAAGAACATAGAGGTCAGTAAACCAAGCAAACTAACAGAGCAAGACACAGAGCACAGGCTAGCTAGAAAGTAGATATACAATGAAGTCCAGCAAAGCCAGAAGGGCGGAGCAGGATTAAATAGGCCAACAAGGTCATGTGACCAGCAAAGGAAAAAAAACCTAACAGCAAGGTTCTAACAGATATTAGTCCTGAGAAGGACTGTTTGTTTGATTTGGCAGGCTTTAGAGACCCTACACTACCTATTTCAGCACTCTCCCTACACTGTCTGATCCCGGGCGACTGTGTCCAAGATGGTGGCGCCCGGTTTTAAATACTCGAGGTGACGCTGTGCGGCCAGCCAATCACTGTAATCCCCACAAACAACATGGCTGCGGCATTACAGTGACTGGCTGGCAATCCCTGCATGTTCATTGGCTCTGTAAAGAGCGCCAAATGTGCAGGGCGGAGACCCGAGCTCCCGCCCGAGTAACCCGGAAATGCTCGGTGCTCGCCGAACATCCAGAGTAGTGAGATGCTCGGACGAGTAACGAGCAGTGTCGAGCATGCTCGCTCAACACTACACCTTAGACATCAGAAGGTGCATTATCCAATACTTAGAGGCCACAGGAGAGTGTAGAAAGGATAGGGCTCTTTGTGTGTTTCCAGGGACCTCGGAAGAGACAAAAAGCTTCCAAGGGCACGCGATAGCAGAATTGGAGCTTGGTCGACAGCTTAAGAACAATCAATGAAGGAGGCGATGTGTATAGCTCAGTTCTTTAGCGTATATGGACATGAAATATGGCCTTGATTACTACCTTGACCTTCATAATAACATTTATAATTATTTTATAATGGGGGAAAAAATATGTGTTATTGATAACAGTGTCAGTGTTATGGCTGCCAGCAAAACAGCCTCTAAAATGTACATGAGAGTATCAACCCTAATGGGGCCTTCACTCCTGCATTAGATAGTATGATGAGTAACTGTTACTTATCCTTTGTTCACACTTATATAACACTGGAGCACAGACCCAGGGAAAACAGCATTTAAAATAAGCTCTGGAGGCAGATTCTTAGGGAGATCTGTGTCCGGTCCAGAGATCTTAACAGCTTATTTGCATATTAAGAAAAATGTGGATTTCTCTGGAATAAGATATCAGATTGCAGATATCAAAGAACAGTTTCTGAACTGTCTATGACCTGAATGTCAATGTACTGTATATGACTTGAAAGAGTTGATCCTACTGATAGATTCCCTTTGACTGTGCCCAGTATTCTGGGTGCCTTTTGCATGCTGGGAAAAGAACGACGTGGGCGCAAATTAGAGATTGATTGCCATATAGGACCGGACCAGTGCGAATCAAATATCTCATCTGTAGCCTTAAATATTCAACTCTTTTCATGAGTCCTGGGATGATCCAAAGTATGTTTGTGGATGAACTACTATTGTAAGCACAAGCTGTAAAATCTGTATAATGTTGTGAGGACATCTTCATTTTGTGGTCCAGCAAAAGAACCAAATTTGGATTTTTTATTGAAAAACTAAAAGATAATATGATCAGACATGAGCTCCTCTTCATATTTAGAGGCAGATGGGAGGTTTGTCACCCAATGTCATTTAAAATCCAGCCCCTTCCCACCATCGGACTTATAACAGTTGCCTTCCCTTCCTCTATGGTAGGCACACTTACCATGAATGATTCCACTAACAGCATTATACTGGAGAAGTAAAATATTCAGAATTTCTTATGTTTCTATATTCTTTTAGAACATTTCAAAAGAGAAGAAGGGATTCCAGTTTCAAAATTTTGCAAATTAATTTATTCCAGGAAAATGGATTCCATAACAGAGGTGGATACAACAATGCGTTCCGAACGCTGAACCTGGGTTCTTTATCGAAGCTCTTTTAGATGTTTCTAATAATTTCAGAATGTATGAAAGAAGCTATTGGTCCTGTGTTCTTCCACTTTGTGTTGAAGGTCTGAGGCTAATGTGCTGTAAATGGCTGTATATGATGCAGCTGGGGAAACCCTGGGACTTATTCCCCAGAGTGAGCTGGGTATCTGCATTGTGGACAGAGGGAATCCTTTTTACCTTGCAGCATAATGGTGTGTTGCGGTCTGAGTCTGGAGACTAGATATTGATTAGCTGATGAAATATGTATGGACAGGAACAGTATGTAATCTGTTTGCAGTAAAGGGATTCCCATAAGAATTTACAGATGTTCTCCATGCAAAGTTTATGGTTTTGCAAAAATGAATCTACAATGATCAGCAAATCTGAAAGGTAAAAGGATTCAGCTTGCATCATCACACTGATTTGTAAGCTTCTGTTGGAAGCTTCCAAGCAATGGCATTACGGAGAAAAACAGTGGCACGCTGCAGAGTATCATTTTCTATAGAATTAAAAAAAATTATAATTGAAGCATCCCTGCCCAGTTGTTGTCTAAAGAAAATTATTTTGCCATCAATCAGGCAAATTGGGCTATATATATAGTACAGACCAAAAGTTTGGACACACCTTCTCATTTAAAGATTTTTCTGTATTTTCATGACTATGAAAATTGTACATTCACACTGAAGGCATCAAAACTATGAATTAACACATGTGGAATTACTTAACAAAAAAGTGTGAAACAACTGAAAATATGTCTTATATTCTAGGTTCTTCAAAGTAGCCACCTTTTGCTTTGATGACTGCTTTGCACACTCTTGGCATTCTCTTGATGAGCTTCAAGAGGTAGTCACCGGAAATGGTCTTCCAACAATCTTGAAGGAGTTCCCAGAGATGCTTAGCACTTGTTGGCACTTTTGCCTTCACTCTGCGGTCTAGCTCACCCCAAACCATCTCGATTGGGTTCAGGTCTGGTGACTGTGGAGGCCAGGTCATCCGACGTAGCACCCCATCACTCTCCTTCTTGGTCAAATAGCCCTTACACAGCCTGGAGGTGTGTTTGGGGTCATTGTCCTGTTGAAAAATAAATGATGGTCCAACTAAACGAAAACCAGATGGAATAGCATGCCGCTGCAAGATGCTGTGGTAGCCATGCTGGTTCAGTATGCCTTCAATTTTGAATAAATCCCCAACAGTGTCACCAGCAAAGCACCCCCACACCATCACACCTCCTCCTCCATGCTTCACGGTGGGAATCAGGCATGTAGAGTCCATCCGTTCACCTTTTCTGCGTTGCACAGACACGGTGGTTGGAACCAAAGATCTCAAATTTGGACTCATCAGACCAAAGCACAGATTTCCACTGGTCTAATGTCCATTCCTTGTGTTCTTTAGCCCAAACAAGTCTCTTTTGCTTGTTGCCTGTCCTTAGCAGTGGTTTCCTAGCAGCTATTTTACCATGAAGGCCTGCTGCACAAAGTCTCCTCTTAACAGTTGTTGTAGAGATGTGTCTGCTGCTAGAACTCTGTGTGGCATTGACCTGGTCTCTAATCTGAGCTGCTGTTAACCTGCGATTTCTGAGGCTGGTGACTCGGATAAACTTATCCTCAGAAGCAGAGGTGACTATTGGTCTTCCTTTCCTGGGGCGGTCCTCATGTGAGCCAGTTTCTTTGTAGCGCTTGATGGTTTTTGCAACTGTACTTGGGGACACATTCAAAGTTTGCCCAATTTTTCGGACTGACTGACCTTCATTTCTTAAAGGAATGATGGCCACTCGTTTTTCTTTACTTAGCTGCTTTTTTCTTGCCATAATACAAATTCTAACAGTCTATTCAGTAGGACTATCAGCTGTGTATCCACCTGACTTCTGCACAACACAACTGATGGTCCCAACCCCATTTATAAGGCAAGAAATCCCACTTATTAAACCTGACAGGGCACACCTGTGAAGTGAAAACCATTTCCGGTGACTACCTCTTGAAGCTCATCAAGAGAATGCCAAGAGTGTGCAAAGCAGTCATCAAAGCAAAAGGTGGCTACTTTGAAGAACCTAGAATATAAGACATATTTTCAGTTGTTTCACACTTTTTTGTTAAGTATATAATTGCACATGTGTTAATTCATAGTTTTGAAGCCTTCAGTGTGAATGTACAATTTTCATAGTCATGAAAATACAGAAAAATCTTTAAATGAGAAGGTGTGTCCAAACTTTTGGTCTGTACTGTACATCCATATAACCCTCTGCGACCACGATCGTTACACCTCTGATAGTCACACTATACACCCAGGTGAGGCTATGTTAGCTGATCCCCTGTCACTGCCTGGTCTATAGCGGAAGGCAATATGAAATGAGGGACTTCCAGCTCAACGATTGTATAACCTTGTGACCCGGAGCACGGAGAGACGCCCTGTTATAGCATCGACATGTAGCTGAAAAATGGAAGAAGAATCTAGCTCGGGGGTAAGTGGTTTCTTTATTCAAGTAAGTATGGTACAAAGGATTAAGGATAAAATCTTCATGTCATGGGTGCTAAGGCACCTGAAATGCGTGGATGCTATTGCTAACATGAAGATTTTGCCCGTGAACTGGATTCCTCCTCCATTTTTAACATATGCCAATGCCATAGAAGTTAAATGGATTATTACATGCAGTGAATTTATGGTTACCATACAGTCAGGCTGCTGTTTTTTGGCTTGCGAATTGGTCAATACTAAATAATCTGGTTTAACTGCATGCAAATGTTATATGAATGGTGCCTGTGCAGTAATGTTGCAGCAAATAATACCATTGCTTTGGGATTCCTTTAAATACCAAAACTCTATAATTGGTGATTAAAAATGTATTTAAAATCAATTTAGTGATTCACTAACAAACAACGTGTTTCTAGGGTTAAGCAAAAGATGCCTGAGAGCAAGTAACTTCCAGCGTGTATAATCATGTCTGCATAGTTGTGTCCTCTGCCTCATTTCTAACCATCCTCCCTGCTTGCACTATGGGTCACATAGCATGTCTTATTATTTTTAATATACATTTGCTTCTGCCTATCTAATCTATGCCTCTATCTGTCACTCCTTTCCTTTTTACAAAACTGTATTCTTCTTCTGATAGCACATACACTCTATCTTTCACTAACCCCCGCCTCTCAAGAAACCACAGCCTGCGGTCCTGTTCTTCCTTATTTATTAAAGACTCCACACCCTCGTCTATGTTTCCTGTCTTCTTCAGGTACATAGTTTAAAGGCTGCAGCCCTTAAATGCTTCTGAGTAAGAAAAGACCAGGTCATCTTCAGCGTTAAAGTGTATTTTAGGCAAGGAAGGATTTTTACGGTAAGAAGCTCATGGGTCACTAAGATCATATCTATCTATCTATCTATCTGTCTGTCTGTCTGTCTGTCTGTCTGTCTGTCTATCTATCTATGTGTCTGTCTGTCAATCTGTCTGTCTATCTAGCTATCTATCTGTCTGTGTGTTTGTCTATCATCTGCAATATGTGTGAACCTCTCATATATTTATACCTCTCCATGCAATTTAACACAACTAATATTGAGTATGACTTATTTTGCATATCATTGCTCAGTCCTTCAATTTAATATATATTTAATAAACAGAGGAATTTATTTTCATTATTTCTGTTTAGAATGATTATTTGTTTCATCCCTTTGGTTTTCGGACATGATCTTTCAAACTTTCTTTGGCTATAGAAATCATGAGTTAAAATGTTTTCAAAGACTTTACCGACATTAACAATTTCGAAATCAGAAGTAAGAACAAAAGGCATGATTTCCTGGATGAGAGCAGGACAAGAGCTACATGTTGTAAGCAGGTTGCTTAACCACATGACTGGCATTGTTCACATTATGTCTTCTCTTAAGGTGGTCATACACGCTATGCAACAGTAGATTAATGGTTGAACAACTGTTGAATGATCGATTGTCTGCTGAATGATCATTAAATGAAGTAGCCATACGTATTTAATTCCCTATTGCTCCTTACAGTCGCTCAACCTACCTATATTTTGAATTATACCCAGCAAACGATCTCTCTGAACCTTCTTGAAGGAAAGATCATCGTTCATGGATGAAAGATCCTTTATCTGACTTTTGTCTTTTTCCAGCGCATGACACTCTGTCATCATTTGGCTAAAACAACCTTTTTTGGTAAATTTCACTGAATGAATGTGCGTTATATTTGGACTGTCCATTTTACACCGTACTCCATTTGGTAGGGTGCCCGAGTAGGATCACAGTGTGGAAGAGAGCAGACAGAAGATGTAAAGCACTACTGAATGTGCGACCATTGCAGCTCTGGAAGGCGCCTTCCAACTGGTGGCATATACAACAGCGCTTTATCTCTACCTATGGCAAATCTGTTTGTTTGAAAAAGATCTGATGTGCTGGGCTGAAACGTCACTCTAATTGCTTTGGATTGCTTATATAAAACAACTCACAGTTATTTCTGCATAATTAGAGTGCCGAGTTCTCTTTCTCTCTTTCTTGCTTGTCTTTGTTCAGACCTGGTGGAAATGTGTTTCATGGAAATTTTGATGCAGAGTCTGCAATGCAGGATCCGCACAAGATCTGCAACAATTCTTCCATGTCTGACCGTGTTCATATAGTCACATTCATACATTGCTGCATTTTACTGTGGCTTTACACAGCTGTTCATTACGCCACTATTCACATTTGGTCTGACGTGATAGGGTTGGTGTAATGGTAACATATACTTTAAGTATTAGTACTAATGATCACATTAATATTTAATCAGTGGGGGTCCATCTTCTGGCACCCACAATGGTCAGGTGAATTAAGGGACTGCACAGCTCAGGTTGGGTCTTTATTATTGAAGGTTCATCCTTACAATCCTTAAAATATCCCATTAATATTTGATCTGCATTGAGTGTATCTGCTGGCACCCTCACTATTTAGCTGAAATAAGGGGCAGCGATGGCCCAGCATGCACCTCATTCTCAGATTTGATCCAGGCCCAGCACCATACATACAGCTGAAGCTATGCCTGGTTCTATGACGTAATAATGGTAATTTCTATATTTTGACATATTTATTGGAAATTTATCTTTGTATATCTTCATCAGATGCGTCCTGTTTGTGCTCTACATTCATATACCTTACCCTTATAATTCATGTATACGCTTATGCCCCATCTTAGCCCATTAAACACTGCTCTTTATAGAGAGCAAGTTTCACATTTCTACTTTCTTGTGCTAATCTTTCCTTATTCTGGATTTCTCTGCGGATGTACAGTTTCTTGTCTCCTCCTTCCAGACTCTATTACATTTTTTAGGCAGTGAGATATCAATATGAATGAAGCACAGCACATATACACTTCATCACCACAGAAGAATTTTCTCCTTGCAGACATGCCCAGGCTTCTATGGCGTGTGTTCACATTGTACTGAGAGTCTAGCAGTAGGCCATGTAAAGACATACATGACAGGAAATTGAAATACCATCATAACCAAAACGAACCTCACTTATCACAGCTGTCAAACCCAAACACTGGCTTTGTTGTCCATGGCAGCCAGTCTCAGCACTGCTTACTTTTTTCCAGCCCAATATAAGAAATGAAAGCAGTACTCTGATTGGTTGCTATAAACAACGACAAAACCCAGTGTTTCTGTTAGTCATTTCTGATAACTTCTCTGGTTTCACTAAGCCTGATACTTCTGACTTTCCTCAGAATGGCCGACTCCTTGACGTTTTTCATAGACTTCCATTTTTCACTTCAGTTATAAAACATGATACGTGTCATGCCTTCAGTACTATTCAGTTGCATTGAACAAGCTAAATTTGCAACCGGTGTGATGAAGGCTAAAATTTACCAGTTGTAAAATACAGTTATATGAAAAAGTTTGGGCACCCCTATTAATCTTAAGCTTAATGTTTTATAAAAATTGGTGTTTTTGCAACAGCTATTTCAGTTTGATATATGTAATAACTGTTGGACACAGTAATGTTTCTGCCTTGAAATGAGGTTTATTGTACTAACAGAAAATGTGCAATCTGCATTCAAACAAAATTTGACAGGTGCATAAGTATGGGCACCTCACCAGAAAAGTGACATTAATATTTAGTAGATCCTCCTTTTGCAAAAATAACAGCCTCTAGTCACTTCCTGTAGCTTTTAATGATTTCCTGGATCCTGGATGAAGGTATTTTTGACCATTCCTCTTTACAAAACAATTCCAGTTCAGTTAAGTTTGATGGTCGCCGAGCATGGACAGCCCTCTTCAAATGATCCCACAGATCTTCAATGATATTCAGGTCTGGGGACTGGGATGGCCATTCCAGAACATTGTAATTGTTCCTCTGCATGAATGCCTGAGTAGATTTGGAGCGGTGTTTTGGATCATTGTCTTGCTGAAAGATCCATCCCCTGCGTAACTTCAACTTTATCACTGATTCTTGAACATTATTGTCAAGAATCTGCTGATACTGAGTGGAATCCATGAGTCCCTCAACTTTAACAAGATTCCCGGTGCCGGCATTGGCCACACAGCCCCAAAGCATGATGGAACCTCCACCAAATTTTACTGTGGGTAGCAAGTGTTTTTCTTGGAATGCTGTGTTTTTTTGCCGCCATGCATAACGCCTTTTTGTATGACCAAACAACTCAATCTTGGTTTCATCAGTCCACAGGACCTTCTTCCAAAAAGAAATTGGCTTCTCCAAATGTGCTTTTGCATACCTCAGCCGACTCTGTTTGTGGCGTGCTTGCAGAAACGGTTCTTTCGCATCACTCTCCCATACAGCTTCTCCTTGTGCAAAGTGCGTTGTATAGTTGACCGATGCACAGTGACACCATCTGCAGCAAGTTGATGCTGCAGCTCTCTGGAGGTGGTCTGAGGATTGTCCTTGACTGATCTCACCATTCTTCTTCTCTGCCTTTCTGATGTTTTTCTTGGCCTGCCACTTCTGGCCTTAACAAGAACTGTCCCTGTGTTCTTCCATTTCCTTACTATGTTCCTCACAGTGGAAACTGACAGGTTAAATCTCTGAGACAGCTTTTTGCAAGTGGCCACTTTAAGTAGCTTTTCTCATGATTGCATACACCTGGCTATGAATTTCAAAGCTCAATGAGGTTACAAAACCAAAAAAAGTGCTTTAGTAAGCCAGTAAAAAGTAGGTAGGAGTATTTAAAACAAGAAAATGATAAAGGTGCCCATACTTATGAACCTGTCAAATTTTGTTTGAATGCAGATTGCACATTTTCTGTTAGTACAATAAACCTCATTTCAAGACAGAAACATTACTGTGTCCAACAGTTATTACATATATCAAACTGAAATAGCAGTTGCAAAAACACCAATTTTAAGAAAACATTAAGCTTAAGATTAATAGGGGTGCCCAAACTTTTTCATATAACTGTATGTATATTTCTAGTGTATTCATCCTGGGAACCTTTCACACAATGACAGTGGAACAGAGGGTCCTGGTAAAAATAGGGCTGTCCTTTTAGGGGTTTGGATTATTAAAGGGCATGGCTGAACAACATCAGCGCAGCGGGAGGTGGTGACAGAACGGCTGCACCGTTCTAGTAAATGGGTGAGGGTTATAATATTAATAATACCAATATGGGCACTGGCGGGCAGAGACAGAGAAGGGTCCCTGTTCAAGAACAGTATATGGGCCCTGTGCAGTCAGTTAGGTCAGTCTATGACAGAAGTTGCTTTGGAGGTGGATGCGGCCCCCTCACCTATGGGCCTCTGAGCAGCTGCACAGGTTGCACCAATGATATGTCCACCTCTGAATATGGGGAAAGGCAATGAGTGCAACTTCCTACTGGTAAATATGTAACCACTATATAACTGATTGGTAATTAATCTAAATAATGCTTTATGCACTACACCTCCTAAATACATGTATTCTTTAGATCATGGCAAATATAGTCTAAAAATAGGCTTATGATGAATATCCAACTCCATATCTGGTAAAGTAATATTTCCAAAACTGTTACCTAGTTTTGCTATGTTTTTATTGCACAACTATTTGCCTTGACTAACATTAAAAATCCATATTTCAGGAAGAATGTCTTTTCTATCAACAATACTGTTGGGTTTGTTGATGTCCCCTGCCATTGCTTACAAGCTTCCTGCTCGGAATGGACCCCCTTTGACTGATGATAACAACATAGACAAACCATACAATTCACAGTGGGAATGGCAATCACAGGACAGAATGGATGAAGGCAAATTCATGTTAGCTCGCTTGAGAAGAGTTAAGAAGTCTCCAAAAGAGGATGTCAAGCCAGATGAAAAAATAATTCCAGAAGTCGATCCAACAGAACCCATTTTTGAAGAGCTTTCTGATACTACCCCATACATTCTGGAGGCATCCACTGCTGTTAAAGAAGCTAAGAAGATGCCCGTTTTGAATAAAATAGAAACAACCCCATTAACTGATTTAAAGCAACCAACAAAAGGAGCTGAACTTGATGAGGATGAAACTACCCCTTTATCTGATTTAGAGCAGACAACAAATGGAGCTGGACAGACACTCAATGAGGATGAAACCACACATGTCGAAAAATCAATTACTCAATCACAAACTCTGGTCACTGAATCACCATTAAACCCTACCATTTCTGAAGAATTACCTGTTTTAACAAGTAAGACATTTAACAAAGCCACCACTGTAAGCCAAATGAATTCCAAAGGTAGTCAAGACACAAGCAGCCCACAAACTACCACCAATGATAAACTGTTGGAGGACATCACATCTAGGTTATCACCGAAAGCAGCAAAGACCTCCCCATCATCAACGTCAGTTACCTTGGAAGATCTAACAACTAAACATGATGTCACCTCTAGTTCCCCTGCAAAACCATCAGGAGTAACATATATATCTACATCTTTAGAAGATAAAGCAAACACGCAGTCTATGATGAGACAGTGCATGCTTACAATCTTAATCCTTGCTGTTGTATGCACCATCTTTATTATTTCAACCATAGCACTTGCTGCCAAACTAACTTCTATGAAACAGAAGAACAAGTTACGTCACCCAGTCACCTACACAGAAATGAGGTGTATATCTTCTCTCATGCCAGACAATGACCAGAACAAACCAAAGCCTAAAAGATTAAAAACGTTTGCTTCCAGCATTGAAGAGAGCGATGGTGACAATACGACTCTCAACAGCTTTCTTCCTGATCATTAGATCAGCAAGGCTTTTGATAAAGGACATGGTTGTTTTCATCTACTAAACACCATTAGTAGATTAGTGCCACTGAGGAAAGGAAGACTGCATGAAAGTAGGGTAGTTAGGCATTTCTATTTATAAGTGAGTTGCACCAGATGCCCTTTCCTTCAGTAAAAAGATACAATTACTGCCATGTAGTGGCAAGGGGTTATGCTTGCACCTCTCCCTTGCACTTTAAATGTCTTCTAGTTTTGGTTGAGATTTTCTTTCTTACCGGATTGGCAGTTTTTAAGTTGCATATGAATATCATAAGTAGATATTTTTTGAAGAAAGACTGAATCAGTTGTTGTGCAAAAAGGTCATGGCAATCTACAGCCAATTGTTTTTACTGATCCAATGTGTCTAAAGCAAAAAAGGAAGTGGAACATCCCACAGTTTTGATGCAGATCCGTTTGTCTCCATGGTAACATAAAACGAATCGTGTATTTGAAAGATTACTTTAATTTTTAGTTACGATACATCCGAACAAAAAAAAATTGTGAAGTGTTCATAGTCTTTAGAAATAATAACTTGACTTAGTATTTGTTCTTTTCCTAAACACCTACCGAAATACATGCACCAACAGGCCATACTCTATCTTAGAGCAGCATGATGTAGAGGCAGAGGCCCTGATTCCAGTGATGTATCACTTACTGGGTTGCGTGTTCTATTTTTTATAAAATCACTGTATTATCTGCTGCTGATCTACCAGTTCTCTGTTGAGCCCTGTATAACACCACTGATTGGCAGCTTTCTGTGTACACTGTGCATAGGCAGAAAGATGCCAATCAGTGGTAGTGGCGGGGTTATACAGGGCTCAACAGAGAACTGGTAGATCTGCAGCAGATAATATAGTGATTTTATCAAAAATACAACAAGGAGCTCAGTAAGTGACACATCGCTGGAATCAGGGGCTCTGACTCTACATTATGCTGCTCTTAGATTAGGTTGCAAAAATTTTAAGTCCAGTGGGCGGTCCTAGCAGTGACTGACAGCTATCTCTATATGCACAATTATACAAAGAAAGCTGTCAGTCACTGATAGAACCGCCCACTGGACCAAAAATCACAGAAAGAGTAGAGGATTAAAAGATGAAAAAACAGATTATATTAAATCTTTTATCACAAAACTATATATCAATATGTACAGCTCCCCCTGCTCTATAACATGGGGCCTGCAGATTGGACTGCATGTTAATAGTGACGGGTTCCCTTAAAGATAATGGTCATCAGTTCCTCAAATGAAGATTTAGCGTTGCTGGATTTAGAGAATGTCAGTCCTTTCCATCTGGATTTGCTAAATATTTGTGCTACATTTTTATTTCTTTTTGTGTGTATTTGAATGTATGTAAATTTTCAGTGAATGTTTGTTGCCATTTTCCACTGATGAGATTTATTTCTTTTAAATTGTCATGGTCACTCCTGTGATTCCTGTACGCTTCTGTTTGGAAATAAAGTAAAGGCAATGAAACAGTAATGCATCCAAATAATGCATAAAAAACAACTGAAAGTGACTAGTGTTCTGCTTTTATACTGCAGCTCTTGTATTTGACCTATGTAGCCTTTCATAATACCTGACTTTGATATAATTATGTTAATACCTAACCTACTAGCACAAAAATGGGAAAATACTTCATTCTTCCAGCTTTTATTCTAACTCATTGGATACAAGCTGTCATAAACAGTCTGTTTGTACCCATAGGCTTTCCCAGGAAGCCTCGTTAAAGGGAAACGGTCACATGAAAAAACACTATTAAAATGCAGATAATAATAATCTTTTTATTTATATAGTGACAACATATTCTGCAGTGCTTTACAATACAGACAATTTACAGACATTATGGGCACTGTCCACATTGGGGCTCACAATCTACATTCCCTATCAGTATGTCTTTGGAGTGTGGGAGGAAACCGGAGAACCCGGAGGAAACCCACGCAAACACGGGGAGAACATACAAACTCCTTGCAGATGTTGTCCTTGGTGGGATTTGAACCCAGGACCCCAGTGCTGCAAGGCTGCAGTGCTAACCACTGAGCCCAGATATGGGGTTATTCTGCAGGTTAATAGAGTTCTGAACCTGCCTGGCGCCTGCACTTAGTCCTCCGCTGCCGGGAAGAAATTAACTTTATTGTCCCCGGCAGCGTTCGGGTTTCAGTCATGGGGACCGTACCAGCGCGGGTTCAGTTACCGTTCTGTGTATAGAGAGAGGCAGCTGTAACCATGCCCCCAGCACTGACTGACAGCCAGCTCAATTACATGCTGTCAGTCAGTGCTGGCGAAGTGATTACAGCCGCTCACTATGCTCCTGACTGCGGGGGTCTAAGTGCAGGCGCCGGGCAGGTTCAGAACTGTATTAACCTGCAGATTAACCCCATATCTGCAGGTTAATAGCATTTTTTCACGTGACAGGTGCCCTTTAATATTATTTAATTGCCACTTCTCTGTTGTCTTACTAGAATGTTTCGCCTTGTAAAGGAATTAATCCCAATCACTGAAGAAGCAATGTATGGGAAATTTTCAATAAAATAACTTTAAACCAGTCACTAGCCTCAGTGGTATACGGCGCAAGACTGCTAAGGTCAGTCATTGGCTGCAATGGTCACGTAGGTTATACACGACAGTAGGTGAACAGAGGACTAGTCGGGAGCATCATGACGCGTGGCTGGAACAGTGTGGAGGAAAAGGGCAGTACATATTTTAATGATTTTAGATTTATCACAGCTGACTTTCTCCTCTCTTCCCATTAAATACAGACAAGTGTGTGTATGAGTGCTTTGAGCGAGATATCTCTCTCAGCAGAAATGGGTAGGAAGCCAGCCATTATGCCACAGCCTTGGTTACAAAGATTTCAACTGAAACCTAAAAGTCCCGAGGAAACATCACTTACTAAAATAGGTTTAGTCAAACGTGCACTGTCCTGTGTAATATTTTAAGAAATATAGTATGGAAAGCCCTCCTATGTGTTTAGATAAAAACATTATGAAAGTAGGAATTCTAGGTCTTTTGTTTGACCCCATAAAAGGTAAAAATATCTTTTTGTTATGATTTGATGCTACTCATTCCTTACAGATGTATAATTATTATACGAATCAGCACAAAGCCACAGGAAAAAAAAAACAGAAATGTATATTTTAATGCTACCATTTCCCCATTCAGAACAGTTTGACTGAATCGCCAGAGCATGGACAAATATTGCAAAGATAAACATTTTAACACATTCAATGTGATATGTAAAATTTATTTTTTTTATAACATTATTGGAAATCTGGTCAATAGACAACCAGATTCATGTCAAAAAACGCTGTTACCCTGCAGACGTGGGGTCAATCTACAGGTTATTAGTGTTCTGAAGCCGTGCGGCCGCTGCAACGAGAACCCGGCTGCTGGGAGGAAAAGTTAAAGGGGTATTCCCATCTCCAAGATCCTATCCCAATATGTAGTAGGTGTAATAATAATAATATTAGCAAATACCTCCAATTAGAAATGTAGTATAGTTTTTCTGATTCGCTATGTCTCTTCCTCATGTGCAGGCATTGCATTGTTACGACCACAGATCTAGTGACAGCTAGTTGCTTGTGGTCGTAACCTTGGATACCTAAGGTCCTGCAATGTGTTCATCTGTTTTTTATGCTCGTCATTGTGGATGGATTTTTTTGTTTCCTTGTTTTCGGCTGATTCATTATTTGTGACTTTTTAAAAGGTCGCTAAATGTACAACAGACCTCCTTGGAAGTCTTATCTGCTCCTGAATCAAAACATGCATTAACAGAAGGAAAATTTTACATTTTGTGCAAAATTCATAAACCACTTGTGCCGTTCTGAAGAATTTAGCACAAAAAGCGTCAACAAATACCACAGAGCAAAAAAAAAAAAAAGTGACTTAAAAAACCACAAATGATGAACCAGAAACAACAGACACCAGAAAAACATTCGGGGTCAAGAAGTGTGCAAGAATTAGTTATTTCATACAATAAAACACTTTATTGAAATCCAAACATATAAAACAGAAAAAACATGAGGTGCCTTATGACAAAGAAGGGGGATGCAGTAAAATACGAGCTAAGGCTTAGATATCACAGACATCAGTCAATAATATCAGTCACACGAGCACATGCGTAACAAAGTAAGCTAATAAATATATACGTAGAAATTCAACCACTACAGATTCAGATTATAAGTGCATGAAATCATAAAAGGCAAATAACATTATTCTCATATTACACTATTTTTTAGCCATTATGATATAATTACTACCGTATATACCATCACTAAAGTGCTAAATAAATATATATAGCGGATGGTATATGAAGTTACTATATGAGGGACGCAGTATTTACCCTATCTCTACTATTCTTATTTAGGTAACTATTACCATTTTCATGACTAATCAATAGACATATGCGTTGCTTTTGGCTTAAGATCCTCTATTAGGGTTTTAATTATCACGTGTGCATTCCTAGATCTGTTAATGCATTATACAGCATTATGTTGTGGGAATAATATAGCTCTAATCATCATCCACTACATCGATTTAGTACTTTAGTGACTACATATAGTAACTTCATATACCATCCGCTAAAAAACGCTGCCAAAAATGCGGCAAACAGGTTTTGCTGAATTTTTGCTGATTTTTTTGTGAATAAAACTAATTTTATTACACGTGTATTATCCAACTTGGAAAGATCCAACTTATAATTCACACCCCAAAAACGACACTAAAAACACACACAAAAAGGCATTAAAAATGGAGAATAACCTGTGTTTTGAAAAGCAGCATTTTAACTGTCAAGAGAAGAGAGCAGGTTTTGGCTGCAGAAAATAAACTCTGCAAAACTACTGCGTGTGAATATAGCATTATACCTGAACTTTGAGACATCTCCAGAATATATTAATCACATATATCAATCACATCATGTATGCGTTATACATACTCCAGGCCAAGGCCCGTCTAGTGGGCGTGGCCTCATTTCATTCACTTGTATTGAGCGAGGTTATGTCCCATCTAGTGACACAGCCATCCAGTGGTCGTGGCCGACTAGAGGACATGGAAGTGAGGCCACGCTCACTGGTCGGGAGTATAACTCATACATACCCTCCGGTCCCGGGTCAGAAACCAGCGAATCCCCGCAGCGCACAGTGCGTGCACTGGGGGGGATTCATAAGTCTGAAGTCACAGAGAGTGATTGCAGACTTATCGATTTGGACAACCCCTTTAACAGTACACAAGGGTCCCGATTCATCATTTCTTCAAAATGGCACAGCTTTTTCATGAATTTTGCGCATAGTAAAAAAAGGTCCTTATTTTTGTCTTTGAACTACTTTGCAAACTCTTAGCTAAAAAAAAACTTATACTTTTTGCTAAATCGCACCAATATACCTGTCGTACATAAAATTACTCCAAGAGGTGAATATATGAAAGAACAGGTGAACACATATAAAACAGACTTTAAAAAAAAGGCACAAATTAAAAGAAGATTTAGGCGCAAATGAAAAACACAGAAAATGAGACAAAAAATATAGGCTCAAATACAATAATGAATTGGGTCCAATGACTTTTACTGCCATTGTAAGAAGAATTTTATTCACCACTAGGTGGCAGCCTGTGCCATAAAATAAAAGTAGCCAACACTGTTCAGCCAGAGACAGCGTAAAATAAAAGTAGTGGCTACATAAATTTTAATGTGCCACTCTACATCAGATGTTGGAGGTTACAGCTAATATTGAAAACATTGCACATTTTCGTTCTCAAAGGATACATATTACACGAGTTCATAAAACAAAACTGTTGATATTAATCAGAACTTTTCACATGCTCTTATTTTCTTCGAATACGATCACTGCTTGCTGGATTGGATAAGGTAACAGCAGATAATATATCCAATCCAACAAGCAATGATCCTATCTGTCATCAGGATTTCACATCCAAAACTATATGTGCATGTATGGGTGCATCTCACTAAATTAGAATATCATCAAAAAGTTAATTTATTTCAGTTCTTAAAATCATTTTTCAAGCTGTTGTTATAAAGTATTCTAATTTACTGAGATAATGACTTTTGTGTTTTCATTGGTTGCAAGCCATAATCATCAACATTAACAGAAATAAACACTTGAAATAGATCACTCTGTTTGTAATGGTTCTATATAATATATGAGTTTCACTTTTTGTATTGAAGAACTGAAATAAATTTACTTTCTGATGATATTCTAATTTAGTGAGAAGCACTTGTATATAGTTAAATCTTTTATTGGGTTGAATAAGCCCTTTAAAAAGTAGAGATCAGAGGTTTGTAGAATCTCAGCCTTAGCACAGTGTATTAGTTGTCTCTCAACTGCTCCTGATCAGCTAAAGCATTTTAGCCAGGGTGAATTTTTTTTCTAATGATTTACTGCATCCATATAATTGCGTTTTAGATTTGCATGGGTATATAATTGAATAAAATCTTAGTGTGTACAATTGCAGTATGTAGACTAGAGGATATATTTATTTTTCATAAAAATATTTTAACCATTGCCTGTGTGCCATAGTGCACATAGTGTCACTGCCATGACTGGATGTAGGGGATCGTGTCAATACCACTGAGGTCATTCCTGTGGCCAGTGATTGGCTGCAAGGGTCACATTCCTCAAGTCTACATTCTTTAAATATACGGATCTTTTCACCATCTGTGTATCCAAGGATATTGTATGTCATTTCAAGGCTTCAAATATCTCTTGTTTATAGTAAAAGAAAAATATTTATTCTTACTGGATTTTATGACATTTCCTAGAAAAACTAGGGATGATGGAGGAAACCATATTAAAAACTGTACTCTCATAAGTTAATCAATCATTCGCTTAAAGGGAATCTGTCACCACATTTGACCTATGTAAGCTATTAATATGGGCATACAGGTTATAGACTGCTGAGGAGAGTCCTCCCTGTATGTCTCATATCAGATGTCCTGTTGCTGAGAAATCATCTTTTATTACTTTATATAAATGACCTCTTCCAGGCTCTGGGGAGGATGGTGCCTGGATGATAACTCTGCCTCCAGAGATTATTATACATGAAGGGGGTTACCTGTGAGACAGTAACTAACACAGAACAGGAGAACTGAAATGTGTCTTCTTGCAAACACAATTTTTGCTTCTCTCTCAGCTCTGCTCTATTGCAACCATATTGCAGCCCTGTCTACCTGTTAAATGGAATCTGAAGCTGAGAGGAACCTGCAGATGTGTCAGGTATAATCACACACAGCTCTGCAGTGTAGTGATGTTTCGGTTGCGAACGATCCAAAACAAAGAGCTGGCTCCCTGCTGTGACTGGTGGGAGCCAGCACTCCAGTGAGAGCCACTAACTTCTCTGAATGGCTCTCACTGGGCATAAAATTGCAGTGACTGGCAAACCAAACTCCGCCCACTCTTCAATTTAATTGGCTGATTGTGAGAGGGTGTAGTTTCAGCCATGGGTGGGCATCTATGGTGAACGCATATTTCATAGGGATTGATTTAGGATCCAAAAGAGCCCTTCACTACTTCAGCGAGATCAGGGGAGCAGAGAGCGGCCATTACACATCAATCACACTGCTAACTCCCTCTTCATGTAAAATAAGCTCTGGAGGCAGAGTTATCTTCCAGGCACCATCCGCCCCATACACTGGAAGAGGTCATTTATACAAAGTCATAAAAGATGATTTCTCAGCAACAACGCATCTGATTTGAGGTATTCAGGAATGACTTTTTTTCAGCAGTCTATAATCTATATGCCCATATGTGAAGAATGGCACCAGAGAGATCATGTCGAATCCCACCGCAGCCACCTCATGTGAAGGATCCCCACCGCGCCTCCTGCCTGACATCGCTATTACGTCAGACGGATCACGTGATGAGGATCCGCACTTTGCACCAACATGACGTTCTGCACCCCCTCGAGGACACGTAAGGTCAGATTGGTACAGTTCTACACAGACACCTCCCGTCCTCACAGGTCCAGGAAAGTACCGGGGGTGAGAAGAGGTGGCCCACTCAGTCACTGACGTTGCACCACACTCGCTCACACCCCTGATAGGCTGAGAGGCCCCTTCTCTAGCTCCAGTGAAACAGAACCTTATCAGCCCGGTAGAGCTGCCACCAGTTCTGTTACGCTCACGCCCGGACTAACTGGCGTGAGCGTGGTTAGTGGTCCCACTAGACCATGAACCGAGGAGTGCCTGGAGGGGCGTGACTAAGTATCAACTCGGTCCGACCAAGGTCGCACGGCGGCTCAGTCGACTCTGTGAATCAGGGAGGAACCGAGCAGAGGGACCAGGTGCTACTCCAGGTCAGACCCCGGTCACAGCTGTTGACCCACACCGAGGAATGCAGGAACGGGCAGGCACAGCTGGTATGCAGACAGGTGGGTACTGGCAGGCACGGCTGGTATGCAGGCGGGCGGGTACTAGCAGGCACGGCTGGTATGCAGACATGCGGGTGCTGACAGGCATGGCAGGAATGCAGACAGGCAGATACTGGCAGGTATGAATGCAGGCTGGATAGGGACCAGTACAGACTGGGATACAGGAACAAAGCCGCGGGTGCGGTGGACTAGCAGAGCAGAACCGCAGGTGCGGAGGACAAGCGAGGTAGAGCAGAGCGAAACCGCAGGTGCGGTGGACAAGCAGAGCAGAACGAAACCGCAGATGCGGTGAACAAGCAGAGCAGAGCGAAACCGCCGGTGCGGTGAACAAGCAGAGCGGAGCAAAACCGCACGTGCGGTGAACAAGCAGAGCAGAGTGACACCGCAGGTGCGGTGAACAAGCAGAGCAGAGCGAAACTACAGGTGCGGTGAACAAGCAGAGCAGAGCGAAACCGCCGGTGCGGTGGACAAGCAGAGCGGAGCAAAACCGCAGGTGCGGTAAACAAGCAGAGCAGAGCGAAATCGCAGGTGTGGTGAACAAGCAGAGCAGAGCGAAACCGCAGGTGCGGTGAACAAGCAGAGTGAAACCGCAGGTGCAGTGAACAAGCAGAGCAGAGCGAAACCGCAGATGCGGTGGACAAGCAGAGCAGAACAGAGCAGAAGGTGCAGGCAGACAGGACAGGGCTCTGTTCACATGGAACAGACTGGAAAACACAGGAAGATAGTAGAACACAGGAGGTAGATATGAAGGCAGGGAAACGGGACAAGCAGAACCAGATACACACAAGGTACTTCAATGAAGTAGCGAGTGGACACAAAACTCACAAACAGAAGTACAGAGACAATGAGTTGGAGTTCGGTGCAGGTTCAGACACTGCAGGAAAAGGGAAGGTTCGGACATAGAGACAAACAGGTAACGGGCTAGGACACAGTTCAGACAGGAACAAGATACAGGAACGAGCCTGGGAACTCAGCCCCCAGGGTGGCGGAAACAGACTAGAAGTCACAGATACAGGTAACAGGCCTGGGTATACAGCCCCCAGGGTGGCGGAAACAGACAAGATACAGTACAGGACCTGGCAACTCAGTTGCAAGGAACACACTGAAGGAAAGTGTTGCTCAGGCACCCCCTACTGGGTGGAGGGGGTTTAAGTATCCAATGACTCACAGCAATAGGCTGGGGAGGCATTAGGAGTGCGCACACAGTAACTATAAGAATCAGGCAGTCACCGTGCCGCCGCCCTAAGCAATCAGACAAGAGACACAGCAGGTACTGTAGCAAAGTGTGCAGCCTGGATTGATAGGAAAGATGATGGTCTTGCATGGTGAGAGGTGGTAAGCCATGCAAGCACGCCGCCAGGGATGTTACAAGTTCCTGTTAGACATAAGGTCTGTGGCGGGAATTATATTGGTAAGAAACCAGCCCCGGTAGCATGTGAGTTGAACCAAACAACGGATGTGTGGATTCGTGGGTCGAGATAAAAGATCAGCCCAAGGTTAAATTATAGATTTAATCGCCTTAAGGGCACACTAGACAATACACTATATACATAAGGGTTACGATGACTCAGTGGATAGCACTGCAGCCTTACAGCACTGGGGTCAAATGCCACCAAGGACAACATCTGCAAGGAGTTTGTATGTTCTCCCTGTGTTTGTGTGGGTTTCCTGTGGGTTCTCTGGTTTCCTCCCACATTCCAAAGACATACTGATAGGCAATTTAGATTGTGAGCCCCAATGGGGACAGCTATGATAATGTATGTAAAGCGCTGCGGAATATGTTGGCGCTATATTATTATTATACATACATAATGGTCAGAGATGCAAACACAATAGTAGTGGTACAAAAGTATGCAGATATTAAGAGTCAGTTACCAGTCAGATGAAAGGCCTGGCTTGCGGGGGAGGGGCTGCCACATGGGAGGCTTGTGGTTCCCTCTGTTGGGTGACTTCTCTTACAGGATGTGTCATCGCGGACTCCCAGAGAAAAAGCAATAGGCCAAAAGCTGCAGGAGCTTTTTAACCCCTCTGGGTCAACCCCCTTCTGCCTCCTGGGCTGGACCCAAATTTCCGCCCCTGGCTTCTAGAAACTAGAAACTCCAGAAACTAAGATGGGTCATAACTCCTGAACGGACTGTCCTAGGGAGCTGGTTCTGGTGTCATTGGATCCAGCCGGGCTCCTGCTACGTGTGAAGTCTAAACACAGTGGCCCTAGAGGTTTCCAAATGGCTGTGCAGTGTATCTCCCTAACCCTATGTGCTAGAATGGGTTGAGATCCAGGCAGACCTTCATCATGTCCTAGCTGTTTAACTAAAGGAAACCCACATGGCTTGGGACCACATGTCATGCTAGTCCTTTTTTCTGAGTTGAGTTGGCTCAAGTAGTGATATTTGCCACTTACAGTCTCTTGACCCCTCCCCCCTCCTGCAGTTGCTCGGTGTCCTGTTACAACTGCACACTGAAGGGGCTTTATAATCCTTTGCCAAATTGGATACAACGATTGACATGGAATTATATCTCCAATATTCTTTACACCATATTAATAGTTTAGATAGGTCAAATGTGGTTACCTTTAAGCCAACGGTAATGATGATCTTTAAGAAAGATCGTAAAGCCTGGAGTTAGTACCAGATCCCTGGTAACTCCAGAAGGGAAGTTTTTATAGTAAATGGTCAGATTCCAGTTGGGGTACACAAAAACCACTTAATCATTGTAAAATGCATAATCAGAATATAAATAAAATATTTTATAGATTAATGTAAAACACTATTATATAAAGCACCCAAAATTTGTGGACCCATTGAATGTATTCTGGCTAGTATTGATGTGGAATCATTGTATTCCTCGATTCCACATTCGAAAGGTCTCCACGCGGTTAAACATTTTCTCTCAACTAGGGGTTGTCAGTATTGAACCCATGATAACTTCATTCTTAGCATTCTCGAATTTTGCCTTACCCGAATTTATTTTTACTTTTAACGGCAAGTACTTCCACCAGCTCAGGGGCATGGCTATGGGTATTAACTCCAACTGGACTGGAATTTGACCATTTACTATAAAAACTTCCCGTCCGGAGTAATCAGCTTTACAATATCTCTTAAAGATCATCATTACCGTTGGCTTAAGTGGATGATTGATTAACTTATGAGAACACAGTCTTTAATATTGTAGCACATCTATTTGGATGGGAATGCCTGATGTGGAACCCTATTCCTTTTAGGTGTTTTATGATCAGATTGCACTTTATGGCGCACCTGTACCTTTAATGAAATAAGCATGCGTAACCTTTTTTGACATACCTACCTAATGGGTTATATTACATGGAGGATCAATTGCAGAGTGGCCCCTTCTTGAGAACGGGATGTATGTGCAGCCACAATAAAGAAATCGATTGTAGTTCGCAATCACGATCATGTGACACGTCACTTGACTTGTGGGGCGTCAAGTGCCTTATGACGTGGCTCCCCAGGAGAGTCCTGCAAGCTGCGCTTCCTTGAACATTGATTGCGACGCCTTGCGGCCCCAGGCCTGAACGGCCTGGTCGCATGGCAACAAAATGTCACATTCCAGGGAATACTTCCAGGTAATACTTCCTGGGCGCGGCACATGGTCCTCAACCACGTGGGATTGATTACGTGCAGGTGAAGCCAGATCACATGGGACTCCTAACCCAGTACTTATATAGAGTGGATGAGTCTGTCCTCTGCCACACTATTCTGATAACCAGCAGGGTGGGCAGTGGACATTTAGCCTATAATCTGTCTTGATGTGTGCACATGTCCTCCCCTGATGACCTATTATGAAAAACGCATCGGGAGGCACACAGGGCTATTTAGGGCCAGTCCAGTTGAGGGAAAGCTGTAGACTGCCCTTGTAACGGCAGGAGTTATGGGACATCTAGGGCTATTATATTGACTCATAGGGCTAATTGCTCCTATCGCTACCCTTTCCAAACCTGATGAGGACTCTGTTCGCCACGCTATCTCTGCATGTGTCACAGCTGTCTAACAGCCGTGACACTTGCAGGCGCGGCAACAATGAATGAAACTCTGAACATGCCAAAATACTCGGTGAGCACCCGAGCGTGCTCGCCAAAAGGGTTAATGAAGCATACTCGATCATCACTAATACTCACCTCTCTAACATCTTCTTCCCTTTGTAGCTCCTCCTCTTTGGGGGCGGGGACGCATCTCTCTGTTCGGTGCATAAATTTAATTATATTATTTACCCCTCTCCTGTGATCAGGTCTTTTCAGGACTCAAACTCATGTCTCGCTGTTTGCAGGCTGTAGCTCTATCTTTGTGCCACAGCCCACAATGATGTAGAAAGGAAAATTTGGTAATCTTGACATGTATTGCAGACAGTGAACCCAGAAGCAGATTATACTATTATACATAAACATATATTGTATATAACAATGTACAGTTATATGAAAATGTTTGGGCACCCCTATTAATCTTAAGCTTAATGTTTTCTTAAAATTGGTGTTTTTGCAACAGCTATTTCAGTTTGATATATGTAATAACTGTTGGACACAGTAATGTTTCTGCCTTGAAATGAGGTTTATTGTACTAACAGAAAATGTGCAATCTGCATTCAAACAAAATTTGTCAAAATACATTTTTTTCATCCTATAAAATTACTAAAAAATAATGAAAAACACTTGATAATAAAAAAAAATATTCATTTTTAATGCTCTTTTTAAAAAAAAAATAATAATAATAATATACATCACAGATCAGCGAATAACAGACATATTTGGTATCCCTGTAATCGTAACGACCCGCACAACAAAGCGATCAGATTATTTGCAGGGTCGGTAAATGGTGTAAACAAAATGGTGTGATTGATATTTTTTCTCTATTGAACCCCCAAAAAATGTAATAAAAATGTAACACCGAGGCCGTGTTCAAATGTAGCGTAAATGCTGCGTACTTTCTATTGTTTTTTTCTGCATGTTTTCTGCAGGTGTCCTCACCACACAACGCAATAACAATCTTCTCTGATTATTTTGTGTTTGATGCGTTGCTTTAATGCGTTATTTGATGCAATTTTGGTGCAGATTTGAAGCAGAGTTTTTAACGCTTTTTTAATAGTACAGAAAAGCTTTGATTCTGCTCTTAAAAATGCAACGTAGTTTTTTTTCATGCTTTTTTTTTTTCAGAAAAAGCATATAGAGAAAAAATGCACCAAAGCCGCAGAGTTCAGAAGCGTCTTTAGACGCAAAGAGGGCAGATATTTCATGGAATCTTATTCACTTTGCTTAGAAATTTAGACCATGTTCACATGTAGCTTAAATGCTGCGTATTTTCTGCTGCTTTTTTTGCATAGAAATTCTGCTGCGTTGAACTGTCCAAGCAAAGTGGATGTGATTTCATGAAAACTGTGCCTGCTGGGCAGCTAAAGACATGGCTGAACTGTGCGGTTTTGGTGCTTTTTTCTCTCTCTTGTCTTCTATGTGGAGCCTAAAAGAATGCCCGTAAAAATCTGCAGTTACTATAAAAAAACACATTAAAAACGTAGCTTCACATCTGCACTAAAAATGCATCAAATAAGGGGGAAAAGGCCTAAAAATGCAGCAATAATCAGAGAAGATTGTTACTGTGTAGTTTGGTGCAGACATCTTGTACAAAACAAAAAACACAGTATTTATGTTACGTGTGAACATGATCTTACAGACACCAAAAAGCCACATGTCATATAGTGAAGTTACATAAAGATGAGAATCTTCTGGTGGCTCTGACAATGAATGAAGGAACAAAAAATAAATCCATAGGTTCTAACTAGAGATGAGCGGTGTTCGACTAGAACTGTTTGCCAATCTCAAATTCGAGCTGTTTTGGGCGGTGTTCGAGTTGTTCGACGAACCCGAACGATTTGCAAAAAATTCGGCTGTTCGAGGTTATGTTCGATAACTGTTCGTGCACCAAAAGCGTGTCCTGCATGTCTGGCGCTATTTAGAGCACCAATCATGCAGGGATTGTCTGCCACTCACTGTAATGTCACAGTCATGGTGGTTGTGGCATTACAGTGATTGCCCAAATCGATGGGAACTGTGCTCACAGTGAAACATGAAAAGCCGGCAATTCAGCAGTGGCATACACCGGTACCCGACAATTTAGAACAGAAAGAATAAAGCATCACACATAGATTAGATAGATAGAAACATGTCAGTCACATATATAAGAAGTACAGTGACAGTGTTGATTACTGTACTTGTCATTTAGTGTAAAGGATTTATTTAAAAAAATATTAGTGTTTTCATGCACCGTCTCTTTAAAAAAGCCGGCCGGCAATTCAGCAGCGGTACCCGACAATTTATAACAGAAAGAATAGAGCATCACACATAGATTAGATAGATAGAAACATGTCAGTCACATAAATATGAAGTACAGTGACAGTGTTGATTACTGTACTTGTCATTTAGTGTTAAAATAAAGGATTTATTTAAAAAAAAATTGGCGTGGGGTTCCCCATAATTATAGGCTCTAGCAGAGGTTAAGCAGACGGCTGGGGCAGATGTTTGAAGCCTGGGAAGGGGGTAATACCCACGGAGCTTCCCAGGCTACTAATATCAGCCCCCAGCTGAATACCTAGCCTTTACTAGCTATTAAAATGGGGGACCCCCCCAAAAAAATGACGTGGGGTCCCCCCTATTTTAATAGCTAGCAAAGGCTAGGCAGACAGCTGGGGGCTGATATTAATAGCCCAGGAAGGGTGCCATGAATATTGGCCCCCTCCCAGGCTAGAAACACCAGCCGTCAGCCGCCCCAGAAATGGCGCATCCATGTTGCTTTATTATTTTTCTTTTATTGCAGGAGATCGTTGGCTTCAGCTGGAATGGGCGTGATGGTAAGTATGGTTTAATTTAGAACAATAAAGAATTGTGTGTTTATTTCAATTAAAGGACTTAATTCTGGGTGTTGTGTTTTTTTTTTAAATACTTTACTAGAAATTCATGGCGGTCATGTCTAATATTGGCGTGACCCCATGAATTTCGGGCTTAGGGCCAGCTGATAATGCCAAGCTGGCCCTAACCCCTTTATTACCCAGTGAGCCACCGCACCAGGGCCCTGGATAAGTTGGGTACAGCGCCAGGAGATGGCGCTTCTATGAACGCACCATTTTCCAGGGTGGCTGTGGACTGCAATTTGCAGCGGGGGGGGGGGGGGGCAGAAAGCTTGGGCCTCCCTGTGCTGTGGATTCAAGCCCCAGCTGCCCAGTTGTACCTGGCTGGACACAAAAATAGGGCGAAGCCCCACGTATTTTTTTTTTAATTATTTCATGAAATTCATGAAATAATTAAGAAAAAAAAGGGCTTCCCTATATTGTTGTGTCCAACCAGGTACAAATAGGCAGCTGGTGGTTTCAGGAAATTCATGAAATAATTAAAAAAAAATTGACGTGGGGCTTCGCACTATATTTGTGTCCAGTCAGGTACAGCAGGCAGGAACGGGCTGCCCCCAACCACTAGCTGCCTATTTGTACCTGGCCGGACACAACAATATAGGGAAGCCCTTTTTTTTTATTATTTCATGAAATAATTAAAAAAAAATTGAAGTGGGGCTTCGCACTATATTTGTGTCCAGCCAGGTACAGCAGGCAGGAACGGGCTGCCCCCAACCACTAGCTGCCTATTTGTACCTGACCAGACACAACAATATAGGGAAGCCCTTTTTTTCTTAATTATTTCATGAATTTCATGAAATAATTAAAAAAAAAAATACGTGGGGCTTCGCCCTATTTTTGTGTCCAGCCAGGTACAACTAGGCAGCTGGGGGCTGGAGTCTGCAGCGCAGGCAGGCCCAAGCTTTCTGGGCCCCACCCGCTGCAAATTGCAGTCCGCAGCCACCCCGGAAAATGGCGCGTTCATAGAAGCGCCATCTTCTGGCGCTGTACCCAACTCATGCAGGGCCCTGGTGCGGTGGCTCAGTGGGTAATAAAGGGGTTAGGGCCAGCTTGGCATTATCAGCTGGCCCTAAGCCCGAAATTCATGGGGTCACGCCAATATTAGACATGACCACCATGAATTTCTAGTAAAGTATTTTAAAAAAACACAACACCCAGAATAAAGTCCTTTAATTGAAATAAACACACAATTCTTTATTGTTCTAAATTAAACCATACTTACCATCACGCCCATTCCAGCTGAAGCCAACGATCTCCTGCAATAAAAGAAAAATAATAAAGCAACATCATCCTTACCTTTCGATGGTTCCCAGGACAGCTCCAGCTCTGCTACATCGAGATGACAGGCTGGAGCGCAGCAGAAAGCTGCCATCCAGCCTGTCATCCCGCAGACACTGAGAAGCGCAGGCTTGTCTAAATTGTCGGGTACCGGTGTATGCCGCTGCTGAATTGCCTGCCGGCTTTTTTAAAGAGGGCGTCTTCTGAGCAGTTTGTCAGCTTTTGGACACCTTTGAAGGTGTTTTCTATGTATTTCTATGTGTTTTTGTTTGCCTGCCATTGGTTTTAACGGTGTTCGACGGTGTTCTAAGGTGTTCGACGAACAGTTCGACGAACAGTTCCTCGAACATCCCGGTGTTCGACGAACCGAACCCGAACACTACGGGGGTGGCTCAACACTAGTTCTAACTAGAGAAGAGCAGGACGCACAGATGATGTTGCACTGCCCTGGGCAATCAAAAGCTGCGCCGGAGGTGCCAGAAGGTAAGAGATTCATGGTCTCCCGTCCAGTTTCCAGGTAACTCTGATCTGGACTCTGGTCCGGAGTCCCGTGAATCAATCCACTCATCTCAAGTCCCTACTGTCCTGGATACAGGGGACAGTCCTGGATTTGGATCTACGCCCTGTAGTCTTGGGCATCTGCTGAACTTCCCTCACTGCCAGAACCCCCGACATCTCATCCTGCCAGGGTACAAAGAAACGGTAAATGGGCTTGGATTGCGGTGTGGCCAGGGGCATGGCCGAAATTTAGCGCAGCTCACTAAGCGCGCCGCATAATTTGGCCCTCTTTCTGTGTCAGGGAAATATTGAGAAATATTGAATATATCCTTTCTTTCTTCCCTTGAAGCCCCCTCACACCTCCCTCATCCCCCATTTGACACAGGAGAGCTGACAGTCCAGCATCTGTCTCTCTGCAGATTATCACCTAGAAGTGACTTGTAAAGCTACAACCTAATTAAAATGCGAGCATCTTTCTCCCCGAAGTCATAAGCTACCAGAATGCAGGCGTCCGGCCAAGCCTGTATTATAAGTCAAACTCGGCCAGTGGTAGCAGCGAATAATATTAATAATCGGGCTATCGTGAAGCTGAGAGTGACCGTACAGAGGGCATAAACACATATTCTATGTGTTGGAATCCAGAGGTGTAACGCCATATGCTCACTGTTCCCTGACAAAATCCGTGACAGAGTGACGGCACGCTGAGATATTGTGTGATCTCCCAGGTGTCGTCTCTGTGTGGGAACCCTGACATTCTGTTCTTCAAAAGTTGGGATGCATGGTTTTGCCAGGATCTTTGGGTCACGTGACAGTCTCTAATCACATTACTAGCACTGAAGAAAAGGGAAGAGGAGCAAGACACAGGCAACACATGTGTGTCAATATAGCAGAGATGTGTGTGTATGTAGCAGAGCTTTGTGTGTATGCCTGTATAGATTGTAGGGATTATACTCACTCAGGTGCGATGAGAGGCAAACAGGAGGCATGTTCCTTTAAATATCCATAGTGGTTTATTGGCTTCATAAACCGTCAAAAGCAAAACGCAAACAAACAGCCTTTCGTGCAGGCAAAAACAAAGAAAACAGTACTTTTAGCAAAGTCTCTGGTTAGCCAGTGCTGTGGTCACACAGGCTGGTAGTCATCCAGTACAGGCCCAGTCTGGAGACAACCACGCACAGGAGACCTTCTCCCTCCAGACACACAGACCATGTGCCAAACAACAGCCTCAATTAAATAGGCTGTTAACCACACCCAGAGGTGAGGTATGTGGGTAGCAAGACCCGCCTATCCATCAAACTACTTGTAACTCGGTCCCAGGTGCACCAATTAGTCCTCTTAGTGCGTGTACTAGAGAAAATACTCCGGGTTACATCACAGAGACCAGCCATCTCTGTGATACATACCTCCCATCGACTACGCGACCATTAGCCACCTTACATACCTCTCTCCTCTGCCTAAAGCAGTGGGGCTTGGCACCTTCTACTACCAGACAGGGGATTCTCGAGAGGGCATCAGCATTACCATGCACAGGTGCATATTATTAAATTAGAATATCATCAAAAAGTTAATTTATTTCAGTTCTTCAATACAAAAAGTGAAACTCATATATTATATAGAACCATTACAAACAGAGTGATCTATTTCAAGTGTTTATTTCTGTTAATGTTGATGATTATGGCTGACAGACAATGAAAACACAATAGTCATTATCTCAGTAAATGAAAATTCATTAACAAAAAACACCTGCAAAGGCTTCCTAAGCATTTAAAAAACGTCCCTTAGTCTGTTTAAATAGGCTCCACAATCATGGGGAAGACTGCTGACTTGACAGATGTCCAGAAGGCAGTCATTGACACACTCCACAAGGTCCCAGAGTTCCAATTTTCATTTGGAAATCAAGGTCCCAGAGTCTGGAGGAAGAGTGGAGAGGCACACAATCCAAACAGCTTGAGGTCTAGTGAATCAGTGATGGTTTGGGGAGCCATGTCATCTGCTAGTGTAGGTCCACTGTGTTTTATCAAGACCAATGTCAGCGCAGCCGTCTACCAGGAAATTTTAAAGCATTTCATGCTTCCCTCTGCCGACAAGCTTTTTGGAGATGGAAATTTCATTCTCCAGCAGGACTTGGCACCTGTCCACACAGCCAAAAGTACCAATACCTGGTTTAAAAACAACAGTATCACTGTGCTTGATTGGCTAGGAAACTCGCCTAACCTTAACCCCATAGAGAATCTATGGGGTATTGTCAAGAGGAAGATGAGAGACACCAGACCCAACATTGCAGACGAGCTGAAGGCTGCTATCAAAGCAACCTGGGCTTCCATAACACCCCAGCAGTGTCACAGGCTTTTTGCCCCCATGCCACGCCGCATTGATGCAGTAATTGATGCAAAAGGAGCCCCGACCAAGTATTGAGTGCATTTACTAAATATACATTTCAGTAGGCCAACATTTCGGATTTTAAAAACATTTTTCAGGCTGTTGTTATAAAGTATTCTAATGTACTGAGATAATGACTTTTGTGTTTTCATTGGCTGTAAGCCATAATCATCAACTTTAACTGAAATAAACACTTGAAATAGATCACTCTGTTTGTAATGACTCTATATAATATATGAGTTTCACTTTTTGTATTGAAGAGCTGAAATAAATTAACTTTTTGATGATATTCTAATTTAGTGATATGCACCTGTAGCTTCGCTGCTCTATGTTCTACATAGAAGTTGGAGTCCTGTAGGGCTAAAAACCAGCGGGTGACTCGGGCATTTTTTCCCTTTGTTTCCCTCATCCATCTGATTGGGCATGGTCGGATACTAATCTAACAGATAGTACCCGTCCCCTTTAAAAATAGGGTGGCACATGTTAAGGAGCTGAAACTCCTAAACCCTTCATCCAATTTTAATGTGGATACCCTCAAATGAAAGCTGAAAGTCTGAACTTCAACTGCATCTGAATTGTTTTGTTTAAAATTCATTGTGGTAATGTCTAGAACCAAAATTAGAAAAATGTTGTCACTGTCCAAATATATATGGACCTAACTGTATCTGAGGTACTTGGCTTCTTCTTTCCCCATGGTACATTTCTTCGGGTTTATTGAAAACCCCGCCTTCCTCAGAGCATCAAACAGTGCCTGGACCTTTTCCAGATGACTCTCCCAGTCTGGGCTGAAGATAACAATATCGTCCAGGTATGCTGCGGCATATTTCTTATGGGATGCAAGGACGTGATCCATGGCTCTCTGGAAGGTCTAAACGGCATCCGGACATACTGGAAGCATCCGTCCGGCGTAGAAAGCGCAGTCTTCTCTTTGGCTCCATGTGCCATGGGGATCTGTCAATATTCCTTTGTCAAATCCAAGGTTGTTATGTACCTTGCTGGCCCAAGCCTCTCCGATAGTCGTTGCAGAATCTTCACTCACTATCGGGCTTTGGGACCAAGACGATCGGGCTTGACCAACCGCTTTTGGATTCTTCAATGACACCGAGTTTCAGCATACGAGCCACCTCTGTGGAGATCAACTCTCGTCGGGCCTCAGGTATCCGATAGGGCTTCAAGTTCACCCACACATGTGGCTCTGTCAGAACCTCGTGTTCTATGACCCTTATGCAGCCCGGCAATTCCGAGAACAGATCCCGTTTCTTCTGCAGCAACTCCCGACACTGCTGTTTCTGGGCCTTCGTTAGCGTTTCCGCTATTGCAAATCCTCCAACGTCACCTTCTGGCTTGCCCCACAAGCATGGAGCTTCCACAGCCTCTCTGTCTTGCCACGGCTTGATGAGGTCGACGTGGTATATCTGGTACGGCTTACGTCGTCCCGGTTGATGAACTTTGTAGTTCACTTCACCAATTTTTTCCACCACCTCATACGTCCCTTGCCATTTAGCCAAGAGCTTACTCCCCACCGTAGGAATTAGCACGAGGACTCGGTCTCCCGGATTAAATTGCCTCACTCTGGCTTACCGGTTGTAGACCCTGGCCTGAGCTTCTTGTGCGTGGAGGAGATGTTATTTTACGATGTGCATCACCTTCGCAATCCTCTCCTGCATCAGAGTGACGTGCTCGATGATGCTCCTGTGGGGCGTGACCTCAGCTTCCCAGGTTTCCTTTGCGACATCAAGGAGACCCCGCGGATGTCGGCCATACAGGAGATCAAATGGCGAGAACCCCGTAGAGGCCTGTGGAACCTCTCGGATGGAGAACAACAAATACGGTAGGAGGCAGTCCCAGTCTCTACCGTCCTTTTCTATGGCCTACTTTAGCATACTCTTCAGAGTCTTGTTAAATCTTTCCATAAGGCCATCTGTCTGAGGATGGTATACTGAAGTCCTCAGTTGGGACATTTGCAGGACTTTGCATAACTCCCTCATCACCTTACTCATAAAGAGAGTTCCCTGGTCGGTCAGGATCTCCTTTGGTAAGCCTGTTCGGGAAAAAAACGTGGACCAACTAGTGGGCTATACTCTTTGAGGAGGCTTTTCTCAGTGGAATCGCTTCAGGATAGCGGGTGGCATATTCCAGGATAACCAATATATATTGATGCCCACGAGCAAATTTAACTAAGTCCATAGGAATTCTCTCGAACGGCACTTCAATAATGGGCAATGGCACAAGGGGACTTCGAAAGTGAGAGGTGGGGGCGGTTAACTGGCATGTAGGGCAAGACCTGCAATACTTCAATATTTCCCGGTGACATTCGGGCCAATAGAACCTTTGCATGGTCCGTTCCTGCTTTTTTTCCACTTTCAGATGTCCCCCAAGACATGTGAATAGGCCATGTCCAACACCTTCCATCTATAGGGGCTCGGCACTATTTACTGCTCCGCACGCTCCTCCCTCACTTTCGTGACCCGATACAACAACTCCCCACTCATCATAAAATGGGTAAACCTTGTGTCAGCCCTCGGGTCCTGTGCAACCCCATTTATAACAGTGACATTATTGAAGTCTTCCTTCAGAGTTAGGTCCCTATGTTGGGCAGACCCAAAATTCTCGCTGGTCACCCCTAACTCTGGAATGTCAGACTCAGGGGGCACTACCTCCTCATCCCCCACAAGGACACAAAAGGGAAACCCGTCTGGCTCTGAGTGTGATGATAACTCATCGGGGTTAACTGGTTTCTTATCCGAGCCAGCGAACCCGGAACCCTTCCCCCACATCTCCCAAAATAAACAAAAGTCCCAGCCTATAATGATGGGGTGCAATAAGTCCTGAACTACGTCGACCTCGTGCCACTCAGTATCATGGGCTGTTTTAATGCCCACTCTGGCCATGGGATAGTCCTTTGCATCACCATGAATTCAACGTACGCCGACTCTCTTTTCCCCAGGATCAGTTGGAGAGGAAGGGTGGCCCTCACAAGGGTCACCAGACTCCCGAAGTGTAGCAGTGCCGTTACCTGCTGCCCGTTCACCTTCATGGGACACGCTTGTGGCCCCTCGCTGGGTGGACAGTTCACACTGCAGGCCAGATATGTGTAATATGAACACCGGCATCCTATGCTGTCTGTTCAGTTGTCAGGGGACAACGGGCGGCAATATGGCCAGGGCTGTGGCACCTCCAGCAAATAACATCACCTGTAGGGACCTTGGGCACCACCTCCCCCGCCCCTTTGGACCTTGGATGCCCCACCCCGTTTTTGGGCCTCAGCCTCCTGTTGGGACCCCCAGTATTTGGTGGGCTGCCTTCCAAAGGAACCCTCAACCCCCTGGTATCTCTCGACCTGTCCGACCAGTTCATCGGCGTTCCAGGGATCACCCTGTGCAACCCAAGTCTGTATTGGCCTCGGCAGGGAGTGCACAAATCTGTCCATTATCATTCGCTCTACCATCTGCGCAGGCGTAGAGGACTCTGGCTGCAGCCACTTCTGGACCAGGTGCAACAGGTCAAACATTTGGGAGTGAGGTGGTTTGTCCCGGTGATACGCCCAGCGGTGAACCCGCTGATCCCTGATAGTCATTGTCACCCCCCAAGTGCGCGAGAATCTCAGTTTTTAGCTTGCCATACTCTTTGGTGTCCTGCAAAGCTAAATCATTGTACGCCTTCTGGGGCTCTCCCATCAAGTATGGTGCCAGTACCTCTGCCCACTGCTCTGGTGGAAGTTTCTCCCTCTCGGCGACCCTTTCAAACACTGTCAGGAAGGCCTCTATGTCATCTCCCAGGGTCATTTTCTGCAAGGTTCGTCTTACCACCTTCCGGATGTGGGAGTCATCAGCCGGACCTGAGGTTGGGGCACTCTTCCTGCCCTGGATGACAGTTGCCAGAAGCTGCATCTGCTGCTGTTGTTCCTGCTGGTGCTGCTGGATCTGCTGTAACAACAGCCTGTTGGTCTCCTGATGCTGCAGATGCGACTGGACCAAGTGTTTCAGCAGGTTCTCCATTTTGTCTGGTGATGCTTGCTGGCTTGCGACCTGTAGCAGTCACACGTATCTGCTGGGAACACTGCCCTCAAGTCTAACACCAATTGTAGGGGTGGTACTCACTCAGGTGCGATGAGAGGCAAACAGGAGGCATGTTCCTTTAAATGTCCATAGCTGTTTATTGGCTTCATAAACCGTCAAAAGCAAAACGCAAACAAACAGCCTTTCGTGCAGGCAAAAACAAAGAAAACAGTACTTTTAGCAAAGTCTCTGGTTAGCCAGTGCTGTGGTCACACAGGCTGGTAGTCATCCAGAACAGGCCCAGTCTGGAGACAACCACACTCAGGAGGCCTTCTCCCTCCAGACACACAGACCATGTGCCAAACAACAGCCTCCATTAAATAAGCTGTTAACCACACCCAGAGGTGAGGTATGTGGGTAGCTAGACCTGCCCATCTCTCAAACTACCCATAACCCGGTCTCAGGTGCACCAATTAGTCCTCTTAGTGCGTGCGAGCACTAGAGAAAATACTCTGGGTTACATCTCAGAGACCAGCCATCTCTGTGATACATACCTCCCATCGACTACGCGACCATTAGCCTCCTTACAAGATGTAGCAGAGATGTGTGAATGTGTTTGAATTGATGCAGCAGAGCTGTGTGTTTATATTGACGTAGGAGAGCTGTGTGTGTATATCTACATGTATTTCTTTATATTCATGTAACAGAGCTGTGTGTGTATGCTTGTATTGATGTAGCAGAGCTGTGTGTATATGTTTGTACTTATGTAGCAGAGCGGTGCGTATATATTTGTATTGATATAGCAGAGCTGTGTGTGTATGTGTTTGTATTCAAGAAGAAGAGCCGTGTGTGTGTTTTTGTGTTTTGATGTAGCAGCGCTATACTGTATGTGTGTGTACATCGTGAGGGGCATCAAACTATATGTGGGGAATGTACTGTGGGGGTATATAAAAACTTTCATAGTGAGATATGTGCACCACTATATGTATCCCTCTTTCCTGACTATAAATGTTAAGAAGTATGCTTTAAAGGTTCATATTACATTCACTCATGTCATATACAAGTTGTTACTTAATACATCAACAAAAACTAAACTGATGCATTTTTAAGAAATATAGTAAATGTATTAATAAAAATCTATTTATCAGATCAAAAAGTGGGGCATTTATTAAAGGGAATCTGTCAGTAGGATCAACCCTTCTAAGCCGTCTATATGGGCATGCAGGTCATAGGAAGCTGAATAAAATGATACCTTGATATCTGTAATCCGATGTGTTATTCCAGATAAATCCATGTTTTCTTATATGTAAATGAGCTGTTAAGATCTTTGGGCCAGACACTGATCTCCTTGAGAATCTGACTATAGAGCTAAAATGAAAGGGGGCGTTACCAGTTTGAGACATGTAATGACTGACAGTTCTGATCCCACTGCAGAGCTGTGTGTGATGAGAGCAAACAGAGTACATCAGACCTAACACAGTACAGCAGAAGTGAAGTTTGTCTTATTACAAAAACATTTGCAGCTGCTGTTGTCCTCTTGAAACGTGGCACGTGGTGCTAGCCGTTTGTGAGGTACTCGTCTCTAACTCCCCGACCCGTTACATGGAAGTGGGAGTTCTGGCTGGGTGTGTGGATTTGTGCTATGGGGGCACTACTCTCTTGCAGGCCGCATCTTACCGATGACTTGGGTTGGCTAGTTGATGTTGAACAGTTCAATGAGTGAAACCACCAGTCAAAAATAATCTTTTTACTGAAAGATAACTTTGTGGGGATTATATACAGTATGCAGTATGTCCATCTCCTTACACTCTCACACTGCTTCAGCTTCCATCTCACAGGCAGCCAGCTTGGAGGAACAACAATACAGCAGACCTGCAAATGTGATTGTTGCATTTGTAATGAGACAAGGTTCAACTCTGCAGTACCGTGTTAGTTATAATAAGGCACAGCTCTGCAGTGGAGCTGACAGCACTATGAGAAGAAAAGTGCTGCTGCAAATGTTTGTAATGAGAAGTTCACTTATGCTGTACCGTGTTAGTTCTGATCTCACTGAAAAACTGTCTGTGATTATGAGAGGAAAGTGTCAGTCATGACATGTCTCTCACTGCTAACTCCCTCTTTTACATAAAATAAGCTCTGGAGGCAGTCTCAGAAGATCTGTGTCCAGCCCATACATCTTTGCAGCTCATTTACATATATGAAAAAGTAGATTTTTCTAGAATAATATATCATAGAATCATAGAATCATAGAATCATAGAATCATAGAATGGTTGAGTTGGAAGGGACCTCCTGGGTCATCTGGTCCAACCCCCTGCTCAAAGCAGGATTCACTAGATCATCTCAGACAGATGTCTGTCCAGTCTCTGTTTGAAGACGTCCATTGAAGGGGAACTCACCACCTCTGGTGGCAGCCTGTTCCACTCATTAATCACCCTAACTGTCAAAAAGTTTTTTCTAATATCTAATCTGTGTCTCCTCCCATTTAGTTTCATCCCATTGCTTCTAGTCTTTCCTTCTGCAAATGAGAATAAAGATGATCCTTCTACAATGTGACAGCCCTTGACATATTTGTAGACAGCTATTAAGTCTCCTCTCAGTCTTCTTTTTTGCAAGCTAAACATTCCCAAATCCTGCAACCGTTCCTCATAGGACATGGTTTGCAGACCAGTCACCATTCTGGTCGCTCTTCTCTGAACTTGCTCCAGCTTGTCTATGTCTTTTTTAAAATGTGGTGCCCAAAACTGTACACAGTATTCCAGATGAGGTCTGACCAAAGAGGAGTAAAGACCGATAATGACTTCACGTGATCTAGACTGTATGCTTCTGTTAATACATCCCAGAATTGTATTTGCCTTTTTTGCTGCTGCATCACACTGTTGACTCATGTGTAGTCTATGATCTATTAGTATACCTAAGTCTTTTTCACATGTACTGTTGCTTAGCTCTATTCCTCCCATTCTGTATATGCTTTTTTCATTTTTATTGCCCAGATGTAGTACTTTGCATTTTTCCCTGTTAAAAACCATTCTGTTGGTTGCTGCCCACTGCTCCAGTTTATTTAGGTCTTTTTGAATCCTCTCTCTCTCTTCTCTAGTATTAGCTATCCCTCCTAGCTTTGTGTCATCAGCAAATTTAATCAGTTTACCCTCAATTCCTTCATCTAAATCATTGATAAAGATGTTGAACAATACAGGTCCCAGGACGGAGCCCTGTGGTACCCCACTTGAGACATTCATCCAGCTGGATGTGAAGCCATTTACAACCACCCTTTGAGTCCGATCACTAAGCCAGTTATGAATCCACCTAACAGTTGCCTGGTCCATTGCATACTTGGTCATTTTTTCAATAAGGATGGTGTGAGATACTTTGTCAAATGCTTTGCTGAAGTCAAGATATACTATATCTACAGCATTTCCCTGATCCACCCAGTCAGTGATTCTGTCATAGAAGGAAATTAAGTTAGTCTGACATGACTTGTTAGTTACAAACCCATGCTGACTCTGGTTAATCACTTCATTCTTATCCATGTACTTACATACATGTTGTTTAATAATTTGTTCAAAGATCTTTCCTGGTATAGAAGTCAGACTCACCAGCCTATAGTTCCCTGGGTCCACCTTCTTCCCCTTTTTGAAGATAGGAACAAAATTTGCTCTTCTCCAGTCTTCTGGGACTTCTCCTGTTCTCCAAGAATTTTCAAAGATTATGGAGAGTGGTTCTAAAATTTCTTCTACGATCTCCTTCAGTACTCTGGGGTGTAATTCATCTGGACCTGGAGACTTGAACTCATTTATGTTAGCTAAATATTCCCTCACAATCTTTCTGTTTACAGATAACTTGGATTCCTCTATTCCTTTAAAAGGACAGTGAAGATCAGTTGATGTTACATTTTCTTTCTGAGAGAAAACAGATGCAAAATAGGAATTAAAAAGTTCGGCCTTCTCAACATCCTCTCTTACCATTTCTCCATTTTCATCCTGTAAAAATCCTATAGCATCTTTGACTTTTCTTTTACTTTTGACATACCCCCAAAATCCTTTTTTATTGCTTTTGACATCTCTTGCAAGCCTTAATTCATTGTCAGCTTTAGCTAACCTGATACGTGCCCTGCAGGATCTGCAGACTGCATTATAATCTTCTTTAGATATGCCTCCCTCTTTCCATTTAATAAACATTTCTTTCTTTCTTTTTAGCATGTGTTTAAGTTCTGTGTTCATCCATCCTGGTTTCCTTAAATGCTTCCCATTCTTCCTACTTTTCGGGATTGTTAACGATTGTGCTTTGAGAATCTCATTTTTAAAAATTTCCCATCCTTCGTGGACATTTTTGTCCTTAAGGACATCCAGCCATTGGATCCCTCCTATTCTCTTTCTGAGTCTCTTAAAATCTGCCTTTCTAAAATCTAACCTTGAAGTTTGAGTCTTCACATGTCTTCCTCCTCTAGTTATCCAAAATTCTATAATAGCATGATCACTGCCTCCTAGGGTCCCAGCCACCTTTACCTCCTCAACCATTTCCTCCCTGTTTATAAGGATTAGATCCAAAGTAGCAGATCCCCTTGTTTTCTCCCCTACCTTTTGGAAGATAAAGTTGTCAGCAAGAGAGGATAAGAATTTGCTTGACCTGTTAGTTTTACTTGAGAGAGATTCCCAACAAATGTCTGGATAGTTGAAATCTCCCATGACCACTACGTCATATTTTTTGGAGAACTTGGTCATTTGATACATAAAGAGTTCATCCATATCTTCAGCTTGCCCAGGTGGCCTGTAGTAAATGCCTACAATGGTGTCCTTTCCGTTGTTCTCTCCTTGTATTCTTACCCAAACAGTTTCCACAGAACTCCCAGTCTCTGAAGCTTCAATCTCTGTGCAGATATATGCTTTTCTAACATACAATGCAACACCTCCTCCTCGTTTATCAAGTCTGTTTCTTGCAAATAAGTTGTATCCTTTTAGCCTTTTATTCCAATCATGTGTATCGTCCCACCAAGTTTCAGTGATTCCAATGACATCATATTCCTTTTCCTGCATTAGTAGTTCCAATTCTCCTTGTTTGTTGCCCATGCTTTGTGCATTTGTATAAAAACATTTTAGTTTGTGATTGGTTTCTCTTCCTCCCATATTTTTATTATTTAAATTGTTTTGTCTTTGTTCTTCCTTTCCACTTCCAGTAGCAGAGATCTCAATAGTATTTGTCAGCTGTATGGCTTTTTCTGGCCTTTTGCTTCCCTTCCCACATTGTTCTAGTTTAAAGCTCTTCTGATGAGTGTAGCAAGGCGACTTCCAAATACATGTTTTCCAGTCTTCGTAAGGTGCACCCCATCTCTAGCAAGTAGTCCATCGTATAGGTAATTCATTCCGTGATCCAGAAATCCAAATCCTTGTTGACGGCACCATCGACGTAGCCAGTTGTTCACCTGTAGAATCTTAATCCACCTCATTGCTCCATGGCCATCCACTGGGAGGATGGATGAGAAGACCACCTGCGCTCCCAATTCTTTCACTTTCTTGCCTAAGTCTTCAAAGTCACTGCAGATGGTTTCCAGGTCCTTTCTTGCGGTGTCATTTGTCCCCACATGTATTAGCAGGAATGGGTAGTGATCTGTAGGTCTGAAGAGTCTTGATATCCTGTCAGACACATCTTTAATTTTTGCTCCTGGAAGACAGCACATTTCTCTTGAGGTTATGTCTGGTCTGCAGATAGCGGCCTCTGTTCCTCTTAACAGGGAATCCCCCATGACCACCACTCTCCGTTTTTTCTTCACATCATTCTTCTTTCTCCATCTAGGAGGATTCTGAGGGCTTACAAGGTTATTCATTGCTGGCAAAGTCTTATTTTGCTGTATTTCTTCATGGTTCTCCTGCGTGAGAGCCTGGTACTGGTTCCTGAGCAGTATAGGTGCTGACTGCCTCTCGATCCTCCTGCTTCTGTGGGTCACATGCTTCCATTCCTCTGTTTCGTCAGGTGCAGTTCGAATTTCTTCTCTTTCTGAATCATGAAGAGAAAATTCTGCTCTGTCTAAGAACTCTTCACCTTCCTTAATGATTTTCAAGGTAGTTAACCTCTCTTCTAGATTTCGCAACTTTTCCTCCAACAGGGACACAAGCTTGCATTTCTGGCATGTGAAGTTTGGCTTTTCCACTGGCAAGTCTGTGAACATGTAGCAGGATATGCAGCTCACCAAATGGTTCCTGGACTCTTCCATGTTCTTATTGTTAATGTTCTGAAAACAGTGAAAAAAGCTTAAAAAAAAAGCTTCAAAAGGCGCGGTTTACCGATGTTCTCTTTTCAGCTCCAACAGCCAAAATCCAGTGTTCTTTGAGCTTGCGGAGACTCTTCACTTACCCCAAAATGCAGTGGGAATATGCAAATTATCTCCTCAGGACTCCTCCCCTGCAATATGAGATTGCAAATATCAAGGTATCACTTTATTAAGCTTCCTACGTCCCAGCTTCCTACGTCCCAGCTGTACGTCCCAGCTTCATTTCATATGTATGTGTGTCACCCTGGCCTGGATGCCACAAATGTATAATAAAGCTGTGTCTGAGAGCAAGGGGGAGGTTCTCTGGTCAGGGACCATTAGCATGCAGCACCTCCTGTCCCAGGCCAGTAGGGGGAGCAGGCTGCCCCTATAAAAGCTGGAACTGGGGGCAGGGTTAGAGAGTTCTGGACGACCTGTCTCTGGAGTGAGAGGTGTCCCAGAGAAAGGAGAGCCAGTTCAGCTGAGGCTGAGGAGGACGAGTGGCAGTAGAGGAGCCACGAGCCAGGGACGGAAGGCGAGGGGAGCCTGTCCTGGCTGAGAGAGAAACTGAACTACCGGACTTTGGTGTCCGAGGCTGTTAGGATTCCAAGTCCTGCAGCAAATAACCAGTCCGCAGGGGATTGTATGTCCCTTGGCCTAAGAAGCCCGGAGGTTCCGCCACAGCAGAAGGGACCAGCAAAGCTGCACCAGGCCATGAATAGAAAGGAACCCAAGTTGCAAGCCATACGGGCGAGAAGACACGCCGAGCTCAGGAACGTGGGCTGTTACACCACCAGGAGGGAAATAGCCAGAAAGAGCGCAGAGAATACGGTAAGCCTTCACCCTCACCCTGACCAGGGCCAGCTTCCCACTTGTTCTCAGACATCCAGGCCCCCTCCTAGCCGGGACTGTTTTTGGGTCGTCTCACCTGTTCTAATAAAGACCCTGAACTGTTTAAGAGGCCTCCGTCTCCTGGCTATTGCGATCGGAATCATCCCCTCCATCATCCATCTATATACTGCCCTGGGGCCACACTCGTCCCGTGGGGAGTTATACTACTTAGTGCTGCACACCTACATCTGCCCCAGCGGTCTGCACTGCAGCGGCGGTTAACCGTGACCGCAATCCACTGGTGGCGTAGTCAGACATTTAAAACCCTACAAATAGACTGCCACAACGTTTGGTCTGACCACCCTGAGCACGGACCGGGTTGCCACTACTACCCCCATTATTGCCCTGTTGCCCGGCTCCGAGTGCCCCACGGCCCAGGGGGCGAGTCATATGCATGTTCCGGAGCCGCTGAGAGTCAGTGGCTGGTGGACGCATGAATCATTGTGACGCTCAGCGGCTCCGGAGCATGCGCGCATATGATAAGAAGCTGGGACGTACACCCAGATTCATTGCACAACCGCGGGATCTGCTGGGAGATTTTGATGATGTAGGGAGCAGTGAAAGGAATGAGTTATGATGCGATGGGCGTGGAGAATTTATAAAAAGGCATTTGACTTACAGTGCCTGGAAAGCTAGAGATCCCCACCTCTATGTCTGAAACTGAAGGTATGTGGGGCAATCATCAAAGTCTAAAAAGTGTTTTTAGCAAAAAATACTGGGACGTTTTGCTTGAGAAAAACATTGGGGGCAGTTTAATAGCAAAAAAGGACTTGACAGATTCTCTTAAGCAAAGAAGGACAGAGGAACATAGGTCAAAAGCATTTGCTTTGTGGAATTTTATCACCGAGGCTAAATGATACATTATAATGAGCAGGGACTTGATCAAAAATATAAAAGTTTGATAAAAAGTAAAAGAAGTCAATGAACATTAAATGAAGTATTCCCTGTGTACTTCACATAGTCTGGCAAGATCTCATGAGTGTGTTTTTACACTTGAAGTTTTCTAGATCATGCCGTGGAAGCTATAAATCTGCCACACACTGTCCGGTAAAGCTCGTTAGCCAGTTTAAAGCCTAGTAAGGCTATATTTACATGTTGTCTTCCTGCCAATAACTGGGAATATCAGCGGCCACATTTGATATGCGCCAGAGGACTCCCATCATGCTTTGTGGTCTGAGCAAAGACTCAGAAAGACAGCTACTTTTGGCAATAGTGGCACTTAACACTTACCTTACCAGACGCACTTGTAAACTATTTTTTTCAGCATTGAAAGGGTGGCAAAGGACGAGGATTACTGTTCCAAAAGAAAACGCCTGAATTTAATTACAGATATATACATACATGCTTCTAATTAGGAATTGGCCACAGGGGGAGCTGGGATCCTGGCTGGATGGGTGGGATACGCTACACAAAGTTTTATTAAGATTTAGGGCTATGTGGTAAAGTCACTACCTCTGAAGTGGTCAAACTTAAATGCCACAGACTGGAGCAAAGATGGTGCCCACCTATGACTATATTCAAGTGGTGGCAGCAACTCCGATTCTTTCTGTCTACTGCTAGGTAGGTGAAGTTAAAGCTCCTCTCAGCTTCTCATAAGAAAACAGGACTATTGGATGTAGAGAATTATTAGCTCTGTGTGTAGGCTATATTTGGCTATATAGACATAATAAAAAAGCAAATTGTTCAAATAGTATTGTAGACTTAAAATAGAACAGGTTTCCAATGCCACATGTTCAATAATAGATCTGGAAGCAATTACGGTTTGGGAGAATTTCAACATTTCAGTATTGGCTTTAAAGGGAATCAGCTGATTATTCCAGGAGAAACTACAGGCAGCATGAATCAGAGCCTGGGTGCACGATTGTAGCCAGGTATATCCTTCTCTGGAAATACAGAAGTTACGACCAGGTACCATAGCAGGAGAAAAAACTAGTCAGACTCCTCCCCAGGCCATCTTTTCCCAGTGCCGCTCCAGGTGATTGACAAATGTCTCGCTATGGGAGAGACCTGTCAATCATCTCTAGCAGCTCTGGGAAAAGTGGGCCAGGGTTGGCACCGGACTAGTCTTGTCCCCAGCTACATATGGAGACACTTTCTCTGAAATGCTGAAACGTTTCAGAAAGAAATATCTCTGGCTGTAGTTGTGGAGCCAGGCTCTCATTGATTTTTACCCTTTTTCTGGGCAGTGTGAATTAGTCGCCACCTAAGCCTTTGTGCAGCTTTGCCCTTATTCTTTCTAAATTTCATCCATTTTGCTAAAAATCACCTATTTTGATCAACTTTAGACAAATATGTATGGCCACTTTAGACTAATGTATATGGCCACCTTAACAGATCTCCCGTACAGAAGTATAACTGTGGCTTATATTTAGAGAATGGGGATTCCAGGTCATCAGTATAGCAGTATAATCCTCCTATAGGCGTACGGGCACATGAGCTTGTCAGACGTTAACGAGGAAAAGATATCCGCTACTCCGTGAGTGGACTAAAATCTTCAAATTTATTTCAGGAATATAAATATAGATAGGACAGCTCAGTCAGGAAAACCAATGCGTTTCCACCAGAAATCATGGTTCAATCGGAGTGCAGGATATCTTTTCGCCATTAATGGCTTATATTTACAGCAATCTGCCAGTAGACAGATTGATACGATGGTTACTCTTTAACACAAGTCAGTTAATAGAAGAGGTACAAATAAACATGAGCCACATAACACACTGGCACAGGCGGACAGAGGGCACTGCCAGCAAGGGTGTTCAAGGGCTTCAATTCTACATAGATCTAAATAAAGCTATACATTTCTCACAGAGCTTTTTAGTATTCATTTAGTTGTAGTGCAAACCATACCCGTTTAATGTCAATGGCAACATTGAGCCATTTATTGCACACGTAATAATATATTGTACCCCTTTAGTGTAAAAAAAAAAGTTAGACATTCCCAGAAAGAGATATCCAAATGGTTTCCACATTGTGAAAAAAGGTGCCGTTTATTGACTATATACTCCCTCCCAACATGTATATGATGAAATGATCCTTTCTCTTATTCCATCATCTTAAATTAAAAACATCCTTGACATTTGACATTTGAAGGGATCTCCTTAGGGTATGTGCACACAGAGGCCGATTTAAAAAAAAAAAAAAAGTAACTTAAAAAAACACTGGAAAGACTCTTCCTAATCATTTTTATTGTAAAAACAAAACCTATTAATCTGTCCAGTTTTTGAGCTTCTCTTCTGCTTCAGGTTTGAAAAACACTTGCTGGGAAAAAAGAAAGCGCACGTCACTTCTTTGAAGCATCTCCAGATTAAATCTGCTAAAAACTAAGCGATTTCCAATCAAAAGGCAGTTTCAAAAAACTCAGGAACATGTTTGTTGTGGATTTTCCACAGGGAAAATCTGCTGCCTTTTACTATACCCGCGCTGTGAGTGAAATTTTATGAAATCTCATCCACGTGTTGCAGAGAAAATCTTCAGCATAAATTGATCATCGCTATGGATTTGACGATGGATTTCACTCTTTCTTTCCCATGCAATGCAAAAGGTGAAGTCAGCGGGGAATCTGCTTCAATTGCCCAGTGGAAACCTCAGCAAATATCTTTGCAACTTAGTGCCACTTCGAATTTGCTGAGGAAATTTCCAACTTGGAAAATCTGCTACAACTTCGCACATTTGCTTGTTCCCTAAGCCCTCATTACCATGCTTATACTGATGCTGCAGAATGAAGAAACTAAGCTTTATCACCAGTAAAGCTGAGATGAAGGCCAGTATTGGTGGTGCATGATGTATTTTCCACGTCAGTTCACACGTTACCAACAATAACATGATCGTGATGCCAACATCCAGATGTCTGTGCAGTTCTTGTGACCACTAGGAGAGGGGTTTAAGTCATACTGCAGATACGGTATATTCCGTTCTTCACTCGCTCTGCAGGTTACTTGTGTCATGTTTATCGAACTTCTAAAATCTTTTCCTGTCAACTCGATATACAGATGAAATTAACACTTTAGCTTCCACAGAACCAATACTGCACGACTCTAACTTGAAACGAATGCCAGCAGGGAGTTCAAAGTCCAAAAAATTAAAGACAGCAGTAACTTCACAGACTCCATCCCAAACCGTCATGCATTCCTCCAATGCTATTTTTATCTACTTCAAAACCATGCGGTTTAAATACAGATGAGGAGGGAGAATACAATCTGTTGTAAAATCCTTTTCTGTACAATGCTGTTCCCGTCTGTGCTGACTTCACTTTCTCTAGATTGAAGGGAAGTGGTTAATTTTAACACATGACAACAAATATACACTAGCAATGCCGGTTTCATGAGTCTGAGATTCACAGTCTACGTACGAACTGTAAAGTCGGACTGACCATGGATCCCCTAACCCAACTCAACCGCCTCATCCATGTAGTCCATTGCCGTCTGTAGTTAAGAAGGCAGTCAACCAAATGATGTTTCTGTCAGTCGTTTATCCGACAGCCATCTTGGCTTCCATACACTCGAGTTCTCATTTAGCCAGACATCTCTACGGCCAGCTTATCCCCAAGAGAACAAAGCGATTGGCAGTCCAAAATGGGACATGCCTGATTGACATCATTTTTGATGATCAGTTGGCCCACTTCCCCATACATACTAGAGTGTCTGCCGAACCCATCGATATTGATAGGATTGGCCAACATTAGACTAATGTGTATGAGGGGCTTCAGGCTGTGAATGTCGGACATATGAAACTAGCCTGAGCCATTATCTTTTCTATCTTTTCGTTTTGTATTTACTGCCGCTACCAGAGATAAGCTGCCGAGCCAACTGTTCATGTGTATGGGGGACGTACCGAGAGCGGAACAACAGTATGTTGTGCATATATGTAAAGCAACACTGAAAGAAATGAACTGGAGTATAAACTGGTATACATGCAACATGTAGGAGCATGTTCACACTGGCCATTAGACAAGTACCCTATGTTATTTATCTGTAGTATTTTTTTTTAATTACTTACTTATAGCAGTGTATATTTTCATTTTGTTTCTATCTTAGGTTTTGTATATACATATATGACTCGACCGGGGGGCCGTGGGGTACTCGGCAGCACGGGCCTCTCGGTGCTCTTGGGGGATCACGGTGGCTGGCCGGGTCCGTGGCCCAGGGCGGTCAACTAAAAAGGGAGGGTGATTTATTTGGGATTTGTAGCAGTTTGTAAATGTTCGTGACGCCACCTGCGGTATCTGGTAATGGGTTACCAGCGATGCGACAGTCCGCTGAGGCAGATGTTAGGGGCAGCTTCGATGGGACGGCTCCCCACAGGTGGAGCAGGCCTCAGGGCAGCGTAGGAGTGTAGATGGATGGTAGAAGAAGGAGAGAGAGACGGCAGGACGGTCCCGGAGGGAGTACGGACACACACACAAGGGTAACTTCAATACCTTTACTGGTGGTGAGGCAGCTCCGGTCCAGGATACTCAGGGCGAAGGGTGCATTTCTGGACTCTCCCCAGTGAGCGGGTGTACGGCCTCCTGATCTGTATCTTTCACTCTCTAAGCTTCGGGCCTGCCTGGAGCTAGGCCTGGCTTGGTTACTGCTTCCTTCTTCTACCTGCGGACCTGGCGTTAGGGTTTTCTCCTGGTTCCCACTATTCCTGGTCGTTGGAGCCTTCGTGGTACCTAACCCTGTTGCTGTAGTCAGCGTTTGGTTAACTTGGGGCTTGTAGTCCTCCAAGGGTTCCGGTGGTCCCTACTTGGTATATGGGGACCCTGTAGGCGCGGACCCGGTGTCCGGTATATAATTCGGGGTGAGCCTGGTATGCTCCTCTGCCCCCTATGTGTTTCTCCTTCTCTCCTCGCCTTCGGCCACACTCGGGGCCCTCACTAGGCTTCACACTCGTGCTGTAGGCCCTTGCTCGCCTAAGCACCGCAGCAGCGTGCTGCTCTTCACCGCTCTCTGAGCGTCGGCACGCTCTCAGCTGAACTCTCAGCTCTCCACTGCACTCAATTCTGCAGGAACTAACTTGACTCCACTCTGGAGCAGACTCTCTGAGCTCTATCCCTGTCTGTGCCTGACAGGAACTGTCACTAACTCACTCCTCTTCTCACCACTTCCTCCAGTCTATATATATCCCTGACGGGCTCCTTCTGCTGGTCTGAGGTGGTAGGGTGGAGGTGTGTGTATGTGTGAGGGCCTCTTGTGGAGAAGTCCATCCATGCCCCCCTCTGGGATCTGTGGCACCAATGCACAGCAGGGCACCACATTCGCCCCTAGTTAAGCTCAGTACTCCTGGACTGAAGTATTTCTCAAAAACAGGTTAAACAATAACATTTCTTCCCTTTATGGGAGGCTCTTTTCTTGAAAGCTACAGGTAACATTATAAAACATAATAAATATATATACAACATTTGTAAAGTTTTTAAGCAAATTTCAGTGAGTCCCCTAACAGGGTGTCCATTTCACTGATAAATATAGCTTGAGGGACCTGTCCGCAAACCCTCCACATAGGCCCTGGGCGTGGCTGCAGGGCATAGGTGATCCAGTGTTGGACCACGTCTTCTGCCACGCCAGACAGGTTTTAGTTCAGTGGTTACTTTAGAGGCACTCCAGGGAGTGCAACTATTTATATGAACAGTTTTTGGGCCGCTCAAGTCCTCAGCCACAGAGCCCTTATACCCTTACGGGTAACTGTATACAGTTCAGTTTCACATACTGTGCTTAGTAGTGGTGCTCCCTCCGGGGAGACACCTGTTTGCTGTAGGCTGGCCCAGCCGGGTCATCAGTCTTGGACTGCAGGGGGACCAGGGATGAAGCAGCACCATTTGCGTCCGGGACAGGGACTTCACTCCTACCTGCTCCCGCGACTGCTCCAGCTCGGCCTGGCACCTCCCAGTCTTTACACAGCTCCGCCGGAACTGGGGCGCTGCCGGTCACTTGCAGCGCTGACTGCTGCTGACCATCGGACATCATTGCGCCCCCCTAGTGAACCGTGGCCTACCTTCTTCACTGCTTTCGGGTAGGCCGCAGCTCTGCAGGCGACGGTCTTCCTTCAGGACCTTGCGTCGCTCGCGTCTGACGTCAGAGCGTTCACTGGACTCCTTCCAGGACCTGACGCTTCCTGGTTCGACGTCGAGGTGTGGGGCGTGTCTTGGGCTTCGCGCGCTCCAGTAGTCACGCCTCTCGGTTTCCCGCGGTTACGCCCTTCTTCTTCTCATCCAGGGGACATCCTCCGGGCTGTCGGCTAGCAGGATCCTTCCCTCCGGCTCAGGCTCCGTCTGTAGCTGCAGGGCTCTCATGACAGTGGTCAGGGTTTTGCTCAACTGACGCACTTCAGAGCGCAGGCTGTCCAGCTCACTAGGGGGCGTTGCTTGCACCTTGGCTTCAGCAGCCAATGGGGGAAAGGTGGACGCTGCTGGCACTGGGGTGGCCTCACCCTGGTAACATTGGATAGCAGTACCTGTTGTTTCCAGGGGCTGCAGTCCCTTTATAGCCATGTCCTTAAGGGTGTCAAAGGTGGCATCTGGATGATCTAAGGACCACCAACGCACAGTCCTGATCTCCTCTTGGGACCTTAGTCCCCGGACAAACTGTTCCTTCAGCATTTTATTTTCATCGCTGATGCTGGTTGGACTAACCTGCTTCAGGGCCCGCAGGGCTTCCTGTAAGTGCCAGGCATAGTCCCGAACACTGTCCTCCGGTTTCTGGGAGCAGTTGTAGAACCTCATCCGGAGGTCCGTCTCCGTGCGATTCTCGAAAACAGTTTGTAGCTTTTTAAATATTGCGGACACTGACTCTTGGTCTGCGGCCGACCAGATTTCTACTTCTCGCTCCGCAGCACCAGTCAATTGTCCCAAAACAACAGCGGCTCTTTGTTTGCCTGTCATCGAGTACATGTGCAGTATACCGCATATTTTCCTCTTAAATCCAGACAGGGTATCTGGTTTGCCGCTTTACTGGGGGAGCCACTTCGCTCCAGGGATGTACGGTAGAGCCATGGGTATGACAGGGGTTACAGGCCCTGCTGGTGGAGCGGCTGCTTCGGCCTGCTCGGCGCCGGGCGCGGGTTGAACATCGGGGCCGTTAACCGGTACTCCGGCGTTGCGCTGGTCTTCAGACATTGTTGCGCCCCCCCCTAGTGAACCGTGGCCTACCTTCTTTACTTTTCTTCCGGTAGGCCGCAGCTCCGCAGGCGACGGTCTTCTTCCAGGACCTTGCGTCGCTTGCATCTGACGTCAGAGCGCTCACTGGACTCCTTCCAGGACCTGACGCTTCCTGGTTCGACGTCGAGACGTGGGGCGTGTCCTGGGCTTCGCACGCTTCAGCAATTACGCCCCTCAGTTTCCCGCGGTTATGCCCTTCTTCCCTAGCGGCGACACAGTAATGGCGGCGGTCTTCACCACAGTTAAACACACAGTTCTATTAAAGGCGCACAGTACCCGATGGCAACGGGTACAACACTCCGTCGTTGCAGCGGGCACGAAATCCTGTTCGTGATGCCAGAAGTTGACGCGCCCCCGGGGCCGTGGGGTACTCGGCAGCACGGGCCTCTCGGTGCTCTTGGGGGATATCACGGTGGCTGGCCCGGTCCGTGGCCCAGGGCGGTCAACTAAAAAGGGAGGGGGATTTATTTGGGATTTGTAGTAGTTTATAAATGTTCGTGACGCCACCTGCGGTATCTGGTAATGGGTTACCAGCGATGCGACAGTCCGCTGAGGCAGATGTTAGGGGCAGCTTCGATGGGACGGCTCCCCGCAGGTGGAGCAGGCCTCAGGGCAGCGTAGGAGTGTAGATGGATGGTAGAAGAAGGAGAGAGAGACGGCAGGACGGTTCCGGAGGGAGTACGGACACACACACAAGGGTAACTTCAATACCTTTACTGGTGGTGAGGCAGGTACGGTCCAGGATACTCAGGGCGATGGGTGCATTTCTGGACTCTCCCCAGTGAGCGGGTGTAGGGCCTCCTGATCTGTATCTTTCACTCTCTAAGCTTCGGGCCTGCCTGGAGCTAGGCCTGGCTTGGTTGCTGCTTCCTTCTTCTACCTGTGGACCTGGCGTTAGGGTTTTCTCCTGGTTCCCACTATTCCTGGTCGTTGGAGCCTTCGTGGTACCTAACCCCATTGCTGTAGTCAGCGTTTGGTTAACCTGGGGCTTGTAGTCTTCCAAGGGTTCCGGTGGTCCCTACTGGGTATATGGGGACCCTGTAGGCGTGGACCCGGTGTCCGGTATATAATTCGGGGTGAGCCTGGTATGCTCCTCTGCCCCCTATATGTTTCTCCTTCTCTCCTCGCCTTCGGCCACACTCGGGGCCCTCACTAGGCTTCACACTCGTGCTGTAGGCCCTGGCTCACCTAAGCACCGCAGCAGCGTGCTGCTCTTCACCGCTCACTGAGCATCAGCACGCTCTCAGCTGAACTCTCAGCTCTCCACTGCACTCAATTCTGCAGGAACTAACTTGACTCCACTCTGGAGCAGACTCTCTGTGCTCTGTCCCTGTCTGTGCCTGACAGGAACTCTCACTAACTCACTCTCTTCTCACCACCTCCTCCAGTCTATATGTATCCCTGACGGGCTCCCTCTGCTGGTCTGAGGTGGTAGGGTGGAGGTGTGTGTATGTGTGAGGGCCTCTTGTGGAGAGGTCCATCCATGCACCCCTCTGGGATCTTTGGCACCAATGCTCAGCAGGGCTCCACATATACAAACCAGAAGTTTACATACAATATATAAAAAAATACATATGCATGTTTTTCTCAATATCTGACATGAAATCAGAATACACCTTTCCCGTTTTAGGACATACCCATCTTGTTTGCATTTGCATATAATTATTTGTACAGATGAACAAGGCACCTTCAGGTATCTTGAAATTGCACCCAAACATGAGCCAGACTTGTGCAAGTCCACAATTCTCTTACTGATATCTTGGCTGATTTCTTTAGACTTTCCCATGAGGCTACACAAAAAAGCAGTGTGTTTCAGGTGTGCGTTAAGATACATCCACAGGTGTGTCTCTAATTAACTCAAGATATTGCCAAAAAATCAGAAGCTTCCAAGCACATGACATCATAATATGGGCAGTCCAGAATTGTTTAAAGGCATAGTAATCTTAGTGTATGTAAACTTTTGACTTTGCAGTAAGTAATAACAATGCCTTAAAACATTCTCTCTCTTTCTCATTATTCCGGCATTTGGCAAATATTAGAAATTATGGTAATCCTAATTGACCTAAAACAGAAAAGGTTTATTCTGAGTTCATGTCAGATATTGAGAAAAACATGCATATGTGTCTTTTTATATAATGTACGTAAACTTCTGATTTCAACTGTATATATATAGCTAAATGTATTCTTTCATTCATGAGGGCCTGACAGCATACCTGACATTGACCAATCAGTGTGTAAGTATCAACACAATGCAGCAAGTATTTGTGAAGTGTAAAGAAAATTGCCTTTCTAATTATTTAAAAAATATCAAACTGAACATTGTGAAGTGCATTTGTATTCAGCAGGGACAGGGCAGCTGGTCAGAGATGATGGGGAGATGGATTGAGCTAAATACAGGGCAATCCTGGAAGAAAACCTGTTAGAGACTGCAAAAGACTTGAGATTGGGGCGTAGGTTCACCTTCCAGCTGGACAACGACCCTAAACATACTGCCAGAGCTAAAATGGAATGGTTTAGATCAAAGCATATTCATGTGTGTAAATGACCCAGTCAAAGTCCAGACCTAAATCCCATTGAAAATCTGTGGCAAAATTTGAAAATTGCTGTTCTCAGATGCTCACCATCCAATCTCACTGAGCTAGAGCCAGTTTGCAAAGAAGAATAAGCAAACATTTCAACCCCAATTCTAATGCATTGTAACTGATAGTTTCTCTTCATAAGCATTCAGTCAACACTATAGATGCTGGGACTTTCTTTCCCCTTACTTTCCACCATACCTTTTCCAACAGCTTCCCTGCCCCAAATGGAAAGACTACACCTCTTAGTATTTAGGTTGGGTTCCACAAAACTTTAAACAAAAAAAACAAATTATACTGTGTTAGCCAGTAGATTGAAAACAAAAAAAAAATTTTATTTTTTTTTGCTGATACCTTTTGATTGCTAAATTAAAGCACCACTCCAGCATTTTTTTATTGCAGTGCTGGAGTGTTGCTACTAATGTAAGTGTGGCACCCCAGGGGTCCGGTTGCCACAGTGGCATTGCCTCCCTCACAAGAGGTGATGCCATGCCTGGAAGCAAGCAGGGGTCCCCTAGTCAGGTATACTAGCATGCAACACTTTCCTGGCTCCAGACCAGCAAGGGGAGCTCCTCCCCTTAGCAACTGGAATCTGGAGGCGGGGATAGTTAGAGTTAGTGAGGGGAGTTGAAGACAGGACAGCGAAAAGGAAAGACCTGGGGAGTGGAGGTGCACGGCAGTGTGGCGCCCCTGAGGGTTCAGTCGCCACAGGGGTACTGCACCTCACTTAGAGGTGTGGTATCTCCTTTCCCAAGGTAAGGACGGAGTACCACCCAGGACCCCAATCACACACTCAACACTACACCACTCCAGTTCTGAAGAGGGCCAAAAGCACTATAGTACCGCCCCGCTCCTGAATGGAGATATGGGGGGAACCAAAGTTAGGGGGAACCACGTAGTGAGTGAGGGTGGAGGAAGCACTTATCAGATGGAGGCCATCTTAATAAAAAGGTCTTTGGTTGTGGGTCTTTGGTCGGTAGTCAGCACAAGGCTGCATCTGGCTGAGGGTCCACGGTCCTCGGTCTCAGGCCTCGAGCCGAGGAGCGGGGCAGAGTGATTGGCGGCTCTGCTCCGGTCAGGGTCCCAAGAAAGAAGGCCCAGGAGGGGAGCAGAGGAGTTAGGCTCCACAGGCGAAAGGATCCCAGGGGGTACGGACGGAGCTGAGTCGCCACCTGTATACCCTAATCTAGCTTAGCCAGAGGGACCCGGCTGCAAGAGGGGAAACCGGTCCCCGATCTGACCTTGCACTTCAAGTCTCTGTCAGAAAAACCGGGGGCCTCTGTACTTCAAAGGTGCAGTCGCCACCACCCCACCAGACAAGTCACCAAAAAGGGCACCCTGTCGGTCCGGGAACTTCACGTTACCCACAGGGACATCGCAGTACCCGTACGGGACTTAGTAGGGGAAGCAAACAGGGGGGCGAAGACTCAGCGGGAGAAGTCGGTCTAGAGAGGAACACACAAGAGCGGGGTCCTGACGGGTGCTCCAGAACAACCTGGGAAAGTGCTGAGCCCCTCCCTGGCGGCCGCAGCTCGCCGTGTGACAGCAGAGAGAAGCTCTGAGCTAAAAAGTGAGTAAAGACTCGGATGACTTCAGCCACCGCCTCTGTCTGTTCTTTCCTCTGCGACACCTCACCCGCACCACAGAGTCCAGCGCCACCGCCATCCTCCTATACTTCAGCTACACTGCCCTGAGGCCTGCTCCACCTGTGGGGAGCCGTCCCATCAAAGCTGCCCCTAACATCAGCCTCAGCAGACTGTCGCAGCGCTGGTAACCCATTACCAGAAACCACAGGTGGCGTCACGGATATTTAACAAACCTTTAATTCTCCTTTTTTTATTTTTACGTTTAACCAAATCCCCTTTTATTTTTGGACTGACCACCCTGGGTCACGGACCGGGCCAGCCACTGTGACATCCCCATATCCCCGAAGTATCTAAAGGCCCGGCTGCCGAGTTCCCCACGGCCCAGGGGGCGCGTCAGCAGTTCACCCCAGAGAGGAGCACAGAAGAACCGGACCCCGGAGTCCGAGGTTGTGGGGCACTGAAGGCCCAGCAGCAGAAACCGGAGGGCAGAAGACTGCAGGTCTCATGGCCCCATCAGACACCCGGAGGCTCAACAGCACATAGGGCCCAGCACCGCCACGTGGGAGCGACACTCCAGGAAGGCCCATGCTGCCTGCCATACGAGTGAGCACAAAGATGTTTTACTCAGGGACGAGGGCCACAGCACATCTATAAGCAGCAGGGCCAAAGAGATTAGCGCAAAGGGAAGGCCTCCAACTTTACCTGGCGAGGTGGATTCCCAACTTGCTTCCAGGCCGCCCGGACCTCTACTACAAGCTAGTACCCGTACCCCGGTCTGCCTAACCACCACAAGTAAAGATAAGAGGAAACCACCATTAAGTTTTGGACTGGTTATTATCTGCGCCATCCCCTGCACTACACTGCACAGCAACATCTATAACATCACCATTTCCTGCCCTGGAGCTAAGCTCTGCCTGTGGAGAGCTGTCCCAACTCTGCTGCGTCACCATCAACTCCAGAGGATCTGCACCGCAGCGGCGGCTCCATATAGCCGCATACCACAGGTGGCGTCACGAACATTATATAAAAACTATATTCCCTTTTATTGACCGCCCTGGGTCACGGACCGGGTCACTGCCACTGTGACATCCCCTGCACCGACCGGCCCGGCACCGAGTACCCCACGGCCCAGGGGGCGTGTCATAAGGTCCCTGTACCCAGTCTTGTCCTTACCTGCCGCTGTCTTCACCTTCTAACGCTGTTGCTGCCGTTGGTCTCTAGCAGTTTGTAACCAGCCGGATCGCTCCAGTATCTGCTGGAGGTCACTTTTCAATGCAAGTCTATGAGTGCTTTGGTCTGACTCTCATAGACTTGCATTGAGAGCTTGTGCCCACGACTTCTGACTTCCGGCCAATCAGAAGTTGCAGTCACAAAATGGCGCCGCGGGACCGGAGCATTGCCAATAGAAGGTGAAAACAGCGATGGGTAAGTATAAGTCTACTTTCAGGGACCGTAGATTAGAAGCACCAATCCAGCACTGAAAAAAAATGATAAAAAAAAACTAAAATTACTTAACATACCAACTAAGCCTAATAAAGACAAGTAATTTGAAAGCTTATTTGTGATCATCTTTTTAGTTAGCCATTAAAAGATTGTTTCCAGAATTGCACAAAGTCCCTGATCCAGATCCATAGTATAGGGGATAATTTACTGCTCACTGGGGTGCGACACCTGGTATCCCCAGTGATCCTGAGAATGGGGATCCAGACCTCTGTAAGGCCCCATCTTGAATGTAGTGGAGGTGCGCATACTCAAACTTCGCTCCATTAATTTTTTGTGGTTCTGTTGGAAATAGCCAAGCACTGTGCTAAGCTTCCTTTGGTAATCCCAAAAGACAATGACTGCTGAATGTATCCATGGGGCACCATTGACCAAAAGAGGATCCCTTTGCATGAAATGCTGTAACTTTAATGCACTTTGTGGAGCTATATAGTTAACAATGTTAGTTAATACAGAGGCATCTCACAAGAATATGTATACTGCATGACTTCTGTGCTTTTACAATGGGAGCCTATGGGTGACATATGCCATTTTATACCTATACATATTTTGGAGGCTTCCGTCAGAAGTATGTATCAGGAATATCTGCAGATGTGTACCTTCGACATACACTGTGGACATAGCAGCAGTGGGTTCAACCTCCCTGTGATATGCCAGGTCCTGAATAAGTCAGTGATTTGTGCCAATGAGGCTGGGTTTCTCTTCAATATATTGCCCTTAATATGATGTGCTAAAGAAAGTATTATAGATTCAATTCTACATTTCCCATATTACAAATGCATCACATGGCATTCTTAGATTCGGCCAAGACGCTGTCGTGCATATTTCCCATGTAGTCTGTCTGAGCGTATATGTGGTAATGAGAGTTCCTGTCCCATCTAGCAGCTAAGAATTGCCGAGAACCATGGCTAGGAGTACTGTGGGTGAGTAACAGTCTAGATATGGCCATGTGGTGACTTTCAGACTCATGAGCATCTACATTTCAAAGCCAGTCAGGAAATTGTTATTATTTCAACTACAGAGACACATGAAGAGCGGAGGAGAAATTCCCTTGGGAGAAAGAAACAGGGAAGTCATTTTAATGGATCATTTTGTGCTGAGCACACTGAAAAGCAATTACAGTGGCTGGATTCTGCTCACAGGCCTGCTGTCTGCATCAGAGAGGCGGACAAGGCCTGGCAAGAGTACTTAGAATTATTATTACTCTTTACAAAACATACCGCTCGCATTAAGCACGATGGAGACTATAGGAACGTGGCCACTGCTCCAACCTCACTTATGCCAAGTATAGTCGTAATGTTGGATCTGCTCGAGGCGATTACGTCTTCAGTGCTTTATTGTTTTTTGCATACCTGTACTATGGAAATATGCCAAACCGTTATACTAATATAGGAGCACAGTTCATTTATACTGGCATGCTGTGTCTTTATAACTTTATGCCTATTTTGGCCATTAATAGTAAACCTTCCATTTCAGCTGTTCCTATTCTCAGTTTATTGCTGACTTCTCTGGCAGCGAGGGATGTCAGAAATGCCAGATATTTGGAATATTTATATCTGTATAGAACAGAGTTCTACAGACTACATTTATCTACAGTATATATTATGCTGCCTGTGTGACTTGTGGCATTGCACAGCTCCTTATTTTGACACTGAGCAGACTGTGTTGCCTGGTCGCTACTCTGTAATTTTCTTGGATAAAATAAGGACATTACTTTGAAATCTTAGCCCCCTCCTACTGCAGGTTGTCATTGAATCGTGTCCTAGGCCACAAATTCTAGCAATTTGCTGCAGCGCAGATTAAAGTCTGACTGTTCTATAAAATGAAGGGTTTGGATGTTTGGGCGTCACACAAAGACCTAAGTAAATGAAGGGCTTAGACTGAGCGTTCTCTGTCGTGAAGTTTGTATAAAAGTAAGACCAGAAAAGAAGCTGTAGTTTATGAGTAAACAGGTGCACAAAGCAGGATTTCTTAAATTGTGGTTGCTTTTCACCAGTTACAAAAATGTGTTTTACTATAAAAGCTAAAAGAAAAAAAGCATCTAAAAATAAATGAGAGCAGAAAAGAAACACTTGTAGAATTATAAAATGTAGCATACAGCCGGTTGCCCGAAGCTTAAAACTACCAAAATGAAATCTGTCACCTCTTTTTTATGCCCTCAGAGACAAATAATGCAGACATGGCAGCACAGTGGCTCATGGGTTAGCACTGTAGACTTCAGCGCTGGGGTCCTGGGTTAAAATCCCACCAGGAACAACATCTGCAAAGAGTTTACTTGAGTTTGTGTGGATTTCCTTTGGGTACTGTAGTTTCTTCCCACACGTCAAAGACATACTCAGGGGGGATATAGATTGTGAGTTCCAATGGGGACTGTGATGATGATATCTGTATAGTGCTGCAGAATATTATGGCGCTATATAAGTGAGCATAATAAATAATTAAATACATTTCAGTGCTGTGTCTATTGTACTTTGTGGGATATTTAAAATTAAAATAAAGATTCATGAGATCTGTCTTTTAATTTAGATCCTTCAGTATTTGGGTATCAAGGTCCATTATCCACTTTGCCTCCTGTATTAGGGAGACTTTTTTCCAGTCGCTTCTCCCTCCCCCATGATGATTTTTTAAGGGTGTGCGATGGAGGATGATGTTCGTCAGCGTTGTGTAGCATTTGTGACCAGAAATTGTCACCTACTGTCTAAACTGAACCCAGTGGAACCATAGGATGGAAGAAGTATGTTGGGAAGGACGAGTCTAAAGAAAGCACCGGGTCAGGTGACATCTGTGGCACAGTTACGTGATATAAAAAGCCAGTGTGATAAGGTGGGAAGTCAGTTGGCGCCAACAAGTGAAACCAGTGGGACGTCTACTCAGAGAGATGCCACGGCTGAGTCACCGGGATGCCCTTGGGGAACGAGACAGGGGGGACGTCGTGAGCCAGTGGGCGAGATCTGGACGATGCCAGTCAAGGCCTGGGATCCACACTAGCCCTTATTCATCATGGACCGATAGTCGACCATCGCAGGTCAAGTACTGAAGACCCAGTGCAGGCAACATCCAGTTGTGGACATCCGCTGTGGTGATCTGGAGGCTCGAGTGAACCAGGCCGTTACTTCCAATGCTGATGTACGGTGCAGGGCTTGGTTGGGGCTGTGCACAGCGCCAGACTGGAGTACCTGGGCCCCACCAGGAAAAAATCAATCTTGGGGCCCACCAGCACCATGCAGTTACCATATATAGGAATAACATAAGTCCACAAACTCTTTCAAAATGAATCAACTTTATTAACCAATAAATAACCAATATAATGAATAAATAACAAACTAAAGAAACAATCCTGGCAAAAGAGGAACACTGTTATCTTATTCACATCAGTTTGTGATAAAGTGCCATAACAGAACAATAACAATAAATACTTTCAAGGTACATTCTCTTAAAGTACAAGTGCCACAAATTGAACCTGCATCTATCTAGCATCCCAGCAGCCAGCATTATTGTAGCAGCACCAAACTTGGCCCACTGGGAAAACTTAAAGAATTCTGTAAGCATTTTGGAAGTTTGTATTGCACGTTTTCCTCTCCGCTATAATGAAGTACCATTCAATTGTTAGTGAAAGGCCCAAAACAACAAATAAACACACACTAACGGTCATTCAGCAGCAAAATTACAAAAGTTTTTTTTTTCAGAACAGAAGACGTATTAATAATGTCATCATAGTCTAAGTTCCTTGAAATGTCATGCTCAATGTTGTAGGGAGGTCATACAGGCACGAGGAGGCCACACACAATACTGAGCCTCATTTTGACTTGTTTTAAGGACATTACATCAAAGTTGGATCAGCCTGTAGTGTGTTTTTCCACTTTAATTTTGGGGGTAACTCCAAATCCAGGCCTTCATTGGTTAATAAATTTGATTTCCGTTGATGATTTTTGTGTGATTTTGTTGTCAGCACATTCAACTTTGTACAGAACAAAGTATTCAATGAGAATATGTCATTCATTCATATCTAGGATGTGTTATTTGAGTGTTCCCTTTATATTTTTGAGCAGTGTATAATTGTCAAAAGACGCACAGAGAATGAAGGTAACCCTGAAGGAGCTCCAGAGTTCTCAAGTAAAGACTGGAGTATCTGTCCATGCGACCATAATAACCCGTACACTCCTTAGAGGTGGCCTTTATGGAAGAATGGGCAGAAAAAAAACTTTACTTAACCACAAAAATTGTAAGGCTCGTTTTGAGTTTGCCAAAAGACATGTCACGATACTGTTGTCTGATAACCCGGGACAAGGGGTTCCTGCCCTGTCCCTAACGCTAGTGCCACCCTAGCTATCCCTGCTCCCCAGGTTACTTCTGATGGTGAAGATACTGGGACCACATACCTTGCTGTACTTGTGAATCAGCCCTTATCTGTCCCCTCGCCCACCCAGGGAAATGGGGAGGAATAGTGTATGTAAATACACAAACCAGACAAACAAGGAAAGGACAATGGGGATTACTGTAAATACCAAACTTACAAAATATGCACTCACAGACCACAGAGGGAAAACACCGAAGGGATTAGGAAGGTAAACAAAAATAGAATAGGAAGGGGCTATGCACACAGCCAAAACACCAAGCAACAGTCACAGAACAACTCTCCTTAAACGCCTCTACCAAACACCGAAACCTCCACTCTTCACCAGGCAGTACAAGACTTAACACTGGCAATCCAGATTGCCAGAGTAGAGACTATATAGGAGAGGGGAGTGGCTGATACTGCACAGCTGAGAACTTCCAAGAAGGATGTTTAACTCCTGCACTGCTGAAAGAAACCAACACCATTTAATAAGAGGGAGAAGTGCTTCTATTCAATGCAGAGTACATGAACTCAGACGCTGTGGTCTTCTGGCTCCTTTCTGTTGCAGTAAACCCGTGACACTTCCCCAATGTATTGAGCAAGGTGCTGTAGTCAGATGAGACCAAAATTGAACTTTTTGACCACCAAGGTAAACGCTATGTCTGGCGCCAAACCAACACAGCTCATCGCCCCAAGAACACCATATCCACAGTGAAACATGGTGGTGGCAGCATCATGCTGTGGAGATGTTTTTCGGCAGCAGAGACAGGAAAAATTGTCCAAGTCGAGGGGAAGATCGATGTTGCAAAATACAGGGATAATCTTGAGCAAAACCTGCTTCAGTCTTTCAGTGATTTGAGACTGGGATGGAGGTTCACCTTCCAACAAGTCAATGACCCAAAGCATACTGCTAAAGCAACACTTAAGTGGTTTAAGGGGAAAAGTGTAAATGTTTAAGATTGGCGTAGTCAAAGCCCAGACCTTAATCCAATTAAGAATCTGTGGTGAGACTCAAAGATTGCTGAGGAAACCATCTAACTTGAAGGCGCTGGAGCAGTTTTGGCTTTGAAGAATGAACAAAAATCTCATTGACAAGATGTGGAAAGCAAAAAAATCACAAAACTAAGCTCTAAAATGTACTGACTTTAGGGGTGAATAGTTATGCACAATAATGTTTTCCGTCCTATTGTTCGTTTGCTTCACAATAAAAAGAAAACCAAATGTTCACAATTTAGGCATGTTTTTTACATGAACTGATGCACAGCCTAAAGTGAAAAAACAGTGAAATTCCAGGTTGTGAGGTAGCAAAAAGCGAAAAATTCCAAAGGGGGGTGAATACTTTCACAAGCCCCTGTATGTGCTCCACATCCTGGGGCCATCCTGGTATATATTTTCCCTATCTTGCTATATATGTCCCCCATCATGCTATATATGTCTCCCATCCTGGTAAATATGTCCCCCATCCTGGTATCTATGTCCTCCGTTCTTCCACTGTTCTTTAACACATACAAAAAAATAAACAATTCTACTCACCTTTCCCCGCTCCAACACAGCGCGGTGTCCTCTTCTGTAGTCGGCAGATAACTTCAACGTACAAGCGACAGGCAGCGCATGACGTCACTGCCACTTGCCCCCAGTTATAGGCACGCTGACGTCAGCTGGCGGCTTCTGATTGGCTGACAGCTTGTATTGCAGCGCAGGGACCTGACGGGTCTCTGCGGTGCAATGCATTTCAGCTAAATGTGTGTCCTCGGACGCACATCCATCTGAAATAGTAGACGCTGGCGTGGGCGGGCCCCTGTCCCGCATGGGTCCGGTCACGATTGCTGCGCCCCTGCATAAGCTAAGTACTTATAGTATTCAGTTGAAGATCACTCAAAACAGTAAATCTAAGCCCCAAAATCCCAATAATTCTTCATTATAGGGAACCTTTCATCAGGTTTTCCCTACATAAACTGGAGCCACCATGTAACTATTAGTCTTATGTGGCGCCCCCTGAGGGTTCAGTCGCCACAGAGGTACTGCACCTCACCCAGAGGTGTGGTGTCTCCCTTCTCTCAGGTAAGTAGGGAGTACTGCACGGAACCCCAAAACACCTGCATCCAACACTACACTGCTCCAGGCCGGCTGGAGGGGCAAGACGCAATGTATGTTTCTGCTGAGCCCTGACCCTGGCTGGAGTGGGGGGAACCCAAAGGTAGGGGGAACCAGTAGTGGGTGTGGGTGGAGGAAGTAGTTAGAGGAAGCACTTTAGTAGGAGTATAAATAGGGAAGCCATCTTAGGGTGGCAGATCAGAGTTAGGGAGCAGTTCAGAAGAACAGCTCGGGACAGTTCAGAAGAACAGTCCGGGAGCAGAGTCTCATTAGGATATCTGCTCCACCAGTAGGGCCAGGTCAGAAGGCCCCTGAGGGGAGCAGGGAGTAGGCTCCGTTCTACAGAAAGGATCCCAGGGGGTACGGTGCGTGCAGGACGGCACCCGTATGCCCCGCATCTGTCAGAAGACGGAGGGATCGCTGCGGCATTCTAATCCCCAGGAGGGTCAAGTGGGTCCCGGATCCGACGTACAGGAAGGACTTCAGAGCACCCGAGCAGGATTGAGAGTGGGCAGCTCAGAGCAGGAGGGAGAAGGACCAGAGTAAAGACGGTCAAAATAGGAACATGAGAAAGTGGGGTTCTGCCAGGTATTCTCAAGTTGCCTGAGGAAGGATTGAACCTCTGCCCGGTGAATGCAGTGCTACGCGGGAGGCCTTTACCTGTATTGTGTACCTGTCAAGTGTCTAAAGAACTGTGAGTAAAATCTTGGATGACTGCACTGCACTGCCTCCGTCCATTCTTCATCGGCGCCATTGTTCCCCCTGCACCACAGTGCCCAGCGCAACCCACTCTCCATTACTTTACTGCCCTGAGGCCTGCTCCACCTGTGGGGAGCCGTTCCATCTCAAGCTGCCCTAACATCTGCCTCAGAGGACTGTTGCAGCGCTGGTGATCCTCACAAGACACCACAGGTGGCGTCACGAACTTTCCCAAATTCCCCATATATACATACAGTGGTGGCCAAAAGTATTGGCACCCCTGCAATTCTGTCAGATAATACTCAGTTTCTTCCTGAAAATGATGGCAATCACAAATTCTTTGGTCTTATTATCTTCATTTAATTTGCTTGCAAGGAAAAAACACAAAAGAGAATGAAGCAAAAATCAAATCATTGATCATTTCACACAAAACTCCAAAAATGGGCCAGACAAAAGTATTGGCACCCTCAGCCTAATACTTGGTTGCACAACCTTTAGCCAAAATAACTGCGAACAACCGCTTCCGGTAACCATCAATGAGTTTCTTACAATGCCCTGCTGGAATTGTAGACCATTCTTCTTTGGCAAACTGCTCCAGGTCCCTGATATTTGAAGGGTGCCTTCTCCAAACTGCCATTTTGAGATCTCTCCACAGGTGTTCTATGGGATTCAGGTCTCGACTCATTGCTGGCCACCTTAGAAGTCTCCAGTGCTTTCTCTCAAACCATTTTATAGTGCTTTTGGAAGTGTGTTTTGGGTCATTGTCCTGCTGGAAGACCCATGACCTCTGAGGGAGACCCAGCTTTCTCACACTGGGCCCTACATTATGCTGCAAAATTTGTTGGTAGTCTTCAGACTTCATAATGCCATGCACACGGTCAAGCAGTCCAGTGCCAGAGGCAGCAAAGCAACCCCAAAACATCAGGGAACCTCCGCCATGTTTGACTGTAGGGACAGTGTTCTTTTCTTTGAATGCCTCTTTTTTTTTCCTGTACACTCTATGTTGATGCTTTTTCCCAAAATGCTCTACTTTTGTCTCATCTGACCAGAGAACATTCTTACAAAACGTTTTAGGCTTTCTCAGGTAAGTTTTGGCAAACTCCAGCCTGGCTTTTTTATGTCTCGGGGTAAGAAGTGGGGTCTTCCTGGGTATCCTACCATACAGTCCCTTTTCATTCAGACGCCGACGGATAGTACGGGTTGACACTGTTATACCCTCGGACTGCAGGGCAGCTTGAACTTGTTTGGATGTTAGTCGAGGTTCTTTATCCACCATCCGCACAATCTTGCGTTGAAATCTCTCGTCAATTTTTCTTTTCCGTCCACATCTAGGAAGGTTAGCCACAGTGCCATGGGCTTTTCAAGCAGTCCAGTGCCAGAGGCAGCAAAGCAACCCCAAAACATCAGGGAACCTCCGCCATGTTTGACTGTAGGGACAGTGTTCTTTTCTTTGAATGCCTCTTTTTTTTTCCTGTACACTCTATGTTGATGCTTTTTCCCAAAATGCTCTACTTTTGTCTCATCTGACCAGAGAACATTCTTACAAAACGTTTTAGGCTTTCTCAGGTAAGTTTTGGCAAACTCCAGCCTGGCTTTTTTATGTCTCGGGGTAAGAAGTGGGGTCTTCCTGGGTATCCTACCATACAGTCCCTTTTCATTCAGACGCCGACGGATAGTACGGGTTGACACTGTTATACCCTCGGACTGCAGGGCAGCTTGAACTTGTTTGGATGTTAGTCGAGGTTCTTTATCCACCATCCGCACAATCTTGCGTTGAAATCTCTCGTCAATTTTTCTTTTCCGTCCACATCTAGGAAGGTTAGCCACAGTGCCATGGGCTTTAAACTTCTTGATGACACTGCGCACGGAAGACACAGGAACATTCAGGTCTTTGGAGATGGACTTGTAGCCTTGAGATTGCTCATGCTTCCTCACAATTTGGTTTCTCAAGTCCTCAGACAGTTTTTTGGTCTTCTTTCTTTTCTCCATGCTCAATGTGGTACACACAAGGACACAGGACAGAGGTTGAGTCAACTTTAATCCATGTTAACTGGCTGCAAGTGTGATTTAGTTATTGCCAACACCTGTTAGGTGCCACAGGTAAGTTGCAGGTGCTGTTAATTACACGAATTAGAGAAGCATCACATGATTTTTCAAACAGTGCCAATACTTTTGTCCACCCCCTTTTTTAGGTTTGGTGTGGAATTATATTCAGTTTGGCTTTAGGACAAATCTTTTTGTGTTTTTTCATTGAAGACAAATTAAATGAAGATAATAATACCAAATAATTTGTGATTGCAATCATTTTCAGGAAGAAACTGAGTATTATCTGACAGAATTACAGGGGTGCCAATACTTTTGGCCACCACTGTATTCCCCTTTTGAGTGACAGCCCTGGGCCACGGACCGGGTCAGCCACCGTGATATCCCCCGGCAACCAGGGTCCCGGCTGCCGAGTACCCCACGGCCCTGGGGGCGCGTCACTTACTTCTCTAAAACCCTTTTACAGCACCCCTGCTGCCCACATACCTTATAAAAAACTGTTGGAAATTGTCCTCCATAGTATAATGATGAGCACCAAGTGTTTCAATGGGCATCTCCCGACTCTGTTCTGTTCCCCAGCTGCCCCTGCACCTCTGATTGACATCTGGTAAGTTATGCACAGAGCCAGCCAGTTCTGACATCTATGCCACCGATCAGTAGTCCATACTGTAACTAACCCAGAGGGAAGATTGCCATGTGTTCCTGTGCGCAGGGGACATGAACAACCTTCCCTCAGGTTGAAGTAATGTATGAATTTGGTGGCTTGCTATGCTGACCTTTGAACCTATTTAGGTGCATGGTTGTTGATTTGTATTGTTTCGATATTTTGGGGCCAGCTTTTTTGCCAACTTATATATGATTTCAACATCCACACGAAAGTAGTAATGTTTCCTCCTGTAGATCCCTACTATTCATGTTTAATTGTTTAATAATTATAATTGTTGTTTTAGTCTATTTGAAATATACTCTAGAATATATTAATGGGGTCACGGACTCCATCTTTCTATTGGGTTTAACTGTTTAAACTCAGGTCTCAGCAAGGAAATGATAAGTGTATTATATGCATGTGTCTATGGACTCTATATTGTTAGTATTAAAACTATATATGATGTATTTTTTTCCGAGTGACAGAGAAATATTCCATGGATACAAGAAATGCAACAACATCGTGACAAGATCTTATGCAATTTGGGAAACTTGGTTTATGGTTTTATGACCATTTGTTATATATGTTGATAAAATAATGGTAAACATCATTCTAGGATTCTCCACCCAACTATGAACTGGCTCCAGGCCCAGCACACATCAATGCTATCTGTCAGCTACTTCATAACATAGTTACATGCAAACATTTAATACTTCTAGCAATCAGTCATAAGACCATTTTTGGGTCACATCTGTTTACCAAATTTTATTTTTCGTCACTCTGTTTAGCAGGATTTCATAGAGAAAGAATTCTAAGAAGTAAATCACAGAAGTACTGAAAACAATTTAAGAGATCACAAGAGATTCTTTCCTCAAAGGCTTGTGAGCCTAAATTATTCTACATATACCATTTCCTCTCTCCTCTTTTCCCAAGAACAAACTCCCCTTTTTATCTGATGTTCAGCCTCTTATCTTTAGTAAGGAGGATGCTATGAAGTTCCCCAGGGAAAGCAACAGGATGGAAAACTATCCTGGCGATGCCTATTAGTCTTATTGCTGTGCTTTTAAATGTTCCTGTAACTATGTAGCATTGAGTAATACAGTTATAGTAGTACTATCTAATTATTGTCCAAACAGTAATATAAAGTATATTTTAAATCACTGGGGGACTGGAAGTGAGAAGTAATATATATGTTTCATGAACAGCTCAGTATGAATATTTAAAATGGGCATGTAAAAAAATAAGTATTGTTAAAGAGCAGGTTGGGTACACCGTGGCCCCGATTCATCATTGCCTTTGTGCTTGTTTTTTGTCTAGTTTTGTGTCTTTTGTGCCTTTTTTTTGTCTGCACCTAATTCATTATTCTATTTCCACATTTTTGAAGTCTATGTTATATGTGCTCACCTGTTTTTGTTTTGCGCCTTATTCACCAATTGCGAGTTTTTAAAAAGTTGCATAATTTGTCACAACTCCACTCTAGTGCCCCCCTGGTGTATTTTTGAGTATGCGACTATTTTGGTGCAATTATTGCAGCATTTTGCAAAACGAGTGACTTTTGGTGCCAAAAAGTCACAAAAACAGTTCAAGACAGAAAAAAGACCATTTTTTACTTTGCGCCAAATTCATGAATTGCATGCACCATTTTGAAAACCACAAGTCAAAAAGGGAAAATAACTTAAAACCAGGGTTGGACTGGCCTGGCAGGGTATCGGGGAAATCCCCGGTGGGCCCTTTAAAAGCGCTTGCTGTTTTTAGGGGCATGGGCCCTTTGAAAGCGCAGGCAGAGTATGTGTAGAGGCGCGCACATCACAATGAACACTGACGATTGTGTGTCTGATGGCGGCGGCGTATGATGTCAATGTCATGCACCACCTACTACAGGTGCACTCAAGTCGGCGGCCATTTTAACATGAGCGCGCCGGGTTTTTAAGAAGAGGACGCCGCGCAGCGCCGGGAGCATAGGCAGGAAAGAGGAATCTTTTTTTTTTCTTCTGTGGATGCAGCATGGTGCGGCGACCAGGCTGCTGCACATATGGGGGGCCAGGCTGCTGGACAATGGACAAAGGGGCTCAGGCTGCTGGACAAAGCATATAGGGGCCCAAGATGGGGCACATTATTAAATAAAGGGGGCCAGAATGAGGGACTTAATTACTGTTTGGGGGCCAGAATGAGGAACATACATTATTAGTTTATGGTGGCAAGGGGGGAACATAATTACTTTAGGGGCCAATTAGGCACATTATTATTACTGTAATATAATTTACTTTTTAGGAAACTCTTTTTCATGGGAGGAACAAAAGGGAGGTTCTGTTGCTGTGCAGGGCAGCACTACGTCGCTTTTTTTATTCATCTGGCGTTGTGTAGAAGTTGTGGGGAATGTGCTCTAGAAGCGATCAGCTATTGATGATTGTGTGTTATTTTTTGCAGAGAACAGTCCTGGTTGGAAGAAGTGATGGCAGTCTGTGCCAGATGAAGAAGAAAAGAAAAGATGAAGGACTTCACCTAGAGACAACACTGGTGAGTCAGTGTATTCCATGTACACGCGCACTATACACTATATACAGAGCTCCTATGTATAATATCACTGGTGATCACTGCATTAGGTGTACACTATACACTATTTACAGAGCTCCTGTACACTGTGTGCAGAATTATTAGGCAAATGAGTATTTTGATCACATGATACTTTTTATACATGTTGTCCTACTCCAAGCTGCATAGGCTTGAGAGCCAACTACCAATCAAGTAAATCTGGTGATGTGCATCTCTGTAATGAGGAGGGGTGTTGACTAATGACATCAACACCCTATATAAGGTGTGCTTAATTATTAGGCAACTTCCTTTCCTTTAGCAAAATGGGTCAGAAGAGAGATTTGACGGGCTTTGAAAAGTCCAAAATTGTGAGATGTCTTGCAGAGGGATGAGCAGTCTTGAAATTTCCAAACTTTTGAAGCGTGATCACCGAATAATCAAGCGTTTCATTGCAAAAAGCCAACAGGGTCGCAAGAAGCGTGTTGGCCAAAAAAGGCGCAAAATAACTGCCCATGAATTGAGGAAAATCAAGCGTGAAGCTGCCAAGATGCCATTTGCCACCAGTTTTGTCATATTTCAGAGCTGCAACGTTACTGGAGTATCAAAAAGCACAAGGTGTGCGATACTCAGGGACATGGCTAAGGTAAGGAAGGCTGAAAAGCGACCACCTTTGAACAAGAAACATCAGATAAAACGTCAAGAATGGGCCAAGAAATATCTTAAGACTGATTTTTCAAAGGTTTTATGGACTGATGAAATGAGAGTGACTCTTGATGGGCCAGATGGATGGGCCAGAGGCTGGATCAGTAAAGGGCAGAGAGCTCCACTCCGACTCAGACACTAGCAAAGTGGAGGTGGGGTACTGGTTTGGGCTGGTATAATCAAAGAACTTGTGGGACCTTTTCGGGTTGAGGATGGAGTGAAGCTCAACTCCCAGACCTACTGCCAGTTTCTGGAAGACAACTTCTTCAAGCAGTGGTACAGGAAGAAGTCGGTATCGTTGAAGAAAAACATGATTTTCATGCAGGACAATGCTCCATCACGTGCATCCAACTACCCCACAGCGTGGCTGGCCAGTAAAGGTCTAACAGAAGAAAAAATAATGACATGGCCCCCTTGTTCACCTGATCTGAACCCCATAGAGAACCTGTGTTCCATCATAAAATGTGAGATCTACAGGGAGGGAAAACAGTACACCTCTCAGAACAGTGTCTGGGAGGCTGTGGTGGCTGCTGCACGCAATGTTGATTGAAAACAGATCAAGCAACTGACAGAATCTATGGATTGAAGGCTGTTGAGTGTCATCATAAAGAAAGGTGGCTATATTGATCACTAATTTTTTGGGTTTTTGTTTTTGCATGTCAGAAATGTTTATTTCTAAATTTTGTGCACTGATATTGGTTTACATGTTGAAAATAAACAAGTGAGATGGGATTATATTTGGTTTTTATTAAGTTGCCTAATAATTCTGCACAGTAATAGTTACCTGCACAAACAGATATCCTCCTAAGATAGCCAAATCTAAAAAAAAAAACACTCCAACTTCCAAAAATATTAAGCTTGGATATTTATGAGTTGATCAATAATAAAAATAATCCTCTAAGGCTGCGTGCACACGATGTGTTTTTCATGCGTTTATGCTGCGGAATTTCCGCAGCGGAAACGCATCAAAAACGCATGGTAATCCGCACCCCATGGTCTCCAATGGCATTCCGCAATGTCAATGCACATGCTGCGGATTTTTCCGCAGCGTTTCTGCAGCGCAAATAAATCCGCAGCATGTTCATTAATTTTGCGGAAGCGCCGCCATTGACTTGCATTGAGACGCATAGAATCCGTGTCTGTACATTTGTACAAGCAGATTTTATGCGTCTCTATGTGCGGATGGTACCCAGTTCTGGAGGAGAGAAGACTGTCATCCAGACCTGGGTACCATTGTACCTGCAAAAAAAAGAATAAAATAATAAATAAAGTTTATATTCACCTGTCCGGCGGCCCCTGCAGCACTTACCTTCCAGGACCTGAGATGACGTCGCAGGCTGTCTCGCGAGATGCCGGCAACCCGGAAGAAGCCAGGACGAGCGCGACAGCACACGTGGTGGGGGATCGGGGGTAAGTATACCTTTATTTTTTTATTTTTACGGTCACACTATATAAATCCATGCTGTTTGCATGGATTTATATAGTGTGACCTAGTTGTCAAGCACTTTCCAAGTGATGCTATCGCTTGGAAAGTGCTTGTCAGTCCGCATGCGGAAACACATGCGTTAACGCATGTGGGTACGCATGTGAATCCGCATGTATTCCGCATGTATTCTGCAGGGAAAACGCATGCACAATCTGCATGCATTTTTTCTGCCAGGTAGATGCAGAAATGCTGCAGAAATTTTCGGCTTCATTTCTGCATCGTGGGCACATAGCCTAAAATACAACTTGCCTAATAATTCTGCACACAGTGTATATAATGTCACTGGTGATCACAGCATTACCTGTACACTATATACAGAGCTCCTGTGCATAATGTCACTGGTGATCACTATATTACCTGTACACTTAAACTATACACTGTATACTATATACAGAGCTCTTGTGTATAATGTCACTGGTAGTAACAACAGTGTTGTTAGTATTGTGGTTTGTGTTCATGATCAGTACTGTAGTATTTGGTTACTATGTGGTGATAATATGTGGTCTGGTCATGGTGTGGCAGTATTTGTTCCTTGTATGTGGTATTATTCGGTCACTATGTGGTGGTAATATGTGGTCTGATCATGGGTGTCACAGTATTTATCCCTTGTATGTAGTATTATTCTGTCACTATGTAGTCTGGTCATGGTGTGGTGGTATTTGTCCCTTGTATGTGGTATTATTTGGTTTACATACACCGGCAGAATTTTTGCTTTCTTGGCCTTGTTTCAGAGAATATGAATGATAACAAAACTCCCACCAATCAATACGTTATCACTTATCCTGTGGAGAGGTGATTACCTTTTTCACAGGAGAACCCCTGGAAGTGCATCTCTGCTGCTGTATTCCAAGTATTTAATCTCTAATGGAAATAAAGAATCTTCTCCTAAGTAAAATCAGAGAGAATATATGACCGCCATATACAGCACAATCCACTATACCTAGACCAATAATACCACATACAAGGGAGAAATACCACCACACCATGACCAGACCACATATTACCAGCATATAGTGACCAAATAATACCACATACAAGGGACAAATACCGCCACACCATGACCAGGCCACATAGTGACCGAATAATACTACATACAAAGGATAAATACTGCGACACCCGTGACCAGACCACATATTACCACCACATAGTGACCAAATAATATCACATACAAGGTACAAATACCGCCACACCATGACCATACCACATATTATCACCACATAGTAACCAAATAATACCACATACAAGGGACAAATACCGCCACACCGTGACCAGACCACAAATTACCACCACATAGTGACCAAATACTACAATACTGATCATGAATACAAACCACAATACTAACAACACTGTTATTACTACAAGTGTCATTATACACAAGAGCTCTGTATATAGTATACAGTGTATAGTTTAAGTGTACAGGTAATACAGTGATCACTAGTGACATTATACACAGGAGCTCTGTATATAGTGAACAGGTAATGCAGTGATCACCATTGACATTATATACAGGAGCTCTGTATATATTGTATAGTGTACACCTAATGCAATGATCACCAGTGATATTATACATAGGAGCTCTGTATATGGTGTACAGTGTATAGTGTGCGTGTACATGGAATACACTGACTCACCAGTGTTGTCTCTAGATGAAGTCCTTCATCTTCGCTTTTCTTCTTCATCTGGCACAGACTGCCATCACTTCTTCCAGCCAGGACTCGTCTCTACAGAAAATAACACACAATCCTCAATAGCTGATCGCTTCTAGAGCACATGCCCCATTTCCCCCCCCCAACTTCTACACTATGCCAGATGAATAAAAAAAGTGACGTAGTACCGCCCTGCACAGTAACAGAACCTCCTTTTTGTTTCCCCCATGGAAAAGAGTTTCCTAAAAATTAAATTATATTACAGTAGTAATAATGTGCCTAATTGGCCCCTAAAGTAATTATGTTCCCCCCTTGCCACCATAAACTAATAATGTATGTTCCTCATTCTGGCCCCAAACAGTAATTAAGTCCCTCATTCTGGCCCCCTTTATTTAATAATGTGCCCCATCTTGGGCCCCTATGTCCCTTGTTCAGCAGCCTGACCCTCTATGTTCCTTGTCCAGCAGCCTGGCCGCCACACCATGCTGCATCCACAGAAGAAAAAAAAAAAAGATTCCTCTTACCTATTGCTATTGGATATGCACTAATATAGGGACCTTAATTTTTTCACATATTGGTGCTGCAGTTTTTTTTGAATATTATCTATTGCAGACCTGGTTGAGTTCTGACTTGGATTTTGCACCCTCAGACTGTGTTGGTGCTGCTTCTATTATTCTATATATCTATCTATCTAGATATATACCCATGTTGGCACAATAAACTGCACTGTATATATATTTCTATGTCTAGTTTACAAATATATATATATATATATATATATATATATATATATACACTGTATATATATTTTATAGATATATAGATATATAAGCCTGACAACACAATAGACCGTGCTGTTGACATATTTCTCAGTCACTTCTATTCAGGGGTCTCACTTAGGGCAGGTGCAGACAACCGTATATTTTCTCGTCCGAGAAATACGGTCAATTATGCAAATCACACACAGATCAAACTCAGATCAGACTGTGAGCATAATTTGATCCGATTCTCTGAGATGAGAAGAGGATGGAGAAAAAAATGTATCTATCTTCTCCATTCTGTCAGTCTGTGGAAATCGGACTGCACTCAGATATCATCAGAGTACAGTCTGATGGTTTCCACAAACTCATTGACTTGCAGGGTTGAATGCAATCCAAATATCAGATCAAACTAGGGCAAGTGCACAGCCCCATAGCATAACATTACTCTGGATACGATCCAATGTTTTGTTGGATCGCACTTGGACCGATAATATGGTCGTCTGCATGAGCCCTTACATTAATTAACTGCAATACTTACCAGCCCTCAGTAGCCAGTGGGTAGGGCACTGATACTATTATTATTAGTATTTATTATTATAGTATACTATATAATATTTATTATACTACATAATAACACTTGATATGTAAATGGGTGAGAGGTGGGGCCATGTTCACAGTATGCCATTATGCTGTGCTTTATTCACGACTTTACCACAATTTCAGAAATCAGCATCAAAGAAATGCTGCGCAATTGAATCCTGTGAAAATGGTCTGAGGATGCCAGCAGACAGGAGCCCATTGAGCTAAGTTATTATTATTATTTATTATTATAGTGCCATTCATTCCATTACCCTTTACATGTGAAAGGGATTTACATAGCACAAACAATTACAATAAATTTGAATAATACAAGTCAGCGACTGGTACAGGAGGAGCGAGGACCCTGCCCGCGAGGGCTCACAATCTACAGGGGATGGGTGAGGGTAGAGCTGGTCATGCAGCGAATGGTGGAGCGAGGGTTACTGCAGGTTGTAGGCTTGTTGGAAGAGGTGGGTCTTCAGGTTCCTTTTGAAGGTTTCTACGGTAGGCGAGAGTCTGATGTGTTGGGGTAGAGAGTTCCAGAGTAGGAGGGATGCACGGGAGAAATCTTGTATACGATTGTGGGAAGAGGAGATAAGAGGGGAGTAGAGAAGGAGATCTAGTGAGGGTCGGAGGTTGCGTGTAGGTAAGTACCGGGAGACTAGGTCACAGATATATGGGGGAGACAGGTTGTGGATGGCTTTGTATGCCGTGGTTAGGGTTTTGAACTGGAGTCTCTGGGCAATGGGGAGCCAGTGAAGGGATTGACAGAGGACAGGCCGGGGAATAGCAGGGGGGACAGGTGGATTAGTCGGGCAGAAGAGTTTAGGATAGATTGGAGGGGTGCGAGAGTGGTAGAAGGGAGGCCACAGAGCAGGAGGTTGCAGTAGTCGAGGCGGGAGATGATGAGGGCGTGCACTAGTGTTTTTGCAGATTCATGGTTGAGAAATGTGCAGATCTGGGAGATATTTTTGAGTTGGAGTTGGCAGGAAGTGGAAAGGGATTGGATATGTGGTTTAAAGGAGAGGTTAGAGTCCAGGCTTACCCTGAGGCAGCAAGCTTGCGGGACTGAGGAGAGTGGGCAGCCATTGACTTTGATGGATAGGTCAGTTGGGGGGGTTGAGTGAGATGGTGGAAAATGATGTTAAGTTTTAGAAATCTGTCAGAGAAGAAGGATGAAATAGCGGACAGACATTGTGGGATTTTGGTTAGTAGGGAGGAGATATCGGGTCCAGAGAGGTAGATCTGTGTGTCATCAACATAGAGGTGATACTGAAAGCCATGGGACTCTATGAGCTGTCCCAGGCCGAAGGTGTAGATGGAGAAGAGCAGGGGTCCTAGGACTGAACCCTGGGGGACACAGACAGATAGGGGGCGAGATGAGGAGGTGGTGTGTGAGTGGGAGACCCTGAATGTCCTGTCAGTTAGGTATGAAGAGATCCAAGATAGGGCCAAGTCTGTGATGCCAAGAGATGAGAGAGTCTGTAGTAAGAGGGAATGGTCCACTGTGTCGAAGGCAGATGACAGGTCCAGGAGGAGCAAGACAGAGTAGTGTCGCTTGGATTTGGCAGTAAGTCGTTGGTGACTTTAGTCAGGATAGTTTCAGTGGAGTGGTGCGGTCGGAAGCCAGATTGGAGGTGGTCAAAGAGTAAGCAAAAGGAGAGGTGGGAGGACAGTTCAGAATGGACATGTTGTTCCAGTAGTTTTGAGGCATAGGGGAGAAGTGATATGGGGCGATAGCTAGACAGAGAGGATGGGTCAAGGGATGTTTTTTTGAGGATGGGTGTGATCGAGGCATGTTTGAGGCATGAGGGGAAGACACCAGTTGTTTGTGACAAGTTGAAAAGGTGGGTTAGGGTTGGGATGAGGATAGTGGTAAGGTTAGGGATGAGATGGGACGGGATTGGGTCAAGTTCGCAGGTGGTGAGGTGTGATTTGGAGAGTAAAGAGGAGAGCTGATCTTCCGTAATGGTGGAAAAGCTGGTTTTGGAGGAGGAGAATTGAGTAGCTGTAAGGAGGGGCTGTGGGGACTTTAGGCAAAAGCTTTGTCTGATGTTATCAATCTTCTGCTTGAAGAATGTGGCAAAGTCTTTGGCTGAGATGAGAGGAGAGGGAGGAGGCACTGGGGGACGGAGGAAAGAATTGAAAGTTTTGAATAGCTGTTTAGGGTTGTGAGACAGGGAGGATATGAGAGATGAGAAGCATGTTTGTTTTGCTGCAGTGAGTGTGGACTTGAAGGTAGTGAGGGACTGTTTGCATGTGATGAAGTGCTCGTTGGAATGGGACCTTTTCTATTTCCACTCAGCAACCCTGGAGGCCCTTCGCAGTTTTTTGTCAGGTTGGTGTGCCAGGGTTGCCGGTTGAGTGGGCGAACTGTGGTATATGTGAGGGGGGCGACCCAATTGAGAGCTGCAGCTGTTGTGGTGCTATATAAGTGGCAGCAGCATTTGCATCATGTAATGAACTTATGCCTGTGAGAGGGAGAAGGGATTCAGAGAGTGAGTGTAAGTCAAGGTGTTTTAGATTTCTGCCAGGATGTGCAAGTTTGTGGAGTGGGGCTTGAGCACCTGGAGAGGAGAGGGTGGAGATTGTGAGTAGGTTGTGGTCAGAAAGAAAGAGAGAGGTGAGCTAGAGAGGTTAGATAGGGAACAGAGGCGGGTGAAGATGAGGTCCAGTGTGTGGCCATCTTTGTGAGTGAGGGCAGAAGACCATTGAGCAAGGCTGAAGGAAGAAGTGAGGGATAGAAGCTTGGAGACAGATGAGTGGGAAGTGTCAATGGGGATGCTGAAGTCACCCATGATGATAGTGGGGATGTCAGCGGAAAGGAAATGAAGCAGCCAAGTGGTGAAATGATCAAAGAAGGTGGTGGCTAGTCCTGGGGGGCGGTAAACGACGATCAGTTGGAGGTTGGAGGGGGAGTAGATGCGCACACAGTGCACTTCAAAGGAGGGGAGAGTAATGGAGGGTGGCAGTGGGATACGGGTTAAGGAGCAGTTGCCTGACAAGAGAAAACCTACTCCTCCACCATGCTTGCTATTAGAGCGAGGGGTGTGAGAAAGATGGAATCCACCATACGAAAGTGCAGCTGGGAAAGCCGTGTCAGAGGAGGTGAGCCAGATTTCGGTGATGCCGAGGAAGGAGAGTTTGTTAGTAATGAAAAGATCATGGATGTAGGAAAGTTTGTTGCACACGGAGCAAGCGTTCCATAGAGCTCCTGTTAGTGGGGCTGGGGAGGCGGGGGCTGGGCGGATGGGAATAAGGTTAGAAAGTTTGCGAGAGTTTGTGACAGATCGTGGAGGTGGAAGTTACTGTGGGGATGTGGTGAGGAGGACCAGGATTTGGAGAGATATCGCCGGCAGTCAGAAGGAGCAGGGAAAGTGTTAGCAGGTGGGAGCAGGAGAGGGCATGAGGTGGCTGTCTGTGTTTGGAGACACAGGAGTGAATATTGAGGAATAGTTCTGAGGAGGAGGAGAGATGAGTGGGGAGGATGGAGGGAGAAATGAAGAGTTCCTTACTAGGTGTAGGGATTAGGGGGGTTAGTAGCAAGTGAAGGACTATAGAGGAGAGAGTGAAGACAAACAGGAACATCATTTTCTTTGCCTGGGTATCCTGTTTCCTTAAGTTCCCTTCAGTATTAAATTCAGGATTAATTCAATGCCACACTTGTTTCATCACACTGGCCAGACTACGTCAACTAGATTTAGGCTTCACAGTATATATGCTAGCAAATGCATTCAGCTGTTAAGGGGAGGGGAGAGGCCTCTGACCCAGGTTTATAAGATAATTACAAATTGGGCCAGAGCAGGATATAATACAAGCAAAGTAAAACAGGCTGGTCATAAAGAAAAGAAAGTGTTGAACAGGGGGTCGTGCTGTGGTCAGCTTACAAACATACCAGGTTAGTGCAGATGATAGGCATGGCAAGATAGGTCACACATATGGAAAGATGGGTGCAGTACCAGGTGAGTGCAGATGATAGGAATGGCAAGATAGGTCACACATATGGAAAGATGGGTGCCATACCAGGTTAGTGCAGATGATAGGAATGACAAGATAGGTCACACATATAGAGCATTCTATTGCCATGGTGAGCTTAGGAGCAGCGGCACACCAGTAATCTGCCTGGTAGGACAGATTGACAGTCCGGACCTCCCATAGCAATCAATAACATATATTAAAATATATCAGTACTACAAAGTTACCAACATAGACGCTGGAAATTTATAGAGGCTTTAGTTCCACCTTCCAATCCCATCTGGGAAAACCCCACTTAAACCAATAAACACCTGTTGTGGGTTTGTGTAATCCCCTCACCTTTTTAGCACAGGACACCACAATTTTGCTGGAACTATTTCCAAAAAAATCAGGACAGTTCGCATGTATGGCACTGTTCAGAACTCTTCTGAACATAGCAGTATGTTTCTGGTGGCACAAGTCCATCATTTTTTGTATGAGTAAAATTCTCTTTGTATACAATGCTTCATAATGACATTATGATGGTCATATTTTTAAGAGCTGGGTATTGGGTAGGGAGATCTTCATACAAGACACCAGATGACTGTATCCATCGGTTTATTAAAAATGCTACATATGCACTTTTCCCAGACTTAGCAGACTGAGCCGCTACATATTTTCCATGGAAAGCCTGATTTCAACTTGTAGAAAAGCTGCCACGAAATGACATAGAAAAGCCGGGTAGAGGCAGGCCAGCAGAAACGTCATTTCTGTATAAATATTCAGTGTACTTATGACTTATCAACAATAGGTTAAGAAGACATAGTATAGATTGGCAGGATGGCTGTATATCTACTGCTGAGGGGAAAATCTGTCATAAGTGTCACCTGTAAAGAAAAATACCAGTTCAAGAGAAGAGAGTGTGAACAATACCTAAGGCTTAAACTTCAAAGTATATGAACACTCATTACTATGCCAATCTACCTTTACTGATGGATTTTTCAGAGCTTTATCTGGAGTAATAATTTGCAAATGAAAAATGTATATAACAGTGTTTCGGTATGGTCTGGAGCGTATTGTCATATCATCTCCTCGGCAGTAATTCGTAAAACATATGTTTAAAAACAATAAGTCTCCATTGCAGATCTCTCTGTAGGAATATACCGATATATTGTTGTGTTTCTTCCTTCGCTCTCTCGTTGCAGATAATGTTGAATCAAACGGTCATTTTATTCAATTACCAGCTAAGACTATGACTGTGTATTGTCAAGCTTCATTCTTGTGCTTTAAATATCATATATCAACCACCAGATCTGGCAGCTCATGATCCTTAAAAGTTACTCTAAAGAATGGTTTGCAGAGACAATTAGTTCATCTACCGTAACCCAAGTAGAAAATATTCTTACTACAAACTAACGACAGAGTACATGAGTTCTATTTCCCCCTTCATAGCAAGAGGGTTAAACGTCTCCGCCTCTGGATCCAGAAGGATGCACAGAAAAGGCAGGAGGGATTTTATTTTTTAAGGGTTGAGCCTATACCTCCCCCCTTTTCTTTCCCTTAATGAAAACAGTCTGCATGCAAGAAGTTGGGAGACTGGCTATCATAGCAGCAGAGCCTGCAGGAAATTACAAGACTGCCACATACAGTAAGTTATCAAGCTCTCTCTCCTCTGACTTCAAAACTAACAAATCTCACCGCCATAGGGGAAGGGATATGTCTGTATGTATTTAACAGCGTCCTTCTTAAGTACGCAGCCTAAGACACAGCTGGCGTGTGGCTTGCAGGCAATTTTTTTTTAAGCTGAAATTCAAAAACCTTTGGTAAGTGAATTTGTTTTACTGAACACTTTATATACCCATTATGTGCTACATTTCTTGAAAATCTCTAAAACTTCATTTATAGTATCTACACCACCAAAACATCATAAGGATTGAATAATACTGTATTATATGGAGAGTTTTCTTACTATTTTGTGTTTATTGCCTGGAGACATTGTGCATTGTTCATATTACCTCTATTAAGTCATGGTCATGGCACCATTAAGACAAATCCATTCTCAAATAGATCCTAACGAACCCTAATGGGTCCTGAATTCCATCAAGAACCAGTGTTTTTGATGGTAACACTAGGCAATTATTGCCTTTAAAAACAATGGAGAAGCAGACAAAATAGTAAAAAAGGGGAATGTGAACAATGTATTAGGTTTTCTTGACTAGTACTAATATTACATTTTTGGAACAATTGGGATTGTACTGTTTAAACCACAAATTAAAATGTATCTCGTGGATCAGTCTAGCTATTTCTGTTCATAGTCTCTAGGTGTGAAATAAATGGATGCCAATTTGCATCATATTCATCAATATTAGGATGACTTTAATCGACTTTTTTTTTTTTTCAACCTTACTAGTTACTGTATTATACCAAAGTTTCCTAAACACATATGCTTAAGTTTTTAGCTTAGTGGGGCTGGAGCATTTACATTGTGATCAATCATTCCTCTAAAAGCACATCATAATTTGCTGATTCCAAGCTCAGAGAATGGAATACAAAATCTGTCTTGTATATTCAACTTGGCTTCTAAATCCGAAGGCTACAATAAAAGGCTAGATGCACCTCCCATATGCTGCTGCTTCCTCCAGATGTGGAATATTTTCTCCTTCCTAACCTGTGAGCCTGGGATCTGGAGTCTCTAGGGACAGTACATTACAACAAAAGGGCAGACGGAGCCCAGATGTGGTAGGCACAGAGGGGGGCTGGGCTACAAGTTGAGAGCTTGTTCCTCTAGTCAAATGTATTCGAGTTGGAAAATTTTCTTCAGTGGATTTGTAAGCTTATTTGACAGGCAGTATATATTGATTTTATGGTCTGTAACTTTACTGTTCTGCTATCCAGCCCACCTACCTTTCAATACAGGAATAGATTTTTAAAATGAATATACAAACCAAAAAATTAACAATTAAATTCTCAACAATAGAATTTTAGAGTAATATTATCTTTTTTCCATGTATTTTATTTGAAATGTTTGATACTTATTATTTTTATGCAAGGAACCTATTTATATTTGCTATCACTTTCATTTTTTAACAGTCAACGATCTTCTTCTTTACAGAGACTGAAGCATAGAATGACCATGGGATACCTCATGACCCTATGTATTGTCCTTGCTGTTACTTGTCCCATTACTTTGGCTCGATATACAACAGAGTCTGATTACGGAAGTGGAGAAGGGGAAGGCACAACTTTAGTCTCTCCTACTGACAGCCTTGACCTGGTTGCACTTACAACAGAAAATTCTGTCAAAAATGAGAATGGCACAACCACCAATTTCATGGATAATGTAACTCAGTTTTTAAAAGATTACATGCTGCTCATTATCGTGGTGGGTTCTTTGGTCATCTTGCTGATATTTATAGTGTGTGCAGCAGTGATTATGAGTCATAAACATAAAGCATCGGCCTATTACCCTTCTTCATTCTCCCACAAAGAGTATGTGAACCACGATGACAAAAATGGAGGCGCAAGATCCTTCAATGAGATTCCTGAAAAAGCACAAGCTTCTAAAACTGAAGAAGTTGTAGATTCAACCAAACAGCTACAAGCTGATATCATTAATGCTGCACAAAACCTTAAATCTCCAACCAAAGGTGCCAGCTTCAAGGAAAATCTAAAGGTCCCAGAAGAACCAAAAGAAACCATTGAGACATCTAAAGAAGAGAACACAGAAGTGGTCACCAGTAACAAATGTGAAGAAAGTGTCAATACCCAAGATGAATGTCCAACTGATAAACCAGAGGAGGCTCCAACAGAGCCTCCTGAGGAAACTAAGCCAGAGGGTGAAACTCCTAAGGCCCCAGCTGAAGAAAATGTTTCAACAAGTGCAACAGAAGAAGGTACTGGCACCGTCGAGGAAACAAATCCTTTGCCCGCTGACTGCGGTAAGGAAAACACAAGTCCATGTGAAAGTAAAGAATCCGAGCCAATCCCACAACAATGTGGGGTTTAGAAAAAATATTATTAGTAAAAAACATTAAAATTAAACTTAACTTGAGGAAAGGCAATTCTGTTACTATGCAGATGGTTCCCTATGTAACCAAGAATGCAGTTAATATATCTAGAGGCAATGAATACATTGAAGGGAAAACAGTAGCACTTAACTGTCATGAACATATTTTTTTACTCATTCATGTATGTTCAAGAAAAAGAAAAATAGCTCCAAATCTCAAAGACATTATTTTTTTATGAGAAATTGAGAGTTAAAGTGGTTACATTATCCGAGTTTAATTTTAGCTCACATTCTTTAGTGATTAAAAAAGATATGTATATACCTTATTGGGCTTTCTTGTGCCTTCACATCTGCATCAGAACCTTTTGTATAGCTGCAGAGATCTGAAGTTGACGTTTTCCATCCTTTCATCTGGTTCAATTATTAAGCTTAAGTGCTTAAATTAGTTATCAATGCCAGCACCAGGGATATGTCAATGGACTTGGACTTGGGGAGAACGTGGATTTTTGATCAAACATGCCTGATAATCCAAGAGCATTGTATAGACTGCAATTCAGGCCTTATTCTATGCAATATAACCTGTATATTTATGATTTGTAGTGTGAAAAGTACAACATTGCTATCATAAAAGTGAAGCTGTTTTCATGTTCTTACTTTCATCACAAATCCAAATGACAACTGTTTTAGTTTTCATTTTTGAGTAAAACAGAATAGATCCAGTCTTGCATGGCTAGCAATGCATGGGACAAGACAAAACCAAGAAAGAACTCATCCTAAATGTATGTGTATATGAGGAATAGGTAAAGATGAAAAATGGTTTAGGTGAAGTGGAATCCAAATGTCCATTAATATAATGTAAATGTACCCTAAATCCATTAAAACAATGGATTCTGAAACTATAGATATGTAAGTAGAGAACCATATTCACAGTAGAAATCAAAGCGCTTCAAAGTGGTCTGGAGGAGTTTGTAGTTTTATAGATAGAATTAGTTATCTGGATATCTTAAGCATAGTTTCTACCTGTAGACGTAGTTAAAAACAAACATTAGATATAATATATATATTTATATTTTTACATATACTTTTTTTACAGGTGATCATGTATTTCTATAAAACAAAACACAAATTGTTTTTTATTGTATGCCATTTAATTCCAGATGGCAGTCACGTAAACTGTAGTGTGGTGCTTACAAGATGATGTACTGGTGCTATACAAGTATAGATATACAAGTATGTACATGTGTGTCCTTCCAAGTCCTCCCATGTAGTTCTGTGTTGATTCCTGAATTTTCTCGAAATCATCCTTACCACAAAAGGCGAGACCTTGCATGGAGCCCCAGACCGAGGTAGATTGACATTCATCTTGTGTTTCTTCCATTTTCTAATAATTGAGCCAAAAGTTGTTGCCTTCTCACCAAGCTGCTTGCCTATTGTCCTGTAGTCCATCCCAGCCTTGTGCAGGTCTACAATTTTGTTTCTGGTGGCTTTAGACAACTCTTTGATCTTGGCCATGGTGGAGAGGTTGAAGTGTGATTGATTGAGTGTGTTGACAGGTGTCTTTAATACAGGTAATGAGTTCAAACAGTTAATGCAGGTAATGAGTACAGAGTAGGAGGGCTTCTTAAAGAAAAACTAACAGGTCTGTGAGAGCCAAAATTCTTGCTAGTTCGTAGGTGATGAAATACTTATTTCATGCAATAAAATGCAATTTAATTATTTAAAAATCATACAATGTGATTTTCTGGTTTTTATTTTTAGATTCTGTCTCTCACAGGTGAAGTGTACCTACGATAAAAATTATATACCTCTCCATTCTTTGTAGGCGGTAAAACTTGCAAAATCAGAAGTGTATCAAATATTTATTTTCCCCACTACATATATATAATGTATACATTTGCTTTTGTATAATTCTGCATACAATGAGCTTGTCTCTGAAGTTAGAATTGAAATAAATCTTACTTCTTTTATACAGCTCCTTCACTGACCTATATGTTTCCATGGTAACAAACAAGCAATCTCTGCACATTTTGATCCTGAGGCAATAATCTCTTTTCTCTGTTCCAATGTTTTATATATCAGTTGGAGGTGCATATAGGCAGAATACAGATTGCTGAAGAGAGTAGCCTGTATTTTTATGCCATGATCAGATTACTTATATTAGTAAAGCGAATCACTTTATTAAAAGTATATACCGTATTTTTCGGACTATAAGACGCACCTGACCATAAGAACCCGGCGGCAGCAGAAGAGGTGAGATTCCGGTGTCTGGTTGGGGTCTGTGGACTGGCCTGGCCTGGGGCCTGTGGACTGGCCTGGCCTGTGGACTGGCCTGGCCTGGGGCCTGTGGACTGACCTGGGGCCTGTGGACTGGACTGGGAACTGGGGCCTGGGAACTGGGGACTGGGGCCTGGGGACTGGGGCCTGGGGACTGGACCTGTGAGCGGCGTCCGGCGGTGAAGTAGAGGAGCCGGGGCCTCTGCTGGGCTGTGAGTGGTTTCCGGCGATGCGGCAGAGCAGCGTGTGCGGTTTCAGGCGTCCGGAGGCTGTGATCTACAGGAAAATGGCCACCGGAGCACCAGGTCAGCGCATGCGCCGGCTCTAGTGGCCATTTTCCCATGGATTATGGCCTCGGGGAGATGGCCGCGGCCACCGGAAGCCGCACACGCTGCTCTGCCGTACCGCCGGACACCGCTCACAGCCCGGCAGAGGCCCCGGCTCCTCTGCCTCACCGCCGGACGCCACTCACAGCCCGGCACAGGCCCCGGCTCCTTTGCTTCACCACTTGACACCAGCACAGGTACAGGCCCCGGCTCCAGCCGCATTTCACCTCTGCCACCGCCGGAGGACCCTGTGATCCCTGCTCCACCACCACCGGTAAAGTACCATTCGGACCATAAGAAGCACCCCCCATTTTCCTTCCTAACTTTGAGGAAAAAAAGTGTGTCTTATGGTCCTAAAAATACGGTATAGTCAAAACCAATAAAACAAGTGTCAGATTATCAGATTTCCTAGACTAACTGAAGAAGTGTTGTATAAAGTGGAATTTCACAAGACCTTAAACATAGGACCAAACTTGTATTATGCGGTTCTAAGATTTTATTCTAGGACTTCTTTACCCTTACATGAGGGCAGAGGTCCGTTTACATGGACTGACCGGCGGCACTAAAGGACCAGCGATCGGTGACCTTTACTGATCAGTCTTCTCTTAACAATACCTGTTTACATGGGAAGTTAAAAGTAAACGATGCGCACTGAGCGATCTGTAACAGATCAGTGCATAGGCTGCCATGGTTCTCAGCAGCAGAAGTCCTGTTTATACAAGATGATGTACCTCCGAAAATGATGTTCTTTTGGGCTGTGCAAAAGATCATTTCACCTGATGAATGACTGTTTTGCTCATTCATTGGGTGGTTGGCAGTCTAGTTTCGCTGAAAGAATATCATAGATTGATCTTTCTTAAGATTATCTTTTAGTGTACATCAAGAACAGAGCCATACACTACTTCCTTTACCTGTCCAGTTTATTGTCGGTTACCATGGAGATGTATACGTTAGCATAGTATCTGTAATCAAAATCATAGGAAATTAATAAAAACCTGTAATAAATGAATAAACCCCCACTTCTTATCGTATAACCTTTCAGAGAGTAGAAAATTTTGATTGTAAAGGTGGACATACCTTAATTTATGATTATGTGTAATGCTTAAATACATACCTGTAAACAATATGTTGTTAAACGAGTTTGAGTCAACAATTTTAATAAAATATTAGAACTCATCCACTTCTGGTGAATGAGATTGACGCGCCCCCTGGGCCTGTGCTGCTGCTGCTGTGCAGGGGGGATACCCGGAGCCGGATCTGATAGGGGTAGTAGTCATCGTGGCGGTGACCCGGTCCGTGCCCAGGGTGTCAAACCAAGTGGCAGAACTTTGAATAAGATGTTATAGAGTTCGACTACGCCACCCGTTGAATGCGGTTATGAAACCGCCGCTGCAGGGCAGACCGCTGAGGCCGGTGGTACGGTTGTGCAGCGTGGATAGTATAACCCCCAACGGGAGGGGTATGGCCTCAGGGCAGCGGACATGGATGATGGGGATAGCAGAATTGCACGCGGGCACCAGGAACCACTCAGAGACGGTGCGGTGTAGTTCAGGGTCTTTACTGGTGGCAAAGGTAGACCCTCCCGGGAGTACTGGCTAGCGATCGGGGCCTGGTCAGTCTGTGAGCAGATAGGATCTCCCCTGGCCAGGCGGAGTTGTAGGCCTCCCCAACTATTGTACTCTTCCTGGCTACCTTGCTAGAAGCGGGTAGAAGTAGCCCACGTCCCTGAGTGTACCGTGTGGTGCTCACCCGTATGGCCAGTGACTCGGGGCCTTCTGGTAGCCTCCGCTCCACGCCGGCGGTGCTGGTCCCCTTGCGTGTGACCGTGCCTTCGGGTTTCTTGGCCAGAGGACCTGAAATCCCCTGCCGGTCGGTTTCTGCTGCTGGGTATGGATCAGTCCCCACAGCCTCGGACTCCGTGTCCGGTGAGATCTCTTCAGTCAGGATGAGCTCTACAGCTTCCAATCTCTGACCCCTTTTATCACTGCTCCCACAGAGCTCCTGATCTTGCTCTCCCTGTATCTGCTCCACTCCAGACCAGACTGTGTCTCTGTCTGGGACTCCTCTTCTTCCACTCTAACCCTGCCTCAGCCCCCAGTTTTTATAGGGGAAGTTCTTCCCCTCCCAGGACTGGGCAGGAGGTGTGGCATGCTTAGGGCACCTGACCAGGAGACCTCCCACCTGCTCTCAAACGTAATATTGCTATTACTGTGGTAACCAGACCCCTGGGTTCCACATTCCCCCCTAGTAAAATTTAGTACTCCGGGACTAAACATATTTTTGAAAACATAACAGGGTATAAACAGGAACAATACAATAAGGAAAAACACGTTAGGGTGGTCACGGCGTGTCCGCAACCGGGTGCAGTTTTTCAAGCAATAAGGGTGTCCATTTCACCAAAGAACAGGGAGCCGTAACCAGGTGGGGGTCTGTCCTACCCCGAGTCTTTAGCAGTCTTAGTCCATTCCTGGGTTACGCTCCAAACATATATACAAAGAATTCCGGTTAATCCACAAAAGACACCAATAAAATAACTGGAAAAACATAATTATTTACAAGCAACAGTAAACAGGTAAATACCAATAAAACAGTCTGAACACTTTAGATCCTCCAACGTACTGGCAACTGACCTCTAGTGGCCCTAGTAGACCTACGGAGCTTACTGACCGGTCCTAAGCTACAGGGTGTAGGAGCTGTCAAAGGTAAGCTGGGCAGCTGTCTACGGGTTCTTTGGCTCACTAGGGGCACGGCAGGCTCACTATAAGCAGAGGGTCGATTCTCCTGGTCTGCTTGTGTGGGGTCTTCTGCCTCCTGGACCGGCTGCTCTTCCAGCTCTACCTGTTTTTCCGTAGGCACTTGGGATGCTGGCTGGAGGAAGGTGAGGACGGGTACCACAACAGCGCCATTTACTTGTGTCCAAGACCGAGGGAAGTCTCCGAGTACAGTACTGAACATTTCTCCCCTTTCCTCTGCGGGTCGAGGGTTTTCTTGATCTTCTTCAGGGTTTCGTAGCTGCTCGGGACACTTCTTCAGGTGATCTCGGGAGACAATGGCTGTGGTTTCTCCTCCATCCTTACTGATTGTGCAGATTTTTGGGTTTTCATGGCTTGATGGCAGTACGGTGTACGGGTCCTTCTCCCACTGGTCGTCCAACTTGTGGAGCCGTCTCTTCCTTTTCAAGACCTGCTCTCCAGGTACCAGGGGAACAGCGGGAGCATACTGGTTGTAAGTCTTCTCCTGTCTTTCTCTTGCTTGACAGAGACTTCGCTCAACGCTCTCCTGTACTTTCCGGTACTGCTGCTGCCTCTCTGTGTCCCAGTCTGCTTCTGGTGAAGTGTCCTCGGGTGTCAGGACTCCCATATCCAGATCAACAGGCAGCTTACCAGGTCTTGCTCTCATTAGGTAAGCCGGGGTACAGTTGGTGGAACCTACAGGGATGTGGTTGTATAGGTCCACCAGATCAGGCAGTTTCTCAGGCCACAGACTGCGTTCTTCCAGGGGCAATGTTTTCAGAAGGTCTATCACCACCTGGTTCATCTTCTCGCAGAGCCCATTGGTTTGCGGATGATAGGGTGTTGTTCTTATCTTCCGGCAGCCATACAGAGTGCAGAACTCCTGGAAGACTTCCGCTTCAAAGGCAGGTCCCTGGTCCGTCAGCACCTGCTCTGGGTATCCGTGTGGACGGCAGAAGTGCTGCTGAAAGGCTCTAGCTGCTGTTTGAGCCGTTAAGTCCTTGACGGGGACTACAACCAAGAACCGGGAGTAGTGATCCATGATGGTTAACGCATAGACGTAGCCACTTCTGCTGGGGGTCAGTTTTACATGATCCAAGGCTACCAGTTCCAACGGCTGCCTGGTGACGATGGACTGCAGGGGAGTCTTCTGACTGGCACGGTCCTTCCTTCTTAGGTTGCATGGGCCACAGTCTCTGCACCACCTCTCGATGGTTCCTCTCATGCCTACCCAGTGGAACCGCCCGCGCAGCAGGAACTCCAGCTTCTTCCATCCGAAGTGCCCAGCCCCGTCGTGGTATGCCTCCAGTACCATAGCCGCGTCTCTTCTTGGCACCACTACTTGCCAGATCAGTTCATGCGTCCGGGAGTTAACCATTCTACGGCACAACTTCCCCTTGTAAAGGAACAGTCGACTCTTCTCAGCCCACAGTTGCTTGGTTTCCTCCGGAGCGTCTGGGTCAAGACGAGCATCTGGCTGAGTCAGCATCTCCTTCACCAGTCGGACGGCGGGGTCACTGTCTTGCGTTTCCGCCCAGTTGTAATGAGGTAAGGGGTTGAACGTAGCGGATTGCTTACCCCTTACACGGTGGGAATACTGGGTAGTCCCATGACGGTGGAACGCGGGGAGTTCAACTTCTTCCAGTTCCTCTGGATCTTCCCCTACGTCCGGTAGGTGTGGCATTCTGGACAAGGCATCCGCGTTGGTATTGGAGCGTCCTGCCCGGTATTTGATCGTGAATTCATAGTTGGACAGGCGGGCCATCCATCTCTGCTCCAGGGCACCGAGTCTTGCAGTGTCCAGATGTGTCAACGGGTTGTTATCCGTGTACACGGTGAACCGGGAAGAGGCGAGGTAGTGCCTAAAGCGTTCGGTGACTGCCCACACCACTGCCAGGAACTCTAGCTTGAATGAGCTGTAATTCTCAGGGTTTCTTTCGGTGGGTCGCAGTTTTCGGCTGGCGTAAGCAATTACCCGTTCTCTCCCCTGCTGGATCTGGGACAGTACGGCTCCTAGCCCGATGTTACTTGCGTCGGTGTAGAGGATAAAGGGCTGGCTGTAATCAGGGTATGCCAGGATTTCATCCCCCGTGAGGGCCATCTTCAGCTGGCGGAAGGACTCTTCTTCCAGCTCCTCCCATCTGAAGGGCGGCTTCTGGTTCTTGGCCTTCCTGGACTGGCCTATCAGGAGGTCCTGCATAGGAGCTGCCTTTTTGGTGAAACCGGGAATGAATCTTCGGTAGTAGCCTACCAACCCGAGGAACTGCCGTACTTCCCTTACGCTAGAGGGTCTTGGCCATTCCTTAATCGCGGTGATCTTATCAGGGTCGGGAGCCACTCCGTCAGCACTCACCACGTGTCCCAGGTACTGCACTTTTGGTTTTAGCAGGTGACACTTCGACGGTTTCACCTTCAGACCGTAGTTTGCCAGGGCTTCAAACACTTCCGCCAGGTGTTTCAGGTGGTCCTCGTAGGTTTTGGAATAAACTATAACATCGTCCAGGTACAGCAGGACCGTCTCAAAGTTCCGGTGTCCCAGACAGCATTCCATCAATCGTTGGAAGGTTCCTGGTGCGTTGCAGAGTCCGAACGGCATGCAGGTAAACTCGCTAAGTCCCATCGGGGTGGTGAATGCGGTCTTCTCCCGGTCCGCCTCTGCTACAGGAACCTGCCAGTACCCGCTAGTGAGATCCAAAGTGGAGAAGAAGTTAGCAGATTTTAAAGCAGCCAAAGACTCCTCTATCCTGGGTAAGGGGTACGCATCTTTGTGTGTGATACAGTTGATTTTCCGGTAGTCTACACACATTCTCATGGTGTTGTCTTTCTTTTTAACCAAGACTAGTGGAGCTGCCCAGGGGCTACAGCTATCCCTGATTACCCCAGCCTCCTTCATGTCTCTAAGCATCCCCTTGGCGTGTTGGTAGTGTGCAGGGGGTACGGGTCGGTATCTCTCCTTTATGGGAGGATGGTCTCCCGTGGGGATGTGGTGTTCTACCCCCTTTACTCGCCCGAAGTCTAACGGGTGTTTACTAAACACTCTCTCGTACTCTTGAACCACCCGATAGACTCCCTGTTTCTGGTGTGAGGGAGTGGAGTCAGTCCCCAAATGTAGTGGCTGACACCAGTCCTCCATTGGTTTCTTAGAGCCGTTACCTTCCTCTGGGTGAGATGGAGGCAAGGGTTCCACTGACTGTACAGAATTTTGGTCGATGGTATACAATTTGGCTAGCGTGGCATACCGGGGCAGGTATACTTCCCTCTTCCCGATATTTATTATGCGAACGGGCACCCTCCCATGGCGTACATCAACCACCCCCCGTGCCGTCAAAATGGTGGGCCTACTGTCTGAGTAGACTGGTTCTACCATTGCCTGGTAATCTCTACCTCTCAGACCAATAGCTGCCTGGCACCAAATCATCATTTCACTTTTCGGGGGCATGGCAATAGGGAAAGGGTCACACATTCTCACGCTTCCTATCTCACCACCGGAGAGTTCCACCTGTTGCCGCCGCATCAGTGCCCGGATCTCTTTTTGGAGCACTCGCTGCTGGCCGGAGCTGGCGTTCTTGGCAACCTGCTGTAAAATGAAAATCACCTCTGCAAGACAATTTTCAATCACATTAGTTCCTAGGGTTATCTTTGGGTGACTCTCGCGCTTGTCAATGTCTACAATGATCAGTCCCTGTGCTGCCAGTTCGACTCTACCGATTTTAATGGTCATCTCTTTAAATCCGATCTGTGGCACGGGCTGATCATTGCTGGCAATGATACTCAAGTCGTCGTCAGGGTAGCGGGTTATATCCGAGTCATTCCAGTACTGCTTGAAGAGTACGTACGGGATGGTGGTGACCTGTGACCCGGTGTCAAGTAGGGCACTCATAGGAATGCCATCCAGTACCACAGGCAAGACTGGACGTCCTCCCACGTATTTGTCATGCCAGTTCGATGGGCCTGGTGATCTTATTCCTAGGGGTTGGCCCTCTACCCCAGGTTGTGCCAGTTTAAAGGACAGTACTTTGCCATATGTCCGGGTTGATTGCAGCGGCGGCAGATGGGTTGTCCGTCCTCGTTGTATCGGTCGCTGGGTCTTCCTCTGGCCGGTGGGGTCCTCCTTGGTCGACGCCACGGGATGTCCTCCGGTCCGGATGCCAGCTGGATCTTCCCTGGAGCAGAAACCTGTAAAGACTGCACAGTTCGGGTTAGCGCAGCAACGCTTTTAGCTAGCTCTTGGACCTGATGGTGCAGGTCTGGAGCCGGGTCATTGTTCAAAGCCTGCGGGTCACCACGCCACCCGGTGCCGGTTCTCGGAGCACCCGGATGGCTCTGTCCTTGAACTGTGCAAAGTCCAGATGAGGATCCTGTAAGGCCATTGCCCGCAACTGGGTTCGGTGGGCATTGCAATATAGTCCCTCTATAAATTGTTCGGTCAACAGCCTGTCCTCGTTTCCCATGCTGTCAGGGTCGGTCTGCTTAATGGCTCTCAGGGCCTCTTGTAGGTTTAGTGCATAGTCCCTTATATTCTCATGTGCTCGCTGTTTGCACCCGTAGAATCTAAGCTTAATCTCGGCTGAGGTGCGGGTATCAAAGGTGTCCTTCAGCCAGGTTAATATCCCTGCGACAGTCCTCCTCCCAGGTGGCCAGGACTTTACCTCCCTTTGGGCTGCCCCGGTTAGTTGGGCCACCAGGATGCTCACTTTTTGCTCTTCTGTGAGGGGGTACACCTGGAAGAGGCTATCCAGCTTTTCTCTAAAGTCATTCAGGGTATGTGACTCCCCTGAGTACTGGGGTAGCCAGGCTGCCCCCGGGATATAGGGCATGGTGAAAGGCATGACCGCAGCAGCGGCGGCGCTGGCGGTGGCTGTGGCAGTGAAGCTCTCCTCCGTATCCGACATCCTCCTCCCCCCTAGTGGACCGTGGCCTACCTTGCGATGATCCTCTTCCGTAGGCCGCGGTTCCGCAGTGGATCGTCAGGGTTGAGGACCTTCCGTCGCGCTCCTGTGACGTCGGCGTCTGCTGGGCTCCTTCCAGGACCTTACGCAACGTCCGGACGTGAGGCGGAGCTTCAGTTCTCGCGCGCTTTCGGAGTCCACGCCCCTCTTCTTCCCGCGCGGCGTCCTCAAGATGGCGTCCAATGGCGGGAAAACTCCACGGATGGCGGGAAGAAGGCAGAAGATGGCGTCGGATGGCGGGAAAACTCCACGGATGGCAGGAAGAAGGCAGAAGATGGCGTCGGATGGCGGGAAACTTCACCACAGGTAAGTATAAAAGTCTCTTTTTCAGGCACGCAGTACCCGGTGGTTGCGGGCACGAGATCCTGCCGCCTACGCCAAAGTTGACGCGCCCCCTGGGCCTGTGCTGCTGCTGCTGTGCAGGGGGGATACCCGGAGCCGGATCTGATAGGGGTAGTAGTCCTCGTGGCGGTGACCCGGTCCGTGCCCAGGGTGTCAAACCAAGTGGCAGAACTTTGAATAAGATGTTATAGAGTTCGACTACGCCACCCGTTGAATGCGGTTATGAAACCGCCGCTGCAGGGCAGACCGCTGAGGCCGGTGGTACGGTTGTGCAGCGTGGATAGTATAACCCCCAACGGGAGGGGTATGGCCTCAGGGCAGCGGACGTGGATGATGGGGATAGCAGAATTGCACGCGGGCACCAGGAACCACTCAGAGACGGTGCGGTGTAGTTCAGGGTCTTTACTGGTGGCAAAGGTAGACCCTCCCGGGAGTACTGGCTAGCGATCGGGGCCTGGTCAGTCTGTGAGCAGATAGGATCTCCCCTGGCCAGGCGGAGTTGTAGGCCTCCCCAACTATTGTACTCTTCCTGGCTACCTTGCTAGAAGCGGGTAGAAGTAGCCCACGTCCCTGAGTGTACCGTGTGGTGCTCACCCGTATGGCCAGTGACTCGGGGCCTTCTGGTAGCCTCCGCTCCACGCCGGCGGTGCTGGTCCCCTTGCGTGTGACCGTGCCTTCGGGTTTCTTGGCCAGAGGACCTGAAATCCCCTGCCGGTCGGTTTCTGCTGCTGGGTATGGATCAGTCCCCACAGCCTCGGACTCCGTGTCCGGTGAGATCTCTTCAGTCAGGATGAGCTCTACAGCTTCCAATCTCTGACCCCTTTTATCACTGCTCCCACAGAGCTCCTGATCTTGCTCTCCCTGTATCTGCTCCACTCCAGACCAGACTGTGTCTCTGTCTGGGACTCCTCTTCTTCCACTCTAACCCTGCCTCAGCCCCCAGTTTTTATAGGGGAAGTTCTTCCCCTCCCAGGACTGGGCAGGAGATGTGGCATGCTTAGGGCACCTGACCAGGAGACCTCCCACCTGCTCTCAGACGTAATATTGCTATTACTGTGGTAACCAGACCCCTGGGTTCCACAAGATTATTTTACAGTTGTACTTTCTGTGACATAATTCTACACAATTAGAAAGAAGGTCGGCACCTTCCAATTGTTATCATGACTATCTCATAAACAAGGTTCTATAATGCATTTTCTACTTATGTTTTTTTATATTAGTTAATTGGGGCAGTTGTTAGGTCATAACTAGAATTCAAAGGGTCCCATAGCAAAAAGCCCCCAACCTTTTTGACAGTAAACTTAACTACATGCGAACAACCAACGGGTTGATAGTAGTGTCATATATCAAATATTGTGCACAAAGAAAGTTGCTAGATATTAGAACGTTAACCCTTTCACAACCTTTGATGTAAGTTTAAGTCATGGTTTGGAAGGAGTTCATGACCTATGATGTAAACGTACATCATGGCGATCATGCGGGCACAGGAGCTGAGCCCGCACCATCGCCTTCAGGAGCTCAGTGTAAGTGGTAGCCGAGCTCTGGCTGTCACAGCCACGAGCAGTGAGCGCATCACCTCTGGCCATTTAACCCCCTAAATGCCACAATCAATAGCGATCGCAGCATTTAGAAGGCTTGGAGAGGGAGGGGGCTCCCTCTCCCATCCGATCGGCGCCCTTACAACATCATCGTGAGGACCCAATCATTGCTATGGCAACCCAAGGTAGTCATGAAAACCTCTGGGCCTGCCAGCTATGGTAGCCCATTTACACCATGCCAGGAGCATGGTCTAAGAAGCTTATGTCAGTGTCACACTGACAGGTATAATGCATTGCAATGCGGGTGCAATGCAATGCATTATACCAGCGATTAGAGAAATAAAAGTTAAAGTTCCATAGAGGGACCAAATAAAAAAGTAAAAAAAAAAAGTTTTAGAAAGTTGTAAAAATATTTAAAAAATAAATCGCAAAATAATAAAAAATTAAAAAAATATTATACCAATAAGTAGGTATATTTTTGTAAAATACACACATTTGATATTGCTTTGTCCAGAATGACCTGATCTATAAAACTTTCACACTAGTTGACCCCTTCAGTGAACACCGTAAAAAAAAAAAAAAAAAAAAAGGAAAAATCTATGCTTTTTCATCATACTGCCGAACAAAAAGTGGAATAAAGCATGATCAAAAAGTTGAATGTAAATAAAAATGGGATTGATGAAAATGTCATCTTGTCCCACAGAAAACAATCTGCCATACAGGTCTATCAGCGGAAAAATAAAAAAACTATAGCTCTCAGAATACAGCGACGCAAAAATAATTATTTTTTCTATAAAATAGTTTTTATTGTGTAAAAGTGGCAAAACATAAAAAATTATATAAATGTGGTATCACTGTAATTGTACTGACCTGAAGAATAAAGCTGCCTTATCAATTTTACTACACGCGGAAAACAATTCTGAATTGCTGGTGTTTGTTCATTCTGTTCCACAAAAATCGGAATAGAAAGCGATCTAAAAGCTGTTGTGTGCTCGAAAATGGTACCAATAAAAACGTCAACTTGTCCCATAAAAAACAAGTTCTTGCATGACTCTAGGGCAGAAGTATAGAAAAATTATAGCTCTCAAAATATGGCAATGCAGAAACTATTGTTTGCAAAAAAAAGTGTTTTTTTAGTGTGTGACAGGAGCCAAACATAAAAAAACAATATAAATCTGGTATCGCTGTAAACGCACCGACCCGAAGAATAAAGTCGTCCAATCACTTATACCACAAGAGGAATGGTGTAAACAATATATTGAACAAATTCTTGACCTGCTGTTGATTTGTTCATTCTGCCTCCCAAAGATCGCAGTAAGGCTCAGCTCATATTTATCCTGCACTCTGCGCTGAGCACTTACACCGGGGCATCAATGTAAATCTCTGAAATACGTGATTCAGATGGAACCCCCAGCGGTAGATTCCCTGCAATGAGGCAGATGGAGGCACTGTGGATGATGTCTGGCCTATGATCCGGCAGTGTCAGTCTTTTTAAGTGTGCATAAAGTGTGGTTGGCCACAGTTCTGTGCACCTCAGTAATGAAAGACAGAGCCGAACAGAGGCCAGATGGGCTCCAAAGTAACTTTGCTTCCTCATTATAGTGAATGGATCCCTCAGGGGTTTCATCTGATTCACATCATTCAGATTTAGACGGAAACACCGATGTAAATGCTCAGCGTAGAGCGCAGGATAAATGTGATCCAAAATGTTATGTAAAATGTTCCCAATAAAAGCTTCAACTTAAACCACAAAAAAGCAAGTCCCCACTCAGGTCCGTCATCTGTCAATGAAAATATAGGGGGCTTCCATGTTACTGGTAGTACAAAGGCTCTGAAAGAGCGCTATGGCTCCTCGCCCCCCAAAAGAAATCCAGCGAATTCTGCACTCCCAAATCCAAATGCCTCCCTCCTTTCTGAGTCCCACAGTGTGCCTAAACCACATTTAGCATCCACGTTTGGCATTTCTGTAGCGATGAGAGCCCGCTTATTCTATGGGATCCATGTCTCCAGAAGCACGAGCTGGGCACAATGTATGGGCACTACAATGTATGGGCACTACAATGGCAGATTTGCAATTTTCACTGAGCAACATCCACTGCTTCTTGTTTCTGGAAAACACCCATGGAGTAGAAATCGGCACTACATCTGTAGATAAATTCCCAGAGGGGTGTAATTTCCAAAATGGGGTCACTTGAGGGGGGATTCTGCTCTTCTGGCACTTAGGGGCTCTGTGTATGGAGTCCAGAAACGATTCAACGATAATTTGTTCTCCAAGAGTGAAATAGCACTCCTTCCCTTTCGAGTCGCGGAGTGTGGCAAAACAGAACTTTACAGCCACATATGGGGTATTGCCACGTTCAGCAGAAATTGTGTGGCAAATCTTGGTACCATTTTTATTCAATTTCGTGTGTGAAAATGTAAAATCTGGGGCTAAAACAAAATTTTTGTGGTAAAAATTAGCAAAAATAAATAATGACCCAAATGGTCTAAGTGTCACCGTTCTACCCCTTGAAAAAGTTAAAGTTTGGCTCATTTATTCTTTAATAATTCTGTCACAACATACAGTCTTGGCCGAAAGTGTTGGCACCCTTGAACTTGTTCTAGAAAATGAAGTATTTCTTCCAGAATAGTATTACAATTACAGATGTTTTGTTATACACATGTTTATTTCCTTCGTGTGTATTGGAACAACACAAAAAAAATGAAAAAAAAGGCAAATTGGACATAATTTCACACAAAACCCCAAAAATGGGAGGAACATAATTGTTGGCACTCTCAGCTTAATATTTGGTTGCATACCCTTTGGAATAAATAACTGCAATCAATTGCTTCCTATAACCATCAACAAGCTTCTTACACCTCTCAGCTGTAATTTTGGACTACTCTTCTTTTGCAAATTGCTCCAGGTCTCTCATATTTGAAGGGTGCCTTCTCCAAACAGCAATTTTAAGATCTCTCCACAGGTGTTCAATGGGAATTAGATCTGGACTCATTGCTGACCTCTTTAGAACTCTTCAGCGCTTTGTTTCCATCCATTTCTGGGTGCTTCTTGAAGTATGTTTGGGGTCATTGTCATGCTGGAAGACCCATGACCTAGGACGCAAACCCAGCTTTCTGACACTGGGCACTGCATTGCTACCCAAAATCTTTTGATAATCTTCAGAATTCATGATGCCTTGAACCAGGGGCCCCTAGAGCCTTAGCCCTGAACTTTTTGTCTAGAGCCCCGGATCTCCTGCTAGACTGCAGTAGGGCCAACAGCAAGTCAGGTGAAAGTCACTCTGCCTGTGCACTGACCGCTGCCGCCCCACTGCAGTGATCCCTGTGTCATTACCTTTCTCTCCCTGTGGGAGAGGAGCCCGGCTGCCTGCAGACAGGAGGGCGCGTGTGCTATCCTCCTTCCTCAGCTGAACAGCCTCTAGTGTCGGCTCAGTGGGGCAGGGCTGCAGCCACAGGACTGGGAGAGCAGAGGGACACTGCAGCATGAGGCAGGAAGCTGTGAAGCATGGCCGGTCTGATTTAGGGAGTGTGTGTATCTGAGTGTTTTTTTTGCGTCTATGTGGGTATATCAGAATTAGTGTGTATATACAGTGGGTACGGAAAGTATTCAGACCCCTTTACATTTTTTACTCTTTGTTTCATTGCAGCCATTTGGTAAATTCTAAAAAGTTTATTTTTTTTCTCATTAAAGTACACTCTGCACCCCATCTTGACTGAAAAAAACAGAAATGTAGAAATTTTTGCAAATTTATTAAAAAAAGAAAAACTGAAATATTACATGGTCATAAGTATTCAGACCCTTTGCTCAGACATTCATATTTAAGTCACATGCTGTCCATTTCCTTGTGATCCTCCTTGAGATGGTTTTACTCCTTCATTGGAGTCCAGCTGTGTTTAAACTGATAGGACTTGATTTGGAAAGGCACACACCTGTCTATATAAGACCTCACAGCTCACAGTGCATGTCAGACCAAATTAGAATCATGAGCTCAAAGGAACTGCCCAAGGAGCAAGGCACAGATCTGACCATGGTTATAGAAGAATTTCTGCATTACTCAAGGTTCCTAAGAGCACAGTGGCCTCCATAATCCCTAAATGGAAGAAGTTTGGGACCACCAGAAGTCTTCCTAGACCTGGCCATCCAGCCAAACTGAGCAATTGTGGGAGAAGAGCCTTAGTGAGAGAGGTAAAGAAGAACCCCAAGATCACTGTGGCTGAGCTCCAGAGATGCAGTAGGGAGATGGAAGAAAGTTCCACAAAGTCAACTATCACTGCAGCCCTACACCAGTCGGGCCTTTATGGCAGAGTGGCCCGACGGAAGCCTCTCCTCAGTGCAAGACATATTAAAGCCCGCATAGAGTTTGCTCAAAAACACATGAAGGACTCCCAGACTATGAGAAATAAGATTCTCTGGTCTGATGAGACGAAGATAGAACGTTTTGGTGATAATTCTAAGTGGTATGTGTCGAGAAAACCAGGCACTGCTCATCACCTGCCCAATACAATCCCAACAGTGAAACATGGTGGTGGCAGCTTCATGCTACGGGGGTGTTTTTCAGCTGCAGGGACAAGACGACTGGTTGCAATTGAAGGAAACATGAATGCGGCCAAGTACAGAGATATCCTGGATGAAAACCTCTTCCATAGTGCTCTGGACCTCAGACTTGGCCGAAGGTTCGCCTTCCAGCAAGACAATGACCCTAACCACACAGCTAAAATAACAAAGGAGTGGTTTCAGAACAATTCTGTGACCATTCTTGACTGACCCAGCCAGAGCCCTGACCTAAACCCAATTGAGCATCTCTGGAGAGACCTGAAAATGGCTGCCTACCAACATTCACCATCCAACCTGACGGAACTGGAGAGGATCTGCAAGGAAGAAAGGCAGAGGATCCCCAAATCCAGGTGTGAAAAACTTGTTGCATCATTCCCAAGAAGACTCATGGCTGTACTAGCTCAAAATGGTGCTTCTACTCAATACTGAGCAAAGGGTTTGAATACTTATAACCATATGATATTTAAGTTTTTATTTTTTAATAAATTTGCAAAAATTTCTACATTTCTGTTTTTTTTTTCAGTCAAGATGGGATGCAGAGTGTACTTTAATGAGAAAAAAATGAACTGTTTAGAATTTACCAAATGGCTGCAATGAAACAAAGAGGGAAAAATTTAAAGGGGTCTGAATACTTTCCGTACCCACTCTAAATATGTAATTGTGTGTGTATGTCATTGTGTGTGTTTATATGTGAATGTGTGTGTATATGAGTGTGTGTGTTTATATGTGAATGTGTGTGTGTTTATGTGTGAGTGTGTGGATTTATGGTATCATGTAATATGTGTAAACACCAGTCGTTAATGACTGCCGATACGTCTTATTACGGCAGTCATTAAGGGACCTTAATCCTCAGCTCTGCTTTCTCTCAGCGCCGAGGATTAAGTGTAATGCGCCCCCAGTGGGCGAACATCCCATGGTGACAGCCGTATATGACACCCTGCGGCAAACCCTTAAAGAGAAACTGTCACCCACTGGGACCTATCAGACCTCAAAATGGGCATACAGACGGTAGAAATGTGAATCCCCCGGACGCCAAGCATAGGAAAAAAATGAATTTATAAAAAGCATTTTCAAAGCAATCAGATCTCTAATATGGGCCATACAGGTAAGTATAGATTCACATTTCTATCACCTGTATGCCCATATTAGTGGTCTGATAAGTCCCAGGGTGGTGACAGATTCCCTTTAAATGTTGCTGTCAATCGCGACAGCAACATTTAAGTGTTTAAAAGGGGGTTAAAACACCTCCTTTAACACCTTCGTTCCCCCACAATCTTAATCGCGGGTGCTGAATGTTGCCATGGTAACCCCAAGGTCATCTGATTACTCCAGGGTACGGGTGGCCTGTGAGACCCAGTTATAGGCTGGTTCTAACAGGCTGAATCAGTAAACAATTGACAGGTCTCAGGCATTGCAGTACTGCAGTGTTTGAGACCAGCGATCAAAGTAAAAATATTAATGTCCCACAATGTGACTAAGTGAACAAATAAAAAGAAGTTAAATAAAATATGAAAAAAAAGTAAAAAAAAAAATTCACTCAAAACACAGAAAAAAACACAGCAGCTGTTTCACCACTAAAAACGCAGCCTTTGTGTTAAAATAAATAGAAACAAAAAACGTACATATAATTGGAATCGACACGTCCAGAAGATCCCGAACTATAAAAGTGTCATGTTATTTATTTAATATGGCAAAAAAGTTAATAAAAAAAACACATGCCAAAAATGTCACTTTTTCATCATACTGTCGCAAAAAAATTAATAAAAAGTGATCAAAAAGTCATATGTAAAAAAAAAATGGTATGAATGAAAACACCAAATCGTCCCTCAAAAAACAAGCCCTAATTTGTCTCATTCAGCAAAAAAATAAAAAAAGTTACAGGTCTCAGGATATGGTAATGGAAAAACAAATTCATTTTTGTAAAATAAAAAAAAATATATAAATCTGGTATTGCTGTAAAAATAAAGCCACCTTATCACTTTTACCGCACTTTGATCTGTGCAAAAAAAAATGTATAAAAACAATAACTGAATTGCTGGTTTTTATTAATTGTGCGTCTGAAAAATATGGATAAAAGTGATCAAAAAATGTTATGGGGTGCATAACATTTTTTTGATCGCTTTTTATTCAGATTTTTTCAGGTGCCAAAAAAATCTTCAACTAGTTGTGAAAAATAAGCCCTCATATAGCACTGTTTGCCAAAAAAATAAAAAAGTTTCAGCTCTCAGAAAATGGTGACGAAAATACAAATTTTTATAAAAAAGTATTTTCACTGTATGATAGCAGCAAAACGATATAAATCTGGTATCGCTGTAATCACACCGACCTGGAGAATAAATCCATCTTAGCACTTATACCGCACTGTAAACTATGCAAGAATAAAAATACTAACTATTCTGGTACTGCTGTCTATTTTGCCTCCCAAAAATTGGAATAAGGCTCGGTTCACATTTATCCTGTGCTCTCCGTTGAGCGCTTACGTCAGATTTCTGTGTAAATCCCAAAAAACACGATTCAGACAAAACCCCAGAAGGAACAACTCACTTATGAGCAGATGGAGTCACTATGGACTCTGTCTGGTGTCTGTTCCAGCAGTGTCCCATCATTTTAAGTGTCTTTTTAGTGCACAAGTGTGGTCGACCACAGTTCTAAAAAGGAGACCACCGGAGCTGATCCCAAACAGACGCCAAAGTGTCTCCATCTGCCTCATTAGAGTGAGTGTTTCTGTTGGGGGTTTTGTCTGAATTGCAGTTTTGTGGGATTTACACAGAAACCGCAACATAAGTGCTCAGCGTAGAATGCAAGAATCCCAGCCTTATACTGAAAGCGTTCAAAAATGTTATATAGCCCAAAATCTAACCAACAAAACCTCTAACTTATCCCGCACAAAGCCAGCCCCCACTCACATCCGTTATCAGGTACCATGCTCACTTTAACCCCCTTCCCGACATTCGTCATACATGTATGGTGCAAGTTTGGAGCAGATCTATGGAGCTGGCTCACAGGCTGAACCTGCATTATAGTGCAGGCTCAGTCTAGTCGTAGATGTTGTCCAGTCTTATGGTAAAAGTCTGCAGTCACTCTATGTGACTATAGTCTTCTGAATCCTCACAGCGAGCATCATATGCTGTGAGGATTCACCAATGTTGACGGTAAGAGAGGGTGGTCATGTGACCATAAGTATGTGATTTCTATTACATTCCATCTAGACATGTATTGAGTGAGGCCACGCACGTCTAGTCTGAATATGGCCGGAAGCATGGAAATCATATATTTGTGATCACATGACTGCCCACTCTCACTGTCAACACCAGAGAATCCTCACAACATGTGATGCCTGCGATGAAATGATTCAGAAGTCTGCAGTCACATACAATGACTGTAGAGTATTAGCAGAAAGACTGGACAACCCCTTTAACAATGTGCGCCCATCCGCTGCCCTGTGACGTGCTCCTGGGGCTCTAATGATTTGCTTATGATAGCAAGGAGTCTGTTGAAGACCCCCATGTCTGCCTGTTGAAACTCATCTGTGTCTGGGCTTCAAAAAAGATTTTTGCTCTATCCAGCAGTACTGCGATATTACAGTATGTAGCACAAGCATAGGCGGATTATAATGAGGACGATCTGGGCTACCGCCCGGGGCTCCGAACCTCCAGGGGGCCTGGGGCTCCGGGTGTCTATGGCCAGATTGTCCTCATTATTGTCCGGCAGACAGTGGCGGGGGGGCCCCCGGACCGCTCCCCCAGCAGCGGCGCACGACCGCTGCTTCTTCTTCGGCCGGGCCAGCAGTGCAGCAGTTAGCTTCCCTGTGTTGGCCCGGCCGCGTCACTGCTAGGAGACACGACCCTGTGCGCGGCCGTGACTCCTAGCTGTGATGTCACGCAGTGCGCACCCGGCCTGCAGTGCTGCATCGGAAAGGAGCAGGACCACTGGAGCCAGGAGCAGGACCACTGGAGCAGAGCCGGGGGATGGTGAGTGTGTGTGTGTGTGTGTGTGTGTATGTGTGCGCGCGCGCGGTGTGTGTGCATATGTGTGTGTGTGTGTGTGTGTGTGTGTGTGTGTGTGTGTGTGTGTGTGTGTGTGTGTGTGCAGGCAGATATCATTGTGTGATGTCTGTTTATATGTATTTTTGTGTTTCAAATGTGTTTATGCGTGTATGTATATGTCTGTGTGCGTGCGTGACTGCGTGCGGCCTGCTGCTGAGTATAGATGGCGCTGTGCGGCCTCTTGCTGTCTCTGGGGGGAAGGCGTCGTGCGGCCTCCCGCTGTGTATAGATTGCGCCGTGCGGCCTCCTGCTGTGTATAGATGGCGTCGTGCGGCATCCCGCTGTATATAGATGGCATCGTGCGGCCCCCTGCTGTGTATAGATGGCATTGTGCGGCCTCCCGCTGTGTATAGATGGCACCGTGCGGCCCCCTGCTGTGTATAGATGGCGCCGTGTGGCCTCCTGCTGTGTATAGATGGCACCGTGCGGCCTCCCGCTGTGTATAGATGACATCGTGCGGCCCCCTGCTGTGTATAGATGGCATAGAGCAGCCTCCCGCTGTGTATAGATGGCGCCGTGCAGTCTCCCGCTGTGTATAGGTGGCGCCGTGCGGCCTCCCGCTGTGTATAGATGGCGCCATGCGGCCCCCTGCTGTGTATAGATGGCGCCGTGCGGCCTCCCGCTGTGTATAGATGGCGCCGTGCGGCCTCCCGCTGTGTATAGATGGTGCCGTGCGGCCTCCCGCTGTGTATAGGTGGCGCCGTGCGGCCTCCCGCTGTATATAGGTGGCGCCGTGCAGCCTCCCGCTGTGTATAGGTGGCGCCGTCCGGCCTCCCCCTGTGTATAGGTGGCGCCGTGCGGCCTCCCGCTGTGTATAGGTGGCGCCGTTCGGCCTCCCGCTGTGTATAGATGGTGCCGTGCAGCCTCCCGCTGTGTATAGATGGCGCCGTGCGGCCTCCTGCTGTGCATAGGTGGCGCCGTGAGGCCTCCCGCTGTGTATAGGTGGCGCCATGAGGCCTGCTGCTGTGTATAGATGGCTACGTGCGGCCTCCTGCTGTGTATAGATGGTTAGGTGCGGCCTCCTGCTGTGTATAAATGGCTACGTGCGGTCTCCTGCTGTGTATAGATGGCTACGTGCAGCCTCCTGCTGTGTATAGATGGCATTGTGCGGCCTCCTGCTGTGTATAGATGGCATTGTGGGCCTCCCGCTGTGTATAGATGGCACCGTGCGGCCCCCTGCTGTGTATAGATGGCGCCGTGTGGCCTCCTGCTGTGTATAGATGGCGCCGTGCGGCCTCCCGCTGTGTATAGATGACATCGTGCGGCCCCCTGCTGTGTATAGATGGCATTGAGCAGCCTCCCGCTGTGTATAGATGGCGCCGTGCAGTCTCCCGCTGTGTATAGGTGGCGCCGTGCGGCCTCCCGCTGTGTATAGATGGCGCCATGCGGCCCCCTGCTGTGTATAGATGGCGCCGTGCGGCCTCCCGCTGTGTATAGATGGCGCCGTGCGGCCTCCCGCTGTGTATAGATGGTGCCGTGCGGCCTCCCGCTGTGTATAGGTGGCGCCGTGCGGCCTCCCGCTGTATATAGGTGGCGCCGTGCAGCCTCCCGCTGTGTATAGGTGGCGCCGTCCGGCCTCCCCCTGTGTATAGGTGGCGCCGTGCGGCCTCCCGCTGTGTATAGGTGGCGCCGTTCGGCCTCCCGCTGTGTATAGATGGTGCCGTGCAGCCTCCCGCTGTGTATAGATGGCGCCGTGCGGCCTCCTGCTGTGCATAGGTGGCGCCGTGAGGCCTCCCGCTGTGTATAGGTGGCGCCATGAGGCCTGCTGCTGTGTATAGATGGCTACGTGCGGCCTCCTGCTGTGTATAGATGGTTAGGTGCGGCCTCCTGCTGTGTATAAATGGCTACGTGCGGTCTCCTGCTGTGTATAGATGGCTACGTGCAGCCTCCTGCTGTGTATAGATGGCATTGTGCGGCCTCCTGCTGTGTATAGATGGCATTGTGGGCCTCCCGCTGTGTATAGATGGCACCGTGCGGCCCCCTGCTGTGTATAGATGGCGCCGTGTGGCCTCCTGCTGTGTATAGATGGCGCCGTGCGGCCTCCCGCTGTGTATAGATGACATCGTGCGGCCCCCTGCTGTGTATAGATGGCATTGAGCAGCCTCCCGCTGTGTATAGATGGCGCCGTGCAGTCTCCCGCTGTGTATAGGTGGCGCCGTGCGGCCTCCCGCTGTGTATAGATGGCGTCATGCGGCCCCCTGCTGTGTATAGATGGCGCCGTGCGGCCTCCCGCTGTGTATAGATGGCGCCGTGCGGCCTCCCGCTGTGTATAGATGGCGCCGTGCGGCCTCCCGCTGTGTATAGATGGCGCCGTACGGCCTCCCGCTGTGTATAGGTGGCGCCGTGCGGCCTCCCGCTGTATATAGGTGGCGCCATGCAGCCTCCCGCTGTGTATAAGGTGGCGCCGTCCGGCCTCCCCCTGTGTATAGGTGGCGCCGTGCGGCCTCCCGCTGTGTATAGGTGGCGCCGTTCGGCCTCCTGCTGTGCATAGGTGGCGCCGTGAGGCCTCCCGCTGTGTATAGGTGGCGCTGTGAGGCCTCCCGCTGTGTATAGATGGCGCCGTCCGGCCTCCCCCTGTGTATAGGTGGCGCCGTGCGGCCTCCTGCTGTGCATAGGTGGCGCCGTGAGGCCTCCCGCTGTGTATAGGTGGCGCCGTGAGGCCTCCCGCTGTGTATAGATGGCGCCGTGCGGCCTCCTGCTGTGTATAGATGGCTACGTGCGGCCTCCTGCTGTGTATAGATGGTTAGGTGCGGCCTCCTGCTGTGTACAAATGGCTACGTGCGGTCTCCTGCTGTGTATAGATGGCTACGTGCGGCCTCCTGCTGTGTATAGATGGCTACATGTGCTCAATATTGAGTCATACAATTAATGTAAGGCTATGTGCCCACAATGCAGAAGTGCTCCGGATTTTTTTTGAGCGTTTCTGCATCTCCCTGGCAGAAAAAACGCATGCGGATTGTACATGCGGATTGTACATGCGATTTTAGCATCACTTGGAAAGTGCTTGACAACTTGGTCACACTATATAAATCCATGCAACCGGCATAGATTTATATAGTGTGACCGTAAAAGAATGGTAAAAAATAAATATATACTTACCTTCTGATGGCCTGCCGATGTCAGCGATCGCGTGACCCGTCACATGACTAAATGACGTCACGGCAGGTTCTTTTCAGACCATCGCGAGCTGCCGGCAAGCCAGGACGCATCGGATAAAGACACCGAGGGCCATCAGAAGGTAAGTATAATATTTATTTTTTATTTTATTCTTTTTTTACAGGTTCTATGGTACCCGGGTCCGGAGGAGAGTCTCCTCTTCTCCAAACCCGGGTACCATCCGCACATTGAAACGCATGGATTCTGCATGTACAGATGCAGTGATGCGGATTCCATGTGTTCCAATGCAAGTCAATGGCGGCGAAAGCGGCGCGCTTCCGCAAAATAATTGGTAGTGCTGCGGATTTTTCCGCAATGATAATCCGCAGCGGAAATTTCCGCAGCATGTGCACAGTACATGCGGATTATCATTGGGGAACATGGCAGACCTTCTAGCAAGCGTTTTTAAGCGTTTCTGCAGCGGAATTGCCGCTGCGGAAACGCTTAAAAAACGCATAGTGGGCACACAGCCTAAAAAAAATTATTATAATTAATATTGTGCCAAATTAATTTCACGTGAACTATCACATGATCTATCACAGGGGATCATGTGACATGTCATGTGGCCCTTGCTACTCTTAATCCACCCCTGAGCACAAGAGATCAGACAAATGCAGGTTCAGGTCACCTAAGGGGGCTAATAAATACAGAAAAAAAGTTAAAAAGACAAGTTTTAAAATCGTGAAAAAAATTAAAATCATCTCCCATTTCCCTATTAAAAATATAGACAATACAAAATGGAAAAAAATACACATATGCAATAATGCTGCGTCTGTCCATAAAAATCCAACCTATCAATGTATAAACTTAAAGCAGCTCTCCAGCATTTCTTTTTTTAGTGCAGTGCTGGAGTGCTGCCACTAATCTAAGTTCCCTGCCCTGTCTTACCAGCTGCTGTTTTCATCTGTTTCCACTGCCGCTCCGGTTGGTCTCCAGCAGTTTGTGACCTGCTGGATCGCTGCAGTGTTTGCTCATTGTAAGCCTATGAGAGGCCAAGGCTTTCATAGACTTACACTGAGAGCTTGTGACCATTACCTCTGACTTCCAGTCAGTCAGAAGCCGCGGTCACAAGACAAAATATAGTGGACTGTAGCGGCATCGGGAAGAGCTGAAGATGGCGGCTGGTAAGTATAAGACTAGGGGCAGGGAACGTACATTAGTAGCACCACTCCAGTACTGAAAGAAAAAAATGCTGGAGTGGTGCCTTAACTAACCTGAAAGATAAACATCATTAATGTAAAAAAAAATGTTTGTTCTTCGAAAAGCTGCAAACGAATGCAGTAAGGAGTGATCAAAATGTCACATCTATTCCATAATGGTATGAAAATAAACGTAGTGTTGCCCCACAAAAAATATGAAATTACTCAGCTCTATCAACTGAAAAATAAAAACGTTAAGGGTCTCTGGAAATGGTGACACAATAAAAAAAAAATCTATAAATATATTTTACAATATATGGTGTGCGTGCCATCATACTATATATAAGTGGCTATAGGTGTAATCATGCTATATATAAGGGACTGTGGAGCCTAATACTATATATAAGGGGGATTGGGTGCCATAATATAGTGTATAAGGGGCTGTGAGGTCATCATACAGTATATAGGGAGCTGTGGGGGCCATAATATAGTGTATAAGGGGGCTTGGAGCCCATCATACAGTATATATGGGGCTGCGGGGCCTTTATAAAAGCTATGGGGAGTTGTAGGGGTCATGATACCGGATATAGGGAGCTATGGGGACCATTATACAGTGCATAAGTAGCTATGGGGACCATCATACAGAGCTGTGGGGACCATCATACAGGGTATAGGGAGCTATGGGGACCATCATACAGAGCTGTGGGGACCATCATACAGGGTATAGGAAGCTGGGGACCATTATGCAGTGCGTAGAGAGCTGGGGACCATCATGCAGTGTATAATGAGCTGTGGGGACCATCATGCAGTGCATAGGGAGCTGTGGTGACAATCATAGAGCATAGGGAGCTGTGGGCACCATCATACAGTGCACAGGGAGCTGTGGGAACCATCACACAGGGTATAGGGAGCTGTGGGGACCACCATACGAGCATAGGGAGCTGTGGGGACCATCATACAGTGCACAGGGAGCTGTGAGGACCATCATACAGGATATAGAGAGCTGTAGGGACCATCATACAGTGCCTAGGGAGCTGTGGGGACTGTCATACAGTATATAGGGAGCTATGTTCTATAATCTGTGTAATTTGGTTGGCAGGACTGGTATCTACCACTATAATATGGTCACCGTATAGTGGTAATATCAGTCTTTTCAATGGAGATTTTTTTAAATTTAGTAACAGCTTAATGCATTCAGCCATGCAGTGGTATGTGTATGGCAGTATTATTGGTCTTTGTACAGTGTATGTTATGTAGAGGCAATGGTCATATTATAATATTATGTAGCCACTGTGTAGTGGTGATAGTAGAGGACATTGTGTAGCTGTATTTTTTTTTGCTTTGTATAGTAGTAATTTTGGTAATATTGGTATTTGCATTGTGTATTTTTGGTTAGCAACAGTGGTATACTGTAAATATATATGCATAGATCCTCTTTTAAGTGGCGGGGAGATTGTATGGGGAAACACCTACTTTGGGGCTTGGGCCCCTAATCTTTTAGGACCCTAGCAACGCCCCTGCCTTAAACACAGTCAAGGCACCCAGTGCCAGAGACAGCAAAACAACCCCAAAACATCTTTGAACCTCCACCATATTTGACTGTAGGTACTGTGTTCTTTTCTTTGTAGGCCTCATTCCATTTTCGATAAACAGTAGAATGATGTGCTTTACCGAAAAGCTCTATTTTAATCTCATCTGACCATATGGATTTTGGCTTACTCACGTACATTTTGGCAAACTGCAGTCTAACTTTTTTATGTCTCTGCAACCTTTCATCAATTTTTCTCTCTCGTTCAACATCCAGGGAGACTAACTACAGTGCCATGGGTTGTAATGTTGTAAACTTTTTGATGATGCCTCGTGCCGTGAACAAAGTAACATCAAGATCTCTGGAGTTGGACTCGTAACCTTGAGATTATTAATATTCCTCAACATCAACAATTTTGGTTCCCAAGCCCTCAGACAGTTCTCTTCTCCTCTTTCTGTTCTCCATGCTTAGTGTGGCAAACAGACACACAATGCATAGATTGAGTCTTTGCATTCTCCTTTTTTTATCTGGTTTCAGGTGAGATTTTCATATTGCCCACACCTGTTACTTTCCACAGGGGAGTTTAAACTAGCATCACATGTTTGAAACAAATTTGTTTACCCACAATTTTGTTAAGGTGCCAACCATTTTGTCCGGCCCATTTTTGAGCTTTTGTGTAAAATTATGTCCAATTAGCCTTTTTTTGCAGTTTTTTTTGTGCTGTTCCAACACACATAAAGGAAATAAATATGTGTATAACAAAACATGTATAATTGCAATAATTTTCTGGGAGAAATGCTTCATTTTCTGGAACAAGTTCAAGGGTGTCAACACTTTCGGCCATGATTGTACATAACCACTTTCCAAACATGTGACATAGGTAGGATGCAAGCAGGGATGTAGGCAGAGGGTAGTAGGCAGAGAATGGTCTCATTGGCCTATATGAAAAGACCAATACTAATCTACGATAGTTGGGGGACTAGGAGAATTTTTTGCATTGGTGCCCACGATCTTCACTCCAATGACTGTAAAGTGTTAATCTTTCTGTACTCACTTAATCTTTGGTTAATCCACACAACTCGCTACAACCACTTATCGAGTACTGACAATGGTAGCTAAAACCACACAATTCTCTTGAGCAGTCAATGAGCTAACCATTCTATAAAAGGTTATGGATTATAAGGAGCAAACGTATTTCAATTTTAAATGGGAACTATATTTTCAACAAAGAAAGTAGAACTTTTGTAATATATCTTAGTATTTACATTTGCTTCTTTCTCCACCTATCAGCAACTTCTTCCTCCTCCTCCTGCCTCTTGAATTCACCATATAAAAAAACATAATGACTCGTTTTTGCTCAAGACCAGATGGACTGCCAGCACAGTGGGATGGCAAGTTATAACATCTATTATACTCTATGAAGATAGGAGGAAGGAAGAGAAGCAAGAGGCAAAGTGAGAAAACAGGTGGAGGGAGACACAGAAGTATCATGTTGAGCTTCCTAACAAGTCTTTTGCCTCACCCCAGAACTTTATTCATATTTACAGTGCACAGTAGTGCTGTATAATATCCTTCATGTTGTTGCTTCTGTGTGCTAAGAAAGGAATGAGAAGCAGGAATCCCTCTGTGTGCTGCATTAGGGCCAGCTGTCAGTCAGTGCCGGAGACGCAGTTACAGCTGCCGCTCTGTATGCACAGAGCAGTAACTAAAACCATGCCGGCGTCACCTCTATGACTGAAAGAGCGAGACTGCTGGGGGAAATAAAGTTAATCTCCTCATGGCAGTGGGGTTCTCAGTGCAGCAGTAGCAGAATGCTATTAACCTGCAGATTAGTCTCATATCTGCAGGATAATAGCGTTATTTTACATGACAGTTTCCCTTTAAAGCTTGGTGAAATTCTTTGACATACAGTTGAACTTGAAATTTGGTGCTTTGATGTTGCCAAGTCCCACTTGGAACATATACTGACACTGTTTGCCCTGGCCGGACAGTGGCGTTCAGCAAATTGTGTACCGGTTGGAATACCGCTTAGTAGTTGTGATGTCATAAACTACGAAGTATCCTGCTAGTTAAAGTTCACCTAACGTATTTAGGAGAAAACATGCTCCCATGTCTGGGACTACAATTGGCCAAGCAGGTGTGATTTATATGCAGTAGATTCATGGTGAGTGCTACTCCTGTCATTCTGGGACCCATAGTGTGCCAATAAGGAGTGAGTATTATCAATTCATAATGCAAATTCAATTTAGCTGTTTAATCCAGCTGGTTTTAAGGTATTTAGTTGGAAAATCCATCAGGTTTTAGCTTTTGACATTTTTGTAATCACCCCCCTCCATTGTGTTTTAACTCTAATCTCCAGAAGCTGGATCCTTTCAAACCACCATTATGTTTGTCCTTACAATGTTTCGAGAGTGGATGTCCCAAAAAGTATTTCTTAATATTATAGACATGTTCCTTCATTCTTATGTTCAATTCTCGTTTAATGTGTCCCTCGTACAATTTTTCACATGGACATTTAAAAGCTACTTCAATCAACTAACTATATATGGGGTCTGTTGGGTGCCTCCAGAGTCCATCATGAAATGGGTTCAGCTTGTTCAGCATTATCTGCATGTCTGGTTTTTGGAAACAAAATTAAAATGTGACCAAAACTCTATTCACATCTACACTATGGCTTCTATTAATAACAGAAGACGTAGTGAAGTGGAGGATATGGAACATCCGAACGCTGATGTGAACATAGCACAAGACTGCCAAAGAACAGATAAAGTTCATGTAAAATCTCCATCATGCCCCCTCACATTCCCAAGTAGTTTATAAAGTAGCTAGGGATAAGCCAATATAAATAACAAGCTGGGCCAAAATACTCTAGCAGTGACGAAATGCCCTAAAAATCCACCTTCTCTGGGAAGTCAGAATGAACAGTCTCAGGATTTATAGCTCTTGCACTTGTTACAATTCCTTCTTCACAAACCATTATCTTTTCATTTAATTTTTGCATTCAACAGTATAGAAAAATAAGAATTAGTCTTAACACTAATTCATTCTCCACCACCATAAAGAGAGACTGCCCATAGGCCCTAACAGGGTAAGAAAGACAACAAGAGATTAAAAGTATATAATATTGTGAAGATGTAAGCGGCACTCACCATGTGTGTTAAAAATATATATCTTATTGAAGTCCAGTAAAACAAACAGGCAGTGTGCAACCGTTTTGCGTGTTAATACACTTCTGCGATTCAGACTTCAATAAAAGATGCATATTTTTAAGATATATGGTGAGTGCCGCTTACATCTTCACAATATTATATACTGTCAGTCTTTTCCATCCGTTGCATTTTAAGCTGAGCACCATCATATACCTTGGTTTCAGTTGTGTAAGAAGCTGCATTTGATCTCCTTCAATTCTTCAAGATAGTACCAAGCCGTTTCCTCTTCCTTGATATTTGCACAAGAGATTAAAGGCCCTGTCCCTTCCTCCCATATCCAGTGAGTTCTAGAAAGCTCTGCTGGAATAAATTTCCCTAAACAAAAAGTAAGTGAGGGGGTATGTACTAGAGCTGATACGAAGGATTCATGGAAACTAGATTACCGGTAATACTAATTCCCATTTTCCCCATTTATCCTTCATACAAGCATCTCTAGAGAAATACCAAATCACAATTTAGGGTGATAGTCTGGAGAGCTTCGCTACCAAAATCCATATGTCTTTCCTAGAGTAAAAATCCAGTTTGTGATGTCTAATGAACGTATGAGGATCAACACCAGCTAGCAGCTTTACAAATTTGGTCTATAGAGACTGAAGAATTTTTAACTCAGGTTACAGAAACAGATCTAGTGGAATGATCTTTACTTATGGCCTTCTGTATCCACCCAGCTACCATACTTTTAGAGGCTTTTTTACCCCTATTATCCTCCATAAACGAAATTGAAAGGTTCCTCATCCTGAAGCCAGTGTGTGGTGCCCTTTATATGTTGAAGGATCATTTTCCAAAAGAAATCCTTTTTTTTTTTATCATTTGATGGGTTCCGACAAAAGAAGTGGTATAATGATATCCTGAGGCAGCTTTTTCAAAATGGCTGCCATAACATTAACTCCAAATCTGCCCAAAACACACAGCAGGGTAGGTTGTGAGGAAAAGCTCTCCTGCCTTCTCTGTGCATTAGCTATGAAGAACACAGGAGGCAATATATGCATATCAAAGCTGAGATGACATCCCAGTTCAATGACAGGCAGATACGTCCGAAGTTGTGATGAGAGAAGATGGCGGACGGGATGAGATCAAAGTTGTGAGAGATGTTGTTCTCTAACAGAATGAATACAAGCAGCAGCACTTACTCTGTTAGAAAGTGACAACTCCTACAGTCTGCATCTTGTCTCGTCCCTCCTCCTCTTTCCTCACAACTTCCAGCTTAGCTGTTTGTGCTGAGGGGTTAAGTAGTGCACAATTGTATATAATAAAAACATAACCATGGATGATAACTCGCCCATTTACTATTGCTCGTTCCGGCTTCCAACTTGGTTCAGGGTGCATTATACAAGTTAATGTTGTGTCATGAACTTATTGGAATGTCTGGAATCAACAGGCTAGCAGCTACTCAATGCCGGTATACCTCCACCTTGTCAGTAGTGCCACTGTTGTGGCCATTTTAGGGTTACAATGCAAAATTTGTATAACAAAAAAAATCACTGGATTAACCTGCCCGTAAGGCCCCATAATGGAGTCAAAGAGCTACACTAAGATGCAGTGGCTTTTTCAGAAAGGGAATCATCACCGCTGACGTCTAATAACTATTAAATAGTGAGGAATGTAAGTAATATTGTGACCACACTAACAGATGAAAGTATGTTAACGAGATGAACAAGTGAAAAACAGCACGAGTTATCCAAAATTTGTAGTCTACACACAAGAAAGTAGTTCACCAATCATATGCTGTAATAGTGGAGCAATTTCTTAACAAGAGTTTCGGATAGTCGTTATTAAAGCTACAACTCCGAATATGGGTAAATAACTATGGACTCTGGGTCAAGTGAAGACAAAGTAGATACCACAAGATGTAGCTAAGGGTGAAAGAAAATCTATATCTACCATCTGGAGTCCAGCTAACCCTTCTCCCTGTGGGACTGGTCCGCATACAGATGCAGACTTCAGTCTACTAGGATAAAGGTATCCCGCGCTATGCAAACAAACTTGTTGCCTATCATCGGGAAGGATAACTGTAGCAGTGGAAACCAATTTTGGTGGCACATATGCACAAGATTACAGCGATCAGACCTATTGACATATTTTATCTGGATACAAACGCCGCTCATTAATTGACTCTAATCTAGGTGCCATGGAATTATGTGGGTAAGTTATGCCTTAGGGTCACATGGATACAATAATGTAAAAATATATACATGCCAAACCTAGATAGATTTTTTTTTCTCAACACGACAACACCATGCCGCATGTTTCTCGTTGTATTGTGAGCATCCATCATAGCCTAATCGTGCTACCATGTCCTGCAGCATCTCCAGACTCCAATGAAGCACATCTGGGAGTCGTTGGTCGGCAATTGCAAAGGAAGCTGCTGCCAACAGCGGATCTTGATGATGGCCATGCCCAAGTACATTCTGTGTGGCAGAACATTCCTCAAACAACCAGTAATAACCTAACTGATATAATGCCAAGGAGTGTAAGTGCATGTATTTCTACATGTGTCACTCATATTCAATACTGAATAAATTGAAATGTTTTGAAAATTTTGTTTCCATTTTTTTTATCATTTACATATCAGTAACATGTTTAGCTATCCTGTAATTTCCATAATTCCACAACCTTTCCTGCTTGGTGCTGTAAATTCAATGTTGACGAGTGTATATAACTTCATAATATACTTATTAAACTTGCAAACCCCTCCAGTGTACATACCCGAACAAAGAGACATGGTCAGGACCAGCAGGAGCATTAGGCACAGATCCCTACCTAAACAACACCACCAGAACCCATACAGAGATGGCTGGTGAAAGTTTAAGATAAATATATAGTCTATGGATGGGTAAGGGTATTTAACTTATAAATTTGTTCTAATTCTTTTCAGTTTGTCTATCCTGTCCCCTCTGCTCCTGATTACTGGTATTATGTCCACGACTCATAACTTTAGTCCTTGTCCTGCTTCAATGAAATGTTTAGGTACTGGTAGATCAGGGAGGTTTTTTTTAGCTCTACTGGTAGATTTGTGATTGTTGATACTTATTCTTCAGTCTAAAATTGTTTCCCCTAAATATAGTAGTCAACAATGGCAATTTAGGGCATAAATTACATGATCTCAAGTGAGAATCTGTGTGGCCATGTTCCCACCCTGCGGTTTTTGTGTTCAAAATCTGCTTAATTTAACACTTTCAGAAATGTGGATGTCATGTCATGATATCAAATTACAATGAAAGCCTGACCAAATTACCATATGTCATAAATATATCACCGCCAGATGGGTGAAGTGGGACAACACACAGATGCTACGATTAGTGTTGAGCGATACCTTCCGATATCAGGAAATATCGTATCGGATTGGATCGGGCCGATACCCAAAAAGTATCGGATATCGCCGATTCCGATACCGGAAACCAATGCAAGTCAATGGGACACAAATATCGGAATGAAAATAAACCCTTTCTTTCCTTGTAGGTTAATTCTACATGAAGTAAAACAACTAAGAATAATGTAGAATGACATGAAAAGCCGGCAATTCATCAGCGGCATTCACCGGTACCCGACAATTTACAACAGAAAGAATAGAGCTTCACACATAGATTAGATAGATAGAAACATGTCAGTCACATATATATGAAGTACAGTGACAGTGTTGCTTACTGTACTTGTCATTTAGTGTAAAGGATTTATTAAAAAAAATATTAGTGTTTTCGTGCACCGTCTCTTTAAAAAAGCCGGCCGGCAATTCAGCATCTGTACCCGACAATTTATAACAGACAGAATAGAGCTTCACACATAGATTAGATAGATAGAAACATGTCAGTCACATATATAAGAAGTACAGTGACAGTGTTGCTTACAGAACTTGTCATTTAGTGTAAAGGATTTATTTAAAAAAATAATAGTGTTTTCATGCACCGTCTCTTTAAGAAAGCCGGCCGGCAATTCAGCATCTGTACCCGACAATTTAGAATAGAAGGAATAGAGAATCACACATAGATTAGATAGATAGAAACATGTCAGTCACATATATATGAAGTACAGTGATAGTGTTGCTTACTGTACTTGTCATTTAGTGTAAAGGATTTATTTAAAAAAATAATAGTGTTTTCATGCACCGTCTCTTTAAGAAAGCCGGCCGGCAATTCAGCATCTGTACCCGACAATTTAGAATAGAAGGAATAGAGAATCACACATAGATTAGATAGATAGAAACATGTCAGTCACATATATATGAAGTACAGTGATAGTGTTGATTACTGTACTTGTCATTTAGTGTTAAAATAAAGGATTTATTTAAAAAAAAATTGGCGTGGGGTTCCCCTTAATTTTAGGCTCTAGCGGAGGTTAAGCAGACAGCTGGGGCAAATGTTTGAAGCCTGGGAAGGGGGTAATACCCACGGAGCTTCCCAGGCTACTAATATCAGCCCCCAGCTGAATACCTAGCCTTTACTAGCTATTAAAATGGGGGACCCCCCCAAAAAAATGACGTGGGGTCCCCCCTAATTTAATAGCTAGCACAGGCTAGGCAGACAGCTGGGGGCTGATATTAATAGCCCAGGAAGGGTGCCATGAATATTGGCCCCCTCCCAGGCTAGAAACACCAGCCGTCAGCCGCCCCAGAAATGGCGCATCCATAGGATGCGCCAATTCTGGCACTTAGCCTCGCTCTTCCACGCTGCCCTGGTGCGGTGGCAGGGGGTAATAGGGTTGGGGTTGATGTCAGCTTATAATGCCAGCTGACATCAAGCCCAGGTTAGTAATGGAGAGGCGTCTATAAGACACCCCCATTACTAACCCCATAGTCAAAGTTAAAAAAAACACAAACACCCAGAATAAAGTCCTTTAATTGAAATAAAGACACAATCCTTTATTGTTCTAAATTAAACCATACTTACCGTCACGCCCATTCCAGCTGAAGCCAACGATCTCCTGCAATAAAAGAAAAATAATAAAGCAACCTCATCCTTACCTTTCGATGGTTCCCAGGACAGCTCCAGCTCTGCTACATCGAGATGACAGGCTGGACCGCAGCAGAAAGCTGCCATCCAGCCTGTCATCCCGCAGACACTGAGAAGCGCAGGCATGCTTGCGCTCCTCAGTGTCTCTCTGTGACGTCATCCAGATGAGCCGAGTTCATGTCCAATGAACTCAGCTCACCTCATGCACGTCACTGACAGCGTGGGAAAATTCTCCTGCACTCAGCGCTTCAGCGTGAGAATTCTCCCACGCTGTCAGTGACATACATGAGGTGAGGTCATGTCCAATGAACTCAGCTCACCTCATGCACGTCACTGACAGCGTGGGAAAATTCTCACGCTGAAGTGCTGAGTGCAGGAGAATTTTCCCACGCTGTCAGTGACGTACATGAAGTGAGCGGAGTTCATTGGACATGACCTCGGCTCATCTGGATGCCGTCACAGCCAGACACTGAGGAGTGGAAGTATGCCTGCGCTTCTCAGTGTCTGCGGGATGACAGGATGGATGGCAGCGTTCTGCTGCGGTCCAGCCTGTCATCTCGATGTAGCAGAGCTGAAGCTGTCGTGGGAGCCATGGAAAGGTAAGGATGAGGTTGCTTTATTATTTTACTTTTATTGCAGGAGATCGTTGGCTTCAGCTGGAATGGGCGTGGTGGTAAGTATGGTTTAATTTAGAACAATAAAGAATTGTGTGTTTATTTCAATTAAAGGACTTTTTTCTGGGTGTTGTGTTTTTTTAAATACTTTACTAGAAATTCATGGTGGTCATGTCTAATATTGGCGTGACCCCATGAATTTTGGGCTTAGGGCCAGCTGATAATGCCAAGCTGGCCTTAACCCCTTTATTACCCAGTGAGCCACCGCACCAGGGCCCTGGATGAGTTGGGTACAGCGCCAGAAGATGGCGCTTCTATGAACGCGCCATTTTCTGGGGCGGCTGCGGACTGCAATTTGCAGCGGGGGTGGCCCAGAAAGCTTGGGTCTCCCTGCGCTGCGGATTCCAGCCCCCAGCTGCCTAGTTGTATCTGGCTGGGCACAAAAATAGGGCGAAGCCCCACGCATTTTTTTTTAAAATTATTTCATGAAATTCATGGAATAATTAAGAAAAAAAGGGCTTCCCTATATTGTTGTGTCCAACCAGGTACAAATAGGCAGCTGGTGGTTGGGGGCAGCCCATTCCTGCCTGCTGTACCTGGCTGGACACAAATATAGTGCGAAGCCCCACGTCAATTTTTTTTTAATTATTTCATGAAATAATTTTTTTAAAAAAGGGCTTCCCTATATTGTTGTGTCCGGCCAGGTACAAATAGGCAGCTGGTGGTTGGGGGCAGCCTGTTCCTGCCTGCTGTACCTGGCTGGACACAAATATAGGGCGAAGCCCCACGTCAATTTTTTTTTAAAATAAGTCCTTTATTTTAACACTAAATGACATTTGAGGAGTTAATAAAGATGCAGTCCCTAAATTATTATTTATTTTTTAATTAATTTTTCCCAAAACTTTTGACGTGGGCTTCGCCATATTTTTGTATGCCAGCCAGGTACAGCATCCAGCTTCTATGAACGCGCCATTTTCCGGGGTGGCTGCGCACTGCAATTTTCAGCGGGGGGAGGGGGGGGGGCAGAAAGCTTGGGCCTCCCTGCGCTGCAGATTCCATCCCCCAGCTGCCTAGTTGTACCTGGCTGGACACAAAAATAGGGAGAAGCTTCACGTATTTTTTTTTTTTAATTATTTCATGAAATTCATGAAATAATTAAGAAAAAAAGGGCTTCCCTATATTGTTGTGTCCAACCAGGTACAAATAGGCAGCTGGTGGTTGGGGGCAGCCCGTTCCTGCCTGCTGTACCTGGCTGGACACAAATATAGTGCGAAGCCCCACGTCAATTTTTTTTAAATCATTTCAGGAAATTCATGAAATAATTTAAAAAAATTGATGTGGGGCTTCGCCCTATATTTGTGTCCAGTCAGGTACAGCAGGCAGGAACAGGCTGCCCCCAACCACCAGCTGCCTATTTGTACCTAGCCGGACACAACAATATAGGGAAGCCCTTTTTTTCTGAATTATTCCATGAATTTCATGAATTTAAAAAAAAAAAAACGTGGAGCTTCGCCCTATTTTTGTGTCCAGCCAGGTACAACTAGGCAGCTGGGGGCTGGAATCTGCAGCGCAGGGAGGCCCAAGCTTTCTGGGCCCCACCCGCTGCAAATTGCAGTCCGCAGCCGCCCCGGAAAATGGCGCGTTCATAGAAGCGCCATCTTCTGGCGCTGTACCCAACTCATCCAGGGCCCTGATGCGGTGGCTCACTGGGTAATAAAGGGGTTAAGGCCAGCTTGGCATTATCAGCTGGCCCTAAGCCCGAAATTCATGGGGTCACGCCAATATTAGACATGACCACCATGAATTTCTAGTAAAGTATTTAAAAAAAACACAAACACCCAGAAAAAAGTCCTTTAATTGAAATAAACACACAATTCTTTATTGTTCTAAATTAAACCATACTTACCATCACGCCCATTCCAGCTGAAGCCAACGATCTCCTGCAATAAAAGAAAAATAATAAAGCAACCTCATCCTTACCTTTCCATGGCTCCCACGACGGCTCCAGCTCTGCTACATCGAGATGACAGGCTGGACCGCAGCAGAACGCTGCCATCCAGCCTGTCATCCCGCAGACACTGAGAAGCGCAGGCATACTTCCACTCCTCAGTGTCTGGCTGTGACGGCATCCAGATGAGCCGACAATGAACTCGGCTCACCTCATGTACGTCACTGACAGCGTGGGAGAATTCTCCTGCACTCAGCGCTTCAGCGTGAGAATTTTCCCACGCTGTCAGTGACGTGCATGAGGTGAGGTCATGTCCCATGAACTCGGCGCACCTCATGCACGTCACTGACAGCGTGGGAGAATTCTCACGCTGAAGCGCTGAGTGCAGGAGAATTTTCCCACGCTGTCAGTGACGTGCATGAGGTGAGCTGAGTTCATTGGACATGACCTCGGCTCATCTGGATGACGTCACAGAAAGACACTGAGGAGCGCAAGCATGCCTGCGCTTCTCAGTGTCCGCGGGATGACAGGCTGGATGGCAGCGTTCTGCTGCGGTCCAGCCTGTCATCTCGATGTAGCAGAGCTGAAGCTGTCCTGGGAACCATGGAAAGGTAAGGATGAGGTTGCTTTATTATTTTACTTTTATTGCAGGAGATCGTTGGCTTCAGCTGGAATGGGTGTGGCGGTAAGTATGGTTTAATTTAGAACAATAAAGAATTGTGTCTTTATTTCAATTAAAGGACTTTTTTCTGGGTGTTTGTGTTTTTTTTAAATACTTTACTAGAAATTCATGGCGGTCATGTCTAATATTGGCGTGACCCCATGAATTTCGGGCTTAGGGCCAGCTGATAATGCCAAGCTGGCCTTAACCCCTTTATTACCCAGTGAGCCACCGCACCAGGGCCCTGGATGAGTTGGGTACAGCGCCAGAAGATGGCGCTTCTATGAACGCGCCATTTTCCGGGGCGGCTGCGGACTGCAATTTGCAGCGGGTGGGACCCAGAAAGCTTGGGTCTCCCTGCGCTGCAGATTCCAGCCCCCAGCTGCCTAGTTGTACCTGGCTGGACACAAAAATAGGGCGAAGCGCCACACATTTTTTTTTTTAATTATTTCATGAAATTCATGGAATAATTAAGAAAAAAAGGGCTTCCCTATATTGTTGTGTCCGGCTAGGTACAAATAGGCAGCTGGTGGTTGGGGGCAGCCCGTTCCTGCCTGCTGTACCTGGCTGGACACAATTATAGGGCGAAGCCCCACATAATTTTTTTTTAATTATTTCATGAATTTCCTGAAATAATTAAAAAAAAATTGACGTGGGGCTTCACACTATATTTGTGTCCAGCCAGGTACAGCAGGCAGGAACGGGCTGCCCCCAACCACCAGCTGCCTATTTGTACCTAGCCGGACACAACAATATAGGGAAGCCCTTTTTTTCTTAATTATTCCATGAATTTCATGAAATAATTAAAAAAAAAAAAACGTGGAGCTTCTCCCTATTTTTGTGTCCAGCCAGGTACAACTAGGCAGCTGGGGGATGGAATCTGCAGCGCAGGGAGGCCCAAGCTTTTTGCCCTCCCCCCCCCCGCTGAAAATTGCAGTCCGCGGCCGCCCCGGAAAATGGCGCGTTCATAGAAGCTGGATGCTGTACCTGGCTGGCATACAAAAATATGGCGAAGCCCACGTCAAAAGTTTTGGGAAAAATTTATTAAAAAATAAATAATAATTTAGGGACTGCATCTTTATTAAGTCCTCAAATGTCATTTAGTGTTAAAATAAAGGATTTATTTAAAAAAAAAATGGCGTGGGATCCCCCATAATTTTAGTCTCTAGCGGAGGTTAAGCAGACGGCTGGGGCAGATGTTTGAAGCCTGGGAAGGGGGTAAAACCCACGGAGCTTCCCAGGCTACTAATATCAGCCCCCAGCTGAATACCTAGCCTTTACTAGCTATTAAAATGGGGGACCCCCCAAAAAAAAATGACGTGGGGTCCCCTCTATTTTAATAGCTAGCAAAGGCTAGGCAGACAGCTGGGGGCTGATATTAATAGCTCAGGAAGGGTGCCATGAATATTGGCCCCCTCCCAGGCTAGAAACACCAGCCGTCAGCCGCCCCAGAAATGGCGCATCCATAGGATGCGCCAATTCTGGCACTTAGCCTCGCTCTTCCACGCTGCCCTGGTGCGGTGGCAGGGGGTAATAGTGGTGGGGTTCATGTCAGCGCCAGCTGCCATGAAGCCCAGGTTAGTAATGATGGCCGTCTATATGACACCCCCATTACTAACCTACAAAGTGTTAAAAAGAAAAAACACACTACACCCAGAAAAAAATAATTTATTTGAAATAAAACACCATTTTATTTAATTCTTAGTTTACTAAAAAAAAAATAGTTACCTGTCCACGTTCCTGCGCTGATCTCCCATGCACAGCTGTCACATCTGGAGATGGTGACAGCTGTGCATGGCTGCTGTAAGCTCACGCTGCCGGGAACACGTCCGCTCCCGGCAGCGGGAGCCACTGACTGAGGTCACCGGAGTGCATTCAGGCAGCGCAGCTCCGGAGACCTCCTTTACGGCAGTGCTGTACCGTGGGAATTTCTCACGATACAGCAGTGCCGTAAAGGAGCTAACCGGAGCAGCGCTGCCTGAACTCCGGTGAACCCTTACGGCCCCGTCATTCTAGCGGCGGCAGCGGTTCAGAGCGGTCACATTCTATGTGGCTGCTCTGAACTGGAGATCTTCGTGGGACACTCGTGGACTACTACGGAGGGGTAAGGATAAGGTTGTGGTTTATTATTTTATATTTTATTACAGGAGATCGATGGCTTCGGGGAATTAGGTGTCTTGGTGAGTATAGGTGTAGTTTTTTATTTTTTACTTTATTTTAGGTGGCGATCGGCGGGGACAGGTAATGTATGAACTAATTTCTTTTAGGTAACCACTGGCCACCAATGACATGTATTTAACATTTATTGGGGACACAGTAGGGCAATTTAAATAGCAGGATCAGGCTGATGGGAACTACTGCTCCCATCGAGCTGATCCTGCTGGCAGGAGTGGACGGGGGACAGACATAGGCCGATGGGAGTAGTAGTGTCACATCGGCCTATGTCTGCCCGCACACACACCCGCACACACACCCGCACACACACACCGCACACACACACACCCCGCACACACTAATCATGACGGGTCCGGGAGGTGAGGCTGACCTGTGCGGCCGTGGGAAAGTTGATGTGAGTTCATGCAGTCAAGCATGAACTCACATGAACCCTCTGAGGGCACCGCGGCTACTTCAAATGAACAGCTGATCGGCATCACCTGATACCTCAGCTGTTCATTTGAAATAACCGGCGGGAAAGCGCAGCACAGAACGGGAAAGCCGGCGGTGAAGTCTTTTCACTGCCGGCTTCCCCGCCCGGGTCCTTCGCTCCTTGGTGCTGCGCTCCCCGCCCGGTCCTAATTTACGATCGGGATGGGAGGTGGCGAGGGGAGCGGAGGATCGGGGTGGGAGGCTGCGGGGAAGCAGTATGGGGCTGCGTGATTGTTTAAAAGCCGGCGGCTTTTTACCGCGCGCCGGCTTTTAAACAATCAGGAGAATTCTCCCACGCTGGGATGGCATTCTGATGACAAGCTGGATCGCAGCTGAGCGCTGCCATCCAGCTTGTCATCCTTCAGAGACACTGCAGAGCGCAGGCATTATGGGAACTTCCGATTCCGGTATTCGATATTATAAAAGTATCGGAATTAAGTATCGGAATTCCGATACAGTGAATATCGGCCGATACCCGATATTTCAGTATCGGAATGCTCAACACTAGCTACGATGCTTTATAAACCGTTTTTAACCGTTACAAGTCCTGGTGATTTTTCGTATATGACCATTTTTTCCTCCCCTTTTTTAAAGAGCTGTAACTTTTTTTGTTTTTCCGTCGACATATCTGTGTAGGGCTTTTTCCCCTGCAACACACATGCAGAGAGATCGCCAGTCTTATCTTTGTGCACACACCTGACCAGCTTTCAGGGAGCCTGGTATATGCCACACTACCACAATGCCAGTAGACTTCCATCAATATTGCAGTCCCTACAGTCCTGTTTTTCACATTCAATTCACATTAAAATTTCCACCCCAAGGTTTTCCTTTTCAGTTGTAACACTAACAAACTTAAAGCTGAGAGGCTCAGGAGAGGGACAGAAGGGCACACAAAATAGGGCAAGAAAAGTATAAGCGATGGTAGTGCCCACCTGAAGGTGTGTGAAAGCACAATAGCGATAAAAAGAATAGAAAGCAACTGCTGCCCTGTGGCTGGAGGAAACGGTTCTTCCAGATGTACATACAGTCATGGCCAAAAGTTTTGAGAATGACACCAAAATTATATTTTCACATGATCTGCTGGCCTCTGGTTTTTATTAGTGTTTGTCTGATGTTTATATCACATACAGAAATATAATTGCAATCATATTATGAGTACCAATAGGTTATATTGAGTTAATGCAGCAAGTCAATATTTGCAGTGTTGCCCCTTCTTCTTCAAGACCTTTGTAATTCTCCCTGGCATGCTCTCAATCAACTTTTAGACCAAATCCTGACTGATAGCAGTCCATTCTTGCATAATCAATGCTTGCATTTTGCCAGAATTTGTTGGTTTTTGTTTGTCCACCCGTCTCTTGATGATTGACCACAAGTTCTCAATGGGATTAAGATCTGGGGAGTTTCCAGGCCATGGACCCAAAATCTCTATGTTTTGTTCCATGAGCCATTTAGTTATCACCTTTGCTTTATGGCAAGGTGCTCCATCATGCTGGAAAAGGCATTGTTGGGCGCCAAACTGCTCTTGGACGGTTGGGAGAAGTTGCTCTTGGAGGACATTCTGGTACCATTCTTTATTCATGGCTGTGTTTTTAGGCAAGACTGTGAGTGAGCCGATTCCCTTGGCTGAGAAGCAACCCCACACATGAATGGTTTCAGGATGCTTTACAGTTGGCATGAGACAAGACTGGTGGTAGCGCTTACCTCTTCTTCTCCGAATAAGCTGTTTTCCAGATGTCCCACACCAGCCTGCTGCCATTCCTGAGCAAGCTCGGCACTGCTGGTAGTCCGATCCCGCAGCTGAAACAGTTTTAAGATACAGTCCTGGTGCTTGCTGGTCTTTCTTGGGCGCCCTGGAGCCTTTTTGACAACAATGGAAGCTCTCTCCTTGAAGTTCTTGATGATGCGATAGATTGTTGACTGAGGTGCAATCTTTGTAGCTGCGATACTCTTCCCTGTTAGGCCATTTTTGTGCAGTGCAATGATGGCTGCACGTGTTTCTTTTGAGATAACCATGGTTAACTGAAGAGAAACAATGATACCAAGAACCAGCCTCCTTTTAAAGTGTCCAGTGATGTCATTCTTACTTAATCATGACTGATTGATCGCCAGCCCTGTCCTCATCAACACCCACACCTGTGTTAATGGATCAATCACTAAAACGATGTTAGCTGCTCCTTTTAAGGCAGGACTGCAATGATGTTGAAATGTGTTTTGGGGGTTAAAGTTCATTTTCTGGGCAAATATTGACTTTGCAAGTACAGTAATTGCTGTTAAGCTGATCACTCTTTGACATTCAGGAGTATATGCAAATTGCCATTACAAAAAATAAAGCAGTAAACTTTGGAAAAATTACTATTTGTCTCATTCTCAATACTTTTGGCCATGACTGTATATACTGACAAAAATGGAGACTGTCACGTTTAGGCGGGCCGCAGGAATGAAGAGCCTTGGGATTCCAAATCGATTTTTATTAATAGCAATGTGTTTCTGCTTGGTTTTTATACTTTGAGAAAGGCGCCGTTCTGGCGCAGAAACATAGTTATTAATAAAAACCGTCTTGGAATCCCAAAAGTTTCTTCATTCCTGCAGTCCAGCCAGCCTAAACTTAACAATTTCCATTCATGCCAACAAACTTGAGTGATTTTCAAAATAGCAAAATAGCAACATTTTTTTTAACACAACTCAGTATCTGCATGACTATTGTTTTATTCTTGTCTCTATGTTCTTTCTTATTTTCTTTCTTGTACCTTTGTGTCCCTTTTCATCTTCTGCAAGTCAATGCATCCAGTTTCCTGAGATTACAACATGTACAGGAAGTTTTATTTAAATGGATGAGGTGACCATTGATAGTTTTGAATGTAATGACTAGGATCCACTACTTTGTAAAATAGTAGTGAATATTGGTAAACTCCACAATTCATTGGCAGCTCATGGAGATCTTCAGAGCACAATTAATGCATGCATAGAAGAGCTGAAGTGTGTTACAACACGGCTCTCAAAGCAATGAAGATGCTGTTATGAGGGTCTGTGGGATGTTTTATTACACAGGGTCACTAGGTGCATCTGATCATGCTCAACCAGCAAGCAGTAAAACAACTGGAGGACAGAATCAGTGGCAATGGAAAATAAGGCCCTGGGGTTGGGGGTGGTTGAAGAATGAAGGGGTAATAGCTGCATATTAGTACAGATTCAAAGATAGGTTGTATTGGCATATATACCGTAATTAATTCTGTATTTACAGAAAACTGATTTGGGGAATTATCCTTTAAATTCTGTATGTAAACTTAAAATTCCTTTTTAATCATTCAGACCTTTTTCTTTCAGAACTTCACTCCAAGTTACTTATTTTACCCCCTTCACTTGGTCATCAATCTCATGCTGGAAATTAAGTTCCAAAGGGTCTGGCCTGCACAAGGTGAACTTCTGGCATATGGGAACCATCTACTATTTTGGATTTCATCAACTATATCTAAGAACTGGGGTGCATATTTTTTGGTCCAAGAGCCACATTGCCCTACTGAACCAATCCAAAGGGCTGCACATTTTTTTTAAAGGGGTAGTTACATGAATACATCACCAGAATCATCATCAGTAAGGGAACCTGTCACCAGTTTTGTCATGTGTCAACTAAAACTATCACCTTATTCAGCGCTTGTGCTGCATTCCATACATGGCTATATAACCCCCTGACTCCCCCTGTATACCACCCAAAAAATGTTTAAAGTTCTCCCATGCTGTATGTTAACTCTGTTGGTCTGGTCTGATAAGCGTCCCTTCTGGGCTCTCTATCCCTCCTCCTGGCTGTTGCTCCCCGTCTTCCTGCTTTGATTGACGTGGAAGAAGCCTCCTGCGTCATCCACATAGCTGGGCGAAATCTTGCACCTGCGCACTATGCTCTGCCCTGCTTAATATTAATTGTATCACTTAATATTGAACAAAATTAAATATGCTGACATCCCCCTATGTACCATAAGAGCCGACACATAGCCCCCCTATTTACCATTAGAGCCTGCTCACTGCCCCCCTATATGTAGCGTGAGCCCCCAAACAGCCCCCATTATATGCAGTGTGAGCTCCCACACAGCCAACCCTATATGCAGAGTGAGCCCCCCACACAGCACCCCTATATGCATGAGCCTCCCTATATGCAATGTGAGCCCCCCACATAGCCTCCTAATATACGTACAAATCTCCCGTCCATATACAGGTGCTTCTCACAAAATTAGAATATCATCAAAAAGTAAATTTATTTCAGTTCTTCAATACAAAAAGTGAAACTCATATATTATATAGAGTCATTACAAACAGAGTGATCTATTTCAAGTGTTTATTTCTGTTAATGTTAATGATTATGGCTTACAGCCAATGAAAACACAAAAGTCATTATCTCAGTAAATTAGAATACTTTATAACACCAACTTGAAAAATGATTTTAAAATCCGAAATGTTGGCCTACTGAAATGTATGTTCAGTAAATGCACTCAATACTTGGTCGGGGCTCCTTTTGCATTAATTACTGCATCAATGCGGCGTGGCATGGAGGCGATCAGCCTGTGGCACTGCTGAGGTGTTATGGAAGCCCAGGTTGCTTTGATAGCAGCCTTCAGCTCATCTGCATTGTTGGGTCTGGTGTCTCTCATCTTCCACTTGACAATAACCCGTAGATTCTCTATGGGGTTAAGGTCAGGCGAGTTTGCTGGTCAATCAAGCACTGTTGTCTTTAAACCAGGTATCGGTACTTTTGGCAGTGTGGACAGGTGCCAAGTCCGGCTGGAGAATGAAATTTCCATCTCCAAAAAGCTTGTCTCCTGTGAGTCTCAGCCGCAGCGCAATGAAATGACGTCTGCAGTCTCACATGCTGATTGGTGGAAGATGGAGCCGGCAGCCCCATACTCCACCAATGTATTCACTGCTGTCTGAATCCTGAGGATGCAGATAGCAGTGACAGCAGATAGACGGGGGAGGACATGGTGCAGCCCCATGGGCCACTTTTTCACCCCTTCAGCTCTCTCGGTCCGCAGGTTGTACTTCAATAGCCTGAGGGCCAGATGTGGCCCACGGGACGGTTTGCCCAGGTCTGGCTTAGAAGGATTGAGATAGTCATTTTTTAATCACGTGATGTCATAGACCTGATGGAACACAGGATGAAATGGGTAAAAGCGCAAAATGAACAATTTTAAGTACTGTGCTATATGAAGATTGCAATATATTAAGAGGTTAAAAATTTTGATGGGAGGAGTGCTTCTTTAACCTCAGCTCCTCCATGGAGCGCTTACCAGGGTCTGATGTCTCTGTTGCCTGTGCAGCGCCGGCAGCAGTGTGATGTCAGCAGCGCTCCTCTGCCCCAGTCCCGGCATTACAGTGTTCAAATGTATTTGAATCTGATTGACGAAAATACATTTGAATATAGGAAAAGCGGTGTCTCCCGGACAGCAAAAATCTCTGTGGCAGGCCACATGTTCTACAGGCCAGTCTTGGAACATAGAGCTATACCCACAAGTCCTACTGGTAACAACTGTAAACTAATCTATAAATACATATGTATAAACTGCCCATCACGTGGTAATATGACAGGACAAGTTCTCATTGTATGGAGCCTTATGCAGTGTGATGTGAATCCGAGCTGATCTGTCTTTCGAGCTGTTGGCATTACCCTACAACTTCAAGAGGATCTTGAAATATTTCCAATTGGAACTATTTACTTAATTCTGTGGATTCAATGGTTATGGTTCATCTTCCTTGGAATGATGCTCACTGAGAACCAAAAGAACTGAATTTAGTTAAAATAACATGGGGTATGGAGAGTATGCTACCTTCAAGTATCACCTTGCTGTCCCCTTTATGTGCAACGCACTTCACTACTGCTAGAGTGGTTGGTATTGAGATGTCTAGTGCTAATTATTGGATGCAAGAAGCATGCAAAAAAGGAAACCAAATTTAGGCTGTGCGCCCACTATGCAGAAATGCTCCAGATTTTTCCTGAGCGTTTCTGCATGTCCCTGGCAGAAAAAACGCATGTGGATTGTACATGTGGATTGTACATGTGTTTTTCCTGCCAGGGACATGCGGATGTGAAGCGTTCTTCACATGCATTTCCGCATGCGGATTGACAGGCGCTTTCCAAGCGATTTTAGCATCACTTGGAAAGTGCTGGTCAACTTGGTCACACTATATAAATCCATGCAAACAGCATGGATTTATATAGTGTGACCGTAAAAGAATGGTTAAAAATAAATCTATACTTACCTTCCGATGGCCCCCGGTGTCTTGCTTCGCTCCGTTCTCTCTTGCCGGCAGATCGCGGTACACTGAAGGACCTGCTGACGTCAGCGTCGCGTGACCCGTCACATGACTATGACGTCAGCGCAGGTCCTTCAGTCCATCACGATCTGCCGGCATGAGAGGACGAGCGCACCGGGGGCCATCAGAAGGTAAGTATAATCTTTATTTTTTATTTTATTCGTTTTTTTACAGGTTCTATGGTACCCGGGTCCGGAGGAGAGTCTCCTGTCCTCCACACCCGGGTACCATCCGCACATTGGCAAGCATGGAATGCGCATCTACATATACAGTGATGCGTAATCCATGCGTTCCAATGCAAGTCAATGGCGGCGAAAACGCAGCACTTCCGCAAAATAATTGGTAGTGCTGCGTTTTTTTCCGCAATGATAATCAGCAGCGGAAATTTCCGCAGCATGTGCACAGCACATGCGGATGATCACTGGGGACCATGGCAGGCCTTCTAACATGTGTTTTTTAAGCGTTTCGGCAGCGCTTTTGCCGCTGCGGAAACGCTTAAAAAACACATCGTGGGCACACAGCCTAATATACACTTTTTCCCCCAGATGGGCTAACATTCAAATGTTTCAGTCCTAGTGTAAAAGATGCAGCCTGCCCTAGTCTCATCCGGGTGTCATCAGTGTGACACGTACCGGCGCCTGGGAATCAACAATAATCATTGTTCCCAAGAGCCGGGTGCTGAACGCTGCCCTCATCATTGTCCCCTGCTCGCGCTGTAATCCATGCGACTGCTCACATCAAGGAGCTGGGGAGAATGACTCTTGCAGCGAGCGAGCCCTGGACCTCCGCTGTGCTCAGTGAGTAACAGGACACCACTCGCTGAGCGCAGCTCCGGGGCCCGCTAGCTGCAGGAGTCACTCCCCGACGACTCTGGCGAGCGGTCACATGGATTACAGCGGGGGACACTTCAGACAGGTGAGTATATGGATTTTTTTTACATTTTATTCTTATTTTTACAGGTTGACACTGCCAAAGCAGACTACTATCATCATTAACCCCTGCAGGTTCTGATTGCAGCGCTGGCAGAGGACTATGATGAGAGCAGCGTTTAGCACCCGACCATTGGGAACAGCACTAACTGTACCGGATTCCCAAACACCAGTACAAGTGATCCTGATGCGGCACACGTGTGCCACACGAAAATCTCCGGTACTGTTTTTCCTGGTACTAGAAATATCCGGACATGTGAAACCGGCCCTAGATTGAATGCACGTGTAAAGCTAGCAAATCAACTTCCTGGGTAGAGTAGATACAAATTCTGTCTGCGGCACTCAGCTCACAAGGCAACCTACGACAGATTAGGTTCTAGCCACTCCATCTAGTAGTTCTAGTCTTGGAGTCTTCCTTGACCATCATGGAGGACTCCTTGGATGGCCACCATGGCTTCACATATGACACGAGATTACACGGCTCCATGCTGTGTGATCATGTATTAGAATACCCCAACTTATGTCACATGAAATGAGGGCTCCAGTAGACCAGAAATCCTGTAATGGGCAGCGAAGGGCTTAGTACACTACTCCCCAGTAGCACATTAGACCTTTATACACTGCTCAAAAATATAAAGGGAACACTCAAACAACACATCCTAGATCTGAATGAATGAAATATAGTCATTGAATACTTTGTTCTGTACAAAGTTGAATGTGCTGACAACAAAATCACACAAAAATCATCAATGGAAATCAAATTTATTAATCAATGGAGGCCTTGATTTGGAGTCACCCCCAAAATTAAAGTGGAAAAACACACTACAGGCTGATCCAACTTTGATGTAATGTCCTTAAAACAAGTCAAAATGAGGCTCAGTATTGTGTGTGGCCTCCACGTGCCTGTATGACCTCCCTACAACATCTGGGCATGCTCCTGATGAGGTTGCGGATGGTCTCCTGTAGGATCTCCTCCCAGACCTGGACTTAAAGCATCCGCCAACTCCTGGACAGTCTGTGGTGCAACGTGACGTTTGTGGATGGAGCGAGACAAACGCACCAGCATATGGTCTCACAAGGGGTCTGAGGATCTAATCTCGGTACCTAATGGCAGTCAGGCTACCTCTGGCAAGCACATGGAGGGCTGTGCGGCCCTCCAAAGAAATGCCACCCCACGCCGGTCATGCTGAAGGATGCTGCAGGCAGCAGATCGCTCTCCACGGCGTCTCCAGACTCTGTCATGTCTGTCACATGTGCTCAGTGTAAACCTGCTTTCATCTGCGAAGAGCACAGGGCGCCAGTGGCGACTTTGCAAATCCTGGTGTTCTGTAGCAAATGCCAAGCGTCCTGCACGGTGTTGGGCTGTGAGCACAACCCCCATCTGTGGACGTCGGGCCCTCATACCACCCTAAAGGAGACGGTTTCTAACTGTTTGGTTTGTGCAGACACATGCATATTTGTGGCCTGCTGGAGGTCATTTTGCAGGGCTCTGCTCCTCCTTGCACAAAGGTGGAGGTAGCTGTCCTCCTACGGCCCCCTCCACGTCTCCTGGGAGCGCCTCCAGCCTCTGGACACTACGCTGACAGACACAGCAAACCTTCTTGCCACAGCTCGCATTGATGTGCCATCGTGGATGAGCTGCACTGCCTGAGCAACTTCTGTGGGTTGTAGAGTCCGTCTCATGATACCAAGAGTGTCAAAGCACAACCAACATTCAAAAGTGACCAAAACATCAGCCAGAAAGCATTGGTACTGAGAAGGGTCTGTGGTCCCCACCTGCACAACCACTCCTTTATTGAGTGTCTTGATAATTGCCAATAATTTCCATCTATTGTCTATTCTATTTGCACAACAGCATGTGAAATTGATTGTCAATCAGTGTTGCTTCCTAAGTGGACAGTTTGATTTCACAGAAGTGTGATTTACTTGGAGTTATATTCTGTTGTTTAAGTGTTCCCTTTATTTTTTTGAGCAGTGTATATCCTGTCCACGAACAGACCAAGAACAAATTAGTATCAGGGTAAGAGAACGGCTCCACAGCACAGGCTGTCTGACATTATAGGAAGGGGAACCTCCTGACCATAGTGTAACATGACAATGGAGATGGGCAGAGAGCAGTTATCCTCATCTTCAATTTCTTCTTGTGCTGCCGATATGGAGGATGATTAGAGAACACAAAATGAACAGAATTAATTCCACTACTAAAAAGCAGTATCTAACTTACAAATATATGATCTTGAAAACTTGAAGAGTTTGGGTGCAGAGATGTAAGTAATTGTGCTCCCCCATATGTATAATTTGTGCTTAAAAACACTAAAGAATTGTTATAAACACATGTAGGAAAGTAGGCTATATTCATATCTGTATTGGAGCCTTCGTAGCAGCTTACAGAAAAACATGAGAATTTCAAAACGAAAAATAGATTTTATATTTTATTCTTAATATGAAATATATACAGTAAGGAAAGGCAGGTGGTCAAGTTTCCTTGCTTATACTATACACTACATATAAAACTACGAAGCTTGGCTCAAGCCCCTTTTCATCTGCAAGAAAAAAAATTCTACATATATATTTCAGGTTTTATTTTGGATCAACAGCTTCCTTAAGAGTCCATATCAGTCTCCGAAAATAATAATGAAGAAAAACAAGAAAAAAAAAAAAAACACAAACATCACACAATCTTAGACCAGAACACTTGTGACACATTTTAAATCTAAAGCAATAAAAGATGTATTTCAGATGAAAGCAAATCTTCTGTAGTAAATCACATGGCAATGTTAACTTTCTTTCAACTATTTTAAAGGTCAGGTTCACACAAGGATGCTGGGTGCAATGTTATGCATCTAAGAAAAAAAAAAGTAATCCAAATCAGCTTTACATTGTGCCTTCTTTTCAGGTCCATGGTAAACTGTCATTTGTAATCCTAGTCCATGGTAGGCTCTTTTGGGTAGGTATAGGTCTACAACAAATCATCTAGAGTTTCATCACTTTCCGTAGTTCCCGCTCCCATGTTATCCTAATGTACATGTTATTGTACATAGAACTGTATAGCTTTTTGCACACAGATGTTACGTTCTCATGTACTCCATATACCTAGAGAAGTGTGTGCAGAACATGAGAACATAACAATATTAATACTGGTTTAATGTGACTATTTGTAACATTAAATAAAACTACATACTAAAAAGTGAGGGAGGAGGACCTGTCTTAAGATGCAAATTCACAAGTAGATGCAGTGTTTTACACACACATTGTATACTACTGTTTTTGAACAGAATCAGTACACTCAGGTCACAACAAAGACCAATACTCTTGACTTATTCTAAAGAGTACATTTTCCAAACAGACAGGAATCACAGTTACAGAGAGAACATTCACACAGTTGGACAAGCTGCTGTATTATTGTGCGTATTATCAAGTCTGCTGTTCTAATGGTAAAAGGCATGCCCTAAATCCTATGAGAACGGCATTGCAAAGTGTCAAGCTGGATGACTGGATAGACACTAGCCGCTGGCTGCTGCCTCCTCCTTGTCTTGCTTCAGTCTGTAGTCTGCCAAGGCAGCTCTGATTGCATCTTCCGCTAGCACTGGAAAATAAAGAAAAAAAAATATTAAGATACATCTTAATACAGAGGACCACTGACCCAATACTTGTGTTTTTTTTTTTTTAACCAAATGTGTTTATATTGTGATAATATAAATTTTTGTAACCATTGTTTCATGAAAATTTTTGCATCGCTACAGGCGCTTTGTTTCCTTGCACAGTTTTGGCGGCTGAATGAGTTAACTGAGAATCCATCAGTAAGCTTGTTCTATCAGGGAGTCTGTAAATCTTATCTGCCCCTTTTAGTGCTCTTCTCATCTGATTTGTGACCACAAAGATCAGCTCAACTTTGATGATGTTGTCTAAGGTCATAAATGTGAACAAAAGAGCCCAGAAAGAAAAACAAAAAATCAGACAGAGCTCACTGACGGATTCTCAATTAATGTGTTCTGCTGACAGAAATATGCAGGGGTAAAAAACCCATGAAGGCCAAATTGTAAACATTTTTTTAATGAAACGCACTTGCAAAAATTATTTAGGCTAATATTTAAGTTGAAAAAAAGACAAAGTTCCCAAAGTTGTAGAAAACAAAATGTCTAAATTTGTTTTCATTCATTTATTTATTTTAAAGATAATCTGTCAGTAGGATCATCCCTCCTAAAAACTCTATTTGGGTATGTAGATCATAGGAAGTTGAATAAAATGACACATTGATATCTGCGATCTGATGTCTTATTCCAGAGAAATCCATGTTTTTCTTATATGTAAATGAGCTGTTCAGAGCTATGGGGCGAATACTGATCTGCATGAGAATCTGCCTCCAGAGATACCAGTGTGATGTGTAATGGCCGCTCTCTGCTCTCCTGATCTCACTGCAGAGATGTGTGATTATATGGCCACGGCCCCGCTATCAATATTTGGTCAGTATTTTTTCTCAGGAGTGGTAGATAAACCCAGGAGTGAGTGATAAATGCAGAATTGGTGACTTGTTTCTATTAAACCTTTTCTCTGATTGTTCCTCATCTGGTTTTGGCTCCTACTCCTGAGAAAAATACTGACCAAATACTGATAGTTCGGCCGTGGCCTAACTGACACATCTGCAGGTTCCTCTCAGCTTTAGTTTCCATCTCACAGGCAGACAGGGTTGCAAGATTGTTGCAATAAAGCAGAGCTCACAGTAAAAAAATGTATTTGCAAGTCAAAGTTCAGTTCAACTGTTCTGTGTTAGTTACATGTCTCTGGGGGCAGATTCTCATGCAGATCAGTGTCTGGCCCATAGGTCTTAACATCTCATTTACATACAAGAAAAAAAGCCACCAAAAAAGAACGGAATTTCCGCAGCGTTTTTGCTGCCAAGAGGTGCAGAAACGCTGCAGAAATGGTGTTTGACATTGTTTTATCCCTTTGTGTTTTAATTTTCAACATTTGTGTGTTTTAAGGTTAAAACATGGCAAAGACAAATTGATCACCAGATGTCAGTAAGTTATTACTGAGTGAAGTCAGGCAAAAGCCAAAGATGTGGTGATGGAATTCACCTGTTCTCAGAGTCAAGTATCACGTATATTAAAGAAAGAAAAAGAAGATAATGGAACAGCTGACATACCTAGAAGTGGACGACCAAGGAAAACTTCCTCCAGAGTTGATCATATTATAAGAAAAAGTCAGTATCTGATGTCCATAAAAGTGATGTACAGATTTCGCATGAAATGAACGAAGAATATGGGGTCAAAGTGAGTCGCCAAACTGTGGTGCGACGGCTAAGAGCAGTAGGGCTGAATGCGCAAGTTCAGGTCATGAAAACCTTTCATCTCTGCAAATAACCGGAAGGTCCGACTTGAATTTGCCAAAGAACACAGCCAATGGAAAAAGACAGATTGGTCTAAGGTGTTGTGGTCGGATGAATCCAAGTTCAATCTGTTTGGCAGTGATGGCAAGCACTATATATACCGCCCAATTGGAAAACTTAACCAAAACACCTACAGTGAAACATGGTGGTGGCAATGTCATGGTTTGGAGCTGCTTTTCTGCATCTGCCATTGGCACTCTGCATAGAATTGATGGAAATATGTATGATACCATGTACAGGGATATACTGGTATCGCCTGCCTACACGGTAAAACCAAAGTAGGCAGGGGATGGAAATTCCAGCAAGACAATGATCCCAAGCACACATCCAATTTAGTCAAAAATTGGTTAGCAAAGAAAAATGTTTGCCTGTTGCAATGGCCAAGCCAATCACATGATTTACACCCTATAGAGCACCTTTGGGAAGAGTCAGAGTGACGAGTTGGGGCCCGTACCCATAGCAATAAAGATGAATTGTTTGCAGATTTGCAAATGCAATGGAGCAAGATCCCTCAAGATGTCTTGAATCATTTAGTGGATTAGTTGGTGTGGTGCAGTAATTAAAGCAAGAGGTTATGCTAAAAAAAACTATGTAATGCCACTGTAAACTATGAATTACTCTCTATGTTGTGATCAATAAATAGTAGATGCAAAACTTTTGGCAGTCAGTTTTCTTTAATTAAATGCCCCTATACCTATATTCAAAAGCAGTTTGGTTAAAATTAAGGTTTTGCATGATGACAACTTCATGCACTTTGAATTCATCACCAGGAAAATGGCATCACAACAACCAGACCGAAGTAATCACAACTTTAAATAAAATGCAAAACTTTTGTATACAGTGCATTGTGAAAGTATTTGGCCCCCTTGAACTTTTCTACCTTTTGCCACATTCTGGCTTCAAACAAAGATATAAAATTCTTTATATATTTTTTGGGGGAAGAATCAACAACAAGTGGGACACAATTGTGAAGTGGAGCGAATTTTATCGGATATTTTAAACTTTAAAAAAAAAAAAAAAAAATGAAAAGTGGGGCGTGCAATATTATTCAGCCCCTTTACTTTCAGTGCAACAAACTCACTCCAGAAGTTCAGTGAGGATCTCTGAATGATCCAATGTTGTCCTAAATGACTGGTAATGATAAATAGAATCCAATTGTGTGTAATCAAGTCTCCGTATAAATGCACCTGCTCTGTGATAGTCTCAGGGTTCTGTTTCAAGTGCAGAGAGCATCATGAAGACCAAGGAACACACCAGGCAGTTCCAAGATACTGTTGTGGCGAAGTTTAAAGCCGGATTTGGATACAAAAAGATTTGCCAAGTTTTAAACATCTCAAGGTGCACTGTGCAAGCGATCATATTGAAATGGAAGGAGTATCAGACCACTGCAAATCTACCAAGACCTGGCCGTCCCTCTAAATTTTAATCTCGAGCAAGAAGACTGATCAGAGATGCAGCTAAAAGGCCCATGATCACTCTGGATGAACTGCAGAGATCTACAGCTGAGGTGGGAGAGTCTGTCCATAGGACAACAATCAGTCATACACTGCACAAATCTGGCCTTTATGGAAGAGTGGCAAGAAGAAAGCCATTTCTCAAAGATATCCATAAAAAGTCTTGTTTGAAGTTTGCCACAAGCCACCTGGGAGACAAACCAAACATGTACAGTCATGGCCAAAAGTATTGAGAATGAGACAAATAGTAATTTTTCCAAAGTTTACTGCTTCATTTTTTGTAATGGTAATTTGCATATACTCCTGAATGTCAAAGAGTGGTCAGCTTAACAGCAATTACTGTACTTGCAAAGTCAATATTTTCCCAGAAAATGAACTTTAACCCCCAAAACACATTTCAACATCATTGCAGTCCTGCCTTAAAAGGAGCAGCTAACATCGTTTTAGTGATTGATCCATTAACACAGGTGTGGGTGTTGATGAGGACAGGGCTGGCGATCAATCAGTCATGATTTAGTAAGAATGACATCACTGGACACTTTAAAAGGAGGCTGGTTCTTGGTATCATTGTTTCGCTTCAGTTAACCATGGTTATCTCTAAAGAAACACGTGCAGCCATCATTGCACTGCACAAAAATGGCCTAACAGGGAAGAGTATCGCAGCTACAAACATTGCACCTCAGTCAACAATCTATCGCATCATCAAGAACTTCAAGGAGAGAGCTTCCATTGTTGTCAAAAAGGCTCCAGGGCGCCCAAGAAAGACCAGCAAGCGCCAGCACCGTATCTTGAAACTGTTTCAGCTGCGGGATCGGACTACCAGCAGTGCCGAGCTTGCTAAGGAATGGCAGCAGGCTGGTGTGAGTGCTTCTGCACGCACTGTGAGGCGGAGACTCTTTGAGCAAGTGCTGGTTTCAAGGAGGGCAGCAAAGAAGCCACTTCTCTCCAGAAAAAAACATCATGGACTGACTGATATTCTGCAAAAGGTACAGGGAGTGGACTGCTGAGGACTGGGGCAAAGTCATTTTCTCTGATGAATCCCCTTTTCGATTGTTTGGGACATCTGGAAAACAGCTTATTTGGAGAAGAAGAGGTGAGCGCTACCACCAGTCTTGTCTCATGCCAACTGTAAAGCATCCTGAAACCATTCATGTGTGGGGTTGCTTCTCAGCCAAGGGAATCGGCTCACTCACAGTCTTGCCTAAAACCACAGCCATGAATAAAGAATGGTACCAGAATGTCCTCCAAGAGCAACTTCTCCCAACCGTCTAAGAGCAGTTTGGCGCCCAACAATGCCTTTTCCAGCATGATGGAGCACCTTGCCATAAAGCAAAGGTGATTACTAAATGGCTCATGGAACAAAGCATAGAGATTTTGGGTCCATGGTCTGGAAACTCCCCAGATCTTAATCCCATTGAGAACTTGTGGTCAATCATCAAGAGACGGGTGGACAAACAAAAACCAACAAATTCTGGCAAAATGCAAGCATTGATTATGCAAGAATGGACTGCTATCAGTCAGGATTTGGTCCAAAAGTTGATTGAGAGCATGAGAGGGAGAATTACAGAGGTCTTGAAGAAGAAGGGGAAACACTGCAAATATTGACTTGCTGCATTAACTCATTCTAACTGTCAATATAACCTATTGGTACTCATAATATGATTGCAATTATATTTCTGTATGTGATATAAACATCAGACAAACACTAATAAAAACCAGAGGCCAGCAGATCATGTGAAAATATAATTTTGGTGTCATTCTCAAAACTTTTGGCCATGACTGTAGAATAAGGTGCTCTGGTCAGATGAAACCAAAATCAAACTTTTTGGCCACATTGCAAAACGAAATGTTTGGCGTAAAAGCAACACAGCTGGCAAACACCATCCCCACTGTCAAACATGGTGGTGGCAGCAACATGGTTTGGGCCTGCTTTTCTTCAGCAAGGACAGGGAAGATGGTTAAAATTGATGGGAAGATAGACTGAGCCAAATACAGGACCATTCTGGAAGAAAACCTGTTGGAGTCTGCAGAAGACCTGAGACTGGGACGGAGATTTATCTTCCAACAAGACAATGATCCCAAACATAAAGCAAAATCTACAATGGAATGGTTCAAAAATAAACGTATCCAGGTGTTAGAATGGCCAAGTCAAAGTCCAGACCTGAATCCAAGCGAGAATCTGTGGAAAGCAGGGCTGTGTAGTCGGAGTCGTGGTCGGAGTTAGTTTTGGTTGGAGTCGGAGTCGGTAGAAATGTACCGACTCCAGCTTTAAATTTTTTTTATTAATATTTCATAATTGAACTTTCATATGAATTTTATAAATGTTACTCAAATATATATGTTCTATCAAACTATGAACAACAGTGATATGCAGTTCTGCTGGAGATAGAGACATTTCTTACTTCTTGTGTGTCACTGTTCTCCACTGCCCTTATCTAATCTTATACTTGGTTAACCTCATGCTGCCCCAACCCCCCTACTTACAATGTATGAAACTGAAAGTGAAAATGTGTTGCAAATTCTTAGTAGTAAAGCTCCTCCTCTAGACTAGATGTTTACTAGGTGTGCATCTTCCAAGCATCTCACAGCTGCTACTCAGAAGAGGAAGACTGTAAGAAGTATTATCCTTTCAACAAACTTTGCATCAGTTAACTGTGAGTACATGAGAAATAACAGTATTAGTGACCACTATATCAGTTGTACAACCTGGCAATAATTTTGTACAATTGTTTTTAGGAAAAACAATTGTCATTTGGATTGTGAATGCAGAATTAAAAACCTGAGAATGTCAAAGAAGCGTCACATTAAATCAGCTGTATTTGAACATTTCACCATCACTCAAGATAGAAAACATTATGTCTGTTAGTGTATGACAAATGATCCAGACGAAAACAAATGCTGTGAAGCCAAGATTAGTGCATATTCAGGCAAAGATAAAAATGCTCCTACCAGAGCTTCTAATCTAAAGAGACATTTACAGCGCTTTCATCCAGAAGTACTGAAAGCAGTGGATGAGAAAGACTGCATCCAAACCAATGAACCAGTGCCCAGCTCTTCCAGCCAAACAAAGGAGCAGAGAACTTTGCACCCATCAGTTGCAAGATATTTTGCCAGTGACAAAGTTACTGTGACAATGACAGTAGATACATTTAAAAAACAGATCATAGAGCTTGTTGTAAAGGATAGTGTGCCTATTTCATTATTTTCACGACCAGCTTTTATGTGTCTGAATGGGGAAATGGCCCGCAAGCTTGGTGTTTCTCTGGAGAGAGAGAGTATTAGAAAATTAGTAATCGAAGAAGCTTTTAAACAAAAGGAAGAACTTAAAAAAAACTCTCAAGGGACGCTTTCTGTTTCTTAAAATGGATGCCTGCACACGTCACAGAGTGAACTATTTTGCCATCAATGTCCGATTTGTTTGTGACAAAAATGAAATAGTTACCAAGACATTGGCAGTAAAAGACACCAAAGATCATCACACCAGTGAGTTTCTCCAGGTCTTGGTGGAAAAGGTTCTGCAAGACTATGAACTTAAAAAAGAGCAAGTTCTTTCTGTCGTAACTGACAATGCTTCAAATATGATAAGTACTATTAAGCTAATGAATGAGAGTAATGATGGTGACCAGCAGCTAGAAGAACATTCTGGGTCCACAGACACAGAAATGTTTGAAATAGAGGAACACCGTATTGTAACTGAGGAGCAAACTGAAGTTGCTTCAGATGAACAGCAACATGATAGTTTAGATAATCTTGTTGAAACTGTGTCAATCCATTCTTTCATTCATCACATGCGCTGTGTTGTGCATACGCTACAGCTGGCTATAAGACAGTCTGCAAGAAGGACATGCTGCTGCACTGATTGGCAAGGTGAGAAAATTGGCTACTGTTGCCAGAACACCTAAAGTTGACTCAATTTTGAAGAGACGTGCTGGAAAAGGGGCAATTATTGATCAAGCTACACGATGGGGCAGTACTTACTTAATGATTCAGCGCTTGGTTGAACTGAAAACCTTTCTTGTAGACATGGCTAACCCTCAACTGACGCTAAATGAAAGTCAGTGGAATCAGGTGACTGAGCTGGAAAAATTGCTAGAGCACCCATTTACAGTGACTAAAAAATGACAAGCAGAGGACTTAACTCCAGGTATTTTCTTAAAGGAGTGGAAGAACCTGATGTTTCGCCTGTCCCAAAGAGGAGGGTTAATTGCAAGTGGCATTGCTACATCAATGAAACGGAGAGAGGAGCTACTATTACAAAATAACATTCTTTTGGCAGCTGTTTATGTAGACCCAATGCATCGGATTCTTCTAGATGATCAACAGCTAACTAAAGGAAAAGAAGCTCTGTTTGAAATAGCAGTATGGATGAAAGGGTTGCAGAACAGTCAGGAGGAACAAGAAGAATTTGGTCGTCCTGCCACATCTTCACCCTCATCATCAACTGATGAATTTAATTTCGAAAAATATTTGGATCACAAGGACCGTGCAAAGCGTTCCCGCATAGAAGAAGAGTCATCCCCATTAAAGAACACAGCCAGTACATTTCAGCAGAATTTTTCATGTGCACTAAAAGAAATTGAGAAATTTGACAGATCAAAAATAACAGTGCAACAAGCGATTCCTCTGTATCCTGACATTGTCAGAGATGTTGCCCGAGTGGTTACTGCTTTGCCACCAACCCAAGTTAGTGTAGAGAGGTTGTTCTCTGCTCTCAAAATAATTAGATCAGATTTGAGGGCATCCATGAAGGAGGATCTGACAGAGGCAATACTTTTTCTGAGGACAAATTTATAGATTTCTTCTTATTAACTGCATAACAGTGTTTATTGCATATTTACTTACAAGAGTTTAGAAAAGTTTATAAAAGTTATTTGCTATATTCTAATTGTATTCTAATAAACATAGTTTTTGCTCTAAGTGGTCTGATTACTTATATGATGGTGAGAAACTGAATAAGCACGATGTTAATATTTTACAACAGTAAATTTATTGTTACGAATTGGCCATTTATGAAGGAGTCGGAGTCAGAGCCAGAGTCGGAACCTGATAAAATCCAGGAGTCGGAGTCGCAACTGTGGCTTACCGACTCCACAGCCCTGGTGGAAAGAGCTGAAAACTGCTGTTCACTAACGCCCTCCATCCAACCTCAATGAGCTCGAGCTGTTTTGCAGGGAAGAATGGGCAAGAATTTCAGCCTCTCGATGTGCAAAACTGATAGAGACATACCCCAAGCGACTGGCAGCTGTAATCGCAGCAAAAGGTGGCGCTACAAAGTATTAACTCATACATATCTATATAAATATATAAATGTGTATATCTATATAAATGTGTATATCCAAACTTTTGGTCTGTACTGTGTGTATATGTATGTATGTAATATGTATGTATGTACAGTACTGACCAAAAGTTTGGACGCACCTTCTCATTTAAAGATTTTTCTGTATTTTCATGACTATGAAAATTGTACATTCACATTGAAGGCATCAAAACTATGAATTAACACATGTGGAATTATATACTTAAAAAAATAAGTGTGAAACAACTGAAAATATGTCTTATATTCTAGGTTCTTCAAAGTAGCCACCTTTTGCTTTGATGACTGCTTTGCACACTCTTGGCATTCTCTTGATGAGCTTCAACAGGTAGTCACCGGAAAGGGTCTTCCAACAATCTTGAAGGAGTTCCCAGAGATGCTCAGCACTTGTTGGCCCTTTTGCCTTCACTCTGCGGTCCAGCTCACCCCAAACCATCTCGATTGGGTTCAGGACTGGTGACTGTGGAGGCCAGGTCATCTGGAGTAGCACCCCATCACTCTCCCTCTTGGTCAAATAGCCCTTATTCAGCCTGGAGGTGTGTTTGGGGGTCATTGTCCTGTTGAAAAATAAATGATGGTCCAACTAAACGCAAACCAGATGGAATAGCATGCCGCTGCAAGATGCTGTGGTAGCCATGCTGGTTCAGTATGCCTTCAATTTTGAATAAATCCCCAACAGTGTCACCAGCAAAGCACCCCCACACCATCACACCTCCTCCTCCATGCTTCACGGTGGGAACCAGGCATGTAGAGTCCATCCGTTCACCTTTTCTGCGTCGCACAAAGACACGGTGGTTGGAACCAAATATCTCAAATTTGGACTCCTCAGACCAAAGCACAGATTTCCACTGGTCTAATGTCCATTCCTTGTGTTCTTTATCCCAAACAAGTCTCTTCTGCTTGTTGCCTGTCCTTAGCAGTGGTTTCCTAGCAGCTATTTTACCATGAAGGCCTGCTGCACAAAGTCTCCTCTTAACAGTTGTTGTAGAGATGTGTCTGCTGCTAGAACTCTGTGTGGCATTGACCTGGTCTCTAATCTGAGCTGCTGTTAACCTGCGATTTCTGAGGCTGGTGACTCGGATAAACTTATCCTCAGAAGCAGAGGTGACTCTTGGTCTTCCTTTCCTGGGGCGGTCCTCATGTGAGCCAGTTTCTTTGTAGCACTTGATGGTTTTTGCAACTGCACTTGGGGACACTTTCAAAGTTTGCCCAATTTTTCGGGCTGACTGACCTTCATTTCTTAAAGTAATGATGGTCACTCGCTTTTCTTTCCTTAGCTGCTTTTTTCTTGCCATAATACAAATTCTAACAGTCTATTCAGTAGGACTATCAGCTGTGTATCCACCAGACTTCTGCACAACACAACTGACGGTCCCAACCCCATTTATAAAGGCAAGAAATCCCACTTATTAAACCTGACCGGGCACACCTGTGAAGTGAAAACCATTTTCGGTGACTACCTCTTGAAGCTCGTCAAGAGAATGCCAAGAGTGTGCAAAGCAGTCATCAAAGCAAAAGGTGGCTACTTTGAAGAACCTAGAATATAAGACATTTTCAGTTGCTTCACACTTTTTTGTTAAGTATATAATTCCACATGTGTCAATTCATAGTTTTGATGCCTTCAGTGTGAATGTACAATTTTCATAGTCATGAAAATACAGAAAAATCTTTAAATGAGAAGGTGTGTCCAAACTTTTGGTCTGTAATATATATATATATACACACACACACCGTTTTTTTTACTTTTTTATTCTTTTTATCACTAGACATCTTTTACTATTACATAACATTGAAAACGACACCTTCCTAATATATACATATTTGAATAACTCCACTAGACATCTTTTCATAGCCAGTTTCTACTATAATAGCTCTTCTGTTGGATCTTTTAAAATGGGTTAACCCCCCCCCCCCCCAACCACACTCAAGCATAACGGAGAATTGGATACAGATAACCCCATCGCTGGTTTCCCAGACATCCTTAATGGACCAACTATTGTATACTAGGAAAATGTCACAAGACTTTTGGCCATCACAACTTGCTCCATCTCAGAGATTCCTTTACTCCTACTTTGCCCATTTTCCCTGCTTTCAACACAATACATTGAAATAACCAACTGTTCACTTGCGACCCAATATATCACACCCTTTTACAATGACAAGTGCCACTGCCATAAGATAATCAAGTTTACGCACTTTGTCAATGGTTTTAATGTTATGCCTGATGAGTGTGGGTGTGACAGGGATATATCTCTCTCGACATTGTTTTTTTCCTGCTTCCAATACACTTTTGTCAGCTCATTTATTATATAATGGAGCGGACGTAAGTGGACGATACAAAGATGCTACAACTTATTTAGAATATCAGAAGGACATTACCTCAGAAGAGGGAGAAAGATAGGCTGAAATGGAATCTCTCACATATAGAAAATACTTGTAAGTTACGAGAATACTAGCCTTCAGAAGGGGCATGGGAAAAGTTGGCAATTAAAATGAGCATGGTCAGTGCTCATCAGCAATGGGTAGAGTTTGTTAAGGAGGATATTACCACCTGCAGGTCATTCTTCGGAATTACATCCTTTTTAGAATTTTTTGTTAACCGGTTCCCGACCGCCCACTGTAGATAAACGTCCGCGCTGCCTGGGCTCTGTGCAGCGCCGACGTTTAAAAACGGTGGGTGGTCTCGCAGCGCTCAGGACCCCTAGGGTCCTGCAAGCGCTGCGATTCCGGTGCAGAGCGTTAGCTCTGACAGGGAACATCATCGGGACCTGATTAGATCAGGTCCCAGTGATGTTAACCCTTAGCTGTCATCTATATGCTGTGATCTATAGTGATCACGGCATATAGGAGACAGCAGGAGGAGAGGGGGTCGTCAACTTACCTCTCCGAAGACCTCCGTGTCCTTCCAGGACCTGGGGTTGCTATGGCAGCTGGAGGTCACATGACCGCCTCCAGCTCTGCCATATATGGTGTCCTGTCTGGCTCAGCTACAGCTGAAGCCTGGCAGGACACACTGACTGTGTGAAGATCTCATGTAATGTAATATATGTCTATTACATTACATGAGATCAGTGATCAGAAAAATAAAAATTAATGTCCCATACATGGACTAAGTAAAAATGTGAAAAAAAGTAAAAAAAAAGTTTTTAAACTATTAATAAAAAAATCACAAAATAAATAAAAATAAATAAATAAAATATTAAACCAATAAATCCGTATATTTTTACAAAACCAAAAAAAGTACACATATTTGGTATCGCCGCGTCCGAAACAACCCGAGCTATAAAACTGTCGCACTAATTAACTCCTTCTGTGCACACCGTAATAAAAATAAATAAAAAACGGAGCAAAAAAATATGCTTTTTCATCATATTGCCAAACAAAAAGTGGAAAAAAATGCGATCAAAAAACAAAATAGAAATAAAAATGGTACCACTGAAAACGTCATCTTGTTACACAAAAAAAAAGCCGCCATACAGCTCCATCAGCCGAAAAATAAAAAAGTTATAGCGCTCAGAATAAAGCAATGCAAAAAAAATATTTTTTTCTATAAAATAGTTTTATTGTGTAAAAACGCCAAAACATAAAAAAATACAGTAAGTGTAGTATCGCTGTAAACGTACTGACCCGAATAATAACGCTGCCTTATCACTTTTACCACACGCAGAACGGCATAAAAAAAAAACTCAAAAAACAATTCCTGAATTGTTTGTTTTTGTTAATTTTACCTCCCAAAAAACGGAATAGAAAGCGATCAAAAAATGTCACGTCCCCAAAAATGGTACCAATAAAAATGTCAACTCGTCCCGCAAAAAACAAGCCATCACATGACTCTGTCGGCCGAAATATGGAAAAATTATAGCTCTCAAAATATGGTGATGCAAAAACTAGATTTTGCAAAAAAAGCGTCTTTTAGTGTGTGACAGCTGTCAGTCATAAAAACCCGATATCAATCTGGTATCTCTGTAATCACACCGACCCGAAGAATAAAGTAATCTAATCAGTTATATCACACTAGGAACGGCGTAAAAAATAAATAAAACCAATTCTTCACCTGCTACTGATTTGTTTATTATGTCCCCAAAGATCCCAGTAAGGCTCTGCCCACATTTATCCTGTGCTCTGCGCTGAGCACTTACACCAGAGTTTCCGTGTAAATCTCTGAAATACATGATTCAGCCGGAACCCATGACGGAAGATTCCCTGTAATGAGACAGATATAGGCCACTGTGGACGCCGTCTAGCCTGGGATCCCACGGTGTCATTTGTTTTAGGCGTGCATAAAAGTGCGGTTGGCCACAGTTTTGTGCACTTCTGAAAAAAAGGACACCGCTACACAGAGGCCAGACGGTGTCCAGAGTAACTCTGCTGCCTCATTACAGTGAATGGATCCTGCAGGGGTTTCATCTGAATTACATCACTTGGAAATTTAGATGGAAACCCCGATGTAAGTGCTCAGCCTAGAGCGCCGGATAAATGTTACGTAAAATGTTCCCAATAAAAGCTTCAACTCAGTCCTCAAAAAAGCTAGTCCCCACTCAGGTCCGTCATCTGTTAAAAATATAAGGGACTTCCAAGTTACTGGTAGCAGAAAGGCTCTGGAAAACCAAAATGACCCTTGCCCCCCAAAAGAAATTCAGAAAATTTTGTGCTCCCAAATCCAAATGCCTATTCTACAATAATTTGTTCTCCAATTGTCAAATAGCACTCCGTCCCCCCCAGATCTCACCGTATGGCTAAGCGGTACGATACAGCCACATATGGGGTATTGACACTTTTAGAAGAAATTGTGTGACACATTTCGGCACCATTTTTACCCATTGCCCTGTGTGAAAATGTAAAATCTGAGGGTAAAACATTTTTTTGTGGTAAAAATATAATTATGATTTTTTCACTGCCCAATGGTATAAATTTAAAAATTAAAAAATACTCACTACTTCCCTAGATGAATTCCTTGAGAGGTGTAGTTTACAAAATGGGGTCATTTGTGGAGGTTTCTGCTGTTTTGGCATGTCAGCGACTCTTCAAATGTGACATGGTGTCTGCTGCCTATCCCAGCCAACATAGCGCTCCTTTCTCTTCCGAACCCTGCCGTACACCAAAGCAGTGGTTTTCCCCCACATATGGGGTATCGGCGTACTCAGGAGAAATTGTACAACAAATTTCATGGTGCAATTTCTCCTGTTACCCTTATGATAATGCAAAATTAGGGGATGAAAAACATTTTTTATGGGAAAAATGTGAAAATTTTATTTTCACGGCTCAATATTATAAACTTCTGTGAAGCAGCTGGGGGTGCAAGGTGCTCACCACACATCTAGATAAGTTCCCTAAGGGGTCTAGTTTCCAAAATGGTGGCACTTGTGGGGGGTTTCCGCTGTTTAGACACATTAGGGGCTCCACAAATGTGACATGGCGTCCGCTAATTATTCAAATAAATTTTACATTCAAAAAGTCAAATGGCGCTCCTTCCCTTTCAAACCCTGCCGTGCGCCCAAACAGTGGTTTTCCCTCACATATGGGGTATCGGCGTGTTCAGGAGAAATTGCACAACAAACTTCATGGTGCAATTTATCCTGTTACCCTTATGATAATACAAAATTAGAGAATGAAAAAGATTTTTTGTGGGAAAAATGTGAAAATTTTATTTTTACGGCTCAATATTATAAACTTCTGTGAAGCAGCTGGGGGTGCGAGGTGCTCACCACACATCTAGATAAGTTCCCTAAGGGGTCTAGTTTCCAAAATGGTGGCACTTGTGGGGGGTTTCCACTGTTTAGTCACATTAGGGGCTCCCCAAATGCGACATGGCGTCTGCTAATTATTCAAACAAATTTTACATTCAAAAAGTCAAATGGCGCTCCTTTCCTTTCAAACCCTGCCATGCGCCCAAACAGTAATTTGCCTCCGCATATGGGGTATCAGCGTGTTCAGGAGAAATTGCACAACAAATTTCATGGTGCAATTTATCCTATTACCCTTATGATAATGCAAAATTAAGGGATGAAAAACGGTTTTGTGGGAAAAATGTGAAAATTTTATTTTTACAGCTCAATATTATAAACTTCTGTGAAGCACCTTGGGGTTCAAGGTGCTCACCACACATCTAGATAAGTTCCCTAAGGGGTCTAGTTTCCAAAATGGTGTCACTTGTGGGGGGTTTCCACTGTTTAGGCACATCAGGAGCTCTCCAAACGCAACATGGCGTCTGCTAATTATTCAGACAAATTTTACATTCAAAAAGTCTAATGGCGCTCCTTCCTTTCCGAGCCCTGCCGTGCGCCCAAACAGTGGTTTTCCCTCACATATGGGGTATCAGCACGCTCAAGAGAAATTGCACAAAAAATTTTGGGGTCCATTTTTTTCCTGTTACCCCTGTGAAAATAAAAAAAATTGGGTCTAAAGTAACATTGTTGTGAAAAAAGTTAAATGTTAATTTTTTTCTTCCACATTCCAAAAATTTCTGTGAAGCACCTGAAGGGTTAATAAAGTTCTTAAATGTGGTTTTGAGCACCTTGAGGGGTGCAGTTTTTAGAACGGTGTCACTTTTGGGTATTTTCTGTCATAAAGACCCCTCAAAGTGACTTCAAATATGATGTGGTCCCTAAAAAAATGTTTTTGTAAATTTTGTTGGAAAAATGAGAAATCGCTGGTCAACTTTTAACCCTTATAGCTCCCTAACAAAAAAAAATTTTGGTTCCAAAATTGTGCTGATGTAAAGTAGACATGTGGGAAATGTTATTTATTAAGTATTTTGTGTGACATATTTCTCTGATTTAAGGGCTTAAAAATTCAAAGTTTGAAAATTGCAAAATTTTCAAAATTTTCGCCAAATTTCCGATTTTTTCACAAATAAACGCATGTGATATCAAAGAAATTTTACCACTATCATGAAGTACAATATGTCACGAAAAAACAATCTCAGAATCAGGGGGATCCGTTGAAGCGTTCCAGAGTAATTGCTTCATAAAGTGACAGTGGTCAGAATTGAAAAAATTGGCCTGGTCACGAAGGCAAAAACAGGCTCTGGTGCGAAGTGGTTAAAGGAGGATCAGTGTCCTATTCTACATTAAAGGCTGGAGTTCAGTTTTTCACATATGGAGCCATGATTTATCAATCTTTACTGGACATGGAACAGCTGTTTAGGAGGAACACCGCTCCAACATCCTTCATAAGGAGAAAGCATCTCTTTAGGATTAGAACGTATGGACATCGTACAAAACTATTACTTCTCATGCCCCTTCTACGAACCGGAGCAGAGATTGCTAACAGAGGGTCTTATAATGGACATTCTGGGTCCATCAGGGTAAACCTATTAAATCTCTGGCACATAATATATTTTCCCTATTTTTTATCCACTGAAAGTAAAACTAAGGCCATGTTCACATGCAGCGTTTTTTTCATGCACATTAAAAGCTGCGTTTTACAGCACCAGCAAAGCTATGAGATTTCAATGAGATTTCAGAAATCTCATGCACGCGCTTGTTTTGTACACTATATTTCGCAGCATTTTTTTTCACCCACATAAAGCAATGAGAAAGTGAAAAAAAGGCTTAAAAAATGCAACAGTGTATTTCCAATGTTTTGGTCAGTAAAACTAACTTTATTAACCCCTTCGCGACATATGACGTATATTTACATCATATGTCGTGCCCTACCTTTGATGCGAGCTCACATTTTTCTCCACACAAGACAGCTGATTTAATCAGCTATCACATGCCTTTAACAGCCGCGAGTGGATCAGAGTGCCACCTGCAGCTGTTAACCAGTTAAATCCAGCTGTCAATGTGACAGTGGGATTTAACAAGTGTAGGTTGGAAGAAAGTCATAAATCCCATCCATCGGGGCCCCTGTCACGTGATTGCAGGGCGCCGATGGATTGCCATGACCGCAGAAGTCTTGTGAACGCTAGCCCGCGATCAAGTCTCCTAAGGGGAATATTAAATAAATTCAAAAAAGATAAATGTAAAAATATGAAAAGAAAAAAAAATTATTGGACATTTCTGAACGCAGCGATGCTAATCAATAAAAATATTAAATAGATTAATCCGATTGGTAAACTGTGTAACAAGAAAAAAAATATTGAACCGCCAGAATTACATTTTTTTTTTGAGCCGCCAAAACAATGCAATTAAAGGTGATCAAAACATCACATCTACCCCATAATGGAATCAATAAAAACGTCAGCTCAGGGCACAAAAAATAAGCCATCACCTAGCTCCAGATCCCGAAAAATGGCGACAAATGCAAAAAATGTTTTTCATACAAATTTCAAGAATTTTTTTTTTTCCACCACTTAAAAAATAAACTATACATGTTCGGTATCTGTGTACTCCTACTGACCTGGGAAATCATTTTGCCAATTCAGTTTTACCATATAGTGAACATGGTAAATAAAAAAAAAGCAAAAAACAATTGTGGAATTGCACTATTTTTGCAATTTCACCACACTTGGATTTTTTTTCCCCGTTTTCCAGGACACTATATAATAAAATCAATGGTGCCATTCAACAGTCCAACAAAAACACAAGCGCTCATACAGCTATATTGATGTAAATATAGAAAATTTGTGGTTCTTGGAAGAAGGGGAGGAAACAGTGGGAAAAAAATGGAGAATGACCATGGAGTGAAGGGGTTAAACATGTACTGTAGACAAAGCACACACGTAATCCACACCCAAAAACACAGCAAAAAATGTGACAAAAAAACCCCCAAAACAACGAAAACGGGCATTTTGAAAACAGCATTTCTACTGCCAAGAGAGCAAAAATGCTGTGTGTGTGTAAGGGGGAAGACCGGGGTGTAAGTACTTTCAGAACGAGGGATCTGAAACTGCCGGGGCCGTGCCTCTGGTTGTAGGGGGAAGACAGACTGCGAGCACAGGAGTCAGGTGACCGGGGAGCTGGGGGCGTGTCTAGGAAGAGGGAGAAAAATGAGGTTTGCGCGGGAAAGCAGGCAGTTGACAGTTGGAGTGAAGCCCGACTAGAGGGAGAAGAGACACAGGGTCCGTGGAGCCGAGCAAGTGAGGTGCAGTGTTATGGACTAGGGGCTCAGCGGGTCAAACCGGAGACCGCCTGCTGCCGCCAGAAGACGGAGCATTGTTTAGGCGGGGAAGCCAGAAGAAAACACTGGCATCAGCCGGCAACTGCCTTGTGGGGAACAAGAGTCAGCTAAGTGTAAAACTGCCGATTACAAACCGTTTCGACTCTGCTACATCTAGCCAAACACTGGATTGTCGGTTATAGCCTGTTACCTACCTCCCTTGTTGTCCCCATATGTCCCCTGTTACTCCCTGCGTGGAGATTGACCCTGTTACAATAAATCCCTCCTGCTTATTAACCCTGTACTAGCTGCTCTGTTCCCGTGTCACTGCATCTAAAGTACCTGTGTCACATTTGGCGTAGTCGGCAGGATGCAGTCTTTAGACACAGACACTGCAGATCAGTCCATCCTGGGAGGCCCTAGATCTAGCTTGCCGCTGGGGGCCATGCTCAGCAATCTCCCAAAGTTCACCGGGGACAATATGATGCTGTGGGACTAGGCTGAGAGAGTTAGGAGTATGTTACGTATGCATCCGATGACCCCAGCTATGCAAGCCGAAATAGCCCTACTGTCCCTGGACGGCGAGGCCCGGCACTCCGTGATTTACCGCCCTCCCCATGACCGGGATACTGTAGAAAAAGTGGTGCGGATATTGGAGGAGATGCATGGGGATCCCACCAATGTAGGAGAGCTGAGGATACGGCTGTTTCACCAAGTGCAGCAGGAGGGGGAGACTGTGACGCAGTATGTTAATGCATTACAGAGAGTGCATGCCTATATCACTAGAAAAGACGACATGGGGAATTTTGGAATGGGCCCCCCTGACGTGATCTTAAGGGACCAATTTGTGGCAGGCCTCAGAGATGTGCAGCTGAAGCAGTCCTTGCGGGAGCGCCTGCGCGCTAACCCAAATAGGACTTTTCTAGAAGTGGGGGCGGAGGCACGTGTGAGAGCAGGAGGTGGGGGTGGCGGCCCTGGCAGGGATGGTCCGGAGTAACGAGGTACCCACCCCGCCTGCAGCTGAACTGGAATGGGCTCAAGAGATGCGAAAGGAGATGCGGGGTGAATGGTCCAGTCTCAAGAAGACCCCTGCACCGACACCAGAGATACCCGGATCAATTGCCCCAGTCAGGGAAAGAATTGAATTCAGGCCTCGCCCTGCAGGAGAGTTCCGTAGAGGAGTGAGGCCGCCCTACACAGACACGACTTGCTGGAAGTGCGAAGACGCAGGACATTACGCCAGGGGCTGTGCTAGCCGAGGGCGGCCCCTGTCGCGGCAGCCGTTAAACGGGATCCGTGTTTGGGGGACACAGCCCGGAGCCTAAGGAAGGGGAAAGAAAAAGAGGAAGTCTCAAGGACCTAGTTTCACCAGCCTGACTGTCTGGGCCGAAATAAGCGGTCGGGCTGTTCACTGCCTGATTGACACGGGATCCCAGATGACAGATACGATGACAGAAGCCTACTTTCAATAGCGATTTCCAGAGATAGCACGGCCTGAATGGGGACCAGTAATTAGACTCACGGCAGCTAATCAATTACCTATCCTGGTCGCAAGGGTGGTATGGATGAAGATCCGAGTGTGTGGGAAAAAAACTGGGGTCGTCTTGGTCGAGGGGGGAACCGGAAGTGGACCCCCGGAATGAATGTGCTGAAAGAGATCGGGCAAATCCTGATTAGTGAGCCGAAGGAGATTCCTCTAGACCAGTGGGACCCACGAGCTCCCCAAAGGAGGGTTTTCCAACAATTAATCAGAGCCGCCCAGGCTCAGGAGATGTCGAGTGAAGGGAAGGTCCTGGGGAAAATAAGTAGTACCAGCAGCTACGGCACTCACCTTACCACCAGGACAAACCGTACTCACGTTACCCGCACAGGCCTGCACACCTCTTGGGGGGGGGGCGACACCGATTTATCTTGACAATATAATTGTCTATGCCGCCACCTTCAAGGAGCACCTCCAGCGACTGGAGCAAGTACTGAGTCGCCTACAGAGTAATGGCCTAAAGGTGAAGCCACAGAAGTGCCATCTGTTCCGCAAACAGATCGAATATCTCGGTCATACTGTGTCCGGTGAAGTAGTCAGGCCCACCCAGGAAAAGGTTGCCGCCGTACAGGAGTGGCCTACCCCGAAGAAGACAGTGAAGGACGTTTCGGGCCTTCCTGGGACTTGCCGGGTACTACGGAAGATTCGTGAAGAACTTCACTCGCATAGCCAACCCATTGCTGGAGCTACTTAAGGGAGTGCCGGCGGGCTCCAAGAATCGAGCGATTTGGTGGGGAAGAAGCTAGGAAGAGGCCTTCCGTGCCCTAAAAGTGGCCCTGACCGAGGCCCCAAAACTTGCCTATGGGGATTTCTCCCAACCATTCATTCATACTCCACACTGAAGGGAACCGTGTTATCCCAAGTACAGGAGAAGAAAGAGCGCGTGATTGCGTACGCCAGCCGCTCCCTTCACGACTCAGAGGAACCCAGATAATTATAGCTCTTTCAAATTAGAGTTGCTGGCTCTGGTTTGGGCAATGACCGAAAAGTTCGCAGAGCATTTGTTCGGGTCCGAAGTACTGGTGAGAACAGATAACAACCCGCTGGCTCACCTGGAGAATGCGAAATTGGGGGCCCTGGAGCAGCGGTGGGTGGCCCGCATGGCCAGGTACCGGTATAAGATCGCCTACCGGTCTAAGACAGAGAATACTCACGCCGACGCCCTCTCCAGAGTGACATATGAACATGATCCTGATCATGACCACGATGAATATTTGGAGACGGATGAGGTCCCTAGCTTCCGAAGCTTCGTGGGACTGCTGGTCGCGGCGCTGGGACAGATCAGAGAGATGTCGGAAGAACAAGGGCTAGGGCAGCCAAGAGATGACTGGGTCCGACTTCAACAGATTGACAGAGAAGTTGCCCAATTACGTCAATGGGGGGCTTTGAGACAGGTACCCAGTCGAGAGGAGAGGAGTACCCTGTCCCCGGGGGTGCTGAAAATGCTGGGACAATGGGAGAGACTTTGTTTGCGAGACGGGCTGCTGTACCGACGGGTACAGCTACTGCGAGAGTTCGGGATCACCTGGCAAGTCGTGATCCCAGAGAAGTTGGTCGGAATAGTGGCTAAGGAGGCTCATGAACGAGGGGCTCACTTCGGACCAGAGAAGACATTTCAGTGGTTGCAGAGGCTGGTGTATCACCCACGACTGCGAGCAAAAATAGAAGACACTTGTCGAAGATGTCGGAGCTGTGAGCTGGTTAAGCCCCCGGAGCAGCAGGTCCCCATACAATCCACTGTGACTTCTGCCCCCTTGGAGGTGCTGATGATCGACTATTTGACTGTTGCGCATCTCGGGTATGAACATTGCCTAGTAATGACAGACCGCCACAAAGTTTGCGGTGGTGACCCTGACCAGAGACCAGACCGTCGAATCAACTGCGCAGGCCTTCTGCCGAGACTTCATTCGGGTGTACGGCTGCCCAAAGAGGATCCATTCCGATCAAGGCGCCTGCTTCCAGGGCCGGGTGATGGAAGAGCTGCGCCGGTTGTACAAGATTGAGAAGACACGGACCACTCCTTACCACCCTCAAGGAAATGGGACCTGTGAACGCTTTAATCGGACACTGATCCAAATGCTCCGCACGTTGGAGGAAGATCGGAAGGTACGATGGCCTGAGTTTGTGGCCGAGCTGGTGTGGGTCTACAACAACCGAGTGAATAGTACGACGGAGTTCACTCCTTATACCTTATTGTTCGGGCGAAAGGGGCGAGAGATTACGGAGTTAGAGCTGGACCCCGAGGAGGACTACCCACGGATGGGGAGGTCTTCCTGGGTCCGGGAACACCGGCATTGACTGCAGACCCTCCAACAGTTGATACAACGAAAGTTTCGGGAGCTCAAACATCATGAGACATTGCTTCTTCGAGGGACAGCTCTGAGGCCCGGGAAGTGGGTGTTGGTTCGAGCCCCGGGGCAAACTGAGTAGGCGGTGGGAACGGACCCTGCACCGAGTGAAGCGCAGGTTGGCGCTGAAGGACCTGAGCATGAAATTCAACCCGAGGGGGCTGAAGGAGCCCCTACCAGAGTGGTTCATCGTAGTATGCTGCGGCCTTGTCTGTCTAAAGATGACAAGGATGAAGAAGGATCACCTGCTTCTAGAGAGGATCCTGTCACAGTTGCCCCAAGCCACGATGTGGATGAAGAATTGTTGATTCTACCTCCGAGCCCCAGCACTCGATTACCTGCAGTCCCCAGTGCAGGCGGCGAGGGAACAACATCAGTTGAAGCCACCGGGCAGGCGGAGATTGGGAATCCAAGTGACCCTGCACCCCCCCATCGGTCAAACTGAGTTACGCCGGTCAGAACGGACAACAGCAAGAGTGCCTCCTCACCGTTACGAACAAGATCAATTTATATGGCAACGTATCGTCCAGGAAGTCCAAAAATGTGAACGTTTGGTGAAGGAACTCTCGCCCGTGGAATGGCAAGTTAAAGGACAGCGGGAGTGTAAGGGGGAACACCGGGGTGTAAGTACTTTCAGAACGAAGGATCCGGAACTGCCGGGGCCGTGCATCTGGTTGCAGGGGAAAGAGACTGTGAGCACAGGAGTCAGGTGACCGGGAAGCTGGGGGCGTGTCCAGAGCGAGAGCGCAGGAGTCAGGTGACCGAGGAGCTGGGGGCGTGTCCAGGAAGAAGGAGAAAAAGGAGGTTTGCGCGGGAAAGCAGGCAGTTGACATTGGGAGTCAAGCCCGACTAGAGGGAGAAGAGACGCAGGGTCCGTGGAGCCGAGCAAGTGAGGTGCAGTGTGTTATGGACTAGGGGCTCAGCGGGTAAAACCGGAGACCGCCCGCTGCCGCCAGAAGACGGAGCACTGTTTAGGCGGGGAAGCCAGAAGAAAACAACACTGGCATCAGCCGGCAACTGCCTTGTGGGGAACAAGAGTCAGCTAAGTGTAAAACTGCCGATTACAAACCGTTTCGACTCTGCTACATCTAGCCAAACACTGGATTGTCAGTTATAGCCTGTTACCTGCTACTTCCCTTGTTGTCCCCATATTTCCCGTTACTCCCTGCGTGGAGATTGACCCTGTTACAATAAATCCCTCCTGTTTATTAACCCTGTACTGGCTGCTCTGTGTTTCTGTGTCACTGCATCTAAATTACCTGTGTCACATGTGAACGTAGCCTAAGTTCCCAATGCATGAATAAGGGCTCTCAAATCAATAGGGAAGGAGAACAGAAAGAAACTGCATTTAATAAAACTGAAATAAGCCTTGATATTTTAGCCCAGTTGCCCATTATAAGTACAAGAATGCATATTGGGTAGAAAGCTAGTACGTCACCTGCCTCCCAGTATCCCTCACAGACATGGTGATAAAATACTCACTAGAACAATGTAGCTTCACTGGAGGAAGGCAGAGCTCTTTGGCAATATCGGTATTCTTGATGGTCATTGCCTCATCAACCTATCAAATGATACAAGATTACTGATGAGAATATTTTGCATTAGCAAATTTGTTTTTCTTCATCAAGGTCACTAACAAGATGTGAATATCCAAGGAGGCGAGGGAAAGGGGCGGGGGGTGGACACCTCTAAATGATACACAAAAGTGAAATATAAAAAGAGCCAATAATAATTACCGTTTTGCCCTTCACCCATTCAGTAGCCAAAGAGCTGGAAGCAATTGCAGAACCACAGCCAAATGTTTTGAACCTGGCATCGACAATTTTTCCATTTGCATCCACTTCAATCTGCAAGATGAAGAATATCAGTTACCGTATATCTCTTATAAAAAGTAACAAAGAAGGTGAAAAGTAATATGCACCAATTAAAACATCAACTAATTGCGCTAAAAACAAAAACCCTCACAGATCCATCGACAAAATTAAAAAGGTGTCAAAAGGAAAACAACGTTATACATTTGGCATCGTCAAAAATTGTACTGACCCCACAGAATAAAAGGTAACCCAAATATTGCAGACACACAAATACAATCTTAAGTGACCCTGGGCATATTATATAATCCCATTTTAGGGACAAGAAGTGCAATCTGGTGCCAGCAAGAAACATTTACTGCTGAATTACACCTAGCAGTGCTCACTGCCCTGCATTGTGTAACAGGACGTACACACGAGATACAAACCTGCAGTTTCATAACATCTCCACACGCTGGCGCACCCACTAAGCCCGTTCCAACATTCTTGGCGTTCTTGTCAAGAGAGCCAACATTCCGTGGGTTCTCATAGTGGTCAACAACCTGTTAACATACAAGTAGAGAACGCGTTATTGAATGAAGGTCAAAGGAGTTTTCCCTGCCCTTGACTGGAAACATTGTAGCTTTGCCAACTTGTTACGCAGTAAATATTAGAACTCAAGGCCTGAACTACACAAGCAAAAAAATATATAAATAACAATTAGAATTCAAATACAAAAAAAAAATAATTCACAGATATAGGAAGAATGGGGGGTGGAGGGGGAGAATAAGGACATAAACACTAAAGACTCCCAGAGGTCCCCTTTGCTGCTCTAGGAAAGGTTTCAGGGGCAACTTAGATTGAGGCTGTGTGCCCACTATGCGCTTTTTAAGCGTTTTCGCAGCGGCAATTCCACTGCAGAAAAGCTTAAAAAACACTTGGTAGAAGGTCTGCCATGTGCCCTAATGATAATCCGCATGTGCTGTGCACATGCCGTGGTAATTTCCGCTGCGGATTATCATTGCGGAAAAATCCGCAGCACTACCAATTATTTTGCGGAATCGCGGTGTTTTCGCCGCCACTGACTTTCATTGGACCATATGACATCCGCATCACTGCATCTGTACATGCGGATAACATGCCGATATCATGCGGTTCAATGTGCGGATGGTACCCGGGTCTGGAGAAGAGGAGACTCTCCTCCGGACCCGGGTACCATAATACCTGTAAAAAAAAAAAGAATAAAATAAAAAATATACATTATACTTACCTTCTTGTTGGCCCCCGGTGTCCTTGTCCTGGCTTGCCGGCAGCTCGCGGTAGACTAAAAAGGACCTGCGGTGACGTCATTTAATCATGTGACGGGTCACGCGACCACTGACGTCGGCGGTCTTACACAGACTTTCTGGCATGATGTGCAAATATTAAACAGAGCAACCCTGCAGCTTTATTTAAACTAACTACCAGAGATATAGGATAAAAGTCAGGCCAAACCATATATAAAGACTGCAGCTTATCTATTGCCATCATATTCAATCTCAGCTTTCACATGATGCCTGACTCAATATCCTAGGTACAAGCACTCGTCAGCTATGTGACCATGATCAGGCTATAGCAGCGCTTTGGACGCAGCATATTTTCGCTGCATCCGATCCCACATGTAAATCCGCATGTTTTCACTGAATACATGCAGAGTTATCGCATCCTATACATTCTATTGTGGAAATTTCTGTTGCGGAGATGCTAGTTGACAGGATGCGGCTCGTAAATCCACAACGTGAGTTTACGTGGCGTCAAATAGAAGCACAATGGGCATGGGATTTCTATAAATCCCATCCACTGTGTTACTACTGTACAACGCAGTGTTTTAGATGCAGGGCATGTGAGCTGCATCCAAAACGCTGCTAGTACAGACCATGGGCACATACCACGAGTCAGGGCAGCAGGGAATCAAGTTTTGCTTCTTACTTATGCCATATGGATTGAGGTGAACGCTGCAAATTACGTCAGATTAAAGGATCTACAGTGACTCCAGGGGAATACAGGAACATTGCATCGTTATGACCATCTTAACCCCTTCGCAACCCTTGATGTACCCATACGTCATGGTCGGATAGGGGTTCTAGACCGTAGATGTATGGGTGTGCCTGAGCAATCGCCGAGAGCTTGGCTGCGATATGGCTGCCTCGGCCAGGAGCGGTGCCCGCACCCAGCTGTTTAGCCCTCTAAATGCTGCAATCAATATCGATCACCACATTTGGGATGCTAGGAGATGAAGGGAGCTCCCTCTCACATCCGATCGGTGGCATCGTGAAGGCCCGATCATTATCATGGCAAGCAGAGGTCGTCATGACCACCTCCGGGTCAGCCAGCTACAGCAAGCCTGTTAGACCATGCCAGGAGCATGGTTTAAATGGCTTCTGTCAGCGTAACACTGACAGGTATAATGCAATGCAATACATTATATCAGTGATCAGACTAATAAAAGTCCAATAGAGGGACTAAGTAAAAATAAAAAATTGTAGGAAAACTTAAATATAACAATAAAAAAAATGAAAAATATTATACCAATAGGTAAATTCATGCAAATAAAAAGTACACATTTGGTATCGTCATGTCCAGAACAACCCGACCTATAAAATTGTCGCACTAGTTAACTTCTTCAGTGAACACCATTAAAAAAAAAAAAAAAGTGGCAAAATAACTATGCTTTTTCATCATAATGACGAATAAAACCCGATCAAAAAGTTGAATGTAAATAAAAATGGTACTGCTGAAAACATCATCTTGTCCCACAAAAAACGAGCTGCCATACAGCTTCATCAGCGGAGAAATAAAAAAGTTACAGCTCTCAGAATAAGGCGATGCAAAAATAATAATTTTTTATATAGAATAGTTTTTATTGTGTAAAAGCAGCAAAGCAAAAAAAAAAATGATATAAAAGTGGTATCTCAGTAATCGTACTGACTTGAAGAATAAAGCTCTTATCACTTTTACCACACGGAACGGCATAAAAAAAAAACGTGGGCATGGTCGATGTCATAGAAATATTAAGAATTTCTCCCAAACCGCTCTCCCCCCACCTCTCCCTTATTGACCATCAGTGTAAAAGAAGCTCTATGCAAATCGCAGCACACAGGAGAGGTGACAAACTCAAGTGGCACATGTCTGTGATAAATATACACGTAGGTGAGAAAGATGCAGTTCCTGGCTTCAAAAGCATTCTCTCTCATCCCCAGGGCATCCCCCTTTTGCGTAACAAATCTACAGTCTGGCCAGCACGACACTAAATATGGAATATCGGAAGTTCTATGCTTCCGATTATAATGGGACACATTTTTAGTGGCAGGGTGAGCTAAGGAACAATATGCATAATTTTCTGTAGCTGTATGACCCTACAGTGAGCTGTAATGCAAAAGTACACAGATTAAACAACCGCAGTCACTTCATGTCTAGCCTCTAAAGAAAGGTAAATTTGAAACAAAAAATATGGCGTCACTACCCACGCGAGGTCATCCCAGGGGATGCTGTGGACAGGTTCCAGCTTCAGCATAAAAGACCCAGCTGAAGATGGTTCCATACTCATGCTGGGAGGATATATTTTATATAGCATGGGTCACGGTCGATAACAGTCAAATCAATTGGAACGCCTCCCCTCCAGCTTAACTGAATCGTCTCTGCGATCTCTTTAATCCCATTTTATTTGTGTAACTATATATTCTGTATTGTAATGTCTCCTTTTGTAAAAACCTTTGTATGTTTTTCATAAACACTGCCACCCTTTTGGATTAAATATAAAATTTAATAGTTTGTTCCTTCTGTCCTGTAATCGTTCCTCCCCCGAAGCCATATACGTTAATAGAAAGCAGGCATTTGATCAGGCCTGTATTATATTTCAAATCTGGTCGGTGGTGGCAGCAAATAATATTAAAGTGGGCCATCAGTGATAGTATAGGGCATAAACATATTCCATGTGTTGGAAGGCAGTGTGTATGCCATACGCTCACTGCTAGCTTGCTGATAGCTACTTAGTGAGAACTGCCTGCAGCCTTCTATATTGATCGCCGGCCAATCGTGCAATTGCCCGGCTGACAGGGGGGCAGCAGAGAGTTGTTTGCTCAAGAGATCACAGTGGGTGGACTGAGGAATCAGGATCATGTGAATTCTTGACAATCGACTACAGGCTGTGGGCTCTCTCCATTCAAGTGTATGGAGAGAGGCCGCACCCACTGGCTGGGAGTATGTATAAATCATACCCACCCTTGGGTCTAGGTCAGAAACCGGAGAATCACTGAAGCACCCAGTGCCTGCGCTGGGGGGATTCATAAGTCTGCAGTCACACAAAGTGATTGCAGACTTATAGATTTGGACCGGGCAACCCGTTTAAGGGCATAAAAATTCAAAGTTTGAAAGTTGCTAAATTTTCAATCTTTTTGTCACATTTTTTATATTTTCATAGATAAACGCAAATCATATATGCCAAAAATGTTTTGCCTGTTATCAAAATGCACCACTATCATGAAGTACAATTTGTGATGAAATACCAATCTCAGAATCAGTGGGATCCGTTGAAGAGTTCCAGAGTTATTACCTCAAAGTGACATCTTGTCAGAATTGAAAAAACTGGCCTGGTCAAGAAGGTGAAAACAGGCTGGGGGGGTGAAGAAGTTAATCATGAATAACCAGTATTTGTGCACTGTTACAATTGAGTTGGGTGTGTGGTTTTTTTCTAAACACTTTTAAAAAACGCAATTTAAACAAAGATTTTCCAGGCAACAAAAGAGATACAGGGATAGTTTAAGATTACAAAAAGAATGCACTCACATGTGGTGACCATCTTGGAGATGGGACTACATTCCGGTCCCTCCCATTTCTTAAAGGGGTATTCTCAAGATTGGAAGTTATCCCCTATCCATAGAATGGGGGACTACTTCTTGATCGCTGGAGGTCTGACCACTGGGACCATGATGATCCCAACGACCAGGACTCTGATGTCCACTTATGAAGGTAGTGATTATGAGCACTGCCGTTATTATTCACTCTTAAAGGGAACATGTCACGTCCTAGTTGCTATGTATACTGCCCCCATTGGTTTGTTCCGGACCAATCAGCGACACGGAATTTCAGAACAAGATGGCGGCCGTTAGCGGCTCATCTGCCGCACGGAGGTCAGCGGCGATGCAGCCGGGAGATGACCGGCGCTAGCCGGTCATCTCCCGGCTGCTCGCAGCGTAAGTACCCGCACAGGCAGCGCCGCTCCCCGGTGCGGCCGCGACCAATCAGCGATATTGGCGCGAAATTTAAAACACTGCTGTCCTGAATTTAAAGTAGTGCACAACCCATTTAAACACTGCTTCGCTGATTAGTCGCGCCCGGTCGGCCGCATACATATTCTAGAATACCCGATGCGTTAGAATCGGGCCACCATCTCGTGATTTTATAACCTTATATACACTTTGTCCTGCCTGCTGTATTCAGTCATAGGGGTGTGATTCTCTCATTCAGTCACTGCTGGCGCCACCCATGTATTTAAATACTGGTCCAGGCAAGCGCTATTATTGTGGGGTGTGTGCGCATTTGTACATGTGTGGCCGCGGGGCCCGCGCAGTGAGTCTGTGTAGTTTGCAGCTTTACTGCGCATGCGCTGTGACGCTCTATTCCCCACGCAGTGAAGACTGACCAATGGAGAAACATTCTCTCCACCTCAGAGAAAAACGGATCCAACTCTAATCAGAGTCTAAGTAGCATAATGGAGGGGCAACAGTGGGACCCTGCCTGCCTGCGGATCTCTGGTCCCACCAAGTGCAGCCTCGGTATAGAAGTCCTCTACCCCAGGAGCAGGCAGTGCGGTCAGGGCAGGTGGAGGACACTGCACACTCAGGAGCCCAATATACACTATGCCTTTCAGGCACAGGCCCGACAGAAAACACAGCTGCGCTGCACTGAGAATCCCGGATATAGGGGACCAGCAGCAGCCGCCTGACAGTCCCCTGCCATAGGCACCGCCAGCAGCCTCAGCACGGTACAATGGCCGGTTACCTGACAGGACACAGCTCCTGTCCTCCCCCAGCCGCTCAGCGGTGACCTCCCCTCACACCGTGTAACACAGCCGTGCAATGTACGCTACCTTCTTGTGATAGGCAGCACACGGGACTCGGAACTCTGGCGCCACACACCTACTCCACACGGAGCAAAACAGCCGTCCCACTCCAGCCATTGCGTCTGTCCAGCAGTCAAGACGGCAGAGATGGCGGCGCGCTGACGTTGCTGTGTACGGAAGTCACGTGGCCCGCTCGCTCACAGCAGCCTGAAGCGCGGAGCCTGCTGTGCTGTGCTGTCACGTGATGGGGGCGTGATCTGTGTTATGCAAGGACACATGGTGCTGGTTATGTGCCAGACTAGAGAGCGACTGTGAGGGAAAGGGCTGACTGACATCTCTAGTCAGATCTCTGGTCTGCTGCACAGTGGGCTATGCGATCAAGGGGGAAGGAGGATCTGTCAGCACAGCAGACTGTGCAATGGAGGGAGAGGAGGATCTGACAGCACAGCAGACTATGCAATGGAGGGAGAGGAGGATCTGACAGCACAGCAGACTATGCAATGGAGGGAGAGGAGAATCTGACAGCACAGCAGACTATGCAATGGAGGGAGAGGAGGATCTGACGGCACAGCAGACTATGCAATGGAGGGAGAGGTGGATCTGACTGCACAGCAGACTATGCAATGGAGGGGAAGGAGGATCTGACAGCACAGCAGACTATGCAATGGAGGGAGAGGAGGATCTGACAGCACAGCAGATCATACACTGGAGGTAGAGGAGGATCTGATAGCACAGCAGACTATGCAATGGAGGGGAAGGAGGGTCTGACAGCACAGCAGATCATACACTGGAGGGGGAAGGAGGATCTGACAGCACAGCAGACTATGCAATGGAGGGGGAAGGAGGTTCTGATAGCACAGCAGACTATGCAATGGAGGGGGAAGGAGGATCTGATAGCACAGCAGATCATACACTGGAGGGAGAGGACGATCTGATAGCACAGCAGACTATGCAATGGAGGGGGAAGGAGGTTCTGATAGCACAGCAGACTATGCAATGGAGGGGGAAGGAGGATCTGACAGCACAGCAGACTATGCAATGGAGGGGAAGGAGGATCTGACAGCACAGCAGATCATACACTGGAGGGAGAGGAGGATCTGACAGCACAGTAGGCTATGCAATGGAGGGGGAAGGATGATCTGACAGCACAGCAGACCATACAATGGAGGGGGAGGGGGATCTCTCAGCACAACAGATCATACAATGGAGGAGGATCTGACAGCACAGCAGATCATACAATGGAGGGGGAGGAGGCGCTGACAGTACAGCAGACTATACAATGGAGGGGGAGGAGGATCTGACAGCACAGCAGGTTATATAATGGAGGAGGAGGAGGAGGATCTGTCAGCACAGCAGATCATACAATGGAGGGGGAGGAGGCGCTGACAGTACAGCAGACTATACAATGGAGGGGGAGGAGGATCTGACAGAACAGCAGGTTATACAATGGAGGGGGAGGAGGATCTGACAGTACAGCAGGGTATACAATGGAGGGGGGATCTAATTGTTGTGCAAGCGATGCCAAGTTTTGCAGCTTTTAAAAATGGCACAAATGATGAATTAGCTGAAAACATCTGTAAACTCCAGACCCTACCCACAACAGCGAACACATAAAATAAACTTAAAGCATCACTCTAGCGTCTTTTTTATCGCAACGCTGGAGTTGTGCTTTAAATGTAAGTCCACTGTCATATACTCACCCTCCACGGTTTATGGCACAGCTGCCGTCTGTCTCCTGTGAAAAGTGACCTGTTCACAGTTTCAGTGTTTAATGGAGCGGTGCGGAGGTCACTTTTCAATACAAGTCTATGAGAGCCTCGTTCTGGCCTCATATACTTGTACTGAGAGCATGTGATCAGAGATTCTGACTTCCGGCTCACAAAATGGCACCATGGGACCGGAGCGGTGCTGAAAACTGGGGAAGACACCACTCCAGCGCTGGAGTGATTGTGACGACACTGGGGTCTGTGGGTGCTCTTGTCTGCTTACCCGACTGTCTTTAGAAAGACTGCATATGGACCAGGGCTCATACCATTGAATGCCCGCTCTCTTTTACGGTGGGCAGGACACTACTCAGACAACACAGGGGGATGGTACACTGTGGCAATTTATCAAACCAGACGCAGAGATCCCATTTTTATAGTTCACATTAATTCACAATGCTCGAATATCCACAGCTCATCCCCCCAATATTGGCTGGCAAACACCCTACAATGGTACTTAACATATCTAGCAAACATCCATTGTTCAGAGTCCCTGTATTGCAAAACTGGCAGACAATACGTTGTAAGAGCTGATATAAGATGTGAATAGCAGCCATTCATCAATTACCAATTATCAGCTCAAGTGATCAGCATTCAGGTTTATACGAACAATAGTCTGTGTTGAGCAACCAAAGAACACAAGTTCAAAAGTCAACATAACAATAAAGGTGTATTTCTCCTGGCCTATGGAACGTATGTGGCATAATTAAGAAGAAAAGCTGTGTCGTCACAGGGGTGCTTTAAATAAAAGGTGCAAATTAAATTAAAAATTGCAAATAAAAAACACCAACAGCTAGAGAAAAGGCTCTAATGCGATAATGAATTGGGCCCATCATATTTATTCTTCTATTTGACCTGTTGTGCAACTTTTTTTGCACAAAAAGTCACAATCTGCTAAAATGTCACAAAATTTCCACCATAATTTTAGATGTATGTGAAAACACTCAAAGAAGGTGTAATGCAGCAGCTTGCTAGCATTACTGTAAATGGTCCAGGATGTGTTTTACCTGACCATGTACCTTCCCCTTTAACTGACTGGTCATATGACCGTGACATCACACAGGTCCTTATGCACACAGTTAAGGTCCTGTCAGTATGTGTGTGTGTGCACGGGATGCATATATAAACCTTGCTTGATGGGAGACAGGTGTGTTCTGTGAGAGGCATGAGGCCTGTTCCGTGTGTGTGTGTGTGTGTGTGTGTGTGTGTGTGTGTGTGTGTGTGTGTGTGTGTGTGTGTGTGTGTGTGTGTGTGTGTGTGGCACTGTTTGTGTGAGGCCTGGCAGCCTGAAAGGTTGAGCCTGGATCCTATGAGTGGATGCTAGTGGCCTTGGAAGGCAGAGGCTTGCTGAAGAGTCCTGAAAGGCGCAGGCTGGAAATGAGTGAAAACATACCAGTAGCCTTCGAAGGTACGAGGGCTGGAGACCCCCACCTGGGAAGCCTAAAAGTGAAAGTGGTGGCAAACTAAACCTGGAACCGTTAAGACCCTGCAAAAGGTAAAAGTGGTACGTTATATGGACATTGTGATATATGGACATTGTTATAGTTTGCTGAAGCCAAGTGGGCATAGCTGCCACTGGAAAGGCTCGCGGACATTATGTGTGTGAACATTGGTTTATGATAACATAATAAACTGCTGTATTGAGAAAATACCGGAAGGACATTGCACGTGTGCTTAATTTACCCGGTGCAGTGAGTATCCCCCCCCCAGTATGATGACTAGCGCTGCCTTACAAAGGGCAGAAGGGATTGGAGTACATTTGTGTAAAAATTTAGCAACATTTTAGAGGCGCATGTAACTTTTTGCTCCAAAAAATTGGACAAAAATAAAGAGCGTTTTTTTTTTTTTTTGTGCAAAATTCATGAACTACGTGCGCTATTTTGATTAATTTGATGCACAAATGGTCTGCAAATATCACAAGACATAAAAAGAAAAGTGACTTAAAATACCAGAAATGAATGGGGGCCAATGTTTTTATTTTTTAACCCCTTCCCGACCCGTGTCACACCGTTTGTGACATGGAAAACAGTTCCTTCCCGACCCGTGTCACACCGTCTGTGACATGGAGGGAAAGAGCCCCTGCAGCGCCTGCGAGCGGGGTCACTCAGGTGTCACAGTTGCTGATGCAACTAGACAACCTGAAGTTGACCCCAGGGGGGGTGGATTAACCCCCCCGTGCCTGGGACCCCTCCGATTGGTAGTTTCATTTTCACTTTTAGTGAAACTGCCAATCGGAATGAATGAAACATTTCACCAATGAAAATTGGTGAAATATTTCAATCTGGGCATAGCCTGATGCTTACAGCATCAGCCATTGGCTGGGGGGAGTGTCACCTCTGTCCCCCCCCCCCCCCCCAGATCTGATTGGGGCTAGTGTCCATGTGACGCTAGCCCTCCAATCAGATGTGGAGGAGGAAATTTAAATGGCTAACCAAATCCCTCAGCTTTTATCCTGTCCGTGGATGCTGAGGAGATTGGTTAGCCGCCGTCGACCCCAGACCCGCCAGCGACCCCCGCTTCCTGCGATCCGCTGCCGCCCGCGATCCGCTGCTGCCCCACATTGCTGCTGTCGGTAATTGTTTCTCCCCTTGTCTCACTCCAGCCCCCACTTAGCCCCCGACCCCCCCCCCCCCCTCCATCCCCTACCGCTCCCTCCGCTCTCTCCCACGTCTTCATCCACCGGCTGCTGCTCTCCTTCTGACAGCCGGTGGCAGCAGCAGCAGGCTCCGTGTAAATCTCCTGCGCCTGTGATCACAACACCATCCCCCAGTCCCAGGGATCACAACACCATCCCCCAGTCCCAGGGATCTCACCCCCCCCAGTGATCACCAGCCCCCCCCCCCGCCATCCGAGTGATCACCCCCCTGCTGCCTGCCGGCTCCTACCCCCCTTTCTGCCCAGTGATCACTGCTGGCTCTTCCATCTCCTCAACCCCCTCCTGCGCCTGACTGCGCCCCCTCCTGCGCCTGACTGCGCCCCCTCCTGCGCCTGACTGCGCCCCCTCCTGCGCCTGACTGCGCCCCCTCCTGCGCCTGACTGCGCCCCCTCCTGCGCCTGACTGCGCCCCCTCCTGCGCCTGACTGCGCCCCCTCCTGCGCCTGACTGTGCCCCCTCCTTTGCGCCTGACCGTGCCCCCTCCTGCGCCCCGTGCGCCTGACCGCCCCCACACGTGATTTACACCAAGCACTCACACATACACACGTACACTCATACTAATAATAAAGTTTAGATTTTTTTTTTCCCCACAGCACACAATGTCCCACCCGTCCCGCCCTAGGGCGTACTCAGCTGAGGAGGCATATTCATTTATTGCCTCCGAAGCTGATAGTGAGGGAGAGGACCCCACGTTCCTCTATTCCTCTCATTCTTCCTCCTCCAGTGACACCGAGCCGGCACCAAGACGACGTCAGAGGTCAAGGCATCGTCCGGAGGCCGTGGAAGAAGACACACAGCCATCTGTAAGTAACCCTCAACCTGGTGCTAGTCACGCCCAACCTAGCACCAGTGCCCCGGTGTGGACCCCCGTCCCTGAAAATTACGCTCCGCGGATTCCTGATTTCCTTCCCCAATCAGGAATCCAGTTTGAGACCGCAAACCTCAGGGAAATAGACTTTTTCAAAGTCTATTTCTCTAAGGCCATTGTCAGTCTCATGGTGGAGCAGACTAACATTTACGCCCAACAATTTTTGTCTGCAAACCCAAATTCAATGTTTTCTACTTGGAGTCCCGTTGACTCAGTAGAAATGTTAAAATATTGGGGACTGGTACTTCACATGGGGATTGTGAAGAAACCAGAAATCCGTCAATACTGGAGTACCGATATTTTATATCAAACTCCAGTGTTCGGAATGGTGATGACCCGCAAAAGATTTGAGGTCATTCACAAATTTTTACATTTCAGGGATAACACGGACAGCCTTCCCTGCGATGACCCGAATTTTGACAGACTGTTCAAAATTCGTCCGGTCATAGAACACTTCAGCAACAAGTTTGCTGAAGTGTACGTTCCCCAAAGGGAAATTTCTGTGGATGAATCCCTCATCCACTTCAAAGGGAGGCTTCAATTCCGACAATACCTGCCCAGTAAGAGGGCCAGGTACGGAATAAAGCTCTACAAGCTGTGCGAGAGTGCCTCAGGGTACACTCACAGCTTTAGAGTTTACGAAGGAAAGGATTCGAGGATTCAGCCCCCAGAATGTCAACCTGCTCTGAAGGTAAGTGGGAAAATAGTGTGGGATTTGATCCGCCCACTGCTTGATAAAGGTTACCATCTATACGTTGATAACTTTTATACAAGCATTCCCCTAGTTCAGTCCCTCTCTGCCAGAGCTACCGCCGCTTGCGGTACTGTGCGCAGAACCCAGAGGGGTCTCCCTTTGACGCTAATTGAGCAGGTTTTCCCAAAGGGTGAGAGCCGAGCTCAATGTAGCGGCAACATGGTTGTGGTGAAGTACAAAGACAAAAGGGACGTCTTTTTCTTGACCACAATCCATGGTCCCGGCACCACGGCCACCAACGTTAGAGGTACCCCAGCACCGGTCCGCAAACTGGACTGTGCCCTGGGGTACAACAAGCACATGGGGGGAGTTGATCTTTCTGATCAAGTCCTCCAGCCCTACAGTGCGATGAGGAAGGCGAAAGTCTGGTATAAAAAACTGGCCGTGCACATCGTTCAAATGGCACTGTATAACGCATACGTGCTGTCACGATGTGCAGGCCAGACCACCAACACCTTCCTCAACTTCCAGGAGGCGGTGATAAAGGCCCTGATTTTTAGAAGCGAAGAAGAAGCGGGCCCCAGCACCCCTGGAACTCGAGTCTCCCGTGTGGTACCAGGGCAACATTTTCCTGGTGAGGTCACGGTAAGAAAAAGGTGCCGGGTCTGCCATAAAAGGGGGATAAGAAAGGTCACCCGTTTCCAATGTGAAACGTGTCCTGATAAACCGGGACTGTGTTTGAATGAATGCTTCAAAATTCATCACATGTCCCCGTACTAAACACATCCTGACCTTCCCTACAGAACTCACCCACACTAGCATGACATACAAAACATCACGTACACTACAACACACACCAACCTATGTCAGGTTGGTGTGTGTGTTGTAGTGTATGTGAGGTTGTTTGTGTGTGTGTGTGGTGTATACACCACACCACACACCAAACTCACATACACTACATCTAGATAAGTTCCCTGGGGGGTCTAGTTTCCAAAATAGGGTCACTTGTGGGGGAGCTTCAATGTTTACACACAGGGGCTCTCCAAACGCAACATGGTTCCAATTTGTTAGCGGACACCATGTCGTGTTTGGACAGCCCCTGTGTGCCGAAACATTGGAGCTCCCCCACAAGTGACCCCATTTTGGAAACTAGACCCCCCAAGGCACCTATCTAGATGCATAGTGAGCACTTGGAACCCCCAAGTGCTTCACAAATTGATTCATAAAAATGAAAAAGTATTTTTTTTCCACTTTTTCATTTTTACGAATCAATTTGTGAAGCACCTGGGGGTTCCAAGTGCTCACTATGCATCTAGATAGGTGCCTTGGGGGATCTAGTTTCCAAAATGGGGTCACTTATGGGGGAGCTCCAATGTTTAGGCACACAGGAGCTCTTTAAACGCAACATGGTGTCCGCTAACAATTTGAGCCGAAATTGTTAGCGGACACCATGTTGCGTTTGGAGAGGCCCTGTGTGCCTAAACATTGGAGCTCCCCCACAAGTGACCCCATTTTGGAAACTAGACCCCAAAGGCACCTATCTAGATGCATAGTGAGCACTTGGAACCCCCAGGTGCTTCACAAATTAATCCGTAAAAATTAAAAATACTTTTTTTTTTTTTTTTACAAAAAATTTCTTTTAGCCTATTTTTTTTTAATTTTCACATAGGTAACAGGATAAAATGCATCCTAAAATTTGTTGGGCAATTTCTCCTGAGTACACCGATACCTCATATGTGGTCATAAACCACTGTTTGGGCGCATGGCAGGGCTCAGAAGGGAAGGAGCGCAATTTGACTTTTGGAGCTAATTTTCCAATCAAAAAGTGAAATGGCGCTCCTTCCCTTCTGAGCCCTGTGGTGTGCCCAAACAGTGGTTTATGACCACATATGAGGTATTGGTTTACTCAGGAGAAAATGCCCAACAAATTTTAGGATGCATTTTACCCAGTTACCCATGTGAAAATTGAAAAATTTAGGCTAGAAAAAAAATTTTGTTAGAAAAATTAAAATGTTCATTTTTTTCTTCCATGTTGCTTTAGTTCCTGTGATGCACCTGAAGGTTTAATAATCTTCATGAATGTAGTTTTGAGTAGCTTGAGGGGTGCAGTTTTTGGAATGGTGTCACTTTTGGGTGTTTTCTGTCATGTACACCCCTCAAAGGGACTTCAAATGTGATGTGGTCACTAAAAAAATGGCTTTGCAAATTTTGCTGGAAAAAAGAAAATTTGCTGATGAACTTTGAACCCTTCTAACTTCCTACCAAAATTTTTTTTTTTTTCCAAAATTGTGCTGATGTAAAGTAGACATGTGGGAAATGTTATTTATTAACTATTTTGTGTCACATCACTCTCTAGTTTAGCAGAATAAAAATTCAAAATTTGAAAATTGCAAAATTTTCAAAATTTTTCCCATATTTTTGATTTTTTCACAAATAAACGCAAATATTATCGACCTAAATTTAATACTAACATGAAGCCCAATATGTCACGAAAAAACAATCTCAGAATCGCTAGGATCCGTTGAAGTGTTCCAGAGTTTTTACTTCGTAAAGGGACACTGGTCAGAATTGACAAAAATGCCAAGGTCTTTAGGGTCAAAATAGGCTGGGTCCTGAAGGGGTTAAAATGTATAAAAAAAAAATAAATAAATAAAAAAAAATTAGTCTTCATACAGACATTTTTTTTCTCGTACGTGACAAAATGGTGCGCTTTTCATCAGTGTGCTGGATTTGTTTTTTCGCCCATTATTTATTTTTTTTTGCCATCAATTTCACATCCAGTTTTTGCGTATGAAAAAAAATCCAATCTTCTCCTACCCACTGAGTAAAAATAAAGCGCAGTCTGATGAGATAGGTAACCTTTGTGTGTCTGTTATTTCTCATGGACTCATTGATGAAAGTAGTGAAGTTTGATCTATGACTCAGATCAAAAATGAACATGTGAACAGCCCTATAGATTATAATGGGTACATGTTCTGGGAAAAACATGGATTGAACATATATGAGGCCTGACACTTTCCTTCATTAAAGGGGTATTCCCACCTCCAAGGTCCTATCCCGATATGTAGTAGGTGTATTAATAATATTAGCAAAGATTTCCAATTAGAAATGTAATAGTTTTTCTGATAAGTTGTGCTGGTTACCCCATGTGCAGGCATTGCAGTAGCTTAGGTATCCAAGGTTATGACCTCACAAATAGTGACCGTTAGCTGTTAGTGGCCTTAAACATGGATAGCTAAGCTACTGCAATGTCCTGCACATGGGGTAAGCAAAATAACTTATCAGAAGAACTATACCACATTTCTATTGGAGGTATTTGCTAATATTATTATTATTACACCTAATACATATTGGGATAGGATCTTGGAGATGGGAATACCCCTTTAAGAATACTATACTTTAAAGAAGCACTCCAACCAACGATTGCTGTCTCTTCTGATTACTAGCACCGATCCAGGCTTCTTCTGGGTTACATGATGGCTATTCTCACTTCGCTTTTCCTATGTAAGTTTATGGGGCATTAGAAGAAGTAGGCTTCATAGTCATAAAAAAAACTTCTGACTCTCACATACAGGTGCTTCTCCCAAAATTAGAATATCATCAAAAAGTTAATTTATTTCAGTTCTTCAATACAAAAAGTGAAACTTGTATATTATATAGTCATTACAAACAGTGATCTATTTCAAGTGTTTATTTCTGTTAAAGGGGTTGTCCGTTTTTTTTTTTTTTAAGTAGCCCAAAGTATTCAGCATGTGGGCATAAGTATCTCTGTAAATACCTTGTGTTGCAGATAATGCCTGTGAGCAGTGCTATCACTGGCCGCTCACAGGCATCACGTGACCCCCGGCTGCAGCCGGCGCTGACGTCACACCAAGTCCAAGCTGCAGCTGGCGGTCCCTCTTTCACGTTCCACAGGTGGCTGCTGGGTTGTGGGCGGGGTTATTCTCCTGCGTCACACCCAGCATCCACCACGCGCTCTCACTCTCCCCATTCATTGGGAAAGCGCGCAGTGGATGCTGGGTGTGACACAGGGGAATAACCCCGCCCACAACCCAGCAGCCACCGCGGGGACCCCAGTGCTGAGTCACGCCTCACTTGTTGTGACGTCACCGGGGGGGTGGGTCACGTGATGCCTGTGAGCGGCGCTAACAGAAACACAAGGTATTTACAAATATACTTATGCCCACATGCTGAACACATTGGGCAAGTTAAAAAAAAAAAAAAGTATCGGACAACTTCTTTAATGTTGATGATTAAGGCTTACAGCCAATGAAAACACAAGGCATTATCTCAGTAAGGCTATGTGCCCACGATGCAGAAATGCTCCGGATTTTTCCTGAGTGTTTCTGCATCTCCCCTGGCAGAAAAAACGCATGCGGATTGTACATGCGGATTGTACATGCGTTTTTCCTGCCAGGGACATGCGGATGTGAAGCGTTCTTCACATGCATTTCCGCATGCGGGTTGTCAAGCGCTTTCAAAGCGATTTTAGCATCACTTGGAAAAGTGCTTGACAACTGGGCAACACTATATAAATCCATGCAAATGGCATAGATTTATATAGTGCGACAAAGTTATAGTAAAAGAATGGTAAAAAATAAACATTATACTCTCCTTCCGATGGCCCCCGGTCTTTTCTCTAGTGCGTCCGGTGTGTTGGGCTGCTCGAGGTGGTCTAAAAGGACCTTCCATGACGTCATTTATTCATGTGACAGGTCACGCGACCGCTGATGTCGGTGGTCGAGTGACCTGTCACATGACTAAATGACGTCATGGAAGGTCCTTTTAAACCATTGCGAGCTGCCGAAGAGCCAGGACACATCGCTATGCGCACATTGAATCGCTTAATATCCGCATGTGCACATGTAGTCATGCGGATATTAAGCGATTCAATGCAAGTCAATGGCGGCTAAAAGGCAGCGATTACGCAAAATAATTGGTAGTGCTGCAGATTTTTCCGCAATGATAATCCGCAGCGGAAATTTCCGAAGCATGTGCACAGCACATGCGGATTATCATTGGGGAACATTGCAGACCTTCTACCAAGCGTTTTTTAAGCGTTTCTGCGGTGGAATACTTGGTGGGGGATTCTTTTGCATCAATTACTGCATCAATGTGGCGTGGCATGGAGGCGATCAGCCTGTGGCACTGCTGAGGTGTTATGGAAGCCCAGGTTGCTTTGATAGCAGCCTTCAGCTCGTCTGCATTGTTGGGTCTGGTGTCTCATCTTCCTCTTGACAATACCCCATTGATTCTCTATGGGGTTAAGTTCAGGTGAGTTTGCTGCCAATCAAGCACAGTGATACTGTTTTTAAACCAGGTATTGGTACTTTTGGCAGTGTGGACAGGTGCCAAGTCCTGCAGGAGATTGAAATTTTCATCTCCAAAGAGCATGTCGGCAGAGGGAAGCATGAAGTGCTCTAAAATTTCCAAGTAGACTGCTGCCCTGACTTTGGTCTTGATAAAACACAGTGGACCTACACCAGCAGATGACATGGCTCCCCAAACCATCACTGATTGTGGAAACTTCACACTAGACCTCAAGCAGCTTGGATTGTGTGCCTCTCCACTCTTCCTCCAGACTCTGGGACCTTGATTTCCAAATGAAATGCAAAATTTACTTTCCATTTACTTAGTGTGTCAATGACTGCCTTCTGGACATCTGTCAAGTCAGCAGTCTTCCCAATGATTGTGGAGCCTACTGAAACAGACTAAGGGACCTTTTTAAACGCTTAGGAATCCTTTGCAGGTGTTTTTTCGTAATTATTCTAATTTGCTGAGATAATGACTTTTATGTTTTCATTGGCTGTAAGCCATAATCGTCAACATTAACAGAAATAAACACTTGAAATAGATCACTCTGTTTGTAACGGCTCTATATTATATAGGAGTTTCACTTTTTGTATTGAATAACTGAAATAAATTAACTTTTTGATGATATTCTAATTTTGTGAGAAGCACCTGTAGAGTCCTATGTGTGCCGGCAAGTCAGAATAGTTGTTACATGAGTGAGAAGACTAGAGCAGTGTTGGAAACTAAGAGAGACTGATAGGTCAGTAAGCCCAGTGTGCAGAATTATTAGGCAAGTGAGTATTTTGACCATATCAATATTTGTATACAGATTTTTCAACTCCAAGCTGTATAAACCTGAATGCTTATTGGATGAAGTGAATGTTCTTTTTAACATATTTATTAATGACCTTGTAGGGGGCATACAGAGTAATATTTCAATATTTGCAGATGACACTAAACTCTGCAGGGTAATCAATACAGAGGAGGACAATTTTATATTACAGGAGGATCTATGTAAACTAGAAGCTTGGGCTGATAAATGGCAAATGAGCTTTATTGGGGATAAATGTAAGGTAAAGCACTTGGGCAGAGGAAATAAAATGTATAATTATATGCTTAATTGTAAAACACTGGGCAAAATGTAACTGGGTGTATTGGTGGACGACAAGCTCACGTTTAGTGGCCAATGTCAGGCAGCTGCTGCAAAGGCAAATAAAATAATGGGATGCATTAAAAGAGGCATAGATGCTCATGAGGAGAACATAATTTTACCTCTATACAAGTCATTAGTGCGACCACACATAGAATACTGTGTACAGTTCTGGTCTCCGGTGTATAAGAAAGACATAGCTGAACTAGAGCGGGTGCAGAGAAGAGCGACCAAGGTTATTAGAGGACTGGGGGGTCTGCAATACCAAGACAGGTTATTACACTTGGGGTTATTTACTGTGGAAAAAAGAAGGCTTAGGGGTGATCTTATTACTATGTACAAGTATATGGGGGACAGTACAAAGATCTGTCTACTGATCTTTTTACTCTGAGGCCTGAGACGGGGACAAGGGGGCATCTTCTACGTCTGGAGGAAAGAAGGTTTAATCATAATCACAGACGCAGATTCTTTACTGTAAGAGCAGTGAGACTATGGAACTCTTTGCCGCATGATGTTATGAGTGATTCACTATTAAAATTTAAGAAGGGCATGATGCCTTTCTTGAAAAGTATAATATTACAGGTTATATATACTAGATTCCTTGATAGGGCGTTGATCCAGGGAACTAGTCTGATTGTCGTATGGGGTCAGGAAGGATTTTTTTTCCCCAATGTGGAGCTTAGTGTTTGCCACATGATTTTTTTTTGCCTTACTCTGGATCAACATGTTAGGCTATGGGTTGAACTAAAAGGACTTGGTCTTCCTTCATCCTTAAAAACTAAAACTATGTTACATAGGTGATGTGTATTTGTGTGATGAGAGAGGGTGAGGACTGAGGATACAACACCATTTATCAAGGTGTGCAGAATTACTAGGCAGCTTGTTTTCCTCAAGAAAAATTGGCCAAAAAAGAGATTTAACTGACTGAAAAGTCAAAAATTGTTACAAATCTTACAGAGGGATGCCACACTCTTGAAATTGCTAAGATATTGGGGGGTAATCACAGAACCATCAAGTTTTGTTGCAAATAGTCAACAGGGTCTCAAATGTGTTGAGAAAAAAAGGCGCACATTAAAGGGAATATGTCAGCAGGTTTTTATATGAAATCTGACAGCAGCATGAGGTAGGGACAAAGAGCCGGATTCTAGCGATGTATCACCTAGTTTACTGTGATACAACAGTTGTGATAGAATCACAGTATTCTCTGCTACAGATCTAGCAGAGCTCGGAATGTTGAACCCTGTGGAATCCCACCCACATCAGTGATTGGCAGATTTCTGTGTACACTGGATATTGACAGAAAGCTGCTAATTAGAGGTTTTAGCATAGTTGGACTTGTAGGCACAAGAAAAGCTTGTCCTGTAGTGATACTCTCCTGCTGATAAAACACTGATTGTTTTAAAACAACAAAACACAGCTTAGTATGTGACACATCCCTGGAATCAGGCTCTCAGCCCCTACATATTGCTGCTCTCTGATTCCGTTTATATTCAAAAGATTTGAGAAGAATCATAAATGAAGCGACCAGGAGCATATTATCCTTTAGTGCTGTCATATTGCAAAACTGCAACGTTCCTGGAGTGCCCAGAGTACAAGGTGTTCAGTGCTCGGAGACATGACCAAGGTAAGGCAGGAAGAAACCCGACCATCACTGAACAAGACATAGCGGTAAATAGAAATATCAAGACTGGGCCAAGATACATCTGAAGACTGATTTTCAATGGTTTTATGGACTGATGAGATGAAAGCATTGCTGGAGTGAGACAAAAAAGCAGCCCTGGCACACAACCCAACCAGCCCCCATCCTATAACACATATCACTCCCAATCAGTGAATTTTTCCTTTACTTGGTCATGCCCCTCACCACTTTCTTAACCCCCTTTACAACCCAAAGTGGTTTGCACGTTAATGACCAGGCCAATTTTTACAATTCTGACCACTGTCACTTTGAGGTAATTACTCTGGAACGCTTCAACGGATCACCCTGATTCTGAGATTGTTTTTTCGTGACATATTGTACTTAGTGATTGTGGTAAAATTTCTTCGATATCACTTACGTTTATTTGTGAAAAAAACTGAAATTTGGTGACAATTTTGCAATTTATGCCAGAAAATGCCCAAAAGTGACACCATTCTAAAAACTGCACCCCTCAAGGTGCTCAAAACCACATTCAAGAAGTTTATTAACCCTTCAGGTGCTTCACAGGAATTTTTGGAATGTGGAAGAAAAAAATGAACATTTAACTTTTTTCATAATGTTACTTTAGACTCAATTTTTTTTATTTTCGCAGGGGTAAGAGGAAAAAATGGAACCCAAAATTTGTTGTGCAATTTCTCCTGAGTAAGCAGATACCCCATATGTGGGGAAAAACCACTGTTTGGGCACGTGGCAGGGTTCGGAAGGGAAGGAGCGCCATTTGACTTTTTGATTGTAAAATTTGCTTGAATAATTAGCGGATGTGCCCCTGATGTGCCTAAACAGTGGAAACCCCCCACAAGTGACACCATTTTGGAAACTAGACCCCTCAGGAAACTTATCTAGATGTGTGGTGAGCACCTTGAACCCCCAGGTCCTTTACAGAAGTTTATAACATAGAGCTGTGAAAATAAAAAAATCAAACTTTTTCCACAAAAATGATGTTCTAGCCCCAATTTTTTTATTTTCACAAGGGTAAGAGGAGAAAATGGACCCCAAAAACTTTTTGCAATTTCTCCTGAGTACACCAATACCCCATATGTGGGGAAAATACAGTGTTTGGGCGCACGGCAGAGTTCAGAAGGGAAGGAGCACTGTGTGACTTTTTGAACGTAAAATCGGCTGGAATCGAGGACGCCATGTCGCGTTTGGAGAGCCTCTGATGTGCCTAAATAGTTGAAACCCCCCCACAAATTACCCCATTTTGGAAACTATACCCCTCAAGGATTTTATTAAGGGGTATAGTGAACATTTTGAACCCAGAGGTACGACACAGAATTTGATAACATTAGGTCATCATATTGAATAAGTTGTCATTAGTCTTGAGCGCAAGTGCTCGCTACTTGGGTTTGCATCGGGTACTCAGGTATGCACCATGTATCACGGGTGCTCAAGTGAAATGCTCAAGTCCCCTCCCGCATGTTTCACGGTTATTAGACACCCAAAAAAAAAACATGCGGGGATTGCTCGTGCATGGCAGGCAATCCCCGCGAGTTTTTTTTTTTTTTTTTGGCCGCGACGCATATGGGGCGGAGATTCGAGCACCCGTGATACTCAATGCATACCCGAGCACCCGATGCAAACTCAAGTAGCGAGCACTTGCGTTCAACACTAGTTGCCATATCGTCGTGTTTTTTTTTTTTTTTTTACTTTTGAAAAAAAAAAAAAACAACCCCAACCCCAGCGTTTATTTTTTACGCCGTTCCTAGTGCAGTATAAGTAATTGGACTACTTTATTCTTCGGGTCGGTGTGACTACAGAGATACCAGAATCATATCGGGGTTTTTATGATTGACAGCTGTCACACACTAAAAGACACCTATTTTGTAAAATCTAGTTTTTGCATCGCCATATTTTGAGAGCTATAATTTTTCCATATTTTGGCCAACAGAGTCATGTTATGGCTTGTTTTTTGCGGGATGAGTTGACTTTTTTATTGGTGCCACTTTCAGGCACGTGACATTTGTTGATCGCTTTCTATTCCGGCTTTTGGGAGGCAGAATAAACAAAAACCAACAATTCAGGAATTGCTTTTTTTTTTTTTTTTTTTATTCTACTCCGCGTGTGGTAAAATTGATAAGGCAGCTTTATTCTTCGGGTCAGTACGTTTCCAGCGGTACCACATTTATATTGTTGTTCTATGTTTTGGCGCTTTTACACAATAAAAGCTATTTTATAGAAAAAAAATTTTGCATCGCTTTATTCTGAGAGCTATAACTTTTTGATTTTTCGGATGATGGGGCTGTATGGTGGCTTGTTTTTTGCAGGACAAGATGACGTTTTCAGCGGTACCATTTTTATTTATATTAGTCTTTTTGATCGCGTGTTATTCCATTTTTTGTTTGGCGGTATAATGATAAAGCATTGTTTTTTGCTTCGTTTTTTTTACTGTGTTCACTGAAGGGGTTAACTAGTGGGACAGTTTTATAGGTCAGGTCGTTACGGACGCGGCGCTACCAAATATGTGTACTTTTATTGTTTGTATTTTTTTCATAATATTTATTGATGGGTACATTATATTTTTATTTTTGGTGGATTATTTTTTTTATATATATTTACAATTTTTTTTTTTTAAATTTTTCACTTTCCAAGAGTTTTTTTTTAACCTTTTTAAGTTGTCCCATTCTGGGACTTTCACTCTTTTTTATTCTGATCACCTGCATAGCATAGGGATGGAGCACTATCCCTGTGCTATGCAGGCTGTCAGCGCTGCACAGGGAGAAGATAGTTTGGTCATGCAGTGCGATGACCAAAAAATCTTCCTGATGTCTGGTGACCCGGATGTTGTCATGACGACATAGGGTCATCATGGCAACACCCGGGAAGCCGCGGCAGACAGTGCTGGAGGCCGGAAGAGGAGGTGAGTATTGCGATCACCTCCCCTTAGCCACCGCAATGCTGCGATCGACTTTGATTGCAGCATTGCGGGGGTTAATGTGCCGGGAGCGGTGCGGGAAGGCTCCCTGCACATTGCCACAGCTGACACCCGGCGGCGATCGTGCCTGCACAGCCTGTGTGCGCTCTTAAGTCCCAGGGCACAGATGCGTATTAGTACATCATGGGCTTTAAAGGAGTTATTTGAAAAGACACGTTAATTGCGCGGCAGTGCGTACAATCGACCACAGCTCCATTTACATGGTGTTCTTCAAAGCTCTGTTTCTCAGGATCGTGAGGGTCCCAGAGGTCAGATTCGCAGTGAATGGAACGTTATCCCCTATCCAGAGGAAAGGGGATAACTTCCAAACTTGCGATAACCCATTTAAACAGGTTTATCAAAATGTATTTTTATTGGCCCATAGGAATGTAGAAAATAATAAACCAATAATGACGCTCCCAAAGTCCAACGCCACTTCTCCTACAACAGGACAGGAGAAGTGGTATTGTGTAGTGTGTATATAGACAGAATAATACAGATACTGAGAATTAGGGTACGCTCTCACTGGCGTACGTTCTCTCATGCGAGACCATTGGGCCAATTATGCTAATGACACTCCACTCAAACTCTGTCAGAGTTTGATCCAAGTGTTATCTTAGTGTGATCCAATTCTCTTGCATGGGAGAATCGCAGCACAGGTGTGGAGAAGGAGAACTTAATTTCTCTATTGTGTCTGTGATCATACATCGGACTGCACTCGGATGACATCAGTGTGCAGTTCTATGTTTCACACGCACCCATAGATTTGTATGGGTGTGTGTGTGTGTGATCCAAATATCTGAGCCACTTGCATCATGCTGCAGTTGTTTTCTCATCCTGATTTGGCACTAGAATATAATCGCAGATCTGCACTTCCCCCATAGTCTAACATTGGGCCTAATGCTATCCAATAAAACTGCATAGCACCGGGCTGTGTTATACATCAGGGTGAGCGAGCCTTACACCCAGCATACAGGGCTTGAGAAGTGGTACTGTGCAGTATATATACAGGAAAGCATAAGCGATACTGTGCAGTGTGTATATATAGAGAATAATACAGATACTGAGAACAACTCCAGTATACAGGACAGGAGAAGTGGTACTGTGCGGTATATATTATAAGATGGCCGCATCATTGAAGGGAGAGGAGTATCACAGAGTTGGTTATCCTCAGTGATGTAAGCCCGGAAGCAAGATCCAGCACGTGATTCACACATGAGGAAGACGGCAAGGAGAGCCTTGCAAAATATGACCCTTTCGAACACCGTCAAGAACGCCTCAACATCATCACCCAGGGTCATCTGGGAGTAGACAAAACCCAGGAACAAATCTTTTAGAGGTTCTACTGGCCCGGCTGTCACCGAGATTATGCGATTAACGATTGTAGCTCCTATCCCACCTGCCAGTTAACTTCCCCAGTCGCTCATTTCCATAGTTCCTTAGTAGTGCCGTTACCAGTCATTGAGGTGCGGTTTGATCACATGGCGATGGGTTTAGTGGGACCCTTGATCAAATCCGCCAGAGCACATCAGTATATCCTGGTAGTCCTCGATTATGCTACATTGTACCCGGAGGCAGTACCGTTAAGAAACTCCTCCAGTAAGTGTATAGCCCAAGAGCTTGTCCATATCTTTTCCCGAACAGGGCTGCAGAAAGAGGATCCGTTCATGTTGAAAGTTGTGCAAAGCCCTGGAGACCAGACAACTCAGGACCTCGGTTTATCACCTGCAGACGGATGGAAAGATTTAATTTCCAGACCGCACCAGGTCAATTTCTCTTGTGGATTCGCTAGTCTCCGCAAGAGAAATTAGTTCAATACAAGGTATTGATTGCGGTGCATTCACATGGTTCAATGAACACATGCGGATTCACCTGTGTGCAGCACTTTGGAAGCAGCATAAAGTATGCTGCGTTCAAAGCGCTGACAGTACGGATCGTGTGCACATACCCTAAAACCCCAAATGAATAAGGTTGATGCAATCCAGAATTTATTTATTTTACTCACGAAAGCCCCCGTCTCACATAGCGAGATCGCTGCTGAGTCACGGTTTTGGTGACGCAACAGCGACCTCACCAGCGATGTCGCTATTTGTGACACTTTGCAGCGATCAGGCCCCTGCTGTGAGGTCGCTGATCGCTGCAGAATGTCCTGGACCTTTTTTTGGTCTTTGCCCTCCCGCTGGTCAGCACACATCGCTGTGTGTGACCAGCGATCAGGCTGGTAACCACGATAAACATCGGGTTACTAGAGGCGCACGCGCACTTAGTAACCCGCTGTTTATCATGGTTACCACTCTGCTACGGTGAGCGGTAACCTCCCGCTCACCATAGCAGAGTGGTAACCATGATAAACAGCAGGTTACTAGGTGCGCGTGTGCCCCTAGTAACCCGCTGTTTATCATGGTTACCAGCCTGCTCCTGCTTCAGCAGGCTGGTAACCAGGAGCAGGACAACGTGGAAAGATTCTTTCCACGATGTCGCTGCTCCCCTGATCGCTGGTGAGCCTGCCTGTTTGACAGCTCACCAGCGACCACATAGCGACGCAGCAACGATCCCTGACAGGTCGTATCGTTGTCGGGATCGCTGTAGGGTCGCTAAGTGTGACGGGGCCTTTACAGTGGCGAAAACAAGTATTTGATACACTGCTGATTTTGTAAGTTTTCCTGTCTACAAAGAATGGAGAGGTCTGGAATTTTTATCATAGGTACACTTCAACTGTGAGAGACAGAATCTAAAATTAAAAAACAGAAAATCATATTGTATGATTTTTAAATAATTAAATAGCATTTTATTGCATGAAATAAGTATTTGATCACCTACCAACCAGCAAGAATTGTGGCTCTCACAGACCTGTTAGTTTTTCTTTAAGATGCCCCCCTACTCTACACTCTACCTGTATTAATTGCACCTGTCTGAACTCGTTACCTGTATAAAAGACACTTGTCCACACACGCAATCAATCACACTCCAACCTCTCCACCATGGCCAAGACCAAAAGTGTTGTCCAAGGACACCAGGGACAAAATTGTAGACCTGTACAAGGCTGGGATGGGCTACACTACAGGACAATAGGCAAGCAGCTTGTTGAGAAGGCAACAACTGTTGGCACAATTATTAGAAAATGGAAGAAACACAAGATGCCTGTCAATCTTTGTCACGGGTGTATCAGATATGACAGTCATTCTGGATCCGGCTGTAGAAGGTCGCTGCGTTTGGCCTTGCAGACTCCTTCTTGATCCTTTCATCATCCCTCTCTCTAGGACCCAGCGGTGATCTCCACCTTCTGATCCTAATTAACACACCCTTTCTGGATCTTTAAATACCCTCAGTTTCTCCAGAGGATCGCTGGTGATATATTAAATTCCTCTGTTTAGGTCTGGAGTTGGCTAGATTCTTCTTGGAGTTCCTTTGTGGATTGTAGTCGTGATCTCTCTGTTTGTCTTTAGTTGCAGTGGGGCTGACTAGTGCTCACCCCTCCCCCTCCCTTCCTAGGGCCTAGCTCTAGGGACCTACAGAAAACCGTTGCAAAGGACAAGCAGATAATATACATTTATATTTTATGTATATTCTTACTGATCCAATAGATCAACATAATAGCATAAATGTATATCTGCTACTTAAATTGGTAGACCAATCGGAAGACGATAACAAAACCAATATAGTAATAAATCCGACAAGAGGTCAAAAGTTAAACAAAGACCTTTATTACAAAAATGTATATGCATGAGGTGATTTGGTGTCTAATCCAGCCCTGGTATTACTATTATCCATATACCCTCCCATTATCATTTGATATAATTAAGATATACGTGTGTGCGCTCTTTTTTTCTTGCCACTATGTGCCCAAAAAATTTTTTGTAATAAAGGTCTTTGTTTTTAACTTTTGACCTCTTGTCGGATTTATTACTATATTGGTTTTGCTAGGGACATACAGGGCTATCTTCCTCGGTCTGGAACTCCATGCAAGATGACGCCTCATGGGATAAGGATGATTCTGAAAAAGGTCAGAAATCAGCCCAGAACTACATGGGAGGACCTGGTCAATGATCTGAAGAGATCTGGGGCCAGAGTCTCAAACATTACCGTTAGTAACATACTATGCTGTCATGGATTAAAATCCTGCAGGGCACTCAAGGTCCCATTGCTCACCCCAGCACATGTCCAGACCTGTTTGAAGTTTGCCAATGACCATCTGGATGATCCAGAGGAGGAATGGGACAAGGTCATGTGGTCAGATGAAACCAAAATATAACTTTTTGGTATCAACTCCACTCACTGTGTTTGGAGGAAGAAGGATGAGTACAACCCTAAGAACACCATCTGAACCATGAAGCATGGTGGGGGAAACATCATACTTTGGGGGTGCTTTTCTGCAAACAGGACAGGACAATTGCACCGTATTGAAGAGAGACTGGATGGGGTCATGAATAGCGAGATTTTGGCCAACAACCTCCTTCCCTCAGTAAGAGCATTGAAGATGGGTGGTGGCTGGGTCTTCCAGCATGACAATGACCCGAAAGACACAGCCAGGGCAACTAAGGAGTGGCTCCGGAAGAAGCATTTCAAGGTCTTGAAGTGACCTAGCCAGCCTCCAGACCTGAACCCAATAGAAAATCTTTGGAGGGAGCTGAAACTCAATGTTGCTCATCGACAGCCTCAAAACCTGAATGATCTGGAGAATATCTGTATAGAGGAGTGGGCCAAAAACCCTGCTGCAGTGTGTGCAAACTTGGTCAAGAACCTACAGGAAAAGTCTGACCTCTGTAATTGCAAATAAGGGTTTCTGTAGCAAATATTAAGTTCTGTTTTACTATTGTATTCTATTGCAATCCCCCATATGTAGCTGCACAGTACTGCTTAGCCATACAGTGAGACTCGGGAGGGATGGAGCGCTATTTGCCTCCTGGAGCGCAGATTTTCCTAGAATAGTTTGCGGACTCAACATATAGAGCCCCTAAGTGCTAGAAGAGCAGAATTCCCCCCCATCTCAAGTGACCCTATTTTGGAAATTATACCCCTGCCAAATATGTAGACACTAAATGTGGTTTAAGCACACTGTGGGGCTCAGAAGGGAGTGGGGAATTTGGATTTGGGAGCGCAGAATTCGCCATAGCGCTTTTCCAGACCCTTTGTGCTAACAGTAACGTGAAAGCCCCATATATTTCTGTTATCAGATGACGGACCTGAGTGTGGACTCTTTTTGTGGATTGATTTGAAGCTTTTATTGGGAACATTTTACATAACATTTGGGATCACATTTATCCTGTGCTCTACACTGAGCACTTATATCAGAATTTCCATCTAAGGCTATGTGTACACAATTCGTTTTTGCGCCGCTTTTTCCACGCGGAAATGGATGAAAAACGCTAGGTAATCAGTGTGCCAGCTAATGCAATGACAATCCTGACGTGCAGTGCAAATGATCAGGAATTTTCCTGTCAGGATTGTCATTGCGGTTAAATCTGCAGCATGTCAATTCTTTGTGCGTTTTTCACCCATTGACTTCAATTGAGTCAGTCAAATCCACAGCAAAGACGCAGATATAAAAATATTTGCAGATTTGCTGCGGATGTTTGCTGCATATTTGACTGACTCAATTCAAGTCAATGAATCAAAAACACGGCAAAAGCACACGAAGAAGTGCCCGCGGGAGACTACTCCTCCCATCATCCTACGGCCGCTCCTGCTGACAATAGTGAGAGCAGGTGCAGCTGAGGGGAGAAGTAGTTTCTTCAGCCTGCACCAGTGCACAGTGTGAAAAAAAAAAAAAAATCAATTACAATAAAAACACTTTATATTCACCTGTCCGTCATCCTGATGTCCCACAGCGATCCGATCACCCGGCAGCACTCTATACACTGACAGGAGGACTCTGGCAGTGTATAGCGTTGAGCTTCTGGGACAGAGGTCACTGGAGTTCATCAGCTGAAAGCTCCATTATGGCATTGGTGCTGCGTGAGAACTTTCTCACACAACACTGATGCAGTAAATGAGGTCACCAGAGCTCTCAGCTGATGAACTCCAGTGACCTCAGTCCCAGCAGCTCTGCATTATATACTGACAGGAGTGATTACACTCTTATCAGTGTATACAGTGCTCTCCTATACAACAGTCATACCAATGATTACTGGTGTGTCTACTGTAGAAGTGACCAGATCGTCGTGGGACACTGGACTATGTCATCATAGCGGACAGGTGAAGAATATGGTTGTTTTTGTATTTTTGCTTTCTTACAAGAGACAAGGGCATGGAGGATAAGGTTTTAGGTGAGTATATAACGTTTTTTATTTATAAATAAAATTCCACACAGTTTTAATAATTAATTTAAAATAAAATACTTTATTCCAGCAGTGTCTTTATTTCAAAAACTTTACTACGGGATTAGTAATGGGGGCGTCTTATAGATGCCCTCCATTACTAACCTGGGCTTCATGTCAGCTGTCAATACAAGGCTGACATGAACCCCAACCCTATTACCCCACTTGCCACCGCACAAGGGCAAGTGGGAAGAGCGTAGGCTAAGCGCCAGACTTGGCGCATCTTATGGATGCGCAAGTTCTGGGGCCACTGTGAGCAGATATTATTAGCCTTGGAGGGGGCCAGGATCCATGGCCCTTTCCCTGGCTATTAATATAAGCCCACAGCTGTCTGTTCAGCCTTTGCTGCTTAGATTTATTTATTTTTTTTTTTTTCTGGGGTCCCCCTGTAATCTAGCCAGTAAAGGCTAAGCAAACAGCTGTGGGCTGTTATTAATGGCCCCTTCCCCAGATAGTAATATCAGCCCTCAGTGGTTGGCTTTCCCGCTGCTGGTTATGAAAATAACGCAGGAACCCACAATCAGGACATGGCAGCACTTTGGACGCAGCATATTTTTGATGTGTCCAAAAAGCCGCGTTCTGTTGAACGGAGGTAAATCCGCATTTATTCACTGAACCATGTGGATTTACCACACTCAATACATTCTAGTGGTCAAATTTCTGTTACGGAGACTAGCGACTCCACAAGTGAATTTGACATCTTGTGGTCCTGAAAGACGCACCGCATGTCAGTATCCACGGGTAACCGCAGCCTCAGATGCACGCATAGTGGACATGGGATTTCTAGAAATCCCATCCACTATGCTGTAACATCTGGCCACTACAGGTTTGACGCAGTAGCTCCTGATCATGGGCACATACCCAAACTCACCTGCAGCATGTCAACTTCTGTAGCGGAGACGCTAGTCTTTTTGACCGATTGAAATGTCATTACATGCAGTGGATCCACATGTACTGACAAAACAAGTATGTCATTAGAACAAAGTTTTGGAAGCAGCAAAAATGCGCTGATGGTTGCTGATCGTGGGGATGTAGCGGCTAACCAAAGAGCTGTTAATAGCCAGGGAACATGTTGGGCTAATGGCCCTTTCTTAAGCTAAAAATAGCAGCTCTCAGTTGCCCCAGAATTCACATGGACTAATGGGATAAGGCGTTACTGACATCAAGCCATTTGTTTAGTGAAGAGGTGTCAACGAGACCCTCATTACTAAACCTGTAATTAAAGCGTTAAATAAACCCACACACATATAGTAAAACACTTTATTTGAAATAAAACACACATTCTTTAATCATTTAAATTAACCAATATACTCACCCCAGGGACGATGGTAATCCAAGGGTTAAAGAGATGTCCCACATTTCTTTTTACAAATATCTTTACTTAGCTCCAAAAAGCATTCATTGCTGTAGAAAAACAAACGCATAAAAAAAACACAACAAAATCGTGGCAAAACACACATTTTTTTCCTGCCAAGAGATGCAGAAATTTCTGCAATCAAATCTTAAATGTTCGCACATAGCCTAAGTCTGTGTGCCCACGTAGCGTTTTACAAGCGTTTATGCTGCGGAATTTCCGCAGCATAAACGCTTGGGAAATGCTTGGTAATCCACCCCCCATGGTCCCCAATGACAAGCCGCACTTTCAATGCCCATGTTGCGGATTTTTCTCCAGCGTTTATGCTGCAATCAAAAATCCGCAGCATGTCCATTAATTTTGCGGACACGCAGCATAATCGCCGCCATTGACTTGCATTGGACCGCGTGACATCCGCATCACTGCATCTGCACATGCGGATATCACACGGTTCAATGTGCGGATGGTACCCAAGTCTGGAGGAGAGAAGACTCTCATCCAGACCTGGGTACCATAGAAAACTGTAAAAAAAAAAAAAAAAAAAATTCAAAATAAAAAATAAAGTTTATACTCTCCTTCCGATGTCTTCCCGGTGTTTTGTCTGCTCTGGGACGGTGTCTTGCAATGTTCGGGTTGATGACCCATCACATGGCTCAATGACGTCACCTCAGGTCCTTTACACCCCCGCAAGCAGTGCAAGACACCGGGAGGACACTGGAAGGTGAGTATAAACTTTTTATTTTTCACCATTCTTATTCATTATTTATTTATTTTTTTTTTAACTAAGTTGGTCACACTACTATAAATCCATGCCGGTTGCATGGATTTATATAGTGTGAACAAGTTGTCAAGCAATTTCCAAGTGATGCTAAAATCGCTTGGAAAAGTGCTTGATAGGCTATGTGCCCACGTTGCATTTATGAAGCAGAAAATTTCTGCTGCATAAATGCAAGTCCTCTCCCGGAAAAACGCATGCGGAATTCCGCACGCGTTTATCACGCGTTTTCCACATGCGGAATTGCCTTGCGTTTTTTATGCATTGAACAAAGGCAATTCTGCTTGCGGAAACGCAAAATTAAATGACATGCTGCGGATTTTTGAACGCAGCATAAACGCTGCGGAAAAATCCGCAGCATGTGCATAGAACTTGCGGAATCCCATTGGGGACCATGGGGTGCGTGTTACCAAGCGTTTTACAAGCGTTTCCGCTGCGGAAATTCCGCATCAAAAACGCTTGAAAAATGCTACGTGGGCACACAGCCTAACTCCACACTTCCTATATGTAAGTAACTCCCTCTTCCCAGGAGAGCCCTGGAGGAGATCGGGCCAAATAGATATAATAGCAGGTTACAAGGGGCTGCAGAAGCTCCTGTGGGGGAGGGGAGACTGATAAGTCTCCTGCTCCTGCGGCCGTGCTGCCCTATGGTGTCCTCCCCCATCACCCTCTGTTATCATCTGATGTACATGAGTTTCCCCTAGAAGAGGACGGTGGAGGAAGTAGGAGAGACATTTGTAAAATAAAAATATTCCAACTTGAGAGTCCTCTGATATAAAGATTCTGCACTATCACCACATGGGGGCAGGAGACCTCCCAAACCACAGCTCTGCGCACACTGCCACAACCAACATGTCCGCCTCTGAGAACGACGTAACGTGCGCTGCAGAGGGCAGTTCTAATTAGGACCCAAAGAACGCCTGGTCCTGCGTCTCCCTGGAGACAAGACTGTCCTTAATGCCTGCACTAAAAATAACATTTTCTGTAGACAATATATAATTACAATACACGTATAGACTCTGGTGCAAGGGTCTCTTGTATATAAGGGGTGTCTTGTCAGTGAATGCACGTCCATTGCTGGTTATTAATAGCGATCCTCTAGACAGGAGTTACCGCGGACACCTGCCCGCCCAGCAACGTTGTGAATTCGCAGTAAAGAGCACGATGGCGGCTGCTGGACGCGGAAAGGAGAAACTAGAAACCCCGGAGCTCGGGGGAGAGGAGGAAGGAGAAGAGGAAATGGAATCAGACGAAGAAGAGCAGGAAGGTGGCTCACCTGAGGGAACCGGACAGTCCTCCTCAGAGGAGGAAGACGAGAGAGAAAATGAAGCAGAAATTCAGAGACTGGAAGAGCAGGTGATTGTGGGGAGCAAGAGGAATCCAGTATATCGGGGTGTTCTGTATACATGGAGGGTGGGATCCAGTATATCGGGGTGTCCTGTATATATGGAGGGTGGGATCCAGTATATCGGGGTGTCCTGTATATATGGAGGGTGGGATTCAGTATATCGGGGCGTTCTGTATATATGGAGGATGGGATCCAGTATATCGGGGTGTCCTGTATATATGGAGGGTGGGATTCAGTATATCGGGGCGTTCTGTATATATGGAGGGTGGGATCCAGTATATCGGGGTGTCCTGTATATATGGAGGGTGGGATCCAGTATATCGGGGTGTCCTGTATATATGGAGGGTGGGATTCAGTATATCGGGGCGTTCTGTATATATGGAGGGTGGGATCCAGTATATCAGGGTGTCCTGTATATATGGAGGGTGGGATCCAGTATATCGGGGCGTTCTGCATACATGGAGGGTGGGATCCAGTATATCGGGGCGTTCTGCATACATGGAGGATGGTGTCCTATATTAACAGTAGTCTCACTTGAATATACAGTTGATATTACTAAATGTGTAAATATATACACAGACATGTCCGTGCAGACAATAAGTGGGGGTTAGGTCACTTGTCTTTTTCTGCGACCAGTGTCATGCAGTCCTATGTAATATTGGTGATAGACACTCTTGATTATATCCCTGTGTTACCTGCTGGATTGCACATAGTAAGGTTGATAAAATGTTCCTTTTCCTGGACTGCAGTTCCTGTCGTTGATTTAATCTTTTCTTCATACTACAGTACTGTGCAAAAGTTTTAAGCAGATGTGGAAAAAAATGCTGCAAAGTAAAAATGCTTACAGAGATAGAAATGTTAAAATACATATAATTTTTTTTTTTATGAATTACCAAAATGCAAATTTAATGAACAAAAGAGAAATCTAAAGCAAATCAATATTTGGTGTGACCCTTTTACCTTCAAAACGCCATTAATTCTTCTATGTACACTTGCACAGCATTTTTGAAGGAACTCTGCATAGAGATTGTTCTAAGCATCTTGGAGAACTAATCACAGATCTGTAGACATAGGCTTGTGCAAATCCTTCTGTCTCCTTATGTAATCCAAGACGACTTGATCATGTTGAGATCAGAGGTCTAAGGCTATGTGCCCACGTAGCGTTTTTGCTGCGTTTTTATGGCCGCGAAAACGCTTGTAAAACCGTCTGCCATGCAAAGCAATGTGAATTCGGATGTGCTGTGCACATGATGCGCTAATTAGTGCGCCGAATTCGCATTGCGTTGCAAAACGCAGCATGACCATTTCTACCGCGATTACGCTGCAAATTCGCGGCCATTGAGGAACATTGAAACGCAGCAAACCCGCAGGTATATGTGGATTTGCTGCATTTCAATTAAATTCAATGGCCGCGAATTTGCAGCGTAATCGCGGTGCGTGTGGTACCCAGGATGAAGAGGAGACTACAACTCCTCTTCATCCCGGCTACCACGCGGTGAACAAAAGAAATAAAAAAGTTAAAAAAAAAAAAAAACTGTATACTCACCTCTCCGGTCTCCTCCCAACTGCGTCCTCTCTCCTCAGCGTCCCACGGTGTACTTGCGGTGACTTCATTTAGTCAGCTGATTGTCACGCAAGCGTGATGGTCGCATGACCTTCAGCTGACTAAATGAAGTCACTGCAAGTACACCGCGGGACGCCGAGGAGAGCGGATCGCCGCCGGGAGGAGACTGGAGAGGTGAGTATGGCAAAAACGCTCTGCATCAAATCTACTACGTGAGCACAGCCTGAGGAGGCCATATCACAAATTCCAGACTCCTTGTTCTACTTCATACAGGAGATACTTCTTAATGACATTGGCTGTACGTTGGGGGTTATTGTCCTTCAGAATAATGATGGATAAGTATTTTCATGTATTTCTCAACATTGTGGACAACATTAATCCTGACCAATTCGCCAACTCCATCTAGTGAAATGCAGCCACCTACTTGCAGGGAACCTCCCCCATGTCCCACTGTTAGGCTGTGCGCCCACTATGCATTTTTTAAGCGTTTCCACAGTGTAATTTCTGCCGCGGAAACGCTTAAAAAAAGCTTGGTGATAGGTCTGCAATGGTCCCCAATGATAATGCGCAAAAATTATCATTGCAGAAAAATCCACAGCACGTCCATTAACCCCTTAACAACATTAGACGTACTAATACGCGTTTGTGCCCTGGGACTTAAGAGCCAGACCCGTATTAGTACGTCATGGCGATCGCGCGCACACACAGGCTGTGCGGGCGTGATCGCCGCCAGGTGTCAGCTGATGGTACCGGGTGTCAGCTGTGACAATGTGCAGGGAGCGGTCCTGCACCGCTCCCAGCACATTAACCCCTGCGCAGCATTGCGGTGGCTTCCAGCGCTGTCTGCCGTGGCTTCCTGGATGTTGCCATGACGACCCGATGTCGTCATGACAACATCCGGGTCACCAGACAGCAGGAAGATTTTTTGGACATGCGCAGTGCATCTCCAAACAATCTTCTCCCTCTCCAGCGCTGACAGCCTGCATGGCACAGGGATGGTGCTGCATTCCTGTGCCATGCAGGCGATCAGAGAAAAAAAGTGAAAGTCCCATAGTGGGACAAAGTAATAAAGTATAAAAACATCAGAAAGTGTGTGTGTGTGGGGGGGGGGGGGAATTGTAAAAATATTTAAAAAAATAATCCACCAAAAATAAAAATATAATGTACCCATCAATAAATATTATTCTAAAAAAAACAAACAAAAAAAACAATAAAAGTACACATTTGGTATCGCCGCATCCGGAACAACCTGACCTATAAAACTGTCCCACTAGTTAACCCCTTCAGTGAACACGGTAAAAAAAAAAACAATGCTTTATCACCATACCGCCAAACAAAAAATGGAATAACACACGATCAAAAAGACAAATATAAATAAAAATGGTACCGCTGAAAACGTCATCTCGTCCCGCAAAAAACAAGCCGCCATACAGCTTCATCAGCCGAAAAATAAAAAAGTTATAGCTCTCAGAATAAAGCTATGCTAAAAATATTTTTTTCTATAAAATTGCTTTTATGTAAAAGTGCAAAACATAGAAATACGATATAAATGTGATACCGCTGTAAACGTACTGACCCGAAGAATAAAGCTGCCTTATCAATTTTACCACACGCGGAACAGAAAAAAAAAATTCCTGATTTGTTGGTTTTTGTTTATTCTGCCTCCCAAAAATCGGAATAGAAAGCGATCAAAAAAAATGTCACGTGCTTGAAAATGGCACCAATAACAACGTCAACTCATCCTGCAAAAAACAAGCCATCACATGACTGTCTGCCAAAATCTGGAAAAATTATAGCTCGCAAAAAACTAGATTTTACAAAAAATGCGTCTTTTAGTGTGTGACAGCTGTCAGTCATAAAAACCCCATATGATTCTGGTATCGCTGTCGTCTCACCGACCCGAAGAATAAGGTCGTCTAATCACTTATACCGCATGAGGAACGGCGTAAAAAATAAACTCTCAGGTTAGGGTTGGGGTTAGGGTTGTGATGGGGTTGGGATTTTTTTCAAAAGTAAGAAAAAAAGATGACAATATGGCGACAAGTGTTGAACGCAAGTGCTCGCTACTTGAGTTTGCATCGGGTGCTCTGGTATGCATTGAGTATCGCGGATATTTAAGTGACATGCTTGAGTCTCCGCCCCACATGCTTCACGGCCCAAAATTTGCGGGGATTGCCTGCCATGCACGAGCGATCCCCCGCATGGTTTTTTTTGGGTGTCTAATAACCGTGAAACATCCGGGCGGGGACTCGCGCAGTACGTGGTGCATACCTGAGTACCCGATGCAAACTCAAGTGGCGAGCACTGGCGCTCAAGACTAATGACAACTTATTCAATATGATGACCTAATGTTATCAAATTCTGTGTCGTACCTCTGGGTTCAAAATGTTCACTATACACCTTAATAAAATCCTTGAGGGGTATAGTTTCCAAAATGGGGTCATTTGTGGGGGGAGCTCCACTGTTTAGGCACATCAGGGGCTCTCCAAACGCGACATGGTGTCCGCTAACAAATTGAATGGAAAATCGGCTCAAATTGTTAGCGGACGCCATGTTGCGTTTGGAGAGGCCCTGTGTGACTAAACATTGGAGCTCCCCCAACAAGTGACCCCATTTTGGAAACTAGACCCCCCAAGGCACATATCTAGATGCATAGTGAGCACTTGGAACCCCCAGGTGCTTCACAAATTGATTCGTAAAAATGAAAAAGTGAAAAAAAAAAAACACTTTCATTTTTACGAATCAATTTGTGAAGCACCTGGGGGTTCCAGGTGCTCATTATGTATCTAGATAGGTGCCTTGGGGGGTATAGTTTCCAAAATGGGGTCACTTGTGAGGGGAGCTCCAATGTTTGGGCACACAGGGACTCTCCAAATGCATCATGGTGTCCGCTAACAAATTGAATGGAAAATCGTCTCAAATTGTTAGCGGACACCTCTGCTCACCTAGACACCTAATTCCCCGAAGCCATCGATCTCCTGTAATAAAAAAATAAAATAACAAGAAGATCTCCAGTTTACAGCGGCCACATAAAATGTGACCATTCTAAACGAGCGCCGTTAAGCGTCCCCGTCATTGCGTCAGCTAGTTCACCGGAGTTCAGCTAGCGCTGCTTCGGGGAGCTCATTTACGGCCCCGCTGACCGTGAGAAATTCCCACGGTACAGCAGGGCCGTAAAGGAGGCCACCGGAGCTGCGCTAATGCACTCCGGTGACCTCATTCTGCGGCTCACACTGCCGGGAGCGGACATGTTCCCGGCAGTGTGAGCATACAGCAGGCATGCACAGCTGTCACATCTCCAGATGGATATGAGGAGGGGGGGGTTGTTTGCATGTATACACATGCGTACATATCTGCATAGCTTTGTGTGTGTGTATGTGTAATATATTACAAACACCAAAATCATCAATGGAAATCAAGTTTATTAACCAATGGAGGCCTGGATTTGGAGTCGCCCCCAAAATTAAAGTGGAAAAACACACTACAGGCTGATCCAACTTTGATGTAATGTCCTTAAAACAAGTCCAAAAAGTCAGTATTGTGTGTGACCTCCACTTGCCTGTATGACCTCCCTACAACGCCTGGGCATGCTCCTGATGAGGTTGCGGATGGTCTCCTGTGGGATCTCCTCCCAGACCTGGACTAAAGCATCCGCCAACTCCTGGACAGTCTGTGGTGCAACGTGACGTTGGTGGATGGAGCGAGACATGATGTCCCAGATGTGCTCAATCGGATTCAGGTCTGGGGAACGGGTGGGCCAGTCCATAGCTTCAATGCCTTCATCTTGCAGGAACTGCTGACACACTCCAGCCACATGAGGTCTGGCATTGTCCTGCATTAGGAGGAACCCAGGGCCAACCGCACCAGCATATGGTCTCACAAGGGGTCTGAGGATCTCATCTTGGTACCCAATGGCAGTCAGGCTACCTCTGGCAAGCACACGGAGGGCTGTGCGGCCCTCCAAAGAAATGCCACCCCACTGCCAAACCGGTCATGCTGAAGGATGTTGCAGGCAGCAGATCGCTTTCCACGGCGTCTCCAGACTGTCTCCAGACTGTCACATCTGTCACATGTGCTCAATGTGAACCTGCTTTCATCTGCAAAGACCACAGGGAGCCAGTGGCGACTTTGCCAATCCTGGTGTTCTGTGGTAAATGCCAAGCGTCCTGCACGATGTTGGGCTGTGATCACAACCCCCATCTGTGGACGTTGGGCCCTCATACCACCCTCATGGAATCGGTTTCTAACAGTTTGTGCAGACACATGCACATTTATGGCCTGCTGGAGGTCATTTTGCAGGGCTCTGGCAGTGCTCCTCCTGTTCCTCCTTGCACAAAGGCGGAGGTAGCGGTTCTGCTGCTGGGTTGTTGCCCTCCTACGGCCCCCTCCACGTCTCCTGGTGTACTGGCCTGTCTCCTGGTAGCTCCTCCAGCCTCTGGACACTACACTGACAGACACCGCAAACCTTCTTGCCACAGCTCGCATTGATGTGCCATTCTGGATGAGCTGCACTACCTGAGCAACTTCTGTGGATTGTAGAGTCCTTCTCATGCTACCACAAGTGTGAAAGCACAACCAACGTTCTGGCTGATGTTTTGGTCACTTTTGAAAGCATTGGTACTGAGATGTGGTCTGTGGTCCCCACCTGCAGCACCACTCCTTTATTGAGTGTATCTTGATAATTGCCAATAATTTCCATCTATTGTCTAATCCATTTGCACAACAGCATGTGAAATTGATTGTCAATCAGTGTTGCTTCCTAAAGGCCCCGTCACACTAAGCGACGCTACAGCGATTCCAACAACGATACGACCTGTCAGGGATTGTTGCTGCGTCGCTATGTGGTCGCTGGTGAGATGTCAAACAGTCAGATCTTCCCAACGACGCTGCAATGATACGGCGACCCGTAGCGACCTGTATAACTATGTCGGCGCTCGTTGGGACCCTGTCACATAGCAGCTACTCTGACGATTCAGACCTCGATGAGGGACGTACTGTGTGACGCTGTAGTCACACATGTAATAAACAATCCTGGCACACAAATTAGGAAGACAAGAAAATGATGTGCAAAAAAAAAAAGATTCTTTTATTGATTAGATCCAAGAAAAATATCCGACGATCGTTTCAATCATAACATGATTTTCATCAGGGACAAGGATCTACAGTCATGGCCAAAAGTTTTGAGAATGACACCAAAATTATATTTTCACATGATCTGCTGGCCTCTGGTTTTTATTAGTGTTTGTCTGATGTTTATATCACATACAGAAATATAATATCAATCATATTATGAGTACCAATAGGTTATATTGACAGTTAGAATGAGTTAATGCAGCAAGTCAATATTTGCAGTGTTGCCCCTTCTTCTTCAAGACCTCTGTAATTCTCCCTGGCATGCTCTCAATCAACTTTTGGACCAAATCCTGACTGATAGCAGTCCATTCTTGCATAATCAATGCTTGCATTTTGCCAGAATTTGTTGGTTTTTGTTTGTCCACCCGTCTCTTGATGATTGACCACAAGTTCTCAATGGGATTAAGATCTGGGGAGTTTCCAGGCCATGGACCCAAAATCTCTATGTTTTGTTCCATGAGCCATTTAGTTATCACCTTTGCTTTATGGCAAGGTGCTCCATCATGCTGGAAAAGGCATTGTTGGGCGCCAAACTGCTCTTGGATGGTTGGGAGAAGTTGGTCTTGGAGGACATTCTGGTACCATTCTTTATTCATGGCTGTGTTTTTAGGCAAGACTGTGAGTGAGCCGATTCCCTTGGCTGAGAAGCAACCCCACACATGAATGGTTTCAGGATGCTTTACAGTTGGCATGAGACAAGAGTGGTGGTAGCGCTCACCTCTTCTTCTCTGAATAAACTGTTTTCCAGATGTCCCAAACAATTGAAAAGGGGATTCATCAGAGAAAATGACTTTGCCCCAGTCCTCAGCAGTCCACTCCCTGTACCTTTTGCAGAATATCAGTCAGTCCCTGATGTTTTTTCTGGAGAGAAGTGGCTTCTTTGCTGCCCTCCTTGAAACCAGCCCTTGCTCAAAGAGTCTCCGCCTCACAGTGCGTGCAGAAGCACTCACACCAGCCTGCTGCCATTCCTGAGCAAGCTCGGCACTGCTGGTAGTCCGATCCCACAGCTGAAACAGTTTTAAGATACGGTCCTGGCGCTTGCTGGTCTTTCTTGGGCGCCCTGGAGCCTTTTTGACAACAATGGAAGCTCTCTCCTTGAAGTTCTTGATGATGCGATAGATTGTTGACTGAGGTGCAATCTTTGTAGCTGCGATACTCTTCCCTGTTAGGCCATTTTTATGCAGTGCAATGATGGCTGCACGTGTTTCTTTAGAGATAACCATGGTTAACTGAAGAGAAACAATGATACCAAGAACCAGCCTCCTTTTAAAGTGTCCAGTGATGTCATTCTTACTTAATCATGACTGATTGATCGCCAGCCCTGTCCTCATCAACACCCACACCTGTGTTAATGGATCAATCACTAAAACAATGTTAGCTTCTCCTTTTAAGGCAGGACTGCAATGATGTTGAAATATGTTTTGGGGGTTAAAGTTCATTTTCTTGGCAAATATTGACTTTGCAAGTACAGTAATTGCTGTTAAGCTGATCACTCTTTGACATTCAGGAGTATATGCAAATTGCCATTACAAAAAATGAAGCAGTAAACTTTGGAAAAATTACTATTTGTCTCATTCTCAATACTTTTGGCCATGACTGTACATAGAAAACAATATCATATTTCTTGACATGTACAGACATAATTTCACAACAGAATAAATGAACAGTTGAAAAAGAGACACTGTACTACTGTTAGGGTATGTGCACACGATGCAGAAATAAAGCAGAAAATTTCTGCATCTCCCTGGCAGAAAAAACACATGCAGATTGTGCATGCGTTTTTCCTGCGGAATACATGCGGATTCACATGCGTTTCCGCATGTGGATTGACGAGCGCATTCCAGGCGATTTTAGCATCACCTGGAAAGTGCTTGACAACTAGGTCACACTATATAAATCCATGCAGCCGACATGGATTTATATAGTGTGACCCGAGAGAGTGTATATACTTACCTCCGTTGGCCCGCGCTGTCCTGCTCAATCCATTCTCCCTCGCCGGCAACTTTGAATTGAAAGACCTGCCGACGTCGGCGTCACGTGACCCGTCACATGACTCTGACGTCAGCGCAGGTCCTACAACTCACTGCAAGTGCCGGAAACCAAGAAGGAGCGGTGCTCGGGCCGACAGAAGGTAAGAATACATTTATTTTTTATTTTATTCTTTTTTTACAGCTTTTTTTAATGGTACCTGGGTGTGGATGAGACTCTCCTCTCCTCCACACCCGGGTACCATCCACACATTAGAACGCGCCAATTACGCAAGTACAGATGCAGTCTTGCGGAATTGGCGCGTTCTAATGCAAGTCAATGGCGGCAAAAACGCCGCGTTTCCGCAAAATTAATTGACATGCTGCGGATTTTTGAGCGCAGCGTTTACGCTGCGGAAAAATCCGCATCATGGGCACAGCTCATGCGGATTTCAATTGGGGAACATTGCTGCCCTTCTACCATGCGTTTTTAATGCGTTTCCGCAACTGCAAAAACGCCGCGGAAACGCATTAAATACGCATCGTGTGAACTCAGCCTTTTGCTTGTTAACGTGCTGTAAGGCATGAGAAAGAGAAAATAAAAAACAGACGAAATTTATACCTCAAATCAAGCGTGTTCAGGAAAAGCCATTAGTGTAGCTCAATAGGACAACCCACATTTGGGTCCTATAATCAAAGAATAAGAATATGCAGTGATCATTTCAATCGTATTGAAAGAAAATGGTAAGGGGTAATGGGTAATTACCTGATAGCCCGGTAAGGTAAGCCTAATAGGGCTCTAGTTCATTGCACGTAAGTATTCTCAGAATGCTATATGGCATATAGTCCGTCTAGGAATTTGGGGAGAATCACAATATATGGAAAAAGCAAACCTGTGCATATAGGCGGTACTATTTGAATAGGAACAGTGTTCCGTTATACCCAAGCATGGAGTATGCAGTAGATATCGGGCTGCAGGAAGAGGGGGAAAAAAGGACGGTGGTGATCCGTATTTACAAGATACAAATGCTCAAAATCTGCGTTCAGAATGAGGGGACCACTCCTGCCTACCTTGGTTGGGTATGCAGACCGTCACGCCGTCAGGTGTGCTGTGACTACCGCACATCGCGGTTAAATACGCTGCACCAGTGAAAGGAGGAAGTGGAGAGAGTGCGTAACTTCCGGTTTCCGGTGTGTGGAACGCAAACCGGCGCATGCGCAGAACCGTTATAGGTGAAAACTATAGGCAACATAGGAGAGCACCACCGTCCTTTTTTTCCCTCTCCCTGCTGCCCGATATCTACTGCATACTCCATGCTTGGGGATAACGGAACACTGTTCCTATTCAGATAGTACCGCCTATATGCACAGGTTTGCCTTTTCCATACATTGTGATTCTCCCCAAATTCCTAGACTGACTATATGCCATATAGCATTCAGAGAATACTTACGTGCAATGAACTAGAGCCCTATTAGGCTTACCTTACCGGGCTATCAGGTAATTACCCATTACCCCTTACCATTTTCTTTCAATACGATTGAAATGATCACTGCATATTCTTATTCTTTGATTATAGGACCCAAATGTGGGTTGTCCTATTGAGCTACACTAATGGCTTTTCCTGAACACGCTTGATTTGAGGTATAAATTTCGGATGTTTATTTTCTTTCTCATGCCTTACAGCACGTTAACAAGCATAACAGTAGTACAGTGTCTCTTTTTCAACTGTTCGTTTATTCTTTTGTGAAATTATGTCTGTACATGTCATGAAATATGATATTGTTTTCTATGTAGATCCTTGTCCCTGATGAAAATCATGTTATGATTGAAACGATCGTCGGATATTTTTCTTGGATCTAATCAATAAAAGAATCTTCTTTTTTGCACATCATTTTCTTGTCTTCCTAATTTGTGTGCCGGGATTATTTAATACATATTGGACTTTTTTCCCTGAGCACCAGTACATTATCGGTTCAGCACAGCTTTATCTTTAATTATCGGCTGTAGTCACACAGACGTGCATTTGCGTTGCCTTTTCCGCGCCCCCTCAGCTCCGATTGGTGGTCGCTACTGCATTCTGATTGGCGACCTTAAGAAGGCAACATAGTAGCGCTTCCGTCCTTTGTTCCTGACCGCGTGCTGGTTTGCAGATCGTAGTAGAGTTCTCCGGACTGCAACTCCACATCGATTTATCTATTCTTCAACTGTTCTTCTGACACCTATACTCTGTCTGCACGGTAGGTATTGTTTGGGGTCTCAAATGCGTTTCCATTTTTACTTAATTTATAGGACACCTACCAATTATCTGCTATCGTTTCTCTGGAGGGAGGGCTTGGCTTGTATCTGTGTACATATGCTTTTGCATGGGCAGCCATTTTAGGGGGTCTCGTGTGCGCACATCTAACAAACAGTAGTGCGGTTCAAACGGTATTTTTTACTTTTTTAAAATGTTCCATGTATGCTATTCTTTATTTCAAATGTCTTAAAATAGCGAGGAATTTGGTCGTGAATTGATTGAGATGTATCGGGCCCTGCCCTGCTTTTGGCAGATTAAATCGGCCGAGTACAGCAATAGAAATAAAAAAAAAAAGGGAGGCATATGAGAAACTGGTTGCTCTCTTTAAGCAGCATAATCCCTGCGAGAAGGTGGATGACAGCGTTGTTAGAAAAAAGATTCAGGGTCTACGCACCGCCTATAAAAAAAAAAAAAAAAAAATAAAAAAATAAAAAAAAAAAAGGTCAACAAGGTGGAGAAGTCAAGGAAGTCTGGTGCTGGCACAGATGAGGTTTATGTGCCCTCGTTATGGTATTTTGACTTCCTTGGCTTCACCCATGACCAGGAGCTACCTCGGACAATGGTATCTTCGATGCAGCTGACCCTGGAACAAGACCCTGAGATCCCGACTGACTCCCCTGTTGGAGATATAAGTACCTTCTTTGCTTCCCTGTAAATAGCATTTAAACTTTGTATTTACATGCCATAGTTGAATAGAAAATATTAACTAAGGTTTTACCTTCTAAATTCTGCAGTTTACAAAAGTTATCCCTTCCAGTTCAGATAAGTACACACCTTTACAATTTTCGCCCCACTCAGTTCTCATACCGTTAAATGCCATTTCATATCCTATACTGCTAGGGCCTCCCCTCACATTTGTTTCCAGTGCACTTTTACCCATGCTGGTCATGATATATCCAATGCCAACACACTTCTGTGGTGTGGTGCTGGATGTTGTAAAATAATTTTTGGGTTTTGCTTTAACATTAATTGTCTGTTCCCACAGCACCGTCAGCAAGATCTGTCGACCACAAGAAGTGACGACATCCCGGGTAGTGAACCTAGTGAGGGGTCAAGTGAAGAACCTGCGCCCTCAACTGTACCTCGGCGACTAACAAATTCTCATAAAAAAAGAAAGGCCACCTTGTCGCCATCACCAGATCTCGTCTCTTTGGCAAACCAAATTTTAATGCAGCAGACCAACACCGGCATGGACAGCTTTGCAAACTTCGCTGCTGATAGACTTCGGAAGCTGGATGACAGACAGAGGATCCATGCCGAAAGGGTCATTTTTGAGACCTTATGTAAAGCGGCAGCCGGTCAACTCAATGAAACGTCGATCGTAAATAGTAGGAATGTAGACAACCAATATGAAGTTGTGTAGTGATGTTTTACTTTACTTTTAGGGTTTAAGTTTAATTGTTAAGTAATTGTTAATTTAATTGTTAAAATATTTGTTTGATTGTAATAAAAATGTTTTTTTGTCTTAAAACTTGCAGCCTGCTTTACTGAATTCAGCATATAGTTATTAGCAGGCCTACTAGGCAGGGTAATTGGCTGGGTGCATCTAGATATAATGGGTGTGAGTGATGAAACACGTTGGTTTTTTTTTTTTAACAAAGCTTACACAACAGAGCATATAAACTTTAAGGCTTTTTTTTATAACAACATCAATAACACCAAAAAACAAAAAAATTAGTGGCTGCCACTCTGCTGTTGGGCTGCCACAAACCTTGCCAGCATCACTCCATGCTGTTCGACTACGTCTGTTAGTGTCCGCTGTGCCGCCATCATTCTCCTGTGTGAAGCCAGGAGGTCGTCTAATGTAGGGATTTCTACAGAGGGAATGGTAAAACTTGGCTTAAGAATAATTCTGTACATGCTTCTAATTAACAGGTACGTGTTTGTTATTTAACACTTACGGTTTTCGGTTTGCTCCGCTTCGGGTAATGACAAGCTGAGGGACCACCCGAATCCTCTGGCATCACCAGATAGGGAAATACACAACACTTCATAATACACGACAGCCCTATCCTTTCCAAGTTGTATGGACCTTATTTTATGTGCAAGAATTACCGGAAGGCAAGGCTGCACCCATGTCACGGAGTGATGCTGGCGAGCCTGCAGGTGACTCCTGCTGGGGCTCCGGGTCTGCAGGTGCTGGAAAAAAATACCTTATTACATACCTGAGGTATTGCACTGTAATTACTGTTGTAACCAATGTGCCGCCATATACTGTGCTAACCTATGTTAACGCCACTCACCACGATGGGGCAGGCTCTGTGACCGGATGCTGGCGATGTGGTCGCTGGATCTGTACCGTAGATCCGCCAGCTTCTTGCGGCTTTGGATAGTGGAGCGCTGCACCCCAAATCTTCGGGCTAGGCCCCGACTGATCATCCGCAGCACAGCCTGCTTGTGGAGGACTGGATGTCCTGGGTGTTTATTACACTCATAATCCCTGGCATCCACCTCTCTAACCAGGTACCGCACCTCTGCGTCCCCCCCCCCCCCTCCCTCCCCCCATGGTGTTGCACGTCTCCTGGCCGCCATGTTGCCGCCTCTTCAGACAAGCTAGGACGCATCAATGTCGTAAAACCTGCTCACGACGCATCAACGCCGCCCAGAGTTATTGCTTCGACGTAAGAGACGTGTGGCAGCTTATTAGAGGACGCTACTGCGTTCACGAAGGAAAAGCCCTGAATTCAGATTATCTCCCGGTCAGACCGGAGACGCTGCTGCGTTCGTCACACGGGAAGACTGGTGTGTTGGTGGTTTTATGTATGGATATATATCTATATTTTAAGATGGGTATGCATACTTGTATGTCTGTGTATACAGTGCAGACCAAAAGTTTGGACACACCTGCTCATTTAAAGATTTTTCTGTATTTTCATGACTATGAAAATTGTACATTCACACTGAAGGCATCAAAACTATGAATTAACACATGTGGAATTATATACTTAACAAAAAAGTGTGAAACAACTGAAAATATGTCTTATATTCTAGGTTCTTCAAAGTAGCCACCTTTTGCTTTGATGACTGCTTTGCACACTCTTGGCATTCTCTTGATGAGCTTCAAGAGGTAGTCACCGGAAATGGTTTTCACTTCACAGGTGTCTTGCCTTATAAATTGGGTTGGGACCATCAGTTGTGTTGTGCAGAAGTCTGGTGGATACACAGCTGACAGTACTACTGAATAGACCGTTGGCTGCTTTTCTCTTGCCATAATACGAATTCTAAGTAAAGAAAAACGAGTGGCCATCATTATTTTAAGAAATGAAGGTCAGTCAGTCCGAAAAATTTGGGCAAACTTTGAAAGTGTCCCCAAGTGCAGTTGCAAAAACCATCAAGCGCTACAAAGAAACTGGTTCACATGTGGACCGCCCCAGGAAAGGAAGACCAAAAGTCACCTCTGCTTCTGAGGATAAGTTTACCCGAGTCACCAGCCTCAGAAATCACAGGTTAACAGCAGCTCAGATTAGAGACCAGGTCAATGCCACACAGAGTTCTAGCAGCAGACACATCTCTTCAACAACTGTTAAGAGGAGACTTTGTGCAGCAGGCCTTCAAGGTAAAATAGCTGCTAGAAAACCACTGCTAAGGACAGGCAACAAGCAGAAAAGACTTGTTTGGGCTAAAGAACACAAGGAATTAGACCAGTGGAAATCTGTGCTTTGGTCTGATGAGTCCAAATTTGAGATCTTTGGTTCCAACCACCGTGTCTTTGTGCGACGCAGAAAAGGTGAACGGATGGACTCTACATGCCTGGTTCCCACCGTGAAGCATGGAGGAGGAGGTGTGATGGTGTGGGGGTGCTTTGCTGGTGACACTGTTGGGGATTTATTCAAAATTGAAGGCATACTGAACCAGTATGGCTACCACAGCATCTTGCAGCGGCATGCTATTCCATCCGGTTTGCGTTTAGTTGGACCATCATTTATTTTTCAACAGGACAATGCCCCCTAAACACACCTCCAGGCCGTGAAAGGGGCTATTTGACCAAGCAGGAGAGTGATGGGGTGCTACGCCAGATGACCTGGCCTCCACAGTCACCTGACCTGAACCCAATCGAGATGGTTTGGGGTGAGCTGGACCGCAGAGTGAAGGCAAAAGGGCCAACAAGTGCTAAGCATCTCTGGGAACTCCTTCAAGATTGTTGAAAGACCATTTCCGGTGACTACCTCTTGAAGCTCATCAAGAGAATGCCAAGAGTGTGCAAAGCAGTCATCAAAGCAAAAGGTGGCTACTTTGAAGAACCTAGAATATAAGACATATTTTCAGTTGTTTCACACTTTTTTGTTCAGTATATAATTCCACATGTGTTAATTCATAGTTTTGATGCCTTCAGTGTGAGTGTACAATTTTCATAGTCATGAAAATACAGAAAAATCTTTAAATGAGAAGGCGTGTCCAAACTTTTGGTCTGTACTGTATGTAGGTATCTGTATATGTGTGTAGATTTGTATGTATCTGAAAATGTATGTGTATATGGATGTATCTGTATACATATGAGTACACATATGTATATACGGGCCCTTGCTACTGAAAGAATGAGAAACAATGCTTTTGCAAAGTAAAACACACAGTTTATTAGACAAATCAGTACAAAAATGAAAGTAGTGTATAAATGTGAGTAGTAACCCACTATAAGTTCTGATGCTGCCAAGTAACAGCACCAGGACCGTTAAAATATTGGCAGTAGTTGTCTCGACAGGTCTTCGCATCGTGGGTGTTTCTGCCGGGGCCCAATGGTTGAAGGCCTGCAATTGCGGGATTGTTTGCGCGCCATTCACCGAGCTGCACTTCCCCATTTGTTAGGCACACAGTCCACGAAGCCAGGCGGACAGTACGCCAATGCATCGTGCCGGCGAAGGAAGTTGTGAAGCACGCAACAAGCCAAAACAACAGAGTCTATTGATTCAAGCTTTGTGTTAATAGGCGTGTGGAAAACTCTGAAGCGATTGGCCATGATACCGAAGGCATTTTCTACAACCCGACGTGCCCTTGACAAGCGGTAATTGAAAATTCTTCTTTCCTCCGTAAGACTTTTTTGAGGGAACGGTTTGATAAGATTGGGATGAAGCGGGAAGGCCTCATCACCGACAAACAAAATTAAGGTTGCCTCTAGTCTCAGAGTTGGGAGGCAAGTGAAGGTCACAGTTGTTCAAACGCTCTCCAAAATGTGTGTGCTCTAAAACACCACCATCGGAAACCCTTCCGTTCATGCCAACATCTACATTTATAAATTCGGAATTGCCGTTAACAAGGGCCATCAGGATGATGCTGAAATAGCCCTTATAATGAAAGAAATAGGATCCGCTGTTTGGTGGTTGAGCGATCCGGACATATTTCCCGTCCAAAGCCCCACTACAGTTAGAGAACTGCCAAAGCTGCTCAAAAGCGGAGGCAATCTTTTTCCATTCCTCCTCCATGTTGGGAAACTGTATGTAGCTACGTAGACTATGGAAAATCGCATTACATGTCTCCGGAATTAGAACGCTGAGCAGGGGCCTTGAAATGGCTGCAGAAAAATGCAAGTCTTGCAGTGAGCGTCCAGTGGCCAGGAATCGCAGCGTGACTGCCAATCTTTCATCTGCCGGGATGGCAGCACGCATCGCTGTATTCTTCCGTTGAATAAGTGGAGTAATTCTTTCCAGTAAATGTATGAAGGATTCCTCTGACATCCGCAGATAGTTGCGGAAATCATGAGGATTCTTCTCCTGAAGCTCTCTTACAAGTTGCATGTGGGACAAATCGGACCTCTTCTGCAGCTACTCTCTGGTCCACATGGAACGCTTTCGTTTGGAACGCCTCTCTAGCATCCGTGCCTCACCTTGACGACGAGCTTCCTCAACCAGCAATGCAGCAGACACAACAGCACACTGTGCATAGTTCATGATGGTGCAAACTGAAAAAAATAAAATGAAGATGAGAAAAGTTTCAACAAAACAATAAAGCAATTATTAAAACTGTACATGCGAAAGGTCATGGAAAACTGCATTCCATTCCGTTAGCGGGCGTGCCAGAAAACGTGCTGTATGAGTGTGTGCACACGAGACCCCCAAAAATGGCTGCCCATGCAAAAGCATATGTACACAAATAGAAGCCAAGCCCTCCCTCCCTCCAGATCAATGATAGCCGATAATTGGTAGGTGTCCTATAAATTAAGTAAAAATGGAAATGCATTTGAGACCCCAAACGTGACCTACCGCAGGCGGAGTATAGATGTCAGAAGAACCGTTGAAGAACAGATAAATCGATGTGGAGTCACAGCCTGGAGAACTCTACTACGATCTGCAAACCAGCACGCGGTCAGGAACAAAGGACGGAAGCGCTACTATGTTGCCTTCTTTTAAGGCAAGGCCGCCCAATCAGAACGCAGTAGCAACCACCAATCGGAGCTGAGGGGGTGCGGAAAAGGCAACGCAAGTGCACGCCTATGTGTCTCAGTTCTGAGTCGCCAACTAGGTCGTTGGTAAGGTGTCAAACGCACTGATGCATGCTACCCAGCGGGGCCTCAACGATCAAAAAATGGTCCAGGCCATTCTGACACGACCAGCGATCTCACAGCAGGGGCCTGGTCGCTGCTACGTGTCACACGTAGCGAGGTCGCTACTGAGGTCGCTGTTGCGTCACAAAACTTGTGACTCAGCAGCGATCTCGCTTATTGTGTCGCTGCCTTAAGTATATCTGTTGTTTAACTGTTCCCTTTATTTTTTTGAGCAGTGTGTATGTAGGTACAGTACAGACCAAAAGTTTGGAGACACCTTCTCATTTAAAGATTTTTCTGTATTTTCATGACTATGAAAATTGTACATTCAGACTGAAGGCATCAAAACTATGAATTAACACATGTGGAATTATATACTTAACAAAAAAAGTGTGAAACAACTGAAAATATGTGTTATATTCTAGGTTCTTCAAAGTAGCCACCTTTTGCTTTGATGACTGCTTTGCACACTCTTGGCATTGTCTTGATGAGCTTCAAGAGGTAGTCACCGGAAATGGTCTTCACTTCACAGGTGTGCCCTGTCAGGTTTAATAAGTGGGATTTCTCAGTTGTGTTGTGCAGAAGTCAGGTGGATACACAGCTGATAGTCTTACTGAATAGACTGTTAGCTGCTTTTTTCTTGACATAATACAAATTCTAAGTAAAGAAAAACGAGTGGCCATCATTACTTTAAGAAATTAAGGTCAGTCAGTCTGAAAAATTGGGCAAACTTTGAATGTGTCCCCAAGTGCAGTTGCAAAAACCATCAAGCGCTACAAAGAAACTGGCTCACATGAGGACCACCCCAGGAAAGGAAGACCAAAAGTCACCTCTGCTTCTGAGGATAAGTTTATCCGAGTCACCAGCCTCAGAAATCGCAGGTTAAAAGCAGCTCAGATTAGAGACCAGGTCAATGCCACACAGAGTTCTAGCAGCAGACACATCTCTACAACAACTGTTAAGAGGAGACTTTGTGCAGCTGGCCTTCATGGTAAAATAGCTGCTAGGAAACCACTGCTGAGGACAGGCAACAAGCAGAAGAGCCTTGTTTGGCCTAAAGAACACAAGGAATAGACATTAGACCAGTGGAAATCTGTGCTTTGGCCTGATGAGTCCAAATTTGAGATCTTTGGTTTGTGCGACGCAGAAAAGGTGAACGGATGGACTCTACATGCCTGGTTCCCACCGTGAAGCATGGAGGAGAAGGTGTGATGGTGTGGGGGTGCTTTGCTGGTGACACTGTTGGGGATTTATTCAAAATTGAAGGCATACTGAACCAACATGGCTATGTGGCTCCCCTGGAGGTTCGATCGCCACAGAGGTACTGCATCTCTTTCATGGGATGTGATATCTCTCCTTCGAGATAAGGATGGTGCAACTGTCAGGACCCCACCTCTACATCCAACACTACACTTCTCCCACCTGCAGGAGGGGCTAATAGGCACCAGTGTGCTGCCCCAGCCGGATAGGTGGAGAGGGGGGAACCAAAGATAGGGGGAACCATGTAGTTGGGGTGGAGTACACTCATTTAGGTTACACTTAATATTTCATATTTAATAAACAGCCATCTTGGGCTTATGGTCTTTTGATTGTGATCTCCATCACTGAACGTGGCTTTCTGTGCGAACCTGCAACTGATGGGGACATGGTCCTCGTACTCTGGCCTTGAGTCGAGGAGCGGGCAAGAGTTAACAGTGGTCTCTACGCGGTCAAGGTCCCAAGAAGGCCTGGAGCAGAGGAGTCTAGCTCCACCGCAAAAGGATCCCAGGGGGATGCAGACGGAGCGGTGTACGCCACCTGTCCTCGCTATTCTGGCCTAGTCAGAGGGATTCCGGCTGCAAGAGGGGTACCGGCCCCCGACACCTGACTTTGCTGCTTCAAGTCCTAGTCAGGAAAGCCCAGAAGGTTCAGTGGATCCCACCGGGTAACAGACGGAGCGGAGTTGCCACCCGTACCCGTGATCTGTGCATAGTCCAGAGGGAGACCTGGCCTTTTTACACACACTCTGACAGGAGAGGACTTAGTTTGAAGTCTAGGAACACTCTGGTGCGGGGTCCTGACCAAAGCACCTGAACTACTCGGAGGTTGTCGGACTCCCGGTCCTGGTGGCCGCAGCGCACCCTGCTCTATCGTGAGTAAAAACCCTGGAAGTCTACCCCTATGGCCTCCGGTCTCTTTATTTCTGCACCCCACAGCACCAGAATTTCTGACTCTCACTCCCTCCATCCGCTTCTCTGCCCTGAGGTCCTGCTCCACCTGGGGGGAGTAGCATCAACTACAGCTGCCACTACATCCCGCCTCAGAGGACTGCAGCAGCGCTGGTGGCCATCACCAGATACCACAGGTGGCGTAGTCAATAGCAACCACTCAACCCTGATAGCCCATTACTCCCCTTTTTTTATTGTGACGGCCCTGGGCACGGAACGGGTCCTGGCCACGACTGCCTCCCCAACATCTGACCTGGCTCCGAGTACCCCATTTCCCAGGGAGGGCTGCGAGCGTCACAGCTACCACAGCATCTTGCAGCGGCATGCTATTCCATCCGATTTGCATTTAGTTGGACCATCATTTATTTTTCAACAGGACAATGACCCCAAACACACCTCTAGGCTGTGTAAGGGCTATTTGACCAAGAAGGAGAGTGATGGGGTGCTACGCAAGATGACCTGGCCTCCACAGTCACCAGACCTGAACCCAATCGAGATGGTTTGGGGTGAGCTGGACCGCCGAGTGAAGGCAAAAGGGCCAACAAGTGCTAAGCATCTCTGGGAACTCCTTCAAGATTGTTAGAAGACCATTTCCTGTGACTACCTCTTGAAGCTCATCAAGAGAATGCCAAGAGTGTGCAAAGCAGTTATCAAAGCAAAAGGTGGCTACTTTGAAGAACCTAGAATATAAGGCTGAGTTCACACGATGCGTATTTAATGCGTTTCCGCGGCGTTTTTGCAGTTGCGTAAATGCCGTGGAAACGCATGAAAAACGCATGGTAGAAGGGAAGCAATGTTCCCCAATTGAAATCCGCATGTGCTGTGCCCATGATGTGGATTTTTCCGCAGCGTAAACGCTGCGGTCAAAAATCCGCAGCATGTCAATTAATTTTGCGGAAACGCTGCTCTTTTGCCGCCATTGACTTGCATTAGACCGCATGGAATCCGCATCACTGTATATGTTGATGCGCTTTTCATGCGGTCTAATGTGCGGATGGTACCCGGGTGTGGATGAGAGGACTCTCATCCAGACCCAGGTACCATTAAAAAAAAAGAATAAAATAAAAAATATATATATTCTCACCTTCTGACGGCCCGCGCAGCGCTCCTGCTTGGTTCGCGGCACTTCGGGGTTGAATGAAGAAGGACCTTCGCTGACGTCAGAGTCATGTGACGGGTCATGTGACGCTGACGTCGGAAGGTCCTAAAGTCTTCACTGCCGGTAGCCGGGACCGAGCGAAGCAGGACACCGGGGGCCATCAGAGGGTAAAGTGTATATTTATTTTTTATTTTTTGACATTCACACACTATAAATCCATGCCGGTTGCATGGATTTATATAGTGTGAAGTTGACAAGCACTTTCCAAGTGATGCTAAAATCGCCTGGGAAGCGCTTGTCAACCCGCATGCGGAAATGAAAGTGAAGACCGCTTCATTTCCGCATGTCCCTGGCAGGAAATCGCATGTACAATCCGCATGCATTTTTTCCTGCCAGAGAGATGCAGAAACGCTCAGGAAAAAATCCTGAGCATTTCTGCATCGTGTGTACATACCCTAAGACACATTTTCAGTTGTTTCACACTTTTTTGTAAAGTATATAATTTCACATGTGTTAATTCATAGTTTTGATGCCTTCAGAGTGAATGTACAATTTTCATAGTCATGAAAATACAGAAAAATCTTTAAATGAGAAGGTGTGTTCAAACTTTTGGTCTGTACTGTATATATTTATATATATATATATATATATATATATATATATATATATATATATATATATATGTATATATATATATATATTTTTTTTTTTTTTTTTTTTTTTTTTTTTTTTGCTTAATTACCCCCTTTTCGATTTTAAAGTTAATTCACTGATGTTACGTTATACATTCTAGGTGGAGAAAAATCCCGAAATATGGGACCGGGCCAGCGAAGCATACAAGGGCAAACAGCGTTTGTCACCAATCATTGAAGCCCTCACTACTCTTACCCTCAATCTTATGGACAGGGCCACCAATGAAGATGACCTTGACAAATTTGGCTTATCTATAGCAGGCCGCCTAAGATCAATGCCACGGGACAAGCAGAACCTGTATATGACAGCAGCCAACCCTCTGGTCATGGCTATTGATGGACCATCGCCTATGTCCTCAGCACCAGGCCTAATTACTGGGATCTTTAATTTGTTTAATCCCAGTGGGTCTCCACCAGCAGCTGCAACCCAGCGGTTTGGGCAGGTTGCAGCATCCCCGCCCGAACCTTGTGAGGCGACTGCAACTTGCGTTCGCCCACCAGCCCATGGAGCATCCGGTCATCGTCCTGGACCCTCTCCCAACACCAGCTTCTCATAGGACATGTTTCCAGGCTATGGCTACGACCCAGACTACCATCAATTTCACTAAAATTAGTTATACCCTGTCACCAGTTTTGGACCATAAAAAATGCAGACAGCACCTGTAGGTCGTTATATACACCATTTTTTATACAATGACCGACTGCTTTAACAAACACCTTTTCTTATAATCACCTATACCAGGCTTCAGGCGTAGGGGACTGTAAGAAAAGGTGTTTAGTTTTATATACTGAAACAACCTACAGGTGCTTCCCGTACTTTATGGCCCAAAACTGATGACAGGTCGGCCTAAGAAACTGGGTTAATGTTTGGGCATTGTAAAGTTATTGGCAATGTTTGTCCTAAAGTTAGTTTCTTGACAAGTTTTGTCATTTTTGTCTACAAAGGTTTTTGTACAGTTATATATTATAAAAATAATTATTATTTAAACTATTTGTGTTCATTTTACTTTAAGGAAAATTTCGAGTATATGTTTGGGTGGTGTTATTGAAAAAGTAGATCAGAAAAAGTGGGCCTCTGATCTGCGCTGACCTGAGCGCAGGTCAGGGGACCGCTAAATTTTGCAAGTTATTCTGCTATTCTACGTGTGTGGTCGTCTCTATCCAGCCGATTGGAAATTCTAACAATACTTGGTTAATTTAACACAGTTTTGACAACAAAGGGATGGATAATACTCTCAACATTGTTCTTTGCTGGTTCTGCTCTTAGCGCAAGCAAATTACAATGGTGAGTGATGACTTTAGCAGGTAGTACTTGGTAAGAGAGCTCTAGTTGTACCGCCGATTCCCAGGCACCGGTACGTGTAAGTGTTCACGCACACGTATTCAAAAAAAAATCCATACGTACAAAGATATCTCAGGTGTTTTTACATTTTTTGGGGTCAAGTACCTGCAATATCTTCATGTGTTATGCACTGCTAAGCCATCTTGTGACCACTACTTCTGACTGAGCATAATCAGAGGTAGGGATCACAATGTAAGTGTATGATAGCCACGTTCTACCCTTGTTGTGGCTGTCATAGACTTACATACACTTATGCATTGAGGTATGGTCATAAAACAACACGTAGAAGGTGATAATTCAATAAATGTTGGAGACGAGATTGAAAATAAACCAAATTTATTTATTTATTTTTTTTTTAAAAAAATGTTTTTTTGCATTTTTCTAAAGAATAACTTTTCAAGAAGTTCTTCTTTTATTGGGCATCAGATCTTCTCTGCAGGTCAGGCTGCACAGCACCGGAATAGGAGTATTGCCATTGCATGGCACCTTCAGGACTCATGAAGTAGTCAGCAAAGGTTTCTAGCACCCTGGCACCAGAGTTGGATTGCCTTCCCTGACCCAAGTTGACGAACGGAATTAATTCAGACTCGTCATCTAGATCAGTGCTGTATTCACGAGCATAGTTGTGGAGTACACAGCGTGCCTTAATGACAGTGTCAGTGGTCTTCGGATCCAACTGGATGGCAGTGTGAAAGATCCTCCACTGACTACACATGATTCCGAAGGTGCATTCCACATAACTGCATGCACGACTCAGCCGATAATTAAAGATCCTCCGCCGGTCATCCAGTGCCCTTCGTGGGTATGGGCGCAGCAGGTTGGTCTGTAAGGGAAATGCCTCATCCGATACCATCACAAAAGGAACTGGATGTGTGGAACCCGGCAAAAGTCTTGGGACTGGGAGTGTTCCGCCATCTCGAAGAATTTGCAGGTCAATCTGTGATGATCGAAACACCTGAGAGTCCCCAGTACTGCCATAAGCACCAACGTCAATGGCAACAAATTTGTAATGTGCATCGGCCACCGCCATCAGGACCATGGAAAAATACTTCTTATAATTAAAGAAGCATGATCCTGATCGTGGTGGCTGCTGAACTCTCACATGTTTGCCATCAACAGCACCAATGCAGTTGGGGAAATTGGCCACAGTTTGAAAGCCTGCTGCGACCTGCAGCCAAGTCTCCTCGGTTGGGGAAGGCATCACTATGGGCTGCAACTTCTGCCAGATGACGCTACATGTGCACCTCACAATTCTGGAAATGGTGGATTTACCAACCCTAAATTGGAGGTGCAGTGATGTATAGCTCTCTCCTGTGGCCAAAAACCTAAAAAAGGAAAAATGTAAAATTAGAAAAGCCAGAAAAAGAAAATAAATAGAAGACAACATTATAAGGCCCCATTAGTAATTGCTTTGGAAAAACCTATGCACTTATTACTAAATACTTTTCCAACACTGAGCGCCCATTTTCTCAATCTTATTTTTTTTTTTTTGTTTGACATTTTCTAGCTGCAATTTGCATCATTTGTTTGCTCTACAGTTCACACCTATTAATTATATTCACTAACCTTATCACTATGACCTTGGCTCATTGTTCAATCATGCCCAAGGAAAGCTTATGTACACGAAAACAGTAGATACAGAGGAGCCCTCAGCATAGGCTGAGGCTGTGTGCCCACTATGCGTTTTCCAAGCGTTTATGCTGCGGAATTTAAGCAGCAGAAATGCTTCGTAATCCATCCCCCATGGTCCCCAATGACAAGCCGCAATGTCAATGCCCATGCTGCGAATTTTTCCGCAGCGTTTATGCTGCACTCAAAATCCACAGCATGTCCATTAATTTTAGCGGAAGCGCTGCGTTTTCGCCACCATTAACTTGCATTAGAACGCAAGAAAAGCGCATCACTGCATCTGCAGATGTGCCTTCCATGCGTTCTAATGTGCGGATGGTACCCGGGTGTGGAGAAGAGGAGGCTCTCCTCCACACCCAGGTACCTTAGAAACTGTAACAAAAAATAATAAAATAAAAAATAAAGATTATATTCACCTTCCGACGGCCCCCGGACTCCTTCTCTGTGCTTGCCCGCAGATCGCATTGGACTGGAGGACCTGCGCTGACGTCACAGTCATGTGACGGCAGGTCTTTCAGTACAGGGCAACGCGATCAGCCGGCAGCCAGGACAGGAGCGCAGCAAGACTCTGGAGGCCATTGGAAGGTAAGTATAGATTTATTTTTTTATTTTTTACCATTCTCTCGGGTCACACTATACAGTTATATGAAAAAGTTTGGGCACCCCTATTAATCTTAAGCTTAATGTTTTATAAAAATTGGTGTTTTTGCAACAGCTATTTCAGTTTGATATATGTAATAACTGTTGGACACAGTAATGTTTCTGCCTTGAAATGAGGTTTATTGTACTAACAGAAAATGTGCAATCTGCATTCAAACAAAATTTGACAGGTGCATAAGTATGGGCACCTCACCAGAAAAGTGACATTAATATTTAGTAGATCCTCCTTTTGCAAAAATAACAGCCTCTAGTCGCTTCCTGTAGCTTTTAATGATTTCCTGGATCCTGGATGAAGGTATTTTTGACCATTCCTCTTTACAAAACAATTCCAGTTCAGTTAAGTTTGATGGTCGCCGAGCATGGACAGCCCTCTTCAAATGATCCCACAGATGTTCAATGATATTCAGGTCTGGGGACTGGGATGGCCATTCCAGAACATTGTAATTGTTCCTCTGCATGAATGCCTGAGTAGATTTGGAGCGGTGTTTTGGATCATTGTCTTGCTGAAAGATCCATCCCCTGCGTAACTTCAACTTTGTCACTGATTCTTGAACATTATTGTCAAGAATCTGCTGATACTGAGTGGAATCCATGCGTCCCTCAACTTTAACAAGATTCCCGGTGCCGGCATTGGCCACACAGCCCCAAAGTATGATGGAACCTCCACCAAATTTTACTGTGGGTAGCAAGTGTTTTTCTTGGAATGCTGTGTTTTTTTGCCGCCATGCATAACGCCTTTTTGTATGACCAAACAACTCAATCTTGGTTTCATCAGTCCACAGGACCTTCTTCCAAAAAGAAATTGGCTTCTCCAAATGTGCTTTTGCATACCTCAGCCGACTCTGTTTGTGGCGTGCTTGCAGAAACGGCTTCTTTCGCATCACTCTCCCATACAGCTTCTCCTTGTGCAAAGTGCGTTGTATAGTTGACCGATGCACAGTGACACCATCTGCAGCAAGTTGATGCTGCAGCTCTCTGGAGGTGGTCTGAGGATTGTCTTTGACTGATCTCACCATTCTTCTTCTCTGCCTTTCTGATGTTTTTCTTGGCCTGCCACTTCTGGCCTTAACAAGAACTGTCCCTGTGTTCTTCCATTTCCTTACTATGTTCCTCACAGTGGAAACTGACAGGTTAAATCTCTGAGACAGCTTTTTGTATCCTTCCCCTGAACAACTATGTTGAATAATCTTTGTTTTCAGATCATTTGACAGTTGTTTTGAGGAGCCCATGATGCCACTCTTCAGAGGAGATTCAAACAGGAGAACAACTTGCAAGTGGCCACTTTAAGTAGCTTTTTTCATGATTGCATACACCTGGCTATGAAGTTCAAAGCTCAATGAGGTTACAAAACCAAAAAAAGTGCTTTAGTAAGTCAGTAAAAAGTAGGTAGGAGTATTTATTTAAAACAAGAAAATTATAAGGGTGCCCATACTTATGCACCTGTCAAATTTAGTTTGAATGCAGATTGCACATTTTCTGTTAGTACAATAAACCTCATTTCAAGGCAGAAACATTACTGTGTCCAACAGTTATTACATATATCAAACTGAAATAGCTGTTGCAAAAACTCCAATTTTTATAAAACATTAAGCTTAAGATTAATAGGGGTGCCCAAACTTTTTCATATAACTGTATAAATCCATGCTGTTTGCATGGATTTATATAGTGTGACCAAGTTGTCAAGCACTTTCCAAGTGATGCTAAAATCGCTTGGAAAGCGTTTGACACCCGCATGCGGAAATACAAGTGAAGAACGCTTCACATCCGCATGTCCCTGGCAGGAAAAACGCATGTACAATCCGCATGCGTTTTTTTCTGCCAAGGAGATGCAGAAACGCTCAGGAAAAAATCCTGAGCATTTCTGCATCGTGGGCACATATCCTGACTGACCAACAAACTCAGGTACACCTATTCATGGGTGGTGGAACTACGATCCCAGTTTGGAAAGAAAAGAAGTGGATAATTGTCTGTAGGACAGATTTTTTTATTTTTTAATTTGACCAATGTCTGAAGGAATACAACTAGTTACATGTTTAATGTTCCTATGTGATTACTGAAATACAAAATTCACATCTTTGGGGCTCTTTCACACATCAGTTTCTCCCGTACGAGTGGTGACCATTTTCAGACGTACCAGAGACAAAAGACGTAAGGATTGTTATTATTTTATTTTTAATTTTACAGGTGGGGACACACTACTAACCCCCTCATCATGGTCCCTGCTGGTGCTGATCACAGCGCCGGCAGAAAACCATGATGAGGGCAGTGTTCAGCACCGACTCCTGGGAATAGCGATAATTGTAGTGCTGACTCCCAGAAGTCCGTCCATGTGATCCAGGTGCGGCACACGACTACAACATGGAAAACACATACGGGGCACAGATATCTCCGGGATGTTTTTTGTTAAGGTGCTGGAGATATCTGTACATTTGAAACCGGCCATACAGTCAGTATTCCATCAGTATTTTTCTTCAAGAGTGTGAGTCAAAACCAGGAGTGGGTGATAAATGCAGAATTGGTGACGTGTTTCTATTTTATAACTTTCTCTTCATTGTTCCTCATGTGGTTTTGTCTCCAACTCCACAGAAAAAATACTGTCCGAATACTGACAAAAAGCTTAGTGAGGCCGTGGCAGCATATGTTGATTTACATTAAAAAATATATACAGTTAGGTCCATATATATTTGGACAGAGACAACATTTTTCTAATTTTGGTTCTAGACATTACCACAATGAATTTTAAACAAAACAATTCAGATGCAGTTGAAGTTCAGACTTTCAGCTTTCATTTGAGGGTATCCACATTAAAATTGGATGAAGAGTTTAGGAGTTTCAGCTTCTTAACCTGTGCCACCCTGTTTTTAAAGGGACCAAAAGTAATTGGACAATTGACTCCAAGGCTATTTCATGGACAGGTGTGGGCAATCCCTTCGTTATGTCATTCTCAATTAAGCAGATAAAAGGCCTGGAGTTGATTTGAGGTGTGGTGCTTGCATTTGGAAGGTTTTGTTGTGAAGTAAACATGCGGTCAAAGGAGCTCTCCATGCAGGTGAAACAAGCCATCCTTAAGCTGCAAAAAGAAAATGAAAAATGTCTCTGTCCAAATATATATGGACCTAACTGTATATATAAAATATATATACGGAAAAATTCAACTTACCGCAAGGTGATGAGCAGCCTTTCCTCAGCAGAGATGGCCCTTCTCATTATGGTGTCGCTGTAGTCCAGGTCGGGAGAAAGAAGACACAGCAGCCGATCAAAGGCAGCAATGGTGAGACGACAAAACTGCTGAAATTTTTCGGGAATCTGTAAAACAGTAAAAATAAATATTAGATACACACGGATTAAAATATGATTTTTTACCATAAGATACCAACAACAACTCATTAAAAAATCATTAGGTACACACGGATGACAATATATTTTTTTACCATATATCTTACCTCCTTAAATCCTGATACAGCACATTGAAGTGCCCCTTGTCCGCCCGCTCCTGCAAGATAGGGTGAACCCACAGCTTTTTGGGTCTTCTTCTCCTCCTAGACCGCTCCTATTGAAGAATAATTGGTTAGTACACACTACATAAAAATAAAACATAAAAAAACATCTACTTACATTTATCTTACCTGCTCGCAATGGTGATGCAGGAGATTTATCACAATCAGTCATCGGCAAAAGGTTCATGCATGGTCTGCTGAGACACAGGGGCTGCAGTTCATGTGGCATCCTGTATATTGCAAAATGGTGAAGAGGGGTTAGACTAGGAAATGACATCAGAAGTGCCCTAATTTTTTTCTTTTTTTTTTTTAACCTAACTTTGTGTTCAAAAACGCATGTAAAATGCACATGAAAAAAACGCGTCAAAAACGCACCTAAAATCCGCTTGCGTATTTCTGGCAAGGGAGATGCAGAAATGCTCAGGAAAATTTCTGCATCGTGGGCCCATAGCCTTACCTGCAGACACTCATTGTACTGCTCTCCAGCCCTTCAGCAAAACAAATGGCTTTTTATTATAGACAAATATTTCACATTTTGACCCAACAGTGCAAGGCACAATGCTGCCATTTTTCTGCATCCTTGTTCCTACAGGTGCATCTCACTGAATTAGAATATCATCAAAAAGTTAATTTATTTCAGTTCTTCAATACAAAAAGTGAAACTCATATACAACCCCTGGCAAAAATTATGGAATCACTGGGCTCGGAGGATGTTCATTCAGTTGTTTAATGTTGTTGAAAAAAGCAGATCACAGACATGGCACAAAACTAAAGTCATTTCAAATGGCAACTTTAGGGCTTTAAGAGACACTAAAAGAAATCAAGATTAAAAATGTGGTACTCAGTAAGGGTAATTTTTTTCAGACCAAGCAGAGGGAAAAAATTATGGAATCACTCAAGTCAGCAGTCTTCCCCATGATTGTGGAGCCTACGGAAACAGACTGAGCAACCTTTTTAAATGCTTAGGAAGCCTTTGGAGGTGTTTTTTGTTAATTATTTTAATTTACTGAGATAATGACTATTGTATTTTCATTGGCTGTAAGCCATAATCATCAACATTAACAGAAATAAACTCTTGAAATAGATCACTCTGTTTGTAATTACTCTATATAATAAATGAGTTTCACTTTTTGTATTGAACTGAAATAAATTAACTTTTTGATCATATTCTAATTTAATGAGATGTATCTGTATGTTTTTGTGCAAAATTGAGTCCCTTGGCCTTGTTTCCATGTTGAAGGCATGATTTTGTTGAGCTGTAATTTTTTCATGAAGACCACTTCTTGCTAGACAGTAGTTGGGTGTAGCTGGGTCCCATTGGTTCCTGCCAATTCTGAGCTATTGGCATTGTTAGACGTGTTCTTATTTAGAAGGGAAGTAAGCATAATGTGTCTTTCATTTAGTGAACTAAGTTTTCTTGACTTAACACTGCATTCCAGTCCTCAAAATTGCCCTCAATGCTGAGAAATACAGGCAGATAGTTATACAATACCATCAGGGAGGTGTCTGATTGGTCCCAAATTTATTCTGCAGCAGAACAATAACCCCAAACAAGCTGAACATGGAGTCCTGGAAGTGATGATGTGGCTCCCACAGAGCCCTGATCTCAGCATAATTGAGTCTGTCTGGGATTACATGAAGAAATAGAAGAATTTGTGCAAGCCTTCCTAGTGTTCCAAGATGTTTGGAACAACTTGCATGACAATTTCCTTCAGAAACAGTGTGTAAGGCCCCCTTCCCACATCCTGGTGATTCCGGTACTGGTGAGGTTTGTGTACGTGTCCGTGTCTATCATCCGAGTGTGACAAGTACTGGAACAGAATGCGGAATACAAATCACAGATGTTTAGGTGTTAGATGTGCAAATATTGATAGAAATATGTCAGTGAGATATATAATTAGTGCAGTGTGTGAGTGTTGTTTTCTGTACTTGAATTTAGCACTAAAAAAAAAATGACTTGGGGTACCCCTTATTTTTAATTACCAGCTGAGGGAAAGCAGACAGCTGTGAGCTGATCTTAATTGTCTGGGAAGGGGCCAATATCCATGGAGCTTCCCAGTCCATTAATATCAGCTCACAGCTGTCTGCTTAGTCTTTACTGGTTATTAAAAAGGGGGGACCCTAAAAAAAGACATGGGGTCCCTCTTTTTTAATAACCAGTAAAGGCTAAGCAGACAGCTGTGTGTTGATATTAATAGACTGGGAAGCTCCATGGATATTGACCCCTTTCCAGCCTAATAAGGCCAGTCCTCAACCGCCCCAGAAATGGTGCATCCATTAGATGCACCAATTCTGGCGCTTAGCCTTGGCTGTTCGTGATTGCCCTGATGCGATGGCAATCAGGGTAATGGTTATGGGGTTGATGTTAGTTGTGTAATGTCCGCTGACATCAATCCAAGGGGTTAGTAATGGAGAGGTGTCAGTCAGACACCCCTATAACTAACCATGTATTCAAAAGAAATAAACACACATACAAAAGTCCTATAATTATAAAAAGCACTCCCCGACAATTACCTTCTTTTACCCATTTATTACAAAAAAAATAAAGTAATCCACAGGGGTCTGCCGTAAATCCATAATAAGGAGGTCCCACGACGATCCCCGGCTCTGCTACATCCGGAGGCAGTGATGAGAGGTGACATCAGTAACGTGACCGTTCAACACGTCCGCTGGAACACACTGAGAACCCAACTGCAGTGGTGAGCGGTGACGTCAGTAAGGTTAAAGCAGTTCACCGTTGGCGGATCACCCAGACGTTACCATGACAACCGCCAGCATTGACCTGCAGTAACCTTAATGACGTCACTGCCGGCAGTTCTCACGCTACTCTGTTTTCCAGCGCCCATGGTGGGCGCTCACGTTACTGATGTCACTGCTCATCACATTATATATGGACCGTCCCAGTCTGATAATAGCAGCCCGCAGCCTTCTGCTTTATCTGCGCTGGTGTTAAAATATAGGGGGGACCCTACGCCCTTTTACTTATTTAATGAGCTGACTACAGGGAGACCAGGCGACGATGGTCAGAGTTGTAGTCAGCGCCTGGGAAAAGCACTAACTGTACTGCTTTTCCCATTCAGGTACGTTTCACACGGATGTCATCAGATCAGCATTTCCTCCTTGCTGCCGGGAAAAAAAGGATTTCTGTGGGTTTTACACATGGTCCGTGTGAAAAACCTGACGTGTGCACCACCATTGAATACAATGGGTGTGTATGTGTCCTTATTTGCGGTCCTTAAAAAACGGACCGCGTACGGACCAAAAAAACGCCTGACCAGGCCAAATTTTTAAAATAATACATGTGTCACTTTATGTGGCAATCACACTGGAATGTTTCAACGTATCAGAGTAATTTGAGATTTGTTTTCTCGTGACACATTATATTTTATGATGAGTACATTTCCATTGATATGTTTTGCGTTTAATTATAAAAATATCAGAAATTTGGCAAATTTCTAAAAATTAGCAGTTTTCAAACTTTGATTATCCTTCTAACCCCTTAACGACCAATAATGGACATAGCACGTCATAAGCACGTGTCAGTTCCCGCATCTGATGTGCTCTGTGCGTCATGGATTAAAACTGTGACTGTGTGAAAACACAGTGACAGCTCCATGCCAACAGCAGTCACTGACGCCTGGGCCGGCATGACTAGAGATGCGGGAACCCATTTCATCGGTCGCTGCTCTCTGATTGCTGTGATCCGTCAGTCAATCTGACTGACCGATTACAGCATGTGATTGACGGGAAGTGCTGAAATATCAGCAATTCCCTGAATGATCACTGCCGGGAGCTCGGTGCATCTGACAGCTGAGCTCCTGTGGTAACAGCCAGGGCCAGTGCCTGCACCGCCCCGGCTGATTACCCTCCAGATGCCATGATCGCTGCATTTATAAGGTTATGAGAGGTAGTGGGCTTCCTCTCTCACCCCTGTGACAAAATCATCTGATGGTTGTCATGGCACCCAAAGGTCAAACAATGACCTCCTGGTGTGCCAGGTACTGTGGCCCGTGAGACCCAGCCATAGGCAGGGTCTAACAGGTGATCTGCTTATGTAATCTGACAGGTCTCATGCATTGCAGTGCTGGCAAAAAAACTTTGCTTTTTCATCTCACAGGTGGAAAAAAGTGGAATAAAACAGGATCAAAAAGATGAATGTAAAAGACGTCAGCGGAGAGATAAAAAAGTTATAGCTCTCAGGATATAGTGATGCAAAAACAATATTTTTTCTATGAAATTGTTTTTATTGTGTAGATGCAGCAAAAAAAAAAAATTATATAAACGTGGTATCACTATAATCATACTGACCCGAAGAATAAAGCTGTGTTATCACTTTTACCACATGGTAAACGGCATAAAAACAAACAATTCCTGAATTGCTGGTTTTTGTTCATTCTGCCTCCCAAAAATTGAAATAGAAAGCGATCAAACAATGTTATATGCCCGAAAATGGTACCAATAAAAACGTCAACTCGTCCCGCAAAAAACAAGCCCTCACATGACTTTCGTCAGAAATATAGGAAAATTATAGCTCTGAAAATATGGCGATGCAAAAACTTGTTTTTGTAAAAAAAAAGTTTTTTTCTTTAGTGTGTGACAGCAGCCAAACATAAAAACCCGATATAAATCTGGTATCTCTGTAATCGCACCTACCCGAAGAATAAAGTAATCTCATCACTTATACCGCAAGAGGAACAGCGTAAAAAATAAATCCAATTCTTCACCTGCTGTTGATTTGTTTGTTGATCGCAGTAAAGCTCGGCTCACATTTATCCTGCACTCTACACTGAGCGCTTATACCGGGTTTCCGCGTAAATCTCTGAAATACGTGATTCATCCACAACCCCCTACAGACGATTCCCTGTAATGAGGCAGATGGAGTCACTGTGACGGTGCCCGTCTCTTTAGGCGTGCATAAAAGCGCAATCAGCCACAGTTTTGTGCATCTCTTAAAAGCCGGATACCGCCGAACAAAGCTACTCAGAATCCAGTGTAACATGGCTGCCTCACTATTGAATGGATCCCTCGGGGGTTTCATCTGAACAGTAGTTTTCCACCACATATGGGGTATCGGTGTACTCAGGAGAAATTGGACAACCACTTGTATGGTCCATTTTCTCCAGTTACCCTTGTGAAAATGCGACATTTTTGTGGGAAAAAGTAAAATTTTAATTTTTGACGTACAAAGCCATACCACAGAAAATAGTTAATAAATAACATTTTTCATGTCTGCTTTACATCAGCATCATCTGTAAGGTTAAGTGCACACTGAGCAGTTTTGATGCGTTTTCGCTGCATTTTTTTTCAAGCGGAAATGCACAAAAAACGCTATGTAATCCATCTGCCAGCTAATGCAATGGCAGTCCTGATGTGCTGTGCACATGATGCAGAAATTTCCCCTCAGGATTGTCATTGCGTTAAAATACGCAGCATGTCCATTCTATGTAGCACAAAAACGCTCAAAGAATGGTACCTGGGCCGGGGATAACAGCGAGAGCGGTGCGGCTGAGGGGAGCAGTAGTCTCAACCGAGCCGGGGCTGCACGCTGTGAAAAAAAAGTAAAAATCTATTTAAAATAAGAAAACACCTTTATCCTCACCTGTCTGTCATCCTCCAGATGTCCCCCGGCGACGCGAGGCCGGTTGTACACTATATATACAGTATATATATATATATATATATATATATATATATATATATCACAGTTGTTCTCAAACGTTTTTCCTTTCTTGGTTTCAGAGAATATAAATGATAACAAAAAAACTTTTTCTCCACTCATGGTTATTGGTGGGGTGAAGCCATTTATTGTCAAACTACTGAGTTTTCTCTTTTTAAATCTTAATGACAACCAAAAACATCCAAATGACACTGATCAAAAGTTCACATACCCCATTTCTTAATACCGTGTTTTGCCCCCTCTAACATCAATGACAGCTTGAAGTCTTTTGTGGTAGTTGTGGATGAGGTTCTTTATTTTCTCAGATGGTAAAGCTGCTCATTCTTCTTGGCAAAAAGCCTCCAGTTCCTGTAAATTCCTGGGCTGTCTAGCATGAACTGCGCGCTTGAGATCTCCCCAGAGTGGCTCAATGATATTGAGGTCAGGAGACTGAGATGGCCACTCCAGAACCTTCACTTTGTTCTGCTGTACCCAATGATGGGTCGACTTGGTCTTGTGTTTTGGATCATTGTCATGTTGGAACGTCCAAGTACGTCCCATGCACAGCTTCCGGTCTGATCAGTGCAAATTTGCCTCCAGTATTTGCTGATAACGTGCTGCATTCATCTTTCTTTCAACTTTTACCAAGTTTCCTGTTCACTTCCGCATATCTCCAGTCCTGGAAAAACCGGTACTGGAGATATCCGTATCAGAGTGTGTCACCCGTGTGCAGGCCGTGTGCTATAGGTAGCGCTGTTCCCAGGCGCCGGGTGCTGAACACTGCCCTCATCATGGTTTCCTGCTGGCGCTGCCTCTTGGGGACAGTGCTAACTGTACACTGATTCCCAGGTACCACTAGGTGTCACACGGATGACACACAGACGTCATCCGTGTGGTACGTTTTGTGGATGGTGTCTGCAAAAAAATGGACTTGTCTCCGTGTGGAGCACACGGACACACTGTCTGTGCACAAACCCATTCATTTTAATGGGTCTGCGTGTGTCAGTGTCTCCGGTATGTGTGGAAACTGTCACCACTTGTACCGGAGACACTGACGTATGAAAGAGACCTAACGCAGTAAGAATGAACAGTGTTTTTGTATTGCAGAAAAGGACATCTGCAAAAGGTGGTGGTCAAAAACAGACTGCTACATGAAGTCACAGCAGGGGAAAAGCGGCGCCTGCTGCACTTCATTGGCACTAGCCGTACATTACGGAGGTAATTTTTGATTACGTTTTTATTAATTATTTTTTTAAATGTATATTTTTATTAACATGCATGCTTTTTTTCTATTTCTCTCAGTACGGAAGGCAATATTGCAAGAGGACGTCAGGATGGAGCATGTTGCAGCAGCAGCAGCCAGGAATCCGAAAACTTCTTCACATCATCTCCGGATTCCACCGCTGCGGCTTCTTCTTCTGCCGCTGATGCTTCTTCTTCTGACGCTGTGTCAGGGGTTACAGTGATGGGCACTGGCACTGCCTGTCCCGTGGCACAAAAAAGGGCCCTAGGCTGAGGCAAAACAAAAAAAACAAGAGGGTGTGACGTTCAAACTCTGATGGCTCACACCCTGAATCTTATAGACAAGGCCAACCAGGAGGACGAGTTCGACCATTACGCAGCAATGGTGGCTTAGGGCAATGCCACGGGACAGGCAGTCCATTTACATGGCGGCGGTCACATGTATGCTCATGGTTCTGGAGAGCCCATTGTCTGTGGCCCCTGCACAGACCATCATCAATGGTGTGTTCAATTTATTCCATCCAATTGGACAACCACCAGCACTTGGAGTACCGCAGCGACATGCCCGAGCAGCAGCGAATGAGCCAAAAGGTGGTGAGGCGTCCGGTTTCTTTGGCAACACGCCACCCAGTGGAAGTGCGGCTCAGCGTGCTGGCCCCTCCCCAAATGCCAGCTATTCCCCGGACCTTTTCCCTGGTAATGGGTACAACCCGAAATACCACCAATTTCATTGAATGGTATTTCACCTGTCACCAGTTTTGGCCCATAAAAACTACGGCCAGCACCTGTAGGTCCTTATATCCAACATTTTGGAATCCTGTAAACACTGTATGAAAAAACACCTTTCATTATAGTCACATACACCCGGCTCCAGGCAGATGTGTGTCACAGCTCTGATTCGGCACCTCCTCTCTGCTTGTCATGTCCATCCTGCTTCATGTGGATGATGTTTCTCTGTGCTGAGGAGCATCGAAAGTGCGCCAGCTTTGAGCACCATACAAGAAGCATCATCCACATGAAGGACAACCACTGCAGGGCTGGAGGAGGTTTCAGACCAAGACGCTTATAATGAAAGGTGTTTCCTTTTATATCTTATGAACAGAAAATGCCTACAGGTGGCCGTACTTCATTTGGACCAAAACTGTTGACAGGTTGCAAAATATTTTTTTTCCTGTTTATGGGAAAGTTAAAAGTTGATTGTCATTAGTAGTTTATTAATCATTAAAATATTTGGTTTCATATTTAAATGACAATGTTTGTATTATATTCTGTTTCATGTTTAAAATGACAATGTTTGTCAATATTTCTTAGTTATTTGTTCTAAAATAAAATTTAAAAATGTTGATTTTTCACAAAAAAATAAAAAGGGTATATACATGGCATGTATTGTTCAATAAAATAGATATTTGGGTCCCAACTACAGCTATTACATCTTGTATGTGCTTGGTTGATGATAAAATTAAGAATTGAGTGGGCCCCAGACCTGCGCTGACCTCGTTGCAGGTCAGGGGACCGCTCACTGCAGTGAGTAAAGTTACTCTGCTCATGAATGTGTGGTTGCCTCTAACCAGATGATTGCAATGTTTTTATGTTTTTTTTTGTCATATTTTCACACGGTTTAGAAAAAAATAGGGGATGAATACTAGTCTCAACATTGTCCCTTGCTAGTACTGATCACAGCGCAAGCTGGTCAGGCTGCACATCACCAACACAGGAGTATTGCCAGTGCACGGCACCTTCAGGACTCCTGAAGTAGTTAGCGAAGGTTTCTCGCACACAGACACCAGAGTTGGATGGCCTGCCCGGACTCAAGTTGACCAATGGAATTAATTCTGACAGCTGTGACTCCTCATCTAGCTCAGTGCTGTACTCACGAGCATAGTTGTGGAGTACACAGCATGCCTTAATTATAGTGTCAACGGTGTCTGTATCCAACTGATTGGGTGTGTGACTACACATGATTCCGAAGGTGCATTCCAGATATCTGCGTGCACGATTCAGCCGATAATTAAAAATCCTCCGCCAGGCATTCAGTCCCCTTTGTGGGTATGGGCGCAGCAGGTTTGTCATTAAGGGAAATGCCTCACCCGATACCATCACAAAGGGAACTGGATGTGTGGAACCCGGCAAAGGTCTTGGGGCTGGGAGCGTCCCGTCATCTTGAAGAATTTGCAGCCCAATCTGTGATGATCGCAACACCCGAGAGTTCCCAGTACTGCCATAAGCACCAACGTCAATGGCAACAAATTTGTAATGTGCATCAGCCACCGCCATCAGGACCACAGAAAAGTACTTCTTATAATTAAAAGAAGTGTGATCCTGATCGTGGTGGCTTGCTGGACCCTCACATGTTTGCCATCAACGGCACCTATGCAGTTTGGGAAATTGGCCACAGTTTGAAAGCCTGCTGTAACCTGCAGCCAAGTCTCCTTGGTTGGGGAAGGCATCATGATGGGCTGAAACTTCTGCCAGATGACGGTACATGTGCACCTCACAATTTGGGAAATGGTGGATTTACCAACCTTAAATTGGAGGTGCTGTGATGTATAGCTCTCTCCTGTGGCCAGACATCTGCAAAGGAAAATAAGATGATTAGAAACGCACAAAAAAAAGGAATACAAGACAACATTATTACATTAAGACCACGGCCCCACTATCAGTATTTGATCAGTATTCGGTCAGTATTTTTTCTCAGGACTGGGAACCAAAACCAGGAGTGGGTGATAAATGCAGAATTGGTGCATTTGTTTCTATTATACCTTTTCTCTGATTGTTCCTCACCTGGTTTTGTCTCCCAGTCCTGAGAAAAAATACTGAGCAAATATTGATAAAAATACTGACTAAATACTGATAGTGGAGCCATGGCCTAAAAGCATATGTAGATTACTTATTTATTTTTATTAAAAAATCACCCCCATAAAAATTAACACATGAAATGACTGATAAAGTCATCAGATACAGGTAATGGCTGCAGTTAAATGCCGCTGACAATCTGACATGTGGCATTTAACATGTGGTGGCTGGAAGAGCATTCTCGTAGACAAGCATTGGTGCACCCATGACGTGATGACGTGGCACCAATGCATTGCCATAACAGTATTGGCGTCACATGATGACCCCTGTTGCCATCATGAACACCCTCCTCTGAACAGCGGAGGGGGGGCCACTATTCAAAGGAGATGTTTGCTTCTGCTGTTCACAACAGAGCTTTTTGCCACATTTGAAAAAAAAAATGGATATCACTGCATTGACAAATACCTGATCAGACAAAAAAAAAGTAGCGATAAAATATAGATAGAGATATTTTTATTTTTAGTTACTGCAAGGTCATGAACAGCCTTTCCTGAGCAGAGATGGCCCTTCTCATGACTGCCGCTATAGTCCAGCTGGGGTGATAGAATATTCAGCAGCCGGTCAAACGCATGGATAGGAATGCGACAAAATGCCAAAAATTTTTACGGCTATCTGAAAAAAAATATATAAAAGATTAGGTACACATGGATGACAATATACTTTTTTCCCATATGATAACTTACCTCCTTAGATCTTGATATAGCACATAGACGTGCCCCTTGTCACATCTCTCCTGCACTATATGGTGTATGAGTTTTTTGGTCTTCTTCTAGACCGCTCCTATGAAACAAAACTTGCAAAATGCAGAATGGAAAAGAAGGGTTGGGAAAGGAAATGACTTCACAAAAAGCGTTTTTTTTTTTTTTGTTTTTTTTTCAACTTTCTTTATTTAGCTCCCAACAGCATGCATTTCTGTACAAAATTGCATCAAACCATGCGTTTTTTCCGCAGTTTTTTTCTGCCAACAGATGCAGAAACGCTGCAGAAATTTCTGCTTCAAATCATGAACATGCGCACATAGCCTGAAACTGCTGCTTCTCTGCCACGTCTTTCTGATCACAAAGGTGAAGGAGCAGAGCAAGGAGCGAAAGATTACAGGACACTGGACATCACTGCGCCCCCTGCAGGTGGATGACCACACACCATAGGAGTGCAGAGAAGGATACAACTGCGGTGCGGTGGCAGCGAGAGCTGCACTGGGACCCAGTGTATAGAAGCAAAGGAAAGGGGCCCCGGGCTGGGTGAGACACCCTGCCAGGCCCCCCTATTTGATTCTGTTCATCGGGCCCCATACAGCAGTAAGAGCTGTCCTGATGGCAGCCCTGGCCGTTGTACTCACTGCATACCCTATAACTGTATAGCAGAACCGCTCCTTTCTAATGGGAACGTGTCATTACTCAGGCCCATCTATGTGTCTTTAAATTGGTATTGAGGTTTTTCCCAAATTTAGGCAGCCATTGTACTCACTGCATTACCCTATAACTGTATAGCAGAACCGCTCCTTTCTTTTTTTTTAATCAGATAAATTTTTATTAACGAAATTCAAACAAAGAAACAGAGTCCAGACATTACAATGTCCAACAAGGTCACATATTTTCAATTACAGCGCATCCCCTCCCCTCTCTTTTAAAAACATCAACGACCTAGTCTCCCGTTACATACCTGCACGCAACCTCCGATCCTCACAAGATCTCCTTCTCTACTCCCCTCTTATCTCCTCCTCCCACAACCGTATACAAGATTTCTCCCGTGCTTCCGCCCTACTCTGGAACTCCCTACCCCAACGTATCAGACTCTCGCCTACCGTGGAAACCTTCAAAAGGAACCTGAAGACCCACCTCTTCCGACAAGCCTACAACCTGCAGTAACCACCGCTCCACCATACCGCTGCACGACCAGCTCTACCCTCACCTACTGTATCCTCACCCATCCCTCGTAGATTGTGAGCCCTCGCGGGCAGGGTCCTCGCTCCTCCTGTACCAGTCGCTGTCACATTGTGTTCAAGATTATTGTAATTGTTCTTGTATTATACCCCTTTTTCACATGTAAAGCGCCATGGAATAAATGGCGCTATAATAATAAATAATAATAATAAATAATAATAATAACAAGAAATACTCAGAAGTACATCCTCCTTTCGGGATCATCGTCTCTCCACCCACGGTGTCCACAATGCATTGAACGCTTTTTCTCCTTTTTCTTTTGGCATAATTACCTTTTTCCATATTTACAAGAAAGTCTGATTGTCTAAAAAATTCTTGTATCATCGGCGGTTCTTCATTTATCCAATGCCTGGCTATTAATTTACGTGCAATGTATAACAACCTAGCTATCGCCAATTTGAACTGATTTTGAATCTGGATCTCCTCCACATAACCTAAAATACAAACCACAGGATCCCTCTCAATTCTACAGTCATACACTCCCTCTATAGTGTTAATAACCGCTGTCCAGTATGAGTCCAGTCTGGAGCACTACCACAACATATGTAAGATCCCGGCCCCATCAGCCTGACAACGAGGGCATCCAGAAGTCTGTCTCAGTCCTGCCCTATATAGTCTTTCAGGGGTCCTGTATACTCTATGGAGCACGTATATTTGTGAGAGTCTACCTGGCTCACTCAGCGACAATTAGGGTATGTATTCCATAATCGCCTCCCACTTATCCTCTTCTATCTGTCCCAATTCGTCTTCCCACTTTTCTTTAGCCTTAATCGGGTAATTGATTAAAAAGGCGTGCATTAAGTCCTTATAAATACCTGACATACCTCCTTTTGTTCCCCCATCACTACACACATAGTCCAGAACCGCTCCTTTCTAATGTGAACATTTTGTTACTAAGCCCCTTCTCTATATGTCTTTAAATTGGTATGGCTTTTCCCAAATTTAGGCAGCCGTTTTACTCACTGCGTACCCTATAACTGTATAGCAGAACCGCTCCTTTGTAATGGGAACATGTCGTTACTGAGGCCCACCTCTGTGTCTTTAAATTGGTATTGGGGTTTTTCCCAAATTTAGGCAGCCGTTGTACTCACTACATACCCTATAACTGTTTAGCAGAACCGCTCCTAATAGGAACATGTCGTTACTGTGGCCCAGCTCTATGTGTCTTTAAATTGTTATTGGGGTTTTTCCCAAATTTAGGCAGCCGTTGTACTTACTGCATACCCTATAACTGTATTGTAGAACCGCTCCTTTGTAATGGGAACATGTCGTTACTGAGGCCCACCTCTGTGTCTTTAAATTGGTATTGGGTGCAATCCAGGGAAAAATCAAAACGTTTTTTCTACAATTTTTCAGATAAATGCGGGAGACCGCTGGCCAGATTGCTCCACCCATGTATGACAGCTACATTTATCCCATATGTCAGAGGGAAGGAGGGTAGGGATGAACAAAATCCCAAAGAAATTGTAGATCTTTTTAGGTGTTACTATGAGAATCTATACAACATTAAGAACAAATTTGCAGACATGTCTCCCTCAGATCGCTCCACTAAGATTAAAGAATACACCCAGGAGACACCTGTGCCCATGTTGAGTGACTCAATGGTGGAAACTCTGGAAGAGGTGATATCCATAGAAGAAATTGATTCTGCGATACGAGCCTTCCCGTCAGGTAAATGCCCTGGCCCAGATGGCTTTACGCCGGCATTTTACAAACAGTTTAGAGAGCAACTCTCTCCAATAATGGCTAAACCTTTAATGCAATTGATGGAAATACTAGATTTGTCCCTCAATCTCTAGAGGCACATATTAGTGTTCTCCTCAAGCCAGGTAAAGACCCCTCAATAATTGCTAATTTTAGGCCAATCTCTTTATTAAATATAGATATTAAATTATTTTAAAAAATCTTGGCCGATAGGTTAGCTAATTTACTCCCCTCTTTAGTTAATAATGATCAATCAGGCTTTGTCAAAGAACGAGAAGCTAGGGACAATACCATTAAGACACTACTCATTATTTCTAAAGCAAAAATTGGGTCCACTGCACTAGGTCTTTCGATAGAGTTCACTGAGGGTTCATGGTGGAAGCTTTAAGACAGATAGGTTTGGGCCCTTGCTACCTACAGAAAATGATGGCACTATATAAAAGCCCAACAGCAAGAGTGAGAGTAAATAATTATCTTTCTGCTCCATTTGCAATTAACAATAGAACTAGACAAGGGTGCCCCCTATCTCCATTGCTATATGTAGTGGTAATGGAGCATCTGGCCAATGATCTCAGAAATAATCCCAATATTCACGGATACAAAGTGGGATCTAAGTCTTATAAAGCAGCTCTGTATGCAGATGATTTACTTCTCTGTATATCCCAACCACAAATAACATTCCCAATGATTCTAAAAGAATTTGATAGGTTTGGATCAGTCAGTAATTTTAAAGTCAATTACTCTAAATCCGAGGCTTTGAACATATATCTCCCACAGACTGAAGTCTCACAAGTTATGACTAAATTCCCATTTAAATGGCAAAAATAATCATTGAAATATCTAGGGGTCCATATTCCATTGGATCCTAATAAATTATTTGAGCTTAATCATCAAGTTTTACTGAATAGAACATATGGAGATCTATTGAAATATGGTAAATTGAAGCTATCTTGGTCTGGAAGAATGAACGCCATCAAAATGGACATTTTACCTCATTTCTTGTACATTTTTCAAACAGTCCCGATCTTTCTTCCCCATAGTTTCTTTTGTAAACTAAGATCAGCTATGTAAATTAATTTGGGGTAAGATTAAACCTCGCATAAACATACAGACACTCGCAGAGTCTGTAGTATAATGCTCCCCCCCATAGGCAGAGTCTGTAGTATAATGCTACCCCCCTTCCCATAGGCAGAGTATGTAGTATAATGTACAGTCTGTAGTATAATGGTCCCCCCTTCCCATAGGCACAGTCTGTCGTATAATCCCCCCCATAGGCAGAGTCTGTAGTATAATATCCCTCCCTCTCATAGGCAGAGTCTGTAGTATAATGTCCCCCCCCCTCATAGGCAGGGTCTGTAGTATAATGTCTCCCCCCTCATAGGCAGGGTCTGTAGTATAATGCTCCCCCCCCCATAGGCAGAGTCTGTAGTATAATGTCCCCCACCTCATAGGCAGGATCTGTAGTATAATGTCTCCCCCCTCATAGGCAGGGTCTGCAGTATAATGCTCCCCACCATAGGCAGAGTCTGTAGTATAATGCCCTCCCCATAGGCAGAGTATGTAGTATAATGCTCCCCCCCCTCATAGGCAGGGTCTGTAGTATAATGTCCCCCCCTCATAGGCAGAGTATGTAGTATAATGTCTCCCCGCTCTTCTAGGCAGAGTCTGTAGCATAATGTCCCCCCCCCATAGGCAGAGTATGTAGTTTAATGTCTCCCCCCCCCTCATAGGCAGAGTCTGTAGTATAATGTCCCCCTCCCCATAGGCAGGGTCCATAGAATAACATCGCCTCCCCACCGCCGACAAAAAATGCATAAGCACAATACTCACCTGTCCTCCTCGTTCCCTCACTGCTCTGAGCGCTGCCCCCAGCCCGCACATGTTCAGCAAAGGGGGCCGGGCACCAAGTGATGACGTCACTGACGTCAAACGCAGAGGGGGGACTGATGGGAGAGGGAGAGTGAGCGTCACGCTCCCTATCTCATTAGTGAACTTGCGGTGATGGGTGGGGGGTCCGATGCTGGCACCAGGCGAAACACCTCCTGCTTAAGGACAGCACAGCGGCAGCCGGGCACTGCAGGGACATAGTCTCCCTGCTCTGCCCGGAGTGTAACTGTATCGGCTTGCTGCGCATGCCAGATACAGTTACAAAAGCGTAGCTCCGGGTGAACCCTCTCAGAGCTCTGGGCCTGGGGCCACTGCCCCCTCTGCCCCCCTGGTAGCTATGCCACTGCCAGCACCGCTCCAGGCTTCTTCTGGGTTACATAAAGGTTATTCTGACTTCGCTTTTCCTATGTAAGTTTATGGGGCGTTAGAAGAACTAGGCTCCATAGTCATAAAAGAAACTTCTGACTCTCACACAGAGTCCTATGTGAGCCGGCAAGTCAGAATAGTTGTCACATGAGTGAGAAGAGGACTAGAACAGCGCTGGAAACCAGGAAAGACAGTGATCAGTCAGTATACACTGTGTGCAGAATTATTAAGCACGTGAGTATTTTGACCATATCATTATTTGTATGCAGATTTTCCAACTCCAAGCTGTATAAGCCTGAATGCTTATTGGATGAAGCAGATCAGGTGATGTGTATTTGTGTGATGAGATAGGGTGCGGCCTGAGGATACAACATTTATCGAGGTGTGCAGAATTACTAGGCAGCTTGTTTTCCTCAAGCAAAATGAGCCACCAGGTATTGAGATTTTTCCCCTTTCTATGCTGTGCCTAAATGAGTTACAGGGCAAATTTATATATTAGCATGCATTTATACCCTTTAGACATTCATTTAGCCAATATATATATACCTCTTTTTCCACTCTGAGCATTTTTACTTGCACCTGCAATTTTTTTTAGGTGTATGAAATCTGCAGCTTTATTTGGTCATTTGACCTTATATGTAATTGAATACTGATAGGGCTGCAATGCACTCTTTCTACCAGAGTATGTGGGTATAATACAGTATATACTTTACATCTTGTACGCAGCATTGATATACTATGGTTTAGTTTGGTCCTTTTGACGCGCCCCCTGGGCCGTGGAGTACTCGGTGCCGGGCCGGTCGTTGCTAGGGGAGATGTCACAGTGGCGGTGACCCGGTCCGTGACCCAGGGCGGTCAATCAAAAGGGAAATATTTACAGGGGATTTATACTGTAGGTTTTATGTATAAAGTTCGTGACGCCACCTGTGGTATGCGTGAAGTGACCGCGGGCAAGGCCGCGCGTTGATATCCATGATCTGGCCCAGCAAGATCCCCACACACAGACTCTACCTTGATAACCGTATCTTTATTTGTATACATTTTTAACACAGCAGAACACAGTAAATGACAACCGTAAATGTTCACAGCAATAACGTGTACTTATAAGCTGACCCTCACTGTCCCTACTCACACGTTACCAGTCCTTTACTCCAGAAGGATGTGTCCCCCGTCGCAGGCCTGTCTGTCTTTGCAGGAAGGCGTCCCAGCCGAAGAAAACAGGAACAGCAGACTTCACTGAAAGGAAGGAATACTTCGGCCTCTCGCCAGAGGTCCCGCTTACAGTCTCTCTGATCCGGGTAGTAGCTCTTGTGGATTCCCTTATGTGGTTCACACTCCAGTAGCGGGGAGTGTAACAGCTGAATCCTTCAGCAGTGCGGAAGCTGGGGAAAACTCTGAGGATAAGGTGTCAGATAACAGAAACCACGTTGAGAGTATCCTCTACGGAACACACGAGGACCTGCACGCCGTCCTGGTTCTTTACACAGACCACCTCAGACTCTCCACGCGCTTTGCTTTTTTTTTCACTTTGCTCACGTGACTCTCCAGGGAGGGACCCAGGAGACTCTGTCATCAAATCCTGCGCAGGTGCAACCTCTGGCCACAAGGTGGCAACACCATCCTGCGTTATCATTTCTGTCACAGGCTCTATCTCAATTATCACAGAACAGCCAGAGCCTGCCAGCTCACTACATGTGGCTATATAGAGCCGCCGCTGCGGAGCAGGTCCTCTGGAGCTGATGTTAGTGCAGCAAAGCTGGTGTGGCTCTTCACAGGTAAAGCTTAGCTCCAGGGCAGTGTAGATGTTATAGGTGATGCTGGGCGTTGTAGTGCAGGGGTTGATAGCACAGTAATAATTCACGGAGACAGTGGGATGCAGTCTTCAGAATTTACTCACAGTTGTTAAGTTCCTCAGGTTACAGGGTCCGGACTACAACCTCCCACGTCATGCTGCGTTCACCAGGCAGGGGTTCAGCAATCCCTCAGATGTTTCCAGAGTGCCTGACAGAACCCCTTTCTATGTGCCTTCCTCAGTCGTCTTCCTGCGCTGGCTCTCACCCTCCTGCCCTGCGCCTCACAATCAGTGTCCCAATCTGGTAGCCTCGGGTCTTGTCGAGCGACCTGCCGTACCCTGGACCCTCTGTGGCCACCTTTTCGGCGATGTAATTGTGGCTGTGGCAACTGCACCCTAAAAGTACAGAAGCCTCCGATTTCTAGCTGAGCCTTGTAGTTCTCCACTAGTTTAGGGGCCGGTCCCCTCTGCGGCTTGATCCCTCCACCGCCTGGCAGATTCGGGCGTACGGGTGGCCTCCAGCACTGCCCGTACCCCTGGGATCCCCTCATTTCTCCTGGAGCCTTCCTTGCTGCTCCTCTCTCCTTCACAGCCTTGGGCCTCTCACTAGGCCCTCCTCCTGAGCAGAGCTCCTGCTGAGCTCCTGCTCCACACACTCTTCTCTTCTGACTGGACTGTCTTTTCAAGATGGCTCCCCTTTTTATACACCTCCTTCACAAGTGCTCCCCTGATCTCCTTCCTCCACCCACACCCACTACATGGTTCCCACTCACTTGGTTCCCCTCCACTCCAGCCAGGGACCAGGGACTGTGCTCTCCCTTAGGAGCAATCTCGCCCTGCCCTACTGAAGTGGACGTGTTGGATGCAGGCGTTAGGGTCCCGGTCAGCACTCTATCCTTACCTGAGAGTGAGATACCACACCTCTGGGTGAGATGCAGTACCTCTGTGGCGACTGAACCCTTAGGGGCGCCACACTTTGTTTTTTGTATTGGTACTTTACATGGAGGTATTATGCATTTTAATTGTTTTTTTATACCCGTCTGTACACTTTTTGTCTCAGTGCCACCAAGAACCAATGACTTCTCCAATAAAGGTTTTTTAGTCTGACATATTGTTTGGCTAATTCTTTATTTTTTGTACATTAGGACCTGTGTGTTCGTTTTTTTTTTCTTTTGGGTTTGTGATGAGAGAGGGTGAGGCCTGAGGATACAACACCATTTATCAAGGTGTGCAGAATTACTAGGCAGCTTGTTTTCCTTAGGCAAAATTGGCCAAAAAAGAGATTTAACTGACTGAAAAGTCAAAAATTGTTACAAGTCTTACAGAGGGATGCCACACTCTTGAAATTGCTAAGATATTGGGGGGTAATCACAGAACCATCAAAAGTTTCGTTGCAAATAGTCAATAGGGTCTCAAATAATGTGTTGAGAAAAAAAGGCGCACATTAAAGGGAATATGTCAGCAGGTTTTTATATGAAATCTGTCAGCAGCATGAGGTAGGGACAAAGAGCCAGATTCCAGCGATGTATCACCTAGTTTACTGTGATACAACAGTTGTGATAGAATCACAGTATTCTCTGCTACAGATCTAGCAGAGCTCGGAATGTTGAACCCTGTGGAATCCCACCCACATCAGTGATTGGCAGATTTCTGTGTACACTGGATATTGACAGAAAGCTGCTAATTAGAGGTTTTAGCATAGTTGGACTTGTAGGCACAAGAAAAGCTTGTCCTGTAGTGATACTCTCCTGCTGATAAAACACTGATTGTTTTAAAACAACAAAACACAGCTTAGTATGTGACACATCCCTGGAATCAGGCTCTCAGCCCCTACATTTTGCTGCTCTCAGATTTCCTTTATCTTCCAAAGATTTGATAAGTACCAGATGTTCAGAGTGCAGAGACATGGCCAAGGTAAGGCAGGAAGAAACCCGACCATCACTGAACAAGAGACATAGCGGTAAATAGAAATATCAAGACTGGGCCAAGATACATCTGAAGACTGATTTTTCAAAGGTTTTATGGACTGATGATATGAAAGCAGGGTTGGACTTAGAAAAAAAAGCAGCCCTGGCACACAACCCAACCAGTCCCCATCCTATAACACTCATCACCCCCATCCAGTGAATTTTTCCTTTACTTAGTCATGCCCCTCACCACTCTCTTAAAGGAGTTATTTGAAGAGCCGCATGTAAATTGCGCGGCAGTGCATAATATTGACCACAGCTCCATTTACATGGTGTACTTCAAAGCTCCATTTCTCAGCATTATGGGGGTCTCAGAGGTCAGATTCGCAGTGAATGGAACGTCATCCCCTTTCAAGAGGAAAGGGGATAACTTCCAAACTTGCAATAACCCATTTAAACAGGTTTTTCAAAATTAATTTTTATTTGCCCATGGGAATGTAGAAAATAATAAACCAATAATGACGCTTCCAAAGTCCAACGCCACTTCTCCGACAACAGGACAGGAGAAGTGGCATTGTGCAGTGCATATAGACAGATACTGAGAATTAGGGAACGCTCACACTGGCGTATGTTCTCTCATGCGAGAGCATCGGGCCAATTATGCTAATGACACTCCACTTAAACTCTGTCAGAGTTTGATCCAAGTGTCATCTTAGTGTGATCCAATTCTCCTGCATGGGAGAATCGCAGCACAGGTGTGGAGAAGATGGAAAACTTAATTTCTCCATTGTGTCTGTGATCGTACATTGAACTGCACTTGGATGACATCCGTGTGCAGTTCGATGTGTCACACGCAGCTTTGTATGGGTGTGTGTGATCCGAATATCGGAGCCACTTGCATCATGCTGCAGTTGTTTTCTCATCCTGAATTGGCATTAGAATATAATCGCAGATGTTTACTTCCCCATAGTATAACATGGGTCAAATGCTATCCGATAAAACTGCATAGCACACGGCCGTGTTATACGCCAGGGTGAGCGCCCCTTTCACCCAGCATACAGGGCTTGAGAAGTGGTACTGTGTAGTATATATACAGGAAAACATAAGTGATACTGTGCAGTGTATATATAGAGAATAATACAGATACTCAGAATAACACCAGTATACAGGACAAGAGAAGTGGTACTGTGCGGTATATATTATAAGATGGCCGCTGGACGCATCATTGAAGGGAAAGGTGTATCACAGAGGTGGTTATCCTTAGTGATGTAAGCCCGGAAGCAAGATCCAGCACGTGATTCACACATGAGGAAGACGGCAAGGAGAGCCTTGCAAAAGATGACCTTTTCGAAAATCGTCAAGAACGCCTCAACATCATCACCCAGGGTCATCTGGGGGTAGAAAAAACCCAGGAAGAAATCCTTTAGAGGTTCTACTGGCCCGGCTGTCACCGAGAGATTATTCGATTAACGATTGTAGCTCCTATCCCACCTGCCAGTTAACGGCACTACTAAGGGACTATGGAAATGAACGACCGGGGAAGTTACCAGTCATTGAGGTGCGGTTTGATTGCATGGCGATGGATTTAGTGGGACCCTTGATCAAGTCCGCCAGAGCACATCAGTATATCCTGGTAGTCCTCGATTATGCTGCATTGTACCCGGAGGCGGTACCATTAAGAAACTCCTCCACTAAGTGTATAGCCCAAGAGCTTGTCCATATTTTTTCCCGAACAGGGCTGCAGAAAGAGGATCTGTTCATGTTGAAAGTCATAAGAAAGTTGTGCAAAGCCCTGGAGATCAGACAACTCAGGACCTCGGTTTATCACCTGCAGACGGATGGAAAGATTTAATAAAAGATTGAAGGCCTTGCTAAAGAAGGTTGTAGAGATGGGTGGCTGAGACTGGTACTGTCTACTACCATATCTGCTATTTTCTGTCAGAGAAGTTCCCCAGGCTTCTACGGGGTTTTCCCCTTTTGAGCTTTCGTATGGCCGACACCCCCATTGACTCCTGGATATATAGCGAAGTAGACCTGGGAAGCAAAGCCTACACCCTACAGGAGCATGATCAAGCATGTCGCCCAAATGCAAGTAAGGATTGCTGAAGTGATGCCAGTCATGATAGAGCACCTCCTCCATGCTCAAGAGGCACAGTCAAGGGTGTACAATCTGTCGGCAAGGGTGAGAAGGTTCAGCCCTGATATCGGGTACTAGTACTGGTAGCCACGATGGAAAGCAAATTTCTGGCCAAATGGCAGGGCCCCTATGAAGTGGTAGAAAATATTGGCAAGGTCAATTATAAAGTCCACCAACCGGGGAGAAGGAAGCCCTACCAGGTGTACCATGTCAATATGATCAAGCCATGGCAAGATAGGGAACACATCGAAGCTCCATGTTTGGTGGCTAAGTCTGAAGCTGACATGAAAGATGTCAAAGTGACAGAGACGCTATCATGTACCCAAAAGCAGCAGTGCAGTGAATTGCTTCATCAGATCAGAGACCTGTTTTCAGAGTTGCCAGGTTGTACTCAGGTCCTAGGACATGAGGTCTTCACAGAGCCTCATGTCCGAGTGGATTTAAAGCCATATCGGATTCTCGAAGCCCTCTGAGAGGTAATCTCGAAGGAGGTGAAGCGAATATTGAACCTAGGAGTCATTAAAGAGTCCAAGAGTAGCTGGTCCAACCCCATAGTTTTGGTGCCGAAACGAGATGGAGAATGGCGGTTCTGCAATGACTACCAGAAGCTGAATGAAGTTTCTAAGTATGACACATATCCAATGCCCCGTGTTGATGAACTGACTGAAAGGCTAGGGCCAGCCCGGTACATTACCACTCTGCAACTCATGAAAGGGTATTGACAGATTCCCCTATCCAAGGATGCCAAGGAGAAGACAGCCTTTACAGCACCAGATGGTTGTTTCCAGTATGTCAGGATGCCATTTGGGTTGCAAGGAGCTCCAGCCACCTTGCAGAGAGCCTTGGATCGAATCCTAGTTCCCCACAAGATGTAGGCAGCAGCATACCTGGATGACAGAGATCTTCATCCATGATTGGGAAAGCCATCTAGTAAAGTTCAAGTGATATTTGATCCTTTAAGGAAGGCAGGGCTTTCCATCAACCCGAATAAATGTGCCATGGAGATGGAAGAAGCCAAGTACTTGAGCTATGTCGTAGGCAGGGGCGTGATAAGGGTATGTGCACATGTTCAGTAAACACTGCAGAACAAACTGCAGCATTCTACATTGCAGGAAAAGTGGATGGGATTTCAAGAAATCCCATGACAACTATGCGTCTCCGTGCACCTGCGGACACAGACATGCGGCGCGTCTTTCCAGACCGCACCAGGTCAATTCCTCTTGCGGAGTCGCTAGTCTCCGCAAGAGAGATTAGATCAATACAATGTATTGATTTCGGTGCATCCACATGGTTCAATGAACACATGCGGATTCACCTGTGTGCAGCGCTTTGGACACAGCATAAAGTATACTGCGTTCAAAGCACTGACAGTACTGATCGTGTGCACATACTCTAAAACCCCAAATGAATAAGGTTGATGCAATGCAGAATTTATTTATTTATTTTACTCACTTACAGTGGGGAAAACAAGTATTTGATGCACTGCTGATTTTGCAAGGTTTCCCGTCTACAAAGAATGGAGAGGTCTAGAATTTTTATCATAGGTATACTTCAACTGTGAGAGACAGAATCTAAAATTAAAAACCAGAAAATCACATTGTATGATTTTTAAATAATTAAATTGCATTTTATTGCATGAAATAAGTATTTGATCACCTGCCAACCAGCAAGAATTCTGGCTCTCACAGACCTGTTAGATTTTCTTTAAGATGCCCCCCTACTCTGCACTCATTACTGTAACATCCCTGGCGGCGTGCTGGCATGGCTTACCATCTCCCACCATGCAAGACCGCCAACTTACCTATCAGTCCAGGCTGCACACTTTGCTCCAGTACTTGCTGTGTGCATGTCTCTTGTCTGATTGTTTGGGGCGGCGGCGCGGTTGCTGCCTGATTCTTGGGGTTGCAGTGCGCGCACTCCTGATCCGTCCGCAGCCTGTTGCTGTGAGTCGCTGGATACTTAAACCCCCTCCACCCAGTAGGAGGTGTCTGAGCACCACCTTCTTTCAGTGTGTTCTGTGCAACTGAGTTGCCAGGTCCTGTCCAGTATCTTGCCTGGGGGCTGAGTACCCAGGTCCGTTACCTGTATCTGTGACTTCTAGTCTGTTTCCGCCACCCTGGGAGCTGAGTACCCAGTCTCGTTCCTGTATCTTGTTCCTGGTTCAGTTCCTGTCTGAACGGTGTCCTAGCTCGTTACTTGTTTGTCTCTATGTTCGTATCTTCCCTTTTCCTGCAGTGTCTGAACCTGCACCTAACTCCAACTCGTTGTCTCTGTACTTCCGTTTGTGAGTTTAGTGTCCACTCGCTACTTCATTGTAAGTACCTTGTGTGTATCTGCTCTGCATGTCTACCGCACCTGCGGGGTTTTGCTCTGCTCTGCTTGTCTACCGCACCTGCGGGTTTTGCTCTGCTCTGCTTGTCTACCGCACCTGTGGGTTTTGCTCTGCTCTGCTTATCTACCGTACCTGCGGGTTTTGCTCTGCTCTGCTCGTCTACCGCACCTGCGGGTTTTGCTCTGCTCTACTTGTCTACCGCACCTGCGGCTTTTGCTCTGCTCTGCTTGTCTACCACACCTGCGGGTTTTGCTCTGCTCTGCTTGTCTACTGCACCTGCGGGTTTTGCTCTGCTCTGCTTGTCTATCGCACCTGCGGGTTTTGCTCTGCTCTGCGTGTCTACCACACCTGTGGGTTTTGCTCTGCTCTGCTTGTCTACCGCACTTGCGAGTTTTGCTCTGCTTGTCTACCACACCTGCGGGTTTTGCTTTGCTCTGCTTGTCTACTGCACCTGCGGGTTTTGCTCTGCTCTGCTTGTCTATCGCACCTGCGGGTTTTCCTCTGCTCTGCTTGTCTACCGCACCTGCGGGTTTTGCTCTGCTCTGCTTGTCTACCACACTTGCAGGGTTTTGCTCTGCTCTGCTTGTCTACCGCACCTGCGGGTTTTGCTCTGCCCTGCTTGTCTACCGCACCTGCGGGTTTTGCTCTGCTCTGCTTGTCTACCGCACCTGCGGGTTTTGCTCTGCTCTGCTTGTCTACCGCACCTGCGGGTTTTGCTCTGCTCTGCTTGTCTACGGCACCTGCGGGTTTTGCTCTGCTCTGCTTGTCTACCGCACCTGCGGGTTTTGCTCTACTCTGCTTGTCTACCACACCTGTGGGTTTTGCTCTGCTTTGCTTGTCCATCTTCTTTCAGTGTGTTCTGTGCAACTGAGTTGCCAGGTCCTGTCCAGTATCTTATCTGTTTCCGCCACCCTGGGGGCTGAGTACCCAGGTCCGTTACCTGTATCTGTGACTTCTAGTCTGTTTCTGCCACCCTAGGGGCTGAGTACCCAGGCTCGTTCCTGTATCTTGTTCCTGGTTCAGTTCCTGTCTGAATGGTGTCCTAGCTCGTTACTTGTTTGTCTCTATGTTCGTATCTTCCCTTTTCCTGCAGTGTCTGAACCTGCACCTAACTCCAACTCGTTGTCTCTGTACTTCCGTTTGTGAGTTTAGTGTCCACTCGCTACTTCATTGTAAGTACCTTGTGTGTATCTGTTGTTATGATAGGCTACAAGCACTAAGGAAAGACAGGAGATCTGTCCCTACAATAGAACTAAGCTAGATCCCTACGATGTAACGGGGAACCTGATCCTGCGATCAGACCCACTAAAGTCCTCAGCTAGTTTGAACGAAGACCTATAGATGTGAGGGAGGGATCCCTACAAGAACTAGGGACTGGGAGAAAGATGGACACCTCCTAGCAGAAATTGTAGCAGTAAAAAGACAAACACACAACATAGAACATAAAGGTCAAAAGACCTAGCTAAACTGACTGAGAAAGGTTACAAAGCACCTGGCTAGCTTAAGAGTAGAAATTACAATGAAGTCCGGCATGGCCAGAAGGGCGGAGCAGGATAAAATAGGCAAAAAGGTCATGTGACCAGCAAAATAGAAAAAACCTAACAGGAGAGTTTTAACAGTACCCCCACTTCTAAGAGGATCCTCCGGATCCCCTAGGCCCAGGCTTATCAGGAAACCTCTTGTGAAACGCTCTGACAGGTCTGGAAGCAGAAACATCATCCGCCCTCACCCATGAGTTATGCTCGGCACCGAAACCCTTCCAAGCGACGAGATACTGCAAACTCCCCCTATACCGTCTAGAATTAAGGATGCGGGAAATTTCATATTCCCCGTCCTCCACCACCGGAGGAACAGTGGCAGTGGCGTCTCTATCTGATACATCAGCTTTTTTCAATAGAGAAACATGAAACACCGGATTAATCTTCCAGGAGGTAGGCACCTCCAACCTAACAGCAGATTGGTTAACTACCTGAAGCTCCTTAAAGGGCCCTACAAACTTGGGACCCAATTTTTTAGCAGGAATCCTCAACCGCAGATTCTTAGAGGACAACCAAACCATTTCACCAACCGTAAACAAAACCTCTTGACGTTTCCTGTCAAAGTACCTCTTAGATTTTTTGTTAGCCTCCTGAAGATTACCACGCACATCCGTCCAAACGCTCTCCAAATCACCGGAAAAACTCTCCTCCTTAGGCACAGCTGATACCAATTTGGAGAATGACCCAAAAGACGGATGTCTCCCAGAACAACAAAAAAAAGGTGAACACCCAGCAGAAGAGGATGTATGGTTGTTAAGAGCAAATTCAGCAAGCGGCAGAAACTCAGACCACCCCTCTTGATTGTCTGCCACAAAACAACGCAAGAACTGCTCAACATCCTGATTCTTCCTTTCTGTCTGGCCATTAGACTCAGGATGATATCCAGATGAAAACGACAAATGAACTCCCAACCTGTCACAAAAGGCACGCCAAAAACGAGCCACGAACTGAGGTCCCCTATCAGAAACAATGTCAGTAGGAACACCATGGAGTCTGACAATTTCCTTGACAAAGGCCTTAGCGAGTGTCTTAGCGCAGGGCAGTTTGATGAAGGGAACCAAGTGACACATCTTGCTAAAACGGTCCACGACCACCCAGATGACCGTGGAACCCTCAGAGGAGGGAAGGTCAGTAATAAAGTCCATAGCCAGATGTGTCCAAGGTGCACTAGGAACCTCCAGAGGGCAAAGCAACCCTGCAGCAGGAGTATGAGAAGACTTAGATCTAGCACACACAGTACATTGACGCACCCTCTTAATGGCATCATTCTGCCATCCAGGCCACCAAAAACTGCGACCCACAAGTCTCTTGGTCTCAGAAATTCCTGGATGATGTGCCAACCGAGACTCATGACACTCAACAAATCTCTCCTAAAGGTCCTAGGCACAAACAACCTCTCATGGGGAGTGTTAGATGCGGCATTCTCCTGTGCTTTAAGAATCTCATCTTCCAAAACGGAGTCCAATGCAGCAATCACAACACCTTCTTGTAAAATGCTCTCCTCCTCCTCAGCACCGACCATGGGAGAAAAGCTGCGAGACAAAGCATCAGCTTTAACATTCTTGGTACCCGGGATGTAAGTAACGGAAGAATTAAACCGCGAAAAAAATAGTGCCCACCTAGCCTGACGGGCATTCAAGCGCTTGGCAGCATCAAGATAGATCAGATTTTTATGATAAGTGAAAACCTGAATGGGAAATTCAGCACCTTCCAAGAGATGACGCCAGTGTTCAAATGCGAGTTTAATAGCCAGCAATTCCCGATTACCAATATCGTAATTAAGTTCAGTCTCAGAATTTTTTTTAAAAAAAAAGGCACAGGGATGTACTCCATTCTTGTTTTCCTGAGACAACACCGCACCGACCCCCCACAGAAGAAGCATCAACCTCAACCAAAAACGGCTTAGTCACATAAGGCTGCATAAGGATGGGAGCAGAGCTGAACCTCTCCTTTAGAAACACAAACGCTTCAATGGCCTCAGTAGTCCACTGAACCGTATTAGCACCTTTCCTGGTGAGATCGGTCAGTGGTTTAACAATAATAGAAAATTTTTTAATGAATTTTCTGTAATAATTGGCGAAACCCAAAAACCTCTGTATTGATTTCAAATCAATAGGCCTAGGCCATTCCTGGACAGCTTGAACTTTCACCGGGTCCATCTCAAAGCCCTCGCTGGAGATAATGTAGCCCAAAAAACGAATTCTCTGTACAACGAACTCACATTTCTCTAGCTTAGCAAAAAGCGAATAGTCAATTAATAACTGTAATACCTAACGTACGCTCCGCCAATGAGACTCCAGATCAGGCGAATAGATCAAAATGTCATCCAAATACACAACCACATTTTTGCCGATCAAAGGTCTAAGGATGTCATTAATAAGATTCTGAAAAAATGCTGGTGCATTGGTAAGACCAAAAGGCATAACCAGATTCTCAAAATGACCCACAGGAGTGTTAAAAGCAGTCTTCCATTCATCACCCTCCTTCATGCGCAACAAATTGTATGCCCCCCGGAGATCAATTTTAGAGAACCACTTGGCCCCCACTAACTGGTTAAACAAATCAGGAATCAATGGCAGTGGGTAGGGATTGCGTACAGTAATTTTATTAATCTCGCGAAAGTCCAGACAAGGACATAAACCGCGGTCCTTTTTTTTAACAAAAAAAAATCCAACAGCCACAGGTGACTTAGAGGGTCTGATATGACCGGCGGCCAAGCTCGTCTGTATGTATTCCTCCAAAGCCTTTCTCTCAGGAATAGTAAGATTAAATAAACGACTTTTAGGAAGAGTCGCTCCAGGGACAAATTCAATGGTACAATCATAGTCTCTATGGGGAGGCAAAATTTGCGACTCCTCCTCAGAAAAAACTTTCCAAAAATCCTGAATAGGTACAGGTAATTCCCCTTTATCCACAGCAGCAATGCGCCCGTTACAACACTTGTTATAACACTTAGGGCTCCAGGACTTAATTTCATTAGTAGACCAATCCAGTACAGGATTGTGCAATTTTAACCAGGGTAACCCCAAAATTACTGGAGAAGGCAAATTATTTAATACTACCAAATCCAAATTTTCTTGGTGAATACCATTAATAGTGAGGGGAAATTCATAAACCTTGTGAGTAACACATTTCAAGGGAGAGCCATCGACAGAAACAACGGCAATAGGGGATGACAAAGGTTTGGGTTTTAATTTAAGTTTTTCCAAGAATCCCCCATCAATCACATTCAGAGTAGAACCATAATCCACAAATACCCGAAATTCAATTAATTCTTCCTGAGCTGCAGTAGTAGCAGAAAGAAATACCCCCTTAGTGTTTAAACAGGCTATACGGGCGTAACTGACCTTTTTTTTTTCTTTGTTCATACGAAGCACACAGTTCTTAATGAAATGGTCAGATTTTCCGCAATAAAAGCACAAACCTTCAGAAAACCTGCGGTCTTTTTCCTGAGAGCGGGGTGACATCGCCCCAATCTCCATCGGCTCTCCAATGTCAGTACAGACCCTCTCAAAACTAGGAGCTGACATGGCAAAGGATTTACTCTCATTAACCCTTGCACGCAGTCTCCTGTCCACCCGTATAGCTAATTGCATTGCCTCCTGCAAGTTTCCAGGTGTAGGATAAGCAATAAGCAGATCCTTAACCCTTTCACCTAGCCCAGCAAGAAACAAACTTTTCAGAGCTGAATCGTTCCACCCCACCTGAGCAGACCACCGACGGAAGTGAGTACAATAATTTTCCACATTACCTGATCCCTGTCTCAAAAGTCTCAATTCCATCTCAGCTGATGGATCATCATACAACAACCCCAAAGCAGAAAAAAAACTATCCACTGATCTAAAGCACGGATCACTAGGTTGGAGAGAAAAGGCCCATCTCTGAGGTTCTTTGCGCAAAAGTGACATTATGAACCCTATGCGCTGTGATTCATCACCAGAGGATCTGGGTCTCAAACGAAAATACAATAAACAAGCATTTTTAAAGGAAAAAAAATCTTGTTGTTCACCAAAAAATAAATCAGGCAATCGTACCTTTGGCTCCACCAAATGCGCTCCAGAACAGCTACTCACGTGTTGTTGGAGCTCGGCCACCTCCAGAGAGAGTCCCTGCAGGCGTTGAGCCAAATCCTGAACCGACACCATGATGGAAACTGGAGGTCTTTCCTTAGAGATATTTTTTGGCTGAACTTACTGTTATGATAGGCTACAAGCACTAAGGAAAGACAGGAGATCTGTCCCTACAATAGAACTAAGCTAGATCCCTACGATGTAACGGGGAACCTGATCCTGCGATCAGACCCGCTAAAGTCCTCAGCTAGTCTGAACGAAGACCTATAGATGTGAGGGAGGGATCCCTACAAGAACTAGGGACTGGGAGAAAGATGGACACCTCCTAGCAGAAATTGTAGCAGTAAAAAGACAAACACACAACATAGAACATAAAGGTCAAAAGACCTAGCTAAACTGACTGAGAAAGGTTACAAAGCACCTGGCTAGCTTACATAGTTACATATAGTTACATAGTTTATAAGGCCGAAAAAAGACAAGCGTCCATCCAGTTCAGCCTATTTCTTGTGCACTGCAGCTATTCCGCAGCGTTGATCCAGGGGAAGGCAACAAAAAAACATGCGGTATAGGCCAATTTACATCATTGAGGAAAAATTCACTTCCCGACACCAATCTGGCAGTCAGATTAAATCCCTGGATTAATTAACTAAGCATAAGATGTAATTTTATTGTTCTCAAGAAAGGCGTCCAGGCCTCTCTTGAACTCTTTAAGTGAGTTGGACATCACCACTTCCTCTCCCAGAGAGTTCCAGAGTCTCACGGCTCTGACCATAAAGAATCCCCTTCTATGCTGGTGCAGGAACCTCCTTTCCTCCAGACGCATAGTGTGCCCCCTCGTCTTTGTCACCATCCTTGGTATAAACAGGTCATGGGAGAGATCTCTGTACTGCCCCCTGATGTATTTATACATGTTTGTGAGATCTCCCCTAAACCTTCTCTTTTCCAATGTAAATAGGCCTAATTTTGACAACCTCTCTGGGTATTCTAGTCCCTCCATTCCCTTTATTACCTTAGTCGCCCTCCTTTGTACCCTCTCTAGCTCCAATATGTCTTTCCTGAGCACCGGAGGCCAGAACTGTGCACAATATTCTAAGTGCGGCCTTACCAGCGCTTTATACAGAGGAAGAACAATGTTCTCATCATATGCCCCTATTCCTCTTCTGATGCATGCCATGACTCTATTTGCCTTCGCAGCTGCTGCCTGACACTGGGCACTCCAATTTAATTTGCTATTAACCAAGACGCCCAGGTCCTTCTCCATGTCAGATTTCCCCAACGGTTTCCCATTTAATATGTATGGGTGACTGCTGTTTTTCTTTCCCATGTGCATGACCTTACATTTATCGGCATTGAACCCCATTTGCCATTTTTTGGCCCAACTCCCCAATTTATCTAAATCCTCCTGTAGCTGTGCCCTATCCTCATCTGTATTAACTACTTTACAAAGCTTAAGAGTAGAAATTACAAAGAAGTCCAGCATGGCCAGAAGGGCGGAGCAGGATAAAATAGGCAAAAAGGTCATGTGACCAGCAAAATAGAAAAAACCTAACAGGAGAGTTCTAACATCTGCTCTACTTGTCTACCGCACCTGCAGGGTTTTGGTCTGCTCTACTTGTCTACCGCACCTGCGGGTTTTGCTCTGCTCTGCTTGTCTACCGCATCTGCAGGTTTTGCTCTGCTCTGCTTGTCTACCGCACCTGCGGGTTTTGCTCTGCTCTGCTTGTCTACCACACCTGCGGGTTTCGCTCTGCTCTGCTTGTCTACTGCACCTGCGGTTTTGCTCTGCTCTGCTTGTCTACCGTACCTGCGGGTTTTGTTCTGCTTTGCTTGTCTACCGCACCTGCGGGTTTTGCTCTGCTCTGCTTGTCTACCGCACTTGCGGGTTTTGCTCTGCTCTGCTTGTCTACCGCACCTGCGGGATTTGCTTGTCTACCGCACCTGCGGGTTTTGCTCTGCTCTGCTTGTCTACCGCACCTGCGGATTTTGCTCTGCTCTGCTTGTCTACCGCACCTGTGGGTTTTGCTCTGCTCTGCTTGTATACCGCACCTGCGGGTTTTGCTCTGCTCTGCTTGTCTACCGCATCTGCGGGTTTTGCTCTGCTCTGCTTGTCTGCCGCACTTGCGGCTCTGTTCCTGTATCCCAGTCTGTACTGGTCCCTATCCTGCCTGCGTTCTTACCTGCCAGTACCCACCTGTCTGCATACCAGCCGTGCCCGCCAGTACCCACCTGTCTGCATACCAGCCGTGCCTGCCAGTACCCACCTGTCAGTGTGCCAGCCTAACCTGCCTGTTCCTGCATTCCCCGGTGTGGGTCAACAGCTGTGATCGGGGTCTGACCTGGAGTAGCACCTGGTCCCTCTGCTCGGTTCCTCCCTGGTTCACGGAGTCAACTGAGCCGCCGTGCGACCTTGGTCGGACCGAGTTTATACTTAGTCACGCGCCTCCAGGCACTCCTCGGTTCATGGTCCAGTGGGATCACTAACCAAGCTCACGCCAGTCTGTCTCGGCGTGTGCGTAACAATTGCCTGTATTAATTGCACCTGTTTGAACTTGTTACCTGTATAAAAGACACTTGTCCACACACTCAATCAATCACACTCCAACCTCTCCATCATGGCCAAGACCAAAAATGCTGTCTAAGGACACCAGGGACAAAATTGTAGACCTGCACAAGGCTGGGATGGGCTACAGGACAATAAGCAAGCAGCTTGTTGAGAAGGCAACAACTGTTGGCACAATTATTAGAAAATGGAAGAAACACAAGATGACTGTCAATCTTTGTCACGGGTGTATCAGGTTTGACAGTCATTCTGGATCCGGCTGTAGAAGGTCGCTGCGTTTGGCCTTGCAGACACCTTCTTGATCCTTTCATCATCCCTCCCTCTCTAGGACCCAGCGGTGCTCTCCACCTTCTGATGCTAATTAACACACCCTTTCTGGATCTTTAAATACCCTCAGTTTCTCCAGAGAATCGCTGGTGATAGATTAAATTCCTCTGTTCAGATCTGGAGTCGGCTAGATTCTTCTTGGAGTTCTTTTGTGGATTGTAGTCGTGATCTCTCTGTTTGTCTTTAGTTGCAGTGGGGCTGACTAGTGCTCACCCCTCCCCCTCCCTTCCTAGGGCCTAGCTCTAGGGACATACAGGGCTAAGGTGTGCTGCCCGGCGATAGGTGTGGAACCTATTTAGGGGTCTCCACTCTCTCTTTCCATAGTTGCTGGGCTTCCCCCCTTTTCCTATTGTAGTATGCTGGGTCCTTCCCATACGTAGCATGACAATCTTCCTCGGTCTGGAACTCAATGCAAGATGATGCCTCGTGGGATAAGGATGATTCTGAGAAAGGTCAGAAATCAGCCCAGAACTACATGGGAGGACCTGGTCGATGATCTGAAGAGATCTGGGGCCACAGTCTCAAACATTACCGTTAGTAACATACTCGGGAGACTGCAAGACTCGAGAGAGACGGAGCGCTATTTGCCTCCTGGAGCTCTATTTGCCTCCTGGAGCGCTATTTGCCTCCTGGAGCACAGATTTTCCTAGACTAGTTTGCGGACTCCACATACAGAGCCCCTAAGTGCTAGAAGAGCAGAATTCCCCCCCCCCCATCTCAAGTGATCCTATTTTGGAAATTATACCCCTGCCAAATATGTAGACACTAAATGTGGTTTAAGCACACTGTGGGGCTCAGAAGGGAGTGGGGAATTTGGATTTGGGTGCGCAGAATTCGCCATAGTGCTTTTCCAGACCCTTTGTGCTAACAGTAACGTGAAAGCCCCATATATTTCTGTTATCAGATGACGGACCTGAGTGTGGACTATTTTTGTGGATTGATTTGAAGCTTTTATTGGGAACATTTTACATAACATTTGGGATCACATTTATCCTGTGCTCTACACTGAGCACTTATATCAGAATTTCCATCTAAGGCTATGTGTACACAATTCGTTTTTGCGCCGCTTTTTCCACGCGGAAATGGATGAAAAACGCTAGGTAATCAGTGTGCCAGCTAATGCAATGACAATCCTGACGTGCAGTGCAAATGATCAGGAATTTTCCTGTCAGGATTGTCATTGCGGTTAAATCTGCAGCATGTCAATTCTTTGTGCGTTTTTGCAGCATTTTTCATCCATTGACTTCAATTGAGTCAGTCAAATCCGCAGCAAAGACGCAGATATAAAATTATTTGCAGATTTGCTGCGGATGTTTGCTACGTATTTGACTGAATCAATTCAAGTCAATGAGTCAAAAACACGGCAAAAACACACGAAGAAGTACCCGCGGGAGACTACTCCTCCCATCATCCTACGGCCGCTCCCGCTGACAATAGTGAGAGCAGGTGCAGCTGAGGGGAGAAGTAGTTTCTTCAGCTTGCACCTGTGCACAGTGTAAAAAAAAAGTTACAAAAAAAAATCAATTACATTAAAAACACTTTATATTCACCTGTCCGTTGTCATCCCGATGTCCCACAGCGATCCGATCACCCGGCAGCACTCTATACACTGACAGGAGGACCCAGGCAGTGTAAAGCGTTGAGCTTCTGGGATAGAGGTCACTGGAGTTCATCAGCTGAAAGCTCCGGTGACCTCTCTTTCGGCATTGGTGCTGCGTGAGAATTTTCCCACACAACACTGATGTAGTAAGTGAGGTCACCAGAGCTCTCAGCTGATGAACTTCAGTGACTTCAGTCCCAGAATCTCAGCGCTATACACTGACAGGAGTGATTACACTCTTGTCAGTGTATACAGTGCTCTCCTCTACAACAGTCATACCAATGATTACTGGTGTGTCTACTGTAGAAGTGACCAGATCATCGTGGGATACTGGATTATGTCATCATAGCGGACAGGTGAGGAATATGGTTGTTTTTGTATTTTTGGTTCCTTACAAGAGACTAGGGCATCGAGGATTAGGTGTTAGGTGAGTATACAGCGTTTTTTATTTTTAAATAAATTATTAAACCTATGTGGAATTTTATTTAAAATAAAATACTTTATTCTGGCAGTGTCTTTATTTCAAAAACTTTACTACGGGGTTAGTAATGGGGGCATCTTATAGATTACTAACCTGGGCTTCATGTCAGCTGCCAATACAAGGCTGACATGAACCCCAACCCTATTACCTCACTTGCCACCGCACGAGGGCAAGTGGGAAGAGCGTAGGCTAAGCGCCAGATTTGGCGCATCTTATGGATGCGCAAGTTCTGGGGCCGCTGAGAGCAGATATTATTAGCCTTGGAGGGGGCCAGGATCCATGGCCCCTTCCCTGGATATTAATATCAGCCCACACCTGTCTATTCAGCCTTTGCTGCTTAGACTTTTTTTTATAGGGGGACCCTACGCCAATTTTTTTTCTGGGGTCCCCCTGTAATCTAGCCAGTAAAGGCTGAGCAAACAGCTGTGGGCTGTTATTAATGGCCCCTTCTATAGTAATATCAGCCCTCAGTGATTGGCCTTCACGCTGCTGGTTATGAAAATAACACAGGAACCCACGCCATTTTTTTCATTTTAGACTACGTTCCCACGATCAGGACATAGCAGCACTTTGGACGCAGCATATCTATGCTGCGTCCAAAATGCCGCGTTCTATTGAACGGAGGTAAATCCACATTTATTCACTGAACCATGCGGATTTACCGCATTCAATACATTCTAGTGGTCAAATTTCTGTTACGGAGACTAGCGACTCCGCAAGTGAATTTGACATCCTGTGGTCCTGAAAAACGCACCGCATGTCAGTGTCCACGGGTGAACCGCAGCCTCAGATGCACGTGTGGCACCCCAGGGGTCTGGTTTCCACAGTAACAAGCAATGTTATGTCTGAGAGCAGGTGGGAGGTCTCTTGGCCAGGGATCCTGTGCATGCCACACCTCCTGCCCAGTCTTGGGAGGGGAAGACCTTCCCCTATATAAACCCGGGGCTGAAGCAGGGTTAGTCAGTCAAGGAGAGTAGAGACAAGAAACAGTCACAGGAAGAAACAGCAGAAGCTCAGTGGGAGCAATACTACTACAAGTCAGGGGCTGGCAGCTGCAGAGCTCGCCCTGACTGAGAAGCTTTCTTACCGGACCCGGCGTCCGAGGCTGTGGGGACTAATCCTTACCCAGCAGCAGAAACCGACCAGCAGGGGATTGCAGGTCCTCTGGCCCAGAAACCCGAAGGCACGGTCACACGCGTGGGACCAGCGCCGCCATCGTGGAGCGGAAGCCATTAGAAGGCCCCGAGTCACCGGCCATACGGGTGAGCACCACACGGTACACTCAGGGACGTGGGCTACTTATATCCGCTTCTAGCAAGGTAGCCAGAAGAGTACAGTCAGTTTGGGAGGCCTACAACTCCGCCTGGCCAGGGGAGATCCCATCTGCTCAAGGACTGACCAGGCCCCGTTCGCTAGCAAGTACTCCGGGAGGGTCTATCGTTGTTACCAGTAAAGACCCTGAATTACACCGCACCGTCTCTGAGTGGTTCCTGCTACCCTCATCTTCCACGTTGGCTGCCCTGAGGCCATACCCCTCCCGTTGGGGGTTATACTATCACGCTGCACAATTCTACACCGGCCTCAGCGGTCTGCCCTGCAGCGACAGCTCCATAGCTGCAAATCAACGGGTGGCGTAGTCGACACTCCAATAACATCTATCAAGACTGCCACACACTGAGTTGACTCCCTGGGCACGGACCGGGTCCCCGCCACTCGGAGACTACAACCCTCATCTGATCCGGTTCCGGGTAAGCCCCCGTGCGCGAGACGCTGCGCGACACAGCAGGCCCAGGGGCGCGTCAATTTTGGCGTAGTCGGCAGGATTTCGTGCCCGCAACCTCCGGGTACTGCGTGCCTGAAAAAGAGACTTTTAAAACTTACCATCCGTGAAGTTTTCCCGCCATCGGTGAAGATTCCCGCCATTCGGCGCCATCTTCAGCCTTCTTCCCGCCATCCGTGGAGTTTTCCCGCCGTTGGACGCCATCTTGAGGACGCCGCGCGGGAAGAAGAGGGGCGTGGACTCCGAAAGCGCGCGAGAACTGAAGCCCCGCCTCACGTCCGGACGTTGCGTAAGGTCCTGGAAGGAGCCCAGCAGACGCCGACGTCACCGGAGCGCGACGGAAGGTCCTCAACCCTGACGATCTACTGCGGAGCCGCGGCCTACGGAACAGGATCATCGCAAGGTAGGCCACGGTCCACTAGGGGGGAGGAAGATGTCGGATGCGGAGGAGAGCTTCATTGCCTCAACCCCCGCCAGCGCCACCGCTGCTGCAGTTATGCCCTTCACCATGCCCTATATCCCGGGAGCAGCTTGGCTACCCCAGTACTCAGGGGAGTCACATACCCTGCATGACTTTAGAGAAAAGCTGGATAGCCTCTTCCAGGTGTACCCCCTCACAGAAGAGCAAAAAGTGAGCATCCTGGTGGCCCAACTAACCGGGGCAGCCAAAAGGGAAGTAAAATCCTGGCCACCTGGGAGGAAGACTGTCGCAGGGATACTAACCCGGCTGAAGGATACCTTTGATACCCGCACCTCAGCCGAGATTAAGCTTAGATTCTACGGGTGCAAGCAGCGAGCGCATGAGAGTATAAGGGACTATGCACTAAACCTACAAGAGGCCCTGAGGGCCATTAAGCAGACCGACCCTGATGGAGTGGGAAACGAGGACAGGCTGTTGACCGAACAATTTATAGAGGGACTATATTGTAATGCCCACCGAACCCAGTTGCGGGCGATGGCCTTACAGGATCCCCATCTGGGCTTTGCACAGTTCAAGGACAGAGCCATCCGGGTGCTCCGAGAACCGGCACCGGGTGGCGTTGTGACCCACAGGCGCCCAGTTATCACTTACCACCAGGAGGCAGCGCCCTTGTCGGCAGGGCCTGTGGGAGCTGATGCGCAGGCTTTGGACAATGACCCGGCTCCAGACCTACACCATCGGGTCCAAGAGCTAGCTAAGAGCGTTGCTGCGCTAACCCGAACTGTGCAGTCGTTACAGGTTTCCACCCCAGGGAAGATCCAGCTGGCATCCGGACCGGAGGACATCCCGTGGCGTCGACCAAGGAGGACCCCACCGGCCAGAGGAAGACCCAGTGACCGATACAGCGAAGACGGACGACCCATCTGCCGCCGCTGCAATCAACCCGGACATATGGCAAGGTACTGTTCTTTAAACGGGCACAACCTGGGGTAGAGGGCCAACCCCCAGGAAAAAGATCACCAGGCCCATCGAACTGGCGCGACAGATATGTGGGAGGACGTCCAGTCTTGCCTGTGGTACTGGATGGCATTCCCATGAGTGCCCTACTGGACACCGGGTCACAGGTCACCACCATCCCGTACGTGCTCTTTAAGCAGTACTGGAATGACTCGGATATTACCCGCTACCCTGACGACGACTTGAGTATCATCGCCAGCAATGGCCAGCCCGTGCCACAGATCGGATTTAAAGAGGTGACCATCAAAATCGGTAGAGTCGAACTGGCAGCACAGGGACTGATCATTGTAGATATTGACAAACATGAGAGTCACCCAAAAATAACTCTAGGAACTAATGTAATTGAAAATTGTCTTGCAGAGGTGATTTTCCTTTTACAGCAGGTTGCCAAGAACGCCAGCTCCGGCGAGCAGCGGGTGCTCCAGAAAGAGATCCGGGCACTGATGCGACGGCAACAGGTGGAACTCTCCGGCGGTGAGATTGGTAGCGTAAGAATGTGTGACCCTTTTCCTATTGCCATGCCCCCAAAAAGTGAAATGATGATTTGGTGCCGGGCAGCTATTGGTCTGAGAGGTAGAGATTACCAGGCAATGGTAGAACCAGTTTACTCAGACAGTAGGCCCACCATCTTGACAGCACGGGGGGTGGTTAATGTACGCCATGGGAGGGTGCCCGTTCGCATAATCAATATCGGGAAGAGGGAAGTGTACCTGCCCCGGTATGCCACGCTAGCCAAATTATATACCATTAACCAAAATGCTATACAATCTGTGGAACCCTTGCCTCCATCTCACCCGGAGGAAGGTAACGGCTCTAAGAAAACAATGGAGGACTGGTGTCAGCAACTACATTTGGGTACTGACTCCACTCCCTCACATCAGAAACAGGGAGTCTATCGGGTGGTTCAAGAGTACGAGAGAGTGTTTAGTAAACACCCGTTAGACTTCGGGCGAGTCAAGGGGGTAGAACACCACATCCCCACGGGAGACCATCCTCCCATAAAAGAGAGGTATCGACCCGTACCCCCTGCACACTACCAACACGCCAAGGGGATGCTTAGAGACATGAAGGAGGCTGGGGTGATCAGGGATAGCTGTAGCCCCTGGGCAGCTCCACTAGTCTTAGTCAGAAAAAAAGACAACACCATGAGGATGTGTGTAGATTACCGGAAAATCAACCGTATCACACACAAGGATGCGTACCCCTTACCAAGGATAGAGGAGTCATTGGCTGCTTTAAGATCTGCTAACTTCTTCTCTACCTTGGATCTCACTAGCGGGTACTGGCAGGTTCCTGTAGCAGAGGCGGACCGGGAGAAGACCGCATTCACCACCCCGATGGGACTTAGCGAGTTCACCTGCATGCCGTTCGGACTCTGCAACGCACCAGGAACCTTCCAACGACTAATGGAGTGTTGTCTGGGCCACAGAAACTTCGAGACGGTCCTGTTGTACCTGGACGATGTCATCGTATATTCCAAGACGTATGAGGACCACCTGAAACACCTGGCGGAAGTGTTCGAAGCTCTGGCGAGTTACGACGTGTCACCTCCTGAAACCAAAGGTGCAGTACCTGGGACACGTGGTGAGCGCTGACGGAGTGGCTCCCGACCCTGATAAGATCACCGCAATTAAGGAATGGCCAAGCCCCTCCAGCGTAAAAGAAGTGCGGCAGTTCCTCGGGTTGGTAGGCTACTACCGAAGGTTTATTCCCGGTTTCACCAAAAAGGCAGCACCTATGCAGGACCTCCTGATAGGCCAGTCCCGGAAGGCCAAGAACCAGAAGCCGCCCTTCAAATGGGAGGAGCTGGAAGAAGAGTCCTTCCGCCAGCTGAAGATGGCCCTCACGGGGGACGAAATCCTGGCGTACCCGGATTATAGCCAGCCCTTTATCCTCTACACCGACGCCAGTAACATCGGGCTAGGAGCCGTACTGTCCCAGATTCAGCAGGGGAAGGAACGAGTAATCGCCTACGCCAGCCGAAAGCTGCGACCCACCGAAAGGAACCCCGAGAATTACAGCTCATTTAAGCTAGAGTTCCTGGCCGTAGTATGGGCAGTCACCGAGCGCTTTAAGCATTACCTCGCTTCTTCCCGGTTCACCGTGTACACGGATAACAACCCGTTGACACACCTGGACACGGCAAGACTCGGTGCCCTGGAGCAGAGGTGGATGGCCCGTCTGTCCAACTACGAGTTCACAATCAAATACCGGGCCGGACGCTCCAATACCAACGCGGACGCCCTGTCCAGGATGCCCAACCTGCCGGACGAAGGAGAAGATCCGGAGGGACTGGAAGAAGTTGAACTCCCTGCGTTCCACCGTCATGGGACTATCCAGTATTCCCACCGGGTAAGGAGTAAGCAGGCTGCTACGTTGAACCCCTTACCTCACTACAACTGGGCGGAAACGCAAGACAGCGACCCTGCCGTCCGACTGGTGAAGGAGATGCTGACTCGCCCGGAGGCTTGCCTTGAACCAGACGCTCCGGAGGAAGCCAAACAACTATGGGCAGAGAGGAGTCGACTGTTCCTTTACAAGGGGAAGTTGTGCCGCAGAATGGTTAACTCCCGGACGCATGAACTACTCTGGCAAGTAGTGGTGCCATGAAGAGACGCAGCCATGGTGATGGAGGCATACCACGACGGAGCTGGACACTTCAGGTGGAAGAAGCTGGAGTTCCTGCTGCGCGAGCGATTCCACTGGGTAGGCATGAGGGGAACCATTGAGAAGTGGTGCAGAGACTGTGGCCCGTGCAACCTAAGAAGGAAGGACCGTGCCAGCCAGAAGACTCCCCTGCAGTCCATCGTCACCCGGCAGCCGTTGGAACTGGTAGCCTTGGATCATGTAAAACTGACCCCAAGCAGAAGTGGCTACGTCTACGCACTAACCATCGTGGATCACTACTCCCGGTTCTTGGTTGTCGTCCCCGTCAAGGACTTAACAGCTCGAACAGCAGCGAGAGCCTTCCAGCAGCATTTCTGCCGCCCACACGGGTACCCGGACCAAGTGTTGACAGACCAGGGACCTGCCTTTGAAGCGGAGGTCTTCCAAGAATTCTGCACTCTGTATGGCTGCCGGAAGATAAGGACGACACCCTATCATCCGCAAACTAATGGACTTTGTGAGAAAATGAACCAGGTGGTAATGGATCTTCTGAAAACGTTGCCCCTGGAAGAACGCAGTCTGTGGCCTGAGAAGCTGCCCGATCTGGTGGACCTATACAACCACATCCCGGTAGGTTCCACCAACTGTACCCCGGCTTACCTAATGAGGGCAAGACCTGGTAAGTTACCTGTTGACCTGGAAATGGGAGTCCTGACACCCGAGGACACTTCACCAGAAGCAGACTGGGACACAGAGAGGCAGCAGCAGTACCGGAGAGTACAGGAGAGCGTGGAGCGAAGTCTCTGTCAGGCTAGGGAAAGACAAGAGAAAACTTACAACCAGTATGCTCCCGCTGTTCCCCTGGTACCCGGAGAGCAGGTCTTGAAGAAGAAGAGACGGCTCCACAAGTTGGACGACCAGTGGGAGAAGGACCCGTACACCGTACTGCCCTCAAGCCACGAGAACCCGAAGGTTTGTACCATCAGTAAAGACGGAGGGGAAACTACAGCCATTGTATCCCGGGACCACCTGAAGAAGTGTCCCGAACAACTGAGGAACCCTGAAGAGGAACAAGAAGACCATCGACCCGTAGAGGAAAGGGAAGATATGGTTAGTACTGTGCTCGGGGACTTCCCTCGGTCTTGGACTCAAGTCAATGGTGCAGTTGTGGTACCCGTACTCACCTTCCTCCAACCAGCATCCCAAGCACCTACGGAGCAACAGGTAGAGCTGGAAGAACAGCCGGTCCAGGAGGCAGAAGACCCCACACCCGCAGACCAGGAGGATCAACCCTCTGCTTGCAGTGAGCCTGCCATATCCCTAGTGAGCCAAAGAGCCGGTAGACAGCTGCCCAGTTTACCCTTGACAGCTCCTACACCCTGTAGTTCAGGGCTAGACAGTCAGCTCCGTAGGTCCACTAGGGCCACTAGAGGCCAGTTACCCGCACGCTGGAGGATTTAAAGTGTATAAATTGTTTTATTTATGTTTACCTGTGTATTGTTGCTTGTGTATAATTTTGTGTTTCTAGTTATTTTTAGGAATCCTTGGTGGATCTACCGGGAATCCTTGTACAATTAGTTGGAGCGTAAACCAGGATGGACTAGAGACTGTTAAGGACTCGGGGTAGGACAGACCCGTACCTGGTTACGTCTCCCTGTTTTGGTGAAATGGACACCTTTGTTTCTTCAAAGACTGCACCCGGTTACGGACATGCCGTGACCACCTTTATGTGTTTCTTTATTGTATTGTTATTGTTATATCTTGTTATGTTTTTCTAAAATATGTTTAGTCCCGGAGTACTAAATTTCACTAGGGGGGAATGTGGCACCCCAGGGGTCTGGTTTCCACAGTAACAAGCAATGTTATGTCTGAGAGCAGGTGGGAGGTCTCTTGGCCAGGGATCCTGTGCATGCCACACCTCCTGCCCAGTCTTGGGAGGGGAAGACCTTCCCCTATATAAACCCGGGGCTGAAGCAGGGTTAGTCAGTCAAGGAGAGTAGAGACAAGAAACAGTCACAGGAAGAAACAGCAGAAGCTCAGTGGGAGCAATACTACTACAAGTCAGGGGCTGGCAGCTGCAGAGCTCGCCCTGACTGAGAAGCTTTCTTACCGGACCCGGCGTCCGAGGCTGTGGGGACTAATCCTTACCCAGCAGCAGAAACCGACCGGCAGGGGATTGCAGGTCCTCTGGCCCAGAAACCCGAAGGCACGGTCACACGCGTGGGACCAGCGCCGCCATCGTGGAGCGGAAGCCATTAGAAGGCCCCGAGTCACCGGCCATACGGGTGAGCACCACACGGTACACTCAGGGACGTGGGCTACTTATATCCGCTTCTAGCAAGGTAGCCAGAAGAGTACAGTCAGTTTGGGAGGCCTACAACTCCGCCTGGCCAGGGGAGATCCCATCTGCTCAAGGACTGACCAGGCCCCGTTCGCTAGCAAGTACTCCGGGAGGGTCTATCGTTGTTACCAGTAAAGACCCTGAATTACACCGCACCGTCTCTGAGTGGTTCCTGCTACCCTCATCTTCCACGTCGGCTGCCCTGAGGCCATACTCCTCCCGTTGGGGGTTATACTATCACGCTGCACAATTCTACACCGGCCTCAGCGGTCTGCCCTGCAGCGACAGCTCCATAGCTGCAAATCAACGGGTGGCGTAGTCGACACTCCAATAACATCTATCAAGACTGCCACACACTGAGTTGACTCCCTGGGCACGGACCGGGTCCCCGCCACTTGGAGACTACAACCCTCATCTGATCCGGTTCCGGGTAAGCCCCCGTGCGCGAGACGCTGCGCGACACAGCAGGCCCAGGGGCGCGTCACACGCATAGTGGACATGGGATTTCTAGAAATCCCATCCACTATGCTGTAACATCTGGCCACTACAGATTTGACACAGTAGCTCCTGATCGTGGGCACATACCCAAACTCACTTGCAGCATGTCAACTAATGTAGCGGAGACGCTAGTCTTTTTGACGGATTGAAATGTCATTACATGCAGTGGATCCGCATGTACTGACAAAACAAGAATGTCATTAGAACAGAGTTTTGGAAGCAGCAAAAATACGCTGCGTCCAAAGCGCTGATGATTGCTGATTGTAGGGACGTAGCGGCTAACCAAAGAGCTGTGAGCTGTTATTAATAGCCAGGGAACATGTTGGGCTAATGGCCCTTTCTTAAGCTAAAAATAGCAGTTCTCAGCTGCCCCAGAATTCACATAGGCTAATGGAATTAGGGGTTGCTGACATCAAGCCATTTGTTTAGTGAAGAGGTGTCAACCAGACACCCCCATTACTAAACCTGTAATTAAAGAGTTAAATAAACACACACACACACACACACACACACACTCACACACAAAAACCCTTAAAAAAAAGGACCTGCCATAACGTCATTTAGTCATGTGACGGGTCACGCGACCGCTGACGTCGGCAGGTCCTAGCCGAGACGTATTGAATAAAGACAGTGGGGGCCATCAGAAGGTAAGTATAGATTTATTTTTTACCATTCTTTACGGTCACACTATATAAATCCATGCCGTTTGCATGGATTTATATAGTGTGACCAAGTTGTCAAGCACTTTCCAAGTGATGCTAAAATCGCGTGGAAAGCGCTTGTCAACCCGCATGCGGAAATGCAAGTGAAGAACGCTTCACATCCGCATGTCCCTGGCAGGAAAAACGCATGTACAATCCGCATGCGTTTTTTTCTGCCAGGGAGATGCAGAAACGCTCAGGAAAAATCCGGAGCATTTCTGCATCGTGGGCACATAGCCTTAGGCTATGTGCCCACGATGCAGAAATGAAGCAGAAAATTTCTGCAGCATTTCTGCATCTACCTGGCAGAAAAAAACGCATGCAGATCGTGCATGCGTTTTTCCTGCAGAATACATGCAGATCCACATGCGGATTCACATGCATTTCCGCATGCAGATTGACAAGCACTTTCCAGGCGATTAGCATCACTTGGAAAGTGCTTGACAACTAGGTCACACTGTATAAATCCATGCAAACAACATGGATTTATACAGTGTGAACCGTAAAAATTAAAACAAATAAAGCTATACTCACCCCCGAGGCCCCGGCGTGGCTGCAGCGCTGCTTCCTGGCTGGTTCCCGGCTGCCGGCATATCGCGAGACAGAGCGGTGAAGGGCCTGCGGTCACATGACTGTGACGTCACCGCAGGTCCTTCAGCGCTGCTGGCATTCAGAGAGAAGACACCGGACAGGTGAGTATAAACTTTATTTGTTATTTTATTCTTTTTTTACAGGTACAATGGTACCCAGGTCTGGATGAGAGTCTCCTCTCCTCCAGAACTGGGTACGATCTGCACATAGAGACGCATAGAAGCCGCTTGTAGAAATGTACAGTCGCGGTTTCTGTGCGTCTCAATGCAAGTCAATGGCGGGAGTTCCGCTGCGCTTCCGCAAAATTAAATGACATGCTGCGGATTTTTGTACGCAGCATAAACGCTGCGGAAAAATCCGCAGCATGTGCATAGAACATGCGGAATCCCCTTGGCGACCATGGGGTGCGGATTACCTAGCGTTTAACAAGCGTTTCCGCTGGGGAAATTCCGCAGCATAAACGCTTGAAAAACGCTACGTGGGCACCCAGCCTAACTCCACACTTCCTATATGTAAGTAACTCCCTCTTCCCAGGAGAGCCCTGGAGGAGATCGGGCCAAATAGATATAATAGCAGGTTACAAGGGGCTGCAGAAGCTCCTGTGGGGGAGGGGAGACTGATAAGTCTCCTGCTCCTGCGGCCGTGCTGCCCTATGGTGTCCTCCTCCATCACCCTCTGTTATCATCTGATGCACGAGTTTCCCCTAGAAGAGGACGGTGGAGGAAGTAGGAGAGACATTTGTAAAATAAAAATATTCCAACTTGAGAGTCCTCTGATATAAAGATTCTGCACTATCACCACATGGGGGCAGGAGACCTCCCAAACCACAGCTCTGCGCACACTGCCACAACCAACATGTCCGCCTCTGAGAACGACGTAACGTGCGCTGCAGAGGGCAGTTCTAATTAGGACCCAAAGAACGCCTGGTCCTGCGTCTCCCTGGAGACAAGACTGTCCTTAATGCCTGCACTAAAAATAACATTTTCTGTAGACAATATATAATTACAATACACGTATAGACTCTGGTGCAAGGGTCTCTTGTATATAAGAGATGTCAGTGAATGCACGTCCATTGCTGGTTATTAATAGCGATCCTCTAGACAGGAGTTACCGCGGACACCTGCCCGCCCAACAACGTTGTGAATTCGCAGTAAAGAGCACGATGGCGGCTGCTGGACGCGGAAAGGAGAAACTAGAAACCCCGGAGCTCGGGGGAGAGGAGGAAGGAGAAGAGGAAATGGAATCAGACGAAGAAGAGCAGGAAGGTGGCTCACCTGAGGGAACCGGACAGTCCTCCTCAGAGGAGGAAGACGAGAGAGAAAATGAAGCAGAAATTCAGAGACTGGAAGAGCAGGTGATTGTGGGGAGCAAGAGGAATCCAGTATATCGGGGTGTTCTGTATACATGGAGGGTGGGATCCAGTATATCGGGGTGTCCTGTATATATGGAGGGTGGGATCCAGTATATCGGGGTGTCCTGTATACATGGAGGGTGGGATCCAGTATATCGGGGTGTCCTGTATATATGGAGGGTGGGATCCAGTATATTGGGGTGTCCTGTATATATGGAGGGTGGGATCCAGTATATCGGGGTGTTCTGTATATATGGAGGATGGGATCCAGTATATCGGGGTGTTCTGTATATATGGAGGATGGGATCCAGTATATCAGGGTGTTCTGTATATATGGAGGATGGGATCCAGTATATCAGGGTGTTCTGTATATATGGAGGATGGGATCCAGTATATCAGGGTGTTCTATATATATGGAGGATGGGATCCAGTATATCAGGGTGTTCTATATATATGGAGGATGGGATCCAGTATATCAGGGTGTTCTGTATATATGGAGGATGGGATCCAGTATATCAGGGTGTTCTGTATATATGGAGGATGGGATCCAGTATATTGCGGTGTCCTGTATATATGGAGGGTGGTGTACTGTATATATGGAGGGTGGAATCCAGTATATCAGGGTGTCCTGTATATATGGAGGGTGGTGTACTGTATATATGGAGGGTGGAATCCAGTATATCAGGGTGTCCTGTATACATGGAGGGTGGGATCCAGTATATCGGGGTGTTCTGTATATATGGAGGATGGGATCCAGTATATTGGGGTGTACTGTATATATGGAGGGTGGGATCCAGAATATAAAGGTGTCCTGTATATATGGAGGATGGGATCCAGTATATCGGGGTGTCCTGTATATATGGAGGGTGGGATCCAGTATATAAAGGTGTCCTGTATATATGGAGGATGGGATCCAGTATATCTGGGTGTCCTGTATACATGGAGGGTGGGATCCAGTATATCGGGGTGTACTGTATATATGGAGGGTGGAATCCAGTATATAAAGGTGTCCTGCATATATGGAGGGTGGGATCCAGTATATAAAGGTGTCCTGTATACATGGAGGGTGGAATCCAGTATATCGGGGTGTATTGTTTATATGGAGGTTGGGATCCAGTATATCGGGGTGCACTGTATATATGGAGGGTGGGATCCTGTATACATGGAGGATAGCATCCAGTATATCGGGGTGCACTGTATATATGGAGGGTGGGATCCAGTATATAGAGGTGTCCTGTATACATGGAGGGTGGGATCCAGTATATTGGGGTGTACTGTATACATGGAGGGTGGGATCCAGTATATCGGGGTGTTCTGTATACATGGAGGGTGGGATCCAGTATATCGGGGTGTTCTGTATACATGGAGGGTGGGATCCAGTATATCGGGGTGTCCTGTATATATGGAGGGTGGGATCCAGTATATCGGGGTGTCCTGTATATATGGAGGGTGGGATCCAGTATATCGGGGTGTACTGTATATATGGAGGGTGGGATCCAGTATATAAAGGTGTCCTGTATGTATGGAGGATGGGATCCAGTATATAGAGGTGTCCTGTATACATGGAGGGTGGAATCCAGTATATCGGGGTATACTGTATGTATGGAGGATGGGATCCAGTATGTAGAGGTGTTCTGTATATATGGAGGGTGGGATCCAGTATATCGGGGTGTCCTGTATATATGGAGGGTGGGATCCAGTATATAAAGGTGTCCTGTATATATGGAGGATGGGATCCAGTATATCTGGGTGTCCTGTATATATGGAGGGTGGAATCCAGTATATAAAGGTGTCCTGCATATATGGAGGGTGGGATCCAGTATATAAAGGTGTCCTGTATACATGGAGGGTGGAATCCAGTATATCGGGGTGTATTGTATATATGGAGGGTGGGATCCAGTATATCGGGGTGCACTGTATATATGGAGGGTGGGATCCTGTATACATGGAGGATAGCATCCAGTATATCGGGGTGCACTGTATATATGGAGGGTGGGATCCAGTATATAGAGGTGTCCTGTATACATGGAGGGTGGGATCCAGTATATTGGGGTGTACTGTATACATGGAGGGTGGGATCCAGTATATCGGGGTGTTCTGTATACATGGAGGGTGGGATCCAGTATATCGGGGTGTTCTGTATATATGGAGGGTGGGATCCAGTAATTCGGGCTGTTCTGTATACATGGAGGGTGGGATCCAGTATATCGGGGTGTTCTGTATACATGGAGGGTGGGATCCAGTATATCGGGGTGTACTGTATATATGGAGGGTGGGATCCAGTATATAGGGGTGTTCTGTATACATGGAGGGTGGGATCCAATATATAGGGGTGTTCTGTATACATGGAGGGTGGGATCCAGTATATCTGGGTGTACTGTATATATGGAGGGTGGGATCCAGTATATAAAGGTGTCCTGTATGTATGCAGGATGGGATCCAGTATATAGAGGTGTCCTGTATACATGGAAAGTGGGATCCAGTATATCGGGGCGTCCTGTTTACATGGAAGGTGGGATCCAGTATATCGGGGCATTCTGCATACATGTAGGGTGGGATCCAGTATATCTGGGCGTTCTGCATACATGGAGGGTGGGATCCAGTATATCGGGGTATTCTGTATACATGGATGATGGTGTCCTGTAGTAACAGTAGTCACACTTGAATATACAGTTGATATTACTAAATGTGTATATATATACACAGACATGTCCGTGCAGACAATAAGTGGGGGTTAGGCTGCGTGCCCACGTAGCGTTTTTCATGCGTTTCCGCTGCAGAATTTCCGCAGCGGAAGCGCATCAAAACTGCTTGGTAATCCGCACCACATGGTCCTCAATGGCATTCCGCAATGCACATGCTGCGTATTTTTCCGCAGTGTTTCTGCGGCGCTCAAAAATCCGCAGCATGTTCATTAATTTTGCGGAAACGCAGCGGAATGGTCGCCATTGACTTGCATTGGGACGCTTCAAATCCGCAAATATATAAAATACTTGCGTAATTGAAGCGCATTTGATGTGGTCTTGTATCACAAAACCGCAGCAAATAGGAAGTGACCTCACAATTGGGCGTTCCAGCCATCCCATGAGCATCCCATAATCCAGGAAGACGAGAATCCCATAGTATTCCCGTCTGTCAGGACCATGGCTGCTCTTCTCGGATGGTGCAAGCGGATGAATCTGAACATGGGATTCATGATTAGTGTGGTAGGGGTCTGTGTGGGGTCTGTGTGCGCGGGTGTCATCAGGGAGACATAGGCCGATGTGAGACTACTACTCCCATCTACCTATGTCTGTCCCCATTCAAACTAGTGCCAGCAGGAGCAGCTCGATGGGAGCAGTAGTTCCCAACAGCCTGATCCTGCTGTAAAATGTGCCCCAAAATGAAATTATAGCCACCATATATTATTGGCCCTATCCCTAATACTTTTTTTTTGGTGTGGGGGGGGGGGGGGGGTGCCATCATAATAATAATAATAAAAAATATATATATATATATTTTTTTTTTTATTGTCCCCAAGATTATTTAATCTACTGTCCCTTTTTTGTTTCATTGGTGGCCAGTGGTTACCTATAAAAATTAAATTATTACCTGTCCCCGCCGATCGCCACCTAAAATAAAGTAAAAAATAAAAAAATACACCTATACTCACCTAGACACCTAATTCCCTGAAGCCATCGATCTCCTGTAATAAAATATAAAATAATAAACCACAATTTTATCCTTACCCCTCCGTAGTAGTCCACGAGTGTCCCACGATGATCTCCAGTTTAGAGCAGCCACATAAAATGTGACCGCCGCTAGAATGACAGGGCCGTAAGCAGCCCCGAGGGTTCGCCGGAGTTCAGGCAGTGCTGCTCCGGTTAGCTGCTTTACGGGCCTGCTGTACCGTGAGAAATTCCTCAGTCAGGGTCTCACGCTGCCGGGAGCGGACGTGTTACGGCAGCGTGAGCTTACAGCAACCATGCACAGCTGTCACATCTCCAGATGTGACAGCTGTGCATGGGAGATCAGCGCAGGAACGTGAACAGGTAACTATTTTTTTAAGTAAATTAAGAATTAAATAAAATTGTGTGATTTATTTCAAATAAATTATTTTTTTCTGGGTGTAGTGTGTGTGTTTTTTCTTTTTAACACTTTGTAGGTTAGTAATGGGGGTGTCTTATAGACGCCCATCATTACTAACCTGGGCTTCATGGCAGCTGGCACTGACCTGAACCCCACCACGATTACCCCCTGCCACCGCACCAGGGCAGCGTGGAAGAGCGAGGCTAAGCGCCAGATTTGGCACACAAATAGGATGCACCAAATCTGGGGCGGCTGAGGGCTGATATTATAGCCTGGGAGGGGGCCTATAACCATGGCCCCTTTCTTGGCTATTAATATCCGGTCGCAGCTGTCCTCCTAGCCTTTGCTGGCTACAATTTATAGGGGGACCCCATGTTTTTTTTTTTTTTTTTTTTTGTGGTGGTCCCCCTGTACAATGGCCAGTAAAGGCTAAGCTAACTGCTGCGGGCTGGTATTAATAGCAAGGGAAGGGGCCATGGTTATTGCCTACTTCCCAGACTATAGTCCTCAACCGTCTGCTTTCCCTCTGCTAGTTATTAAAACTATGCGGGAGCCCACGTTTTGTTTTTTTTTAAATAATTTATTGAACTGAAAGCTTATTGGACAGCGTATGTAGGTTCATTGACTGAAAGCTCCTGCATACGCTGTAAGGTTAATTTCTCACGTCCACATATCCACATTACTACAGATATGTGTGACCGAGCGTGCTTTAGAATGGGTCTGTGTGTGGGTCTCCGGTATGTGTGGAAAATGGCATCACCACTCGTCCCGGAGATTGACGTGTGAAAGAACCGTACAATATAGGTGAGGGGTTGGTGTTGGTGTGTGCGTAGATATCGCCATATGTTTTGCGTGTGTGTGTGAATGTTTATTTTTTTTTATTTTTTTTCTTTATTACTTTTTTATTCCACCCTTCTTTTAAAGAAAAAATATTCACAGACGTTATGTTATTCACTATAGATTGAAAAATATCCCGAATTGTGGGACTGAGCAAGCGACTTGTATAAAGACAAGCAGAAAAAAAAAGGACGCCTGGGCCTCTGTCTTGCGGGAAATCTATCCCCAGTGGGTCAATGCGGATCCTGATGCCCAAGAGGAAATGAGTAAGTATTGATTTTTACCTTTATTTTTATATCTATTTCTAATTGCATTTTTGTTGTTAAAGCAGTTAATAAATTGTTTTTGTTTTGTTATTGCAGTGTGTGATGTCAAAAGTCGATAGCGTTCGGTCACCGACCGGCTGGTGAAGTATCACCAGTCGGTGAAAAGTGGCGCATCGCCACGAAAACGCAAAGTACCTTTTGCAGATGAGCTTGCCTTCATGCTAACCAGCAGAAGTTTGCGTAGGTAATTTCGCAATAAATATTAATTCAAATGTTTAAAAAAATGTGGTATTAACAGTATTTTTTACCTTTTCTTTTATACAGAACTGAAGGCAACATCAGTGCCCCAACAACACAAGACGACACAAGAACGGATCAAGTAGATGAGGAATTCGATCAAATTTTACAGCTTTCGTCACCGGATACATCTGCTTATGCCACTGAGGGTTGTCCCGAAAGTTCTTCTCCAACTCAAGCGGACGTCGAGACTGGTTTGGGGACTGCTGCTCCTGGTCCAAGCGCTGCCGGTATCTCTACTGGTGATGTGTCGAGGCCCACTGGGAGGGTGTCTGCTTCTGCTCGTCCCGTGGCATTGAGAAGGGCGGCCAAAAAAAAGGCCAAAAGCCACGAGGGTGCGACTAGTGTGTTTGAAGCCCTCACTAAACGTACCCTCAGTCTTGTGGACAGGACATCCCAGGAGGATCCCCTGGATTTATTTGGCTTATCCATAGCTGGCCGCATCAGATCCATGCCACGAGAGAAGCAGAACATTTACATTACTGCAGCAAACGCTCTGGTAATGGCGATTGATGGGGCATCAGTTATGCCCTCACCCCCAGCCATAGTTCATGTGATACATAATTTGTTCAATCCCAGTGTGCCTCCACCACCACCAGCAGCAGCAGCAACACAGCATTTTGGGCAGGTTGAAGCATACCGGCTAGAAGAATACCAAGGAAGTTATGGTCGCCAAATGGCCCCTGGTGGGTCATCTTTTGTCAGAGGACCATCCCCAAACGCCAGTTTTACCTAAGAACTGTTTCCTGGGTACGGCTTCGAGCAACAATTTCAGAACTTATAGTTTAATCATTTTACCCCTCCCTGTCATCATTTTTGGACCATAGCAAATACAGACAGCACCTGTAGGTCGTTAGATACACAATTGTTTAGAGAATAAGTTAACAAACACCTTTTCTTATGGTCACCTATACCAGACTTCAGGCGTAGGGGAATGTAATAAAAGGTGTTTAGTTTTATATAATTAAACAACCTACAGGTGCTGCCCGTATTTTATGGCCCTAAACTGATGACAGGACAGATCTGCCGTACCCAATGTGCCATTTATTACCAAGTTATGGGCAATGTTTGTCCAAATAAATGTTCTCTAAGTTTGTTGTTTTCTGTTTAAAAAATATTTAAAGTTAATCTATATTATTTATTAAAAAAAAAAATCGGTTAAACTATGTGTTCATTTTACTTTTCAAGTGTATATGTGGTTGGATTGGGTTGCACTGAAAAAGTGGTCCCCCAATCTGCGCTCACAATAGCACAGGTCAGAGGAACTCTAAATGTTTAATTTTTTTCAACTACTCTACGTGTGTGGTCGGCTGTATGCAGTCGTTTTTAAATTAGAAATATACTTTGATATTTTTGACCACAACTAAGTTTTGGATGGATACTACTCTCAACACTGTTTTTTGCTAGTTCTGCTCTTTGCGCAAGCAAATAACAATGGTGAGGGATGACTTTAGCAGACGGTACTTGGAAGAGCGCTCTAGGTAGTAACGCTAATTTCCAGGCACTGATACTTGTGGGTTGTTCACTTTTGCGTTGACGTATGGTCCTACAACAATACGTAGAAGGTGGCAATTCAAGAAATATTGGAGACAAATTAAAATTTAAACAAAATTTATTTATTATTTTAAACAATTTTTTTTACATTTTTATGAAACAAAAAATGAAGACAGGAAGTTCTTCTTTACTGTTCATCAGATCTTCTCTGCTGGTCAGACTGCTCAACACCCGCATAGGAGTATTGCCATTGCACGGCACCTTCAGCACTCATGAAGTAGTCAGCGAAGGTTTCTCTCACCCTGGCACCAGAGTTGGATGTCCTTCCCTGACCAGAGTTGACAACTGTAATTAATTCACACAGCTGTGACTCCTCATCTTGTTCAGTGCTGTATTCACGAGCATAGTTGTGGAGTACACAGCATGCCTTAATTACAGTGTCAACGGTCTCCGTATCCAACTGGATGGCAGTGTGAAAGATCCTCCACTGACTACACATGATTCCGAATGTGCATTCCACATATCTGCGTGCACGACTCAGCCGATAATTAAAAATCCTCCGCCGGTCATCCAGTGCCCTTCGTGGGTATGGGCGCAGCAGGTTGGTCTGTAAGGGAAATGCTTCATCCGATACCATCACAAAAGGAACTGGATGTGTGGAACCCGGCAAAGGTCTTGGGGCTGGGAGTGTTCCGCCATCTTGAAGAATTTGCAGCCCAATCTGTGATGATCTAAACACCCGAGAGTCCCCAGTACTGCCATAAGCACCAACGTCGATGGCAACAAATTTGTAATGTGCATCAGCCACCGCCATCAGGACCATGGAAAAATACTTCTTATAATTAAAGAAGCATGATCCTGATCGTGGTGGCTGCTGAACTCTCATGTTTGCCATCAACAGCACCAATGCAGTTGGGGAAATTGGCAACAGTTTGAAAGCCTGCTGCGACCTGCAGCCAAGTCTCCTCGGTTGGGGAAGGCATCACGATGGGCTGCCAGATGACGGTACATGTGCACCTCACAATTCTGGAAATGGTGGATTTACCAACCCGAAATTGGAGGTGCAGTGATGTATAGCTCTCTCCTGTGGCCAAAAACCTGAAAAGGAAAAATATATAATTAGAAAAGCCAGAGAAAGAAATACAAGCCAACAGTAATTCTCCATTATTGATTACCCTGTAAAAAATTACGGACTTTATTACAAAATACTATTCCAGCAATGGGCGTGTTTTTTTTTTGTTTGTTTTTTTTTGGGGTGGGGGGGTTTGAACACACATTTTAGTAGTTTTCTTTTCAGCTTTTGTTCGCTCTTGAGTTCACACATAAGTGACCTTTTCAATCTGATCTGTGTGCATGCTGATCTCATGGTCAAGCCAAAATTAGCTACACCGACACAGGGGAGCCATCACCACAGGGTGACTAACTAACTAATCAGTATCTCCGGTATGAGTGATGACAGTTTCCAGACATAATGATTGCTATTACTTTATTCTTAATTTTTACAGGTGGGGACACACTACTAACCCCCACATCATGGTCCCGGCTGGTGCTGAGCACAGTGCCAGTAGAGAACCATGATGAGGGCAGCGTTCAGCACCGACTCCTGGGATCATGGATTGTAGTGCTGACTCGCAGAAGTCCGTCCATGTGATCCAGGTGCGGCACAAGACTACAACATGGAAAACACACACGACACACGGGGAACGGATCTCTAGAACATTTTTTGGGAAGGTGCTGGAGATATGTGCACATGTGAAACTGGCTATGGATGATAAATGCAGAATTGCTGAGGTGTTTCTATTATAAAAATGTACTATTGTCCTAAATCGGAGAAAAAAATACCAGCTGAACAACATAATATGGAAATACTGAATCAATAATTTTTCTGGCCATGGCAGCATATGTTGCTTAGATCTAAATATATATATATATATATATATATATATCATTCAACTTACCGCAAGGTGATGAGCAGCCTTTCCTCAGCAGAGATGGCCCTTCGCATTACGGTGTCTTGGTAGTCCAGGTCAGGAGAAATAATGCTTAGCAGCCGATCAAACGCAGTAATGGTCAGACTGCAAAACTGTTGAAATTTTTCTGGAAAACTTTAGTTAAAAAAAAAAAAAAAAAAAAAAAAAAGGATTAAAATATAATTTTGTAACATAGTATACAAGCAAAACCTTAAAAAAAAATGGTATACACGTGTGACATTATACTTTATTAACATATATCTTACCTCCTTAAATCCTGGTAAAGAACATTGCAGTGGCCCTTGTCCGCCCGCTCATGCAAGATAGGGTGCACCCACATCTTTTTTGGTCGTCTTCTCCTTAACCGCTCCTATAGAACAATATAGGTTAGTACACACACTACATACAAATAATGCAACACAAAAAAACCTCTTTATATTACCTGCTCAACGTAGTAGTGCATGAGATTAATGCAAGTCATCAGCAAAAGGCATTGTCTGCTGCGCCGCAGGGCCTGCAATTCCTCTGGCATCTTTTCTATTACAAAAAGCAAAATGGTGAAGAGGGGTTGAACTAGGAAATTACATCAGAATTTCCCCCTTTTTTTTTTTTTTTCAATAACTTTATTTGGTCTCAAAAACGCTTTAAATATGCAACAAAAACGCAAGTAAAATCCGCATGCAAAAATGCGTCAAAAACGCACCCAAAAAACGCATGCGTTTTTCTGGCAAGGGAGATGCAGAAAGGCTGTGTGCCCACGTAGCGTTTTTCAAGCGTATATGCTGCGGAATTTCCGCAGCGTAAACGCTTGAAAAACGCATGTATATCCGCACCCCATGGTCCCCAATGGCATTCCGCAATGTCAATGCCCATGCTGCGGATTTTTCCGCAGCGTATATGCTGCGGTCAAAAATCCGCAGCATGTTCATTAATTTTGCGGAAGCGCAGCGGAATCAATGTGCGGATGGTACCCAAGTCTGGATGAGAGGAGACTCTCATCCAGACCTGGGTACCAAAGAACCTGTAAAAAAAAGAATAAAATAAAGTTTATACTTATCTTCTGATGTTTTCCCTCTGTCGCGCTGTTGTCTGAAGGACCTGCCACGTCATTGAGTCATGTGACCCACCACATGACTCAATGACGTCACCGCAGGTCCTGCACACAACAGCGTGAGCCGCTCAAGCCTCCGGACGGGGCAGAGAATGCATCAGAAGGTGAGTATAAAGTTTATTTTTTTATTTTTTACCATTCTGAACAAGTTGTCAAGCACTTTTCCAAGTGATGCTTGGAGAAGTGCTTGATAACCCGCATGCGGAAATGCATGCAAAGACGCCTCACAAACGCTTCTACCTGGCGGGAAAACCGCATGTAATATCCACATGCGATTTTCCCGCCAGGGAGAAGCGTAAAAAATATGCTTCAGGTCCGCAACGTGGGCACATAGCCTAACGCTTCAGAAATTTTCTGCTTCATTTCTGCATCGTGGGCACATAGCCTTAGGTCACTTGTCTTTTTCTGCCACCAGTGTCATGCAGTCCTATGTAATATTGGTGATAGGCACTCTGATTATATCCCTGTGTTACCTGCTAGATTGCACATAGTAAGGTTGATAAAATGTTCCTTTTCCTGGACTGCAGTTCCTGTCGTTGATTTAGTCTTTTCTTTATACTACAGTACTGTGCAAAAGTTTTAGGCTGGGTGCCCACGTAGCGTTTTTCCAGCGTTTATGCTGCGGAATTTCCGCAGCGGAAACGCTTGTGAAACGCTAGGTAATCCGCACCCCATGGTCCCCAAGGGGATTCCGCATGTTCTATGCACATGCTGCGGATTTTTCCGCAGCGTTTATGCTGCGTACAAAAATCCGCAGCATGTCATTTAATTTTGCGGAAGCGCAGCGGAACTCCCGCCATTGACTTGCATTGAGACGCATAGAAACCGCGACTGTACATTTGTACAAGCGGCTTCTATGCGTCTCTATGTGCGGATGGTACCCAGTTCGGAGGAGAGGAGACTCTCATCCAGACCTGGGTACCATTGTACCTGTAAAAAAAATAATAAAATAACAAATAAAGTTTATACTCACCTTTCCGAAGGCTTCTCTGCATGCCGGCATCACTGAAGGACCTGCGGTGACGTCACAGTCATGTGACCGCAGGCCCTTCACCGCTCTGTCTCGCGATATGCCGGCAGCCGGGAACCAGCCAGGAAGCAGCGCTGCAGCACACGCCGGGGCCTCGGGGGTGAGTATAGCTTTATTTGCTTTAATTTTTACGGTTCACACTGTATAAATCCATGCCGTTTGCATGGATTTATATAGTGTGACCTAGTTGTCAAGCACTTTCCAAGTGATGCTATTGACTCGCCCCCTGGGCCGTGGGGCACTCGGATCCGGGCAATAGGGGGAACGATGGGAGTAGTAGTGGCAACCCGGTTCCGTGGCTCAGGGTGGTCAGGCCAGTGGTAGTCCGTTACGTGTTGATGATTATGTCCGACTGCGCCACCCGTGGATTTGCGGTCATTAGGAACCGCCGCTGCAAGGCAGACCGCTGGGGCTGATGATATGTGCAGCTGTTTTGGTGTGACTCCCCACGGGAAGAGTGCGGCCCCAGGGCAGTGTAGTGGATGGTGGGAGTGATGGTGGTGAGAGTCCCAGTACCGGTAGAGCTGGAGGCGCGAAGGAGCACACAGACAATAAGTTGCAGTCCAGGGTCTTTACTGAAACAGATAAACTGACCCATAAACAGTCCCAGCTAGGAGGGGACCTGGATGTCTGAGAGCAACGGGGAAATTGGCCCTGGTCAGGGTGAGGGTGTAGGCCTACCGTGCTTTCTGCGCTCCTTCTGGCTATCTCCTCGTTATAGGGTAACAGCCCACGTTTCCGAGCTTTCCGTGTATTCTCGCCTGTATGGCCTGCGACGTGGGTTCCTTTCTGCTCCCAGCCTTGTACGGCTTTACTGGTCCCTTCGGTTGTGGCAGGGCCTCCAGGCTTCTTAGGCCAAGGAATATACAGTCCCTTGCGGACTGGTTCTCTGCTGGGGGATGTGGAATCCTTCCAGCCTCAGACACCAAAGTCTGGTAAATTAAGTCCGTGATCTGCCAAGACAGGCTCTCTTCGCCTCTTGTCTCTGGCTTGTGGCTCTCCTCCTGCCACACTTCCTCTTAGGTGCAACACAACTGTCTGTCCCTGTTCTGCTCTGGAACAAGTCTCAATGCTGAGACAGGTCGTCCAGCTCTCTCTAACCCTGCCCCCAGTACCAGCTTTTATAGGGGCAGCCAGCTCCCCCTACTGGCCTGAGACAGGAGGCATTGCATGCTAATGTTCCCCTGACTAGAGAACCTCCCCCTTGCTCTCAGACACAGCTTTAATTACACTTGTGGCATCCAGGCCAGGGTGACACACTATCGCCTGGAAAGCGCTTGTCAATCTGCATGCGGAAACGCATGTGAATCCGCATGTGGATCCGCATGTATTCTGCAGGAAAAGGCATGCACAATCTGCATGCGTTTTTTCTGCCAGGGAGATGCAGAAATTTTCTGCTTAATTTCTGCATCGTGGGCACATAGCCTAAAGCAGATGTGGAAAAAAATGCTGCAAAGTAAAAATGCTTACAGAGATAGAAGTGTTTATATGTATATATATATTTTTAATTAACAAAATGCAAAGTGAATGAACAAAAGAGAAATCTAAAGCAAATCAATATTTGGTGTGACCCTTTTACCTTCAAAACGCCATTAATCACACCCATCCTCAAAAAGCCCTCCCTTGACCCTTCCTCTCTGACCAGCTACCGCCCCATATCACTCCTCCCCTTTGCCTCAAAACTTCTAGAACAACATGTCCATCTTGAACTGTCCTCCCACCTCTCCTCCTCCTCCCTCTTCGACCGCCTACAATCTGGCTTCCGACCGCATCACTCGACTGAAACTGCCCTGACCAAAGTCACCAACGACCTACTAAATGCCAAATCCAAGCGACACTACTCCATCCTCCTCCTTCTGGACCTGTCATCTGCCTTTGACACAGTGGACCATTCCCTCTTACTCCAGATTCTCTCATCTCTTGGCATCACGGACTTGGCTCTATCTTGGATCTCCTCATACTTAACAGACAGGACATTCAGCATCTCCCACTCACGCACCACCTCCTCATCTCGCCCCCTATCTGTCGGTGTCCCCCAAGGTTCAGTTCTAGGACCTCTGCTCTTCTCCATCTACACCTTCGGCCTGGGACAGCTCATAGAGTCTCACGGCTTTCAGTATCACCTCTATGCTGACGACACACAGATCTACCTCTCTGGACCCGATATCTCCTCCCTACTAACCAGAATCCCACAATGTCTGTCCGCCATCTCATCCTTCTTCTCCGACAGGTTTCTAAAACTCAACATGGATAAAACAGAGTTCATCATCTTTCCACCCTCTCATTCACATCCCCCATCCGACCTATCCATCAACGTCAATGGCTGTTCACTCTCCCCAGTCCCACAAGCTCACTGCCTTGGGGTAACCCTGGACTCTGATCTCTCCTTCAAGCCACATATTCAAGCCCTTTCCACCTCCTGCCGACTCCAACTCAAAAACATCTCCCGGATCCGTGCATTCCTCAGCAAAGACTCTGCAAAAACACTAGTGCATGCCCTCATCATATCCCGCCTCGACTACTGCAACCTCCTGCTCCGTGGCCTCCCTTCCAACACTCTTGCACCTCTCCAATCTATCCTAAACTCTGCTGCTCGACTAATCCACCTGTCCCCCCGCTATTCCCCGGCCTCTCCTCTCTGTCAATCCCTTCACTGGCTCCCTATTGCCCAGAGAATTCAGTTCAAAACTCTAACCATGGCATACAAAGCCATCCACAACCTGTCTCCCCCATACATCTGTGACCTAGTCTCCCGGTACTTACCTGCACGCAACCTCCGATCCTCACAAGATCTCCTGCTCTACTCCCCTCTTATCTCCTCCTCCCACAATCGTATACAAGATTTCTCCCGTGCTTCCCCCCTACTCTGGAACTCTCTACCCCAACATATCAGACTCTCGCCGACCGTGGAAACCTTCAAAAGGAACCTGAAGACCTACCTCTTCCGACAAGCCTACAACCTGCAGTAAACACCACTGCACGACCAGCTCTACCCTCACCTACTGTATCCTCACCCATCCCTTGTAGACTGTGAGCCCTCGTGGGCAGGGTCCTCGCTCCTCCTGTACCAGTCGCTGACTCGTTTTGTTAAGATTATGTAAATGCTTTTGTTATGTATATCCCTATCACATGTAAAGCGCCATGGAATAAATGGCGCTATAATAATAAATAATAATAATAATAATTCTTCTATGTACACTTGCACAGCATTTTTGAAGGAACTCAGCATGGAGGTTTTTCTAAGCATCTTGGAGAACTAATCACAGATCTGTAGACATAGGCTTGTGCAAATCCTTCTGTCTCCTTATGTAATCCAAGACGACTTGATCATGTTGAGATCAGAGGTCTGAGGAGGCCATATCACAAATTCCAGACTCCTTGTTCTACTTCATACAGTAGGTACTTCTTAATGACTTTGGCTGTACGTTGGGGGTTATTGTCCTTCAGAATAAATTTGGGGCCAATGAGACGCCTCCCTGATGATATTAAATGATGGTTAAGTATTTTCATGTATTTCTCAGCATTGTGGACACCATTAATCCTGACCAATTCGCCAACTCCATCTAGTGAAATGCAGCCACATACTTGCAGGGAACCTCCCCCATGTCCACTGTTAGGCTGTGTGCCCACTATGCATTTTTTAAGCGTTTCCACAGCGTAATTTCCGCTGTGGAAACGCTTAAAAAAACGCTTGGTAGAAGGTCTGCAATGGTCCCCAATGATAATCCGCATGTGCTATGCACATGCTGCAGCAATTTCCGCATAGGATTATCATTGCGGAAAAATCCACAGCACGTCCATTAATTTTTCGGAATCGCAGTGTTTTAGCCGCCATAGACTATCATTGAGATCATTGAGCCTCTTCAAATCCGCAAGCATGTAAAAATGCTTGCAGATTTGAAGCGCATTTTCTGCGATTTTGTAGCACAAAACCGCAGCAAATGGGAAGTGACCTCATGTGGGGGGCGTTCCAGCCATCCCATGAGCATCCCATAATCCAGGAAGACGAGAATCCCATATCATTCCCGTCTTCCTGGATCATGGCTGCTCACCTGGGATGGTACAAGCGAATGGACCTGAATGTCGGATACATGATTAGTGTGGTAAGTGTCCTGTGTGGGGTGTATGTGGGGTCTGTGTGCGGGTGTCAGCAGGCAGACATAGACCGATGTGAGACTACTACTCCCATCAGCCTATGTCTGTCCCCCATTCAGTAGTGCCAGCAGGAGCAGCTCGATGGGAGCAGTAGTTCCCATCAGCCTGCTCTTTCTGTAAAATGTGCCCCATATTGTCCCCATATATTTGCCCCCATAAATGTTTTTTAATTTTTTAGCTCCCATATATTTATTTAGTTTTTGTCCACATAAATAGTCATGGGGGCAATAAATTAAAAAAAATATTAATGTCCCCCTTTTATTTTTATATTTTTTGTCCCAAGAAATTAATTTCATTGGTGGCCAATGGTTACCTAAAAGAAATAAATAAAAAATAAAGTAGTCCATACATTACCTGTCCCCGCCGAACGCCACCTAAAATAAAATAAAAAATAAAAAAAATACACCTATACTCACCTAGACACCTAATTCCCCAAAGCCATCGATCTCATGTAATAAAAAATTACGTAGTAGTCCAAATTGAGTGTCCCACGAAGATCTCCAGTTTACAGCGGCCACATAAAATGTGACCACTCTAAACGAGCGCCGCCGATACAATGACAGGGCCGTAATGCGTCCCCGTCATTGCGTCAGCGAGTTCACCGGAGTTCAGCTAGCGCTGCTCCGGGGAGCTCCTTTACGGCCCCGCTGACTGTGAGAAATTCCCACGGTAGAGCAGGGCCATAAAGAAGCCCACCGGAGCTGCGCTAATGCACTCCGGTGACCTCATTCTGCGTCGCACACTGCCGGGAACATATGTGTTTTTCCACTTTAATTTTGGGGGTGACTCCAAATCCAGGCCTCCATTGGTTAATAAATTTGATTTCCATTGATGATTTTTGTGTGATTTTGTTGTCAGCACATTAAACTTTGTACCGAACAAAGTATTCAATGAGAATATTTCATTCATTCAGATCTAGGATGTGTTATTTGAGTATTCCCTTTATTTTTTTGAGCAGTGTATAATTATATATATATTTGTAAGGCAGCACTTATCATCCTGGGGGATACTCGCTTCGCTGCGTAAATCAACTCGAAGTCTCCAGTGCTTTCTCTCAAACCATTTTATAGTGCTTTTGGAAGTGTGTTTTGGGTCATTGTCCTGCTGGAAGACCCATGACCTCTGAGGGAGACCCAGCTTTCTCACACAGGCAGCTTGAACTTGTCTGGATGTTAGTCGAGGTTCTTTATCCACCATCCGCACAATCTTGCGTTGAAATCTCTCGTCAATTTTTCTTTTCCGTCCATATCTAGGAAGGTTAGCCACAGTGCCATACGCTTTAAACTTTTTGATGACACTGCGCACGGAAGACACAGGAACATTCAGGTCTTTGGAGATGGACTTGTAGCCTTGAGATTGCTCATGCTTCCTCACAATTTGGTTTCTCAAGTCCTCAGACAGTTCTTTGGTCTTCTTTCTTTTCTCCATGCTCAATGTGGTACACACAAGGACACAGGACAGAGGTTGAGTCAACTTTAATACATGTTAACTGGCTGCAAGTTTGATTTAGTTATTGCCAACACCTGTTAGGTGCCACAGGTAAGTTACAGGTGCTGTTAATTACACGAATTAGAGAAGCATCACATGATTTTTCAAACAGTGCCAATACTTTTGTCCACCCCCTTTTTTAGGTTTGGTGTGGAATTATATCCAATTTGGCTTTAGGACAATGCTTTTTGTGTTTTTTTTCATTGAAGACAAATTACATGAAGATAATAATACCAAAGAATTTGTGATTGAGTATTATCTGACAGAATTGCAGGGGTGCCAATATTTTTGGCCACCACTGTGTAAAATATATATATATATATATATATATATATATATATATATATATATATATATATATATATATAATTTTATTTTGCTTAATTACCCCCTTTTCAATTTTAAAATGAATTCACTGACATTACGTTATACATTTTAGGTGGAGAAATATCCCGAAATATGGGACCGGGCCAGCGAAGCATACAAGGGCAAACAGCGTTTGTCACCGATCATTGAAGCCCTCACTAGTCGCACCCTCAATCTTCTGGACAGGGCCACCAATGAAGATGACCTTGACAAATTTGGCTTATCTATAGCAGACCGACTAAGATCAATGCCACGGGACAAGCAGAACCTGTACATGACTGGTCATGGCTATTGATGGACCATCGCCTATGTCCTCGGCACCAGCCCTAATTACTGGGATCTTTAATCTGTTTAATCCTAGTGGGTCTCCACCAGCACCAGCAGCTGCAACCCAGCGTTTTGGGCAGGTTGCAGTATCCCGGCCCGAACCTTGTGAGGCAACTGCAACTTACGTTCGCCCACCAGCTCCTGGAGCATCCGGTCATCGTCCTGGACCCTTTCCCAACACCAGCTTCTCATAGGACATGTTTCCAGGCTATTGTTACGACCCAGAATACCATCAATTTCACTAAAATTAGTTACACTCTGTCACCAGTTTTGGACCATAAAAAATGCAGCACCTGTAGGTCGTTATATACACCATTTTTTATACAATGACCGACTGCGTTAACAAACACCTTTTCTTATAGTCACCTATACCAGGCTTCAGGCGTAGGGGACTGTAAGAAAAGGTGTTTAGTTTTATATACTGAAACAACCTACAGGTGCTTCCCGTACTTTATGGCCCAAAACTGATGACAGGTCGGCCTAAGAAACTGGGTTAATGTTTGGACATTGTAAAGTTATGGGCAATGTTTGGCCTAAAGTTAGTTTCTTGACAAGTTGTCATATTTTTGTCTTCAAAGGTGTTTGTACAGTTATATATTTATAAAAATAATTATTATTTAAACTATTTGTGTTCATTTTACTTTAAGGAAAATTTCGAGTATATGCTATGAGTGTATGTGTTTGGTGCGATTGAAAAATTTGATCAGATTAAGTGGGCCCCTGAGCTACGCTGACCTGAGCGCAGGTCAGGGGACCGCTAAATTTTGCAAGTTATTCTGCTACTCTACGTGCGTGGTCGTCTGTATCCAGGCGACTGGAAATTCTAACAATACTTGGTTAATTTAACGCAGTTTTGACAACAAAGGGATGGATAATACTCTCAACATTGTTGTTTGCTAGTTCTGCTCTTAGCGCAAGCAAATGATAATGGTGAGTGATTACTTTAGAAGCCAGTATTTGGGAAGAGCGCTGTAGTAGTACCGCTGATTCCCAGGCACCGGTAAGTGTTCACACACACGTGTTAAAAAAAAATCCATACATACACGGATATCTCAGGTGTTTTTAAATTTTTTTGGGTCAAGTACCTGCAATATCTTCATGTTATGCACTGCTAAGCCATCTTGTGACCACTACTTCTGACTGAGCATAATCAGAGGTAGGGGTCACAATATAAGTGTATGATAGCCACGTTCTACCCTTGTTGTGGCTGTCATAGACTTACATACACTTATGCGTTGACGTATGGTCATAAAACAACACGTAGAAGGTGATAATTCAATGAATGTTGGAGACAAGATTGAAAATGAAACCAAATTTATTTTAAAAAAAACAAACATTTTTTTGCATTTTTCTAAAGAATAACTTTTCTTTAAGTTCTTCTTTTATTGGGCATCAGATCTTCTCTGCTGGTCAGGCTGCACAGCACCGGAATAGGAAAATTGCCATTGCATGGCACCTTCAGGACTAATGAAGTAGTCAGCAAAGGTTTCTAGGACCCTGGCACCAGAGTTGGATGGCCTTTCCTGACCACTGGAATTAATTCAGACACTTGTGACTCCTCATCTAGATCAGTGCTGTATTCACGAGCATAGTTGTGGGGTACACAGCATGCCTTAATGACAGTGTCAATGGTCTCCGGATCCAACTGGATGGCAGTGTGAAAGATCCTCCACTGACTACACATGATTCCGAAGGTGCATTCCACATATCTGCATGCACGACTCAGCCGATAATTAAAAATCCTCCACAGTCATTCAGTGCCCTTTGTGGGTATGGGCTCAGCAGGTTGGTGTTTAAGGGAAATGCCTCATCCGATACCATCACAAAGGGAACTGGATGTGTGGAACCCGGCAAAGGTCTTGGGGCTGGTAGCGTTCCGCCATCTTGAAGAATTTGCAGTCCAATCTGTGATGATCAAAACACCCGAGAGTCCCCAGTAGTGCCATAAGCACCAACGTCCATGGCAACAAATTTGTAATGTGCATCAGCCACCACCATCAGGACCACAGAAAAATATTTCTTATAATTAAAGAAGTGTGATCCTGATCGTGGTGGCTGCTGAACTCTCACGTTTGCCATCAACAGCACCTATGCAGTTGGGGAAAGTGGCCACAGTTTGAAAGCCTGCTGTAACCTGCAGCCAAGTGTCCTCGGTTGGGGAGGCATCACGATGGGCTGCAACTTCTGCCAGATGACGGTACATGTGCACCTCACAATTCTGGAAATGGTGGATTTACCAACCCTAAATTGGAGGTGCAGTGATGTATAGTTCTCTTCTGTGGCCAAAAAACTGAAAAGGAAAAATATAAAATTAGAAAAGCCAGAAAAAGAAATACAAGACAACACTATAATTCTCCATTATTGATTACTATGTAAAAAATGACGGACTTTATTACAAAATACTATTCCAGCAATGAGCGCCTTTTTTTTTTGGTTTGGTTACACATTCTGTAGGTGTTTTTTTTTTTTCATCTTTTGTTTGCTCTTGAGTTCACACATATCAATTGTATTCTGTTTTCATTTTGTGTCTGTGTTTGCCTATTATATTTGCTCTAGAGTTCACACATCAGTGACCTTTTCAATCTGATCTTGGTGCATTGTTATATCATGGCCAAGCAAAAAATAAGTACACAAAAACTGACTCGGCGGAGCCGTCACCACAGGGTGACTAACAAAACTAGGTACACCTGACAGGAGGGGTGAGCTGCTGTGCCCATTCATGGGTGGTAGAACTACTGTCATTGTTCCTATGTGATTATTAAAATACAAAACCGCACAAGGGCTCTTTCACACGTCAGTTTCTCCGGTACGAGTGGTGACAGTTTCCAGACGTACCGGAGACAAGCGACATAATGATTGCTATTACTTTATTCTTCATTTTTACAGGTGGGGACACACTACTAACCCCCTCATCATGGTCCCTTCTGGTTCTGAGCACAGTGCCAGCAGAGAACCATGATGAGGGCAGCGTTCAGCACTGACTCCTGGCATTAGCGATTGTAGTGCTGACTCCCATAAGTCCATCCATGTGATCCAGGTGGGGCACACGACTACAACATGGAAAACACACACTGGGAACGGACATCTCTGGAACAATTTTTGGTAAGGTGCTGGAGATATGTGTACATGTGAAACCGGCCATGGATGATAAATGCAGAATTGGTGACCGACGTCAGCGGTCGCGTGACCTGTCACATGACTAAATGACATCACCACAGGTCCTTTTAGAACACCGCGAGCCGTACAGGAGACCGGGGGACATCGGAAGGTAAGTATAATTTATTTTTTTTTATTTCAAATTCTTTTTTTTTTTTTTTACAGGTACTATGGTACCCGGGTCCGGAGGAGAGTCTCCTCTTCTCCAGACCCTGGTACCATCCGCACATTGAATCTCTTAATATCCGCATGTGTACATGAAGTCATGCAGATATTAAGCGATTCAATTCAAGTCAATGGCAGAAATTACGCTGCGTGTCCGCAAAATTAATGGACATGCTGCGTATTTTTCCGCAATAATAATCTGCAGCGGAAGCGTTTTTACTTGCGGATTTGCCATGCGTTTTTTCCAGTGCATTGTATAGGCAAATCTGCATGCGGAAACGCACAAGAAATGGTCATGCTGCGTTTTTTTCCGCACCTAAAATCTGCGCAGAAAAAATCCTGACCATGTGCACAGAACTTATAAAATGTCATAGGAAGTCACGGGATAAGATGTGCAATGTGTTTCTGCTGCATTTCCGCACGGAAAAAAAAATGTACAAAAAGCGCGCCAAATCCGCATCATGTCCACATAGCCTTAGCTTTGTTCCCAAGTGCTGAACACTGAACTCATCATGGTTCCCTGCCGGCGCTGCCATCAGCACCAGCAAGGACCATGATGAGGGTAGTAGTAGTCTGCTCCCGGTGTCCCCACCTGTAAAAAATAAGAATAAAATTATAAAATCCATATACTCACCTGTCCGGAGATGTCCCCCGCTGTAATCCTCAGACCGCTGACACCGAGAAGGCGGGGAGAATGACTCGCTCCAGCGCTGCAGCTCAGCAGTGTTGTCCTGTCACTCACTGAGCGCAGCTTAGCCGCTGGAGTGTCTCATTCTCCCCGACTTCTCTGCATCAGCGGTCGCATGGATTACAGCTGGGGACATCTCCGGACAGGTGAGTATAAGGATTTTATTATTTTATTCTTATTTTTACAGGTGGGGACACCGGGAGCAGACACTGCTACCCTCATCATTGTCCCTGCTGGTGCTGATCTCAGCGCTGGCAGGGAACCATGATGAGGGCAGTGTTCAGCACCCAGCGCTTGAGAACAGCACTACCTGTACGCTGATTCCCAAGCCCCAGTATGTGTCACACAGATGACACACGGATGTCATCTGTGTGTGTTCAGCGTGAGACACCTTTGCGGACCGTGCATCCTCAAAAAAGCAGACATGTCAGCGTGTGGAGTTCACTGACATGTGCACAGACCCATTCATTTAAATTGGTCTGCCTGTGTCAGTGTCTCCAGTATGTGTGGAAACTGTGAATACTCGAACCGGAGATACTGATGTGTGGAAGAGCCCTAAAGAGCACAAAGGAGGCATTATTACTATGTAAGGAGCACAGTGGTGGCATTATTATGTGGGGGCACAGTGGTGGCATTATTATGTGGGGCAGTAAGAGGACCTTTTTTTGTGAGATACAGTAGGTGTAGTAATAGGGACACATACAGCAGCAGCGGCTCAGCATTGGGCTATCAGTAGGATCAGGATTTTGGGTCAGGTTGGAAATGTGAGAAGTCAAATGTGTTTTTGTTGTAATCTCTGTCCTGGCTGGAGAAGTCGTCATGTTGGTCTGGGCCATATGGAAAAGACGTGAAAAGTGAACGACTCCATAAGAAAGAAAGTAAGCTGTAAGTCATTATCAGTAATTGTACTGTACTGTAATCTCTTTTATGTTCTGCAGGACTGGTATCTACCACTATATGGTCACCATATGGCAGTAATATCAGTGCTGGTCTTTGTACACTGCTCAAAAAATAAAGGGAACACTCAAATAACACATCCTAGATTTGAATGAATGAAATATTCTCATTGAATACTTTGTTCTGTACAAAGTTTAATGCGCTGACAACAAAATCACACAAAAATCATCAATGGAAATCAAATTTATTAACCAATGGAGGTCTGGATTTGGAGTCACCCCCAAAATTAAAGTGGAAAAACACCACAGGCTGATCCAACTTTGATGTAATGTCCTTAAAACAAGTCAAAATGAGGCTCAATATTGTGTGTGGCCTCCATGTGCCTGTATGACCTCCCTACAACGCCTGTGGATGCTCCTGATGAGATTGTGGATGGTCTCCTGTGGGATCTCCTCCCAGACCTGGACTAAAGCATCCGCCAACTCCTGGACAGACTGTGGTGCAACGTGACGTTGGTGGATGGAACGAGACATGATGTCCCAGATGTGCTCAATCGGATTCAGGTCTGGGGAACTGGTGGGCCAGGACATAGCTTCAATGCCTTCATCTTGCAGGAACTGCTGACACACTCCAGCCACATGAGGTCTGGCATTGTCCTGTCTTAGGAGGAACCCAGGGTCAACCGCACCAGCATATGGTCTCACAAGGGGTCTGAGGATCTCATCTCGGTACCTAATGGCAGTCAGGCTACCTCTTGCGAGCACATGGAGGGCTGTGCTGCCCTCCAAAGAAATGCCACCCAACACCATTACTGACCCACTGCCAAACCGGTCATGCTGAAGGATGCTGCAGGCAGCAGATCGCTCTCCATGGGGTCTCCAGACTCTGTCACGTCTGTCACATGTGCTCAGTGTGAACCTGCTTTCATCTGTGACGAGCACAGGGCACCAGTGGCGACTTTGCCAATCCTGGTGTTCTGTAGTAAATGCCAAGCGTCCTGCATGGTGTTGGGCTGTGAGCACAACCCCCATCTGTGGACGTTGGGCCCTCATACCACCCTCATGGAGTTAGTTTCTAACCGTTTGCAGACACATGCACATTTGTGGCCTGCTGGAGGTCATTTTGCAGGGCTCTGGCAGTGCTCCTCCTGTTCTTCCTTGCACAAAGGCGGAGGTAGCGGTCCTACTGCTGGGTTGTTGCCCTCCTACGGCCCCCTCCACGTCTCCTGGTGTACTGGCCTGTCTAATGGTGGCGCCTCCAGCCTCTGGACACTACGCTAACAGACACAGTAAACCTTCTTGCCACAGCTCGCATTGATGTGCCATCCTGGATGAGCTGCACTGCCTGAGCAACTTCTGTGGGTTGTAGAGTCCGTCTCATGCTACCATGAGTGTGAAACCACAACCAACATTCAAAAGTGACCAAAACATCAGCCAGAAAGCATTAGTACTGAGATGTGGTCTGTGGTCCTCACCTGCAGAACCACTCCTTTATTGAGGGTGTCTTGATAATTGCCAATAATTTCCATCTATTGTCTATTCCATTTGCACAACAGCATGTGAAATTGATTGTCAATCAGTGTTGCTTCCTAAGTGGACAGTTTGATTTCACATAAGTTTGATTTACTTGGAGTTATATTCTGTTGTTTAAGTGTTCCCTTTATTTTTTTGAGCAGTGTATATAGATTTATTTTCATCTGATGAGGTTCCCATTTACCCACAATTAGGGGGCGCCACCGTAGTTGTAATCATGGTTACCTGATTAGGGGCCCACTCAGAAGTTTCGCCCCCCCGAGCTGATCCCCTAGCTACGCCTCTGGGGAACCCAGAACGGACATGGCTATCCTCAGGGACATGGAGGGGGATTTCAATGCCTGTGATACTTGGCCAACAATCTTTTCTATTTTTCCTTCAGGAAGGCGACATTCCTGTGGTTTGGAGTCCAATATGAGTCTGAGGAACTCCTGTATGTTTTTCGGCTCTATTTTTTACTTTAAGTTTAAGAGCAACCCTAAGTCTATTAAGGAAGTCATGGCCCCTTCCAACTGATTTCTGCAGTGCTGGACTGAGTTGCCCCCTATCAAAAAGTAATTTAGATAAGGAATAACCAGGATGTCTTTCTCCCGCAGGTATGCCATTACTTCTGCAACCAGTTTGATAAACACCCGAGGAGCTATTGCAAGTCCGAATGGAAGGGCTTTTTACTGAAAGTGCCCGATCACTGAGCATCCCATTTATGGAAACTGCTACCCTGAGGAACTTGTGATGATCCTTGTGTTATATATGAATATGATAATACGCGTCCTTCAGGTCTAAGACTGTCATACAGCAATCTGGGAAGAGAATTTTTACAGTCGTCTTTATTGATTCCATTTTGAAAGTCTGAATTGTCAGGAATTTGTTCATCCTTTTCAGGTTGATGATAGTCCTGAAAGCTCCATCCAGCTTTTTTTTTACCAGAACTTCGGACTCTACGTCCAATTGTTCCTCTGGTGAAGTCCACAGGGGAGTCATAGAGGAGTTTGGATGGGGAACTGTTTGAAATTCCATTTTTAGGCCTGTCTTTATTAAGCCGAGGATCCAGGAGCTGATGGAAATCCTTTCCCAGGCAGGGAGGATGAGGGATAGTCCCCCCCACCTGGGGAAAGACATCACTGGGAGGGCTTTTTATTGTCATGGGAGGGGGCTCCGAATAGAAAGCCACTACCTTTCTTCTTTCTATCCTCCCACTTGTCCTGATCTCTGGGGGTCTCCTCCGGGTAAATCTCCTGCTCCGAAAAGACTTCTTATAAGATGGGATAAAGAGGTTGGGGAATCCATTCTTACTATCGCCTGCCTTCTCAACAATATAATGTAATGCTTGCCCAAACAAAAATTCACCCTCACAGGGAATAGAGCACAATTTAGATTTTGTTTGAAGATCCCCATGCCAACATTTTAGCCAGAGGGCCCTACGAGCCGCATTAAAAAAAGCCGCCGGCCTGGCTGCCAGTCTAACCGAATCGACAGAAGCATCAGCAAGGAATACAGCTGCCCCCCTGCATTAAAGAAAAGGTGTCTAACACATTGTCCCCAGATACCTTGTCCTGGAGTTTTTTCTCTAAATGATCTTGCCGTGCAGGTTGCTGCTACAGCTGGCTTCAGATCCCCGCCCGAGCTTCCCAGGAACTCTTAAGGAAGGCATGCGCCTTTTTATCTAGGGGATCTTTCAATACCCCCATGTCCTCAAAGGGTAGGGCAAACTTTTTAGAGACTTTAGCTATCGTTACATCTAATTTTGGAGCTTTGTCCTAGGATGATGAGGATGAATCTTCAAAGGGATACTTCCTTTTCAAAGAAGGGAGAGAGGGATTTAGTCTCTGCTTTGCTGAGTAGACCTGCTGCTTCTTCCACCTGAATGTCCGCTGCCATGCTCAATGCCGCAAAGTCGTCTCGGAATCTTCATGCTGCTGTACCTTTTGCTGATGCCGCTGTTTCTGCTGTTCTTCTGGCTCCTTAGATTCCTCCATTATGCCTGAAGGGATCGCAAGAAGGTGGACTGAACGCCATCTTGGTGTTTCAACCACCTTTTAACAGCGAAACCAGCCCCCAGCGTGTCCCTCCCAGCGCTTCCATCGCCGGAAACTACTGACGGTCACGTGACCCCAGTGCCCAGGTCTTCGGCGCACCCCCTCACGTGCTCAGAACGGGACTTACGGAAGTTGGCAACCCATAAGTGTGGTGTCGCACTCCTTCGCTCACCCATGATGGCCCCTTGGACCTATGCCCTGTTTCTGGATCCTGCAGCAGCTGAGGTATGGGGCATCCCCACTGCCTGGATCGCCTGGAAAAACATCCTGACTTCCATCTTCTGTCTTTAGGTACACCCTCTGAAGGTTCACTCGTCAAGGACAGAAAACCAACTGATGCAAGGCAGAGGTACCGCCCTTTTATTATGTAGGTTTTCTGTCCTTGTGGGGGGTGCATCCCCTCTCTCCGTGGTGTTGTCATGGGCTAGAGAGAAAATAATTACATTTTTACCACAAAAATTTAGTTTTATCCCCAGATTTTACATTTTCACATGGGAAAATTTGTCACAATTTCTGCTGAATGTGGCAATACCCCATAAATGGCTGTACAGTAATGCTTAGCTGCACGACGAGACTCGGGAGGAACAGAGCGCTATTTGCCTCTTGGAGCTCAAATTTTCCTAGAATAGTTTGTGGACTCCACATACAGAGCCCCTAAGTGCTAGAAGAGCAGAATCCCCCTCTAGTGACCTCATTTTGAAAATTATACTTCTGCCAAATACAGATAGGTCCATATATATTTGGACAGAGTCAACATTTTTCTAATTTTGGTTCTAGACATTACCACAATGAATTTTAAACAAAACAATTCAGATGCAGTTGAAGTTCACACTTTCAGCTTTCATTTGAGGGTATCCACATTAAAATTGGATGAAGGGTTTAAGAGTTTCAGCTCCTTAACATGTGCCACCCTGTTTTTAAAGGGACCAAAAGTAATTGGACAGATTAAATAATTGTAAATAAAATGTTCATTTCTAGTACTTGGTTGAAAACCCTTTGTTGGCAATGACTGCCTGAAGTTTTGAACTCATGGACATCACCAGACGCTGTGTTTCCTCCTTTTTGATGCTCTGCCAGGACTTCACTGCCGTGGTTTTCAGTTGCTGTTTGTTTGTGTGCCTTTCTGTCTGAAGTTTAGTCATTAACAAGTGAAATGCATGCTCAATTGGGTTGAGATCAGATGACTGACTTGGCCATTCAAGAATATTCCACTTCTTTGCTTTAATAAACTCCTGGGTTGCTTTGGCTTTATGTTTTGGGTCATTGTCCATCTGTAGTATGAAACGACGACCAATCAGTTTGGCTGCATTTGGCTGGATCTGAGCACACAGTAAGGCTCTGAATACATCAGAATTCATTTGGCTGCTTCTGTCCTGTGTCACATCAATAAACACTAGTGACCCAGTGCCACTGGCAGCCATGCATGCCCAAGCCATCACACTGCCTCCGCCGTGTTTTACAGATGATGTGGTATGCTTTGGATCATGAGCTGTACCACACCTTCGCCATACTTTTCTCTTTCCATCATTCTGGTAGAGGTTGATCTTGGTTTCATCTGTCCAAAGAATGTTCTTCCAGAACTGTGCTGGCTTTTTTAGATGTTTTTTAGCAAAGTCCAGTCTAGCCTTTTTATTCTTGATGCTTATGAGTGGCTTGCACCGTGCAGTGAACCCTCTGTATTTACTTTCATGCAGTCTTCTCTTTATGGTAGATTTGGATATTGATACGCCTACCTCCTGGAGAGTGTTGTTCACTTGGTTGGCTGTTGTGAAGGGGTTTCTCTTCACCATGGAGATTATTCTGCGATCATCCACCACTGTTGTCTTCTGTGGGCGCCCAGGTCTTTTTGCATTGATGAGTTCACCAGTGCTTTCTTTCTCAGGATGTACCAACTGTAGATTTTGTAATATTGTAGCAATTTCTTGGATGGTTTTTTTCTGTTTTTGCAGCTTAAGGATGGCTTGTTTCACCTGCATGGAGAGCTCCTTTGACCGCATGTTTTACTTCACAGCAAAACCTTCCAAATGCAAGCACCACACCTCAAATCAACTCCAGGCCTTTTATATCCTTAATTGAGAATGACATAACGAAGGGATTGCCCACACCTGTCCATCAAATAGCCTTGGAGTCAATTGTCCAATTACTTTTGGTCCCTTTAAAAACAGGGTGGCACATGTTAAGGAGCTGAAACTCCTAAACCCTTCATCCAATTTTAATGTGGATACCCTCAAATGAAAGCTGAAAGTCTGAACTTCAACTGCATCTGAATTGTTTTGTTTAAAATTCATTGTGGTAATGTCTAGAACCAAAATTAGAAAAATGTTGTCTCTGTCCAAATATATATGGACCTAACTGTATGTAGATGCTAAATGTGGTTTAGGCACACACTGTGTGGCTCAGAAGGGAGTGGGGCATTTGGATTTGTTAGCGCAGAATTTGCTGGATCTCTATTGAGGGACGAGGAGCCATAGCGCTTTTCCAGAGCCTTTGTGCTACCAGTAAAGTGAAAGCCCCCTATATTTCCGTTAACAGATGACGGCCCTGAATGTGGACTCTTTTTCTGAATTGATTTGAAGCTTTTTTTGGGAACATTTTACATAACATTTGGGATCACATTTATCCTGTTCTCTACGATGAGCACTTAAATCGGGGTTTCCATCTAAGGCTATGTGTACACGGTGCGTTTACGCGGTGTGGAAATGGGCCAAAATTGCTAGGTAATCCGTGTGCCAGCTAATGCAATGACAATCCTGAAGTGCTGTGCACATGATCAGGAATTTTCTTTTTTTAAATCTGCAGCATGTCAATTCTTTGTGCGTTTTTGCAGCATTTTTCACCGATTGACTTCAATTGAGTCACTCAAATCGGCAGCAAAAACGCAGATATAAAAATATTTTCGGATTTGCTGTGGATGTTTGCTGCATATTTGACTAACTCAATTCAAGTCAATGAGTCAAAAACGCGACAAAAACGCACAAAGAATTGCCAGCGCTAGACTACTCTTCCCATCATCCTACGGCCGCTCCCACTGACAATAGTGAGAGCAGGCGCAGCTGAGGGCAGAAGTAGTCTCCTCAGCCAGCACCTGTGCACAGTGTAAAAAAATCAATTAAAATAAAAACACTTTATATTCACCTATCCGACGTCATCCCAATGTCCCATGCGATCTGATCACCCGGCAGCACTCTATACACTGACAGGAGCGCGATCGCTGCGTCCAAAATGCTGTGTTCTATTGAACGCAGGTAAATCCGCATGTATTCACTGAACCATGTGGATTTACCGCATTCAATACATTCTAGTGGTCAAATTTCTGTTACGGAGACTAGCCACTCCTCAAGTGAATTTGACATGCTGCGATACTGAGAGACGCATCGCATGTCAGTGTCCGCAGGTGATCCGCAGCCTCAGATGCACGCATAGTGGACATGGGATTTCTAGAAATCCCATCCACTATGCTTTAACATCTGGCCACTACAGGTTTAATGCTGCAGTAATACTCAACGGCTCCTGATCGTGGGCACATACTCAAACTCAGCTGCAGCATGTCAATTTCTGTTGCGGACACACTAGTCTGCGCTGCAGATTTTGACCAATTGAAATGTCATTACATGCAGTGGATCCGTATGTGCTGACAAAACAAGTGCGGCATTAGAACAGAGTTTTGGATGCAGCGAAAATACGCTGCGTCCAAAGCGCTGCTAGTTGCTGATTGTGGGGACGTAGCGGCTAATGAAACAGCTGTGAGCCAGGGAACATGGTGGGCTAATGGCCCTTTCCTATGCTATAAATAGCAGCTCTCAGCTGCCCCAGAAATGACATGAATGGGAATTAGGGCTAATGGGATTAGGTGTCTGACACCAAGCCCTTTGTTTAGTGATGAAGAGGTGTTAAATACACACACACTGAGAGTAAAACACTTTATTTGAAATAAAGCAGACATTCTTTAATCATTTAAATTAACCAGTATAGTCACCCCAGGTCCGACAGTAATCCAAGGGTTAAAGCGACATCCCATGTTTCTTTTTTAAATATCCTTATTTAGCTCCAAAAAGCATTGCTGTACAACGCACCAAAATTGTGGCAAAAAGAGCGTTTTTCCTGCCAAGAGATGCAGAAACCTTGCAGAAATTTCTGCAATCAAATCCTAAATGTGCGTACATAGCCTAAACCTCTGAATGACATGATTCAGATGAAACCCCCAAGGGATTCATGAGGCAGCAGAAGTGCACAAAACTGTGGCCAACCGCGCTTTCATACACACAAACACACACACACACACACACACACACACACACACACACACACACACTGACGGTCATTAGCTCCCAACCGTCCCATGTCCCTTCACGGCTCAGCTGTTCTCCCGGCTCATACTCACGACATCTTCGTAGCTCCTCCCTGTGAAGTGCATAAATTAAATTAAAATTATTCACCTCACTCTCTATCAGTTCAGCAGGCAGCAGCTCTATCAATGAGCCATAGCTCATAATGGGAGACATAGGAGGGTTTGGTAATCTTAACCTCTATATCAGGCAGTGACTCCAGATGAACAGAATACAAGTACATTGCTAACAGCAGTTTATATCTTTGTATTTGTATTTTGAGGTGAAAAAAAAAGTCATATTTTTGTTCCTATAAAAGATTTTTATTATAAGCAATTACAAAATTATTTTTTTTTGTGAAAGCCTCCATGGGGGCTCAAACCCACAGCATCCCAGGCAGGAGCTGAACACACTGAGCTACAAGCTCAGGTGAAATCATGAGAAGAACTTTCCATACTGTTATAGCAGCTCTGCCTGTAAACATTACATAGAGATACATTACACACAGCAGTGGATTTCTATGTATTGTATTCTAGAGAGAGAATAAGAGATTTTTTTATTACTATAAAATTAGAAAAAAAATAATAAAAAACACTTAAAATAGTTATTTTTAATGCACTTTTTAAAAAATAATAAACATCATAAATCAGCAGATAACATGGACATATTTGGTGTCCCTGTAATTGAAACGACCCACACATCACAGTGATCAGCTTATTTATGGGGGTCGGTAAATGGCATAATTGATATTTTTCTCTATTAAACCCATATAAAATGTATTAAAAATGTATTGAAAACATAATGCTCAGGCCATGTTCACACGTAGTGTAAATGATGCTTTTTTCTGCACGTTTTCTGCAGGTGTTCTGATCACACAACACAATAACAATCTTCTCTGATTATTGCGTGTTTGCTGCGTTTCTTTTATGCGTTTTCCCGCTTATTTGATGCGTTTCTGGTGCAGATGTGAATCCACATTTTTCATGCTTTTTTTTATAGTACAGAAAAGCTTTGATTCTGCGCTTAAAATGCAACAGCGTTTTTTCTTCATGCGTTTTTTTTTTTTCAGAAGAAGCCTATAGAGAGAAAATGCACCAGCAGCGTCTTCCGACCACAGAGCGTGGAGATTTCATGAATCACATCCACCTTGCTTGGACATTTAGACCATGTTCACATGTAGAGTAAATGCTCGGTTTTTTCTGTTGTTTGTTTGTACAGAAATTCTGCTCTGCTTAACCGTCGAAGCAAAGTGGATGTTATTTCATGAGAACTGCGCCTTCTGTGGTCTAAGGATGCTAATGAATGGTGCGGTTTTGGTGCTTTTTTTCTCGTCTTTTATTTGGATCAGAAAAAAAAAAAAACAGGTAAAAAACTGCAGAAACTTTATTAAGAATCAAAGCTTTTCTGTACTATAAAAAGCAATTAAAAAACGCGGCTTTACTTCTGCACCAAAAACGCATCAAAAAAGGGGGAAAATACCTAAAAAAAAATGCAGCAATAATTAGAGAAGATTGTTATTCTGTAGTTTGGCGCAAATCCTTCCAAAAACAAAAAACACCGTATTTCTGCAACGTGTGAACACGGCCTTACAGACACCAAAAAGCCGGATGTAGTATAATGACACTACATAAATGAGAAAGCTCTGGCGGCTCCGACTGTGAATGAGACTATGTGCCCACGTTGCGGAAATGAAGCATATTTTTTACGCTTCTCCCTGGCGGGAAAATCGCATGCGGATTTTACATGCGGTTTTCCCGCCAGGTAGAAGCGTATGTGAGACGTCTTTGCAGCGTCTTTGCATGCATTTCCGCATGCAGGTTATCAAGCACTTCTCCAAGTGATTTAAGCATCACTTGGAAAAGTGCTTGACAACTTGTTCACACTATATAAATCCATGCAACTGGCATGGATTTATATAGTGTGACCAAGTAATAGTTAAAAAAAAAGAATCAGAATGGTAAAAAATAAAAAAATAAAGTTTATACTCACCTACCGATGCATTCTGTGCCCCGTCCGGAGTCTTGAGCGGCTCACGCTGTTGTGTGCAGGACCTTCGGTGACGTCAGAGTCATGTGATGGGTCACATGACTCAATGACGTGGCAGGTCCTTCACACACCTCGCGACGGCGGGAAAAACACCGGGAAGACATCAGAAGATAAGTATAAACTTTATTTTATTCTTTTTTTTACAGGTTCTTTGGTAACCAGGTCTGGATGAGAGTCTCCTCTCCTCCAGACTTGGGTACCATCCGCATGCGGAAACGCAAAATTAATGAACATGCTGCGGATTTTTGACCGCAGCATATACGCTGCGGAAAAATCCGCAGCATGGGCATTGACATTGCGGAATGCCATTGGGGACCATGGGGTGCGGATATACATGCGTTTTACAAGCGTTTACACTGCGTAAATTCCGCAGCATATACGCTTGTAATACGCAACGTGGGCACGCAGCCTGAGGGAACAAAAAATAATCCACAACTAGAGATGAGCAGGACGCACAGATGACACCGCGCTGCCCTGGATGATCAAAAGCCGCCGGGGACACCGGAAGGTTAGAGATTCACGGTGTCCTATCCATCCACCAGGCAGCAGTGACCTGGACGCTGGGCTGGAGACCCGGAATCCATCCGCTCATCTCTAGTCCCAACTGTGCCGGATACAGCGGAGACAGTCCTGGATTTGGGTCTAGGCCCTGCAGTCTCGGGAGTCTGCTGAATTTCCCTCAATGCTAGCGCCCCTATGACAACTCCTCCTGCGAGGGGAGAAAGAAATAGTAAATGGCCGTGGATTGGGGTGTGGCCAGGGACATAATTTACCACGACGTGCCACGCATGATGTGTCCCTTTCTGTTCTTCAAAAGTTGGGAAGTATACAGACACACTGTAACCTATAACTAAGTCTCCTTACTCCACACTTCCTATATGTAACTCCCTCTTCCCAGGAGAGCCCTGGAGGAGATCGGGCCAAATAGATATAATAGCAGGTTACAAGGGGCTGCAGAAGCTCCTGTGGGGGAGGGGAGACTGATAAGTCTCCTGCTCCTGCGGCCGTGCTGCCCTATGGTGTCCTCCCCCATCACCCTCTGTTATCATCTGATGTACATGAGTTTCCCCTAGAAGAGGACGGTGGAGGAAGTAGGAGAGACATTTGTAAAATAAAAATATTCCAACTTGAGAGTCCTCTGATATAAATATTCTGCACTATCACCACATGGGGGCAGGAGACCTCCCAAACCACAGCTCTGCGCACACTGCCACAACCAACATGTCCGCCTCTGAGAACGACGTAACGTGCGCTGCAGAGGGCAGTTCTAATTAGGACCCAAAGAACGCCTGGTCCTGCGTCTCCCTGGAGACAAGACTGTCCTTAATGCCTGCATTAAAAATAACATTTTTTGCAGACAATATATAATTACAATACACGTATAGACTCTGCTGCAAGGGTCTCTTGTATATAAGGGGTGTCTTGTCTGTGAATGCACGTCCATTGCTGGTTATTAATAGCGATCCTCTAGACAGGAGTTACCGCTGACACCTGCCCGCCCAGCAACGTTGTGAATTCGCAGTAAAGAGCACGATGGCGGCTGCTGGACGCGGAAAGGAGAAACTAGAAACCCCGGAGCTCGGGGGAGAGGAGGAAGGAGAAGAGGAAATGGAATCAGACGAAGAAGAGCAGGAAGGTGGCTCACCTGAGGGAACCGGACAGTCCTCCTCAGAGGAGGAAGACGAGAGAGAAAATGAAGCAGAAATTCAGAGACTGGAAGAGCAGGTGATTGTGGGGAGCAAGAGGAATCCAGTATATTGGGGTGTCCTGTTTATATGGAGGGTGGGATCCAGTATATCGGGGTATCCTGTATACATGGAGGATGGGATCCAGTATATCGGGGTGTCCTGTATATATGGAGGATGGGATCCAGTATATCGGGGTGTTCTGTATATATGGAGGGTGGGATCCAGTATATCGGGGTGTTCTGTATATATGGAGGGTGGGATCCAGTATATCGGGGTGTCCTGTATATATGGAGGGTGGGATCCAGTATATCGGGGTGTTCTGTATACATGGAGGGTGGGAGACAGTATATCAGGGTGTTCTGTATACATGGAGGGTGGGAGACAGTATATCAGGGTGTTCTGTATATATGGAGGGTGGGAGACAGTATATCAGGGTGTTCTGTATACATGGAGGGTGGGAGCCAGTATATTGGGGTGTTGTGTATATATGGAGGGTGGGATCCAGTATATCGGGGTGTCCTGTATATATGGAGGGTGGGATCCAGTATATCGGGGTGTCCTGTATATATGGAGGGTGGGATCCAGTATATCGGGGTGTCCTGTATATATGGAGGGTGAGAGCCAGTATATCAGGGTGTTCTGTATACATGGAGGGTGGGAGCCAGTATATCGGGGTGTTCTGTATACATGGAGGGTGGGATCCAGTATATCGGGGGTGTTCTGTATATATGGAGGGTGGGATCCAGGGTGTTCTGTATATACACATGTGGTCAAAATTGTTGGTACCCCTCGTTTAATGAAAGAAAAACCCACAATGGTCACAAATAACTTGAATCTGACAAAAGTAGTAATAAATTTAAAATCTATGAAAATGAACAAATGAAAGTCAGACATTGCTTTTCAACCCTGCTTCCACAGAATTTTTAAAAAAATTAAACTCATGAAATAGGCCTGGACAGAAATGATGGTACCCCTGAAAATAATGTGACAAAAGGGACATGTTAAATCCAGTTGTGTCTACAATCTTGTAATCAGTCAGTGGGTCTGTATATAGGGCTACAGATACTCACTGTGCTGTTTATTGACATGGTGTGTACCACACTCAACATGGACCAGAGGAAGCAAAGGAAAGAGTTGTCTCAGGAGATTAGAAAGAAAATTATAGACAAGCATGTTAAAGGTAAAGGTTATAAGACCCTCTCCAAGCAGCTTGATGTTCCTGTGACTGTGACTACAGTTGCACACAATATTCAGAAATTTATGATCCATGGGACTGTAGCCAACCTCCCTGGACGTGGCCGCAGGAGGAAAATTGATGACAAATCAAAGAGACGGATAATACGAATGGTAGCAAAAGAGCCCAGGATAACTTCTAAAGAGATTAAAGGTGAACCTCAAGCTCAAAGAACATCAGTGTCAGATCGCACCATCTGTCGTTGTTTGATCCAAAGTGGACTTCATGGGAGACGACCAAGGAGAACATCATTGTTGAAAAGAAATCCTAAAAAAGCCAGACTGGAATTTGCAAGCTACATGTTGACAAATCACAAAGCTTCTGGGAGAATGTCCCATGGACAGATGAGATTAAAAATGGAAGTTTTTGGCAAGGCACATCAGCTCTGTGTTCACAGACAGAAAAATGAAGCATATCAAGAAAAGAACACTATCCCTACTGTGAAGCATGGAGGAGGCTCTGTTATGTTCTGGGGCTGCTTTGTTGCATCTGGCACAGGTGTCTTGAATCTGTGCAGAGTACAATGAAATCTCAAGACTATCAAGGGATTCTAGAGAGAAATGTGCTGCCCAGTGTCAGAAAGCTTGGTCTCAGTCGCAGATCATGGGTCTTGCAACAGGATAATGACCCAAAACACACAGCTAAAAACACCCAAGAATGGCTAAGAGGAAAACATTGGACTATTCTGAAGTGGCCTTCTATGAGCCCTGACCTAAAGCCTATTGAGCATCTTTGGAAAGAGCTGAAACATGACGTCTGGAAAAGGCAACCTTCAAACATGAGACAACTGGAGCAGTTTGCTCATGAGGAGTGGGCCAAAATACCTGTCGAGAGGTGCAGAAGTCTCATTGACAGTTACAGGAATCGTTTGATTGCAGTGATTGCCTCAAAAGGTTGTTCAACAAAATATTAAGTTAAGAAGAACCATCATTTCTGTCCAGGCCTATTTCATGAGTTTAATTTTCTAAAAAATTCTGTGGAAGCAGGGTTGAAAAGCAACGACTGACTTTCATTTGTTCATTTTCATAGATTTTTAATTTATTACTTTTGTCAGGTTCAAGTTATTTCTGTTACCATTGTGGGTTTTTCTGTCATTAAACGAGGGGTACCAACCATTTTGACCATGTGTGTATGGAGGATGGGATCCAGTATATCAGGGTGTTCTGTATATATGGAGGGTGGGATCCAGTATATCGGGGCGTTCTGCATACATGGAGGGTGGGATCCAGTATATCGGGGCGTTCTGCATACATGGAGGATGGTGTCCTATATTAACAGTAGTCTCACTTGAATATACAGTTGATATTACTAAATGTGTAAATATATACACAGACATGTCCGTGCAGACAATAAGTGGGGGTTAGGTCACTTGTCTTTTTCTGCCACCAGTGTCTGTATGTAATCCAAGACGACTTGATCATGTTGAGATCAGAGGTCTGAGGAGGCCATATCACAAATTCCAGACTCCTTGTTCTACTTCACACAGAAGATGCTTCTTAATGGCATTGGCTGTACGTTGGGGGTCATTGGCCCCAAATTTATTCTGAAGGACAATCAGACGCCTCCCTGATGATATTAAATGATGGATAAGTATTTTCATGTATTTCTCAGCATTGTGGACACCATTTATCCTGACCAATTCGCCAACTCCATCTAGTGAAATGCAGCCACATACTTGCAGGGAACCTCCCCCATGTCCACTGTTACCCGCAGACACTCATTGTACCGCACTTCAGGCTTTCAGTAGCTTTCTATTATAGCCAAATATTTCACCTTTTGACTCATCGGTGCAAGGCACAATGCTGCCATTTTTCTGCACCCCTGTTCCTATGTTTTTGTGCAAAATTGAGTCCCTTGGCCTTGTTTCCATGTTGAAGGCATGATTTTTTTAGCTCTAATTTTTCCATGAAGACCCCCTTCTTGCCAAACAGTAGTTGGGTGTAGCTGGGTCCCATTGGTTCCTTCCAATTCTGAGCTGCTGGCATTGTTAGACTTGTTCTTATTTAGAAGGGAAGTAAGCATAATGTGTCTTTCTTTTACTGAACTAAGTTTTCTTGACTGAACACTGACTGCATCTACAGTCCTCAAAATTGCCCTCAATGCTGAGAAATACAGGCAGGGTCTAACAGGTGATCTGCTTATGTAATCTGACAGGTCTCATGCATTGCAGTGCTGGTAAAAAACTTTGCTTTTTCATCTTACAGCTGGAAAAAAAGTGGAATAAAACGGGATTAAAATGACATCAGCGGAGAAATAAAAAAAAGTTATAGCTCTCAGGATCTAGTGATGCAAAAACAATTTTTTCTATGAAATTGTTTTTATTGTGTAGACGCAGAAAACAAACAAAAAAAAAATGATATAAAGGTGGTATCACTTTTACCACATGGTGAACGGCATAAAAACAAAAACAATTCCTGAATTGCTAGTTTATGCCTCCTAAAAAAAAATTGGAATAGAAAGTGATCAAACAATGTTATATGCCCTAAAATGGTACCAATAAAAACACCAACTCGTCCAGCAAAAAACAAGCCGTCACATGACTTTCGTCAGAAATATAGGAAAATTATAGCTCTGAAAATATGGCGATGCAAAAACTTGTTTTTGTAAAAAAAAAAAAAAAAAAACACAACTTAAGTGTTTGATAGCAGCCAAACATAAAAACCCGATATAAATCTGGTATCGCTGTAATTGCACCGACTTGAAGAATAAAGTCGGCTAATCACTTATATCGTGCGAGAGACGGCGTAAAAATTAAATCTAATTCCTCATCTGCTGTTGATTTGTTTGCTGATCGCAGTAAGGTTCGGCTCACATTTATCCTGCGCTCTACACTGAGCGCTTACACCGGGTTTCCCCGTAAATCTCTGAAATACATGATTCAGACACAACCCCCGACAGAAGATTCCCTGTAATGAGGCAGGTGGAGGCACTGTGACTGTGCCCGTCTTTTTAGGCGTGCATAAAAGCGCAATCAGCCACAGTTTTGTGCATCTCTTAAAAGCCGGATACCGCCGAACAGAAGCTATTCAGAGTCCAGAGTAACATGGCTGCCTCACTATTGAATGGATCCCTCGGGGGTTTAATCCGAATCACGTATTTTGTAGATTTGGATGGAAACTCCTATGTAAGTGCTCAGCATAGAGCACAGAATAAATGTGTACTGATCCAAAATCTTCTGTACCTCAAAATTAAACAATAAAAGCTTCTACTCAACCCACAAAAAACAAGTCCCCACTCAGGTTCGTCATCTGTTAACAGTAATATAGGGGACTTCCATGTTACTGCTAGCACAAAGGCTCTAGAAAAGTAACGTGGCTCCCACCAAAAGAAAAATACGGCAAAATTTGTGCTCCCAAATCCAAATACTACCTCCTTCTGAGTCCCACAGTTTGCCTGAACCACAGTTAGTGTCCACATGTTTGGCATTAACATAGTGAGCAGGGCCCACTTAATTTATGAAATGCATATCTCCAGAAGCACGAGCTGGGCACAATGCATGGGCACTACAATGGCAGATTTGCATTTTCACTCTGCAACATTCATTGCTGCTCGTTTCTGGAAGACACCCATAGAGTCAAAATTGTCAGTAAACCCGTTCCACAAAAATTTGTTCTCCAAGGGTTAAAAAGTGCTCCGTCCCTCCTGAGTCTCGCCGTGTGGCTAAGCAGTATTGTACAGCTACATTTGGGGTATTGCCTCATTCACGAGAAATTGTGTAACAAATTATGTCGTAATTTTTACCTGTTTCCCCTTGTGAAAATGTAAAATCTGGTCTAGAATAACATTATAGTGCTAAAAATTAAATTTTTCTTCTTCTTTTCGCTCAATAGTATAAAACTTTGTGAAACACGTGTGGTGTCAAAATGCTCACTGCACCCCTAGATGAATTCATTAACAAGTGTAGTTTGTAAAATAGGGTGTAGGTACCTCAGGGGGCTCTGCGACCGCAACATGTTGTCTACTGTCTATTCCAGACAGTTTTCCATTCCAGACAGTTTTCCACTCCAGAAGTCAAGCGGTGCTCCTTTCCTTCGAGCCCTGCTGTGCGCCCAAACAGTAGTTTTCCATGTCCTATGGGGTATCGGCCTACTAAAGAGAAGTTGGACAACAAATTGTATGGTCCATTTACCCTTGTGAAAATGCAAATTTGAGACTAAAGCGACATTTTTGTGGGAAAAAGTAAAATTTCTATTTTTTGTTCCTATGATATATAGCACAGACCAAAAGTTTGGACACGCCTTCTTATTTAAAGATTTTTCTGTATTTTCATGACTTTGAAAATTGTACATTCACACGGAAGGCATCAAAACTATGAATTAACACATGTGGAATTACTTAACAAAAAAGTGTGAAACAACTGAAAATATGTTATATTCTAGGTTCTTCAAAGTAGCCACCTTTTGCTTTGGTGACTGCTTTGCACACTCTTGGCATTCTCTTGATGAGCTTCAAGAGGTAGTCACCGGAAATGGTTTTCACTTCACAGGTGTGCCCTGTCAGGTTTAATAAGTGGGATTTCTTGCCTTATAAATGGGGTTGGGACCATCAGTTGTGTTGTGCAGAACTCTGGTGGATACACAGCTGATAGTCCTACTGAATAGACTGTTAGAATTTGTATTATGGCAAGAAAAAAGCAGCTAACTAAATAAAAACGAGTGGCCATCATTACTTTAAGAAATGAAGGTCAGTCAGTCCGAAAAATTGGGCAAACTTTGAATGTGTCCCCAAGTGCAGTTGCAAAAACCATCAAGCGCTACAAAGAAACTGGCTCACATAAGGACCGCCCCAGGAAAGGAAGACCAAGAGTCACCTCTGCTTCTGAGGATAAGTTTATCCGAGTCACCAGCCTCAGAAATTGCAGGTTAACAGCAGCTCAGATTTGAGACCAGGTCAATGCCACACAGAGTTGTAGCAGGAGACACATCTCTACAACAACTGTTAAGATGAGACTTTGTGCAGCAGCCCTTCATGGCTATTCTACGGATAGAGCATCAATGTCAAAGTAGTGGAGTAGTGGACAACCCCTTTAACGTACAAAGTCATACCACAGAAAATGGTTAATAAATAACATTTTACTTATGTCTGCTTTACCTCAGCAATATCTGAAAAATGTTCTTTTATTTTGTTAGGATGTTAGAAGCTATAAAATTGTTTGAGTAAGTTTTAGCTTTTTCAAGGAAATTTACAAAACTTATTTTTTTAGGGATTTATTCAGTTTTGAAATGACCCATATATTGGAAAACCTCCAAAAGTGATAACTGTGACAGTCAACTCTCGCGGACAAGCAGAGAGTCAGGGAGTCCATGTTCAAAAGCTAGGAGGGTACGTCCTAAACAGAGGGAAGAGACAAAGGCGTAGTAAAGAAAGGGTGGTCCGAGGTCAGAGTACCAGGAGGAAAGCGGATGAGAGCAAAGGGTGTAGGCAAAACGGATGGTCAGAGTGAGGTCCAAGGTCAGGCAGCAAAAAGATTCACAAGCAGAACACAAGGCACAAAGAGACAAACCACACAGAGCTGAATGTACATCTGGCAGGAATCTGGGACTGGCAGGCCATCTAAGAAGCTGGGCAATCACCTGGGACAGGAACACCTGAGGGCAGCCCAGAACCTCCCAGTCTAAGATTGGCCGTCTGAGCTGTCAATCAAAACACCGACAGTTCAGCACGCCCCTGCACCAGATTAGGCGGCTGAGCTGTCAGTAACTGCATCCCAGACACACTGAGGGGTGGATTCGTGATAATAACATTTTAAAAACAGCACCCATCAAAATATTCAAAACTGCTTTCAGGTAGTTTATTAACCCTTCAGGTGCTTTTCAGGGATTAATGAAAATTGGCATGACAGGAAGGAAACAGACCACTCCAACTGGCAGACTCTAAGGCTGTTATTTGGATGTGAATTGCCATGGTAACCATCAGGACCATTCAATCCTGATCTCGGGATGCCGATGGGGTTAAAGAGGGAGCCCCCACACTCTGTTAACCATGTAGATGCTATAGTCACTATTGACAGCAGCACATAAGGGGTTAAATTGCCATGGTCTTGTCACCGAGTGTGACTGATGCAGCATGGTGTACAGCGGACAGCTGCTGCATTGTCACCCATAGGGGGATGCTTATTCACTTATATCTCAGGCCAGTTTCAAGTGGTAATGATGGTCACTAAGGGGTTAAATGTTTTAATAAGTATTCAGAAATGATAAAGCGCAGTCGTACGTATTTTGTTTTCTCACCTATAGCCAAATTATTAGATGAAATTGAATTTGCTAAATTGCTCCTAAAGGGGAGCTGTAATCAGAAAATGACCTATTATTTAAATAAGGTTTTTGTGTTGCATAATTTCTTTATTTTTTTGTTAGATTTGGCAATGTTTTTTTATGAATATATTTCAGGACCTGTATTAAAATCTTGCCATTTTCTTAATGGCCACTGGGGCTTTTTAGACTCTTCACTAGTGTTGAGCATTCCGATACTGTAATATCGGGTATCGGCCGATATTCGCGGTATTGGAGTTCCGATATTTTTACAATATCGGATACCGGAATCGAAAGTTCCCATAATGCCTGCGCTCTGCAGTGTCTCTGAAGGATGACAAGCTGAATGGCAGCGCTCAGCTGCGATCCAGCCTGTCATCAGAATGCCATCCCAGCGTGGGAGAATTCTCCTGATTGTTTAAAAGCCGGCGGCTTTTTACCGCCCGCCGGCTTTTAAACAATCACTCAGCCCCATACTCGCTTCCCCGCAGCCTCCCACCCGGATCCTCCGCTCCCCTCGCCACCTCCCATCCTGATCGTAAGTTAGGACCGGGAGGGGAGCGCAGGAGCGGGGAGCGAAGGACCCGGGCGGGGAAGCCGGCAGTGAAAAGACTTCACCGCCGGCTTTCCCGCCTGTTATTTCAAATGAACAGCTGAGGTATCAGGTGATGCCGATCAGCTGTTCATTTGAAGTCGCCGCGGTGCCCTCAGAGGGTTCATGTGAGTTCATGCTTGACTGCATTGCATGAACTCACATGAACTTTCCCACGGCCGCACAGGTCAGCCACACCTCGCAGACCATCAGCCCGTCATGATTGGTGTGTGCGGGTGTCTGTGCGATGTCTGCGGGTGTGTGCGTGCAGGCAGACATAGGCCGATGTGACACTACTACTCCCATCGGCCTATGTCTGTCCCCCGTCCATTCGTGCCAGCAGGATCAGCTCGATGGGAGCAGTAGTTCCCATCAGCCTGATCCTGCTCTTTAAATTGCCCTACTGTGTCCCCAATACATTTTAAATGCATTTCATTGGTGGCCAGTGGTTACCTAAAATAAATTAGTTTATACATTACCTGTCCCCGCCGATCGCCACCTAAAATAAAAAAATACACCTATACTCCCCTAGACACCTAATTCCCCGAAGCCATCGATCTCCTGTAATAAAATATAAAATAATAAACCACAACCTTATCCTTACCCCTCCGTAGTAGTCCACGAGTGTCCCACGAAGATCTCCAGTTCAGAGCAGCCACATAGAATGTGACCGCTCTGAACCGCTGCCGCCGCTAGAATGACAGCATAAGCGGGTTCGCCGGAGTTCAGGCAGCGCTGCTCCGGTCAGCTCCTTTACGGCCCTGCTGTATCGTGAGAAATTCCCACGGTACAGCAGTGCTGTAAAGGAGGTCTCCGGAGCTGCGCTGAGTGAATGCACTCCGGTGACCTCAGTCAGTGGCTCCCGCTGCCGGGAGCGGACGTGTTCCCGGCAGTGTGAGCTTACAGCAGCCATGCACAGCTGTCACCATCTCCAGATGTGACAGCTGTGCATGGGAGATCAGCGCAGGAACGTGGACAGGTAACTATTTTTTTTTAAGTAAATTAAGAATTAAATAAAATTGTGATTTATTTCAAATTATTTTTTTCTTGGTGTAGTGTGTGTTTTTTCTTTTTAACACTTTGTAGGTTAGTAATGGGGGGTGTCTTATAGACGCTCATCATTACTAACCTGGGCTTCATGGCAGCTGGCGCTGACATGAACCCCAACCCTATTACCCCCTGCCACCGCACCAGGGCAGCGTGGAGGAGCGAGGCTAAGTGCCATAATTGGTGCATCCTATGGATGCGCCATTTCTGGGGCAGCTGACGGCTGGTGTTTCTAGCCTGGGAGGGGGCCAATATTCATGGCACCCTTCCTGGGCTATTAATATCAGCCCCCAGCTGTCTGCCTAGCCTTTGCTAGCTATTAAAATGGGGGGGACCCCACGTAATTTTTTGGGGGGGTCTCCCATTTCAATAGCTAGTAAAGGCTAGGTATTCAGCTGGGGGCTATTAGTAGCCTGGGAAGCTCCGTGGGTATTACCCCCTTCCCAGGCTTCAAACATCTGCCCCAGCTGTCTGCTTAACCTCCGCTAGAGACTAAAATTATGGGGGATCCCACGCCAATTTTTTTTTTTAATAAATCCTTTATTTTAACACTAAATTACACTTGAGGGGTTAATAAAGATGCAGTCCCTAAATTATTTATTTTTTAATTAATTTTTCTCAAAAATTTTGACGTGGGCTTTACCATATTTTTGTATGCCAGCCAGTTACAGAATCCAGGAACGGGCTGCCCCCAACTCCCAGCTGCCTATTTGTAACTGGCCGGACGCAACAATATAGGGAAGCCCTTTTTTTTTTTATTATTATTTCATGAAATAAGTTTAAAAAAAAAATAGGTGGGGCTTCGCCCTATTTTTGTGTCCAGCCAGGTACAACTAAGCAGCTGGGGGCTGGAATCCACAGCGCAGGGTGGCCCAAGCTTTGTGGGCCCCCCCCTGCTGCGAACTGCAGTCCGCAGCCACCCCAGAAAATGTTGCGTTCATAGAAGCGCCATCTTCTGGCGCTGTATCCAGCTCATCCAGGGCCCTGGTGCGGTGGCTCACTGGGTAATAAAGGGGTTAGGGCCAACTTTGTATTATCCGCTGGCCCTAAGCCCGAAATTCATGGGGTCACGCCAATATTAGACATGACCGCCATGAATTTCTAGTAAAGTATTTTAAAAAAAAAACACAACACCCAGAATAAAGTCCTTTAATTGAAATAAACACACAATTCTTTATTGTTCTAAATTAAACCATACTTACCATGACGCCCATTCCAGCTCAAGCCAACGATCTCCTGCAATAAAAGAAAAATAATAAAGCAACATCATCCTTACCTTTCGATGGTTCCCAGGACAGCTCCAGCTCTGCTACATCGAGATGACAGGCTGGACCGCAGCAGAAAGCTGCCATCCAGCCTGTCATCCCGCAGACACTGAGAAGCGCAGGCATGCTTGCGCTCCTCAGTGTCAGGCTGTGACGGCATCCCGATGAGCCGAGTCTCTCACGCTCACCGCATGCGCAGGAGAATTCTCCCACGCTGTCAGTGACGTGCATGAGGTGAGCTGAGTTCATTGTCGGCTCATCGGGATGCCGTATCAGCCAGACACTGAGGAGCGCAAGCATGCCTGCGCTTCTCAGTGTCCACGGGATGACAGGCTGGATGGCAGCTTTCTGCTGCGGTCCAGCCTGTCATCTCGATGTAGCAGAGCTGGAGCTGTCCTGGGAACCATGGAAAGGTAAGGATGAGGTTGCTTTATTATTTTTCTTTTATTGCAGGAAATCGTTGGCTTCAGCTGGAATGAGCGTGATGGTAAGTATGGTTTAATTTAGAACAATAAAGAATTGTGTGTTTATTTCAATTAAAGGACTTTATTCTGGGTGTTTGTGTTTTTTTTTTAACTTTGACTATGGGGTTAGTAATGGGGGTGTCTTATAGACACCTCTCCATCACTAACCTGGGCTTGATGTCAGCTGGCATTATAAGCTGACATCAACCCCAGCCCTATTACCCCCTGCCACCGCTACAGGGCAGTGGGAAGAGCGAGGCTAAGTGCCAGAATTGGCGCATCCTATGGATGCGCCATTTCTGGGGCGGCTGACGGCTGGTGTTTCTAGCCTGGGAGGGGGCCAATATTCATGGCACCCTTCCTGGGCTATTAATATCAGCACCCAGCTGTCTGCCTAGTCTTTGCTAGCTATTAAAATAGGGGGGACCCCACGTCATTTTTTTGGGGGGTCCCCCATTTTAATAGCTAGTAAAGGCTAGGTATTCAGCTGGGGGCTGATATTAGTAGCCTGGGAAGCTCCGTGGGTATTACCCCCTTCCCAGGCTTCAAACATCTGCCCCAGCCGTCTGCTTAACCTCCGCTAGAGACTAAAATTACGGGGAATCCCTCTTCAATTTTTTTTTAAATAAATCCTTTATTTTAACACTAAATGACAAGTACAGTAAGCAACACTGTCACTGTACTTCATATATATGTGACTGACATGTTTCTATCTATCTAATCTATGTGTGAAGCTCTATTCTTTCTGTTGTAAATTGTCGGGTACCGGTGTATGCCGCTGATGAATTGCCGGCTTTTCATGTTTCACTGTGAGCACTGTTCTCATCGATTTGGGCAACCACCTCCCTCAATACATTCTACATTATTGTTAGTTGTTTTCCTTCATGTAGAATTAACCTATAAGGAAAGAAAGGGTTTATTTTCATTCCGATATTTGTGTCCCGTTGACTTGCATTGGTTTCCGGTATCGGAATCGGCGATATCCGATACTTTTTGGGTATCGGCCCGATCCAATCCGATCCGATATTTACTGATATCGGAAGGTATCGCTCAACACTACTCTTCACTTATTGTTTCAGAAAATAACACCTACACATTAGCGTCAATAGTCTGACCCTATCTTATGTACTGAAGCATCTAATGAGCATGTGCAAAGGTGATTGTGAAGGGAGGAGGAGCAGGTCAGCTGTGACATCACCCCCAGTGGCTAGTGTGAAAATATCAAGATGACAAATTTTGGGAATTTTTTCATAAAGATTGTGAGACAAAAAAAAATTGCCAATATTTAAAAAAACATGCATGTAACACAAAAGCCTGGTTTAAACAATATCTCTATTTTTAATGATGGCTTCCCTTTAAGTGTTAAATATATATGGCTGAAATGATATCATGCAGCCAGTTTATGTATCCGCTGTCAGGTGCCCTTTAAAACAAAACAATGTTTCTTTTTTATTCTGATATAATTTATGACTTGACCAGTGAGTAAATATTTTGACAAAATGCTTGGAATGGGTTAGTAGTTTAAACAAAAAGCGATACTCTCCTCGCTTTCCCCTCGCCACTCCCGTCCGTCCCGTGCTACAGTGATGACATCTTAACACAGGAACATTTGACCAACTGCAGCCACATGTTATGGCAATTTTGCAAATAGTGTTTAGTCCCCAGATAACGTCTTAAATATTCCCTGCAGATTGATGGAGATCCCTAGATCCACACTGAAAACATGACCAATTCCTGTTTCCTTTAACAGGAGATGTCAGAGGGCATTTGACCTGCCTCTTAGGCCTTGGAATATAGGTGAGATCTTGTTTCTATTGCTACCTTTTATAATTGAAGAGGTTGTCCACTACTTTTGCATTGATGATCTATCCTCACACCATCCTTATTGAAAAAATTACCAAGTATGCAATGGACCAGGCAACTGTTAGGTGGATTCATAACTGGCTTAGTGATCGGACTCCAAGGGTGGTTGTAAATGGCTTCACATCCAGCTGGATGAATGTCTCAAGTGGGGTACCACAGGGCTCCGTCCTGGGACCTGTATTGTTCAACATCTTTATCAATGATTTAGATGAAGGAATTGAGGGTAAACTGATTAAATTTGCTGATGACACAAAGCTAGGAGGGATAGCTAATACTAGAGAAGAGAGAGAGAGGATTCAAAAAGACCTAAATAAACTGGAGCAGTGGGCAGCAACCAACAGAATGGGTTTTAACAGGGAAAAATGCAAAGTACTACATCTGGGCAATGAAAAAAGCATATACAGAATGGGAGGAATAGAGCTAAGCAACAGTACATGTGAAAAAGACCTAGGTATACTAATAGATCATAGACTGAACATGAGTCAACAGTGTGATGCAGCAGCAAAAAAGGCAAATACAATTCTGGGATGTATTAACAGAAGCATACAGTCTAGATCACGTGAAGTCATTATCGGTCTTTACTCCTCTTTGGTCAGACCTCTTCTGGAATACTGTGTACAGTTTTGGGCACCACATTTTAAAAAAGACATAGACAAACTGGAGCAAGTTCAGAGAAGAGCGACCAGAATGGTGACTGGTCTGCAAACCATGTCCTATGAGAAACGGTTGCAGGATTTGGGAATGTTTAGCTTGCAAAAAAGAAGACTGAGAGGAGACTTAATAGCTGTCTACAAATATGTCAAGGGCTGTCACATTGTAGAAGGATCATCTTTATTCTCATTTGCACAAGGAAAGACTAGAAGCAATGGGATGAAACTAAATGGGAGGAGACACAGATTAGATATTAGAAAAAACTTTTTGACAGTTAGGGTGATCAATGAGTGGAACAGGCTGCCACGAGAGGTGGTGAGTTCCCCTTCAATGGACGTCTTCAAACAGAGGCTGGACAGACATCTGTCTGAGATGATCTAGTGAATCCTGCTTTGAGCAGGGGGTTGGACCAGATGACCCAGGAGGTCCCTTCCAACTCTACCATTCTATGATTCTATGATACCACGAGCTATAACAAAATCAGAAGTAAAAATTTGGAACTCAGGGATTTGGATTGGGAGGGTTTTACATTTTTCTGGATCAGTGATATCTGTTAAACACATAAGCAGAACACATCTAGATCGGCCCACTAGTGACTGCGGACACACGTTATTTCTGCAGATTAACATTACTCTGAAATGTGTTTCTTCTTTATTAGCTTTCTATAAATGCCTTTGACTACAACTGCCACTTGGACCTCATAAAACTCTTGCGGCAGGAAGGAGAATTGGATAGATTAAGACGTGCCCGTCAGAAGATGAGTGAACTGTTCCCATTAACTGAAGGTATGGAGATGAAACGCTGAATTCTGATATAGTTGTATTTTGTGGACATGAACTTAAAGGGGTTGTCCGGGACTTTAACATTGGATTGGTCATCAATGTCTGATCTGTGGGGTGCGACACCCGGCACCCCCGCCGATCAGCTACTTTCGGTGTTTGTGGCAGCCGGAACTTCAGTTACAGCACGGTGCTGCACAGCTCCATTGACTGTATAGTGGCCGTGGCCGTGTACTGCATATCTTCCCCTATTGATTTTACCGAGGAGGCGTGGTCACTGGATTCAGGGGCGTGTTTTTAGTCTGCTCTGCATTATTACACTGTAAGCCACACCCTGTTGGTAAAGATCATAAAATTTAAAAATAAATAAAAAGGCCCATATCCCTGGAACTGTATGGCAGATTTAAAAAAAACTAACTGAGGACTCTGGAGCAGCAGGAATGAAATAAGAGCCGAAAATGGACACTTTTAACCTGATAGCAGGTCTTTTTAAAGCTTTTCTCCCAAAAATTGGACTATTCAGCCATGGAGAAAATGGGTTTTATTGTGACCTAATGTATAATACCTTTACTAGCTGCAAATCACATGTAACTTTTAATTATATATAGGATTTTTCCAGGTAAGCTGACTCCCATTAGTGTGTTATCTCAACACGCTGTATACATTTATTATTAATAACCCTTATTTGCGTATTCTTTTCCTGCAGAGATATGGTTGGATTGGTTGAAAGATGAGATGAAGATCGCTGAAGACGGTTCAAGTCGTGAGGCTGTTTATGAGCTGTTTGAGAAAGCTGTGAAAGATTACATCTGTAAGCTCCAGTTGCCTATATTCCATCCACACCACATCATCTGTCTCGTGCACCGTGTAGCATCATATATGAGAAACCAATCCCGCACATTATTTACTTCAACACTGTACATTATAGCGAGAAAGCAGAAAGGATTATATATTCACAGGTGTGTATGTTCTCTTTAGGTCCAGAAATTTGGTTGGAGTATGCACAGTATTCTATTGGAGGGATGGGAGAAGAGGGTGGCATTGCCAAGGTTCGCTCTATCTTTGAGAGAGCATTAACGGCTGTTGGACTCCATATGACCAAAGGATCGACTATATGGGATGCCTACAGGGAGTTTGAGAATGCAATATTAGGAACCATACAGGTAATTTAATCTCTGGATACCAGAATATCTAGTTCTTAGTTGTGGATGTTGATGTACGTAGATTTCTTGTTGTGAATTGGTTGAAATATGTAGAAAAGTTACTTCTGAATTACCTTTTTTCTTATGTATTAGCCTTTGCCGGGTACCATTCCTTCAGCAGAACAACAGCAGATGCTGACTACCCAACTTGAGAGGATCCACACACTTTTCAAACGCCAGCTAGGTGTACCCCTTCTAGGTAAGTTCTCTTTAATAATACCTAAAATTACCAAAACCACTGTTTAAAGGTAAGCTAAACATGAATAATAAAAGTAAATGTAAGGTAGTCTTGATTACTGTTTTATCAGTCAGCAGGACTGGGGCATGGCCAAAAGTGGGGCTTAGCAAAGGTGTTGGACTTTAACAATCTTTTTCTCCTAATGGAAGGCAGGGCCTCCTTCTCATGAAGATTGTCTTTCAGCTACACACCGAATTGTAAGAGAGGAAGAGGGCATTGTGATTTTATTTGAGTGTTTAACCCCTTCTCAACCCTGGGATTTTCCGTTTTTGCACTTTCGTTTTTTGCTCCCCTTGTTCCCAGAGCCATAGCGTTTTTATTTTTTGGTCAATATTATGAGTTCGTAGACACCAAACATGTATAGGTTCTTTTTTATTTAAGTGGTGAAAAAAAATTTCAAAGTTTGCTAAAAAAAAAAAAAAAATAAATAAAATGGCGCCGTTTTCCAAGACCCGTAGCATCTCCATTTTTCGGGATCTGGGGCTGGGTGAGGGCTTATTTTTTGCGCACCGGGCTGACATTTTTATTGATACCATTTTGGGGTAGATCTGATGTTTTGATCGCCCGTTATTGCATTTTATTGCAATGTTGCGGCAACCAAAAAATGTAATTCTGGCGTTTAGAATTTTTTTCTCGTTACGCCGTTTACCGATCGGATTAATTTTTTTTTTTTAGATTGATCGGGCGATTCTGAACGCGGCGATACCAAATATGTGTATGTGTTTTTTTTTTTTTTTTATTATTATTATTTTATTTTGAATGGGGTGAAAGGGGGGTGATTTAAACTTATATTTTTTTTTTATATTTTTAAAAACATTTTTTTTTTTCAATTCTTGCTTGCTTCTATAGTCTCCATAGGAGACTAGAAGTAGCACTTGTCTGATCGCCTCTGCTACATAGAGGCGATGAGCAGATCACCTCTATGTAGCAGAAATGCTCGTGTGCTATGAGCGCCGACCACTAGGTGGCGCTCATAGAGATCAGTACATGACCACCACTGCAGACCCAGGGTTGTTATGCCCACGTATCGGTGACCCGCGTTCACATGACGGGGTCACCGATGGGCGTGGTAAGTGACGCGCTTCCGGCGCGGCGATGTTAAATTCCTCTGTCAGAGATTGACAGCGGCATTTAACATGTTAACAGCCGCGGGTGGATCGCGATTCCACCCGCGGCTGTTGCGGGCACATGTCAGCTGTAATAATCAGCTGACATGTGCCTGGTTCAGTGTGGGCTCAGTTCCGGAGCCCGCGCTGAACAGGGGGTTACAGCCTGGTGCGTACTAATACGCCACAGGCTGTAAAGGAGTTAAAGGGAACGTTTCACGTAATAAAACTCTTATTAACCTGCAGACATGGGGTTAATCTGCAGGTTAATAACACTCTCCATAGCTGCCCGGCGCCTTCACGGAGAGCCCCGCTGCCAGTTGGAAATGAACGCTATTCCTCCTGGAAGCTTCGGGCTTTCGGTCATAGAGGCGAGGCTTAACCACTCAATGGCATAGTGAGCAAAGGCTGTAACCGCCCCTGCTCTATGGCTGAAAGCCTGAGGCTGCTGGGAGGAATAAAGTGTATTTCTTCCCAGCAGCGGGGTTCTCAGTGCGAGGCAGTTTCAGATCGCTATTAACCTGCAGATTAACCCTATATTTGCAGGTTATTAGCAGGTTCCTTTTAGTCAGTGTTATGTCTGAAAAAAACCCCATCTAATTTCTCTCACCTATTGGCCCAAATTAATTAAGAATAGTATTACTCTGTCGCCTCATTGGGGGACACAGGACCATGGGTGTTATGCTGCTGTCCACTAGGAGGCGACACTAATCATAATCTGAAAAAGATTAACCGTGGCTCCTCCTCTGCAGTATACACCCCTGGACGGCGTCGGACTTCTCCAGTTTTTGCTTAGTGTCGCATAGGAGGCAGTGCTAAAACTTTTACTCCGTTTTCTCCGACGGGATTACAGATGAAGAAAAGTGGGTCTCCTGCGAGACTCCCGGCATGGCTCCTTCCTCTGCCTCCTATTATGGGGTGCACAGTTCAAGTTGAGATGGCTATTCCCCATGTCGCTCCTTCCCCAGCCCCTCGGGTGCTGGTTCGAAGTCGAGACCCCCCTTCCTTCCCCAATTCCTTTTGGTTTCTGGGTTGAGGTCGAGGCGAGGCTAAAGCCCCCTGACTTGACAGCAGCACCCTCCCTAATCCCCCTCTGGGGGCATTAGGTTGAAACGCCTCAGGTAGGGCCTGTACAAGCAGCACTCTGCAGCTCCCAGTAGCCAGCACACTGCAGCTGAATCCAGGGACCCCTGCCCTGCTGCAGGCTCCTGTCGGGGGCGGGGGGAGTGCAGGCAGGCATGACACAACACAGGCACAGACCTCCCTGCGCCCTGTCTCTGCGGCAGCACCAGCTCTATGGTGCCTCAGGGGGACTCTTCTCAGGGCCCCCCTCCCGCTTATACCCCCACCGCTATCCTGCCTTTAAATCCGTGGGGGTCCGGTTCAGATCCGGCCCCCTCCCGGACTTCCGCGCCGGCCTGGAGCCCTTTTGGGCATCAGGCATCTAATTTAGACCACGGCTTTGGCCTAGCCGCCACCTCCTCTCCGCCCCCCCGGCCCGCCCCCCGGATGACAAATATGACACTCTACAGTGTCGTAGAGGGGGGCGGATCCAGACTGAAAGAGCGCGATTTCACACAGCAACTGCCGCCCTTTTCAGCTCTCCGCCCCCCTTCCTTAAACTTTACTCCGGCGGCCATTATCTGCTGCAGGCTAAAGAATTAACCCTGCAGCTACCGGTCGGCAGATACAGACCAGGCCTGCCAGTCTCTGGGGAGGCACAGGACTGTGGATCTTCGGCGCTGGACCTAGGGGCACACTGGTGGGGTAAGATCACAGCTGGAGTTCCTCCTCGGCTGTAAGTCCATTATTTCTCATAAGCTCCTCCTTGCAGCTGCACACTGTACCGTGAGTAAAAACTCTGGAAGTCATCCCCTATGGCCTCTAGACTCTTTATTTCTGCACCGCACCACCCAGCACCAGATCTCCTACACTACGACTCCCTCCATCCTTGTCTCTGCCCTGAGGCCCTGCTCCGCTTGTGGGGAGTAGTATCAACGACGGCTGCCACAACATCCCGCCTCAGAGGACTGCAGCAGCGCTGGTGGCCTTCACCAGGTACCACAGGTGGCGTAGTCTATAGCAACCACTCAACCCTGATAGCCCATTACACCCTTTTTAATGTGACGGCCCTGGGCACTGAACGGGTCCAGGCCGTGGCTACAACCCCACCAAACATCTGACCCGGCTCCGAGTAACCCCCCCCCCCCCATCTTCCCAGGGTAGTGCTGTGAGCGTCACACATACAAGACGCATACCTGCATATACCAATTGCACCCGCCCATCAGAGATTTCTCAGGTTCGCAATCGACCAGGACCACTACCAGTTAGTGGCTCTCCTGTTCGGACTCGCAATGGCTCCCAGAGGGTTTACCAAAGTCATGGCAGCCACCATGGACGTCCTGCACTCCAGAAGCATAGTAGTCATTCCATACCTGGACGATCTCCTTATCAAGGCTCCTACTTTCAAGGACTGCGAGCTCAGCGTCTCAATCACAACCGACACTCTGAGTCGCCTGGGCTGGTTAGTCTACCTACAAAAGTCATCACCAACCCCAAGTCAGTCTCTGACCTTCCTGGGAATGCTATTCAACACCTTCAGGAGTCTAGTGCTCCTTCCCGAGGACAAGGCACTGCTTCTCCGTCTAGGAGTTCACACCCTCCTCAGCAAATCCCCTCAATCTCTCCGGTTTGCCATGAGAGTTAGGATGATGGCGGCAATAGAAGCGGTCCCATTTGCTCAGCTTCACCTCAGGCCTCTCCAACTAGTCATCCTCAAGTCATGGGACAGGAACCCCTTTTTTCTCTCGACAGGGAGTTCCAGCTGACGTCGTCAACCAGGAGGTGCCTGCACTGGTGGCTCAAGCCAGCCTCACTAACAAAGGGGAAATCCTTTCTCACGGGTCAATGGAAGGTTCTGACCACCGACGCGAGCCTGACGGGTTGGGGTGCGGTGCACTTACACCACAGAGCACAGAGTAAGTGGTCCCCAAGAAGCGACCATGCCCATCAACATCTTGGAAATTCGTGCCATCCTCCTGGCGTTGAGAGCCTTCCATCACTTACTGGCAGCCTCTCACATCAGAGTACAGTCGGACAATGCCACGGCTGTGGCATATGTGAATCACCATGGGGGGACCCGCAGTTCCCAGGCGATGCGAGAAGTGACACACATTCTCCACTGGGCAGAAGACACAGGCTCGGTTCTCTCTGCGTTCCACATTCCGGGTGTGGACTCTTGGGAAGCGGACTTCCTCAGCCGGCAAGCAACGGACTCGGGAGAGCGGTCTCTCCATCCCGAAGTTTTTTGCCATCGTTGGGGGACTCTGGACGTGGACCTAATGGCATCCCACTTCAATGCCAAGGTCTCCAACTTCATGGCCAGAACACACGACCCGCGGGCGCTAGAAGCGGACGCCCTGGTTCAGGACTGGACCCAGTTCCAGCTCCTGTACGTTTTTCCACCTCTCCCCCTGATATCCAGAGTGGTGAGGAAGGTCAAGTAAGAGGGTGTTCCAACCATCCTAATCGCACCGGACTGGCGCAGACGTACATGGTACGCCGACATCGTACAGCTCACAGCAGACGTCCCCTGGCATCTCCCCGATCGCCCGGATCTTCTGTTACAAGGCCCGTTCTACCACCAGAACCCAGGGGCTCTCAATTTGACGGCGTGGCCATTGAGACCTGGGTTCTAACCCAGTCAGGGTTCTCGCCGGACGTCATTGAAACCATGATCAGGGCACGGAAGCCAACCTCTGCTAAGATTTATTACCGTACCTGGAAAGCCTTCTTTACCTGGTGCGAATCTCGTGGCCAGACCCCATTCCCTTATTCCCTCCCCAGGGTACTTGGGTTTCTTCAATCGGGTCTGGAGGCCAGACTCTCCCTGGCCTCCCTTAAGAGCCAGGTGTCGGCTCTCTCAGAGCTTTTTCAGAAGTGCATTGCTAACAAGCCGCAAGTAAGGACATTTCTTCAGGGGGTTTCCCGATTGGTTCCCCCCTACAGACGACCACTAGAAACGTGGGACCTCAACCTGGTGCTGACAGCATTGCAGGAAACACCTTTGAACCCCTTAGTGAAGTCCCACTTCCCCTTCTATCCCAGAAAGTGGTTTTCCTAGTGGCAATCACCTCGCTACGCAGGGTGTCTGAACTCACAGCACTCTCCTGCAGGCGGCCCTTCCTGTTTTTTTACCAGGACAAGGTAGTTCTCCGTACTGTCCCATCCTTCCTTCTGAAGGTTGTGTCCAACTTCCACCTCAATGAGGAAATTTCACTGCTATCCCTCTGTCCGGTCCCGGTTCATAGAGTGGAGAAGGCTCTGCATACGCTTGACCTTGTCAGGGCATTTCGTATCTATGTGTCTAGGACTGCGCCCTTCCGGAAGTCTAATTCTCTTTTCCTTCTACTGGAAGGCGGCCGCAAGGGTCTGCCAGCTTCCAAAGCTACCCTTTCCAGGTGGATCAAATCCACCATACAAGAGGCCTACTGCCTCAAAAATTCTCCTCTTCCAGCAGGAATTACGGCACACTCTGCACGTGCGGTAGGGGCCTCCTGGGCCATTCGGCACCAGGCTTCGGCACAACAAGTGTGTAAGGCAGCCACCTGGACTAGCCTACACACATTTACCAAACACTACAGAGTTCATACTCAGTCCTCAGCAGATGCGAGCCTGGGTAGATGTGTTCTGCAGGCGGCAGTGCCCCAATTCTAGGGGCCTGTCTACACAATATTCGTCCATTGCTTCCCACCCAGGGACTGCTTTGGGACGTCCCATGGTCCTGTGTCCCCCAATGAGGCGACAGAGTAAAGGGGATTTTTGTGTACTCACCGTAAAATCTCTTTCTCTTAGCCTCTAATTGGGGGACACAGCTCCCATCCTGTCGCCCGTTCCGGGCCGTTATTATGTTGAGTTCTCATATTGTTTTTTTGAGCTCGTACATAGTTGCCTTCTTATAGGCATGGTTATGTTATCCATGTTACGTTCCTCCTAATGCTTTTGCACAAAACTGGAGAAGGCTGACGCCGTCCAGGGGTGTATACTGCAGAGGAGGAGCCACAGTTAATCTTTTTCAGATCATGCATAGTGTCGCCTCCCAGTGGACAGCAGCATAACACCCATGATCCTGTGTCCCCCAATTAGAGGCTAAGAGAAAGAGAGATTTTATGGTGAGTACACAAAAATCTCCTTTTTGTACACCAGTTTTAATATAGGCAGCGCTGGAGTGAGATACACCTAATCCATTAATATGCGCTTCTTCATGAATTTGACACATCTTTCAACTGCCATGCGCCACTGTTAAAAATGTATGCCAGTCTGCTGCTTTTGTTGCTTATGCAGTTTTTTTTTCTCAAAAATTTGGCTGAATTGGCCAGGACTGGGGTAAAATAGCCAAAACTCACAATATTATTGCAGAGGTTTGAGTTGCACAGAAATGTTGTGACTTTTCCAGCAGTTTTACACCACAGTTCTGTCCATCTGCTGAATAAAGGTCATCATATTACGGGTTATGGACACTATTGTGCTGGTATTGACAAGATCTAGAATGGATGAATAAAGGGAATGGGGAGTATGGGGTCCTGAAGATTTTGAATGTTAAAGGGTTGAAGGTGAGCAAAATGCAAAACTAAAAACTATGTGGCTTTATGTGACTGGGCAGATCACAAATAGTCTCCAGTTTTTAGTTTGTATAATTATCCAAAATGTGGTGAGATTCAATCAGCAATTCCACTTCCCAATAATGCAGCAAGGCACAATATAAGCAATGCCTGGGATGAGTAAAATGTATGAAGTGCTTATACATTGAGCTTTATTGCATCCTTGATAGATATGGCATCAACTTATGCAGAGTATGAAGAATGGTCTGAAGAACCCATTGCAGAATCTCTCAGTCAGAACTATAAGAAGGCGATAAAACAAGTGGAAAAGTACAAGCCTTATGAGGAGGGACTGGTGAGCGCTGTAATCATCCATATTTCTTAATATGCTGACACAATAGATAAGAAAATAACTGCTTGTGGTCAGTAGTGTTCAGAGTGCAATGCGGTGTATTATGTAAGAATATTAACTTATTATTGAATTATATCTACATCCATAGTTGATTAGCCATCCATCCAGCCATTAGAGATGTAATACTGCACCCATATTGGTATACTAGGCCCTATTCTACCTCCTAAGGTTTATTTCTGGTGGATCCATCCAGAATAATGCCAACTGATAGAATACAAATATTGGACCATGCTCCATTTTCAGTTCCTTTGTTATGAAGATGATCTCCTTAAAGGGGTTCTCCACTACTAATGCAACCCCTTCTCACTCTGAATATTTGCCCCTGTTAAAATAAAAACACCTATACTCGCCTCCCATGCCGGTGCTGTTCCAGCGGTGTTGGCACTCACGTTCCCGGGGCTCCCGTGTGGTTGTTATGACACATGAACCCTGCGCCCTATCAGCGCTGGCGTCACTGTCCCCACCTTTGGACATGTAAGTAATCATCAGGAGGTGAGAGCTGCGGCTGGCCTCTCACTGCCCCTTGATTACTTTTATGTCCGAAGGCGGGGACAGTGACGCCAGCGCTGATAGGGCGCAGGGTTCATGTGTCATAACAACCACACGGGAGCCCTGGAACGTGAATGCCGACACCCCTGGAACAGCATCGGCATGGGAGGCGAGTATAGGTGTTTTTATTTTAACAGGGGCAAATATTCAGAGTGAGAAGGGGTTACCCTAGTAGTGGACAACCCCTTTCAGACTAGGTAAGATGGGCACCATGTTGAGGTTTACGGCAAGCTAAGATAGTTCAACATGGGGGGCACTAAGCTGAGGTTTACAACAGGGTAAGATGGTTTGACATGAGGGGGCACTAAGCTGACGTTTACAGCAGTGTAAGATGGTTCATAATGGGGATCAGCATGATGAAGTTTACAACAGGATAGGTCCAACATTGGGGGGCTCCATGCTGAGGCACACAGTGCTTATGGCTGTATAGTACACTCCTGTCTCTATACAGAACTTGCTGGGTGCATGATGTCCAGCCCTATTTTTTTTTTGTATGAATGACTGGTGAACTGTAGAAGAAAACATGTGTTCCCCAAATTTTGTGCATTCTTACAACATTGAAACTGAATGAAAGGACTGTTGGGGGAAAAAAAAGACACTACCTTTTCAAAAAGCTAATACTGTACACCACTATTAAGAATATCGGGACTTTTCGTGCCATAGTGTCTGTAACTTTCCATCTTGTGCCCCATTAGCTGGCTGCTGAAACACCAAAGCTGGCAGAATACCAAGCCTACATTGACTTTGAAGTGAAAGAAGGAGACCCTGCTCGTATCCAGCTTGTTTTCGAGCGTGCCTTGGCTGACAACTGCTTAGTGCCAGACCTTTGGGCCAGATATACACAGTATCTTGTGAGTACCGAGCTGGAAAGGCTATGTTACCGCTTTATGGATGATCTAGTTATTTAGTCATCCATCTATTAGCTTTCTAACTGACATGAAATAAAAGAACTTAGTAACACTGTTTTCTTAATGTGTTCTCTTAGGACAGGCAGCTAAAAATGAAGGAACTTGTGCTTGGTGCACATGATCGAGCTGTTAGAAATTGCCCATGGACTGTAGGCCTGTGGAAAAGTTATATCCTTGCCTCAGAGAGACATTGTGTTGGTCACAAATGCATAACTGGTAAGTCTTCATTGTATTCAGACTAAAGCATTTTGATTACTTGATGTGTCGTGCTGGTCTTTACAGTTATAAATAATATCTCTTTTGTATTTGTTTTATTTTGTAAGAAATTATGCTGCACATTTAGCAATATTGTCCCAAAAACAACACCTATAGAAAGGTTAATGCCGCACTGGGGTCCTAGGTTGGGATCCCACCAAGGACAACATCTGCAAGGAGTTTGTGTGTTCTCCCCGTGTGGGTTTCCTCCTGCACTCCAAAGACATAGTGATAGGGAATCTAGATTGTGAGCCCCAATGGGGACAGTGCCGATAATGTTTGTAAAGCGCTATGGATTAATGGCGATTATATAAGTAAGTAAAATAAATAATCCCAGCGGTATGCTCTGTTACAAGATGGAAATAAGCCTTTAAGACCAGAACTTGGCATCTGTCATTCATACAGTATTTTCCAGACAGGAAATTTCCTATAAACTAACCAATCTGTGCAGTGAGTACAGTATATAACCGTAAGTAGTAGGAACTTCTCATTAAACTTAATGGATATTTAGGTCTTATGTTATAAAATATTTGCCATTGTATTTCTAGTATTAGTGCATTCTTCCTTTTTATTAATGTTTTCTGTGTTTATGCCTATAGAAACGTTTGAGAAGGCTCTAAATGCCGGGTTCATTCAAGCCACAGACTATGTAGACATTTGGCAGTCATATTTGGACTATCTCAGACGAAGGGTGGACTTCACAAAAGGTAACTAAATATTCAGCCTGTTGGTAGGTCTTAGATCTTTATTATCGCACAGATAAAAGTTGACCAAATCAGACAGAAATGTTTTGCTCTCCGTTATCACCCTTTATCTTCTTCCTTATGGCTATTTTAGAACTGTCCAGCACGTCTGGAGGTTCAAGGTAGCAAAAGTATATGTTTAATTTGCAGATAAAGTGCCCAGAGTAAAGGTCCCCCCCCATATACAATAGATACATTGGCCAAACCTGCTAATTTTGGCAGAACCATATGACTTTCTGATGTGTTTGGGGGCCTCCTGAATCTTCCCTGACAGATCAAGGAGAGAAGGATCGGACAGCTTGAATTTCAACACCTGATCCTTTTTATTTTTTTCATGGCAGCAGTTTTCTTCTCTCTCCCCTTAGAAAATATAAGTGCTCGATCGAGCTGTGCGCTCATGTGTATGGGGGAGCCTGGAGAGATAGCGGTCTGCCAAACAGACATTCAGCGTACATCTATCTCGTGTATGGCCAGCTTTATAGATCCATATAAATGGGAAGATACTGTATAAACTCTGCACCATTGCACAAACTGTGATTTGTATTGTGTGTGATAATAATGTGTAATAATGCAGGTATGAGATTATACCTGCAAAATTCTACTGTTATGTTGTAATGCATGTCTATGTTCTGCTGCTGTGATACACTTTATTGATCCCGAGGGAAATTACAGTATCGTATATTTGTGTACACAGTATTCCTAATCGGATGCATTTACCTTTCAGATTCCAGTAAAGAACACGAGGAGCTTAGAGCTGCATTTGTTCGCGCCTTAGACTACCTTAAGCAAGAAGTGGAAGAAAGTAAGTATTTGTAGATCTGTGTGCTGATGATATTTTTTTTACATTTCTTAAGAACCAACTGAAGATAGACTAGATATAATCAACTTCTGTGAAACACTGCTTTCTCTTGGGATGCTTAAAAGGGTTGTCCACTACTTGGGCAGTCTCCTTTTCTTTAATACTATATTCCACAGTGTGAAATAAAAATAAGATACCCCCCCCCCCCTTCCCTGCCACATCCGTGTTGTTCCAGCGATGTCTGGGCCACGTCTTCCATAACATTGGCTTCAGTGCTCATGTGGCATAACAATCAGCAGCCACTAATGGGCTGCTTTCACACTTCCTTCGGGCAAACATCAGATGTTAGAAGGATGTGTGAGCACTGCAGTACATTAGCGGCTGCGAATTGTTATGCCATGCAAGCATTGCCGCCTGTGTCACAGGAGCCCTGGTGCCAACATCGCTGGAATGGCACAGGTGTAGGAGATGAGCATCCGATATTTTTATTTTACACTGAGGAATATAGTATTTCTCTATCGCTTCATTGGGGGACACAGGACCATGGGTGTATGCTGCTGTCGCTAGGAGGTTGACACTAGGCAAAAAAAGGAAAATAGCTCCTCCTCCGCAGTATGCACCCGCCTACAGGCACCAAGCTCACCAGTTTAAGCTTAGTGTCTGTAGGAGGTAGACCTGGATCGTCACAGATCCAACCCTGTTGTGTTTATTAATCTTTGTTTTTTCTCTTTCAGATACAGCTCTTCAGGCTAACAGAGCACATTCCTTCCCCTGTTAACCCACTAGCGACCGAGAGAGCAATGTGGCCACCCCCACATTGCCCACTCTCGGACCCGCTGGGCAGGACTTATCCCCTGTCACCTTAGGGTGTCTCAGGGTGATTTCGGTGGCCAGTCCTAGCCTGTTCCCCACGCCAGCCCCCTCCTCGGAGCGGCCTGGGAGGGAGACGGTGGTCCCTGCGGGTGACCTTCCCCCAGTTTTCTGGGGTTGACACTGTCTCCTGCACTGTCCAGGACCGGACAGTGCGGGAAGGAGGAAAAGCTAGGATCCCTCCCTATCCAGGAAGGCATCCTGAGACCATCCTCAGAAGGAGAAAGGAAGGGACGATTCCCGGACCCGCTAAGACAGGTACTTCCCTGTCTTTCAGCTGTAGGTACCAGTCCCCCGGCGTTACCTGCCTTCCTCACCCCTCCCCTCACCAAACATGGCGCTTAACTGCGCTTCCCTGGGCCACTTCCTCCTTCTTCTTCATTATGCGCGGCAAAGCTGCCGCGCTTTTCTCCGTCGGGGGGGGGGTGTGTGTCCGGTGGGCTCTGTCCTGACACCGACCCCCACCCTTCCCTGCCCACAGCACCCTCCTCGGCAGTATCCCTGGTCAGGCACATATGCCCAAACCCAGGGAGCTCTCAGTCCGTCCCTCTCACATTGTCACATACTACGCCTGTGCTCTTTGCGGTACTAAGTGGCCCTCGGGTCTCACTACGGCCTTCTGCTCGACCTGCAAACCTCCCGCCATGCTGGCACCCCAAGATCCCCCCGCCGCTCAAGACGTGGTAACCCCCTCCCCTCCAGAGTGGGCTGTTGCTATGTCAGTCTGTCTCTGACCTCACCAAGGTTTCTCAATCTCTGGTGCAGGTCTTAGAACGCTTACCAGAACGTTTGCCTATGTTATCCACGGCCACCAGCGCTCCGAACGTCCCCACAGACTATTCGCAGGCACCCCTGCCCCCTCCTCACAGGGGTAGACTGACGGCACGTTCTCAGAAACGGACTCGCACAAGCTCATCCTCCAGCTCTCCAGACTCAAAGATGCTCCCTGCGTCTCACACCTCTTCCCCGGAGGTCGCCCCTGGATCTAACTCTGCTTCAGATTCAGACTCTGGTTCCGATACAGACCAGTATTCCAAGATCCAGGACATGATAGACAGCCTTATAACGGCTGTCAATCAGACTCTGCATGTTACAGAAGACGAGAGCCCTTCCCGGGACTACTCAGTTTCCTTCAAAAAGATTAAGCGTCCTGCACGCACTTTTTCTAACCATGCAGAATTTGACAGTGTTTTTCAAAAGCAGTGGGAGCATCCAGAAAAGTGCTTTACAGGAAAGAAACAGTTAAACGTCTTATACCCCTTTAACCAGGACCTTGTCAGCAAGTGGACGGAGTCCCCATCTGTGGACCCTCCCGTCTCTCGCCTTTCCGCCAAGACTATACTGTCTCTTCCGGATGGTTCCTCCCTTAAGGATACCACGGATAGACAGGTTGAGGCTCTCACTAAGTCAGCCTTTGAGGCCGCGGGCACCTCCCTTTGCCCTTCCTTCGCCTCAACTTGGGTATCAAAAGCGGTGTCCGCGTGGGCCAAACAGCTCAGACAGGGCATCCTAGCAGGGGCCTCCCCGGACGATCTGGCCGACTTAGCTGATCAAATCGGCCACGCTGGAAAATATCTACTTACGGCGTCCCTCGACTCCGCTGCATGCTCAACCCGGGTTTCCAGTAATCTCGTTGCCTTACGTAGAATTCTTTGGCTTAAAGCCTGGAACGCCGACCCGGCTTCCAAAAGATCTCTAACTAATCTTCCTTTTCAAGGTTCCAGGCTGTTTGGATCCAAGCTAGATCAGATCATCTCCGATGCTACTGGGGGTAAGAGCACCTCTCTCCCCCAGCCCAGACCCAAACGCCCTTTTCCTAGGAGACGCCCCCTTCAGTTCCGGTCCTTTCGTCAGTTCGCTCAACCGAACCCCTCCTCTCAACAGGACCGTACTCCAGCACAGCGGGACAGTCGTAAGCCCTCCTTTAGGCCCACGCCTAACTGGCGCCCAAAGAGTCGCTCCTCCAAGTCCTCTGGATCACGATCTCGATCCAACAGGTTTTCCTCAACATGACGGGTCACTCCCACCTGGGACTTCTCCCAGGGTGGGCTGCTGTCTCCTTCTGTTCACAGATTCTTGGCTCCTGGCAATAGAAGATGCCTGGGTCAAAGAAATTGTGACTTCCTGCTACAAAATCGAGTTCGACTCCAGCCCACGATCACGTTTTCTCAGGTCCCGCCCCCCACAACCATCTCTGCTTCCCGGTTTCCTTCAAGCCATCACCTCCCTTCTGCGCTCAGGAGTCATAGTCCCGGTTCCCGTTCAGGAAAGGTTTTCCGTTTTTTACTCAAATCTCTTCGTAGTCTCAAAAAAGGACGGCTGACTGCATCCGATTCTGGACCTCAAACACCTAAACCGACATGTACGCATCCGACAGTTCAGGATGGAGTCCCTCAGGTCGGTAATCGCCTCGATGGAGGCCGGGGAATATCTATGTTCAGTGGACATTCAGGATGCGTACCTTCACATCCCAATCTGCGCGTCACATCAGAAGTTCCTTCGCTTTTCCTTCAGGAATGCACATTACCAGTTCACTGCCCTCCCCTTCGGCCTCGCCACAGCCCCGAGGGTTTTCACGAAGGTGATGGCGACAGTTATGGCCATTCTTCGAACAAGGGGAATTGTAATCATCCCCTACCTCGACGACCTGTTAATCAAAGGCCCCATGTTCAGGGACTGTCTCCACAGTCTCCAGATCACCTTGAACACACTCTCCCGGTTAGGCTGGCTGATCAACACAGACAAATCCTCCCTGGTCCCATCCCAACGCTTAACCTTCCTAGGGATGCAGTTCGACACGACCCGTGCCCGGGTCCTTCTTCCGAGGGAAAACATAAACTCTCTACGACAAGGAATCCACATCCTCTCCGACCCAAGTCCACACTCCCTTCGCCTATGCATGAGTGTCCTGGGAAAGATGGTAGCAGCCATGGAGGCAGTTCCGTTTGCCCAGTTCCATACCCGGTCTCTTCAACTAGCCCTTCTCTCAGCTTGGGACAAGAATCCGTCATCTCTAGATCGAAGCATCAGGTTACCTCATCAAGTAAGATGGTCGATAACCTGGTGGTCCCGCCCTTCTTCCTTCAGACCCGGGAGATCATTCCTTCCGCTTCGCTGGCAGGTGGTCACGACCGATGCCAGTCTCATTGGTTGGGGAGCAGTTTTTCTACAAACACACGGTCCAGGGCCGGTGGAGTCCCCACGAAGTCTCCCTTCCCATCAACATTCGGGAGATCAGGGCGATTTACCTGGCGTTGCGTCACTGGCAGAAGATCCTGGCAGGGTTCCCAGTCTGTGTACAATCGGACAATGCCACGGCCGTGGCATACATAAACCATCAGGGAGGAACGCGCAGCAAGCCCGTTTTAAAAGAGGTGGCAAGAGTGCTACTTTGGGCCGAGAAGACGGTCCCAGCAATCTCAGCAGTCCACATTCCAGGGGTCGACAACTGGGCGGCCGACTTCCTCAGTCGGCAGGGCCTCGCCTCAGGAGAATGGTCTCTCCATCCCGAGGTGTTTCACCAAATCTGCTTACGGTGGGGCACGCCGGACGTCAACCTCATGGCGTCCCGGTTAAACCACAAGGTTCCGTCCTTTGTAGCTCGGTCCCGCAATCCGCTAGCAATCACCCAGGACGCGCTAGTCATATCATGGTCACAGTTCCAACTGTCCTATCTCTTTCCACCTCTACCTTTGATCCCTCGAGTCATCAAAAAGGTCAAGACAGAGGGAGTACCAGTTCTCCTAATAGCCCCAGATTGGCCCAGACGTTTCTGGTACGCAGATCTGGTAAATCTGCTTGTCGACTCCCCCTGGAGACTACCAGACCGTCCGGACCTCCTCTATCAGGGTCCTATTCTTCATCCGAGTTCTCGTTCTCTGAATTTAATGGTATGGCCGTTGAGGCCGCGGTGTTGAAGACGGCGGGCTTTACTGAAAATGTCATTCAGACCTTAATTAACGCCAGAAAACCCGCTACCTCGCGCATATACCACAGAACTTGGAGAGCCTTTTTTCGTCACTGCGAACAGGATCAGCTGACTCCTATGTCCTTTTCTTTGCCAGTCATTTTGGCTTTTCTTCAGTCTGGACTCTCTCAGCACTCTCAAGGGCCAAGTTTAGACCTTGTCCATTCTATTCCAACGTCACTTAGCTAGCCGTCCTCAGGTCAGGACGTTTCTACAAGGGGTGGCCCACCTGGCTTCCCCCTATCGTCCTCCAGTGGAACCATGGTACCTTAATATGGTCCTAAACGTCCTACAACAGCCTCCGTTTGAACCCATTCAGGACATTCCAGCCTCTCTCCTTTCCTGGAAGGTGGCTTTTCTGGTGGCTGTTACCGCTATTAGAAGGGTCGCAGAACTTGGTATTCCATCAGGACAAAGTAGTGCTCAGGCCAGTGCCTTCCTTTTTGCCAAAGGTGGTTTCCGCTTTTCATATTAATGAGGACATCGTTTTGCCTTCCTTTTGCCCTGCTCCAGTGCATCCACGGGAGAAGTCCCTGCACAAACTGGACCTGGTCAGAGCTCTACGTGTGTACCTTTCTAGAACGGCCTCCCTTCGGCGCTCTGATGCCCTTTTTGTCATCCCTGAGGGGCATCGCAAGGGTCTCCTTGCTTCCAAGTCAACCATCGCCCGTTGGATACGTTCGACCATCTTGGAGGCACATCGCATCTCGGGCAAACCTCACCCTCCCGGAGTAAGGGCTCACTCCACCAGGGCGGTGGGGGGCCTCTTGGGCGGTCCGCCATCAGGCTTCGGCCTCTCAAATCTGTAAGGCCGCAACGTGGTCTTCTCTTCACACCTTTTCAAGGTTTTACAAGGTCCACACTTATTCTTCGGCTGATGCCAGTCTTGGACGGAAGATCCTGCAGGCGGCAGTTGCCGCAGTCTGACCTAGTCTGTGACTATCTTCTGTTCTCCCACCCAAGGGACTGCTTTTGGACGTCCCATGGTCCTGTGTCCCCCAATGAAGCGATAGAGAAAGAGGGATTTTTGGTACTCACCGTAAAATCTCTTTCTTGGAGCCTTCATTGGGGGACACAGCACCCTCCCTGTTTTTGGACATATGTCCAGTTGGCTCTGTTGGGCATCTCATTTAGTTTTCACGGTTGCGCCCCGTTGGGCATTGCATAGTTTGTTATTTTATGCTTCTCCTACTGCTCTAGCCACTAACTGGTGAGCTTGGTGCCTGTAGGCGGGTGCATACTGCGGAGGAGGAGCTATTTTCCTTTTTTTGCCTAGTGTCAACCTCCTAGCGACAGCAGCATACACCCATGGTCCTGTGTCCCCCAATGAATGCTCCAAGAAATAGATTTTACGGTGAGTACCAAAAATCCCTCTTTAAGAAGGATTTGTCGGAGTAGGGGACAGCCCCGTTAATTTAGTATATTAGAGTCTTTTTATGTTGCCTTTAACCTTTCATACTGTGCTACATGATAGAAACATGATTAAGAAAATGATTGAAACCTTGACAAACCCCATTATGTCATTTATGTTGACACTTGGATTCATCATACAGTGGATCCATAACAGCGACATGGCTTTCTCAATAACACTAGTGAGCAAAACCTTAATTCGTAGTCACCAGAAAATGCAAATTTATATAAAATATCATTCAAGTATTCCAAAATATTTGATGTCACATGCACAGTACACATTTAGTAATTCTCTTTTATTCTGGCTTGGAAAATTCTGCTTGAATAGAAGGAGATAAAGAAAGAAAATGTAATTATAAATTCATTCCTAGATAACTTTTAACTAGCAAATCATGCTTGTTTTGTCTATAGAAGAAATCACTAGGATTGAAATGCTCCGTCTTGTTACACTGACAGAAACAAATCCTAGAATGTTGATAGGACAGCTGCCTATGAGCATGTGCAGTAGAAAGCTTTGTCCCTTTCCTTCATGTGTATTGAGATGTACTCCATTATTGGAGATAACAGAGGTGTTGAGGTAAGAAGAAGCTGCTCACACTGCTGTCCACCCTGATTTTCTGATCTGATACTGGATATACCTGGGGTGCTAAGGTAAGAAGATGTTGCTTATACTACTGTCCACCCTGTCTTTCTAATTTAATACTGGAGATATCAGTGGTGCTGAGGTAAGAAGCAGCCGCTCCCACTGCTGTCCACCATGTCTTTCTGATCTAATAATGGATATACCTGGGTGATGAGGAAAGCAGAGGCTGCTCACACTGATGTCCACCCTGTCTCTCTGATGTAATATTGGAGATACCAGGCATGATGAGGTAAGAAGAGGCTTCTCACACTGCTGTTTTCTCGGTTTATCTGGTATAACGCTGAATAGCTACTGCTACCTGGAGACAACCTGTACCATGTACAGTCAAGTTACCTCTTGATTACATCAGCAGAGCATCTTGCTGCACATGCTCATGGCAACTCATTTATTAATATTTTAGGACAGATTTCTATCATTGTAACAAAATAGCTTATTTTAATGGTATATGGCAATTTACCTTTCTAGACCAAACAAATTAGATTTACTAATAAAAGGATTTTTATTAATTATGACATTTTCTATGTTTTTTTTTCTATTCACGGTTCTCTCCTGATCTTCCCTCCGCTACATGACCGCACCCATGTTTGTGGTACTGCTCTCAGTTATCTTCTTCAGTGCCATCCACATGGTGCACTAACCAACTACAATGCTGCTCACCATTATTGACACCTCTTCATTTTTTTCATAGACTGTACCATATCTTCAGAAATAAATGGAAATGTACCACAGTTATAGCCTCAGGATTTTTTAAGTTAATGGTCCAAAGTAATACAACAATAAAACATTGTTTTTCAACTTCCATGTTGCCAGTTTAAAGAAAAAGAATAAACAGCATGTGCAGCAATAAAGGCACCCCTAATTAATACTTGGTTGCACACCCTTTGGCATTGATGACAGCCTCTAAACATTTCTTGTAGCCATCTATAAGCTTCTTGCACTTCTCAGCTGGAATTTTCTCCCACTCTTCCTTTGCAGTTTGTTCAATGGGATTGAGGTCAGGACTCATTGCTGGCCATTTTAAAACAGTCTATTTTTTTTTTTTTTTTCAACCATTCCTGTGTACTTTTGGTTGTGTGCTTTGGGTCATTGTCTTGCTGGAGGACCCATGATCTTCGACTCAAACCAAGTTTTCTTGCAATGGGTAGGACATTTCACTCTAAAATCTCTTGATAATTCTCTGATTTCATGGTTCCTGTGATACAGTTAAGGCCTCCAGTACTAGACGCAGCAAAGCAACCCCACAGCATTATGGATCTTCCACCATGCTTAACTATTGGTAGGGTGTTTTTTCCTTATAAGCTTCATTGTTCTGTCTGTAAACAAACTATTGCTTTGCATTGCCAAAAAGCTCTATTTTTGTTTCATCTGTCCACAGAACATTTTCCCATAAGGATTTTGGTTTGTCAAGGTACTCTTTGGCAAAGATTAGTCGTTCCTTTTTATGTCTTTTCTTCAGCAATGGTTTCTTCCTTGGCCTTCAACCCATAAAGCTCTGCTTGGTTTAGTGTGCAGCATATGGTACTTGTTGAAACCATGACTCCAGACTATTCCAGGTTGGCCTTCAAGTCTTTGGATGTTTGATGTGGTGTTTTTTCCACCATTCGCAACAACCTTCGAAAAACATCTCTTGTCAATTTTCCTCTTTCCACCACGTCTAGGGAGGTTCTTGACAGTTCCATGTTTGGAAAACTTCTTTATAACATTGTGCACTGTTGAAACTGGGATACCAAGGTCTTTGGAGATGGCCTTTACCCTTTGGAAGTCTTGTGTTTGCTAATAGCAGTCCTGATGTCCTCAGACAGCTTCTTTGTCTTCACCATTGTGGCAAAGGAACAGGGTCTACCATGTGGCTTTTTAAAACAGTGAAGTCATCATTCATTGGCTAATTCATGTCACATGGGCACCGACAATTACTCACAGGAGAATCTCTTATGTGAGTCAAAATGGGTTTCCATACTAAATTAATGTAAAGGGTGCCAATACCAGTGACACAGCAAGCTTTAGGTTTTTCTATTTTCCCTCCCATTGTTTTTTGTTTTTAAATTATTGTTTATAATTTGCTCTTTTGTATTGAACACGAATCTCTATACAAAAAACTGTTTCACTTTTTCAGGGGATATTCCACATTATGTACTTCATGGGTGCCAATAACGATGAGCAGGACTGTATACTCCTAGGTGGCAGTTTATGTAGATTGAAATATTTCTTTATGCTTATGCATGTCTATATATAGTGTGTGATAGTAAGGTATGCCAAAAGTGTCTGTTCTATTGAATGTTTCTGCAATCTTCACAGGGTTTAGTGAAAGCGGAGATCCCTCTTGTAGCATAATGCAGAACTGGGCTAGAATAGAGGTAAGATCTTTAATACCTGTGATACATTTATGGTAAATGCACATTAAAGAGCTGACTACAGTTTATCCAATGTCTGCGGCTATGATTCCACTCCTATATATGTCTGCTAGATGCAGTATCATATTGGGAAGTTCCTGTTCAGTTGCCGTCACAGCCGGAGATGTGGATGGATGACATACACAACTTCTTGTTAAATATTGATTGATTATTATGAAACACTCTTCGCCAGCTACAATTTTTCCTTTGCTACCACTCACCGATTTAATGTACGTTCAGGAACTATGGGTACAAATAGCTCACCCCTTGGCTTTTTACCTATTTTGTTATACTACAAATTGTGTTTAAATATTTTTGCTATCCAATTTGTGTGTGATACATCAGCACTAAATAGTCTAAGTTAGTAAAGTGAGAAAAATATAGACCTAAATTAAATTTATGGGATCAAATAACTACAAATTGGCATGTTCATATGTATTCACTCCTATTGCAATGAAGTCCCTCAAAATTTCTGGTGCAAGCAATTACCTTCATAAGTCACATGCTTAGTGAAGGGAAGTCCACCTGTGTGCAATCTAAGTGTCATATGGTCTGTCAGTATATACACAACTTTTCTGAAAGGCCACAGAGGCTGCACCACTAACCAAACAACACCATGAAGACCAAGGAGATCTCCAATCAAACCATCAAATTCATTATCAAATGGAAAGAACATAGTACAAACCTGCCAAGAGAGAGCCGCCAACCAAAACTCTCAGCCCGGGCAAGGAGGGCATTAATCAGAGAGGCAGCACAAAGACCAAAGGTGACCTTGAAGGAGCTGCAGAGTTCCCAAGCAGAGACTGGAGTATCTGTCCATACGACCACAATAAGCCGTACACTCCATAGAGGTGGCCTTTGTGGAAGAGTGGGCAGAAAAAGCCTTTACTTACACACACAAATTGTAAGGCTCATTTTGAGTTTGCCAAAAGACATGGGGAGACTCCCCAAATGTATGAAGGAAGGTACTGTGATCACATGAGACCAAAATTGAACTTTTTGGCCACCAAGGTATATGCTGTGTCTGGCGCCAAACCAACACAGCTCATCACCCCAAGATTGGCAGCAGGGACAGGGAAAATGGTCAAGGGGAAGATGAATGGTGTGAAATACAGCGATAATCTTGAGCAAAAACTGTTTCAGTCTGTCAGTGATTTGAGACTGGGTTGGAGGTTCGCCTTCTCACAAGACCATGACCCAAAGCATACTGCTAAAGTAACATTTGAGTGGTTTAGGGGGAAATGTATAAATGTTTTGGAGTGGCCTAGTTAAAGCCCAGAACTAAATCCAATTGAGAATATGTGGTCAGACTTGAAGATTGCTGTTCACCAGAGGAATCCAGTGCAAGATCTGGAAAGCTCATAGAGATTTATCCAAAGCGACTTGCAGCTGTAATTGCTGTAAAATGAGGCTCTACTAAGTACTGACTTTGGGGGTGGGGGGAATAGTTATGCGCACTGAAGTTTTCCGTTATTTTGTCCTATTTGTTTTTGATTCATAAAAAAAAGAAAACCAAATGTTCACTGTTGTAGGCATGTTCTTTACATGAACTGATGCAAACCCTCAAAAAAAAAAAAAAGGGAAATTTCAGTTCATGAGGTAGCAAAACACGAAAAATGCCAAAGGGGGTGAATACTTTCGCAAGCCACTGTGTGTGTGTGTGTGTGTGTGTGTGTGTGTGTGTGTGTGTATATATATATATATATATATATATATATATATATATATATATATATATATATATAAATAAATTTCACATGTGTGATAGATATACGGAGACCAAATAATAATTATACATGAACTAATGTGTATTTTCTAGAATACTGAATGAAGTATGCAAGGAAGTGACATTAATTTTGTTCATCTGGTGCTCTTTACTCCTATATTCTATATATCTTGTCACCCAGAGTGGCACTCCTTGCTGCACAGAGTGGACTGTAGGAAGGAAACCTTATAATAATAATAAAACTGCGACTGCTGTACTGTTCACACTATCAAGCTCACTCCAATGAGAAACATAGTCATTATTGGTTGTCTCTGTAAAGCCTTCCATTCCTAGACTTTGAGATCATAAAGTACAACACGATGTATAGATGCAGATGGTGCAGGACAAGTTTTGCTCTGCAAGCCTAGTTCATTCTCAGAGACCTCTGTCTAATAGCAACATATTTAGTTCTTCTGACAAAAAGCTTTGTCAATTTTTCTGATGGTGTTTTTGGCCCACTGGTAACACACTTCACAGTATTGAATTCTGTTGTAGAATAATCGGCTAATTCTGGATAAATCTGATTGGAATTGAATTACACAATATATCTATTTTATTAATTTCCTCTCCACCTCACTCTTCAGGCTCGACACTGCAATAACATGCAGAAAGCTAGGGAGCTCTGGGATAGCATCATGACAAGAGGCAATTCCAAGTTTGCCAATATGTGGCTGGAGTATTACAACCTAGAAAGGTAAGAACGACTGTCTGAACTATTCAGTGACTTTTTTTCTTCTTCAGTATTTAACATTACTGGCTGATATTATACTTGGGAACTCCTGGATTGGATAGGTTTTGTGGTGATATATTGATGACCAGGACTTAGGTCATCAATTGGTCAATCATTATGAGACCATGAGGTTCAACACCCTGCACCCCTACCGATGAACTATCTGTGCTACCCAGTAGTGGCCACTACACACATTTACGCGGAGCTCTGTAGTTCTGCCCTTTTCATTGTTTACATTGGGGAGAACAGTTGATCGAGGGGGTGCTAAGTGTTGGATTTCCGCCAGTCTCATATCCCTTAGATGGGTCATTAGTATCAATGACTTGACAGTCTCTTTCCATCAGCTGGCAGTCATTGGGAGGCTATTAGATTTGCACTACATATTATTCCTTTACTGTAGTTTTCAACCCTTCTTTCTGTTCAGTTTCATTCTACCCTGTGGTATGTAATAAATGAGAACACAGCGTACCTGTCTGCTATGTTATCCGTGCATTGAATGCTCTTCTATCTAACTTCATAATGAAAGCCACTTTACTGTAAAATACAACCTGTGCTACAGCCATAAAACAATTCTCCCTAGCTAATTTTTTTTTACCTTGTTAGTATCATAACTTCAGTCTTGTTACTGCATTTCTAATCCAATATGCTCATTGCTTGACCATAAACAGATATTTTGGAAATAGTTGCATGACCAAACATTAGTTCCCCTATATAGTTTATTTTAAGACAACCATTAAACTGAAAATATTGTATCATGAGACCATAAGAAACCCAAAATTAAAGCTAAGCAATAAGCAAATAAATAAATAATACAGGTAAGGCAAGGCATTACATATAATAGACAGAAAACGGCTGTAAACTGATAACTCTTTTTGTACATTGGTGACAGCATCTACTGCTTTCTATAGCACCACAACTACTTCGCTCTCATCTCGGTCACCCCCGCTGACACACAATAGCCGCCCTGGAACTACAATCTGCCAAAGAAACTGGCAAGTGTCTAGGGTCACAGAGAGGTGTGAAAAAGAAAACCCACTTCAAGGAAGTCCCTATTACTTGTAACCAAGCAACTTGAAGCCTACGCTACTTGGACATTAGACATGTAGTGCTTTAAAGCACAATATTCTGTCTCACAACCCAATTTTTATTTTTAATTTGAATCCCCCTTTTTGTCCCCCAGTGCCTCCTCTTACATACTGTATTTCCGCTGAAAGCTTTTTCAAGCATGAGACATGAGACCTACAACATTAGAAAAATTGCCCAATCTATAGCCCCCTAATCTCCACCCCCCAGTGCATGCTTGTTTAATACACTCATTGACCACCGTTGCCTATGAAAAGCTTTCCACCTTACTCCTCACATCTTACCTCGCCAGCTGTCTGCTTGATGCAATCCCATCTCACCCTATCCCCAGCCTTAATACTGTTTATCTCAGCCCTTAATCCATCTCCTCAGCCTATCATTAGTCAGTAGTGTTTTCCTTTACACCCTTAAAGAGGTTGTCCGGTCCAAATTGATAAACTAGAGCGGCCGCAGAGAAGAGCGACCAAGGTTATTCGAGAACTGGGGGGTCTGCAATACCAAGACAGGTTATTACACTTGGGGTTATTTACTGTGGAAAAACGAAGGCTTAGGGGTGATCTTATTACTATGTACAAGTATATGAGGGGACAGTACAAAGACCTATCTACTGATCTTTTTACTCTGAGGCCAGAGACGGGGACAAGGGGGCATCTTCTACGTCTGGAGGAAAGAAGGTTTAATCATAATCACAGACGGGGATTCTTTACTGTAAGAGCAGTGAGACTATGGAACTCTCTGCCGCATGATGTTGTAATGAGTGATTCACTACTAAAATTTAAGAAGGGCCTGGATGCCTTTCTTGAAAAGTATAATATTACAGGTTATATATACTAGATTAATTGATAGGGCGTTGATCCAGGGAACTAGTCTGATTGTCGTATGGAGTCAGGAAGAATTTTTTTCCCCAATGTGGAGCTTAGTGTTTGCCACATGTTGTTTTTTTTTTTTTTGTTTTTTTTTTTGCCTTCCTCTGGATCATTGCAGGGCCCATCTGCCAGGGCCCATGTAGTGGGCGAGGCCTCGCTCCATACACTTTAATTGCGCGAGGCCTCGCTCCATACACTTTAATTACGCAAGGCCTCGCTCCATACACTTTAATTGCGCGAGGCCGACTAGAGGGTGTGGCCTTGCTCATTACAAGTGTATAGAAGCAAGGCCGAGCCCACTGGCCGGGAGTATGTATAATGCATACATACCCTCGGGTCAGAAACCGACGAATCCCCACAGTGCGTGTGCTGGGGGGGATTCATAAGTCTGCAGACACACAGAGTGACTGCAGACTTATTGATTTGGACCGGACAGCCCCTTTAGTGCTCTGACACATCTATCCTTCATGTGCATTTGTCAGCTATTGTTCCATGTCAGATATGTACAGTACTTCATGCTGACGGTATGGGTACTGCCTGTGTACCCGAGTAATCAGCTGTAGGAGCATGGCTGATGTACCTAGCTGGAGGCCTAAAACTTCTAAATCTGCTGGTCTTGTTGAGAAGTCACATCAAGTAATAGACGGCACTCATGCAGCTAACTGTTCTTGGTGCACAAGTAGGGCATCCAGCCAACACGAAATACAAAGAAAGTAACTTGGCACTCGAAGTAATGTGAAGAAAAGTTCAGTTTTTTATTATGTATTCCTTGCGGCATTATGTGCTATCCTTGTGACTCTGATCGCTTTACCAGATGCGCTGTTTTTTCTGGGGGTTCCAATACGCCCGCATTCTGTTCTGATGAAGGTCTTTTGTAGACCAAAAATGTTCAACTAATCATTTGAATGCATAATAAAAAACGGAACTTTTCTTCACATTACTTCTAGTTACTTTCTTTGGGACCTGTTGAGAAGGCCTTTCGCAAAGTTGATCTACTTAGATGTCAGTCATTAGCCACTGCAGCATCTGAAGAGTTTTACAATGAGCTTGGCCCCCACCTCACACCCTCCCCCATTGCCTGTTGGTTGGCAATGGATTGCTATGGCAACTGGAGACCTAACAATGGTCCCATCACGTCTAAAGGCCCCATCACACATAACGAGATCGCTAGCGAGATCGTTGATACGTCACGGTTTTTGTGACGCAATAGCGATCTCGCTAACTATCTCGTTATGTCTGACAGGTAGTAACGATCAGGCCCCTGCTGTGAGATCGCTGATCGTTACAAAGCTTCCTGGACCATTCCTGGGTCGTTGTGCTCCCGCTGGGCAGTGTGCATCGCTGTATTTGACACCTTATCAACGACCTCGTTAGCGATTCAGAACTGAGACACGTAGGCGTGCATAAATTGGACTTTTCCGCGCCACTCGTCCCTGATTGGTGGTCGCTACAGCGTTCTCATTTTCCGCCGTGCATAAAGAGGGCAACAGAATAGCGATTCCATCCTTTGTTTCGGACCTCGTGCTGGATTGCAGATCCTAGCAGAATTCTCCGGGCTGTTGATATCCGTTCATTCGACTGAGTCCTGATTTTGCGGATCGTTGTAGCGACCAAGGCCGCCCAATCAGAACGCAGTAGCGTCCACCAATCAGAGATGAGGGGGCGCGGAAAAGTAATTTTATGCACGCCTTTGTGACACAGTACAGTCCCTATCAAGGTATGGATCGTTGAAACAGCTGCTGTGTGAAAGCGTCCCAACGAACGCCAAGATCGTTAGTTAGATCGCTGGGGCGGCCGAAATCGTTGGGAAGTTCTGCATGTTTGACAGCTCCCCAGCGATCACGAAACGACTCTCCAGTGATCCCAAAACAGTGACGTAATAACGATCTTGCTAGCGATCTCGTTATGTGTGACGGGGCCTTTACTTACACTAATGCTTGTTAGATCTGACAGATGCAGGAGCCTGTCAGTGAATGATCCCATGCTCAATTCCTCTTGTGGAATTTGTAAATATTGTAAAAACAAAATAAATAAATAAAGTAAAAAGTCTTAAAATGTTTACAAAAAAAAGAGGCTCCCAATAAAATATGGTTTCAGGCTGAGTTCACACGATGCGTTTTTCATGCGTTTCCGCGGCGTTTTTGCAGTTGCGGAAACGCCGCGGAAACGCATGAAAAACGCATGGTAGGAGGGCAGCAATGTTCCCCAATGGAAATCCGCATGTGCTGTGCCCATGATGCGGATTTTTCCGCAGCGTAAACGCTGCGGTCAAAAATCCGCAGCATGTCAATTAATTTTGCGGAAACGCTGCTCTTTTGCCGCCATTGACTTGCATTAGACCGCATGGAATCCGCATCACTGTATATGTTGATGCGCTTTTCATGCGGTCTAATGTGCGGATGGTACCCGGGTGTGGATGAGAGGACTCTCATCCAGACCCAGGTACCAAAAGAATAAAATAAAAAATATATATATTCTCACCTTCTGACAGCCCGCGCTGCGTCCTGCTGGCTTCCCGGGCACTTCGCGGTTGAATAAAGGACCTTCGCTGACGTCAGAGTCATGTGACGGGTCACGTGACGCTGACGTCGGAAGGTCCTAAAGTCTTCACTGCCGGCAGCCGGGACCGATGAAGCAGGACACCGGGGGCCATCAGAGGGTAAAGTATAGATTTATTTTTTGACATCACACACTATATAAATCCATGCCGGTTGCATGGATTTATATAGTGTGAAGTTGACAAGCACTTTCCAAGTGATGCTAAAATCGCTTGGGAAGCGCTTGTCAACCCGCATGCGGAAATGAAAGTGAAGACCGCTTCATTTCCGCATGTCCCTGGCAGGAAACCGCATGTACAATCCGCATGCGTTTTTTCCTGCCAGAGAGATGCAGAAACGCTCAGGAAAAAATCCTGAGCATTTCTGCATCGTGTGCACATACCCTTATTTGCAAAAAAAAATGAAAATGCCCTAAAAACTACATATTTGGTATCACTGCGACTGTAACGACCCATGCTGTAAAACAAATTCAATATTTATCCAACATGGGGAACAGAACACTCCTCGTACGGCCATCTTCAAAATTTCTCCCGGGCATTACCCATTATCTGGAACTCGCTACCCCAACTCATCAGACCTTTCCTTACCTTTTGAAACCTTCAAAATGAAACTGAAAATCTACTTCTTCTGAAAACCCTAGAAATATCCATGCTGCCACTACAATGCCAATTAAGTAGTTTTTCCTCTACGGTTTCGTTCTACTGCAGATTGTAAACCTTCTCAGCAGGGTCCTCTCTTCCTCTGTACCAGGATGCCTCTCATTTTGACCTGTTTACTGTACTTGTTTCTGAATTTGTTTTTCTTATTTTTTTGTATTATATTAGGTAGTATTAATGTGTTATATACTGAATCCCTGTTTTCACCTCCTTCGTGTGTATATATAGCACCTTGAAATTAAGGATATTTTAAAACAAATAATTTACATAAAACTAGAACATTCCTTTTAAAGAGGCTGTCGGCACAGAATGACTGTTCAGAACTAAGTACAGGCGCTCGGTGCACCTTCCCACCTATTTGCTTCCCCACTCCAGACACAGAAGGGTGGAGATAGATGAAAAACAAGTAGGTAGGTAGGAAGGTGCACTTAAAGGGGTTGTGCCACAATACTAATTATTGTTAATGCTGCAGACATCTTGTAAATAAATGTTTTTGTAATTTAAATGTATTCAGAAGGATGCCTCATTTAAAAGATATGTCCTTATGATGTTCAACATGGCACCCCCTAGTGTTGGTACTACTGGCCGCTCTGTCCGTCCAACTAACCCTCTTCTACTGGCCGAGCATGCGCAGTTCCCTCTCTCTTTTAGAAATGGCCTCCTGTGCTATGCAGTAGGATTCCGCCGTGCACGTCAGGCAGCCGGATCTAATACAGCAGACTGAAAGCTCGTGATGTGCTGGGGACGTCTGCAGTGCCTGTATATATAGTGCTGTTCCCAACACACACCAGGGCAGGAGCTTCTCCCCTTCTCACCTGTCACAGCCCTTTAAAATGAACAGTATTACACCCCCTCCCGCTGGACTTCTTCTTTGTGTTGGGAAATGATCAGTAAAGAAGGTATCTGCTTTCTTCTCTTCTGCTGCTATCTGTGCAGAGTGCAATAATTGTGAAGAGTTTGTCCTCTGATTGCTGTGCTATGCGCAGGCAGTGCCAGATCTCAGCTGCACAATGCAGAACATAGCAGTCAGATGACAAACTCCTCACAACTACAGAGCTCTGTACTGTCAGCAAGTGAGAAAACAAGGAATCCGCTGCCTGCTGCACTGAATCAGCTGCCACATGTCTCTGCCTCTCCTTGCACTCCTCTCCCACTGGCTGTCACGATCTGTCTTCCTGATGCTCCTGGCTGTCCGCCCACATATCCTATGTTTCCACAGCTCCCCAGGTCCTGGTCCTTGGAGCCAGGAGCAGAGGCAGTGAATAGACAGCGGCTTCTTTCCCTTCTCACTACAGTGCAGAGTGCAGGAGTTGTGATGAGTTTGCCATCTGACTGCTGTGCTATGCCAAGGCAGAGATCGAGATCACAGAGTTCACTCACTGCCTGTGCATAGTGCAGCAGAGGACAAACTCATCACAACTGCTGCACTCAGAAGACAAGTAAGCCAGATTGTTTTACTGGCTCCAGGACTCTTCCACAATCCCTATACGTCCTCCCACAGCTTCTGCCTCCTCTTTCATTTGCAGTTTTGTGTAAGTGGAGACAGACTTGCTGTGAGGGCTTTCCCCAGTTTAAAAAAACAAAAATCACTAACATTATAACAGAATCTAAAAATAAAAACCAGAAAATCACATTGTATGATTTTTAAATAATTAAATTGCATTTTATCGCATGAAATAAGTATTTGATCACCTACCAACCAGCAAGATTTCTGGCTCTCACAGACCTGTTAGTTTTTCTTTAAGATGCCCCCCTACTTTGCACTCATTACCTGTAATAATTGCACCTGTTTGAATTTGTTACCTGTATAAAAGACACCTGTCCACACACTCAATCAATCACACTCCAACCTCTCCACCATGGCCAAGACCAAAGAGCTGTCTAAGGACACCAGGGACAAAATTGTAGACCTGTACAAGGCTGGAATGGGCTACAGGACAATAGGCAAGCAGCTTGCTGAGAAGGAAACGAGTGTTGGTGCAATTATTAGAAAATGGAAGAAACACAAGATGACAATCTTCCACGGTCTGGGGCTTCATGCAAGATCTCGCTTCGTTGGGTAAGGATGATTCTGAGAAAGGTCAGGAATCCGCCTAGAACGACACAGGAGGACCTGGTCAATGACCTGAAGAGAGCTGGGACCAATGTATCAAATACTTATTTTCCCCACTGTAGGTTATACTCTATGGCAAATATTTATTTGTTTTATTCTTGTGTTGTCACAGAGCCCATGGTGACACTCAGCACTGTAGGAAGGCCTTACATCGTGCCGTGCAATGCACAGTGGATTACCCTGAGCATGTGTGCGATGTATTGCTCACCCTGGAGAGGTTAGAAGGTAGGTAGCTTGTGTCAAATGTTACAGTAAAAATGTAATTTTTTTATTTTATATGCTTCAATAAGTTTGCAATTAACTTTTTTTTCTATTAGGTAGTTTGGAAGATTGGGATGCAGCTGTTCTAAAAACTGAATCAAAACTATCAAGAGTTAATGAACAGCGTGCAAAGGTAACAGGGATAACATTAATTTTTGTAAGATAGTCAATAATAATATAATATAATGAATCTGGCAGTCCAAAACATGTGTGGTATAAAGGGGTTAATATGTTATGCTATTCTATGCCTGTTTTCATAGGCTGCCGAGAAGCAAGCCTTAATTTCTAGGCAAGAGGAGGAAAAGGCCGAACAGAGGAAAAAATCTCGAGCTGAGAAGAAATCTAAGAAACCCAAGAAAGCCAAACCTGGGGATAAACGTAAAGCAGAGGATGAGGAAGAAGATGATGAAGAATGGGGCGATGAGGCCGGTGAGTTTTTCCTCTCTAAGAGGCCTAAAGTTAAAGATGACACATTTCCTTTGTATTTTAGGCAAAAAATGTATATATATTTTTATCTTTTACATTTTAAAAAATTACAAAAAGTAAAATAGGCTGATGCAAATGTTTGGGCACCCAGCATGGTTAGTACCTAGTAGCCCCCCTTTTGCAAGTATCACAGCTTGTAAACGCTTTTTGTAGTCAGCCAGGAGTCTTATAATTCTTGTTTGAGGGATTTTCATCCATTCTTCCTTGGAAAATTCTTCCAGTTCTGTGAGAGTCCTGGGCCGTCTTGCATGTACTGCTATTTTGAGGTCTTTTTACCTAAAATACAAAGGAAATATGTCATCTTTAACTTTAGGCCTTTTAGAGATCATTTCATCTTCAAATTACTTAACTGTTCCCAATAACAGTAATTTTGACCAGGGGTGCCCAAACTTTTACATGCCACTGTATATCATTGTTATATTCTCTGAGGCTGGATTCACACGTGTCATTTTTTTTTTAACCGCTTCCCGACCGCCCACTGTAGATAAACGTCCACGCTGCCTGGGCTCTGTGCAGCGCGGACGTTTAAAAACGGTGGGTGGTCTCGCAGTGCTCAGGACCCCCTGCAAGCGCTGTGAGAGCGGTGCAGAGCATTAGCTCTGACAGGGAACATCATCGGGACCTGATTAGATCAGGTCCCAGTGATGTTAACCCTTTGCTGTCTTCTATATGCTGCGATCTATAGTGATCGCGGCATATAGGAGACAGCAGGAGGAGAGGGGGTCGTCCACTTACCTCTCTGACGACCCCTTGATTGCTTTCAGGACCTGGCGTTGCTATGGCAGCTGGAGGTCACATGACCGCCTCCAGCTCTGCCATATATGGTGTCCTTCCTGTCTGGCTTCAGCCTGTAGCTGATGCCAGACAGGAGACTGTGAAACAGTCAGTGAAGATCTCATATAATGTAATATATGTCTATTACATTACATGAGATCAGGGATCAGAAAATAAAAATTAATGTCCCATACAGGGACTAAGTAAAAATGCAAAAAAAAAAGTAAAAAAAAATGTTTTGAAACTGTTAAAAAAAAAAAATACAAAATAAATAAAAATAAATAAATAAAATATTAAACCGATAAATCCATATAGTTATGCAAAAATAAAAAAAGTACACATATTTGGTATTGCCGCGTCCGAAACAACCCGAGCTATAAAACTGTCACACTAATTAACTCCTTATGTGTACACCGTAATAAAAATAATTAAAAAAACGGAGCAAAAAACTATGCTTTTTCCTCATATCGCCAAACAAAAAGTGGAAAAAAATGCGATCAAAAAGCAAAATGGAAATAGAAATGGTACCGCTGAAAACGTCATCTTGTTCCGCAAAAACCAAGCCGCTATACAGCTCCATCAGCCAAAAAATAAAAAAGTTATACCTCTCAGAATAAAGCAATGCAAAAAAAATATTTTTTCTATAAAATTGTTTTATTGTGTAAAAGCGCCAAAACATAAAAAAATATACAGTAAGTGTATCGCTGTAAATGTACTGACCCGAAGAATAACGCTGCCTGATCACTTTTACCACACGCAGAACGGCATAAAAAAAAAACTCAAAAAACAATTCCTGAATTGTTGGTTTTTGTTAATTTTACCTCCCAAAAAAACGGAATAGAAAGCGATCAAAAAATGTCCCGTACCCACAAATGGTACCAATAAAAATGTCAACTCGTCCCGCAAAAAACAAGCCATCACATGACTCTGTCGGCCGAAATATGGAAAAATTATAGCTCTCAAAATATGGCGATGCAAAAACTAGATTTTGCAACAAAAAGCGTCTTTTAGTGTGTGACAGCTGTCAGTCATAAAAACCCGATATAAATCTGGTATCTCTGTAATCGCACCGACCCGAAGAATAAAGTAATCTAATCAGTTATATCACACTAGGAACGGCGTAAAAACATAAATAAAACCAATTCTTCACCTGCTACTGATTTGTTTATTAGGTCTCCCAAAGATCGCAGTATGGCTCGGCACACATTTATCCTGCGCTCTGCGCTGAGCACTTACGCCAGAGTTTCCATGTAAATCTCTGAAATATGTGATTCAGCCGGAACCCATGACGGAAGATTCCCTGTAATGAGGCAGATATAGGCCACTGTGGATGCCGTCTGGCCTGTGATCCCACGGTGTCATTTGTTTTAGGCGTGCATAAAAGTGCGGTTGGCCACAGTTTTGTGCACTTCTGAAAAAAAGGACACCACTAAACAGAGGCCAGACGGAGTCCAGAGTAACTCTGCTGCCTCATTACAGTGAATGGATCCTGCAGGGGTTTCATCTGAATTACATCACTTGGAAATTTAGATGGAAACCCCGATGTAAGTGCTCGGCCTAGAGCGCCAGATAAATGTTATGTAAAATGTTCCCAACAAAAGCTTCAACTCAGTACTCAAAAAAAGCTAGTCCCCACTCAGGTCCGTCATCTGTTAAAAATATAAGGGACTTCCAAGTTACTGGTAGCAGAAAGGCTCTGGAAAAGCGAAATGGCCCTTGCCCCCCAAAAGAAATTCAAAAAATTTTGTGCTCCCAAATCCAAATGCCTATTCTACAATAATTTGTTCTCCAATTGTCAAATAGCACTCCGTCCGCCCCAGATCTCGCCATATGGCTGAGCGGTACGATACAGCCACATATGGGGTATTGGCACTTTTAGAAGAAATTGTGTGACACATTTTGGCACCATTTTTACCCATTGCCCTGTGTGAAAATGTAAAATCTGAGGGTAAAACATTTTTTTGTGGTAAAAATAGAATTATGCTTTTTTCACTGCCCAATGGTATAAATTTAAAAATGAAAAAATACTCACTACTTCCCTAGATGAATTCCTTGAGAGGTGTAGTTTACAAAATGGGGTCACTTGTGGGGGTTTCTGCTGTTTCTGCATGTCAGCGACTCTTCAAATGTGACATGGTGTCTGCAACCTATCCCAGCCAACATAGCGCTCCTTTCTCTTCCGAACCCTGCCGTACACCAAAGCAGTGGTTTTCCCCCACATATATTGGGTATCGGCGTACTCAGGAGAAATTGTACGACAAATTTCATGGTGCAATTTATCCTGTTACCCTTATGATAATACAAAATTAGGGAAAGGAAAACATTTTTTGCGGGAAAAATGTGAAAATTTTATTTTTATGGCTCAATATTATAAACTTCTGTGAAGCACCTTGGGGTTCAAGGTGCTCACCACACATCTATCCCAGTCAACATGGCGCTCCTTCCCTTCCAAACCCTGCCGTGCGCCCAAACAGTGGTTTTCCCCCACATATGGGGTATCGGCGTGTTCAGGAGAAATTGCACAACAAATTTCATGGTGCAATTTATCCTATTACCATTATGATAATGGAAAATTAAGGGATGAAAAACGGTTTTGTGGGAAAAATGTGAAAATTTTATTTTTACAGCTCAATATTATAAACTTCTGTGAAGCACCTGGGGGTTCAAGGTGCTCACCACACATCTAGATATGTTCCCTAAGGGGTCTAGTTTCCAAAATGGTGTCACTTGTGGGGGGTTTCCACTGTTTAGTCACATCAGGAGCTCTCCAAACGCAACATGGTGTCTGCTAATTATTCAGACAAATTTTACATTCAAAAAGTCTAATGGCGCTCCTTCCTTTCCGAGCCCTGCCGTGCGCCCAAACAGTGGTTTTCCCTCACATATGGGGTATCGGCACGCTCAAGAGAAATTGCACAAAAAAATTTGGGGTCCATTTTTTCCTGTTACCCCTGTGAAAAAAAAAAAAATTGGGTCTAAAGTAACATTTTTGTGAAAAAAGTTAAATGTTCATTTTTTTCTTCCACATTCCAAAAATTCCTGTGAAGCACCTGAAGGGTTAATGAAGTTCTTGAATGTGGTTTTGAGCACCTTGAGGGGTGCAGTTTTTAGAACGGTGTCACTTTTGGGAATTTTCTGTCATAAAGACCCCTCAAAGTGACTTCAAATATGATGTGGTCCCTAAAAAAAATGTTTTTGTAAATTTTGTTGGAAAAATGAGAAATCGCTGGTCAACTTTTAACCCTTATAGCTCCCTAACAAAAAAAAATTTTGGTTCCAAAATTGTGCTGATGTAAAGTAGACATGTGGGAAATGTTATTTATTAAGTATTTTGTGTGACATATCTCTCTGATTTAAGGGCATGAAAATTCAAAGTTTGAAAATTGCAAAATTTTCGCCAAATTTCCGATTTTTTTCACAAATAAACGCATGTGATATCAAAGAAATTTTACCACTATCATGAAGTACAATATGTCACGAAAAAACAATCTCAGAATCAGGGGGATCCGTTGAAGCGTTCCAGAGTAATTGCTTCATAAAGTGACAGTGGTCAGAATTGAAAAAATTGGCCCGGTCACGAAGGCAAAAACAGGCTCTGGTGCGAAGTGGTTAAGCAAAAGCCAGGGATGTTCCTATTATGGAAATATATTGCATATCGGCAGAATGCACCATAAATGTCTGGAAGGTGGGAGCTGAACTCTTGTGCCACAATACATGTCCTGATCTGTTAGGTAGCCATTAGTGCTGCATTTAGGTGGGGAAAAAATTAAGAGGGCTACTGGCCCCCATCCCACCTTATAAGGCAGACACAGAATGAAGAAATGGCTGTGAGCAGTTTCCATAACTCCAAATCTTATAGAATATCCAATATGATTTATCTTACACAAAGCACAGTAAATAGAGAGGCCACATGCAGAGATCTTGAAAACAGAAGAACTAATACAGAAAGTAATATTGTAACATTAAACGGTGTTTTATTTTATCATGATTGAGTTTAACAGAATTATATTTATAGAATTAATCCCTCAGTTTTAAGCAGTATAGATAATTCTGTCCACTTTTTAGTAAGTAGGTTATACAGACAAATGTTAATATTTGTGCCCTGTAGCAGAACAACCAAGTAAGAAGCACAAAGGAGAGGAGCAGCCTGAAGACAACGAGGCAGAGGAAATGGAGACTGAAATTGGACTTTTTGGTAGGAGCAGCTCCTCCACAAGCCGTTCTGAATCTAAGCAGAAACCGCCTGCTGCAAAGGAACAGCCCAGAATCCTTCATAATCCTCACAAGGATAACATAACTGTTTTTGTGAGCAACTTGCCCTACAATTTGTCTGATCCAGAGCAACATCTTAGAAAAATTTTCTCTGGCTGTGGAGAGATCGCTCAAGTTCGTGTTGTCTACACCAACAAAGGGACCTTCCGTGGATACTGCTATGTTGAGTTTACTGAAGAGAAAAGTGCCCTGGATGCACTGAAAATGGACCGACATGAAGTGAAAGGAAGGCCCATGTTTGTTTCTCCATGTGTGGACAAAAACAAGAACCCAGAGTTTAAGGTCAGTTTGTGTTAAAATGTATTGGGATACATGATTTTGAGAGCAACATTTTTTTTAAAGGGAACTATCACCTGATTCATGGTACCCAAACCACTGGCAGCATGGATCAGATCCTGGTTGCACTATCGCACCCAGGAATATTTAACATTGAAACGTTCCAGCATTTCGGAGAGCATATAATTTAAAGATTCGGCCAAGCACCATAGCCAAAGACTAAACTAGTCTGTCGCCACCCCTGACAGGTTTCTCCCTGTGCCGCAGCAGTTGATTGATAGGTCTCTCACTAATCAATTAAGAGTGGTGCTTGGAAAAGCTCGCCAGGAGCAGGGCCAGAAAAACCCCCAAAATTGCAAAATTTCTCATTGAGCAAGTCTTGTGATGTTTTTAGAATCCTCTTGTAGACACATTGATGAATCGGGGCCAAAATGTTTCACTGTTGTCTGCGGTGACCCATCACATCTATATATATAATTGTCTTATCCTGTCTGTCTGTCCAGGAAATCCGGCGTTGCTCATTGGTCCGGCCGCTGTCTGTCCAGGAAATCCCGTGTCGCTCATTGGTCCGGCCGCTGTCTGTCCAGGAAATCTCGTGTCGCTCATTGGTCCGGCCGCGGCCAATCAGTGACGCGGGATTTCAGAAAAAAAGATGGCGGCCGTTAGCGACTCATCTGCCGCACGGAGGTCAGCGGCGATGCAGCGGGGAGATGAGCGGCGCTAGCAGCAGAACTACCCCGACCGGCGCCGCTGATCTCCAGACGGCAAGTGTGAACGGAGGCGCCGGTCGGGATGCTTCTGCTGCGAGCAGCCACTCATCTCCCAGCTGCTCGCAGCGGAAGTAGCCGCACAAGCAGCGCCGCTCCCCGGTCCTCACTAATACGACGCTGATTGGTCGCGGTCGATGCCCGCGACCAATCAGCATTATTGGCGCCACATTTAAACCCCACTCTGCTGATTGGTCGCGACCGCCGGCTGCGACAAATCAGCGATATGGGCGGCAAATTTAAACACCGCTCTGCTGATTGGTCGCGGCTGGCGGCCGCGACCAATCAGCAAGATTAGCGCCAGATTCAAACAACGCTCTGCTGATTGGTCACGGCCTCGACCAATCAGCGATTTTGGCGCCAAATTTAAACACCGCTCTGCTAATTGCGCCCGGTCGGCCACATACATATTCTAGAATACCCGATGCGTTAGAATCGGGCCACCATCTAGTGTACATATAATACTCACAATAGCGAAGATCGGAGGGACGAACGAGAAAATAGAAAACTGTAGCATAGTGGGTTTGTGTCATTTCTAAAATCCCATGCTTTCTTAGGTATTTAAGTACAGAACAGCTCTGGAGAAACACAAGCTCTTTGTTTCTGGATTACCGTTTTCTTGCACCAAAGAGGAGTTGGAAGAAATCTTTAAAGAGCATGGCACTATTAAGGAGATTCGTTTGGTAACCAATCGCTCTGGGAAACCCAAGGTAAGCATGAGTCGTATAATAGGAAATCTCTGGCAATGATCTTGTTATACACAGCTCTATGTGGCCACTTTTGCCAGCATGGCCAAGCTTTAAGAAAAAGGACATAATGTCTGTTTAATTCAGCTTCTTCTGCCTGGAATATGGCTTTAAATCCTATGGGCACCACATGAACCTATTATTGTATTGCATACACTTTATAGGGTTGTCCCCTTTCAGTAAGCTTCTACCTATAGACTCAGGCATCTGGAAAAGAACAAACTAAGCTTTCCACAGGTTCAGCGCTGTATATCCACCACTGCTCCAGTGTTTGATGTTCGAATGCAGAGGTGACGTAGCGTTGACAGCTCTGCAGTAAATCGCTGAGCTCAGCAGATGTAGATGGCACAAAGTTGCGGGGCTCATTGATTGACTGCAGTGCTGTGGATGTGCTGTTACCTTTACAGACAGAGACCTGGGCAGTGGTGGAGTCGCAGTGCTGGACCTGGGGAGGGTAAGTAAAGTTGTTTGATTTTACTTGTAAATGAGCTTATAGGCAAAAGAAGGGGACAGTCCTTTTAAATAATACAGCTTTTCAATTGGTTAAACATGTCCTACTGTATGGCTTCTGTAGCTTGAATGTCTTACAGTACAAATGAAGTTGTACAGTGGGTTTCTGTGCTCTTTACACTCCGTCTGCAGTTCTTTTCACCTCTTCTGAATACCAATCCAAGCTAAATCAACGATCAAAAAAAAGTTGTATTTGCTCAACTTTTTTGTCCAGCTAAAATAAACTGATCGCTGCTGTATCCAATTGTTATATTGAAGTCATTGTGAACGGATCAGTTTTTCATCAATTTGAAACTGATCCAATTTTTTTGTTTACTGGAACCGTTTCAATGGACGATTACTGGACATGTGAACTCGGCCTAGGGGTGAACTGAGTTCACATGTGCAGTAATCTGTTTGAAATGGATCCAGCAGCAATTAACTTAACAGATAAAAATAAAAAGTTGTGCAGACACAACTTTTTTGTCTGTCTAAAAAAAAATAAAAAATCAAGTGGCTTGCAAAAGTATTCACCCCCTTGGCTTTTTACCTATTTTGTTACATTACAACCTGTGTTTAAATATTTTTGCTATCCAATTTGTGTGTGATGCATCAGCACTAAATAGTCTAAGTTGAAGTGAGAAAAATATATACATAAATTTAAATTTATGGGATCAAATAACTAAAAAATGGCACGTGCATATGTATTCACCCCTTTTGCAATAAAGCCCCTAAAAATTTCTGATGCAAACAATTACCTTCATATGTCACATGCTTAGTGAAATGAAGTCCATGTGTGAGCAATCTGTTACATGGTCTGTCAGTATATACACTTTACCTTTTCTGAAAGGCCAGAGAGGCTACAACACCATTAAGCAAGAGGCACCACTAACCAAACAACACCATGAAGAAAAAGGAGATCTCCAAACACGTCAAGGACAAAGTTGTTAAGTACAAGTCAAGGTTTGGTCATAAAAATAAAATATTGCAATCTCTGATGATCCCCCAGAGCACCATCAAATCCATTATCATCAAATGGAAAGAACATGGTACCAAATCAAATCTGCCAAGAGAGGACCGTCCACCAAAACTCTCAGCCCGGACAAGGAGGGCATTTATCAGAGAGACAGCACAGAGACTAAAGGTAACCCTGAAGTAGCTGCAGAGTTCCCAAGCAGAGACTGGAGTATCTGTTCATATAACCACAATAAGCCATACACTCCGTAGTTGTGGCCTTTATGGAAGAGTGGGCAGAAAAAAAGCCTTTACTTGCACACAAAAATTGTAAGGGTTGTTTTACGTTTGCCTAAAGACATGTGGGAGACTCCACAAATGTATGGAGGAAAGTGCTGTGGCCAGATGAGACCAAAATTGAACTTTTTGGCCACCAAGGTAAACGCTATGTCTGGCGCCAAACCTACACAGCCTATCACCCCAAGAACATCATCCCCACAGTGAAACATGGTGGTGGCAGCACCATGCTGTGAGGATGTTTTTCGGCAGCAGGGACAGGTAAAATGTTCCGAGTTAAGGGAAAGATGGTGCGAAATACAGGGATATTTTTGAGCACAACTTTCTTCAGTGTGTCAGTGATTTGAGACTGGGATGGAGGTTCATCTTCCCACAAGACAATGACCCAAAGAATACTGCTAAAGCAACACTCCAGTGGTTTAAGGAGAAATGTGTAAATGTTTTGTCAAAATGTCAAAGCGGAGACCTCAATCAAATTGAGAATCTGTGGTTAGACTTGAAGATTGCTGTTCACCAGAGGAATCCATCTAACTTGAAGGAGCTGGAGCAGTTTTGCCTTTAGGAATGTGCAAAAATCCCAGTGGCAAGATGTGGAAAGCTCATAGAATCTTATCCAAATCACCTTGCAGCTGTAATTGCTGCAAAAGGAGGCTGTACAAAGTACTGACTTTAGGGGGGTGAATAGTTATGCACACTGAAGTTTTCAGTTATTTTGTCCTATTTGCTGTTTTGCTTCACAGTAAAAAGAAAAAAACAAATGTTCACAGTTTTAGGCATGTTCTTTACATGAACTGATGCAAACCCTCAAAAAAACTGTGAATTCCAAGTTGTGAGGTAGCAAAACATGAAAAATGCCAAAGGGGTGAATACTTTTTCATGCCACTGTAACTGTATCCGTCTTTCTTAACATTGAAGTCTAGGTAAATAGCTAAACTGATCTAGTAAGCTAAAAAGCAGATCTGTTTCAAACAGGTGGTTACTGGACATGTGAACTAAACCTTAGCCATTTGAGAGCATCTGTTGGCGTGAGCACAGAAAGGCGTCAAGCAGCCTTTATTTTAGGCCACGTTCAGTATTTTACCCCAGTATTTGTAAGCGAAAACCAGGAGTGGGTGAAAATACAGAAGTGGTGAAGTGTTTCTATTACACTTTTCCTCTGATTGTTCCAGTCCTGGTTTTGGCATACGTGTACAAATGTAAGATACTGAACGTGTGAACATTATAATGCATTCAAGCTACAGAAGAAAAGCGGTCAAAATTTTCAGTTTCTAAAATAACAATTTTTGCAGTTTATAAGAACCTCACAATCCTTTCCACTTTTTAGGGACTTGCATATGTTGAATATGAAAATGAGACCCAGGCTTCACAGGCTGTAATTAAATTGGATGGCACAAAAATAAAGGACCATACTATTAAAGTGGCGATTAGTAATCCTCCTGTGAGGAAACCGCAAGAAAGTCAAGAAGCTGCTCGGTCAACAACGTCTATGGTTCCTCGACAAGCCTATGGAGCGTACGTATAGAACTAAACAGTCTTGTAGCATTGTGGTAATGAAGCAAGGGCCCTTCATCTTCTCTCTGTATTACTACTTTGGTGAAAATGCTCAATGGGAAGTTTCTGTACAAGTTACATTTTTTATATATAATGGTCACCAGCAATATTCCAGATGTGTAATTTTTTTTAGCAGCTCCGTTGCATCTCAGATGACCAATCCAATGATTCTTTTATTTATTTTTCAATGTACTAGTCAGACTGTTGGGTTTCTGTCTTCTTTTTCTAGATAGTGATTTTTGCATTTTATTTCATGATAGGGGCAGGGTTTTGTAAATAATTGGTGTTTATTTTTATTATGATTTTTTCATATTGTATCTTTTTTTTTCCCCTTTTTTTCATGATGTGACTCCCAAAAGTTCATGAAAGGGTTTTTTTTTCTTCTGTGTTTGCTTATGGGGATGGCAGAAATGGTAAAATACTGCTTCTGCCTTCTCTTGTGGGTGTTTGGCAAGTGATCAGTGGCTGCACAATCCTTTATGTAGCTGTTCCTCTTGAGCACGTTAAAACACTGCTGTCTATAATAAGGCCTATTAATGACCACCTCAAAACGCATATCGGTGGTCATTAAAAGAAACCTTCATGGTAGGCAGCAGTGTTGTGATTAGCAGTCTGACTTCCAATCTAGTACATGCTCTTCTGAGAAGACAGTCTGACTTTCTGTGCCTACAAGCAGCTCTGCCAGTTTCACCCTTCTTGTGGCTATCCATGTTCATCATGTAGCTTAATTATGTCATGTTTGCTTTGTATAAGCGAGCAGAAATATAGTAAATGAGATTGTACAATAATTACCTGCAGTACAAATAACTCCCCTATATCTCACTGTCTGTACAATCTGTGAATGATGAGCAGAATCTCATGTATTATACTAGATGCAGCTTCACTTTCCTGCCCTGCGCTTTCTACTGGTAATAGCTGACAGGCTGGAAACTATCACAAGCAAGAGGCTGACCCAAAATGGCAATGCAGACAGCTCATAAATCGCACATAACCTGAAACAAAAAAACAGAAGGTATATACAAGAGCCACTACATTATTCTTTAATACTTGCCTATGCTGCACTATGGAGGCAAGAAAATGGAGTGCAAGCTCAGCATGCATCTCTGCCCTGTGCCATTCTATCTTGATGCATAAGTTTCCCATGCTGACTTCCATGCCGTCTTCTCTATACCGTTCTGTTCCTATTTTCTAATGGTACGTCACCCAAGCTACACCAGCTACCCCCCCACTTTCATTTATGACCTTGTTTACGCAGTCTTTGAGTATCCAGCATCTGGTTCAATCTAATCAGCTGATCAAGATGAGCATAGACCACTCCCCGCTGGTTCACTGCTGAATGCATTCTGTTACAAATATATTGTAGGCCAGGAGTCTGTGTCAGACTTTAGTCTATGTCCATCACCTTAAGTGTCCATTAGCTGAAGTGTCTGAAATTTGAATATATCCTGAATTGGAACTGAAGGGAACTGGATACTTTGCCAAAGTAAACAATGTTTGTCCTTGTTTTCACTCTCACCCCCTTAATCATTCACTTCTTACAACCACCCCTAATCCCTACACCTAGTAAGGAACTCTTCATCTCTCCCTCCATTCTCCCCACCCATCTCACCTCCTCCTCAGAGCTATTCCTCAACATACAATCTTTTGTCTCCAAACACAGACAGCCACCTCATGCCCTCTCCTGCTCCCACCTAATAACGCTTTCTCTGCTCCTCCTTACTGCCGGCGACATCTCTCCAAATCCTGGTCCTCCTCACCACATCCCTACAATCACTTCCACCTCCTACCCACGATCTACCCCGAACTCTCGCAACCCTTCTAACCTTATATCTTTACGCCCAGCCCCTGCTCCCCCAGTCCCACTAACAGGAGCTCTATGGAACGCTCGCTCTGTCTGCAACAAACTTTCCTACATTCACGACCTTTTCATCACAAACAAACTTTTCTTCCTCGGCATCACAGAAACCTGGCTCACCCCCCTCCGACACAGCCTCTCCTGCTGCACTTTCGTATGGCGGATTCCACCTCTCCCATACCCACCGGCAAGCACGGTGGAGGAATAAGTTTCCTCCTCTCAGAAAACTGCTCCTTCACCCATATCCCACTGCCGCCCTCAATTACTCTCCCCTCTTTTGAAGTGCACTGCGTGCGCATCTACTCCCCATCCAACCTCCAACTGGCTGTCATCTACCGCCCCCCAGGATCAACCACCACTTTGTTTGACCACTTCACCACTTGGCTACTTAATTTCCTCTCCGTTGACATCCCCACTATCCTCATGGGCGACTTTAACATCCCCATTGACCCTTCCCTCTCAGCTGCCTCTAAGCTTCTATCCCTCACTTCCTCCTTTGGTCTTACTCGGTGGTCTTCCACACCCAGCCACACGCTGGACCTCATCTTCACCCGCCTCTGTTCCCTATCTAACCTCTGTAACTCACCTCTCCCTCTTTCTGACCACAACCTACTCACATTCTCTTCTCTCTCCTCCTCGGGGCAACAATCCCCACTCCACAAACTTGCATACCCTTTCAGAAATCTCAGACACCTTGACCTACACTCACTCTCTGAATCCCTCCTCCCTCTTACAGACATTAGTTCCTTACATGATGCAGATGTTGCTGCCACTTTATACAACACCACAACCACTGCAGCTCTCGATTCGGTCGCCCCCCTCACACATACCAAGGCTCGCACAATCAACAGACAACCCTGGCACACCAGCCTAACTAAAGAACTGCGATGGGCCTCCAGGGTTGCTGAGCGTAGATGGAAAAGGTCCCACTCCCATGAGCACTTCATCGCATTCAAACAGTCCGACACTACCTTCAAGTCCACACTCACTGCAGCAAAACAAACATACTTCGCATCCCTCATGTCCTCCCTGTCTCACAACCCCAAACAACTATTCAACACCTTCAATTCTCTCTTCCGTCCCCCAGTGCCTCGTCCCTCTCCTCTTATTTCAGCCGAAGACTTTGCCTCATTCTTCAAGCAGAAGATTGACACAATCAGACAAAGCTTTTGCCTAAAGCCCCCACAGCCCCTCCCCACACCTACTCAACCCTCCTCCTCCAAAACCACATTCTCCACCATTTCTAAAGATCAACTTTCCTCCTTACTCTCCAAATCACACCTCACCACCTGTAAACTTGACCCAGTCCTGTCCCACCTCATCCCAAACCTTACCACCATCTTCATCCCAGCCCTAGCCCACCTCTTCAACCTGTCACTAACAACTGGTGTCTTCCCCTCATGCTTCAAACATGCCTCAATCACACCCATCCTCAAAAAGCCCTCCCTTGACCCATCCTCTGTGTCTAGCTATCGCCCCATATCACTTCTCCCCTATGCCTCAAAACTACTGGAACAACATGTCCATTCTGAACTGTCCTCCCACCTCTCCTCCTGCTCCCTCTTTGACTGCCTACAATCTGGTTTCCGACCGCACCATTCTACTGAAACTGCACTGACTAAAGTCACCAACGACCTACTAACCGCCAAATCTAAGCGACACTACTCTGTCCTCCTCCTCCTAGACCTGTCATCTGCCTTTGACACAGTGGACCATTCCCTCTTACTACAGACTCTCTCATCTATCGGCATCACAGACTTGGCCCTATCCTGGATCTCCTCATACCTAACAGACCGTCTCCCACTCACACACCACCTCCTCATCTCGCCCCCTATCTGTCGGTGTCCCCCAAGGTTCAGTTCTAGGACCCCTGCTCTTCTCCATCTACACCTTCGGCCTGGGACAGCTCATAGAGTCTCACGGCTTTCATTATCACCTCTATGCTGATGACACACAGATCTACCTCTCTGGACCCGATATCACCTCCTTACTAACCAAAATCCCACAATGTCTGTCTGCTATTTCATCCTTCTTCTCTGCCAGATTTCTAAAACTTAACATGGACAAAACAGAATTCATCATCTTTCTGCCATCTCATTCAACCCCCCCCAACTGACCTATCTATCAACGTCAATGGCTGCCCACTCTCCCCAGTCCCTCAAGCTCGCTACCTTGGGGTAACCCTGGACTCGGAACTCTCCTTCAAACCACATATCCAAGCCCTTTCCACTTCCTGCTGACTCCAACTCAAAAATATCTCCTGGATCCGCACATTCCTAAACCATGAATGTGCAAAAACACTAGTGCACGCCCTCATCATCTCCCGCCTTGACTACTGCAACCTCCTGCTCTGTGGCCTCCCCTCTAACACTCTCGCACCCCTCCAATCTATCCTAAACTCTGCTGCTCGACTAATCAACCTGTCCCCCCTCTATTCCCTGGCCTCTCCTCTCTGTCAATCTCTTCACTGGCTCCCCATTGCTCAGAGACTCCAGTTCAAAACCCTAACCATGACATACAAAGCCATTCACAACCTGTCTCCTCCATATATCTCCGACCTAGTCTCTCGTTACATACCTGCACGCAACTTCCGATCCTCACAAGATCTCCTGCTCTACTTCCCTCTTATCTCCTTCTCCCACAACCGTATACAAGATTTCTCCCGTGCTTCCCCCCTACTTTGGAACTCTCTACCCCAAAGTATCAGACTCTCTCCTACCGTGGAAACCTTCAAAAGGAACCTGAAGACCCACCTCTTCCGACAAGCCTACAACCCGCAGTAACCACCGCTCCACCATACCGCTGCACGACCAGCTCTACCCTCACCTACTGTATCCTCACCCATCCCTTGTAGATTGTGAGCCCTCGCGGGCAGGGTCCTCGCTCCTCCTGTACCAGTCGCTGTCACATTGTGTTCAAGATTATTGTAATTGTTCTTGTATTATACCCCTTTTTCACATGTAAAGCGCCATGGAATAAATGGCGCTATAATAATAAATAATAATAATGCATATCTCTATCTTTTGCTGCTCACATACAGGGAATCTCTGGGATCTATGTTAAACATTTAAAATAATTCTGTTTATTTTTAACAGGAGGGGTAAAGGAAGAACTCAGGTGGCTCTCCTACCCCGATCTCTGCACCGCCAGAATATACCAAGCACCACAAAAACAGAAAATGGTACCCAGCAGACACCAGAAGCTTCATCGGGTGCTGGAGGGGAGCCCCGGAAGATGTCTAATGCTGACTTTGCCAGGATGTTGCTCCAGAAGTAATTCAACCGGGACCTGTGCAATGGGAAAAAATGTGAAAAAAAGACTGCCTTTTGTGACCTTATACATTACTGCAGCTTCTTACAGCTACACTAAACACTTGGACTGCAGAATCTGCCCAGTCAGGATATATACGTACAGTTTGTTTTACAGGTTGTTCGTTTTTCTAGGTCCTTTACTGATTACCTTTTATGTTTTAATAGTGCAGACCTTCGGCTTCCTTATTTCCCTCATATTGAGGCAGGCAAGGCAAAGTAGGGGTAGCTTATATTGGTCTGTTTGGGTATGTTTTTACACCTGTTGCAGAATGTCTATTGTTCGCACTCCGTTGCAAAAGTTATAGAGATTCGAGCCCAGATATGGGCATTTTATATGTATTTCCTTCATTTCATGCATTGTTTTCCCTGTGGAATTTACAGTTCTTTTTATGTTGGTTAAAACTGGATTAAAGCATTTGCTGTACTCAAAATTCAATCTAACCCATGTGCAGTTAGCAAATTTTTTTTACTAACTTTTTTGCTTTTGTGACACTTGCATACACTGCCCAAGATACATAGTGGGTAACTGGTCACATTTATTGACTACTGTGGCTTTTCGCAGCTGTGTGACAATATCAATGTAGAACCTTTGTTGTTTATTTTCTCATTTCATTCCATTCAACTGCAGTACTGAGACCTACCAGAAGAAAAGTGCCCATTAGTATACACTAATGTATTCTAAAAGTAATTGTGCACCCTGTGATATGTCACAAGACCATATTGGAGGGGTCCAGTTCCTGTGGTTCCCGAGTGGGCTACAAAAAGCCTTTACGTTTGATTCTGCCTTATTCAGAAGAGACATGTCTCTGCACTTGACTTACTGCTAGTGTACATTCATTCTGTGGATCAATAGGGATCTCCACTTACAAAACCCTCTTGACACCAAATTACACCAGAGAATTAAATTCTCCCTATACTGTTTTCACACCCAGTAAAATAATGACAGTTCCCTAGGCAGCTATTGGTTTATAAGCAGACAAGAACAACAGTCCAGCTTGTCAGTGAGGCCACACATTTAGGTTTTGTTGCAGCGTTGCTGCATTCTTTTTGTAAACAGATTCTTGGTCTTGCAATACCAGAGTGTTAACCCTTATTCATCTAACACAAAATGATATGATCCATGTGTTACATTGACAATGCCACTGTTTCCCAGCTTAGTGACTACATTAATGTTAGAGATGAGCGGCCCCGGGGATGTTCGGCTTCAGCCGTACTAGAGTTAAAAGTTTGGTTCGATATCCAAACTTGAACCATAACCCAATAGAAGTCAATGGTTACCCAAACTTCAGTGCTTTAAAATGGCTGTAAAATGGTCATAGTAATAGCTAGTGGGCTGCAAAAGAAAGCTAAATTGGGGTAAGAGCGGGGCACGTGTCCTCCAAACAATTTTAGAAAAGTAAATTACTTAAAATAACAGAATTCCCCAAATAAGGACAAATTTTTGGACGAATCTAAAAAGTTTGACGTGGATTGGATTAAAAATACTTTGAAGATGAGGCCCTGTACCACAACGGCCACGTACACACGGATGGTACAGTGAAACTGCGAGTGGTCATTAAATCAGTCAATTTGGATTACATTTTTTTTTTTTAATTTCTGGCTACAGATCGCCGTAAAATTATGAACTGGTAAAGTAATGCATGGAAAGTCTGACAGTTTTTAGGCAACGTACTCGCACAATTGCGGTTACAGATTAGAAACATTTTTTTATACACCGTACTATCAGAGACATAGGTGCATAAGGGTATGTGCCCACGTAGCGTTTTACAAGCGTATATGCTGCGGAATTTCCGCAGCGTAAACGCTTGTGAAACGCTGGGTAATCCGCCCCCCCATGGTCCCCAAGGGGAATCCGCAGGTTCTATGCCCATGCTGCTTATTTTTCCGCAGCGTTTTTGATGCGCGCAAAAAATCTGCAGCATGTCAATTAATTTTGCGTTTCCGCAAGCGGAATTTACTTTACAGTGCAATAAAAAACGCAAGGCAATTCCGCATGTCGAAAACGCACGATAAATGCGTGCGGAATTCCGCATGCGTTTTTCCGGGAGAGGACATGCAGAAATGAAGCAGAAATTTTCTGCTTCATTTCTGCAACGTGGGCACATAGCCTAAGAGTAGAAAAATTTGTTTTGACTCACACTGTTGCAGATTAGAATAACTTTTGGGTACGCACAGTACAAACACAGACACGGGTGCAGAGTACACATAGAGGGTCTTTTTTGGAAAACTGCACACATTCACAAAACCTAATACTGTCCCTCACTACAGCTGCGTCCTGTCCCTACACTAAGCAGAGCAGAAATAAAAAAATAATCTTGAACCAGGAGGAACAGGCCCAAGTGGAGGAGGAGGTGAACGTGGTGGTGTAGGTGGAAGCAGCAAGAGTGGAGTAATCCAACACCGTTTTTTTGTGTTTGTTTTTTATTGTATTTTATTTCTTTTTTTTTATGGAACTGACTTAAAACAACCTATAATTAACAAAACTAAAACTAGCCATCTAGAACGTGGTGGTGTAGGTGGAAGAAGCAAGGGATGAGTAATCCAACACTTATTTATTTATTTATTTTTTTAAGGAACGTACTTAAAAGAACAAAGCTTATTTTGGGTTCATTGTAACAAGCTACAACCAAAGGGTGTATGTCTAACTGGAGGATGAGTTGGACGTGGCGGTGGTGTAGGTGAAAGAGCCAGAGGAGGAGCTAACAAGCACGTGTTTTTTTTTTTTGTTTTTTTTTTATTTGGGGAGGAGTCACCCAAATGAAACTTATGGCAAATAGAGTTGAATACTAGCTAGGTGCAGCTGGTATAGTTGACTAGTCATCCAAAGGTATAGACAAGTCCTGAGGATCCACGCCTGGTTCATTTCAAGGAATGTTAGCTTCCCAATGTTGGATGTGGACAGGTGGATGCGACGGTCTGTGATCATATCCCCTGCCGTGCTAAAGACCCTTTCCGACAGTACTCTTGCCGCAGGGAAGGCCAGTACCTCCAAGACATAAAGGGCAAGCTCAGGCCATGTGTCCAATTCGGAGACCCAGAAGTTAAATGAGGCAGACCCATCTGTTAGTTCATGTAAATGTGTGGACAGATACTATTCCACCATGTTTTAGTAACGCTGCGTCCTGCTAATATGGACCGTATCAGATGGTGGTGCCGTATGTTGTGGCATGCTCATAAAGTTTTGCCACATTTCGGCCATGCTATCCCTCCGTTGGCGACTTCCCCCTCTGCCTTGTTCTTCCATTAAGCCCCCGCTGTCAGGTGGGAAAGCCATCAGTAGTTTCTTTACCAGTGAGTGCTTGTATTCAGTCACTGGAGCGGGATCGTAAAATGCGTAAAGTAATGATGGTACGTTGTCCTTGTGGCGGGGATCCAGCAGGGTCGCCACCCAGTAATCTGCACTGGTAACAATATGGGTAACTCGGCGGTAGTTGCGCAGGCACAGCAACATGTATTGGCTTGTGTGCCAAGCAGCCCAGGGGCATCGACAAGCTGTCCTTGATGGGAGATGTATCACTTGCGTACTTTGTATCCCCCCAGCCACCCTCCAGGGATGCCTGTGAGGTGCTCTGAGTGCCACGCTGCTGTGAACACTGTTGTTCCTCCTCATCCTCCCAAACTGTCCCCTGGTTGTACAGTTGGGTACCTGGCCGCTGTTCGGACAGTAAACCACCCTCCGAACCATGTGTGAACGTCAGGCCTGATAGCGGTTGTGAATTAGCCCTGCTCTTCTTTCTTGGGTGCCATGACCTCCTCCATCATCGCCTGAATTGTTTTTTCCAGCAGGCATATAAGTGGTATAGAAACACTGATGATGGCATCATCAGCGCTGGTCATATTGTTAGAGTATTCAAAGCAGTGCAATACGGCACACACGTCCCACATGGATGCCCACTCATTGGTGGTGAAGTTGTGTTCTGCAGAGCGACTCACCAGTGAGTGCTGCAGCGGAGACTCCACTATTGCTTGCTTCTGCTGCTCACAGTCTCTCCAGCGCATATGCAAGGTGGAATTAAACCTTGTTGGTACGTCGCATATTAGGCGGTGAGCGAGAAGGCAGAAGTTAATCTGCAGTGCAGACAGGCGAGCGGCAGAAGAGTGAGAACGCTGAAGGCGCATTCACACACTGCCCTCACTTTCAGCAGCAGCTCTGACATAAGTGGGTAGTTTTTCAGGAAGGTCTGCACCAAGTTGGGCATATGTCTGCTGTTTGTTTCCCATCCACAGCTCCTGCACGTTGTGGGATTTGTCCCCTAAACAGGGGAGTTTAAGAACAGCCTGCTAAAGTTGATGGTGCAGGTCTTAGGCTATGTTCACACATCTTGGTTTTTTCAGCGTTTTTTGATGCAAATTTTCTGCGTTTTACAGTACCAGCAAATTCTTTGAGATTCCAGAACTCTGATGCACACATCTTGTTTTTTTTTTTTTTTTGAGGATTCTGTTCTTTGCATGTTTTTTTGCAAAATAGAGCATGTCACCTCTTTCAGTGTTTTTTCAGCGTTTTTTCACCCGTTGGAAGTAATGGGTAGTGAAAAAACACCTAGTGTGAACATAGCTATCAGGTTTTGCTGCGTTTTTAGTGAAAATAAGGAAGTACAACAGTACGTGAAACACATTTATTTTTGTGATTTTACCATCTTGTCTTGGTCACTGAGATGGTAGTTTGTATTAGGAGAGTTTAGTTAAATTAGTGATGTGTACAGTGTAAACATTGGCTGAGCTATGAGCCAGATTGAACAATACTTGTGGCCCAGGGAGGTGTGAAATTGAACAATGCCTCTGCAACTGAATGGTAGACCATAGTGTGAAAGTAAATAGTGTCATACAAACTCAATGCACTGCCAGTGTCTTAGGTAAACTATTCCTGAACAATTCACCTCCCCCCACTGTTACATTTGAAATTCTGGTTAATATGGTTTTACATATGTCTTGCATTCGTGACCTGTGTTCTTGCTTTTGTGATGGAAGCAAAGCTGAACTTTGGGATCCTGAAAAACACACACGAATCGCACCAAAAGCTGCGTTTTTGATGCAGCTTCTCTCCTTCCAAGAGATCAGGTTTTGCTGCAGAAAAAAAACGATTAAAAAATGCATGGCTGTGTCACTTAATAAACAATGTAATTGTCATGGCAGCTCCAAGAGAGATAAACAGAAGCCCATTATGATATCATGGCTTTTCAAAACTGAAGGTCTGCGTTGTGACATGTGCAACTAAACAAGTTTTTTTTGCAGGCTGCCATTTTTAATTAATCATTGCATGAGTAACATGCTCTCATTAACTATGGAATCTTGCAGTCTTTAATAAAGAAATCCTACTTAAAGTAATATGCATGGCTGTGTCACTTAAAAAGCATGTGACTGTCGTCATGGCAGCTCCCAGAGAGCTAAACAGAAGCCCATTATGACATCAAAGATTTTTACTGCTGATGGTCTTCTTTGTGACACATGCAGCGTTCCATCTAAACGAGCTTTTTTTTTTTTTTTTTTTCTGGAGGCTGCCATTTTGAATTAATCCTGACCTGGGTTACATGTCCTCATTAACCATGGCATCTTGTAGTCTTTAAGAAAGAATTACTGCTTGACAAACAAAAGTACTATGCATGGCTTTGTTACTTAATAGACAATGTAACTGTCATGGCAGCTCCCAGAGAGATAAACAAAAGCTCATTATAACCTCATGGCTGTTTACTGCTGACTGTCTTTATTCTGACATATGCAGTGATCTAAACAAACTTTTTTTTCTGGAGGCTGCCATTTTGAATTTATCCTGGCTTGGGTAACATGCTCTCATTAACCATGGCATCTCACATTCTTTATGAAGGAAACCATACTTAAAATAACAAAAGTACTATGCATGGCTCTGTCACTTAATAAGCCATGTAACTGCCATGGCAGCTCCCAGAGAGATAAACAGAAGACTATAATGACATCTTGGCTTTTCACTGCTGAAGGTCTTCATTGTGAGACATGCAGTGTTCCATCTAAACAAGCTTTTTTTTCTGCAATCTGCCATTTTGAATTAATTTTGACCTGTCTTTATTAAGCATGGCATTTCGCAGTCCTTAAGAAGGAAATCATATTTTAAAAAAAACATAAGTACTGTGCATAACTGTGGCACTTAATAAGCAATGTAACTGTTATGGCAGCTCCAAGAAAGATCAACAGAAACCCATTATGACATCATGGCTTTTCACTGCTGAAGGTCTTCAATGAAAAATGTACAGTGTTCCAACTAAACAAGCTTTTATTCTGTAGGTTGCCATTTTTAAATTAATCATTGCATGGGTAACATGCTCTCATTAACTATGGCATCTTGCTGCAGTTTTTAAGAAAGAAATCTTACTTTAAAAAAAAAAATACTATGCATGGCTATATCATTCAATAAGCAATATAACTGTCATGGCTGCTCCCAGAGTGATAAACAAAACAGAAGCCCAATATGACATCATGGCTTTTCACTGCTGAAAGACTGCATTGTGATACGTGTAGTGTTGCATCTAAACAAGCTTTTTTTCTGGAGGCTGCTATTTTTAAATTGATCCTTGGATGAGTAACATACTTGTATTGATGATTGCATTTTGCAGTCTTTAAGAAAGAATTACTAAACAAAAAAAGTTATGCATGGCTGTGTTACTTAATAAGCAAAGTAACTGTCATGGCAGCTCCCATAGATAAAAAGAAGCCCATTATGACATCACAGCTTTTTTTTTTTACTGCTGATGGTAGTCATTGTGACACATGCAACGTTCCATCTAAACAAGCTTTTTTTTCCTGGAGGCTGCCATTTTGAATTAATTCTGACCTGGGTTACATGTCCTCATTAACCATGGCATCTTGCAGTCTTTAAGAAGGAAACCATAACTGACCGGCACTTCCAAAACAAGAAATAGGTGTGTACAGGTGCTTACTAGAAGCAGCTACCTCCATATTTAACTAACAAAGTAGCACTCTGCAATGCTAAGTATGCGAACATGAAATATATGGAATTTGAACAGCATTACTGCTCTAGAAAATATAAATAAATGAGAAATCTTAGTGCATAAATTGGCCAATTCATGTGAATCTGGTAGCCACGTTAAGTTAGTTAATGTTTGTTAGTTATAGATGGAGGTAGGTGCTCCTAGTAAGCATCTGTACACACCTATTTCTTGTTTTGGAAGTGCCGGTCAGTTTTTTCTGTTTCTATGTATAAGCTTTGACTGAGCACTCCACCTCTAGGCCACAGGTGGTTTTAATTGCAGCAGGAACTTGCTTTCCCCCACACAAGCAGGCTTATGTCTCTTTTATAGAGGAGTTCAAATTGGTAGGTTCCTGGTATGACAAGAAATGCTTTAACGTGGCTACCAGGTACACATGAATTGGCCAATTTATGCACTAAGATTTCTCATTTATTTCTATTTTCTAGAGCAGTAATGCTGTTCAAATTCCATATATTTCATGCTCGCATACTTAGCATTGCAGAGTGCTACTTTATTTGTTAGTTATATATGGAGGTAGCTGCTCCTAGTAAGCACCTGTACACACCTATTTCTTGTTTTGTAAGTGCCGGTCAGTTTTTTCTGTTTCTAATTATAATACTAGTTATGTAATTACTATTACCGTACTAAATGTACTACTATAAGTGTAACATTTTGTCTAATTTAACTGTAACCCACGATGTTATGTGTATCGAGGAAATCATCCAGCCCTTTTTTGAAAGCTGTTATTGTGTCTGCCATTACTACCTCTTGCGGTAGAGCATTCCACAGTCTGACTGTAAAGAACCCTTTCTTGTTTAGGTGCCGGAATTGCTTTTCTTCCACCCTTAATGAGTGCCTCCTGGTCCTTAGTATGGACTTTGGAAGGAATAAGTCATGTGCTAGTCCTTTGTACTGACCACACATATATTTATATATGTAAATGAGATCCCCTCTGCGGCTTTGTTTTTCTAAGCTAAACAAGCTCAACTTTTTCAACCTCTCATCATATGAGAGGCCTTCCATCCCTTGCAATAATCTAGTTGCCGCCTTTGAGCCGACTCTAACTTCTGAATATCCTTTTTAAAATGTGGAGCCCAAAACTGGGTCCCATATTCCAGATGTGGCCTCACCAGTGATTTATAAAGGGGTAACAATACATTGGGATCGCAGGATTTTATTTCTCTTTTTATACATCCTAAAATCTTGTTTGCTTTTGCGGCTGCTGCTTGACATTGAGTACTGCTGCTCAGCTTACTTGTAACCAGAATACTCAAGTCCTTCTCCTGTTCTGTAGTCCCGAGTATACTCCCATTTAATGTATATGCAGCAATAGGATTACTCCACCCTAGGTGCATTACTCTACATTTATCTACATTAAACCTCATCTGCCAAGTGTTTGACCATTCAGTCATCTCATCCAGATCGTTCTGCAATATCGTAATGTTAAGTAACACTTTACTCTCAATCCCATCCCCAAGGTCAGTAATAAAGAGGTTAAAAAGAATCGGTCCTAGCACAGATAATAATAATTTTTATTTATATAGCGCTAACATATTCCGCAGCACTTTACAATTAAGCGGGGACATGCACAGACAATAAATTCAATACAAGGTAAGGTTATGTGCCCACGATGCAGAAATGCTCCGGATTTTTTCCTGAGCGTTTCTGCATCTCCCTGGCAGAAAAAACGCATGCGGATTTTACATGCGTTTTTCCTGCCAGGGACATGCGGATGTGAAGCGTTCTTCACATGCATTTCCATTTTAGCATCACTTGGAAAGTGCTTGACAACTTGGTCACACTATATAAATCCATGCAACCGGCATGGATTTATATAGTGTGACCGAAAGAATGGTAAAAAAATAAATATATACTTACCTTCTGATGGCCCCCGGTGTCCTTGTCTCGGCTTTCCGGCAGCTTGCGGTAGACTAAAGGACCTGCCGACGTCAGCGGTCGCGTGACCCGTCACATGACTAAATGACGTCATGGCAGGTCCTTTTTAGATCATCGCGAGCTGCCGGCAAGCCAAGACGCATTGCTAAGGATACTGGGGGCCATCAGAAGGTAAGAATTTTTTATTTTATTCTTTTTTTTTACAGGTACTATGGTACCCGGGTCCGGAGGAGAGTCTCCTGTTCTCCAAACCCAGGTACCATCCGCACATTGAAAACGCATGGAATCCGCATCTGCAGATGCAGTGATGCGTATTCCATGCGTTCCAATGCAAGTCAATGGCGGCAAAAACGCAGCGCTTTCGCAAAATAATTGGTAGAGCTGCGGATTTTTCCGCAATGATAATCCGCAGCGGAAATTTACGTAGCATGTGCAAAGCACATGCGGATTATCATTGGGTGACATGGCAGACCTTCTACCAAGCGTTTTTTAAGCGTTTCTGCAGCGGAATTGCCACTGCGGAAAAGCTTAAAAACGCATAGTGGGCACACAGCCTAAGACAGTTTAAACAGTTACATTAGGAGTGAGGTCCCTGCTCGCAAGCTTACAATCTACAAGTCCCTGCGGCACCCCACTGCTGACTATATCCCATTTAGAGAACGTACCATTTATGACAACTTTGTTTCCTGTCATTTAGCCAATTCCTTATCTATCTACATATAGTTCCCCCAAGTCCTTGCTGCTGTAGCTCAGTATAAGGCTGTTATGTGGTACAGTATCCAATGCCTTTGCAAAGTCCAGATAAATCATATCAGCCGCATTACCAACATCTAGATTTGCACTTACCGTCTCATAGAACCCCAACATGTTGGTTAGACACAACCTAATAAGCAATGTAACTGTCATGGAAGACTAAAGGTCTTCATTGTGACACATGCAGTGTTCCATCTAAACAAGCTTTTTTTTTTTTTTTCCTGGAGGCTGCCATTTTTAACTTAATGCTTGCGTGGGTAACATGCTCTCATTAACTATGACATCTTGAAGTCTTTAAGATAGAAATCCTACTTAAAAAACAAAAGTACTATACTTGGCTGTGTTACTTAAGCAATATAACTGTCATGGCAGCTCCCAGAGAGATAAACAGAGGCCCATTATGACATCATGTCTTTTCACTGCTGAAGTTCTTTATTGTGCCATGTGCAGTGTTCCATTTAAACAAACTGTTTTACAGAGGCTGACATTTTGAATTATTCCTGACCTGGGTAACATGTCCTCATTAACTATGGCATCTTGCAATCTTTAAGAAAGAAACCATACATGAAAAAAAAAAAAAGTACTGTGCATGGCTGTGTCACTTAATAAGAAATGTAACTGGAATGGCAGCTCCCAAAGAGATAAACAGAAGCCCATTATGACATCTCGGGTTTTCACCGCGGAAGGTCTTCATTGTGAGACGTGCAATATTCTATCCAAACGAGCTTTTTTTCTGGAGGCTGCCATTTTGGCATTTGGCATTTTTGGCGTTCTTTAACCCCTTAGTGACCACAAATGCGTCTTTTTACTGACCAGCGATGTAAAAGACTAGCATCCCCCTGACAGGTGACAATTATGTAGCTGTCACCTGTACACTATAGCTGACAACTTGCTGCATCAGCAACAATCAGTGTTGGCACCGACCATGGACGTTTAACCCCTGAAATTCTGCTGTCAATAGTGACTTCAGAATCGAAATAGTTAGAGTGTGGGGACTCCCTATTTAACCTCATCGGCACCCTGAAATCTTGATTGTGTGGTCCTGACGTTTGCATTGGCAGTTCATGGCCAAATGACGGCCTTGGAGTCTGCCGGCTATAGCAGCCTGTTCAGAAGTTATCAAAATTTAGGTGGTAAAAATAAACTTTTCATTCTTGTCATGCCACTTTCAATTACTTTCTGAAAAGAACCAGAAGGGTTAATGAACTACCTGAAAGCAATTTTAAATACGTTGAGGGGTGTGGTTTTTAAAATGGTATGACTTTTGGGTGGTTTCCAACATATAGGAATCCCGAAGTCACTTCAAAACTGAACAGGTCCCTATAAAAATAAGTTTTGTAAATTTCCTTGAAAAAATGAAAAATTACGGATACATTTTTAAACCTTCTAAAATGCTAACAAAATAAAACAACACTTTACATATGGTGCTGATGTAAAGCAGACATGAGGGAAATGTTATTTATTAATGTTTTTGAGTGGTACGACTATCTGGATTAAAGGGATAATCATTCAAAGTTTAAAAATTGCAATCTTTCAAGCATTTTTGTAAAATGTCTGATATTTTTCTAAATAAATGCAAAACATATTAATTTTACCATAAAGTAACATATGTCACAAAAAAAGCAAACTCAAATTAATGGGATATCTTGAAGCATTCCAGAGTTATTACTACATAAAGTGACACTGGTCAGATTTAAAAATATTGGTTCGGTCACTAAGTGGTTAAGAAGGAAACCATACTTAAAAAAAAAAAGTACTTTGCATGGCTCTGTCACTTAATAAGCAATGTAACTGTCATGGCAGCTCCCAGAGAGATAAACAGAAGACTGAAGGTCTTCATTGTGTTTCAATGATTTTTATTGGGTATTCATTTTTATATGGGAAAGGGGAAAATGGGAAACAAGGGAAGGGAAATATTTATTAAGGAAGGGCAACAAGGCAAGAAGAGGAGGGTAAATAAGGGGAGAACAAAGATTGTATAGTCATATTTGTACAATTTTACAGCAGAAATACAAGAAAACAACAATAACATAAAAGAACAATATTACACAATTCACGGAAGTTAAAATTAGAGAAACAAATTAAGCACCTGAGAGAGACAAATTAAGGGAATATTTGACGCCAAGGATTCCATTTTTATAAAATTTTTCAAACATTATTTGTAATGGCAAATTTACATTCATATGTTTTATGTAGTGATAATTTCTCAATAATGTCAGTAAATTTAGGAGGAACCTGTTTTTTCTATAAGGCTGCTATTGAGTTTTTTACCACCAGAAATACATGAATTAAAAGGAGCCTAAGAGGAGGAGCGAGCTGTTCCATCTCAAAAGAAAGGAGAGCCATTTGGAAGTGACAGTGTAATTTCTCTGTTAAGAAGTTTATTAATTAACTGAGACGCCCGATACCACAGATTTTTGATCTTCGGACAGTTACAATAAATATGTAAGTCACTTTTTCCCACTATTTCTCCAGCAGTTTAATTGGTGTATAATACGATCTGGTAAGAATTCTAATATGATTCTTGGAGGGACATACAAATATTGGATGCGAAAGTTAGTTTCAGCAACAGAAGGGAAGGAAGGGAGACACAGATCCATTACTAGTGGGTAGGCGGAGCCCCACAGGATAGTTCACCTCAGATTAGAAAAAGTGACGACCGGCCCCTCCAGCTTAGGCTCCTCCTACTCCCATGTCCTTCAGTCTTAAATTTGAGGTCGCAGAGGATAGTCGCTGCCTTTGCAGCTCCTCAGAAGTTTTTTTATTTTTTCCAAGGAGACCTGGACCCCCCGTGGTCTAGAGGTCTCAGGGGGTCTCGGCACTGCTGGGACCCCTGACCGTCCCCTGGCAGATCTGCGTACCCCCTAAGGAGGTCCCCGCAGAAGCCTGCCGGTCCCGGGGGATTCAGGGCGCTCCCTGGCGGAGACGCACACCGCATCTTTGGGGTCCCTGCGTGCTCCGCCGTGGGGGGGAGCAAAGGGCCACGGCGCCACACATCCCTGGGGGTCCCTGTGGCGCTCAGCTGGGTAAGTGCTCTCTGTGTGTGGAGTGCTTCAGCGGCTGCGGTGGCAGCCGCTGTTACTGTCAAGTGGTGACGGCCTGTTCTTTTGTCTTTGCAGACGGTGTATGACATTGACACCACCGCTGCATTCAATGTTAGCAGGGGAGCAGGGACGGAGGAGCACGGCTCCGTTAGTAGGGGGCGTGGCTTTGCATCTCTTGGCTTCCTGCCATCATAGCTCAGGCAGGAAGCTCCCAGGAAAGCGTGCGCTTTCACTTTTAGCGCGGGCTCCGTTAGTATGCACGGGGGACGTGGCTTCGCATCGCTTGGCTTCCTACCATCATAGCTGTCAGGAAGCTCCCAGTAAAGCACGCGCTGAGCTGTCCCCGCCCCTCCTGCTTCTCTCCACTTCCGGGTCCTGCTAGCTATCGGCCATTACCTCGTGCACCTCCTGCTCTCTGCTCCCCGCTCACACACAGACTCAGGAGGAGCAGTCACCGCGGCCAGCTGGTGAGTCTCTTCTGCTTTTTAAGGCAGAAGATCCCCTTTTCTCACTTTTACAGCGCAGAGCACCTTTGCTGACCTGTTAAGGCAGACAAGGTGGGCTTTATCCGGCGCTACCGCTTCTCTGCTGAGAGACACTCTGGGACGCGCTCCTCTGTCCTCTTAAGGCAGAGAGGTTTTGCGTGGTCTGCAGCATTAACCCCTTCTGAACGGGGTCTGACCTCATCAGGGCAGTTAACCCTTGCTGGTGGTGCACGCTTCTGGTTCAGAGGGTGCATCTCCCCAGTCTGTTAGGTTAACTTTTGCTCTGCAGTGCTGGGGTAGCTTTTCTCCCTCTAAGGAAGAGCTTTAACCCTTCAGTGCTTGAAAAAAAAATTTCTGTGGGAACAGGCTGTGATAGCGAAATCGCACATCCTCGATTACCATACCCATTGTAAGACGCTCGCAACTGACATGGGGGGCATGTCGGATCAGGGACCAGGGGGCGCGGACCTCTCTCCCGACCCGTTTCAAGATCGGTCACGCGTATCCGATACGCCCAGGTCTTCGACGGCGTCAGGTTCGACTCTGGTCGGGGGTCTCAGTGATGTTAAAGTGGAGGCGCTCACTCGCTCCATTGACAGTCTTTCTGACCTCCTGTGTCATTGGGTATCAGCTAAGTCCCAACCGACGTCGTGAGGCAAGAAGCGCCACAGGCCTGTGGTGGCGCTGTCTCCTCCGCACAGCGCATCGGAGGCTTCGGAATCACCGACAAGCTCTGCTGGTGAGATCTCCGATTCTGATGAAGAGGATCGTCAGGGTCGCTCTGCTTCGCTTTCGGGCTGCGTGGATGCTCTTATTGGAGCCATGCAGGAAGCGTTACAGCTGTCTGAAGAGGTGACGAGGCCTGGCAAGTCGGCCCGGCTGTATCAGGAGTCGCGTCGGGCTCGTTCGACACTGCCGGCGCATGATGAACTTAACGAGGCGGTGGAGAAAGAATGCCTGTGTCCGGATAAACGCTTCCAGGGGACTGGAGACGCAGTATCCAAACAAGGTTTGCTTAGTCTAGCGTACAAGGGCGGTCAGCTTTTTGGTCAGGACCTCACGGAGCTGATTGCCAAGGCAAAGGCCAAGGATGCGGCTTTGCCGCAGCGGAAGGCAGCGGCTTCTACGTCTGGTAGGTCAAGTGCCGGTAGTGGTCGTCGGTCCTTTCGGCCCAGGGGACGATTCGGTCAGCCCTCTTGGAGATCGGGTCGTCCCTCGTCTTCCGGTAAGAAGACCACCCAGAAATCCCGTACTCCCTGGAAACAACACTTCCGTCAGGATAAACGGGAGGTTGACAAAAAGCCCGCTAAGGCAGACTGACGCCAGGATTGCACTCGAGGGCTCTCGGGTGGGAGGTCGTCTGCTACAATTCGGGTCAGTTTGGGCGTCCCACGTATCGGACGCCTGGGTGACGCGGGTTATGTCGGCAGACTATTTCATAGGGTTCCTTTCTCGACTCCCGGACAGGTTTAGTCAGTCTCGCATCCCGTCCGAGCCCAAGTTGGCTGCCGCACTGCTGCGGGAGGTCGACTCTCTTCAGCAGGGGGTGGTGGTTCCGGTTCCGCCGGAGGACCGGGGAAGGGGGTTTTACTCCAACCTTTTTGTGGTCCCCAAAAAGGAGGACAAGTTTCGCCCCATTCAGGACCTTAAAGAATTGAATTTTCATGTCCGGACCTGGAAATTCCGTATGGAGTCTCTTCGCTCCGTCGTGGCGGCCCTTTCGCAGTACGATTTTTTGGTGTCGATCGACATCCGCGATGCCTATTTACATGTCCCTATCGGCAGGGCTCACCAGCGCTTCCTGCGTTTCGCCATAGGTCAGGCCCATTACCAGTTTGTGGCCCTACCATTCGAGTTGGCCTCGGCGCCCAGAGTTTTTACAAAGATTCTGGCGCCGCTCATGGCGCTTCTTCGAAGGCAAGGAGTTACGATTCTCCCCTACCTGGACGACCTGTTAATTGTGTCGCCCACAGTGGAGGAGGCGGTGACAGCTCGCGATCTCTCCCTTCAGCACCTGGAGGACTTCGGGTGGCTGGTCAATTGGAAGAAGTCGTCATTGGAGCCGTCGCAGTCAATCCTGTTCTTGGGGATGCATTTCGACACGGTATGGGCAGTGGTGTCCCTGCCTCCGGACAAACAAGCAAACCTTCGTCACCATGTCCAGGCTATGAGGTCGGCAATGGCGATGTCCCTTCGGAAGTGTATGCGCCTTCTGGATCTGATGGTGGCGGCAATGGAAGCTGTACCGTTTGCACAATTTCATTCCCGGGGTCTCCAAGATCTTATTCTGACCCGTTGGGATCGATCGCCGGCTTCGCTGGATCGCTGTGTCGTTATCTCCCGCAGGGTGCGAGAGTCTCTTGGATGGTGGTTACGTCCGGAGGTTTTATCCCTCGGGAAATCCTTCCTCCTCCCACGGGGGTCGGTCATTACCACCGATGCCAGCCTGACTGGCTGGGGGGGGGGTTTGGAACGATCTCTGGATTCAGGGGGTCTGGTCGTCAGAGGAGTCGTCTCTGCCGATCAACATCCTGGAGTTGAGAGCGATATTTCTCTGCCTCCGACATTGGACGGTCCCCTTGAGCGGTCTGCCGGTCCGGATTCAGACGGACAATGCGACAGCGGTCGCGTATATCAACCATCAGGGCAGGACGAAGAGTTCCAGACTCATGATGGAGGTCTCTCGGATCCTGGTATCGGCCGAGTCCAGGGTTCCAGCCGTCTCCGCGATTCACATCCCAGGAGTGCTGAATATCACGGAGGACTTCCTCAGTCGCGAGCAGGTGGATCCCAGAGAATGGAGTCTTCATCCGGAAGTTTTTGCACTGCTGTGCTCCCGTTGGGGGACTCCCCAGGTGGACTTGATGGCATCCAGGCTGAACGCCAGGATTCCGACTTTCATGTCCAGGTACAGGGACCCGGAGGCTGTGGCGGTAGATGCTCTAGTGGCCCCGTGGGACCAGTTCGAGCTGATCTGCGTCTTTCCGCCGGTAACCTTACTTCCTCTGGTAATCCGGCGGATCAAGCTCGAACGAATTCCGGCGATTTTGGTGGCGCCGGATTGGCCGCGGAGGGCGTGGTATTCAACGCTGATGTCTCTTCTGGCGGCGCCTCCGTTTCCACTGCCTCTTCACCCGGACCTGTTAACCCAAGGGCCCATTCGTCATCCGGACCTGAAGTCGCTTTGTTTGACGGCGTGGCACTTGAGACCGAGATCTTGACCCATCGTGGGTTTTCGGCCGAGGTCATTGCCACCTTGCGGGCGGCCAGAGGTCCAGCTACGACTAGAATTTATCACAGAACTTGGGAGGCCTTCTATTCATGGTGTTCTGGATCATCAAGGAACCCGAGGGTTTTTTCCATTCCCAACCTCTTGGCTTTTCTGCAATATGGTTTGACCAAGGGTCTGGCGGTTGGTACCTTGCGGGGTCAGGTATCTGCACTATCCGTGCTTTTTCGGAAGGCTATTGCCTCGCGCAGGGATGTGCGTTCGTTTTTTCACGGGGTTGCACGTCAGTTTCCGCCTCGGAGGGCGTTTGTGGCTCCTTGGCGGCTCAACCTAGTCTTGGAGGCTCTTCAGCATGGGCCGTTTGAGCCTATGGATTCAGCTACGCCTTACTTGCTTTCTTGGAAGGTGGCCTTCCTGGTGACGGTCACCTCTTTGAGAAGGGTTTCTGAGTTGGCGGAACTGTCTTGCTCGCCCCCTTTTCTGGAGTTCCACCCGGATCGCGTGGTGCTTCGTACCTGCGGCGAGTTTCTGCCTAAAGTGGTGTCGCGTTTCCACGTCAATCAGGACATCGTGTTGCCCTCCCTCTGTCCGAATCCGAAAGGTCCTTGCACTCGTTGGATTTGGTGCGGGCTTTGAAGTTCTATCTTACAATCACGCAGGGGTTTCGGAAGTCGGACTCTCTTTTTGTGATTCCTGCTGGTCGTCGGCGTGGTCAGTGGGCTTCCAAGGACACTATAGCTCGGTGGATACGTTCGGCTATCCTGGAGGTGTACCGGCTCAAGGGCGAGCCTTGTCCGGTTAAGGTTCGAGCTCATTCCACGAGAGCTGTTGGTTCGTCGTGGGCTTTTCATCAGGGGGCCTCGGCAACGCAGCTCTGCCGGGCGGCTACCTGGCGCTCCGTTCACACTTTTTCTAAATTTTATAAAGTGGACGTGAGTGCTTCCGCCGATGCGGCCTTGGGACGCAGGGTCCTGCAGGCGGCGGTGGTTTAGGTTATCTCTTTATCTAGCTTTAGCGCTTGTTGCGCGCTTGCCTTAAGTTGTTGGGGTGTTGGCGATTCTGCCACTGTTTCCCACCCTTGAGTTCTGGACTGCTTTGGGACGTCCCACTAGTAATGGATCTGTGTCTCCCTTCCTTCCCTTCTGTTGCTGAAAGACGGATTTTGGTAAGACCTTACCTGTAAAATCCTTTTCAGCGAAGGAAGGAAGGGAGACACAGCACCCGCCCATGGCAGAAGTATATTATTGTTTTCCAGATGTGGCGCGACTCCTCTCTGATGGCGGTCATCTGGGCTTGGGGTCGGCGCGCTAGGGCTCTGTTCCAGCATTGCCAGCTCATCGCAGTTGTCAGGTCCAGTGAGTAGTGCCTGGGACTGTGTGTGTTTTCTGTTATATGCATAACCTGTTCTCTCGCATTTCTGAATTTTCGGAAGGGGTTCTGTTGTTCCGCTGGTGTTGCCTGCTCTTCCTTAGCCTTTAGCACATAAATTGGCCAATTCATGTGTGCCCATCAACCACGGCAAGGTAACCTCCCCCTGATGGGTAACTACTCTGCCTAACATGTCAGAATAAAAAAAAGTAAAAGTCCCATAGTGGGACAAAGAATAAAAGTAAAAAAAAGTATTAAAAAATGAAAAAAAAAATATATATATATATATTTTTTTTTTAAATGTAAAAAAAAAAATAATCTACCAAAAATGTGCCCATCAATAAATATTATTATGAAAAAACAACAACAAAACAATAAAAGTACACACATTTGGTATTGCTGCGTCCGGAACGACCTGACCTATAAAACTGTCCCACTAATTAACCCCTTTAGTGAACATGTTAAAAAAAATAAATAAAAAACCAAGCAAAAAACAATGCTTTATCATTATACCACCAAACAAAAAATGGAATAACACGCGATCAAAATGACTAATATAAATAAAAATGCTACCTCTGAAAAAGTCATCTTGTCCCGCAAAAAACAAGCTGCCATACAGCTCCATCAGCCGTAAAATAAAAAAGTTATAGCTCTCAGAATAAAGCGATGCAAAAAAATAATTTTTTCTATAAAATAGCTTTTATTGTGTAACAGCGCCAAAACATAGAAAAACTATATAAATGTGATACCGCTGTAAACTAAAATAAAGTTACCTTATCAATCTTACCACACGCGGAACAGAATAATAAAAAAAAAAAAACAATTCCTGAATTGTAGGTTTTTGTTATTCTGCCACCCAAAAATCAGAATAGAAAGCGATCAAAAAATGTCACGTGCCTGAAAATGGCACCAATAAAAATGTCAACTCATCCCGCAAAAAAAAAAAGCTGTCACATGACTCTGTCGGCCAAAATATGGAAAAATTATAACTCTCAAAATATGGCGGTGCAAAAACTAGATTTTACAAAAAAAATGCGTCTTTTAGTGTGTGACAGCTGTCAATGATAAAAACCCAATATGAATCTGGTATCGCTGTAATTGCACCGACCCGAAGAATAAAGTCATCTAATCACTTATACTGCATGAGGAACGGCGTAAAAAATAAACTCTAGGATTAGGGTTGGGGTAGGGTAGGGTTGGGGTTGGGATTAGGGTTGGGGTTGGGATTAGGGTTGGGCTAGGGTTAGGGTTGGGGTTAGGGATGGGATTTTTTTCAAAAGTAAAGAAAAAAAAAAAAAAAAGATGACGATATGGCGACTAGTGTTGAGCGCAAGTGCTCGCTACTTGAGTTTGCATCCGGTGCTCGGGTATGCACTGAGTATCGCGAGTGCTCGAGTGACATGCTCGAGTCTCTGCCCCATGTGCTTCGCGGCCAAAAAAACCTTGCGGGTATTCCCTGCCATGCACGAACGATCCCTGCATGTTTTTTTTTTGGGTGTCTAATAACCGTGAAACATGCGGGCAGGGACTCGAGCATGTCACTCGAGCATGCGCGATACATGCTGCATACCTGAGTACCCGATGCAAACTCAAGTAGAAAGCACTTGAAATCAAGACTAATGACAACTTAGTCAATATGATGACCTAATGTTATCAAATTCTGTGTCGTACCTAATGGGTTCAAAATGTTCACTAAACCCCTTGATAAAATCCTTGAGGGGTGTAGTTTCCAAAATGGGGTCACTTGTGGGGGGTTTCCACTATTTAGGCACATCAGGGGCTCTCCAAACGCGACATCGCGTCCGCTCTCGATTCCAGCCAATTTTGCGTTCAAAAAGTCACACAGTGCTCCTTTCCTTCTGAACTCTGCCGTGCGCCCAAACACTGTATTTTCCCCACATATGGAGTATTGGCGTACTCAGGAGAAATTGCACAAAAGTTTTTGGGGTCCATTTTCTCCTCTTACCCTTGTGAAAATAAAAAAATTGGGGCTGAAACATAATTTTTGTGGAAAAAGTTTGATTTTTAATTTTCACAGCTCCATGTTATAAACTTCTGTAAAAATGGTGTCACTTGTGGGGGGTTTCCACTGTTTAGGCACATCAGGGGCACATCCGCTAATTATTCAAGCAAATTTTACATTTAAAAAGTCAAATGGCGCTCCTTCCCTTCCGAACCCAACCGTATGCCCAAGCAGTGGTTTTCCCCCACATATGCGGTATCGGCTTACTCAGGAGAGATTGCACAATGCATGGTGCAATTTCTCCTGTTACCCTTATGAAAATGCAAAACTGTGGGCAGAAAAACATTTTTGTGGGAAAAATGTGAACATTTTATTTTCACGGCTCCATGTTATAAACTTTTTTTCACAAATAAACGCAAGTGATATCAAAGAAATATTACCACAATCTTGAAGTACAATATGTCACGTAAAAACATTCTCAGAATCAGGGGGATCCGTTGAAGCGTTCCAGAGTAATTACCTCATAAATTCACAGTGGTCAGAATTGTAAAAATTGGCCTGGTCATTAATGTGCAAACCACCCTGGGGGGTAAAGGGGTTAATGAGCAATGTAACCGCCATGGTAGCTCCCAGAGAGATAACCAGAAGACTATTATGACATCTTGGCTTTTCACTGCTGAAGGTCTTCATTGTGAGATATGCAGTGTTCCATCTAAACAAGCTTTTTTTTCTGGAATCAGCCATTTTGAATTAATCCTGACCTGGGTAACATGTCTTTATTAAGCATGGCATTTTGCAGTCTTCAAGAAGGAAATCATATTTAAAAAAAACATAAGTACTGTGCATAACTGTGGCACTTAATAAGCAATGTGTAACGGTCATGTCCACTCCCAGAGAGATCAACAGAAACCCATAATGACATCTTGGCTTTTCACTGCTGAAGGTCTGCAATGTTAAACATACAGTGTTCCAACTAATTAAGCTTTTTTTCTGGTGGCTGCCATTTTTAAATTAATCCTTGCATGGGTAACATGCTCTCATTAACTATTGCACCTTGCTGCAGTCTTTAAGAAAGAAAACCTACTTAAAAAACAAAGGTACTATGAATGGCTGTATCACTTAATAAGCAACATTTTCATTGGCTGTAAGCCATAATCATCAACATTAAAAGAAATAAACACTTGAAATAGATCACTCTGTTTGTAATGACTCTATATAATAGGAGTTTCACTTTTTATATTGAAGAACTGAAATAAATTAACTTTTTGATGATATTTTAATTTTGTGAGATGCACCTGTAACTGTCATGGCAGCTCCCAGATTGAAAAACAGAAGCCCAATATGACATCATGGCTTTTGACTGCTGAAAGACTGCATTGTGACACGTTCAGTGTTCCATCTAAACAAGCTTTTTTCTGGAGGCTGCCATTTTTAAATGAATCATTGCATGAATAGCATGCTCTTATTAACGATGGCATCTTTCAGTCTTTAAGTAACCACTTAACAAACAAAAGTACTATGCAGGACTGTGTTACTTAATAAGGAATGTAACATGGCAGCTCCCAGAGAAATAAACAGAAGCCCATTATGACATCACAGCTTTTTACTGCGTATGGTCTCCATTGTGAACCGTGCTGTGTTTTATCTAAACAAGCTTTTTTTTCTGGAGGTTGCCATTTTGAATTAATCCTCCCTGGGTAACATGTCCTCATTAACCATGGCATCTTGCAGTCTTTAACCCCTTAAGCCCCGTGGGTGGTTTGCACGTTAATGACCGGGCCAATTTTTACAATTCTGACCACTGTCACTTTATGAGGTAATTACTCTGGAACGCTTCAACGGATCCCCCTGATTCTGAGATTGTTTTTTCGTGACATATTGTACTTCATGATTGTGGAAAAATTTCTTCGATATCACTTGCGTTTATTTGTGAAAAAAATGGAAATTTGGTGAAAATTTTGAAAATTTTGCAATTTTCAAAATTTTAATTTTTAAGCCCTGAAATCGGAGCGATATGTCACACAAAAGAGTTAATAAATAACATTTCCCACATGTCTACTTTACATCAGCACAATTTTGGAACCAAAATTTTTTTTTGTTAGGGAGCTATAAGGGTTAAAAGTTGACCAGCGATTTCTCATTTTTCCAACAAAATTTACAAAACCATTTTTTTAGGGACCACATCACATTTGAAGTCACTTGGAGAGGTCTTTTTGACAGAAAATACCCAAAAGTGACACCATTCTAAAAACTGCACCCCTCAAGGTGCTCAAAACCACATTCAAGAACTTTATTAACCCTTCAGGTGCTTCACAGGAATTTTTTGAATGTGGAAGAAAAAAATGAACATTTAACTTTTTTCACAAAAATGTTACTTTAGACCCAATTTTTTTTATTTTCACAGGGGTAACAAGAAAAAATAGACACCAAAATTTGTTGTGCAATTTCCCCTGGGCACGCAGATACCCAATATTTGGGGAAAAAACACTGTTTGGGCGCACGGCAGGGCTCGGAAGGGAAGGAGCGCCATTTGACTTTTTGATTGTAAAATTTGCTTGAATAATTAGCGGACGCCATGTTGTGTTTGGAGAGCCCCTGTGTGCCCAAACTTTGGAGCTCCCCCACAAGTGACCCCATTTTGGAAACTAGACCCCCCAAGGCACCTTTCTAGATGCATAGTGAGCACTTGGAACCCCCAGGTGCTTCACAAATTGATTCGTAAAAATGAAAAAGTGAAAAAAAAAACACTTTTTCATTTTTACGAATCAATTTGTGAAGCACCTAGGGGTTCCAAGTGCTCACTATGCATCTAGATAGGTGCCTTGGGGGGTCTAGTTTCCAAAATGGGGTCACTTGTGGGGGAGCTCCAATGTTTGGGCACACAGGGACTCTCTAAATGCAACATGGTATCCGCTAACAAATTGAATGGAAAATCGGCTCAAATTGTTAGCGGACACCACATTGCGTTTGGAGAGCCCCTCTGTGCCCAAACTTTGGAGCTCCCCCACAAGTGACCCCATTTTGGAAACTAGACCCCCCAAAGATTTTATTAAGGTGTATAGTGAACATTTTGAACCCAGAGGTACGGCACAGAATTTGTTTACATTAGGTCATCATATTGAATAAGTTGTCATTATTCTTGAGCGCAAGTGCTCGCTACTTGAGTTTGCATCGGGTACTCAGGTATGCACCATGTACAGCGTGTGCTCGAGTGACATGCTCGAGTCCCTGCTCCGCATGTTTCACGGTTATTAGACACCCAAAAAAAAACATGCGGGGATCACTCGTGCATGGCAGGCAATCCCCGTAAAGTTTTTTGGCCGTGAAGCATATGGGGCAGAGACTCGAGCATGTCACTCAAATATCCACGATACTCAATGCATACCAGAGCACCCGATGCAAACTCAAGTAGCGAGCACTTGCTCTCAACACTAGTCGCCATATCGTCATCTTTTTTTCTTACTTTTGAAAAAAATCACAACCCTAGCCCTAGCACAACCCTAGCCCCAGCACAACCCTAGCCCCAGCACAACCCTAGCCCCAGCACAACCCTAGCCCCAGCACAACCCTAGCTCCAGTACAACCCTAGCCCCAAACCCAGCCCTAACCCTAGCCCAATCCTAACCCAAGAGTTTATTTTTGACGCCGTTCCTTGTGCGGTATAAGTGATTAGACGACTTTATTCTTCGGGTCGGTGTGATTACAGCAATGCCAGAATCATATGGGGTTTTTATGACTGACAGCTGTCACACACTAAAAGACGCATTTTTTGTAAAATCTAGTTTTTGCATCGCCATATTTTAAGAGCTATAATTTTTCCAGATTTTGGCAGACAGTCACGTGACGGCTCGTTTTTTGCGGGATGACTTGACGTTGTTATTGGTGCCATTTTCAGGCACGTGACATTTTTTGATCGCTTTCTATTCCGATTTTTGGGAGGCAGAATAAACAAAAACCAACAATTCAGGAATTGTTTTTTTTTTTTTTTTTATTCTGTTCCGCGTGTGGTAAAATTGATGAGGTAGCTTTATTCTTCGGGTCAGTACGTTTACAGCGGTACCACATTTGTATCATTTTTCTATGTTTTGGCGCTTATACACAATAAAAGCTATTTTATAGAAAAAAATATTTTTTAGCATCGCTTTATTCTGAGAGCTATAACTTTTTTATTTTTCGGCTGATGGAGCTGTATGGCGGCTTGTTTTTTGCGGCACGAGATGACGTTTTCAGCGGTATCATTTTTATTTATATGCGTCTTTTTGATCGCGTGTTATTCCACTTTTTGTTTGGCGGTATGGTGATAAAGCATTGTTTTTTGCTTCGTTTTTTTTTTTTTTTTTTTACCGTGTTCACTGAAGGGGTTAACTAGTGGGACAGTTTTATAGGTCAGGTTGTTCCGGACGCGGCGATACCAAATATGTGTACTTTTATTGGGTTTTTTTTGTTTTTTTTATAATAATATTTATTGATGGGTACATTATATTTTTATTTTTGGTATATTATTTTTTTTATTTTTTTATAATATTTTTGCACATATTTTTTTTTTTTTTTCACTTTCACACAGTTTATACACTTTATTACTTTGTTCCACTCTGGGACTTTCACTTTTTTTTTTTTGATCGCCTGCATGGCACAGGAATGAAGCACCATCCCTATGCCATGAAGGCTGTCAGAAGTGCACAGTGTGAAGATTGCTTGGAGATGCACTGCGCATGCCCAAGCAATCTTCCTGCTCTCTGGTGACCCGGATGTTGTCATGACGACATCGGGTCGTCATGGCAACACCCGGGAAGCCTTTGCAGACTGCGCTGGAAGCCGGAAGAGGAGGTGAGTATCGCCGATCACCTCCCCTTGCCCCCGCAATGCCGCGATCGACTTCGATCGCAGCATCGCGGGGGTTAATGTGCTGGGAGCGGTGCAGGACCGCTCCCTGCACATAGTACCGGGTGTCAGCTGTGACAATCAGCTGACACCCGGCGGCGATCGCGCCCGCACAACTCGTGTGCGCTCGCGATCGCCATGATGTACTAATACGGGTCTGTCTCTTAAGTCCCAGGGCACAGACGCGTATTAGTACGTCAGATGTTATTAAGGGGTTAAGTAGGAAATAATACTTAAAAAAAAAAAAATACTAGTCATGGCTGTGCCATTTAATAAGCAATGTAACGGTCATGGCAGCTCCCAGAGTGATAAACAGAGGCCCATTATGACATCTTGGCTATTCAATTCTGAAGGTCTTCATTGTAGTACGTACAGTGTTCCATCTAAACAACTTTTTTTCTAGAAGCTGCCATTTTGAATTAATCCTGACCTGGGTAACATGTTCTCATTAACTATAGCATCTCGAGTTCTTTAAAAAGGAAACCATATTGTAATGCAGCGGGTTGCTGCATTGCTAGAATGTCCAGGGGGTGTGCTCTAGCTGACCATTTACCTCACCCTCAGGTGACTGATCACGTGACTGTGACATCATCACAGGTCCTGTGTGCACAAAAGGATGTATAAACCCTGGTAGTTTTGAAACAGGGATAGAAAGAGTGGCCTGGAGAGGCCTAGAAAGAGTGGCCTGGAGAGGCCTAGAAAGAGTGGCCTGGTGAAGCCTGGAAGGCAGAGGCTGGATCCCTGGTGTCTGAGATACCAGTAGCCTTGGAGGGCGAGAGGCCTGGTCCCTGTGTGGGACTCCACTAGCCTGGAAGGCAGAGGCTGGATCCCCTGTGTTTGAGATACCAGTAGCCTTGGAAGGTATGTGGCCCGGAGGCCCCATCTGGGAAGCCTTAAAGCCACAGCTGTGGCAGAACCGAGCTGACTGAAGCAGCTACGACCCGGCAAAGGTAAAAACGCTGCTTGATGTGGACACTAATATTGTTACCTTGCTGAAGGCTGTATCTGGAGCCAAGTGGGCATGTCTGTCACTAGAAAGGCTCTGGGATATTATGTGTAACATGTCGGCGAGCCACTGAGATGGACTATGTTATGAGCGGTTTATGAGATGTAATAAACTGCTGTACTGTGAATTACCGGAAAAACGTTGCATGTGTGCTTTGATTGACACGGTGAAGCGAGTGCCCCCAGCGTGATGAATAGCGCTACCTTACCATATTTAAAAAAAACACATAAGTACTATGCATGGCTGTGTCACTTAAGCAATATAACTGTCAAGTCAGCTCCCAGAGACATTACCAGAAGCCCATTATGACATCACGGCTTTTCACTGATGAAGGTTTGCATTGTGACACTTGCAGTGTCCAATCTAAACGAGCTTTTATTCTGGAAGATGGCATTTTTAATTTAATCCTTGCATAGGTAACATGCTCTCATTAAATATGGTATCTTGCAGTCTTTAAGAAAGAAATCCTACTTAAAAAATAAAAGTACTATGCATGGCTGTGTCACTTAAAGGGAACCTGTCATGTCCTGTGTTGTATCTAAACTGCTCCCATTGCGTTGTTAGTGATGCAATGTACATCACCGACACGCTTTTTTTTTAAATTAAAATCAGTGGTAATATAATGTGTAAAAACCACTTTATATGTTTATATCATACCTGCTCGTTTAGTCATAGGGGTGTGATTCCTCACATTTAGTCAGGGTTAGGCTGCCCACGCCATTTAAATTCTTCTCTCGGCTTGCGGCGACGTCACTATGCCACGCTTGCGCAGTATGTCATGGCCAGCAAAACTTGTAGCTCTGGGAGCCGCACATGTGCTGTGAATTAAACCAAAAAAGGACAGAGAGGACAGAGGCCTATGGTCTATAATAATTAACAATTAAGCTCAGAACAAGTTATCACAGTGTCAAGAGATTACTCATGGGTTCAGGTAAAACTCAAAGAGAAAAAAGAAGAACCAAAGGACACTCCTGTCCAAAGAAAAACCGCGGGATCGGTTTGAATATCAAGATAAATTTATTAAAGCAAGATAATAGTACATACACAAAATCCACAAATGGTGAGAGAAAATGTGCTGCTAAAGTATAAACAGCAGAAGTATACAGTAAAAGCTCATGAAAACCCACGGAATTTCCTGCCCTAAGTCAAGATAGACAAAAATCCACCCCCTCACATCATAAACATGTATGACCGCCTATGGAGTAACAGTAACTAATGAGATAGATGCAGATCAGAGTAAATTTAACAGAGGCCGCAGGTGTAATGCGGCATGATATAATGGATCAGATGCGTACTGTACCTGAGGACATATCAGCGTCGTGGGGAGAGAGCAGGGGATCCACACAAGCGCCTCAATGTCCTGTGTTGTATCTAAACTGCTCCCATTGCGTTGTTAGTGATGCAATGTACATCACCGACACGCTTTTTTTTTAAATTAAAATCAGTGGTAATATAATGTGTAAAAACCACTTTATATGTTTATATCATACCTGCTCGTTTAGTCATAGGGGTGTGATTCCTCACATTTAGTCAGGGTTAGGCTGCCCACGCCATTTAAATTCTTCTCTCGGCTTGCGGCGACGTCACTATGCCACGCTTGCGCAGTATGTCATGGCCAGCAAAACTTGTAGCTCTGGGAGCCGCACATGTGCTGTGAAGCTGTGTAGTTCCCAGCTTCACTGTGTGCAGCCGGTGCTGTAATGTAACTGTCATGGCAGCTCTCAGAGAGATAAACAGAAGGCTATTATGACTAGAGATGAGCGAACATGTTCGGAAAACATTTGTTTTTTTCAAATTTGGCATGAACATTGCACATTCGGATTCGTGATTGGACACCCGAGCGCAAATGATCTCGTTTCCACTAATGTATTTTTTAGGACTTTGGCTAGGATAGTGGTACTGTATGATGAGCGGTGGGGGACGTGTTTCATGAGGGGAGGGGGTAGGGAGAGGTCAGAGTGGCGGCGAACTGTTAATCTTATTTATTTTTTCTTTCTTAAAGGGAATCTGTCACCACTTTGGAGTTATCACACCTCTACTATGGCCTTACAGGGTAGAGAAAAGTAAATCTATACATACCTGTATGGCGCATAGTAGAGGTTTGATTGCAGAGAAAAGCGCTTTAATCAATTCTATTTTGTACAGACTTGGCGTCCGAGGGACACCAAGCAATCCCCGCCTATGTGCTTATTATTCCCCCCAAATCCCCACCTATATGCTTAATTATCATACCCCCCCCTCCCCTGCACGTTACAGGGCCCTGTGACGTGCACTGTGCTCCCTGACTTTGCGGGCATGCGCAAAGCGCATACGGGGGGGATTTGGGGGGAATATTAAACACATAGGCAGGGATTGCTTGGCGTCCCCTGGCCAAGCCTGTACAAAATAGAATTGATTAAAGCGCTTTTCTCTGCAATCAGACCTCTACTATGGGCCTTACAGGTATGTATAGATTTACTTTTCTATACCCTGTATGGCCATAGTAGAGGTCTGATAACTCCAAAGTGGTGACAGATTCCCTTTAACTTTGGCTACCGGAATCTCCACAGACTATCAGGGTGCAGGAACCACCCACAACATCCAGACATAAGGGCTTGTGTCATTGGCTGCTGAAGTCACATGTCCCTCTCCATATAAAGAGCGGACATGCTGTTTTAGTGCCATTTTGTCAGTGTAACAGCGCAAAGAGGCTGCTCCTGGATACTGAGAGATTTAGTTAGCTAGGCGGTTGCTTGTAAGTCAGATAGTTTAGATCAGGGGTCCTCAAACTACGGCCCGCGGGCCACATGCGGCCCGCGGAGGACTTTTATCCGGCCTGCCGGGCTATGTGCAGAGGAGAGGAGAGCGGTGTCAGCGCCCGCCCTTCTCCCCCGCTTGCTCAGGGCCCCGGCAGGCGGATACTTACCACTCCCCGTGCCTCTGCAGATAAGCTGTCTTCCTGCTCTGCGCTTCCTGTGACGTCTCAGGTCAGAGGGTGCGGTGACGTCTTTACACCGCGCCCTCCCGAGTGCCGTCACAGGCAGCGCAGAACGGGACGACGCCGTCGCGACGCTGGAGTCCAGACCAGAGTAGAGCAGCGGCAGCAACTGAGAAGTGAGGTGAGTATTGGATTTTTTTTTTTTTTTTTAATGTATGGAGGCATAGGTCATTATATGGGGGGGGTGACATCCAGCAAGGGGCATAATATGGGGGGGTGACATCCTGCATGGGGCATGATATGGTGGGTGACATCCTGCATGGGGCATTATATGGGGGGGTGACATGCTGCATGTGGCATTATATGGGGGGGTGACATGCTGCATGGGGCATTATATGGGGGGGTGACATGCTGCATGGGGCATTATATGGGGGGTGACATGCTGCATGGGGGGTGACATGCTGCATGGGGCATTATATGGGGGGGTGACATGCTGCATGGGGCATTATATGGGGGGTGACATCCTGCATGGGGCATTATATGGGGGGGAAAGGGACATCCTGCATGGGGCATTATATGGTGGGAAAGGGACATCCTGCATGGGGCATAATATGGGGGGGTGACATGCTGCATGGGGCATAATATGGGGGGGTGACATGCTGCATGGGGCATTATATGGGGGGGGTGACATGCTGCATTTGGCATTATATGGGGGGGGTGACATGCTGCATGGGGCATTATATGGGGGGTGGCATCCAGCATGGGGCATTATAAGGGGGGGGGGGGACAGCCTGCATGGGGCATTATAAGGGGTGGAACAGCCTGCATATGGCATTATAAGGGGGAAACAGCCTGCCTATTGCGAACATTTACCTGCCCATTGAGGACTTATGCTGCCTATTGGGGATATTTACCTGCCTATTGGGGACATTCACCTGCCTATTGGGGACATTTACCTGCCTATTGGGGACCTATGCTGCCTATTGGGTACATTTACCTGCCTATTGGGGATATTTACCTGCCTATTGGGGATATTTACCTGCCTATTGAGGACCTACAGTGCCTACAAGTAGTATTCAACCCCCTGCAGATTTAGCTGGTTGACACATGCGGAATTAACTTGGCATTGTGACATTTGTACTGTAGATCAGCCTGGAAGTGGGAAATGCACTGCAGCAAATTTTTTTTTTTTTTTTAAAAGTTAATTCAGCGTGTCATTTATTATTCAACCCCTCAAACCACAAGAATTCTGTTTGGTCCCCCTAAAGTATTAAGAAGTAGTTCAGGCACCAAGAATAATGAGCTTCACATGTGTGGAATAAAGATCTCTTTTGCCAGCCTTTTCTGACTATTTAAGACCCTCCCCAAACTTGTGAACAGCACTCAGACATGGTCAACATGGGAAAGACAAAGGAGCATTCCAAGGCCATCAGAGACAAGATCGTGAAGGGTCACAAGGCTGGCAAGGGGTACAAAACCCTTTCCACGGAGTTGGGCCTACCTGTCTCCACTGTTGGGAGCATCATCCGTAAGTGGAAGGCTTATGGAACTACTGTTAGCCTTCCACGGCCTGGACAGCCTTTGAAAGTGTCCTCCCGTGCCGAGGCCAGGCTTGTCCGAAGAGTCAAGGCTAACCCAAGGACAACAAGGAAGGAGCTCCGGGAAGATCTCATGGCAGTGGGGACATTGGTTTCAGTCAATACCATAAGTAACGTACTCCACCGCAATGGTCTCCGTTCCAGACGAGCCTGTATGGTACCTTTACTTTCAAAGCGTCATGTCAAGGCTCGTCTACAGTTTGCTCATGATCACTTGGAGGACTCTGAGACAGACTGGTTCAAGGTTCTATGGTCTGATGAGACCAAGATCGAGATCTTTGGTGCCAACCACACACGTGACGTTTGGAGACTGGATGGCACTGCATACGACCCCAAGAATACCATCCCTACAGTCAAGCATGGTGGTGGCAGCATCATGCTGTGGGGCTGTTTCTCAGCCAAGGGGCCTGGCCATCTGGTCCGCATCCATGGGAAGATGGATAGCACGGCCTACCTGGAGATTTTGGCCAAGAACCTCCACTCCTCCATCAAGGATCTTAAGATGGGTCGTAATTTCATCTTCCAACAAGACAACGACCCAAAGCACACAGCCAAGAAAACCAAGGCCTGGTTCAAGAGAGAAAAAGTCAAGGTGTTGGAGTGGCCTAGTCAGTCTCCTGACCTTAACCCAATTGAAAACTTGTGGAAGGAGCTCAAGAATAAAGTCCACATGAGACACCCAAAGAACCTAGATAACTTGGAGACGATCTGCATGGAGGAGTGGGCCAAGATAACTCCACAGACCTGTGCCGGCCTGATCAGGTCTTATAAAAGACGATTATTAGCTGTAATTGCAAACAAGGGTTATTCCACAAAATATTAAACATAGGGGTTGTATAATAATTGACCCACACTTTTATGTTTAAAATTTAATAAAATTCAACTGAGCAACATAACTTTTTGGTTTGTAAGATTTATGCTTCTGTTCATAAAACCTACTCTCGTTTGCAGTTTGAAGGCTCTAACTTATTTGCATCTTATCAAACCAGCTAAATCTGCAGGGGGTTGAATACTACTTGTAGGCACTGTATGCTGCCTATTGGGGACATTTACCTGCCTATTGAGGACCTATGCTGCCTACTGGGTACAGTTACCTACCTATTGAAATACCGGTTGATTTAACTTTACTTGTTCTTCATTTTAAATATTGTATTTGTTCCTGTATTGTTTTTTTTAACTACAAAATAAGATATTTGCAGTGTGCATAGGAATTTGTTCATAGTTTTTTTTAAAAACTATATTCTAGCCCTCCAATGGCCTGAGGGTCCGTGAACTGGCCCCCTGTTTAAAAAGTTTGAGGACCCCTGGTTTAGATAGATAGGATCCTGTGTGGCTGTGAAATCGACCTTCCAGCAGATCAATCATTTTTGCTGTCAGTGAGGTCCAGACTGAGACACCAGGCCACATTTCAGCATAGAACTCTGTTGTGCTGATATTGTGCTCCATGCAGGCGTACACCTTTGAAACTTGAATTTTTTTCTGTTCCTTCTGTGCTACATAAAGCAGGCGGAGTTTTGCGGGGAAGGGCGTGATCGTGTTGGTGCACAGCCAGCAGAATCATCATCATTTACATCACAAAAGTGGCACTAATGGCAACAGAATCTCCCCCACATTTGTCATAATTTCTCACTTCTCTGTTGTAAATTATGATAACCCTGACTGGTGCGCTCATTTACGCCTCTCCCCGTGAAGCTCCGCGCACTCTTAACAATGTCGGGGGTCCGGCCGAGACTGGTGAACATATGGGAAAAGTCACATTCTGGCAAAACTGAACGCTCAGCTGTGAATGTAATGTTTTATATTACAATAAATTATTAGAAAAACACACACATTATATATATACATATATATATATACACTGCTCAAAAAAATAAAGGGAATGCTCAAATAACACATCCTAGATCTGAATGAATTAAATATTCTCATTGAACACTTTGTTCTGTACAAAGTTGAATGTGCTGACAACAAAATCACACAAAAATCATCAATGGAAATCAAATTTATTAACCAATGGAGGCCTGGATTTGGAGTCACCCCCAAAATTAAAGTGGAAAAACATACTACAGGCTGATCCAACTTTGATGTAATGTCCTTAAAACAAGTCAAAATGAGTCTCAGTATTGTGTGTGGCCTCCACGTGCCTATATTACCTCCCTACAATGCCTGGGCATGCTCCTGATGAGGTTGCGGTTGGTCTCCTGTGGGATCTCCTCCCAGACCTGGACTAAAGCATCCACCAACTCCTGGACAGTCTGTGGTGCAACGTGAAGTTGGTGGATGGAGCGAGACATGATGTCCCAGATGTGCTCAATCGGATTCAGGTCTGGGGAACAGGAGGGCCAGTCCATAGCTTCAATGCTTTCATCTTGCAGGAACTGCTGACACACTCCAGCCACATGAGGTCTGGCATTGTCCTGCACTAGGAGGAACCCAGGGCCATCCGCACCAGCATATGGTCTCACAAGGGGTCTGAGGATCTCATCTCGGTACCTAATCGCAATCAGGCTACCGTTGGCAAGCACATGGAGGGCTGTGCGGCCCTCCAAAGAAATGCCACCCCACACCATTACTGACCCACTGCCAAACCGATCATGCTGAAGGATGTTGCAGGCAGCAGATTGTTCTCCACAGCATCTCCAGACTCTGTCATGTCTGTCACATGTGCTCAGTGTGAACCTGCTTTCATCTGTGAAGGGAACAGGGCGCCAGTGGCGACTTTGCCAATCCTGTTCTGTGGCAAATGCCAAGCGTCCTACACTGTGTTGGGCTGTGAGCACAACCCCCATCTGTGGACGTCAGGCCATCATACCACCCTCGTGGAGTCGGTTTCTAACCGTTTGTGCAGACACATGCACATTTTTGCGGTGGCACCCCCGGCAGTCTTTTAAAAGCCTAACAAGTTCCCAAAACGATAGTGACAGTGCTCAAATGACATGGGAACAGCATGGGGATCGCCCCAAGAAGCATTTCTGACCCCCAGGTCACTGCTGTCAACAACGTGGTCAGAGGTATTAAGCCACTTTTACGGGCTCACAATAAAACGTTCAAAAACTAAAGTGAAACTTTTTTCCTGTGAAATATGTTAAGGAACATCCTTTCCAGGGAAAAGACTTGTGTATAAGTTAAAATAAATGACCAAAAACAAAAATACTCCTCCACACCTTTGGCTATGTTCACAAGTAGCATTTTTTATGCGTTTTTGCACTTTTGTATTGCTTTCAACTATGACAAATGCATTCACCGGGAAATGTCATTTTAACATTTTACAACCTTATCTGGCCATGTGCTGTGTGACACATGCATAAAGTGCTGAAAAGACATGGGAACAGCATGGGGAAGACCCCTGGAAGCATATCTGACTCCCAGGTCACTGTCTAAAAGTGTGCCCATCATAAGTGATCCTTGCCGCATCAGAAGATGCAGACTTGCAACTATCCCCATGCAAGTTCTAGTCCCAGGGCAGTGTTCAATTGTACCTCCCCCATTCCTTGCAATGCAAGCGCAAGTATGCAGCCTGCCACCCACCCACCCCCAGGCTGCAATACCATACTGCTTGCTTGCTTGAACTTGAAATTGGGCCTTTTAGGCATGTGGAGGCGGAATCTGGCCACCACGTCATGGCTGTGTTGGCAGCCTGGAATCCATACTCAGTCCCCAGCTGCCCGGCGGCCGGGTGTCCATACTCGGTCCCCAGCCGCCCCGCGGCCGGGTGTCCACACACGGTCCCCAGCCGCCTGGGGGCAGCCGGGTGTCCATAAACGGTCCCCAGCCGCCCCTATTTCTCCTTGGAACATCCCCCCACACACTTTTCTTAGCCCGCCCTGCTTTAGGCAGCATTGGACGAGCCCACCAGAGAACCAGACTCCTCCGGTGGGCCCTGACTTCTCCATCGGTGGAGTTGAGAGTGCCAAGGTGAGGAGCATGATGATGATGACAGAAGTTAGCATCTGCTATGTTTTCTTTTAATGCAAGTGTAAGTGTGCAGACTGCCACCCACCCACCCCCAGACTGCAATTCCATACTGCTAGCTTGCACTTGAAACGGGGCCTTTTAGTTTGGAGGAGGCCGAAGCTGGCCACTACCTCATGGCTGCTTCGGCAGCGAGGTATCCATACTCAGTCCCTAGCCGCCCCTATTTGTCCTGGTGTGCCTTATACATAAGATTAAGCGCGTATACCAAAACATTACCTGTGCCCTCCCCAGTGCATTTAGTGGGAAGGAGAGCCTATTCCGCTGTAGTGTGTGCATGCCAAACCCCTGTTCATGGTACATGCGAAGATGCCTCCCACCTTGCACCTGTCGTTGCAGACTTGCAACTATCCCCATTCAAGTCCTTGTCCCAGGGCAGTGTTCAATTGTACCTCTCCCATTCCTTGCAATGCAAGCGCAAGTATGCAGCCTGCCACCCACCCACCCCCAGGCTGCAATACCATACTGCTTGCTTGCTTGCACTTTAAATTGGGCCTTTTAGGCATGTGGAGGCGGAATCTGGCCACCACGCCATGGCTGTGTCGGCGGCCTGGTATCCATACTCAGTCCCCAGCCGCCTGGAGGCCGGGTGTCCCCGCTTGCTCCCCAGCCTCCAGGGGGTGGCCGGGTGTCCATAATCGGTCCCCAGCCACCCCTATTTGTCCCGGTAACCTTTCCCACACTTTTGTTAGCCTGGCCTGCTTTAGGGCAGCATTGGCCGAGCCCACCGGACTATCAGACTCCTCCGGTGGGCCCTGGCTTCTCCATCAGGGGAGTTGAGAGTGCCAAGGTGAGGAGCATGATGAGGATGATAGAAGTTAGCATCTGCTTTGTTTTGTTGCAATGCAAGCGCATGTATGTAGTAGCAGCTAGGCCTGAGGTGGTCAGCGTTTTGGCGCATATCCTACCTCCTCCGAGGATTGCTGGATGTTTTCCTGCTACTATCCAAGTTCTATGACTCCCGTTAAAACAAAGCTTCAGGTGATAAATGATGGATGAGGTAGTGGCAAAGGAGAAAGAGCAGGAGGAACAGGGACCATTCACATCAATATCAGGCCAGTCAACCAGATGTCTTGTAAGATATGTTTCTGTAACAAAAGGAGCGGTTCGGCTACACAGTTATAGAGCATACAGTGAGTGCAATGCCTACCAAAAATTTCGAGGCACTCCAATGCCCCTTGGAAATGACATGGAGGTCAGAGGGCGTTAACTAAACCTTTTTTTCCATTTATAGCAACTGGGTCTCCTGTGCACTGTTGGCCTAAGCAGTGAATGGAAGGCTTTCCAAAAATTATGAGGAACTGCAATGCCCCTTACAAGAGCCATGTGTGGCACCCCAGGGGTCTGGTCACCACAGTAATAGAGATATTACGTCAGAGAGCAAGTGGGAGGTTTCCTGGTCAGGATCCCTTAAACATGCAACATCCTCCTGCCCCAGTCCTGGGAGGGGAGAATTCTGCCCTTATAAACTGGATCTGGGGCGGGGTTGAGTGAGTCAGAGAACAGAGAACAGTCAGAGTCAGAGTGAGAGCAAGGGAAAGTAACAGCAAGGAGCTCTGTAGGAGCTAGGAGCTAAAGACCAGGGTCTGGAAGCTGAGCAGAGCTCGCCCTGGCAGAAGACAATAGGAACCGGACACAGGAGTCCGAGGCTGTGAGGACTTATATATCCAGCAGCAGAAACAAGCCGGCAGGGGATTTCAGGTCCTCTGGCCATAGAAGCCCGGAGGCTCAGTCACAAGCAAGGGACCAGCACCGCCGTCGTGGAGCGGAGGCTAACAGAAGGCCCCAAGTCACCAGCCATACGGGTGAGCACTACACGGTACACTCAGGGACGTGGGCTACTTCTACCCGCTTACAGCAAGGTAGCCAGGAAGAGTGCAGACAGACGGGGAGGCCTACAACTCCATCTGGCCAGGGGAACTCCTGCTTGCCCACAGACTGACCAGGCCTCTTATGCTAGCCAGTACTCCCGGGAGGGTCTACCTTATAATCATCAGTAAAGACCCTGAACTGCACTGCAAAGACTCTGAGTCGTTCCTGCTGCGCTCGTGCACCATCACCCCCATCATCCACACTCACTGCCCTGAGGCTATACTCCTCCCATGGGAAGATATCCCATTCTCTGCTGCGCACACAACACCAGCCTCATAGGTCTGCCTCGCAGCGGTGGTACTCCCTGACCGCAATCCACGGGTGGCGCAGTCGGACAATTAACCTCAAAACCTAAGAAAGACTGCCACTGGTTTGTCCAGCCTGAGCCACGGGACTGGGTCACCGCCACGGAGACTACAGACCCCAGAGACCCGGCACCGGGTATCCCACACACGTGTACACACGGCCCAGGGGGCGCGTCACATGCAGTACAGCATATTACAAACATAAGTCCCATTATTGGGGAGTGGGTGTCCCATAGTATTTGCTTATGCCTTGCAAGCAAAAGCTGCCAAAAATTAGGACGGAGCAACTTGCAATGCCCCTTACAAGAGCCATGCAGTACAGCATATTACAAACATAAGTCCCATTATTGGGGAGTGGGTCTCCCATAGTATTTGCTTATGCTTTCCAAGCAAAAGCTGCCAAAAATTAGGACGGAGCAACTTGCAATGCCCCTTACAAGAGCCATGCAGTACAGCATATTACAAACATAAGTCCCATTATTGGGGAGTGGGTGTCCCATAGTATTTGCTTATGCTTTCCAAGCAAAAGCTGCCAAAAATTAGGACGGAGCAACTTGCAATGCCCCTTACAAGAGCCATGCAGTACAGCATATTACAAACATAAGTCCCATTATTGGGGAGTGGGTGTCCCATGGTATTTGCTTATGCTTTCCAAGCAAAAGCTGCCAAAAATTAGGACGGAGCAACTTGCAATGCCCCTTACAAGAGCCATGCAGTACAGCATATTACAAACATAAGTCCCATTATTGGGAAGTGGGTGTCCCATAGTATTTGCTTATGCCTTGCAAGCAAAAGCTGCCAAAAATAAGGACGAAGGAACTTGCAATGCTGGCACCCTGGTGGTATAGTGGTGGTGGAGGCTGAGGATAAGAAGATAAAACAGCCGAAACGAGGAAGCGTATACCCATGTGTGGGTATGAAGCGGTGCATGTGAATACACCTCCCGAAATAACACAGTGGATTTGACTTTTTGTTACTCTGCTGTCATTTGGTGGTGATGAGAAGTCTGGCCCAATCCAGCCCTTGTTCATTTTGATAAGGGTCAGCTTGTCAGCATTGTCAGTTGACAGGCGAGTGCGCTTATCAGTTATAATTCCCCAAGCGGCACTAAAAACACGCTCCGATAACACGCTAGCGGTAGGGCAGGCCAGGACCTCCAAGGCGTACAGAGCGAGTTCATTCCAAGTGTCCAGCTTGGATACCCAATAATTAAAAGGCACAGAGGAATCACGGAGGACGCTGGTACGGTCGGCAAGGTACTCCCTCACCATCTTTTGAAACTTTCCACTCCTTGTGAGAGTACCCCGCGCCTCAGGGCCTGTAAGCTGGGCGGGTGTCAGAAAACTGTCCCAGAACGTTGACAGTGTTCCCCTGCCTCTGCTGGATTGGAGTTGCATCTCTCTCGCCTGTACGCCTTGGTTGGGCAACGAACTGTGACCTCTGCCGCTAGCGTGTTCAGATGGGAATTTTTTTAAGAGTTCTGCAGCAAGGGCCTTCTGGTACTGCCCCATTTTTGTAGACCTCTCCACCTCAGGAATAAGAGAGTGAAAGTTCTCCTTGTAGCGGGGGTCTACAAGTGTCACCAACCAGTAATGACTGTCACCCAACATTTTGACAACGCGAGGGTCACGGTTAAGGCAGCATAACATAAAGTCAGCCATGCGTGCCAGACTGGTAACGGGCAAGATTTCCGTGTCCTCACCAAGATGACGACTGACCATGCTCTCCTCCTCCTCCTCCTCGCCCCTGTCCTCAGGCCACCCACACTGAACCGACGGTATGACACTTGTACAGGCACTACCGTCTACAACGCATTATAGCAGCTCCTGTTCTTCCTCCTCCTCTCCCTCATTGTCCCCCAATGCACGTTGGGATGAGATGAGGCTGGGCTGTGTGTAATCGCCTGCTACGGCTTCTTGATCCATCTCATCATACTCTGGCTGCAATGCCTCCTCTTTAATTCTCTGCAGAGAGCGTTGCAAAAGACAGACAAGTGAGATGCTGACACTAATGATGGCGTCACTCACCATCTTGGTGGCCTCCTCAAAGTTTGTCAGGATGGTACATATGTCAGACATCCAGGTCCACTCCTGAGGTCTTATGTGTGGAGTCTGACCTGAATATCGACGGCCTTGTTGCAGCTGGTACTCCACAACTGCTCTCTTCTGCTCACAAATCCTTTGCAACATGTGGAGGGTAGAGTTCCAACGTGTGGGGACATCACACACCAGTCGGTGTGCCGGAAGCTGCAAACGCTGCTGCAACACAGCAAGGGTGGCAGAAGCTGTAGCCGACTTGCGAAAATGAGCTGACAGGCGGCGTACTTTCACGAGCAGATCTGGCAACTCGGGGTACGATTTAAGAAACCGCTGAACCACGAGGTTAAGCACATGAGCCAGGCATGGTACGTGTGTGATCTCACCTCGCCTCAGAGCCGCCACCAGGTTACGGCCATTGTCACACACGACCATGCCGGGATGTAGGTTCAGCGGTCTCAGCCACAGATCTGCCTGCTCTTTCACAGCTGTCCACAACTCACAAGCAGTGTGAGGTTTATCACCTAAGCTTATGAGTTTCAGCACAGCCTGTTGCCGCTTGGCGGAGGCAGTACTGCAATGCTTCCAGCTTGTAACTGATGTGGTGATATCTGAGATGGAGGCTGAACATGAGGAGGAGGAGGAGGATGCGCAGGAGCTGTACACTGTGGGGGCAACTCTGACTGACATAGGGCCCGCAATCCTCGGTGTGGGGAGGATGTGTTCCGTCCCAAGGTCCGACTGGGTCCCGGCTTCCACTATGTTTACCCAATGTGCTGTCAGAGAGATGTACCGTCCCTGGCCACAAGCACTTGTCCACGTGTCCGTTGTCAGGTGGACTCTCCCAGTAACTGCGTTGTTGAGGGCACGGCAGATGCTTTGGGACACGTGCTTGTGTAGTGCGGGGATGGCACACCGGGCAAAATAGTGTCGGCTGGGAACCGAGGGACGGCCACCGCCATAAGATTGCGGAAGGATTCCGTCTCCACCAGCCTAAAAGGCAGCATTTTCAACGCAAGCAGTCGTGAAATGTGCGAATTTAGGACTGTGGCCTGTGGGGCATTAGCTGCGAATTTCCGCTTTCGTTCAAAGGTCTGGGATATGGACAATTGAACGCTGCGGTGGGACGTGGACATTGATGCTGTTTCTTGAGAAACTGCCATAACAAGTGAAGACTGAGAGGAGGGAGCATCTTTACATGCAGTATGGACAGGGGATTGCCTTGCACACACAACAGGGGGTTCTATTGCACGCACAACAGTGGAAGAAGCAGTGGTGACACCCGCTGACACTGGTCGTGGACCCTGGGTTTCGCCCCACAAAGTCGGGTGCTTTGCTGCCATGTGCCTGATCATGCTGGTGGTGGTCAGGCTGGTAGTTTTGTCACCCCTGCTGATGCTGGCATGGCAGGTGGAACATATGGCCTTTTTGGGGTTATCAGCAGAGTCTTTAAAAAAATTCCAGACTCTGGAAGACCTACCGCTTGTACTGGCAACGTCCCTCGTGTTGGTGTTACGGGGAACGGTTGCCTGCCTTCTGTCTGCGGCCACCACACTGCTTCTTCCTGCCTGTTGGGGTACTCTGCCTCCCTCCCCCTGTGTGCTGCTGGCCTCACTCTGCATGTCCTCCTTCCACGTTGGGTCAGTTACTAGATCATCCACCACCTCCTCCTCTTCCACTTGCGCACCACGATCCTCCTCCTCACTTCCTGGCAATTGTGTCTCGTCATAGTTCACCTCTTGTGACAGATTGCCAACGTTGACTTCCTGTGGCCGTGGCTGTTCAAATATTTGGGCATCGCAACATGGGATCTCCTCTTCCACCACTTCAAGCGTATCAGGCGAGGGGCCCAAATATGGAAATGGACCAGTGAACAGCTCTTCAGAGTGTCCAAGTGTGGGATCACTTGCTGTCTGACAACACTCGGCATGGTGGGAGGAAGGAGCATCAGGGTGAGAAGGAGTATGCGGTCGAGACTCACGGCTACTAAGAGTTGACCGTGTGGAAGACAGACTGGAGGTGGTGGTGCCCAGGTAACTGGAAGTATTATCTGCTATCCAATTAATAACCTGTTCACACTTATCAGTTCTCAATACTGGTGTTGTTCTGTGCTTCCCTAGTAATTCGGTCAAGAAGTGGGAGCGAGAAGATGTGGCTGTTGGTTGTGGCACATTTTCACCTTGGCCACGGCCCCGTCCTCTGCACGAACCATCACCAGAACGTCCACTTCCACGTCCCTTGCCACGCGCCTTGCCCATTGTAAATGAAGTAAAATAGCTTACACTTGCACTATCAATGGAAAAAGGGTAATAAAGAGTAGATTAGAACCGTGGAAGAGGAAAACCACAGTTATTGTTTACTGGGGTATACCACACTTTTTTAAATAGAGATATTTGCGGCTGAACAGTGAGCGACACACTCAAACTGCTTTTTTTTTTAGATACCAAAGGCCCAAAACTGGATAGTACAGCGATTTGACCCGTGGAACTGCGAAACCACACTGGGATGTCGGGCCTACACAAGACTATTTTCAACAGATATATTTTTGTGTCACAACAGTCAGGAGACACTACTGTTTTTCTTTATGGAAAATATACCACAACCTGAATAATAGAGATTTTTTACCGTGGGATGGCAAAACCACAGTTATTGTTTACTGGGGTATACCACACTTTTTTAAATAGAGATATTTGCGGCTGAACAGTGAGCGACACACTGAAACTGCTTTCTTTTTTTTTAGATACAAATGGCCCAAAATGGATAATACAGAGGTTTGAACCGTGGAAGTGCAAAACAACACTTCTGTTTCTCTAGCCTACACCAGACTATTTTCAACAGTTATATTTGTGTCTGAAAAATCAGAGACACGCTTTTTTTTTTTTGGGGGGGGGGGGGGGGACACACCAAAAGGTTAATAAGACGGGTATTTGTACAGTGTGAAGGAGGAAAAAAAAGGAGGATTTAGATGAAAAAAAAGGATTTTTCCTGGCCCCCGACACCTGGTGCTAAGTCCAGCAATTTCAGCAACAGGAGCACACAGGACTGTAATGCAGCGTTTGCTGGTATAACCACTGTGTCTCCTATACAGCCTGCCTGCCTGGTATCTGGGATGGATATTAGTCCTGAGAAGGACTGTTTGTTTGATCTGGCAGCCTTTACAGACCCCACACTTAACTATTTCGCAGTTTATATCTCTCCCTAAATCAGCAGTGCTGTCCCTACACTGTCTAATCCGGAGCGACTGTGTCCAAGATGGCGGCACCCGGTTTTAAATACTCGAGGTGACGCTGTGCGGCCAGCCAATCACTGTAATGCCCACAACCAACATGGCTGCAGCATTACAGTGACTGGCTGGCAATCCCTGCATGTTCATTGGCTCTGTAAAGAGCGCCAAACATGCAGAGTGGAGACCCGAGCTCCCGCCCGAGTAACCCGGAAATGCTCGGTGCTCGCCGAACATCCCGAGTAGCGTGATGCTCGGGCGAGTACCGAGCAGTGTCGAGCATGTTCGCTCAACACTAGTACTGAGATGTGGTCTGTGGTCCCCACCTGCAGAACGACTCCTTGAGTGTCTTGATAATTGACAATAATTTCCATCTATTGTCTATTCCATGTGCACAACAGCATGTGAAATTGATTGTCAATCAGTGTTGCTTCCTAAGTGGACAGTTTGATTTCACAGAAGTTTGATTTACTTGGAGTTATATTCTGTTGTTTAAGTGTTCCCTTTATTTTTTTGAGCAGTGTATATATAGATAGATAAAAGACTTAATTCCTATTCAAGAGAAATAAGCTGTTATATCATTTCTTCCAGTACCTCATTTTCCTCTCACAGCAGCATTCTAGCCCGTTCTGTAATGAGATAGAATGGAGTGTGTTATCAGCTCCGGTCACCTCAGTGCTGAGCAGTCTAGAGTGCAGCTGTTCCTGTGAGGACCTTGCTCCAGCAGTCTAGTCTCCTCATACTGAGCCGTCTAGAGTGCAGCTGTGCCTGAGAGGACCTCGCTCCAGCAGTCTAGTCTCCTCATACTGAGCCGTCTAGAGTACAGCTGTTCCTGTGAGGACCTCGCTCCAGCAGTCTAGTCTCCTCATACTGAGCCGTCTAGAGTGCAGCTGTTCCTGTGAGGACCTCGCTCCAGCAGTCTAGTCTCCTCATACTGAGCCGTCTAGAGTGCAGCTGTTCCTGTGAGGACCTCGCTCCAGCAGTCTAGTCTCCTCATACTGAGCCGTCTAGAGTGCAGCTGTTCCTGTGAGGACCTCGCTCCAGCAGTCTAGTCTCCTTATACTGAGCCATCTAGAGTGCAGCTGTTCCTGTGAGGACCTCGCTCCAGCAGTCTAGTCTCCTCATACTGAGCCGTCTAGAGTGCAGCTGTTCCTGTGAGGACCTCGCTCCAGCAGTCTAGTCTCCTCATACTGAGCCGTCTAGAGTGCAGCTGTGCCTGTGAGGACCTCGCTCCAGCAGTCTAGTCTCCTCATATTGAGCCGTTTAGAGTGCAGCTGTTCCTGTGAGGACCTCGCTCCAGCAGTCTAGTCTCCTCATACTGAGCCGTCTAGAGTGCAGATGTTCCTGTGAGGACCTCGCTCCAGCAGTCTAGTCTCCTCATATTGAGCCGTCTAGAGTGCAGCTGTTCCTGTGAGGACCTCGCTCCAGCAGTCTAGTCTCCTCATATTGAGCCGTCTAGAGTGCAGCTGTTACTGTGAGGACCTCGCTCCAGCAGTCTAGTCTCCTCATACTGAGCCGTCTAGAGTGCAGCTGTTCCTCTGAGGACCTCGCTCCAGCAGTCTAGTCTCCTCATACTGAGCCGTCTAGAGTACAGCTGTTCCTGTGAGGACCTCGCTCCAGCAGTCTAGTCTCCTCATACTGAGCCGTCTAGAGTGCAGCTGTTCCTGTGAGGACCTCGCTCCAGCAGTCTAGTCTCCTCATACTGAGCCGTCTAGAGTGCAGCTGTTCCTGTGAGGACCTCGCTCCAGCAGACATAACCTCAAGAGAAATGTGCTGTCTTCCTGGAGCAAAAATTAAAGATGTGTCTGACAGGATATCAAGACTCTTCAGACCTACAGATCACTACCCATTCCTGCTAATACATGTGGGGACAAATGACACCGCAAGAAAGGACCTGGAAACCATCTGCAGTGACTTTGAAGACTTAGGCAAGAAAGTGAAAGAATTGGGAGCGCAGGTGGTCTTCTCATCCATCCTCCCAGTGGATGACCATGGAACAATGAGGTGGAATAAGATTCTACAGGTGAACAACTGGCTACGTCGATGGTGCCGTCAACAAGGATTTGGATTTCTGGATCACGGGATGAATTACCTATACGATGGACTACTTGCTAGAGATGGGGTGCACCTTACGAAGACTGGAAAACATGTATTTGGAAGTCGCCTTGCTACACTCATCAGGAGAGCTTTAAACTAGAACAATGTGGGAAGGGAAGCAAAAGGCCAGAAAAAGCCATACAGCTGACAAATACTATTGAGATCTCTGCTACTGGAAGTGGAAAGAAAGAACAAAGACAAAAAAATCTAAATAAAAATATGGGAGGAAGAGAAACCAATCACAAACTAAAATGTTTTTATACAAATGCACAAAGCATGGGCAACAAACAAGGAGAATTGGAACTACTAATGCAGGAAAAGAAATATGATGTCATTGGAATCACTGAAACTTGGTGGGACGATACACATGATTGGAATATAAGGCTAAAAGGATACAACTTATTTGCAAGAAACAGAATTGATAAACGAGGAGGAGGTGTCGCATTGTATGTTAGAAAAGCGTATATCTGCACAGAGATTGAAGCTTCAGAGACTGGGAGTTCTGTGGAAACTGTTTGGGTAAGAATACAAGGAGAGAACAACGGAAAGGACACCATTGTAGGCATTTACTACAGGCCACCTGGGCAAGCTGAAGATATGGATGAACTCTTTATGTATCAAATGACCAAGTTCTCCAAAAAATATGACGTAGTGGTCATGGGAGATTTCAACTATCCAGACATTTGTTGGGAATCTCTCTCAAGTAAAACTAACAGGTCAAGCAAATTCTTATCCTCTCTTGCTGACAACTTTATCTTCCAAAAGGTAGGGGAGAAAACAAGGGGATCTGCTACTTTGGATCTAATCCTTATAAACAGGGAGGAAATGGTTGAGGAGGTAAAGGTGGCTGGGACCCTAGGAGGCAGCGATCATGCTATTATAGAATTTTGGATAACTAGAGGAGGAAGACATGTGAAGACTCAAACTTCAAGGTTAGATTTTAGAAAGGCAGATTTTAAGAGACTCAGAAAGAGAATAGGAGGGATCCAATGGCTGGATGTCCTTAAGGACAAAAATGTCCAGGAAGGATGGGAAATTTTTAAAAATGAGATTCTCAAAGCACAATCGTTAACAATCCCGAAAAGTAGGAAGAATGGGAAGCATTTAAGGAAACCAGGATGGATGAACACAGAACTTAAACACATGCTAAAAAGAAAGAAAGAAATGTTTATTAAATGGAAAGAGGGAGGCATATCTAAAGAAGATTATAATGCAGTCTGCAGATCCTGCAGGGCACGTATCAGGTTAGCTAAAGCTGACAATGAATTAAGGCTTGCAAGAGATGTCAAAAGCAATAAAAAAGGATTTTGGGGGTATGTCAAAAGTAAAAGAAAAGTCAAAGATGCTATAGGATTTTTACAGGATGAAAATGGAGAAATGGTAAGAGAGGATGTTGAGAAGGCCGAACTTTTTAATTCCTATTTTGCATCTGTTTTCTCTCAGAAAGAAAATGTAACATCAACTGATTTTCACTGTCCTTTTAAAGGAATAGAAGAATCCAAGTTATCTGTAAACAGAAAGATTGTGAGGGAATATTTAGCTAACATAAATGAGTTCAAGTCTCCAGGTCCAGATGAATTACACCCCAGGGTACTGAAGGAGATCGTAGAAGAAATTTTAGAACCACTCTCCATAATCTTTGAAAATTCTTGGAGAACAGGAGAAGTCCCAGAAGACTGGAGAAGAGCAAATGTTGTTCCTATCTTCAAAAAGGGGAAGAAGGTGGACCCAGGGAACTATAGGCCGGTGAGTCTGACTTCTATACCAGGAAAGATCTTTGAACAAATTATTAAACATCATGTATGTAAGTACCTGGATAAGAATGAAGTGATTAACCAGAGTCAGCATGGGTTTGTAACTAACAAGTCATGTCAGACTAACTTAATTTCCTTCTATGACAGAATCACTGACTGGGTGGATCAGGGAAATGCTGTAGATATAGTATATCTTGACTTCAGCAAAGCATTTGACAAAGTATCTCACACCATCCTTATTGAAAAAATGACCAAGTATGCAATGGACCAGGCAACTGTTAGGTGGATTCATAACTGGCTTAGTGATCGGACTCAAAGGGTGGTTGTAAATGGCTTCACATCCAGCTGGATGAATGTCTCAAGTGGGGTACCACAGGGCTCCGTCCTGGGACCTGTATTGTTCAACATCTTTATCAATGATTTAGATGAAGGAATTGAGGGTAAACTGATTAAATTTGCTGATGACACAAAGCTAGGAGGGATAGCTAATACTAGAGAAGAGAGAGAGAGGATTCAAAAAGACCTAAATAAACTGGAGCAGTGGGCAGCAACCAACAGAATGGTTTTTAACAGGGAAAAATGCAAAGTACTACATCTGGGCAATAAAAATGAAAAAAGCATATACAGAATGGGAGGAATAGAGCTAAGCAACAGTACATGTGAAAAAGACTTGGGTATACTAATAGATCATAGACTGAACATGAGTCAACAGTGTGATGCAGCAGCAAAAAAGGCAAATACAATTCTGGGATGTATTAACAGAAGCATACAGTCTAGATCACGTGAAGTCATTATCGGTCTTTACTCCTCTTTGGTCAGACCTCATCTGGAATACTGTGTACAGTTTTGGGCACCACATTTTAAAAAAGACATAGACAAACTGGAACAAGTTCAGAGAAGAGCGACCAGAATGGTGACTGGTCTGCAAACCATGTCCTATGAGGAACGGTTGCAGGATTTGGGAATGTTTAGCTTGCAAAAAAGAAGACTGAGAGGAGACTTAATAGCTGTCTACAAATATGTCAAGGGCTGTCACATTGTAGAAGGATCATCTTTATTCTCATTTGCACAGGGAAAGACTAGAAGCAACGGGATGAAACTAAATGGGAGGAGACACAGATTAGATATTAGAAAAAACTTTTTGACAGTTAGGGTGATTAATGAGTGGAACAGGCTGCCACGAGAGGTGGTGAGTTCCCCTTCAATGGACGTCTTCAAACAGAGGCTGGACAGACATCTGTCTGAGATGATTTAGTGAATCCTGCTTTGAGCAGGGGGTTGGACCAGATGACCCAGGAGGTCCCTTCCAACTCTACCATTCTATGATTCTAGTCTCCTCATATTGAGCCGTCTAGAATGCAGCTGTTCCTGTGAGGACCTCGCTCCAGCAGTCTAGTCTCCTCATACTGAGCCGTCTAGAGTGCAGCTGTTCCTGTGAGGACCTCGCTCCAGCAGTCTAGTCTCCTCATACTGAGCCGTCTAGAGTGCAGCTGTTCCTGTGAGGACCTCGCTCCAGCAGTCTAGTCTCCTCATATTGAGCCGTCTAGAGTGCAGCTGTTCCTGTGAGGACCTCGCTCCAGCAGTCTAGTCTCCTCATATTGAGCCGTCTAGAGTGCAGCTGTTACTGTGAGGACCTCGCTCCAGCAGTCTAGTCTCCTCATACTGAGCCATCTAGAGTGCAGCTGTTCCTCTGAGGACCTCGCTCCAGCAGTCTAGTCTCCTCATACTGAGCCGTCTAGAGTACAGCTGTTCCTGTGAGGACCTCGCTCCAGCAGTCTAGTCTCCTCATACTGAGCCGTCTAGAGTGCAGCTGTTCCTGTGAGGACCTCGCTCCAGCAGTCTAATCTCCTCATACTGAGCCGTCTAGAGTGCAGCTGTTCCTGTGAGGACCTCGCTCCAGCAGTCTAGTCTCCTCATATTGAGCCGTCTAGAGTGCAGCTGTTCCTGTGAGGACCTCGCTCCAGCAGTCTAGTCTCCTCATACTGAGCCGTCTAGAGTGCAGCTGTTCCTGTGAGGACCTCGCTCCAGCAGTCTAGTCTCCTCATACTGAGCCGTCTAGAGTGCAGCTGTTCCTGTGAGGACCTCGCTCCAGCAGTCTAGTCTCCTCATACTGAGCCGTCTAGAGTGCAGCTGTTCCTGTGAGGACCTCGCTCCAGCAGTCTAGTCTCCTCATACTGAGCCGTCTAGAGTGCAGCTGTTCCTGTGAGGACCTCGCTCCAGCAGTCTAGTCTCCTCATATTGAACCGTCTAGAGTGCAGCTGTTCCTGTGAGGACCTCGCTCCAGCAGTCTAGTCTCCTCATACTGAGCCGTCTAGAGTGCAGCTGTTCCTGTGAGGACCTCGCTCCAGCAGTCTAGTCTCCTCATATTGAGCCGTCTAGAGTGCAGCTGTTCCTGTGAGGACCTCGCTCCAGCAGTCTAGTCTCCTCATACTGAGCCGTCTAGAGTGCAGCTGTTCCTGTGAGGACCTCGCTCCAGCAGTCTAGTCTCCTCATATTGAGCCGTCTAGAGTGCAGCTGTTCCTGTGAGGACCTCGCTCCAGCAGTCTAGTCTCCTCATACTGAGCCGTCTAGAGTGCAGCTGTTCCTGTGAGGACCTCGCTCCAGCAGTCTAGTCTCCTCATATTGAGCCGTCTAGAGTGCAGCTGTTCCTGTGAGGACCTCGCTCCAGCAGTCTAGTCTCCTCATACTGAGCCGTCTAGAGTGCAGCTGTTCCTGTGAGGACCTCGCTCCAGCAGTCTAGTCTCCTCATACTGAGCCGTCTAGAGTGCAGCGGTTCCTGTGAGGACCTCGCTCCAGCAGTCTAGTCTCCTCATACTGAGCCGTCTAAAGTGCAGTTGCTGGAAGGAGGCCCTCACGGGAGACACTCCACTCTAGAAGCGACCCTAACGGGTCAGCACTAGCCTGAAGTTCCCGCCCTTCTAGACGCTCCCAGTTAGCCTCTGTTCGTCCAATCAGAAGACACCACGCTCTGCTTCCATAAACATCCCCTAACAGTTACGTGTATACTTCCACACTGTTACGTAAGGAACACATCTCACATTCTTGTCCACCTTCATGACGCCATATTGAAGACTATACTGAAGTTATACCCCTCAAACTTAACGTCTCCAAAATGTCCGCCGTGCTCCTTTGTCGGTGTGGACAGTTTTGTAGATCTATAGCTTCGTCCTCTAGTGTTAACACACTGCAGTGTTACTAGGAGATCAGGGATTGGCTATTAGGACTGTTAGATAACGGATTGATATCAGCTCAGCCAATAGTAAAAGAGAATATCGTGTGGGCGGGACTGTCTCCCGACATGTTACTTACGTCATACAAAGTAGGAAGTCTGGTGAATTCCAGGTGATGGGGGCGTGCGGGAACGCTCATGTATGTTGGTGGGTTTCGGGTGGGCATTCACGTGGGAGAATAAGCAGTAGGATTATTAGGACAGGTGTTTCTTTGGGGGAGGGAGGGCTGATATGTTAGGACTGTTGGGGGGACAGTTAACCTGTGGTGTCCTGCCTTGCTGGGACTTGTGGTTCGCGCACCCAGCAGATCTCCCTGTTGTAGAGGATGTTATTGATGTGAACACTGCTGGCGACTGATGCTTATTTCTCTCATTGCAGATCCGTGGAAACAGTCAGGAAGATGACCCTGATGCGAGTGCGTGGAGTTGGCTGATGGACAATTCAATGGCCGGTGCAGAGTTCCAGTGGCCGCAGTTGGGTGCTCGGTCCGGGCTGAAGGCGGCGCTGCTGGTGCTGTCTGGGTCGCTGCTGGTGGCCCTTTTCCCCCTCAGTGGGCTGGATGGGCAGTACAGAGCGGCTCTGAAGGTCCTGCTGCAGTGCAACCTGTGGGGAGGGAATGAGCGGCTGCACACTTATGGCGGACAGACGACCGGACTCGCCGTTACTTCAACTGCAATCGAACTTCTGGTGTTTAAACGAAAACCGTCTTCAGGTATAAAAAAAAGTCTGTGTGTAAAGACATAGGGCAGTCATTGTAGACTATGGTGCTATGTTCTTAAAGGGGACCTGTCCTGTTGTAAATGTTTTAGTTACAGAGCAAGAGGAGCTGATCAGATTGATGTACAGTTTTGTGGGAAAAGTTTCAGTAAAACTTGTTTTATTCACTGAGATCCTTGCTGTTTGTATACATGAGTCTAGTGGGCGGTCCTACTCAGTGATTGACAGTCTTTCCTCTATGACTCTGCATGCAGAGATAGCTGTCAATCGCTAGTAGGACTGTCCACTGGACTGGTATGTCTACCAACACCAGGGGTCTCAATGAATAAAGTACAAGTTACACTGAATCTTTTCAGTCAAGCCGACATATCATTCTGCTCAACTTTAACTAGTCTTTACCATGCTGTCCACAGATCAGACTGCATGTTCAATGTGACAGGTTCCCATTAATGGAAAATCCACAAAAAAAGAGATTGTATCAGGTATTCCGGTCTCCATATGGCCATCATATATCCAAGTACATAGATATAACTTTATATACACAGCAAACCAGGGGCAGACACTGACAGCTTAGGGCCCATATATTGTGTGTGTATATATATATGTATATATATATCTCTACCCCACCATTAATATACTATTAGCCACACACCATTCAAAATATACACTGATAAGCCAGCACTGTACCCCCCAGTAACTATAATCTCCGCCGGCCAATAAATATAAATTGAATATAAAAAAAACTTGGCACTCATATGACTAATTTTCTTAAATTTTAATAGGGAAAATTGAAGTACAAAACCAGACGTTTTGGTCACTGCTGACCTTTATCGGTGTACAGTAAAATGTAACCAGTAGGCTTGGAATGTACAGGTGCCCTGTGAGTGCGGTAGCTATAGTGCAAAATTTGAAGAACAAGGGATCCTGGCGGTCGGCACGTGGTGTCCACCGCTTGTTCCTGTGTAAATGCAACTTAAAGGGAATCGCTCACCAGGTTTTTTCCACCTCATATGAGAGGAGCAGCATAATGTAGAAACAGAAACCCTGATTCCAGCATTGTGTCACTTACTGGGCTGCTTGGTGTAGTTTTGATAACATCCACTGTTTTATCAGCTGGAGATTATGACTAGTGGACTAGTAAACCTGCTGCCAGGTAGTCAGGCATATTCATAATCTCTGTATAACCCCACCTCCACCACTGATTGGCAGGTTTCTGTGTACACTGTGCAGAGACAGAAAGCTGTAAATCAGTGGTGGGACGGGTTATAAGAGCTCAGCACTCAGAGAACTGGTAGATCTGCAGTAGATAAAATAGTGATTTTCTCAAAATGACTGAGCAGCTCAATGAGTGACAGATTGCTGGATTCAGGGTCTGTGTCTGTACATTATACTGCTCTCAGACGGAGTAGTTTAAATCTGGTGACAGATTCTCTTTAAAAGGGTTTTCTAGTTTTAAACAACGCCTGTCCATTGGCAGCAGTTTATTTAAGCACCATTTCAGCATTGTCTGCTCCCTGTCTTGCTGTTTGGGTGAATATATCCCTGGAGACATGTTTGGAGTATGTGTCTGATGCTTTTCCCAGCTTATATGTGAAACGTGATGCCTAAACTGTAAAAGTGTTCAGATGCCCATATATTAGTGCTTTCCTCTTTATTTTGTATTCATAGGTCGTTATAAATCACTAAATAATATATTTTACTATTTTAGATGTCACGTTTGAAGCCAAAGCTGCTTTGAACCAAGCTCTTGAAATGAAGCGGCAAGGCAAGAGGGACAAGGCGCATAAGCTTCTGCTCCACGCCCTGAGGATGGATCCGGATCACGTGGATGCTCTTAATGATCTTGGCATTTTTCTAGAGGAGGAGAAAGATATCATCCAGGCAGATTACCTCTATTCCAAAGCTTTAATGATCTCACCACGTAATGAGAAAGCGTTATTAAATCGGGATCGCACCTTGCCTTTAGTAGAAGAAATAGACCAGAGATATTTTAGCATCATTGATAGTAAAGTTAAAAAAGTCATGTCGATTCCAAAGGGTAACTCTGCTCTTCGCAGGGTCATGGAAGAGTCTTACTATCACCATATTTACCACACAGTTGCTATTGAAGGAAACACCCTTTCATTGTCTGAGATTCGCCATATAATTGAGACCCGATATGCTGTGCCTGGTAAAAGTCTGGAGGAGCAAAATGAAGTCATTGGTATGCATGCTGCAATGAAATATGTCAATACCACTTTAGTATCTCGCATAGGATCTGTGGCTACCAACGATATACTGGAAATACACAGGAGAGTGCTGGGCTATGTGGACCCTGTTGAAGCAGGGCGCTTTCGTACAAACCAAGTGTTTGTGGGCCACCACATTCCACCCCATCCTGCTGACGTAGACAAGCACATGCAAGAGTTTGTTCAATGGTTGAATTCAGATGAAGCAATAAACCTGCATCCCGTCGAATTTGCAGCACTGGCACATTATAAACTGGTCTATATCCACCCATTCGTTGATGGTAATGGAAGGACTTCACGCTTGCTTATGAATGTCATCTTGATGCAGGCAGGTTACCCACCGATAACCATTAGGAAAGAGCAGAGGTCGGAATATTATCATGTTTTAGAAGTTGCAAATGAAGGTGATGTGAGGCCTTTTATTAGATTTATTGCCAAATGCACAGAGACCACACTAGACCTCTTCCTAATAGCCACAGCAGAGCATCCTGTGGGCCTCCCAGAGCCCAATCCTGATAGTTTTGAGTGCAAACAAACTATACCAGTGAAGACTTGACCTCTACGTAGGACTTTTGGCCTTTGTTGCCTTATTTCCACCTCTTAGGATGTTGCTCAGTGTCAGCAACTTCTCATTAATTTATTTGATGCTTTTTGCTGCTAGTTTGATTTTCACTGTCAATGCTGCAATGGAAATTTAAGGGCCCATGTATTTTGTACTAAACCTGGCCGTACACCTTCTGTAGGTGCCAACCTCCCAAAACTCATGCACACTGGACTTTGCCTGGCGTGTATGTGTTCTCTTTGGGGAAAGGGGAATAAGCCGCAGTCGGACATCCGTTGGAAACTTATCCCCCATCAAAACAAAGGTTTTGGCATACAAATGATTGGGCATGTTGAATTTCTTTTACCCCAACATCAGCAGAATCAACGTCAGCCAAACTCCTAATGCACATTAAATAGTCAGCTGGCCCTTACAAAATCTGCGGGTTGTCCCCTACTAGTACAACTCCTTGATCTAAATGTTTAGCCCCGATAAAATTAAAAAAGCTTCTACTCATCTCCTGTGCCAGCACCGTTCCAGCGGTGTCGGCATTCGCTCTCGCCGGGATTCTCGTGCGGTTGTTATGACATGTGTGCCCGGTGCCCAATCAGCGCTAGCGTCACTGTGCTCGCCTTTGTACGAATTGAACATGAAGAGGAAGTCAGATCAGCCGCAGCCCGGACTTTTTTTTTTTTTGTTGTTGTTTTATTGGGGCCAAGCATTTAGATCAAGAAGGGGTTGTCCTAGTAATGGACAACCCCTTTAAGGTGTATGGCCACTTTAAGGCTAGAGTGTCTCTAAGCCAGTTCCTTTTTCCAGATATCAACTTTCTAACTGTTTGGTTGATGTGGGCGGCCTCCTCTATATTATAACCTGCATTAGCTGCACTGTTGAAAGGGAATCTGTCTCCAGGTTTTTGCTACTCCATCTGAAAGTAGCATAATGTGGGTGGTGAGACCCTGATTCCAGCAATGTATCACTTACTGAGCTGCTTACTCTCATTTTGATGAACTCCCTGTTTTCTCTTCTGCAGATCTACCAGTCACAAATGATTAATAGCTGTCAGCCAGTACAGTGTACACACAAATCTGCCAATCAGTGGTGAGGTCTCGTTATACAGGGCTCATGAATATGCTTGACTACCTGGCAGCAGGTTTACTAGTCCTCTAATGACAATCTCCTGCTGATAAAACATGATTTTATTAAAACTACACTAAGCAGCCCAGTAAGTGATACAATCGCTAGAATCAGGGGTCTCTGGTCCTACATCATACTGTTCTCAGATGAGGAGGCAAAAACCTGATTTCCTCTTAAGGGCAGCATTTTAGAAAGCGTCTGCTCTACTATTATTCTAATTTGCACAAAAAATCATTGTCATTTGGCTACTAGCACCTAATAAAGAATACAGGTATTATAACTGCCTTCCTCACCATTGAGTGATGGTTGGAGTGCTCCCCTCTAACCCTCCGTCAGGGGAAATATGTTTCATAACGAGTTTAGGGGCATTGCACCTGTCCTGCACAGGCTAGAAAATTGGCTATATTTTCCTTTTTTTAAATTTCAATGCTCTAAAAGTGATCAGTTACCTTAATAGGAATGTAATAAATGAGAATACACATAATCAGGTGGAAAAACAATGTTTACTAACCAGAAAAGTAACACTAACCAGACAAACCACTGAAAATAGAGAAATGAAACTAAGTGAGCTGCGCCTGTCAGATCAGTTGCCCCTGACGGAGGGTTAAGAATACATTATACTCAGAACATGAATCTGCTTTGTACTGCATTGAGATCTATTAGGCAGTACAATTTTTTTGTCCTGATTAAGCCGATAATAAGGTATAGTAAAGTAGTACAGCACTGCTAGATGTGGTTAGTGCTCGGCTCGAATAGGGTCCCAATCCGTAAATGCTCAATTGAGTGCCGGATTCTTTTCTATATATTTACAAGTCAATAGAAAAATCTTCTGCGTAGAGCTCCTCAGGGAAACAAAAACACACACGAGGGGTTTGGGAAACAGTAGATAATTTTCGTTTATAGACTCAGATAAAAACTGTAGAATTTAGAAATTGGAACTCAATAAAAAGGAAAAAAAAGTCGCCGATCGCACAAGAACTCCAAGGATTTGATCAGTCCTGGTCTAACTATAAGGTATTTTAAGCTGTTACATGCCAGGCTTGTGCCTACTTTTATGGAGACTTGCTCCTCTGAGTGAGTTTCATACAGTTTAGGTTTTTATTATGACGTTTATGATCACATATTCATAAGTTTTTGTTACGTGTTACTGATGTGAGTGAACAAGAGAAACCCAAGTTTTTAACTTATTTTTATACGTAATTTTAGTGGGTGTAGCTTACGAATACAGTGACAATTTAGTGGAACGCACTGTACTTATTTATTTGTTCTTTAGAAATCTTCAGGAATGGAATTTGATACAATAATCTTCCTGAAGTTTTATTTATATGGCTATGTGCACACTGAGTCTTTTTGCTGAGTTTTGGAGCAGAAACTGATCGGAAACTACCAAGTTTTTGAGCAGTTTTCAGTTTTTGAGGAGGATTTGGAAAATTTCTGGTCTGAAAATGCAGAAAAAAAGACTGTTTGCACAAACCTTAAATATCAGGCCTCAGATTTCATTCAGAGGACATTTTTGTGCAGTTCTGAATGACTTAATCATGAATCCAGCATTGCTTCTACGGGGGTATACCAACATAATACAGTGGTAGACCGAGGCCCCAAATGGCAGGACACAGAGTGCCTTCAGCTCAGTACAGAGTAAGGCTATGGCCACACGGCTGTAGATTCTCTCATCCGAGAGAATCGGATTGATCAAACTCTGTTCTGAGTTTGATTAGAGTGTCAGCTTAGTGTGATCCTTTTCTCTTGGATGAGACAATCGGAGCACACTGTCAGGAGGAGATGGAGAACAAAATTTCTACATTCTGTGAGTCCTCAGAAATCAGCCTGTCCTCGGATGTCATCACTCTGTGTGAATGAAGACTTACTGGAATCGTCATCATTGTCTCAGAGAGTACTTTACTAGTAGAATCTTGATTGGAGCACTTTCTGTTCCTTCAGACATCATCAATCCTAGCGTAGACATGATGCCATACAATTATTGTTTAATGAAGTCGGATATTAGAAATTAACTGACATGATTGATATAATTACATTTGTTAGGCTAAGCAGTTTGCACTTTACATGTTCATAGTTGTTAAATTGTGAGTAATAAATTATTTTGGCATTGGAATGTGTATCAATATATGGGAATGTAATGCAAAAGTCAATATTGCAAACAGAGCTGGAATTGCTGACTGTATTGCAGCTAAGGAACAAGAAAGCATCTTTAACCCCTTAAAATCATCATTGGGGATATGGTACCCATGCATTCAGCCATATATGTACATTACTTATATAAAGGGAACCTGTCACCAGTTTTGTCACATAGCGGCTAAAAATATCACCTTATTCAGCACCTGCGCTGCTTTCCCTAATAATAATAAAGTTTATTTATATATCGCCAACCTATTCCGCAGCGCTTTACAATTCAGAGGTTCACATGCAAAAGTCATAAGTAACATAGCTAAAGATAATACAATAATTAAAGCAAAAATAATGACGACCCCGCTCGTAAGAGCTTACAATCTACAATGAGGTGGGGGTGACACAAAGTACAGGGGCTTATTTACAATGATGGTCCAGCCATCTTGAGGAGATGAGGGATGGATAAAGGCTGCATGAGCTCGTCACCAGCCAGTATTTTCAGTGCTTTTGGGTGCGGTGGAGTTTGGTGGAGACTTATGTTTGGAGAAATAATGAATGGGCTATAAAAATATAAAAGGACTTCGATTAGGGAACGTGATAGGCCACCCTAAACAAGTGTGTTTTTAGGGAGCGCCTAAAAAGTTGTGGTTCATCCTAATTTCTTGGGGTAGAGCATTCCAAAGAATAGGTGCAGCTCGGGAGAAGTCATGGAGGCAGGAGTGGGAGGTACGGATTAGTGCGGATGTTAGTTGAAAGTCGCTTGCGGAAGGTAGAGAACGGGTAGGCTGATAAACAGAAATGAGGGAGGAGATGTAGGGGGGTGTCACACTGTGGAGAGCTTTGTAGATGAGAACAACCAATTTAAATTGGATCCTATAATGTATGGGCAGCCAGTGCAATGACTGGCATAGAGTGGAAGCGTCTGAGTAACGATTAGCCAGATAGATGACCCTGGCTGCAGAATTAAGGATGGACTGGAGAGGGGAAAGTCGAATGAGGGGGAGGCCAATTAATAGAAAGTTACAGTAATCAAGGCAGGAGTGGATCAGGGCAACAGTGAGGGTTTTTGTTGTTTCCAAGGTGAGAAAGGGGCGGATTCTAGAGATGTTCTTCAGGTGCAAGCAACAAAAGCGGGCAGGAGATTGTATAAGGAAGGTGAAGGAAAGATTGGTGTCAAATTCAACACCCAGACAGCGCTCCTGCTGGCTTGGCGTTATTGTGGTGCCACACGCGAAGAGGGATATGTCAGATTTAGGGAGGTAAGTAGATGGCGGGAGCAGAAGAAGTTCAGTTTTAGAAAGGTTGAGTTTCAGAGAGCGGACATGATGTTGGAGACTGCGGCCAGACAGTCACTGGTGTTCTGTAGTACAGTGGGGGTAAGGTCAGGGGATGAGGTGTATAGTTGTGTGTCATCAGCATAAAGATGGTACTGAAAGCCAAATTTGCTGATGGTCTGTCCAATTGGTGCCGTGTAGAGAGAGAAGAGGGCCAAGGACTGAACGCTGAGGAACCCCAATAGTGAGAGGAAGGGGGGGAAGAAGTGGAGCCAGTGAACGATACACTGAAAGAGCGGTCAGATAGGTAGGGGGAGAACCAGGAGAGAGCAGTGTCCTTTATGCCAATTGGAGCATAAAGAGTAGGAGGTGGTGGTCAACGGTGTCAAAAGCTGCAGAGAGGTCAAGAAGAATGAGCACAGAGTAGTCACCGTTACATTTTGCTGTCAGAAGGTCATTGGTTACTTTGATGAGTGCAGCTTCTGTAGAATGTAGGGGGCGGAAGCCGGACGGGGATGGGTCTAGAAGAGCGTGAATGGAGAGGTAATGGGTAAGGCGGGAGTAGACCAGGAGCTCCAAGAATTTAGAGCTGAAGGGGAGTTTGGAGACTGGTCTGTAGTTGTTTGTGCAGGAAGGGTCAAAAGAGGGCTTTTTTTAATAATGGAGTAATGATGGAGTGTTTTGAAGGATGAGGGGAAGATATCAGAAGAGAGGGAGAGGTTAAAGATTTTAGTTAGGTGAGTAGTGATGACTGAAGAGAGAGACTGGAGTAGGTGTGAGGGAATGTGGTCAGTGGTGCATGTAGTGGGATGAAAAGAGAGGAGCCTGGAGACTTCTTCTGTGACTGGGTCAAATGTGGAGAGTGATCCAGAAAAGATGAGGGCAGGGATGGGAGTCACGGCACTTGGTGGCTGAGAGCTGATTTCCTGACGGATGTTCTCTATTTTCTCCCTAAGGCTATGTGCCCACGATGCAGAAATGCTCCGGATTTTTCCTGAGCGTTTCTGCATCTCCCTGGCAGAAAAAACGAATGCTGATTGTACATGCGTTTTCCTGCCAGGGACAAGCGGATGTGAAGCGTTCTTCACATGCATTTCCGCATGCGGGTTGTCAAGTGCTTTCCAAGCGATTTTAGCATCACTTGGAAAGTGCTTGACAACTTGGTCACACTATATAAATCCATGCAACTGGCATGGATTTATATAGTGTGACCGAAAGAATGTTGAGGCTGTGTGCCCACGATGCGTTTTTTAAGTCTTTCCCCGGCGGCAAAAACGCTGCAGAAACGCTTAAAAAACGCATGGTAGAAGGCCTGCCATGTTCCCCAATGATAATCCGCATGTGCTGTGCACATGCTGCGGAAATTTCCGCTGCGGATTATCATTGCGGAAAAAAACGCAGCACTACCAATTATTTTGCGGAAGTGCTGCGTTTTCGCAGCCATTGACTTGCATTAGAACGCGCCAATTCCGCAAGACTGCATCTGTTCATGCGTAATTGGCGCGTTCTAATGTGCGGATGGTACCCGGGTGTAGAGGAGAGGAGAGTCTCATCCACACCCAGGTACCATTAAAAAAAAGTTTTAAAAAAGAATACATAAAAAATAAATGTATATTTACCTTCTGGCGGCCCGCGGTGCGCTCCTTGCTTTCCGGCACTTCGCGATGGAATGAAGGACCTGCGCTGACGTCAGAGTCATGTGACGGGTCACGCGATGCTGACGTCTGCAGGTCCTTCACTCTACCGCAGCCGGGACCGAGCGAACCAAGACAGCGCAGGCCATCGGAGGGTAAGTATATATTTATTTTTTAACATTCTCTCGGTCACACTATATAAATCCATGCTGTTTGCATGGATTTATATAGTGTGACCAAGTTGACAAGCACTTTCCAAGTGATGCTAAAATCGCTTGGAAAGCGCTTGTCAACCCGCATGTGGAAATGCAAGTGAAGAACGCTTCACTTCCGCATGTTCCTGGCAGGAAAACGCATGTACAATCCGCATGCGTTTTTTTCTGCCAGGGAGATGCAGAAACACTCAGGAAAAAATCCGGAGCATTTCTGCATAGTGGGCACATAGCCTTAAATAAAAAATAAATCTATACTTACCTTCTGATGGCCCCCGCAGTCTTGCTTCGCTCCGTTCTCCCTTGTCGGCAGATCGCGGTACACTGAAGGACCTGCCAACGTCAGCGTCGCGTGACCCGTCACATGACTATGACGTCAGCGCAGGTCCTCCAGTCCATCGCAAGCTGCCGGCATGTGAAGACAAGGAGTCCGGGGGCCGTCAGAAGGTAAATATAACATTTTTTATTTTATTCTTTTTTTTTTTTTTTTTTTTTTTACAGTTTCTATGGTACCCGGGTCCGGAGGAGAGTCTCCTCTCCTCCACACCTAGGTACCATCCGCACATTGGAACGCATGCATTCCGCATGTCCTTATCTAGTGAAGCGGAATACATGCGTTCCGCAAAATAATTGGTAGTGCTGCGTTTTTTTCCGCAATGATAATCCGCAGCGGAAATTTCCACAGCATGTGCACAGCACATGCGGATTATGATTGGGGAACATGGCAGACCTTCTACCATGCGTTTTTTAAGTGTCTCTGCAGCGTTTTTGCCGCTGGGGAAACGCTTAAAAAATGCATCGTGGGCACACAGCCTCAATCTTTATATAACCCCCTGGCTTCCCCTGCATGGCCCTGTAAAACATTTTTAATTTCTGCCTGTGCTGCATGTTAATTGGGTACATCCGGTCCTATGGGGGTGGCTTCGCGCTTCTCCACCCCACCACCACGGCGGCTGCTCGCCGTTATCCTGATCGCCATGAGAAAACTTGTGCCTGCGCAGACAAATCGCGCCTGCACAGTATGCTTTGCCCAATTTGCCGTTAGAGAAAGCATACTGTGCGGGCAAAGCCAAAAAACAGAAGTGCACACTGCAAGATGCGATTTGTCTGCACAAGCACTAGCTTTCTTGCGGCGATGAGGATGATGCAGGAGGCATCATCCACATCAAGGATGGTGAGCAGCAGCTAGGGGGAGGGGTGGAGAGGCCCAAAGCCATTCCCATCAGACCGGACAGACCTGATTAGCATACAGCGCGGGAGAAATTAAAAAGGTTTTTGGGGATTATACAGGGGGAGTCAGGGGGTTACACAAGGATTTAGGGAAAGCAGCGCAGATGCTGAATAAGGTGGCATTTATTTATTTATCGTACTCTCTTATATAGCGCCATTAATTCCACACCGCTTTACAGACAACATTGGCACTGTCCCCATTGGGGCTCACAATCTACATTCCCTATCAGTATGTCTTTGGAGTGTGGGAGGAAATCAGAGAACCCAGAGGAAACCCACGCAAACATGAGGAGAACATACAAAATCCTTGCAGATGTTTTCTTTGGTGGGATTTGAACCCAGGACCTCAGGGCTGCAAGGCTGCAGTGCTAACCACTGAGCCACCATGCTGCCCATGCTTTGTGACAAAACTGGTGACAGGTTCACTTTAAACTGTCACTGCACAAAATCACAGACAGTTTAATAAAAACTGCTGTCTCCTACTCCGGAGACCTGCAGCTCGGCGGCCATGGACCATTCTGCTTTGATCTCGCCAAAACCCTTACTGTGATTAGTCTGTCTGCATAATGAAGCAGGCTGGTGTAGCTCTCTTTTCCGATACTGATCTTTTCCATTGTGTCAGAATATCTGATCCAGCTGTCTGACAGTGAAGCAGGGTGAGATATATCCTGCTGCATGGGTAACTATTGTTGTTGGCACCAATCATGGCCCTTTAACCTTCTTGATGATGCTGTCAACAGCAACAGAGGCATCTAGATGGTTATAGAGGGAGGGGACTCCCTCTTTAAACCCCATTGATTGCTGGGTGTGAATGGTGACCACTGCAACCCTGAGGCCAAGTAATAATAGCCTCATAATGCCTTATGCATAGTCTCATGGGCTGCATCAGTGTAACACTACCAGGTCTGATACTCTGCAAAATTTCTGTATTGCAGTGCTTCGGCCCAGCCAAGTTCCAAGGTGGGATTAAATAAAGTAAAAAAAAAAGTTTTGATTTGTAAAAAATTAAAAATCGTAGAAACATGTTTCGCCACTGAAAACAAAACTAAAGATAAACATACATCACATTATTTATTGCATATGTTGAACACTGTAAAAATGAATGTAAAAAGCAGCTTTTTCAGCATACTGATACACAAAAAACGACAAAAATCGTACTTTAACCCCTTCACGACATATGACATATATTTACGTCATCTGTCGTGTCCCTGCCCATGATGCAGGCTCACACACTGAGCTTGCATCTTTTCTCGCACATGACAGTTGATTTAATCAGCCATGATGTGCCTTTAGCAGCCGCAGGTGAAGCTGTGCTCTGCCCGTGGCTGTTAACCTGTTAAATCCTGCTCTGACAGCTGGATTCAACACACGCCAACAGGGGCACACGTCATTCCCCGCACCCATTGGCGCCCCCGCGATGTTATCGCCGGGCACTGATGGGTTGTCATGACAGCCAAGGGTCTGCTAAAGCCCCCTTTTTCATGTGATTATAATCCTATTGTGAACGTCGGCCTGTGGCTGGCATTCATGGGAGATTGTGATTTCTGCTATACATAGCAGGACTTCAGCATTGCTATGTATAGCACAAGCGATCAGACAATCGCAGATTCAAGTCCCCTAAAAGGACTATTAAATACAGTAAAAAGATTTGAAGAATAAAAAAAACAAGTTCAAATCACTTACCTTTTGCCCCATTGAAAAGTACACACATTTGGTATCTCTGTGTTCAGAAACGTCCGATCTATCAAAATCTAAAACAAATGAATATAATCGGTAAGGGTATAATGAGAAAAAATCGAGGCCCCAGAATTACGTTTTTTTGGCCGCTGCAACATTGCAATAAGAGATAGTGAAAACATTGTGCTTACCTCAAAATGGTATCAGTAAAATAGTCAGCTCAAGGTGCAAAAAAAAAATAAGCTCTCACCCAGATCACGAAAAATGAAAAAGCTACTGGTCTTGGAAAATGGCGAAAAAGGCAAAAAAAATTTCATACATATTTCCAATTTTTTCTCACCACTTAAATAAAAATAAAAAAACTATACATATTTGGTGAAAAGAGGAACATTCTGGAATCTGGCAATTTCAGTAAAATCTTCAATCCTTTATTTCATAGTAGCAAAATGGGTTAAAAGCCATGATAGTATGAACAGAGACACTCAGATGTCTCTCGGGCATTGCTGTCCTTGATCGCTGAGCTGAAAATAAAATCATGTGACACAGAACTTAAAACATGGACTAACTAATCATGGGATACAGACAAGACCACGTGAGTATATGCAATAAATGATGTTAATACATTTTAACTATAAATATTCCATAATATATCTCTAATAAACAGTGTCATTTCTATAATTCATCCCTTTCGGTTGCTTAGTATCGAGTTGAATTATCCCTCCCTAAGTAGTATCTTATTTCTCCAATCACCCCCCTTTTGGACAATTAACTTTTTCAAGAATGAAAAAAGTAAGATTTTGAACATTACCATTATGCCCTTCCAAAAAGTGTTTGTGTGGCACCCCAGGGGTCTGGTTTCCACAGTAACAGCAATGTTATGTCTGAGAGCAGGTGGGAGGTCTCTTGGTCAGGGATCCTATGCATGCCACACCTCCTGCCCAGTCCTGGGAGGGGAAGAACTTCCCCTATATAAACCTAGGGCTGAGGCAGGGTTAGTGAGTAGAGAAGAGAAGCAGATATAGGAAAAGAACATCAGGAGCTCTGTGGGAGCAGTGCTATAAGGAGTCAGGGGCTGGCAGCTGCAGAGCTCGCCCTGACTGAGAAGCTATCACCGGACCCGGAGTCCGAGGCTGTGGGGACTAATCTTTACCCAGCAGCAGAAACCGCCCGGCAGGGGATTTCAGGTCCTCTGGCCAAGAAACCCGAAGGCACGGTCACACGCGTGGGACCAGCACCGCCGTCGTGGAGCGGACGCCACAAGAAGGCCCCGAGTCACCGGCCATACGGGTGAGCACCACACGGTACACTCAGGGACGTGGGCTACTTTTACCCGCCTCTAGCAAGGTAGCCTGAAGAGTACAATTAGTTGGGGAGGCCTACAACTCCGCCTGGCCAGGGGAAATCCCATCTGCTCAAAAACTGACCAGGCCCCGATCGCTAGCCAGTACTCCGGGAGGGTCTATCTTTATCACCAGTAAAGACCCTGAACTTCACCGCATCGTCTCTGAGTGATTCCTGCTTCCCCCATCAGCCACGTCGGCTGCCCTGAGGCCATACCCCTCCCGTTGGGGGTGATACTATCACGCTGCACAATCCTACCACCGGCCTCAGCGGTCTGCCCTGCAGCGGCAGCTCCTTCGCTACATTCAATGGGTGGCGTAGTCGTCCAACATCTACCGCTAGTACATCGCCGCTCAGTTTGACTTCCTGGGCACGGACCGGGTCACCGCCACGAGACTACTACCCCCATCTGATCCGGATCCGGGTAAGCTTCCCCGTGCGCGCGATGCCGCGCGAAGCAGCAGGCCCAGGGGCGCGTCAATTTTTGGCGTAGTCGGCAGGATCTCGTGCCCGCAACCACCGGGTACTGCGTGCCTGAAAAAGACTGTTCAAACTTACCAGTGGTGAAGATTCCCGCCATCCGTGGAGGTTTCCCGCCATCCGGCGCCATCTTCTACCTTCTTCCCGCCATCCGCGAAGTTTTCCCGCCATCCGGCGCCATCTTCCCGCCATCCGTGGAGTTTTCCCGCCGTTGGACGCCATCTTGAAGACGCCGCGCGGGAAGAAGAGGGGCGTTGACTCCGAAAGCGCGCGAGAACCGAAGCCCCGCTTCACGTCCGGACGTTGCGTAAGGTCCTGGAAGGAGTCCAGCAGACGCCGACGTCACAGGAGCGCGACGGAAGGTCCTCAACCCTGACGATCCACTGCGGAGCCGCGGCCTACGGAAGAGGATCATCGCAAGGTAGGCCACGGTCCACTAGGGGGGAGGAAGATGTCGGATACGGAGGAGAGCTTCACTGCCTCAACCCCCGCCAGCGCCACCGCTGCTGCAGTCATGCCTTTCACCATGCCCTATATCCCGGGAGCGGCCTGGCTACCACAGTACTCAGGGGAGTCACATACCCTGCATGACTTTAGAGAAAAGCTGGATAGCCTCTTCCAGGTGTATCCCCTCACAGAAGAGCAAAAAGTGAGCATCCTGGTGGCCCAATTAACCGGGGCAGCCCAAAGGGAGGTAAAGTCCTGGCCACCTGGGGGGAGGACTGTTGCAGGGATACTAACCCGGCTGAGGGACACCTTTGATACCCGCACCTCAGCCGAGATCAAGCTTAGATTCTACGGGTGCAAGCAGCGAGCACACGAGAGTATAAGGGACTATGCCCTGAACCTACAAGAGGCCCTGAGAGCCATTAAGCAGACCAACCCTGACGGCGTGGGAGACGAGGACAGGCTGTTGACTGGACAATTTATAGAGGGTTTATATTGCAATGCCCACCGAACCCAGTTGCGGGCAATGGCCTTACAGGACCCTCATCTGGGATTTGCACAGTTCAAGGACAGAGCCATCCGGGTGCTCCGAGAACCGGCACCAGGTGGCGTTGTGACCCACAGACGCCCCACTACCACTTACCACCAGGAGGCGGCGCCCTTGTCGGCAGGGCCTGTGGGACCTGATGCGCAGGCTTTGAACAATGACCCGGCTCCAGACCTGCACCATCAGGTCCAAGAGCTAGCTAAAAGCGTTGCCGCGCTAACCCGAACTGTGCAGTCTTTACAGGTTTCCACTCCAGGGAAGATCCAGCTGGCATCCGGACCGGAGGACATCCCGTGGCGTCGACCAAGGAGGACCCCGCCGGCCAGAGGAAGACCCAGCGACCGATACAACGAGGACGGACAACCCATCTGCCGCCGCTGCAATCAACCCGGACATATGGCAAGGTACTGTCCTTTAAACTGGCACAACCTGGGGTAGAGGGCCAACCCCCAGGAAAAAGATCATCAGGCCCATCGAACTGGCGCGACAAATATGTGGGAGGACGTCCAGTCTTGCCTGTGGTACTGGATGGCATCCCTATGAGTGCCCTACTGGACACCGGGTCACAGGTTACCACTATCCCGTACGTGCTCTTCAAGCAGTACTGGAATGACTCGGATATCACCCGCTACCCTGACGACGATTTGAGTATCATCGCCAGCAATGGTCAGCCCGTGCCACAGATTGGATTTAAAGAGGTGACCATTAAAATCGGTAGAGTTGAACTGGCGGCACAGGGACTGATCATTGTAGACATTGACAAGCACGAGAGTCACCCAAAGATAACTCTAGGAACTAATGTAATTGAAAATTGTCTTGCAGAAGTGATTTTCCTTTTACAGCAGGTTGCCAAGAACGCCAGTTCCGGCCAGCAGCGAGTGCTCCAGAAAGAGATCCGGGCACTGATGCGACGGCAACAGATAGAACTCTCCGGTGGTGAGATTGGTAGCGTAAGAATGTGTGACCCTTTCCCTATTGCCATGCCCCCAAAAAGTGAAATGATGATTTGGTGCCGGGCAGCTATTGGTCTGAGAGGTAGAGATTACCAGGCAATGGTAGAACCAGTTTACTCAGACAGTAGGCCCACCATTTTGACAGCACGGGGGGTGGTCAATGTACGCCATGGGAGGGTGCCCGTTCGCATAATAAATATCGGGAAGAGGGAAGTGTATCTGCCCCGGTATGCCACGCTAGCCAAATTGTATACCATCAATCAAAACTCCATACAGTCCGTAGAACCCTTGCCTCCATCTTCCCCGGAGGAAAGTAACGGCTCTAAGGAAACAATGGAGGACTGGTGTCAGCAACTACATTTGGGTACTGACTCCACTCCCTCACACCAGAGACAGGGAGTCTATCGGGTGGTTCAAGAGTACGAGAGAGTGTTTAGTAAACACCCGTTAGACTTCGGGCGAGTCAAGGGGGTAGAACACCGCATCCCCACGGGAGACCATCTTCCCATAAAAGAGAGGTATCGACCCGTACCCCCTGCACACTACCAACACGCCAAGGGGATGCTTAGGGACATGAAGGAGGCTGGGGTGATCAGGGATAGCTGTAGCCCCTGGGCAGCTCCACTAGTCTTAGTCAAAAAGAAAGACAACACCATGAGGATGTGTGTAGATTACCGGAAAATCAACCGTATCACACACAAGGATGCGTACCCCTTACCAAGGATAGAGGAGTCTTTGGCTGCTTTAAGATCTGCTAACTTCTTCTCTACTTTGGATCTCACTAGTGGGTACTGGCAGGTTCCTGTAGCAGAGGCGGACCGGGAGAAGACCGCATTCACCACCCCGATGGGACTTAGCGAGTTTACCTGCATGCCGTTCGGACTCTGTAACGCACCAGGAACCTTTCAACGATTAATGGAGTGCTGTCTGGGCCACAAAAACTTCGAGACGGTCCTGTTGTACCTGGACGATGTCATCGTATATTCCAAGACTTATGAGGACCACCTGAAACACCTGGCGGAAGTGTTCGAAGCTCTGGCAAACTACGGCCTAAAGGTAAAACCCTCCAAGTGTCACCTCCTAAAACCAAAGGTGCAGTACCTGGGACACGTGGTGAGCGCTGACAGAGTGGCTCCCGACCCTGATAAGATCACCGCAATTAAGGAATGGCCAAGTCCCTCCAGTGTAAAGGAAGTGCGGCAGTTCCTCGGGTTGGTAGGCTATTACCGCAGATTCATCCCCGGTTTCACCAAAAAGGCAGCTCCTATGCAGGACCTCCTGATAGGCCAGTCCCGGAAGGCCAAGAACCAGAAGCCGCCCTTCAAATGGGAGAAGTTAGAAGAAGAGTCCTTCCGCCAGCTGAAGATGGCCCTCACGGGGGATGAAATCCTGGCGTACCCTGATTACAGCCAGCCCTTTATCCTCTACACCGACGCAAGTAACATCGGGCTAGGAGCCGTACTGTCCCAGATCCAGCAGGGGAAAGAACGGGTAATCGCTTACGCCAGTCGAAAACTGCGACCCACCGAAAGAAACCTTGAGAATTACAGCTCATTTAAGCTAGAGTTCCTGGCAGTGGTGTGGGCAGTCACCGAACGCTTTAAGCACTACCTCGCTTCTTCCCGGTTCACCGTGTACACGGATAACAACCCGTTGACACACCTGGACACGGCAAGACTCGGTGCCTTAGAGCAGAGATGGATGGCCCGTCTGTCCAACTACGAGTTCACAATCAAATACCGGGCAGGACGCTCCAATACCAACGCGGACGCCCTGTCCAGGATGCCAAACCTACCGGACGTAGGAGAAGATCCAGAGGGACTGGAAGAAGTCGAACTCCCCGCGTTCCACCGTCATGGGACTATCCAGTATTCCCATCGGGTAAGGAGTAAGCAAGCCGCTACGTTTAACCCCTTGCCTCACTACAACTGGGAGGAAACGCAAGACAGTGACCCGGCCGTCCGACTGGTGAAGGAGATGCTGACTCGGCCAGAGGCTCGCCTTGACCCGGACGCTCCGGAGGAAGCCAAACAACTGTGGGCTGAGAAGAGTCGACTGTTCCTTTACAAGGGGAAGTTGTGCCGCAGAATGGTTAACTCCCGGACGCATGAACTAATCTGGCAAGTAGTGGTGCCACGAAGAGACGCAGCCATGGTGATGGAGGCATACCACGACGGGGCTGGACACTTCGGATTGAAGAAGCTGGAGTTCCTGCTGCGCGGGCGGTTCCACTGGGTAGGCATGAGGGGAACCATCGAGAGGTGGTGCAGAGACTGTGGCCCGTGCAACCTAAGAAGGAAGGACCGTGCCAGCCAGAAGACCCCCCTTCAGTCCATCGTCACCAAGCAGCCGTTGGAACTGGTAGCCTTGGATCATGTAAAACTGACCCCAAGCAGAAGTGGCTACGTCTACGCGTTAACCATTGTGGATCATTACTCCCGGTTCTTGATTGTCGTCCCTGTTAAGGACTTAACAGCTCAAACGGCAGCTAGAGCCTTCCAGCAGCACTTCTGCCGTCCACACGGGTACCCGGACCAAGTGCTGACGGATCAGGGACCTGCCTTTGAAGCGGAGGTCTTCCAGGAATTCTGCAATCTGTATGGCTGCAGGAAGATAAGGACGACACCCTATCATCCGCAAACTAATGGACTTTGTGAGAAAATGAACCAGGTGGTAATGGATCTTCTGAAAACGTTGCCCCTGGAAGAACGCAGTCTGTGGCCTGAGAAGCTGCCCGACCTGGTGGACCTATACAACTACATCCCTGTAGGTTCCACCAACTGTACCCCGGCTTACCTAATGAGGGCAAGGCCTGGTAAGCTACCTGTTGACCTGGAGATGGGAGTCCTGACACCCGAGGACACTTCACCGGAAGCAGACTGGGACACAGAGAGGCAGCAGCAGTACTGGAAAGTACAGGAGAGCGTGGAGCGAAGTCTCTGTCTCGCTAGGGAAAGACAAGAGAAAACTTACAACCAGTATGCTCCCGCTGTTCCCCTGGTACCCGGAGAGCAGGTCTTGAAGAGGAAGAGACGGCTCCACAAGTTGGACGACCAGTGGGAGAAGGACCCGTACACCGTACTGCCCTCAAGCCACGACAACCCGAAGGTTTGTACCATCAGTAAAGACGGAGGGGAAACCACAGCCATTGTATCCCGGGATCACCTGAAGAAGTGTCCCGAACAGCTACGGAACCCAGAAGGAGAGCAAGAAGACCCTCGACCCGTAGAGGAAAGGGAAGATATGGTTAGTACTGTGCTCGGAGACTTCCCTCGGTCCTGGACTCAAGTCAATGGTGCAGTTGTGGTACCCGTCCTCACGTTCCTCCAACCAGCATCCCAAGTGCCTACGGAGCACCAGGTAGAGCTGGAAGAGCAGCCGGTCCAGGAGGCAGCAGACTCCACACAAGCAGAACAGGAGGATCAACCCTCTGCTCATAGTGAGCCTGCCGTACCCCTAGTGAGCCTGTAGACAGCTGCCCAGTTTACCCTTGACAGCTCCTACACCCTGTAGTTCAGGGCCAGACAGTCAGCTCCGTAGGTCCACTAGGGCCACTAGAGGCCAGTTACCCGCACGTTGGAGGATTTGAAGTGTTTAAATTGTTTTATTTGTGGTCACCTGTCTGTTACTTGTAAATAATTATGTGTTTCTAGTTATTTTTAGGAGTCCTTGGTGGATTTACCGGGAATCCTTGTACAATTGGTTGGAGCGTAACCTAGGAATGGACTAAAGACTGTTAAGGACTCGGGGCAGGACAGACCCCTACCTGGTTACGTCTCCCTGTTTTGGTGAAATGGACACCTTGCTTTTCTTCAAAATTGCACCCGGTTGCGGACACGCCGTAACCATCTTTATGTGTTTTTCTTATTGTATTATAATTGTTTATACCTTGTTATGTTTTTCTAAAAATATGTTTAGTCCCGGAGTACTAAATTTCACTAGGGGGGAATGTGGCACCCCAGGGGTCTGGTTTCCACAGTAACAGCAATGTTATGTCTGAGAGCAGGTGGGTGGTCTCTTGGTCAGGGATCCTATGCATGCCACACCTCCTGCCCAGTCCTGGGAGGGGAAGAACTTCCCCTATATAAACCTAGGGCTGAGGCAGGGTTAGTGAGTAGAGAAGAGAAGCAGATATAGGAAAAGAACATCAGGAGCTCTGTGGGAGCAGTGCTATAAGGAGTCAGGGGCTGGCAGCTGCAGAGCTCGCCCTGACTGAGAAGCTATCACCGGACCCGGAGTCCGAGGCTGTGGGGACTAATCTTTACCCAGCAGCAGAAACCGCCCGGCAGGGGATTTCAGGTCCTCTGGCCAAGAAACCCGAAGGCACGGTCACACGCGTGGGACCAGCACCGCCGTCGTGGAGCGGACGCCACAAGAAGGCCCCGAGTCACCGGCCATATGGGTGAGCACCACACGGTACACTCAGGGACGTGGGCTACTTTTACCCGCCTCTAGCAAGGTAGCCAGAAGAGTACAATTAGTTGGGGAGGCCTACAACTCCGCCTGGCCAGGGGAAATCCCATCTGCTCAAAGACTGACCAGGCCCCGATCGCTAGCCAGTACTCCGGGAGGGTCTATCTTTATCACCAGTAAAGACCCTGAACTTCACCGCATCGTCTCTGAGTGATTCCTGCTTCCCCCATCAGCCACGTCGGCTGCCCTGAGGCCATACCCCTCCCGTTGGGGGTGATACTATCACGCTGCACAATCCTACCACCGGCCTCAGCGGTCTGCCCTGCAGCGGCAGCTCCTTCGCTGCATTCAACGGGTGGCGTAGTCGTCCAACATCTACCGCTAATACATCGCCGCTCAGTTTGACTCCCTGGGCACGGACCGGGTCACCGCCACGAGACTACTACCCCCATCTGATCCGGATCCGGGTAAGCTTCCCCGTGCGCGCGATGCCGCGCGAAGCAGCAGGCCCAGGGGCGCGTCATTTGCTTTCACCAGAATAAGTCTTGTAAAAATAACCAATTGTTTTCCAATATATAATATTGGAAGGTGTTGTTTTCACAGCTGTCATTGTTACTGCATTTTGGTTCATTTTTGTTTTGTAAAATATGTCTTGACATATTTTGTACTTTATTGAGTGAACTTTCAATGATATGTTTTTTTATAGCCTCTATTCTTTAATCTATTTTTGATTCTCATACTTTCTTCTTGGAAAGCATTGTCAATAGAACATATCCTCTTGGCTCTAACAACATCTCCATAAGGAATAGAGTTGATTGTATGGTTGGGATGATGACTATCAGCACGACGTGTGGTGTTTGCATTCACCACTTTCAGATATATGCGGCATTCTATATTCCCAAATTGGGTCCTACCTTCTAGAGTGAGGAGAAGGAAGTCTATTTTTTTGATAAGGCCCTGAAAAAGTGAAATAAAGATTGTTATTACTATTCAGATAACCCACAAAAAAGGGAATAGTGGATGTTTCTCCTTTCCAAATTATTAGGACATCATCCACATATCTTCCATACCAGTGTATGTTGTCAAGGAAGGGATTTGACTCAGAGAAAATGAAACATTCTTCCCACCATGATACAAATAAAATTGCCAAGGATGGTGAGAACCGCGATCCCATCAGCGCTCCATTTAATTTTAAAAAAATATTCTGAATAAAACAATTATGGTTAACTAAGTAGTCTATAGCCATAAGTATGACTTCTTTGATCTCAATACTGTACAGATTTAGATGGTGTGTAATGGTTTTTAAGGCAAGATAATGAGGAATACAAGAGTAATGATTTACTATGTCACATTTCAAAAATGCAAAATATTCAGACCATGTGATTGTGTCCATATTTTTTAATACTGACATGCTATCCTTTAAGAAGCCAGGGATTCGGGTGACCAGTGGCTGAAGAGGACGGTCTACACAGGTACTGATACTTTCGTTCAGGAATCCTATCCCTGATATAATCAAATGTAACGGGGGTGGAAATATCAGTTTATTGGTTTTAGGAAACTTGTGAAAAATGGACATAATGGGGGCTTCTTTTAAAAGAAATTTACTAGTTTTATTGTCAAAAACACCTAATTTTTCGCCTTCATTAATCATTCGTATCAGTGCGTTTTTACGTGTAATGGTTCGGTCTGAAGAAACTTCTGTAAGTGGTATTATCGTCCAAAATACACGGTGTTCCAAATTATTATGCAAATAATATTTTCTCAGATTTTGCCAAATTACCTATATGAATTGCAGTCATTGTAATTTTCCAGTCAAATAACTATTAGAGTACAATTGAAAGGTTTTTGTACAAACTGCCTATGATAACAGTATATTTAAAAAAAAAAATAAAAAACTCAAACTGCACTCAAAATGCATGTTCCAAATTATTATGCACAGCAGAGTTTTCAACCTTTTCATTTTAATAAAGAACAAAAAAATTGTCATTTTTGAAATTATAAGCATTAGCAGGTTATTACAAACTGAAATCAAACAGTTTTCAACTCAAAACTTTATTCTAGGTGATGTTACATTTGCACATAGGACCCCTTGTTTGAAAGGAGCTTCTGAACTCTCTCGTCCATTGAATTTGTCAGGTTTTGGATGGTTTCTGCTTCAATTGTTTTGCATGAGGACAGAATACCCTCCCAGAGCTGTTGCTTAGATGTGAACTGCCTCCCGCCATCATAGACACTCCTTTTGATGATGCTCCAGAGGTTCTCAATGGGGTTGAGGTCAGGGGAGCATGGGGGCCACACCATAAGTTTGTCCCCTTTTATGCCCATAGCAGCCAGAGATGCAGATGTGTTATGTGCAGCATGAGACGGGGCATTATCATTATCATTATCGAAGTCGATCACAGCATTCCGGGAGTAAGCGCTGCTTACTTACCTGCTCACCGGCATCCCGCGCTATCTCTGCCGGGTCACCAGATAGCAGGAAGTTACTTTGATCATGCAGAGTGCGCAATCAAAGTAACTTCTGCTTGTGCAGCGCTATGCTATACAGGCGATCAGACTGCAAAAAAAAAGTATCAGAAAGTGAAAAAAAAAATTGTAAAAATATTTAAAAAAATGAAAATAAAAATATATTGTACCCATAAATAAATATTCTGAAAAAAAAACCAAAACAATAAAAGTACACATGTGGTATCGCCCAGTCCGGAACAACCTGACTTATAAAACTGTCCCACTAGTTAACCCCTTTAGTGAACACAGTAGAAAAAAAAAAAAGACAAATGTAAATAAAAATGGTGCCGCTGAAAATGTCATCTTGTCCCACAAAAAAAAACAAGCCACCATACAGCTCCGCCAGCCAAAAAATAAAAAAGTTATAGCTCTCAGAATAAAGCGATGCAAAAAAATTATTTTTTTTCTACAAAATAATTTTTATTATGTAAAAGTGCCAAAACATAAAAAAATATCTAAATGTAGTACCGCTGTAAACGTTCTAACCCGAAGAATAATGCTACCTTATAAATTTTACCACACGTGGAACGGCATAAAAAAAAAACAATTCCTGAATTGTTGGTTTTTGTTTCTTTGCCTCCCAAAAATCGGAATAGAAAGCGATCAAAAAATGTCACGTGCCTGAAAATGGCACCAGTAAAAACGTCAACTTGTCCCGCAAAAAAAACAAGCCATCACATGACTCTGTCGGACGAAATATGGAAAAATTATAGCTCTCAAAATATGGCGATGCAAAAACTAGTCTTTGCAAAAAACAGCATCTTTTAGTGTGTGATAGCTGTCAATCATAAAAACCCGATATGAATCTGGCATCACCGTAATCGCACCGACCAGAATAAAGTCGCCTAATCAATTATACCGCTCAAGGAAAAAAATAAACTCAAGGGTTAGGTATGTGTTAGGGTTGTGCTAGGTTACTGTTATGCTAGGGTTAATGTGCTAGGGTTAGGGTTGTGCTAGGGTTAGAGTTGTGCTAGGGTTAGGGTTTTGCTAGGGTTAGGGTTGGTGTTAGGGTAGGGTTAGGGTTGTGCTAGGGTTAGGTTTAGGGTTGTGTTGGGGTTGGGATTTTTTCAAAGTAAAGAAAAAAAAAAAAAAGACGATATGGTGACTAGTGTTGAGCACAAGTGCTCGCTACTTGAGTTTGCATCGGGTGCTCGGGTATGCACCGAGTATCACGGGTGCTCGAGTGACATGCTCGAGTCTCCGCCCCATATGCTTCGCGGCCAAAAAAAACTTGCGGGGATTGCCTGCCATGCACGAGTGATCCCCGCATGTTTTTTTTGGGGTGTTTAACAAACGTGAAACATGCGGGGCGGGGACTCGAGCATGTCACTTGAGCACCCGCGATACATGGTGCATTCCTGAGTACCCAATGCAAACTCAAGTAGCGAGCACTTGCGCTCAAGACTAATGACAACTTATTCAATATGATAAACTAATGTTATCAATTTATATGTCGGACTTCTGTGTTCAAAATGTTCACTATACCGCTTGATAAAATCCTTAAGGGGTCTAGTTTCCAAAATGGGGTCACTTGTGGGGGGTTTCCACTATTTAGGCACATCAGGGGCTCTCCAAATGCGACATGGCGTCCGCTCCCAATTCCAGCCAATTTTGCCAATTCAAAAAAGTCACATAGTGCTCCTTCCCTTCTGAACCCTGCTGTGCGCCCAAACAGTGTATTTTCCCCACATATGGGGTATTGGCATACTCAGGAGAAATTGCACAAAAGTTTTTGGGGTCCATTTTCTTCTCTTTTACTGTTGTGAAAATAAAAAAATTTGGGCTAAAACATCATTTTTTTGGAAAAAGTTAAGATTTTTTTTATTTTCCTGGCTCCATGTTATAAACTTCTGTAAAGCACCTGGGGGTTCAAGGTGATCACCATACATCTAGATAAGTTCCCTGAGGGATCTAGTTTCCAAAATGGTGTCATTTGTGGGGGGTCTCCACTGTTTAGATACATCAGGGGCTCTCCAAACGCAACATGGCATCCGGTAATTATTCAAGCAAATTTTACATTCAAAAAGTCAAATAGCGCTCCTTCCCTTCTGAGCCGTGACGTGCGCCCAAACAGTGGTTTGCACCCACAAAAGGGGTATTGATGTGCTCAGGAGAAATTGCACAACAAATTTTGTGGTCCATTTTTTCCTGTTACCCTTGCAAAAATAAAAAAATTGTGGTCTAAAGTAACATTTTTGTGGAAAAAGTTAAATGTTCATTTTTTTCTTCCACATTCCAAAAATTCCTGTGAAGCACCTGAAGGGTTAATACATTTCCTGAATGTGATTTTGAGCACCTTGAGGGGTGCAGTTTTTAGAATGGTGTCACTTTTGGGTATTTTCTGTAATAAAAGTCACTTCAAATGTGATGTGGTCCCTAAAAAAAATGGTTTTGTAAATTTTGTTGAAAAGATCAGAAATCGCTGGTCAACTTTTAACACTTATAACTTCAGACAGTAAGTTCTGAATTAGAAACTATAGTAGGTGTTAAAATTACAATACTGTCAAAATTACTATTCACGGTATGCGTTTCTTCCCTCTTGTGGTGTATCTTGGAGGACTCAAATTGTTCTGGGATTTTACTTTTAGATTTATTCGTCCTTCACCTCCTTTTTTGTTTTTTTGTATCTTTATTGCTAAAAGAATCGCACAGAAAATCTCCCCGGATGTAGTGAAACTGTCATGTCTGGAATTTTGAGAATAGATCTTGGTGTTGACTGTGATTTCTCTTTTCTTCATTGATAGACCCTATCGTGTTTATAGTCTAAACAGTCTGTGTGGCATTTTCTTTTTTTTTCATAGCCATGATGTGATTTTCCAACTTTTCAATATTACGGACTAAATTGGTGTTGAGATTATTATTACGAAAAAAAGGAAAATGGCCCAGGGGCCATTTTTAGCACAAAAATGTGTGGTCAACTATATCAACTATATATTTGTGCATGCCTAAAAAGAAGCCATCTTCCTCACCATAGTACATGATTTCATCAGGAGTTCAATCTGAAAAACAGTAATTGCTCATCGTAGAGCGCAGGATATATATGCAACTAGCCTTAAAGAGAACCTGTTAGCAGGATTTTGCTAAGTACAGACATGGCCATATTGGCTCTGTTATACTGACACCTGTGGTGAAGAAATCCGTTTTGTGGTTTTTGTGTAATCAGTGTGTATAGTTATCCTGTAATCATATCTTTGTGCATCGGGGTGGAACTGTGGGTAAGAGTGTTCAGCTCTGCCACGGCTCCTCTGCTGCCTCTGGTGTCTTCATCTTCTCCCTGTTTTAAATTTCGTGCTGGAGTTGCCTTAACCACAGGCGGTGTTTACGCAGATTGATCTGGCAGTCTTCAGGAAAGTGGTGGCGGCACATGCGAAGATTTAGATCTTTGCTTAATGATGAACCAAATTCTTGATTTGTGCATGAGCCACTAACGCCATTTTACTGAGGACTGCTGGGAGGTCAATCTGTGCATGCATCTCCTTCGGCACCATTTTCTTGAAGACTGCCAGGAGATCAATCTGCGCAAGCGCCACTCCCAGCTAGGCTCGAAATTTAAAACACAAAATGGATTTTTTTCACCACAGGTATCATTTTAATCAATATACCAGCACTAATAAGGCCCTGTCTGTACTGTACAGCAAAATCCTGCATACAGGTTCTCTTTAAATACAAATCAAATTATCTACCCCACCAATAAAAACTTCAAATCAGCTCACAAAAAACAAACCCCCTCTCAGATGTGTCATCTATCAAGGGAAAAATAGAGGGTTCCCATGTTATTGGTAGCATAATGCTTCTGGAAAAGCAAGGTATGTAGTACACCTATTTATTGCTTAAATAATTTTTCCACATAGGTTTACACCCCCAAAAAAGTCATAGTTACCATAAGGAATGGAGAAGAGAGGACTAGAATGTGGAATAAAATGTAACCTTTATTGGTAAATTTTAAAATAATGTGATTAAAATCAAAATGACCGCAGTGGCACTATATGTTCAAATAGTGAACATATACAGTACAGACCAAAAGTTTGGACACACCTCATTTAAAGATTTTTCTGTATTTTCATGACCATGAAAAATGTACATTCACACTGAAGGCATCAAAACTATGAATTAACACATGTGGAATTATATACTTAACAAAAAAGTGTGAAACAACTGAAAATATGTCTTATATTCTAGGTTCTTCAAAGTAGCCACCTTTTGCTTTGTTGACTGCTTTGCACACTCTTGGCATTCTCTTGATGAGCTTTAAGAGGTAGTCACCGGAAATGGTCTTCCAACAATCTTGAAGGATTTCCCAGAGATGCTTAGCACTTGTTGGCCCTTTTGCCTTCACTCTGCGGTCCAGATCACCCCAAACCATCTCGATTGGGTTCAGGTCTGGTGACTGTGGAGGCCAGGTCATCTGGCGTAGCACCCCATCACTCTCCTTCTTGGTCAAATAGCCCTTACACAGCCTGGAGGTGTATTTGGGGTCATTGTCCTGTTGAAAAATAAATGATGGTCCAACTAAACGCAAACCGGATGGAATAGCATGCCGCTGCAAGATGCTGTGGTAGCCATGCTGGTTCAGTATGCCTTCAATTTTGAATAAATCCCCAACAGTGTCACCAGCAAAGTACCCCCACACCATCACACCTCCTCCTCCATGGTTCACGGTGGGAACCAGGCATGTAGAGTCCATCCGTTCACCTTTTCTGCGTCGCACAAAGACACGGTGGTTGGAACCAAAGATCTCAAATTTGGACTCATCAGACCAAAGCACAGATTTCCACTGGTCTAATGTCCATTCCTTGTGTTCTTTAGCCCAAACAAGTCTCTTATGCTTGTTGCCTGTCCTTAGCAGTGGTTTCCTAGCAGCTATTTTACCATGAAGGCCTGCTGCACAAAGTCTCCTCTTAACAGTTGTTGAAGAGATGTGTCTGCTGCTAGAACTCTGTGTGGCATTGACCTGGTCTCTAATCTGAGCTGCTGTTAACCTGCGATTTCTGAGGCTGGTGACTCGGATAAACTTATCCACAGAAGCAGAGGTGACTCTTGGTCTTCCTTTCCTGGGGCGGTCCTCATGTGAGCCAGTTTCTTTGTAGCGCTTAATGGTTTTTGCAACTGCACTTGGGGACACTTTCAAAGTTTTCCCAATTTTTCGGACTGACTTACCTTCATTTCTTAAAGTAATGATGGCCACTCGTTTTTCTTTACTTAGCTGCTTTTTTCTTGCCATAATACAAATTCTAACTTTCTTTTCAGTAGGACTATCAGCTGTTTTCCACCAGACTTCTGCACAAAACAACTGATGGTCCCAACCCCATTTATAAGGCAAGAAATCACACTTATTAAACCTGACAGGGCACACCTGTGAAGTGAAAACCATTTCCGGTGACTACCTCTTGAAGCTCATCAAGAGAATGGCAAGAGTGTGCAAAGCAGTCATCAAAGCAAAACGTGGCTACTTTGAAGAACCTAGAATATAAGACATATTTTCAGTTGTTTCACACTTTTTTGTTCAGTATATAATTCCACATGTGTTAATTCATAGTTTTGATGCCTTCAGTGTGAATGTGCAATTTTCATAGTCATGAAAATACAGAAAAATCTTTAAATGAGAAGGTGTGTCCAAACTTTTGGTCTGTACTGTATATTGGACCACTATTATGTATCATAAGTAAGTATCCCACCGAAGAGGTCCAAATTAGGTCCCTTTGTATAGTGTTCGGAGATTATAATTTATTCCTGTCTAAATAGGGTTTTGGCCAATGTCCCTTAATTAGATGGCCTTTAATTCCATCTAATTCTGGAAAAGCAACACAGCACCAAAAAAACAATCCAGCAGAACCTGCACTTCTCAATTCCAAATGCCCCCTCCCATGCTGAGCCCCACGGTGTATCTAAACCGCACTTTGCGTCCACATGTATGGTTTTACTGTAGTGAGAGGAACCATTCACTCCATGCTTTTTTTTCTGTAAAACACCATTTTTTCTGCTGTTCTGGCATCTTAGGGGCTCAGCAAACTAGTATAGCAAAATGTTCACTCCAAAAGTCAACTGGTGCTCCTTCCTTCTAAGCCCGGCCACGTGACCAAACAGTAGGTTCTGTGAACATACAGGGTATCGCTACCTTTAAGGATACATTTTTGTAACAAATTGTTGGGTCAATTTTTCCCATTCTCCCATTGCCCCTTGTGAGAATTAAAAATTTGCTGTTATAACATTTTAGTGGAAAAAATGTTATGTTATAAAATTTATTGGGCTCGAAATACTCACAAGACACTTAGATGAACTCCTTGAGTTTTTAAATGGGGTAATTTATGGGGTGGTTCACTATTCTGCCACCTCAGGAGTTTTGCTAATGAAACATGGCGTCAGCAATTAATTCCAGGGTGCATGGCCAGAGAGCAATGTGAGAGGATGCACACCTAACACGCTGAAGAAATCCTTACCTAATCCCGCTGGATGAATCAGACAGCTGAGCATACTTACCTGAATATTCTCAGACTTCATCGGGGGCTCCCTGGGCTGAACGGAACCCATGATAGAGAGTAAAGCTCTGCAAAAGTCAAGAGCGCAAGGCACAAGATGGCGCCAATTCACGTGCGGTGACGAGGACAAGCAGAGTGGGTGAGTGCCAAAGGGAGGCTGCGGCTAAGGTAGAAAGATTCGCCAGAACAGAGAGGGATGGAGGATGAGACGGTGAGTGGGTTTAAAATTGATCAGAACCCATTCTCCCCCATGCTTAATATAGACCAGCTGGAATCTGAGCTGGATGAAGGGGAGTCAAAGGGCCAGGCAGTCCTTGATGATTCTCCTGCCCTCAGGAGAGCTGCTACTGAGCCTACACTTAAGGACATTATGAGCGCTGTAGTAGCTCCCCATCATCACTGGCACTGCAAGTGGGAGGAATTAATGAGGATATATCAGTGATCAAGCAAGACCTTTGCAGCATTTCGGACAGATCCATAGCCCTTGAAGAAAGGGTTAATGAAATGGAGGATGCTATTCCCAATGAGGTGGGATGTACAACAACACACCAGATTACAGGTTGCAATCGGAATGTCTCAATCAGAACGACACTTAGAGCCACCTCCGCAGAAAGAACATCCGAATTGTTGGGGGCCCCCGAAAAAAATGAGGGTGTGAAGGCCACAGAATACTTTGAAACCTGGCTTTTAAAGGTGTTTGGGAAGGACACACTGAAGCCCATCTTCGCCCTAGAAAGAGTGCATCGGGTAATGACCAGGCCTTTACCCCCTGCAAGTCCTCCCCACACAGTCCTGGCCAAGATACTTCACTACTGGGATCGGGACACCATCCTAAGAAACTCCAGGGATATCCCCAAACTTTACATAAATGGCCAAAGAATCTCAGTGTTTTCAGACTACTCTGTTGATGTGCAGAAGATAAGGGCGCAGTTTTTGGATATTAGAGAGAACCTGTCACTAGTTTTTTGGCCTATAAACTCTGCCCATCACCTTTAAGATCATAAGAATGGGGTTACTGCAACCCCTTTTATATCCTCAGACATGCCCCTGCATACCTCAGTAAAAGTGTTTTAGGGTATGTGCGCACGCTCAAGATTTGAAGCAGAAATTTCTGCAGCGTTTCTGCATCTCCTTGGCAGGAAAAACGCTGTGGAGAAAACGTGCGGTTTGCCACTTTTTTTTACATGTTTTTGAAGCGTTTTTGTACAGAAATGTATGTGGTTGGGAGCTAAATAAAGAGAGTTGAAAAAAAAAATAAAAAACACTTTTTCTGATGTCATTTCCTTCCCCAACCCCTCTTTTCCATTCTTCATTTTGCAAGTGACAATGCCACATCAAGAGCAGCCCCTGCGTCTCCGCAGCCCGTATATGAACCTGATATTAGTGTGCTAAATATCCTGCATCTCCACAGCGAGCAGGTAAGATAAATGTAGGTAGAATGTACATTTAATTTTATTTTTTTCTGTGGTGTGCACTAACCAATTGTTCCATAGGAGCGGTCTACAAGAAGACCAAAAAACTCTGGGTACATCCTAGAGTGCAGGAGAGATGTGACAAGGGGCACGTCTATGTGCTATATCAGGATCTTATTATATGGGAAAAAAGTATATTGTCATCCGTGTGTACCTAATGTTTTTTTGTTTTTCTTTCCAGATATCAGGAAAAATTTCGGGCATTTTGTCGCATTTTGCAGTAAGTAAAATTAGAAATATTTCTATATCTATTTTATCGCTACCTTTTTTACCTTTTTTTTTTTTGGCTGATCAGGTATTTGTCAATGCAGTGATATCCATTTTTTTTTCAAATGTGGCAAAAGCTCTGTTATGAACGGCAGAAGCAAACATCTCCTTTGAATAGCGGCCACGGGCCGCTGTTCAGAGGAGGGTGTTCATGATGGCAACAGGGGTCATCATGTGACGCCAATACTGTTATGGAAATGCATTGGTGCCACGTCATCACGTCATGGGTGCACCAATGCTTGTCTACAAGAATGCTCTTCCAGCCGCCACATGTTAAATGCCACATGTCAGATTGTCAGCGGCATTTAACTGCAGCCATTACCTGCATCTGATGACTTTATCAGTCATTTCATGTGTCATTTTTTTTAATAAAAAAAAAAAAAAAAAGGTAATATACATTTACTTTTAGTCCACGGCCCCACTATCAGTATTTGGTAAGTATTCAGTCAGTATTTTTTCTCAGGAGTAGGAGCCAAAACCAGGTGAGGAGCAATCAGAGAAAAGGTATAATAGAAACAAGTCACCAATTCTGCATTTATCACCCACTCCTGAGGAAAAATACTGACCGAATACTGATTAAATACTGATAATGGGGACGTGGCCTTAATGTAATAATGTTGTGTTGTATTCCTTTTTTTGTTGCGTTTCTAATCATCTTATTTTCCTTTCCAGATTTCTGATCCCCAATGAAAAAAAGAAGATAATCAAAAAAAGTGTTTCTAATAATATTTTTTCAAAAAATTGTTCTTTTTTCCATAATAAACCTAAATTTGTTTGATTTTCAATACAGTCTCCAGCAGTTTTTGAATTATCGCCTTCTCCGTGGTTTTGTGGTCAATTGACAACTCACAGCTGTATGTAAGTCTATGACAGACACAAAAAGGCTAGATCGTGGCTATCATACACTTACATTGTGACCGTTACCTCTGATTATGCTCAGTCAGAAGTAGTGGTCACAAGATGGCATTGCAGTGCGGGATAAGCCCCAGTAAACAATGTTTCACACATCCTGATATTTCAGGTACTGCAAAAAAAATGTACCTGAGATGTCAGTGTTTGTGTGGAACTGTTTTGCATACGTGTGCATAAGTGTTCGGCACCGCTCACACGTACCGGTGCCTGGGAATCCGCGGTACAATAGCGCTCTACCCAAGTACTGGGTGCTGAAGGAATCACTCACCATTGTCCCCTGCTTGCGCTGTTGCTGCAGCAATATTGCCTTCCGTACTGTGAGAAATAGAAAAAAAGCATGCATGTTAATAAAAATATACATTTAATAAAATAGTTAATAAAAAATTATTATAAAATTACCTCCGTAAAGTCCGGCTAGTGCCAATGAACTGCAGCAGATCCGCATATTGACTTTTAGATTTGGAGGGCGAGGTGCTGCTTTCCAACAGCTGGGTCTTCATGTAGCAGTCTGTTATTGGCCGCCACCTGTTTCGGACGTCCTTTTCAGCTGGTTAAATGGGGGGAGTGCAAGGTCAAACAGGAGGCAGTTCCCACCTCCTATAGTAATATGTAAAAAAAAACTGACCAGCACAGCACATCCCAAATGTGAACAGTTGCAAGCTGCAGAAACTGCATAAGATTTATAAAAAGAAAGCGCAGCAGCACTCCATTATGGCCAAGATACATAAAGACAATAAAACCATTTAATTTAAACTGTGTTATTACTCAATAAGCTTTACTTACAAAAAATGGAGGTTCTTAGCGCATAAATTGGCCAATTCATGTGTGCCCATCAACCGCTGCCTCCTGTTTGACCTTGCACTCCCCCCATTTAACCAGCAGGTGATGTATATTCTATTCTACCAGCCCATTTAAATTGTAGGTGTTTTAGCCCAGAAGTGACATGTTCTGTCCAGAGTTATAGGCTTGTAGCCCAAGAGAGGCATGTAGGTAGAGTAGTACCCATCAGATGGGAGGTCACCTTGCAGCGGTTGATGGGTACACATGAATTGGCCAATTTATGCGCTAAGAACCTCCATTTTTTGTAAGTAAAGCTTATTCAGTAATAACACAGTTTAAATTAAATGGTTTTATTGTCTTTATGTATCTTGGCCATAATGGAGTGCTGCTGCACTTTCTTTTTATATATCTTAGATAGATAGATAGATAGATATACAGTTATATGAAAAAGTTTGGGCACCCCTATTAATCTTAAGCTTAATGTTTTATAAAAATTGGTGTTTTTGCAACAGCTATTTCAGTTTGATATATGTAATAACTGTTGGACACAGTAATGTTTCTGCCTTGAAATGAGGTTTATTGTACTAACAGAAAATGTGCAATCTGCATTCAAACAAAATTTGACAGGTGCATAAGTATGGGCACCCTTATCATTTTCTTGTTTTAAATACTCCTACCTACTTTTTACTGACTTACTAAAGCACTTTTTTTGGTTTTGTAACCTCATTGAGCTTTGAACTTCATAGCCAGGTGTATGCAATCATGAGAAAAGCTACTTAAAGTGGCCACTTGCAAGTTGTTCTCCTGTTTGAATCTCCTCTGAAGAGTGGCATCATGGGCTCCTCAAAGCAACTGTCAAATGATCTGTAAGCAAAGATTATTCAACATAGTTGTTCAGGGGAAGGATACAAAAAGCTGTCTCAGAGATTTAACCTGTCAGTTTCCACTGTGAGGAACATAGTAAGGAAATGGAAGAACACAGGGACAGTTCTTGTTAAGGCCAGAAGTGGCAGGCCAAGAAAAACATCAGAAAGGCAGAGAAGAAGAATGGTGAGATCAGTCAAGGACAATCCTCAGACCACCTCCAGAGAGCTGCAGCATCAACTTGCTGCAGATGGTGTCACTGTGCATCGGTCAACTATACAACGCACTTTGCACAAGGAGAAGCTGTATGGGAGAGTGATGCGAAAGAAGCCGTTTCTGCAAGCACGCCACAAACAGAGTCGGCTGAGGTATGCAAAAGCACATTTGGAGAAGCCAATTTCTTTTTGGAAGAAGGTCCTGTGGACTGATGAAACCAAGATTGAGTTGTTTGGTCATACAAAAAGGCGTTATGCATGGCAGCAAAAAAACACAGCATTCCAAGAAAAACACTTGCTACACACAGTAAAATTTGGTGGAGGTTCCATCATGCTTTGGAGCTGTGTGGCCAACGCCGGCACCGGGAATCTTGTTAAAGTTGAGGGACGCATGGATTCCACTCAGTATCAGCAGATTCTTGACAATAATGTTCAAGAATCAGTGATAAAGTTGAAGTTACGCAGGGGATGGATCTTTCAGCTAGACAATGATCCAAAACACCGCTCCAAATCTACTCAGGCATTCATGCAGAGGAACAATTACAATGTTCTGGAATGGCCATCCCAGTCCCCAGACCTGAATATCATTGAACATCTGTGGGGTCATTTGAAGAGGACTGTCCATGCTCGGCGACCATCAAACTTTACTGAACTGGAATTGTTTTGTAAAGAGGAATGGTCAAAAATACCTTCATCCAGGATCCAGGAACTCATTAAAAGCTACAGGAAGCGACTAGAGTCTGTTATTTTTGCAAAAGGAGGATCTACTAAATATTAATGTCACTTTTCTGGTGAGGTGCCCATACTTATGCATCGGTCAAATTTTGTTTGAATGCAGATTGCACATTTTCTGTTAGTACAATAAACCTCATTTCAAGGCAGAAACATTACTGTGTCCAACAGTTATTACATATATCAAACTGAAATAGCTGTTGAAAAAACACCAATTTTTATAAAACAATAAGCTTAAGATTAATAGGGGTGCCTAAACTTTTTCATATAACTGTAGATATAATTATATACATAGACAACAGATATGCAGATATATAGGCACGTGTGTAGATGCACACACCCACCCCCACACACGGTAAGGGCTCTTTCACACGTCAGTGTCTCCGGTAGGAATGGTGACAGTTTCCACATGTACCGGAGACACTGACACACGCAGACCCATTCAACTGTGTGTCCGTGTGCTCCACACGGAGACAAGTCCGTTTTTTTGCAGACACACGGTCTGCAAAAAGTACTCCTTGGATGACATCCGTGTGTCATCTGTGTGACACGTAGCTGCAGCTGGGAATGGTGCTATTCCCAGGCGCCGGTGCTGAACACTGCCCTCATCATGGCTTCCTGACAGCACTGCGATCAGCACCAGCAGGGACCAGTGTTCAGCACCGACGCCTGGGAACAGCGCTACCTATAGCGCCGATTTCCAGGCGCTGGTCCGTTTGATCCTGATGTGGCACACGGTTGCCACACGTGTGACACACTCGGACACACGCAACATGGATACCTCCAGTATCGGTTTTTCTGGTACCGGAGATATGCGGACGTGTGAAACCAGCCTTTACAGCCTATGTAGGAGCTTTCACGGAATGAACCTACATACGCTGTACACTACATGAATCTGCGTGCACCGCTATACCTGTTCATTTAAATATATTAAAAAAAAAAATTTAATGTGGGCTCCTGCGTAATTTTAATTTCCAGCAGATGGTTGAGGACTGATGTTATACTGTGGAAGTAGCCAAGAGTCATGGCCCCTTCCCTGGCTATTAATACCAGCCCACAGCTGTTTGCTTAACCTTTTCTGACTATTTCACAGGGGGACCCCAGAATAAAAAGGACCTGGGGTCCACCTATAAATTGTAACCAGCAAAAGCTAGCCACTTTGCCTTCCCTGGCTACTTTACAGGGGGACTCCAGAAAAAAAAATGACGTGTGGTCTCCCTATAAATTGTAACTAGAAAAGGCTAGGCAGACAGCTGCGGGCTGATATTAATAGCCTAGAAAGGGGCCATGCATATAAAATCAGCTCTCAGCCATCCCAGATTTGGCGCATCAATTTCGTCGCTTAGCCTCGCTTTCCCACTGCTGTGTAGCGGTGGCGAGTGGGGTAATGGGGTTGGGGTTCATGTCAGCCGCGGCTGGCATGAAGCCCAGGTTAGTACTGGAGGGCGTCTATTAGATGCCCCCATTACTAACTTAGAGAAAGAGTTTAAAAAAAAAAAAACAGAACAAAAAAACACTAAGACCGAGAAAAAAAATCCTTTAATGAAATAAATGACACATTTTTTTAATTTAATTCTTATTTTACTAAAAAAAAATACTTACCTAAACGCGTAATACTCAATTCCCTTGTCTAGTAAAAATAAAAAAAGCACAAAAATACTTACCTGTCACGTTCCCACACAGATCTGACATGTACAGCAGTCACATCGGGAGATGAGACTGCTGTTCATCCCTGTAAGCACACACTGCCGGGAACGTGATCGCGCCCGGCAGTGTGTAGCACTGATTGAGGTCACCGTAGTGCAATTTACGGCCCTGGCGCACCGAGGGAATTTCATTAAAAAGCACCGGGGCTGTAAAGGAGATCACCAGAGCAGCACAGCTGACTGAACTCCGGTGAACTCTGCGAGACACTGGTGGGAGCACTTTGCGGTCACATCTAATGTGGCTGCTCTAAACACTGGATTTGCGTGGGACCCTCGATTTACTTGGACTATGGCGGAAAGGTGAGGATGAGGTTGTTTTTTTATTTTTTTTATTTATTACAGGTGATCATGGGCTTCGAGGATTTAGGTGTAAGGTGAGTATATGGTGTTTTTTTTAATTTTTTTCAGGGGACGAGAATATTGGAGACTGATAAGTATGAACTACATTTATTACATTTTTTTCTTTGGGCACTAGAAAGCAGGAGCACGCTGATGGGAACTACTGCTCCCATTGAGCTTCTCCTGCCCTCACTGCAGCACGGGGGACAGACGTAGGCCGATGGGAGTTGTAACCTCTCATCAGCCTACCTCTGGCTGCAAACCTGGACCCCAGGACACAACGGGACACCCTCAGACACCCACACACAGGCACCACCGGACACCCACAGGGACACTTACCAGCTGGATCAGTCGGGGGGCATTGATCCCCATGCGGCTGTACCACTCCGGAGTAGCAGCCATAGCGGGAGTCGGGAATCTTCGGTTAAATGGAATTCTCCACTTCCTTATTATGGGATACTCATGGGATGGCCTTCCTGCCCACTGAGGTCACTTCCTATTTGCTGTTTTTTTGTGGAACAAAAACGCAGCATATGTGCTGCAAATCCGGAAATATTTTTAATACTTGCGGATTTGCTGTGGTTCACTAGACCTCAATGGGCGCAAATTCGCAGCATAAACTCTGCGTACAATTGACATGCTGCGTTTTTTTCCGCAATGGTAATCCTGAGCGGAAATTCCCGCATCATGTGCACAGCACATCAAGATTACCATTGCAATAGATGGCAGACCGATTACCAAGCATTTTCGCGTGGAAAAGACGCTGCGAAAATGCATCAAAAACACTACGTGTGCACTTAACCTTATACTCATCCCTCGCTGTATGTAAATTCCGTGGTCCAGTCTGATGGGTGTCACCACATTGTGATCAGCGCTGCTTGGTCCCTTCAAACTGGAACAGCCAGTGATTCCACTATACAGGTGTGAGAGTTTGAGCACTACGTGGATGATGGAGGGATGTCCATCATCCACATAGACGTCATTCACTTACTAACAGTTAGAAGAGGCAGCTTTTGAAGGGACCGAGGCGGCGCTGATCACAATCTGATGAGAGCTATCAGACTGGACCTCACAATTTACATACAACGCTGAACGAGTGAAAAACACTGTTTCTGAGGTATGCAGGGGCACGTCTGAGGATAAAAAGGGGTTGTAGGAACCCCATTCTTATGATCTTAAAGGTGATGAGCAGGGTTTATAGGTCAAAAAACTGGTGACAGCTTCCCTTTAAGACACGTTTGCGGCTACTGGGGACCTCATACTCTGTTAGATCCGGCCCACCTGCTGGTCGTTGCAATTAACTCAACGTTCTTCTTTGATTTCCCCCAAGGATGTGCTCTCCTGGCTCGACCAAAATTAACATAAATTGCGGACAAAAAGCAACTGAGACTTTGGTGACGACTGTCCAGTAACTATGATGGTACCAGCCAGCTCGATTTAATTTTTACTTGGTTACAACCTGGCTTGTAGTTATTGTATTTATTAAATAAGGGGAAAACATGTATCACCTGAAAGAATGAGTCTCTCCCTCCTCTTCCTTCAAGAAACACATATGACTGCACATAACACGCACTTACTGACCCCTCCATAGGCAGATCAAAGTTATCACGCAACATTCTCAGCAATCAATTCCAACCTAAATTGCAACTTCAAAAGTCAAATAGCTCTCCACACATCAAATCCCACTGTCAGACCAAAAACTAGTATCCAGACACATACACGTGGTCAAAATTGTTGATACCCCTAGTTTAATGAAAGAAAAACCCACAATGGTCACAGAAATAACTTGAATCTGACAAAAGTAATAATAAATTAAAAATCTATGAAAATGAACAAATGAAAGTCAGACATTTCTTTTCAACCCTGCTTCCACAGAATTAAAAAAAAAATTAAACTCATGAAATAGGCCTGGACAGACATGATGGTACTCTTCTTAACTTAATATTTTGTTGAACAACCTTTTGAGGCAATCACTGCAATCAAACGATTCCTGTAACTGTCAATGAGACTTCTGCACCTCTCGATAGGTATTTTGGCCCACTCCTCATGAGCAAACTGCTCCAGTTGTCTCATGTTTGAAGGTTGCCTTTTCCAGATGGCATGTTTCAGCTCTTTCCAAAGATGCTCAATAGGATTTAGGTCAGGGCTCATAGAAGGCCACTTCAGAATAGTCCAATGTTTCCCTCTTAGCCATTCTTGGGTGTTTTTAGCTGTGTGTTTTGGGTCATTATCCTGTTGCAAGACCCATGATCTGCGACTGAGACCAAGCTTTCTGACACTGGGCAGCACATTTCTCTCTAGAATCCCTTGATAGTCTTGAGATTTCATTTTACACTGCACAGATTCAAGACACCTGTGCCAGATGCAGCAAAGCAGCCCCAGAACATAACAATGGTGTTCTCCTTGGTCATCTCCCATGAAGTCCACTTTGGATCAAACAACGACAGATAGTGCGATCTGACACTGATGTTCCTTGAGTTTGAAGTTCACCTTTAATCTCTTTAGAAGTTATCCTGGGCTCTTTTGTTACCATTTGTATTATCCGTCTCTTTGATTTGTCATCAATTTTCCTCCTGCGACCACGTTCAGGGAGGTTGGCTACAGTCCCATGGATCTTAAATTTCTGAATAATATGTGCAACTGTAGTCACAGGAACATCAAGCTACTTGGAGATGGTCTTATAACCTTTACCTTTAACATGCTTGTCTATAATTTTCTTTCTAATCTCCTGAGACAGCTCTTTCCTTTGCTTCCTCTGGTCCATGTTGAGTGTGGTACACACCATGTCACCCAACAGCACAGTGAGTATCTGTAGCACTATATACAGGCCCACTGATTGATTACAAGATTGTAGAACTAACAAACAAAGTAGCACTCTGTAACGTTAAGTATGCAAACATGAAATATATGAAATATGAATAGCATTACTGCAGTAGAAAATAGAAATAAATGAGAAATCTTAGCGCATAAATTTGCCAATTCATGTGTTCCTGGTAGCTGCGATAAGGCGTTTCTCAAAATACCAGGATACTATCAATGTGAATACCTCTCCAAGAGACATCTGTCTGCTTATGTGTGAGATAATAAGATCCTGCTGTAATTAAAATCGCCTGTGGCATAGAGGCGGAGTGCTCAGTCAAAGCTTATTCAAAGAAACAGAAAAAATTGACCAAGCAAAATTGTTCGATAATGTCATAAACTGATGTCGTAATCGTTAGATGATGTCATAATCAACTGATGACGTCATAATCAACGGATGTCATAATCGTTCAATGATGTCATAATCAACTGATGATGTCAATCGTTCTATGATTAACAAACAAAGTAGCACACTGTAACGCTATGCCACAGGCGATTTTAATTACAGCAGGATCTTATTGTCCCACACATAAGCAGACGGATGTCCCTTAGGTATTCACATAGATAATGTCCTGGTATTTTGAGAAACGCCTTATCGCGGCTACCAGGTACACATGAATTGGCCAATTTATGCACTAAGATTTCTTATTTATTTCTATTTTCTACAGTAGTAATGCCATTCATATTTCATATATTTCATGTTCGCATACTTAGCATTACAGTGTGCTTTGTTTGTTAGTTGTATATGGAGATGGCTGCTCCTAGTAAGCTCCTGTTCACACCTATTTCTTGTTTTGGAAGTGTCGGTCAGTTTTTTCTGTTTCTGTGTATAAGCTTTGACTGAGCACTCCGTCTCTATGCCACAGGCGATTTTACTTACAGCAGGATCTTATTATCCCACACATAAGCAGACGGATGTCCCTTAGAGAGGTATTCACATTGATAGGGTCCTGGTGTTTTGAGAAACGCCACATAGCGGCTACCATGTGCACATGAATTGGCAAATTTATGCACCAAGATTTCTAATTTATTTCTATTTTCAACAGCAGTAATGCTATTCATATTTCATGTTCGCATACTTAGTGTTACAGTGTGCTACTTTGTTTGTTAATCACAGAACAATTGACATCACCAGTTGATTATTACACCATCAAACAATTATGACATTATCGAACGATTATGACATCAGTCGAATATTACATCATTGAACGATTGACATCAGTTGATTATTATATCAAACAATTCTGACATCATCAGTTGATTATGACATTATCAAAGAATTGACATCATCAGTTGATTATGACATCAAAATTATGACATCATCAGTTGATTATGACATCATCTAACAATTATGACATCATCAGTTGAATATTAGATCATCGAATGATTGACATCAGTTGATTATTACATCATCAAAAGATTATGACATCATCAGACGATTATGACATCAGTTGATTATGACATCAGTTTATTATGACATCAACAGATGATTATGACATCATCAGATGATTATGACATCAGTTGATTATGACATCGTCAAACGATTATGACATCAGTTGATTATGACATTATCGAACAATTATGACATCATCAGTTGATTATGATATCATCAGTTGAATATGACATCAAACGATTATGACATCATCAGTTGATTATGCCATCATCAGTTGAGTATGACATCATTGAACGATGACATCATCAGTTGATTATGACCTCATCAAACAATTATGACATCAGTTGATTATGACATCAGTTGATTATGACATCATCTAACGATTATATCATCGAACGATTGACATCAGTTGATTATTACATCATCTAACAATTATGACATCAGTTGATTATGACATCATCGAACGATTATGACCATCAGTTAAATATTACATCATCAAATGATTATGACATCAGCAAACCATTATGACATCATCAGTTGATTGACATCGAACGATTATGCCATCAGTTGATTATGACATCATTATTATTATTTATTATTATAGCGCCATTCATTCCATGGCGCTTGGCATGTGAAATCATCAGTTGATTATGTTATCATCAGTTGATTATGACAGCAAACGATTATATCATCAGTTGTTTATGATGTCAAACGATTGACATCATCAGTTGATTATGACCTCATCGAACGATTATGACATCAGTTGATTATGACATTATCGAAGTATTGACATCATCAGTTGAGTATGACATCATCAGTTGATTATGACCTCATCGAACGATTATGACATCAGTTGATTATGACATTATCGAAGTATTGACATCATCAGTTGAGTATGACATCATCGAACGATTATGACATCAGTTGATTATGACATTATCGAAGTATTGACATCATCAGTTGAGTATGACATCATCAGTTGAGTATGACATCATCGAACGATTATGACATCAGTTGATTATGACAGCAAACGATTATATCATCAGTTGTTTATGATGTCAAACGATTGACATCATCAGTTGATTATGACATCATCGAATGATTATGACATCAGTTGATTATGACATTATCGAAGTGTTGACATCATCAGTTGAGTATGACATCATCAGTTGAGTATAACATCATCGAACGATTATGACATCAGTTGATTATGACATCATCGAACAATTATAGTCATGCTGTTACTATAAATAAATAAAAGTAGACAATACTGAATCTGATCCCAAATTTTGCCGTTCGATCCTTTCCGGAGTGTCATGGTTCATGTGAAATCTAGTAACGAGTTTTTTCTGACACCAGAATTTTATCTGACACCAACTTATACAGGAAAATTTCCATTGATCCTTTACCCTTCTTAATTCCAGTTTATAACTGTCACGCCAGGTGAGGGAAGGAATAAGTGTACAACGACGGGAAGAGGGGGAAGGGAGCCCAACAACTAGAGGATGGGGGACTGGAGACCCCTAGGCAGATCTAATATCACCCTCCCTATATAGGTTCTGCACCTATCGCTGAGCAGGGACCTATACCCTGAATGTCCCTAGAGCTAGACCCTAGATAGGGAGGGGATAATTACTTTATGGTGCAGATTAGATGGTACAAATAACCTCCCTGGAAGGACAGGAGGCAGGGGCTTCCTCCTGACCCTCCAACATCTCACCCTCCAGTTCAGGGTACAATGCTGAAATGACTACAGCCTTCTGCAAAATCGGGGAAGGGTTCTCATGGTCACCACTATCAGGAAAGCTCCCAGACAAAGAATCAGCCTTGATGTTTTTGACCCCTGGATGGAAAGTGACAACAAAATTGAACCTAGTAAAAAACAGAGACCATCTAATTTGTCTTGGGTTAGGACTAGTGATGAGCAAGTATGTTCTGTTAACCCTTTTGCCGAGTATGCTCAGGCCGAGCTCCGAGTATTTACAGCTGCTGGGTGTTATGTTTGAATCACTCCCGTGTGCATGATTTGCGACTGTTTGACAGTTTTAATACATGTGAGGAATGTCTATTTCTTACACATTCCTCACATGTAATAAAGCTGTCAAACAATTGCAAATCATGCACACGGGAATGATTCAAACATAACACCGAGCAGCTGTAAATACTCGGAGCTCGGCCCGAACATACTCGGCGAAAGGGTTAACAGAACATACTCGCTCATCACTAGTTAGGACGTTTAGCTCATTGAACATATGACAGGTTCTTATGGTCCATGATAACAGTAAATAGGATGGACAGCCCACTCCAACCAGTGTCGCCATTCTTCAAGCACCAATTTAATCGCCAAAAGCTCCCTATTACCCACGTCATAATTTCTCTCAGCCGAAGATAATTTATTGGAAAAGAAAGCGCATGGATGCCGTTTACCAGGGGACAGACCCTGAGACAACACAGCCCCAACCCCCACCTCCGACAACGATAAAAGATTGAGAAACATTGGGTTGACTAAATATAGGTGCTGTGGCAAAGCAACTCTTTGGGGAGGAAAAAGCCTGCAGGGCGGTATTCGAGCATTTAGAAAAATCAGACCCCTTCCTTGTCATGTCAGTGAGTAAAAATTAGTAAAGCCCAGAAAACACTGTAAAGCCTTTAAGTTCTCGGGACAGCCCCAATCAAGGACAGCACGGATCTTCTCCGGATCCATCCGAAAACCTGAAGATGACAACAGGTACCCCAACAGATGGACCTCCTGCATGGCGAAAACACATTTTTCTAGTTTGGCATATTGTTTGTTATGCTTTAGTATTTGAAGCACCTGTTTAACATGCCCCGATGTGTCTCAAAATTAGGTGAGTAAACCAAAACATCATCCAGATAGACCACCACAAACCTGTCCACCAAATAATGGAAAATATCATTTATGAAATGCTGGAACACCGCAGGTGCATTGGTCAGACCGAAAGGCATAACCAAACTCTTGAAATGCCCCTCAGGGGTATTAAATGCTGTTTTCCATTCATCCCCTTCTCTGAATCTAACCAGATTGTAGGCTCCCCTTAAATCCAACTTGGAGAACACCTTAGCTCCCATCCCACAATCTGGCTGAACAAATCTGGAAACAGAGGAAGAGGTTATGGATCTCGGATGGTAATTTGATTAAATTCCTAGAAATCTAAACAGGGACGGAGACCGCCATCTTGCTTCTTCACGAAGAAGAACCCTGCCGCCATGGGCGAAGATGAGGGTCTGATGAAATCCGATGAAATCCGCAATGAAATCCTTCATGGCTTGTCTCTCAGGGCCAGAAAGATTATACAGTCTGGACTTTGGTAGTTTAGCTCTGGGGGTCAGGTTAAAAGGACAGTCATATGCACAATGAGGAGGAAAAACCTGACACCCCTTCTCAGAAAAAACGTCTTCAAAACCAGACAAAAATGCAGGTAAGGTCTCTGTAGAGACTGCAGAAAGGGACATATTTAAACAGTTCTCATGGCAGTAATCTCCCCATTCAATAATCTCACTGGATTACCAATCCACTATCGGATTATGTTTCACCAACCAGGGTAGACCCCCTAACTTCATGGGTTATTCCACCTCCACCAGTATTGGTTCACCCACAGACTGATTCTCCAGCAGAGGGGCATTACCCCGAAAAGAGGGCTCCAGAGAAGATAGACACCTGCGGGATAGGTGGGTGAGACTATCAACACGTATAGCCAATGACATGACAGCCTCCAAGGACTCCGGGGTTTCAAGCAACCTTTCAACCTTTCAGTAAGGCCCTGACAAAATTGGCTTCTAGGCAACGGGTCATTTCATTTGGTATTGGTTGCCCATCTGCGGAATTTGTAGCTATAATAATAAATAATAATAATAATATACATCTCCACTGACCGATTCCCCTGGCGAAGGTGAAGCAGCCTGGACTCAGCCAAGGAGATACGGTCAGGATCATCATAGATGAGGGCTAGAGCCCCGAAAAAACACTCAACTAGGGAGCCCAACAACTAGGGAAGGGGGAGTGGAGACTGCTAAGCATTTCTAATATCACCCTGCCTACCCTATCATCTCTATATAGGTTCTGCACCTATCGCCAAGCAGCGACCTAAACCCTGAATGTCCCTAGAGCTAGACCCTAGATAGGGAAGGGACGGGGTGAGCACTAGTCAGGCCCCACTACAAACTAAAGACAACAAGGTAAACAAACATCGGGGATGCACTTAGCTTGAGCAGACACCAAAGAGATAACGCCAACTGTCCTCCAAGGGCACCAAAGACGAGACTAGCCAACTGCCAGTACTCCAAGCCTGCACAGAGGTACATAGAACTATCACCAGCGACTCTCTGGAGAAACTGAGAGTTTTTAACTACCAAGCAAAGGTGTGTCAATCAGCAGCAGAAGGTGGAGGTCGCTGATGGGTCCTAAAGGAAGAAGGATATAACTATACTACAGAGATGAGAGGATCAAGAAGGCGTCTGCAATGCCAAGCGGAGTGACCTTCAACAGTCGGATCCAGAGCGACTGTCTGTCACATCTAACACACCCTTGACAATAACAATCTGATCAATAAGGCAGCAGCGTACAATGCAGTATGCTAAACACAAAATAAATAGTTTCTCCAAATTAAAACCCCTACAATTCTATTCTTCTATCAGCTGCCCAAAATACACAAAGATCTCCTCCTGGGAGACCAATAATTTCTGGAATTAACTCCCAGACTATCAATCTTTCAGAATACATAGATAGAATAATGCAATATCATGTATTAAAACTACCTAGCCATCTCAGAGACTCTACACACCTTATCCAAATACTTCAAGAAATCCATTGGAACCCGAAATATATCCTTCTCACTCTTGATGTATCCTCGTTATACTCTAACATTTCACATGATATAGGATTGATGTGTTTCAACAGTTTTTTAGTCAGGGATAATAGATTACCTGACGAAGAAAAGTCCTTCATCTACACTGGCCTTGACTTCATCTTGAAGAACAACTTCTTCACATTCCTAAAATGAACAATACCATCAAACACGGGGCACCACAATGGGTTCTAAATTGGCACCAACTTTTCAAATTTATTCATGGGGGCATCTTCATTTATAATAGCAAAAATAATCAATTTGAATTACAAGCCAGAACTCTCTAAGAGAGATTTTTGTCCCAGAAATATCCTAAAAATCTGGTCAAACAAGCCCTCACATGCTCACTAAAACTAGACCAGAAATCACTCCTAGTAAAAATTGTTAAACCAGAGGGAGAAAAACAAGTATAACTCCAACTTTGTCACCCAATTTAATTCCCGTCATAAGGAGATACGTCAGATTTTCTTGGAGCACTGGCATATACTTCAAAATGACCCCATCCAGGTAAAAAACCCTACCAAAAAATCCTGCCATAACCTTTCGCAGGGCACAAACGGTAAAGAACATATGAGCTCCAAGCAGTCTACCACACTACTATCTACAAATGTGGTGAATGCAATTTTTATATGCATGATAAAAGGTTGTTTATGCTGTGTATCCATTAATCATGGCACAAACAACTTATCCTCCACCTTCACTGGGGAGAATTTCACAATTAATCAACATCTGACATGCAGTACCGACTATGTGATATGTGTAATAACCTGTGGTTGTATTAAATAATATGTGGTCAGAACGACTTAACCACTACATAAAATAATTAACTCACAAAGATACAGCATCCAGAGGGACTTTCTAAAACATGGCCTTTCAAGGCACTGTTCCTTAAAACTTAACAGGGACTATAAACAACTAAAGATCACCCCGATTGAACATATTCCCTGTAATATACCCAACCGCATCCAGAATTTGAATAGAAAGGAGATCTACTGGATGTACAGGTTAAATACATTAAAACCTCCTCCTGGATTAAATGAAGAATCAGAAGCCTTTTTAAAGATCACCCTCCCCGGACTATAACGTCTTAGTCTTCCACTCATGTGCATTTATGTCCCAATAAAATATCAAAGACTTTTAAAGCCAGAATTATTGTTTTTATCCAAGTATGCTTTTATACACTTTTATATAAAGTTTTACCCCAACCCTCCAGGTTGTAGTAGAATTTAGTATATTTTTCACCCCAATTTTATGGATTGTAGTATAACTAAATGTTATGCACAATTTTAACGTTTTTTATAATTTTATATTCTCTGTTTTTTTATACATTCTTTTCTTACTACTTTAAATCAGTGTGAAAAGCCCGGTATGGGTTGACACACAGTGATTTATATCCTACACTATATTACCTGCAACATGGATACTTTACTTGAGAAATGTTTTACGTGTTATAATTATCAAGAGATCACAAGTATTTAATCCTCGTATGTTTTTTCTAAATATACAGTACAGACCAAAAGTTTGGACACACCTTCTCATTTAAAGATTTTTCTGTATTTTCATGACTATGAAAATTGTACATTCACACTGAAGGCATCAAAACTATGAATTAACACATGTGGAATTATATACTTAACAAAAAAGTGTGAAACAACTGAAAATATGTCTTATATTCTAGGTTCTTCAAAGTAGCCACCTTTTGCTTTGATGACTGCTTTGCACACTCTTGGCATTCTCTTGATGAGCTTCAAGAGGTAGTCACCGGAAATGGTTTTCACTTCACAGGTGTGCCCTGTCAAGTTTAATAAGTGGGATTTCTTGCCTTAGAAATGGGGTTGGGACCATCAGTTGTGTTGTGCAGAAGGCAGGTGGATACACAGCTGATAGTCCTACTGAATAGACTGTTAGAATTAGTATTATGGCAAGAAAAAAGCAGCTAAGTAAAGAAAAACAAGTGGCCATCATTACTTTAAGAAATGAAGGTCAGTCAGTGCGAAAAATTGGTAAAACTTTGAAAGTGTCCCCAAGTGCAGTTGCAAAAACCATCAAGCGCTACAAAGAAACTGGCTCACATGAGGACCGCCCCAGGAAAGGAAGACCAAGAGTCACCTCTGCTTCTGAGGATAAGTTTATCCGAGTCACCAGCCTCAGAAATCGCAGGTTAACAGCAGCTCAGATTAGAGACCAGGTCAATGCCATACAGAGTTCTAGCAGCAGACACATTTCTTCAACAACTGTTAAGAGGAGACTTTGTGCAGCAGGCCTTCATGGTAAAATAGCTGCTAGGAAGCCACTGCTAAGGACAGGCAGCAAGCAGAAGACCAGTGGAAATCTGTGCTTTGGTCTGATGAGTCCAAATTTGAGATCTTTGGTTCCAACCACCGTGTCTTTGTGCGACGCAGAAAAGGTGAACGGATGGACTCTATATGCCTGGTTCCCACCGTGAAGCATGGAGGAGGAGGTGTGATGGTGTGGGGGTGCTTTGCTGGTGACACTGTTGTGGATTTATTCAAAATTGAAGGCATACTGAACCAGCATGGCTTCCACAGCATCTTGCAGCGGCATGCTATTCCATCCGGTTTGCATTTAGCCGGACCATAATTTATTTTTCAGCAGGACAATGACCCCAAACACACCTCCAGGCTGTGTAAGGGCTATTTGACAAAGAAGGAGAGTGATGGGGTGCTACACCAGATGGCCTGGCCTCCACAGTCACCAGACCTGAACCCAATCGAGATGGTTTGGGGTGAGCTGGACCGCAGAGTGAAGGCAAAAGGGCCAACAAGTGCTAAGCATCACTGGGAACTCCTTCAAGATTGTTGGAAGACCATTTCCAGTGACTACCTCTTGAAGCTCATCAAGAGAATGTCAAGAGTGTGCAAAGCAGTCATCAAAGCAAAAGGTGGCTACTTTGAAGAACCTAGAATATAAGACATAATTTCAGTTGTTTCACATTTTTTTGTTAAGTATATAATTCCACATGTGTTAATTCATAGTTTTGATGCCTTCAGTGTGAATGTACAATTTTCATAGTCATGAAAATACAGAAAAATCTTTAAATGAGAAGGTGTGTCCAAACCTTTGGTCTGTACTGTATGTATTCTAAATAAATGTACATTAGGTCGCCACTCGTTCTTGCATCTTTGTGTAATTGCAGTTGCATATTCAGTTGGCTATAAACAATGCCGTTTAATCTCACCAATATGTCTAAAATTTTGTATATGAGATTATTTTGTAATACTGTGTATACACAGACTCTATTTTCATATCCTTCACATACCTCTTCCTTGCCAACCAGGATCAGGTACTTCCACGATTTTTCCTCCTCTATTCTGCCTTCCATGGGATATTCTTCACACAGGATCCCTCAGGACAACCCGTCTGATCAAACACAGACACTCCCTTACCTACAGTGGGTAAAATAATTATTTGATATACCGCCGATTTTGCATGTTTTCCCACCTACAAAGAATGGAGAGGTCGGTAGTTTTTATCGTAGGTACATTTCAGCACTTGATACAATGAAAAAATACAACCAAGTACAGAAACCTTGGTTTGGAATTACAGAGATCAAACGTTTCCTGTAGCTCTTGACCAAGTTTGCACACACTGCAGGGAAGGAGGTTGTTGGCCAAAATCTCGCGATACATGACCCCATCCATCCTCCCTTCAATATGATGCAGTCGTCCTGTCCCCTTTGCAGAAAAGCACCTCCAAAATATAATGTTTTCCCCACCATGATTCACGGTGGGAACGGTGTTCTTGAAGTTGTACTCATCCTTCTTCCTCCAAACACGGTGAGTGGAGTTGATACCAGAAAGTCCTATTTTGGTCTCATCTGATCACATGACCTTCTCCCATGCCTCTTTTGAATCATCCAGATGGTCATTGGTGAACATCAAACGGGTCTGGACATGTGCTGGCGTGAGCAGGGGGACCTTGCACGCCCTGCAGGATTTTAATCTATGACGGCGTAGTGTGTTACTAACGATAATGTTTGAGACTGTGGTCCCAGCTCTCTTCAGGTCATTGACCAGGTCCTCCCATTGACAGTCATCTTGTGTTTTTTTCCATTTTTTAATAATTGTGCCAACAGTTGTTGCCTTCTCAACAAGTTGCTTGCCTATTGTTCTGTAGCCCATTCCAGCCTTGTGCGGGCCTACAATTTTGGCCCTGGTGTCCTTAGACAGCTCTTTGGTCTTGTCCATGGTGGATAGGTTGGAGGTTGGAGTAACATAGTAACATAGTTTTTAAGGTTGAAGGAAGACTAAGTCCATCTAGTTCAACCCATAGCCTAACTTGTTGATCCAGAGGAAGGCAAAAAAAAACGTGGCAAACACTAAGCTCCACATGGGGGAAAAAAATTCCTTCCCGACTCCATACGACAATCAGACTAGTTCCCTGGATCAACGCCCTATTAAGGAATCTAGTTTTTATAACCTGTAATATTATACTTTTCAAGAAAGGCATCCATGCCCTTCTTAAATTTTAACAGTGAATCACTCATTACAACATCATGCGGCAGAGAGTTCCATAGTCTCACTGCTCTTACAGTAAAGAATCCCCGTCTGTGATTATGTTTAAACCTTCTTTCCTCCAGGCGTAGAAGATGCCCCCTTGTCCCCGTCTCAGGCCTCAGAGTAAAAAGATCAGTAGAAAGGTCTTTGTACTGTCCCCTCATATACTTGTACATAGTAATAAGATCACCCCTAAGCCTTCTTTTTTCCACAGTAAATAACTCCAAGTGTAATAACTAGTGTTGAGCATTCCGATACTGAAATATCGGGTATCGGCCGATATTCGCGGTATCGGAATTCCGATACTTAATTCCGATACTTTTACAATATCGAATACCGGAATCGGAAGTTCCCATAATGCCTGTGCTCTGCAGTGTCTCTGAAGGATGACAAGCTGGATGGCAGTGCTCAGCTGAGATCCAGCCTGTCATCAGAATGCCATCCCAGCGTGGGAGAATTCTCCTGATTGTTTAAAAGCCGGCGCGCGGTAAAAAGCCGCCGGCTTTTAAACAATCACACAGCCCCATACTGCTTCCCCGCAGCCTCCCACCCCGATCCTCCGCTCCCCTCGCCACCTCCCATCCCGATCGTAAGTTAGGACCGGGCGGGGAGCGCAGCACCAAGGAGCTGGGAGCGAAGGACCCGGGCGGGGAAGCCGGCAGTGAAAAGACTTCACCGCCGGCTTTCCCGTTCTGTGCTGCGCTTTCCCGCCGGTTATTTCAAATGAACAGCTGAGGTATCAGGTGATGCCGATCAGCTGTTCATTTGAAGTCGCCGCGGTGCCCTCAGAGGGTTCATGTGAGTTCATGCTTGACTGCATTGCATGAACTCACATGAACTTTCCCACGGCCGCACAGGTCAGCCTCACCTCCCAGACCGGTCATGATTGGTGTGTGTGGGTGTCTGTGCGGGTGTGCGCGGTGTGTGGGGTGTCTGCGGGTGTGTGCGGTGTCTGCGGGTGTGTGCGGTGTCTGTGCGATGTCTGCGAGTGTGTGCGGTGTCTGTGCGATGTCTGCGGGTGTGTGCGGTGTCTGTGCGATGTCTGGGGGTGTGTGCGTGCAGGCAGACATAGGCCGATGTGACACTACTACTCCCATCGGCCTATGTCTGTCCCCCGTCCACTCGTGCCAGCAGGATCAGCTCGATGGGAGCAGTAGTTCCCATCAGCCTGATCCTGCTATTTAAATTGCCCTACTGTGTCCCCAATACATTTTAAATGCATGTCATTGGTGGTTACCTACAATAAATTAGTTCATACATTACCTGTCCCCGCCGATCGCCACCTAAAATAAAGTAAAAAATAAAAAACTACACCTATACTCACCTAGACACCTAATTCCCCGAAGCCATCGATCTCCTGTAATAAAATATAAAATAATAAACCACAACCTTATCCTTACCCCTCCGTAGTAGTCCACGAGTGTCCCACGATGATCTCCAGTTCAGAGCGGCCACATAGAATGTGACCGCTCTGAACTGCTGCCGCCGCTAGAATGATGGGGCCGTAAAGCAGCCCCGTCATTGCATAAGCGGGTTCGCCGGAGTTCAGGCAGCGCTGCTCCGGTCAGCTCCTTTACGGCCCTGCTGTATCGTGAGAAATTCCCACGGTACAGCAGTGCCGTAAAGGAGGTCTCCGGAGCTGCTCTGCCTGAATGCACTCCGGTGACCTCAGTCAGTGGCTTCCGCAGCCGGGAGCGGACGTGTTCCCGGCAGTGTGAGCTTACAGCAGCCATGCACATCTGTCACCATCTCCAGATGTGACAGCTGTGCATGGGAGATCAGCGCAGGAACGTGGACAGGTAACTATTTTTTTTTAGTAAACTAAGAATTAAATAAAATGGTGTGTTTTATTTCAAATAAATTATTTTTTTCTGGGTGTAGTGTGTGTTTTCTTTTTAACACTTTGTAGGTTAGTAATGGGGGTGTCTTATAGACGCCCATCATTACTAACCTGGGCTTCATGGCAGCTGGCGCTGACATGAACCCCAGCCCCATTACCCCCTGCCACCGCACCAGGGCAGCGTTGAAGAGCGAGGCTAAGTGCCAGAATTGGCGCATCCTATTGATGCGCCATTTCTGGGGCGGCTGACGGCTGGTGTTTCTAGCCTGGGAGGGGGCCAATATTCATGGCACCCTTCCTGGGCTATTAATATCAGCCCCCAGCTGTCTGCCTAGCCTTTGCTAGCTATTAAAATAGGGGGGACCCCACGTCATTTTTTTGGGGGGGCCCCCCATTTTAATAGCTAGTAAAGGCTTGGTATTCAGCTGGGGGCTGATATTAATAGTCTGGGAAGCTCCGTGGGTATTACCCCCTTCCCAGGCTTCAAACATCTGCCCCAGCCGTCTGCTTAACCTCCGCTAGAGACAAAATTATGGGGCATCCCACGCCAATTTTTTTTTTAAATAAATCCTTTATTTTAACACTAAATGACATTTGAGGAGTTAATAAAGATGCAGTCCCTAAATTATTATTTATTTTTTAATTAATTTTTCCCAAAAATTTTGACGTGGGCTTTGCCATATTTTTGTATGCCAGCCAGGTACAGCATCCAGCTTCTATGAACGCGCCATTTTCTGGGGTGGCTGCGGACTGCAATTTGCAGTGGGGGGGAGGCCCAGAAAGCTTGGGTCTCCCTGCGCTGCAGATTCCATCCCCCAGCTGCCTAGCTGTACCTGGCTGGACACAAAAATAGGGAGAAGCCCCACTTATTTTTTTTTTTAATTATTTCATGAAATATTTTTTTTAAAAAAGGGCTTCCCGATATTGTTGTGTCCGGCCAGGTACAAATAGGCAGCTGGTGGTTGGGGGCAGCCCGTTCCTGCCTGCTGTACCTGGCTGGACACAAATATAGTGCGAAGCCCCACGTCAATTTTTTTTTAATTATTTCAGGAAATTCATGAAATAATTTAAAAAAAATTGACGTGGGGCTTCGCACTATATTTGTGTCCAGCCAGGTACAGCAGGCAGGAACGGACTGCCCCCAACCACCAGCTGCCTATTTGTACCTGGCCGGACACAACAATATAGGGAAGCCCTTTTTTTCTTAATTATTTCATGAATTTCATTAAATAATTAAAAAAAAAAATACGTGGAGCTTCGCCCTATTTTTGTGTCCAGCCAGGTACAACTAGGCAGCTGGGGGCTGGAATCCGCAGCGCAGGGAGGCCCAAGCTTTCTGGCCCCCACCCGCTGCAAATTGCAGTCCGCAGCCGCCCCGGAAAATGGCGCGTTCATAGAAGCGCCATCTTCTGGCGCTGTACCCAACTCATCCAGGGCCCTGGTGCGGTGGCTCACTGGGTAATAAAGGGGTTAAGGCCAGCTTGGCATTATCAGCTGGCCCTAAGCCCGAAATTCATGGGGTCACGCCAATATTAGACATGACCACCATGAATTTCTAGTAAAGTATTTAAAAAAAACACAACACCCAGAATAAAGTCCTTTAATTGAAATAAACACACAATTCTTTATTGTTCTAAATTAAACCATACCTACCATCACGCCCATTCCAGCTGAAGCCAACGATCTCCTGCAATAAAAGAAAAATAATAAACCAACCTCATCCTTACCTTTCCATGGTTCCCACGACAGCTTCAGCTCTGCTACATCGAGATGACAGGCTGGACCGCAGCAGAACGCTGCCATCCAGCCTGTCATCCCGCAGACACTGAGAAGCGCAGGCATGCTTGCGCTCCTCAGTGTCTCTCTGTGACGTCATCCAGATGAGCCGAGTTCATGTCCAATGAACTCAGCTCACCTCATGCACGTCACTGACAGCATGGGAAAATTCTCACGCTGAAGCGCTGAGTGCAGGAGAATTTTCCCACGCTGTCAGTGACGTGCATGAGGTGAGGTCATGTCCAATGAACTCGGCTCACCTCATGCACGTCACTGACAGCGTGGGAAAATTCTCCTGCACTCAGTGCTTCAGCGTGAGAATTCTCCCACGCTGTCAGTGACGTGCATGAGGTGAGCTGAGTTCATTGGACATGACCTCACCTCATGCACGTCACTGACAGCGTGGGAAAATTCTCACTCTGAAGCGCTGAGTGCAGGAGAATTCTCCCACGCTGTCAGTGACAGGCATGAGGTGAGCCGAGTTCATTGTCGGCTCATCTGGATGCCGTCACAGAGAGACGCTGAGGAGCGCAAGCATGCCTGCGCTTCTCAGTGTCTGCGGGATGACAGGCTGGATGGCAGCTTTCTCCTGCGGTCCAGCCTGTCATCTCGATGTAGCAGAGCTGGAGCCATCGTGGGAACCATGGAAAGGTAAGGATGAGGTTGCTTTATTATTTTTCTTTTATTGCAGGAGATCATTGGCTTCAGCTGGAAGTCGGCCCAGTTCTCCAGGAACCCAAATCCCTCCTTCCTACACCAGTTCTTGAGCCACTTTTTTATCTCCCTAATCTCCCGTTGCCTCTCTGGCGTGGCACGTGGTACCGGTAGTATTTCAAAGAATACCACCTTGGAGGTCCTTGCTTTCAGCTTGCAGCCTAATTCCCTGAAATCATCTGTAAGGACCTTCCACCTACTTCTAACTTTGTCATTTGTGTCAATGTGCACCATGACCGCTAGGTCCTCACCAGCCCCTCCCAGTAATCTGTCAACCCGATCAGCGATGTGCCGGACTCGAGCGCCAGGTAGGCAGCACACTGTTCGACGATCCCTGTCTTTGTGACAGATTGCCCTATCTGTTCCTCTAATAATTGAGTCCCCCACTACCAGCACCTGCCTGGCCTGCCCTACTCTCCTATTTCCCTCTTTACTGGAGCTGACACTCATCCGGCTTTCAGGGGACATGCCTTGCTGCAGTAGTGCTACCCCTGTACCATCACTCCCCTCATCTGCCAACTTTGCAAACTTATTGGGGTGTGCCAGATCAGGACTAGCCTCCCTGGCACTCTTCCCTTTACCACCCCTTCTAACTGTCACCCAACTAGTGACCTCACTGTCCTGCAGCTCCCGACTACCACCCTCCCCCTCATCTACCCCAGTGAGCTGCTGCTCAGTGAGCAGCAGACTCCTTTCCATGTTGTCAAGGATCTCAGTGTTGCCAGCTGCTCATTTAGATCCAGTATCTGGGCTTCCAAACGCACAACATGCACACATCTCGCGCAGCAGTAAGCAACCTCGACCGGCTGTTCAAGGAATACATACATGTGGCAAGATGTACACTGGATAGCATTGTCAATAACGGAGCTCATTTCCTAATGGGGATTGCAATATACAGAATGTTAAGTAAAAAGTAAAGTAAAGAAATTAATGAAATACAGTCAGCAATTCAGTCCAAAGTCCTCCCTTCCAAACTCCCTGAATACAAAGTCACTGAAAAACAAGTCACACACTTACTTTCGTTCGCACTTACGCTCCGGACACACGCAGCTCGTTCACACTCGCAAACTAAGAGATTTAGGCTATGTGCCCACGATGCAGACATGAAGCAGAAAATTTCTGCAGCATTTCTGCATCTCCCTGGCAGAAAAAACGCATGCAGATTGTGCATGCGTTTTTCCTGCAGAATACATGCGGATCCACATGCGGATTCACATGCGTTTCCGCATGCAGATTGACAAGCGCTTTCCAGGCGATAGTGTAGCACCTCGAGGACTCGGCTGCTACAGGGGTATTGCACCTCGAGCCAGAGGTGTGGTATTCCACTCCCGGGTAAGGATGGAGCGTGGAACTGGGCTCAGTTAGCTGCATGCACCACATACACCCCATTTCCGGGGGACAGAACAACGGTACTCCCACCAGATAGTTGTGCAGGTACGACAGCGTCTGTCCCTGGCTGGAGTGGGGGGGGGGGGAACATCCCAGTGGTGTAGGAGCAGACAGGGGAGGGACTCTGGGCATAGGTAGGAGCCCATTGGTTGCATTGTCACCAGGGCTCGGGTGTCAGAGGGAGTATAAAAGGTGGGCACCATCTAGGAACAGAGTTCAGTTCAGAGTGAGGAGAAGCTGAGAGAGAGTTCAGCCAGAGAGGGCTGACAGGGAGCTGTGGCTCCGTCTGGGCCCAGCTCCAGAGCTAGGCCTGAAGCAGAGAGGAGAGAGGAGGAAGAGGAGAAACACAAAGAGAGGCCCAGAGACGCAAGCATAGAGGGAACCCTGAGATCCCACAAGAGAACGAAAACGGGTGAAGGGTTGGCAGAACAGGGTACCGGATCCCAAACTGGTGGAGGCCAATTATCCTCAGCCAGGAACCGGAGGTCGTGGACAAGTTTTGGCGCGACCCCTCGCCACATCCACCAGGAAGGCAAACCACGTATAGGGTCAGGGAAGCCGGGAAAGGTTTCACCACCAGAAGGCCCGAGGGAGCCGGACAAAGGTGGATCCCTGGTGGGGACGGCCAGTAGGAAGGAAGAGAGGGGAGCCCTGGACCACGCTCTGGAATTGCCTGGGAGTTGGCCGAGTCCCTGACCTGGTGGACGCAGCATGACTCGGGTGGTCCTTACTGTGCACAAGCGACCTGATAAAGAACCGTGAGTAAAGCTTTTGAAACTGCACTACCAGACTCCGTGTTTCGTCGTCGCACCTGCACCACCAGTACTGGGACATCCGCACCATCACCCCCATCATCAACTCTACAATAGCTGCCCTGAGGCAATACTCCTCCCGTGGGGAGTCGTTCCATTCTCAGCTGCCCCAACAACACCAGCCTCGGCGGTCTGTCCTGCAGCGGCGGTCTCATGACCGCAATCCACGGGTGGCGTAGTCGAACATTCTAACATCTACTGCTAAATACTGCCACTCAGTTTGACTCCCTGGGCACGGACCGGGTCACCGCCACGAGACTACTACCCCTATCTGATCCGGCTCCGGGTAAGCCCCCGTGCGCGCGATGCCGCACGACTCAGGCCCAGGGGCGCGTCAACTTTGGCGTAGTCGGCAGGATCACGTGCCCACAACCACCGGGTACTGCGTGCCTGAAGAAAAATTCACATGTACCGTAAGAAGAAGTCTCCCGCCAATTCCAGAGGGTCCCCGCCATCGGACGCCATCTCGGGTCGTTTCCCGCCGTTTGCCCGCCATCTGCAGCCTTTGCCCGCCATCCACGGAGTTTCCCGCCATAAGGAGACGATTCCCGCCATCTGAGACGATTTCCCGCCCTGGCAGAGCGGACGCCATTATGGGCGTGCCAGAGGGTGGCAAAAGACCACCTCCCATCGTGGGCCAGGTCCAAGAATGGCGCCAAAAGCGGAAACCGCCCCCACCAGCAGAGACTGCAATGATAGAAATGTCCATCAGCGTGAGGGGGCTGCCCCTGGAACTGACTGTCACTAAGTTGCCCCGGGACCACCCTCAATGGGGGCGGATAGGGAACAAAACAGAGAGGATGGGTGCGGCCTGGAGGAGTCTGGACAGATCGCACCCGGAGATGGAGGAAGAGTCGAGCAGCACCGACCCTGTGGTCCGGAACCTGTTGCAGGCTGCCACCCCAGAAGGCCTGGTGGAGATCCTGGCACAGCTCCCCAGAGATCGGGAGCGTGCACAGACCGCGCTGGAGGCCTTGGCCCGGAAGATGGCCCGAGTGCAGCAAGAAGCACTGGCCGAGTGGAGAAGGGAGATGGTCCAGCAGGCTGAAACCCGCCAGCAGAGGACGCCACCCGCAACGTGGAGTATGTCTGCCCCTGAGGATGGTGCAGGAGGGACGAAGGCCGGAGACGACGCCGCGGAGGGAGCCGCAGGGATGGAAGCAGGTAATGGGGACGTCATCACCCCGTGCCCAGTAGCCGTAAGCCTGCCCCAGCTCCCCGTCGCAGAGCCCGAAGTCCCACTCACCGTGCCCGTTGCTGCATCGCCACTGCTCCCAACTAGGCCCCAAGCGGCAGGAGCCGCGGCCACGCCCCCTGTTACGCCACGCGCCTCAACCCTGAGCGCGGCAAAGCAGGAAGTACCACCGGCCTGGTCTCAGGGCCGAGTACCCCCGGGCGCCGCCGTCTCCACAGCGCCCTCTACCTCCACAGCGCCACCGGCCTGGTCGCAAGGCCTGGTGAATCCGGGCGCCGCTGCCCCTCCAGCGCCCTTTTCCCCAAAGGTGCCATATCTGGATCCAAAGAGGATGCCTCCGGCCTGGACGCAAGGCCAAGTACCTCCGGGCGCCGCTGCCCTCACAGCGCCCTCAACCTCCACAGTGCTGCCCCTGGGCGAAGATCTGTTTGCACAACATACCAGCCCGGACGGGCTGCCCTTTGTGTGGCCACCGGAGTACATCAACCCCCGACTCCGGAGGGAACGGCCCCTGTGTGAGCCTCTGATCCCGGCACCGGCACCCGCCAAAATTGTCCCGCTCCCGTTGGAGGAGGCCCAATTTACATGGGACCCCACCGGTGAAAACCTCATGGGGTTCACCCAAGAGACCCGGGCGGCCGCAGCCCGGCGTGAGGAATGCTGCCGTCAACAGCTAGAGGTCTTTGGGAGAGAACGGAGGGAGAGGCGGATCCGCGAGGAACAGCTGCAGGTCCAAAGCGCGGAGCAGAAACGCCGGGCCCGACGAAATCCCCGTACGGCCCACAGTCCCCGCGCCACCGGGACCGTAATAAAGTTTCAACTGGAACACGGCTGGGGCTTTATCCGAGACCACCGAACCCCCGGCGACGTCTTTGTCACCCGCAGGGATGTCGAGAGCCACCTGCCGGAGGGACACCGCGGTCGTGACCTCTACCCGGGTGATGTGGTCACTTTCACCCGACATCAGTGTGCTAAAGGACCGTACGCCCTTCACGTACACCGGCTGACTGAGGAGGAGTTGCAGGATGAGGACGACCAAGAGGACCCGGACGGGTCTGAAGACTACCCTCAGGAAGGAGCACGAAGAGGACACCATTATTAAAGTGTGATAAAGAAGGACTGTATATAGTTACCCGTCGGGGTACAAGAACTGTCGTAAAATTGGTGTTTGTGTGAACTGTTACCAGTGTGCCCTTAATCCCTTACCAGGCTGAGGACTGTGAGCAGCCATTTTCCTTATTCCCCACTGGCCGAGGACTGAGAGCGGCCGTACCCCTGTAAATAGTTGCGCTTCTTAAGGCGCCCCCTACTGGTTTTATAGAAGAACTGATTTTCTACTTTTGAACTAGTGACTGTTGCACTTTACCTGGTCACAAGTTGCACGGTGACCAGAGATCAAGAACGTGTTGGTCAAGAATTTTTTATATGACAAAGTTACATATGCTGCTAACAGAGTTTGTGGTATTTTATATGAGTGTGAAGAAAGTCTTGTGGTATTGTATGATGTTTGTACCAGTAACGTTTAAAAAGAGTAGAGTACCTCCCATAAAGGGATGAGTTTTCAGTTATGTCTTATATGCAAGTGTACACTTTAAAATTTTTTGTATGTTTTAATTTGTTTTTACTCTTTTCCAGCCCGAGGACGTGCTGTGATTTACCAGGGGGGAATGTAGCACCCCGAGGACTCGGCTGCTACAGGGGTATAGCACCTCGAGCCAGAGGTGTGGTATTCCACTCCCGGGTAAGGATGGAGCGTGGAACTGGGCTCAGTTAGCTGCATGCACCACATACACCCCATTTCCGGGGGACAGAACAACGGTACTCCCACCAGATAGTTGTGCAGGTACGACAGCGTCTGTCCCTGGCTGGAGTGGGGGGGGGAGGAACATCCCAGTGGTGTAGGAGCAGACAGGGGAGGGACTCTGGGCATAGGTAGGAGCCCATTGGTTGCATTGTCACCAGGGCTCGGGTGTCAGAGGGAGTATAAAAGGTGGGCACCATCTAGGAACAGAGTTCAGTTCAGACTGAGGAGAAGCTGAGAGAGAGTTCAGCCAGAGAGGGCTGACAGGGAGCTGTGGCTCCGTCTGGGCCCAGCTCCAGAGCTAGGCCTGAAGCAGAGAGGAGAGAGGAGGAAGAGGAGAAACACAAAGAGAGGCCCAGAGACGCAAGCATAGAGGGAACCCTGAGATCCCACAAGAGAACGAAAACGGGTGAAGGGTTGGCAGAACAGGGTACCGGATCCCAAACTGGTGGAGGCCAATTATCCTCAGCCTGGAACCGGAGGTCGTGGACAAGTTTTGGCGCGACCCCTCGCCACATCCACCAGGAAGGCAAACCACGTATAGGGTCAGGGAAGCCGGGAAAGGTTTCACCACCAGAAGGCCAGAGGGAGCCGGACAAAGGTGGATCCATGGTGGGGACGGCCAGTAGGAAGGAAGAGAGGGGAGCCCTGGACCACGCTCTGGAATTGCCTGGGAGTTGGCCGAGTCCCTGACCTGGTGGACGCAGCATGACTCGGGTGGTCCTTAATGTGCACAAGCGACCTGATAATGAACCGTGAGTAAAGCTTTTGAAACTGCACTACCAGACTCCGTGTTTCGTCGTCGCACCTGCACCACCAGTACTGGGACATCCGCACCATCACCCCCATCATCAACTCTACAATAGCTGCCCTGAGGCAATACTCCTCCCATGGGGAGTCGTTCCATTCTCAGCTGCCCCAACAACACCAGCCTCGGCGGTCTGTCCTGCAGCGGCGGTCTCATGACCGCAATCCACGGGTGGCGTAGTCGAACATTCTAACATCTACTGCTAAATACTGCCACTCAGTTTGACTCCCTGGGCACGGACCGGGTCACCGCCACGAGACTACTACCCCTATCTGATCCGGCTCCGGGTAAGCCCCCGTGCGCGCGATGCCGCACGACTCAGGCCCAGGGGCGCGTCAATAGCATCACTTGGAAAGTGCTTGACAACTAGGTCACACTATATAAATCCATGCAAACAGCATGGATTTATACAGTGTGAACCGTAAAAATTAAAACAAATAAAGCTATACTCACCCCCGAGGCCCCGGCGTGGCTGCAGCGCTCGTTCCTGTCTGGTTCCCGGCTGCCGGCATATCGCGAGACAGAGCGGTGAACGGCCTGCGGTCACATGACTGTGACGTCACCGCAGGTCCTCAAGCGATGCTGGCATTCAGAGAAAAGCCTTCGGAAAGGTGAGTATAAACTTTATTTGTTATTTTATTATTTTTTTACAGGTACAATGGTACCCAGGTCTGGATGAGAGTCTCCTCTCCTCCAGAACTGGGTACCATCCGCACATAGCGACGCATAGAAGCCGCTTGTACAAATGTACAGTCGCGGTTTCTATGCGTTTCAATGCAAGTCAATGGCGGGAGTTCCGCTGCGCTTCTGCAAAATTAAATGACATGCTGCGGATTTTTGTACGCAGCATAAACGCTGCGGAAAAATCTGCAGCATGTGCATAGAACATGCGGAATCCCCTTGGGGACCATGGGGTGCGGATTACCTAGCGTTTCACAACCGTTTCCGCTGCGGAAATTCCGCAGCATAAACGCTTGAAAAACGCTACGTGGGCACCCAGCCTTAAAGAGTGTTTTTTTTTTTTTCCCCTTTTCCAGTTATGCCCCCTTCACCTCAATGCACTTCCAAAGGACTGAATGCCCAACCAGCTGCCCCTTATAAACCCTTAATTATGACCCCCACTGATGACACTGTACCATTTTGTCATGTTCGTGTTTAAACATGGAAGTGTGAATGAGGTCTTTGTCTGTAGAGTCCTCTGAAAGGATCTATAATGCCCTTACAAATCAGCAGTGTGTATTTTTAGTAATTTAACTTGTATAAAGCCACATACAGATTTGTACATGAGCAATATACTTCACTAAAATAATATTATCTTGGGCGGGAACATTTCTTGTTTCTTCCAAATCCTTTTTACCTTTTGCCAAAATTTGTCTGACACACTTTTAATAATGAAAGATGTATCCTTACGACTGGGAGCAGCTGCTCCTGCCTCCGATGCCAGCACAGATCTAGAGAAACAATCTGCTGGGGCAGTAAAGTAGGAGAGGCACAGTTATGGGGTTTTCTATATGGTAAGGAAAAGGGTCCAATGACTTTCTATAGCCCTGGGTCAACTGGCAAAAAGAGCTCTCAATTCCCGGAGTTACTGACACCTAGTAGGTATCTTTCCATATGTAGCCGGACAGGTAAATATGATTTTTACTTTCCATAATGCATAAACTTTTATGTATTAAAAATAGGAAAAAAAGAAAAACTAAAAGATAACCACAGTTTGTTTCTATAGCATTTAATTATCATTAGCAGAGCTAATGATTGCACATACTGTATTAATCATGATCTTCAGGACTTAAAGTGATGATATTCCTCTCTGGGAGAGGAAGTGGTGATGTCCAACTCACTTAATGAGTTCAAGAGAGGCCTGGACGCCTTTCTTGAAAACAATACAATTACATCTTATGCTTAGTGATAGTTAATTAATCCAGGGATTTAATCTGACTGCCAGATTGGAGTCGGGAAGTGAATTTTTCCTCAGTGATGTAAATTGGCCTATACCGCATGTTTTTTTTTTTGCCTTCCCCTGGATCAACGCTGCGGAATAGCTGCAGTGCACAAGAAATAGGCTGAACTGGATGGACGCTTGTCTTTTTTCGGCCTTATAAACTACAGTACAGACCAAATGTTTGGACACACATTCTCATTTAAAGATTTTTCTGTATTTTCATGACTATGAAAATTGTACATTCACACTGAAGGCATCAAAACTATGAATTAAAACATGTGGAAATATATGCTGAACAAAAAAGTGTGAAACAACTGAAAATATGTCTTATATTCTAAGTTCTTCAAAGTAGCCACCTTTTGCTTTGATGACTGCTTTGTACACTCTTGACATTCTCTTGATGAGCTTCAAGAGGTAGTCACCGGAAATGGTATTCCAACAATTTTGAAGGAGTTCCCAGAGATGCTTAGCACTTGTTGGCCCTTTTGCCTTCACTCTGCGGTCCAGCTCACCCCAAACCATCTCGATTGGGCTCAGTTCTGGTGACTGTGGAGGCCAGGTCATCTGGCGTAGCACCCCATCACTCTCCTTCTTGGTCAAATAGCCCCTACACAGCCTGGAGGTGTGTTTGGGGTCATTGTCCTGTTGAAAAGTAAATGATGGTCCAACTAAACGCAAACCGGATGGAATAGCATGCCGCTGCAAGATGCTGTGGTAGCCATGCTGGTTCAGTATGCCTTCAATTTTGAATAAATCCCCAACAGTGTCACCAGCAAAGCACCCCCACACCATCACACCTCCTCCTCCATGCTTCACTGTGGGAAGCAGGCATGTAGAGTCCATCCGTTCACCTTTTCTGCGTCGCACAAAAACACGGTGGTTGGAACCAAATATCTCAAATTTAGACTCATCAGACCAAAGCACAGATTTCCATTGGTCTAATGTCCATTCCTTGTGTTCTTTAGCCCAAACAAGTCTCTTCTGCTTGTTGCCTGTCCTTAGCAGTGGTTTCCTAGCAGCTATTTTACCATGAAGGCCTGCTGCACAAAGTCTCCTCTTAACAGTTGTTGAAGAGATGTGTCTGCTTCTAGAACTCTGTGTGGCATTGACCTGGTCTCTAATCTGAGCTGCTGTTAACCTGCGATTTCTGAGGCTGGTGACTCGGATAAACTTATCCTCAGAAGCAGAGGTGACTCTTGGTTTTCCTTTCCTGGGGCGGTCCTCATGTGAGCCAGTTTCTTTGTAGCGCTTGATGGTTTTTGCAACTGCACTTGGGGACACTTTCAAAGTTTTCCCAATTTTTCAGACTGACTGACCTTCATTTCTTAAAGCAATGTTGGCCACTCGTTTTTATTTACTTAGCTGCTTTTTTCTTGCTTAACTGTTCACAATAACAGTAATTTTGACCAGGGGTGCCCAAACTTTTACATGCCAGTGTACTCTATAGATCTGGCTGGGGACCAAACTGGATACAAGACTTAAAAGGGGGTTGTCCACTCACGTTCCCAGGGCTGATGTGAGGTTTTTATGTTACGTAATCAAGTGGAAGTAAGAGCTGTGGCTGGCTGCTTACTTCCTCTTGATTACTAATACCTTAGGGACAGTGATGCCAGAGCTGATTGTCCGCAGGGCTCACGTGCCATAATACAAATTCTAACAGTCTATTCAGTAGGACTATCAGCTGTGTAACCACCAGACTTCTGCACAACACAACTGATGGTCCCAACCCCATTTATAAGGCAAGAAATCCCACTTATTAAACCTGACAGGGCACACCTGTGAAGTGAAAACCATTTCCAGTGACTACCTCTTGAAGCTCATCAAGAGAATGCCAAGCGTGTGCAAAGCAGTCATCAAAGCAAAAGGTGGCTACTTTGAAGAACCAAGAATATAAGACATATTTTCAGTTGTTTCACACTTTTTTGTTAAGTATATAATTCCACATGTGTTAATTCATAGTTTTGATGCCTTCAGTGTGAATGTACAATTTTCAAAGTCATGAAAATACAGAAAAATCTTTAAATGAGAATGTGGGTTCAAGCTTTTGGTCTGTACTGTATGTAAACTATGTAATATTGGAACAAAAATATCTTATATATTAGGAGTGTGTAGAATATTTTTTTTAAATCCTTTGCACGGCAGATACTGCTTCTATAAGGCAGAACAGATGGACCACAGCTTATTCTGCGGGCTGCTCATATCTGTGCATGAGAAGAAAGAGCATCCTGAATCTGACTCCTCAGCTTCTCTCTCTAACACTGGCTCCAATAAGAGAGCAGGAAGCCGTCTCTAATGTATAAGCAGCGCAGACCGTGGCTGGCTCCTATTTAAAAATAGCGGCTCTGATTTATCATTTGCAATTTCTTGAAATCACTTTTTTTTTTGTCTTTTTAGTGGTGTTCACTAACGTTTTTGTGCCATACTCTTCCAGATGGTGCCTGCAGTCCATGAATCTGGAGTTGAATCAAAATGCCATTCCACTGGTGTCTGAACTCACTTTTTCGGGGTTTGTGTGATGTTATGTCATGCCATCCCTGTGGCCAATCAGTGCTGGCTTTATTCTCCTCGCCTATGGATGTGATTAACATCTGGAGGAAGTGAGAGCAGCTGCAGCTCTCACTTCCTGCTGATGTCAATTACGTCCCGGGAGAGCCAGTGCCAATATCAATGGAACAACGTTGGCACCAGAGGTGTGTATAAGGCCACGGCTCCACTATCAGTATTTCATCAGTATTTTTTCTCAGGAGTGGGAGCCAAAACCAGGTGAGCAACAATCAGAGAAAAGGTATAATAGAAACAAGTCACCAATTCTGCATTTATCACCCACTCCTGGCTTTGGCTTACAAATACTGAGGGAAAATACTGACCAAATACTGATAGTGTGACCGTAGCCTTATTGTGAGAAAAGCATCCAGCCTTTACTTAAATGCTGTTATATCTGCCATTACTATCTCTTGTGATAGAGCAGCCAGACTGTGGAATGCCCTAACTGTAAAGAACCCTTTCCTATTTAGCTGCCAGAATCACCTTTCCTCCACTCGTAATGAATGCCCCCCCATGTCCACTACTAGGATAACCCTTAGCTTAAACTTATAAGCTTATACTCCCCTCTCGTGTCGGCGACATTCCAGCGGTGTCAGCAGTCGCGTTCTGGGGGCTCATGAGTGGTTGTTATGGCACGTGAGCCCTGCGGACAATCAGCTCTGGCATCACTGTCCCTGAGGTATAGGTAATCAAGAGGAAGTAAGCAGCCAGCCACAGCTCTTACTTCCACTTGATTACGTAACATAAAAATCTCACATCAGCCCTGGGAACGTGAGTGGACAACCCCCTTTTAAGTCTTGTATCCTGTTTGGTTCCCAGCCAGATCTATAGAGTACACTGGCATGTAAAAGTTTGGGCACCCCTGGTCAAAATTACTGTTATTGTGAACAGTTAAGCAAGTTGAAGATGAAATGATCTCTAAAAGGCCTAAAGTTAAAAGATGACACATTTCCTTTGTATTTTCAGAAAAATATATATATTTTTTCATCTTTTAAATTTTAAAAATTAGAAAAAGGAAAATAAGCCGATGCAAAAGTTTCAGTACCCTGCATGGTTAGTACCTAGTAGCACCCCCTTTTGAAAGGGTTACAGCTTGTAAATGTTTTTTGTTGCCAGCCAAGAGTCTTTTAATTCTTGTTTGAGGGATTTGCATTCATTCTTCCTTGGAAAATTCTTCCAGTTCTGTGAGATTCCTGCTTCATTTTGCATGCACTGCTATCTTGAGGTCTAGCCACAGATTTTCAATGATGTTCAGATCAGAGGACCGTGAGGGCAATTGTAAAACCTTCAGCTTACGCCTTTTGAGGCAGTCTATTGTGGATTTTGACGTGTGTTTAGGATTATTATCCATTTGTAGAAGCCATCTTGTTTTTAATTTCAGCTTTTTTACAGATGGTGTTATGTTTGCATCAAGAATTTGTTGAAATTTCATTAAATCAATTCCTCCCTCTACCCATAAAATGTTCCCCGGGCCATTGGCTGCAACACAACCCCAAAGCATGATTGATCCACCCCCTGCTTAATGGTTGGCGAGATGTTGTTTGCCTGAAATTCTGTGCTCTTTTTTTCTCCACACATACATTTGATCATTGTGGCCAAAGAGTTTTATTTTAACTGCATCAGTCCACAGGACTTGTTTTCAAATTAGATCAGGTTTGTTTAGATGTTCTTTTGCATACTTCTGACGTTGAATTTTATGGTGAGGACGCAGGAGAGGTTTTCTTCTGATGACTTCCATGAAGGCCATATTTGTGCAGGTGTCTCTGAACTTTAGAACAATGTACCACAACTCCAGAGTGTGCTAAATCTTTCTGAAGGTCTTTTGCAGTTAAGCGGGGGTTGTGATTTGCCTCTCTAGCAATCCTACGAACAGCTCTCACTGAAATTTTGCTTGGTCTTCCAGACCTTATCTTGACCTCCACTGTTCCTGTTAACTGCCATTTCTTAATTACATTTCAAACTGAGGAAAGGGCAACTTGAAAACGCTTTGCTATCTTCTTATAGCCCTCTCCTGGTTTGTGGGCCTCCACCACTTTCATTTTCAGAGTGCTAGGCAACTGCTTAGAAAAACCCACGGCTGCTGTTTTTTGGCACAAGTTTAGAAGAGGTTGGGTTTTTATAAAGCTGGGAAATTTGCATCACCTGGCCTTTCCTAATGATGACAGTGAACAATCCATAACCCTAAAAGGCTAATTAAGGTCTGAAACCTTGGCCAAAGTAATCTGAGCACACAAATCTCCAAGGGTGCCCAAACTTTTGCATCCGCCTATTTTCCTTTTTGTAATTTTTAAATGTAAAAAATGACAGACCAAAAGTTTGGACACACCTTCTCATTTAAAGATTTTTCTGTATTTTCATAACTATGAAAATTGTACATTCACACTGAAGGCATCAAAACTATGAATTAACACATGTGGAACTATATACTTAACAAAAAAGTGTGAAACAACTGAAAATATGTCTTATATTCTAGGTTCTTCAAAGTAGCCACCTTTTGCTTTGATGACTGCTTTGCACACTCTTGGCATTCTCTTGATGAGCTTCAAGAGGTAGTCACCGGAAATGGTCTTCCAACAATCTTGAAGGAGTTCCGAGAGATGCTTAGCACTTGTTGGCCCTTTTGCCTTCACTCTGCGGTCCAGCTCACCCCAAACCATCTCGATTGGGTTCAGGTCTGGTGACTGTGGAGGCCAGGTCATCTGGCGTAGCACCCCATCACTCTCCCTCTTGGTCAAATAGCCCTTACACAGCCTGGAGGTGTGTTTGGGGTCATTGTCCTGTTGAAAAATAAATGATGGTCCAACTAAACGCAAACCGGATGGAATGGCATGCCGCTGCAAGATGCTGTGGTAGCCATGCTGGTTCAGTATGCCTTCAATTTTGAATAAATCCACAACAGTGTCACCAGCAAAGCACCCCCACACCATCACGCCTCCTCCTCCATGCTTCACGGTGGGAACCAGGCATGTAGAGTCCATCCGTTCACCTTTTCTGTGTCGCACAAAGACATGGTGGTTGGAACCAAAGATCTCAAATTTGGACTCATCAGACCAAAGCACAGATTTCCACTGGTCTAATGTCCATTCCTTGTGTTCTTTAGCCCAAACAAGCCTCTTCTGCTTGTTGCCTGTCCTTAGCAGTGGTTTCCTAGCAGCTATTTTACCATGAAGGCCTGCTGCACAAAGTCCCGTCTTAACAGTTGTTGTAGAGATGTGTCTGCTGCTAGAACTCTGTGTGGCATTGACCTGGTCTCTAATCTGAGCTGCTGTTAACCTGCGATTTCTGAGGCTGGTGACTCGGATAAACTTATCCTCAGAAGCAGAGGTGACTCTTGGTCTTCCTTTCCTGGGGCAGTCCTCATGTGAGCCAGTTTCTTTGTAGAGCTTGATGGTTTTTGCAACTGCACTTGGGGACACTTTCAAAGTTTTACCAATTTTTCAGACTGACTGACCTTCATTTCTTAAAGTAATGATGGCCACTCGTTTTTCTTTACTTAGCTGCTTTTTTCTTGCCATAATACAAATTATAACAGTCTATTCAGTAGGACTATCAGCTGTGTATCCACCTCACTTCTGGCCCCAACCCCATTTATAAGGCAAGAAATCCCACTTATTAAACCTGCCAGGGCACACCTGTGAAGTGAAAACCATTTCCGGTGACTACCTCTTGAAGCTCATCAAGAGAATGCCAAGAGTGTGCAAAGCAGTCATCAAAGTAAAAGGTGGCTACTTTGAAGAACCTAGAATATAAGACATATTTTCAGTTGTTTCACACTTTTTTGTTAAGTATATAATTCCACATGTGTTAATTCATAGTTTTGATGCCTTCACTGTGAATGTACATTTTTCATAGTCATGAAAATACAGAAAAATCTTTAAATGAGAAGGTGTGTCCAAACTTTTGGTCTGTACTGTATATATATATATATATATATATATATATATATATATATATATATATATACATATACATATGACTCGCCCCCTGGGCCGTGGGCAACCCGGTTCCGTGGCTCAGGGTGGTCAGACCAATGGTAGTCTGCTATGTGCTGTTCATGTTGTCCGACTACGCCACACGTGGATTGCGGTTATTATGGACCGCCGCTGCAAGGTAATCCCCTGAGGCTGATGGTGTACGCAGCTGAGGTTGTTTAACTCTCCACGGGAAGAGTGTAGCCCCAGGGTTGTGCAAAAGATGATGGGGGTGATGGTGCAGGGAGTCCCAGTACCGGTAGTGCTGGAGAAGCGAGAAAGTACACAGACAACGTACTGCAATCCAATGTCTTTTACTCACAGTTCATGTGCTCCGGGTCACTTCTGTACAGGTAGTGACCGCCCGAGCTGTGCTGCGTCCACCAGGTGTGGGGCTCGGTCAACTCCCAGGCAGTTCAGAAGTCTGGCTCAGGAACCCCTTTTGTCCTTTCTTTGGCCTGCCTCACCAGTGACCCACTTTTGTCCAGCTGCCGCGGATCTGCGCGGGTAAACGTGGGCCCCGTTCCCCGCTGTCCTATATGGTGCCTTCCTAGCAGGTTTGATGAGGTGTCGCACCAATAAATGATCACGACCTCCGGTCTTTGGCTGTGGGTAGTTTCTCCTCCACCAACTTGGGATCCGGTACCCTTAATCTGCCTGACCCTTCACCCGGTATTCTCATGGGTTCTTAGGGTCCCTTCCACCTTCTTGTTCCTGAGCCCTTCTGTTTCTCTCTCTCTCTTCTCCTTCTTTCCTGTTCCTTCTCTTCCTCCTTTCTCGGCCTCTTCTCTAGGCCCACTCCTGAGCAGAGCTCCTACAGAGCCTCTGCTCCCTGTCTTCTCTTCTGACTGAACTGAACTCGACTGAACCCAGATCTAAGATGGTGCCCACCTTTTATACTTCCCTCTAAAGCATGAGCCCAGGTGACCAGCAACCAATGGGCTCCTACCTACGCTCAGGAACCGTCCCCTCCTGCTCCTACATCACCGGGTTTTCCTCCCCCCTCCCCACTCCAGCCAGGGACATGGTCTGTCGTGCCTGCATTACTGTCTAATGGAAGCACCGTTGAACTGTCCCCCGGAAATGGGGCGTGTGTGCTGTATGCAGCTACCTGAGCCCTGGTCCATACTCCATCCTTACCCGGGAGTGGAATATCACACCTCTGGCAGAGGAGCAATACCCTTGTAGCGGCCGAACCCTCGGGGCGCTACATTCCCCCCCGGTAAACCACAGCACGTCCTCGGGCTGGAACAGAGCAAAAAAACAATTAAGTGCAGGATATGCAAAACTTTTTCAAAACTTTTCACATCAGGAATCGGACGACACAGTTCAATTCCCTTTATGGGAGAAACATTTTTCTCACTTTTAACACACTTCACTTTTCTTTTGTCAAAACATTCTAGAATACGTTCACATTACTATTTAGCAGCATATAAAACTTATTCATATAAAAGATTTTTAAGCAAAACACATTCTTGGATCCTGGCCGCGGTGCAACTTGCAACCAGGTGTTCAATCTTCTTTTAAGTGCAAAAGCTTCAGTAAACTTTTAGACGTGTGGGACTCTCTGTCCCGAGGTAGACGTTGCAGTCTTGTTATAAAACCAGTAGGGGGCGCTTTAGCAAGCGCAACTATTCACAGGGGATTGGCCGTTCCCAGTTCTCGGTCGGTTGGAAAGGGGAAGTGGCTGCTCTCAGTCCTCAGCCAGGTAGGGGAAGGGGAATGGCTGTTCTCAGTCCCCAGCCAGATTAGGGATGAGGGGCAGCATTCAAACAGGTAACAGTCTCTTAACAGTCCCAACGGGGACCACACACTCTCTGGAAACAGTTCCTTTAACAGTCCTTATACCCTGACGGGTAACTATATACATTTGTGCGCTGCCATTTTTCAGTGGCGATGTCCTCCTTGCGCACCCTCCTCGGGATAGTCTTCAGACCCGTCCGGGTCCTCTTGGCTTTCCTCGTAGCCGTAGTGCTGCAGTTCTTCCTCGGTAAGCCGATGGACATGGAGGGCGTACGGTCCTTTTGCGCCCTCGTGTCGGGTAAAGGTGACCACATCACCAGGGTAGAGGTCACGTCCACGGTGTCCCTCGGGTAGATGGCTTTCGACGTCCCTGCGGGTTACAAAGACTTCGCCGACGGTTTCCGGATCTCTTATAAAGCCCCAGCCATTCTCCATGTAGAACTTTATCACGGTCCCGGTTGCTCGGGGACCGCGGGCGGCCCGGGGATCTTGACGGGCCCTGCATTTCTGCTCGGCACTCCGGGCCTGAAGCCGCTCCTCCCTAACGCGCCTATCTCGCCGTTCCCGCTCAAAGGTCACCAGCTGCTGTTGGCAAGCCTCTAGACGATGGACAGCGTCCGCCCGGGTCTCCTGAGTGAACTCCATTAAGTTCTCACCGGCGGGGTCCCACTCAAATTGGGCGTCCTCTAGTGGGGGCGGGGTGACCTTTACGGGCTCCGGAGCAGGTATCAGAGGCTCGCGCGGGGGCTGGGTCTTCCATGGCTGACCGCTGGTCAGTTCGGCCGGCCACTCCAGCGGCAGTCCATCCGGACCGGTGTGCTGGGCAAACAGGTCCGCGCCCAGCGGTGGTATAGCGGAGGACCCCGATCGGGGAGCAGTGCCCGGGGGCACTCGGCCTTGCGACCAGGCCGGGGGTCTTTTGGTTGTGTCCGGTGGCGGCCCAGTTCGGGAAGGGGGCGCTGGTTGGGTAACGGCGCCCAGGTTAACTAGGCCTTGCGACCGGGCCGGTGACGCTTCCCTCTTTACGGCGCCTGGGGTCAAGGGGCGTGGCGCAGGGTGGGGCGTGGCCGCGGCGCTCGCCGCTTGAGGCCTAGCTGGGAGCAGTGGCGGCGTGGCAACAGGTGCGGTGAGTGGGGCTTCGGGTTCTGCGACGGGAGGCTGGGGCAGGCTTGCAGCTGCTGGGCCTGGGGTGGTAACGTTCCCTTTACTTGCCTCAGTCCTCGTGGCTCCCTCCGCGGCGTCGTCTCCGGCCCTCACTCCTCCTTCACCGTCCTCAGAGGCAGGCGTACTCCGGGGTGCGGGTGATGCCTGCCGCTGGCGGGTTCCAGCCTGCCGGGCCAGTCCTTCTCTCCACTCGGTAAGCGCATCCCGCTGTGCCCGGACCATCCTCCGATCCAGGTCCTCCAGCGCAGCTTGCGCACGCTCCGGATCTCTAGGGAGCTGCACCGGGATCTCCGCCAGGCTGCATGGCGGTTCAGCCTGCAGCAGGCTCCGGGCCAAGGTATGGGTGCTGCTGAATGCTTCTTCCATTCCCGGGTGCGGTGTGTCTAGACTCATCCAGACAGCGCCCTGCCCCACAGTTTTCTTCTCTTCCCACCCCCATTGGGGGTGGTCCTGGAGAAACTTGGTGACAATCACTTTCAGGGGCAGCCCCCCACCTTGATGGACATCTCCACAGCCGCGCTCATGGCTGTTGGGGGTGGGCTCCTTCTTTGGCGTCATTCTGGGACCTGGCCCACGATGGGAGGTGGCTTCCTGTGGTCTTTTGGCGCGCACATTATGGCGCTCATTCTTCTGGGGCGGGCGCCATCTTTAACACAGTGAAACAGTCTCTTTTCAGGCACGCAATACCCGTTTGTGGCGGGTTGGTCAGAATCCTGCCGACTACGCCAAAGCTGACTCGCCCCCTGGGCCGTGGGGTACTCGGAGCCGGGCAACAGGAGACGATGGGGGTACTGGTGGCAACCCGATTCCGTGGCTCAGGGTGGTCAGACCAATGGTAGTCTGCTATGTGCTGTTCATGTTGTCCGACTACGCCACCCGTGGATTGCGGTTATTATGGACCGCCGCTGCAAGGTAATCCCCTGAGGCTGATGGTGTACGCAGCTGAGGTTGTTTAACTCCCCGCGGGAAGTGTGTAGCCCCAGGGTTGTGCAAAAGATGATGGGGTGATGGTGCAGGGAGTTCCAGTACCGGTAGTGCTGGAGAAGCATGAAAGTACACAGACAACGTACTGCAATCCAATGTCTTTTACTCACAGTTCATGTGCTCCGGGTCACTTCTGTACAGGTAGTGACCGCCCGAGCCATGCTGCGTCCACCAGGTGTGGGGCTCGGTCAACTCCCAGGCAGTTCAGAAATCTGGCTCAGGACCCCCTTTTGTCCTTTCTCTGGCCGGCCTCACCAGTGACCCACTTTTGTCCAGCTGCCGCGGATCTGCGCGGGTAAACGTGGGCCCCGTTCCCCGCTGTCCTATATGGTGCCTTCCTAGCAGGTTTGATGAGGTGTCGCACCAATAAATGATCATGACCTCCGGTGTTTGGCTGAGGGTAGTTTCTCCTCCACAAACTTGGGATCCGGTACCCTTAATCTGCCTGGCCCTTCACCCGGTATTCTCATGGGTTCTTAGGGTCCCTTCCACCTTCTTGTTCCTGAGCCCTTCTGTTTCTCTCTCTCTCTCTTCTCCTTCTTTCCTGTTCCTTCTCTTCCTTCTTTCTCGGCCTCTTCTCTAGGCCCACTCCTGAGCAGAGCTCCTACAGAGCCTCTGCTCCCTGTCTTCTCTTCTCACTGAACTGAACTCGACTGAACCCAGATCTAAGATGGTGCCCACCTTTTATACTTCCCTCTAAAGCATGAGCCCAGGTGACCAGCAACCAATAGGCTCCTACCTACGCTCAGGAACCGTCCCCTCCTGCTCCTACATCACCGGGTTTTCCTCCCCCCTCCCCACTCCAGTCAGGGACATGGTCTGTCGTGCCTGCATTACTGTCTAATGGGAGCACCGTTGAACTGTCCCCCAGAAATGGTGTGTGTGTGCTGTATGCAGCTACCTGAGCCCTGGTCCACACTCCATCCTTACCCGGGAGTGGAATATCACACCTCTGGTAGAGGTGCAATACCCCTGTAGCAGCCGAACCCTCGGGGCGCTACACATACATACATACACATATTTTGCCTAAAATACAAAGGAAACGTGTCATCTATAACTTTAGGATTTTCACAGATCATTTCGTATTCAACTTGCTTAACAGTTCACAATAACAGTAATTTTGACCAGGGGTGCCCACACTTTTACATGCTCCTGTATATTTCCTCTGAAACACCGGAGCCTTTCAGAGAAAAATGCATGCAGCCCTCGATTCAGTCACGCATCAGGTGACAATTCCCTTTAATGACTGAACATGCTGACATAACTCACTTTGCTATCAATTAATTCAATGGTCTCAATTATCTGGCGGCAGAAATGCCCTTGGGTCAGAACTATAACAAGGATGCGCCCTCAATGGGTTAAACTAGTACAAATGGTATATTTAGCTTTCCGCGTCTCTTAACCCAATCAGAAGACACCACGATCTGCTTTCATAAACAGCCCCTTAATAGTTACATCTGTACTTCCACACTGTTACGTAAGGGACACATTTCACATTCTTGTCCACCTTCATGACGCCATATTGAAGACTATTCTGAAGTTATACCCCTAAGCTCCAATGCAGAGCCAGTGCGGGGTGCGCAGATAGAGCAGCCGCTCTCTATACACAGAGCGGTGACCGAACCAGCGCCGTTGCAGCCCCCGTGACTGGAACCGGAATGCTGTGGGAGGAACAAAGTTCATTTTATCCCTGCAGCATTCAGTCAAGTGCAGGCGCCGGGCAGGTTAATAACACCATATCTGCAGGTTAATTTTTTATTTTTTTTTCTGGTGACAAGTTTCCTTTAATTTTTATCACTTAACCCTTCTCGACCTTAGACATTTCCATACGTCCAGATTAGGAAGGACTTCTCGACCTTGGACGCATGGATACATCTTGGCGATTTTGCCTGTGCGCGTGCGATAGCCGCCGGGTGTTCAGCAAATCTGACAGCTGACATCTGGCTCTCAACGCTCCCAGCAGTTTAACCCTCCAAATGCTGTGATTGATATTGATCGCAGCATTGAGAAGGCAGGTAGAGGGAGGGGACTCCCTCTCCCTCAAATCGGCGCCCCCGCAAAGTCATGGCAAAGGGCGGATCGTTGCCATGGTGACCCGACATCGTCACATCCAGGTTACCAGGGCTAGCAAGCTTGTTAGATTATGCGCAGTGCATGGTCTAACAAGCTTGTGTCAGTGCATTGCAATGCTTTATAAAACGATCAGACTGCAAAAAGTGAAAGTCCCATAGAGGAACTAAGTAAAAAAAAAAGTAAAGAAAAATTATATATGTATATATTGTACACATAGATACGTATTTTTCTGAAAAAAATAAAAAAAGTACACATTTAGTATTGCTGCGTCCAGAATGACCTGACCTATAAAACTGTCCCACTAGCTAACCCCTTTAATGAACACTGTTTAAAAAAATAAAAAAAAGAAGCAAAAACTGTTTTTTCATCATACTGCCGAACAAAAAGTGGAATAAAACGCGTTCAAAAAATGAATGTAAATAAAAACGGTATCTCTGAAAACATCATCTTGTCCCGCAAAAAAAAAGCTGCCATACAGGTTCATCAGCCGAAAAATAAAAAAAGTTATAGCTCTCAGAATAAAGCGATGGAAACATAATTCTTTTTTTTCGCACCCTCCCACCCCCCAAAAAACCCAACAATTCCTGAATTGGTGGTTTTCGTTTACTCTGCCTCCCAAAAGTCGAAATAGAAATCAATCAAAAAAAGTCATGTGTCCGATAATGGTACCGCTAAAAATGTCAACTCGTCCCGCAAAAAACAAGCCCTCACATGACTCTGTCGACAGAAGAATGGAAAATAATAGCTCTCACAAAATATGGCGATGCAAAGACTAGTTTTTGCAACAATAAAAAAAAGCGTCTTTTAGTGTGTGACAGCAGCCAAACATAGAAAAACTATATAAATCTGGTATCGCTGTAATTGCACCAACCCAAAGAATAAAGTTGTCTAATCACTTATACCCTATGATCAACGGCATGAAAAATAAATAAAACAAATTCTTCACTGGCTGCTGATTTGTTCATTCTGCCTCCCAAAGATCGCAGTAAGGCTCGGCTCACATTTATCCTGCGCTCTGCGCTTACACCGGGCTTTCCGTGTAAATCTGAAACACGTGATTCAGACGGAACCCCGGGCGGAAGATTCCCTATAGTGAGGCAGATGGAGGCACTATGGACGCAGTCTGGGCTTTGATCCGGCGGTGTCCGTCTTTTTAGGCGGGCATAAAAATGCCATTGGCCACAGTCTTGTGAACCTCTGAAACGAACATCGCTGAACAGAGACAGACGGAGTCCAGAGTAACTCTGCTGCCTCATTATAGTGAATGGATCCCTCTGGGGTTGATCTGAATCACGTCACTCAGATTTAGATGGAAACCCCGATATCAGTGCTCATCACAGGATAAAAGGGATCCCAAACATTATGTAACATGTTTCCAATAAAAGCTTCAACTCAATCCACAAAAAAAAGCCCCACTCAGATCCGTCATCTGTTAACAGAAATATATGGGGCTTCCATATTACTGGTAGTACAAAGGCTCTGGAAAAGCACTATGGCTCCTCACCCCCCAAAAGCAATTCAGTGAATACTGCACTCCCAAATCCAACTCCCCCTTCTCCTTTCTGAGCCCCAAAGTGTGCCTAAATCACATTTAGCGGTCACATGTTTGGCATTTCTGTAACAATGAGAGCCTGCTTAATTTACTGGTGCATGTCTCCAGAAGCATGAGCTGGGCACAATGTACTGGGCACAACAATGACAGATTTCAAATTTTCACTCAGCAACATCCACTGCTGCTTGTTTCTGGAAAACACCCATGGAGTCAAATCATCACTACATTCACGTTCACCAAGAAACCGTCTGTTCCAGGGATCTTTCAACAGGGCAAAAATATATCACCACCTGATATAACTAGTTTAACACAAAAGGAAGTATGCCTGCATCTGAACAAATTAAACATTGACGAATCCCCTGGACCAGATGGTATTCATCCACAGATACTGAGGGAATTGAGCTCAGTAATTAATAAACCGCTGTATCTCGTATTCTTAGACTCTCTTGTAACAGGGGTAATGCCACAGGATTGGAGGATAGCCGATGTGGTACCGATATTTATGAAAGGTAAGAAGGTGGATCCAGGTAACTACCGTCCGGTAAGTCTCACATCAGTGATGTGCAAATTTTTTGAGGGCATCATAAGAGATGACCTGCTGAGTTATATTGCAGAGAATAATATAATAAATGATCAGCATGGATTCATGAAAAATAGGTTGTGTCTAACCAACATGTTGGGGTTCTATGAGGAGGTAAGTGCAAATCTGGATGTTGGTAATGCGGCTGATGTGATTTATCTGGACTTTGCAAAGGCATTTTATACTGTACCACATAACAGCCTTATACTGAAGCTACAGAAGCAAGGACTTGGGGGCACTATATGCAAATGGGTAAGGAATTGGCTAAATGATAGGAAACAGAGTCGTCATAAATGGTACGTTCTTTAAATGGGACTGTGAAGACCCGGGGTCTTCCGTGGGCGTAACGCTACTCAGACAACACAGGGTGTGGCGATACTTTATTTAACCACAAAACGGACAATAAACACACAGAACAGTCCCAGCAAACACCCAAGATGGACAACATTACACAGTCTCACCCTTCCGCTGGCCTGCCTGGGATAGTACAGCTGCGACTTTGGAGACTTCGAGGGCCGACTACCTCAATCAGTGGCCCCCCGCTTCTGGCGGGCCCCCAGAGAGAGAAGGTAGCAGCAAGCTTAGGAAGCTAGCAGTCCATCGAGGTACAAGACCAGGAGACCCGAGGGTCCAAATCTGGCCTCTCCGAGAGTTTCCATGGGCCCAGGCGACCGGTGGGTCCCTCCTGGCAGCGCCAAATGTCTCCATGGGTTCTAGGCAACCGGTGGGTTCATCCTAGCAACCCCAAAACAACATATCCATGGGGCCAGGTGGCTTTTGTCCTCTCCTGGACTCCCCAAAATGTATCCATGTCTCTCTGATGGTCAACGGAGCAGATCCGAATCTTTCCAGTCAGGGCCGGTACACTTAAGCTAGAATAATATAGAATGTGTCTCTTTAGATGCCATGCAATCAATCTACTGTCCTGGAAGATGTCTCTCATTCTCCTTCTAAAGCCTGTCTGAATCTCTGTCCCAAGACTGACTCTGTCTCAGAAACGCATCTCCTTTCTGCTTCTCTGGGCTCAAGTCTTCAAGTCTGACTCTTACAAAAAAAAAAACACATGTTCCTTCTGTTTCTCTGGGCTCAGCCCCCTGAATGGCAGAGCTGCTCTCACCCTTCTGCCCCAAAGCTAAGTGTACATATCACATGTCAGAGGTAAAGGTGCAGGGCTCACCTATCATTGTTTGAGATAATCAATTTACATAGTTGGTATACAGTGGCTTTTGCAAATAGCTGGCTTTTAGTACAATTAGCATATTAGCAAATAACATTGTTTCCAACCTCAAGAGGATACCGCAATCAGGGTTAGACAAATACTAGTCTGACCTTTAGAAATACACAAACATCTACAAGACAATTTAAACACAATAGTGTAATTTAAATACAATAGTGTATTTCTCTTGACTTAACAGATCTAAATGTCTGGCTTATTAAGATTTTACTCTGTATCGTCACAGGGACAAAGTCAGCAGTGGGGGCCGCAGGGACCTGTGCTGGGAACAATTCTTTTTAACCTCTTTATTAATGATCTTGGGGATGGGATTCAGAGCAAAGTGTCAGATTTTGCTGACGACACCAAACTATGCAGGATATTAACCCCTTTAAAGCCCATGACGTACTAATACGCGTCTGTGCCCTGGGACTTAAGAGCCTGACCCGTATTAGTACGTCATCGCGATCGCGCGTGCGCACACAGGCTGTGCGGGCGTGATCGCCGCCGGGTGTCAGCTGGTTGTCACAGCTGACACTCGGTACTATGTGCAGGGAGCGGTCCCGCACCGCTCCCGGCACATTAACCCCCGCAATGCTGCGATCGAAGTTGATCGCAGCATTGCGGTGGCTAAGGGGAGGTGATCACAATACTTGCCTCCTCTTCTGGCCTCCAGCGCTGTCTGCCGCGGCTTCCCGGGTGTTGCCATGACAACCCGATGTCGTCATGACAACATCCGGGTCACCAGACAGCAGGAAGATTGTTTGGTCATGCGCAGTGCATGACCAAACAATCTTCTCACTGTGCACCACTGACTGCCTGCATGGCACAGGGATGGTGCTCCATCCCTATGCTATGCAGGCGATCAGAATAAAAAAAGTGAAAGTCCCAGAGTGGGACAAAGTAAAAAAGTAAAAAAACTCTCAGAAAGAGAAATAAAAAATAAAAAAAAAATTGTAAAAATATTAAAAAATAAAAAAAATAATCCACCAAAAATAAAAATATAATGTACCCATCAATAAATATTATTATGAAAACAAACAATAAAAGTACACATATTTGGTATCGCCGCGTCCGTAACGACCTGACCTATAAAACTGTCCCACTAGTTAACCCCTTCAATGAACATGGTAAAAAAAACAACAAAAAAAAACAAAGCAAAAAACATTGCTTTATCATCATACCGCCAAACAAAAACTAACACGCGATCAAAAAGACGAATATAAATAAAAATGGTACCGCTGAAAACGTCATCTTGTCACGCAAAAAACAAGCCACCATACAGCTCCATCATCTGAAAAATCAAAAAGTTATAGCTCTCAGAATAAAGCGATGCAAAAAAATAATTTTTTCTATAAAATAGCTTTTATTGTGTAAAAGCGCCAAAACATAGAAAAACGATATAAATGTGGTACCGCTGTAAACGTACTGACCCGAAGAATAAAGCTACCTTATCAATTTTACCACACGAGGAGTAGGATAAAAAAAAAATCCTGAATTGTTGGTTTTTGTTTATTCTGCCTCCCAAAAGCTGGAATAGAAAGCGATCTAAAAATGTCACGAGCCTGAAAATGGCATCAATAAAAACGTCAACTCATCCCGCAAAAAAACAAGCCGTCACATGACTCTGTCGGCCAAAATATGGAAAAATTATAGCTCTCAAAATATGGCGATGCAAAAACTAGATTTTACAAAATATATGTCTTTTAGTGTGTGACAGCTGTCAATCATAAAAACCCGATATGATTCTGGTATCTCTGTAGTCGCACCGACCCAAAGAATAAGGTTGTTTAATCACTTACACCACTCTAGGAACGGCGTAAAAAATAAACGCTAGGGCTGGGGTTGAGGTTGTTTTTTTTTCAAAAGTAAAAAAAAAAAAAAAAAAAAAAGGATGACGATATGGCAACTAGTGTTGAACGCAAGTGCCCGCTATTTGAGTTTGCATCGGGTGCCCGGATATGCATTGAGTATCGTGGGTGCTCGAGTGACATGCTCGAGTCTCCACCCCATATGCTTCGCGGCCAGAAAAAACCTCGCGGGGATTGCCTGCCATGCACGAGCGATCTCCGCATGTTTTTTTGGGGTGTCTAATAACCGTGAAACATGCAGGCGGGGACTCGAGCATTTCACTTGAGCACCCGTGATACATGGTGCATACCTGAGTACCCGATGCAAACTCAAGTAGCGAGCACTTGCGCTCAAGACTAATGACAACTTAGTCAATATGATGACCTAATGTTATCAAATTCTGTGTCGTACCTCTGGGTTCAAAATGTTCACTATACCCCTTGATAAAATCCTTGAGGGGTGTAGTTTCCAAAATGGGGTCACTTGTTGGGGGTTTCAACTATTTAGGCACATCAGGGGCTCTCCAAACGCGACATTGCGTCTGCTCTCGATTCCAGCCGATTTTGCGTTCAAAAAGTCACACAGTGCTCCTTCCCTTCTGAACTCTGCCGTGCACCCAAACACTGTATTTTCCCCACATATGGGGTATTTGGGTACTCAGGAGAAATTGCACAAAAGTTTTTGGGGTCCATTTTCTCCTCTTACCCTTGTGAAAATAAAAAAATTGGGGCTAAAACATCATTTTTGTGGAAAAAGTTAGATTTTTTTTATTTTCACGGCTCCATGTTATAAACTTCTGTAAAGGACTTGGGGGTTCAAGGTGCTCACCACACATCTAGATAAGTTCCCTGAGGGGTCTAGTTTCCAAAATGGTGTCACTTGTGGGGGGTTTCCACTGTTTAGGCACATCAGGGGCTCCCCAAATGCAACATGGCGTCCGCTAATTATTCAAGCTAATTTTACATTCAAAAAGTCAAATAGCGCTCCTTCCCTTCCGAACCCTGCCGTGCGCCCAAACAGTGGTTTTCCCCCACATATGGGGTATCTGCTTACCCAGAAGAAATTGCACACCAAATTTTGGGGTCAATTTTTTCCTGTTACCCCTGCAAAAATAAAAAAATTGGGTCTAAAGTAACATTTTTGTGAAAAAAGTTAAATGTTAATTTTTTTCTTCCACATTCCAAAAATTCCTGTGAAGCACCTGAAGGGTTAATAAAGTTCTTTTTAGAATGGTGTCACTTTTGGGCATTTTCTGTCATAAAGACCCCTCAAAGTGACTTAAAATATGATGTGGTCCCTAAAAAATGGTTTTGTAAATTTTGTTGGAAAAATGAGAAATCGCTGGTCAACTTTTAACCCTTATAGCTCCCCAATAAAAAAAAATTTTGGTTCCAAAATTGTGCTGATGTAAAGTAGACATGTGGGAAATGTTATTTATTAACTATTTTGTGTGACATATCTCTCTGATTTAAGGGCATAAAAATTAAAATTTTGAGAATTGCAAAATTTTCAAAATTTTCGTCAAATTTCCGTTTTTTTTCACAAATAAATGCAAGTGATATCGAAGAAATTGTACCACTATCATGAAGTACAATATGTCATGAAAAAACAATTTCAGAATCAGGGGGATCCGTTGAAGCATTCCAGAGTAATTACCTCATAAAGTGACAGTGGTCAGAATTGTAAAAATTGGCCTGGTCATTAACGTGCAAACCACCTTGGGTTGTAAAGGGGTTAAAATCTGATTTTGACATTACGATATTGCAGAACGATCTGGATAAGATGACTGAATGGGCAAACACTTGGCAGATGAGGTTTAATGTAGATAAATGTAGAGTAATGCACCTAGGACGGAGTAATCCTATTGCTACATATACATTAAATGGGAGTATACTCGGGACTACAGAACAGGAGAAGGACTTGGGTAATCTGGTTACAAGTAAGCTGAGCAGCAGTAGTCAATGTCAAGCAGCAGACGCAAAATCTAGAATATGGGATCCAGTTTTGAGCTCCACATTTTAAAAAGGATATTCAGAAGTTAGAGTCAGTTCAAAGGCAGGCAACTAGATTATTAAAAGAGATGGAAGGCCTCTCATATGATGAGAGGTTGAAATAGTTGAACTTGTTTAGATTAGAAAAACGACGCCTCAGTGGGGATCTCATTTACATGTATAAATATATGTGTGGTCAGTACAAAGGTCTAGCACATGACTTATTCCTTCCAAAGACCATACTAAGGACCAGGGGGCACTCATTACAAGTGGAAGAAAGGCGATTCTGGCAGGTAAATAGGAAAGGGTTCTTTACATTCAAACTGTTGAACGCCCTGCCACAAGAGGTAGTAATGGCAGGCACAATAACAGCTTTCAAAAAAGGGCTGGATGATTTCCTCGAAACTCATAACATTGTGGGTTACAGTTAAATTAGACAAAATGTTACACCTACAGTAGTACATTTAGTACGGTAATAGTAATTACATAACTAGTATAATTAGGTTTGATCCAAGGTTCTAGAACTGATCGCCTTTTCTCGGGGTCAAGAAGGAATTTCTCTCTGTGACGCAAATTGGCTGAATGTGTCTTGGGGTTTTTGCCTTCTTCTGGATCAACAGATTTAGGCATAGGGATTTTAGTAATACCATTATTAGAATCACAAGAGTAATACAAAATATAAAACTAATTAAAAAAATTATAAAACGGTACATTTTTAATTGTAATAGCGCAGCAATAATAAAAATGGTAATGATACATTTGTGAGGCTTAGTCCCAGTAAGTTAGTGAAGTGTTAGTGTAGGGAGTACAATTGGGGGAGAAAGGTTGAACCGAGGTCTTTATTCAACCTACATTACTATGTTACCTGTAGATAATTTCCAAAGTGGGGTCAATTGAGGGGGGTATTCTGCTCTGTTGGCACTTAGGAGGTCTGTATATGGAGCCTGCAAACTATTCTAGGAAATCTGCGCTCCATGAGACAAATTGCGCTCCGTCCCTCCCGAGTTTCGCTGTGTGGCTAAGCAGTACTGTACAGCCATATATGGGGTATTTCTATGTTCAGCAGAAATTGTGTGATAAATTTTGTGCCATTTTTTACCCACTTCCCCATGTGAAAATGTAAAATCTGGGGCCAAAACAATTTTTTTGTGGTAAAAATGTAATTATTTTTTCTTCACTGCCCAATGGTATAAAATTCTGTGACACACCCGTGATGTCAATATGATCACGGCATCCTTTAATGAATTCATTGAGAGGTGTACTTTGTCAAATGGAGAGATTCTGCTGTTCTGGCGCCTCAGGGGCTCTTCCAGTGGGTCATGGCACCCGCAAACTAGAACAGTAAAATCTGCCCTAAATTATGGCACTCCTCTCCTTCTGAGTTTTGCACTCAAAAGTAGTTCCCGATTATAAGTAGGGTACTGGTGCACTTAGGAGAAAAATTGCACAACAAACAGATGTCCATTTTTTCCTATTAGCCCTTATAAAAATTAAAAGTTTGGGGCTAAAACAACATTTTAGCGGTAAAAATTAAATTTTTCTTTTTTTAGGGACCACATAATAATAATAATAATAGTTTATTTTTATAGCGCCAACATATTCCGCAGCACTTTACAAATTTTAGGGGGGACTTATACAGACAATACAGAATAAGCATATCTCATATCGAACGGAGTGAGGGCCCTGCTCGCGAGCTTACAGTCTATGAGGAAGTGGGGGAGACACAAAAGGTAAAAGGTACATATATTGTATAATGCAGCCTTGATATACTGAATAGGATAAATAATAATACATGGACTGGTCGCTAGCCAGTATGTGTGCAGTCCTGACAGAGGCTTTTATGTGCATGGTTGGTTTGAACCCGAAGTTGAAGAAGATTTTAATATGGGGGAAAGCTGGGATGGACAGAGTGTGTTTAGGTGATACGCCAGTCTAAAGAAATGTGTTTTTAGGGTTCGCTTGAAACTGTGGGTATTGGGAATTAATCGAACTGTCCTGGGTAGTGCATTCCAGAGAATTGGCGCAGCACGCGAGAAATCTTGGAGACGGGAGTGGGAAGTTCGGATTATGGAGGATTTTAGTTTCAAGTCATTTGCAGAACGGAGGGCACGTGTAGGGTGGTAGACTGAGACAAGGGAGGAGATGTAGGGGGGTACTGAAGCATGGAGCGCTTTGTGGGTAAGCGTGATAAGTTTAAAACGAACTCTATATTGGATGGGCAACCAATGCAATGACTGGCACAGGGAAGAGGCATCCGAGTAGCAGTTGGCGAGGAATATGATCCTGGCTGCTGCGTTCAGGACGGATTGGAGAGGGGAGAGTTTAGTAAGAGGGAGACCGATTAGTAGAGCGTTGCAATAGTCAAGACGAGAATGAATAAGAGCGACAGTAAGAGTTTTTGCCGAGTCAAAGGTGAGAAAAGTCCTGATTCTTGAGATGTTTTTGAGGTGTAGATGACATGAACGAGCGAGTGATTTGATGTGAGGAGTGAAAGAAAGATCTGAATCAAAAATGACCCCAAGACAGCGGGCTTGTAGCTGGGGAGTAATGGTTGAGCCACAAACGGAGATGGCAATATTGGCCACAGGTAGATTAATGGAGGGAGGAAAGACGAGTAGTTCAGTTTTTGACAGATTCAGTTTTAGGTAGAGGGAGGACATAATGTTAGACACAGCAGAAAGACAATCACTGGTCTTTTGTAGTAATGCAGGGGTGATGTCCGGAGCAGAGGTGTATAATTGGGTGTCATCAGCATAGAGATGGTACTGAAAACCGAATCTACTGATTGTTTGTCCAATAGGAGCGGTGTATAAGGAGAAAAGAAGGGGGCCTAGGACTGATCCTTGAGGAACCCCGACAGTAAGAGGAAGTAGGGAGGAGGAGGAGCCGGCAAAGGACACAGAGAAGGAGCGGTCAGAGAGATAAGAGGAGAACCAGGAGAGAACCGTGTCCTTGAGGCCAATAGTGCGGAGCATAGTGAGGAGGAGCTGGTGATCCACAGTGTCAAATGCTGCAGAGAGATCCAGGAGAATCAGCAGGGAGTAGTGACCATTAGATTTAGCTGTTAGTAGATCATTAGAGACTTTAGTGAGGGCAGTTTCAGTAGAATGTAAAGAGCGGAAACCAGATTGTAAAGGGTCAAGAAGAGAGTTGTCTGAGAGATAGCGGATTAGACGGGAGTGGACCAGGCGTTCCAGGAGTTTAGAGATAAAGGGAAGATTGGAAACAGGTCTGTAGTTGGCCGTGCAGTTCTGGTCGACTTTGAAGCGACTTTGAGGGGCCTATATGACAGAAAATACCCAAAAATGACACCATTCTAAAAACTGCACCCTCAAGGTGCTCAAAACCACATTCAAGAAGTTTATTAACCCTTCAGGTGCTTCACAAGAGCTGAAACAATGTGTAAGGAAAAAATTAACATTAACTTTTTTTTTTCACAAAAATGTTACTTTAGACCCAAAATGTAGCATTTTCATAAGGGTAACAGGAGAAAAAGACAGCACAAATTAGTTGTGCAATTTCTCTTGAGTACACAGATACCCAATATGTGGAGGAAAACAACTGTTTGGGTGCATGGCCGGGCTCGGAATGAGCACCATTTGACCTTTTGAATCCAAAATTTGCTGGAATCATTAGAGGACATCAAGTTGCATTTGGAAAGCCCCCGATGTGCCTAAACAGTGGAACCCCCAAGTGACCCCATTTTGGAAACTAGACCCCTTAAAGAATGTATCTAGATCTGTGGTGAGCACCTTGAATCCACAGGTGCTTCATAGAAGTTTATTATGTTGAGCTGTGAAAATAATAAAAACAAACATTTTTTCCCACAAATTTTTTATTTTCATAAGGGTAACAGGAGAAATTGCACCATATAATTTGTTGTGCAATTATTCCTGAGTACGCCAATACTCTATATGTGGGGGAAACTACAGTTTGGGCACACAGTAGGGCTCGGAAGGAGCTCCATTTGAGTTTTTGAACGCAAAATTGTCTGGAATAGTTAGCGGACGCCATGTCGGGTTTGGAGAGTCCCTGATGTGCCTAAACAGTGGAAACCCCCCACAAGTGATGACATTTTGGAAACTAGACCCCACAAGGAATTTATCCATACATGTGGCGAGCACCTTGAACCCCCAGGTGCTTCACAGAAGTTCATAACATTGAACTGTGAAAATAAAAATATACATTTTTCCTGTAATTTATTGTCCAATTTCTCCTGAGTACACAAATACCCCATATATGGTTGAAAACTACTTTTGAGGCACAGTGCAAAGCTCACAAGGGAAGAAGCCATATTTTGAAATGGTTTGAGGGTGCCATGTCACATTGGCAGAGCCCCTGAAGTGTCAGGACAGTAGAAACTCCCCAAAAGTGATATCGTTTTACAAACTAAACTACACCTCTCAATGAATTCAACTAGAGGTGCAGTGAGCATGTTGACACCATATGTGCCTCACATAAATTTATACCATTGGGCGGTTAAGGAAAATGGTTTTGTAAATTTTTTTGGAAAAATGACAAATCGCTGGTCAACTTTTAATCCTTCTAACTTCTTACCCCCAAAAAATGGTTTTAAAAATTGTGCTGATGTAAAGTAGACATATGGGAAATGTTATTAACTATTTTGTGTGACAACTCTCTGGTTTAAGAGCATAAAAATGAATTAGTTTGAAAATTGCAAAATTTTCGCCAAATTTCCGATTTTTTTCACAAAAATGCAAGTCATATCAAACAAATTTTACTACTATCATGAAGTACAATATGTCACGAAAAAAAACAAAACAATCTCAGAATCAGTGGGATCCATTGAAGCGTTACAGAGTTATTACCACATAAAGTGGTACCGTTTCTCCTAAGTTATATGGCAGGGTTCGTGAAAGTTGATATTGACTATTAGGATTCCAATAGGTGACACTAGAGTTCTAGTCCTCTTCCTCTATGAAGAGGCAATTTGCATAACTCATAAAGTGACACTGGTCAGAATTGTAAAATTTGGCCTGGTCATGAAGGTAAAACACCAAGGTTACTTACCGGTAGCCGGTTTTTCCTGAGCCCATGACAGCACACCTTGAGAGAGGGATCCGCCCCACCAAGGACAGGAAACCGTCTGAAATAAAAGGGCGGTACCTTTCCCTCACTTCAGTTGGATTACAGGGCATTGAGAGGACCTCCAGAAAAGATTAGACACATAACCAACACCTACAATATATATATATATATATATATATATATATATATATATATAAAATCACCCAAAACATAAAGTGCTTCACCAGGGCGTGAGAAAGACAGGGGGGGAAAACTACGGGTGCTGTCATGGGCTCAGGAAAAACCGGCTACCGGTAAGTAACCTTGGTGTTTTCCCCTCACCCATGACAGCACACCTTGAGAGAGGGATCCGCCCTACCAAGGACAGGAAACAGTCTGAAATAAAAGGGCGGTACCTCTCCCTCACTTCAGTTGGATTACAGAGCATTGAGAGGACCTCCAGAAAAGGTTAGACAACCATAACCAACAGTATTGGCACCCCTGCAATTCTGTCAGATAATACTCAGTTTCTTCCTGAAAATGATTGCAATCACAAATTCTTTGGTATTATTATCTTCATTTAATTTGCTTGCAAGGAAAAAACACAAAAGAGAATGAAGCAACAATCAAATCATTGATCCATTGATCATTTCACACAAAACTCCAAAAAAGGGCCGGACAAAAGTATTGGCACCCTCAGCCTAATACTTGGTTGCACAACATTTAGCCAAAATAACTGCGAACAACCGCTTCCGGTAACCATCAATGAGTTTCTTACAATGCTCTGCTGGAATTGTAGACCATTCTTCTTTGGCAAACTGCTCCAGGTCCCTGATATTTGAAGGGTGCCTTCTCCAAACTGCCATTTTAAGATCTCTCCACAGATGTTCTATGGGATTTAGGTCTGGACTCATTGCTGGCCATCTTAGAAGTCTCCAGTGCTTTCTCTAAAACCATTTTATAGTGCTTTTGAAAGTGTGTTTTGGGTCATTGTCCTGCTGGAAGACCCATGACCTCTGAGGGAGACCCAGCTTTCTCACACTGGGCCCTACATTATGCTGCAAAATTTGTTGGTAGTCTTCAGACTTCATAATGCCATGCACACGGTCAAGCAGTCCAGTGCCAGAGGCAACAAAGCAACCCCAAAACATCAGGGAACCTCCGCCATGTTTGACTGTAGGGACCGTGTTCTTTTCTTTGAATGCCTCTTTTTTTTCCCTGTACACTCTATGTTGATGCTTTTTCCCAAAAAGCTCAACTTTTGTCTCATCTGACCAGAGAACATTCTTCCAAAACGTTTTAGGCTTTCTCAGGTAAGTTTTGGCAAACTCCAGCCTGGCTTTTTTATGTCTCGGGGTAAGAAGTGGGGTCTTCCTGGGTATCCTACCATACAGTCCCTTTTCATTCAGACGTCGACGGATAGTACGGGTTGACACTGTTGTACCCTCGGACTGCAGGGCAGCTTGAACTTGTTTGGATGTTAGTCGAGGTTCTTTATCCACCATCCGCACAATCTTGTGTTGAAATCTCTCGTCAATTTTTCTTTTCCGTCCACATCTAGGGAGGTTAGCCACAGTGCCATGGGCTTTAAACTTCTTGATGACACTGCGCACGGAAGACACAGGAACATTCAGGTCTTTGGAGATGGACTTGTAGCCTTGAGATTGCTCATGCTTCCTCACAATTTGGTTTCTCAAGTCCTCAGACAGTTCGTTGGACTTACATACACAGTACAGACCAAAAGTTTGGACAGACCTTCTCATTTAAAGATTTTTCTGTATGCCAAGAGTGTGCAAAGCAGTCATCAAAGCAAAAGGTGGCTACTTTGAAGGACCTAGAATATAAGACATATTTTCAGTTGTTTCACACTTTTTTTGTAAAGTATATAATTCCATATGTGTTAATTCATAGTTTTGATGCCTTCAGTGTGAATGTACAATTTTCATAGTCATGAAAATACAGAAAAATCTTTAAATAAGAAGGTGTGTCCAAACTTTTGGTCTGTACTGTATATATAATCACCCAAAACGTAAAGTGCTTCAACAGGGCGTGAGAAAGACAGGGGGGGGGGGGAACTATGGGTGCTGCCATGGGCTCAGGAAAAACCGGCTACTGGTAAGTAACCTTGGCCTTCCTTGGTGTTTTCCCCTCACCCATGACAGCACACCTTGAGAGAGGGATCCGCCCCACCAAGGACAGGAAACTGTCTGAAATAAAAGGGCGGTACCTCTCCCTCACTTCAGTTGGATTACAGAGCATTGAGAGGACCTCCAGAAAAGGTTAGACACATAACCAACACCTACAATATATATATATATATATATATATATATATATATATATATATATATATATATATATATATATATATATACACACACACACACAGTACAGACCAAAAGTTTGGACACACCTTCTCATTTAAAGATTTTTCTGTATTTTCATGACTATGAAAATTGTACATTCACACTGAAGGCATCACAACTATAAGTTAACACATGTGGAATTATATACTTAACAAAATGGTGTGAAGCAACTGAAAATATGTCTTATATACTAGGTTCTTCAAAGTAGCCACCTTTTGCTTTGATGACTGCTTTGCACACTCTTGGCATTCTCTTGATGAGCTTCAAGAGGTAGTCACCGGAAATGGTGTTCCAACAATCTTGAAGGAGTTCCCAGAGATGCTTAGCACTTGTTGGCCCTTTTGCCTTCACTCTGCGGTCCAGCTCACCCCAAACCATCTCGATTGGGTTCAGGTCTGGTGACTGTGGAGGCTGGGTCATCTGGTGTAGCACCCCATCACTCTCCCTCTTGGTCAAATAGCCCTTACACAGCCTGGAGGTGTGTTTGGGGTCATTGTCTTGTTGAAAAATAAATGATGGTCCAACTAAACGCAAACCGGATGGAATAGCATGCCGCTGCAAGATGCTGTGGTAGCCATGCTGGCTCAGTATGCCTTCAATTTTGAATAAATCCCCAACAGGGTCATCAGCAAAGCACCCCCACACCAGCACACCTCCTCCTTCATGCTTCACGGTGGGAACCAGGCATGTAGAGTCCATCCGTTCACCTTTTCTGCGTCGCACAAAGACACGGTGGTTGGAACCAAAGATCTCAAATTTGGACTCATCAGACCAAAGCACAGATTTCCACTGGTCTAATGTCCATTCCTTGTGTTCTTTAGCCCAAACAAGTCTCTTCTGCTTGTTGCCTGTCCTTAGCAGTGGTTTCCTAGCAGCTATTTTACCATGAAGGCCTGCTGCTCAAAGTCTCCTCTTAACAGTTGTTGTAGAGATGTGTCTGCTGCTAGAACTCTGTGTGGCATTGACCCGGTCTCTAATCTGAGCTGCTGTTAACCTGCGATTTCTGAGGCTGGTGACTCAGATAAACTTATCCTCAGAAGCAGAGGTGACTCTTGGTCTTCCTTTCCTGGGGCGGTCCTCATGTGAGCCAGTTTCTTTGTAGCGCTTGATGGCTTTTGCAACTGCACTTGGGGACACTTTCAAACTTTTCTCAATTTTTCGGACTGACTGACCTTCATTTCTTAAAGTAATGATGGCCACTCGTTTTTCTTTACTTAGCTGCTTTTTTCTTTCCATAATACAAATTCTAACAGTCTATTCAGTAGGACTATCAGCTGTGTATCCACCAGACTTCTGCACAACACAACTGATGGTCCCAACCCCATTTATAAGGCAAGAAATCTCACTTATTAAACCTGACAGGGCACACCTGTGAAGTGAAAACCATTTCCGGTGACTACCTCTTGAAGCTCATCAAGAGAAAAAGCAGTCATCAAAACAAAAGGTGACTACTTTGAAGAACCTAGAATATAAGACATATTTTCAGTTGTTTCACACTTTTTTGTTAAGTATATACTTCCACATGTGTTAATTCATAGTTTTGATGCCTTCAGTGTGAATGTACAATTTTCATAGTCATGAAAATACAGAAAAATCTTTAAATGAGAAGGTGTGTCCAAACTTTTGGTCTGTGCTGTGAATATATATTATATATATATATATGTATATATATATGTATATATAAAATCACCCAAAACGTAAAGTGCTTCACCAGGGCGTGAGAAAGACAGGGGGGGGGGGGGACTACGGGTGCTGTCACTGGCTCAGGAAAAAATGGCTACCGGTAAGTAACCTTGGTGTTTTCCCCTCACCCATGACAGCACACCTTGAGAGAATTTTGGAGAGTATGAGCACCCTAGGGGGGGACCACCGCCTGAAGTACCCTTCTCCCAAAGGTAAGGTCAGAGAAGGATAGATCCAACTGATAGTGCTTGTAGACGGTGGATGGTGCAGACCAAGTAGCAGCTTTACATATCTGGTCAATTGAGACGTCTGCTCTCTCTGCCCAGGAGGTCGCTACAGCTCTGGTGGAATTAGCTTTAATATCGTCCGGTGCCGGAACACCTATAGATATGTAAGCTAGACAAATGGCCTCCCTAAGCCACCTAGAAATAGTTCCCTTTGATATCCCGTGACCTTTTCTACTCCCCTGAAAGGCCAGAAACAAGGACTTGTCCTTCCTCTATAGTTACATAGTTTATAAGGCCGAAAAAAGACAAGCGTCCATCCAGTTCAGCCTATTTCTTGTGCACTGCAGCTTTTCCGCAGCGTTGATCCAGGGGAAGGCAAAAAAAAAAACATGCGGTATAGGCCAATTTACATCATTGAGGAAAAATTCACTTCCCGACTCCAATCTGGCAGTCAGATTAAATTCCTGGATTAATTAACTATCACTAAGCATAAAATGTAATTTTATTGTTCTCAAGAAAGGCGTCCAGGCCTCTCTTGAACTCATTAAGTGAGTTGGACATCACTAGTGTTGAGCGAGCACTAAAATGCTCGGGTGCTCGAAGCTCGGGCCGAGCTCGCCGTGATACTCGGGTGCTCGACTCGAGCAACGAGCCCAATATTAGTCTATGGGAGACTCGAGCATTTTTGCGGTGGCACCCCCGGCAGTCTTTTAAAAGCCTAACAAGTGTCCAAAACGATAGTGACAGTGCTCAAATGACATGGGGACAGCATGGGGATCGCCCCAGGAAGCATTTCTGACCCCCAGGTCACTGCTGTCAACAACGTGGTCAGAAGTATTAAGCCACTTTTACAGGCTCACAATAAAAAGTTCAAAAACGAAAGTGAAACTTTTTTCCTGTGAAATATGTTAAGGAACATCCTTTCCAGGGTAAAGACTTGTGTATAAGTTAAAATAAATGACCAAAAACAAAAATACTCCTCCACACCTTCGGCTATGTTCACAAGTAGCATTTTTTATGCGTTTTTGCACTTTTGTATTGCTTTCAACTATGACAAATGCATTCACCGTGAAATGTCATTTTAACATTTTACAACCTTATCTGGCCATGTGCTGTGTGACACATGCATAAAGTGCTGAAAAGACAAGGGAACAGCATGGGGAAGAACCCTGGAAGCATCTCTGACTCCCAGGTCACTGTCTAAAAGTGTGCCCATCATAAGTGATCCTTACTGCATCAGAAGATGCAGACTTGCAACTATTGTACCTCCCCCATTCCTTGCAATACAAGCTCAAGTATGCAGCCTGCCACCCACCCACCCCCAGGCTGCAATACCATACTGCTTGCTTGCTTGCACTTTAAATTGGGCCTTTTAGGCATGTGGAGGCGGAATCTGGCCACCACGCCATGGCTGTGTCGGCGGCCTGGTATCCATACTCAATCCCCAGCCGCCTGGTGGCCGGGTGTCCCCGCTTGCTCACCAGCCTCCAGGGGGTGGCCGGGTGTCCATACTCGGTCCCCAGCGACCCCTATTTGTCCCGGTAACCTTTCCCACACTTTTCTTAGCCTGGCCTGCTTTAGGGCAGCATTGGCCGAGCCCACCGGACTATCAGACTCCTCCGGTGGGCCCTGGCTTCTCCATCAGGGGAGTTGAGAGTGCCAAGGTGAGGAGCATGATGAGGATGATAGAAGTTAGCATCTGCTTTGTTTTGTTGTAATGCAAGCGCATGTATGTAGTAGCGGCTAGGCCTGAGGTGGTCAGCGTTTTGGCGCATATCCTACCTCCTCCGAGGATTGCTGGATGTTTTCCTGCTACTATCCAAGTTCTATGACTCCAGTTAAAACAAAGCTTCAGGTGATAAATGATGGATGAGGTAGTGGCAAAGGAGAAAGAGCAGGAGGAACAGGGACCATTCACATCAATATCAGGCCAGTCAACCAGATATGTCTTGTAGGATATGTTTCTGTAACAAAAGGAGCGGTTCGGCTACACAGTTATAGGGCATACAGTGAGTGCAATGCCTACCAAAAATTTCGAGCCACTCCAATGCCCCTTGGAAATGACATGGAGGTCAGAGGGCGTTAACTAAACCTTTTTTTCCATTTATAGCAACTGGGTCTCCCGTGCACTGTTGGCCTAAGCAGTGAATGGAAGGCTTTCCAAAAATTATGAGGAACTGCAATGCCCCTTACAAGAGCCATGTGTGGCACCCCAGGGGTCTGGTCACCACAGTAATAGAGATATTACGTCGGAGAGCAAGTGGGAGGTTTCCTGGTCAGGGTCCCTTAAACATGCAACATCCTCCTGCCCCAATCCTGGGAGGGGAGAATTCTGCCCTTATAAACTGGATCTGGGGCAGGGTTGAGTGAGTCAGAGAACAGTCAGAGTCAGAGTGAGAGCAAGGAGCTCTGTAGGAGCTAGGAGCTAAAGACCAGGGGCTGGAAGCTGAGCAGAGCTCGCCCTGGCAGAAGACAATAGGAACCGGACACAGGAGTCCGAAGCTGTGAGGACTTATATATCCAGCAGCAGAAACCAGCCGGCAGGGGATTTCAGGTCCTCTGGCCATAGAAGCCCGGAGGCTCAGTCACAAGCAAGGGACCAGCACCGCCGTCGTGGAGCGGAGGCTAACAGAAGGCCCCTAGTCACCAGCCATAAGGGTGAGCAGTACACGGTACACTCAGGGACGTGGGCTACTTATACCCGCTTACAGCAAGGTAGCCAGGAAGAGTGCAGACAGACGGGGAGGCCTACAACTCCACCTGGCCAGGGGAATGTCTGCTTGCTCACAGACTGACCAGGCCTCTTATGCTAGCCAGTACTCCCGGGAGGGTCTACCTTATAATCATCAGTAAAGACCCTGAACTGCACTGCAAAGACTCTGAGTCATTCCTGCTGCGCTCGTGCACCATCACCCCCATCATCCACACTCACTGCCCTGAGGCTATACTCCTCCCGAGGGGAGTTATCCCATTCTATGCTGCGCACACAACACCAGCCTCAGCGGTCTGCCTCGCAGCGGTGGTACTCCCTGACCGCAATCCATGGGTGGCGCAGTCGGACAATTAACCTCAAAACCTAAGAAAGACTGCCACTGGTTTGACCAGCCTGAGCCACGGGACCGGATCACCGCCACGGAGACTACAGACCCCAGAGACCCGGCACCGGGTATCCCACACACGTGTACACACGGCCCAGGGGGCGCGTCACATGCAGTACAGCATATTACAAACATAAGTCCCATTATTGGGGAGCGGGTGTCCCATGGTATTTGCTTATGCTTTCCAAGCAAATGCTGCCAAAAATTAGGACGGAGCAACTTGCAATGCCCCTTACAAGAGCCATGCAGTACAGCATATTACAAACATAAGTCCCATTAATGGGGAGTGGGTGTCCCATGGTATTTTCTTATGCTTTCCCAGCAAAAGCTGCCAAAAATTAGGACGGAGCAACTTGCAATGCCCCTTACAAGAGCCATGCAGTACAGCATATTACAAACATAAGTCCCATTATTGGGGAGTGGGTGTCCCATAGTATTTGCTTATGCTTTCCCAGCAAAAGCTGCAAAAAATTGGGACGGAGCAACTTGCAATGCCCCTTACAAGAGCCATGCAGTACAGCATATTACAAACATAAGTCCCATTATTGGGGAGTGGGTGTCCTATAGTATTTGCTTATGCTTTCCCAGCAAAAGCTGCCAAAAATTAGGACGGAGCAACTTGCAATGCCCCTTACAAGAGCCATGCAGTACAGCATAGTACAAACATAAGTCCCATTATTGGGGAGAGGGTGTCCCATAGTATTTGCTTATGCTTTCCAAGCAAAAGCAGCCAAAAATTATGACGGAGCAACTTGCAATGCCCCTTACAAGAGCCATGCAGTACAGCATATTACAAACATAAGTCCCATTATTGGGGAGTGGGTGTCCCATAGTATTTGCTTATGCTTTCCCAGCAAAAGCTGCCAAAAATTAGGACGGAGCAACTTGCAATGCCCCTTACAAGAGCCATGCAGTACAGCATATTACAAACATAAGTCCCATTATTGGGGAGTGGGTGTCCCATAGTATTTGCTTATGCTTTCCCAGCAAAAACTGCCAAAAATTAGGACGGAGCAAATTGCAATGCCCCTTACAAGAGCCATGCAGTACAGCATATTACAAACATAAGTCCCATTATTGGGGAGTGGGTGTCCTATAGTATTTGCTTATGCTTTCCCAGCAAAAGCTGCCAAAAATTAGGACGGAGCAACTTACAATGCCCCTTACAAGAGCCATGCAGTACAGCATATTACAAACATAAGTCCCATTATTGGGGAGTGGGTGTCCCATAGTATTTGCTTATGTTTTCCAAGCAAAAGCTGCCAAAAATTAGGACGGAGCAACTTGCAATGCCCCTTACAAGAGCCATGCAGTACAGCATATTACAAACATAAGTCCCATTATTGGGGAGTGGGTGTCCCATAGTTTTTGCTTATGCTTTCCCAGCAAAAGCTGCCAAAAATTAGGACGGAGCAACTTGCAATGCCCCTTACAAGAGCCATGCAGTACAGCATATTACAAACATAAGTCCCATTATTGGGGCGTGGGTGTCCCATGGTATTTGCTTATGCTTTCCCAGCAAAAGCTGCCAAAAATTAGGACGGAGCAACTTGCAATGCCCCTTACAAGAGCCATGCAGTACAGCATATTACAAACATAAGTCCCATTATTGGGGAGTGGGTGTCCCATAGTATTTGGTTATGCTTTCCCAGCAAAAGCTGCCAAAAATTAGGATGGTGCAACTTGCAATGACCCCTTACAAGAGCCATGCAGTACAGCATATTACAAACATAAGTCCCATTATTGGGGAGTGGGTGTCCCATAGTATTTGCTTATGCTTTCCCAGCAAAAGCTGCCAAAAATTAGGACGGAGCAACTTGCAATGCCCCTTACAAGAGCCATGCAGTACAGCATATTACAAACATAAGTCCCATTATTGGGGAGTGGGTGTCCCATAGTATTTGCTTATGCTTTCCCAGCAAAAGCTGCCAAAAATTAGGACGGAGCAACTTGCAATGCCCCTTACAAGAGCCATGCAGTACAGCATATTACAAACATAAGTCCCATTATTGGGGAGTGGGTGTCCTATAGTATTTGCTTATGCTTTCCCAGCAAAAGCTGCCAAAAATTAGGACGGAGCAACTTGCAATGCCCCTTACAAAAGCCATGTAGTACAGCATATTACAAACATAAGTCCCATTATTGGGGAGTGGGTGTCCCATAGTAATTGCTTATGCTTTCCCAGCAAAAGCTGCCAAAAATTAGGACGGAGCAACTTGCAATGCCCCTTACAAGAGCCATGCAGTACAGCATATTACAAACATAAGTCCCATTATTGGGGAGTTGGTGTCCCATAGTATTTGCTTATGCTTTCCCAGCAAAAGCTGCCAAAAATTAGGACGGAGCAACTTGCAATGCCCCTTACAAGAGCCATGCAGTACAGCATATTACAAACATAAGTCCCATTATTGGGGAGTGGGTGTCCCATAGTATTTGCTTATGCCTTGCAAGCAAAATCTGCCAAAAATAAGGACGGAGGAACTTGCAATGCCGGCACCCTGGTTGTATAGTGGTGGTGGAGGCTGAGGATAAGGAGAAGAAGATTAAACAGCTGAAACGAGGAAGCGTATACCCTTGTGTGGGTGTGAAGCGGTGCATGTGAATACACCTCCCGAAATAACACAGTGGATTTGACTTTATGTTACTCTGCTGTCATTTGGTGGTTATGAGAAGTCTGGCCCAATCCAGCCCTTGTTCATTTTGATAAGGGTCAGCTTGTCAGCATTGTCAGTTGACAGGCGAGTGCGCTTATCAGTTATATTTCCCCCAGCGGCACTAAAAACACGCTCCGATAACACGCTAGCGGCAGGGCAGGCCATGACCTCCAAGGCGTACAGAGCGAGTTCATTCCAAGTGTCCAGCTTGGATACCCAATAATTAAAAGGCACAGAGGAATCACGGAGGACGCTGGTACGATCGGCAAGGTACTCTTTTGAAACTTTCCACTCCTTGTGAGAGTACCCCACGCCTCAGGGCCTGTAAGCTGGGCGGGTGTCAGAAAACTGTACCACAATGTTGACAGTGTTCCCCTGCCTCTGCTGGATTGGAGTTGCATCTCTCTCGCCAGTACGCCTTGGTTGGGCAACGAACTGTGACCTCTGCCGCTAGCGTGTTCAGATGGGAATTTTTTTAAGAGTTCTGCAGCAAGGGCCTTCTGGTATTGCCCCATTTTTGTAGACCTCTCCACCTCAGGAATAAGAGAGTGAAAGTTCTCCTTGTAGCGGGGGTCTACAAGTGTCACCAATCAGTAATGACTGTCACCCAACATTTTGACAACGCGAGGGTCACGGTTAAGGCAGCGTAACATAAAGTCAGCCATGCGTGCCAGACTGGTAACGGGCAAGATTTCCGTGTCCTCACCAAGATGACGACTGACCATGCTCTCCTCCTCCTCCTCCTCTTCCTCCTCCCCCCTGTCCTCAGGCCACCCACGCTGAACCGACGGTATGACACTTGTACAGGTACTACCGTCTACAACGCATGATAGCAGCTCCTGTTCTTCCTTCTCCTCCTCCTCCTCCTCCTCTCCCTCATTGTCCCCCAATGCACGTTGGGATGAGATGAGGCTGGGCTGTGTGTAATCGCCCGCTACGGCTTCTTGATCCATCTCATCAAACTCTGTCTGCAATGCCTCCTCTTTAATTCTCTGCAGAGAGCGTTGCAAAAGATAGATAAGTGGGATGCTGACACTAATGATGGAGTCATCGCCACTCACCATCTTGGTGGCCTCCTCAAAGTTTGTCAGGATGGTACATATGTCAGACATCCAGGTCCACTCGTGAGGTCTTATGTGTGGAGTCTGACCTGAATATCGACGGCCTTGTTGCAGCTGGTACTCCACAACTGCTCTCTTCTGCTCACAAATCCTTTGCAACATGTGGAGGGTAGAGTTCCAACGTGTGGGGACATCACACACCAGTCGGTGTGCCGGAAGCTGCAAATGCTGCTGCAACACAGCAAGGGCGGCGGAAGCTGTAGCCGACTTGCGAAAATGAGCTGACAGGCGGCGTACTTTCACGAGCAGATCTGGCAACTCGGGGTATGATTTAAGAAACCGCTGAACCACGAGGTTAAGCACATGAGCCAGGCATGGTACGTGTGTGATCTCACCTCGCCTCAGAGCCGCCACCAGGTTACGGCCATTGTCACACACGACCATGCCGGGATGTAGGTTCAGCGGTCTCAGCCACAGATCTGCCTGCTCTTTCACAGCTGTCCACAACTCACAAGCAGTGTGAGGTTTATCACCTAAGCTTATGAGTTTCAGCACAGCCTGTTGCCGCTTGGCGGAGGCAGTACTGCAATGCTTCCAGCTTGTAACTGATGTGGTGATATCTGAGATGGAGGCTGAACATGAGGAGGAGGAGGAGGAGGAGGAGGATGCGCAGGAGCTGTACTCTGTGGGGGCAACTCTGACTGACATAGGGCCCGCAATCCTCGGTGTGGGGAGGATGTGTTCCGTCCCAAGGTCCGACTGGGTCCCGGCTTCCACTATGTTTACCCAGTGTGCCGTCAGAGAGATGTACCGTCCCTGGCCACAAGCACTTGTCCACGTGTCCGTTGTCAGGTGGACTCTCCCAGTAACTGCGTTGTTGAGGGCATGGCAGATGCTTTGGGACACGTGCTTGTGTAGTGCGGGGATGGCACACCGAGCAAAATAGTGTCGGCTGGGGACCGAGTACCGAGGGATGGCCACCGCCATAAGATTGCGGAAGGATTCCGTCTCCACCAGCCTAAAAGGCAGCATTTCCAATGCAAGCAGTCGTGAAATGTGCGAATTTAGGACTGTGGCCTGTGGGGCGTTAGCTGCGAATTTCCGCTTTCGTTCAAAGGTCTGGGATATGGACAATTGAACGCTGCGGTGGGACGTGGACGTGGATGCTGTTTCTTGAGAAACTGCCATAACAAGTGAAGACTGAGAGAAGGGGGCATCTTTACATGCAGTATGGACAGGGGATTGCCTTGCACACACAACAGGGGGTTCTATTGCACGCACAACAGTGGAAGAAGCAGTGGTGACACCCGCTGACACTGGTCGTGGACCCTGCGTTTCGCCCCACAATGCCGGGTGCTTTGCTGCCATGTGCCTGATCATGCTGGTGGTGGTCAGGCTGGTAGTTTTGTCACCCCTGCTGATGCTGGCATGGTAGGTGGAATATATGGCCTTTTTGGGGTTATCAGCAGAGTCTTTAAAAAAATTCCAGACTCTGGAAGACCTACCGCTTGTACTGGCAACGTCCCTCGTGTTGGTGTTACGGGGAACGGTTGCCTGCCTTCTGTCTGCGGCCACCACACTGCTTCTTCCTGCCTGTTTGGGGTACTCTGCCTCCCTCCCCCTGTGTGCTGCTGGCTAGAGATGAGCGTTGTTCTACTTGAACTGTTCGCCAATCTCAAATTCGAGCTGTTTTGGGCGGTGTTCGAGCCGTTCGGCGAACACGAACAATTTGAGAAAAATTCGGCTGTTCAAGGTTATGTTCGATAACTGTTCGTGTACCAAAATCATAACTGGATTTTTTCTCAGTAATGATGAAAATTAATGTTAATACGCAGTTTGAGTGTACAGCGGGGTGGGGGGAGGGGCAGGGGATGGATCTCTGCAGGAACAATGAAGATCTCCATTTTTCTTTCTCTTTCCCGCATTTGCAGTGGGGAGGTGCAATCTGTCAGCCTATCAGCAGCGCACACACGGAGCGAAGTGCTTTTTTTCACACAAGCAAGGGCATGTGTCATTGGCAGTGTATGTCACATGTCCTTGCCCTATAAGACCAAGCCATTTTCCCCGTCGCCACCATTTTCTCACTGCTCCAGCTGCGTGTTAGACGGCACCGCTGTTGCTGTGTGCGCTATACCTTGTTAATTTCAAGCCAATTTTCGCACAAATCTACAGATAGCTTGGGAGTAGGGAATAGTTGTGATTGCAGTCCTTTTAAGGACTAGGTTACAGCATTTCCTACGACTTTTATCAGGCAGGTCTGTGCTCTTAAATAGATAGATTGTGGGAGTAAAGACTAATTGTAATTGGAGTCCTTTTCAGGACTAGGTTACATCAGTTCCTATCAGTTTTTGCCAGGCAGGTCTGTGCCAGTGCTGTGCAAGTTTTTTTCACAGCATTTGGCTGAATCTAGCAAAGCTAATCCTTTTTGGCCTATTGCAGAGTGTGTTAGTCAGTGGAGTAGCCTATCTGTGTTGCAAGATATACCACCTGTGTATAGAATACCAATTTTTTTTACTGCACCTAGTGAAGTAAAATCTTTTGGGCATAGCATCATTCTATTAGTCCATCTATACTGACCTCCATCAGGTTGCAAATTGAATATAATTTTTTTCTGCATCTAGCTCTGAAAAAATATTGGGCTTCTAGCTGTGTGTGGGACTTGTTGTATTAGTCCATCTATACTGACCTCCATCAGGTTGCAAACTGAATATATTTTTTTCTGCATCTACCTCTGAAAAAATATTGGGCTTCTAGCTGTGTGTGGGACTTGTTCTATTAGTCCATCTATACTGACCTCCATAAGGTTGCAAACTGAATATATTTTTTTTCTGCATCTACCTCTGAAAAAATATTTGGGCTTCTAGCTGTGTGTGGGACTTGTTCTATTAGTCCATCTATACTGACCTCCATAAGGTTGCAAACTGAATATAATTTTTTTCTGCATCTACCTCTGAAAAAATATTTGGGCTTCTAGCTGTGTGTGGGACTTGTTCTATTAGTCCATCTATACTGACCTACATAAGGTTGCAAACTGAATATAATATTTTTCTGCATCTACCTCTGAAAAAATATTTGGCCTTCTAGCTGTGTGTGGGACTTGTTCTATTAGTCATCTATACTGACCTCCATCAGGTTGCAAATTCAAAATAATTTTGTGTCTGCATCTACCTCTGAAAAAATATTTGGCCTTCTAGCTGTGTGTGGGACTTGTTCTATTAGTCCATCTATACTGACCTTCATAAGGTTGCAAACTGAATATAATTTTTTTCTGCATCTACCTCTGAAAAAATATTTGGGCTTCTAGCTGTGTGTGGGACTTGTTCTATTAGTCCATCTATACTGACCTCCATAAGGTTGCAAACTGAATATAATTTTTTTCTGCATCTACCTCTGAAAAAATATTTGGCCTTCTAGCTGTGTGTGGGACTTGTTCTATTAGTCCATCTATACTGACCTCCATAAGGTTGCAAACTGAATATAATTTTTTTCTGCATCTACCTCTGAAAAAATATTTGGCCTTCTAGCAGTGTGTGGGTCTCATTGTATTAGGCCATCTATACCAAGCTCCACCAGCTTTTCAATTAATAATAATTTTTCGCTGCATCTAGCCCTGAAAATAATTTTTCTTCCCAATAGTGGTAGCAATAGAAATATGGGGCGCGCTCCTGGCTTACAAAAATATACGCTTCATAACAAAAAACACCAGCTTAGCGCACTGCATTAATAAGATGGCATCATCGTCTCTCCCAGTGCTAGGCCTACTACCCAGGCTAGCATTCCTGTGCCTAAAACACAATGTATGGGTCCGCGATAGACACTATGCTGAGGGGTCTAAAGCTGCTGCTAACGCTTTATAACAATTCAATTGGCAGATTTCACAGAGCTCTTCCACAATGCCCACCCATCGGGACAACAGTTGCCCACCTTCCCTATGGGATCTAGTGGCGAATAGTTGATGCCATTAATCAGAGCGTCAGTTGCCCCGTCGACGTGGCAAGCATACGGTAAGGCATGGGAAGAGTGGACACGACTAGTAGCAGGCAGACGGGTTGACCAATGTGAACAAGCCAGATCACAAGTCACCATAGAATTTCTCCACCAGCTAATGATGAGGGGCATATCAGGGGCGTCAGCGCAGCGGTGTCTGACCGGAGTAGCATTTCACTTCCAACTACTGAATTGGGGAGATGTGACAAAGATTCATCATCAGACAATCCATAAAAGGGTGGAAAAGGGGTCAGCCAAGTCAGGAGTGTAGACGTCCCGTCCCGTGTCACTAAAACTGATTTCTCACATCATATCCCTAACACCATTAACATGACACTCACAATTTGAAGCAACACTACTGTCTACTGCATTTGTGATCGCCTTCTTCGGGGCGCTATGCATAAGCGAATTAGTCCCTCAATCCAAAATTAGCACCAGTGGAGGCTTATTACACCAGGACGTAGTCATAGCCAATAATGCAATACGTGTACGCATACACAAATCGAAAATGGTTCCAGCGGGCAGGGGCACTTGGGTACTTCTACAACCCACAAACGGTACACTGAGTCGGGTAACAATAGTAAAACCATATCTAACCATCAGATCACAAAGTAATTTGTTCCTATCACACATTGATGGGACGCCATTAGCAAGATACCAGTTCCAAGCTATATTTAATAAATGCATAACATCGGCAGGGAACCACCCCAAAGATTACGGGACACACTCATTCCGCATAGGCGCGGCCACAGAAGCAGCAAGAGCAGGACTGTCAGAAACGGAAGTTCAGAGGATAGAGAGATGGTGATCCACGTGTTTGGCAAGATACATAAGACCGGACTTGTTATCCTAACGTGGTTTGTTTCTTTTACAGGTGACGCTAAGCCAACAGTGTGGGTGATAGGCCACTCGTATATATATTGGGCAGATTAAAGGGCGAAAGTCCGCCCAGGCGGGAGGAAATTAGAGTTTCATAACACATATTTCAACTGGAGAGGTATTAGAGGCCTGCTATGGCCACAGGTACTAATGGAGGTAATCAAGGTAGGGAGAGAGGCAAGAAGTCTGGTCATCTTAGTTATACAGGCCGGGGGAAACAACCTAGGTCATCACAAGAGCGCATAACTAATGGCAATAATGAAACTAGACACTGAGCGCTTCAGAGAATTTTTCACAAAACTAGCTATAGTATGGTCAGAGATTGTGCCGATAGCGGTATGGCAAGGTGCGCGAGACATCACGGCCATCGAACGGACAAGGCGGGTAATAAATATTCGGATGGTAAAATTTAGAAGAGACAGAGGCGGTGTAGTGGTACGACACCGACAACTGGAAGGAGATAAAGCAGGCCTCATACGGCCCGACGGTGTTCACTTAATGGATATTGGACTGGACATATTCCTGTCAGGACTCCAGGACGGAGTGGAACAAGCGTTAAGAGTGATGGGTGGGGGTCAGAGTCCTGCATACGAGTATGCAGGATCCTCCGTGGCCTGGAAATAGAAAGGACATGTTGGAGAGTTACACTTGTTGGCCAAGTTGCCGGAGTGGAGACCCAGGGCATGCTGCAACAAGCTGAATTATTTTAGAAATAAAATGTCTTTCTAATGGAATGAGTATAAAGAGTTAATAAAGCTGTGACCGATCCTCACCCATCCAGTTGTAAGAGTTACATTATTGTATTGTCAAGGAAAGGGGGGCGGTAGGGGGGCTGAGCGTCTGGGTTTGGTTGGGGGTCCCCACAGTCTGCCTAGGCTAGATGCATTTAAAAATTCTTATTAGATACACAGGCGGTGCAGCTTGCTTCGCAGCTGGGCTACTACGCCCAAAGTATTGCCTAGGCTAGATGCAGTTAAAAATTCTACGCTGACTAGCAGACACTGAAGATTTGGAGCAGACCTCTGAGTAAACAGCTCTTCAGACTCAATCATCTGTGTTACCCCAAGCCATAGTGTATGTAGTTTCTTACAGTTAAAAGGGGGGGGGGAGCGACCCAACCCACCTGGAATTGACGATGCCAACGTCACGTAAGACACAGCAAGGGGACTCCAAAAAGAGTTTCCATTTTTTCCCAAAATTGTGGCACAGACACCACTTAACCCTAGAACGCATACCTGGGGCCTTGCAGTCCCGCCCTGTTAATTGTTTTCTATTTTCTGCAAGATTACTTTAGTTAGAATTTAGAAACTCTAGGTATTCTTCATGTATATAGTTGTTTGTCATTTGAGTTTGAGTTATTCAATGTTATTTGCACACGGGCCTAAAAGGCCCCAGGTATATGAAAGTGTAGATTTTTATGGTCATGCGTTCTAGGGTTAAGTGGCATCAATTGCCCCACAGTTGCTTAAAACGGTTGGTGAGGTGATATTACCAAATCCTCAAGCTTTTAGCCTCCCAAGGATAACACAGGATTAGAAAAGTCCTTGCGAATCCATGATTTGTTCATCTTTATGAACGTGAGTCTGTCTACATTCTCAGTGGACAGCCGCGTGCGCTTATCTGTCAGCACACCATCAGCAGCGCTGAACACACGTTCAGAGAGAACACTGGCTGCAGGGCATGACAAGATCTCCAAGGCGTGAGTGGCGAGCTCCGGCCATTTTTCCAGATTGGAATAAAAAAATGAGCAAGGGTCCAGTGACACAGTCATGGCTTCGATGTTCACTTGGAGATACTCCTGCACCATCCTCTCTAGGCATTGACTATGTGTCAGACTTCTTGTCTCCTGTGGCCTTGCAAAGGATGGTCTAAAAAAGTGGTGAAACGATTTCACAAAATTGCTGTTACCAGCAGATACTGTGTTACTGTTACGGTTTGAGTGATGAAGACTCGACAGTCCCGCGGTTGGCAAGTTAGAACTGTGAGATTCACTTCGTGCACCACTGGTGTTTTGTGGAAAAGCACATGTAAGATTCTGCAACAGCGTCTGCAGATACTCCTGCATGCGTCAATCCCTTTTTATGGCAGGAATTATTTCGGCAAATTTACTTTTGTACCGGGGATCTAAGAGTGTGGCAACCCAGTAGTCGAGATTACTTCGAATTCTGCAATCTGAGGGTCATGTTGCAGGTAGTGCAGCAAGAAGGCACTCATGTGTCTTGCGCATCCAGGAGGACCAAGTCCTTGTTGTGTTGGTAGCGAGGTAAGAATCATGCTTCTTTCCTCTGCCCTCTCCCCCCAACCTCGCACAACAGAAATGTGATCAAGGTCTCCCTCATCTGATGAGTCTTCCATGCCCATCGCCAGTTCATCCTCCACTTCTTCCTCGGCTCCTGCACCTTCCTCAACAGTTTGGCTGCTACCATGCGCCCTGTTTAATCCCTCTCCCCCACCCTCCCATGCCTGCCTCCTTGGTGCTGCCAACCGTCTGGACCTTGGAGATGTTATCCCTTCCGCATACGACTCCTCCTCTACTTCCTCCACCTCCTCTTGTCCGACCACCTGACTCTGAATTCTGTTTAATGTGTGCTCCAGCATGTAAATCACCGGAATAGTTATGCTGATAATGGCATCATCGCAGGCACTAAACATCTTCGTCGCCATTTCAAAACTGTGCAGAAAGGTGTGTGGCGCCCCTGAGGGTGCAGTCACCACAGAGTTACTGCATCTCACCCAGAGGTGTGGTATCTCACCCTCAGGTAAGGAAGGCGTATGGCTCGGGACCCTAACACCTGCATCCAACACATACCCGCAGTGGGGTTAGGGCGAGATTGCTCCTAAGGGAGAGCACAGTCCCAGGTCCCTAGCTGGTGGGAGGATCCTATGTAGTGGGTGCTTAGGGGAGCAGCTTAGGGGAGCACATGACAGGGAGAGTATAAATAGGAAGCCATCTTAGAAAGAGCAAGCCAGTCAGAGGAGGAAAAGTGACAGGAGCAGAGGCTCGGCATGAGCTCTGCTCCGGAGGCGGGCCTAGCCTGGGAGGCCCAGGACTGAAGGAGAGAAGAGAGGAGTGGGAGCAGGAAGGCTCCAGGAACCGAAGGGACCCTAGGGCTACGGGCCATGCAGAAGGCCACCTGTACTCCCGCTGCTACCAGGAGGTAGAGGGGTCAGGCCAGATAAGGGGAACCGGTCCCTCAACTAGAGGAGAAACAGCAAGGCTCAACTAGAAACCGGAGGCTGCAGCATTTCATGTACTGCAGGCAAAAGTCCACACCAGTCTCACTAAGAAGGTAGCCACATAGGACCCAGGGGACGGAACACAAGTCGCCCGCCAAGGCCCGAGGATACCGGATAGAAGTGATATGAGATAGGGAAAGGGGAGAGTTGGAAAAGTGTGGATATAAGAAAATTAAATTAAAATACATAAACTTTATTGATTAGTTAAAATCCTATAAATGTGAAATTACTCATGCATCTATAGATGCATATAAGGTAACCACTTACTAGTTGAAAAAGTGGTACCCACTAATAGATCTGGCTGGATGTAGTGTAGGGCAAATTATGGGACACCTCAGTCAAGTCCCTCTAATGTAGGACCGAGGTTATATATATATGTTAACCCCATATATTGGAATAGCCTAAATATGAATGTCAGGTGGAACAACTAAAGACACATATAGTTGCTATAATAGCAAAATGTACATGTATCAATCTGCCTAGGGCATTACTATTCACCACCTGACAGACATATATATGTATATATGTATAGGCTCGCTTAAATCCAGTTGTTTTAAATATTAAGAATGGGAGATGTCAGAAATCAGCACTCGCCTTCTGTTCAATCACACAATTGCACAGTACGTGTATTTAGGCTGCTATTAATGAGCCGGCACTGTTCAAAATCATTAGCAGGAGTGAATAGTAATGCCCTAGGCAGATTGATACATGTACATTTTGCTATTATAGCAACTATATGTGTCTTTAGTTGTTCCACCTGACATTCATATTTAGGCTATTCCAATATATGGGGTTAACATATATATATAACCTCGGTCCTACATTAGAGGGACTTGACTGAGGTGTCCCATAATTTGCCCTACACTACATCCAGCCAGATCTATTAGTGGGTACCACTTTTTCAACTAGTAAGTGGTTACCTTATATGCATCTATAGATGCATGAGTAATTTCACATTTATAGGATTTTAACTAATCAATAAAGTTTATGTATTTTAATTTAATTTTCTTATATCCACACTTTTCCAACTCTCCCCTTTCCCTATCTCATATGACTACTTTGGTGGTGTACACCTGTGGATATAGATCTGATGAGAATAGACTATTCTTTTGATTACCGGATAGAAGTGTCACTGGGTGTGAGGTGCAGGGAGAAGGCCAGAGAAAGGACACACAGAAGGGGGTCCTGCTAAGTACTCCGGAGCTATCTGGGGGTGGACTGAGCCCCTCACTGAGTACGCACAGCACGACGGGTGAGATAGCTCTGGTACCTGTAATCTGGACTGCAACAACTGTGAGTAAAGATCTTGGGACTGCATCACACGGACTCTGTGTTCATTACTGACTCCCTGCACTACAACCACCATCATCCACCCACACTGCCCTGAAGCTACACTCTTCCTGTAGTGAGTAATAATACCATTGCAGCAAAACCACCAGCTTCAGAGGACTGTTCCGCAGCGGCGGCCCCTTTGGCCGCACTCCACAGGTGGCGTAGTCGGACATTACAAAATCCATATATACAAATTACCGTTGGATTGACCGCCCTGGGTCACGGACCGGGTCACCGCCACAGTGACTACAACCCCCAGTGTCTACCGGCCCGGCTCCGGGTACCCCACGGCCCAGGGGGCGCGTCAACTTCATAGGTCCCTGATCTGAGACCACTCCTGCTGTGTGATTTGCCCCACCTCTGGATCTCGTTGGCCCAGGCTATACGTCAGAAACTATTGCACCAGGGCTTGTCGGTGCTGCCACAGTCGCTGCAACATGTGCAGAGTTGAATTCCACCGTGTCGGCACATCGCATTTCAGCCGGTGAACTGGCAGGCCCAACGACTTCTGTAGAGATGTAAGTCGTTGAGCTGCGGGATGCGAACGGCGGAAGTGAGCACACAGCGACCGTGCCCTCTGCAGAAGGCCATCTAGTCCGGGATAGTGGGCTAAAAATTTATGGACAACCAGGTTCAACACGTGAGCCATACAAGGCACGTGTGTAACATTGCCCCGGCGAAGGGCCGCACCCAGGTTTGCAGCATTGTCGCACACGGCCTTCCCTGGTTGCAGGTCCAGTGGAGACAACCATTCATGAAACTGGGTCTCCAGAGCTGACCACAAGTCCTCAGCTGTGTGACTCACATTTCCCAGACATTTCAAAGTAAACACTGATGCCGTTGAGCCCTGCTGCCAGCATAGTAAGGAGGTGCGCAGTTAGAAAGCAGGTGGCATTACCAGACAGGCTTTGGGTGCAGGTGGAGGACCGAGAGGAGGTTGAGGAGGCAGAAGCAGTGGAGGAACTTCTAGATAAAGAGGATTGACGTACAACTCGCGGGGACGGCAAGACTTGGACAGCAGCCCCTTGTCCTGCTGTCACCATAGTTACCCAGTGCCCTGTCAGCGACATGTAACGCCCCTGTCCATGCCTACTCGTCCAAGTGTCTGTGGTGAAATGCACCCTGTCACACACAGAGTTTCTCAAAGAAGCGGTGATGTTGTGTGCGACATGCTGGTGGAGCGCAGGCACACCTTTCTTTGAGAAGTAGTGCCGACTGGGCATCTGGTACTGGGGCACTGCGACGGACATAAGGTCTCAAAAATCCACTGTGTCCTCCAGGCGGAAAGGCAGCATTTCTGTAGCCAACAGCTTGCAGATGGTGAAATTCAACCTCTTAGCTTTCTCATGGCTAGGAGGAAATGGTCTTTTACTTGTCCACATCTGAGGGACCGAGGGCTGGCTGTTGTGGTTTGACGGGGTTGAGTAGGGTGTCCCTGGCAAACTGCCGGTCTGTGAGGAAGATGCAGGCGGACATGTTAGGTTGCCTTGATCCAAAGGTGGTGCTCTCGATGTCAGAGAGCTCTCAACACCAGCAGGTGTTTCCACTTCCCAATGAACTGACGACCTGCCAATCACACTGGCTGTTGCAGGTAAAGAGGTGGCAGGTCTGCGTCCAAAAACATGTGTGACTGCTGTCCCCCCAGTCACAGAGGATGAAGAGGCCGCGGATGCACAAGATGGGGCAGACGGTGGTTGGCCCAGCCTGCTAGGCCGCATTGTAGCACAGTGAGCTTCCCACTGCAACTTATGCTTCATATCCATGTGACGGTACATGCATGAAGTACTCAAACTATGGATTTTTTGGACTCTACTTAGCTTTTGGTGACAAATATTACAGATAACACGAGTTGGGTCATCCTTATCGATATGAATAAATGCCCAGGCTATGCAAGGCTTAGAGCCCATGCGACCTGAAGAGCCACTACGACTTGTGGTCAGAGGCGGAGTTGTGGTTGAGGATGCAGTTGTTGACGTGCTTCCAGTACTCCGTCTCTGTCCAGGAAGGCGCAACCTAACCTCGTCGTCAATAGCATCTGTGACGCCCCGCTGCGCTTGGTATCACAGATCCTAGAAGAGTGTATTGATGGAATCCTCCACAAGAGGCCCCCAAAAACATTCACACATCTCCACCTTCCACCTCAGACCAGCAGAGGGAGCCCGTTAGGGATATAAATAGGGAAGATGGAGCTAGGCAGTTCAGTTCCTCTGAAGAGTTCATGCAGTAGAGAAGCCTAAGAGAGGTCAGTCTGTGTAACATACCTGGCGGCGTCCTTGCATGGTGGTCCATCTCCCACTGTGCAAGAGCGCGCACTTGATCTCCAGTCCAGAATGTCTCTCTGGCTTCCCTCCATGCTGTCTGTTTGTGTCTGTTTCTGCTGCTTAAGGGCGGCGCCCGATCACTTCCTGCTTTTTGTACCTGCTGTGGGTCACACCCCTTGTGCGTCCTCAGCCTATTGCTGTCTGTCACCTGGTATATAGCTCAGCTGCTCCCATCTATCCCTGCCTGAGCATAGTGTTTCATTCAGTGTGTGCGTGCACTCTGAAGGTGCCAGGTCCTGTTCTTTGTCTCCTGTCTTGCGGTATCTGTTCCCGTGTCTGAACTGAGTCCTGTCTATGTCTCCTGCCTTGCGGTATCAGTTCCCGTGTCTGAACTGAGTCCTGTCTATGTCTCCTGCCTTGCGGTATCAGTTCCCGTGTCTGAGCTGAGTCCTGTCTTTGTCTCCTGCCTTGCGGTATCAGTTCCCGTGTCTGAACTGAGTCCTGTCTGTGTACTCTTGCCTGCTGCCTTTCCTGGAGGCTGTATTTCCAGGCCTGTCTGAACACGCTCCTAGCCTGTTCCTCCCGCCTTCTAGGGGTCGATTACCTAGATCCGTTCCTGTATCTTGTCTGTCCTGTCTGAACACGCTCCTTGCCTGTTTGTCCTGCCTCTCTGGGGGCCGATTACCCAGACCTGCTCCTGTATCTTGTCTGTCCTGTCTGAACACGCTCCTTGCCTGTTCGTCCCGCCTCTCTGGGGGCCGTATTCCCAGACCCGCTCCTGTGTCGGTCTCCTCCGTACACTCAGTTCCAGTCCGTACTCTCTCCTATCTTTCATCTGTCTTTTCTCTATGTCCGTTCCTTTCCTTTTTCTGCAGAGTCTGAACTCGTACCTAACTCCTGCCTGTTGTCTCTGTACTCCCGTTTGTGAGTTTGTGGTCCACTCGCTACTTCACTGCAAGTACCCTGTGGGTGTCTGGCTCTGCCTTTCCCTTCCTGTCTGTTTCGTGTGAACAGAGCCCTGTCCCCCCTACTCAGCCTTGCCTGCTCTGACTCCTTTGCTCACTGCTCCGGCGGTTCTAGCCTGCTCTGACTCCTTTGCTCACCGCTCCGGCGGTTCTAGCCTGCTCTGACTCCTTTGCTCACCGCTCCGGTGGTTCTAGTCTGCTCTGACTCCTTTGCTTACCGCTCCGGCGGTTCTAACCTGCTCTGACTCCTTTGCTTGCTGCTCCGGCAGCCTTGCTCCGCTCTGACCCTTTTGCTCGCTGCTCTGGCAGTCTCGCTCCACTCTTGCTCACCGCTCCAGGCGGCCTCGTCCTGCTTTACTCTTGCTCACTGCTCCAGCAGTCTCGCTCAGCTCTGATCCTTTGTTCACCGCTCCTGGCGGCCTTGTCCTGCTCTACTCTTGCTCACCGCTCCAGGTGGCCTTGTCCTGCCCTGTTCTCGCTCACCTCTCTGGGCGGCCTCACTCTGCTGTGTTTGTCCGCCACATCTGTGGTTCTGTTCCTGAGTCCCAGTGTGTACTGGTTCCTATCCCGCCAGTGTCCCTACCTGCTAGTGCCTCCCTGTCTGCACTCTAGCTGTGCTTGCCTGTACCCCTCTGCCTGTATTGTTCCTGAGTCCCAGTGTGTACTGGGTCCTATCCCGCCTGTGTTCCTACCTGCTAGTGCCTCCCTGTCTGCACTCTAGCTGTGCTTGCCTGTACCCCCCTGCCTGCATACCCACCTGCCTGCATACCAGTCGTGCCTGCCTATACCCACCAGTCTGTGTGCCAGCCTACCAGTCTGTTCCTGTATTCCCCTGTGTGGGTCAACAGCCGTGTCCGGGGTCTGTCCTGGAGTAGCACCTGGTCCCTCTGCTCGGTTCCTCCTTGGTGCACTGGCGTCGTATGCCGTCGTGCGACCCTGGTCGGATCGGGTGAATACCTAGTTAAGCCCCTCCAGGCATTCACTCTCCGGCACGGTCCAGTGGAATCACTACAATCACACGCCGCTCAGCCCGGGCGTGTGCATAACAGTCTGCAGTGGAGCTCAGTCTAGTCTAGAGAACTCAGTTAATAGTTCAGCAGTGGAGCACGAGGCTCCTGCTAGCTAGATTCAGGGAGCCCAGATAGAGCTTAAGGTGTGCAAGCGTCATAAGATCGGTGAAGCGCGGCAAGCTGCCGTTAGTGTGTATAGCCTATTGAGGGCCCGAGTAGGCCGAAGGCGAGTGGCGAGTTAGTACATAAGGGGCAGAGGAGCTTAACCAGCTCACCCCGAAGCATTTACCGGACACCGGATCCGAGCTTACCGGGATCTCTATGACCCAGTAAGGCATAACCGGAATCCCTGGAGAACTACAAGTCCCAGGATCGCTAAGGTGCTGATACGTAACAGAGCCAGGAGACGCTTAGGCCCCGCATACTGGGAGCGTGAACTTCAAGAGAAGGCCCTACCACAAGGTCAGCCAGCGCAGGACAGAGACAAAGTTAGGCCTAGCTCCAGGCAGGTCAGAAACTTACTGCGCAGAGGCAAGAAACAGGAGGCCCTACACCCGCTCATTGGGGAGGATCCTGATATGCACCCTTCACCCTACAGTGCTCCAGGATGTGCCTGAATTTCCTCCAGTAAAAGGTACTGAAGTGACTACCGTGTCCGTTTCCGTTCTTGCTCTGACCCAGCTGGGTCTCGCCTGTCCTGCATTCCCCCTGCATACGCTGCCCTGAGACCTAGCTCCACCTGTGGGGAGCTATACCATCGAGCTGCCTTATCACGGGCCTCAGTGGACTGCTGCAGCGCTGGTGCTTCTCACCAGATACCACAGGTGGTATCACAAACTCTTATAAAATTAACAATTATCCACCCTTTTAAACAGGGAGCCGACCACCGCGACATCCCAAAGGCCAGGCAAAGGCCCGGGTGACCTCATCGACTGGCTGACTGTGGGTTGACAGTAAGTGGGATCTCCAACCTTGTCATCATCACCCTGTGTGTTATCACACCCGTCGTCCTCAAAGCCAACCTCTTCCTGCCCTGACCGAAAAGTCAAGTTGTCGCTCCAATCAGGTATTTCAGTCTCATCATCGTCTTCATCATTGTCTCCACCAACAGGAGTTACAGTTTGGGAACGAGGGTCTACATTATGCTCAGAACCTTCTTCATCTGGTCCTGGATCCGACTTATAAAGATTCTGGGCATCAGTGCAGATCATTTCCTCGTCTGGATTAACAGAAGCTCTGGAGCAGACCTCCGTTTCCCAGGCTATAGTATGAGTAAACAGCTGTGCAGACTCAACCATCTGTGTTACCCCATACTCAGACGGGCAGCTGGAGACTTGGGAGCTGTGAGGAAGCAAGTGCGATTGGGGTGACACCTCTGAGGACTGGAGTATTTGTGATGTTGAAGTTGAGGTGGAGGAGAGCCCACTTGAAGGAGCACTTGATATCCGCTGAAGCACCTGCTGTTTTTGTGCCTCATCTGGAATTTGTAGTGATGGGCGTGTCCGTAACAAAGGGATCGTATCACATTGTCCACGAAAAGAAGTCGACATGTTAGTTTGGCTGGAAGATGGTCTTTCTTCTGCAGATGTTACCCCCCCCCCACCGCGGGGGGCTCGACCCACCAGCGGACAGGCACCAGTATTAGGAGAGGGGGGCTGGCCGTCAGGGTCCACCGCGGCTCTGGCACAAACCCGGCGACACGGAGGTGGCACGGGCAGGAACGGACTGGCCGTGTTGGCTTCTCACTTTTTGGATTTTAGAAGGGCATGACATGCCTATATCTGTGTCTCCCCCTCCTTTTACTCCTCCACCTCTTTTCTTTTCGCATGACTATATGTACTTGTCACTTTTCCATGTGTTAGTTATGTCTTCTGAGCAGTTTGTCAGCTTTTGGACACCTTTGAAGGTGTTTTCTATGTGTTTCTATGTGTTTTTGTTTGCCTGCCATTGGTTTTAACGGTGTTCGAAGGTGTTCGACGAACAGTTCGACGAACAGTTCGGCGAACACACGGGTGTTCGACGAACCGAACCGAACTCGAACACTACGGGGGTGGCTCAACACTACTGCTGGCCTCACTCTGCATGTCCTCCTTCCACGTTGGGTCAGTTACTAGATCATCCACCACCTCCTCCTCTTCCACTTGCGCACCACGATCCTCCTCCTCACTTCCTGGCAATTGTGTCTTGTCATCGTCCACCTCTTGTGACAGATTGCCAGCGTCGACTTCCTGTGGCCGTGGCTGTTCAAATATTTGGGCATCGCAACATGGGATCTCCTCTTCCACCACTTCAAGCGTATCAGGCGAGGGGCCCAAATATGGAAATGGACCAGTGAACAGCTCTTCAGAGTGTTCAAGTGTGGGATCACTTGCTGTCTGACGACACTCGGCATGGTGGGAGGAAGGAGCATCAGGGTGAGGAGGAGTATGCGGTCGAGACTCACGGCTACTAAGAGTTGACTGTGTGGAAGACAGACCGGAGGCGGTGGTGCCCAGGTAACTGGAAGTATTATCTGCTATCCAATTAATAACCTGTTCACACTGATCAGTTCTCAATACTGGTGTTGTTTGTGTGCTTCCCTAGTAATTCGGTCAAGAAGTGGGAGCAAGAAGATGTGGCTGTTGGTTGTGGCACATTTTCACCTTGGCCACGGCCCCGTCCTTTGCACGAACCATCACCAGAACGTCCACTTCCACGTCCCTTGCCACCCGCCTTGCTCATTGTAAATGAAGTAAAATAGCTTACACTTGCACTATCAATGGAAAAAGGGTAATAAAGAGTAGATTAGAACCGTGGAAGAGGAAAACCACAGTTATTGTTTACTGGGGTATACCACACTTTTTTAAATAGAGATATTTGCGGCTGAACAGTGAGCGACACACTCAAACTGCTTTTTTTTTAGATACCAAAGAACCAAAACTGGATAGTACAGCGATTTGACCCGTGGAACTGCGAAACCACACTGGGATGTCGGGCCTACACAAGACTATTTTCTACAGATATATTTTTGTGTCACAACAGTCAGGAGACACTACTGTTTTTCTTTACGGAAAAAACTACCAAAAGCTGAATAATAGAGATTTTTTACCGTGGGATGGCAAAACCACAGTTATTGTTTACTGGGGTATACCACACTTTTTTAAATAGAGATATTTGCAGCTGAACAGTGAGCGACACACTCAAACTGCTTTTTTTTTAGATACCAAAGGCCCAAAACTGGATAGTACAGCGATTTGACCCGTGGAACTGCGAAACCACACTGGGATGTCGGGCCTACACAAGACTATTTTCAACAGATATATTTTTGTGTCACAACAGTCAGGAGACACTACTGTTTTTCTTTACGGAAAAAACTACCAAAAGCTGAATAATAGAGATTTTTTACCGTGGGATGGCAAAACCACAGTTATTGTTTACTGGGGTATACCACACTTTTTTAAATAGAGATATTTGCGGCTGAACAGTGAGCGACACACTCAAACTGCTTTTTTGTTAGATACCAAAGGCCCAAAACTGGATAGTACAGCGATTTGACCCGTGGAACTGCGAAACCACACTGGGATGTCGGGCCTACACAAGACTATTTTCAACAGATATATTTTTGTGTCACAACAGTCAGGAGACACTACTGTTTTTCTTTACGGAAAAACCTACCAAAAGCTGAATAATAGAGATTTTTTACCGTGGGATGGCAAAACCACAGTTATTGTTTACTGGGGTATACCACACTTTTTTAAATAGAGATATTTGCGGCTGAACAGTGAGCGACACACTCAAACTGCTTTTTTTTTAGATACCAAAGGCCCAAAACTGGATAGTACAGCGATTTGACCCGTGGAACTGCGAAACCACACTGGGTTGTCGGGCCTACACAAGACTATTTTCAACAGATATATTTTTGTGTCACAACAGTCAGGAGACACTACTGTTTTTCTTTACGGAAAAAACTACCAAAAGCTGAATAATAGAGATTTTTTACCGTGGGATGGCAAAACCACAGTTATTGTTTACTGGGGTATACCACACTTTTTTAAATAGAGATATTTGCGGCTGAACAGTGAGCGACACACTCAAACTGCTTTTTTTTTAGAAACCAAAGGCCCAAAACTGGATAGTACAGCGATTTGACCCGTGGAACTGCGAAACCACACTGGGATGTCGGGCCTACACAAGACTATTTTCAACAGATATATTTTTGTGTCACAACAGTCAGGAGACACTACTGTTTTTCTTTACGGAAAAAACTACCAAAAGCTGAATAATAGAGATTTTTTACCGTGGGATGGCAAAACCACAGTTATTGTTTACTGGGGTATACCACACTTTTTTAAATAGAGATATTTGCGGCTGAACAGTGAGCGACACACTTAAACTGCTTTTTTTTTAGATACCAAAGGCCCAAAACTGGATAGTACAGCGATTTGACCCGTGGAACTGCGAAACCACACTGGGATGTCGGGCCTACACAAGACTATTTTCAACAGATATATTTTTGTGTCACAACAGTCAGGAGACACTACTGTTTTTCTTTACGGAAAAAACTACCAAAAGCTGAATAATAGAGATTTTTTACCGTGGGATGGCAAAACCACAGTTATTGTTTACTGGGGTATACCACACTTTTTTAAATAGAGATATTTGCGGCTGAACAGTGAGCGACACACTCAAACTGCTTTTTTTTTAGATACCAAAGGCCCAAAACTGGATAGTACAGCGATTTGACCCGTGGAACTCCAAAACCACACTGGGATGTCGGGCCTACACAAGACTATTTTCAACAGATATATTTTTGTGTTACAACAGTCAGGAGACGCTACTGTTTTTCTTTACGGAAAAAACTACCAAAAGCTGAATAATAGAGATTTTTTACCGTGGGATGGCAAAGCCACAGTTACTGTTTACTGGGGTATACCACACTTTTTTAAATAGAGATATTTGCGGCTGAACAGTGAGCGACACACTCAAGCTGCTTTTTTTTTAGATACCAAAGGCCCAAAACTGGATAGTACAGCGATTTGACCCGTGGAACTGCGAAACCACACTGGGATGTCGGGCCTACACAAGACTATTTTCAACAGTATATTTTTGTGTCACAACAGTCAGGAGACACTACTGTTTTTCTTTACGGAAAAAACTACCAAAACCTGAATAATAGAGATTTTTTACCGTGGGATGGCAAAACCACAGTTATTGTTTACTGGGGTATACCACACTTTTTTAAATAGAGATATTTGCGGCTGAACAGTGAGCGACACACTCAAACTGCTTTTTTTTTAGATACCAAAGGCCCAAAACTGGATAGTACAGCGATTTGACCCGTGGAACTGCGAAACCACACTGGGTTGTCGGGCCTACACAAGACTATTTTCAACAGATATATTTTTGTGTCACAACAGTCAGGAGACACTACTGTTTTTCTTTACGGAAAAAACTACCAAAAGCTGAATAATAGAGATTTTTTACCGTGGGATGGCAAAACCACAGTTATTGTTTACTGGGGTATACCACACTTTTTTAAATAGAGATATTTGCGGCTGAACAGTGAGCGACACACTCAAACTGCTTTTTTTTAGATACCAAAGGCCCAAAACTGGATAGTACAGCGATTTGACCCGTGGAACTGCGAAACCACACTGGGATGTCGGGCCTACACAAGACTATTTTCAACAGATATATTTTTGTGTCACAACAGTCAGGAGACACTACTGTTTTTCTTTACGGAAAAAACTACCAAAAGCTGAATAATAGAGATTTTTTACCGTGGGATGGCAAAACCACAGTTATTGTTTACTGGGGTATACCACACTTTTTTAAATAGAGATATTTGCGGCTGAACAGTGAGCGACACACTCAAACTGCTTTTTTTTTAGATACCAAAGGCCCAAAACTGGATAGTACAGCGATTTGACCCGTGGAACTGCGAAACCACACTGGGATGTCGGGCCTACACAAGACTATTTTCAACAGATATATTTTTGTGTCACAACAGTCAGGAGACACTACTGTTTTTCTTTACGGAAAAAACTACCAAAACCTGAATAATAGAGATTTTTTACCGTGGGATGGCAAAACCACAGTTATTGTTTACTGGGGTATACCACACTTTTTTAAATAGAGATATTTGCGGCTGAACAGTGAGCGACACACTCAAACTGTTTTTTTTTTAGGTACTAAAGGCCCAAAATGGATAATACAGAGGTTTGAACCGTGGAAGTGCAAAACAACACTTCTGTTTCTCCAGCCTACACCAGACTATTTTCAACAGTTATATTTGTGTCTGAAAAATCAGAGACATGCTTTTTTTTGGGGGGGGGGGACACACCAAAAGGTTAATAAGATGGGTATTTGTACAGTGTGAAGGAGGAAAAGAAAAGGAGGATTTAGATGAAAAAAAAAGGATTTTTCCTGGCCCCCGACACCTGGTGCTAAGTCCAGCAATTTCGGCAACAGGAGCACACAGGACTGTAATGCAGCGTTTGCTGGTATAACCACTGTGTCTCCTATACAGCCTGCCTGCCTGGTATCGGGGATGGATATTAGTCCTGAAAAGGACTGTTTGTTTGTTCTGGCAGCCTTTATCTCTCCCTAAATCAGCAGCGCTGTCCCTACACTGTCTAATCCGGAGCGACTGTGTCCAAGATGGCGGCGCCCCGTTTTAAATACTCGAGGTGACGCTGTGCGGCCTGCCAATCACTGTAATGCCCACAACCAACATGGCTGCAGCATTACAGTGACTGGCTGGCAATCCCTGCATGTTCATTGGCTCTGTAAAGAGCGCCAAACATGCAGGGTGGAGACCCGAGCTCCCGCCCGAGTAACCCGGAAATGCTCAGTGCTCGCCGAACATCCCGAGTAGCGTGATGCTCGGGCGAGTACCGAGCAGTGTCGAGCATGTTCGCTCAACACTAGACATCACCACTTCCTCTCCCAGAGAGTTCCAGAGTCTCACGGCTCTGACCGTAAAGAATCCCCTTCTATGCTGGTGCAGGAACCTCCTTTCCTCCAGACGCATAGTGTGCCCCCTCGTCTTTGTCACCATCCTTGGTATAAACAGGTCATGGGAGAGATCTCTATACTGCCCTCTGATGTATTTATACATGTTTATGAGGTCTCCCCTAAGCCTTCTCTTTTCCAACGTAAATAGGCCTAATTTTGACAACCTCTCTGGGTATTCTAGTTCCTCCATTCCCTTTATTACCTTAATCGCCCTCCTTTGTACCCTCTCTAGCTCCAATATGTCTTTCCTGAGCACTGGAGCCCAGAACTGTGCACAATATTCTAAGTGCGGCCTTACCAGCACTTTATACAGAGGAAGAACAATGTTCTCATCATATGCCCCTATTCCTCTTCTGATGCATGCCATCTTCTGATGTCCACTGACTAGTCATGTCTATGTACTGTAGTAATGCCCTTCTAACATCTAGATTGTGGAATCTAACCTCCCCGGGGTTTTTTGTGTTACTGCAGAATGAGGAAAACACAATCTCTTGATTATAGTGGAATCTGGAAACTACGTTCGGAAGGTATGCCGGATCTGTACGTAGGACGACCCGGTCATCATGAATTTGGGTGTATGGTCACTCACCCTACGGGCCGACGTTAGGGCCACTAGAAGAATGGTTTTGAGGGTGAGGAACTTTGGAGAGATAACCTGCAGGGGTTCAAATGGGTCGCCAGAGAGTGCGTTTAAAAGCAAATTCAGGTCCCAGGGAGGAACTCTGAGAGCCTGAACTGGTTTAGCTCTGGAACAGGATTTAATGAATCTAGAGACCCACCTATTCCCCGCCAGGTTGCAATTATAGAGCGCCCCTAGGGCGGACACCTGAACTTTAAGTGTTCCCGTAGCTAACCCCAGGTCACGTCCCTTCTGTAAAAATTCTAGGACATCTTTAATTGGAGGTTTATCCGACAATCGAGAGTCTATAAAATCCAGGAATTTTCCCCAGATTCTGGAATAAATCTTAGTTATTATGGGCTTCCTACTACCCAATAGGATGGAAACTAGGCCTGGTGAAAACCCCCTATTGCTCAGTAACAATCTCTCAAATTCCAAGCCGCCAGATGGAAACCTTTGGCTTGTGCATGGAACATCGGCCGCTGGATGAGAAGGTCCGGCCTGTCCGGCAGGACCCAGGGATCCGAGATCGACATTATGCGAAGCAGGGAGAACCAGGGTCTTTTTGGCCAAAAGGGGGCTATCAGAATTATCCTCGCCCCCTCCTCCCGAATTTTCCTCACAACTTCCGGGATCATTACTATTGGTGGAAACGCGTAGGCCTTCCTGAACTTCCAGGGTATCTGGAGAGCGTCCACAGCATAGGGATTGTCTGTTGGATTTAGTGAACAGAATCTCTCCACCTTCCTGTTCGCCCTGGTGGCGAACAAATCTATGTCTGGTGACCCCAATAGCTGGATAATCTGTTGGAAGACTATCGGGTTTAGAGCCCACTCTCCTTGTCAGTGTGGCGACTGAGGAAATCTGCCCTTGAATTTTCAACTCCCCGGATGTAAAGAGCACTGAGGGATGGGAGATGCTGTTCTGCTAGTTGCAGCATTCTGTTTGCCACTACCATAAGGGAGCGTGATCTTGCTCCTCCCTGGTGATTTATATAAGCTACTGTCGTCCGACTGTCGGACCTGATCTGGACATGGTGACCCTGTATGTGGGGAAGGAAGCCTATCAGGGATTTCTCCACTGCCAAAAGCGCTTTTAGGTTCGATGATGTCTCTATTTCGTGACGTAGCCAGAGCCCCTGAACCGAGAGATCTGCTAGATGACCCCCCCAGCCGGAGCCACTTTCATCTGTTGTAATTGTATGGTCGACTGGTCTGGACCACTGCAAGGCTGAGGTCAGATTCTCCCTGTTTGTCCACCAGGAGAGGGAGTTTACTGTCTCCAAAGAAAGAGATAGTCTTTTTTCTAAATGTCCGTTGAAGGATTTTTTCGCTGACAGGACCTCCCACTGAAGAAGCCTCATATGACTTTGGGCCCATTTGACTGCCGAGAGACAGGAAGTCATGGAGCCTAGTAGGGACATTGCTCCTCTCAGGGACATCACTGGAGACTTTATGGCCCTTGAGACCAGGCTGATTATTTTGCAAACCTTGTCTTCCGGGAGGAAGCAGGATTGGAGTTGGGAATTTAGGGTCAAGCCCAGAAAGAAGTCCTTGAGGGAGATAGTTTTGATTTTTGAATATTTATCAACCATCCTAGCTGATGTAAGGCTGTCCTGATCTCTAACAGTTGAGAGAAACAGTGGTACTCCGATTTCCCTATTATTAGAAAGTCATCCAAGTAGGGAACAATCACCACGTTTTTGATTTGGAGAAAAGGTGTCACCTCCGCTATAACCTTTGTAAACACTCTCGGTGCTATCGAGAGTCCAAAAGGTAGGGCAGTAAATTGGAAATGTCTCAATTCCCCTTGGATGAATAGGGCTACCCTTAGGTACTTCTGGTAGTCTGGATGGATTGGGACAGGATAGTAGGCATCTTTTAGGTCGATAACTGCTATGAAACAATTGTGGTGTAGGAGTTTTATTGCCGAGTTCACTGATTCCATCTTGAAAGTCTGGTTCTCTATCAGCTGATTTAGACTTTTGAGGTTGATAATGGTCCTTAAGGACCCATTTGTTTTTTTTATCATGAATAGGGGGGAATAAAATCCCCGTCCCCATTGTGAATTTGGAACTTCTTGAAGGACCTGCTTGTTGACTAAGTCTAGCACTTCCGACTCTAGGGCTATCTGCTCCTCCCTGGCCTTCCTCCTGGAGATGATCATGAAGGTTCGGTGAGGGACTTGACTGAAGCGTACCTTTAGACCATTCTTTATGATACTCAACACCCAGGGATTTGAAGTAATGGCTTCCCAAGCTGGGATAAAATGGGAAAGCCTTCCCCCGACCTCTAGCCTCGCGTCATTGGGGAGATTTTTTGGTACTGGAGGATGGCCCCCCAAACATGTAACCAGAGTCCTTTTTAGATCTGGGCTCCCATCTTTTCCTTTCTCCCGGATGGCGACCCCAGTTAAATCTTTTCCTCCGAAAGTAGGACCTTTTTGTGTCCCCTGTGAACCCTCTCATCCTGTCGCCAGCCTTCTCCAAAAGCTCGTCCAGTTTTTGGCCAAACAAGAGTTTACCATCACAAGGAAGGGAACATAGTTTATGTTTAGATTGTAGGTCTCCTGGGCAACCCTTGAGCCACAGGGCTCGTCTGGCAGCATTAGATAAGTTAGCAGACCTGGCAGCGAGTTTAACCGAATCCGCTGAGGAGTCGGCAAGGAAAGCGGACGCTGCTTGTAGCAAAAGTAGATTGGAGAGGATTTTATCTCTGGATATCTTTTTATCCTTGAGCTGGTCTCCTAATTGTTGAAGCCACACCATGAGTGACCTAGCGACACAAGTGCCTGCTACCGCTGGCTTCAGGCCCCCTGCCGCCGCTTCCCAGGTGTGACGCAGGAAGGAATCTGCCTTCTTATCAAGAGAATCCTTTAGACTTCCTTAATCTTCCAGGGGTAGGGACGATTTTTTGGATGATCAGGCGACAGACCCGTCAACTTTAGGAATTTTATCCCAGGACCCAGAGACACTATCCTCGAAGGGGTACCTTCTTTTAGAAGATGAGGGCAACACTCCCGATTTCTCAGGCTTCCTCCATTCCCAGTCTATAAGGGTCTGAATTTTAGGATTCACTGGAAAGGAGCGTCTCTTTTTCCTCCAGGTCTGCGAATATAATGTCTTCCAGGGACCTGGCTGCCTTTTCCTCCCTCAACCCCATGGTAGATCTGACCGCTCTGACCAACTTGTCAGCACCCTCAATAGGGAAACAGGGCCTACCACTGTCTGATGAAGAGGAGGATGCTGAATCACTGAGGCATAGATCCTCTGACTGGGAGGATGAATAATAGTCGGAGGAGATATCCTTATGGGATCTCTTTTTCCCCTTAAGTAAGCCTTTCAGGGAATCCTGCACCTCTGTACAGATTACGGACCTCAAATTAGAAGCAAAATCCCGGGTGCTCTCCGCTATGGTTTGGTTAATACAGCTAGCACAAAGCTGTTTCTGCCAATCTATGGAAAGGGGGACTTGGCATAAGGCGCAAACCTTGTGCTTCTGATTGGCGCTACTCTTCTTATGTTCTGTAGCATCGGCGTCTCTGCCCCCTGCCAGGCAGAGACGCAGCCCCTCTCACCTCCCCGCGCGTTGTCCTCCTGCGCTCCTCTTCCTGCTGCTGCCGGCGCGCGCAGCTTCCCGGGCACTGTGCTTAGGGCGTGCGCACACGCGCTCCCTCTCTCTTAAAGGGGTCGCGCACGCCGTCCTAAGGAGTCCCCGGCCAATAGCCGGAGGACCTCCCATATATAAGGCACCTCCTCCAAAATAGAGGTGCCCGAGCAAAAGTTGTTGCACAGTATACTTACCTCTGCTTCAGCCCTCAGGTCCAGTTACCAGCCTGACTACTGTTCCAGTCCGCCAGTCTGACTACTCTCCAGCCCGACAGTCTGTCTTCCGTTCAACCCGCCAGTCTGTCTGTGGGCAAGTCCGCCTGCTTACCAGGAAGCACCTGCCAGTTACCTGCCTGCTACCTGCCGTGCCTGCTAGCTCGCTCACCTGGGAGCACTCGCCTGTTACCTGCCTGTTACCTGCTAGCCTACCTGGAGGCTCTGCTGTCACTTGCCGTGACCACCCGCCTGCTAACCTAGAGACTTCAGCCTGCTTGGCCGTCACTTGCCGTGACCACCTGATAGCCTACCTGGAGGCTACTGCTGTCACTTGCCGTGACCACCCGCCTGCTAACCTAGAGACTTCAGCCTGCTTGGCCGTCACTTGCCGTGACCACCTGATAGCCTACCTGGAGGCCCCTGCTGTCACTTGCCGTGACCACCCGTCTGCTAACCTAGAGACTTCAGCCTGCTCTGCCGTCACGTGCCGTGACCACCCGTCTACTAACCCAGAGACTTCTGCCTGCTTGTTGTGCCCGTCCGCTATACCGGTCAGTCCCAGTCTGCTGACCCGTGGGAGCCACCTGCTCTCTTACAAGGTCGTCCCCAGAGTAGCACCTGGTCCCTCTGCTCGGTCCCTCCCTGGTCACGGAGTCGTTAGCCGCCGTACGATCAGGGTCGGTCTGAGTTGATACTTAGTCACGCCCCTCTGGGTCCCTCCTTGCACCGCGGCACAGAGGTTCCACCACCCTGACCCGTAACATGTTCCTAAGGAATGAAGCACATAATAACTTTCCATTACTATTAGGCTGTGTGCCCACTATGCGTTTTCCAAGCGTTTATGCTGCGGAATTTCCGCAGCATAAACGCTTGGGAAACGCTTGGTAATCCGCTCCCCATGGTCCCCAATGACAAGCCACAATGTCAATGCCCATGCAGCATGTCCATTAATTTTGCGGACACGCAGCGTAATCGCCGCCATTGACTTGCATTGAAACGCATAATATCCGTGTCAGCACATTTGTACACACAGATATTATGCATTTCTATGTGCGGATGGTACCCAAGTCTGGAGGAGAGGAGACTCTGATCCAGACCTGGGTACCATAGAAACTGTAAAAAAAAAGAATTTAAAATAAAAAATAAAGTTTATACTCACCTTCCGATGTCCTCCCGGTGTTTTGTCTGCTCAGTCCGGTGTCTTGCACTGCTCGCGCTGTTGTGAAGGACCTGCCATGACGTCACTGAGTCATGTGACCCATCACATGGCTCAATGACGTCACCGCAGGTCCTTCACAACAGCGTGAACAGTGCAAGACACCAGACGGAGCAGACAAAACACCGGGAGGACATCGGAAGGTGAGTATAAACTTTATTTTTATATTTTTTACCATTCTTATTCTTTTTTTTTAACTAACTTGGTCACACTACTATAAATCCATGCCGGTTGCATGGATTTATATAGTGTGAACAAGTTGTCAAGCACTTTTCCATGTGATGCTAAAGTTGCTTGGAAAAGCGCTTGATAACCCGCATGCAGAAATGCATGCAAAGACGCTCGACAAACGCTTCCTGCGTTTTTCCTGCCAGGGAGAAGCGTAAAAAATATGCAGCATTTCTGCATCGTGAGCACATAGCCTTAAGTGAGATTCACGAAGATCACTCACCCCTGAAGTCACAAAAGGGTACCGGATTTGGAGGCTGTGGCAGGACATAAGATGAATCCCTTCTGGATGGCCCTGAAGCGTCCGACACCTTACTTCTCCTGCTGCCGCTACGGTTGCTGGAGCGGCCGTCCATGTGAGAGGCGTCCGACTGCTTCTTCCGCTGGCGTTGTTGAGATGGAGGGGTCAGCTGCTGCTGCTCCTGGTCTGCCATAGCTGCTATACCACAAGCATGAGTATAGGCAGCGTTTGACCAGGACAACCCCTCCAACTTAAATAGGGCACATCCAGAACCCCTTCCGGTTCTTGTGTCCTCCCCCCTCCTGACACCCGCCGGCCGAGGTTTGAAAAGCCGACCGGCAAGCGCTTACAGGGCGCCGCCATGTTGGATCCGGGTGCCGCCCTCCAACGTCATCGGGCACGCCTCTCCCAGCGTCAGGCACGTCACACGCAGAAGACGCTGCTCCCGGCGTGCGGCAGGGAGAGGACAGCGCAGCGGTCTGCGGGGAGCCGGAGCCCTCCTCACCGCCTGCGCACGCTCAGACACGGCTCCAGGGAACCACGGACGGCGCACCTGGAACCCGGTGCACAGGCTTGTGCCCGCTCTTCCACACCGGAACAGGCCCAGGTAAGTATGGACATCATCTTCACACAGGTTCCCATCAAGGACAGGAAACCAACTGAAGCGAGGGAGAGGTACCGCCCTTTTATTTCAGGTGGTTTCCTGTCCTTGGTGGGGCGGATCCCTCTCTCAAGGTGTGCGGTCATGGGTGAGGGGAAAAACAGGCTTGGGGGAGGTGGGGGGGGTGTGTGTGAAGGGGTTAATATTGAGCAGAATTAAAAGGAATCTGACAGCAGGTTTTTGCTATGCAATCTGAGAGCTGCATAATGTAGTTGCAGAGAACCTGATTCCAGCAATGTATCAATTACTGGGCTGCTTGGTGCTGTTTGGATAGAATTCCTATTTTCTCTGCTATAGATATAGCAGTGGTCAGAATGCAGAGCTGTGTATTACCCAACCCACACCCCCGATTGGCAGCTTCCTGTGTACACTGTACACTGTACATGGTCAGCAAGCTGATCAGTGGAAGGTGCGAGGTTGCACAGATTAGCCTGACTGGCCTGTTCATAACACCTAGTCCAGCAATGATAATATCCTGATTGTACTGAAATTACAGCAAGCTGCTGAGTAAGTGACATCCCTCCCTGCCCCTACATTATGCCGCTCTCTGATTAAATAGCAGACACCTGCTGACAGGTTCTCATTAAAGAATGACTGTTCAAACCAAGTACAGGCGCTCGGTGCATCATGGCGGGGCCAATCATTTAACTACACCTCTTCTACTTGTTTTCCATTATCGCTGCCATTCTCTGCCTCTAGGCAGCCAGAGCTGTCAATCAAATAAGGAGGAGAGAGCGGGGGGGGGGGGGGTGAGGATGGTGATCACGGGACAACAAGCTGGTGGGAAGGTGTATATACATTACTGGCCTCGCCGTGAAGCATCGAGACTTAGTTTGAACAGTCATTCCGTGCCGAGTCCCTTTAAGCATGTTGACTAGCTGCTACTTCTGCTAATATGTTACAATAAGAATAAATGTTCTAAATCCTGTAGCTGCTAATCAAAACTATATAATTTATGCTTTATTATAAAATAGTGTATATCATACTACTCCTGTTATTCATCCTTGGTACCTAGATCAGCTGCTTCCTGGTGCCTACAATGTTATATTGAAAGAACAGATATTCATACAGAATCCCTCTTAAAAAAAAAAAACTAAATTAAAAAAGTAAAAAATTGTGGCATCTTGTTCCTCTAGACGCCAAATACGTATGATCCCTGACTATACGTCTCCTACTCATCATACTAGAAGTTGTACAGGTGGCTTTATCGTGTTGATGAGCATTAACCTGAACTTGCAAAAACTACTTTGATGACAATAGCAGTGAGGGTAAGGCCAGACAGGGAAGCCAAGTCTGAGCTCAAAACTGGCAGCAACAAACAACTGCTGCTGGTTTTGTGATTGCTTGTTAAAAGGACGCCATCATCAGAAAATTACCTATTGTCGAAATCATTTTTGAGTCTTTAATTGTCAGATTTAAAAAAAAAAAAATAATTATATATATACAGGGTGGTCCAAAAGTAGGTGGACAGAAAGTGTAATAAGTTTATGAAGGGGGAGATTTAACAAACATGGTGTAAAGTGAAACTGGCTCATTTGCCCTTAGCAACCAGTCAGATTCCACTTTTCATTCCTCACAGACTTTTTGCTAAAGGCAACTGAGCCAGTTTCACAGATCTAGTTTTCAAAGATAGATCTCCCCCAAATCTGTTTTATTTTCAGATAACACATAATGGCAAATAATTTAAATACAGATCAAAGAAAATGGATTTTAACAGAGTATTGGAAATCTCAAAATGCTGAAACCGTTAGAGCAAATTGGGTTGAAACATTTGATACTCAAGCCCCAAAGAGACAAACCTTTTACCGCATTCGTGACAAATTCAATGCCACTGGCTCAATCCTTAATGCTCCAAAAACTGTTCGACCCAAAACAGTCTGTACAGAAGATAACAAACAACTTGTTGCTGAAACATTTGTTCAGAGTCCAAAAGAGTCCACCAGAAGAGTCTCTTTGGAATTGGGAATTTCACGAGCTTCTATCATGCGAATCCTGAAATCTATTGGGTGGAAAGCTTATCGTCCACGTCTAATTCATGGTTTATTGGAGGATGATCCAGACAGGCGGCTGCAATTTAGTGTTTGATAAATCTCCCCCTTCATAACCTTATTACACTTTCTGTCCACCTACTTTTGGACCACCCTGTATATTATATATATATATAGTACAGACCAAAAGTTTGGACACACCTTCTCATTTAAAGATTTTTCTGTATTTTCATGACTTTGAAAATTGTACATTCACACTGAAGGCATCAAAACTATGAATTAACACATGTCGAATTATATACTTAACAAAAAAGTGTGAAACAACGGAAAATATGTCTTATATTCTAGGTTCTTCAAAGTAGCCACCTTTTTTTCCTTTGATGATTGCTTTGCACACTCTTGGCATTTTCTTGATGAGCTTCAAGAGGTAGTCACCAGAAATGGTCTTCCAACAATCTTGAAGGAGTTCCCAGAGATGCTTAGCACTTGTTGGCCCTTTTGCCGTCACTCTGCGGTCCAGCTCACCCCAAACCATCTCGATTGGGTTCAGGTCTGGTGACTGTGGAGGCCAGGTCATCTGGCGTAGCACCCCATCACTCTCCTTCTTTGTCAAATAGCCCTTACACAGCCTGGAGGTGTGTTTGGGGTCATTCTCCTGTTGAAAAATAAATGATGGTCCAGCTAAACGAAACCGGATGGAATAACAATGGAACAATGGAAAGGACACCATTGTAGGCATTTACTACAGGCCACCTGGGCAAGCTGAAGATATGGATGAACTCTTTATGTATCAAATAACCAAGTTCTCCAAAAAATATGACGTAGTGGTCATGGGAGATTTCAACTATCCAGACATTTGTTGGGAATCTCTCTCAAGTAAAACTAACAGGTCAAGCAAATTCTTATCCTCTCTTGCTGACAACTTTATCTTCCAAAAGGTAGGGGAGAAAACAAGGGGATCTGCTACTTTGGATCTAATCCTTATAAACAGGGAGGAAATGGTTGAGGAGGTAAAGGTGGCTGGGACCCTAGGAGGCAGCGATCATGCTATTATAGAATTTTGGATAACTAGAGGAGGAAGACATGTGAAGGCTCAGACTTCAAGGTTAGATTTTAGAAAGGCAGATTTTAAGAGACTCAGAAAGAGAATAGGAGGGATCCAATGGCTGGATGTCCTTAAGGACAAAAATGTCCAGGAAGGATGGGAAATTTTTAAAAATGAGATTCTCAAAGCACAATCGTTAACAATCCCGAAAAGTAGGAAGAATGGGAAGCATTTAAGGAAACCAGGATGGATGAACACAGAACTTAAACACATGCTAAAAAGAAAGAAAGAAATGTTTATTAAATGGAAAGAGGGAGGCATATCTAAAGAAGATTATAATGCAGTCTGCAGATCCTGCAGGGCACGTATCAGATTAGCTAAATCTGACAATGAATTAAGGCTTGCAAGAGATGTCAAAAGCAATAAAAAAGGATTTTGGGGGTATGTCAAAAGTAAAAGAAAAGTCAAAGATGCTATAGGATTTTTACAGGATGAAAATGGAGAAATGGTAAGAGAGGATGTTGAGAAGGCCGAACTTTTTAATTCCTATTTTGCATCTGTTTTCTCTCAGAAAGAAAATGTAACATCAACTGATCTTCACTGTCCTTTTAAAGGAATAGAGGAATCCAAGTTATCTGTAAACAGAAAGATTGTGAGGGAATATTTAGCTAACATAAATGAGTTCAAGTCTCCAGGTCCAGATGAATTACACCCCAGAGTACTGAAGGAGATCGTAGAAGAAATTTTAGAACCACTCTCCATAATCTTTGAAAATTCTTGGAGAACAGGAGAAGTCCCAGAAGACTGGAGAAGAGCAAATGTTGTTCCTATCTTCAAAAAGGGGAAGAAGGTGGACCCAGGGAACTATAGGCCGGTGAGTCTGACTTCTATACCAGGAAAGATCTTTGAACAAATTATTAAACAACATGTATGTAAGTACATGAATAAGAATGAAGTGATTAACCAGAGTCAGCATGGGTTTGTAACTAACAAGTCATGTCAGACTAACTTAATTTCCTTCTATGACAGAATCACTGACTGGGTGGATCAGGGAAATGCTGTAGATATAGTATATCTTGACTTCAGCAAAGCATTTGACAAAGTATCTCACACCATCCTTATTGAAAAAATGACCAAGTATGCAATGGACCAGGCAACTGTTAGGTGGATTCATAACTGGCTTAGTGATCGGACTCAAAGGGTGGTTGTAAATGGCTTCACATCCAGCTGGATGAATGTCTCAAGTGGGGTAGCACAGGGCTCCGTCCTGGGACCTGTATTGTTCAACATCTTTATCAATGATTTAGATGAAGGAATTGAGGGTAAACTGATTAAATTTGCTGATGACACAAAGCTAGGAGGGATAGCTAATACTAGAGAAGAGAGAGAGAGGATTCAAAAAGACCTAAATAAACTGGAGCAGTGGGCAGCAACCAACAGAATGGTTTTTAACAGGGAAAAATGCAAAGTACTACATCTGGGCAATAAAAATGAAAAAAGCATATACAGAATGGGAGGAATAGAGCTAAGCAACAGTACATGTGAAAAAGACTTAGGTATACTAATAGATCATAGACTGAACATGAGTCAACAGTGTGATGCAGCAGCAAAAAAGGCAAATACAATTCTGGGATGTATTAACAGAAGCATACAGTCTAGATCACGTGAAGTCATTATCGGTCTTTACTCCTCTTTGGTCAGACCTCATCTGGAATACTGTGTACAGTTTTGGGCACCACATTTTAAAAAAGACATAGACAAACTGGAGCAAGTTCAGAGAAGAGCGACCAGAATGGTGACTGGTCTGCAAACCATGTCCTATGAGGAACGGTTGCAGGATTTGGGAATGTTTAGCTTGCAAAAAAGAAGACTGAGAGGAGACTTAATAGCTGTCTACAAATATGTCAAGGGCTGTCACATTGTAGAAGGATCATCTTTATTCTCATTTGCACAAAGAAAGACTAGAAGCAATGGGATGAAACTAAATGGGAGGAGACACAGATTAGATATTAGAAAAAACTTTTTGACAGTTAGGGTGATTAATGAGTGGAACAGGCTGCCACGAGAGGTGGTGAGTTCCCCTTCAATGGACGTCTTCAAACAGAGGCTGGACAGACATCTGTCTGAGATGATCTAGTGAATCCTGCTTTGAGCAGGGGGTTGGACCAGATGACCCAGGAGGTCCCTTCCAACTCTACCATTCTATGATTCTATGATTCTATGAACATGCCGCTTCAAGATGCTGTGGTAGCCATGCTGGTTCAAAATGCCTTCAATTTTGAATAAATCCCCAACAGTTTGACCAGCAAAGCACCCCCACACCATCACACCTTCTCCTCCATGCTTCACGGTGGGAACCAGGCATGTAGAGTCCATCCGTTCACCTTTTCTGCGTCGCGCAAAGACACGGTGGTTGGAACCAAAGATCTCAAATTTGGACTCATCAGACCAAAGCACAGATTTCCCCTGGTCTAATGTCCATTCCTTATGTTCTTTAGCCCAAACAAGCCTCTTCTGCTTGTTGCCTGTCCTTAGCAGTGGTTTACTAGCAGCTATTTTACCATGAAGGCCTGCTGCACAAAGTATCCTCTTAACAGTTGTTGAAGAGATGTGTTTGCTTCTAGAACTCTGTGTGGCATTGACCTGGTCTCTAATCTGAGCTGCTGTTAACATGGGATTTCTGAGGCTGGTGACTCGGATAAACTTATCCTCAGAAGCAAAGGTGACTCTTGGTCTTCCTTTCCTGGGGCGGTCCTCATGTGAGCCAGTTTCTTTGTAGCGCTTGGTGGTTTTTGCAACTGCACTTGGGGACACTTTCAAAGTTTTCCCAATTTTTCGGACTGACTGACCTTCATTTCTTAAAGCAATGATGGCCACTCGTTTTTCTTTACTTAGCTGCTTTTTTCTTGCAATAATACAAATTCTAACACTCTATTCAGTAGGACTATCAGCTGTGTATCCACCTGACTTCTGCACAACACAACTGATGGTCCCAACCCCATTTATAAGGCAAGAAATCCCACTTATTAAACCTGACAGGGCACACCTGTGAAGTGAAAACCATTTCCGGTGACTACCTCTTGAAGCTCATCAAGAGAATGCCAAGAGTGTGCAAAGCAGTCATCAAAGCAAAAGGTGGCTACTTTGAAGAACCTAGAATATAAGACATATTTTCAGTTGTTTCACACTTTTTTGTTAAGTATATAATTCCACATGTGTTAATTCATAGTTTTGATGCCTTCAGTGTGAACGTACTCATGAAAATACAGAAAAATCTTTAAATGAGAAGGTGTGTCCAAACTTTTGGTCTGTACTGTATATATATATATATATATATATATATATATATATATATATACATATACACATTATGCATCACCATATGAATTGGAGATGGAACTTTAGCAATTTCCACACTTTTTTTTTTTTAGACTTCCTATTGTTTCAGGGAACACCATGTGTACATTAGCCCACTGGCAGAGACAGAAGAGTGCAAGAACAATATATGGGCCCTTTGCAGCCTAATAGCTCCACAACTGTACCTGTTTTGAAAATTGGCCCCTTACTTCTTGGGCAGAAATTATATGTCCACCCCTGCTTAGCCACAATGGTCCAATCCCAAACCTATCCTTTGGTTTGCAGTGTCTAATGAACATATTCAAACCTAATTATGAAGGGAGGAGGAGCAGGTCAGCTGTGACATCACCTGTTATGATTAGTTGATCCTGTGTTATCAGCTGTGTATAAAGGTGTTATCTGGCATTGTAATCCTGCCTCTGATGATAAAGAGTCTTGCTGTAAACTCATCCTGCAAGAACAGGAATTATGAGTCTAGAAAGGCCCCAGTGTGAAAATTGAAAGATTTGTAATTAACCCCCCCCAACCACCATATTGGCACTCTTCATACATACAACAAAAAAAACAGATTTAAACAATAGGCAATTCTCTGATGATTATGGAAGCAGTCCGCTAATTTATGTATGTCTGTGCATTGAATCACCCATCAAGAAGCAGCAGAAAAGGTTCCCAGAATTCCAAGGGACCAGATCCAAATCCAGCATGTTAAAAATAGGAATTATTCCTACCGTTAATTACGTTTCCATTAGTCCATCATAACGGCACGACAGGAGTTAAGTTCTCTGTTCCTCCAGGGACAGGAAACACATGAGAGGTTAAAAGCCCCCCCCCCCCCCATCACACCCCCATCACACCCTCAGTGTTAGTACTAATCACCAAACCAGGATGGATGCAACTCTATTTTATTATATACATATAGCAATGTTACATTCACATTTGTGTCAAGAGCAGGGGCGGGAAATATGGTGCCGTTATGATGGACTTCTGGAAACGTAATTAACGGTAGGAATAATCCCTATTTTACCAGTATGTCCATCATAACGGCACGACAGGAGACATACCAAAATCAAAATTGGAACGTTTAGGGCAGGACTACTGCCTGAAGGACTTTACGGCCATAGGCTAATTGTTGACTGAACAATATATCTAACTTATAATGTTTACTAAATGTGGATATATTAGACCAGGTTGCTGCCTGGCAGATTTGGCCTACTGATGCTCCCGCTTTCTCTGCCCAAGAAGCGGAGATTGCTCGAGTGGAATGAGCTTTAAGGGAAATTGGTGGATCCTTCCCCTCTGATTCATATGCGAGGGCGATAGTCCTTGTTAACCACCTTGCTAGAGTCGGCTTAGAAGCTTTCTTGCCTTTATTCACACCCGAGAATTGCAGAAATAGGCTTGAGTCTCTCCTCCAGGGGGCTGTGACTTCTATATACCGAATAACTGCCTTCCTGACATCCAAGGTATGGAAGGATTTTTCCTTTTCATTTTTGGGAGACTGGCAGAAAGATGGCAGTATTATTTCTTGATTCAGGTTAGTACTGGACACCACCTTAGGATGAAAGGAGGGATCCAGTTTAAGAACCAATCTGTCCTCCAGGATCTTAAGGTATGGGTCTAGAACTGAGAGAGCCTGGATCTCACCTACCCCCTTCGCTGTAGTAACTACCACAAGAAAGGCTGATTTCATAGAGAGTAGGTCTACTGATGTTTCTTCCAGGGGTTCAAAGGGAGACTTACATAAAGCTCTCAACACAAGGTTCAGATCCCACGGCGGTACCAGACTCCTTATCGTAGGTCTTAAAAGAGAAGTTGCTTTTATGAACCTTGATATCCATGGGTGGTCTATCAAGGAGTAGTCCAAGAAAGTACTTAGGGCCGAGATATGAACCTTTAACGTATTTGGTCTCAAAACCCTGTTGGAGGAAATCCAGTATCTTTGGAATATTGGGGCAAGAAGAATTTCCCACAGACTCACCTGCAAAGCTACAGAACTGTCTCCAGATTCTAGAATAGATGGCTGACGTTACTGGTTTCCTACAGGATTGGAGAGTTGTAATCACTCGATGAGAAAGGCCCTTAGAGGCTAGGATCCGCCTCTCAGGTTCCATGCTGTCAGCTGGAGGAATTGGATGTTCGGATGTAATAAGGGACCCTGCGATAGAAGATCTTTCCTGGCTGGGAGTCTGAATGGGAGATCCACCGACATCCGGTGTAGCAGAGGAAACCAGCTCTTTTTGGGCCAGTAAGGCGCTATCAGGATAAGAGCTCCCCTCACCTGTTGGATTTTCCTTAGTACTCTTGAGATGAGAGGGACTGGAGGAAAGGCGTACACCAGTTTGGTTCCCCATGATTGAGAAAGGGCATCTATTCCTTCTGGGCTGTCAGCTGGGTCCAAAGAGAAAAAGCGCTGCAGCTTCCTGCTTTTTTCTGGTCGCAAACAGGTCTATGGACGGTGTGCCCCATCGTTGAATGATTTGATGAAAAACATCTGGATTTAGTTCCCAATCTGAGGGACCAACTCTTGCTCTGCTGAGAAAATCTGCTACCACGTTTTCGGACCCCCTTAGATGAATAGCCGATATTGAAAGAATATTTCTCTCCGCCCAGTGGAAAATTCTTGCCGCCAAGGATTGTAACCATTTTCCTCTTGGACCTCCTTGTCGACGAATAAAAGAGATGGTGGTGCCGTTGTCTGAGAAAATTTTTACGTGATTTCCTCTGAGCAAATGTTGACATCTTTGAAGAGTTTCCCAGACTGCCATTAGCTCCCTGAAATTTGACGACCTGTGTCGTATCTCTTTGGGCCATATCCCTTGTAGATATCTGTTTCTTATGCTTGCTCCCCAGCCCTTTTGGCTGGCATCCATATGGATTTGGATTGAAGGAAGAAGGATCCAGTCTACTGAATTTTCTAAGTTCGAAGGGTCTGTCCACCAAAAAAAGGAGATTTTTGTGTACTCACCGTAAAATCTCTTTCTCTTAGCCTCTAATTGGGGGACACAGGACCTTGGGTTATGCTGCTGTCCACTAGGAGGCGACACTATGCTTATCTGAAAAAAAAGATAAAGCGTGGCTCCTCCCCTGCAGTATACACCCCCGGGCGGCATTAGCCTGCTCCAGTTTTGTGCAAAAGCAGTAGGAGAAATGTAACAAATATAACATAACCATGCCTATAAAAAAAGGCAACTATGTTGGAACTCATAGGAAAACCAATATGGGAATTCAACTTAAACGGCCCTGAAGGGCAACAGGGTGAGTGCTGTGTCCCCCAATTAGAGGCTAAGAGAAAGAGATTTTACGGTGAGTACACAAAAATCTCCTTTACTCTGTCACCTCATTGGGGGACACAGGACCTTGGGACGTCCTAAAGCAGTCCCTGGGTGGGAAGCAATGGACGAATCTTATGTAGACGGTTCCCTAGGATTGGGATACCGCCGCCTGTAAGACACATCTGCCCAGGCTCGCATCTGCTGAGGACTGGGTATGAATGCTGTAGTGCTTAGTAAACGTGTGTAGGTTGGTCCAGGTGGCTGCCTTACATACTTGTTGTGCCGAGGCCTGGTGGCGAATGGCCCAGGAGGCCCCCACCGCACGTGTAGAATGTGCCTTAATACCTGCTGGTAGAGGAGAATTTTTGAGGCGGTAAGCCTCTTATATGGTGGATTTAATCCACCTGGCAAGGGTGGCCTTAGAGGCTGGCAGACCCTTGCGACCACCTTCCGGAAGGAGGAAAAGAGAATCAGATTTTCTGAAGGGCGCAGTCCTAGACACATAGATACGCAGTGCCCTGACAAGGTCAAGCATATGCAAAGCCTTTTCCACTCTATGAACCGGAGTCGGACAGAGGGACGGTAAGGAAATCTCTTCATTGAGATGGAAGTTTGACACTACCTTCGGGAGAAAGGATGGAATCGTATGGAGAACTACCTTATCTTGGAAAAAATTCAGGAATGGCTGTCTACAGGAGAGTGCCGTGAGTTCAGACACTCTACGTAGTGAGGTGATTGCCACGAGGAAAACTACCTTCTGGGATAGAAGACGGAGTGGAACCTCCTTAAGGGGTTCAAAGGGTGCTTCCTGTAGTACTGTGAGCACCAGGTTAAGGTCCCACGTTTCTAGTGGTCGTTTATAGGGGGGAACCAATCATGAAACCCCCTGGAGAAAAGTTCTGACTTGCGGTCTGTGAGCAATGGTTTTTTGGAAAAGTATAGACAGAGCTGATACCTGGCTTTTAAGGGAGGCCAGAGATAGTCTGGCTTCCAGGCCCGATTGAAGAAAACCGAGTACCCTAGGTAAGGAGTAGGGTAGTGGGGCTTGTTTACAAGAATCACACCAGGTAAAGAAGGCTTTCCAGGTACGGTAGTAGATCTTGGCAGAAGTTGGTTTTCGTGTTCTGATCATGGTTGCAATGACATCTGGCGGAAGACCTGCCTGTGTTAGCACCCAGGTTTCAATGGCCACGCCGTCAAACTGAGGGCCTCTAAGTTCTGGTGGTAGAACGGGCCTTGTGACAGAAGATCCGGGCGGTCGGGAAGACGCCAGGGAACGTTTGCAATGAGTCGTACGATATCGGCGTACCATGTACGCCTGGGCCAGTCCGGAGCGACCAGGATGGTTGGGACTCCCTCCTGTTTGATCTTTCTCACCACTCTGGGAATCAGGGGGAGAGGCGGAAAAATATATAGGAGCTGGAACTGGGTCCAATCCTGAACCAGGGCATCTGCCGCCAGCGCTCGCGGATCGCGTGACTTGGCTATGAAGTTGGAGACTTTGGCATTGAGGTGAGACGCCATTAGGTTCATGTCTGGAGTGCCCCAACGATGGCAGATCTGTTGAAAGACTTCGGGATGGAGAGCCCATTCTCCCGAGTCTATTCCTTGCCGGCTGAGGAAGTCTGCTTCCCAGTTGTCTACACCCGGAATGTGGACTGCGGAGATAATAGAGTCCACTTTCTCTGCCCAGTGGAGAATGTGTGTCACTTCTCGCATCGCTCGGGCACTGCGAGTCCCCCCTTGGTGATTGACATATGCTACGGCCGTGGCATTGTCCGACTGGACTCTGATGTGGTAGGCTGCCAGTAAGTGCTGGAATGCTCTCAATGCCAGGAGAATGTCACGAATTTCCAGGATGTTGATGGGCAAGGTTGCTTCCGCTGGAGACCACTTGCCTTGTGCCCTGTGGTGGAGATGTACTGCACCCCAACCCGTCAGGCTTGCGTCGGTGGTCAGGATCTTCCATTGACCTGGGAGAAAGGACTTTCCTTTTGTCAGAGAGGACCGGTTGAGCCACCAGTGAAGGGACTTCCTGGCTGACAACGTCAGTTGGAATTTCCTGTCGAAGGAAGAAGGGTTCCTGTCCCATGACCTGAGAATGTCTAGTTGGAGAGGTCTGAGGTGAAGCTGAGCAAATGGAATCGCTTCTCTTGCCGCCACCATCCTGCCAAGAACTCTCATTGCAAATCGGAGAGATAGGGAGGATCTGTTGAGAAGGGTGCGGACTCCTGAGCGCAGAGGTCGTGCCTTGTCTCTGGGAAGAAGTATCAGACCCTTGGAGGTATTGAATAGCATTCCCAGAAATGTCAAGGCCTGGGTTGGGGTTGGTGACGACTTTTGTAAGTTGACTAACCAACCTAGGCGACTCAGGGTGTCGATCGTGATTGAGACACTGATCTCGCAGTCCTTGAAGGTGGGAGCCTTGACGAGGAGATCGTCTAGGTATGGAATTACCACTATGCCTCTGGAGTGTAGGACGTGCATGGTGGTTGCCATGACTTTGCTAAACACTCTGGGAGCTGTGGCGAGTCCGAATGGGAGAGCCACGAACTGGTAGTGGTCCTGATTGATTGTGAACCTGAGAAATCTCTGATGAGCAGGCGCAATCGGTATGTGCAAGTATGCATCTTGTATATCTATGGAGGCGAGGTATTCTCCTTCTTCCATGAATGCTATGATGGAGTGGAGAGATTCCATTCGAAAGTGAAGTACTCTTACATACTTGTTGAGATGTTTGAGATCTAGTACGGGCCTTGCTCCGCCTCCTTTCTTGGGGACTACAAATAGATTGGAGTAGAACCCCTGAAAGCGCTCGGCTGTTGGGACAGGAATTATGACTCGTGCTTGAAGGAGCGAGGAGACAGCCAGGTGAAAAGCTCGCGCCTTTTCTGGCGGCTTTGGGGGAACAGATACAAGGAATCTGTTTGGTGGGATGGAGGTGAACTCTATTTTGTATCCTGAAGATATTAGCTCCCTGACCCACCTGTCTTTTGTAATAGGAAGCCAGGCTTGGTGAAAGAATGAAGGTCGGCTGCCTACGGGTGGAGTTGGTGAGTCAAGATGAGGAGAAATTCTTTGATTTTCCTCTGTGAGACTTTGATTGGCCTGTCTTTGGTTGCCAGGGCTTGTCCGACTTTTGGGTCGATCTTGAGTCTTCCTTGCGTGAGAAGCGCCTGTTAGTTTGTGCTGGCCGAGAGACGGACCAGCCTGAAGAGTTCCGAAAGGACCGGAATCTCGTTTGGTTACGTTTATTAAAGTTGAATTTGGGCTTTAGTTGGGGGAGAGAGGTACTCTTGCCCCCGGTGGCGTTGGATATCATTGTGTCCAACTTTTCGCCAAACAGTCGACCTTTGAAATATGGAAGCTGTGTGAGAGACTTCTTTGAGGTTGCGTCTGCCTTCCATTCACGTAACCAGAGAATACGTCGAATAGTGACAGCATGTGATAATGCTACCGCTGGGCATCTTGCGGAATCAAGTGCCGCATGAATTAAGTAATCCGCCACAACTGCTATTTGAACTGCTTGTTGAGACAGTTCAGGGGCAGAGGGTTGAAGACTAGTTTGTAAATTTCTAGCCCAAGCTATTATGGCTTTAAATGCCCAAACAGAAGCAAACTTGGGAGCTAGGGAGGCTCCTATGATTTCGTAAGTTGAACGTGTCAAACTTTCTACCTGCTGGTCTGCTGCATCTCTGAGGGTTGAGCTATCTGGCAGTGAAAGAAGTGTCTGTGCTGCCAGCCTGGATTCTGGTGGGTCCACTGCTGGAGGATCTGTCCACTCTTTGAAGGTTTCCTGAGAAAAAGGGTATCTGGTTTCCACAAGCTTGCGAGTGGCAAGTTTTTTGTTAGGCTGTAAAAATTGCTTTGCAAGAATAGATTTGAATTCTGAGTGATCTAAGAAGAACTTAGCCGGTTTTGGTGGTCCTTCAAATGAAATTTTATCTTGAGGTACATCTGGGGTCGGATCAGAAATGTTCAGTACCCGATGTATGGAGGAGATTATGTCCTCAACTAGTGCTGCATTGCGGAGAGCACCGGACCCCCCCGATTGTGAAGCCAGGATGGCGGTGGGGAACTGATGAAAAGGGGGGCTCTGAAGAGGGTCCCCTTTGGGCGCTGTAGGATAAGGCTGCCGCAGGTGCAGAGCCTGTGAGGGCCTGCACCTCCTATGCCATGGCTTTCTGCACCTTCCCCGGCTTGTACAGGAGTCCTCAGTGGAAACTGTGGCTCCTGTATGTGCTGCTGGTCGTCGGCTGCTGTGTGCTGTCGGAAGAGGTTGCAGCTGCTGCCATCCGATCTCTACCTGACGGTGTCTCAACCTAATACCCTCCAGGGGGGGATTAGGGAGGGTGCCGCTGTCACCTTCAGGGGGCTTTATCCTCTCCTCAACTTCGGACCAAGACGTAAAAAATTGGGGAAGGAGGGGGGTTCTCAACTTCGGACCTGACCCAAGGGCCGGCGAAGGAGCAGCATGGTGGCAGCGCCATCTCGACTTCAACCGTGCACCGCAGACGGGGGCAAAGGAAGGAGCCATGCCAGGGGTCTCTTAAGACAGGCCCTCTTTTCTTCATCTGTAATCCCGTGGTGGAGCGAGGGACGAGTGAAGGTCTAAAGGTGTGCCTCCTGCTGACACTAAGCAAAAACTGGAGCAGGCTAATGCAGCCCGGGGGTGTATACTGCAGAGGAGGAGGAGCCACGCTTTATCTTTTTTTCAGATAAGCATAGTGTCGCCTCCTAGTGGACAGCAACATAACCCAAGGTCCTGTGTCCCCCAATGAGGCGACAGAGTAAGGGAGTTTTTTAGCTCCCTTGACAGTCTAATTTTTTTGTCTAATCCCGACGGTCGTCTGTTCCAAACTGACAGGATCGATTTCTGCAACGGTCTTAAATGGGCCTGTGCCCATTTCACGCTGAGAATGCATGAAGTCATTAATCCTAAGATCTGCATGGCGTATCTGATTGAGGTGGTCTTTCGCTTCTCGAAGTTGTAAATCTCCGGTTTTATTTTTTTCCCGTTTCTCCTGAGGCAAGGAGGACTTCTGAAGACTGGAATCTAAAAGTACCCCTAAAAATACCTTTGTGGTATTTGGTTGGAGGCTTGACTTTTCCCAATTGATGTTCCAACCCAAATATTCCAGGGTTTTGATCGTGTGATCTTGTTGACTGAGAAGAAGACTCTGACTCGGCCACCAACAGTATATAGTCCAAATAAGGGATGATTACAATCCCCTGTGTTCTTAAGAAGGCCGATACTTCTGTCATAACCTTTGTAAATACTCGGGGGGCCGAGGACAGACCGAAGGGTAGGCAAGTGAATTGAAAGTGGTGTACTGTGTCCTCTTGCTCTAGAGCGAACCTTAGGTATTGCTGGTGACTTATCAATGGAATGCTGGTTTTAATAGTCTCCATTTTGAACCTTTTGTATTCCACCTACTGGTTTAGGGGCTTGAGGTTTATAACCGTATGGTGTTTGCCTGGGGGTTTTAACACTGAGAAGAGGGAGGAATAATGGCCTAAACCCTGCTCTGAAGGGGGAACCTGTTTTACCACGTGTAGGGATTGAAGGACTAATATATCCTGCCATAAACTTCTGAGATCTACGGGGGAGCGAGGATGAGTGATTTGGAAACGACAAGGGGGAGTATGGGAAAAGTCTATTTTGTAACCTTCCCCTAAGGAACGCAGGATCCATTTCTTTTTTGTAATGGACGCCCACTTGTCCCGAAAGAAACGAAGCCTGCCCCCCACTCCAATGGCGTCATGGTCTAGCTGGGGCCCCAGAGGAGACCTGATCTGCTCTGTCCTTTCCTCCCTTCCTCGAAGACCATCTCCCTGTCTTACCTTTACCACAGTAATCACGTTTAGGGAAGCGCCGGGTTCCTCGCAAGGGCCGGTATCTCTTAACCCTATCCTCGGGAAATCCTTTTTTCTTGTCGGACGCTCTCTCTAGGATCTCGTCCAACACTGGACCAAACACCCGGGTACCCGAAAAAGGAATTGAGCACAGCTTATTTTTTGAGTGGCTATCACCCGACCATGTTTTTAGCCATATTGCCAGTCTAGCGGTATTAGATAGTACACTACATCTAGCCGTGAATCTGACCGATTCGGCCGAGGCATCAGCCATGAATTGCGTCGCCAGCTTTAACATAGGAAGAGAGTCTGATAGCATTTCTACAGGGGAGTCAGACCTAATTTGATCTGACAGCTCGTCCAACCAAAGGCACATGGATCTTGCCACTGACGTGGCAGCGATATTAGATTTAATTATGGCTGCTGAGGCTTCCCAACTCCTCTTGAGCATGCTCTCCGCCTTCCTATCCATTGCGTCTTTGAGGCAAGACGAATCTTCAAAGGGGATGGACGTTCTCTTAGCCACTTTCTCTATTGGGACATCTACCTTAGGGATTTCCTCCCAAAGTTTGATGTCCTCCGGATTGAAAGGAAGACGGGATTTAAAGTCTCTTGGCACAATGAGTCTTTTCTCCACTTCTTTCCATTCCTCCATAATCATTGCTTTCAAATGCTCATTTACTGGGAACACTATTTCTCTGAGTCCTCAGACCTGCAAACATTTCATCTTGTCTGGAGTGGGAGACTTGAATGTCCTCCAAGTTCATAGTATGCCTAACGGATTTCAATAGCTCATGCGTATGTTCTGCAGAGAATATATATTTTTATCTCTCTTGTGAGGGTAACAGAGAAGCGATCCTCATCCTCTTCCAGACTGTGCTCTGATGCAGTCTAAATATTCCTCAGACAACTATTCCATCTCCCACCTGGGTCTTTTCTGGCAAGGAGAGGGTTGAACTATTTGGGGTGACGGCTGTGTATGGGAAGGTATAAGGCTCGAGACTGTGTTCTGGACCTCCTCACAGATCAGAGAGCTCATATCCATCAAAAAGGAAGCTTTTTCTTCCTTTAAAACCTCAGCTATACATTCTTTACACAGCAGCTTTTTAGATGAGTCCTGAAGCTTAGTGTTACAGGATATACATCATCTTGATTTTTTTGGAGGACGATCTGGACCTCTGGGCTCCCCTATCCTAATCCAGAAAAAAGGACACAGGAGATTTGCTAATAAAAGACCTGTCCTGGATTATAGGGTTCAATTATCCAGGCAAGGGCCTAAGACTGTACTCACACTGCCCAGGGACTCTGAAGGGGCTTCTGACCGTGTAGGATTGGATTCCATAGTGTCAGTGTGTGTGCACCTGAGGTGTACCCTTTCATAGGGTCTTACCTGATCCAGGTGAGTAGGCCACGCCCCCAACAACAACCGCTGCTTCTGCAGTGATGCGTCCTAAAATCCTGTCGTCATTCAGAACGTGCCCTGAAGGCTCACCACCGCCTCCAGGCACCTGTGCGGCCTTGCCGCCAGAAGTCTTGCCTCCCGGCGTCATCGCTCCGGAAGGACAGGCCCACGGGGCGTGCGTTCCACCCTGGAACGCACACCGACCCAAAGCGGATGTCCGCTTACCTTACTCCGCCCCAAGTATACAGCGCTCCTCCCTGGAGCGCACGCAGCTTCCGGTCCTCCAAGACAACGCCGGTGGGCAGCGCAACGCTCAGAGTCCCCTGTCCGGGGTATACAGCGGCATGATGGCGGTTTCTGGCTGAGGGACCCCCGATCAGTGGGGTATCAGCATGAAGCCTCTGGACCGGAGGAAGGGGAGAGTTCAGACCCTCCCGATCCTCCAGGCTCTCAGGTATCATTAAACTTCAGAGAGCACCTCCCCTAGTGTCCTGTCCTGCTAGAGACAGGATAAACACGGAGGGTGTGATTTGGGGGGGCCTTTAACTTCTCATGTGTTTCCTGTCCCTAGAGGAACAGAGGACTTAACTCCTGTCGTGTCGTTATGATGGACGTACTGGTAAACTTATGTTTTTAGATGGACTACAATAAAGACATCAAGTCAAGCCATTCAATGTATGTATCTGACAGGTACAACAAGTCCCAGGAAGGCATCAGATAAGGATGACACATTTTGAACCTATGCGGTTCTTACTCATAACCCAAGTATGAATCAAATCGCTCAAGCTTTAAAGCCCCTGAATAAAACCCTACCACCATCACATGACAGCCATTAATGTGAGCGTAATCATAATGGGAGATAATATGTATGTATACCATCAATAGTACAATATTGGATCTGTTCCATGATTTAGACCTTGTGTTAAAGAAGCATTCAGATCACAAAAACTCATGCACCAATAGCGCCCTATACAAGACGTATTTGTGTGCAATCCTAATACTAAGCAACCCCCCCCACCCCCATGAACTGGCAGGTTGTGAGTGGCTGTCTCCACCTCTATTTGGGGGTGGGGGCTTGCTGCACCCTATTGGTGCATGAAGTTTTGAGATCTGTACTCTTCTTTTGCACAAGGTCTAAACTAGTGTTTCCCAAACCCCATCCTCACAGCCCCCCACAGGTCATGTTTTCAGGATTTCCATAGTATTGCACAGGTGAGAGAATTCCTGATGCCTTGATACTTCAATCACCTGTGTAATACTAAGGAGATCCTGAAAACATGACCTGTGGGGGGCCGTGAGGCTAGGGTTTGGGAAACACTGGTCTAAACCATAGAACAGATCCAATATTGTACTATTGATGGTACAGAATACATATGTATTATCTCGCATATTAGGATTACGCTCACATTACTCCATTTGTCATGTGATGGGGGTAGGGTTTCATTCAGGGGCTTTACAGTTTGTGCCATTTGATCCAAACCTAAGTTATGGCTAAGAAGCAAATATGTTCAAAATGCGACAATGTTATCTGATGCCTTCCTGGGACTTGTTGTACCTGTCAGATTTATGCATTGAATGGCTTGACTTGTATATGTTTTAATATGGACCACAATAAAGAAAAGTTTTAAAAGTGCTGGATTTTGGATCTGGTCCCTTGAAATTCTGTGAATCTGTTCTGCTGCTATTTTCTGATTGTTTAAAGGGAAGCCATTACATGATTTTCCAGGGGGAAAAATGGTGAGGAACAGTCTCAACAGCAAAACGGCTTGGTCATTACAATTGGATACACGGCTTTACAGGTGAAACAGCCATTCACTCATAAAACTCAAGTGCCTGTTTAATGAGCAGTTTGAAGACTGCAGCAGCCATTGGCTGCTTTCGTTTCTTGCTGTGACCAGGTCAAATGATCTGGCCTTTCCCTAGGAGACTGGATGGACAAGATCTGCTCTCAATGTATTAAAATTATTGGCACTATTAACCTGCCTGGAGCCTGCACTTACCCAAATGTTGCAGGGTGAAAAGTAACTTGATTCCCCATGTCGGGTTTCAGTCTCGGGGGTGGCGCCAGCGTGAGATCAGTCACTGCTATGAGTATAGAGAGTGGCGGCTATAACCATGCCTCCGACACTGACAGCTGGCCCCAATGCAAAGCCAGTGTCAATCAAGGCTGGGGAAGCAGTTACAGACGCCACTCTATACTCAGAGCAGTGACTGAACTCGCACTGGCGCCACCCAGTGACAGAAACCCACACGCTGCCGGGGGAAATAAAGTTAATTTTTTTCTCCTCAGCATTCGGGTAAGTGCAGCTGCTGGGCAGGATAGTAACGCTATTAACTGCAGATTAACGGTTTTTTTCTGGTGACAGGTTCCCTTTACAGGGAGACTGTCAGCACAGAATGACTTCACATGTACAGGCACTCGGTGCACCCTTGGAATGGCCAAAAATTGAAGTGCACCTTCCCATCTACCTCCACCCTTCTCTGGCTCTATAAAAGGTAGAGCTGACAGAGTAAGGGGGGGAGGTAGTTAGATAGGAAGGTGCACTTAAAAGATTGGCCATGCCATGATGCACTTGAGTGCCTGTATTTTGTACAGTCAATCTGTGCTGACAGTTCCTTTAAAAGGACTGACAGCACAGAATGACCGTTCAAACCAAGTCCTGCCGCTCAGTGCTTCATAGTGTGGTCAATTATTTAAATACCCTTCCCCTCTATTTAATTGACAGCTCTTACTTCATAGAGCCAGCGAAATGTGGAGATATAGGGAAGACAAGCAGATGGGAAGTTGTATATAAATGATTGGGCCCTCAGTGATGCACCCAGCGCCTATACTTTGTTTGAACAGTCACTCTATGCTGACAGAGTCACTTTAAAAAGTTTTCCAAAAGTGTTCACTTGTCCACGTTATAGGTGATAATTGTTAGATCAATGTGGCTCCAAATCCTTGATGCCCCATCAAAACTTTTCCCCATCCTGGTCACAGCCAGGAGTTAAGGAGCTCAATCCTAGCAGAAGTCTTGTGATCGGTAGAGGTCCCAGCAGTGGGAACCACATCGATCTGACTGGTATCACCTACTCTCAACTATAGCCTGTATGGCTCATTATGTAAAAATTCATACAGGCTCTGTGCCATTGTGCATGAGGCATTGCACTCATTTCTACCTCAAAATACCATGGTGTAAGGGTTAAGCCTTCTATAATTTTATACTTCCATGACAAGCAATAAATCCATGAGCAGTTTGAGTTTGCCATCACTGCTAGTAAAGACACAGCTCTTGCTGTTCTTGTCTTATGAAAGCCCTTAAACCCACATTAGTGGTATGCTGAGGCAGTTCATAGCTTTGCAGGATAACATTTTTATGCATCATACATGTAGAGCAAAACAAAAAATATATTTTTCATGGCTATATTATAAAACATTTTAGCATTTATTCCGGTTTTTGTTTTTATACATGGTTGTGCATGTTGCATATATGGATAAATCATCAGCCGTATCACATTTTGAACCATGTAAAGAAAGAAAATGACAGTAGAAGTCACATACATTGCATTCTGTTCTTCAATCTGTGAGGTAGCAACAATGGTATCCATCATTATAAATCGCCATGTTCTTCTATAATTCTGGATAACATGTATACAAGGACCCGCTTTATTTAAAATAAAAATACAATATAAAATATATTTAGTGCTTCACATAGTAGCTAAACAATGGTGAAGCAGTTAAATACTGTCACAATAGAACTAAAAATACCACTCTGTCATAAAGATTGCGTCTTTCTAAAAAAAAAAAAAAAAAAAAGAAGGTCATGCTTTTCCCTTTTAAGTAACAATAAAAACCCCTAAAAAAATATCCTGAGACAATAAATCAGCCATAAAGGGTTAAGGTGTCCATCTAGTTTGTAACTTATTCCATGAATCTGTCAGGAGTTCTGTAGTTTGATGATGCCAAATTCCGTTAAGAGTGCGATAACCAGAAAGAACACGTAGAGGAAGATTAGTGCGATCCCATAGCCTCGCTGTAGGTGAAAGCACTGTATAGGCACGGCTATTAGGGAGAAAACCAGACTCACTCCAAGACCTCCGGCCAGGATCCACACCAACAGCCCTTGTGCTTCAAGCTACAGAAGAAACAAAATATTAGGCAGAAGAATAACAAACTCCTTCCTGCGTCCAATCACAACATTCATCAGCACAGTATAGAGGGTAGAACATTACCCATTAACTACTGTATACGCCACCCAATAAAAGCAATGTAAACCACAGGTTAACAACGTGACACGGAGATACTACTTCTCAGATACTTGTAACTACACCAGAATCTGGTCTGACCTGTAACACTGTCGTGGATGGACCCATCTGTATAAGACAACCAAGACCAACTCCGATCAGCACATCTAACATTAGGTCAGGATAAATTACTGGGTTTGAAGGAAATGACTGCCAGACTAAAGTCTTTAAGCCCTTCCACTGATGGCAAGTAAAAATTAAAACGACAGTTAAACTTAATTTCATAAATCAATAGTACACATGAAAATTAGCAACTTTGTAATAAATCTTATCAGAGAAATCTGTTGCTTTGCCCTTCAGGAATGCTCATTGATTCTCAAGTCATGGTTAAAACCTGTATGACAAAGGAGGAGGAGGAGCTCGACCTCTAGAATCACTCAGGTCAACACCAGTTCAGTGATTTAAAGATCTGTCTTTACTAAATACAGATTTTACCCAGGAATGAGAATGAATGATCAATCCAGGATGAGAAAGAAGCAGATTTCTCTGATAAGATATGACAAAATTTTCTTATTTTCATGCATATTATTGATTTATGAAGAGAAAATGTACACAATGGTTACTCTTTAAAAAACACTGCCATATTACTTCAATATAGTGGCTTCAGCCACCTTTTCTACTTCTGCATGCCTTCAAACTTATATTTATTTCTGAGTAGTCTCGAAAGCTTGCAATTTGTTACCTTTTAATGGCTAACTGAAAAGATGGTATCAACTACTGAGGACTCTCAAATCTAAAAACTTATATTTAGGTATTCATACAGAATCCAAAAGAAAATCTAAAAATATAAAATATATGCGGCACATTCAGACAGAGTAGGAGCCATACACATGGCTCTGCCATGTACAGTGGGGAAAAAAAGTATTTAGTCAGCCACCAATTGTGCAAGTTCTCCCACTTAAAAAAAGATGAGAGAGGCCTGTAATTGACATCATAGGTAGACCTCAACTATGAGAGACAAAATGAGAAAACAAATCCTGAAAATCACATTGTCTGATTTGGAAAGAAAGTTTTTTTCAAATTTTGGTGGAAAATAAGTATTTTGTCAATTACAAAAGTTCATCTCAATACTTTGTTATATATCCTTTGTTGGCAATGATAGAGGTCAAACGTTTTCTGTAATTCTTCACAAGGTTGGCACACACTGTTTGCTGGTATGTTGGTCCATTCCTCCATGCAGTTCTCCTCTAGAGCAGTGATGTTTTGGGGCTGTCGCTGGGCAACACGGACTTTCAACTCCCTCCAAAGGTTTTCTATAGGGTTTAGATCTGGAGACTGGCTAGGCCACTAAAGGACCTTGAAATGCTTTTTATGAAGCCACCCCTTCGTTGCCCTGGCAGTGTGCTTGGGATCATTGTCATGCTGAAAGACCCAGCCACGTTTCATCTTCAATGCCCTTGCTGATGGAAGGAGGTTTGCACTCAAAATCTCACAATACATGGCCCCATTCATTCTTTCATGTACATGGATCATAGAGATATTTTATATATCTCAGGAGAAATCAACTCCTTAGTCTTCAAAAATATTAAAATTTGCGAGTCCTCAGGGGTTGATACCTTTTTCTCACTGGATCCATTAAAAATTGATAATGGAAGCAGCATTAACGGATCCATTGCCATTGTCTCCAATGTTTAAAAAAATATGGATCCGGCAGAGATCAGTTAGTGAATAACAAACTAAAAAGTTGTGTCAGCACAACTTATTTCCTATTGGATCTGTTCCAACAGATCATTACTGGACATGTGAACACAGCCTTACCTGTGAATTGAGAATTTTGAAAATGATCAGTCCTGTCAGAGAAAGAAGATTTCTCTGAAGATAAATTACAACTTTTTTTTTTTTTTATTTCCATGTTTTATTGATTTCTGATGTTAATAAGGTCTGTTAAAGCAAACCTGTCCTCAAGAAAATGCAATGCGATCTGCGGGTACCATATTATATAGAGAAGGAGGTGAGCAGAATGATGTGATTTTGGGAGAAAAGATTCAGCATAACCTGTGATTTATTCATTTATACTCCTTCAGGGATTTCTGGTCCAGTGGGCGGTCCCATCAGTGACTGACAGTTATTTCTGTATGCACACTTCTATAAAGATAGCTGTCAGTTATTGATAGCGCCGCCCCCTGGACATTTTTTTGTCAGAAAGAGCAGAGTATTAAATGATGAAAATATAGGGTATACATAGTCTTTTCTCACAAGACTATACATCAATCTCCTCAGCTCCCCCTGATTTATAACATGCTGCCTGCAGATTATACTGCATTTAACTCCAAGTTGTTTGGCCAGAAAGTCAAAAAAGGATACTGAAGATGATTCCTCCGAAACAGGCAGAAAATGCCATGCGTGGATAGCCTTGACGAGCCAGTGTGAGGTCAGATACAAAGTCTGTAGGAACATTTTTGGTAATTAGATATTAGAGGGGAAAAAAAAGGGTTAGACACAAAACATACATGTAAGAGATTAGGCAATGTCCATACGTCTGTTCCATTATGAGGAATAAATGCAGTTAAATGTCCAAACCCAATTGGCTGTATAAATGATACAAACATAACGAAGCCCAGAAGGTGCCATAATAGCAATTGTGGTCCCTCCGCTTCTGGGTCTGTTAGAACTGAAGAAAAAAGAAACATGCAGAATGAATCCTGCACATCGTGTAAGAAGATTTGTAAGTGACTAATTAGAGAAATAAAATGTGTTGATATTGTCCTGGAGGAGATGACAAGCTGTTCTGTCAGTGAAGCTTTAATAGGTCTTTTTTTTTTTTCATGGGATGAGTTTTTTTTTTATGTTACCATTTGAGGGTATAAAACTTAAAGGGAACCTGTCACTAGTTTTGGCATATACAAACTATAAGCTGTAAATGTATGAGCATTTATGGAGTGCAGCACAGGGGCTGAATAAGGTCATAGTTCATATATGACAATACTGGCATGTTTTTTTCCTCATCGTGCAGTGAATTTTTCAAACTATTAACCAAATCTGGACCAATAGAGATTTCAACTCTAAACGCTGAGCGAGTAAAGCTCTAAAGAATAACAGGCTGCAAAACTTTTTTTTTTTACGGATGCCAAGTCATAAAGTATTAATGTATTTACCTCATGTAAAATTTTACACACTCACCCCCAATACTATTCCCCCAGGCAAGTAAAGTTAGACCTAACACAGTGTTACTCAAGCGAAAGATTACTCCAAAGGTGCGCAAAAGGTTAACGACTTCAGTTGCAGCAGCACTTATCCAAAGTGCACTCGTAATAAATCCCACAAAGGAGAAGACCTGTGAAAAAGAGGGTTACATAATCTGTATTCCTAAAGAATAAACATTGCAGGTTTTTTTTTGCATACAAGTCGTATATAAAATTCTTACCCAGTGATATTTTGGGGGTTCTTCATTTTTGGTGCAAAAGAAAATAATAACTGACAAAGGGAATCCAATCAGCAACAATATGGCCCACACTGGAAGGGCTCCCTGAACATAGAAAGCATCTAAGTGAACAGGAAAAAAACAAATCTACCATTAAATCTGGTATTGTATGTAGTCCGACACTTTCAGACATTAAGAAAAAAGGAGGCATCTTCTGTCACCAGTTAGGATGAACTGCAAAGAGAATAATATTCCGGTACTCACAAATTCCTGAATTCAGACAGAATAAACAGAGAAGTGGACTGGTGATCACATGAAGACAGTTCAGAGGTCTCTGCCAGTTGCGATCTTCTTTATCTGGGTCCACAACTGGTACACAGAGTAACAGCAGAACCTCCACAGGAATCTAAAGGAAAATATATGCCTCATGAGACTGCATTCATTGATCAGAAATGACTTATTCTTTCCCAAAGTCAATGATAAGGTGTACTTGGTATGTATCTGCCATGTGCTAGATTTATTTCTTTTTCTAAAGAAAGAAAAATATATATATGTTTCACAAAATGTTTTGTTGTATATTTAGGGTGGTCTTCCCATTATTGTTTTCCACTTTGTAGCCATCAGGCTATAGTTGCCCGATAGCCAGGTTGTTCCATTTCCAGACACATCATGGACTTCAGCGTGGAGATTGTGAGGTTACCTTTTTCCTTACTGCAATCTGTAGAAGTCCTCAAGATCAGATCCTGAACAATCATCCAGACTATTGCACGACTGATTATGTACTGAAAAGTTGTAGTCAAACTAAGCAATAAGCTGCCACTGACACTAGTCCAAGTACTTTCCATCAGGAGCTTCATGACATGGTTTTTTATGGTCAAGAGGCTGCACATATGAGACTTCAGACTTAAAAGAGAACAGGTCACTAAATTTTTCATGTTGAGCCGATACAGTTAAAAGCAAAAGTGGAACAGGGAGCAGTCCGCTCCCTCCTCAATCATTCGCCCTTTGTGTATGAGCTCAGATATAGAAACCAGAGAAATTGTATCAATTAGTAAATTGTGGGGGCCATTATACTATATGGAAGGCCATCTACAGCCCATTATACTATATTTGAAGGGCCATTATACTGTTAAGAGGACTATGTGTGGGCCATTTTACTGTTTGCAGAGCTATGTGGTGGGCCATAATATTTTATGTGAGCAATTATAGTGTGGAGGGTTGTGTTGGAGCAATTACACTGTATGTAGGGCTATGTGGGGGCCGTCATATGGAGGGAGACAGTTGGGGCATCATACGGTGCATATGTAGGAACTCACTGAGTATCATATGGTGTTTGGGGGCATTTGTTGGCATCATACTTTAGATATGCAATGAAGGGGAATCTAGGGCTTCAATAGGAGGAAAATTACTGTGTAAGGGCTGCAAAGCAAAGCTGTGAGTTATGCTCGTGAACCCGCAAAAATGCATTTTTAATGTGGAGTCCCCCTATTAGAACTTCTGCTATGGGGCCCCATAATTTCTAAGTATGCCCCTGAAATAAAGTAAAAAAAAACTAAAAAAATAAAATAATTTGCGAATATCTCTAACAGAGAGGCAAAGTATTTGGCACCCAATGAGTTAAGTGGTGTCATTATACACCTTTAACTGGAGGAGTGTACCTCTCCCTGTACAAACTATCTGATAACACCCACTTGGACTTCAAGCACCACTCCAGCATGTTTTTTTCATTGCGTGGCTGGAGTGGTGTTACTAATCAAAGTTCCCTGCCCCCAGTATTAGACTTACCAGCTGCTGTTTTCATGAGATATTGACGCTGCCCCAGTTGGTCTCCTGCAGGTTGTGACCTCCTGGATCACTCCAGGGTTTCCTGGGCTACTTGGAAGTCACAACTTAATGCAAGTCTATAGGAACCATAACAAGACTCAGACCTCCTTTGAGAGCTTGTGACAGACATTGCGGTCACAAGATGGTAGCGCAGGACCGGAGTGGCTCCGGGAAAAGCTCAAGATGGCAGCTGGTGAGTATAATATTAGGGCCAGGAAACTTGCATCAGTAGCACCACTCCAGTTTTTTTATTTTCATTCAACGCTGGAGTGGTGCTTTAACAAAAGTTAACCTATGAAGTGCCAAATACTTTGATTGCCAATATCTCCGCAATGGAGGGGTGATAAAAAAAACAAAAAAAAAACAAACCAAACCTACATTTTATTATTTTACACTCTGCAGCCAGTATTACATTGTGTGTCCAGTTCAACTGTGAAAAACTTTGTTATAAAAGGTCCTCATTAAAGGATAAAGGGTCTTGTTTTGATATCCATTAGTATTAACTAAAATGTGTGTAATTACGGATAGTGTAGGTTTATTGTACACAAGACTACCATGGCCAGCTCTTTAGGTGCACGCCTGCTTGAACAAATTTTACACTAGGTAAACTTACCTTAAAAACCTTTAAAATTTTCCAATGCCAACGTTTCTGTCTCCACTTCCTTGAGTCCACTGGATTGAGCCCATCCCACATTATCTCCCATGTAGTGCTTTGCAGCGGCAATAATGGCTGATACTCATCTCCTAGGTAAGCAGGGCAAAAGAAACATACGACTGACTCATCATGTACACAGTTTTATTATGTGCCTCAGGTTGTTTATTTCTCTTATTTAGGAATATTATATAACATACATTAATGGGAAAATATAATGTGTAACTAGTATGAGTGGAGCTAGAAATACAGAAAGTGACCTAGACTCACTAAAGTCAGACATTATGGGTCCATAAACTTTTTTTCACTTCATATGATTTTTTTTTGTTCAATATTAAAAAATAAAAATAAATCTCCTTTAGGCCATGTGTCATGTCATCTTTTGCACATCGGCGCAGCCACAGTTTTCCCAGGCAAAGCCACGAGGAGGTTGCCAGCACTAGTGTTGCTGAAGTGGCTTGGATGGCAGCATCACTGTCGTCCTTGCAGCGGCTCCACCATTGGCATCTTTTACTCTATAATGTGGAGACTAAAGAGTGGGCAGCTTCACAGAAGCCACTTAAAAAAAAAATAAATAAAGTCCTGTGCAGAAAGCAGCAGAGTTTTCCTGCCACAAAGTCTTGCCTCTGGCACTAGCTATATTCTTCCTAAAGTGGGTAGCCCAATGTACAGAGGAAGCAGTTATATAGAGTCTACTCTACAGACCTATTACAGCTCAGAACCAGTCTCCTGACGAGAATTTACACTACATTTATTCTAAACTGTCTAAAATTACTGCAAACTACACATCCATCTTCACAGAAGATCCTCAGGCAACATGTTACCTCAGATAGGGCATCAGGATTATTCGGCTTTGCATGAGTAACTGAAGTAAACCAAGGTCCCACAGACGTGGAAACTGTCCTCCCTCATCTTGTGGGTTAATAATCCATTTTTGCTGGGCAAAAAAATGCAGCTAAAAGATTTATGAAATGCCTCAAAATTCCATCTTTAAAATTGCTACCTACAAACGAATAAAAGGCCCATAAAATGTACACAAATATGGAAACTGGTTAATGTCTGACTTTACAGGCCCAAAGCCTAAGGCTGCATTCACACATCTGTGACAAATGTTTAAGTGTTCCAATTGTTTTTCTGCTTTTTAAACCACATCGTATTTGGACCCAAAGTAGAACTGATGTATTCACACATCCTTTAAAATCAAAGATCTCAAAGCGTGATCCGTGTGACTCAGAGCAGGTCCTAATCGCAGTCCTGTGGAATGTCACACACACACACACACACACACACACACACACGAGTGTGAATGCAGTCTAAAGGCCCCGTCACACTAAGCGATGCAGCAGCGATCCCGACAACGATACGACCTGTCAGGGATCGTTGCTGCATCGCTAATACATCGCTGGTGAGCTGTCAAACAGGCAGGCTCACCAGCGATCAGGGGAGCAGCGTTATCGTGGAACGAATCGTTCCACGATGTCCTGCTCCCGTTACCAGCCTGCTGCTTAAGCAGGAGCAGGCTGGTAACTATGGTAAACATCGGGTTACTAAGTGCGCGCGTGCCCCTAGTAACCCGCTGTTTACCATGGATACCACTCTGCTACGGTGCACGGAGGCTACCGTTCACCTTAGCAGAGTCGTATCCATGGTAAACAGCGGGTTACTAAGTGCGCGCGTGCCCCTAGTAACCCGAAGTTTACCATGGATACCAGCCTGATCGCTGCTCTCGCTGGTCACACACAGCGATGTGTGCTGGCCAGCGGGAGGCCAACGACCAAAAAATGGTCCAGGACACTTTGCAGCGATCTCACAGCAGGGGCCTGATCGTTGCAAAGTGTCACACATAGCGACATTGCTGGTGAGTCACCAAAACCGTGACACAGCAGCGATCTCGCTAGCGAGATCGCTATGTGAGACGGGGGCTTTAGGCTGAACTAACTCCAGGTTCTTATGACGACTCTTTCTGATCTTCTAGTTGGATGTAGGTTTGTTACGAAGACCCTGTTTGGATCCTAACTACTAAATACAACAATTTCTACAGTATACTCCAATTCCCAAAGTGACGAATATTTTCATTTCATCCGGGTCGGTTTGGCAGTGTGTGTATTAAAAAAACAAACAAAAAAACAAAAAAAACACACCACAGACCCTCAATTGTGGTTACGACAGCCAAAGGCTGCTCAAATGATGCTGCCTACTCCTTCATGTATGTAAGACTTTACTCAGGGGAGGCAAGTTTGAGAGTGTAGATTCCAATCAAGAATATACCCCTTATGGCTGGTGATCTCACAATGGCCAGTTTGTGAACCAAGTATAGTTTACATAGCAGTAATGCAGATCAGTCTAAAACTAGCAAACATTTTTTTTTTAAGATCATACCATACTCTGAGCCATGAGGTGTGGGGAATGCATCATCTTCTGCATCTACCAACAGCTCTGAAAAAAACAAAGTTTTACAACTTTGTGAGAAAATTATTAACTAAACCCATATTAAAATTGTTTTCCTGATCATGGCACATCATTTTAAATGCTAGAGCAGTTTAGGCACAATAAATAATATCAATAAGTTGTCACATCTGTACATGAACACCATCATTTCTGGGGGAGGCTCGCAGCTATGATGTCTCCCATTCACTGTAAACATGGGATCTTGCATCTTCATTTGTAGCATGGTGGATATTATGCCCTAGTGGCAAGCAGTGCATCTGAATGCAGATAATGCTTTGTAGTAGCGTTATCACCATCTCTATTGTCTCTCCTCACCTAGCCCCTTCTCCATAGACTGCTACAGGCACCAGCTGTAATCTGACCCCTCAGGGTATTAAAGTCCTGTCGTTACTGAAGACTAATTAGAACAGGGAAATCGAGTAAATTATTAGATTAAGGGCAGGTGCAGACAAGAGTATACTCCATTATCTGAAAGAATCACGTCGATTATGGTGATCAGAGTCTCTCGGATAATAAATAATTTCTCCATTCTGTCACTGTGAACTCCGACGTTTTCCACAGACTCCGACTTGAATAGTCAAGTGCGATCCGAATATAAGATCAAACTGACATGCAGCGATTTTTTTTCGGACAATTGGACAGGTGCACAGCCCCATAGACCAACATTGGTCCAAGTGCAATCTGATGTTTTATTGCATCACACTCAGGCCGAAAATACAGTCATTTGCACGAGCCCCAAGAGGCAATGAGGTGGAGGCTAGGGGGTCTGAGAAGCAGGTAAATAAGACATCTTTCTTGAATAGTACATGTTACTAAGTTTTTTTTTTTTTTTTATAATGCAAATGAAGGAACCAAAAAAAATTAAAAATAAAAATTAAAAAACGACAGTTACTTTAAGTAAAAACAAAAGAGTCAGGATATACATAGACCATCAAGAAAGACCACCAGGAAGTTAACTTGCATAACAAAGCCCATCATAGACTGGTTAGATTTTACTGATGTCATTGCAGCTTTGTTGGATTTTAAATACACCCTGTACTTCGCTCTCGCTGCCGATAGCGTAGATATGCCATGTAAGGGAGGCTCTGGGAACAATGTAGTTGGCAGAAACAGCCATGTGTGCTTTTGGCTTAACAATCTTTCATCCATTTCTGCTTTGTTTATAAAGGGCACCAGCTCTAGGCGGCTTCTGTATTCACTTTCATACTCCAAACCAAATACGCTGGATAGAAGATACAGCGTTCTAGGATTTAAACATGGCTAATCCTATGTTTGTGGGTTTAAGATGCTTTTATTACCAATATAAATTTTCTAGGGGTTACTGGTTCTCATCAAGACGATCCAGCTATTATGGAGTCCCAACATTGCTCCATGACAAGAGTACGGAAATTTATTTTCCTTCTGCCTTAAAGGCATCTCATCTAGCCAATGACTACTCAACTCTGCACTGATGGGTAAAAGTACAAACGTCAAAAAACTGATTTCTGCTTTGGCTAATATATCGTAAGGCTCATTAAAAGAGTTGGACATGGACTAGGGCAGCTACACCCAATAGGTGGCAATAATGAGACAGTTTTCCTCCCGTTGGAGGAGAGAATTTGCATTCACCCCACTCAAAACACATGCGTATTTGACCAAGCCAAGCATGTGAATAGAAGCACTGAACAAGAGCTATTGGCCAGAGAACCTTTCAAATGTCAACTATTGCATTTGTAAAGGGCAGTCTTACAAGACAGATCATTGCTCAAGTAATGAAGTTAATGCAGAAAACAATACATAATCCAGAAGTTCCAAGCACAAATTGAGACAAAATTCAGAGTGAAGTACCTGAGTAGGCCCATACCTGGTTGCTCTAAGCTGGGGGCTGCCGATAGCTGACGACGCATTCTCTGATAGACCCAAGTGGAGAGGACAACCACAAGGACATAAGCCAAGTAGAGCAATAAGTACACTAAAGAATGATTGAAATTATTAATAATGCATAAGAAATATAGTGTAATAAAATGAAAGACGAAAGACTTTGATATTTCTAAAAACTGAATAACACTAGTACAATGGCTTAAGTAGTGATAAATAGACAAAATAAAATGTCTTCAGTTACTAAACGATGCAGCAACATGCACACTAGACTTGTCGGCCGCACCTGCCAAAAACGGCAGGGTCAACCAACACTAAAGTGTATGGGAGAGCCAGCAAACTGATAGTCAAGGTGGTGAGTGGGGGGAGAAGAGGAGAAGATGTCAATCTAGCATGGCTGATTTAGCAAGATAACTCTCCCTAAACACACGCTAAAGTTTATATAAGAGGCAGAAGAAACAAAACAAACAAAGGGAAACCACATACCGAAGACTTCTGGCAAGCTCACGTAACCTCGATAGAGCACATAAAATGTGAGGAAAATGGCAGACATATAAAACACAATGTCTCTCAGAAAGGGACGAGAAGCAGCTGTAAATGGTTTCACCAACGCAATGCTTCCAGCCACCACCGTGGTGACAAACACACCGGCACCTGGAACAGATAGGGCATCTCAATGATTACTGATTAGACTATACATAGCAATTATACTATGCTGAAAAAAAAAAAAAAAAAAAAAAAAAAAAAAAAAAAAACCCCTTTACATATAATTTGGAGTCAAGCGAAATTCCAGTTCTACAAAAATGTGTCCACAACATTTACTCTAAAGGATTTTGTAGTTCTATAAAAACCATACCAAAAAGTGCACCTATGGCTAGCCCAGCGGTTCTGGAGTCGGAGAAAGCAGCAACAGCACTGAAAACATCAGGAGCACCGTTCCCAAAGGCCAGAAATGTGACACCATGGAGATCAACCGTTAAGGAAAAGAAGTTTTCCAATTGTGAGATCTGGGTTTATCTAATTGAAATATAGGTATAGAGATCAAGATGGAGCTGCTGTAGAGGAAAACCTAGTGGAAAATTAAAAATAAATCTATTTGTCAGTATAGAAGAGCCACTCTCACCATGTATAGAACCATTTCGTTCTCCATGCCAACACCAAGATATGCTGTTAGATCTGTACATCCTTAAGCCTGCAGATTGACCTATTCTGCCAAATTTTAACTTTGACAATATCCAAGTAGGGGTTATATTAATCCCTGGCAGAACTAGGTGGCTTCCAAATCATTTTTGAAGACCTAGTATGTCAATTTTGCTGTGAATCTGACAAAATCCGCAATGAATCTAAAGCAAACATCTGTATGCAGATTTGCCAAGTTTTCTTGAAGATTTTGTCCTATATATTGCAATGTGAGATTTGCTGCCAATATCAATTTCTCCACTTATTTTTTGTAATCTTAAAACACACACCTCAACACTGAAATTGCAACACCAAGAAAGGAAAGTCATGGAGTCATGAAAGTCACAGGACGGATAGACATGTAAAAGATTTAAAAATGGTTTCCATTTTCTTAATTTGCATAACCTGCAGTAACCCTCGCTCCACCAACTGTACCCCCACCTACTGTATCCTCACCCATCCATCCATTGTAGACTGAGCCCTCGCGGGCAGGGTCCTCGCTCCTCCTGTACCAGTCGCTGACTTGTATTGTTCAAGATTATTGCAATTGTTTTTGCTATGTATATCCCTTTTCACATGTAAAGCGCCATGGAATAAATGGTGCTATAATAAAATATATACAGTGGGGGAAATTATTTGATCCCTTGCTGTTTTTGTAAGTTTGCCCACTGAAAAAGACATGAACAGTCTATAATTTTAAAGGGTAGGTTAATTTTAACATTGAGAGAGAATATCCAACAAAAAAAAAAAAAAAAACCCAAGAAAATCACATTGTATAAATTAGATACTTATTTCTCACTGCAAAAAAATATTATTTTATCCCCTACAAACCATTATGAGTTCTGGCTCCTACAGACCAGTTAGATGCTCCTAATCAACTCGTTACCTGCATTAAAGACAGCTGTCTTACATAGTCACCTGTATGAAAGACTCCTGTCCACAGACTCAATTAATCAGACTCTAACCTCTACAACATGGGCAAGACCAAAGAGCTTTCTAAGGATGTCAGGGACAAGATCATAGACCTGCACAAAGCTACAATGGGCTACAAACCATAAGTATGATGCTGGATGAGAAGGAGACAACCGTTGGTGCATTAGTAAGAAAATGGAAGAAATACTAAACTACTGTCAATCGACATTGATCTGGGGCACCATGCAAAATCTCACCTCGTGGGGTATCCTTGATCATGAGGAAGGTGAGAGATCAGCCTAAAACTACATGACGACTTGTTAATGATCTCCAGGTAGCTGGGACCACAGTCACCAAGAAAACCTTTGGTAACACATTACGCCTTAAAGGTTTAAAATCCTGCAGTGCCCGTAAGGTCCCCCCTGCTCAAAAAGGCACATGTGCAGGCCCATCTGAAGTTTGCCAATGAACATCTGGATGATTCTGTGAGTTATAAGGAGAAGGTGCTGTGGTCAGATGAGACAAAAATTTGAGCTCTTTGGCATTAACTCCACTCGCCGTGTTTGGAGTTAGAAGAAGGATGAGTACAACTCTAAGAACATCGTCCCAACCGTGAAGCATGGTGGGGGAAACATATTTTGGGGTGCTTTTCTGCAAAGGGGACATAAGGACTGCACCGTACTGAAGGGAAGATGGATGGGGTCATGTATCGCAAGATTTTGGCCAACAACCTCCTTCCCTCAGTAAGAGCATTGAAGATAGGTTGCGGCTGGGTCTTCCAGCAAGACAATGACCCAAAACATACAGCAAAAGCAACAAAGGTGTGGCTCAAAAAGAAGCACAGTAAGGTCATGGAGAGGCCTAGCCAGTCTCCAGACCTTAATCCCATAGAAAACTTATGGAGGGAGTTGAAGCTCCGAGTTGCCAGCCTCAAAATCTGAACGATTTAGAGATGATCTGCAAAGAGAAGTGAACCAAAATTCCTCCTGACATGTGCGTAACCCTCATCAACTACAAAAAACGTCTGACTGCTGTGCTTGCCAACAAGGATTTTGCCACCAAGTATTAAGTGTTTGCCAGAGGGATCAAATACTTAGTTCTCCCTGCAAAATGAAAAAAAAATTATCTAATTTATACAATGTGATTTTCTTGAATTTTTTTGGGATATTCTGTCTCTCAATGTTAAAATTAACCTACCCTTAAAATTATAGATTGTTCATGTCTTAGTCAGTGGGCAAACTTTCAAAAACAGCAAGGGATCAAATAATTATTTCCCCCCACTATATATATTTTTTTTTAACCTTTAAAAAGGCACCAGTCCGGCATCAAAACACATTGCTGTAATAAAAACATTTCATACCATAGACAATTTTTCGTTCTGGCATGCGCAGCCAAGGTACCGTGATCTGTCCACAAAAGTGAATTGCTATCTGGAAGAATATTTCTTCCAGCCACGGGGCTACAGCTGTGGATTCTAAGGCTCTTATAGGTGGTGTCCATACAAAACCACCCCTGGTGAGCACAACAATCACCCTCACCCACCATTTCTCTTGCAGTATTGCCTTATTGTGTGCTACTGTCTCAACCAGACCTCAAGGATTTGAAAACGGTTTCCAATTTCTTAATTTGCATAACATCGATTTAGTCAGTATTCACACACAGAATTACATGCACTTGCATACCTTGACTGCCATCACTGATGTTATTAATGGTGGTCTGAGAAATGTTCTGCCACGCCGATTGCACTTGTGCACAAAAATGGCCATTCACTAATGGTTGAATAAGTGTCCTGGGATCAACCTTTTCGAACATGACAACACCAGGTGGCATGTTGCTTGTGCATTTGTGATCCATGGGAGACATCACTAATCAGCAATTCCTGAGTGAGCTGCCAGCAGCGGATTTTGATGATTTGCATGCCCAAGTGCATTCAGAGTGGCAGAACATTCCTGACAGTCTAAGCTCATGACGTCTGACTTTCATATTGACAAAACTTTACCTTCGTTGTGTTACAATTTCAATGTCGAAAGAGTGTGTATGATAAAAATGTATATAAAACACACAAACCTACACTTTTTATTTTCCTGTACTTTAATATCTAGGAGATTATGTAGTGTTGGGATATATTATACTTGCATACACATTATCTGCCACACTTGCTTAATCCTCAGGGATGGCAGGAAGAGGCAGCAGCAGCTGTGTGGTTGTGCCCAAACTGCTGATTTCTAGAGTGTGAGGCTATACCCCCACGATCAGGAATCAGCAGCTCTTTGGCGTGTTTTCGCTACATCCAAAGTGCTGCGTTCTAATGCCGCATTTGTTTTGTTAGTACATATGGATCCACTGCATGTACTGACATTCAATTGGTCAAAATCTGAAGCGGAGACTCAGGAATTGACATGTTACGTCTCGTAGACCCGCACTGCGGGTGAGTTTATGCAGTGTTAGAAAAACAAGCACAGTGGGCATGGGATTTTTATAAATCCCATCCACTGTGCTTGTACTGTAGAATGCAGCATTTTGGACGCAGCTCACCAGCAACGCTAGTTTATGAGCCGCGGAACGTCAATTTCTGAAGTGGAGATGCAGAGTGGATCTGCATGTACTGACAAAACAAGTGCGGCATTAGAACGCAGAGAAAATACGCTGTGTACAAAGTGCTGCTGGTTCCTGATTGTGGAGACATAGCCTGAAAGGTACATTCAAACCAAAAGAATGCATTTTGATTTTTACACAAAAGGATACAGCTACATTATGCGACAGCCTAAGTGTTTGAGAGATTGCAGACAAATTCGGACAGAAGCTGGAAAAAAAAAAAAAAAAATTAATGATTGCATAATATATATATATATATATATATATAACAACTAAGTATCATTTTAACCAGTACATATTTATAATGCAATACAGGTCATTAAAAAAATAATATAATCGAATAGAATAGTAACATGGCAACAGCCGACTAGGACTAAATATCAAATACCAATTACCCACTGGGCAAATAGAGGAATTGGGGTATATCAGCAAAAAAAAACAAAAAACCACACCCCTTAACCCCTTACTGACATGGGGAGTATTACTACGTATCTGTGCCCTGGGCCTTTTGGGACAGATACGTAATACGCCCTGGCGATTGCGCCCGCACACAGGCTGTGAGGGCGCGACCGCCGCCGGGTGTCAGCTGATAGTCACAGCTGACACCCAGTGCTATGTGCCAGGAGCGGTCTCGCACCGCTCCCAGAACATTAACCCCCGAAATGATGCGATCGAAGCATTCCGGGAGCAAGGGGAGGTAAGCACTGTTACTTACCTCCTCTTCGGCGTCCCGCGCTGTCATGGTGACTCGATGCTGTCACCAAACAGCAGGAAGTCACTTTGATCATGCGCAATGCGCGATCAAAGTAACTTCTGCCTGTGCAGCGCTGTCAGGCTGTATAGCACAGGGATGCTGCTGCATCTCTATGCTATATAAGTGATCAGCCTGCAAAAAGTGAAAGTCCCATAGTGGGACAGTGTAAAAATTAAAGTGTCAGAAAGTTAAAAAAAAAAAAAAAAAAAAAAAAAAAAAAAAATCAGAACATTAGGGCACATTAGGGTTAGCCTGCATCTGGTTCACACTCCTAGTACCTGCCATTCCAATGCATATTTTAATGGGTTGTGTCCATTTGGTATACTAACTAGAAATTTTTTGGTTTTTGACTAGGACTAAATATCATGAACCTGGAGCTTTTGCCAAAATAAATAATCCAGAATTTATTCAGATTTAAAGAAAACCAGTCACCAGGTTTGTCCGATATGAGGTAAGGCAAATACCTTTCAGCCCTGAAATACAGCATTCTAATATGCTGTATATATGCCCTCAATTCAGCCTCCAAGACAAGAAAAAGATTTTAGAATTCTCACCTACAGGGCGGTCTGGTCCGATACCTCCTCTCTTGTTGCGATTGCCATTCCCCTTTCCTGATTCGTGTGGATGACATCCTACGTCATCCACACAGTGTCCCCAGCATCGCGCTCCTGCGCAGGCGTACTTCTCTACCCTGACCAGGGGAAGAGTAAAGTACTGCAATGCGCATGCGCCGGGGCTCTTTGACCTTTCTCGATCTCTCTGGTGACAACATAGAATCCTGACAGAGTTCGGTGTGCACGCTGTAAGGATTGCCAAGTCTGCAGTCAAACTGGACAACCTCTAACCTTCTCAGAAGTGAATCTTTAGTTTCAAAAGTCATTTGTCCTACATCCATCTCATTACAGCATTTTACAGTCAGATTCACACAGTACCATTTTTGCCAGCCAAACCAGGAATACCTAAGGAAAGCATATAATTCTCTCCTTGCGAGACTCTCCTGCTCTCAGCACAATGACAGCTAATACACCGTAGCACAATCATGTATGAAGACATTGTCTTGAAGCAAGTGTAGTATGTAATTTTCTGCAGTTGCTGTCACAACCGTGGGGGGACACTAAAGCAGGTGAATAAGAAAATGGGGGAAAAAAAAACAACAAAAACCTAGTGGGGTTCTCAAAATATGCCAATCCCAATATTCAAAAGGCAAATTTGGCTGGTTTAGATTCTAAGTTCTTATGGGCAGAATCAGCTTCCCTTTTGTTTCATCGTGAAATATTAACCTCAAAGATGACAAAGAAAGAATGTGTTCTGCTTTTACATATTGTAAAGTGCTGTGAAATCTGTTAGCAATATCAGTAAAAGTTATTGTATACTTACAATTTCTCTGCAGTCACTGCAAGAATTATGAAGAGGTAGAGGAGCCAGAGGGCCTGTTGATTAATACATGGAACAATATTTATTTTTTTAAGACGTCTAATACACAAGAAAAACTTTAGTCCAATCATGAAAAATGACTAAACCGCACTTTTTCTTGTCTTACCTGCAACAAATCTGGCGTGTGCAAAGCTACCATGAGGTTATTATATTATAGATACATACCACTACATAGAGTGTGCATTCATTATTATATCCTGCAGTAATATGATACAGTACTTTTAGGTTAAGTTCCCACAATGCGTTTGATGCAGTATATTTTTTATTGCACAAAACATGCAGCATCTTTCAGTCCCAGCAAAGGAAATGGGATTCATAGAAATCGCTAGCCCACTTTCTAAAACCTACTGCGTAAACTGACCAGCAGTGCGCATTTTTTCAAATCTGAAAAAGTGTAATGTCTCTTGTGAATACACTGAATTTTAAGTGAAAATTTTCCCCATAAAAAAATTAAAATAATTATCTCTGTGCGTTTGATGTGGAAACGCTCTAAAGACGCTTGCGATCCAAATATGACCATCATTTGCCAAAGCCAAAAACCAGGAAGTCTCAAAAAACCAAAAACAGCTATATTTAAAACATGGCAAACCAAAAAGAAAAAAAACGCAGCATCAAAAACACAAGAAAAATGCATATGAAAGAAAACTTAGGCAACTTATCAGATAGGTGCAAAAATACCAAGACGACTCAAATACTCATCTTGGGAATGTAGCCTTAGGCCACGGCCCCACTATCAGTATTTGGTCAGTATTTTTTCTCAGGAGCGGGAGTCAAAACCAGGTGAGGAACAATCAGAGAAAAGGTATAATAGAAACAAGTCACCAATTCTGCATTTATCACCCACTCCTGGGTTTATCTACCACTCCTGAGGAAAAAAAAAAGAAGAAAAGACTGACCGAAACTGATAGTGGGGCCATGGCCGTAGAGGAAAAAAACTCAAACTGTGAATCTGAACCAAGAATATGGTTTTATTTTCCAGTGTTACAAGCACCCCCCCGGTGGCCTTAGACTTAATCTGTATGTAATCTTGGGCAGCCTATCACATTTAGAGCTAAAGCAGAATTTACATTTTTTTTTTTTTTACTTTTTGAGCACGTTTGAGTAAGAAAACCATCTCCAAGCAAGTGTTGTAATGTTACGTTATCAGATAGTACGCTAAAACTTTATGTAACATTTTTCACAATGCTCTAGGGAACTACTGCAAAAAAGGCACCGTGAGACGTTCAGGTTGCACAGAGTTAACGTGTCGCTTGACAAAATAGACAGGATTTTTTTTTTTTTTTTTTGCCTCTGATGCTTATAGTAGATAGAGGCAGTATATAACTGCTGTTCTCCGGCCCATTTTTCTCTAAGGGTCTCCGAGAGTCAGGGGTCCTATATGAAACTACTATGGAGAAGCAGGGACAGAAGAATAAGCCAGTGCCACAACAACCCTTCAGCTACTTGAACCATGTAAACATTTGCCATGCCCACATACTCACATATAGGAAGATGGCCAAGGGAAACAGCTGAGGAGGAAAGCTGCAGAACGCCACATCCAAGTAGCTAATGTAGCCATCATTGTCACCGCAATCTGAGGTGTTCCTGATAAATTCACAGCGAAGGGAAGCATTTAGTGTCCCCACCGCCTGGCACTGCATAGAAGAGATCATATAGTCATATTTCTCATTTGACATTTTAAATACGGAAAAAGCGCAACAAAATGTTGTCAAATCATAATTTACAGCACTCAAAAAAAAGAAGAAAGAAAAAAGGATCATGTGGTCATGGACAGGGTAAAGGGTTTATGTATATTTGATCTACAACAGGGAACAAAGATGTGATTGTTTTATGACACGAGTTACATGTACAAGAGGGTTTACATCAGGAAGCACCCCCTGGCCCACATACAAATGGCGGCAGGTCGATCCCACTTTAATTGCCATTCATCTTTGGAAATCTTGAGCAAAGAGGAATAAGGTAAGGAAGCACTACTGCTTTATACAAAATATGAACTCTCTGGACCAAAAACTGTAGGCATACAGAAAATCCATATAATTGTAAATATGGTTTAACAATTTATTTCTGGTGCTAAAGTAACATTAGAAAAAAATAAAATAAAGAACCTTTAATTGGTCTTGAAAAACCATCAGTGCATTAGAATATTTATCAGATATTAAAGGTTCAGTTCTGTCATCAGAAGGAACTAGAAAACCAGTGTTCTTCTAGAGGTGAGATTTGTACTCACATCGGCTTCCTCTGCGGTGTAGTTCCCACGTCGGTCAGGAGTTGGAAGGTTCCAGTGCAGCGGGAAGTTGACGACTTCTCGACTCGATGTCATGAGCCATTGTGAGATAGTCAGGGGCATGCTAGGCGATCAGAAGAACAAAACGTAACAAAGAAGTAGGAAAGTTTTAGATCAAAAGAAATCCTTTTACATTCTGGCTGCACATTGCAGTCCTCCGCTGTCACAGAACACCACTCTTCCTGTACTCGGCAGAACATAAATATATCGCTTTCCTGAAGCAGAGTCATGTGATGCAGAGGAGGAAGTAAAAGTCACATTATGAAGGAATTCACATCTCATTCAGTGTGTCACTGCCAAATACTGTCAAGAAACCACAAGACCGTGCCCCATCATGTGCCCGTTATTTATGTCTCCTAACTGCCAAGGCAACAAATACAGAAACCACTATAGATGGAGCCACTTCTTGTGACAATTGTTACATTAATTGGGCTGAGGAAACTAATATAGTGGCTATGTAAATGGAAGTGTCGTCTTTAGTTAAGGCACCTTGACCGACAATTTAACGTTAAAAAAAGTACTGCTCGTGGCACAAATCACCCCCAAATTTACCAATATATTTTCTTTGCATCATTCTACCCCTATCAAAGCTTGGTTTCTGCAGAGTAAATATGCAAATTGTCTCTTCAATGAGGAAGAGGACTAGAATTCTAGCACCATCTACTGGAAGCAGCGATCCTAAATGTCATTATAAACTCTTTAACGAGTCGTGCAATATGACTTGGGATAAAAGCCAAACCAGAATCTCAATTTTCAGACACTGTTTCGGGGTGTTTCCCCTCATCAGTGCAAAGTATGAGATCTGATTTGGTTAGGCGAGAGGCTCTGGGCTGCGGCCTAAGGGGTAACGTTCCTCCTTGTGGAGAGTGACAAGGCAAGCCTGGCATGTCAAAATGAGCAGACGTATAAGCCATGCATGCTCCTTTGGGAAATTAAATATGCAAATTGCCTCTTCAGAGAGGAAGAGGACTAGAACTGGAGTGCCACCTATTGGAAACAGCAATCTCATTCTTTGCACTGATTAGGAGTAACACCCCAAAACAGTGTCTCCAAATTGGGATAAAAAACAAACTAGAATCTCAAGTCATATTGCAGGGCTCGTTAAAGAGTCGATAATGACTTTCAGGATAGCCGATTCCAATAGGTAGCGTTAGAGTTCTAGTTCTCTTCCTCTCTAAAGGGACAATTTGCATATTTCATTTCCAAGAGGAGCATGCAAGGCTTCCAAGTCTCCTCACTCTGATATGCCAGGCTTGGCTTGTCACTCTCCACAAGGAGAAACTTTACCCCTTAGACCCCTTTCTGCAGAGAGGTGATTCTCCAGCCTAATGATCGTGTTAATGTGCCTGAAGTCAACCCACTTTATCAGAAGGTTGTTCTTATTCTATACATTAGTGACATATCTACTGGATAATACCAAAAAGACCTAATGGGAGAGGACCGGGCCCATATGTTCATGGAATGCTAACCAAAGACATGGAATTTTAGAAGGAAACTCCTGTAAACAAGGTTCGTTGCTCTTCCTAAGTTTATTATATAGCAAACAAAAGCCTAGACAAAAAAAAATATATATAGTTAAAAAAATAAATGAAACAAGCGTCAATAAAATACCATGTGCATAATCATCCCGGTGAATGGCCAAAAAAATAAAACCACACCCAAACATGTCCTTTAACAAATAGGGTTCTCATTCCTACATGATGCAACAATGCACCTGGGTGACTATGTATACGGCACTTTATAAAAAAATGAGTAAGCTGTGACACCAATATTTTATTCCATACTGCATCATCTATATGGAGCATTTCACCTTTTCGTGTTATTTAATACCATTTGACATTACTTTGGAAGCAGTCTGTTTATATCAATTTCTTGGTTACAATGATGCACATATGATTGTATCCCAGGACAGAGATTGGCCTGGGGAACCAGGTTCCGGCGCAATGTGTGCATTTTCTAGGCTGGCTATATATTAAAGATGTACATTGTTAAAAAGTAGAAGTGCAACAGATTTTTTTGTACCTGTCTTTTATTATTTTCAGTTACATATCCACTGGATAAGCCATAAATGTCTCAAAAGGTTCAGGTCCCCCAATCTTTATCCTGCTGCCACATCCAGGTATGGGGATGAATGGAGACTGGGCCAGACATGTGCACACTGACACTGCTGTAACACCGCTCCCATAGAAATGTTTAACGGGAGCCTTCTACATTCAGCCCCTGCCTGGGTGCAGCAACCATTGGCCACCTCAACAGTAAGGATCAAGATTAGACCGCCACAGCTCTAGTGTCATGACTAAACCTTTAAATAAACTGGGATAATTGAACAGAGTAATTATAGCAATAATGGCGTAAAGCAGCTATTACATTGTCAAACAATCTGTTACTGTGATAACATATACTATGCAAAAATGTAAGAACTAAATCTAAAAATTCAAGCTAGCGGGAGTTGTCCTGTCCCACCCCAACTTGTTGCTCTGTTGGGGAGTCAGCCATCTAGTGTGAACCACATCATCACAAGTATTTCTTATCAATATGGTTTCACCATCACATTTACTAGTGAGTAAGAAATGTGAATAAAACTCCACAAAAAAAAACAAAACAGTATTTTGGGGGAAAACTTTATACAGTGCACTTTCAATTGGGAGACAGGAGTCTGGGTCTTTTTTGTATACACCTCCTTTTTAAACTACAGCTTTAGGACAGTAAATATATATGCTGGAGCTACACAGTGACGTTGGCACCTGCCGTGTGGCTGCTAAATCACAGTGCAATTCAAGTGAATGTTGGGATAGGTCTCATTACAACACGACGGTACTGCAAACAGCAAGTCTCAAGTAGAGTGACCATATTAGGTTTTTGTGACTTGGTGTGGCAGTCCTGTGGTGGAGGGCTTGTATTTCACTGCGATGTAGCAGCAGCACCTAGCAAATTTGTCTGACCACAGGTGTTGTGGCCATTGTCGCTGTGCAGCCTTAGTTATATAAAAGCAGAAAGAATAGAAAAAAAAAAAAAAAAACGGGTTAGTTGCCAATTGCCGTTTGAGCCCAACCACCCCGAGGGATAATTTTATGCTTCCTACACAGATTTTTATGGCAATTTGGAGCTAAATCCTAAAGACAAATGGTGCATTGAATGTAGTGGATGCTCTACACTAATAACCATAGCAAAGGCGATTCAGAATAGCAAGAAATACAAGTCTCAAAGTAAACATAATGAAAGCAACAAGTATTTATCAATTAGGCTGGTACACAGCAATTAAGTATCATTTTACTGTCTGCGTTCCTTCTCATTTTGAGATTTTAGATGCACCATTACCAACTTGTTCCCTGTTGTATTATTTAGGCTATGTGCCCACGATGCAGAAATGCTGCACATTTTTTCCGCTTCTCCCTGGCAGGAAAAACACATGCGGTTTTTACATGCGTTTTTCCTGCCAGGTAGAAGAGTTTGTCAAGCGTTTTTGCATGCATTTCTGCATGCGGGTTATCAAGAGCTTTTCCAAGCGATTTTAGCATCACTTGGAAAAGTGCTCGACAACCTGGTCACACTATATAAATCCATGCAACCGGCATAGATTTATATAGTGTGACCAAGTTAGTTAAAGAAAAAAAAAAGAATCGTAAAAAATAAAAAAATAAAAGATTATACTTACCTTCCGATGTCCTCCTGGTGTTTTCTCTGCGGTGTCGTGTCTTGCACTGCTCGCGGTGGTGTGAAGGACCTGCGGTGACGTCATGGCAGGTCCTTCACAACACCGCGACCCATGCAGCAGACCAGACGAAGGGGAGAAAACACTGGGAGGACATCAGAAAGTAAGTATAATTTTTTTTGATTTTAAATTCTTTTTTTTACAGGTTCTATGGTACCCAGGTCTGGATGAGAGTCTCCTCTCCTCCAGACCTGGGTACCATCCGCACATTGAACCGTGTGATATCCGCTTGTGCACATGTAGTGATGCGGATGTCACGCGGTCCAATGCAAGTCAATGGCGGCGATTACGCTGCGTGTCCGCAAAATTAATGGACATGCTGCGGATTTTTGACTGCAGCATAAATGCTGCGGAAAAATCCGTAGCATGGGCATTGACATTGCGGCTTGTCAATGGGGACGGATTACCAAGCGTTTCCCAAGAGTTTACGCTGCGTAAATTCCGCAGCATAAACGCTTGGAAAATGCTTCGTGGGCACACAGCCTTACAAATCGCACATCCCTAGGGCTTTAATATACTACCAGAGCTGTGACTGAGTTACTAACCATACAGCATGCCGATATAGCCAGCTATTCTTCACACTACTGTAAAACCTTTATGCAGGAAAATAATTAAATTCAGTGTTCTGAGCAAGCATAAGGCTTTAGAGGTCAAGGTTGTAATTAGTGATGACCAAGCATGCTCGTTACTCAAGATTTACGAGCATGTTCAGGTGTTTCCCCGAGTATCTTTAGCGTGCTCGGGTGTTGTTTTAGTCACTCTGTGCGCATGATTTGCGACCATTTGACAGCTTTAATACATGTGAGGAATGCATGTTTCTTAGGCATTCCTCACATGTATAAAAGCTGTCAAACAGTCGGAAATCATGCGCACGGAGTGACTAAAACATAACACCCGAGTACGCTGAAGATCCTCGGCGAGAACCCGAGCATGCTCACTGAAAGGGTTAACAGAACATAATCGATCATCACTAGTTGTAAAATCAGATTCGCTTACTAACTGATGCACTATATCACACACTGATGCTCTTGGACAATAAAAAAAGTCCTCAGTGTCAGCATTATTGGTGGACAATATTTAAAAGGAGTTGACCAGGATTTGTTAAAATTGACTGATAGCAGGTAAATATAATTACTTATGTGGTTAATGACCGCTGCCACCACTCATGGTCTTGCAGGAAATCCGCACTGGCGACCCGTGTGGGAGTCCTCATAAGACATTATATGGACAGGGATTGGTATGGGCTGCTGGTCAGTGAGCTCAGAGGTCTGATCGTGAAGGACACAAGTGTTTAGTTAGGGTCAGACAGACCAAATGTTATTTTGAGCTGTGATGTACTTTGTTGATAATGGCAGTTCCCACATAACGTACTTAGACCTCCCGCATTTACACTGAATATCACTGCTAAAAAAAAGGTGTGTGTAAAAAGCACATTTCACCCTTTGCACGGCAGATAGTGTTTAACTTGCACCTACATCCGCAGCATAAATGGATATGGGTGGGGGGAATCCCAGACCTGCAGCTCCTGCCAATTTATGCTGCAGATATATTTCACAACATGTTCATGAGATTTCTTAAAACCTCATGCACATTGCTGGCACTGTAAAAGTCAGCAGATTTTCTACAGGTGAACTTTTGCACCATGGAAACTTAATTTAAGACTGGTTGCAACCAACTTTAGGCTAAATCACTGTTGGAGTGGAAGGGCTTTTTTTTTTTATCGTATGCCAATTCAGAGAATGAATTGCTCTTTAAGTGGTCTATGCAAATTGCCTCTTCAGAGAGGAAGAGGACTAGAACCCTATTGCGCCATCTGTTGGAAGCAGCAATCCTACAAGTCACAATCAACCCTTTAACAAGCCGTGCAATATGACTTCTGATTTGGCTTTTATCCAAAGTCATATTGCAAGGTTCATTAAAAGGGTCGATTGTGACTTGTAGGATTGCTGCTTCCAACAGGTGGCGCAATAGGGTTCTAGTCCTCTTCCTCTCTGAAGAGGCAATTTGCATATTTAATTTCCCAGAGAAGCATTGCATGGCAAATAAGCCCCCTTACATTGGCATGCCAAGGCTGGTATGTCACTCTCCACGAGGAGAAACGTTACCCCTTGGACCTTCAAGTTGTCACAACACAGAATTTGTTTCTATACTCTACCTGTAGGAAATGGATGTCTGTGCACATGGCTCGTTATTTGGTGCAGCTCTCAATAATCAGGTCAGTAACGAGTGCTGGTTGGAATGGCTGCTTCTTGAAGAGCTACCTCACAAGTATAAGTGTATAATGGACATTCCAGGCATAGCAAGATCCATAGACCAATGCTTAACAGGTCTAACTTACGTCATTGCCTGTTAAGTCCTGGAAAGGACACACTGCCACGTTTGTGGTTTCAATAACAATGCTTAACATGGGGTTAATGAAAAAAAAATCCCAATACACATTGGTGTCTTGAGTAAATTGGGTGTAAAGAGAGTACAGCAGGCTAAGCCATAGAAAGCACAGCCAAGTCACCCGTCCTCCAGCATTTCCAGACGCTGCACTAAGGTATGTAATACAGGTTACATTATGCATCTTTGGTCGGAGACATTGCATTTCTTAAAGCAAAAAGCTGCCATTAAATTAGAAATGCAATTTCTGGGTTTGGGGGTTTCAGAACAAGCTAAGGAGGTTTATTATTATACAAAGCCAGTGTCTGACTGTGGAGTCTATGTATTGTTTTGCAAGGATGACAGCCATGCAGGGAATTTTTTTTTTTTCATTAGACAAAGTAATTAACAGCCATGACAAGTCAGTAGACATGTCACAACACCGCACGGGTTCAGGCGCTGAGGTGCCCACTTATGCACTTAGAATTTCTACAGAGAGGTAAATAGCTTCTGTGTAAACATACAAACACTCTAAAATGTATAAACTTTAATCCAATATTTTAAAAAACAGCAAAGTCCCATATGTTCAGACTAGAAGAATTGTCACCCAATAGTGACCTACTTAGAAACCAGTGCCCCTATGGGACTATTTTAGCACATATATAAAGGTAGTAAGGATGCAATTAATATAATACGTAAAATAAAAGCCTTATCTCACCCTATTTGTAGCCTATACTGATACTACCTGCCATGGCGGTTGGCACCCTAGATAACTGTGAGGAGCTGCCCACTTACTTTTCCCAGCAACGGACCACCATTTTTGCCAATATTATTGTGATTTATTAGTGATTTACTTGTTATGTTTTATATAGTGCTGCTAACGTGTCAGTGTGTGCACTAGATTCACTTGTAAAATGTCCAGCATTCTACTAATCTATATCTCAGGAGTATCTAACCATTGTTCCAACAGCCAATAATCTCATTATGTGTGCGTAGATTGTAGACACAGTGGAGCCATCACCACAGGGGGTCTTACATGCAGTCTCAGATGAAGGCTTCTAGAATATTCTTCATTGTTTTTAGCCAACAGTAAATGCTTAAGGGGGAGGGTGATCACTTCTGACCTGGGAAGGGACTGATCCCAGTGAAAGAGAGGAGAGTCATGTTTTAGGAAGAGTTGTGTGGAAGGATTGAAGGAAGAGGATGGAAGCCATGGACTTGGAAGGATGGGTGGATAAACATGTTACCATAATGGATTATGTCGTTTGAATTTAAACTTTCTTAAAAGGGCTGCTACTACTGGATACCTGTGCTTTCTTTGTTTTATCTGCCATCTAGAGCAGGGTTCCCCAACTCCAGTCCTCAAGGCCCACCAACAGGTCATGTTTTCAGGATTTCCTTAGTATTACACAGGTGATAATTGCATCACCTGCACAGGCAATAATTCCATCACCTGTGCAATACTAAGGAAATCCTGAAAACATGACCTGTTGGTGGGCCTTGAGGACTGGAGTTGGGGAACCCTGATCTAGAGGATCATGGACTGTGGCTACAGATTATACTGGCTGGAGATACGAAATCTGTGGGCCAACCAAAAGTTGGGAGACAGCGAGTATGGCCTTATACAAAGCCAGTGGAACTACTGAACCCAGATTGGGAATTTGAGGACTGAGAGAACTGTATTTTGGCCATTTACCTGGAATTGCTTTATTACCATGGCTGTGATCAATAAAATATTGTTGCATCATTAACCTGCCTAGGTGATTACTTACAACGAATTTGGCCTTGAGGCAATACGAGATAAGTTACAATATCAGGTTTTGCTTATATTTATCTATATGTATCTTAGTTTAGTGCTGTTCCATGTATTAGAGGAAGCAGTCACCTCTTTTGCTGTGTATAGCTCACCCAATAGGGCAGAACAGGGAAAGAGGGACAGCCGCCGAGGAACAGGGGCACCAAATTCTCTATCTAGGGTGCCAACCCCCATGGCAGGTAGTATCAGTATAGGCTACAAACAGGGTGAGATAAGGCTTTTATTATACGTATTATATAAAGGTAGTAAGGATGCAATTAATAATATATGTGCTAAAATAGTCCCATAGTGGCACTGGTTTCTAAGTAGGTCACTATTGGGTCACAATTCTTCTAGTCCAAACATATGGGACTTCGGTGTTTTCTAAAATATTGGATTAAAGTTTATACATTTTAGAGGTTTTTTTGTATGTTTGCACTTAGAAACATTGCGTCCTGCCACACCTAGCACCCCCATAAGGATTTTGCTGCCGAAAGGTTTTCAAGCCATATGTCTCCTATCAGTGTCTCACTATTAGACACGGAAGAAGTACTCAGAAAATAAATGTTAGCAGTTTCTACAGGTCAACAGCAAATATGCCAAAAAGTTTTGAGTAGTCAGTAGAGCGTTCAATGGCGTTTACCCGACTGAAGGGCCCTTAAATCAAAGAGAAAGATCTGGGACGTTTCAACGAGAAGATATTTTATGCTGATCGATTATACAGAATATATATTCACCCGAGTCACCGCATTACAACTCGATCAGGTTTGATCTCAGCGCAGAGACTTACGACTGTAAGGTGCTTGGGTCTTCTGAGTGATGAATGGAGAACACTAGGAAGGGAATGAAAACATGATTATTAGTGCAAATGTCTGGAAATGGGCATCCTGTAAGCAGCTTCCTCCGGTGCATAATAATATTTGGCTCTACATAGGAACACATACCTGGTGCTGTGTTGGTCAAGTGGTGCCAGTCTCAGAATACCCTTTAAACAATGTGCTTATGTGGTGGCCATTTCACAGACAGGGAATCAGGGCTCCAAAAAGCAGCATTAGCACTGACTCCCAACATACCAGTCTAGGATATATAGTACAGAAGCATAGGTAATAGGGCCGCCGCAACCGCATAATAAAAATGGGCACAACATAGTGGCGAAATAAATCCTCCCACACTCTGTACTGTGTTCCCCGCCCATCCCTTTTAATGGATATTATACAGCACTTTACAAATCCCGCTCCCATTGGGGCTCACTATCTGAACTATCCATCAGCATATCTGGATGTAAGCTGCAGTCCCACAGTCTACAAGGTATACTCACATCCTGGTGTATAGATCCCATCACACAAGAGTGCAGTCAGTATTACAAAACCTGGCGATATTAACGCCACAGTATTTCCCAACTGGGCTAAATGGTTCCAGCAGAATCAGTTGTTTGTATATCTATTACCTGCTTCCAATAAGTGCTTAGCTCAGTCTATCAGGAAACGTAGAGGAATTTAGAGGAAATGGGTCACAACACTGGTAACACCAGATCTATACAGGAAATCTCCACAGACATGTACAGCAGTGTTCACACAGCCCTGCAGCCGTTAGCGGTGCACCACTCACACATCGCTAGAACAGAGCAGGGTTTGGGTAAGTGATTGTTCTGGCAAGTGGCGCTTTTTGGCCCAATGACAAAAGGGGCAAATTGCAAGTGAGTGGGGTAGTCCAGATTAATTTCACCCCCCGTGATATGGACACGACACTATTCGGATGAGCCTCGCCACACAATGGGTGTACAAGAGAAAAGAATCATCATACAGATGACTATTTTCTATCTGCTTGTCTGAACCCAACCAGTTGGACAGGAAGATCAGCTGCTGCTGGGCTTAGGAGCAGAGGACAAGGCTCTTAGAGGGATTCACAATGTATTTTAGTTACATACCCAGCATGCTGCAAGAGGAACATTTTATTATAGAGCACACCGGCATATGCTTCTTCTGCTGCTCCTCTTCCTTGGTCATTCATCAGCCTCATTCTTCGGTTTAGCCTCAGGCACGTGACTGCTGCAGCCAATCACTGACTGTTACTACCAGTGATTGGCCGCAGTGGTCACATGTCCACACACCAGCTGGTACTTGCTGTACAGAGCCAGGCTCTCTCTATCAGCAAGTGAGCGACCATTGTCCATGAGGGAAACCAAGACAGGAGGGACGTTCCCGACCTTTATTATTAGCGGTGTGTACGTGTCCAAAGCGCCCTGCACAACTACGGGGGAATGGCGGCTATGTCACTATGCACACTGCCTGTCAGGGCTCTGGGAAAGCTGGGTGACCAGACCTTACCAAGCAGTGAACCAGGAGCCGACCCCCGGCTGTGCTGCACCCTCAGGCGGGCACATTACCTGCACTATGGCGCCTCAGACCCCTGCGCACATGTCTCAGCGGCAGCAGTAGATGGTCCCCGCGCACAGCAAGCAGCTCTGCCTGATCAGCTGACCCACAGACTCTTGAGCCAACACGCCCCGCCCACAGCACGTGTCTCGTGGAAGGGGCGTGGTCTATTTAAAGCCCCGGTACGGTAATAGAAGAAGCCAGCACTCTCAGGACCCGCAGCTATGTACATGTAAGAGGTTAACCCGAGGCTCCTCCCCGCAGGTGTCAGCTGACTGCCTACTTCACGTGACTTTGGACCCCAGAGCACAGAGATGGCCGCTTGGGTTTCGCTGCTGCTGCTTGTAGTCCTGTCCCCCTCTGTGGGGCGGGCGCAGAGCTCGGAGGTGTCCGTCATCCTGGACGCGGCCACCGGGAAGCTCAGCACTGTGCCCGAGAGGAGGACGGACGCGGTGGCATGGGCTGTGCTCAAAGACACCATCGGGGAGAACGGGTGAGTGAGTGAGTGAGGGGGATGGGCAGAGTTCTCACCCTAGTGCCATCAGGCTCAGGAAAGGGGGCACTAGGCTTGTGCCCTGACCTACAGGCAGGTGGGCACAGGACACTAACCGGAGATCTGGAAAATAACTATTAGTGCCAGGCAAATGTGCACTCGCCTGTGCTACCTGTAACTCCCTACAGGCCGCCCTCGCGTGTGGGGTGGGGCCGCCCTCGCGTGTGGGGTGGGGCCGTCATTCACTGCTTTGTTTTGCTGTTTCAATACAATCAGTGTTTTATCAGCAGGAGATTATCGCTACAGGACAAGTTGGCACGTGCAGGGTAGTCCAGCCACCCCCAGCATCTCTGTCACTATACACTACAGGAAGCTGTGATGTAGGTGGAGTTACACAGGGCTGAACATTCTGAGCTCCGCTAGATTTGCAGCAGAGAAAACTGTTATTCTTTCACAACTTCTGCACCCAATAAACTGATACATTGCAAGAATCAGGGTCTGTCTCCCTACAATAGCAAAAACCTGCTGACCGATTCCCTTTAAAGGGCTTGTCCAATATTTAGAACATCAGTACAAAGGGGAATGAGACAATTAAAAAACCCGCTAGATGCAATATCTTATCTATTAGAATCCCATCTACATGTATCTCCATGCATTAGGGGTTTTCTCGCCAGCAACTTACTGAAAAATGGATGATCATTGAGGTGGGACATCGTGAGGATGAGGGTCCCATGTTCCCTGTGTGACTGGAGCAGTAGTGAGCATGTGTCCACTGCTCTATTGACTTTTTATGGAAGCAGTGGTCAGATGTGAATGGGGCGATGGTCAGTCATGTGCACGACCGCTCTGTGAATGGGACTCATTCCTGGGATCAGTGGGGTCCCAGCAGTCAGACCCCCTCCGATCTTACTGTGGACTGGTGATAATGTTATTTAAAGGATAATCCCATTAATAACTGATACAATTATACATAATCATTTCCTCCCCCTCCCCGTGTATGTGTAGTGGTTAACTCCCTGGATAAAGATGCCATGAGTTGGGCACTTGAAGTGGAGCTGTGCTCCCATCACATGACTGGAATTTGGTCTCTGCCGTCTTTTCAGATCGTCTTTCCCAGTACTGTGTACCCCTGACTTGTGTCTCCTGAAGGAAGAGCGGGCACGTTGCCCCCACACACAAAAACAGATTTATTTCCATCAGATGTCTCGCCTTGCAGCTGCTTTTTACAGAAATTACTTCTGCCTCAATGAAATTACTAAAATGAGACTTATTTGGTGCAGTTCCCGATCCACTAACTGCCCTGTGCCCCCTCTATAAGCTGTGCAGTGCAGGGGGCTCCCGAGCGGTCACTGTGCCCACCCGCATCTGATGCTCAGTGCTTCGCCTTGTGACGTTACTCTATCATTATATAATGTTTATTAATAAAATAGGAATTGGAGCGTGGGAGGGCAGGGGAGGGGGGCTGTAAAAGCATTTTAAGGAAGCCACAGCAGCAGAAGTAGATCACATTTGCCTCAAACATGGATATTTAAGGAAGTGAGAATTTATTTTTGTTCTTAAACGGAAGTATAACTTGGGAACTAAACAGGACCCGGATGTACGGCCTCCATGTGGTTATGCTGTTCTTTTCTCTCCCCAGGTGGGCAATTCTCGAGTTACAGAGCAATGACAAGTATAATGATAGCATCCAGGCCTATGCGGCGGGGGTGGCGGAAGCAGCGGTTACACAGCGGGTAGGTGTCATGGATGTGCTCTTCTGGAGTATAACCAGATCTGCTATTATACTTCTATCATTATATGCTATCATTCAGCCGGCAGCTATCTCTGCCGCCTCCCACTCGGCTCCGCCGAACCTTCCTGTGTCCTCCGAGAAAGCCGCTCATGTCCGACTCCTCTGACTGTGGGTTATCTCTTCGCTGAACAGAAGAATCAGCCATTGACGTTCCAAAGGCCAGACCCTTCTCTCCCCTGACACCATCTGGTGGGGGGAGTCGGGAGGCCCCCTTATGCATTAGCTGGTCGGCCTTTCATCTGTGGGGACCTTAAAGGTAACCTATCAGCATGATTTAGCAATGTAAAGATGGCGGCGCAGGCACAGAAAGAGATCTCGGCTCAATGACATCCTGTAGAAATGTAATTGAGCAGAGATCTAAATCTGTGCATGCTCCACCACCAGTGCCATTTGTTTGATCTCTCGGTGGTCTTCAATCTGTGCATGCGCCTCCCACAGCAAGGATGGTGTCATTGCAAAGTTTTAAGCAGTTAAGTCATTGACAAAGCAGTGACCTGTCATACAGACACCAGAGGGGCCATGACAGGAGCCGAAGACCCTTCCCACCATCCCGTCCCTAAGCACCTAAAAGTGAATTACCCAAAAAGTTCAAATGTGGATAAAAGAACAACCACAAAGCAGATTTCTTCACTAAAGGTATAAAGTTAATCTGTATAACAGCACCATTATGGTCATGCTTTCATTTATATTGCTAAATCATGCTGATGGGTTTCTTTAAAGCTCCAAGTCAGACCAGCTGTTCAGACGTTGATAATGCTTTGATAATTGTAAAATATGTATTTCCACTTTTTGCACATGACAATGTCAATGGGTTTTTATTTTGAAGCCTTAGGGCTCCCATCCACATTAGATCAAAGTCAGCTGAACCCTGGTATCAGCATGATTGGCCACCAGTCAAATGTGTGTGGTCCTCTCGACTGATGGGGTCAGAGGGGTCAAGGATCCAGGATGGCTGATTTCAGATTGCTGATCCTTGTGTTCTCCCAAAGATAAACCGACGTCAGAGGAATATGGCAGAAGGTCTGTCAGAGAACACCGAATTGTTCAGCAAAGCCGAGCTCTTGTTAGTGAGGGATTTGGGAGAGAGAACTTCCGTATAGCCATCATTCTTCTCCCAGCTACCTTGTGTGTGGGGGGATTTAGACACTGTCTTGCTATGTTGTGCTCTATGCAGCACCTTATTCCATGGAAGCAATGGCATAAGGAAGGTTACCTCAGTAACGATGGTATGCAGTTGAATCTTCCACAGAAAATGTGTTATGTGAATTCTGACATGTAAGGGTATCCTCCCCTGCAGGGCAGTCACCGAGGGAACTGCCTGACCATCAGGTACCGTACGTGCATCCCATTCTAGATGATAGGACCAAAGCTTGATAAAGGCTGTCAGATGGACGGTTGCCATGGTGACTGTCCTACCAGTGTCTCTCCGCACCCCATGTCAGGTCAGTGAAAGTCAGAGGCGCATATGTAGGGGCATATATGTGACTCCATGTAGCACCGGCTAGTACTGGTAGTGCAGATGCTCCACAGAAGTGATTGGAGCTGAGCTCCTGTACCACCCACAACCTGTGGATGGATGTGGCACGGTCTGTCTGCCAGAGAACGTCCGATTTTCTAATTCTAGACAAACTTTACCTTTTTTTCTCTGAACAATGTCCTATCAAAAACATAACAATAGAAATGAATAGAAAGCTGCTCCATCATATCACATGATAGATGGCCGATATGTTTGTTACATGTACTTGACTACGGTCTATAAATATTCAGCACTCGTGCTCCATACGGAGGAGCATACACCCTCCTACCTCTAATGGGGAGGAACGGGGAACTTACTGTGAGGAAACATGACATTTGTGACATAATGTGTCTGCAGTATTGGTCCACAGATTACGCCCCACTGACCTTTCCAGGATAGCTCCAGCTGCCTCATATGTTGCACAATACGAGTAGTATTAAAGGGATTTTTAAGTTTCAACCCAAATCCATGTACCTTGTTAGGGCACATGGACACCATAGTAGCTGGCACATATAGTTGAAACCAGAAGTTTACATACACTATATAAAAAGACACACATGCATGTTTTTCTCAATATTTGACATGAAATCAGAATAAACCTTTCCCGTTTTAGGTCAGTTAGGATTACCATAATTTTTAATATTTGCCAAATAGCAGAATAATGAGAGAGAATGTTTTAAGGCATTTTTATTACTTACAGCAAAGTCAAAGGTTTACGTACACTAAGATTACTATGCTTTAAACAATTCTGGACTGCCCATATGATGTCATGTGTTTGGAAGCTTCTGGCAATATCTGAGTTCATTAGAAACACACATATGGATTTATTTTAATGCACACCTGAAACACACTGCTTCTTTGTGTAGCATCATGGGAAAGTCTAAAGAAATCAGCCAATATATCAGGAAGAGAATTGTGGACTTGCACAAGTCTGGCTCATCCTTGGGTACAATTTGGGTACAATTTCAAGATACCTGAAGGTGCCTCGTTCATCTGTACAAACAATTATATGCAAGTACAAACAAGATGGGAATATCCAGCCATCATACTGATTAGGAAGGAGACTGGTTCTGTGTCCCAGAGATGAACATGCTTTGGTCCAACATTTGCTTTTGTCCTTGGGTTGATATGCACAAGGCCTTGTGAAGATGATGGCGGAAGCTGGTAAGATTGTGTCAATATCCACAGTGAAACGAGTACTGTATCAACATGGGCTGAAAGGCCACCCTGCCAGGAAGAAGCCATTACTCCAAAAGAAACATAAAAAAGCCAGATTAATGTTTGCAAATGCACACAGGAACAAAGACCTTAATTTTTGGAGACATGTCCTGTGGTCTGATGAAACAAAAATTGAACTTTTGGGCATAATGACCGTCGTTACTTTTTTAGGAAAAAGGGAGAAGCTTGGAAGCCTAAGAACCCCATCCCAACTGTGAAACACGGGGGTAGCAGCATCATGTTGTGGGGTTGTTTTGCTGCAGGAGGGACTGGTGCACTTCACAAAATAGATGGCGTCATGAAAAAAGAAGAATATGTGGCAATACTGATGCAACATCTCAAGACATCAGCCAGGAAGTTAAAGCTTGGGCGGAAATGGGTCTCCAAATGGACAATGACCCGAAGCATACTGCCAAAATGGTAACAAAGTGGCTTAAGGATAGTAAAGTCAATGTTTTGGAGTGGCCATCACAAAGCCCAGATCTCAATCCTATTGAAAATTTATGGGCAAAGCTGAAAAGGCAGGTGCGAGCAAGGTGACCTACAAACCTGGATCAGTTACACTAGTTTTGTCAGGAGGAATGGGCCCAAATTCTGACCAACTATTGTGAGAAGCATGTGGAAGGATATCCCAAATGTTTGACCCAAGTCATTCAGTTTAAGGGCAATGGTACCAAATACTAACGAAATGTATGTAAACTTTTGACTTTGCAGTAAGTAATAAAAATGCCTTAAAACATATATTCTGTCTGTCGGTCTGTCTGTCTCTCTCATTATTCTGGCATTTGGCAAATATTAAAAATTATAGTAATCTTAATTGACCTAAAACGGGAAAGGTTTATTCAGATTTCATATCAGATATTGAGAAAAACATGCATATGTCTTTTTTTTTTAAATTTTTTTTATATAGTGTACATAAACTTCTGTCACGGGTGTGTCAGAGCTGACAGTTGCCCTGCAGTTGCTTGCAGGAGGTCTCTACATTTGGCATTACAGACATCATCTTAGAGGCTGGCTGTCTCTAGGACCCAGCGGCTATCTCCCTATGGCTAATTAGCTCCCTGGCCTGGGTGTATAAATACCTGGTGTGTCTGAGAGGGCGGTGCCGGCGATATTCATTACTACTTGTGAGGCTTTAGCAAGAGCAGTACTTCATCCTCTCTGGAGCTTGAGGCTGTGTGCGCATTTGGCTGGCGTCATCTAAAGCTAAGCAATCCCCACCCCTGTTTGTCTACCCTTGTTGTCTATAGAGTTTAGTGGAGATAAACTAGTGCTCATCTCCTCCCTTCCCCTTCCCTAGCCTTAGCCTTACGCCAGGGAAAGTCAGGGCGACGCACGCGTGCAGCGATTAGTGAAGAGCCAATATAGGGACGGTAGTTGAGACAGGTTGACACTAGACCAGACCCCTTTCCCTAGTGTCTGGGCTCCCTTTCCCTCTTCCCTTTGTGTTGCACTAGTCTTTCCCACACCCTGCAATATCAAGACTAATGGTGTAGGTCTGTTGCATTACAGAAGGGCGAGCAGAGAAATTCGAGAGGCAAGTATCAAAGACCAGGAGCCTGAAGAAAGACATTTGCTTATTTGTTGTAAATGTCTGCATATCTGTTTGCAGCTTATCTACATGCATTGGATGAACACAATGGTTGGTTACTGTGGTCCATATAAGTACCAAACTCCATACTGTGAAAGGCTGAGGAACTACCTAGAGGCCAATTTAGCCTGGATGCAGGAACAGATGGAGAAGGAGCAAGATCAGGAGTACTGGCACCAGGTAAGATAAAGATGGCAACATCAGGCTATAAACCATAAGGGAGAAGTGTAAACTATACAGCACTATGGAATATGTTGCTGCTATGTAATCAGTGAGAAATAAATAACTAAATATATCAGGGGTCTCAAACTTGGCTGGGCATATGGGCCACACATAGAAAAAATGTGAAGGCCACATTCTCTGCAGGGCGAGATTACATTTTTAGTAATGCTATATTTTTTTTTGTATACACCTTTTTGATCTTTTTATTTTTTTTTTTAAAAACATTTTGGCTTTATTTTATGCTTTTGAAAGGCAGTTTAATAGCTTTGGTCATTATGGGTGCGGTGATAATAAATGTGCACTTTTTTGTTTTACTTCAGTTTATACATAAAACCTCATTTTTAGTGTAAAAAAAAATCATACTTTATTTTGATTATTTTTTTACAATTTATTTCCTTTTTGGGTCCCCTAATTTGCCACATACAGTAATATTGTCTTACAATTAGCACCATATGGCAATTCTGACCAACATCTTGTAGTAATGTGCCCATCCTGGTCCTCCTCTTGTAGTAATGTCCCCATCTTGTAGTAGTGTCCCCCATCCTGGTCCCCATCTTGTAGTAGTGTCCCCCTTCCTGGTCCTCCTCTTGTAGTAATGTCCCCATTCTGGTCAGCATCTTTCCCCAATTCTGCCACACTTCTCATACACGTTAAGAAAAAAAAAAAAAAATCCTTCTCGCCTGACCTCCGCTCCCTTGTCTTCTCCTCCGCAGCCTCGGCGGTGCATGGCAGTGACATCACACGCTGCCTACGCCGGCCTGCCGACATAAACTGCTGGGCTCTGATTGGCTGGTGGGTCATATTGGTATTGTGACGCAGAGATATTTTGTCTGCGCCGCGATACATTTAATTTGAATGCATCCAAGGATTGCTGATGTCGGCGGGCCCCAGGACCGGGCCGCAATTATCACGGGAGCACCAGTGCCTGCGAGCCACATGAAGCAGTCTCGGGGGCTACATGTGGCCCGCAGGCAGCGTGTTTGAGACTCCTGATATAGTTGGTCTTTACTCTAAAGATGCTGGAGAGAAGTAGCCAGGCAATCCCTGACGTGCCAGTAACTGTTTAGCTTTATTACAAAGTAGCCTTATAGCCCACCCAGAATGACAAAGGTAATACAGTAGGAAATGTGTGAATTTTAAAGTGGTCTTCCCCTTTCAGAAAACTTTCCTGCTGGCTCAGTTCATTGTAATAACACAAGCCACACTTTGCTTCCCCTCCCCCAGTTCAGTGCTTCCTCTCTGGCAATTATATATCTGCTGCAGCGGTGATGTCACTTCAGAGGCTTGGCTGATATCAGTGGCTCATGCCATCATCCTCAGTGATTGTCTGCAGCTCTGTTGATGTGATGTCAACACTGCAACCAAACAGAGGCCAGGGCAGTGTCAGAGACACAGTGCTGGACCTGGGGAAGGTGAGTAAAGTCCAGCTTCCCCGCCCCCAGTGAACTGAACTAGCAGAAAAAAGTTCTGAAAGGGACACTCCCTTAGTGCTGTGTTTCTCCTGCAATCGGCCTAGTATTCAAGCCATGGGGGGTTCTAAATCCAATTAGCTATAGTGTATGACTTGGTTACTCTGGTAAATTACACCAAACTGAACATGTCCTGAAAGTGTCCCTGTCCCAGTGGCAATGAGTTCACACTGATAGAACAGGTAGAACAGGCTTTTACCGTAATCTTGTCATAATATAATTGTTCATAAAAGGACGCAGGACAGTCGCCCGTCTGCAGTTCTCCTCAGTTCTGCCTCTTTGACAGCATGCAGCGCAGTGAGCAGGGCCTAATATCTTTTAATACAAACTGTTTTTGTTTAATAAAAAGTGAATTTGCATTTGCAGGTCCGTCTGGCGCTGCTGCAACTGAAAGGTCTGGAGGACAGCTATGGCGGCCTCATCTCCTTTCCCCAGAAAGAGTTCACCCTTAGTCCCTTCGGGTTCCTGTAAGTTTTCAAGCTTAAGAATATATAATGGTTGGACTTTGCACCTTTGCACTGTACAACAGTCCGCCAGAGCATACTAGACACAGCCAGTGCCCTGATAAAAAGCATTCATGTAATGAAGTCATATGTTGCTCCTCAAGATGTACCTGTCATTTCACAAAAAATTATCAAAGATCGTGTGTGTATATAACACACACACACACACACACACACACACACACACTGTTCAAAAAAATAAAGGGTACACTCAAATAGCACATCCTAGATTTGAATGAATGCAAAGCAGTCATCAAAGCAAAAGGTGGCTACTTTGAAGAACCTAGAATATAAGACCTATTTTCAGTTGTTTCACACTTTTTTGTTAAGTATATAATTCCACTTGTGTTAATTCATAGTTTTGATGCCTTCAGTGTAAATGTACAATTTTCATAGTCATGAAAATACAGAAAAATCTTTAAATGAGAAGGTGTGTCCAAACTTTTGGTCTGTACTAATAGATTCACACAAAAACAGGATTTTGGACGAGACAGTAAATACAGAATTTAATAAACTAGAGGAATGTTTAAACAATGTTAATATTTTGACACCTACTGTTCTCTCGTCCTGACCAGGGACTGCAATTTTGTCCCTAACCAGGACTTCAACCTTTTTCAAACAATACTTTACATACAGTGCCTACAAGTAGTATTCAACCCCCTGCAGATTTAGCTGGTTGACACATGCGGAATTAACTTGGCATTGTGACATTTGTACCGTAGATCAGCTTGGAAGTGGGAAATGCACTGCAGCAAATTTTTTTTTTTTTTTTTTTTTAAAACGTAAAAAGTTAATTCAGAGTGTCATTTATTATTCAACCCCTCAAACCACAAGAATTCTGTTTGGTCCCCCTAAAGTATTAAGAAGTAGTTCAGGCACCAAGAATAATGAGCTTCACATGTGTGGATTAAAGATCTCTTTTGCCAGCCTTTTCTGACTATTTAAGACCATCCCCAAACTTGTGAACAGCACTCAGACATGGTCAACATGGGAAAGACAAAGGAGCATTCCAAGGCCATCAGAGACAAGATCGTGAAGGGTCACAAGGCTGGCAAGGGTTACAAAACCCTTTCCACGGAGTTGGGCCTACCTGTCTCCACTGTTGGGAGCATCATCCGTAAGTGGAAGGCTTATGGAACTACTGTTAGCCTTCCACGGCCTGGACAGCCTTTGAAAGTGTCCTCCCGTGCCGAGGCCAGGCTTGTCCGAAGAGTCAAGGCTAACCCAAGGACAACAAGGAAGGAGCTCCGGGAAGATCTCATGGCAGTGGGGACATTGGTTTCAGTCAATACCATAAGTAACGTACTCCACCGCAATGGTCTCCGTTCCAGACGAGCCTGTATGGTACCTTTACTTTCAAAGCATCATGTCAAGGCTCGTCTACAGTTTGCTCATGATCACTTGGAGGACTCTGAGACAGACTGGTTCAAGGTTCTATGGTCTGATGAGACCAAGATCGAGATCTTTGGTGCCAACCACACACGTGACTTTTGGAGACTGGATGGCACTGCATACGACCCCAAGAATACCATCCCTACAGTTAAGCATGGTGGTGGCAGCATCATGCTGTGGGGCTGTTTCTCAGCCAAGGGGCCTGGCCATCTGGTCCGCATCCATGGGAAGATGGATAGCACGGCCTACCTGGAGATTTTGGCCAAGAACCTCCGCTCCTCCATCAAGGATCTTAAGATGGGTCGTAATTTCATCTTCCAACAAGACAACGACCCAAAGCACACAGCCAAGAAAACCAAGGCCTGGTTCAAGAGGGAAAAAGTCAAGGTGTTGGAGTGGCCTAGTCAGTCTCCTGACCTTAACCCAATTGAAAACTTGTGGAAGGAGCTCAAGAATAAAGTCCACATGAGACACCCAAAGAACCTAGATAACTTGGAGAAGATCTGCATGGAGGAGTGGGCCAAGATAACTCCACAGACCTGTGCCGGCCTGATCAGGTCTTATAAAAGACGATTATTAGCTGTAATTGCAAACAAGGGTTATTCCACAAAATATTAAACATAGGGGTTGTATAATAATTGACCCACACTTTTATGTTTAAAATTTAATAAAATTCAACTGAGCAACATAACTTTTTGGTTTGTAAGATTTATGCTTCTGTTCATAAAACCTACTCTCGTTTGCAGTTTGAAGGCTCTAACTTATTTGCATCTTATCAAACCAGCTAAATCTGCAGGGGGTTGAATACTACTTGTAGGCACTGTAGATCATTTTGTATGAGCTCTGACTGTGAAAAAACATTTATTTTCCAGTGATACTGATGTTTTGATTAATGATTGTGAATTTAACAATTTATTGTTTCAGCAACAAAATGCTTTAGTTGCGCCTAATAATTTAGAAAAGGAAAGCTATAACAATATTATGGTAGATATTGAATCGATACAGTTTAAAACTGCAAATCCTACATATTGCCCATTAAAATCTCAGGATCTTGCATTAGACACTTCTCAAACTGCGGTTGAGAGAGCTCATGCATGAAAAATCTAGAAATAAATGGCAAAGAAGTCTATCCCGTTCATATATCACTGCCATTCAGTCACTTAAAAACAATAAAAATGTTATTAAAAAATCTGACAAAACCACGTGAACAGGGGTCACGGATAGTAATATTTACTGTGCACAGGTTTATAACATCTTGGATAATAATACAACTTATAAACATGTTAATAATCCCATGCTTGATTGCACTATAGTGTTAAATTACTTGAGATGGGAGAAAACTTGGGGGTTTTAACACCCAAAAATTGAAGAATTATTACTACAACATCCAATTGTGCCAATCTTTCATGTACTTCCCAAGAGCCAAAAAGAGATTTCACCCCCATCCCCCCCCCCCCCCCACACACACACACACACACACACACACACACACACACACACACACACACACACACACACACACACACACACACACACTTACGGCCATTGGAATAGGGTCCCTCAATGAACATCTGAGTTGCTGGGTGGATGATACCAGGTTTTTTAAAAGAAACACTAAAGCCGTTGTAAATGATAGGGTACCATTTCATGTCAGCTATAACTATAGTTTTCTTGCGATGTGGTAAATCTTTATCAAATATGCCGCATACTTTAGCCCTAAATGGATTAGAACATCATCTCCACAAATATGGCAAATACGGAAATGATATTAAAAATTCATCATATCTGCTACAAAGTATTTATTATCACACACTTTTATTCTCATTTAGTGGAGTTTTTTGTACAGTTGGAAGGAGCGCCAATGGGATCATGTTTTTCACCTTCTTTGGCTATCTTGCATGTGGCATGGTGGGAGGAATTTTTTACTTATTCTAATGATCCTTTTTTTTTTTTTTTATCGGCCGTTGTTTGGTATGGCCACTATGTCGATGACCTCCTCATTATATGGAATGGCGACTGTCAGGATGACGCCGGCGAGATCATACAATATCCCACTGCTGACACCAATTTGTCAGGGATTATGCACACGCATGATCCCGATTACTCACTACGTAGCTATCGGCAATCGAGCAGTGAGCATATGGCGTACACACCTCCGAATTCCAGCGCATGGAATATGTTTATATGCCCCCGTACGATCACTGGAAGCTTCACGATAACCCAGTTATGATTTGCTGCCACCACCAATCAGTTTTATTATTTTAAAAGATATAAAATCCACTACAGGCCTGATTGGACACCTGCTTTCTGGTATCGTATATGGCTTCGGGGGAGGAACGATTACAGAACAGAAGAAACAGGACTGTTAAATTTTGTATTTAATCCAAAGGGAGGCAGTGTTTATGAAAAATATGTAAAAGATTTTACAAAGGGGGACAAAACAATACAGCATATACAGTTACACGAAATAAAAAGGGATTAACAGAAGAAACTTACTAGACTGATCGCAGAGACGATGTAGTTTAGGTGGAGGGAAGCGCTCCGATGAACCGTTATGGAATGGGACCCCTGCTTACACAAATATGTATCTCCCGGTATGAGTATAGATCCATATTCAGTTGAATATTTTATGCTGAAGGGGGGCACTTCCCACACACTACCCTGTGATGACCTTACGTGGGCTGGTTTCCGCCCTTTATGGTTTTATTGAATCTCTAATTTCTGCGATAATTTCTCGCTGGTTGATCGCAGAAGTTAGCAAGTGATGCTGTATTTTTTATTGCGATTTCACAGTTCTTTAGAGACCACACATGACATAACTGCTGTTGGTTATGTTTGCCCTCTTGCGTTACAGCTCACCGGCGGGGCGTACAGATACAGAAAAATATGCATACCGTTCCTTAGCTAGCCCCGCTGCTAAAAATGTGTCCCATTACAATTGGAATTAAAGAACTTCCGATATTGCGTATTTCATGTCGGTGCCTGATTATTGGTGTGCAAATGAGAATGACCCGGCTATTGTACGGAGTGTGATAGCTTCCCTTTGAAGTCTTGGCAAGATGTTTCCTGTTCCTTTCAATCTCTGGCCCATATGTTCAAAGGTGTCTGTTCATCACCCATGTCTCCATTTGGTATGGTAACTAGCCTGGATAATGGAGTTTGCCACTTCTTGTGTGTACTGCCATTTGCATAGACAGCTCCTTAGATTGCTAGCTGTTGTCCATTGCAAATGGTATAGGGGAGGGGGAAGAGTGAGAGGGATTTCAGTGGGAGAGAGAGATTTGTAATATTTTCCATGACATATCCACCTATTTGAGGTAGTATAGGGGCCGATTTACAGATTGCCCCTTAAGCCTACCTTGTGGGCCACTCTTCCTGGATTCCATAACGCCCTCTCTTTCAGGGGTTCGGAGATGGACTCCTCTGGGAGTCTACTCGGCGTCACCAGACAGGGTTTGTACTCCTGGCTAGAGGTAGCCAGAATCGATGCTAAGGCCCAAACATCACAGAAACTCTCCGGGCCCGGTCTTGGGCTAGTCACTGGCCCTGTTATCCTGCTGCATGATGAGGGTCCAGAAGGCAGGGCGCGACCTGCGTTCTCGGCTCCCGGGCCACAGGTGACAACGGCTAGATAGGCTGTCTTCCCGGGGGATAACCACCTTTTCCTAGTAGTCCGCCGAGCTGTGGACCCAACTCGCCCACGACCCTGACCGACTGGCGATCCAGCTTTCCGATCACCCTGAACGGTTCGGGGTACATTTCTCCCACTTCCCTGACTGGCTATGTGCACCTTCTTCCCATACTCCTGACAGACCGTGGGACACACATGTCCCATACCTTGCCCAGTTGTGGGATCTACCTTTCCTGCCCTCATTGTTACCGTGGGAGCCGTGCCCATTATGGGGCAGCTACTACCGGCCATGTCACCACCTGGCGTGACACTGGTCAGCCTCACGGGACGACGTTCCTTATTATCCCCGTGTTTCTCCCCATCCTTTCCTGTTACCTCTGGAGCCATGCTAGTCATGGGACCGCTACCAGCGACTATGTCACCGTCCATCATGACACTGGTCAGCTGCACGGGACGACCTGCTTCCTGGTCTCCGTGCCTGCTCCCATCATCTGTAGCACTTATACTGGCTCGTTTTTAGGGGATCTTCAGCAGCATTACCCTGCGGTGTGAGGTGGATGAGTTCCCCTTTACCACAACACACATTCTTATTATGCATCACATTGATGTTATTGGCAGTTGCATCATATGACATATCGGGCAACCAACCGTCCCAGATCAGTTCCCAATAGCACATTAGTGGGTAGATTTTCCAACACCCCCAAACCTGGTGATAGTCAGGGCCTTCCCAGGAGTGAGTTCTTCTGGTAACAGGAACTCGGGGTGGATGAGGGTCCGTTCTGCTACCCGACAGTAATGGTGTTGCCCACCTTAACCTGTTGTAAGTTCTCCCGGGCCCTGCCAACCGCCCCACCCACAAAAAAGAATGGCTGCAGTAGGCCCTGGGGCCTCAGAAGATGAACCCCCACACCTGCCTCTCCGGGCAGACAAGGCTGATGTGACCCGGTCACACCTACGGGAGTCTCATGCAGGCCGGCTGCTGGAAGATGGGGCAGGACCCTCTGAGGGTGGGCTGGCTGGAACACTGGGGGTGGTTGTCGGCTTATCCCCTTTCCATCTGGCAACGGCTGACTTCCGCCCCTCCGGTGTGTGGTTGGCCTCATAGGCATCTGCGAGCTGGGCTACTTTGGCGGCTTCCTTTTGGCTCCCGGTCCAGCACAAACTGTCGCACTTCCACAGGGCAATGATGAAGAAACTGGTCCTTCACCATCAGATCCTTCAGGTCCTCGAAGGTGGTGTCTGACAGTCTCTGGACCCACTGCTCAATGGTGGTCCTGAGGCCATCCACCACATCACTGTAGCTGTCATGTGATCCACGCTGGAGGGCTCTGAAATTTTTTCGGTAAATCTCTGGAGTCAGCTGGTACTTTTTTTTTAATCAGGGCCTGCTTGATGGCCTCGTAGTCTCCATCTTGGGCTCAAGGGAGAGAAGCGAACACCTCCTGAGCGGAAAGTGGTCAGGATGGGGTTTAAAGCTGTTGGCACTGTTGGACTCATGGGTCTGTGTGGGAGATGGCTCCTTCTGAATCCGGGCTAGCTCCAGCTGGTACAGACTCTTGGGGCCTGTTGCTCAGCAGCCTCTCAGAATTTCAGCTTCACTATCGTGCTCCAAGGCCATCTGCAGGAGGGGTTCCATACTACTTAGCTGCGGCTATGGTTGGCAATCACAGGTGGGACCTCTGCAGCATCGCCATCCGGGCCTTGGCTGGCTGCCCCATCATCAGGGCTCTGCTGTCGGACTGTTTCTGCAGCACCTTGCAACAGTTCAGCAATCATTTGGGGCCTGGTTTTGCCTGCGGCGTCAATCTGTCTCCGCTCACAGAGGGCAGTAAGAGCGTCCTTGGACTGCTGGCTATTTCGGGACTCTCCACGCGTAGCCATTATTGCCAAACAAAAGATAGGACGGAAAAACAGGAGAAGGGGGAGGGGATGCAACTGCTACACGCACAGTAATGTCCCAGATAAAAATATATATATATTAAAACACGGAGTGTGATTCCTTAAAACTTTGCACAAAATTCTCACAAGAACCGTGCAAGTTTTCAGTGACCGGAATGATTTCTCAATCCAGCCACTGATGGTCTGTAATATCCTACAGCTGCCACCAATTTGTTGGGGATTATGCACACGCATGATCCAGATTACTCACTACGTAGCTATCTGCAAACCACCAGTGAGCGTATTACGTACACACATCTGAATTCCAGTGCATGGAATATGTTTATATGCCCCCGTACGATCACTGGAAGCTTCACGATAACCCAGTTATGATTTGCTGCCACCACCAATCAGTTTTATTATTTTAAAAGATATAAAATCCACTACAGGCCTGATTGGACACCTGCTTTCTGGTATCGTATATGGCTTCGGGGGAGGAACGATTACAGAACAGAAGAAACAGGACTGTTAAATTTTGTATTTAATCCAAAGGGAGGCAGTGTTTATGAAAAATATGTAAAAGATTTTACAAAGGGGGGCCAAATAAAAAGGGATTAACAGAAGAAACTTACTAGACCGATCGCAGAGACTATTCAGTTTAGCTGGAGGGAAGCACTACGCTGAACCATTATGGAACGGGACCCCTGCTTACACAAATATGTATCTCCCGGCATGAGTATAGATCCGTATTCAGCTGGATCTTTTATGCCAAAGGGGGGCCTGCCTACACACTCCCCGGTGTTTGCCCTCTTGCGATACAGCTCACCGGCAGGGCGTACAGGTACGGAAAAATATTCATATTGTTCCTTAGCTAGCCCCGCCGCTAAAAATGTGTCCCATCACAATTGGAATTATAGAACTTCCGATATTGTGTATTTCATGTCTGTGCCTGCAAGTCTGCCTGATGTTTGGTGATTAAAGTAGTGTGCAAATGAGAATGACCCGGCTATTGTACGGAGTGTGATAGCTTCCTTTTGAAGTCTTGGCAAGATGTTTCCAGTCCCTTTCAATCTCTGGCCCATATGTTCAAAGGTGTCTATTCGTCACCCATGTCTCTTCATTTGGTATAGTAACTATGATGGACTTCTTCCCTCTGTCTTCATGGGGGCGGAGCATTGGTGTTACGTGCACCGATGGGCAATCAGAGAGGTCCAGTGCATATATAAGGTGTCACTCTTTTACTATAGCTACGCCTCCTGACAAAGCCATTTCCGGCGAAACGTGCGTCGGGGCTTTCCAGTTCATCCCCTGTACCTCGGTGTGTCCTCCTCAACTTCACCATGTCTCAAGGTAATGGACATTTATTAGTGATGTAAACCGTCATTCCTTTTTTTGATGTCCGTATGTGATCAGGTCTTATATTGAGTGACTGATTACCGGATATACTGCTACCAATGCTTGGTTCAACTATGCAAGTAAGATGCTTTTTGATGGAGCGTTCCTCACAATCACTCAATTTATACACTGAGTGATGGAAGTAGTTGGACCGAACCTTTGATACACTATGTAATAGGTCCTTTCTGATTAAGTATCCCTTATAGATGTGATAGAGGGTAAACCATCAGTACCTTATGTACATATTTGCACATTCTTCCCAGGAGTGTGGTATTTTGCTTGGGGCTATGATTAGTCTCTATGCATGATGTCCTGATAGGGATGGCCGTGGATAGACATCCTCTCTTGTCCATTACATGTTGCCATCTACGATATTTCTTGTGAAGTTGTGATTGCAATTACTTTGCCCTTTATTATTCTAATATGATTAATTATCTGTAGATCTATTTACTATTTAGTGAATCTATTGTGAATCTCACTGTGGGCCTGATATAGGGGATACCTCTTTACAGGTATTTAACCACTGTATCCTGTGCTGTTTTAGCTGTATTTCTACCTTCACTCATCAACCCATTATGATATTGCGCTTTGACTTTTGTTGTATATATTTTCTCAATAAAGTGTTACTATCCCTCTTTCTGGCATTTTGAAGTTAGTCTGTGATTATTATCTAATCCTATTTAGGATGCACAGGAAGCTTAGACAATTGCTAGTTTCATCATCTTTTTCTTTGGTGTATGGTATGGTAACTACCCTGGATAATTGAGTTTGCCACTTCTTGTGTGTACTGCCATTTGCATAGAGACAGCTTCTTAGATTGCTAGCTCTTGTCCATTGCAAATGGTATAAGGAAGGGGAAAGAGTGAGAGGGATTTCAGAGGGAGAGAGAGATTTATAATATTTTCCATGACAGCGACCATACTGAATTTCTAAATAATAATGATTTAAATCTGAAATTTACATTTTCCTCAGTCAAACAAGAAAATGTGATTTTTAGATATTCAATTGGAAGGCAATATCCTTTAGAATGCTGTTCACACAATAAGTTATCGGAAACCCATTAGTGGGAATACCACTTTATTATCCAACAGCTGTCTCCCGGAACATACAATTGGGCCACGTGCACACGTTGAGTATTTGAATTTTTTACCTCAGTTATTTGGTGAGCTTTCTTGCGTCGTGCATGTATAAATTTATTGTAAGGAATCGCTCTAAGGCCACGTTCACACGTTCAGTATTTGCTCAGTATTTGTAAGCAAAGACCACAAGTGGAACAATCAGAGGAAAAGTATAATAGAAACACGTCAGCACTTCTGCATTTTTCACCTATTCCTGGTTTTGGCTTATAAATACTGATGTAAAATACTGACCAAATACTGAACGTGTGAATATGGCCTAAGGGCGTTTGTTATGCCAGAAACGCGTCAGAGGTGCAATTTGGAACCATGCCTGAAACTTTTTAACGAATAAACAAATAAAGGAAACTGAATTTTTAATGTTCTTGGAAGTGCCAGCTTTTTTTTTTTTTTCTTTTTTTCCTTCATCCTTTCCTACAGTAGCATGATATATTGTATAATTTGAGCTCAAGTCATGAAATTATTGAATTCTCAGTTTAATTGTAATAAATTTACGTGGGAATTAAAGCAGGAATTCAGGCTTCTTACAGAATTTATCTAGCCATATTCGAAATGTTGAAAGCTTGAATTTCATGGCGCTAGGTCTTTTTTTTACAACCTATAACTAAGGGTTCTGACGTAATTATTGCAGTTGTATTGGAAATGACCTCTGTGTATGTGTGTGTGTGTGTGTGTTTGTGTGTGTGTGTGTATATATATATATATATATATGTATGTATGTATGTATGTATGTATGTATGTATGTGTGTGTGTGTGTGTGTGTGTGTGTGTGTGTGTGTGTGTGTATATATATAACTTAATTATTACACAGTTGTGCTCAAAAGTTTACGTACCCTGGCAAAATTTTGCCTTGTTTCAAAGAATATGAATGATATAAAAAAAAAAACAAACTTTTTCTCCACTCATGGTTATTGGTTGGGTGAAGCCATTTATCGTCAAACTACTGTCTTTTCTTTTTTTAAATCTTAATGACATCCAAATGACCCTGATCAATGTCACAGACTCTTTCAGCTCGGTGGTGACTTAGAAGATCTAGAAGCGGCGCTGAATAAGACCGATGCGTCCAAAGAGTTGGGCTCGGGGTCCTGCTCTGCTCTCATCAAGCTTCTTCCTGGCCATAAAGATCTCCTGGTGTCTCATGTAACCTGGAACACGTACCAATCCATGTTACGCATCACCAAGAAGTACACCCTTCCCTTTCGCGCTAACCCCAATGGTGAGCAACATCCATTCTCTAATGACCATGAAGAAATCTGATTTTATGTAAAATAAAGAGGTTCCAAGGGAAACTTATTGTATGAGGAATAGATTTTAGTTTGCCGGTAAGTGGGTTGAACTGTAATTTTGTTTTTAAAAGGGTTTTCCAGGAATGATTTTTTTTACTTCATAGGCTCCCACTATATGAATATAACAAACAGCACTTTACTTGCGCACCCCTGCCCCAGCTCTCCACCGCTACCCTTAGTCCTTAGTTGACCAGCTGCAGTGGTGACCTTACATCAACAGCCCTACGGTCAAGCTACCTGTAAATAACACAAAATTCCTGGAAAACCTCTTAAGTCCATTAACAGTTTTATGTAAGAAAAAATTTATAACTGTAGAATTTAAGCAGCTTTTTAATATCCTTATTATACTTAATTTTTCTTTTGAACTATTTTCAATATTTCTGTTTGATTGTTTTGTAAAGCCATGGATTTGACAGCAGTTGATCAGTTTCCATTTCTTTGTCAGCAACAGATCTTAAAGGGAATCTGTCACCAGGTTTTTGCTATGTAATCTGAAAGCAGCATAATGTAGGGGCAGAGACCCCCATTCCAGCGATGTGTCACTGAGCTGCTTGGTGCAGTTTTGATAAAATCACTGTTTTATCTACAGCAGATCTACAACTTTTTACTGCTGAGCTCTGTATAACCCCATTCCCACCACTGATTGACTGTGTTTTTGTGTGCACTGTGCATAGGCGGAAAGCTTCCGTGGTGGGGGTGGGATTGGACAACCTGGCAGCATGTTTAATAGTCTTCGGGAAGTCAGACGGCCATATAAATCGGATTGCAATGCATATACTTAAACCCGAGCATGCAAGCTTCATAGAAATTTATACGGTCTTAACAGTGATTTTATTAAAACTACACCAAGAAAACCAGTAAGACACATGGCTAGAATCAGGGTCTCTGCTCCTACATCATGCTGTTTTCTGATTTAGTGTAGGGGTGCAAAGCAATTTTTGGGTAGAATTGTCATACTTCACCAAACCCAAGGGCCACAAACCTTTTTAAAGGAGTAGCTGCAATTGAATAGATCACCAAAACCAATAGAAGTACATTAATACATTGCATGAAACAAATGTTCAGTATTTGAGAAGGATTTAGAAAGTTTCTGCTCCAAGAAAAAATCTGTGTGAACAGACGCTAACTTTAAACTAAGTTTTTGGAGCTGAAACTCCCCAAATCCTCCTCCTAGTCTCAAATCTTTAAAGGGGTTTTCCCACAAACAAAAGTTAATTTTAACAAGTGTCTGTGTCTGACCGTGTACGGAGCATACCACATCTCCTGGGCAGGGGGGAAGCAAAAGAGTATACAGACAGGACAGTAGGGGATCACAGGATTCATTTCGTGAGGTAAAATATTGTTTAAAAACAGGCAGTGAAATGTTTTACCTCAGAAAATGAATACTCCGCAATGCTCTGCTGTAATGTCTGTATTGTCTTTTGCTTCCTCCCCTGCCCAGGAGATGTGGTATGTTCCGTACACGGTCAGACACAGACAATTTATAAAATGAACTTTTATTCGTGGGAAAACACCTTTTAAGTTGTGAGGATTTGTAAGTTTTAACATAGCTATTAGGCTACAGTGGTGGCCAAAAGTATTGGCACCCCTGCAATTCTGTCAGATAATACTCAGTTTCTTCCTGAAAATGATAATCCGCAGCGGAAATTTCTGCAGCATGTACACGGCACATGCGGATTATCATTGGGAAACATGGCAGACAACTTAACATGCGTTTTCGTGGCGGAAATGGCGCCACGGAAACGCATTAAATTCGCATCGTGGGCACACAGCCTCGAGCACGTTATAGATTGCTACATGTGTACAAGATCGGAACCACTGTCGGCACATGAGTGCGGCACCAGAATCACCATCAGTACACAAATGCAGCGCTAGAACCAGCATCAGTACATGAATGTAGCACCAGAACCACAATCAGTATATGTATACAACACCAAGCTTAGTACAGCGATCAATTGTAATGTCAGGTCAGCCGCATGTGTAATTGTATTGCTTGAACCTACAATTCGCAGTATATCCATCACAATAGTAAGAAGATACTGGAAATTGTTGTTAGCAGCCATCATCAGACTGTGGACCTCACAGGAACCACTGTACCTATGAGACAGTCAGTATCCCAACGTCAGAGTGTCAGCCTCCAGTAGGCGTATACGCCCGAAAATTATGCATGGCAGAGCGCACGTTTGTTCTGTCAGCACCATTATAGTCTATAGCCCAGTTGGCGCATGTTTCCGGATCCTGCTTTGCAGGGGGAACGGGGGGGGGTTCAGACACAAGCCCGAGGGGTGAAGATAACAGAAATGTGAAAACTCCCTTAATGAATCCACCCTAACTAGCATTGAATCACGCAAGGATGTCCCTTGCTGTCAATTAATTGTCACTTTGAAAACCAGCATCCAATTAATGTCAAATAGGTAGTGTTTTTTTTTTATCTTCTAAGGGAAAAAATGGGGGACATTGACAATCCCATTAAAGATGTAATAGAGGATTATAAAAACATTTTCTTCCATAACAAACGCCTCCTCTGATTACAGGCTGTGTGTGGTACTGCAACTCGGCTACATTGAATTGAATGAGGCTACACTGAAGCCATGCACAACCTTTAGACATATGTGGGTTTGGGGTGATTGCAAAAAATGGTGGCAAACTGGAAGTGGCCAGAATTATAGATTGCAAATGCGATCTTCCTATTATATGGTACTGTACCTTTTATATTTACCTCTGACATAAGAAGTTGCCTGGAGGTCTATATTGTACTTGAGGAACTATTTACCTGATTTCTGTCTCTGCAGGACGATCTGTAGTACCAGGCTCCGTGCAGACCTTTTCTTCTTATCCGGGAGCAATCTTCTCTGGTGATGACTTCTATATTCTGAGCAGTGGGCTAGTGAGTACCCATTCCTTATTTGCATTATTTAAATGTATGTAAGGTGTCCTATACTCTTCTGAACTTTGCTGGAAGCTTCACCTCTGCTCTCCACCATAACCCTCCTGGAACTCATTGATGTTATTTTTAGATTGTAATACTGGAGGGCAAATATATTATATGATGGGTGGAGGGGTGTGGGCAGGTGGCAGATCTACGCTCTTGAACAACATGAAAGTAATGGTCTCACAATTACCATATGACTTTCTATAAGTCAATGTCCAACCATAAATGCCAAGCCAGGACCTCCTCAACAGACAGCCTGTTTCGGGGTGTTTGCTCTTCATCAGTGTAGTGCAAAGTCCAGCTGGCTGAGTTCAACACCCTTGAGGAAATGTTGTGGAAGTATTGATTCTCCTTTGAAAAGACTAGCTGAGTGTTGAGGCTTACAGGAAATACTTTATATTGTGCAAATTACCGTATTTTTCGGACTAGAAGACGCACTTTTTTCCTCAAATTATGGAGGAAAGTGGGGGGCGTGTCTTATAGTCTGAATACATATATACTGTGGCTGTGGGGGGAGCGGCGGAGGAGCGGGGCACAGGTGGCAGTAGCCGGCTGCTGCATCCTACACTGTGCCCGCTGCTAAAGAAAATGAATATTCGCTGCCCATGGGCGCAGGGAGCAGTGAATATTCATTTCCTTAATAGCGCGCACATTGTGCCAGCAGCGCGGCTCCTGCAGCGGCTCGGCGGTCTGTGTGCCCGCTATTAAAGAGCATGAATATTCACTGCTCCCCACACCCATGGGAGTGGGGAGTAGTGAATATTCATGCTCTTTAATAGCGGGCACACAGACCGCTGAGCTGCTGCAGAAGCCGCGCTGCGGGTACAGTGTGCGCGCTATTAATGTGAGTGAATGGTCACTGCTACCCACATCCATAGTCCTGGCGTGGGGAGCAGTGATTATTCCTAAATAGCATCTCAGTGTGAGGGCGCATGACAGTGACGCCATGTGCTGCTCACACAGTGAGATCAGTGTCGGCAGCAGAGCAGGATGCAGCGCTGGTGCAGAGAGGAGGTGAGTATAATTGTTTTATTTTTTTTGTGTGCAGCGTGATGGGGATCAGGGGGTGCCATGCATACCAGGATGAGGGGGGTGGGGGGCATGCATACCAAGAAGAGGGATGAGGGGGGGGGTTGCCATACATGCCAGGAAGAGGGATGAGGGGTGCCATGCATACCAGGTAGAGGGGGGCATTCATACCAGGAAGAGGAATGAGGGGTGCCATGCATACCAGGAAGAGGGATGAAGGGTGCTGTGAGGACCAACTACTTTTCCAGCACTGAGCACTCATTTTTGCCGATCTTAGGCTGCGTTCACACATTGCGTATTTCCCTGCGTTTTTTTACGCTGCGTATCTTCCTGCTTTTTTTTACCTGCGTTTTTTTAAGCAGGTAAAAAAAGCACCTCCATTCACACACTGCGTAAAAAAGCGCAGCAAAAAACGCAGTGTGAAAATGAAGGGTGACATGTGTAATGTCACACTTCATTTCAGTGTGACATGTGTACTGTCTGTGTGTCGTGTGTCGTGTGTGTGTGTGTGTCCCTAGCAGTGTATGTACAGACTATGGATACTCACCTACCCGATGGATGAGAGACGCGTCTGCTCCGTCCCGCGCTTGCAGCATCTGCCGTGAAGCGATCAGCAGACTGTCAGCTGACCGGCTTGTAATCAGCTGACCGGAAGCCGGTAACATCTGATCGGCTCACCGGCAGATGCTGGAAGCGCGGGATTGGAGCGGACCGGACCGGACGCCTCTCCCCTGACATCGGGTAGATGAGGATCCATCCTGCGCCTCCGTAAAAAAGCGATGGAATTACGCAGTGTGTGAACACCGCTGCGTAATTCCATTGCTTATAATGGTCAGAGAGAAAGCGTAGGACGCAGCTGCGTAAAGAATTGACATGCCAATTCTTTACGCAGCTGCGCTTTCCCGCTGCGTAAAATTACACAGTGTCTGAACGGCAAAGTGAATTTCCCATTCACTTTGCTGGCAGACACAAAGCACATTGCGTATTTTCGCGCGCGCTTTTTGAAAATACGCAATGTGTGAACTCAGCCTTATTTTTGTGTTTTGTTAGTGATTTGTTTGCTCGTCAGCTCAACCTCAGGTATCCATTCCATTCAGTGACCTTATCTCAGGGGCCTTGAGCCATTGTTCTCTCATCCAATGGATCCCTTATGTAGATGGGAAGCGTGGATGCAGAGGAGCCGTCACCACAGGGAGTCTCGCATGCAAACCCAGGTGATGGTTTCAACCTGAGAAAATATTTCCACTAAGGCACAATTAGCTGTGGGAGGGAGGGGTGAACTCTTCTGCCCATTCAGGGGGCTGATCCCAGTGAAGGAGAAGAGACATGATTTTAGTCAGAGTTGTGTGGAAGGACATTAAAGGAATAGGAGGGAGACTGTGGCTCTGGACCATGAATAGATCGATGGGATATGGAGATCAGTTATCTGGGCTGGATAAGCGTGATACAGTGTTTGTCAACTGGATTTGATGAACTTTAAGGACTGTTGCTACTTGATACCTGTACTTTCATCGTTTTATCTGTTGTCTGGAGGATTGTGGACTGTGGCTACAGACTGTACTGGCTAGAGATACGAAATCTGGGGGCCAACCAAAAGTTGGGAGACTGAGTATGACCGGCTACAAAGCCAGTGGAACTACTGATCCCAGGTTGGGAACTTAAGAACCGAGAGAACTGTATTTTGGCCATTTACCCAGAATTGCTGTATTAACATGGATGTGATTAATAAAATATTCTTTCATCGTTGACCTACCTAGGTGATTACTTACAGCCCACAACCTCAGATCTTTACAGGTGCCATTCATACCAGGAAGAGGGATGAGGGGTGCCTTGCATACCTGAATGGAGATCAGGGGTACCATGCATACCAGGATATGGGAATGAGGGAAGCCATGCATATCAGGATGGGGAATATTAACAGAATTGGGGGACATTACCCCTATAACAGTGTCAGCAGCAGACCCCTTCCCACTTAACAGTGCATCATGACTACACTTTTTGCTAAGAAAAAAATATTTTTTTTTCTATTTTCCTCCTCTAAAACCTAGATGCGTCTTGTACAACCCCTGGCAAAAATTATGGAATCACCGGGCTCAGAGGATGTTCATTCAGTTGTTTAATGTTGTTGAAAAAAAGCAGATCACAGACATGGCACAAAACTGAAGTCATTTCAAATGGCAACTTTATGGCTCTAAGAAACACTAAAAGAAATCAAGAAAAAAAAAATGTGGTACTCAGTAAGAGTAATTTTTTTTCAGACCAAGCAGAGGGAAAAAATTATGGAATCACTCAATTCTGAGGAAAAAATTATGGAATCATGAAAAACGAGCACAAAAGAACACTCCAATAAATCACTAGTATTTTGTTGCACCACCTCTGGCTTTAATAACAGCTTGCAGTCTCTGAGGCATGGACTTAATGAGTGACAACCAGTACTCTTCATCAATCTGGCTCCAACTTTCTCTGATTGCTGTTGCCAGATCAGCTTTGCAGGTTGGAGCCTTGTCATGGACCATTTTCTTCAACTTCCACCAAAGATGTACCAAATTGGATTGAGATCCGGACTATTTGCAGGCCATGACATTGATCACTCCTTTTTAGATGCAGGCTAACGAACAGATCTAATTTGATGCAGGTGTTAGTCTTGGAAATGAAAATTTACAGGGTGATTCCATAATTTTTTCTCTCTGCTTGGTTTGAAAAAAAATGACCCTTACTGAGTACCACATTTTTTATCTTAATTTCTTTTAGCGTTTCTTAAAGCCATAAAGTTGCCATTTGAAATTACTTTAGTTTTGTGCCATGTCTGTGATCTGCTTTTTTTCAACAACATTAAACAACTGAATGAACCTCCTCCAAGCCCGGTGATTCCATCATTTTTGCCAGGGGTTGTAGTCTGAAAAATACGGTACTTTCAATTAATTTCTATATTTTAAAAAAAAATCTGACTTTTGTGGATGCAGTGATACCAAATATGTACATTTTAAAAAAAAAAAAAAAAAAGTTTCCAGCTGGTATCTACCACGTGTAGGGAGAGTGCCGCTCCTGAGTTCCCTCCACACATGCAAACCCCTTGCCAAGACATTGATGATTCATCTCCTAATGCAGGAAGAGGTTAAGAAGAACCAGCACTTCCCTCACATTTCCATGTAAATTGTTACTATGTATTAAAACCAAATTGTATTGATTTTTATAAAAAATATACAGTATATTTTCTAAGAGCGTGTGTTTGTGTTTTTGTGCTTTTTTTTTTTGTTTTTTTTTCCAAATACTTTGGAGAAAATGAAATCTAAATAGACATTTTGCAGGTCACCTTGGAAACCACAATTGGGAACAGCAATCCTGATCTCTGGAAATACATCCAACCACAGAACTCTGTCCTGGAATGGCTGAGGAATATTGTAGCAAACAGACTGGCCACTGGAGGGAAAGAATGGGCCGATATATTTACAAAGTTTAATAGCGGAACGTGAGTAGAGACAATCTCTTATTGTGATGGATTGTGTACCGCTAGTCAACATGCCTGAAGAATCGGGCTGCTATGGAACCCGAGAGGTGGATGATATGTCTCTGATTTTGAGCAACCATCGTTTACTTTTAAGCAGTGTTCCTGTAGTTTATTTTTATTTTTTTCCCATTTGTGCAAGTCCAATTTTGTTTGTATCCCTTAGGTACAATAATCAGTGGATGGTGGTGGACTACAAAAAATTCAATATTGGAAGCACCGAGGTACCCAGCGGCCTTCTCACCATTCTAGAACAACTTCCGTAAGTGACATACTTTTTCTGCCTTGGCCTGAAAAAGCTAAATTTTCTAAGAGGCGTCAATATCATTTTTCCTTGTTGGGTATTTTGCATTTAAAGGGAGTCTGTCAACAGATTTTTGCTACCTCATCTGAGAGCAGGAAAAGAGACCCTGAATTCAACAATGTATCACCTAGATAACTGGATGCAGCTGTTATGACATAATCAGAGTTCTTAGATTTAGCATGAAGCAAAGCTGAGAAAGCTAACCCCGCTCACACCAGGCTCTATATGTCCAATGTCCATAGACAGTGAGCTGCTTATCACAGGAGGGGGCGGAGTCTGAAAGTGTCCTAGTGACACAGTGAAGGTTTTAAGTAAACAGCACGCAGCTTGATGAGTGACGCATCGTTGAAACCTGTGTTTTAACCCTCACCTCATGCTGTCCTCAGATTACATAGCAAAAACTTGCTGATAGATTCACTTTAAAAAATAAGTTTGAGGAATGGAAGAGTGTGACTGATTTGATTTGTCCTTTTTTCTCTAGGTGCAGTAGAATCCATGTTTATTAAAGACGTGCAAACATTTCTCCTTTTATTATTTATGGTCCATATTTATCCATTTTTCTTATTTTCCAACACTTCTAGCGGTATGGTTGTTTCGGCAGATAAATCCGATCTTCTTTACCAAACTGGATATTGGGCAAGCTACAATGTCCCGTAAGTGCATAAAAATACCGCTAAAGTTCCTATAGCGACCAAAAGGGGGTCTGATGTGTCGGCTTACTTATTCATCTGTCCTTCTTTCTTATAGGTACTTTGAAGAGATTTTTAACGCTAGTGGACAAGTAGACCTGCTGAAAAAATATGGCGACTGGTTCAGTTATTCAAAAACTCCTCGTGCTCAAATATTTCGCAGGAATCAGACCCTTGTGCAGGATTTGCACTCTATGGTGAAACTTATGAGGTGAGAGGGTGACCATGACCTGTCTGGCATTTTACCGACTTCATACAGTGTCCTGCTGTAGACCTTCTAAGAAGACATGTTTCGCTCTTAATATTTCAGGTACAATGATTTTCTTCATGATCCTCTGTCACGTTGCGAAGGTTGTGATCCAAAGCAAAATGGAGAGAATGCAATCTCTGCTCGATCTGATCTTAACCCTGCCAATGGCACATACCCTTTTGGAGCCATGCGTCAGAGACAACATGGTGGTACTGATGTGAAGGTGGGTAATGTCTTTAAAGTATGTTCACATGATGATTGAAGAGACAAAAATCTTCACACTGGCAGATGACACATGACAAAAAACCCTGTCTATGTCCCTATAATTAAAGTTTGTAATTATTCGTGTTATCAGCACATTAGTCTGTAGCTTCTATTCAGTGACAATTCTAAAACCTCATTTTATTGAAGGTTGTACAAAATAATAAAGTTACATCATAGAACAGAAGAACAAACCGCAATGCTCATTAATACTGTCTGGCAAATTTAACCTTGCCCTTAAGATAGGTCTAATATCTTAAACAAAACCATAAGACACCCATGTCAGACAACAAATATCACATACTTTAATCCTGAGAATACTCAATCACCTGGGGACTAATGTGAGTCAAAGGGCAATCAAACCAAGGCTTCCATACCTTATCAGATTTTTGAGGACAATATCTATTTTCATATACCACCCTCTCTTAGGAAGCTGCAGTGTTTACCATATTGACTCGGTGTGAAACTTGTGGGGGTCTTCTATACATCCATCTCATGGCGAGAGGGAAACATTGTTTTTGGCTACTAATGTTAAGAAGAGTGCGAGGGTAGTGAGGCCAGTCTCCTCATCAAGGATTCCTAATGCCCACACCTTAGGGCAGAGTGGTACAGGGGATTGTATCATCTTGATGAGGATAGCTATGACCTCCTTCCCAAAAGGTGGGCAATACCACAACTGGTGTATAAAATCTGACGCCTCTTCCCCACACTTATGGCAATTTGCAGTGGTAGATCTCCCCACTTTATAACCTGCTAGGAGTCAGGTAGCTTTGATGGACTATATACATTTGGACTAGAATGTTAATTGCATATTGTGGGGAGGTCAAGGCCTGATAGGGAGGGTATTACTGTCCTCAACCACCAGTGGTGAGGAGGAGCATCTTCAGTGACCATTCTTCATTTTCCTTTAACAGGTCACAAGTTATGAATTTGCCAAACATCACAAAATGGTGGTCATTAATGGTCCTACGTGGGACCAGGTCCCTGCCTTCCAATGGAGCACTTCTCCCTTCAGCAACCTCATGCACATGGGCCATCCTGACCTCTGGAAATTTTCTCCCATTGTCATCAGTTGGGATTGAGGCATTTTCTGTCTTTGAGGAAAATATTACAATCAATGCACTTTTGATCAGCATTTGTAACTTTTGTGCCCGGACATGCATTGCAGCTGGCATGGTACTAATATTGGTAAGGGTACTGTTTAAAGCAGGGAATTGAATCAATGATTAAAAGTCAGAAGGGATAAATGTAGTGTGTTTATTTTGCATAACTATACATCAAAGTAATGATAGTCATGGTTTCTCCAGACCACCCTGTCCTAGAAACAGCTGGTCCGTGAGCTAAATTTGAGCTATTAGCCTATTATACCAAAGGAAATCTATTCTGATACACTTTGATGCTGACTACCTGTTAATTATATAAGATGTGATTGGATTTTCTTTGAAGACTTACAACTTGTGTACTATAGGTCTATTCATTTGACATCACATATTTGAGGACAAGTGCCTGCTTGATTTTACTTGAACCTGAATTGGTGGATTATCGAGGAGATTTGAGAGATGGACCTGCACTAAAGATAGAAGGGGGTCATGTAGGACCACCTGGTTTGGCCTCCCTGCTGTGTGACTTCCTTATGAATATTTGGTATTTCTATAAGCTTTGATTGATTTCACCTAGTAAACTGCAGAGACCACTGTGTAGATGAGATGTACATGCTGTGAATGATTTAAATGGCGTCTGCCGCCTTGAGTAAAGGAGTTTAGTACAGGCTTCTTAGATTAGAAACTATCCGTGCAGTAGGATTCAGATCCGTTTTTCTTAACTTTGGCAGTAGGATCAGCCACATGGCCATATACTGTACTAAGGCTGCTGTCATAAAGAGCATTTTCAGGACATTTATCAAATTGATTCATAATTTTGGCCTTAAGTTTAAATTCTATTTTTTTTTTTTTTGTAGATTTTTCTATAAGTTAGGAAACATGACCCATATGGGGGAATATAATAGATACTGTGATCATCTACTGTCGCTCAACCACCCTTTTGACATATCTATGCAAGTCTTTGTTTCCAGTAAGCTGCCAGTGGGCAGCCGTATTTGTGCGAGATTAGTTAGTGTGCTAGGCTTTTTTTTTGTATAAATAAAATACTGTGTTCATTTTTTTTTTTCTTTCAATGCGCTTATTAAAATAGTAATGTTACAAAGGCTTGTCTGAATCTTCTTTTGCCTTCTGCACCGTACCAAAGTTATTACTAGTATTGTGATGTGCTTTAAAACGCTCACTTACCTACACTGTCACTTCTGTGGTTTTATTTCACTTCTTTAGATATTTGGCAATTTAAAAAAAAAAAAATCCACAATAGGTTAATATATATCAAGTGGTTTAATGATGCAGAGTAGTAAATCATAAAAATTACCATAAAAAAGTGGCTTAGACAATACAGAAAAGCAACACAGAGAACATAGCGGTAGTGGTTACATTGAAGAGTCGTTAAACAATCCTTTGTTAGTATAAAAGTGCTAACTCCCTACAATCTATGCTATAGGCTAACAAAGCTTGATGCGATGATACGATCTGACAACGCAATCAGTGTCTCTGGATGCCAGAGGATGAGGAGTACTGACATGTCTTGTGTGAGCACCATGCGATTATCTTATGTCACCATCATAACCATCTGAGGAGAACTAGTGGAGGAATGTCAATTTATGCCGGATTCATATCCAGATGCACGGACTGTCCTCAGAGTATCCCGATCTGAACTTGACAGCTGTATATTTTATGCATCTGATGCTGTCGAGTTCACATTGGAGACTCTTGGCTGGTCTGTGACACAGATTTGTGAATTCGACCTACGAGGGGTGTTGATTAAAGATTTCCCCTGACCCACTTCTATTTATCAGAGGACGCTGAAACTTCACATGTTCATGATATAAGTCTCTATAGGTTACGTGTCAATTTCCCACTCAGAACTGATAATGGTCTTGATTTTACAGGTGCTGAAGTGGTGTGAGGTTTGATAATGGACCCAGTGGACTACAGAGCAGTCATCAAGTTCCTTTACTTGAAAGGCCGCACACCAAAGGAGACATTTGCTGAGATGAAAGAGGTTTATGGTGATGATTCCCCATCATATGATTTAGTCAAGAACTTGCATAGTCAATTGAAATGTGGTCGGACTTTGGTGCACATAGCTCCAATTCCAGGGAGACCCCACTCTGCTATTGATGAACACACCATCCAGCAAGTGGAGGTCGCCATTCTGGAAAAATCGCCGCGTAACCATTCGCCACCTCTCCCAAAATGTCAAGATTAGTGTGGGGTCCGTGGGAAAAAATCATCCAAGACAATCTTCACATGCATGAGGTATCCGCTCGCTGGTTTTCCCGGCTACTCCCACCTTTCCCCTAAGCAGGAACGAGTCAAATGCTCTCAGGCTCTATTGATGATGTGCCGTGGAAACCAGGAGGACTTTTTCAACAGACTGATCACACAGGATGAAAGCTGGGTCCATCACTATGATCCTGAGACTAAAGTCCAGTCGATGCAATGGAAGCATCATGACTCACCGCCTCCAAAGAAGGCACATGGACAACTCTCGGCAGACAAGGTCATGCTCACAGTATTTTCGGACCAGCACGGAGAAGTATTGATGGATTTCCTAGCAAAGGGTACCAGATCACAGGGGCATACTATGCTTCACTGCTACGGAAATTGCAGGAGGCCATCAAAACCGAGAGACATGGCATGCTCACCAAAGGTGTCCGCTTTCTGCAAGACAATGCACCAGTTCACAACTCACATGTTGCCCAATTGGAAGCATGCTCCTGTGGCTTTGAAATTCTACCGCATCCCCCTTATTCACCTGACCTTGCACCATCGGACTACCACCTCTTTCCAAAAATGAAGCTATTTTTGAAGGGCAAGCATTTTCCAGATGATGAGACTCTGATTTTTGAAGTCACAACGTGGCTTTAGGAGCAACCTGTCTACTTCTACAAGTAAGGTGTTTACAGTTGCTTAAAGATATAGGAGAAGTGTGTGTCCCTAGGTGACACCTATGTAGAGAAGGACTAATAACTGTGCCAAGTTTCATTGCTCTCAGTCCACAGGAAGTGGGTCAGGGGCAATCTTTAATGAACACCCCTCGTAAATTGTACACAATGCTGAACTCCTATATTGGGCACACTGATGGTGAACCTGAATTGTTTGGAAAGAACATGTCTGCTTGGTAACATTTGAGCTGATGGAATTCCCAGGAAACTGGTACCATGACTTAGTCCGGATGTCTGGATGGTAAGGTCTTCCTATGAAGCACTGACCAACTTTATGCCTAACTGCTCCTGGAGTTGGAAGAGCTGTGAGAGGGTGATGTTATTCCCACCACAAACAATGATGACTACAGATGACATATCGTGGCTCAACTTTCCCTCCTTCTGCAGCTTCCCAATCACATCACTGTAAACCGCAGCAAGAGCTGCACCACACGCCGGCTCAACAAGCATCTTCTCATCATCTAGAGGGAAACATAACAAGCAAGTCAGCAAGATGCATGTACTCATGAGCGCGACAAATTATTAGAGCCCCCGCCCTCGATGAGCAATTGTAATCCCACTACACAAGTGAGTAACAAACTGCTATAGTGTAGTAATAAGACCCCTGAAGAGTAGCATTCACTTACTTTGGGTATTAATAGTTGACAATTTACAATATCATTTGATCCTATTTGTAGTGTAAGTTAGTTATACGTTTCCTAATACTATAATGTGTTTGCATGAGATCCAGCATCGCTCACCTAGGAACCTCTCGATGGCAATCACGGCATCTTGGTCATTGATGACCTCGGAGAATACAGGATGTTCCTGAGCCACTTTCAGGGTTTGTGCTCCCACAGTTTTTGCTCCCAATGTCTTAGCCACGCTGTTGGGGGGGGAAAAAAAGAATGTGTACATTTTTCTAATTTGAGATATCTGCTAAGGGATATGGTATGTTTCCTGTAAAGTGACAAGTTGACACTTAGAGTCTAGAGATAAAGAGAGCTGCAGGCTTATATCTGTAATTTAGTAAAGTGAAAGCCCCCTTTACTACTGTCTGAGTCCCAACAACATTCGTTTCGATGCTCTTGAGTATGTGGGTGGGGGTTGTTGGTGGTTTAAATGGCATTAAAAAAAACCACAACAACTAAATCAATGCTATACGTGAAAATAAGAAACTTTCTAATTATCAGAAATACGCTTCTTTTTCCTTCTGAACTGATTAATCATTCTCAGAATGCAGAGTTCCTGGGTAAAATATGCCTTCAGTGACTAGAGTTTCCCATTACTGAGATAAGAGATGGCAGTTAGCTCTCCATAGAACTTCATGAGCACCAACTGTTTCAGGAGAACTTGCAGCAGAATGCGCCTTTTAGCTCCTCCCCTTTCCATAGACTGGACCAACTGCCTTTCCCTTTTCAATAGTTAGAAATTTGTCTTCACTGAACACTGATTTTGCCCAGGATTTGAGAGTGAAAGAAGCCAATTGCAAAGTTGCTTAACGTCTTTTCATGTCTACTATTGAGTTATGAAATTATACAATAGCGTTTGGTTAATTAGAACTTAAAGCTATAGTTTTAAAATTGAAAAGTCTATCACCAGAACAGTCTTAAAGGGGTTGTCCAGTCATAAGATATTGTGGGCCCATCCTGAGAATTAGTCCTCAATATTAGACCGAGGAAGGGGTGGGGGAGGGGAAATCCAACACCTTGATCAGCTTTTACTGGAGCCTGATGGAAACATGAGCTGCAATGTAAAGCAAAGTTTGATGTGTAGTGACGGACGCCAGTTACTGCAAAACAGCTCCTGCTCTCTTGAATGGAGTTGTTCTGTTGTACCTATAACACAAAACCATTGTAGCTCATTCAAAGCGATTACATCAGATTTCTGGCATAAGTTGCTTTGAAAAAAGTCACATAGTGGAGTAGTACAAAAATTGTCTGACTGTTGGCGGTTTCACACCAGTTTTGCCAAAATAGGCGGCAAACGGGCATGACTCCACAACTCATCTAATCCATAATGAATTGTTTGTTTATTCCTCATGCCAGAAATCAGAGACTGGAGTAAGATTTGGGGAGCTTCAAATGCCCCGGATTCATTAAGAGAAGTGTGCCTCCTAATGACTCAGGAGTTTGATTCCAGCACTCCCCTTCATCAAGACCAACGTGAACAGCGCCAGTTCTGATGAATCCGTGCTAATGAGTTTAAATCTGGCTAGGGCTTATAACAGATAATCGGGTTGCTGGGTGTTGGACATCCACCAATCTAATATTGTGATCAGATACCCCCTTTAAGAAATTAAATGTGCTGATACTCATGGAGTACTGTGACGACACAACATTTAATTTTAATTATCCAGATGTAAAGTCAGGAGACCTACAATATTATCTTTATGTTGACTTTTGAATTTGTGTTTTTCTTTGGTTGGTCAAGAAAAACATTATTGTTTGAATAAGAATGGATGATGACAAGTTGATATTTACTGCAACTTATTGTCTGCTAACTTTGCAAGACAGGGACATTGAACAATGGATGTTTGCCAAATATGGTAATTGACCATTGTGTGGGCCCTGTGGCTTGTTGACCTTCAAAACAGAAGGACTAACTATGCAGATTGAGCATTTAATCAAACATTGAGAGAAACTCATCCCATCTCCGCCTTGACCAGTGGATGACGACATGAACCACAGATGTGGATATAAAAAAGGACCCCTATGCTTCTGAGAGGAACTTTTACAAAATCACAGCCAAAAGAGACGCTTCAGAACAGCAACCAAGACATGTGGCTCCATCAAGAGGTACTCAGGTTTGACTCTACAGAATGTCAGCTTAGGGGACCACGGCCCTAGCAGGAAGAACACAGATCTGTTCCACTGAATATCACTGAACCCATGGATACATTTGGGGAAGCTAGGATTGTGACCCCACCCCCCTTCCCAGTCACCTGACCCCAGGGATACCCTTTGGGGAAGCCAGGTTGGGACCATCCGGTCGCCCGGACACATGCCTCAATGGACTTCCTAAGCTTGTCGTTACCTTCTCTCTGTGGGTGCCATTGGAAGCCCAGGAGGCACAGCTGCTCTAATCTCGGCAAGTCAGCAAAAGGGTGAGACTAATTTTGTACCATCTTGGTTATTTTGCTGAGACTGTTCTATAGGTTATTGTCGGTTTGGTGGCCCTCACCCTGTGTTGTCTGAGTAGTATGCCCACGGGAGACACCAACCCATCCCCCCCCCCCCTCCCGCTTCCCCGTGTCTCCACAATTACGATTCATCCTTTGCTTTTTTTTTTTTTTTTTGTCATGCAGTAGTATTTGCAGTTTTTCACGCCAAATTCTTCAAAATGGAGCACATGCTATAATGAATCTGGCCCATTGCAGGTTTTTTTTTTGCCAAAGCCAGAAGTGACTAAAAAGGAGTAATCCATGTAGATAAAGGACTTTTTCCCTGTATCCACTTCTGAATTTGGTTCAAAAACTGTAATGAGGTTTTCCAATAAACTGTGAAAAACCCTGAGTGTTTTTGCTGTGATTTCCACCGCCCCTTGAGTTTTTGCAAGGGAAAAAAAATACTTCACTTTAAATTACCAGCAAAATTAATGAGATTTTTTTTAAATCTCATGCACTTGTTAGTTAATTTTTCCTTGTTGATCTGAACCTAAATGTTTTTTCAAATCTGCAACCTGTGCACATACCCCTAGGTTAATTCACAGATCTGGGCAAAACAGATGTCAATCTATTATGTATGTGGTCTTGGCAAGTGGCTGTGGAAATGGGGATGGGGGAGAGGAGAAATTGTACTGCGTATGCAATCTAAAAAGCAGCCATGTTTTTCCAGTACTGCACAAACCCTTTAAATCCACACCGAATGTTGGATATGACAGAGAAGGTTGTATCGGGGAACCCTAGGAAGATCAGGTAAGTTGGCATTTTCTAAGCTTGACCCATGGAGACCAAGTTGCTTTCAAGAGTGTGCGGGTCTCAAATTCTCAGCTGGCAAGTTCATCTAACTGGAAGAAAATTATCTACTGGTTTAGTGGTGGCAGGATTTGGGATTTCTCAGGAAGCGGGCATAAGCAATCTAGCTCTTTAGACATTGACTTACCTGGTAATTTCAGGAAGGGTCACCAGCTTTCCTTCCTCTACTGCAGCATTAAGACTGTGAGCGCCCCTCGTTTCCATTGCAACAATGGGAACATCACTCCATCCCACTTCTCGGAGGCCTTGGACTGCCCCACAGAGCATACCACCACCACCAACTGAAAGGACAAATGCTCCTGGTTTTGAAGGAAGACTTTCCTTCAGTTCTTTTACCAGTGATGTGTGACCTTCCCTATAAAAATAAATAAAGGTTTTGCAAACAAATATTGGATAATAAACTTAAAGAAGTAATCCCATGAAGTTTTTTGTGTGTATGTAATGTAGTGTGTTAGTGTTGAGATACTCCTCTACTGCTGCCTTCTCTGGGATCCAGCGCAGTTCTGCTCCTCTTCTTGTTGACATCACTGCACACTTCATACTCTCCGGCTCACTCTATGCCGGAGCCGGAAGCCTCTTTTACAGTGTAAGCCTATGGCACCTTGTTCTGATGCCCCATCAGCTTACATTGCAATAGTCACTTCTGGGTTACGCAGAGCACAGCATGACCAGGACAGTCTGCTGAGCGGTGACATCACTCAGAAGAACGATGTTGGACACTGGAGAGCGCAGTGGTAGGGGAGTATATTAATACATATTCACGGGAGGGCTTTAACCCAGCTACTTGTAACAATTATGCCATTTCCTGTCAGTATGACATGTTTCGTGAAAATGATGACAAATTTTAGATAGATAAAACTTTGTTAATATATCATACCATATTAAAGGATCATCAAATGGAGGGATGTATACCCATCCAGGGTTATTCTTCACCAACTCTTTGGCATGCTCAATAGTATCATCAAGAATCTGTAAGGAAGAACAGGCATTGTAACAAAGAAGTAGAAAGAAAATTAAAGGATACCCATCATTTTAAACAAACTTCTCATGTCAGTGTGACATATCAGAACTTTTGATTGGTGGGGATCCAGATACTAAGACCCCCACTGATCACTAAAACTAATGGGTTTAAGTGCTCAGCTAAGCACTGTGCCCCTCTGTCTGTTTCCAGCTCTCCTCAGAGAGTGGATCTCGCGGAGTACAGATTCATACAAAATGGTGAATGTATGTGTAACAAGGGAATTATTAAACATGATATTCCATAGCGCCAAATATTGAATTTTAAAGTAGTAGAAAATGTAGGTATTCTGCACTGCTGGTTTCGTATATACAATTAGAGTCCAATATGCATTATAAAAATGTCAGTGCGGTTTTATTCTTGACGTGTTTCGAAGTTAAACTTCTTCAGGAGCACTGCAAAAATTGTGGTGCGCCTGAAAAAGACGTTTGGACTTTTAGACCATGTGCATATGTTGAGTATTTGGTGACTTTTGACTCAGTATTTGTAAGCCAAAACCAAGAGTGGTGGTGGGGGGGCCCCCTCACCAAAAAGTCAACGAGTGCACGTGGCCTTATTGTGTATGCAAAACCAGCAGCGCAGAATACTCACATTTTCCACTGCTTCAATACCATGTTGGATCTACCAACCTGTGGAGCTGCATCAATTAGAACATCGCTTTTCTAAAGCCTAATCAGTGTTTTGTCTTACACAACCATACAAGGGGAGCAGTTACCGCTTTTCATTATACACATTGCACTTAATTTGTCCACGCTGCCCATTCAGAAATATTGCATTTTGAAGTCTCAATACTGATTTACTTTTCCATGTTGGATTACAGTCTTAATCAAATATCTTGCCGCTTGCTGGTGTAATCTGGCTCCGTAGATTTATATGGTCCAAGCAGAATAGTTTGATGTCAGTTCCCCATACACTATTTTGTACTTTTATAGTTCCAAATATTTATGTTTTTTTCATGGACATATTTAATAAATGTTCTTTCAAGGTTTTTCTAAACTATGAAAAAGTATAATGTCCTCAGATGAGGAATATTAAACCTACCTCTCCCACTACACAGACTGTAGCTCCTTCATCTTTGACTCTCTGGATGGTGAAGGTTGGGGTGGTAACTGGGACGAGAATAGTTGCAGGGATGGACAGCATGCGGGCACTATAGGCGGCTGCCAGGCCAGCGTTACCTCCTAAAAAAAAACAAACAAAATGACATGAGACTACATGACTATCCATGAACCTTGTGTTATAGCAATTAATCATGTCAAGGACTTCCAATTGTATATTCATGGTGTAGCAAACAGATTCTATTCATGATAACCAAATTGTAGTTGGTATTTTTGTGCAATATATGCCTTTTCCCATCAATAGATTTTTCTAAATCACTAAGCTAAAGTCCTGACTATCTAGAGCAGAACTGGGCAAACTGCGGACCCTGGACCACATCTGACCCTCTGGTGGTTCCAGTCCAGCAGACAGATAAGACAGCCGAAGGGCTGAAACACTTGCCGACCGCTGTCACCGCTATCCGCAACCTTGGGCTGTAGATAGCAGTGAATACACTGGTGGAGTAAGGGACGCTGGCTCTTTCCACCAATCAGCGAGTGAGACTGAGCCAGCTGACTCGATGATGTCACTTCATTGCGTCATCTGTGCACCGGAAACAGGAGCAGAGCACCGGGGGAATGGGAGAGCGTCGTCCCCCACCCCCCTCCATGGCATACACACATAGAGATATAGCTATGTGGTGGCTCATGCTGCATATAGAGGACTGTGTGGTGGCTCGCACTGTATATTGGCATACTTAATTCTGCTCAATATTAAGTGATACAACTCTTATATTATGTTAATATTAATTTTGAGCAGAATTAATTTCAGCCTATTGGTTCGGCCCTTCACAACAGTCATGGTCTCTCATGAGGCCCCTTGAGAAAACTAATTGCAAACCCCTGACCTAGAGACATATTATATGGTAGAGTTGATGGAAGTCCAAGACATGAAACCCCACTAATTGTTAGAATGAAGGGGGCTCAGTATACAGTTTGTTATGTTGGCAGCACTTGAATTAAAAATAAATACACTGTTGTCCAATTCTATATATATTTTGAAAAGAAAAACCCCACACACACCCCGTTGTTCACTTTTAAACAGTCTGACATAATGGAGGAACTCCCCCATGGCACCTTCTCTCCACCTCCGAGAAAAACGGATCAGTATAATCAGACCGATGTTCTAGGATGGAGAGAAAACGGTTGTGTGCCACGAGCCTTAAAATGATAGGAAAATGCTCTGTCTGAAGACTAGCAGGTGATACAGTCATCCCATTGTAGTAAAAGAATTAGATACTTGCCTGAAGAACACACAAAGTGTTTACAGCCTCGTTCTGCCCACTGTAATGCAAGAACATATGTCAAAAATGTACTTCATTGATAACAATCATGATTCGTCATCACAATTTACAGCGTAATTATTTGCATTCTGTCTGATGCACTGTCCTATGGTCTTTTCTACTGGACATAAAAAAACATTGTTTGCTTACCGTTTTGCAAAGATGTCCAATCCCACGGATTTTGAAGGACCCCGTTGGTTGTGCATTGTCAAGTTTTAGATACACTTTGGTACCACATAGCTTGGACATAGGCACACTGTCCCTTAGTGGAGTGTTTAGATGAAGGCTGCTAATTTTTTCTGCCATGTTGATCTGTGGGGTGATAAGAATATATAACATTACGTCTATTATAGTCATCATAACACCAGATTTTCTTTACATTTGCCATAAAAACAAATCCCATCAATTTCACCTATTTTATGATGACAAAGGCATAAAAGCTTCCACTGTTTAAGAACCTTATACATTAACCAAAACATAGGCCAGTTGTCTTATAAATGGATGGATACTCCTAAATAAACATAAATCAAATCACGGAAAGTATTCTTAAAGATTATTGACTTTTACAATATTTATCATAAACGTGATTAAAAAGCAAAAAACACAAATAGTACAAGAAGGGAAAAAAGGTCCTGTTGTATATCAAGTAGGTTTGTAATAGAACCACTATAATCTGCAATTATAACGGTTCGCTCACACTGCCGTGTAACACGGCCGAGTGCTATTCATTGTTTTATCGGATAGTACTCGGCCCGATGTTATACTATGGGGCAGTGCAGATCTGCAATTATTTTCTCATGCCGGTTATCGCTCCATGCTGGGAGTGGCTCCGATATTTGGATCATGCGCACCCATACAAGTCTTTGGATGCATGTGAAACATCGGACTGCACTCGGATGTCATCCGACTGCAGTGCAATGAGAGAAAATGGGGTAATTAAGTTCTCCATCTTCATCATCTTCTCCACACCTGTGCTGCAATTCTCTCATGTGAGAATGGGATCACACTCAGATCAAACTGTGCCTAGTGTCATTAGCATAATCAGTCCGATTCTCTTGCATGAGAGAATATACGCTAGTGTGAGTGAACCCTATCAAAGAAAAATTTTCAAAGTGGTTAGAACTAGTATAGTTCAGGATAATGCCTCTAATTCAAATAAATCCAATGATAACAGCTCACAGTGCTGATGACATACAAAAAGATTGCCATAGTTGTAATAAATCCAAGAGGAAATTTATAGACAAATAAATTAGTTACAACCTCATTATTACATAAATGAGAAAACAGGCTAGATAGATTTACCAGACTAAATGTAATACACCAAGGACCATCCCTAATGTGTGTTTCGCGTAAGCTTCTTCAAGGGGTTTGGTATAAACTAATGTGAAATGCGTGTAAAAAAAAAATACCGTAAGTAGTTTATCCCTCTACATTGTATGGTATTTTCTCAGTAATTCTGGGCAGTGCTCTTCTGCCTATCTCTAGAGATATATAGATACTAATATAAGTGAGGAATAAATATAGTGTCAATATTTGGTGTAATGTCCTGGTTTGATGCACAGCACCATAGAGCAAGGTATTATAATGCAAATAAACTATACAGCTGTGGTTTGTGCTTCCTAGCACAAGTAAAGCTAATCTTGCCATGCCATATAGGCTATAGCACTATGCCATACAGAAATCCCAGAGAGATTTACATCTCATTAGTGTACACTGCCCTGAGATGCCACCCTGGTAATGAATCCCAGTGGAAACATTTTACACACGGGACCAGAAAATTCTACTGACTCCCTGTTCTTCATTGTATTTCAAGTTTCCTAGGAACAAGGGGCCTTGATAGAAAAGAGTTCCCATGATGCACTTGTGCTAACAGCAAGAAGCATCATCAGTATTCAGAGATCTTCATCCTCAAAACTTCTTACAGGCAGTAAAGTAAGTGCAAGTTATAGTGTTTTTTTTTTTAGTTCATTAATTATGTACTAATATAGGAAGTAGAATCATTCAGAGAGATTTGATCAGTACGTATTCCAGAACTTTGTTAAGAATGTGCTAAGAATTTTGCTCCCAAATGTATTTGTTAAAGACATTGGATGTAAGGAGGTGTGTCCTACATACATAGGGGGTTGTGTCACATTTAAGAATGTTATGTGTGCCCATTGCATGGCTACTTAAAAAAGGGTGGGCCACTTTTGGGGACAATATAAATATAAATATATATATATATATATATATATATATATATATATATATATAATTTTTTTTTTTCCTTTTAATTTTTATTTAAATCTGTCTTTTTCTTTATTGCCACAGACCATATTAAAAGGTAAATGTGCAGGGAAACAAAGAGCCTGTAAAGGTCATATGGTGCAAAATTTGTTACCACACTAATTTTAAAAAATATTTTTAGCACAAAATGCATGCATTTAAAATAAAAAAAATTATATAATTGTGGCTACAAAGAAGCTCAGAAAGAGAGAGATTTTTTTTTAAAGAAAAAAAAAAGTCTGTTAGACTGTCAGAATGAGGTTGATTATTTTCTGCAGTGTATTAGTTTAGTGGCTTGGTGTTGGTAAATAACCTCAGGTCACCTACCTTCTACTTTTTTTTTCCCTGGTGTTTTTGGGAAAACCTGTATTTTTATTTGTTAGGTTTTTTTTATATAGCTCCATCATGTTCTGCAGCAGCGTACATACATCATCACTGTCCCATTGGGGCTCACAATATAAATTCCCTATCAGTATGTCTTTGGAGTGTGGGAGGACACCAGAGAAATCGCACGCAAATTTGGGGAGAACATACAAACTCCTTGCAGATGTTGTCCTTGATGGGATTTGAACCCAGAACCCCAGCGCTGCAAAGCATCAGTGCTAACCACTGAGCCACCGATAGATAGATAGATAATTAATTAAATATGTATGAGGTGTTAGAATTTTTTGCCAAAATACACAAGCTTGCAAACCACATCAAGAGTCCTCTTGTCGTGAAAGTCCCTACACTAACGTTAGAAGCAAAGTCGTGCACTGCATGTAGCTGTGTACAAGCCTTATCCTTGTGTATTTTTAATACTAGACAGCCACCCCCTCCATAAATGATAAGACATGTGTGGTTGTTTCACCAGTATTTTGCCCCTGTGTGGTCTCTGCCTTTATAATGGGATTGCTGCATCCTGTAGGGCATAAGTTTTGGGGACCTGGTGTTGGTAAGTGTGGCTGCCTTTGCTCTGCTGGTGTTTTCCCACGCTGACCAGCACTACTGTCCATACAATGGGACCATGTGACCAGGCCATCAGCCTCCTCCAATTCTAAGACACCTCACATGGGAAAGCAGCTTTTCATATTGGAGGAGACAGATGGATCGGTCTGGTCACGGGTTCCCCCACCAGCTGCCATTGTATGGACAGAAGTGCCGAGGTCTACAGCGGAGAATCCCTCAGCGAGCTCCTTCTGACAGTCGAACAGGAAAGTTTGTAACTATCTTTCTCAGCTGATTTATGGCCACAGAACACATTGAACTTGAATGTGTAGGGAAAGAAAGCCTTTAAAAGCTAAATTTGTAATGAAACCCAAAATACAACCAATTAAGAAGTAAAAAAGTCCCAAAAATGCCGCTAACGTTGTATCCCATCAAAACCTATCCACAAACTAGGAGATAAATGTCTCATCCCAGTGGGCCACACTATAGGGACCCCCACTGATAACTAGAACAGTGTCTGAAGCCCCCCTTTCATCCTTGCTGAATGACTGCAATGAGTAGGAGCTTAAATAGGAGTAGCGGTCACACATTTATCCTGCCGGTCTTTCAGTGACTATAGGGCTGATGATTAAAACAGCCACGGCACTGCCCCATCACATGCACACATGAATGAATAAATCCCCCTTAATATTTATCTACAGATCTATAGCTGTTATATGCACGTAAAAAAAAAATGTAAAAATAAAAACAGTATTCTACATTTGACTATTTGAAGGGTCTCCTCACGTCAAAAATTAAATTATCCATCTAAGGTGAGTGTAAGAATTGTAAAAAAATAATTAGACATCGGTTTTCCCTTTTAACTATTTCAAATCAGTAATTCAGCTTACAAGGGAGCATTTCAATTGGACAAACTGGGAAGGAGAAAAGGCGAAAAAAAAAAAAGCAATGATTTTGCTATAGGTGCAGTACACTCACCTACTGCTGGATGATGGGCGCTGTAGTTTGAGAAGGATTTGCTTGTAGCTCAATGAAGGATGCTTCACACTGATAAACTTATAGGACCAGGACCATTCCCTGGCACCAATCAGAAGCCAGTAACAAACACACCCCCCACCCACCCACTCTCCTATCTTAATGCACAGCTGTCAGATTTTACAGCTAAAGGAGATGTTAGTCTCAGACAATACCAAAAGGGCCCAGTAGTGGGAGGTAACAAGCAGCTAAAGGAAATGCAGGCTATTTTAAGGCTCATCCACCAAAAGGAGTTCAAGGACCCATTTGCAGGTCTACAGAGACCCCCCTCTCCCTTGGTTGCACTTCTGTTTCATCATGGGCCAGTTCAAGCTGGTCAGACTGGTTCCTAAAGATCACAGTAAACATAAAGAGGGGGGAGAAAAAAAAAGTGCTGGAGACTATGTAAGAGGTTTAAGGTCCATGTAAAAAGCACTCCTGTACCTCTACATAGAATAGATCCAGCAGATAAACACTTAGGAATGCTGTGCCTGGAGAGATACGGAAAAATAAGATAAAATACCATGTTCTAAAAACAACTTCCCAGAATGAGCTCATGCGGTAAAAACATGTTTGTGTTCTTACTGTACGCTGCTATTATTACACCACTGACGGGGAAGAAAGCGCAAAGGACTGTTCCTAGAAAAATGGAATACTCTGGTGCATACTTGCCACTTTATTTTTAATTAAATGTAATTATTTTTTTTAAAAAATGCATTAGTATTCATTACTTAGTTAAGATTCCCTCGTTCAAAAATTGTGATAAATACTTAATCTTCAGGATTAGGCTGAGTTCACATCAGTGTTAGAAATTGTGTTATTGTATTAAGAACAGAATAATGGAATTCAAGGCTGGGACAGATTGGTTATATTATGGACCCCATCAGCGCTGGCTACAATGGGTGTAAGAAACTTAAAAACAAAACAATGTTCCTTACTGAATCAGATTCGAAGTTAGGTGCTATAAAATCAAGCACAGGAGTGAGTGTAGAAAAATGTATATATATGAAACAAAGTGTAAAATTCCCTTACCGTTATGAGATTTCTATGGAGATATCCATGAAGTTAGGTGTTAGAAATAAAGGGGTTTTCTCCTTTCAACTTTAACTAAGTCGTCATGGCCATGTTCAAAATAAAGTAATCTGTTACTCACCCTGCCCAGGTCCAATGCTTTGTCTCCCCCGCTGCTCTGTTGATTGTCTCCATTGGCAAAACGAATGAACCGAGTGATTGGTTGCAGTGCTGTAGTCTGCACACAATCACTGGAGCAACAATAATTACAATAGTTCATATAAAGATCACAAATCCTGAAATTTCTAGATAATTCAATGATGGTATAGTTACCAGATACTCAGATCCCTGTGTCCAGCCAATGTATGTTTCCTCCTTCTACAAGAGTGTAAGCTCCCTGGTATATCCCCTTGGTAACTCTCCAGGTTATACTCTTTTCTTCACAATGCTGGGATCCTTTATACCTCTGGTGAATGCAGATTTCTTTTGTCCTCCTGCTTGGAGACTTCCAGTCTCATCTTCCTTACAAAGAAACTTTTGATGGCCAGGTGGGGTTCTCATCCACCCTCCCCCTCATGTACCAGGAAAAGGAAGAAAGATAATGCCATTTCATTATCAACTAGTTGTTAGCACTCTGACACTTTGAGACCCCCCTCAGTTAAGTTGATTACACTGCTATTTAGCATTTTTGTGTCCAAAGACCTTTTGAAGTGAGAATAAGGCTGTGTGCACACATCGCCATCTTGCCACACAGATTTATCAAAAAACCTGAAGGGATTCCTGATGACAGCAAAGTGAATGAGAACCCTGAAGTCTCATGCACACGTTACTTATTTGTGACTTGTAGATTTGGTGCAGATGCAAATCTGCAGCATGTCAATTCTATAAGCGTTTTTGCAGCGTTTTTTCACCCATTGACTTCAATGAAGTCAGTTAAAAATGCTATAAAACACAAGTCTAAATATGATTGCGGATTTGCTTTTTTTTTGTAGCTTTATTTGCATGCATTTTTAGACAGCAATGAATGCTATAGAGATAGATAATAGATACAGATAGATAACAGATATAGATAGACAGACAGACATATAATTGCACAACCCACGACATAGTATTGTTTATTATTATAGCGCTATTTATTCCATGGTGCTTTACATGTGAAAGGGGTATACAAAGCACAAGCAATTACAATAATTTTGAACAATACAAGTTAGCGACTGGTACAGATGGAGAGAGGACCCTGCCCGCGAGGGCTCACAATCTACAAGGGATTCGTGAGGATACAGTAGGTGAGGGTAGAGCTTTTCGTGGAGCGGTGGTTACTGCAGGTTGTAGGCTTGTCGGAAGAGGTGGGACTTTAGGTTCCTTTTGAAGATATCTACGGTAGCCGAGAGTCTGATGTGTTGGGGTAGAGAGTTCCAGAGTAGAGAGGACACACAGGAAAAATATTGTATGTGATTGTGGGAAGAGAAGATAAGACAGGAGTAAAGAAGGAAATCTTGTGAGGATCGGAGGTTGCATACAGGTATGTACCGGGAGACTAGGTCACAGATGTATGGAGGAGACAGGTTGTGGATGACTTTGTATGCCATGGTTAGGGTTTTGAACTGGAGTCTCTCGGTAATGGGGAGCCAGTGAAGGGATTGACAGAGAGGAGAGGCCGGGGAATAGTGGGGGGACAGGTGGATTAGTCGGGCAGCAGAGTTTAGAATAGATTGGAGGGCTGCAAGAGTGTTAGAGGGGAGGCCACAAAGCAGGAGGTTGCAGTAGTCGAGGCGGGAGATGATGAGGGCGTGCACTAGTGTTTTTGCAGATTCGTGGTTGAGGAATGTGCGTATCCGGGAGATATTTTTGAGTTGGAGTCGGCAGGAAGAGGAAAGGGCTTGGATATGTGGTTTAAAGGAGAGATTAGAGTCCATGGCTACCCCGAGGCAGCGAGCTTGCAGGACTGGAGAGAGTGAGCAAACATTGACTATGATAGATAGGTCAGATGGGGGGTTGAGTGAGGCGGTGGAAAGATGATGAATTTTGTTTTATCCATGTTAAGTTTTAGGAATCTAGCAGAGAAGAAAGATGAAATAGCGGACAGACATTGTGGGATTCTGGTTAGTAAGGAGAAGATATCGGTTCCAGAGAGGTAGAGCTGTGTGCCATCAGCATAGAGGTGATACTGAAATCCATGGGACTCTATGAGCTGTAGATGGAGAAGAGCAGGGGTCCTAGGACTGAACCCTGGGGGACACTGACAAATAGGGGGCAAGATGAGGAGGTGATGTATGAGTGTGAGACACTGAATGTCCGGTCTGTTAGGTATGAAGAGATCCAAGATAGGGCTAAGTCTGTGATGCCGAGAGATGAGAGAGTCTGTAGTAAGAGGGAATGGTCCACTGTGTCAAAGGCAGATGATAGGTCTAGGAGGAGGACAGAGTAGTGTCATTTGAACTTGGCAGTTAGTAGGTCGCTGGTGAGTTTAGTCAGGGCAGTTTCAGTGGAGTGATGCGGTCGGAAGCCATATTGTAAGTGGTCAAAAAGGGAGCAGGAGGAGAGGTGGGAGGACAGTTCAAGGTGGATGTGTTCTTCCAGTAGTTTGGAGGCATAGGGGAGAAGTGATATGGGGCGATAGCTAGTCAGAGAGGATGGGTCAAGGGAGGGCTTGTTGAGGATGGGTTGGGTGTGATCAAGGTATGTTTGAAGCATGAGGGGAAGACACCAGTTGTTAGTGACAGGTTGAAAAGGTGGGATAGGGTTGGGATGAGGATAGTGGTAAGGTTAGGGATGAGATGGGACGGGATTGGGTCAAGTTCGCAGGTGGTGAGGTATGATTTGGAGAGTAAAGAGGAAACTTGATCTTCCGTAATGATGGAGAAGCTGATTTTGGAGGAGGAGGGTTGAGTAGAGGGGCTGTGGGGACTTTAGGCGAAAGCTTTGTCTGATGGTGTCAATCTTCTGCTTGAAGAATGAAGCAAAGTCTTTGGCTGAGATGAGAGGCAAGGGAGGAGGCGCTGGGGACTGAGGAGAGAATTGAAGGTGTTGAATAGCTGTTTAGGGTTGTGAGACAGGGAGCATATGAGAGATGAGAAGTATGTTTGCTTTGCTGCAGTGAGTGTGGACTTGAAGGTAGTGAGTGACTGTTTGAATGCGATCAAATGCTCGTTGGAGTGGGGCCTTTTCCATCTCCGCTCAGCAGACCTGGAGGCCCTTTGCAGTTCTTCAGTCAGGTTGGTGTGCCAGGGTTGCCTGTTAAGTGTGTGAGCTGTGGTATGTGTGAGGGGGGCGACCGAATTGAGAGCTGCAGCTGTTGTGGCAGAAGCATCTGCATCGTGTAAGGAACTTATGTTTGTAAGAAGGAGGAGGGATTCAGAGAGTGAGTGTAGGTCAAGGTGTTTGAGATTTCTGCGAGGGTGTGCAAGATTGTGGCTTGGGGATTGTGGCCCTGGAGAGGAGAGGGTAGAGAATGTAAGTAGGTTATGGTCAGAAAGAGGGAGAGGTGAGTTAGAGAGGTTAGATAGGGAAAAGAGGTGGGTGAAGATGAGGTCCAGTGTGTGGCCATCTTTGTGATTGGGGGAAGAAGACCATTGAGCAAAGCTGAAGGAGGAAGTGAGGGATAGTAGCTTAGAGACAGATGAGTGGGAAGGGTCAATGGGGATGTTGAAGTCACCCATGATTATAGTGGGGATGTCAGCAGAAAGGAAATGAAGCAGCCAGGTGGTGAAGTGGTCGAAGAAAGAAGTGGCTGGTCCTGGGGGGCGGTAAATGATGGCCATTTGGAGGTTGGAGGGGGAATAGATGCGCACAGAATGCACCTCAAAAGAGGGGAGAGTAATGGAGGGTGGCAGTGGGATTTGGGTGAAGGAGCAGTTATCTGACAAGAGAAAACCTACTCCTCCACCATGCTTGCCGTTGGAGCGGGGTTTGTGAGAAAGATGGAGCCCACCGTATGAAAGTGCAGCTGGTGAGGCTGTGTCAGAGGGGGTGAACCAGGTTTCAGTGATGGCAAGGTAGGAAAGTTTGTTAGTAATGAAAAGATCATGGATGTCGGAAAGTTTGTTGCAGATGAAGCGAGATTCCATAGAACTCCTGTTAGTGGGACTGGGGAAGCGGGGACTGGGCGGATGGGTATAAGGTTTGAAAGGTTGCGAGAGTTTGTGACAGATCGTGGATAGAAGGCGGAAGTGACTGTGGGGATGTGCTGAGGAGGGCCAGGATTTGGAGAGATATCGCCGGCAGTCAGAAGGAGCAGGGAATTATATTATAAAATTGTACCTTGTGGAGCTTATTGGACAGCTTATATTTAAATAAATAAATGAAAAAAAATCACATTAGATGCGTCAATTGTGGCACTTTGCCTTGGCTCTTCCCAATTGTCCTGGTGCTGGGGCAATCGGTGTAATGGGGTTAGGGGTTGATGTCAGCTGTGAATTGTCAAAAAACACAGCTGACATCAAGCCCTGGTGTTAGTAATGTAGAGGTGTCTATCAGACACCCCCATTAGTAACCAATTAAGAAAAAAGAAAAACACCCACAAAAAAAGTTATTCAGATAAACACCCCACGACACTTTGCCTTGTTCACCAACTTATTAAAAAAAAAGTTGCCACGAAGTCCACCAAATATGACGTAGTCCATAAATGGAAACCTGAAAAACATAAACAGAGAGAAATAAACACAAGACACTGTCCTTGGTTGATCAGTTTATTAGAAAGAAAAGTTCTCACACAGGGCCTCTGTAGTCCACCAAATCCGACATAATCCAGAGCGCAGTGTGACCAGGAACGTCTGAAGAGCAGTGATGTTACTGATGTCACCACTCTTCAGAAGTCAGTAACGTCACTGCTCTTCAGACGTTCCTGGCCACTCTGCGCTCTGGACTATGGGCTCCGTATTCGGTGGACTATGGCAGACCTGCGTGGAAACTTTTTGTTTAATAAATAGGTGAACGAGGGATCAGAAATGGACATGAACTGAATCTAACAGATCTCATTCTCCGACCCTAGATTTTCACGGATATATAAATGGATCTATGAATCTCTAAGTCAGCGTGCTGTCCCATAAAAAAAATCTGGCAGCACATGGACATATCCCACAAATGTAAGAATGTGGCCTAATGGAGGACATTTTACAAATAACAGAATTACTCCAAGTCATACAGTAAAAAGTATAAATATTTACATTCAGTGTCCGCTGACGTCTTCTGCTGTTTTGTCTCCATCTTCTTAGACCTTCATGTCGACATCTCTCAGCCACAATTCATCTTATCCCACTGATCACCGCGGCCCTGAAAATAACAATGTCACATATATTGTATGAATACATTTGTCTCTTGAATAAATAATCTTTTTCACAAGGGAAATTGGGTAAAAAAGGCCCTATAATTTGTTACACAATTTCTCCTGAATGTGGAATACCCCATAAGTGTCTGTACAGTACTGTTTGGCCACATGGAGAGACTCTGGAGGGAAGGAGTGCTTTTTGACTATTGCGGTGCATATTTTTCTAGAATAGTTTGTTGACTCCATATACATAGTCTCTGATATGGCTAAGCAGTGACCCTTTATTGATATTTAAACCTCTCTGGGAATTCATCTACAGGTGTAGTAACGATTTTGACTTTATGGGCTTTTTCCAAAAACAAACACGCAGTGGAAGTTGAAGAGTGAAAATTGCAAATATGCCAGCTTAGTGCCCAATACCTTGTAGTGCCCAGTACATTGTAATGCCCAAAACATTGTAGTGCCAAATACATTGTGCCCAGCTTGTGTTACTGGAGCCACGCACCCATAAATTAAGTGGGCTCTTCTCACTACGTTAATGTCAAATATGTGGTTGCTAACTGCAGTTTAGGCACATTGTGGGGCTCAGAAAAGAGGGGGGAATTTGGATTTGGGAGTCCAGATTTTGCTGGATTTCTTTTAGTGGGAGCCATGTCGCTTTTCCAGAGCCGTTGTGCTACCAGTAATTTTGACACCTCTAATATTTCTGTTAACAGGAGATGGACCCATTTGGGGACTTGTTTTTTTGTGGGTTGAGTTGAAGCTTTTATTGGTGGCATTTTGGGGTACAGAATATTTTGGATAAGTTCACATTTATCCTGTGGTCTACGCTAAGTGCTTACATCAGGGTTTCCATCTAAATCTCCGAAACACAGGATTCAGATAAAACCCCCAATGGATCCATTCACCAATGAGGCAGGCGGAGTTACTCCAGACTCCGTTTGGCCTTTAGCTTATTATCCGGCTTTTCAGAGGAACATAAAACTGTGGCTGACTGCGCTTTTGTACACGCCTAAAAAGATGCCTAAAAAGACGGACACCACAGGATTATAGGCCAGACAACGTCCAAAGTGTCTCCATCTGCCTCATTACATGGAATCTTCCATCAGGGATTCTGTCTGAATTATGAATTTTAAAGATTTACATGGAAACCTCAGTGTAAACGCTCAGCGTAGAGCGCAGGATAAATGTGCATCGAGCCTTACTGCGATCTTTGAAAGGCAAAATAAACAAATCAACAGCAGGTTAAGAATTGGTTTTATTTATTTTGTACGCTGCTCCTCGTGTGGTATAAGTGATTAGATGACTTTATTCTTCGGGTCGGTGCGATTACAGCGATACCAGATTTATATCGTTTTTTTATGTTTGGCTGCTATCAAACACAAAAAAAGAATCGCCATATTTTTAAAGCTATAATTTTTCTGTATTTTTGCTGACAGTCATGTAAGGGCGTGTTTTTTGCAGGACAAGATGATGTTTTAATTGGTGCCATTTTCAAGCACATGACATTTTTTGATCTCCCTCTAGTCCGATTTTTTTGGAGGCACAATGAACAAAAACCACCAATTCATTTTTTTTCCTTGTTTTTTTAATGCCGTTCACCGTGTTGTAATATTGATAAGACGGCTTTATTCTTCAGGTCAGTATGATTACAGCGATAGCAAATTTAAATAATTTTTTATGTTTTGCTGCTTTACACAATAAAAACAGTTTTATAAAAAAAAAAATGTGTTTACATTATATTCTAAGAGCTATAGCTTTTTTATCTTTCCGCTGACAGAGCTGTGTGGTGGCTTGTTTTTTGCAGGACAAGATGACGTTTTCAGCTATACCATTTTTATTTACATTTGTCTTTTGATTGCATTTTATTCCACTTTTATTTGGCAGTATAATGAAAAAACATAGTTTTTTTGCCATTTTTTTTTTACTTATTTCTTTTACGATTTTCACTGAAGGGGTGTAACTAGTGTGACAGTTTTATAGATCAGGTCGTTCCGAACATGGCAATACCAAATATGTGTAATTTTTTTGTTAGTTTTTGTTTTTACATAAATATACATATTTATTAGAATAATGTTTTTTTCATTTTTTTGCTCTTTATTTTGTGATTTTTTTTAAATATTTTTACAATTTTTTTTTAAACTTCTGGTTTTGGCTTAGAAATACTGATGTAAAATGCTGACCAAATATTGAACGTGTGAACGTGGTCTTACACTGACAGAATGCCTTGTAGACCATGCTCCTGACATGGTCTAATAGGCCACCATATGTGACAGATCAGGAGGTCATTATTTGACCTTCTGCTCTCATGGCAACTATTGGGCACTCACAATGTTGTCACGGGGGTGCCGATCGGGTGGGAGAGCGAGCCCCCTCCCTCTCCTAGCCTTCTAAATGCTGTGATCGCTATTGATCGTAGCATTTAGAGGGTTAAACAGGTGGGTGCAGTGTGGGCACCACCTCTGGCTCTGGCAGCCGGAACTTGACTAACACTTAAACCAAGCTCCCGGCAACTCCTCTAATAGCACGATCACTATGACTTACCGGTACGTGCATTTTGCGGGAAGCCGTTGCAAAATATGACATACCGGTACATTATATGTTGGGAATGGGTTAAAGAGGATCTTTAAAGGGAATGTGTTGCAAAATTTATTGTTGTATTAACAATTAATGATTATATAATCAATTATTTTTTAATACAAAATGAAATGTATTGTATAAACGTGTTTATTAATTCATTTTTTTCTGCATCCACTGGGGGTTGCCATTTTTATTTGCTGCTGCGTAATTGTCTCAGGACAACACTTACATACCACAAATATGGCAGCAGCTGGCCATAGGAGACTGTGGTTGGTGTCTGACCTCATCTCCTACACTGTGGCTGCCTCCAGCTGTGACCTGGGCATGCCCCCTGGGCTGTCCGGTTCACAGCTGTGGGGGCAGTTGAGCACTATTTTACTGCAGTCTAGAGCAGTGCTCTGAACTACAATTTTCCCCTGACACCGCGTTCTGCTCGAGCGGTGACAGGAGCGGTGACGAGGTAGAGTACAGGGCAGTGGCAGGAGCTCCAGGGCAGTGGTGGTGAGCACAATTTTGGGCACCATGGTATTGTAGCACTAATCCCAGACTAGTGAGCTGTTTTCACTGCTGGAAGAAGTTACTGCCGCAGGGCTGCTCTGATCAGTGTGAGCAGTGCTGCAACAGTAACTTCTTCCAGCAGTGAGAACAGCAGAGCCAATCATTTAATCTCATCATGTGTTATATAGTTTGTTGAGCCAGTCATCTAATCCCATCATGTGGGATACGGTCCACTGAGCCCTGTATATAATCCCATTTTGTATGATATGGCCCGCTGAGCTCTGTACCTAATCCCATCATGTGATACACTCTGCTGAGGCCTATATCTAATGCCATCATGTGTTATACACTACGCTGAGCTCTGTATATAATCTCAATTTGCGAGATACACTCTGTGTATCTAACCCCATCCTGTGTGGTACACTTCATGTATCTAATCCCATACAGTGATACACTTCATGTAACTAACCCCATCCTGTCTGATGCAATCTGTGTATCTAATCCCAACCCGTGTGATATACTCCATGTATTGTAAGGCGGCGGTGTTCACACCGTGCAGTAACTGAGGCAATGACCCAAGCAAGTCCAACATAAACAGCTTTATTCAGCAACTCACAGGTAAACAGAAAGTCCTCCGGGTTCACAGCCGGGTTAACAGAAAGTCCATACACAATGGTTGCCGTGGGCAATGGCCGCAGCGGGCCGTTCAGAGCCTGCCAGGTGCACAGCCTTCCCAGGCGTGGGTTCAGCTATACACAGTCCTGCTGAGCTTTCCTGCTATCCTCCTAGCAGGACCCAACACTGAACAACACTAATCCTTAGTGCGGAGTTTTTAAAGGACCTGTGGCAAGAGCCACTGGAAAACCCGGGTTGGAGGAAGGAGGCCGCCCCACTGCCTCCTGTGACCTCCTCCAAGAAATGAAGGCCCTGCCGGGTTTTCACTAATCTGCCTTAGCCAGATAGCCTGACTAGGTCCATGCTCACCTTCATTCCTGCATTGCAGCCGCAGGTGAGTCTGTGACTGCAATGCACTCCAATGGTTTTAATAGGTCTCTGTTCACATTCTAGGGGATATATAACGTCCCTCGTATACGATCCCAGTCACTGCCTCACAGTGTCTAATCCCATCCTGTGTCATACAGTCCATGTATCTAACTTCATCCGGTGTGATACACTCCGTGTATCTAACCCCATCCTGTGTGCTACACTCCGCTGAGTCTTTTATCTAATCTTAACCTGTGTGATATATTCAGTGTATTTAATCCCTGCACAGGATACAGTCCGCGGATGTAATCCCTGTGCATGATACAATTCGCATATCCCTGTGTATGATAAAGTCCACATAACTAATCATAGTGCGTGATACAGTCCGAGGATCTAATCCCTGAATGAGATACAGTTGGCGTATGTAGTCCTAGAGCATGATACTGTCTGCATATCTAATCTTGGAGTGTGATACAGTCCTTGTATCTGGTCCCAGAGTGTGATACAGTCTGCATATCTAATCCCAGAGTGATACAGTCTGCGTATCTAATCCCTGCACATAATACAGTCTGCAGATCTAATTCCAGTCTGAGTATCTAATCCCAGAGTATGATACAGTGAGCAGCACCAACTAACAGAATCGGCGCTGCCAGCCATCCTCCGTGACACATTCCACATCTCAGTATCACATTGCAGTTACCAATACAATGTCTCTGTACTGTAATTCTAAACCTCATTCTCCATTATCCTTTTGCAAACGCCCAGAAGAGGAGGGGAGGAGTGATGTCACACACGTGAGCAGATGTCACATTTACTGCAGTTGTAATACAAGCTAGCAGTGCACTAGATTTTCATGGCAAATTTCGGCTGCTCCACCTAGTGTTTTAAAGTGGAAAATATCTAGTTTACATTACTTTTCATATTTTATACTTTTGAAACAATTAAACATTAATACTTTACTTTTTTTTGAATTGTTGAACAATTTTTTTTTTGATGACACATTCTCTTTAACCCTTTCACCCCTGTCAGGGAAATATTGAAAATATTCTTTCTCCCCCTGTCATAGATATTAAGAAGTCTTTCTCCTAAGCCCCTTTTCACCCCTCCCTTATCCCCCATTTGTCATAGGAGATCTGACAGTCCAGCATCTGTCTCTCTGCAAATTATCACCCACAGCCGAAAAAGCTTAAACAAATACTGGGACACCAGTGGTGCCACCAACCTACTTAAAATGCAAGTGTGTTTTCCCCTGACAGAGGTAGGGGATGATTAGACGCAGGCTTGCGATAATTTACGTGCAGCTGTGGAAGCTTGCTTCCCAGGATGAAAAAGGGAATCTAATAGAGGGTCCCAGGATCTTTGGAGTCGAAGCAAAATATGAAATATTGGAAGTCCCATAACTCTGCTAATAATGGGACCCATATTTTTAGTGACAGGGTCAGCCAAGGAACAAAATGCTTATTTTTTCGTAGCCGTAATCCCCTTCAGGGGGCTGTGGTGCAAAAGTAACCAAATAGCAGATCACAGCTATGCCATGTGTGGTCTCCACGGAAAGGTAAATTCATAATGGAAAAAATGGCGTCGCTTGCAAGCTTCTGCGAGCAACCAGGGATAAGTTATCGCGGAAGTTAGTTATTTTAATAAAACATGAAGGGTGGAGCCCGAGCCCAAATGATGTCACCACAGGGGTGTGTGGGCAGATCTCCCCTTAGGCATAAAAGAGCCAAGTGAAGATTGATCCACATTCTTTGCCAGGTGGGTATAGATACTATAAGCAATGGATCGTGTTTGATAACACTCAAATCAAATCGGGGAGCCCCTCCTCCACCTATGCTGAGTTGTCCCTGCGAACCGTATAGAGTAAGTTTCTTCTTTAATCCTTATTATTTTGTGTAACTGCTTATGTATTGTAATGTCTCCTTTGTAAAATCCTTGTATATATTTTTCCTAAACACTGCTTCCCTTTTGGATTAAATATAAAATTTAATAGTTCTGTTTCTTTTGTCCTGTAATCGTTCCCTCCCCCGAAGCCATATACGCTACCAGAACGCAGATGTCCGCCCAGGCCTGTATTATATTTCAAATCTGGACGGTGGTGGTAGAAAATAATAGTAATTGGGCTATCGTGAAGCTGACAGTGACGTACGGGGAGTGTATACACATATTCCATGCGTTGGGATCTGGAGGTGTGATGCCATATGCTCACTGGTCGCTTGCTGATACCTACATAGTGAGTAGTGGGGACCGCGTGCTCACGGATCCCTGACGAAATCCTGACAGTGTGACGGCAACGGTGAGATATTGCGTGATCTCCCCGGTGTCATCTCTGTGGAATCCCTGACAAATTGGTGGCAGCGGTGGGATATTACAGAACATCAGTGGCTGGATTGAGCAATCATTCCTGTCACTGAAACTTGCACGGTTCTTGCAAGAATTTTGTGCAGTGTTTTAAGAAATCAGACTCAGTGTTTTAATATTTTTTATCTGGGACATTACGGTACGTGTAGGAGTTGCATCCCCTCCCTTCTCTTGTTTTTCTGTCTTATCTTTTATTTGGCAACGATTGCTACACGTGGAGAGTACTGGTATCACCAGCAGTCAGAGGACACTATCACTGCTCTCTGTAAGCGGAGGCAGATTGACCCCACAGGCAAAAACAAGGCCCAAATGATTGCTGAATTGTTGCAGCAGAGCCCTGATGATGGGGCGGCCAGCCAAGGCCCGGATGGCACTGCTGCAGGGGTCCCACCTGTGATTGCCAGCTATACCCGCAGCCAGGGTAGTGTGGACCCCCATCTGCAGATGGCCTTGGAGCAGCTCGCCGCAGATGATTGTGACGTCATACGCTCACCGTTCGCTTGCCAATACCTACGTAGTGAGTAGTGGGGACCGTGTGCTCGTGGATCCCTGACATAATCCTGACAGCATGATGGCAACGGTGAGATATTGCATGATCTGTGTTGTCTCTGTGAAATCCCTGACAACCACGAAGCCTGTTTTCACCTTCATTGCCAAGCCAATTTTTTTTAATTCTGACCACTGTCACTTTATGAGGTAATAACTCTGGAACTCTTCAATAGATCCCACTGATTGAGATTATTTTTTTCATGACATATTGTACTTCATGATAGTGGTAAAATTTATTTAATATGACTTACGTTTATTGTGAAAAAATCTGAAATTTGGCAAAAATTGTGAAAATTTCGCAATTTTCAAACTTTTAATTATTATGCCCTTAAATCAGAGAGCCATGTCACACAAAATATTTAATAAATAACATTTCCCACATGTCTACTTTACATCAGCACAATTTTGGAAACATTATTTTTTTTTTTATTAAGAAGTTATAAGGGTTAAATGTTGACCAGCGATTTCTCATTTTCACAGCAAAATTTACAAAACCATTATTTTAGGGACAACATCACATTTGAAGTGACTTTGAGGGGTCTATATGACAGAAAATACCCAAAAGTAACACCATTCTAAAAACTGCACTTCTCAAGGTGCTCAAAACCACATTCAAGAACTTTATTAACCCTTGAGGTGCTTCACGGGAATTTTTAGAATGTGGAAGAAAAAAATATACATTTAACTTTTTTTCACCAAAATTTTACTTTAGGTCCAATTTTTTTTTTTGCTTTCACAAGGGTAACAGAAGAAAATGGACCCCAAAATTTGTTGTACAATTTCTCCACCGACACCCAATATGTGGGGGGGAAACCACTGTTTGGGTGCCCAGCAGGGCTCCTGTTATGCACACGCCCGGACTGACTGGCGTGTGCGGGTGTTGTGGTTCCACTGGACCATGAACCGGAGAGTGCCTGGAGGGGCGTGACTAAGTATCTGGCCGATCCGACCAAGATGGCACGACGGCATACGACGCCAGTGCACCAGGGAGAAACCGGGCAGAGGGACCAGGTGCTACTCCAGGTCAAACTCCGGACACGGGGGTTGACCCACACAGGGATTACTGGAACAGGCTGGTTAGGCTGGCGCACAGACTGGAGGGTATAGGCAGGCACGACTGGTATGCAGGCAGGCGGGTAAAGGCAAGCGCAGCTAGAGTGCAGACAGGGAGGCACTAGCAGGTAGGAACACAGGCGGGATAGGACCCAGTACACACTGGGACTCAGGAACAATACAGGCAGAGGGGTACAGGCAAGCACAGCTAGAGTGCAGACAGGGAGGCACTAGCAGGTAGGAACACAGGCGGGATAGGACCCAGTACACACTGGGACTCAGGAACAGGCAGGTTAGGCTGGCACAGACTGGTGGATGTAAGGAAACACGGCAGGTATGCAGATGGGTGGATACAGGCGAGTATGCAGGCAGGGAGGTACTGGCCGAAAGGACGGGCTGGAGCACAGAAAGGTTAAGACCCAGTACAGACTGGGTCACAGAACCGCAGATGCGGTAGACAACCACAGCAGAGAGGGAACGCCCGAAGCGGTGGGCAAGAACAGAGCAGGACGGGGCTGCAGGAGCAGCGGGCACAAGCAGGGCAGGACAGGACTGCCGGAGCAGCGGGCACAAGCAGGGCAGGACAGGACTGCCGGAGCAGCGGGCACAAGCAGGGCAGGCCAGGACTGCCGGAGCAGCGGGCACAAGCAGGGCAGGACTGCCGGAGCAGCGGGCAGAAGCAGGGCAGGACAGGACAGGACAGGACTGCTGGAGCAGCGGGCAGAAGCAGGGCAGGACAGGACTGCCGGAGCAGCGGGCAGAAGCAGGGCAGGGCAGGACAGGACAGGACAGGACAGGACTGCCGGAGCAGCGGGCAGAAGCAGGGCAGGACAGGACTGCCGGAGCAGCGGGCAGAAGCAGGGCAGGACAGGACTGCCGGAGCAGCGGGCAGAAGCAGGGCAGGACAGGACAGGACAGGACTGCCGGAGCAGCGGGCAGAAGCAGGGCAGGACAGGACAGGACAGGACTGCCGGAGCAGCGGGCAGAAGCAGGGCAGGACAGGACAGGACAGGACTGCCGGAGCAGCGGGCAGAAGCAGGGCAGGACAGGACAGGACAGGACTGCCGGAGCAGCGGGCGGAAGCAGGGCAGGGCAGGACAGGACAGGACTGCCGGAGCAGCGGGCGGAAGCAGGGCAGGACAGGACAGGACAGGACTGCCGGAGCAGCGGGCGGAAGCAGGGCAGGACAGGACAGGACAGGACTGCCGGAGCAGCGGGCAGAAGCAGGGCAGGACAGGACAGGACAGGACTGCCGGAGCAGCGGGCAGAAGCAGGGCAGGACAGGACAGGACAGGACAGGACAGGACAGGACAGGACAGGACAGGACTGCCGGAGCAGCGGGCAGAAGCAGGGCAGGACAGGACAGGACTGCCGGAGCAGCGGGCAGAAGCAGGACAGGACAGGACAGGACTGCCGGAGCAGCGGGCAGAAGCAGGACAGGACAGGACAGGACTGCCGGAGCAGCGGGCAGAAGCAGGACAGGACAGGACAGGACTGCCGGAGCAGCGGGCAGAAGCAGGACAGGACAGGACAGGACTGCCGGAGCAGCGGGCAGAAGCAGGGCAGGACAGGACAGGACTGCCGGAGCAGCGGGCAGAAGCAGGGCAGGACAGGACAGGACTGCCGGAGCAGCGGGCAGAAGCAGGGCAGGACAGGACAGGACTGCCGGAGCAGCGGGCAGAAGCAGGGCAGGACAGGACAGGACTGCCGGAGCAGCGGGCAGAAGCAGGGCAGGACAGGACAGGACTGCCGGAGCAGCGGGCAGAAGCAGGGCAGGACAGGACAGGACTGCCGGAGCAGCGGGCAGAAGCAGGGCAGGACAGGACAGGACTGCCGGAGCAGCGGGCAGAAGCAGGGCAGGACAGGACAGGACTGCCGGAGCAGCGGGCAGAAGCAGGGCAGGACAGGACAGGACAGGACTGCCGGAGCAGCGGGCAGAAGCAGGGCAGGACAGGACAGGACAGGACTGCCGGAGCAGCGGGCAGAAGCAGGGCAGGACAGGACAGGACAGGACTGCCGGAGCAGCGGGCAGAAGCAGGGCAGGACAGGACAGGACAGGACTGCCGGAGCAGCGGGCAGAAGCAGGGCAGGACAGGACAGGACAGGACTGCCGGAGCAGCGGGCAGAAGCAGGACAGGACAGGACTGCCGGAGCAGCGGGCAGAAGCAGGGCAGGACAGGACTGCCGGAGCAGCGGGCAGAAGCAGGGCAGGACAGGACTGCCGGAGCAGCGGGCAGAAGCAGGACAGGACTGCCGGAGCAGCGGGCAGAAGCAGGGCAGGACAGGACTGCCGGAGCAGCGGGCAAAAGGGTCAGAGCGGAGCAAGGCTGCGGAGCAGTGAGCAAGGAGTCAGAGCAGGCTAGAACCGCCGGAGCGGTAAGCAAAGGAGTCAGAGCAGGCTAGAACCGCCGGAGCAGTGAGCAAAGGAGTCAGAGCAGGCTAGAACTGCCGGAGCGGTGAGCAAAGGAGTCAGAGCAGGCTAGAACCGCCGGAGCGGTGAGCAAAGGAGTCAGAGCAGGCTAGGCTGAGTAGGGGGGACAGGGCTCTGTTCACACGGAACAGACAGGAAGGGAAAGGCAGAGCCAGACACCCACAGGGTACTAGCAGAGAAGTAGCGAGTGGACCACAAACTCACAAACGGGAGTACAGAGACAACAAGCAGGAGTTAGGTACAAGTTCAGACTCTGCAGAAAAAGGAACGGAACGGACATAGAGGCAAAACAGGTAAAGGATAGGAGAGAGTTCAGACTGGAACTGAGTGTACGGAGGAGACCGACACTGCAGCGGAATACAGGAGTGGGTCTGGGAATACAGCCCCCCAGAGAGGCAGGACGAACAGGCAAGGAGCGTGTTCAGACAGGACAGACAAGATACAGGAGCGGGTCTAGGTAATCAGCCCCTAGAAGGCGGGAGGAGCAGGCTAGGAGCGTGTTCAGACAGGTCAGACAAGATACAGGAACGGGTCTAGGTAATCGGCCCCTAGAAGGCAGGAGGAACAGGCTAGGAGCATGTTCAGACAGGCCTGGAAATACAGCCTCCAGGATAGGCAGACAAGAGAACACAGAACGGGACCTGGCACCTTCAGAGTGCAAGCACACACTGAATGAAACACTATGCTCAGGCAGGAATAGATGGGAGCAGCTGAGCTATATACCAGGTGACAGACAGCAATAGGCTGAGGACGCACAAGGGGTGTGACCCACAGCAGGTACAAAAAGCAGGAAGTGATCGGGCGCCGCCCTTAAGCAGCAGAAACAGACACAAACAGACAGCATGGAGGGAAGCCAGAGAGACATTCTGGACTGGAGATCAAGTGCGCGCTCTTGCACAGTGGGAGATGGACCACCATGCAAGGACGCCGCCAGGTATGTTACAGCTCCAAAGGGAAGGGTCTCCATTTCACTTTTTGAATGTAAAATTTGCTGGCATAATTAGCGGATATGAATAAAGAGAAAATTTCAGCTCACCCCTTAGATGTAATCCCTGTCTGGCATGGAGCACGGCGTCCTCGCTGCTGCACAGCGCCTGGGTCAATGAGGAAGTGAAGATGGATCCAACTCAACACACCAGGCAATGAATTAAAATTCAACAATCTTTATTGACAAATCCTTTTAAAAACTTGTAGAAAAGACAAAAAATGGACATCTCAGACGACAAAGCATATATTATGGGGTGGTGTGTATAAAATATACCATATGCGTTTCAAATGAAAAACCCATTTTCTCCTGTTATCCTTGTGAAAATGCAAAATTTGGGCTAAAAAACATTCTTGAAGGAAAAATGTGATTTATTTTCACGGCTCAACGTTATAAACTTCTGTGAAGTGCTCACCATACACCTAGATAAGTTCCCTGAGGGGTCTAGTTTTCAAAATGGTGTCACCTGTGGGTATATATATATTGGTATATTTTCTGCCCTTATATGTACAAGTTTTCTCTAGGACTTCCTCATATGTATACATGTATACGCACATAGTTGTTCATATGTATTTTATTACATATTTCTTATTGAGTTTTTCCAGGGTACATTTTTTGTTTTGTTTTCACCTTTTTCTTTTCATACAGTTATATGAAAAAGTTTGGGCACCCTATTAATCTTAAGCTTAATGTTTTATAAAATTTGCTGTTTTTGCAACAGCTATTTCAGTTTGGTATATGTAATAACTGTTGGACACAGTAATGTTTCTGCCTTGAAATGAGGTTTATTGTACTAACAGAAAATGTGCAATCTGCATTCAAACAAAATTTGACAGGTGCATAAGTATGGGCACCCTTATCATTTTCTTGTTTTAAATACTCCTACCTACTTTTTACTGACTTACTAAAGCACTTTTTTTGCTTTTGTAACCTCATTGAGCTTTGAACTTCATAGCCAGGTGTATGCAATCATGAGAAAAGCTACTTAAAGTGGCCACTTGCAAGTTGTTCTCCTGTTTGAATCTCCTCTGAAGAGTGGCATCATGGGCTCCTCAAAACAACTGTCAAATGATCTGAAAACAAAGATTATTCAACATAGTTGTTCAGGGGAATGAATCAAAAAGCTGTCTCAGAGATTTAACCTGTCAGTTTCCACTGTGAGGAACATAGTAAGGAAATGGAAGAACACAGGGACAGTTCTTGTTAAGGCCAGAAGTGGCAGGCCAAGAAAAACATCAGAAAGGCAGAGAAGAAGAATGGTGAGATCAATCAAGGACAATCCTCAGACCACCTCCAGAGAGCTGCAGCATCAACTTGCTGCAGATGGTGTCACTGTGCATTGGTCAACTATACAACGCACTTTGCACAAGGAGAAGCTGTATGGGAGAGTGATGCGAAAGAAGCCGTTTCTGCAAGCACGCCACAAACAGAGTCGGCTGAGGTATGCAAAAGCACATTTGGAGAAGCCACTTTCTTTATGGAAGAAGGTCCTATGGACTGATGAAACCAAGATTGAGTTGTTTGGTCATACAAAAAGTCGTTATGCATGGCGGAAAAAAAACACAGCATTCCAAGAAAAACACTTGCTACCCACAGTAAAATTTGGTGGACGTTCCATCATGCTTTGGGGCTGTGTGGCCAATGCCGGCACCGGGAATCTTGTTAAAGTTGAGGGACGCATGGATTCCACTCAGTATCAACAGATTCTTGACAATAATGTTCAAGAATCAGTGACAAAGTTGAAGTTACGCAGGGGATGGATCTTTCAGCAGGACAATGATCCAAAACACCGCTCCAAATCTACTCAGGCATTCATGCAGAGGAACAATTACAATGTTCTGGAATGGCCATCCCAGTCCCCAGACCTGAATATCATTGAACATCTGTGGGATCATTTGAAGAGGGCTGTCCATGCTCGGCGACCATCAAACTTAACTGAACTGGAATTGTTTTGTAAAGAGGAATGGTCAAAAATACCTTCATCCAGGATCCAGGAAATCATTAAAAGCTACAGGAAGCGACTAGAGGCTGTTATTTTTGCAAAAGGAGGATCTACTAAATATTAATGTCACTTTTCTGGTGAGGTGCCCATACTTATGCACCTGTCAAATTTTGTTTGAATGCAGATTGCACATTTTCTGTTAGTACAATAAACCTCATTTCAAGGCAGAAACATTACTGTGTCCAACAGTTATTACATATATCAAACTGAAATAGCTGTTGCAAAAGCACCAATTTTTTATAAAACATTAAGCTTAAGATTAATAGGGGTGCCCAAACTTTTTCATATAACTGTATATTCAGTCTAGTCTTCTCTGTGATTGGTATTTTCTTGATTGTTTTCATGGTTTTTTTGTATCCATGATTATTAGTTAGTATACTTAAGTCCAGTTCAGAATATTTTTTTTCACAGCCAGTGTTCAAGAGTTTTTCACTCAAAACACATATGGTATATTTTATACACACCACCCCATAATACATGCTTTGTCATCTGAGATGTCCATTTTTTGTCTTTTCTACAAGTTTTTAAAAGGATTTGCCAATAAAGATTGTTGAATTTTAATTAATTGCCCGGTGTGTTGAGCTTCCTCATAATTAGCGGATGCCATGTCACGTTTGGAGAGCGCTGATGTGCCTAAACAGTGGAAACCCCCCACAGGTGACACCATTTTGAAAACTAGACCCCTCAGAGAACTTATCTAGGTGTATGGTGAGCACTTCACAGAAGTTTATAACGTTGAGCTGTGAAAATAAATCACATTTTTCCTTCAAGAATGTTTTTTAGCCCCAAATTTTGCATTTTCACAAGGATAAGAGGAGAAAATGGACCCCAAAATTTGTTGTGCAATTTCTCTAGAGTACGCAGATACCCATAAGTGGTCGAAAACTACTTTTGAGGCATAGTGCAAAGCTCAGAAGGGAAGAAATGCCATATTGGAGTTCAGATTTTGCTGGACTGGTTTGAGGGTGCCATGTCACATTGGTAGAGCCCCTGAGGTGCCAGATCAGCCGAACCCCACCATATGGGACTCCATTTTACAAACTACACCTCTCAATGAGTTCATCTAGGGGATCATATTGACACCACAGGTTTGTCATAGCATTTTATACCATTGGGCAGTGAAAAAAAAATAATTGCATTTTTACCACCAAAATTTTGTTATAGCCCCAGATTTTACAATTTCACACTGTGAGATTGGTAAAATTTGTCCCACAATTTCTGCTGAATGTAGAAATACCCCATATGTGGCTGTGCAGTACTGCTTAGCCATATAGTGACACTCGGGAGTGATGGAGCGCTTTTTGCCTCCTGGAGCACAGATTTTCCTAGAATAGTTTGCAGACTCCATTTACTGAGACCCTAAGTGCTAGAAGAGCAGAATCCCCCTCAAGTTACTCCATTTTGGAAATTATACCCCTTTGTGAATGTATCTACAGATGTAGTGACAATTTTGACACTTGGGTGTTTTCCAGAAACAAGCTGCAGTGGATGTTGCTAAGTGAAGATTGAAAACTGCCATTGTAGTGAACAAAATGTTGTAGTGACCAGTACGTTGTAGTGACCAGTACGTTACGCCCAGCTCGTGCTTCTGGAACTCCTAACATGTGGACGCTTACTGCAGTTTAGGCACACTGTGGAGCTCAGAAGGGAAGGGGACATTTGGATTTGGGAGCGCAGAATCCGCCGGATTTCTTTTGGAGGGCGATTAGCCATTTAGTTTTTCCAGAGTCTTTGTGCTACCAGCAACATGGAAGCGTTCTATATTTCTGTTAACGGATGATGGACCTGAGTGGAGACTTGCTTTTTTGTGAATGGAGTTCAAGCTTTTATTGGGAACATTTTACATAACATTTGGGACCACATATATCATGCACTCTACGCTGAGCACTTATATTAGGTTTCCATCTAAATCTCAGAGTGACGTGATTCAGATGAAACCCCAGAGGGATCCATTCACTATAATGAGGCAGCAGAGTTACTCTGACCTCTGTTCAGCGTCGTCCTTCTTTTCTGAATGCATGCCTAATAAAAAGATGGACACCGCTGGATTATAGGCCAGATGGCATCTGCAGTGCCTCCATCTGCCTCATTATAGGGAATCTTCCACCGGGGTTTCTGTCTGAATCATGTATTTCAGAGATTTACATGGAAACCCCGGTGTATGCGCTCAGCACAGAGCGCAGGATAAATTTAAGCTGAGCCTTACTGCGATCTTTGAGAGGCAAAATGAACAAATCAACAGAAGGTGAAGAATTAGTTTTATTTATTTTTTGCACCGTTCTTCGTGCGGTATAAGTGATTAGGCGATTTTATTCTTCTGGTCGGTGCGATTACAGCGATACCAGATTTATATCGGGTTTTTATGATTGGCAGCTGTCACACACTAAAACACGCTTTTTATTGTAAAAACAAGTTTTTGCATCGCCATATTTTGATAGCTGTAATTTTTCCATATTTCTACCGACAGAGTCATGTAAGGGCTTTTCTTTTGCAGGACGGGTTGACGTTTTTATTGGTACCATTTTTGGACAAATGACTTCTTTTGATTGCTTTCTATTCCGTTTTTTGGGAGGTAGAATGAACAAAAAACAGCAATTCAGGAATTGTTTTTTGGGGATTTTTTTACACAATAAAAATTATTTTATAGAAAAAAAATTATTATTTTTACATCGCTTTATTCTGAGAGCTGTAACTTTTTTATTTTTCTGCTGACGCAGCTGTATGGTAGCTTGTTTTTTTGCGGGACAAGATGACGTTTTCAGCAATACCATTTTTTTTTTCTTTACATTCGTCTTTTTGATCGTGTTTTATTCCACTTTTTGTTCGGCAGTATGATGATAAGGCATAGATTTTTGCCTCGTTTTTAATTTTTTTTTCTTGTGGTGTTCCATGAAGGGGTTAACTAGTGGGACAGTTTTATAGGTCAGGTCATTCTGGATACGGCTACACCAAATATGTGTACTTTTTTTGCTTTTTTTTTTTTTTACACTGATAAATGTATTTATTGGATTAATATTGTTTACTTTTTTTGTTCTTTATTTTGCGATTTTTGTTTATTATTTTTATTAACTTTTTTTTACTGTTTCACATTGTCCCAGGATGGGACATCAACTTTCCGTGCCCAGATCACTGATGTATTACTCTGCAATGCTTCTGCACTGCAGAGCATCAGATCAGCGTCTGACCGGAAGGAAGGAGGCATCTCAGCTCCTGTTCTCTGAGCAGGCGCTGAGTGGCCACCTTCCTGCAGGACCCTGAATGACCTCGCGGCCATCTTGGGACCAGGGGTCACCATGCAGACCATCAGCACAACGCGATCGCATCGCATTGCATTGTGCTGATGGAAGTAGACAGGGAGCTCACTTCCTCTGTGATGCCCTGCGATTTTGCTGTCACTATTGACAGCGGCACCACAGGAGTTTAAACGCCTGGTGTTGTTGCGGGGTGTCAGCTCTTACATAGAGCGTGAGCCCGTGCGATCGCAAAGCTGTATATATACTGCTCTTTGCGGGAATGCAGCTCCCGGAGAGCAGTATATATACGGCGCATTCCGGGAAGGGGTTAAAGGAGTTGTTTAATCACAGACGACACCTTTGAAATTAGAGCTGCAGATCAAATTTGATCCAGCATCTGCGGCAGGGCCCACTCCAGATTTTTGTTGGCCCTGGGCGAAAGAGTCTCAGTCAGCCCCTTTAACACATACCTCGATTCATGATGCACAGATACGGCAGAGAAATATAGATATAGTACAATGCCGAAGATTTCACTTCTTACATTACATGAGTGATATCTATTGTACATTCTACAATAGCTCAGAAACCGGCAAATCCTCGCAGCGCACAGTGCAGACCGGATAGTATAGTCCTCCATACAGTAGTATGGGTACAGCTAAGTCCTCCATACAGTATAGTGGGCTCCATATAATGCTCCATGCAGAATACTGGTCCCCATATAACGCTCCATATAGGATACTGGTCCCAATATAACGCTCCGTACAGGATACTGGTCCCCATATAACGCTCCATACAGGATACTGGCCCCCATATAATGCTCCATAGAGGATACTGGCCCCCATATAATGCTCCATACAGAATACTGGCCCCCACATAATGCCCTATGCAGGCTGTGCCTCCATATAATGCCCCATGCAGGATGTCACTTCCCACGCATATAATGCCCCATGCAGGATGTCACTTCCCCCCATATAATGCCCCATGCAGGATGTCACCCCCCCCATATAATACCCCATGCAGGATGTCACTTCCCCCTCCATATAATGTCCCATGCAGGATGTCACTCCCCCCCATATAATGCCCCATGCAGGATGTCACTTCCCCCCATATAATGCCCCATGCAGGATGTCACTTCCCCCCCATATAATGTCCCATGCAGGATGTCACCTCTCTCTCCCATATAATGCCCCATGCAGGATGTCACCTCCCCCCCCATATAATGCCCCATGCAGGATGTCACCTCTCCCCCCCATATAATGCCCCATGCAGGATGTCACTCCCCCCCCCCCCCCGTATAATGTCCCATGCAGGGTGTCACTTCCCCCCCATATAATGCCCCATGCAGGATGTCACTTCTCCACCCATATAATGCCCCATGCAGGATGTCACCTTCCCCCCCCATATCATGCCCCATGCCTCCATACTTATAAAAAAAAGAAATCAAATACTCACCTCACTTCTCACCTGCTGCCGCTGCGCTGGACTCCTCAGCATCGCCGGCATCTTCCCGCTCTGTGCTGTGACGGCTCAGGAGAGAGCGCGGTGTAAAGACGGCACCGCACCGCTCACGGGTCCCATAGGCGGGGGGGCCCGACGGTGAGTGGGCCCCCTGCCTGCTCAGGGCCCCGGCACTGCACTTTGTGCAGATGAATGGTGGTCGATGTAATAAATAGACACATTAAGTTTGTAACAGCAGATGCTGCTTTTTATAGAGCAGCTGTCCACTCTAGCTTACATAAGAAAGTCTAGAGTTCTGGACTTCACTCTACGATATCTATAGTACTATGCAAACGTTTTAGGCAAGTGTGGTAAAAATGCTGCAATGTTAGACTGCTTTCAAAACTAGAAGTGTTTATAGTAAGCTTTTATCAATTAACAAAATGCAAAGTAAAGAAATAAAAAAGAAATTTAAATCAAATCAATCTTTGGTGTGGCCGCCCTTTGCCTTTTAAAAATCATCAATTCTTCTTGGTACACTTGCACAAAACCAATTATACCAAACACGTGATAATGATCATTATTTTTATAATGTAAGTTGAAACATGGTCATTAATTAAAACAGAAACAGCTGAGTAGGAGGCTTAAAACTGGATGAGGAACAGCTAAACTCTGCCACAAATGGGAAGTTGTGGAAGGTCGGTTCATATCTCAGGTGAGCACAGCAGCAAGACACAGGGTAGTTATACTCCATCAGCAAGGTCTCTCCCAGGCAAAGATTTAAAAGCAGACTGGGGTTTCAAGATGTTGTTCAAGGTCTTTTGAAGAAACCTGAAGAAATAGGCAAAATTGAGGACTGTAGATGCATTGGCTAGTCAATTGCAGCAGAGCAAGGCACATCATGCTTATTTCCCTTCACAATTGGAAGATGTCCAGCACCATCAGTTCAGATCTAGTAGCAACCATTGGGACCCAGCTACACCCATCTACTGTTCAGAGAAATCTGGACAGAAGCAGTTCTCATGGAAGAATTGAAGCCACAAAAGCCATACCTTTGACAGAGAAACAAGGCCAAGCAACTCAACTATGCCTGTAAACATAGGAACTGGGGTACAGAAAAATGGCAGCAGGTGCTCTAACAGAAGGCAGCTTTTTTTTGCCAAAGGGCTGTAGAGTGGTACAATAATGAGTGTCTGACAACAGTGAAGCACAAGGGAGGTTCCTTGAAAGTTTGCTATTCAGGAATCACAGTTGAGGATTTGGTCAATATTGATTCTGTCCTCAGAGCTGAGAAACACCTTATAAGACATCAGATTTGCTCCAAATGTATTCTGCAGCCAAACAACGATCCCAAAAATATGGCCAGTGTCATTAAGAACAGTCATCAGCATAAAGAACAAGGAGTCCTAGAAGTGATGATTTCGCCCCCAAAGAGTCCTGATTGCAACATCATAGAGTTTGTCTGAGAGAAGAGACAGAAGGATTTGCGCAAACATACATCCACAGAAGAATTGTGGTTAGTTCTCCATTATGTTTGGAAGAACCTCCCTGCTGAGTTTCCTCAAAAACTGTGTACCTAGGAGAATTGATGTTTTAAAGGCAAAGGGTCATCACACTAAATATTGATGTGATTAAGATTTCTCTCTTGTTCATTCACTCTGCATTTTTTTAATTGAGAATAAACTGTTATCTCTTCTATTTTTTTAAAGCATTCCTACTTTGTAGCATTCTTTCTACACTTGCCTAACATGTTTCCATAGTACTGTGTATTTCCTAATAAAGAATATACAAAGGGGTTGTCCTTATAGTACAACCCTCTATGAATTATACTGTCACCCTAGGTACAACCATTCCCTCTTATATATTTGCTGCTCAAATTGAATACTTTATGGCAGACCTGGGCAAACTGCTGCCCTTTCACTGTTCTTGTCCAACAAGCAGGACAGGATAACCATAGAGCTGGAAACAGTGGCCTTCAGGCTGCACCACTAGGTCACCATCCACCCACAAAGCATTTCAGTTTCACCGGTTTCTGCATCTTCAGGGGGAAATTTAGAGAGGTGAATAATATATATTTTTTTAAATTATCATTCAATGGAGGAAGGTGGGGGGAATGGGAGAACACCTATATTTATGTGGGCCATCATAGTATTTGGGGGTCTGTGGGGACATCATACTGTTTGGGGAGGTTGTGGGGAAATCATAGTGTGTGGGAGCCATCCTACTGTATGTGTTTAAGGGGGCTGTTAGGACCATCAATCATATTGGGTAAGGGACAGCGGAGGCATCATAGTGTGCGTGTGGTACACTTTGATGACCAACATACTCTGTAGGAGGCTGCAAAAGTAATCATATAGTTATGGAATGGGGGGGGGGGGGGGTTGGGGACCACTATACTGTGTGGTAGGTTGTGGGGCCACCATACCGTTTGAGGAGTTGTGGGGACCATCATACTATGTGTGAGGTTGTGAGAGGGTTGTTGTGACATCATACTCTTTGGGGGCTGTGTGAGAGACTGTGGGGCCATCAAACTGTTTGAGGAGTTGTGGGGACCATCATACTGTGTGTGAGGCTGTGGGGGGATCATATTGTGTGGGAAGCTTTGGGGGATCATGATATGTTTAGGGGATATAGGGAATCATAATGTGTGGGGGGCTGTTGGGGCATGGTACAGTGTGTGAGGTCATCATGTGTGTGGTGGGCTGTAGGTCAATCATACTGTGTGGAAGCTGTGGAACAATTTTAGTGTGTTGGAGACTGTGTGGTCATTATACTGTGTTGGTAATCTGTGGAAACATCATACTGTTTGGGGGGCTGTGGGGACATCATACTGTGTGTGGGGAGCTGTTGATCAAAGCACAAAGGCTGAATAATAGGAGCAGTGTGATTTACTGTTTTGTATAAACTTTATAAAAAGTAGTCAATTATATGCTTTTAATTAGCTACTGCTAAGAGAACGTGTTACAATAAGCCCTATCATAACATGTATTAGAAGTAGTAGCCAATCAACAGACTTACTTCTGCTCAGAATTAATTTTATTGGTTACCTTCACCACAGTCATGGCATCTCATGCGGCAACTCGGGAACATTAATTGCTCACCCCTGCTTTCTAAAATGAAGCAATTCAATAATAGGTTTGACCTGTAGCCATGAGCAGGCAGAGACTGTATTATGACAGCGTGTATACACTGACATAGGCAGAATATAGACAACAGCATTTGCTAGGATGTTGAAATTCGGAAATTGATGCTCAAGCTGTTTTCTAAAGGTGCATTCACATTGGCACATAATAAAGACTGAGAATTCCTACAAACACTCGTGTTTTGATTAGTGACTTGTCTATACAGACAGCCAAATAACAAATAAAGCAGCACACTGTAACGCTAAGTATGCGAACATGAAATATATGAAATTTGAATAGCATTACTGCTCTAGAAAATAGAAATAACTGAGAAATCTTAGCGCCTAAATTGGACAATTCTTGTGTATCTGGTAGCCACATTAAGGCGTCTCTCAAAATACCGGGACCCTACCAATGTGAATACCTCTCTAAGGGACGTCCGTCTGCTTATGTGTGGGAAAGTAAGATCCTATTGCAATTAAAACCGCCTGTGGCCTAGAGGCAGAGTGCTCAGTCAAAGCTTAAAGGGGTATTCCCATCTCGAAGATCCTATCCCAATATGTTGTAGGTGTAATAATAATAATATTAGCAAATACCTCCAATTAGAAATATAGTATAGTATTTTTGATTCGCTATGTCTTTTTCCTCATGTCATGTGCAGGCAATACAGGACCTTAGGTATCCACGGTTACGACCACTAGCAGCTAGCTAACTGTCACTTTATCAGTGGACGTAACCATGGATACCTAAGGTCCTGCAATGCCTGCACATGAGGAAAGAGACATAGCAAATCAGAAAAACCATACTACATTTTTAGGTATTTGCTAATATGATTATTATTACACCTACTACGTATTGGGAGAGGATATTGGAGATGGGAATACCCCTTTAAACATAGAAACAGAAAAAAATGACCGGCACTTCCAAAACAAGAAATAGGTGTGTACAGGTGCTTACTAGGAGCAGCTACCTCCATATACAAATAAACAAAGCAGCACACTGCAACGCTAAGTATGTGAACATGATTCTGTATTTTATACAGACGGCCAGTCACCCGACTAACAAGCAAAATGGTCATTCGTCTGGTGTAATGAGTTCTAAGCTTGCCTCCTGTGTGACCCGTATGTGCTGCTGAGATTAATATTCTATGCGCACAGAACGAAAATATTATTGATTGTTCTATGTGCATGAAAGTGCAGTTGGCCTCTCTAAACAGGCTATTAAATAACTGCCTATTGCAGGGGTCCCCAACCTGTGACTTGGGAGCCACATGTGGCACACAGACCTATGATGTGTGGCTCGTGGCTGTCTGCCAGATTGGTGCGCTACCACCAGGTCTAGCAAACAGCAATGAAGAGCAAGTATCCAGATCTGGATACACATATACTGGCCCCTGGGGTTCGGAGGTAATTTGAGTTTGGTAAGCTGGAGATAAGATGATATTGCCAGTCAGGACGTTCTTGAAGCTGGATGAGACAGTGTGGGGGGAGTGTTTGTTGAAGCTTGGTAAGGTGGGAACCCCTGGATTTTTGTATACTGCCTTGTGATTTCTGTGGAAAAGCTTTGGCTGTCATTATACCGGTAATGGGGGCTCTAGGTGTCACCACTGTGAGGAGGGAAGGAGATGGATGAGGCTCGCGAGCCTCGCTCAGAGCTTATTGTGGCTCAAACTCAGAAAGGCTGGGGATTACTGGCCTATTGGCTTACATGTAGAAGATCACCGGATGTGGCTAGCTATTGTAAAAGCAACCTTTAAATATAAGAGTAGGTTCACTTTAAAGTCCTTTGCCAACTTGTTGAGTCAACATTAAACTTATTACACAGACTTTGCTTCTACCTGTGCCAAGGAGTTACCGATTAACCCAGTCAACAAGCCTAGAGAAATCACTGTCCAGTCCAGAAGATCAGTGGATTATCTCCTGCTCCTTTTCTTTTTTGATTGTCAAGATCTACTCAGCGTTTGTTTTCTCTCTGCTCAACGAATTAATGAACTAATCATTATCTAGTGTACCGGAGATAATTATGGTAAGAGCTTACAAATATTTAACATAGAAGTTGCACACAGCCGTGTTAAGGTTCATTTACACTGTGAGATTATCATAAACGACTGTTCCTGAGATCAGGACCGGACTCGCGCTGCTGAGACCAATGGCAGCATAGGCACATCAAAGGATCTATTACAGAACTTTCAGTGCCCATCTGAAGAGCGGTCTACCTGTGTAAACAGGCTATTAATCCACTGTGATTGTTAAATACTTACCAATCAGCGGTCATTTAATGCCGCAAAATCAGCTGGTGCAAATGCACCCTTACAGGGTTTTGCTGCAGACTATATTGGGGGTTTGAAACTTATTTCACCTTCAATAATTGCAAAGGGGGAAATCAATGCCTCACAAAGAATTGACAAATTCCAGATTTTCAAACCTGCTCAGCATGTAAATTTCTGCACTGATATTTTCCATGTTTAGATAAGATTTGCTAAAATCTCACCTATTTAGCTGGTACCGTATTAAGCAGCAAATTTTCCGCTCTTAAATCCAAACTGAAAATTGATCCCAAATACGCAATCTGTACTCAGAAGCAGAACTTCGAGTGGTAGAATTGATCAGATTAAGGAAGAACATTAAAGCACTACTCCAGTGGTTTTTTTTTTCAGTGTTGGGGGGCTGTTTCTAATCTAAGGTCCCTACACCTAGTCTTATACTTGCTCACTGCCGTCTTCACCCTTTATCGGTGCTGCTCCAATTCTGCGGCGCCATCTTGTGACCGCAACTTCTGATTGGCTGGAAGTCAAAAGTAACGGTTACAAGCACTTATTTTAAGTCCATGAGAGCAAGAACGAAGCTTATATAGACTTGCATTGAAAGTGACCTCCGTCTCGCTCCAGCAGACACTGGAGAGATCCGGCAGGTCACAAACTGCCGCAGACCGACCGGAGCGACGGCAATAGAAGGTGAAGACAGTGGCAGGAAAGTATGAGACTAGGGTCAGAGACCTTAGGTTAGAAGCATCACTCCAGCACTGCAATAAAAAACACTGGAGTAGTACTTTAAGGACGCAACAGCTAAAAAAACACTGGATGAACCAGATTATTCAGAATAGTCATATCCTGAGTCATATTCTGTAATTTCGCCTCTGACCTTTACATAGCTCCAGGGAAAACAACCACATTTATCTGCTTTAAACAACGTACATTATACTAACACTATTCTTAGCTGACTAGATCTTAATTGTTACCATGTATGTCCATTCCTATACGAAAATCAAAAAAATTCCTGAAAAGTGTCCAGTTTTGTTAGGTTATGTTAGGCATTTTGTGCGAATTCCTTCTATTTCTTTTCTTGTAATCACACTATTTAGGAGCCTGCATTAAGCCACAGGTTGAGGGGGTCCGCTGATACGGCTGCCAAATGCGTCGAAAACAACATTCAACTGCAAGGGAGAATGAGTGGGTATGTTTGCAAACATCACATGTGTTACCGGAAAACATGTGTGCTCATTCGCCTATGCAAGTGAACGTAGCTTTTGCCCACACGTGGCAGACACAGCCTAAAGAGAGTGAGCACAATGTGTTAGTCAATCAATGGGTGGCATTGTAGAATTCACCTTTTACTAAGTATCTGATATTGTTTTAAAGGGAATCTGTCACAAGGTTTTTGCTACTCCATCTGAGAGCAGCATGATGTAGGAGCAGAGACCCTGATTCCAGTGATCTGTCACTTACTGAGCAGCTTGGTGTCGTTTTGATTAAATCACTCTTTTATCTGCTGCAGATCTACCAGTTCTCTGGACCTGAGCTGTATATAACCCCATCCACATCACTAATTAAGAGCTTTCTGTGTTGAAAACTGTGCATAGGCAGAAAGCTGCCAATAGGTGATTATAGCATCCCACTGGGTTATACTGATCTCATGAATATGGAGGATTACATGGAAGCAGGTTTACTTAGTCCTCTAGTGATTCAAGCAGCCCAGTAAGTGACACATTGCTGGAATCAGGGTCTCTGGCCCTACATTTTTAGAGACTAGTTATTGAGCCCGTTTTACACCCGAGTGGCAAGCATTTTTATTGGTATATTGTTTCCCATGCTGGTATGTGCTGCCCCCCATCCTGGTATTTGTGCTCCCCAATCCTGTTTCTCCATCCTGTTATGTGCTGCCCTCATCCCTATCCTGGTATCCATGGAACCCCTCACCCCCAATCCTGCATGCATGGCACCCCTCACCCCCAATCCTCGTATTCATGGCACTCCTCATCCCCAATCCTGATATTCATGGCACCCCTCAACCCCAATCCTGGTATGCATGGCTCCCTCATCCCCCATCCTCGCATGCATGGCGCCCCTCATCCTGGTATGCATAGCTCCCTCATATCCACTCCTGGCATGCATGGTACCCCATCCCTCATCCCTATCCTGGTATGTATGGTACCCCTCATCCTGGTATGCATGATACCCCTCATCCCTATCCTGGTATGCATGGCACCCCATCCCTCATCCTGATATACATGGTACCCCTAATCCCTATCCTGGTTTACATGGCCCCTCATCCGAATCCTGGTATGCATGCTCCCCCCAGATCCCTATCCTGGTATGCATTGTACCCCTCATCCCTATCCTGGTATGCAAGGCACCCCTCATCCCAATCCTGGTATGCATGGCACCCCTCACCCCCAATCCTGGTATGCATGGCACCCCTCACACCCAATCCTGGTATGCATGGCACCCCTCATCCCCAATCCTGGTATGCATGGCACCCCTCACCCCCAATCCTGGTATGCATGGCACCCCTCACACCCAATCCTGGTATGCATGGCACCCCTCATCCCCAATCCTGGTATGCATGGCACCCCTTATCACCAATCCTGGCATGCATGGTGCCCCTCATCCTGGTATGCATGGCTCCCTCATACCCAATCCTGGTATGCATGGTACCCCATCCCTCATCTCTATCCTGGTTTGCATGGCACCCCTCATCCACAATCCTGGTATGCATGGCACCCCTCATCCCTATCCGGGTATGCACGGCACCCCTCACCACTAATCCTGGTATGCATGGCACCCCTCACCCCCAATCCTGGTTTGCATGGCACCCCTCATCCCCAATCCTGGTTTGCATGGCACCCCTCATCCCCAATCCTGGTATGCATGGCACCCCTCATCCCCAATCATGGTATGCATGGCACCCCTTATCCCCAATCCTGGTATGCATGGCACCCCTCATCCCCAATCCTGGCATGCATGGCGCCCCTCATCCTGGTATGCATGGCTCCCTCATACCCAATCCTGGTATGCATGGTACCCCATCCCTCATTCCTATCCTGGTTTGCATGGCACCCCTCATCCCCAATCCTGGTTTGCATGGCGCCCCTCATCCCCAATCCTGGTATGCATGGCACCCCTCATCCCTATCCTGGTATGCATGGCACCGCTCACCACTAATCCTGGTATGCATGACACCCCTCACCCCCAATTCTGGTATGCATGACACCTCTCACCCCCAATCCTGGTATGCATGGCACCCCTTACCCCCAATCCTGGTATTTGTGCTCCCATATCCTGTTCCTCCATCCTGTTATGTGCTGCCCTCATCCCTATCCTGGTATGCATTGCACGCCTCATCCCTATCCTGGTATGCATGGCACCCCTCACCTCCAATCCTGGTATGCATGGCACCCCTCACCCTCAATCCTGGTATGCATGGCACCCCTCACCCCCAATCCTGTATGCATGGCACCCCTCATCCCCAATCCTGTATGCATGGCACCCTTCAACCCCAATCCTGGTATGCATGGCACCCCTCACCCCCAATCCTGGTTTGCATGGCACCCCTCATACCCAATCCTGGTATCCATGGTACCCCATCCCTCATCCCTATCCTGGTATGTAATGTACCCCTCATCATGGTATGCATGTTACCCCTCATCTCTATCCTGGTATGCATGGCACCCCGTCCCTCATCCTGATATACATGGTACCCCTCATCCCTATCCTGGTATACATGGCCCCTCATCCGAATCCTGGTATGCATGCTCCCCCCAGATCCCTATCCTGGTATGCCTGGTACCCCTCATCACTATCCTGGTATGCAAGGCACCCCTCATCCCCAATCCTGGTATGCATGGCACCCCTCAGCCCCAATCCTGGTATGCATGGCATCCCTCACCCCCAATCCTGGTATGCATGGCACCTCTCATCCCCAATCCTGGTATGCATGGCACTCATCATCCCCAATCCTGATATGCATGGCACCCCTCATCCCCCCCAATCCTGGCATGCATGGCACCCCTTATCCTGGTATGCATGGCTCCCTCATACCCAATCCTGGTATGCATGGTACCCCATCCCTCATCTCTATCCTGGTTTGCATGGCACCCCTCATCCCCAATCCTGATATGCATGGCACCCCTCATTCCCAATCCTGGTATGCATGGCACTCCTCATCCCCAATCCTGGTATGCATGGCACCCCTCATCCCTATCCTGGTATGTATGGCACCCCTCACCACTAATCCAGGTATGCATGGCACCCCTCATCCCCAATCCTGGTATGCATGGCACCCCTCACCCCCAATCCTGGTATGCATGGCACCCCTCACCCCCAATCCTGGTATGCATGGCACCCCTCATCCCCAATCCTGGTGTGCATGGCACCCCTCACCCCCAATCCTGGCATGCATGGCGCCCCTCATCCTGATATGCATGGCTCCCTCATCCCCAATCCTGGTATGCATGGTACCCCATCCCTCATCCCTATATTGGTATGTAATGTACCCCTCATCATGGTATGCATGGTACCCCTCATCCATATCCTGGTATGCATGGCACCCCATCCCTCATCCTGATATACATGGTACCCCTCATCCCTATCCTGGTATACATGGCCCCTCATCCGAATCCTGGTATGCATGCTCCCCCCAGATCCCTATCCCGGTATGCATGGTACGCCTCATCACTATCCTGGTATGCAAGGCACCCCTCATCCCCAATCCTGGTATGCATGGCACCCCTCACCCCCAATCCTGGTATGCATGACACCCCTCATCCCCAATCCTGGTATGCATGGCACCCCTCACCCCCAATCCTGGTATGCATGGCACCCATCATCCCCAATCCTGATATGCATGGCACCCCCCATCCCCCCCAATCCTGGCATGCATGGCACCCCTTATCCTGGTATGCATGGCTCCCTCATACCCAATCCTGGTATGGATGGTACCCCATCCTTCATCCCTATCCTGGTTTGCATGGCACCCCTCATCCCCAATCCTGGTATGCATGGCACCCCTCATCCCCAATCCTGGTATGCATGGCACTCCTCATCCCCAATCCTGGTATGCATGCCACCCCTCATCCCTATCCTGGTATGTATGGCACCCCTCACCACTAATCCAGGTATGCATGGCACCCCTCATCTCCAATCCTGGAATGCATGGCACCCCTCACCCCCAATCCTGGTATGCATGGCACCCCTCATCCCCTATCCTGGTGTGCATGGCACCCCTCACCCCCAATCCTGGCATGCATGGCGCCCCTCATCCTGGTATGCATGGCTCCCTCATCCCCAATTCTGGTATGCATGGTACCCCATCCCTCATCCCTATCTTGGTTTGCATGACACCCCTCATCCCCAATCCTGGTTTGCATGACACCCCTCATCCCCAATCCTGGTTTGCATGACACCTCTCATCCCCAGTCCTGGTATGCATGACGCACCCCTCATCCCCAATCCTGGTATGCATGGCACCCCTCATCCCCAATCCTGGTATGCATGGCACTCCTCATCCCCAATCCTGGTATGCATGCCACCCCTCATCCCTATCCTGGTATGTATGGCACCCCTCATCTCCAATCCTGGAATGCATGGCACCCCTCACCCCCAATCCTCGTATGCATGGCACCCCTCATCCCCTATCCTGGTGTGCATGGCACCCCTCACCCCCCAATCCTGGCATGCATGGCGCCCCTCATCCTGGTATGCATGGCTCCCTCATCCCCAATTCTGGTATGCATGGTACTCCATCCCTCATCCCCAATCCTGGTTTGCATGACACCCCTCATCCCCAATCCTGGTTTGCATGACACCCCTCATCCCCAATCCTGGTTTGCATGACACCTCTCATCCCCAATCCTGGTATGCATGACGCACCCCTCATCCCCAATCCTGGTATGCATGGCACCCCTCACCACTAATCCTGGTATGCATGGCACGCCTCATCCCCTATCCTGGTATGCATGGCACCCTTCACCCCCAATCCTGGTATGCATGGCACCCTTCACCCCCCAATCCTGGTATGCATGGCACCCCTCACCCCCAATCCTGGTATGCATGGCACCCCTCACCCCCAATCCTGGTATGCATGGCACCCCTCACCCCCAATCCTGTATGCATGACACCCCTCATCCCCAATCCTTGTATGGATGGCACCCCTCACCCCCAATCCTGGTATGCATGGCACCCCTCATCCCCAATCCTGGTATGCATGGCACCCCTCATCCCCAATCCTGGTATGCATGGCACCACTCACCCCCAATCCTGTATGCATGTCACTCCTCATCCCAAATCCCGGTATTCATGGCTCCCTTATACCCAATCCTGGTATGCATGGTACCCCATCCCTCATCCCTATCCTGGTATGTATGATACCCCTCATCCTGGTATGCATGGTACCCCTCATCCCTATCCTGGTATGCATGGAACCCCATCCCTCATACTGATATACATGGGGCCCCTCATCCCTATCCTGGTATACATAGCCCCTCATCTGAACCCTGGTATGCATAGCCCCACCAGATCCCTATCCTGGTAAGCATGGCCCCCCAGATCCCTATCCTGTTATGCATGGCACCCCTCATCCCAAATCATGTTATGCATGGCACCCCTCATCCCAAATCCTGGTATGCATGGCACCCCTCATCCCCAATCCTGGTATGCATGGCACCCCTCATCCCCAATCCTGGTATGCATGGCGCCCCTCATCACCAATCCTGGTATGCATGGCATCCCTCATCCCCAATCCTGGTATGCCTGGCACCCCTCATCCCCAATCCTGGCATGCATGGCGCCCCTCATCCCCAATCCTGGTATGCATGGCACCTCTCATACCCAATCTTGGTGTGCATGGCACCCTTCATCCCCATCCTGGTTTGCATGGCACCCCATCTCTCATCTTGGTATGCATGGCCCCCTCATCCCAAATTTGATATACATGGCACCCCTCATCCCTATCCTGGTATGCATGGCACCCCTCATCCCCAATCCTATATGCATAGCACCCCTCATCTCCAATCCTGGCATGCATGGTACCCCTCATCCCCAATCTTGGTATGCATGGCACCCCTCATCCCCAATCCTGGTATGCATGGCACTCCTCATCCCCAATTCTGGTTTGCATGGCACCCCATTTCTCATCCTGGTATGGATGGCCCCCTCATCCCAAATTTGATATACATGGCACCCCTCATCCCCAATCCTGGTATGCATGGCACCCCTCATCCCCAATCCTGGTATGCATGGCACCACTCACCCCCAATCCTGTATGCATGTCACTCCTCATCCCAAATCCCGGTATTCATGGCTCCCTTATACCCAATCCTGGTATGCATGGTACCCCATCCCTCATCCCTATCCTGGTATGTATGATACCCCTCATCCTGGTATGCATGGTACCCCTCATCCCTATCCTGGTATGCATGGAACCCCATCCCTCATACTGATATACATGGGGCCCCTCATCCCTATCCTGGTATACATAGCCCCTCATCTGAACCCTGGTATGCATAGCCCCCCCAGATCCCTATCCTGGTAAGCATGGCCCCCCAGATCCCTATCCTGTTATGCATGGCACCCCTCATCCCAAATCATGTTATGCATGGCACCCCTCATCCCAAATCCTGGTATGCATGGCACCCCTCATCCCCAATCCTGGTATGCATGGCACCCCTCATCCCCAATCCTGGTATGCATGGCGCCCCTCATCACCAATCCTGGTATGCATGGCATCCCTCATCCCCAATCCTGGTATGCCTGGCACCCCTCATCCCCAATCCTGGCATGCATGGCGCCCCTCATCCCCAATCCTGGTATGCATGGCACCTCTCATCCCCAATCTTGGTGTGCATGGCACCCTTCATCCCCATCCTGGTTTGCATGGCACCCCATCTCTCATCCTGGTATGCATGGCCCCCTCATCCCAAATTTGATATACATGGCACCCCTCATCCCTATCCTGGTATGCATGGCACCCCTCATCCCCAATCCTATATGCATAGCACCCCTCATCTCCAATCCTGGCATGCATGGTACCCCTCATCCCCAATCTTGGTATGCATGGCACCCCTCATCCCCAATCCTGGTATGCATGGCACTCCTCATCCCCAATTCTGGTTTGCATGGCACCCCATTTCTCATCCTGGTATGGATGGCCCCCTCATCCCAAATTTGATATACATGGCACCCCTCATCCCAATCCTGGTATGTATGGCACCCCTCATTCCCCAGTCCTGGTATGTATGGTACCCCTCATCCCCAATCCTGGTATGCATGGCACCCCTCATCCCCAATCCTGGTATGCATGGCACCCCTCATCCCCAATCCTGGCATGCATAGCGCCCCCAGATCCCTATCCTGGTATGTATGGCACCCCTAGATCCCTATCCTGGTATGCATGGTACCCCTCATCCCTATCCTGGTATGCATGGCATTTCTCATCCCAAATCCTGGTATGCATGGCACCCCTCATCCCCAATCCTGGTATGCATGGCACCCCTCATCCCCAATCCTGGCATGCATGGCGCCCCTCATCCTGATATGAATGGCTCCCTCATACCCAAACCTGGTATGCATGGTACCCCATCCCTCATCCCCAATCCTGGTTTGCATGGCACCCCTCATCCCCAATCCTGTTATGCATGTCACCCCTCATCCCCAATCCTGGTATGCATGTCACCACTCATCCTTATCCTGGTATGCATGGCACCCCTCACCACTATTCCTGGTATACATGGCACCCCTCACCCCCAATCCTGGAATGCATGGCACCCCTCTCCCCCAATCCTGTATGCATGGCACCCTCACCCCCAATCCTGGTATGCATGGCACCCCTCATCCCCAATCCTGGTATGCATGGTACCCCTCACCCCCAATCCTGGTATGCATGGCACCACTCACCCCCAATCCTGGTATGAATGGCATCCCTCATCCCCAATCCTGGTATGCATGGCAATCCTCATCCCCAATCTTGGTGTGTATGGCACCCCTCATCCCCAATCCTGGTTTGCATGGCACCCCATCTCTCATCCTGGTATGCATGGCCCCCTCATCCCAAATTTGATATACATGGCACCCCTCATCCCCAATCCTGTATGCATGGCATCCCTCATCTCCAATCCTGGCATGCATGGCACCCCTCATCCCCAATCTTGGCATGCATGGCACCCCTCATCCCCAATCCTGGTATGCATGGCACTCCTTATCCCCAATCCTGGTTTGCATGGCACCCCATTTCTCATCCTGGTATGCATGGCCCCCTCATCCCAAATTTGATATACTTGGCACCCCTCATCCCAATCCTGGTATGTATGGCATCCCTCATTCCCCAATCCTGGTATGTATGGTACCCAATCCCCCAATCCTGGTATGCATGGCCCCCCCCGATCCCTATCCTCGTAAGCATGGCCCACCAGCACTATCCTGGTATGCATGGCACCCCTCATCCCCAATCCTGATATTCATGGCACCCCTCATCCCCAATCCTGGTATTCATGGCACCCCTCATCCCCAATCCTGGTATGTATGGCACCCCTCACCCCAATCCTGGCATGTATGGCACCCCTCACCCCAATCCTGGCATGCATGGCGCCCCTCATCCTGGTATGCATGGCTCCCTCATCCCCAATCCTGGTATGCATGGTACCCCATCCCTCATCCCTATCCTGGTTTGCACGACACCCCTCATCCCTATCCTGGTTTGCATGACTCCCCTCATCCCCAATCCTGGTATGCATGGCACCCTTCACCACTAATCCTGGTATGCATGGCATTCTTCATCCCCAATCCTGGTATGCATGGCACCCCTCATCCCCAATCCTGGTATGCATGGCACCCCTCACCACTAATCCTGGTATGCATGGCTCGCTTCATCCCCAATCCTAGTATGCATGGCACCCCTCACCCCCAATCTTGGTATGCATGGCATCCCTCACCCCCAATCCTGGTATGCATGGCACCCCTCATCCCCAATCCTGGTATGCATGGCACTCCTTATCCCCAATCCTGGTATGCATGGCACTCCTCATCTCCAATCCTGGTATGCATGGCACCCCTCCTCCCCATTCCTGGTATGCATGGCACTCCTCACCCCCAATCCTGTATGCATGGCACCCCTCACTCCCAATTCTGGTATGCATAGCACCCCTCATCCCCAATCCTGGTATGCATGGCACCCCTCATCCCCAGTCCTGGTATGCATGGCACCCCTCACCCCCAATCCTGTATGCATGGCTCCCCTCACCCCCAATCCTGGTATTCATGGCTCCCTCATACCCAGTCCTGGTATGCATAGTATCCCATCCCTCATCCCTATCCTGGTATGCATGGCACCCCATCCTTCATCCTGATATACATGGTGCTCCTCATCCCTATCCTGGTGTACATGGCCCCTCATCCAAATCCTGGTATGCATGGCCCCCCAGATCCCTATCCTCGTAAGCATGGCCCCCCCAGATCCCTATCCTGTTATGCATGGCACCCCTCATCCCAAATCCTGGTATGCATGGTACCCCTCATCCCCAATCCTGGTATACACGGCACCCCTCATCCCTATCCTGGTATGCATGGCACCCCTCACCCCCAATCCTGGTATGCATGGCACCCCTCATCTCCAATCCTGGTATGCATGGCACCCCTCATCCGCAATCCTGTTATGCATGGCACCCCTCATCCCTATCCTGGTATGCATGGCACCCCTCACCCCCAATCCTGGTATGCATGGCACCCCTCACCCCCAATCCTGTATGCATGGCACCCTTCACCCCCAATCCTGGTATGCATGGCACCCCTCACCCCCAATCCTGGTATGCATGGCACCCCTCATCCCCAATCCTGGTATGCATGGCACCCCTCATCCCCAATTCTGGCATGCATGGCATCCCCAGATCCCTATCCTGGTATGCATGGCGCCCCTAGATCCCTATCCTGGTATGCATGGTACCCCTCATCCCTATCCTGGTATGCATGGCATCCCTCATCCCAAATCCTGGTATGCATGGCACCCCTCATCCCCAATCTTGGTATGCATGGCACCCCCATCTCCAATCCTGATATGCATGGCTTCCTCATACCCAATCCTGGTATGCATGGTACCCCATCCCTCATCCTTATCCTGATTTGCATGGCACCCCTCATCCCCAATCCTGGTTTACATGGCACCCCTCATCCCCAATCCTGGTATGCATGTCACCCCTCATCCCTATCCTGGTATGCATGGCACCCCTCACCACTAATCCTGGTATGCATGGCACCCCTCATCCCTATCCTGGTATGCATGGCACCCCTCACCACTAATCCTGGTGTGCATGGCACCCCTCACCCCCAATCCTCGTATGTTTGGCACCCCTCACCCCCAATCCTGGTATGCATGGTACCCCATCCCTCCTCCTTATCCTGATTTGCATGGCACCCTTCATCCCCAATCCTGGTATGCGTGGCACCCCTCACCCCCAATCCTGGTATGCATGGTACCCCTCATCCCCAATCCTGGTATGCATGGCACCCCTCACCCCCAATTCTGGTATGCATGGCACCCCTCACCCCCAATCCTGGTATGCATGGCACCCCTCACCCCCAATCCTGGTATGCATGGTACCCCTCATCCCCAATCCTGGTATGCATGGCACCCCTCATCCCCAATCCTGGTATGCATGGCATCCCTCACCCCCAATCCTGGTATGCATGGCAATCCTCATCCCCAATCTTGGTATGCATGGCACCCCTCATCCTTAATCCTGGTTTGCATGGCACCCCATCTCTCATCCTGGTATGCATGGCCCCGTCATCCCAATTTTGATATACATGGCACCCCTCATCCCTATCCTGGTATGCATGGCACCCCTCATCCCCAATCCTCTATGCATGGTACCCCTCATCTCCAATCCTGGCATGCAGGGCACCCCTCATCCCCAATCTTGGTATGCATGGCACCCCTCATCCCCAATCTTGGTTTGCATGGCACCCCATTTCTCATCCTTGTATGCATGGCCCCCTCATCCCAAATTTGATATACATGGCACCCCTCATCCCAATCCTGGTATGTATGGCACCCCTCATTCCCCAATCCTGGTATGTATGGTACCCAATCACCCAATCCTGGTATGCATGGCATCCTCATCCCCAATTCTGGTATGCATGGTACCCCTCATCCCTAATCCTGGTATGCATGGCTTCCTCATCCCCAATCCTGGTATGCATGGTACCCCTCATTCTGGCATGCATGGCACCCCATCCCTCATCCTGGTATGCATGGCCCCCTCATCCCAAATTTGATATACATGGCACCCCTTATCCCAATCCTGGTATGTATGGCACCCCTCATTCCCCAATCCTGGTATGTATGGTACCCAATCCCCCAATCCAGGTATGCATGGCTTCCTCATCCCCAATTCTGTTATGCATGGTGCCCCTCATCCCCAATCCTGGTATGCATGGCTTCCTCATCCCCAATCCTGGTATGCACGGTACCCCTCATTCTGGTATGCATGGCACCCCATCCCTCAACCTGGTATGCATGGTACTCCGCATCCCTATGCTGGTATGTATGGTACCTCTCATTCTGGTATACATGGCATCCCTCATCCCAATTCTGGTATGTATGGCCTCCTCATCCCCCAATCCTGATATGCATGGCACCAACCCCTCATCCTGGTATGCATGGCTCCCTCATCCCCAATCCTGATATGAATGGCCCCCTCATCCCCATTCTGGTATGCATGGTACCCCTCATCCTGGTATGCATGGCACCCCATCCCTCATCCTGGTATGCATGGCCCCCCATCCTGTTGAGGGAGGGCAATAACCCTTCACGGGTGACCAAGTGAGTGTCAAATTATTATGTTGATTGCTCAATCCACAGAAAACCAAACGAAGGCAATGCGTGCTCTGTATGGGAGGATTCAAAGAATCTCTGATCCCGTTTATTTTACTTAGCATTTTATATTGTTTTGAGTATTTTAATAGCCAATCAACTCTGCAGCCATACTACAGTACTACAGGCTAACCAATGTTAGTACAATTATTACGGAAACACATATATGGTCATATTATGATTGTTAGTTCGAAGCACTATGGAAATTTTACAAGATCAATCCTGGCCTAAACTAGTTAGATAACAGGAGCGGCGTGTCTGACAAAATACAAAATGTTCTTGTGAGAAAAAGTTTGTGGGAAAGATCCTTGGGAAGAGAAAGAAAGAAGTATGTTATGCAAGGAGTGATAATAACATGATTTTAAAGCAAGCAGACAAAATGGAGTTGCTCTAGCATGAGTATCAATATGTCCTTTACACTTGGATAGCATGAATATTAATATGTCCTTTACATTCCCCCCTAAAAATTATGTTATTATCAACAATAGAGGTGCTTTTCCAGGGTCATGCTTTGAGCCTGAGGGACATTGGTCTTCACCCAATTAGTGCCCTTGTTACCAATCGAGGCTGTCGCAGCATGTCCATCCCCCCTTGTTTGTTGATAGAATCATAAAGCTCAGATCTTCAGACGTGAGGTTGGTTGGGGCATGCGGGTAAAGGTCATCATTCCCTTGTCGTCCAGGTCATCAATGCTGGTTACATCTGGGAGGTCTGTGTATAGTAGCACTGGATGTTGGTTGACAGCGTCCTCCTTGCTCTCTGATGACTGGCAGGCTTTCCTCATGCAAAATGGGATACAATAAAAGACATACATTAACAAGATGCAAGCAGCAATATGCAACACTCCTTGTAATATTCCAGCAATTCATCCACCAATCCCTTTAAACCAATTAGCAGGATTTAAAAAGGAGAACGTATCAGACCACCAACTGTCTTTGGTCAATTCGTTAAGCTTGTTATACTCTTCCCTGAGTTTCCTAATGTCTTCCATTTTAGTCTTTAACCGTATGGTAGAGTCGGGGTCAATATAGTGACAACAGGCTGGGCCTATAACCTGACACATCCCTCCTTGAGCTGCTGTTAAATAGTCCAGCACTAAAGTATGTTGATTAGCCACTATAAAAAGTTGATTCAGCACTGCAACAGTAGTATTAATTACTTCCAATACACTCCAAATCTGGTCATCTAAGTAATCAGTGACTTCCACTAATTTGTCCCACATTTGTGTTACCATAGGGTAGAGGAAGACAGTACTGGTTATCTTATTGGGTATACTCATTTGTACTAAATGAGGTCTTCCTGATGGGCGTGGGGTGTTGTCTTTGGCACGTTTATAAATGGTATGAAGAGGGATGGTTCTCATATCTACTTTACTATGGGGAATAAAATAAGTGGCTGGAGTTAGCCGGGCCAACATACAAGTCCTCCCTACTCCGACTGGGAGCCATTTATACGCATTATTCCCACAGACCCAATATGTGGCTGATGGCAGGTCCCATAAAGCAGAGTGCTGTAATACTAACTTATGTACCAAATCTGGTGGTGAGTAATGAACTTGTTATTAAAAGGGTCAGTACTCTGTTGTAGGCTATTCCAGGTATTGACTAGTTTAACCATACATATTATCATAAAACAGCTCAGCTGTTGGGATTGTCAGGAGCACTTGGTATGGTCCGTCATACAATGGGTCTAGTCCGTGTTTCCGAACATGCTTCTTCACATACACATAATCTCCAGGCCTGAGGGTATGACAACCTTCTGCATCAGCTGGATCTGGAATAGAAGATGATACTAACGCATGGGTGTTAGTTAGTGCTTTGGCAAGCTGAATCACATATTGTACAAAATGATCCGTTTCTTCTGATAATTGTTGTGGGGTAAATCGAGCTATAGCTGGTTGTGACCTAAATAGTATCTCATAGGGTGACAGTTTGTGTTTCCCTATGGGGGTGGTGCGTATGTGATATAGTGCAATGGGAAGGAGCTCAGGCCACTGGGCCGTAGTCTCCTGCATCAGTTTGGTTAACTGCCTTTTCAGTGTGCCATTCAATCTCTCCACCTTGCCACTTGACTGTGGATGGTAAGGAGTATGTAACGTCACTGTTGATCCGATCATGGTAAGTATTTCTTGATATACGCATGAGGAAAAGGCTGGTCCTTGATCAGGTTCGATAACTTCTGGGACTCCATACTGGCCAACAACTTCAGAGACCAGCTTCTTGGCAGGTGTCTTGGCAGTCATGTTTGGAACGACGAATGCTTCTGGCCAACTGGAAAACATATCCACTACCACTAAGCAGTATTCATATCGTCCTGCTTTAGGGAGAGTGATGTGATCAACTTGCAATCGTTGGAAAGGATACTCTAGTTTGGCAAGGTGTTTTGTCAGTACATTCTGTAATCTACCTGGGTTGCGGGTTTGGCATATTGTGCAACCTTTGTTCTGTGCACTCAACACGTGGAAATTCCTGGAGCCCAATAGAGTTTCTGTACCAGTAGCAAAGCTTGATTCTTCCCTCGATGTACCGGTCCATGGGCCCAGGCCGCAACGGCTGGATATAGAAGTCGAGGCAAACAATACAGTTGTTCCTTTTTCCATAGCCCATCTATCAACTTAGCACCCGCCTCCTTCCACGACTGGCGTTCTTCTTTAGAGACTTTTTGCTGTGTGGAGCGTAGCTTTGTGATTGGAGGGACCGGTTGATGCTCTTCTGCAGGTTGATCCTGGGTTGGCACGGAATTTAGCTGTTTGTCCTGTTGCCGCGTAACAGCCATGGACATGGATGTCGGAAGAAGAGCTGCTCGCTTAGCATGGAGATCAGCAAGTGCATTACCTCTTACTTCAGGGGCATCTGGTCGGGTATGAGCTTTTACCTTTACGACAGCCAACTGTCTTGGTAGTTGCACCGCTTCCATCAATTGTCTGACGCTTTCAGCATTTTTCACAGGAGAACCTGCAGTCAGAGCTTTGAGCTCTGCTTCCTGTGCTGACATACTGGGAGGTAAGACTGCAGCCTCTACCAATGTATCTTCAGTTGTGACAGCATATCCAGTATGAAACCTGCCAGCGGTGTCAGCATATCTGGATCCATCCGTATATAACGTAAGTTCTGGGTCATCCCAGGGTACTTCCCCCACTAGAACAAGTGGAGTTGACTCCGCAGTAATTTGTTCCAGACAATCATGCGGTGTAGCCTCTTTCCCCTCTCCTTCAGGTGCTGGTAGCAGGGTGGCTGGGTTGATGGTGGTGCACCGGTGTAATTTCACATTTTCTGGCAAAATCAACGAACACTGCAGCCGCAGGTGTCTCTGTGTAGACAGATGTTTAGGTTGCTGTGTGGCGTGAACCGCTCGTAGACAGCTGGGGGAGGCCCTGGCTACCGGGTCCAGATGCGCTGAGTAATACCCGACTGGACGCTGCTTTGTACAGTGTCTCTGCGTGAGTGCTCCGGCTGCATGCCCTCTTGTTTCAGAGACATACAAATGGAAAGGTTGAGCATAGTCCGGATTTCCAAGGGCAGGGGCTGTCATTATCCTTGACTTTAGTTGGTCAAAGGGTTGTTGCAGCTGTTCTTGGTGGTCCTTGTTGTTTACATCAGCCATGGTGTCTTCTTTTAATGCATCATATAAGGGCTGCATCAGACGTGAGGAGTCTGGGATCCATTGTCTGCAATATGTACATAGTCCGAGGAACCGTTGCAGCTCTATGGGATCTTTTGGGAATGGTAGTGCGTAGATGGCTGTCTTCCTTTCTTCTGTGAGATGTCTGGCACCCTGAGTAAGGCAGTGGCCTAAGAAGACCACTTGACCAAGGCAAAACTGAAGTTTCGAGGCTGAGACTCGACAATTCAGTTTTGCAAGATGCTTGAGGAGGCTAACACTGGCCCTGATGGACACTTGCTCCGTGGGGGCACACAAAAGAAGATCATCCACATATTGTAAAAGTACTACCTCAGAGTTGTCCAGCTGCCACGGCAGCAGACAGCTAGACATGTTCTTTGCAAACTGATTAGGGCTATTCTGCGCACCCTGCGGCATCACCATCCAAGTCAATTGCTTGCCCTGATATGTAAATGCGAACAGAAACTGACAGTCTTTGTGTAGTGGAATGGTAAAAAAAACAACAACAAAAAAAACCAAAAACGTTTGCTAAATCAATTACTGTAAACCAGACAACGTGTATGTGCATCTATTAGAAACTTAAGAATATATGACCATCTAGAGAATTAGTTTACATCACCATATTTTAGCCCTAATGTCAAAGTGGACATAAATATGTGCTGTTGAGGGTAGTGGATTGATCAGCCAACTTATCTTGAGCCCATATTTTAAGGGCTTGACAGAAGTTAACCCCACTCTCATACGTATTGTCGTTTAATGCTCAGTCACACACTGATCATGATGATCTTCCTCATACACATTCTGAGTGTAGTGTGTATTGCTGCCTGTATTCCGGGTGTGCCAAGATGGCCGCCACCAGAAGGAAGCATACTACAGGAAGGGTGCACCAAGATGGCCACCACCAAAGGGACATCTGGTCAGAGGCCGGAGGTGATGCAATGGGTGTAGCAATATGGCCGCTGCAGGAAGGGTTGGAACTTTGGGCGGACATAGGTATAACAGATGAGGATGGGGCACTAGGAGTGGCTTGGGTAGTAGCTAGTGGTGGGGCTCCTGGACGGGGCACGTGACATGCAACACAATAATCTGCTGACAATGGATTCTGCTGGCCACAATTAGAACATTCCCAACAATTCATTACTCCGCCATTATTGGAGAGCAGTATCTTTGTAATACACATAACATAGCGTCTTTCCCTTATTGTCTGTATTTTCTTCCTCCATTCACCCTTTTTTTTTTTTTTGACAAATTCTCTGCTGTTCCATATCAAGCCAAGGCCGTTTTGCTATGCTAGCAGCTGTAACTTGGCGCTTACCTGGCAGCGCGCATATTTCAGTTAACCATTTAAGTTCCTCCACATATCCACATACTTTTTCCTTCTGTCAACAAACTCAGCGCAACCTTTTCTCACATGGATTCACTTTTCAACATTCCATTATCTTCCTTGCTGCATTTAACATCTTGTACTGTAATCTTACACAATGACATTACTCTTTTGGTTTTCTCTACATGTATAACAAACTGACATGATAGCTGTCCGGCTCTTGTAGCCATCACCTCTCCTTCTCTTAACGGACCATGGTCACGGATGTAATCATTAGATGCAGCTTGTATTGTAGGTCCCCCAATACGACATATCTCTGCAGCTAGCCCCCACCCATGCTGCAGTTTCGCATTTGCTGCATTTACAATGATCCCAACCTGCTGTTGTGGTATACTCCCCATGCCTATTCTCAGTATAGTGGAGAATTCCGAAGGACCATTCAGTAAAACAGACGCTACCTCCTGGTACTCACGTCCATGTTCTATTTCCCCAGTTTGGGAGAGGGTGAATAGGGAAGAGTTCAGAGGACCCTGGGTCTCTCTGAATGGAGTATGGACCATGGAAGGGGCAGGTGGGGGCAGTGGTTTATAATACCCGCCGTCAGCTTTAAGTAATGGGCAGGTTGGTGCTACAACATCGGGTTTGCGTGCTCCACAATTATAGCACGTCTTGCGCCATCCTGAATTAGTGACCCAACACACATTACAGAGCCAACCGTCTGGGTTATATGATGGTGGCTGGCTCTCAGTGGGAAGTGCAGGGTATTTAATCTCATAAGGTATAAATTGCTCAGTTTCCGGATTCAGGGGCTGGGGTACTGCTACATTTGTGGGGGTAGGGGATGCTTCTTTAGGGGCTTTAGATTCGGGTTGTGGACACATAATTTGGGAAGAGGGACCTACTTCCTCCTGTACTTTTTCCCCATCAGCTTCATTTTGTAGCACAAAACAACCAGTTTTTGTCACAGTGCTAGATAATTTTCCTTTCTTGACATAAAAGTAATTGAAATAACCAGGCTTCATCTCCTCCTCTATTTCAACATATCCTTCATCACAAATCTCATGTGCGACTTTCCTGAACTTCTCAGCGTGTTCCAACAATCCACAGTCAACTAATCTACCCCTTTGCTGCTGGATGCCTTCATCCCACAACACAGGCTGAAGCCTCCCCTCCACAGGAAAATTTAACACCTTAAACACTTTTGGTGCATTCTTAAAAGATCTTTTCCCTTCTCGACCGATCATGATATTCATCACATCCTCTCCCTCCTGTCTCTCTCTCTCTTCCCTCCAGTCTCTCTCTTTCTCCCTCTCTCCCTCTCCTCTCTCTCTCTCTCTCTCTCTCTCTCTCTCTCTCTCTCTCTCTCTCTCTCTCTCTCTCTCTCTCTCTCTCTCTCTCTCTCTCTCTCTCTCTCTCTCTCTCTCTCTCTTTCTCTCTCACCTCCTCCAGGGGAGACAAATTCTTTCTGCTCCACGGAAACATTGATTAATCACTACAACTGACAAAAAGATCCTTAATTTGTGCACAGCACGAGTCCGGACCTCAGCTGCTGTTCCACTGACTTTATTTCACCCCTTCCCGTCGGGGAGTCTCGAACGGCCAGATGAAAGGAGGAGAACTCTCGTCCACAGTTCTCCGGACACTAGATATATGTATATCTGTGTTTGTGTCCTACCCAATCTTCGATCACCCGCCCCGAACAGGTTTACCCCGAAACGGTTTCGGTGAAAGGAGGAGAGCTCTTGCCTGCAGCTCTCCAGACACTAGATATAGTTATATCTGGGTGCGTGTCCTACCCAATCTTCGATCACCTGCCGTGACTGAAGCTAACAATGTTCAGTCTCCTAAGGACTTTTGTCAGAAGTTGACAAAGATTCACACAATATTCACTTGTCAATCCGAGGTGATACTGCTTTGAAGTTAAATAATATCAGACCCCCTAATGGGACTACACCCCTTATAGTCTCACCTTTGACTATATCCAACCAGGACGTCCGGAGACACTGCAAACAACCACACACCACGTGGAAACCACACCAAACAGTCAGTATCATCACTAAGGAACTGGTGCACTTACCATGGCTTTTTGTGATCAGTCCCAATTCCAGTGGGGGAGGCTGAAAGCAAGTCTCTCTTTGTGGATGTCCAGAGGTGGAGGGGCGTCCCTGGTTAGGGATCCGAGTCACGGCACAGGCTGTTGAGGGAGGGCAATAACCCTTCACGGTTGACCAAGTGAGTGTCAAATTATTATGTTGATTGCGCAATCCACAGAAAACCAAACGAAGGCAATGCGTGCTCTGTATGGGAGGATTCAAAGAATCTCTGATCCCGTTTATTTTGCTTAGCATTTTATATTGTTTTGAGTATTTTAATAGCAGCCATACTACAGTACTACAGGCTAACCAATGTTAGTACAATTATTACGGAAACACATATATGGTCATATTATCATTGTTAGTTCGAAGCACTATGGAAATTTTACAAGGTCAATCCTGGCCTAAACTAGTTAGATAACAGGAGCGGAGTGTCTGACAAAATACAAAATGTGAGAAAAAGTTTGTGGGAAAGATCCATGGGAAGAGAAAGAAAGAAGTATGTTATGCAAGGAGTGATAATAACATGATTTTAAAGCAAGCAGACAAAATGGAGTTGCTCTAGCATGAGTATCAATATGTCCTTTACACTTGGATAGCATGAATATTAATATGTCCTTTATTAATATATTTTATATGTCATCCTGGTATGCATGGCACCCCATCCCTCATCCTGGTATACATGGCACCCTCATCCCAATTCTGATATGTATGGCAACCCTCATTCCCCAATCCTGGTATGTATGGCCTCCTCATCCCCCAATGCTGATATGCATGGCACCCAACCCCTCATCCTGGTATGCATGGCTCCCTCATACCCAATCCTGGTATGTATGACCCCCTCATCCCTATACTGGTATGCATGGTCCCCTCACTCCCCAATCCTGGTATGCATGGTCCCCTCACCCCCCAATCCTGGTATGTATGGCCCCCTCATCCCCCAATCCTGGTATGCGTGGTCCCCTCACTCCTCAATCCTGGTATGCGTGGTCCCCTCACCCCTCAATCCTGGTATGCGTGGTCCCCTCACCCCTCAATCCTCGTATGCGTGGTCCCCTCACCCCTTAATCCTCGTATGTGTGCCCCCCTCATTCCCCAATCCTGGTATGTGTGGCCCCCTCATCCCCCAATCCTGGTATGTGTGGCCCCCTCATCCCCCAATCCTGGTATGTGTGGCTCCCTCATCCCCCAATCCTGGTATGTGTGGCTCCCTCATCCCCCAATCCTGGTATGTGTGGCCCCCTCATCCCCAAATCCTGGTATGTGTGGCCCCCTCATCCCTTTCATGCTGCACACACATACAAAAAAAACCACACTTATACTAACCTTTCTTCCCTGTGCTCCAGCGCTGTGGTGTCCTGTTCTGCCAGAGGCCAGGGGAGGAGTGTGGCGCTGGAGTACGTGCGTTCCCATACCACGCTGTCCGGCGCAATTTTGCTGAAGACACACTGCAAATGTATCTTCAGTAAAATGGTGCCGGATAGCGCTATGTGCATGCGCCGACTCCGATGCCTTCACTCCTGCCCTGGTCTCCGGCGAGAAGAGAGGCACCACGGCAACGCTCCTCCCGGTGAGGTAAGTATGTATGTATGGTGCCGGAGATCGTGGTAGGCGTTCAGTGTCTACGCATACCGCGATCTCTGGCTCCATACACTCCTCTTACCTGTAATGGCTCCATGCGTTCTTCTGTCTGGAGCCAGACTGTGCAGGTGTGTCGCGCTTGCGCAGTCTATAGAGGCTTCAGACAGAGGGACGCTTGTAGCGTTATATTATAGATATTATTATTAATAATTGTTCCTGTATAATTTATTGTTATGTTGAATTAGAACTCCATTCTTAGCTCACCCGATAAGTCTCACTTGCTGACCTCCGTCATATGTTTTCCACAACTCTTTTTATGGTGCCAGCCACTGCTATAGTGATAGTTGTAACGGGTCCGGGAGGCGGAACCTCTGAGCTACTATACAAGGGGGCGGCCCTTGTAAGGGAGCGGGTGGCAGTCTCCGGGTGAACGGACAGGGAGTTACGGCAAGTGATCAGGGCAGTCTCTGGGTAAGGGGTAGGTACGACCTGTGATGGCAGAACCTCCGGGTAGGCTAGCAGGCAGATGGTAGACGTGTGCTCCCAGGTGAGCAAGCGAGAGTCTCTGGAATAGCAGGTGGTCACGGCACGTGACGGCGGAACCTCCGGGCTGGCAGGCAGGTAGGTAACGGAGAAGCGCTCCCAGGTGAGCGGGCAAGAGTCTCTTGAGATAGCTGGTGGTCACAGCACGTGACAACGGAGCCTCCAGGCTGGCAAGCAGGCAGGAAGCGGAGAAGCGCTCCCAGGTGAGCGGGCAAGCTGGTCCATAGACAGACTGACCGGAGTTGTAAGGCAGACCGTCGGACCTCAGGCAAGCAGGCAGGTAGCTGATGTGCGCTCCCAGGTGAGCGGACAAGTTGGTCCTTAGACAGACTGACCGGAGTTGTAAGGCAGACCGTCGGACCTCAGGCAGGCAGGCAGGTAACAAGTATTCAGGCAGGAATCAGGCAGGTAACTAGCAGGAAACTGGCAGGAAACTGGCAGGTAACTGGCAACGGGACCTGAGGGCTGAAGCACAGGTGAGACACAGGTGCAAACAACATTGCTCGGGCACCTCCATTTTGGAGGAGGTGCCTTATATATGATGAAGTCCTCCGGCCATTGGCCGGGGACTCTTTAGGGCGGCGCGCGCGGCCCCTTTAAGAGGAGGGGAGCGCGCGCGCGCCCTAAGCACAGGGGCCGGGAAGGAGCGCGCGCTGAGAGCAGAGCAGGAGGAGGACGCCGGGACGGAGCGCGCGCTGACAGCAGAGCGGGGAGAGGACGCCGGGCACGGAACAGAGCGGTGAGAGGAGCAGCGTCCCTGCCTAGCAGAGGGCAGGGACGCCAGCGCTACAGTACCCCCCCCTTTAGGCCCCCCCTTTTTTAGGCCAGACAGAAATTTAGCTAGGATGAGAGGGGCATGGATGTTCTCCCGGGGCTCCCACGTTCTCTCCTCAGGACCAAACCCCTTCCAATCTACTAGAAAAAAGGTCTTTCCTCTTACCCTTTTGGTGGCAAGAATGTTCTCTACCTCAAACTCGTCCTCAGCAGAAACCGGAGCAGGAGGCGTACCTGTAGACTTGGAAAAAGAGTTAAGCACCACAGGTTTGAGGAGAGACACATGGAAGGAGTTAGGGATCCGTAAGTTGGCCGGGAGTTTCAATTTATAGGCCACCGGGTTGATCTGACTGATGACCTCCAGTGGGCCGATGAACCGAGGCCCTAACTTATAGGAAGGGATCTTGAGCCGGACATATTTGGACGAGAGCCAGACTTTATCCCCAGGGCGGAATTGAGGAGGGTCCAGACGTTTTTTGTCAGCGTGTCTTTTCATACGCTCGGAAGACAGAAGGAGTGCGGACCGGGTACTCTCCCATATGGAGGAAAATTTGTTAACAAGAGATTCCGCAGCCGGATTGTCCGCCGAGGTGGAGACGGGAAACGGGATCCGAGGATGCTGACCGTAGACTACAAAAAACGGGGATTTGGAGGAAGACTCGCTCTCGTGATTGTTGTACGAGAATTCGGCCCATGGCAGGAGATCCACCCAGTCAGAATGGTGGGCATTAACGAAGTGCCGAAGGTAACTGGTCAGGTTCTGATTGATCCGCTCCACTTGACCATTAGACTGTGGGTGGTAAGCGGAGGAGAAGTCCAGGGTGACGTCCAGCAATTTACAAGTGGCTCTCCAGAAACGGGAAGTGAACTGTACCCCACGATCCGACACGATGTGACGGGGCAGGCCATGAAGACGGAAGATGTGGCGGATAAAGTCTTTAGCCAGCTCGGGTGCAGACGGAAGACCTGGCAGTGGAATGAAGTGAGCCATCTTGGAGAAGCGGTCAGCGACCACCCAAATGACCGTACAACCAGCAGAGACGGGTAGATCAGTAATGAAGTCCATCGCTATATGCTGCCAGGGGGCAGCAGGTACTGGCAGAGGTAGGAGGCGGCCGGCCGGCAGGTGTCTCGGAACTTTGTTGCGGGCGCAGGACACACAGGCAGAAACAAAGTCTATTACATCCTTGTGCAGGTTAGGCCACCAGTAGTGCCGGGTAATAAGCTGGAGGGTCTTTTTCTGACCGGCGTGGCCAGCTAGTTTAGACGAATGACCCCAGTGTAGGATCTTCTCCCGATCAGGTACAGGTACGAACGTCTTACCAGGAGGAAGACGATTTAGACTCACGGGAGCCACCTGCATTACTCTGGCGGGATCGATGATATGTTTCGGATCCTCCTCGAGATCAGACACCAGAAAGGACCGAGACAAGGCGTCCGCCTTGACGTTTTTGTCAGCCGGGCGAAAATGAAGGACAAAATCAAAACGAGCAAAAAACAAGGACCACCGGGCTTGGCGCGGGTTAAGTCTCTGGGCATGCTGGAGGTAAGCCAAGTTCTTGTGGCCAGTGTAAATTATTACCGGGTGAAGAGCCCCCTCGAGCAGGTAACGCCACTCCTCCAATGCCAGTTTGATGGCCAATAACTCTCGGTCTCCTATGGAATAGTTGCGCTCAGAGGAGGAGAAGAGTTTAGAGAAGAAGCCACAAGTTACCATCCTCCCGGAAGATGATTTTTGAGTAAGTACCGCTCCGGCTCCAGAGGAGGAGGCGTCAACCTCCAGGAAGAACTGTTTGTTGCCATCTGGGCGATGCAGCACCGAGGCAGAAGAGAAGGCCTGTTTAAGGGAAAGAAAGGCCTCCTCTGCTTCGGGTGGCCACTCTTTGGGATTAGTACCTTTACGGGTGAGCGCAGAAATTGGAGCCGTCCGGGAAGAGAAGTGTGGTATGAAGAGGCGGTAGTAGTTGGCGAAGCCCAGGAATCGCTGAATGGCCTTCAACCCCTCCGGTCGGGGCCATTTCTCGATGGCAGACAGTTTCTCAGGATCCATTTGTAGGCCGGTCTGAGAGATAATGTAGCCCAGAAACGGAAGCGAGGTCTGCTCAAAGAGGCACTTCTCAAATTTAGCGTAGAGATGGTTCTGCCTTAGCCTGAGCAGGACCTGACGAACGTCCCTCCGGTGAGTCTGGAGATCCGGAGAGAAGACCAAGATGTCGTCCAGGTACACTACTACGCAGGAGTAGAGAAGGTCCCGGAAGATGTCATTGACCAACTCTTGAAAGACGGCAGGAGCGTTACAGAGACCAAAGGGCATTACCAGGTATTCATAGTGGCCGTCCCGGGTGTTGAATGCCGTCTTCCATTCATCCCCCTGACGAATACGAACCAGGTTGTACGCCCCACGAAGGTCCAGTTTGGTGAAGATCCTAGCCCCCCTCAGGCGATCAAATAATTCTGGAATGAGCGGAAGGGGGTACTTATTCTTCACCGTGATCAGGTTTAGGCCTCTATAGTCTATACAGGGACGGAGAGAGCCGTCCTTCTTTTTAACGAAGAAGAAGCCTGCTCCCGCCGGGGAGGTAGATTTCCGGATGAATCCTCTGGCCAGATTCTCCTCAATATATTCGGACATTGACCGGGTCTCAGCAGCGGATAAAGGATAGATACGCCCACGGGGAGGAGTAGTACCGGGTAGCAGATCGATGGGACAGTCGTATGGTCTATGTGGTGGTAATGTCTCTGCCTCCTTTTTATTAAAGACATCTGCATAAGACCAATAAGGAATCGGAAGTCCAGGTAGATTAGCTGGGGTAGGAGAGGGACGGACGGGATGGACGGGAACCAGGCAGGTTTTATGACAGTCTTGTCCCCAGCGAAGGACCTCTCCGGTTTGCCAGTCTAGCACGGGTGCATGTCTCTGGAGCCAGGGCAGACCTAGCAAGAGGGCGTGAGAGAGTCCAGGCAGAACATGAAAGGAGATACTTTCAGAATGCAGCATTCCCACCTGCAGGGTAATGGGTTCGGTGATGAGTTGAATGGGGCGAGGTAAGAGGCCCCCACCCACGGCAGCGACAGACAAGGGTACAGCCAGAGGTTTGGTGGGGATGCGGTATTTCTCAACCAGGGACTGTGAAATAAGGTTCCCGGCTGCTCCAGAGTCAAGTTGGGCTAGTTCGAAATAACGGTTCTCCCCGTAGATGATCGAAACTGACAACAGCAGGGATGGAGAGGATTTATTCTTGTCTAGGTGGACCTCTCTGAGCGAACCTAGACACAGGCGTTTCCCGACCTCTCCGGGCAGGCACGGATCCGGTGCTCCTTACTGCCACAGTAGAAGCAGCTCCCCTCGGCACGGCGTGAGTCCTGACGGGTTTTGACCATCTTGGTCTGGTCGACCTGCATAGGCTCAGGAGAGTGTACCTGGGGAGAGATGGAGGGAATGACGGGTTTCTGGAGAGTAGGAGCTAAACGTGGAATCCTTCTCTCACGGGTGACCTCTTTGGCACGCTCCTGGAACCGTAGGTCAATCCGGGTGGCAAGGGTTATTAGATCATCGAGAGAGGTAGGAATGTCCCGACCAGCAAGTTCATCTTTAATACGACCGGACAGACCCTCCCAGAAGACGGATACCAGAGCGTCGTTATCCCAGGCCAGCTCCGAGGCAAGGGTGCGGAACCGTATGGCATATTGGCCCACGGTGAGACCCTCCTGACGGAGGCGTAGCAGAGAGGATGCGGATGAGGTCTTCCGTCCGGGTTCGTCGAAGACTTTCCGGAAAGCCGAGAGAAAAGCAGGCAAGTTGGACACCAGGGGGTCTCCTCTCTCCCATAGAGGATTTAGCCAGGCCAGGGCCTCCCCGGTGAGATGGGACATGATAAAGGCAATTTTGGCCCGGTCGGAATTAAACTGATGGGACAAAAGTTCAAAGTGCAGGGTGCACTGATTTATGAAGCCCCGAGCCTGGACGGGGTCGCCTCCGAAGCGAGGAGGTGCAGAGAGCCGGGGTCCGGGGTAGGATACCATAGTATTAGTGGGCAGCGGAGCTGCCGGTTTGCAAGATATGGCACTGGCGGAGGTTGTTGGTGGATCAGACAGAGTGTTCAGGCGAGTATTAACATTCCGCAGGTGACCCAGGATGGCCTCCTGTTGGGACCTCTGACGGGACAGTTCAAGACAGAGGTCCGAGAGCGAGGGAGCTTGGGTGCCACCGGGTTCCATGGCCCGAGCAAACTGTAACGGGTCCGGGAGGCGGAACCTCTGAGCTACTATACAAGGGGGCGGCCCTTGTAAGGGAGCGGGTGGCAGTCTCCGGGTGAACGGACAGGGAGTTACGGCAAGTGATCAGGGCAGTCTCTGGGTAAGGGGTAGGTACGACCTGTGATGGCAGAACCTCCGGGTAGGCTAGCAGGCAGATGGTAGACGTGTGCTCCCAGGTGAGCAAGCGAGAGTCTCTGGAATAGCAGGTGGTCACGGCACGTGACGGCGGAACCTCCGGGCTGGCAGGCAGGTAGGTAACGGAGAAGCGCTCCCAGGTGAGCGGGCAAGAGTCTCTGAGATAGCTGGTGGTCACAGCACGTGACAACGGAGCCTCCAGGCTGGCAAGCAGGCAGGAAGCGGAGAAGCGCTCCCAGGTGAGCGGGCAAGCTGGTCCATAGACAGACTGACCGGAGTTGTAAGGCAGACCATCGGACCTCAGGCAAGCAGGCAGGTAGCTGATGTGCGCTCCCAGGTGAGCGGACAAGTTGGTCCTTAGACAGACTGACCGGAGTTGTAAGGCAGACCGTCGGACCTCAGGCAGGCAGGCAGGTAACAAGTATTCAGGCAGGAATCAGGCAGGTAACTAGCAGGAAACTGGCAGGTAACTGGCAACGGGACCTGAGGGCTGAAGCACAGGTGAGACACAGGTGCAAACAACATTGCTCGGGCACCTCCATTTTGGAGGAGGTGCCTTATATATGATGAAGTCCTCCGGCCATTGGCCGGGGACTCTTTAGGGCGGCGCGCGCGGCCCCTTTAAGAGGAGGGGAGCGCGCGCGCGCGCGCCCTAAGCACAGGGGCCGGGAAGGAGCGCGCGCTGAGAGCAGAGCAGGAGGAGGACGCCGGGACGGAGCGCGCGCTGACAGCAGAGCGGGGAGAGGACGCCGGGCACGGAACAGAGCGGTGAGAGGAGCAGCGTCCCTGCCTAGCAGAGGGCAGGGACGCCAGCGCTACAATAGTGCCAGGACCCATAATTTCCCTGCCTCGTGGTATTCACTTGGCCTCCTAAAGTACTTGCACCATTCTCGTAAAGGACCAATGATGACATCATTGTGTGGGTACTGCAGTACAGTTCATAGGAACGTAGAAGACTGATGGCAAAAAACGTATTTACAAATTCAACATACTTAAAGAAGCACTACTATTACAAATGTTATCCTCTTAACCCCTTTGCTCTGAAGCCTGTTTTTACCTTCTTGACCAGACAAAATTTTACAATTCTGACCACTGTCACTTTATACAATAATAAATCTGGAATTGTTCAACAAATTCCAGTGATTCTGAGAATGTTTTTTTGTGACACATTGTACTTTATGTTGGTGGTAAAGTTATGTAGAATTGTTTGGCATTTATTTGTGAAAATATCGGAATTTTGGCAGTTAGTCATGCTGTACAAAATAATTTATAAATAGAGATGAGCGTTGTTCTACTCGAACTGTTCGCCAATCTCAAATTCGAGCTGTTTTGGGCGGTGTTCGAGCCGTTCGGCGAACACGAACAATTTGAGAAAAATTCGGCTGTTCGAGGTTATGTTCGATAACTGTTCGTGCACCAAAATCATAACTGGATTTTTTCTCAGTAATGATGAAAATGAATGTTAATACGCAGTTTGAGTGTACAGCGGGGTGGGGGGAGGGGCAGGGGATGGATCTCTGCAGGAACAATGAATATCTCCATTTTTTTTTTTCTCTTTCCCGCATTTACAGTGGGGAGGTGCAATCTGTCAGCCTATCAGCAGCGCACACACGGAGCGAAGTGCTTTTTTTCACACAAGCAAGGGCATGTGTCATTGGCAGTGTATGTCACATGTCCTTGCCCTATAAGACCAAGCCATTTTCCCCGTCGCCACCATTTTCTCACTGCTGCAGCTGCGTGTTAGACGGCACCGCTGTTGCTGTGTGCGCTATACCTTGTTAATTTCAAGCCAATTTTCGCACAAATCTACAGATAGCTTGGGAGTAGGGAATAGTTGTGATTGCAGTCCTTTTAAGGACTAGGTTACAGCATTTCCTACGACTTTTATCAGGCAGGTCTGTGCTCTTAAATAGATAGATTGTGGGAGTAAAGACTAATTGTAATTGGAGTCCTTTTCAGGACTAGGTTACATCAGTTCCTATCAGTTTTTGCCAGGCAGGTCTGTGCCAGTGCTGTGCAAGTTTTTTTCACAGCATTTGGCTGAATCTAGCAAAGCTAATCCTTTTTGGCCTATTGCAGAGTGTGTTAGTCAGTGGAGTAGCCTATCTGTGTTGCAAGATATACCACCTGTGTATAGAATACCAATTTTTTTACTGCACCTAGTGAAGTAAAATCTTTTGGGCATAGCATCATTCTATTAGTCCATCTATACTGACCTCCATCAGGTTGCAAATTGAATATAATTTTTTTCTGCATCTAGCTCTGAAAAAATATTGGGCTTCTAGCTGTGTGTGGGACTTGTTGTATTAGTCCATCTATACTGACCTCCATCAGGTTGCAAACTGAATATATTTTTTTCTGCATCTACCTCTGAAAAAATATTGGGCTTCTAGCTGTGTGTGGGACTTGTTGTATTAGTCCATCTATACTGACCTCCATCAGGTTGCAAACTGAATATATTTTTTTCTGCATCTACCTCTGAAAAAATATTGGGCTTCTAGCTGTGTGTGGGACTTGTTCTATTAATCCATCTATACAGACCTCCATCAGGTTGCAAACTGAATATATTTTTTTCTGCATCTACCTCTGAAAAAATATTGGGCTTCTAGCTGTGTGTGGGACTTGTTGTATTAGTCCATCTATACTGACCTCCATCAGGTTGCAAACTGAATATATTTTTTTCTGCATCTACCTCTGAAAAAATATTGGGCTTCTAGCTGTGTGTGGGACTTGTTCTATTAATCCATCTATACAGACCTCCATCAGGTTGCAAACTGAATATATTTTTTTCTGCATCTACCTCTGAAAAAATATTGGGCTTCTAGCTGTGTGTGGGACTTGTTGTATTAGTCCATCTATACTGACCTCCATCAGGTTGCAAACTGAATATATTTTTTTCTGCATCTACCTCTGAAAAAATATTGGGCTTCTAGCTGTGTGTGGGACTTGTTCTATTAATCCATCTATACAGACCTCCATCAGGTTGCAAACTGAATATATTTTTTTCTGCATCTACCTCTGAAAAAATATTGGGCTTCTAGCTGTGTGTGGGACTTGTTGTATTAGTCCATCTATACTGACCTCCATCAGGTTGCAAACTGAATATATTTTTTTCTGCATCTACCTCTGAAAAAATATTGGGCTTCTAGCTGTGTGTGGGACTTGTTCTATTAATCCATCTATACAGACCTCCATCAGGTTGCAAACTGAATATATTTTTTTCTGCATCTACCTCTGAAAAAATATTTGGCCTTCTAGCAGTGTGTGGGACTTTCTCTATTAGTCCATCTCTACTGACCTCCATCAGGTTGCAAATTAAAAATAATTTTTATCTGCATCTAGCTCTGAAAAAATATTTGGCCTTCTAGCAGTGTGTGGGACTTTCTCTATTAGTCCATCTATACTGACCTCCATCAGGTTGCAAATTGAATATAATTTTTTTCTGCATCTAACCCAGCCAATAGTTTTGGCCTAATACCACAGTTTGGCCACTCAGCTCTGCTCGGTTCCCATCCATTGTTTTTTTGTGCAAACAACTCCAGAGTTGTTAATTAGTTAACCACCAAAATGAGTGGAAAAGGGCCTGCTGCTGGTGGAAAGGGGAATAGGCGTGTTGGGAAGGGGAAAAAAGGTTGTGTCCGTGGGGTAGGTGTTAAAGCAACAGTAACATCTGCAGAAGAAAGACCATCTTCCAGCCAAACTAAAATGTCTACTTCTTTTAGCGGACAATGTGATAAGATCCCTTTCTTACGGCCACGCCAATCGCTACAAATTCCAGATGAGGCACAAAAACAGCAGGTGCTTCAACGGATATCAAGTGCTCCTTTAAGTGGGCTCTCCTCCACATCAACTTCAACATCACAAATACTCCAGTCCTCAAAGGTGTCACCCCAATCGCACTTGCTTCCTCACAGCTCCCAAATCTCCAGCTGCCCGTCTGAGTATGAGGTAGAACAGATGGTTGAGTCTGCAGAGATGTTTACTCATACTATAGCCTGGGAATCAGAGGTCGACTCCAGCGCTTCTGTGAATCCAGACGAGGAAATGATCTGCACTGATGCCCAGAATCTTTATGAGTCGGATCCAGGACCAGACGCAGAAGGTTCTGACCATAATGTAGACCCTCATTCCCAAACTGTAACTCCTGTTGGTGGAGACAATGAGGAAGACGATGATAAGACTCAAATACCTGATTGGAGCGACAACTTTAGTTTTTTGTCAGGGCAGGAACAGGTTGGCTCTGAGGACGACGGGTGTGATAACGCACAGGGTGATGATGATGAGGTTGGAGATCCCACTTACTGTCAACCCACAGTCAGCCAAGAGATGAGGTCAGCAGAGGAGGTGGAGGAAGATGCTAGTGACGACGAGGTCAGGTTGTGCCTTCCTGGACAGAGATGTAGTACTGGAAGCACGTCAACAACTGCATCCTCAAACACAACTCTGCCTCTCACCACAAGTCGTGGTGGCTCTTCAGGTCGCATGGGTGCTAAGCCTTGCATAGCCTGGGCATTTTTTCAGATCGATAAAGATGACCCAACTCGTGTTATCTGTAACATTTGTCAGCAAAAGCTAAGTAGAGGCCAAAAAATACATAGTTTGAGTACTTCATGCATGAACCGGCACATGGACATGAAGCATAAGTTGCAGTGGGAAGCTCAGTGTGCTACAATGCGGCCTAGCCGGCCGGGCCAACCACCGTCTGCCATATCTTGTGCATCCACGGCCTCTTCATCCTCTATGACTGGGGGGACAGCAGTCACACCTGTTTTGGGGCGCAGACCTGCCACCTCTTTACCCACAACAGCCAGCGTGATTGGCAGGTCATCATTTTCTTTGGAGGTGGTAACACCAGCTGGTGTTGAGCGCTGTCCGACATCGATAGCACCACCTTTGGATCAAGGCAACCTAACATGTCCGCCTGCATCTTCCTCACAGACCGGCAGTTTGCCGGGGACACCCTTATCAACCCCGTCTAAGCACAATAGCCAGCCCTCGGTCCCTCAGATGTGGACAAGTAAAAGACCATTTCCTCCTAGCCATGAGAAAGCTAAGAGGTTGAATTTCACCATCTGCAAGTTCTTGGCTACAGAAATGCTGCCTTTCCGCCTGGTGGACACAGAGGATTTTCGAGACCTTATGTCGCAGTGCCCCAGTACCAGATGCCCAGTCGGCAATACTTCTCAAAGAAAGGTGTGCCTGCGCTCCACCAGCATGTCGCACACAACATCACCACTTCTTTGAGAAACTCTGTGTGTGACAGGGTGCATTTCACCACAGACACTTGGACGAGTAGGCATGGACAGGGGTGTTACATGTCGCTGACTGGGCACTGGGTAACTATGGTGACAGCAGGACAAGGGGCTGCTGTCCAAGTCTTGCCGTCCCCACGAGTTGTGCGTCAATCCTCTTTATGTCAAAGTTCCTCCACTGCTTCTGCCTCCTCAACTTCCTCTCAGTCTTCCACCTGCACCCAAAGTCTGTCTGGTCATGCCACAAGCTTTCTAACTGCGCAGAAGGGATCCTGCACACCTCCTTACTATGCTGGCAGTAGGGCTTAACGTCATCAGGCGGTTTTTACATTGAAATGTCTGGGAAATGTGAGTCACACAGCTGAGGAGTTGTGGTCAGCTCTGGAGAACCAATTTCATGAATGGTTGTCTCCACTGGACCTGAAACCAGGGAAGGCCGTGTGCGACAATGCTGCAAACCTGGGTGCGGCCCTTCGCCGGGCCAATGTCACACACGTGCCTTGTATGGCTCACGTGTTGAACCTGGTTGTCCAGCAATTTTTAGCCCACTATCCCAGACTAGATGGCCTTCTGCAGAGGGCACGGTCGCTGTGTGCTCACTTTCGCTGTTCGCATCCCGCAGCTCAGCGACTTACATCTCTACAGAAGTCGTTGGGCCTGCAACTTCACCGGCTAAAATGCGATGTGCCTACCCGGTGGAATTCAACTCTGCACATGTTGCAGCGACTGTGGCAGCACCGACAAGCCCTGGTGCAATACGTTCTGACGTATAGCCTGGGCCAACGAGATCCAGAGGTGGGGCAAATCACGCTGGAGGAGTGGTCTCAGATCAGGGACCTATGCACCCTTCTGCACAGTTTTGAAATGGCGACGAAGATGTTTAGTGCTGACGATGCCATTATCAGCATGACTATTCCGGTGATTTACATGCTGGAGCACATGTTTAACAGAATTCGGAGTCAGGTGGTGGCACAAGAGGAGGTGAAGGAAGTAGAGGAGGAGGAGTTGTATGCGGAAGGGCTAACATCTGCAAGGTCCAGACGGTCGGCAGCACCAAGGCGGCAGGCATGTGAGGGTGGGGGAGATGATTTTACCAGGGCGCATGGTAGCAGCCAAACTAGTGAGGAAGGTGCAGGAGCCCAGGAAGAAGTGGAGGACGAACTGATGGAAGACTGAGATGAGGGAGACCTTGATCACATTTCTGTTGTGCGAGGTTGGGGGGAGAGGACAGAGGAAGGAAGCATGATTGTTACCTCGCCACCAACACAACAGGGACTTGGTGCTCCTGGATGCGCAACACACATGAGTGCCTTCTTGCTGCACTACCTGCAACATGACCCTCGAATTGTGAGAATTAGAAATAATCCTGACTACTGGGTTGCCACACTGTTAGATCCCCGGTACAAAAGTAAATTTGCAGAAATTATTCCTGCCATAGAAAGGGATGCACGCATGCAGGAGTATCAGCAGAGACTGTTGCAGAATCTTACATGTGCTTTTCCACAAAATACCAGTGGTGCACGTAGTGAATCTCACAGTTCCAGCTTGCCAACCGTGGGACCGTCAAGTGTTCAGCACTCAAACCGTAACAGAACCACAGTATCTGCTGGTAACATCAATTTTGCGGAATCATTTCACCACTTTTTTAGCCCATTCTTTGCAAGGCCACAGGAGACAAGAAGTCTGACACATAGTCAACGCCTAGAGACGATGGTACAGGAGTATCTCCAAGTAAACATTGAAGCCACGACTGTGTCACTGGACCCTTGCTCTTTTTGGGCTTCCAATCTGGATAAATGGCCGGAGCTAGCCACTTACGTCTTGGAGATCTTGTCATGCCCCGCAGCCAGCGTTCTGTCTGAACGTGTGTTCAGCGCTGCTGGTGGTGTGCTGACAGATAAGCGCACGCGGCTCTCCACTGATAATGTAGACAGACTCACGTTCATAAAGATGAACAAATCATGGATCCGAAACGACTTTTCTACCCCTGTGTCATCCTGGGGAGAGTAAAAGCTTGATGATTGGTTAAAATCACCCTACCAACCGTTTTAAGCTTTCAAATTACTAATCATGTTTATCAGTATCTTGGCTGGAAAATAATTTGGGCTTTGTAGCAGTGTGCAGCACTGATTCTATTAGGCCATCTATAATAAGCTCCACCAGATTTAAAATTACTAATCATGTTTATCTGTATCTTGACTGGAAAATAATTTGGGCTTTGTAGCAGTGTGCAGCACTGATCCTATTAGGCCATCTATACTAAAGCTTCACCAGATTTAAAATTAATAATAATTTTTAGCTGCATCTAGCCCGGAAAATAATTTTGGGGCTCAGAGATGCGCAAGACACATAAGTGCCTTCTTGCTGCACTACCTGCAGCATGACCCTCATATTGTCAGAATTCGAAGTAATCATGACTACTGGGTTGCCACACTCTTAGATCCCCCAAACTTTTCGATCAACCTTTTCATTTTAATAAAGACCAAAAAAATGGTCATTTTTGAAATTATAAGCATTAGCAGGTTGTTAGAAACTGAAATCAAACAGTTTTCAACTCAAAACTTTATTCTAGGTGATGTTACATTTTCACATAGGACCCCTTGTTCGAAAGGAGCTTCTGAACTCTCTCGTCCATTGAATTTGTCAGGTTTTGGATGGTTTCTGCTTCAATTGTTTTGCATGAGGACAGAATACCCTCCCAGAGCTGTTGCTTAGATGTGAACTGCCTCCCGCCATCTTAGACACTCCTTTTAATGATGCTCCAAAGGTTCTGAATGGGGTAGAGGTCAGGGGAGCATGGGGGTCACACCATAAGTTTGTCCCCTTTTATGCCCATATCAGCCAGAGATGCAGATGTTTTATGTGCAGCATGAGATGGTGCATTATCATGCAGAAAAATGATCTTGCGGTGAAATACACGGTTCTTCTTCTTGAACCATGGCAGGAAGTGCTGTTTGAGAAAATCCACATACATTATGGAGTTCATCTTTAGCGCCTTCAGGGATCCTAAAGGGGCCGACAATCTCTCTCCCCATGATTCCAGCCCAAAACATTACTCCACCTCCTCCTTGTTGGCGCTGTAGCCGTGTTTGCGTGGGGTGTCCATCAACCAGCCATCCTCCACTCCATCCATCTGGACCATCGAGCGCTGCACGGCACTCATCCGTGAACAAAACAGTTTTGAAATCAGTCTTCATGTAATGTTTGGCCCACTGGAGCCGTTTCTGCTTGTGTGAAGTAGATAGAGGAGGTCGACAGGATGGCGTATGCACAGCTGCAAACCTCTGAAGGACCCTGCATCTTGTTGTTCGGGGGACGTTGGAGGCACAAGCAGCTTCAAAAACTTGTCTGCTGCTATGACAAGGCTTTTTTGCCGCTGCTCTTTCAACCTGACGTAATTGCCTGTAGGAAAGAGTCCTCAATTTGCCCTTTTCAGCACGCACACGTGTGTACTGTGAATCAGCTACATACTTCTTGATTGCCAAGACACTTCATCCTGATCATCGCACAATGTTGATTGTAGTCATGCCTTGACCTAAACACTCCACAATTTGTTGCTTCTCAGCAGCCGACACATCCTTTTTCTTTCCCATTTTGGCAGAAAATGTAGGCTGCTTAATAATGTGAGACAGCCTTCTTAAGTAGTCTTGCCTTTCATTGGACACACCTGCCAAACTAATTAGCACAGGTGTCTGCAATTGCTTACAGTGATATAAAGAGCCCTGACACACATCACCATCAATGAGTTTAACTGACAAACAAATTCTTCCCTTATCACTCCTAAACACTTTTTGCATAATAATTTGGAACACAGTGTACATGTGCTTTTCCACAAAACACCAGTGGTTCACGTAGTGAATCTTACAGTTCTAACTTGCCAACCGTGGTCTGTATGGAGTTGTTCAATAAAGGGCCCAAAATTAAGATAACATAGATGGGAGATGTCTCTATGAATAGGAATTCCTAAGTATTTGATACCCTGTGAGGGCCAGGCAAAGGGAAAGTTGGACTGGATGGAATCCTATATGGATTTGGGGAGGGAGACATCGAGGGCCTCAGACTTCGCTGCATTGATTTTAAAATTTGACCATGTAACAAAGTGATCTATTTCAGCCATAACAGCATGGATGGATATATGTGATTGAGTGATATATACTAGGACATCATCAGCAAATAGAGAGCACTTGTACTCGGTGCCTCCCACCTCAATCCACCTAATATTGGGGTTATGGCGAATTGATGAGAGCAGGTGCTCCGTCACTAGGATGTATAAGAGAGGGGACAGAGAACATCCCTGCCTTGTCCCATTGGTGATTGTGAAAGGTGATGAAAATGTTCTGATGCGCCCCCTGGGCCTTGGGACACCCGGAGCCGGACCCCTTTTGGTGGATGCTGGTGGTTGTAGTCTCCGTGGCGGCAACCCGGTTCCGTGGCTCAGGGCGGTCAAACCAGTGGCGGAACTATTTATGTGGTTTTGATGTTTAAATGTCCGACTACGCCACCCGTGGATTGCGGTCAGAGTGAACCGCCGCTCCAGGGCAGACCGCTGAGGCTGGTGTTGTGGGTGCAGCAGAGCGTAGCATAACTCCCCACGGGAGGAGTATAGCCTCAGGGCAGTGTATGCGGAGGATGGGGGTGATGGTGCAGGGCAGCAGCAGTAATGACACGGAGTCAGTGATGCAGTCCAGGGCCTTTACTCACAGTTCTTATTATCCAGACCACGTCTGCAGGTAACGGCTGCCCACGTCGTACTGTGCTCACCAGGTGAGGGGCTCAGACAACTCCCAGATAACTTTGGAGTGCTTCACAGGACCCCCTTTGTGTGTCCTTTGTCTGGCCTTTCTTACCAACCCTTCTGTCCGGCTGCCTCGGGCCTCCTCATGGTAAACTTGGCGCCAGTTTCCCTGACCCTATGTGGTGCCTTCCTAGCGGGTGTAGCGAGGGGCTGCGCCACATAAAATGTCACAGCCTCCTGTTTCTAGCTGAGGGTCGTTTCCTGCCTCCACTAGTTTCGGGGACCGGTCTCCCCCTTTGGCCTGACCCCTCCACGCAGGTGGATTCGGGCGTGCGGTGGCGACTCGCCCGTCCGCACCCCTGAGATCCCTTCGTTCCTCGTTCCTGGAGCCTTCTCCGCTCCTCTTCCTTCTCCCTCTTCCAGGCCTGGGCCTCTGTTACTAGGCCCGCCTCCGGAGCAGAGCTCATGCAGAGCCCCTGCTCCCTGCCACTTCTGCTCAGACTTCTCTGCACTGAACTAAGATGGTGCCCACCTTTTATACTCCCTTCTCAATGCACCCAGGAACTGCTTCCTCCCTGCTCCTGCACTACAGGGTTCCCCTTCCTCAGTGTTCCCTCCCCCTACTCCAGCCAGGGACAGGGACTGTCGTGCCCATCTCAGGGGCATATTGGTCGCCCTGCCCCACGGCAATGTGGTGTAATGCATGCAGGTGTCGGGTCCTGATCCACACTACATCCTTACCTGAGAGTGAGATATCACACCTCTGGGTGAGGTGCAATACCTCTGTAGCAACCGAGCCCTCAGGGTGCTACAGTTCCATTTATCTTCAGCCTAGGTGACGTATTGCGATACAGGGCCGTGATTTTGGCTATAAAAGGGTCCCCTAGACCCCTACCCCAAGCTTTTTAAGAGAATCATATATGGCGTGCCAGGAGACTCTATGGAATGCTTTCTCAGCATCCAACGAGAGTATCTAATTACAAATTTTTAACTGCATCTAGCCCAGGAAATACTTTGTGCCTAGTAGCAGGGTCTGCTAGTCAGCGGATTATCCCGGCTGTTAAGCAAGCTACACCACCTGTAGTTTGGACACTTCATTTTTTCAAAGGAAATGCTTCGGGACCACGGGATACTCAGTGAAGAGCATCAGGAGGCACCCCAAGGCATAGGGGCTCGGACTGGCAGTAGGATGCCTTGCGGTGGACAGCCGAGCTCGATCCTTATAAAAGCTTTTTAACTGCAGCAGCTTTAGTGGACGCTACTGGAGCTGGAATTACGCGGCTGCTGGCATGAGACTTGCCCTCCAATAGATCCTTGTAAATGGATTTAAAGTGTATTTATTCAAATTAGAGAGACAATTTAAATTAAAAAGCTTAGAGCTGCCTCCACCACAGGGGGGCTCGCTCGACCCACCAGCGGACAGGCACCAGTATTGGGAGAGGGGGGCTGGCCGTCAGGGTTCACCGTGGCTCTGGCACAAACCCGGCGACACGGAGGTGGCACGGGCAGGAGCGGACTGAGCGTGTCGGCTTCTCACTTTTTGGATTTTAGAAGGGCATGACATGCCTATATCTGTGTCTCCCCCTCCTTTTACTCCTCCACCTCTTTTCTTTTCGCATGACTATATGTACTTGTCACTTTTCCATGTGTTAGTTGTGTCTTCTGAGCAGTTTGTCAGCTTTTGGACACCTTTGAAGGTGTTTTCTATGTGTTTCTATGTGTTCTTGTTTGCCTGCCATTGGTTTTAACGGTGTTCGAAGGTGTTCGACGAACAGTTCGGCGAACACACGGGTGTTCGACGAACCGAACCGAACTCGAACACTACGGGGGTGGCTCAACACTATTTATAAATAACAACATGTACCACATGTCTACATTTTCATCTGCATCATTTTTGAAACATATTTTTTTTTGTTAGGAAGTTAGAAGGGTTAAAAGCTGACCAGCAATTTCTAATTTTTCCAACTAAATTTACAAATAATTTTTTTAGGGACTACTTCACATTTGAAGTGACTTTGAGGGGCCTATGTGACCGAAAATACCCCAAAAACGACACCATTTTAAAAACTGCAACCATCGAAGTGCTCAAAACCACATTCAAGAAGTTTATTAACCCTTTAGGTGCTTCATAGGAATTAAAAAAATGAGGAAGGAAAAAATTAACTTTTTCATTTTTTCCCACAAAAATGTTAATTTAGCCCCAAATTTTGTATTTTTCAAAGGGTTACAGGAGAAAATGGATCATAAACTTTATTGTGCAAATTCTCCTGAGTAAGTTTATATCCCATATGTGGTGGAAAACTACTGTTTGGGTCCACGGCAGGGCTCAGAAGGGAAGGAGCACTATTTGACTTTTGAAGCGCAAAAATGTCTGGAATAGATAGCAGACACCATGTCTAGTTTGCAGAGCCCCTGATGTGCCTAAGCAGTGGAAACTCCCCACAAGTGACCCCATTCTGGAAACTACACCCCTCATTGAATTAAACTAGAGGTGTGATGAGTAGTTTGAACCTACAGGTGCTTCACAGAATTTTATAATGTGGAGCTGTGAAAATGAAAAAAAAATACATTTTCCCCACAAAAATGTTGCATTAGCCCAAAATATTTAATTTTCACAAGGGTAACAGGAGAAACTTGACCATACAAATTGTTGTGCAATTTCTCCTGAGTCCACCGATACCTCATATGTGGTGGAAAACTACTATTTGGGCACATGGCAGGGCTTGGAAGGGAAGAAGCGCCATTTTACATTTTACTTACCTCTTACTAAACTCTCCCCTCTCCAATCCGTCCTTAACGCAGCAGCCAGGATCATATTCCTCGCCAACTGCTACACCAATGCCTCTTCCCTGTGCCAGTCATTGCATTGGTTACCCATCCAATATAGAGTTCAATTTAAACTTATCACGCTTACCCACAAAGCGCTCCATGCTTCAGTACACCCCTACATCTCCTCCCTTGTCTCAGTCTACCACCCTACACGTGCCCTTCGTTCTACCAGTGACTTAAAACTTAAATCCTCCATAATCCGAACTTCCCACTCCCGTCTCCAAGATTTCTCGCGTGCTGCGCCAATTCTTTGGAATGCATTACCCAGGACAGTTTGATTAATTCCCAATACCCACAGTTTCAAACGGACCCTAAAAACCCATTTCTTTAGACTGGCGTATCGCCTCCACACACTATCTGTCCATCCCAGTTGTCCGTCCCAGTTTTCCCCCATATTAAAATCTTCTTCAATTTCCGGTTCACACCAACCATGCACATAATAGCCTCGGTCAGGACTGCACACATACTGGCAGGCGACCAGTCCATGTATTATTATTTATCCTATTTAGTATATCAAGGCTGCATTATACAATATATGTACATTCTACCTTTTGTGTCTCCCCCATTTCCTCATAGACTGTAAGCTTGCGAGCAGGGCCCTCACTCCTTTTGATATGAGATATGTTTATTCTGTATTGTTTGTATAAGTCCCCCCTAAAATTTGTAAAGTGCTGCGGAATATGTTGGCGCTATAAAAATAAAAATTATTATTATTATTATTATGGAGCGCAAAATTGATTTTGGGACCCGTTCTATTTGTCTACCCTTTTATATGCATTACTTCAACTTTGATATATAGTAAGGTTTTTAATATAGACAGTGTAGGACTGTCCCAAATAGGGTCACCTTGTCGCTGGTAGGACGGCTGGTATACTTTTTTTGATCACAAATAGTTCACTAAGTACCCTATATTTCATATGCAACTTTGCTTTACATTTATATATAATGATGGTAGGGTATGTGATATATTTTTTGTCTTTTGTAGGTTTTGTATCTTTTTGCTAGTGTGAACATGCTCCTATTTCTTGCATGTGTACCATCTTAGACATCAGTTCACATTGCTTGTTTTTTTGTCTTGTTTGCATTCTGTGCAAATTAGGGGTGTGGCATCCCCCTTGTTGATCTGGTCAGTATATATGTAGCTTACCACGGGCTTAGGTGGTCTGATTTTGGGACCCAGTTCTATTTGTCTACCCTTTTATATGCATTACTTCAACTTTGATATATAGTAAGGTTTTTAATATAGACAGTGTAGGACCGTCCCAAATAGGTTCACCTTGTCGCTGGTGGGACGGCTTGTATACTTTTTTTTGATCAAAAATAGTTCACTAAGTACCCTATATTTCATATGCAACTTTGCTTTACATTTATATATAATGATGGTAGGGTATGTGATATATTTTTTGTCTTTTGTAGGTTTTGTATCTTTTTGCTAGTGTGAACATGCACCTATTTCTTGCATGTGTACCATCTTAGACATCAGTTAACATTGCTTGTTTTTTTGTCTTGTTTGCATTCTGTGCAAATTAGGGGTGTGGCATCCCCCTTGTTGAGCGGGTCAGTATATATGTAGCTTACCACGGGCTTAGGTGGTCTGATTTTGGGACCCAGTTCTATTTGTCTACCCTTTTATATGCATTACTTCAACTTTGATATATAGTAAGGTTTTTAATATAGACAGTGTAGGACCGTCCCAAATAGGTTCACCTTGTCGCTGGTGGGACGGCTTGTATACTTTTTTTTGATCAAAAATAGTTCACTAAGTACCCTATATTTCATATGCAACTTTGCTTTACATTTATATATAATGATGGTAGGGTATGTGATATATTTTTTGTCTTTTGTAGGTTTTGTATCTTTTTGCTAGTGTGAACATGCACCTATTTCTTGCATGTGTACCATCTTAGACATCAGTTAACATTGCTTGTTTTTTTGTCTTGTTTGCATTCTGTGCAAATTAGGGGTGTGGCATCCCCCTTGTTGAGCGGGTCAGTATATATGTAGCTTACCACGGGCTTAGGTGGTCTGATTTTGGGACCCGGTTCTATTTGTCTACCCTTTTATATGCATTACTTCAACTTTGATATATAGTAAGGTTTTTAATATAGACAGTGTAGGACCATCCCAAAGAGGGTCACCTTGTCGCTGGTGGAACGGCTTGTATACTTTTTTTGATCAAAAATAGTTCACTAAGTACCCTATATTTCATATGCAACTTTGCTTTACATTTATATATAATGATGGTAGGGTATGTGATATATTTTTTGTCTTTTGTAGGTTTTATTATACAATATATGTACATTCTACCTTTTGTGTCTCCCCCATTTCCTCATAGACTGTAAGCTTGCGAGCAGGGCCCTCACTCCTTTCGATATGAGATATGTTTATTCTGCATTGTTTGTATAAGTCCCCCCTAAAATTTGTAAAGTGCTGCGGAATATGTTGGCGCTATAAAAATAAAAATTATTATTATTATGAAGCGCAAAATTGTCTGGAATAGATAGCGGACACCATGTTGCATTTGCAGAGCTGCTGTTGTGCCTAAACAGTGGAAACCCCCCACAAGTGACTGCATTTTGGAAATGATACTCCTCGAGGAATTTATCTAGAGGTGTGGAGAGCAAGTTGTAACCAGAGGTGTTTCACAAAATTTTATCAAGTTAAGCCGTGAAAATGAAAAAATACATTTTTTCCACAAACATGTTGCTTTAGCCCCACATTTTTCATTTTCACAAGGGTAACAGGAGAAAATGAACTGTGCAATTTGTTGTGCAATTTCTTTTGAATACAGCGATACCCCATATGTGGTGGAAAAATACTGTTTGGGCGCACGGCAGGGCTCGAAAGGGAAGGATCGCCAATTGAATTCTTGGAGCGCAATTTTGTCTGGAATAGATTGTGGTTTTCATGTCATATTTGAAGAGCCCTGACATGCCAAAACAGCAGAAACTCCCACAAGTGACCCCATTTTGGAAACTACACCTATTGAAGAATTAATCTAGAGGCATAGTGAGCATTTTTAACCATCAGGCGATTCACCGAATTGTATGACATTGGGCTGAGTCAATGGCAAATTACCATTTTTTTTTCCATTAAAATATTGCTTTGGCCCCCAGTTTTCAATTTTCAAAACAAGTAATAGGAGAAAATGAATAGTACCATTTATTACACAATTTCTCCTGAGTGCGCCAAAACTCCATATGTGGTCAAAAACTACTTTTAAGGCACAGTGCAAAGCTCAGAAGGGAAGGAGTGGCATATTGTAATGCAGATTTTGCTGGAGCCCCTGAAGTGTCATGATAGCAGAAAGTACCCATAAGTGACCTCATTTTACAAACTGCACCTCTCAATGAATTCATCTAGGGGTGTAGTGATCATATTAAGGGTCTGGGTGGTGGAACCTCTGTTCTTCGGTGCAAGGAGGGACCAGGGGGGCGTGATTAAGTACCTACTTGGCCTGTTCAAGGTCGCACAGCGGCTCAATCGACTCCGTGAACCAGTGAGGGACCGAGCAGGGGGACCAGGTGCCACTCTGGGACCGACCTTGTGTGGGAGCAGGTGACTCCCATGGGTCAGATGGCTGGAACTGACCGGTACAGCGGATGAGCACGGCTGGAAGGCTGACGGGTGGTCCGGGTAGACAACCTAGTGGGTACGACAGGTAACAGGCAGGTGCTCCAGGAAGGCAGGCAGGCAGGCACAACAGGTAACAGACAGGTGCTTCCAGTTAAGCAGGCTTGCGGGCACAACAGGTAACAGGCAGGTGCTTCCAGGTAAGCAGGCTGGCGGGCACAACAGGTAACAGGCAGGTGCTTCCAGGTAAGCAGGCTGGTGAGCATGGCAGGTAACTGGCAGGCAGACTGGCGAGCAGAACTGACAGGCGGGCAGGACTGATGGGCAGACAGGCGGGCAGGACTGACAGGCAGACTGGCGGGCAGGACTGACAGGCAGCGGGACCTGAGGGCTGAAGCAAGTGTTAGCACACGGAACAACAACCATTGCACAGGCACCTCCATATTGGAGCAGGTGCTTTAAATAGGGGAAGTCCTCCGGCCATTGACCGGGGACTTTTTAGGACGGCGCACCCGGCCCCTTTAAGAGGGAGGGAGCACGTGCGCCCTAAGCACGGTGCCCGGGAAGCTGCGCGCAGTGCACGCCACAGTAGCTGCAGGACGGGAGCCGAAAGACGCCGGACCAGGGCCGTGGCGGTGAGGGAAACGAAGTCTCTGCTCGGCAGGAAGCAGGGACGCCGATGCTACAGTACCCCCCCCCTTTACGCCCCCCTCTTCTTTAAGCCCGAGAGAATTTTTTTAAGAAGATGAGGGGCATGAATGTTCTCCCTGGGTTCCCAAGACCTCTCCTCCTGGCCAAACCCTTCCAACCCACAAGAAAGAAAGTCTTTCCTCTTACCCTCTTGGTGGCCAAAATGTTTTCTACCTCAAAGACGTCCTCAGTGGAGACTGGAGCTGGAGAGGTACCTGGATCGTCAGAGAAGGAATGAGAAAAGAGGGATGAAGAGGCGTTAATAATTTGCGAATCCCAGGAATCGCTGAATCGCCTTCAACCCCTCCAGTTGGGGCCACTTTAAGACGGCAGAAACCTTCTCGGGATCCTTCCGCAGACCAGTCTCGGAGATAATATAGCCCAGGAACAGAAGGGAGGTCTGCTCGAAGAGGCATTTCTCAAATTTTGCGTATAGGCGATTCTGTGGGAGCCTTAGCAGAACCTGACGAACATCCCTCCGGTGTGTGGGCAGGTCCGGAGAGAAGACCAAGATATCGTCCAGGTACACCACCACGCAAGAATACAGGAGATCACGGAAGATATCGTTAACCAGTTCCTGGAAGACGGCTGGGGCATTACAGAGACCGAAGGGCATCACGCGATATTTATAGTGACCGTCCCGGGTGTTGAATGCTGTCTTCCACTCGTCTCCATGGCGGATCCGGACCAAATTGTACGCCCCACGAAGATCGAGCTTGGTGAAGATCTTCGCGCCTTTAAGGCTGTCGAACAGCTCCGAGATGAAAGGCAGGGGGTACTTATTCTTGATGGTAATCTGGTTAAGACCCCTGTAATCAATACAGGGACGTAGTGAGCCGTCTTTCTTCTTAACGAAGAAGAATCTTGCTCCAGCTGGGGAGGTAGATTTCTGGATGAATCCCCTAGCAAGATTCTCTTCTATGTACTCAGACATGGCCCGGGTCTCAGCCAGCGACAAGGGGTAGATACGCCAGTGGGGAGGAGAAGCACCAGGTACCAGGTCGATTGGGCAATCATACGGCCTATGAGGTGGAAGTGTGTCTGCCTCCTTTTTGTCGAAGACGTCCGCATAGGACCAGTAGGGTGCCGGCAGACCAGGTAGATTAGCCGGAGTAGACTGAGGTCGAGCTGGACGAACTGGAACCAGGCAGGACTCTTGGCATTCCTGCCCCGAATGGAGCACTTCACCAGACCTCCAATTCAGGACAGGTTCATGTCTCTGTAACCAGGGTAGACCAAGCAAGAGGGAGTGAGAGAGACCGGACAGCACATGAAAGGAGATCATCTCCGAGTGCAGCATTCCCACCTGAAGTGTTACAGGCTCTGTAACGAGGAAGATGGTTTCTGGAAGAAGTCTTCCATCAATGGAAGCGACCGTCAACGGTTCAGGCAGACGTATGGTAGGAATCTGATACCGCTCCACAAGAGCCTGAGAAATGAGATTCCCATTGGCTCCAGAATCCAGGTGGGCGGTCTCAATGAAGGGAATCTCACCACTGGAAATGGAAACAGATAGATTCAAGGACGGAGAGGATTTACTCTTGCCTAGGACGACTTCTCCAAGCGTTCCTAGACACTGGAGTTTCCCGGCTTCACCTGGCAGGAACGGATCTGATGCTCTTTACTGCCACAGCGGCTCGGCTCGGCACGTCTCCTGGCGAGATTTGACCATCTTGGTTTGGTCAATTTGCATGGGTTCAGGCAAGCATGCCCGGGGAAATGATGATTGGGAGGCAGGCTTTTGGAATACAGGAGCGAGACGCGGAAGTCTTCTCTCCCGGGTAGTCTTCTTAGCTTGTTCCAAAAATCGGATGTCAATCCGGGTAGCTAATGACACCAGGTTGTCCAGGGTGGAAGGGATGTCACGATCGGCTAGCTCATCCTTAATCCGTCCGGAAAGGCCCTCCCTAAAGGTGGACACCAGGGCCTCCTTGTTCCAGGCAAGCTCTGATGCGAGGATACAGAAATGTATGGCACATTGGCGGAGACGGAGATGTGAGGAGGCAGTAGAAGTTTTTCGTCCGGGCTCATCGAAGACCTTCCGGAAGGCAGTGAGGAAAGCCGGAAGATCGGACACCAGAGGATCCCCTCTCTCCCACAAAAGGGTTTAGCCATGCCAATGCCTCCCCTGTGAGGTGAGACATGATGAACGCCACTTTGGCGCGGTTGGAGGGGAACTGATGTGCCAGCAGTTCAAAGTGCAGCGTGCACTGATTTAGGAAGCCTCGACATAAGACTGGGTCACCACCAAAACATGGAGGCGCAGAGAGCCGGGGTCCAGAGCCGGGTGCCATAGTGCCAGTAGGTTGAGGTGCCGCCGGAGCGGGTGCCGCTCGGCTAGAGACGGACACAGACGGGGTGGACAGCGTGTCCAGGCGAGAGTTGACTGACCGCAGATAGGACAGGATAGTCTCCTGTTGGGATCTCTGATGTGAGACCTCCTGGTACAGGTCAGAGAGCGAAGGAGCCTGGGGGCCACCGGGTTCCATGGCCTGTGCAAACTGTTACAAGTCCGGGTGGTGGAACCTCTGTGCTTCGGTGCAAGGAGGGACCAGAAGGGGCGTGATTAAGTACCTACTCGGCCTGACTAAGGTCGCACGGCAGCTCAATCGACTCTGTGAACCAGGGAGGGACCGAGCAGGGGGACCAGGTGCCACTCTGGGACCGACCTTGTGTGAGAGCAGGTGACTCCCATGGGTCAGATGGCAGGAACTGACCGGTACAGCTGATGAGCACGGCTGGAAGGCCGACGGGTGGTCCGGGTAGACAACCTAGCATGTACGACAGGTAACAGTCAGGTGCTCCAGGTAGGCAGTGAGGAGGGCACAACAGGTAACAGACAGATGCTTCCAGGTAAGCAGGCTGGCGGGCACAACAGGTAACAGGCAGGTGCTTCCAGGTAAGCAGGCTGGTGAGCACGGCAGGTAACTGGCAGGCTGACTGGTGAGCAGAACTGACAGGCGGGCAGGACTGACGGGCAGACAGGCGGGCAGGACTGACGGGCTGACTGGCGGGCAGGACTGACAGGCAGCGGGACCTGAGGGCTGAAGCAAGTGTTAAGGCCCCGTCACACTTAGCGACGCTGCAGCGATCCCGACAACGATACGACCTGTCAGGGATCGTTGCTGCGTCGCTATGTGGTCGCTGGTGAGCTGTCAAACAGGCAGGCTCACCAACGATCAGGGGAGCTGCGACATCGTGGAAAGAATCTTTCCACGATGTCCTGCTCCTGCTGTTTATCATGGTTAGGAGCCTGCTAAAGTGAGCGGTAACCTCCCGCTCACCGTAGCAGAGTGGTAACCATGATAAACAGCGGGTTACTAGGAGCGCGTGTGCCCCTAGTAACCCGATGTTTACCATGGTTACCAGCCTGCTCCTGCTTCAGCTACGGTGAGTGGGAGGTTACCGCTCACTTTAGCAGGCTCCTAACCATGATAAACAGCAGGTTGCTAGGTGCACGTGTGCCCCTAGTAACCCGATGTTTATCATGGTTACCAGCCTGATCGCTGCTCCCGCTGGTCACACACAGCGATGTATGCTGACCAGCTGCAGGGCAACGACCAAAAAAAGGTCCAGGACATTCTGCAGCGATCAGCGACCTCACAGCAGGGGCCTGATCGCTGCAAAGTGTCACACATAGCGACATCGCTGGTGAGGTCGCTGTTGCGTCACCAAAACCGTGACTCAGCAGCGATCTCGCTAGCGATCCCACTATGTGAGATGGGGGCTTTAGCACAGGGAACAACAACCATTGCACAGGCACCTCCATATTGGAGGAGGTGCTTTAAATAGGAGAAGTCCTCCGGCCATTGGCCGGGGACTTTTTAGGACGGCATGCGCGGCCCCTTTAAGAGGGAGGGCGCGCGTGTGCCCTAAGCACAGTGCCCGGGAAGCTGCACGCAGTGCACGCCACAGTAGCTGCAGTACGGGAGCCGGAAGACGCCGGACCAGGGCCGTGGCAGTGAGGAGAACGGCGTCTCTGCCCAGTAGGAGGCAGAGACGCCGATGCTACATTGACACCACAGGTGTGTCACAGAATTTTATACCATTGGACAGTGAAGAAAAAATAATTACATTTTTTCACACAAAAAGTTTGTTTTAGCCCAATGTGACGCTGAGTCACTTTTCATGGCCAGGGTACGTCATAAACAGAGGGAAGAGTCAAAGGCGTAGTCAGGTACCGTTCCGTAGATCAGAGCAGAAAGGGTTAAACAGACAGATGGTCAGAACACTGTCCAAGGTCAGACAACAGAAGATCAATAAACAGAACTCAAGGCACAGGGAACAAACCTTAAGCCCCCGTCTTACATAGCGAGATCGCTAGCGAGATCGCTGCTGAGTCACGGTTGTGGTGACGCAACAGCGACCTCACCAGCGATGTCGCTATGAGTGACACTTTGCAGCGATCAGGCCCCTGCTGCAACCTCCCGCTCACCGTAGCAGAGTGGTAACCATGATAAACAGCGGGTTACTAGGTGCGCGTGTGCCCCTAGTAACCCGATGTTTATCATGGTTACCAGCCTGCTCCTGCTTCAGCACGCTGGTAACCAGGAGCAGGACATCGTGGAAAGATTCTTTCCACGATGTCGCTGCTCCCCTGATCGCTGGTGATCCTGCCTGTTTGACAGCTCACCAGCAATCACATAGCGATGCAGCAACGATCCCTGACAGGTCGTGTCGTTGTCTGGATCGCTGTAGCGTTGCTAAGTGTGACGGGGCCTTTACACTAGCTGAATTTACGTCTGGCAGACATCTGGGACAAACAGCTCAGTTAAGTATTAGGCATTCAACTGGGATAATGAACACTTGAAGATAGCCAGTGCCTCCCAGTCTCCGATTGGATAACCGAGCTGTCAATCACCACACTGACAGCTTTTGCATGCCCCTGTACCAGATTGGATGGTCGAGCTGTAAATCACAGTACTGACAGCTCCAGAATGTCCCTGTATAAGATTGCATGGCTGAGCTGTCAGTAACTGCATCCCAAACACAGTGAGGGGTGGAACCGTGACAGTACCGCCTCTTTTAAGGGGGGGCCACTGGACCCCCAGGCTTCCCAGGAAACTTTAGATGGAAAGCCCTGACTAACCGATCGGCCTTCACATCTCGAGCAGGGACCCATGATCTCTCCTCTGCTCCATATCCCCTCCAGTGGATGAGGTATTGGAGGGAATTACGGACCCTACGAGAATCCATCACTCACTGAACCTCATACTCTAAGCCACCGCCGACTGAAACTGGAGGAGGCGGGGATGAGGGAGACAATACCGAGGGAACAAACTCCTTTAATAAGGATTTATGGAAGATGTTAGGGATGTGAAGTGATGGAGGAAGCTTTAATCTGAATGCCACTGGATTGACCACCTCAAGGATCTCATGAGGACCAATAAACTTTGAACCCAACTTTGCCGATGGCACTTTAAGTTTAATATTCGTGGATGACAACTGAACCTTATCCCCATCTTCTATCGGCCTTCAGTTTTTGGCGAGTCTGAGCAGTACCAATATTGTTTTGAACCTCCTTCAAACATTCCCAAGTCTTTATACGGTGACCTCCACCCCAGGACATTCAGAACTAATCCTAGAAAATTCACCAAAATGGGGATGAAACCCATAATTACAGAAAAACGGAGAGGTTCCAGTAGACAGATTAACTCGACTGCTAACCCCTTAACAACATTTGACGTACTAATACGCGTCTGTGCCCTGGGACTTAAGAGCCAGACCCGTATTAGTACGTCATGGCAATCGCGCGCGCACACAGGCTGTGCGGGCGCAATCGCCGCCGGGTGTCAGCTGATTGTCACAGCTGACACCCGGTACTATGTGCAGGGAGCGGTCACGAAGTCGATCGCAGCATTGCGGTGGCAAGGGGAGGTGATCGCAGATACTCACCTTCTCTTCCGGCTTCCAGCGCTGTCTGCCGCGGCTTCCTGGGTGTTGCCATGACGACCCGATGTCGTCATGACAACATCCGGGTCACCGGACAGCAGGAAGATTTTTTGGACATGCGCAGTGCATCTCCAAACAATCTTCTTCCTCTCCAGCGCTGACAGCCTGCATGGCACAGGGATGGTGCTACATTCCTGTGCCATGCAGGCGATCAGAGAAAAAAAAGTGAAAGTCCCATAGTGGGACAAAGTAATGAAGTATAAAAACTATCAGAAAGTGAAAAAAAAAAAAATTGCAAAAATATAAAAAAATAAATAAAAAAAATAATCCACCAAAAATAAAAATATAATGTACCCATCAATAAATATTATTATAAAAAAAAAACAAAAAAAACAATAAAAGTACACATATTTGGTATTGCCGCGTCCGGAACAACCTGACCTATAAAACTGTCCCACTAGTTAACCCCTTCAGTGAACACGGTAAAAAAAAAAAAAAAAAAACACGAAGCAAAAAACAATGCTTTATCACCATACCGCCAAGCAAAAAATGGAATAACACGCGATCAAAAAGACAAATATAAATAAAAATGGTACCACTGAAAACGTCATCTCGTCCCGCAAAAAACAAGCTGCAATACAGCTCCATCAGCCGAAAAATAAAAAAGTTATAGCTCTCAGAATAAAGCTATGCTAAAAAATAATTTTTTCTATAAAATTGCTTTTATTATGTAAAAGTGCAAAACATAGAAAAACGATATAAATGTGGTACCGCTGTAAACGTACTGACCCGAAGAATAAAGCTCAAGTAATGAGAAAGCAAGCAAAGATGTCTCCAGCAGGACCAGGGTTGTATATATCTTGTTAAAACTTCACTTTTAATTTCAAATTGTAAAAGCCAAGGATGAGTTACAAAATGAGCAATATAGCGGCTCTTAGGTACAGCACATTCCAGAATAAAGCTGCCTTATCAATTTTACCACACGCGGAACAGAATAAAAAAAAACAAAAAAAACAATTCCTGAATTGTTGGTTTTTGTTTATTCTGCCTCCCAAAAATCGGAATAGAAAGCGATCAAAAAATGTCACGTGCCTGAAAATGGCACCAATAACAACGTCAACTCATCCCGCAAAAAACAAGCCGTCACATGACTGTCTGCCAAAATCTGGAAAAATTATAGCTCTCAAAATATGGCGATGCAAAAACTAGATTTTACAAAAAATGCATCTTTTAGTGTGTGACAGCTGTCAGTCATAAAAGCCCCATATGATTCTGGTATTGCTGTAATCACACCGACCCGAAGAATAAAGTCGTCTAATCACTTATACCGCACGAGGAACGGCGTAAAAAATAAACTCTCGGGTTAGGGTTGGGCTAGGGTTAGGGCTGGGTTTGGGGTTAGGGTTGTGATGCGGTTGGGATTTTTTTCAAAAGTAAGAAAAAAAGATGACGATATGGCGACTAGTGTTGAGCGCAAGTGCTCGCTACTTGAGTTTGCATCGGGTGCTCTGGTATGCATTGAGTATCGTGGATATTTGAGTGACATGCTCGAGTCTCCATCCCATATGCTTCGCGGCCAAAAAAACTTTGCGGGGATTGCCTGCCATGCACGAGCGATCCCCGCATGTTTTTTTTGGGGTGTCTAATAACCGTGAAACATGCGGAGCAGGGACTCGAGCATGTCACTCGAGCACACGCAGTACATGGTGCATACCTGAGTACCCGATGCAAACTCAAGTAGCGAGCACTTGCGCTCAAGACTAATGACAACTTATTCAATATGATGACCTAATGTTATCAAATTCTGTGTCGTACCTCTGGGTTCAAAATGTTCACTATACACCTTAATAAAATCCTTGAGGGGTATAGTTTCCAAAATGGGGTCACTTGTGGGGGAGCTCCACTGTTTAGGCACATCAGGGGCTCTCCAAACGCGACATGGTGTCCGCTAACAAATTGAATGGAAAATCGGCTCAAATTGTTAGCGGACGCCATGTTGCGTTTGGAGAGCCCCTGCGTGCCTAAACATTGGAGCTCCCCCACAAGTGACCCCATTTTGGAAACTAGACCCCCCAAGGCACCGATCTAGATGCATAGTGAGCACTTGGAACCCCCAGGTGCTTCACAAATTGATTCGTAAAAATGAAAAAGTTAAAAAAAAAACACTTTTTCATTTTTATGAATCAATTTGTGAAGCACCTGGGGGTTCCAAGTTCTCACTATGCATCTAGATAGGTGCCTTGGGGGGTCTAGTTTCCAAAATGGGGTCACTTGTGGGGGAGCTCCAATGTTTGGGCACACAGGGGCTCTCCAAACGCAACATGGCGTCCGCTAATTATTCAAGCAAATTTTTCAATCAAAAAGTCAAATGGCGCTCCTTCCCTTTCGAGCCCTGCCGTGCGCCCAAACAGTGTTTTTTCCCCACATATGGGGCATCTGCGTGCCCAGGGGAAATTGCACAACAAATTTTGGGGTCCATTTTTTCTTGTTACCCCTGTGAAAATAAAAAAAATTGGGTCTAAAGTAACATTTTTGTGAAAAAAGATAAATGTTAATTTTTTTCTTCCACATTCCAAAAATTCCTGTGAAGCACCTGAAGGGTTAATAAAGTTCTTGAATGTGGTTTTGAGCACCTTGAGGGGTGGAGTTTTTAGAATGGTGTCACTTTTGGGTATTTTCTGTCATAAAGACCTCTCAAAGTGACTTCAAATGTGATGTGGTCCCTAAAAAAACGGTTTTGTAAATTTTGTTGGAAAAATGAGAAATCGCTGGTCAACTTTTAACCCTTATAGCTCCCTAACAAAAAAAAAATTTTGCTTCCAAAATTGTGCTGATGTAAAGTAGACATGTGGGAAATGTTATTTATTAACTCTTTTGTGTGACATATCTCTCTGATTTAAGGGCATAAAAATTTAAATTTTGAAAATTGCTAAATTTTCTAAATTTTCGCCAAATTTCCGTTTTTTTCACAAATAAACGCAAGTGATATCGAAGAAATTTTACCACAATCATGAAGTACAATATGTCATGAAAAAACAGTCTCAGAATCAGGGGGATCCGTTGAAGCGTTCCAGAGTAATTACCTCATAAAGTGACAGTGGTAAGAATTGTAAAAATTGGCCTGGTCATTAATGTGCAAACCACCCTCGGGGGTTAAGGGGTTAAAGGCAAACTCAGCGAGAGGTAAAAACAAAGACCAGTCCTCCTGCTGAGCCGCCACAAAGCACCTTAAAATTTGTTTCATAGATTGATTTGTCCTCTTAGTCTGACCGTTGGTCTCAGGGTGGTAGGCAAATGAAAATGACAAGTCAATCCCGAGTTTACTACAAAAAGCTCTCCAGAATTTAGAGAAAAATTGTACTCCCCTATCGGACACAATGTTAAGAGGGATACCATGTAACCTTACAATATGGGAAATAAACAACCTGGAGTGTGTCTCTGCATTAGGTAATCCAGACAAGGGAACAAAATGAGCTTGTTTGCTGAATCGGTCCACTACCACCCAGATAGCAGTTTAACCATCAGACAGAGGCAAATCCATGATGAAATCCATGCACAAATGAGTCCATGGTCTTTCTGGAATTGGCAATAGAGCCAATTCCCCGGCCGGCCGGCTATGACTGACTTTAGCACGTGTGCAGACTTCACAAGCAGAAACAAAATCTTTGATATCATTAAGCATGGATAGCCACCAAAAAATTCTGGCAATGGCTTTCCGTGTAGCAGTAACCCCAGGATGACCACTCAAAACAGAATTATGAAATTCCTGTAACACACGCAACCTTAGGTACACAGGCACAAATAATTTAGACACTGGAGTAGCGGGAGGAGCCAATGACTGGACATTACGGATCTCCTCCTTCAATTTTGAGGTTACCATAGAAACCACAGTACCCTTTGGAATAATGGAGGATGGAGGTTCTGGAGGAGAAACTGTATCGAGACTACGAGACAATGTGTCAGCTTTCACATTCTTAGACCCTGGTCTGAATGTAATCGAAAAATTAAACCTTGAGAAAAACAAGGACCAGCTGGCTTGTCTAGGAGTTAACCTTTTAGCTGACTCAATATACAGTACAGACCAAAAGTTTGGACACACCTTCTCATTTAAAGATTTTTCTGTATTTTCATGACTATGAAAATTGTACATTCACACTGAAGGCATCAAAACTATGAATTAACACATGTGGAATTATATACTTAACAAAAAAGTGTAAAACAACTGAAAATATGTCTTATATTCTAGGTTCTTCAAAGTAGCCACCTTTTGCTTTGATGATTGCTTTGCACACTCTTGGCATTCTCTTGATGAGCTTCAAGAGGTAGTCACCGGAAATGGTCTTCCAACAATCTTGAAGGAGTTCCCAGAGATGCTTAGCACTTGTTGGCCCTTTTGCCTTCACTCTGCGGTCCAGCTCACCCCAAACCATCTCGATTGGGTTCAGGTCTGGTGACTGTGGAGGCCAGGTCATCTGGCGTAGCACCCCATCACTCTCCTTCTTGGTCAAATAGCCCTTACACAGCCTGGAGGTGTGTTTGGGGTCATTGTCCTGTTGAAAAATAAATGATGATCCAACTAAACGCAAACTGGATGGAATAGCATGCCGCTGCAAGATGCTGTGGTAGCCATGCTGGTTCAGTATGCCTTCAATTTTGAATAAATCCCCAACAGTGTCACCAGCAAAGCACCCCCACACCATCACACCTCCTCCTCCATGCTTCACGGTGGGAACCAGGCATGTAGAGTCCATCCGTTCACCTTTTCTGCGTCGCACAATAACACGGTGGTTGGAACCAAAGATCTCAGATTTGGACTCATCAGACCAAAGCACAGATTTCCACTGGTCTAATGTCCATTCCTTGTGTTCTTTAGCCCAAACAAGTCTCTTCTGCTTGTTGATTGTCCTTAGCAGTGGTTTCCCATCAGCTATTTTACCATGAAGGCCTGCTGCACAAATTCTCCTCTTAACAGTTGTTGTAGAGATGTGTCTGCTGCTAGAACTCTGTGTGGCATTGACATGGTCTCTAAACTGAGCTGCTGTTAACCTGCGACTTCTGAGGCTGGTGACTCGGATAAACTTATCCTCAGAAGCAGAGGTGACTCTTGGTCTTCCTTTCCTGGGGCGGTCCTCATGTGAGCCAGTTTTTTTGTAGCGCTTGATGGTTTTTGCAACTGCACTTGGGGACACTTTCAAAGTTTTCCCAATTTTTCGGACTGACTGACCTTCATTTCTTAAAATAATGATGGCCACTCGTTTTTCTTTACTTAGAATTTGTATTATGGCAAGAAAAAAGCAGCAAACAGTCTATTCAGTAGGACTATCAGCTGTGTATCCACCTGACTTCTGCACAACACAACTGATGGTCCCAACCTCATTTATAAGGCAAGAAATCCCACTTATTAAACCAGACAGGGCACACCTGTGAAGTGAAAACCATTTCCGGTGACTACCTCTTGAAGCTCATCAAGAGAATGCCAAGAGTGTGCAAAGCAGTCATCAAAGCAAAAGGTGGCTACTTTGAAGAACCTAGAATATAAGACATATTTTCAGTTGTTTCACACTTTTTTGTTAAGTATATAATTCCACATGTGTTAATTCATAGTTTTGATGCCTTCAGTGTGAATGTACAATTTTCAAAGTCATGAAAATACATAAAAATCCTTAAATGAGAAGGTGTGTCCAAACTTTTGGTCTGTACTGTAGGCTAGAGTCTTGTGATCACTGACCACAGTAACTGGATGAACCGCACCCTCCAAAAAATGCCTCCATTCCTCAAAGGCTAGCTTTACAGCAAGTAACTCACGATTCCCAACATCATAATTTCTTTCCGCCGGCGAAAATTTCTTAGACAAAAAAGCATATGGACGTAAATTAGTCAGAGTTTTGGGCCCCTGTGACAAAATCACCCATCTTCTATCGGCCTTCAGTTTTTGGCGAGTCTTAGCAGTACCAATATTCTTTTGAACCTCCTTCCAAACATTCCCAAGTCTTTGTACGGTGACCTCCACCCCAGGACATTCAGAACTAATCCTACAAAATTCACCAAAATGGGGATGAAACCCATAATTACAGAAAAATGGAGAGGTTCCAGTAGACAGATTAACTTGACTGTTAAAGGCAAACTTAGGGAGAGGTAAAAACAAAGACCAGTCCTCCTGCTGAGCCGCCACAAAGCACCTTAAAATTTGTTCCATAGATTGATTTGTCCTCTTAGTCTGACCGTTGGTCTCAGGGTGGTAGGCAAATGAAAATGACAAGTCAATCCCGAGTTTACTACAAAAAGCTCTCCAGAATTTAGAGAAAAATGTACTCCGCCAATCGGACACAATGTTAAGAGGGATACCATGTAACCTTACAATATGGGAAATAAACAACCTGGAGTGTGTCTCTGCATTAGGTAATCCAGACAAGGGAACAAAATTAGCTTGTTTGCTGAATCGGTCCACTACCACCCATATAGCAGTTTAACCATCAGACAGAGGCAAATCCGTGATGAAATCCATGGACAAATGAGTCCATGGTCTTTCTGGAATTGGCAATAGAGCCAATTCCCCGGCCTGCCGGCTATGACTGACTTTAGCACGTGTGCAGACTTCACAAGCAGAAACAAAATCTTTGATATCATTAAGCATGGATGGCCACCAAAGAATTCTGGCAATGGCTTTCCGTGTAGCAGTAACCCCAGGATGACCACTCAAAACAGAATTATGAAATTCCTGTAACACACGCAACCTTAGGTACACAGGCACAAATAATTTAGACCCTGGAGTAGCGGGAGGAGCCAATGACTGGACATTACGGATCTCCTCCTTCAATTTTGAGGTTACCATAGAAACCACAGTACCCTTTGGAATAATGGAGGATGGAGGTTCTGGAGGAGAAACTGTATCGAGACTACGAGACAATGTGTCAGCTTTCACATTCTTAGACCCTGGTCTGAATGTAATCGAAAAATTAAACCTTGAGAAAAACAAGGACCAGCTGGCTTGTCTAGGAGTTAACCTTTTAGCTGACTCAATATACAGTACAGACCAAAAGTTTGGACACACCTTCTCATTTAAAGATTTTTCTGTATTTTCATGACTATGAAAATTGTACATTCACACTGAAGGCATCAAAACTATGAATTAACACATGTGGAATTATATACTTAACAAAAAAGTGTGAAACAACTGAAAATATGTCTTATATTCTAGGTTCTTCAAAGTAGCCACCTTTTGCTTTGATGATTGCTTTGCACATTCTTGGCTTTCTCTTGATGAGCTTCAAGTGGTAGTCACCGGAATTGGTCTTCCAACAATCTTGAAGGAGTTCCCAGAGATGCTTAGCACTTGTTGGCCCTTTTGCCTTCACTCTGCGGTCCAGCTCACCCCAAACCATCTCGATTGGGTTCAGGTCTGGTGACTGTGGAGGCCAGGTCATCTGGCGTAGCACCCCATCACTCTCCTCCTTGGTCAAATAGCCCTTACACAGCCTGGAGGTGTGTTTGGGGTCATTGTCCTGTTGAAAAATAAATGGTGGTCCAACTAAACGGAAACCGGATGGAATAGCATGCCGCTGCAAGATGCTGTGGTAGCCATGCTGGTTCAGTATGCCTTCAATTTTGAATAAATCCCCAACAGTGTCACCAGCAAAGCACCCCCACACCATCATACCTTCTCCTCCATGCTTCACGGTGGGAACCAGGCATGTAGAGTCCATCCGTTCACCTTTTCTGCGTCGCACAATGACACGGTGGTTGGAACCAAAGATCTCAGATTTGGACTCATCAGACCAAAGCACAGATTTCCACTGGTCTAATGTCCATTCCTTGTGTTATTTAGCCCAAACAAGTCTCTTCTGCTTGTTGATTGTCCTTAGCAGTGGTTTCCCATCAGCTATTTTACCATGAAGGCCTGCTGCACAAATTCTCCTCTTAACAGTTGTTGTAGAGATGTGTCTGCTGCTAGAACTCTGTGTGGCATTGACATGGTCTCTAATCTGAGCTGCTGTTAACCTGCGATTTTTGAGGCTGGTGACTTGGATAAACTTATCCTCAGAAGCAGAGGTGACTCTTGGTCTTCCTTTCCTGGGGCGGTCCTCATGTGAGCCAGTTTTTTTGTAGCGCTTGATGGTTTTTGCAACTGCACTTGGGGACACTTTCAAAGTTTTCCCAATTTTTCGGACTGACTGACCTTCATTTCTTAAAATAATGATGGCCACTCGTTTTTATTTACTTAGAATTTGTATTATGGCAAGAAAAAAGCAGCTAACAGTCTATTCAGTAGGACTATCAGCTGTGTATCCACCTGACTTCTGCACAACACAACTGATGGTCCCAACCTCATTTATAAGGCAAGAAATCCCACTTATTAAACCAGACAGGGCACACCTGTGAAGTGAAAACCATTTCCGGTGACTACCTCTTGAAGCTCATCAAGAGAATGCCAAGAGTGTGCAAAGCAGTCATCAAAGCAAAAGGTGGCTACTTTGAAGAACCTAGAATATAAGACATATTTTCAGTTGTTTCACACTTTTTTGTTAAGTATATAATTCCACATGTGTTAATTCATAGTTTTGATGCCTTCAGTGTGAATGTACAATTTTCAAAGTCATGAAAATACATAAAAATCCTTAAATGAGAAGGTGTGTCCAAACTTTTGGTCTGTACTGTAGGCTAGAGTCTTGTGATCAGTGACCACAGTAACTGGATGAACCGCACCTTCCAAAAAATGCCTCCATTCCTCAAAGGCTAACTTTACAGCAAGTAACTCACGATTCCCAACATCATAATTTCTTTCCGCCGGCGAAAATTTCTTAGACAAAAAAGTAGTGCCTCCCAGTCTCAGATTGGACAGCCGAGCTGTCAATCATCACAGTGACAGCGATTGCATGCCCCTGTGCCAGATTGAATGGTCGAGCAGTCAATCACAGTACTGACAGCTCCAGCACGCCCCTGTACAAGATTGGATGGCTGAGCTGTCAGTAACTGCATCCCAGACACAGTGAGGGGTGGAACCGTGACACCCAAGATTTTACATTTTCGCATGGGGAAATGGGTAAAAATGTCACCAAGATTTGTCACACAATTTCTTTTGAACATGGCAATACCCCATTTGTGGCTGTACAGTACTGCTTAGCCACACGACGAGATTCGGAACGAAAGGAGCGTTATTTGTCTCTTGGAGAACAAATTTTCATAATAGTTTGCGGACTCCATAAACAGAGCCCCTAAATGCCAGAGGAGCAGAATCCCCCCTCAAGTGACCCCATTTTGTAATTTACGCCCTGCTGGGAATTCATCTACTTTTGATTCCATGAGTGTTTGCCATAAACAAGCAGAAGTGAATGTTGCTGAGTGATAATTGCAAATCTGCAACTGGAGTGCTCGTACATTGTGCCCAGCTTGTGCTTTTGGAGACATGGACCTCATAAATTAAGAGGGCTCTCATCACTACAGAGATGCCAAACATGTGGATGCTAAATGTGGTTTATGTTATGATCTGCAACAAGGACTAAGGAAAGAAGGGGAAAGCTTTCCCTACAGTAAGACTAAGCTGAATCCCTACGATGTAGCGGGCTGCCTGTTCCTAGCGAACAGACCCGCCTTAGTCCTAGGCTAGTCTGAACAAAGAATAAAGGGAAGGGGTCCCTAAAATAACTAAGGACTGGAACAAAAAGGGACACCTCCTATACAGAGAAAGTTATTGCAGAACACAAAATAAAAACTGACAAAAAGTACTAGAGGTCCCAAAGGACCAAGCGAACTGAGAGATAGGCACCGAAGCACCTGGCTAGCAAAACAGTCAAACAACACTGAAGTCCAGCAAAGCCAAAAACGAGAAGCTGGAATATAAAGGCAGATGGTCACGTGACCGCAAAACACAAGATGGAATAAAAACAAACAGGAGGATTCTAACAGTTTAGGCACACTGTGTGGCTCAGAAAGGAGGAAGGAATTTGGATTTTGGAGTGCAGAATTCGCTGGTTTTCTTTTGGGGGGTGGGGGTGGGGGGCGAGGAGCCATAGCACTTTTCCAGAGCCTCTGTGCTACCAGTAACATGGAAACCCCCTATATTTCCATTGAGAGATGACGGACCTGAGTGGGGACGTGATTTTTTTGTGGATTGAGTTGCAGCTTTTATTGGGAACGTTTTACATAAGATTTTGGATCACATTAATCCTGTTCTCTACACTGAGCACTTACATCGGGATTTCCATCTAAATCTCCGAATGACGTGATTCAGATTAAAGCCCCGAGGGATCTATTCACTATAATGAGGCTACAGAGTTACTCTAGACTCCATCTGGCCTCTATTCAGTGTTGTCCTTCTTTTCAGAAGTGCACAAAACTGTGGTTGACCACGCTTTTGTGCATGCCTAAAAAGACCGACACAGACGGATCATAGGCCAGAAGGTGTTCACAGTGCCTCCATGTGCCTCATTACAGGGAATCTTCCACTGGGGGTTTCATCTGAATCACGTATTTCAGAGATTTGCTCGGAAACCCTAGTGTAATCGCTCAGTGCAGAGCGAAGGATAACTGTGAGCCGAGCCTTACTGCAGTCTTTCTGAGGCAGAATGATCAAATCAACAGCAGGTCAAGAATTGGTTTTATTTATTTTTTTACGCCGTTCCTTGTACGGTATAAATGATTAGACAACTTTATTCTTCGAGCCAGCGCGATTACAGCGATACCAGATTTATACCAAAGTTTAAGCATCGTCATATTTTGAGAACTATAATTTTTCTATATTTCTGCCGAATAGTCATGAGCAGGTTTGTTTTTTACAGGACAAGTTGACATTTTTATTGGTACCATTTTCGGGCACATAACATTTTTTGATCACTTTCTATTCCGAATTTTGGGAGGCAGAATGAACAAAAACCAGCAATTCATGAATTGTTTTTTTTTGTTATGCCATTCACCATGTGGTAAAAGTGATAAGACAACTTGATTATTTAGGTTTGTACAATTACAGCGATACTACATTTATATAATTTTTTTATGTTTTTCCGGCGTTTTGATCTTAATTTATTGTATGTTTTGTTCGGCGGTATGATGAAAAAGCATAGTTTTTTTGCCATTTTTTTTTATATATTTTTTTTTTGTGTTCACTGAAGGTGTTAACTAGTGTGACAGTTTTATTGGTCTGGTCATTCAATATGAAACAATATCAAATATGTGTACTTCATCCATTTATTTTTGTTTTTACATGAATATACAGTGGGGAAAATAAGTATTTGATACTCTGCCGATTTTGCAAGTTTCCCACCTACAAAGAATAGAGAGGTCTGTAATTTTGTATCGCAGGTACACTTCAACTATGAGAAACAGAATCTAAAAATAAAAAAAACGAAAATCACATTGTATGATTTTTAAATAATTAAATTGCATTTTATTGCATGAAATAAGTATTTGATCACCTACCAACCAGCAAGAATTCTGGCTCTCACAGACATGTTAGTTTTTCTTTAAGATGCCCTCCTCCTCTGCACTTCTTACCTGTATTAATTGCACCTGTTTGAACTTATTACCTGTATAAAAGACACCTGTCCACACACTCGATCATATTCCAACCTCTTCACCATGGCCAAGGCCAAAGAGCTGTCTAAGGACACCAGGGACAAAATTGTAGACCTGCACAAGGCTGGGATAGGATAGGCAAGCAGCTGGTTGAGAAGGCAACAGCTGTTGGTGCAATTATTAGGAAATAGAAGAAACACAAGATGACTGTCAATATTCCGCTGTCTGGGGCTCCATGCAAGATCTCGTGGGGTAAGGATGATTCTGAGAAAGGCCAGGAATCAGCCCAGAACTACACGGGAGGACCTGGTCAATGACCTGAAGAGAGCTGGGACCACAGTCTCAAACATTACCATTTGTAACACACTACGCCGTTATGAATAAAAATCCTGTAGGGCAAGCAAGGTTACCCTACTCACGCCAGCACATGTCCAGGCCCTTTTGTAGTTTGCCAATGACCATCTAGATGATCCAAAGGAGGCATGGGAGAAGGTTATGTGGTCAGATGACACCAAAATAGAACTTTTGGTATCAACTCCACTCGCCGTGTTTGGAGGAAGAAGAAGAATGAGTACAACCGCAAGAACACCGTCCAAACCGTGAAGCATGGTGAAGGAAACATCATACTTTGGGGGTGCTTTTCTGCAAAAGGTGACAAGACGACTGCACCGCATAGATGGGAGGATGGATGGGATCAGGTATCACAAGATTTTGGCCAGCAACCTCCTTCCCTCAGTAAGAGCATTGAAGATGGGTCATGGCTGGGTCTTCCAGCATGACAATGACCCGAAACACACAGCCAGGGCAACTAAGGAGTGACTCCGTAAGAAGCATTTCAAGGTCCTGGAGTGGCCCAGCCAGTCTCCAGACCGGATCCCAATAGAAAATCTTTGGCGGGAGCTGAAACTTAATGTTGCCCAGCGACAGCCCTGAAACCTGAAAGATCTGGAGAAGATCTGTTTGGAGGAATGGGCCAAAATCCCTGCTGCAGTATGTGCAAACTTGGTCAAGAACTACAGGAAATGTCTGACCTCTGTAATTGCAAACAAAGGATTCTGTACCAAATTTTAAGTAGTTCTGTTTTTCTATCATATCAAATACTTATTTCATGCAATAAAATGCAAATTTAATAATGTAAAAATCATATAATCGATAAATAATAAATAATCAATAAATGATTTTCTGGATTTTTTTTTAAGATTCTGTCTCTCACAGGTGAAGTGTACCTACGATAAAAATTACAGACCTCTCCATTCTTTGTAGGTGGGAAAACTTGCAAAATTGGCAGTGTATCAAATACTTATTTTCCCCACTGTATGTATTTTGGGGTTAATATTTTTTCCTTTTTTTTCCTTTTTTCTTTTGTGATTTTTAAAAAATGTTTTAAATTATCATTTTTTTTTAATTTTTTTACCTTGTCCCAATATGGGACATCTACTTTCCCTGCCTTGATCTCTGAACTAATACTCCTCAATGCTTTTACATTGCAGGGCATTAGATAAGGCAATCGCACACAGAGAGGAGGCGTGTCAGCACCAGGTCTGAGCAGGAACTTACAGGCACCTGAATGACCCCACAGCCATTTTCGGCCCTGGCCCATCATGGAGACCATAGGCACAACACGATCGCAATCCCGTTGTGCCGATTGGAGTAGAGAGAGGAGCTGCCTCCCTCAGCAACCTGATCGATGTTGCTGTCACTATTGACAGTGGCATCAGAGAGGTTAAAAGCTCACGATCAACACTAACACAATTGTGGGCATTGCTGCAGGGTGTTAGCTCTCATATAGTGCTGACACCCTCTTTTGATCGTACAGGCAATTGGAGTGAGCCCTCGCAATCGTCATGCCATACATGTATGGCGGTTTGCGGGAACTCAGCTCCTGCTGCACTGTACATGTATGGCAGATGTCGTGAAGGGATTAATATATTGTAATCATATTATATAGCACTGTGTACTTACAATTGCTCATTTATACCCAGTTAATTCTTCTCTTTTTTATTAGGTCTATGACATCACGTGATTAAAAACAGACTAGCTAAATCCTTCTAAGCTCTTTGTAGAAACAGGAAGTCTCTTTTCCTTGCATGAGTCATCACTATAAAAGTCCCTGGCAGCGGGGAGGAGCAGATCAGTTGGGTCAGGAGTTGAAGAGGAAGATGACTCATGCAGGGAAAAGAGACTTCCTATTTCTACATAGAGCAGAGAAAAGGGAAGAATTAACTGGGTAGAAAAGAAAAATGAGCAATTGTAAGCACACAGTACTATATAACAAGATGATTGCAATATATTAAGAGGATAAAAACTTTGATGAGAGTGCTTCTTTAAGGTATCGATCAAAATCCACCTTTCCCATTTTTCCTCCAGACTACAAGTTTCTCTTTGTATCAGCTAAGTTGAAATAAGCCAAGCCGTTCATTTCAACAGAGATGGTCTGACACTAGCCTAAATTTTTGGCCCCACAAGTAGTACCTGAATACCTCCAGTGCCCACTTGATAGCCAAGCCCTTTTTCTCTACAAAAAAGTAATTCTTCTCACAGGGGGGCAACTTTCTACTTAGATTACATGGTGCTCCATCCTGTTAACCTCCTGTGATAAGACAGCACCCAGTCCGACATCTGACTCATCCATCTAGACCAGGGGTGCACAATTAATTTTCCTGAGGGGCCACATGAGAGACCGTGACTGTTCTGGAGGGCTGAACCAATAGGCTGAAATTAATTCTGCTCAATATTAATATCAATATATTAATGATAATATTAATATAATTAATAATTAATTGCATCACTTGATATTAAGCAGAATTAAGTATGCTGACATCTCCCTATATATTGCTTGAACCTGAATATAGCCCCTTCTATATATCATATGAGCCCCCATACAGCCTCCGCATATACAGCGTGAGCCCCCATATAGCCTCCCCGTATGCAGTGTGCCCCACACAGCCTCCCCATATGCAGCATGAGCCCCACACAGCCTCCCCATATGCAGCATGAGCCCCACACAGCCTTCCCATTTGCAGCATGAGCCCCACATAGCCTCCACATGTGCAGAATTTTGTGGGGGGGGGCTATGTTCCAGTACATGGCTCTCTGGAAGATGCCCACATTCTCCACCAATTGTAGAGGTTCACTCTCTCTGGCAGCGGTTGAGGTAGGCACAGGCATGATGTTGCTTGGTGCAAAAAAAAATCTCCAACACAAAAGCAAACAGCCTTTCTCCAGCTTACAATTCAGGCTCTGTTCAGCTCTCTCTCAACTCCTGTCAAGGAGAGGTCTTTCACCTCTCACTTACAGCCCCACTGAAGCAGCTCAGCTGCCTTGAATAAGCCATTCAAACCCTGAAAGTGGAGAATGGGAAAGTCCAGTCCCATCAAGCTCTTCTGGATGTTGCTAAAATCCAGACTCAAAATCTGGGCCCTTTAAAAAAAAAAACCTCTCAGCACTAATGGTGCTGGAGCCTGCTTTTCCAGGCTTCCCATCACTGAGTCTAAGACCTTCCACTTTTCTTGAACCCAATCTACATTGTTAATGTCTTTTGGCTGAGATTTCCAGAATTGAACACAGAATTCCTGATGTAGTCTCAGTAAAACTGTAGTGGAAACTATATTTACACTGAGAATTCCTTCTCTACCAAGTGCATTATCTTACATTTGGAAACATTAAGCGTCACTTTTGACAATTTTTTCCAATAAAGATAAATCATTTTCAGTTTTACAGACTTCTCCAGGGATATCAACCCTATTACACAAAAAGATAAACCTTACTTGCCAAACCTTTTCCGATGCTACTTACAGTACATTCCTATTAAAAAGAATAGGACCAAGAAAATTGTTGTCACCTCACCACTAGTTCCAAGTCTCTGTTCTACATGCACACCTTTTACCCCTTTACCCCCGAAGGTGGTTTGTGACTCGCCCCCTGGGCAGTGGGGCACGCGGATCCGGGCGATAGGGGAACGATGGGGGTAGTAGTAGTGGCGGCCCGGTTCCGCGGCTCAGGGTGGTCAGGCCAATGGTAGTCTGCTATGCGCTCCAAATAATGTCCGACTACGCCACCCGTGGATTGCGGTTATTAGGAACCGCCGCTGCAAGGCAGTCCGCTGGGGCTGATGATGGGTGCAGCTGAGGTGATGTGACTCCCCACGGGAAGAGTGCAGCCCCAGGGCAGTGTAGTGGATGTTGGGAGTGATGGTAGTGCGGGTCCCGGTGCTGATAGTGCTGGAGGCGCGAAGGAGCACACAGACAACAAGTTACAGTCCAGGGTCTTTACTCACAGTTCGTTTGTTCCAGGTCACTTCGGCCAGCAGTGACCGCCCGAGCCGTGCTGCGTCCACCAGGTGAGGGGCTTGGTCAACTCCCAGGCAGTTCAGGAGCATGGCACAGGACCCCCTTTTATCCTTTCTCTGGCCTGCCTCACCAGTGACCCACTTTTGTCCAGCTGCCGCGGACCTGTGCGGTTAAACGTGGGCCCCGTCCTCCGCTGTCCTATATGGTGCCTTCCTAGCAGGTTTGATGAGGTGTCGCACCAATATATGATCACGACGACCGGTCTTTGGCTGAGGGTTATTTCTCCTCCACCAACTTGGGATCCGGTACCCTTAATCTGCCTGACCCTGCACCCTGGATTCTCGTGGGTTCTTAGGGTCCCTTCCACCTTCTTGTTCCTGAGCCCTTCTGTTTCTCTGTCTCTCCTTCTTTGCAGTTCCTTTCTGTTTCTGTTCCTTTCTCTTGGAGCTGAGATGAGCCAGAATCTCAGCTCCCCTTCACCTCCTCCTCGGCCTCTTCTCCAGGCCCACTTCTCCTTCTCCTCTCAGGCCCCGGCCTCTTCCCTAGGCCTGCCTCTGGAGCAGCACTCAGCCTGAGCTGCTGCTCCCTGTCTTCTCCTCTCCACAGAACTGAACCTAGATCTAAGATGGTGCCCACCTTTTATACCTCCCTCTAGCCATGAGCCCAGGTGACCAGCAACCAATGGGCTCCTTCCTACGCTCAGGAACCGCCCCCTATCTGCCCCTACAGCACTGGGTGTTCCACCCCTCCCTCCCCACTCCAGCAGGGACATGGTCGGTCGTGCCTGCACTTATGTCTAGTGGGAGCACCGTTGAGCTGTCCCTCGGAAATGGGGTGTGTGTGCTGCATGCAGCTAACTGTGCCCTGGTCCACACTCCATCCTTACCTGGGAGTGGAATATCACACCTCCGGTCTGAGGTGCAATACCCCTGTAGCGGCCGAACCCTCGGGGCGCTACATTCCCCCCTGGTAAAGCACAGCACGTCCTCGGGCTGGAAAAGAGCAAAAACAGTTGATTACAGGACATGCAAAAACTTTTTCAATAACTTTTTACATTAGAAACAGACATTACGGTTCAACTCCCTTTATGGGACACACTTTTCTTTTCACTAGACATTATAGAAAACTTTTTCAATACTTCCGGAACTCTTTTGTATAACACATTATAGAAAACTTTCACATGACTATTTAGCAGCATATAAAACCTTTTCACATAAAACATTTTTTTAAGTAAAGCACATTCTTGGATCCTGGTGGCGGTGCAACTTGCGACCAGGCGTTCTTTCTTTTTAAAGGTGCAACAGTCCATTTTAACTTTGAGGTAGACGTTGCGGTTCTTGTATAAAACCAGTAGGGGGCGCTTTAAGAAGCGCAACTATATACATGGGATTGGCCATTCCCAGTCCTCGGCCGGTGGGGATAGGGGAATGGCTGCTCACAGTCCTCAGCCTGTTAGGGGAAGAGGGATGGCTGCTCTCAGTCCTCAGCCAGGTTACTTAGGGGATAGGGCATAACGTTCACACAGTCCTATATCAGTCCCAACGGGGACCACACGCAATTTGAAACAGTCCCACACAGTTCCTTTGCACCCTTACGGGTAACTATTTACAATGCCACTTGACCGTTCACTGGTAACGGTGTCTTCGTGACGCTCCTTCTTCCTCCTCATACGGATCTTCAGGCCCGTCCGGGCCCTCCTGGTACTCAGCGTCTGAGTAGTGCTGTTCCTCCTCCTCTACTACTCGGCGGACGTGTAGGGCGTACCACCCCTTCACGCCTTGGTGTCGGGTGTAAGACACCACGTCGCCTGGGAATAGATCCCGCCCACGATGGCCTTCTGGTAGGTGACTCTCCACATCTCTCCTTGTCACAAACACGTCACTGATGGTCTCGGGGTCTCGGATGAAGCCCCAGCCGCGCTCCATCTGGAACTTCACCACAGTCCCGGTGACTCGGGGTCTGCGGGCAGTTCGGGGATCTCGTCGCGCCTTCATTTTCTGCTCCGCGCTCTGGACCTGCAGCTTCTCTTGCTTCACCCGCCGCTCTCGCTGCTCCTTCTCAAACATCTCCAGCTGTTGGCGGCAGGCCTCCCGCCGCTCAGCTGCGCCCGCTCGCGTTTCTTTCGTGAACCCCATCAGGTCTTCTCCTGTGGGGTCCCATTCAAACTGGGCATCTTCCAATGGCAGCTGGGGGATTTCCTGAGGCGCCGGAGCAGGCATGAGGGGCTTAGAGGGTACTTCGACCTCCGCGGACGGGCTCTTCCGGAAGCGGGGGTTGACAAACTCGGGGGGCCAGATGAAAGGCAGCCCATCTGGAGTGGTGTATTGGGCGAAGAGATCCGCGCCCAGTGGTGGTACTGCAGCAGCAGGGGGCGCAGGTGGGTTGGCGGCGCCCGGGGGCACGTGACCTTGCGACCAGGCCCGTGCTGGTCGTTTCCTGGTTGCTCCCAAGGGCGGTACAGCAGGTGCAGGGGGTTCCGTCGGGGCAGCGGCGTCCGGAGGCGCAGGGCCTTGCGGCCGGGCCTGCGATGGTGGTTGGCTGAGCACGCCCGGGGTCAGAGGGCACGGCGTGGGGCGGGGCTCACCGGCAGCGTCGACGGCCTGGGGGCCGGTTGATGGCGGCGGGGGCACGGTGTCGACGGCGGGTCCCGGTGCATTGGGCTCTGTGACGGGGTGCAGGGGCAGGTCGGCGGCCTCAGGATTCAGTGCAGGGGCTTCTCCGTTACCTGCCTCTGCTGTCGCGGCCTCCTCCGCGGCATCGTCCTCGGCCTCCGCTTGGCCTTCACTGCCCTCGGTGGCTGGTGCACTGCTCGTCGATGGCGCCTTCGGCTGCAGGATCACAGCCCGCCGGGCCACTTCCTTCTTCCATCCGGCGATCACGTCCTGCTGCGCCCGGACCATCCTCCGGTCCAGCTCTTCCAACGCCGCCCGTGTATATTCGGGGTCCTCCTTGGGGAGATGGGCTAACAGCTCGGTGAGGCTGCATGGTGGTGTAGCTTGCAGCAGGCCCTTTGCCAGGGTACCGGGAACTGGTTTCTCCCTCCATCTCCGGGTGCGGCCTGGCCAGACTGATCCAGACTGTGCCCTGCCCCACAGTTTTCTTCTCTCTCCGCCCCCAGAGGGGGTGGTCCTGGGGCATTCTGCTGACAATCACTTTCAGGGGCAGCTCCCCCATGTTGATGGACATCTCCACTTCTGCATTCATGGCTGGTGGGGGCGGGCTCCTTCTTTGGCGCCATTCTGGGACCTGGCCCACGATGGGAGGTGGCTTCCTGCTGTCTTTTGGTGCGCACATAATGGCGTCCGCTCTGCCAGGGCGGGAAAGACGGATGAAGATGGCGGGAAACGGTCCAAGATGGCGTCTGATGGCGGGAATCGGCTCCAGATGGCGGGAAACTTCTTTTTAAGGTACATGTGCAATTTTCTTCAGGCACGCAATACCCGCTTGTGGCGGGTTGGTAATGATCCTGCCGACTACGCCAAAGCTGACTCGCCCCCTGGGCCGTGGGGCACGCGGATCCGGGCGATAGGGGAACGATGGGGGTAGTAGTAGTGGCGGCCCGGTCCCGCGGCTCAGGGTGGTCAGGCCAATGGTAGTCTGCTATGCGCTCCAAATAATGTCCGACTACGCCACCCGTGGATTGCGGTTATTAGGAACCGCCGCTGCAAGGCAGTCCGCTGGGGCTGATGATGGGTGCAGCTGAGGTGATGTGACTCCCCACGGGAAGAGTGCAGCCCCAGGGCAGTGTAGTGGATGTTGGGAGTGATGGTAGTGCGGGTCCCGGTGCTGATAGTGCTGGAGGCGCGAAGGAGCACACAGACAACAAGTTACAGTCCAGGGTCTTTACTCACAGTTCGTTTGTTCCAGGTCACTTCGGCCAGCAGTGACCGCCCGAGCCGTGCTGCGTCCACCAGGTGAGGGGCTCGGTCAACACCCAGGCAGTTCAGGAGCATGGCACAGGACCCCCTTTTATCCTTTCTCTGGCCTGCCTCACCAGTGACCCACTTTTGTCCAGCTGCCGCGGACCTGTGCGGTTAAACGTGGGCCCCGTCCTCCGCTGTCCTATATGGTGCCTTCCTAGCAGGTTTGATGAGGTGTCGCACCAATATATGATCATGACGACCGGTCTTTGGCTGAGGGTTGTTTCTCCTCCACCAACTTGGGATCCGGTACCCTTAATCTGCCTGACCCTGCACCCTGGATTCTCGTGGGTTCTTAGGGTCCCTTCCACCTTCTTGTTCCTGAGCCCTTCTGTTTCTCTGTCTCTCCTTCTTTCCAGTTCCTTTCTGTTTCTGTTCCTTTCTCTTGGAGCTGAGATGAGCCAGAATCTCAGCTCCCCTTCACCTCCTCCTCGGCCTCTTCTCCAGGCCCACTTCTCCTTCTCCTCTCAGGCCCCGGCCTCTTCCCTAGGCCTGCCTCTGGAGCAGCACTCAGCCTGAGCTGCTGCTCCCTGTCTTCTCCTCTCCACAGAACTGAACCTAGATCTAAGATGGTGCCCACCTTTTATACCTCCCTCTAGCCATGAGCCCAGGTGACCAGCAACCAATGGGCTCCTTCCTACGCTCAGGAACCGCCCCCTATCTGCCCCTACAGCACTGGGTGTTCCACCCCTCCCTCCCCACTCCAGCAGGGACATGGTCGGTCGTGCCTGCACTTATGTCTAGTGGGAGCACCGTTGAGCTGTCCCTCGGAAATGGGGTGTGTGTGCTGCATGCACTCCTTACCTGGGAGTGGAATATCACACCTCCGGTCTGAGGTGCAATACCCCTGTAGCGGCCGAACCCTCGGGGCGCTACATTTGCACGTTAATGACCACGGCAATTTTTACAATTCTGACCACTGTCACTTTATGAGGTAATAACTCTGGAACACTTCAATGGATCCCACTGATTCTGAGACTATTTTTTCATGGCATATTGTACTTCATGACTGTGGTAAAATTTCTTCAATATGACTTGCGTTTACTTGTGAAAAAAATGGAAATTTGGTGAAAATTTAGAAAATTTAGCAATTTTCAAAATTTGAATTTTCATGCCCTTAAATCAGAGAGATATGTCACACAAAATAGTTAATAAATAACATTTATTTGTTAGGAAGTTATAAAGGTTAAAAGTTGACCAGCGATTTCTCATTTTTCCAACAAGTGACTTTGAGGGGCCTTTATGACAGAAAATACCCAAAAGTGACACCATTCTAAAAACTGAACCCCTCAAGGTTCTCAAAACCACATTCAAGAAGTTTATTAACCCTTCAAGTGCTTCACAGGAATTTTTGGAATGTGGAAAAAAAAAATGAACCTTTATTTTTTTCACAAAAATGTTACTTTAGACCCAAATTTTTTTATTTTTTCAAATGTAACAGGAAAAAATGGACCCCAAAATTTGTTGTGAAATTTCTCCTGAGCGCGCTGATACCCCATATGTGGGGAAAAAGCACTGTTTGGGCACATGGCAGGGCTCGGAAGGGAAGGACCACCATTTGACTTTTTGAATGCAAAATTTGTTTGAATAATTAGCGGACACCATGTCGTGTTTGGGGAGCCCCTGATACCTACTGTATCCTCACTCATCCCTTGTAGACTGTGAACCCTCACGGGCAGGATCCTCGCTCCTCCTGTACCAGTCGCCGTCACATTGTGTTCAAGATTATTGTAATTGTTCTTGTATGTATACCCCCTTTTTCACATGTAAAGTGCCATGGAATAAATGGCGCTATAATAATAAATAATAATAATAATAATGTACCTAAACAGTGGAAAGCCCTCACAAGTGACACCATTTTGGAAATTAGACTCCTCGGAGAACTGATCTAGATGTGTGGTGAACACCTTGAACCCCCAGGTGCTTCACAAAAGTTTATAACATTGAGCCATAAAAATAAAATTTTCACATTTTTCCCACAAAAATGTTTTTCAGCCCCCAATTTTGCATTTTCATAACAGGAGAAATTGCACCATGCAATTTGTTGTGCGATTTCTCTTGAGTAAGCCATTACCCCATATGTGGGAGAAAACCACTGCTTGGACGCACTGAAGGGTCAGAAGGGAAGGAGCGCCATTTGACTTTTTGAATATAAAATTAGCTTGAATAATTAGCGGACTCCATGTCATGGTTGAAGAGCCCCTGATGTGCCTAAACAGTGGAAACCCCCCCACAAGTGACATTTTGGAAACTAGACCCCTCAAGGAACTTCTCTAGATGTGTGGTGAGCACCCTGAACCCCCAGGTGCTTCACAGAAGTTTATAACATAGAGCCGTGAAAATAAAAAACTCTAACTTTTTCCACAAAAATGATCTTTTAGCCCCAATTTTTTATTTTCACAAGGGTAAGAAGAGAAAATGGACCCCAAAAACTGTTGTGTACCCCGATACCTCATATTTGGGGAAAATGCACTGTTTGGGCACTCGGCAGGGTTCAGAAGGGAAGGAGCACTGTGTGACTTTTTGAACGCAAAATTAGCTGGAATCGAGAGTGGACGCAATGTCGTGTTTGGAAAGCCCTTGGTGTGCCTAAACAGTGGAAATCCTCCACAAGTGACCCCATTTTGGAAAATAGAACCCTGAAGGATTTTTATCAAGGGGTATAGTGAACATTTTGAACCCAGAGGTACAACACAGAATTTGATAACATTAGGTCATCATATTGAATAAGTTGTCATTAGTCTTGAGTGCAAGTTCTCGCTACTTGAGTTTTCATCGAGTACTAGGGTATGCACCATGTAACGTGGATGCTCGAGTCCCCACCCAGCATGTTTCACTGTTATTAGACACTGTGACAAAGTCACTGGTATTGTGTCAGAAGGGAGGTATGTGTCGCTGATACCCTTAGGTACTACTTATTAGGCCGCAAATTCAAACTGGTCTCAGACCATGCCCCCCTGAGATGAATGAGGGAATGGATGGGAAAAAATGCCCGGGTGACCAGGTGGTTCCTGTCCCTCCAGAACTTTAGTTTTTTGGTAGAGGATAGGCCCGGGAAACTGCATTCTAATGCAGCTTTGGGCAGAGGGGGGGGATATGTGACAAAGTCACTGGTATTGTGTCAGAAGGGAGGTATGTGTCACTGAGACTCTTAACCTCAGTGATGTGAAAACATGCAAGTTCTCCTGCACAAGTAGGTGCAGAGAGAGTTAATAGAACCATATTTACAAGGGAATGTTTTCAGTGGATAACAAAGTGCAGGAGGGATGTTATCCACCATCCCTCCAATCAGGTGAGTGTCTGGGCTTTAAATAGCCAGCCCTGAAACTCAGGTGATGTTTAGTACATGGGGAAATTTTGCTCCAGGAAGGAGCTAGCACTTGCCATGCTGAACCTGTGTGTGGCTAATTTGTGAGTGGCCAGACCTTGGACGAGGTACGGACTGGGCTGCAAGTTTTGTATTTTTTTTTGTCCTGTTAGCCAAACGGGCTGTGTTTTCTTTATGGACTCCAGAGTGTTTTATGACTGCTAAATAAACTAACCCGAAAATTTAAAGAGACATTATCCTGTATTTTACCTCTGCATACAGCCAAGCTTGTCACTATACCACAAGTGGTGTTAGAATTGCGGGCAACACTCCCAGCGAACACGTGTGACTGTCACAGGAAGACCTGCATGTCCTGGGAGAAGTCGGCCAGCAAGTGACGCTGGACAAGATGGAGGACCTCCTTAAGCATTTGTTGCAGGCGCAGCAAGTGCAGCACCAACAGCAGCAAACGCAGCACCAGCAGATGCTACAGCAACAGCAGATGGTTCAATAGGAGATCAGCTTATGCAGCAGCTCCAGCTCCAGCAGCAGGCCTACCGGTACCAGTGCCGACAACAGCAGCAGATTGCTTTGCTCGCAGAGGCAATTCGTGGCTCGGCAACAGCTCCAACAATAAGGTCACTGGACGACTTTTCTGTCCGAAAGGCAGTAACGGGAGCACTGCAGAAAATGACTCCGGGTGATGGCGTATAAGCTTTTCTGACGGTGTTCGAGAGGGTCGCTGAGAGGGAGAGGCTGCCGCCAGAGCAATGGGCAGAGGTGTTGGTGCCATACCTGACGGGGAAACCCCAGAAAGCATATTATGAGTTAGCCTTGCAGGACGCCAGAGAATATGCAAAATTAAAGACTGAAATTTTGGCACGCTTAGGGGTAACAATGACTGTCAAGGCACAGCACGTTCACCGCTGGGCGTATCACCACGAGAAACCACCGCGCTCCCAAATGTTTGACCTGTTGCAAAAATGGCTGCAACCAGAATCTTCTACTCCGGCACAGATCATAGAGCGAGTAGTAATGGATCGGTTCTTGCACTCCTTACCGAGGCCGGTGCAGACTTTGGTTGCCAAGGGTGATCCCCGGAACGTAGATGGGTGTGCGGGTAAATACACGGGGATGCAAAGGATTACCCTTTTGCCAGAGTAACAATACAAACTGACTGTGGAGGTGAGTCCCATGAGGTGGGTGTGGTTAGGGATTTGCTCTACCTGGTGATAATAGGGCGAGACTTCAGTCTGTTCTGGGACTTGTGGCGGAAAGCAGGGGGTGCCAAGTGTCTCAACCGGGAGCCGGTCACCCCATGATGCATCACCATCGCAGTCAGAGACCGATCACTTCCCCGTGTGTCCTTGCGGGGGACGAAGACGAGATGGTGAGCCCGGAAGACAAGGTATCTGGGGGGGACTTTGGGACTGCGCAGATGCAGAATCTCACCTTGAAATTTGCATTTGACAATGGGTCTGTGATCAATGGGGTTGCTCAGGAGCCGGGGCTGACACCAGGTTCCCATATTTTGCACTTAATGGGGAGCTTCTTTATAGGGTCACTAACCCAAAAGGGGAGGTAATAGAGCAGTTGGTAGTGTCGGGACCCTATAGGCGTAGAGTGTTAGGCCTGCCCCATTCTCACATCTTGGGTGGGCATCTAGGGGTAGATAAGACTCGGGAGCGGGTCCTACAAAGGTTCTACTGGCCTGAAGTTCACCGGGAGATTGTGAACTTCTGCCGGTCATGTCCCACCTGTCAGCTAACGGCTTCCATGTCCCATTTCCGGAGCCCCTCGTGCCCTTACCTCTCATAGAGTTCCCATTTGACCGGGTCGCCATGGACCTTGTCAGGCCCCTGGTGAAGTCCGCCCAGGGCCACCAATACATTCTGGTCATATTGGACTATGCTACGCGATATCCGTAAGCGGTACCGTTAAGAAATTCCTCCGCTAGAAGTATCTCCAGGGAGCTGGTACATATTTTCTCCTGGACAGGTCTGCTAAAGGAGATCCTGACGGATCAGGGAACTCCGTCTGTGTCGAAGATGATGAGAGAATTGTGTAAGGCCCTCCAAATAACACAACTCCGAACATCTGTATATCACCCGCAGATGAACGGACTGGTAGAACGGTTCAACAAGACTTTAAAGTTGATGTTAAGGAAAGTTGTGGAGAAGGATGGGCGAGACTGGGATTGCATGCTGCCGTATCTGTTGTTTCCCAGAGCTCTACAAGGTTCTCGCCGTTTGAACTGCCATCCTCTCGGTCTTCTGGATATAGCAAAGGAGACCTGGGAAGCAGAGGTTACACCCCATCGGAGTGTCATCGAGTATGTGGCCTAAATGCAGGACCGGATTGAAAGGGTAATGCCAGTGGTGAAGGAGAGCCTTCTACAGGCACAAGAAGCCCAGGCGAGGGTCTACAATCGGGTCGCAAGGCTGAGACAATTCAGCCCGGGAGATCGGGTGTTGGTACCCATGGTCGAGAGTAAGTTCCTGGCTAACTGGCAAGGACCATACGAAGTAGTTGAGAAGCTGAGTGAAGTCAACTACAAGGTCCACTAGCCGGGTAGAAGGAAGCCATACCAGATCTACCACATCAACTTACTGAAGCCGTGGCGAGACAGGGAGCCGGTGGAAGCTCCATCCCTTGGGGCAAATCCTGAAGCCAGGGTCGAGGACGTTACAGTGGCAGAGACACTATCACCAGCCCAGAAACAACAGTGCCGAGAACTCTTGCAGAGAAACCGAGACCTGGATGTACGCAAGTTGTGGAGCATGAGATCCTGATGGAACTGCATGTATGGGTGAACCAAAGGCCATATTGAATTCCCGAAGTCCGCCGTGAGGTGATCTCCAAGTAGGTGAGGAGAAGTTTGAGCCTGGGCGTTATCGAGGAATCTAAGAGCAGCTGGTCCAGCCCGATTGTTCTTGTGCCTAAGCCGGACGGAGAATGGCGGTTCTGCAACGATTACAGGAAGCTAAACGACGTGTCCAAGTTTGACGGCTACCCGATGCCCCGGGTCGATGAGCTTATTGAGAGGCTGAGGCCTGCCAGGTACATCACTACCCTGGACCTAACAAAAGGTTACTGGCTGATTCGCATGGCCCCAGGGGCCAAGGAGAAAATGGCCTTTTCTTTCCCCATGTACTGAACACCACCTACACTAGGATGCCGTTCAGGCTGCAGGGAGCCCCAGCTACCTTCCAGAGGGCCATGGACCGGATTCTAGGCTCACATATAAAATATGCTGCCACTTATTTGGACTACATCGTGATTTTCAGCCCAGATTGGGGAACCCACCTGCAGACGGTCCAGGCAGTACTGGATGCATTGAGAAACGCCGGGTTTACCATAAACCCAAGAAAAGGCTCCATATGAAAGGAAGAGGTGAAATACTTGGGCTACATGGTTGGACGGGGCGAAATAAAATCGCAAATGAACAAGGTGGAGGCAATCCAGAATTGCCCACAACCAGCCTCCAAGAATTGCCCACAACCAGCCTCCAAGAAACAGGTGCGGGCCTTTCTGGGTATCATGGGGTATTATCGGCGGTTTATCCCGAATTTCTCCACAATAGCGGCATCCCTAACCGACTTACTTAGAGGTACGAAGACAGCGATGGCTAACTGGTCTTCTGAGGCAGAGATAGTGTTCCAGGAGCTGAAACGCGCCCTTTGTAACCAGCCGGTCTTGATAGCACCTGACTTCCGTAAAGAGTTTGTACTCCAGACGAACGCCTCAGGTGTCGGCATAGGAGGGGTCTTATCGCAGGAGGTAAATGGGGAAGAACACCCCATTCTGTATCTGAGCAGAAAACTCTCGGCCTGCGAAAAGAATTATGCAATCGTGGAAAAGGAGTGCCTAGCCGTCAAGTGGGCGGTGGATACCCTTAGGTACTACTTATTAGGCCGCAAATTCAAACTGGTCTCAGACCATGCCCCCCTGAGATGAATGAGGGAATGGATGGGAAAAAATGCCCGGGTGACCAGGTGGTTCCTGTCCCTCCAGAACTTTAGTTTTTTGGTAGAGGATAGGCCCGGGAAACTGCATTCTAATGCAGCTTTGGGCAGAGGGGGGGGGATATGTGACAAAGTCACTGGTATTGTGTCAGAAGGGAGGTATGTGTCACTGAGACTCTTAGCCTCAGTGATGTGAAAACATGCAAGTTCTCCTGCACAAGTAGGTGCAGAGAGACTTAATGGAACCACATTTACAAGGGAATGTTTTCAGTGGATAACAAAGTGCGGGAAGGATGTTATCCACCATCCCTCCAATCAGGTGAGGTGAGTGTCTGGGCTTTAAATAGCCAGCCCTGACACTCAGGTGGTGTTCAGTGCCTGGGGAAATTTTGCTCCAGGAAGGAGCTAGCACGTGCTGTGCTGAACCTGTGTGTGGCTAATTGTGAGTGGCCAGACCTTGGCCGAGATATGAACTGGGCTGCAAGTTTTGTATTTTGTTTTGTCTCTTTAGCCCAACAGGCTGTGTTTTCTTTCTGGACTCCAGGGTGGTTTATGACTGCTAAATAAACTAACCCAAAAATTTAAAGAGACAGTATCCCGTGTTTTACCTCCGCATAAAGCCGAGCTTGTCGCTATACCAATACACCCAAAAAAAACATGTGGGGATCGCTCGTGCATGGCAGGCAATCCCCATGAGTTTTTTTGGCTGTATAACAGCCGCGAAACATATGGGGCGGAGACTCGAGCATGTCACTCGAGCACCTGCGATACTCGGTGCATACCTGAGTATCCGATGCAAACTCAAGTAGCGGGCACTTGCGCTCAACACTAGTCGCCATATCATCATCTCTTTTTTTTCTTTACTTTTGAAAAAATCCCAAACCCAGCACAACCCTAAACCTAGCACAATCCTAACCCTGGCACAACCCTAACCCTAGAGTTTATTTTTTACCCCTTTCATTGTGCGGTATAAGTGATTAGACGTCTCTATTCTTCTGGTTGGTGCAATTACAGCGATACCAGATTCATATCGGGTTTTTATGATTGACAGCTGTCACACACTAAAAAAAACTTTATTTTGCAAAGACTAATTTTTGCATTGCCATATTTTGAGACCTATAATTTTTCCATATTTCGGCCGACAGAGTCATGTGATGGCTTGATTTTTGCGGGACAAGTTGATGTTTTTATTGTACCATTTTCGGGCACGTGACATTTTTTGATCGCTTTCTATTCTGATTTTTGGGAGGCAGAATAAACAAAAACCAACAATTAAGGAATTTTTTTTTTATTCCATTCTGCGTGTGGTGAAATTGATAAGGTAGCTTTATTCTTCGGGTCAGTACGTTTACAGCGGTACCACATTTTATATACCGTAGTTTTTTTATGTTTTCGCTCTTTTTTACACAAAAACTATTTTATAGAAATAATAATTTTTTTGTATCGCTTTATTCTGAGAGCTATAACTTTTTTATTTTTCAGCTGATGGAGCTGTATGGCGGCTTGTTTTTTGCGGGATGACGTTTTAAGTAGTACCATTTTTATTTACATTCATCTTTTCGGTCGCGTTTCATTCCATTTTTTGTTTGGCAGTATGATAATAAAGCATTGTTTTTTGCTTCATTTTTTATTTTTATTTTTTTTACCGTGTTCACTAAAGGGGTTAACTAGTGGGACAGTTTTATAGGTCATGCGGTGATACCAAATATGTGTACTTTTATTTATTTATTTATTTTCGGAATATTTATTTATGGGTACAGTATATTTTTATTTTTTGGTATTATTTTTAAAAAAATATTTTTACAATTTTTTCCAATTTCTGACACTTTTTTTTTACTTTTACACTTTGTCCCACTATGGGACTTTCACTTTTTGCAGGCTGATCGCTTGTATAGCACAGAGATGCGGCAGCAGCAGCATCTTTATGCTATACAGGCTCTCAGCCTGCATGCAGAAGTTACTTTGATCGTGCACTGCGCATGATCAAAGTAAGTTCCTGATGCCTGGTGACCCGGATGTCGTCATGACGACATTGGGTCAGGTTACCATGGCAACTACCAGGACCCGGCACAGACAGCGCGGGACGCCGGAAACAAGGTAAGTAAGCCGCACTTACCTCCCCTTGCTCCCGGAATGCTGCGATCGACTTTGATCGCAGCATTTTGGGGGTTAATGTGCCAGGAGTGGTGCGGCACCACTCCTGGCACATAGCACCGGGTGTCAGCTGTGAGAATTTGCTGACACTCCCGGCGGCAATCACCCCGCACAGGTTGTGTGTGGGCCCGATGGCGTGATGCATAATAGTACGTACCTGGTCCAATAGGCCCAGGGCGGTGAGACGTGCTATTACTGATCACATCAGAAAGGGGTTAACAATACTTTTATATCTTTCCTTTAGCAGAGACGTTTCAGGGGATACAACTGGGGCATGTGCCCTGCTTTAAGGGTGTCAGAAAAAGTACATGTGAGCCAAGGTAATTAGGTACACAATTAGGAATATTAACTAAACTTTTTACCTGAGTTAGGGAAAGCCAATATATGGTTCTGTTTTTAGCTACCTGCAAAAACTATCCAGGATTAAGTCCAATATTCAATAACTTATCTATCAGATCTTTATGTGGAGCAATATCAAAGTCTTTGCTGAAATCCAGACAGGTGAAAGGTTTAACAGCCCATTAACTGCTGGTAGTAAACGTGGCCCACTGTGCAGATCAAGTTGTACTTGGAATATGTGGTCTCCCAAATGCTGTGGTGCCTTTAGCAAAAAGGTCAACAGCCCTGTATTGTAATAATCTAATTGAAATTATATGATCAGAATCCACTTAGTGTGAAAATTATGGGGGCAATATAGATGGAAGAAAATATTTTTTAATAATATTATATAGACCTGCATTCAATAATTCTTCCCTGCATTAGTCAGTAATCATGGTTGAAGATTTAGCATAGATTATATTACATAATTATACATATGCTGAGCTGTCAACAAACAAATGGTCCTCATATGGGCTTAGTTTAACTATTATTGTAGTGAGTTTATATAAAATACATTACATATGATTTATAAAGAATATGATTAACCATTAGACAAATAACTTGACAGTTCTATAGTTTGAATATCTGATGACTTATTCTTCTAATATGTGTAATCCATGTGAGTATGGACTCCAATAACAAGAACAAAGGAGTTTAGAGTTTTACCAGTTACAGGACCATGGGCTGTGCTTGTCATTGTGGCTTATATGCATGTTATCATATTTTATGTGAATGGGAATAAATTGCAATGACAGATACAGTGCATGGTGTGAGGGGTCAGCTCTGTGGTAGGCGCTGGTTCACACTGGGATGCAGTCCAATGGTTCAAAACAAACTGATGGTTAATTACATGTCCATAAACCAGGCGGGAAACAAAAATAACAGCCCCTTTCAGGTTCCAAAAAGGTATAACAGAACAAAACAGAAAATAACAAGTTCATATGACGCGCCCCTGGGCCTACTTGGTGTAGCGTTGCGCACGCGGGGACTACCCGGAGCCGGGCCTGTTGGGGGTAGTAGTCTCGTGGCGGTGACCCGGTCCGTGCCCAGGGAGTCAAACTGTGTGGCTGAGTATTAGCAGTAGATGTTGGACGACTACGCCACCCGTTGAATGCAGCTATGGAGCTGCCGCTGCAGGGCAGACCGCTGAGGCCGATGGAAGGATTGTGCAGCGTGGATGGTATAACCCCCAACGGGAGGGGTATGGCCTCAGGGCAGCCGACGTGGATGATGGGGGTAGCAGGAACCACTCAGAGACGATGCGGTGTAGTTCAGGGTCTTTACTGGTGATAAAGATAGACCCTCCCGGAGTACTGGCTAGCGATCGGGGCCTGGTCAGTCTTTGAGCAGATGGGATTTCCCCTGGCCAGGCGGAGTTGTAGGCCTCCCCAACTAACTGCACTCTTCTGGCTACCTTGCTAGAGGCGGGTAAAAGTAGCCCACGTCCCTGAGTGTACCGTGTGGTGCTCACCCGTATGGCCGGTGACTCGGGGCCTTCTAGTGGCTTCCGCTCCACGACGGCGGTGCTGGTCCCACGCGTGTGACCGTGCCTTCAGGTTTCTTGGCCAGAGGACCTGAAATCCCCTGCCGGTCGGTTTCTGCTGCTGGGTAAGGATTAGTCCCCACAGCCTCGGACTCCGGGTCCGGTGGTAACTCTTCAATCAGGGCGAGCTCTACAGCTGCCAGCCCCTGATTCCTTTTTAGCACGACTTCCCCAGAGCTCCTGATCTCTCTTTCCTATAGCTGCTTCTCCTCTTCTTAACTCATTAACCCTGCCTCAGCCCCAGTTTTATATAGGGGAAGTTCTTCCCCTCCCAGGACTGGGCAGGAGGTGTGGCATGCATAGGATTCCTGACCAAGAGACCTCCCACCTGCTCTCAGACATAATATTGCTATTACTGTGGAAACCAGACCCCTGGGGTGCCACACATACAGCACGGCCTCAGCCGTTTAAATGCAGATGCCTTTCTCTGCCTTCATCAAGGTCTGAGCCCATGCAAGCCTGCTCAGCTTGCACAACACATAGACAGCCTGAGACACGTGCAGCTGTCTTAAATCAAGCCTTACAAGACCTAGACTGGTGATAAGTGAGCGGCTGATCCCCCCAGCTTTTTCAGCTGCTCGTAAAACCCGGTCCTATAATCCGATCCCATTAAACTCTTCTCAGCACTATGTGTGCTGGAGCCTGCTTTCCGAGTCCTACATCACCAAGGCTTGGCACCTTGGGGACACATACCTCCCGTCCATGACCTGTCCGGCTGCAACAGTACAATGGATAACAATGGCACTGTATTCAGTAAAACTTCAAACTCCGTTGAAAAGAGCTACTTTACATTTGTGCTCATGGCAACACTGCCAGTTCTGGCAACTCACTGCTATAAATGAACTTTGGACCCTTATCACTGATTTTATGAATGCACTGAGATAAAAGATCTCCCCAAAACCACAACTGTTAGAATACACTAAAGAGTCTGTACTGTACTTTTATTTTTGTCAAAAGGTATCTTTTCCATCTGGTTATTGATGGGCTACACCTTCAAGCACCTATGGAGAATGGTCAATTAAGGTATAAATACTGTGTTTAAAATTAATTTGTAAAATTTTTGTAGTTGCCATATTCCTTAAAAAGTCTAAAGCAATAATTCCAAAAACATTGCGATGCTGTGTAAAATGGAAAGAAAACGAGAATGCAATGATTTGGAAATCTCTTATAGCCATACGTTATTCACTCGAAATGAGCGGATCTTTTGAAATTCGAATTCACGGGCTTTGCCTAATTTTCTCCAAAAATTAGTTTTATGACAAATAAATTTGTACCAATCACATAAACAAAACATGTCTAATTGCCTGAAAATATGTATAGATCACTGTGTTCCCCTTGAAGTTAATTGAACACGTTTTGAGCTCTGTAATGCAAACAAATCCTTTTCAATGTCCAAATGACTTTAAGCTACAGTGGGTACGGAAAGTATTCAGACCCCTTTAAATTTTTCACTCTTTGTTTCATTGCAGCCATTTGGTAAATTCTAAAAAGTTCATGTTTTTTCCTCATTAAAGTACACTCTGCACCCCATCTTGACTGAAAAAAACAGAAATGAAGAAATTTTTGCAAATTTATTAAAAAAGAAAAACTGAAATTTCACATGGTCATAAGTATTCAGACCCTTTGCTCAGTATTGAGTAGAAGCACCCTTTTGAGCTGGTACAGCCATGAGTCTTCTTGGGAATGATGCAACAAGTTTTTCACACCGGGATTTGGGGATCCTCTGCCTTTCTTCCTTGTAGATCCTCTCCAGTTCCGTCAGGTTGGATGGTGAACGTTGGTGGACAGCCATTTTCAGGTCTCTCCAGAGATGCTCAATTGGGTTTAGGTCAGGGCTCTGGCTGGGCCAGTCAAGAATGCTCACAGAGTTGTTCTGAAGCCACTCCTTTGTTATTTTAGCTGTGCGCTTAGGGTCATTGTCTTGTTGGAAGGTGAACCTTCGGCCAAGTCTCAGGTCCAGAGCACTCTGGAAGAGGTTTTCATCCAGGATATCTCTGTACTTGGCTGCATTCATGTTTCCTTCAATTGCAACCAGTCGTCCTGTCCTTGCAGCTGAAAAACACCCCCATAGCATGATGCTGCCACCACCATGTTTCACCGTTCGGATTGTATTGGGCAGGTGATGAGCAGTGCCTGGTTTTCTCTACACATACCGCTTAGAATTATCACCAAAAAGTTCTATCTTCGTCTCATCAGACCAGGGAGTCTTATTTCTCATAGTCTGTGAGTCCTTCATGTGTTTTTGAGCAAACTCTATGCGGGCTTGCACTGAGGAGAGGCTCCGTCGGGCCACTCTGCCATAAAGGCCCGACTGGTGGAGGGCTGCAGTGATAGTTGACTTTGTGGAACTTTCTCCCATCTTCCTACTGCATCTCTGGAGCTCAGTCACAGTTATCTTGGGGTTCTTCTTTACCTCTCTCACCAAGGCTGGACGGCCAGATATAGGAAGACTTTTGGTGGTCCCAAACTTCTTCCATTTAAGGATTATGGAGGCCACTGTGCTCTTAGGAACCTTGAGTAATGCAGAAATTCTTTTGTAACCTTGGCCAGATCTGTGCCTTGCCACAATTCTGTCTCTGAGCTCCTTCGGCAGTTCCTTTGAGCTCATGATTCTTATTTGGTCTGACATGCACTGTGAGCTGTGAGGTCTTATATAGACAGGTGTGTGCCTTTCCAAATCAAGTCATATCAGTTTAATTAAACACAGCTGAACTCTAATGAAGGAGTAGAACCATCTCAAGGAGGATCACAAGGAAATGGACAGCATGTGGCTTAAATATGAGTGTCTGAGCAAAGTGTCTGAATACTTATGCCCATGTGATATTTCAGTTTTTCTTTTTTTAAAAAATTGCAAAAATGTCTACATTTCTGTTATTTTTCAGTCAAGATGGGGTGCAGAGTGTACGTTAATGAGAAAAAAAATGAACTTTTTAGAATTTACCAAATGGCTGCAATGAAACAAAGAGTGAAAAATTTAAAGGGGTCTGAATACTTTCCGTACCCACTGTATGTGGATAAGGAAAAATGAATGAATGGATGATAACCAAAGGTAACCAACAGTATATTTAACACACTGCAGTATCAGACTTTTTAGACTACTTAAATTGTATAATCGGTCTTAAAATTCTCCCTTTTTGGGGGGTGCAGATTCATGCATTGCTGTTGTTTATAGACAGGTGGAGCAAATGGAAGATGGAAGAAGCTGTGGCATTTTCACCTGGTTGGGTGCAACAATTATCTCTGTTTGGGGAGTATAAAAAGCTTTCCATTATGCTAAATGAAGAAATAGCTTTTACTGGACATAGGCTATCCAAAATTATCCCTTTAATTAGGGAGATAAAATAGGTGTAATGTACTGTTTTGAATGTGATAAACTAATGGCCTCTCAACTGGAAGTGAGAAAAAGATCCTTTTTGGGGGGTTCACAACTTGTTTGCTAATTAACAAATGATTAGGTAATTACAAAGGTGTTTTTTCAACCTTAACAAAAATTACCCCCTTTTTTTTTAAGAGAAAAGAGGAGTACTTTTTTGAACGTGAAGAAGTTATGGCTAGTTGTTACCAAGCCTTTTCAAAAATTAGCCCTATTTTGAGAGCAGTTTCTTGAGGGTACAGAACATGAGAAGACGTTTCCTAGCATTAGTAGCATTGCTTAGCACCATAAAACAAATGGTCAGCCAGGAGATGTACAGTTATATGAAAAAGTTTGGGCACCCCTATTAATCTTAAGCTTAATGTTTTATACAGATTGGTGTTTTTGCAACAGCTGTTTCAGTTTGATATATGTAATAACTGTTGGACACAGTAATGTTTCTGCCTTGAAATGAGGTTTATTGTACTAACCGAAAATGTGCAATCTGCATTCAAACAAAATTTGTCAGGTGCATAAGTATGGGCACCCTTATCATTTTCTTGTTTTAAATACTCCTACCTACTTTTTACTGACATACTAAAGCACTTTTTTGGTTTTGTAACCTCATTGAGCTTTGAACTTCATAGCCAGGTGTATGCAATCATGAGAAAAGCTACTTAAAGTGGCCACTTGCAAGTTGTTCTCCTGTTTGAATCTCCTCTGAAGAGTGGCATCATGGGCTCCTCAAAACAACTGTAAAATGATCTGAAAACAAAGATTATTCAACATAGTTGTTCAGGGGAAGGATACAAAAAGCTATCTCAGAGATTTAACCTGTCAGTTTCCACTGTGAGGAACATAGTAAGGAAATGGAAGAACACAGGGACAGTTCTTGTTAAGGCCAAAAGTAGCAGGCCAAGAAAAGCATCAGAAAGGCAGAGAAGAAGAATGGTGAGATCAGTCAAGGACAATCCTCAGACCACCTCCAGAGAGCTGCAGCATCAACTTGCTGCAGATGGTGTCACTGTTTATCGGTCAACTATACAACGCACTTTGCACAAGGAGAAGCTGTATGGGAGAGTGATGCGAAAGAAGCCGTTTCTGCAAGCACGCCACAAACAGAGTCGGCTGAGGTATGCAAAAGCACATTTGGAGAAGCCAATTTCTTTTTGGAAGAAGGTCCTGTGGACTGATGAAACCAAGATTGAGTTGTTTGGTCATACAAAAAGGCGTTATGCATGGCGGCAAAAAAAACACAGCATTCCAAGAAAAACACTTGCTACCCACAGTAAAATTTGGTGGAGGTTCCATCATGCTTTGGGGCTGTGTGGCCAATCCCGGCACCCGGAATCTTGTTAAAGTTGAGGGACACATGGATTCCACTCAGTATCAGCAGATTCTTGACAATAATGTTCAAGAATCAGTGATAAAGTTGAAGTTACGCAGGGGATGGATCTTTCAGCAAGACAATGATCCAAAACACCGCTCCAAATCTACTCAGGCATTCATGCAGAGGAACAATTACAATGTTCTGGAATGGCCATCCCAGTCCCCAGACCTGAATATCATTGAACATCTGTGGGATCATTTGAAGAGGGCTGTCCATGATCGGCGACCATCAAACTTAACTGAACTGGAATTGTTTTGTAAAGAGGAATGGTCAAAAATACCTTCATCCAGGATCCAGGAACTCATTAAAAGCTACAAGAAGCGACTAGAGGCTGTTATTTTTGCAAAAGGAGGATCTACTAAATATTAATGTCACTTTTCTGGTGAGGTGCCCATACTTATGCACCTGTCAAATTTTGTTTGAATGCAGATTGCAAATTTTCTGTTAGTACAATAAACCTCATTTCAAGGCAGAAACATTACTGTGTCCAACAGTTATTACATATATCAAACTGAAATAGCTGTTGCAAAAAAAACAATTTTTATAAAACATTAAGCTTAAGATTAATAGGGGTGCCCAAACTTTTTCATATAACTGTATGACTGGCGTGGCTGAGGTAGAGGGTTAAGACATGGCAGACAAGTAGATGCTTGGTAGTTTAAGTACAGTGAGGTGTATGACTTTGTTTGTTGAAGTGCGCCAAGTTGTCGCAATGACAGAAAAAACATCTTGTTCATTATGTCAAATTTAATGTAGATGTTGCTGCTGCCTCGGCTACTTGTTGTAGCCGTAATGCTGGCATAGGCTGGGGAATGTTGTGTCTGAATGCATTGCAGAGAGGTCTGCTAGTCAGTCGTGCAGGGAACAGGCGTTTGCTAGATGAAATCTTTCAGGTAACAGAGCCAATTTGCACTTTCTTTTGGAAGCTAGAAAAAATTCCCCCATTTAGCTTTATCAGCAAGGGTCTAAAAGAATGGTGATCCAATAGTCATTACTTTGCTTCATGTTAATAATAACCATGTCCTCCCACAAGCATTGCAAGCTATAGTTTGTCATGCCTGCCAGCCCGATTGAGAACCCCATTGGATCATTGTTGTAACCCTACTGTAACGGTTGCTTGTTATGGCCAGAGTTGAACTTATCGTTATTTTCTGACTGTCTGCCTCGTTCCCTGCCTGCACCAAGTCTAGGTCCTTCTACACATCAGCATGCTGTTGCTTCTCCTCGAAATCCTGCAGCATGCAACATGGACCTTGAGGGTCTCCAACAAACACAGGGCTGGAAATGTGTAAATTAGTGTTCTTCCTCACTCCCCACTTGCATGCTAGTGAATGTTTTTTTCAGGACAAATATTAGTAGGGTTACGTCTTATTGCACAAGTCTCTGCTGACATGTTCTGTCACCTCTTCAAAGGGCGTTAGTTTAGTAATTCACAGTCCCACACTGAGTGGTGGTGATGATGAGACAGCTACAAGAGTTAACTGTATATTACTTGAAGCTTTAATTTCTATTCACAGGCTGAAACTGCGACTCCCATTTTAAATTTGGTACATTAGCACTGAATTACTATACCACAATCACAATAAGCCCTATTCCATCCATATGCTGGGTGCTCTGAGCTTCTATCCTTACACATTACAGACATAAAATGACGTTCTTTTGCCAGCCCCTATGTTTTTTACTGCCTGTGATAGCCCCCCTGAATTGGCTGTGCTACATTATGTGATCGGATTGCTGCAGGGCATCAATAGGGAAGCTTGTGCTGCCGCACTTGACGCCACTAGTTCGCTCACTTGGATTTCTGAATAATTTCATTCTTATTTTCTTTATATTTCACAGCGTCCCAATTTTTTGGGAATTGGGATTGTACAAGGATGCACAACACATCCCCTGTAATATCACCACCAAAATATACCCAAGATGATGTATTACTTTCATCCAGTACCTGTGTAATTTGAGACAATGCCAGAACAGATTCACAGGGTCTGCATCACATCAAACGTATTTAAGGCTTTTAGAGTCATTTAAAATTTTGATAAATTTAAAAATTTTTGGTACAGTACTTTGGTACAGTACGTAATGTAATCTTTGATTTATTTGTAATCCAGATCTATTTGACATTTAGTTTGAATCTTATATTTTCTTGCTATAAGTAAACTTTTTAACATAAGCATGTATAGTCCAGAGATATTTGGACAGTGACTGAATCTTCGTGATTTGGGCTCTGCATGCCACTATTTTTTATTTAAAATGAAACAACTGAGATGCAATTGAAATGTAAACTTCCAGGTTTAATCAAAGCGGTTGACCAAAAATATGATGTGAAACGTTTAGTAATTGCAACCATTTTTATACAAAGCCTCCTCATCTCAGGGTCTCAAAAGTAATTGGACAAATTAACTTTTATATAAATAAAATGCCACACCTGGAATCAGACCTTTTACCTGCTTGACAGATGATGTATTAACGAGGGAATAGCCAATGCTGTCTATTAAAAAGTCCTACTATAGCTACAACTGATCCTGGACTTCCTTTTCATGTCCAGTTTGTCCGAAGGTGGGGACAATGATGCCAGCGCTGATTGGACACCGGGCATTAAGTATCATTCCACTGCATCACAGCCCGGAGACTGCGAGTGCTGACACCGCTCCAACAGAGCCGGCACAGGAGGTGAGTATAGACTTCATTATTTTATCGGGGCCGAACATTTAGTTTAAGAAGTGGTTGTCCTAGTAGTGGGCAACCCCTTTAACACCAACATAAAAGTAGATATGCATTAGAACTGTATAATCAATCACTATGTGCACGCTGGCTGGGGACTAGTTATCTTTCTGCTTCAAATTATTGCTGAAATGTTATATAACTCTGGGATTGCTTGTTACAGTACCCCCTAGTGGAAGTCTACATGTATGCACGTGGTTAAATGTAAAATGAGGTCAATAAAACATATACCCGTATGAAGTTAAAAATAGCATTTATAGCACTCTGTTTGCCACTGTACATTGAAACTGTGTTATAGCTATAGTCTGCCATAGGAGCAATGTTTCTAAGGGAGAATAGCTCTGTAGTATGAAAGCCAATAAAATATGTATTTTTGTCACTTTCCATATGAATTTTTCAGAAAAATGTGTATGCCTCTACATGAATCAGGACATATAGTATGGGCTCATAAACGCCTATAGGTTCTGCATAACAGATCTCTGTCTCATGGTTTCTGCATTCAGACATTCTGCATTCAGATGTTCATGATTTTATTCGTACATGAAAAGACGGACCATTATTTATCAGTGATTTGCTTCCGAGGTTCATCAGTTTTTGGACAGTGTGTCCATTTTTAGCCTCAGTGTTTCATCAGTAATTTTCACTGATAAAAATATTAACAAATAAATAAGGAACATTGGTCAAAAAACAAACAGAATTTAATCTCTATGCAGATTTAAGAGAAAAATTTTATCTTTCTAAATCAGAAACCTACTTCTATAGATTGGGAAATAAGCCAGGACGGATGCTGGCTAATTTAGCTAAAGGAATGAGGACAAGGAATATTCCAGCTAAGAAACTCAAAAGGAGATATTCACACCAACCCTAAAACAATAAATGACATCTTAGGCTCTTTTTATAAAGACCTATACAAAAACCCAAAACAAACCCCCTCCTCCACAGTTACATTCCTGGACATGGTTAAGCTGCCCACCTTCTCAGAGGAACAAAAGTGCATGTTGAATAAACCTATATCCGCAGAGGAGGTCACCAATACAATTAAAAACTTGAGTCTAAACAAAGCCCCCAGCCCTAATGTCTATACTAACGAATTCTTTACATCGCTTGTGGTGGAAGTCTCCCCAATGTTGGTGCCGATCTCTAATAAAATATCTCAAGGTGATCCCATTTTTCCTTCCGCAAACATGGCATATATTAAACTATTATTAAAGCCAGATAAAGACCCTTTGTCCTCCAGTTCATATAGGCCAATTTCTCTCATAAATTCGGATATCAAAATCATGTCCAAAATAATGACCGATAGACTGGCCTCCATATTGCCCAACCAGATATCTCCTGCTCAAGTGGGTTTTATTAAGGGCCGCTCGGCTACTTTGAATATAAGAAAAGTACTCTTGGTTCTAGATAGAATCCACACCTCATCTAACTTAAAAAAATCCCCAGCAATCATCTCATTAGACGCGGAAAAGGCCTTTGACAACATAAATTGGGAATGGCTATATAAGGTACTAACAAAAATGCCATTAACAGACCCCTTCTTTAACCACTTCGCACCAGAGCCTGTTTTTGCCTTCGTGACCGGGCCAATTTTTTCAATTCTGACCACTGTCACTTTATGAAGTAATTACTCTGGAACGCTTCAACGGATCCCCCTGATTCTGAGATTGTTTTTTCGTGACATATTGTACTTCATATTGTGGTAAAATTTCTTCGATATCACTTGCATTTATTTGTGAAAAAATCAGAAATTTGGCGAAAATGTTGAAAATTTTGCAATTTTGAAACTTTGAATTTTCATGCCCTTAAATCAGAGAGATATGTCACACAAAATAGTTAATAAATAACATTTCCCACATGTCTACTTTACATCAGCACAATTTTGGAACCAAAATTTTTTTTTGTTAGGGAGCTATAAGGGTTAAAAGTTGACCAGCGATTTCTCATTTTTCCAACAAAATTTACAAAAACATTTTTTTAGGGACCACATCATATTTGAAGTCACTTTGAAGGGTCTTTATCACAGAAAATACCCAAAAATGACACCATTCAAAAAACTGAACCCCTCAAGGTGCTCAAAACCACATTCAAGAACTTTATTAACCCTTCAGGTGCTTCACAGGAATTTTTGAAATGTGGATGAAAAAAATTAACATTTAACTTTTTTCACCAAAAATGTTACTTTAGACCCAATTTTTTTTATTTTCGCAGGGGTAGCAGGAAAAAATGGACCCCAAAATTTTTTTGTGCAATTTCTCTTGAGTGCGCTGATACCCCATATGTGGGAGAAAACCACTGTTTGGGCGCACGGCAGGGTTTGGAAGGGAAGGAGCGCCATTTGACTTTTTGAATGTAAAATTTGCTGGAATAATTAGCGGACGCCATGTTGCATTTGGAAACCCCCCACAAGTGACACCATTTTGGAAACTAGACCCCTTAGGGAACTTATCTAGATGTGTGGTGAGCACCTTGCACCCCCAGGTGCTTCATAGAAGTTTATAATATTGAGCCATAAAAATAAAATTTTCACATTTTTCCCACAAAAAATGTTTTTCATCCCCTAATTTTGCATTATCATAAGGATAACAGGAGAAATTGCACCATTAAGTTTGCTGTGCAATTTCTCCTGAGTATGCCGATACCCCATATGTGGGGGAAAACCACTCTTTGGGTACACTGCAGGGTTCGGAAGGGAAGGAGCGCCATTTGACTTTTGAATGTAAAATTTGTTTGAATAATTAGCGGACGCCATGTCGCATTTGGGGAGCCCCTAATGTGCCTAAACAGTGGAAACCCCCCACAAGTGACACTATTTTGTAAACTAGACCCCTTAGGGAACTTATCTAGATGTGTGGTGAGCACATTGTGAGACATAATAAACAAATCAGTAGCAGGTGAAGAATTGGTTTTATTTATTTTTTACGCCGTTTCTCGTGCGGTATAAGTGATGAGATTACTTTATTCTTCGGGTCGGTGCGATTACAGAGATACCAGATTTATATCGGGTTTTTATGACTGACAGCTGTCACACACTAAAAGACGCTTTTTGTTGCAAAATCTAGTTTTTGCATCGCCATATTTTGAGAGCTATAATTTTTCCATATTTCGGCCGACAGAGTGATGTGATGGCTTGTTTTTTGCGGGACGAGTTGACATTTTTATTGGTACCATTTGTGGGTACGTGACATTTTTTGATCGATTTCTATTCCGTTTTTTGGGAGGTAAAATTAACAAAAAACAACAATTCAGGAATTGTTTTTTGAGGTTTTTTTATGCCGTTCTGCATGTGGTAAAAGTGATAAGGCAGCATTATTCTTCGGGTCAGTACGTTTACAGCGATACTACACTTACTGTATATTTTTTTATGTTTTGGCGCTTTTACACAATGAAACAATTTTATAGAAAAAATATTTTTTTGCATTGCTTTATTCTGAGAGGTATAACTTTTTTATTTTTCGGCTGATGGAGCTGTATGGCGGCTTTTTTTTTGCGGAACAAGATGACGTTTTCAGCAGTACCATTTTTATTTCTATTTTGTTTTTTGATCGCATTTTTTTCCACTTTTTGTTTGGCGATATGAGGAAAAAGTTTTTTGCTCCGTTTTTTATTTATTTTTATTACGGTGTGCACAGAAGGAGTTAATTAGTGTGACAGTTTTATAGCTCGGGTTGTTTCGGACGCAGCGATACCAAATATGTGCACTTTTTTTGTTTTTGCATAAATATACGGATTTATCGGTTTGATATTTTATTTATTTTTATTTATTTTGTGAATTTTTTTTAGTAGTTTGAAAACATTTTTTTGACTTTTTTTTACATTTTTACTTAGTTCCTGTATGGGACATTAATTTTTATTTTTCTGATCACTGATCTCATGTAATGTAATAGACATGTATTACATTACATGAGATCTTTGCTGACTGTTTCACAGTCAGTGTGTCCTGCCAGGCTTCAGCTGCAGGCTGAGCCCAGCAGGACACCATATATGGCAGATCTGGAGGCGGTCATGTGACCTCCAGCTGCCATAGCAACGCCAGGTCCTGGAAGGTATCAGGGGTTGTCGGAGAGGTAAGTATACGACCCCCTCTCCTCTTACTGTCTTCTATATGCCGCGATCACTATAGATCGTGGCATATAGAAGACAGCAAAGGGTTAACATCACTGGGACCTGATACAATCAGGTCCCGATGATGTTCCCTGTCAGAGCTATCGCTCTGCACCGCACCCGCAGCGCTCAGGACCCCCCAGTTTTTAAACGTCGGCGCTGCACAGAGCCCAGCAAGCGCCGACGTTTATCTACAGTGGGCGGTCGGGAAGCGGTTAACTACATACGTAATCTATATGCATCTCCAAAGTTTCAGGTTTACACTCCAGACTTTCTGTCCACTCCCTTTCCCCTCGAAAAAGGAACGAGACAAGGCTGTCCATTGTCCCCCCTCCTGTTCAATTTAACTCTGGAACCCTTAGTTCGCATATTATCCGATCTATACACCTTTTCGGGCGTACAGTTCACAAGGAGATCAATACAGACAGCCTTTTTTGCTGACGACGTCATCTTATTTATGTCTGATCCCATTCAGCATTTGCCTAAAGTTCTCGAACTACTTAAAAACTTTGGCACTTACTCCGGGTTTAAAATAAATGTCATAAAATGAGAAATACTCTCCCTAACCGAGAGAGAAATAAATGATTCCCGAGTGGATCTTTCGGTGGCATAACGTTAGCCCCCTCACATATTACATACTTGGGTATCAAGATAGGTCGCTCGCCCTCTTCTTTATACACTCTAAACTATCCCCCCCTTATTAAGAAAATTATTAATTAGCTAAAGGCCTGGCAAGATCTACCTTTATCCTTTATGGTTAGGGCACACTTGGTGAAGATGATAAGTACGGCAAAGCTCATGTATCATCTACAAACCTTACCATTACTTTTAAAACACTCAGACGTTATTATACTTATTAGAGTTTTAGTCAGTTCATCTGGAAGGGAAAATGTCCTAGAATTAGTATGAATAAACTCATAGCCTTCAAGGAAGGGGGAAGTATCAACTTTCCATGCATTAGAAATTACAACCTAGCTTGCCTTTTTCGATATATAATAGATTGGCTTCATAAAAGACATACATATTCAGACTACTTGCTAGATTTGGACTATGCATCCCCCTATAACTTAACAGCGCTCCTCCACTCACAATTTACCTAGCTACTCTTAGTAATCAAGAAATCAGTGATCTTTAGAGATACTATCTCTATATGGAAAGTAGTCAGGAAAAAATATCGCCTTTCATTCAGAATCTCAAAACACCTGCCAGTATGGCACAACCCAGAATTCCCCCAAGGTAGTGAGAATAATTTCTTTATAAAATGGCAACAAGCTGGTGTTGTGAACATATCTCACCTTCTTCACCCAATTGAACAGAGATGGCTAACATGTGCAGAAACTTTGGGAAAATATGAACTACCCCCACAGCACTCTTTCCAATATGAACAGATCAAAGTCTCCGTCATGGCTAACTTAAGAGATGTTACCTTTGAAACTTCCCGAAATGAGCTGGATAATATCTTGTCATCTCCAATGGGTACCCCCTCAATATCTACACTATATTCATCAATGAAACCTAACCTTGTGGAAACACACCCAGATACCTTTTTTAAGTACTGGAAACAACAATTTGATGTAGATATCCCCGAGAAGATTAGAATGGGTTGGAGGATATTCAAGAAACATATTATAAATGAAAAAACAAGGGGAAAGGGAAAGGGAAAACGTATGTCAGCTCACCATGTAATAGCCAGACTCATCCAGTCCCAACGAAGTCTTGCAGCGGAGACGCCCAGGTCATGGGCTACCAAGGTTCAAGTAACGAGAAAGCAAGCAAAGATGTCTCCAGCAGGACCAGGGTTGTATATATCTTGTTAAATTGATTATTCCATGAATAAGGTTTAGCCGAAACGCGTTGGAATGTGCTGTACCTAAGAGCCGCTATATTGCTCATTTTGTAACTCATCCTTGGCTTTTACAATTTGAAATTAAAAGTGAAGTTTTAACAAGATATATACAACCCTGGTCCTGCTGGAGACATCTTTGCTTGCTTTCTCATATTATAAATGAGTCGTGGAGGGAAACTCAGTTCAAAATCATGCATGGTGCGATATACACTTTTAATCTACCAAAAAAAGACCCACTTTCGAATAGACTAATTGCGTGTCCCAAGTGCCAATATCCACACTCTGACCTCCTATACTGCCTTTGGTCCTGTCCTGCATCGGTTTCCTATAGGGACCAGGTAGCTGACATGATTAACACCACATGGGGACCAGGATATGTCCTTTCTCCTTGTCTAGCCCTGTTGCATGTTTGGACTAACATAAACAACCCTAACAAATTAATAGGGAGTCCCCCCAAGCTACTACATACCTGGCTTATATTGGCGAAAAAACAGCTCCTAAAACATTGGCTAGATCCCAATATCCCCCCATTACGGAACTAATAGCACAAATGAAGCATTATATGGAGGTAGAACAACAAGACGCCCTATGTAATAAAGAGAAGCAGGCAGGAAAATTCCTTCTAAAATGGAAACCGTTTATTATAAATTGCTGTTCAATAGAGGACAAAAGGAAAATGGTAGAACCCTTTACATCTACAGCATGGTATATACTAGAAGATCTCAAAAATAACTTGGGTCCACTTCGTTTAATTTAAAATGGAGAAGAGAATGGTGAGGAGAACAATCAATAGGCCAGGACTTCTGGCATAGATATAAATGCATTAATTATCCATGATGGCTTCAATGAGATATAAGACATACTGTCAACTAATTCATTTTGTTGGTTTTATTTTTTATATGTACTTAATTATTCAATTATTAGTTAAATTTTGAAGAATTATAGCTTTGATTTTGATCTGTGAATAAAGATATATCTGTTATACCAATTACACTGTGTTCCAAATTATTATGCAAATAATATTTTCTCAGATTTTCCCAAATTACCTATATGAATTGCAGTCATTGTAATTTTCCAGTCAAATAACTATTAGAGCACAATTGGAAGGTTTTTGTACAAACTGCCTATGATAATAGTATATTTTTAAAAAAATAAAAATACTCAAACTGCACTCAAAATGCATGTTCCAAATTATTATGCACAGCAGAGTTTTCAACCTTTTCATTTTAATAAAGAACAAAAAAATGGTCATTTTTGAAATTATAAGCATTAGCAGGTTATTACAAACTGAAATCAAACAGTTTTCAACTCAAAACTTTATTCTAGGTGATGTTACATTTGCACATAGGACCCCTTGTTCGAAAGGAGCTTCTGAACTCTCTTATCCATTGAATTTGTCAGGTTTTGGATGGTTTCTGCTTCAATTGTTTTGCTGCACATAACACATCTGCATCTCTGGCTGCTATGGGCATAAAAGGGAACAAACTTATGGTGCGGCACCCATGCTCCCCTGACCTCAACCCCATTGAGAACCTCTGGAGCATCATCAAAAGGAGTGTCTATGATGGCGGGAGGCAGTTCACATCTAAGCAACAGCTCTGGGAGGGTATTCTGTCCTCATGCAAAACAATTAAAGCAGAAACCATCCAAAACCTGACAAATTCAATGGACGAGAGAGTTCAGAAGCTCCTTTCAAACAAGCGGTCCTATGTGCAAATGTAACATCACCTAGAATAAAGTTTTGAGTTGAAAACTGTTTGATTTCAGTTTGTAATAACCTGCTAATGCTTATAATTTCAAAAATGACCATTTTTTTGTTCTTTATTAAAATGAAAAGGTTGAAAACTCTGCTGTGCATAATAATTTGGAACATGCATTTTGAGTGCAGTTTGAGTTTTTTATTTTTTTAAAAAAAATACTGTTATCATAGGCAGTTTGTACAAAAACCTTTCAATTGTACTCTAATAGTTATTTGACTGGAAAATTACAATGACTGCAATTCATATAGGTAATTTGGGAAAATCTGAGAAAATATTATTTGCATCCTATTTGTTAAGGGGGAATAATTGTTTTTAAAAAATACAAAAGAAAATTCCCCAAAATCCAGACATTTAACTGTGACTGTGTAGCTTTTTTCTCACAATGTTTGTGTGCCACACACAAGCAGGATGATGTTACCTCCGGCAGTGACACCATCAATTTGAGTCAGCGTTCAACAGTGATTGGTTTGTCTGATCACAAATAACTAAGCGGGATGATTTTAGGACAATTTTTATTTAAAAAACATGAAAAGTCTGTCAGTGCATTGTGTCATTAAATGGGCTTGTTAATTGACTTTCCCAGGTACCCCGGGTTCTATTTTCTTCACCTCGGTCCACTGATCTCTATTGTACTCCACGTCGGGTTTTGCCGATTGCCTGGTGTGGCTCAGTGACGTTATCACCCAAATCCTACTTAAGACCCACTAGGACATACACCTGTGTTTTAGGATTGAGCCTCAAGACTTTTGTTTGGTGTATTCCAACTTCTGTTCACACCGTGCTTTAACTTGTTTCAATCCTTGCTGGGATCCACTTCATCCAACCTGTTGCTCCCAAGATTCCTGAGTGCGGCAAGGCCTCGCTTCCCACATGCCTTCCTGCTTACTGCACTAATGCCTGAGGTCCGTGTGCCCACCCTTCAAGCTTAGATGATCCACCTCACTAGGTGAGCCTAAAGAGGCCTGTTGGTTACTAACAGACTACTATCTGTTTCTGTTGTGATGTCACTTTGACATTACTAAGACTATATTTGTGTTAAAGAGCTTGAAAAGGGTTGGATACAATCCAGTGAGACCTCAAATCATTACATTTCCATGGAAATTGGAGTCTTTGCCGTATTGAGATTCTTAGCTAATTGAATTTTTTGGAAAAATCAGAGATTCACAGCTGATTAATTTTTTTTAAATATGCCTAATATGGCAAATTTGAATTTCAAAAGATTAGATCATCAATAGAACTTACATAACAGCAAAGATGTATCTCTTAAAATATAACCTTTAATAATTTTTATATGTAAAATTTCTATCCTAGCTATCTGATACTAGCTTTCTCATTAACCCTATTAACCTCAGGACACAAGTATGACCAATCCAGTATGTCCGTAAAATCGCAGTCATTAATTTATACAAATACAGTCCTGATTGTTAACAAACTTGAATCATAATCTAAAGTGCTTTCGTGCTTAATAGAAAGATAATGTGTGGATCTCACCCATTTTTCGCATGTGGACACAGTTCAGGGTTCTCCTTTCATCCTAGTAGATCTTTTCATAAGGACTAAAAAAGCTGCCCTGTCTTGCCCCTGGTGTTGGCTCCCGCCCTAACAAGGGCAGTACCCAAGTGTACCTTCCAACATATCCCACAAAAAATCCCTCCCAACGCGTTTCTTTCTCCTCAAGGAGAATTCATCAGGGGAGTATGTTTTAGCATTTTGGGTAGGCACTACTCATGCAAAAGAGTGAAAGTGACTCTGTGCTAGTAAAGTGCCAAGTGATTAAAAAAAAATGAAATTTAATGAATCTCACAGTGGTGAATGTTCATCCCAGTGGTACAGAGTGCTGTTACCACTTTCAAAAAAATGTATAGGGAGATTTTTTTGAAAGTGGTAACAGCACTCTGATTTTTTGTGGGATATGTTGGAAGGTACACTTGGGTACTGCCTTTGTTAGGGCGGGAGCCAACACCAGGGGTACGAAAGGGCAGCTACGAATGAAGAACCCTGAACAATGTCCACATGCGAAAAAAAAAAACACTTTAAATTATAATTTAAGTTTGTTAACAATCAGGACTGTATGTGTATAAATTAATGACTGTAATTTTACATACTGGATTGGTCATACTTGTGTCCTGAGGTTAATAGGGGTAATGAGAAAGCTAGTATCGGATATCTAGGGTAGAAATTTTACATATAAAAATTATTAAAGGTTATATTTTAAGAGATACCTCTTTGCTGTTATGTATTGTGGATACTGAGGTAATTCCTGATGCAAGTTAAGCAGGTGGTAGCTAATTACTCTATAGAACTTGCCCAATATTGATCCATCCAGCCAGGCTGATTTCTAGTGACTTTGGCTTGCTGTTTAACTGTTAATGTGATTTTCCAGCTATAGAAGATAAATGCACTGCTCTACAGTTGCCAGACTTTGTTCTCAAACCTTTTTGAATGTAGGGTTAACATTAGAATTTTGCCAGTCAAAACTTTTGAAATGTCGCTCCCTCATTTTTTTTTTATTTAGTTGTTCCATCCATTCCCCGACATACAAAGCTCCATGTCAAAGAGATATAATTGAGGAGCAACAGCTTGTTCAAATGAATTAGAGAAAGGGCAGAACACCAAAAGTGCCCAGGCTGTGAAATGTCTACATGATTCCTGGATGCACCGTATTACTTGCTCATATCTACATTATATTCTAAGCGTTGCACTTCGGCATTGTACATGTTTTTGTGCCAGACATAGTACTAATAATGCCTCTAAGTGCTTTGTAAGTGCTTATCTTTTTTCTCTGGCTTCCTTTTGGCTCATTTGATCACACAATTAGTTCATGGACACATTCTTTTTCCACTGTTCAGATTGTAGTCTCTTATTTGATGGTAAATTGCAGCATGACATTAATACAGTGGTGCAGACTTAACCCCTTCTGAAAGTAATCATACTGTTGTGCAGTTTAAAAGATTCAATGGCATTTGCCTAAAGGAAAGCAGTTTTTATTGTGTTCCAAAGTGTGTTCATGAAGGTATATCCTGCATTGCTGTGAATATAGTTCCAGTAAACTGTGACTGTATCAAATAGTGTACATCTATACATAGCTATGGATATCTATATCTATGTATGGATATAGATATCTATATATAGATAACAGATATACATATATACATATGTACATATATACATATGTACATATATGTACATACATATGTACATATATACATATGTACATATATGTACATACATATGTACATATATACATATGTACATACATATATACTGCTCAAAAAAATAAAGGGAACACTCAAATAACACATCCTAGATCTGAATGAATGAAATATTCTCATTGAATACTTTGTTCTGTACAAAGTTCAATGTGCTGACAACAAAATCACACAAAAATCATCATTGGAAATCAAATTTATTAATCAATGGAGGCCTGGATTTGGAGTCACCCCCAAAATTAAAGTGGAAAAACACACTACAGGCTGATCCAACTTTGATGTAATGTCCTTAAAACAAGTCAAAATGAGGATCAGTATTATGTGTGGCCTCCACGTGCCTGTATGACCTCCCTACAACGCCTGGTCATGCTCCTGATGAGGTTGTGGATGGTCTCCTGTGGGATCTCCTCCCAGACCTGGACTAAAGCATCCGCCAACGCCTGGACAGCCTGTGGTGCAACGTGACGTTGGTGGATGGAGCGAGACATGATGTCCTAGATGTGCTCAATCGGATTCAGGTCTGGGGAACGGGCGAGCCAGTCCATAGCTTCAATGCCTTCATCTTGTAGGAACTGCTGACACACTCCAGCCACATGAGGTCTGACATTGTCCTGCATTAGGAGGAACCCAGGGCCAACCGCACCAGCATATGGTCTTACAAGGGGTCTGAGGATCTCATCTTGGTACCTAATGGCAGTCAGGCTACCTCTGGCGAGCACATGGAGGGCTGTGCGGCCCTCCAAAGAAATGCCACCCCACACCATTGCTGACCCCCTGCCAAACCGGTCATGCTTAAGGATGTTGGAGGCAGCAGATCACTCTCCACGGCGTCTCCAGACTCTGTCACGTCTGTCACATGTGCTCAGTGTGACCCTGCTTTCATCTGTGAAGAGCACAGGGCACCAGTGGCGACTTTGTCAATCCTGGTGTTCTGTGGCAAATGCCAAGCGTCCTGCACGGTGTTGGGCTGTGAGCACAACCCCCATCTGTGGACGTCGGGCCCTCATACCACCCTCATGGAGTTGGTTTCTAACCTTTTGTGCAGACATATGCACATTTGTGGCCTGCTGGAGGTCATTTTGCAGGGATCTGGCAGTGCTCCTCCTGTTCCTCCTTGCACAAAGGCGGAGGTAGCAGTCCTGCTTCTGGGTTGTTGCCCTCCTACGGCCCCCTCCACGTCTCCTGGTGTACTGGCCTGTCTCCTGGTAGCGCCTCCAGCCTCTGGACACTACGCTGACAGACACAGCAAACCTTCTTGCCACAGCTCGCATTGATGTGCCATCCTGGATGAGCTGCACTACCTGAGCAACTTCTGTGGGTTGTAGAGTCCATCTCATGCTACCACGAGTGTCAAAGCACAACCAACATTCAAAAGTGACCAAAGCATCAGCCAGAAAGCATTGGTACTGAGATGTGGTCTGTGGTCCGCACCTGCAGAACCACTCCTTTATTGAGGGTGTCTTGATAATTGCCAATAATTTCCATCTATTGTCTATTCCATTTGCACAACAGCATGTGAAATTGGACAGTTTGATTTCACAGAAGTTTGATTTACTTGGAGTTAGATTCTGTTGTTTAAGTGTTCCCCTTTATTTTTTTGAGCAGTGTATATATATATATATATATATATATATATATATATATATATATATATATATATATATATGTAGCTCTAGATATATAGAATGTACAAAAACAGCTTTACTAGAATGTACATGTGGAATGATAACTTTCAGGTCAGTACTGTATGTTACACAATCTTCTGTTAGTCATAAGATCCTGACTCTGCAGAACAGAGATAAGTATTCAGCTTCTGGATGAAATGCGCACAAAAGTCCATGCGAGGACTGAATGACACAGCGATAATGACACACTTGCTGCATCAACAGCTTCTATAGGAGAGATGCCGATGCAGCTCTTTTAGATCAGAGGACACAACAATTTCCTCGACCTGTGAAAACTAAAATATCCACAAGTATTGCCCAATACATTATGTTATAACAGAATCAATGCTCTATAATACAGGAATAAAATATGGGTTTGATATAATTATTTATTCTTTAAATAAATGGAATAGATCCATCATATGGACATGTATCTAAAGGTTATGATACGTGTTCTCTAGTGCAGATTTGAAACAATTCCTGTTTTCTTTTTTAAGTGACAAAGACATTCCTGTGACGTAGAACGTCACTCCCTGCTCAAACCGACACACCCTTCAGGACCTTGACCAGCGTAAGAAGCAAGAAGCGTGTCCTACAGGCGCCAGTGAATAGCTAAGGTATGGTTAATGAGAGCTGGGGTCTAGCGACTGGCTGGGTATAGAGGTTGTATACTTTCTCATAATAACTCAATCATTCTAGGAAATCTTTTTCACAAAGCAGAGAAAATAGTAATAACCATGCAAGTATTCTGCCATGTCTGTTGTGAAGCTGAAATACTCACATATTTGGCATTACAGCATGGCTTACAATACATGCAAGTCTAGTTCTGCTTAGTTTTACTGACTAGTGAGGAAGTGATACATAGGACAATGCTATAGAGTAGACTGATGTAGCCGTATGAGAGTTGGAGGCATACTTGTAGTTGTATGACAACATTTTGATTGGCTAGTTGAATAGCTTACTGACACATACATCTGAGATATCTTGGCCTCTGTGTTATGTCTTCTGATTAGAGCAGAAGCCACAACTTTGTGACAGATCAGTCACGTTACGCCCAACATTTTCCTTTTGACTTATGATAGGATCATGAACACAACGTCTCCAAAAGACATCTAATATCTTGCAATCTTGCATTTGTGACATACAACTGCAATTCTTGTAATAGATGAAGCGGAGCAGGCCATATTTTGGTGCGATTGTAGGATGTGCCCCTGGTCCATCCATGAAAATAAATTGAACTTTTGCTGTATATATATTCACTATGCACGTGCTAAATACAATGTATGATATTTAAAAGAACACCTACACTTTTTTGCTTTTTTAATGTGTAACAGGGTCTGATATGCAGACTTTCTATGAGCCCATGCACCACTCTGTGTGCGCGCTCTTGCATGGGCTAAGCGCTCTGGCTTCCTAAGTAGAAGACATGAGATCAGTGTTTTGACCAATCGGTGGGGATCTCATTTTACTATATAAATTACATTTGAAGACTATTACCATATGATCAGTGGTTTTTGCATGTCTTGTTGGTATGATGACTAATATCCTTCTTGATACACTTCACAACACTGAAATTGCAACACCAAGAAGGAAAAGTCATGGAGTTATCAAAATCACAGGATTGATAAACATATTAATGATGAAAAAATGGAAACAACATTTTCAGAACATTTATTCATTATTAAGTATGAGCGCTCAGATTTACTTGCACTTACACACCTTGGCTGCTATCATTGTAGTTATTAATGCTCGTCTGAGGAATGTTCTACCATGCTGAATGCACTTGGGTACGGAACTCATCAAGATCCACTGCTGGCCGCTCCATTAGCAATTGCTGACTAATGATGCCCAAGATGTGCTCAATGGGAGACAAGTCTGGAGACACTGCAGGCCATGGTAGTACATTTAGTCCACACAGGCTGCTCACAGTAGCACGAACAAAATGTGGCCTGACATTGTTGTATTTAAAAATGGCTTCTGGGACACCTTGGAAAAATGGCCATTCTACTGGTGTCATGACCAAATCAATGTAACGCTGAGCGTTTTGTACATGATATTCAGTTTCACTTGCAGTGTAGAATGGATCACTATGCGCCATTTTTCTAATCTGATGATCTTTCCATGCAGAGGCTTGCTTCTGTGCACCTCTTGCTATCATTCTAGGTTGTCGTTGTTTTCCCAACCACTGGGACACGTAACGTTGAACAATGCTGACATCTCGGCCTTCATACATACCAGAGAGATAAACCAATTTCTTTCAGTTCAAGGATTCTGCCCTTTTAGTTTGCAATACGTGGTGATAATAGGTAGGTCAACAAATAGGAGGCATAGCACAATTATCCCACAAGACTTCATCTGATTTTTGAGGTTTCACTTGGTTAAAATATTGTTTTCAATCTGGCTTTTATGCCCCTCTCACATGCCACAAAATGGTGCTAGGTGTTTGAATATGTGATAATTTTCAGATCTTAGCAACTCATGCTACTTCCTAAATTTGTATAACCTTATGACTTGTCCTTCTTGGTGTTGAATTTTTAATATTCAGGAGTGTATATATCTTTTATGTATGTTTTAATGAATTTTGGATTGATAAAGTTTAGCCACTTGTGAATTATGTTTGTGTGAGGCCCCTAATTTTGTTATTGGTATTATATATTGATTAATTTGTTGTGTTCCATTGGCACATATGGGCTTTGGCTCTCATAGGTGTTGTATGCCATCACAGTATACATGGCAATTAGACTATAACTAAGCCTTTGCATGATGAGAGCCAATGATACACCATAATATTGTTACACAGTGTTCTGCATCTTTTCTAATAACAGATATTTTTCCCAGAAATGATGGATCCGGAAGATGAAATCCCTTTTCACATTGTTAGTCCCTTGAAGGAAAGTTTAGCTCTCTCCAAACTAGCTGGTACCCAGGTCCTAATGAAACTGGAAAACATTCAACCAGTGGGGTCCTTCAAGATTCGTGGTATAGGACACTATTGTCAGAAGGTGAGTTGATTCAAAACTGCAAGATGCTGATTCTGGTGTGGTTTTTTGATAAGTCTCAACTTAAAGGGAACCTGTCAGGCGATTTAAACTGCTCCGGCGTTTCAGGGAAAATATACTTTAAAAAGCAAGCCATGTACCATAGCCGGAGATGAAACTAGTCAGGCTTTGCCCCAGCTAGATCTTTCCAGCACCACTTCAGATGATTGACAGGTCTCTTCCTCGCTTGTACCTAGGAAGAGACATGTCAATCACCTGGAGCAGCGCTGGGAAGAGCCGGCCAGAGACTATAGCTGGAGACAAGACTAGTCCAGCTTCAGAGGCAAGAAAGAGGAGGCCGGAGCGACTCAGAAAAAAAATATATACAGTATACCTGGTTGGAATCATGCTGCCAGGCTGTTATTCAAGCTGCCCACAGTTTGGGCAGCACGAATCGCCTGACAGGTTCCCTTTAAACAGAGAACTAACACAAAACCTTGGCAGCTGTCAAAGGATATCCATTAATACCGAATATTAAACAATTAAAAAGGCTTTAAGTTATACATCTGTTTTATTTAAATAAAGGTATTCATGAAATATTCACACATAGCACTCACACTTTGTTTGGCATGACTACTACAATATTGCGGCAAAATTCTGATATCTTGCAAAAAACACAATGTTTTGCCGCAACCCATTTTGCAATAGTATAGCACAATTATTAGAGTTTTGTACTGTATGTAATGAGCTATACTTCCGTATGTTCATCAAATGACCATAGGCAGATTTTTTTGTACTAGAGGTAAACAATGAAAGTGCTTATTAAAGGGAATATTATTCTATTATTTAAATCAGGTTTTTCTGTTAAATGTATTTATAAATGTTTAAAAAAAATGTTGGCAATGTTTTTTTTATTTTTTCCATATTACATTCTGTATTAAAAATAAAAATGTGAAATCTTGCAATTGGCAAACTGGCCACTTCGTTTTTTTAGACTCTAACTACATGTTTCAAGAAAAAACAAATGTACATTAGCAGCATTGAACTGACGCAGACCCAGAGGCATACATAGAAATTGTGGGGCTTCATAGCAGAAGTCCTAATTGCCCACCTCCCCCACACAAAAATAAATAATATTTGTCGGGGTTACAGAACAGCATATCTCACAACCTTGCAGCCCTCACAAAGTAATTTTGCTCCTATTGAAGCTCTTTAGTGTTCTCATGCACTTTTCATGGCCTCTATAAAGTATGATGCCCATAGAAGTGCCCCTATAGTATAACCCCACAGTGAATTCCTCCACAGTATCCTCCACACACACAGTTTGCTGACAATACAGTGCCCTATCCCCTCAAAATATGATACCCTGAGTGACCCTAATTTAGAATGATGCCCCCACAGTGACTCCAACACAGTATGATAGCCATGGCACAGGCTCCCACACAATATGATGACCCCCACACAGCCCTCTATACAGTATAATAGCCCTCCATACAGTATAATGACCTTCCATACAGTAAAAGGGCTCTCCAAACAGTATAATGGCCCTCATACCACACATTCTGATGGCATGATGGACCCCACACAACTCTCCACACTGTATAATGACCTTCCATACAGTATAATGACCCCCACACTCTTCCACACAGTATGATGACCCCAACACAAACCTCCACACTGCTTAATGGCCCACACACAGTATAATGGCTCCCACTCGCCCTCCAAACAGTATAATGTCCCCCCACATATCCCTGCAAACATTATAACGACCTCCACATAGCCCTCCAAATAAAAAAATATCCCCCACAGTGTCCTAAAAATACTTACTTCTCCCTGTTCCCCTACTGCTTCGGTCCCTGAAGCATTTGGTCTGAAGCCATGTACTACACGTGAGCATAATGTAGTGACGTCATCGCAATTAATGCACTGAGATATCAGAGCTCAGATGCAGAGGGCGAATGATGGAGGAGGGAGCTGACGGTATATCTGCATCCAGGATGGGTGGGTGAGTCATGGGCCACATAGTGGCTGCGTGGTCTGTAACTCAGGCCCTATCTTTTTGTATTGAAGCATCTAATGAGCAAGTGCAAAGATCATTGCAAAACAGGGGTGCACAACACTGGTCCTCAAGGCCCACCAACAGTGCATGTTTCCAGGATTTCCTTAGTATTGCACAGGTGATAACTTTCCATCACCTTGTGCAATGCTAAGGAAATCCTGGAAACATGCACTGTTGGTGGGCCTTGAGGATCGGAGTTGTGCTTCCCTGTTGTAAAGGGATGGAGAGCTGGGTCAGCTGTGACATCACCTATTCTGCTTGGTGAATCCGGTGTTATCAGCTGTGTATGGAAGCGTTATTGTAATCCTGCCTCTGATAATCAGAAAAACTGCTGCAGTCCTATAACGACAGGAATCTTGACTCTAAAATAACCCCAGTGGTCAGTGTGAAAATTACAAGATTACTAATTTTGTTTTTTTAATACAAATGGTGATACGAAAAAAAGCATTGCCAAAATTTTGTGTAAAATGACATGTAGCACAGAAACTTTATTTATACAATAGGTCATTTTCTGATGAAACATTCTGTTTACTGACAGCAAGTGGATATCTTAAAACCTTTTTAAATATATTATTATTACTATAAGTACTTGAGATACAAAGAAATCCTGCGCAATATACACCACACATGCTAAAAAAATGAACCAGTGCTTGGTATTATAGTCAGGTACATGTGGTTTATATATCCTGTTCATTTATTGGGAAAGGAAACACTGTTGTCTCTTTTCAAAGTTTTCTTTTCTTCTGCAGTTGGCAAAGAAGGGATGTAAGAAATTTGTCTGCTCTTCAGGTACCCCAATATTAACATGTCTAAATACTTATATAGTAAAATCAGTAATATACCTGTGATATGTTCTACAATATTCTCCTTTTGTAACCAATTTTCTTTCATATTTCATGTTCCTAAACAATCGTACAGTCAATGTTTCTTTATTTCTCTGTCATCCAGGTGGGAATGCTGGATTAGCAGCAGCATATGCCTGCAGTAAACTGGGGCTGCCAGCCACTATTATTGTGCCAGAGTGTACCCCTAAAAAAATCATCCATAAACTGAAAGAGCTGAATGCAGAAGTGGTGGTAACTGGAAAGGTGAGCAAACAATTGGAAATATGGAAATAACTAGTAATGGAATAATGAGCCAAAACAATGAGTGATGGTAACAGGCATGGAAAGAACAAATATGTGGCACTCACCAACTGTAGAATACCTGGATACTTTATTGAAGTCCCAAACAAAAACCCGAGCTTGATTGCGTGCTACATCCTTTTATTGTCAAGTTGGTGACTAACACATTTTTGTTCTTTCTGGATGTACATATGGCTTTTCTCAGATGCATGCACTAAACAACTGTAATAAGAAGCAGTGAATACCCAGAAGAACCCTTGCAGGATGTGCCATCTGCTGGCCAGGAGAAATCAAGTGAAACCAAATTGTGCTGGAGGATTTGCAGGCGGAGTGACTTCGGGTGCTGGACCTGATCTGGTGGCCTACAGGAAGGACTTCCTTGATATAAAAGCCCTGCGCGCCAAACTGCAGGCAGATTTGGCACCAAGCCAGAGAGCAGAGCAGACGTGCTCCAGAGACGCCGCTTAGTCCAGCATGACAGGCCTAAGTAGGAAGTCTGCTTCACCCAGGTGTCGGTCACCGCCTGGCAAGGTCCAGATCCCCCACAGGAAAACTGCAAGTTCCGCCTACGCTGGTCAGGATCAGGATCCGCACCCTGCGCTGGTCAAGTCTCCGAGACCTGGTGTCGCCTGTCAAGATCTGAGGCCTAGTCCTGTCCACCCCAAGCCTAAGAGACTACCGCCGACGGTCAAGCCGAGAAGAGCTGTGAGAAGACTGTGACCGGAAAGGCACGCATGCGATTGTAGAGGAACAGCGCGAGTGAGCAGAGCCGTCACTTCTAGCTTTCACTTACGGTACAGGGGTCGGCTTGGACTAGGATTTCAGGTTGGGAGGGGGCCGGTTGGTGCATGGGAGGCTCAACGGGCTTTGATAGACTACATCAGAGAGAGACTTGCAGCCTAGTGGGAAAACTTTGTGACCCCCGCTATGGCCAGATCGGGATAGAGAACTTACATGGTGACTCCCACGACTGGGCGCACCAGCTTTGTGAAAAGAACATTACCGTTAGTTAGTGAAAGACTTTCTTTGCTATTCCAAGATTGCTATTAGTTCTACTGTTGATTTGCCTTGTTACTGACACTAATGACATTAAAATCATTACTGTATATAAATTGAGTTATATAAATCCCTGACTGTTTCCACCTTGTGATCTCTGTTCATTGCATCCTGACACCTGTATTACACAGCCATCATTGTAGAAGGGGTCTCTGTGCATTTCTAATCATGTAGCGGCATAAGAGCGCTATGACCTACTGATAGTGACAAACGAGTACAAACAAAGATTCAATCTGTCTTTTTGAAAAAACCCGTACCGGATATATCCGTGTCCATGTGCACCTGTGTGGCACACGTGTGACAACTGTGTGCCGCCCGTGTGCCGCATCAGGATGACATGTACCGGGGCTTGGGAATCCAGCTGTACAGTTAGCGCTGTTCTCAAGCTCCGGGTGCTGATTGTTGCCCTCATCATTGTCCCCTGCCGGCACTGTGATCAGCACCAGCAGGGGACAATGTTGAGAGTAGTAGTCTGCTCCCGCTGTCTTCAACTTTAAAAATAAGAATAAAATAAAAAAATCTATATACTCACCTGTCCTAAGTGTCCCCCGCTGTAATCCATGCGACCGCTCAGCAGAGGAGCCAGGGAGAATGACTCGCTGAAGCGATCGAGCCCCAGAGCTGGGTTGAGCTCAGTGAGTGACAGGACACCGCTTGCTGAGCGCAGCTCCGGGGCCCACTCGCTGGAGCGAGTCATTCTCCCCGGCTCCTCTGCATGAGCGATCGCATGGATTACAGTAACATAGTAACATAGTTTTTAAGGTTGAAGGAAGACTAAGTCCATCTAGTTCAACCCATAGACTAACATGTTGATCCAGAGGAAGGCAAAAAAAAAACATGTGGCAAACACTAAGCTCCACATTGGGGAAAAAAATTCCTTCCTGACTCCATATGACAATCAGACTAGTTCCCTGGATCAACGCCCTATCAAGGAATCTAGTATATATAACCTGTAATATTATAATTTTCAAGAAAGGCATCCATGCCCTTCTTAAATTTTAGTAGTAAATCACTCATTACAACTTCATGCGGCAAAGAGTTCCATAGTCTCACTGCTCTTACAGTAAAGAATCCGCGTCTGTGATTATGATTAAACCTTCTTTCCTCCAGACGTAGAATATGCCCCCTTGTCCCCGTCTCAGGCCTCAGAGTAAAAAGATCAGTAGAAAGGTCTTTGTACAGTCCCCTACTTGTACATAGTAATAAGATCACCCCTAAGCCTTCGTTTTTCCAAAGTAAATAACCCCAAGTGTAATAACCTGTCTTGGTATTGCAGACCCCCCTGTCCTCTAATAACCTTGGTCACTCTTCTCTGCACCCGCTCTAGTTCAGCTATGTCTTTCTTATACACCGGAAACCAGAACTATACACAGTATTCTAAGTGTGGTCGCACTAGTGACTTGTATAGAGGTAAAATTATGTTCTCCTCATGAGCATCTATGCCTCTTTTAATGCATCCCATTATTTTATTTGCCTTTGCAGCAGCTGCCTGACACTGGCCACTAAATGTGAGCTTGTCGTCCACCAATACACCCAGGTCTTTTTCAGTTACAGTTTTGCCCAGTGTGTTACAATCAAGCATATAATTATACATTTTATTTCCTCTGCCCAAGTGCATTACCTTACATTTATCCCCATTAAAGCTCATTTGCCATTTATCAGCCCAAGCTTCTAGTTTACATAGATCCTCCTGTAATATAAAATTGTCCTCCTCTGTATTGATTACCCTGCAGAGTTTAGTGTCATCTCCAAATATTGAAATTCTAGTCTGTGTGCCAGGCAGAGACGCCGTTTCCCTTACCGCCACGGTTCTGCTCCGGCGTCTTCCGGCCTCCTTGCAGCTGCTGCTGGTGCACGCAGCTTCCCTGGCTCTGTGCTTAGGGTGCGCGCGCCGTCCTAAAAAGTCCCTGGTCAATGGCCAGAGGACTTTCCCTATAAAAGGCACCTCCTCCAATATGGAGGTGCCCGTGCAAGGTTGTTGCTTTGTGTTACTTACTTTGCTTCAGCCCTCAGGTCCTCTGCATGTTAGTCCTGTCTGCCAGCCTGTTCTACAGTCCAGTCCGCCAGTCTGACTACTATCCAGCCCGACAGTCTGTCTACAGTCCAGTCCGCCAGTCTGTCTATGGGCTCTGCCCACTCGCTTACCTGGAAGCACCTGCCTGTTACCTGCCATGCCCCCCAGCCTGCTTTACCTGGAAGCACCTGCCTGTTACCTGCCGTGCCCGCCAGCCTGCTTACCTGGAAGCACCTGCCTGTTACCTGCCGTGCCCGCCTGCCTGCTTACCTGGAAGCACCTGCCAGCTATCTGTTGTGCCCGCCTGACCGCTACCTGGAAGCACCTGCCAGCTACCTGTTGTGCCCGCCAGCTTGCCTACCCAGAACACTTGCCTGACTATCAGCCTAATCAGCCTGCTTGTCTACCCGGACTACCCGTCAGCCTGCCTGCCGAGCTCATTTGCTGTACCGGTCAGTTCCTGCCTTCTGACCCATGGGAGTCACCTGCTCTCATACAAGGTCGGTCCCAGAGTGGCACCTGGTCCCTCTGCTCGGTTCCTCCCTGGTTCACGGAGTCGACTGAGCCGCCATGCGACCTTGGTCGGGCCGAGTAGATACTTAGTCACGCCCCTCTGGCCCCTCCTTGCACCGCAGCACAGAGGTTCCACCACCCGGATCTGTAACACTCTGTACGCCCCCTACAAGGTCATTAATAAATATGTTAAAAAGAAGCGGGCCCAATACTGACCCCTGTGGTACCCCATTGTTAACTGAGACCCAGTCTGAGTGTGTTCTATTAATAACCACCCTTTGTTTCCTATCACTGAGCCAGTTCTTAACCCACATACATATATTTTCCCCTATCCCCATTGTTCTCATTTTATGTATCAACCTTTTGTGTGAAACCGTATCAAAAGCTTTTGAAAAGTCCATATACACAACATCCACTGCATTTCCTTGGTCCAGTCCGGAACTTGCCTCCTCATAAAAGCTGATCAGATTAGTTTGACAGGAACTGTCCCTCGTAAACCCATGTTGATATTGGGTCATGAGGTTATTCTTCTTCAGATACTCTAGTATAGCATCTCTTAGGAAAGCCTCTAGGATTTTACCCACAGTAGAGGTTAAGCTTACTGGCCTATAATTTCCAAGTTCGGTTTTTGTCCCCTTTTTGAATATTTGCACCACATTTGCTATACGCCAGTCCTGTGGTACAGACCCTGTTATTATGGAATCTTTAAAGATTAAAAATAATGGTCTATCTATGACGTTACTTAATTCCTGCAGTACTCGCGGGTGTATCCCATCCGGGCCCGGGGATTTGTCAACTTTAGTGATTTTTAGACGCCGCCGTACTTCCTGCTGGGTTAAGCAAGTGACATTTAATGAAGAATTTTTGTCATCACTAATCATGTTTTCTGTCATGCGATTTTCTTGTGTAAATACGGTTGAAAAAAAATCATTTAGCATATTGGCTTTTTCTTCATCCTCATCCACCATTTCACCCAGACTATTTTTAAAGGGGCCAACACTATCATTTTTTAGTTTTTTACTATTTATGTAGTTAAAGAATATTTTGGGATTATTTTTACTTTTTCTGGCAATGAGTCTCTCTGTCTCAATCTTTGCTGCCTTCATTTGGTTTTTACAGAATTTATTTCATTTTCTGTATTTATTTAATGCCTCATCACTACCTACTTGCTTTAGTTCTCTAAATTCTTTCTTTTTGTCATTGCGCCCCTTACAGCTCTATTTAGTGTAACGGGTCTGGGAGGCGGAACCTCTGAGCAACTATACAAGGGGGCGGTCCTTGTAAGGAAGCGGGTGGCTCCCAGGGAAGACGGGCAGGTAGTCACGGCAAGTGACAGGGACAGTCTCTGGGTAGAAGGGCAGGTAGTCACGGCAAGTGACAGGGACAGTCTCTGGGTAGAAGGACAGCAGGCAGGTGGCTGGTGAGCGCTCCCAGGTGAGCGGGCAAGAGTCTCTGGACGGGCAGGTGGTCACAGCAAGTGACGGCAGAGCCTCCAGGTAGGCTAGCAGACAGGTAGCAGGTGAGCGCTCCCAGGTGAGCAGGCAAGAGTCTCTGGACAGGCAGGTGGTCACGGCAAGTGACGGCAGAGCCTCCAGGTAGGCTAGCAGACAGGTAGCAGGTGAGCGCTCCCAGGTGAGCAGGCAAGAGTCTCTGGACAGGCAGGTGGTCACGGCAAGTGACGGCGGAGCCTCCAGGTAGGCTAGCAGGCAGGTAGCAGATGAGCGCTCCCAGGTGAGCGGGCAGGCTGGTCCATAGACAGACTGACAGGTGTCGGAAGGCAGACCGTCGGACCGCAGGCTTGCAAGCAGGTAAACGGATATCAGGCAGGAAACAAGCAGGAATCTGGCAGGTGACTGGCAGGTAACAGGCAGGAATCTGGCAGGTGACTGGCAGGTAACTGGTAACGGGACCTGAGGGCTGAAGCAGAGTGAAGGCTTTGCAACAACATTGCTCGGGCACCTCCATTTTGGAGGAGGTGCCTTATATATGGTGAAGTCCTCCGGCCATTGGCCGGGGACTCCTTAGGACGGCGCGCGCGGCCCCTTTAAGAGAGGGGGAGCGCGTGCGCCCTAAGCACCGTGGCCGGGAAGCAGCGCGCGCTGCCAGCAGGGCGGGAGGAAGACGCCGGGCACGGAGCGGAGAGGTGAGGGGAACAGCGTCCCTGCCTAGCAGGAGGCAGGGATGCCGACGCTACATTTAGCCATAGTGGTTTCCTCCTATTTCTAGCATGTTTATTCCCATAGGGTATATATTGTGCACAGGTCCTATTCAGGATGCTAATAAATGTCTCCCATTTGCTTTGTGTAGTTTTATGTCTCAGGATATCGTCCCAGTTTATTGCACTAAGTTCATCTCTCAACGGTTGGAAATTTGCCTTCCTGAAGTTTAGTGTCCTTGTACCCCCTCTACTACTCATCTTATTAAAGGATACATGAAAACTTAGTATTTTGTAATCACTATTACTCAAGTGACCCCCAACTCGTATATTTGATATGCGGTCTGGCCTGTTGGTTAATATTAGGTCTAGCAGTGCCCCCCTTCTTGTTGGGTCCTGAACCAGTTGTGAAAGGTAATTGTCTCTCATAATTGTCAAAAACCTATTACCTTTGCTTGAACTACAGGTTTCTGTTCCCCAATGTATTTCAGGGTAGTTGAAGTCCCCCATAATAATGACTTCTCCTTGAGTCGCTGCTTCATCTATTTGCTTTATGAGGATATTCTCTGCTGCTTCCATTATTTTTGGAGACTTAACAAACCCCTATCAGTAATTTATTATTTTTTCCCCCTCCCCTTATCTCCACCCACAGGGACTCTACGTTTTCATTAGATTCACATATATTCTCATGCAAGATGGGTTTTAAGGATGATTTTACATATAAACACACACCCCCCTTGCTTGTTTGCACGGTCATTTCTGAACAGACTATAGCCCTGTAAATTAACTGCCCAGTCATGGCTCTCGTCCAGCCATGTCTCAGATATCCCCACCATGTCATAATTATTTTCCAACAAAATAAATTCTAATTCCTCCATTTTGTTGGTGAGGCTTCTGGCATTAGTGTACATGCATTTTATGTATCTCTCAGTACCTCTATTCCTTCTTACTATATTGACTGTTCTAACCCCACCCCCAATTTCTTTATTTGTGCCCAGGTCACTATCTGCACTATCTTCCCCACCTATAAAATGAATACCCTACCCCCCCAATCCCTAGTTTAAACACTCCTCCAACCTCCTAGCCATTTTCTCCCCCAGCATAGCTGCAACCTCCCCATGGAGGTGCAGCCTTTCCCTAGCGTAGAATCTGTAGCCAACTGAGAAGTCAGCCCAGTTCTCCATGAACTCAAAACCTTCCTTTCTACACTAGTTCCTGAGCCACTTATTTATCTCCCTAATCTCCCGTATTTCAGAGAATACCACCTTGGAGGTCCTTGCTTTAAGCTTGCAGCCTAATTCCCTGAAATCATCTTTAAGGAACTTTCACCTACCTCTAAGTTTGTCATTTGTGCCAATGTGCACTATGTCCACTGGGTCCTCACCAGCCCCTCCCAGTAATCTGTCAACCCGATCAGCGATGTGCCGGACTCGAGCGCCTGGTAGGCAGCACACTGTTCGACTATCCCTGTCTTTGTGACAGATTGCCCTATCTGTTCCCCTAATAATTGAGTCCCCCACTACCAGTTCCTGCCTGGCCTGCCCTACTCTCCTATTTCTCCCCTTACTGGAGCTGACACTCCTCCGGTTTTCAGAGGACATGCCTTGCTGCAGCAGTGCTACACCTGTACCGACACCCCCCTCATCTGCCAACTTTGCAAACTTATTGGGGTGTGCCAGATCAGGACTAGCCTCCCTGGCACTCTTCCCTCTACCCCCCCTTCTAACTGTCACCCAGCTAGATGCCTCACTGTCCTGCAGCTCCCTACTACCACCCTCCCACACATCTACCCCAGTGAGCAGCAGACTCCTTTCCATATTGTCAATGGATCTCAGTGTTGCCAGCTGCTCATTTAGATCCAGTACCTGGGCTTCCAAACGCACAACGTGCACACATCTCGCACAGCAGTAAGCACCCACGACCAGCTGTTCAAGGATTGCATACAAGTGGCAAGATGTACACTGGATAGCATTGTCAATAATGGGGATTGCACTAGACAGAAATGTTAAGTAAAAAGAAATGTAAAGAATTAATAAAATACAGACAGCAATTCAGTCCAAATTCCTCCCTTCCAAACTCCCTGAATCCAAGTCACTGAAAAACAAGTCACACACTTACTTCCGTTTGCACTTACGCTCCGGTCACACTCAGCTCGTTCAAACTCGAGCTCAATGCACTTCCAAAGTGACACATAGGACAGCTGAGTATATGGATTTATTTTATTTTATTCTTATTTTTACAGTTGGAGACAGCGGGAGCAGACTACTACTCTCAACATCGTCCCCTGCTGTTGCCGATCGTAGTGCTGGCAGGGCACAATGATGAGGGCAGCGTTCAGCACCCGGCGCTAGGGAACAGTGCTAACTGTACCGCTGATTCCCAAGTGCCAGTACGTGTCATCCGTGTGTCATCAGGGTGGGACGTCTTGTGGCCCGTGCAGCGGGTAAAAAACGGACATGTTAACGTGTGTTGCCCACGGACACACGGTCCGTGGAAACACACTGACAAGTGCACAGACCCATTCATTTGAATGGGTCTACGTGTGTCAGTGTCTCCAGTACGTACGTGTGAAACTGTCACCACACGTACTCAAAACACTGACGTGTGAAAGAGGCCTGATAGAGGATGTTTTCTAGATGTCCATGATATTACCAGTGACATTTTTATAATTTTTTTAATTAAACATTTGATCATTTTAATTAGAGTTAACATCATTAAAATGTAATCTGATCCTCTCTGTTTTAGGTGGGTTTGTTTTATGTGGGGCCTGCTGGATTTTGGTAGTACCCTATATTTCTCTGATTCTTTGGTGTGCCATTGCAACCTTACTCTCTATTTACTCCATAGGACTATTGTAATGAGTTTTAAAGAGAACCTGTCATCTGATTTATGCTGCCCGAACCACCATGATTGCAGCCAGGTATATTTTACTCTGAAATGCTCTAGTATCTCAGAGGAAATATACTTTAAAGATCTGCCCTCTATTGTTTTTTCTTCTTCTTCACTGCAGATGGTTAAGAAGGTTTCTTGCTTTAGAAGAGACCTGTCAATCACCTCAAGCAATGCTGGGAAGAGCCGGATAGAGGCGGAGACAAACTACTCTTTATGGTTCCCGGCCGAATCTTTAAAGTATATTTTCTCTGAAACGCCGGAGTATTTCAGAGTAAAATATACCTGACTGCAATCATGCTGCCAGGATCTGATTCATGTTGCCTGTGGATTGGGCAGCAATAGACTCCTAAATACTGCCATTTTAATGTAATATAATGATTACCTCTCTAAAAAACAAACCAATTGTGATTTGCTAATTAAAGGTAGTTAGAAATGTATTTGTAATGACATTTTCTTTCTTTTTATTGCTTATTACTTTCTATTCCAGAGAACTCTTTAAGTGTTTCCCAAAACATGACTGTACTTAGCCATATCACAAATAGGCCCCCATTATGTGTTCCAAAACTGAATTGTGAATTGGACATGCAGGTGTGTATGGGGTGAAAAATAAAAAAATATGGACATATGTGTGATTCTCCAACAGGTTTGGGATGATGCCGATGCATATGCCCATCGCTTGACTGAGGCACCAGGCTCTGTATATATCTCCCCATTCAATCACCCTCTGCTATGGTGAGTGCACTTGAAAAGGAGCAGTCCAATATTCTCAGACTCTCAGCAGTAACTTCATAGACATTATATTGGTATTATATCGTGATATATTAGGAGAAGACATTCTCATGGCTTTTCATATTGCAGATCTGTTGCATTAAAGCCATTGTCTTGCTTTAAGCTGTCTAGAAAGAAAAAAGGCTCCAAAACAAATAATTTAACATTTTTAGTTTTTTATTCTACTTTTTTTTCCAGGGAAGGTCACTCCAGTCTTATTTTGGAACTAAAGGCTTCTCTTGGCAAACAAAAACCGGGAGCTCTTGTGGTTTCAGTTGGAGGTGGAGGCCTTTTGGCTGGGTTGGTTGAAGGAATTGTCAAGGTGGGCTGGTCTGAAGTGCCCATTATTGCCATGGAAACAGTGGGTGCTCATTGCCTAAATGCAGCCCTTCAGGCCGGGAGACCAGTGACATTACCTGACATTACAAGGTGGGATATTATTAAGGATAGAAAGCAGAGATCTGGAAAATTGTGAGGTAATGGAAAATGTTGCACCGTTTACATAAAGGATTATTGATATAACACATCTCCCAAGAAATGACAAACTTACTTTTAATAGGTCAATTAAATATATTTTTTCTGTATGTAATTTCTTTTAGATAGATGGAAAATGCAGCAGCCAATTATTTTATACCTGATGCATTTTACCCAACCATATAATTGTTGGATAATAACTTTAGGTATCCATAGTTACAACCACTGATATAGTGACAGCTAGTTAGCTAGTTGCTTGTGGTCGTAACCATGGATACCTAAGGTCCTGCAATACCTGCACATGAGGTAAGAGACATAGCGAATCAGAAAAACTATACTACATTTCCAATTGGAGGTATTTGCTAATATTATTATTATTACACCTACTGCATATTGAGATAGGATCTTGGAGATGGGAATACCCTTTAAGGATAGATTAGGAAGGAAGGTGACCAGGGCCCCTATGTACTATAGTCCAGAAGGGGTTATGGAAAAGATTTTTTTCACAAAACTTCTGTTACATTGATTGCTATAATTAGAGAAGCGTGTGATCATAATTTTTTCCAGATAAGGTGTAATATATAAGCCGCAAGACAAAAGAATAATAACAGTCAATGGGGCATGGACCAGAAATGGATTCTTACTGATGGGTATACTCTGGTGATACAAGAAAATAATTGTGATTTGTAGTATTTTACTTTAATTCCCATTCCACTGACCAAATGGACACTAAGCATAGAATAGCAAACTCACCTGTCTGTCACTGAGAAGAAAAGTATCTGTAATTACAGCCCCTTTTCAAGCTGCAATTTACTAGGGTTATTAAGACCCAGTTTGTGCCTGACAGCTCTTTGCTAGCAACCAGATTGGGCTGTCCAATTAACTGTGACAATCTGACACTTCTGAAGTGAGAACTGTCCCTTTATCCCAGAAACTCACACATGACTAGGTTGGAGGCAGTCAGCTGCGCTCCCTTTTCCATAGGTTTGTGTAGTGGTCTCTATTATTTTCCTTGTAATAATGTTTAACATGTCTGTCTCTTACAGCATCGCAAAGTGTCTAGGTGCAAAAACAGTATGTGACAGAGCACTGGAGTGTGCAAAAAAATACAAAGTCATCTCAGTGACTGTGGATGATAAAGACGCCTTAGCGGCAGTGGAGATGTTCTTAGGTAGGTGACAACAGTTTTGCTTGTCTCTTCTCTGTTTTAAGGCCCCCATATACTTAGACTAAAAACAGCCGAAGCCACTGATATCAGTGGGATCAGCTAACTATCTAATGTATGGAGGTCTCACAACTCTTCTCCGACATCCAGCCGATCCTATTATTCTTTGGAGATAAGTCACTGCCAGAGGAGTCTTGAACCCTTGAATGCTTGACTAAGTCGCACGTTCCTGTGTATGGATGAGTCAGGAGAGATAGCTGTCGGCCAAACGATCATTCGGCTGTCAGCTATATAATTTACAGTAAGTATTAAACTATATTGTGTTACGCACACGCCCGGACTGACTGGCGTGAGCGTGGTTAGTGATCCCACTGGACCATGAACCGAGGAGTGCCTGGAGGGGCGTGACTAAGTATCAACTCGGTCTGACCAAGGTCGCACGGCGGCTCAGTCGACTCTGTAAACCAGGGAGGAACCGAGCAGAGGGACCAGGTGCTACTCCTGGTCAGACCCCGGTCACAGCTGTTGACCCACGCCGGGGAATGCAGGAACAAGCAGGTTAGGCTGGCATACAGACAGGCAGGTACTGGCAGGCACGGCTGGCATACAGACAGGTGGGTACTGGCAGGCACGGCTGGTATACAGACAGGTGGATACTGGCAGGTAGAAACGCAAGCAGGATAGGGACCAGTACAGACTGGAATACAGGAACGAGAGCCGCAGGTGCGGCAGACAAGTAGAGCAGAGCAAAACCCGCAGGAGCGGTAGACGAGCAGAGCAAAACCCGCAGGTGTGGTAGACAAGCAGAGCAGAGCAAAACCCGCAGGTGCGGTAGACAAGCAGAGCAGAGCAAAACCCGCAGGTGCGGTAGACAAGCAGAGCAGAGCAAAACCCGCAGGTGCGGTAGACAAGCAGAGCAGAGCAAAACCCGCAGGTGCGGTAGACAAGCAGAGCAGAGCAAAACCCACAGGTGCGGTAGACAAGCAGAGCAGAGCAAAACCCGCAGGTGCGGTAGACAAGCAGAGCAAAACCCACAGGTGCGGTAGACAAGCAGAGCAGAGCAAAACCCGCAGGTGCGGTAGACAAGCAGAGCAGAGCAAAACCCGCAGGTGCGGTAGACAAGCAGAGCAGAGCAAAACCCACAGGTGCGGTAGACAAGCAGAGCAGAGCAAAAACCCGCAGGTGCGGTATACAAGCTGAGCAGATACACACAAGGTACTTACAATGAAGTAGCGAGTGGACACCAAACTCACAAACAGAAGTACAGAGACGAGTTGGAGTTAGGTGCAGGTTGAGACACTGCAGGAAAAGGGAAGATACGAACACAGAGACAAACAAGTAACCGGGCTAGGACACTGTTCAGACAGGAACTGAACCAGGAACAAGATACAGGAACGAGCCTGGGTACTCAGCCCCCAGGGTGGCGGAAACAGACTAGAAGTCACAGATACAGGTAACAGGCCTGGGTACTCAGCCCCCAGGGTGGCGGAAACAGACAAGATACAGGACAGGACCTGGCAACTCAGTTGCACAGAACACACTGAAAGAAAGTGTTGCTCAGGCACCTCCTACTGGGTGGAGGGGGTTTAAGTATCCAGTGACTCACAACAATAGGCTAGGGACGCATTAGGAGTGCACACACAGTAACTATAAGAATCAGGCAGTAACCGCGCCACCGCCCTAAGCAATCAGACAAGAGACATGCACACAGCAGGTACTGGAGCAAAGTGTGCAGCCTGGACTGATAGGTAAGATGGCGGTCTTGCATGGTGGGAGGTGGTAAGCCATGCCAGCACGCCGCCAGGGATGTTACATATTGTATAAAGGCGCCATATACAGGTGCTTCTCACAAAATTAGAATATCATCAAAAAATTTATTTATTTCAGTTCTTCAATCCACACTTTTTCCTTCCACTCAACTTTCCATTAATATGCTTGGATACAGCACTCTGTGACCAGCTACCTTCTTTAACAATGACCTTTTGTGGCTTACCCTCCTTGTGGAGTGTGTCAATGACTGCCCTCTGGACATCTGTCAAGTCAGCCTACTGAAACAGACTAAGGGACCTTTCTAAACGCATATGAAGCCTTTGCAGTTGTTTTTTGGTAATTTTTTTGATTTACTGAGATAATGACTTTTATGTTTTCATTGGCTGTAAGCCATAATCATCAACATTAACAGAAATAAACACTTGAAATAGATCACTCTGTTTGTAATGACTCTATATAATATATGAGTTTCACTTTTTGGATTGAAGAACTGAAATAAATTCATTTTTTTATGATATTCTAATTTTGTGAGAAGCACCTGTATATAACCTGTATATAACACATTATATATAATATAGTTTAATACTTACTACTTATTCCATGTATCACCAAACTCAGTACTATACACCCCATTCCGCCCCTAGTGTGTTATTTGAAGGTCTCGGGCTTCTGTGCATCATGTGTGACTTAAAGGACTGGTGTTTTCTCATGTGGCGGAGGTGCCATAGGGTGCCCTTAAGTACCAGAGCCTAGGTTTTTAAGGAGGCACCTGTAGCTATGCATATCCTATGTTCTACCTAAACCCGATTGTAATTGTTTTTTTTTTCTCTTATGCCTCACTAGGTTCACATTGGTAGCCATGTCCAAGACAAGGCCTCTTTTGTTGTATTGCAATGTGTAAATGGTTGACCAGTGGTTTTCTATGGATAATAGAGCGGCGTCCTTAACAAGGAATTATAACAACTGTCAGATGTTATAGTCATGGTATTATTGCTGCCACCATGTCAACAAAGTTCAGGGGCATGGGGGCGGCAGCAAAGCAGCAACGCTGGAGCGGCAGGGGGTAAAGGTCATTTTTGTTATTTTTTAGACACTGCATGCTTGTGAGATAAAAAAAAATGTAAATTCTGGAAAACCCCTTTCATAGGTCATATTGGGTAGTGGTTATCTTCTTGAGACAACACCTGTTATTGCACTTGTTTTTTCACATTTGCTTGTAAGGAAAGATATGACTAAGTCCAAAATATTCTGCTCTCCAGTTATATTAAAATTTCTTTTGGCCTTATTAGCGTAGCTTTCCATATGAGGTCGCTCTGTCTCCCCAGTCGCTGCTGTGCAGGTTTGAACGTGTTATGTCCATTCATTTGTGGCTTTGGTGCGAGAAACAATGGTTGCCCCACTTGTGATTTGCACAAAAGATGAGCAGTGTGCAGTGATTCATGTTTTATGGTCTGGTGCTGATATTATCAAAGACTTTGTGCACAGTCTGGAGAAAGTGTTTTGTCGAGAAGAAGTACAGGTAGATTTACTCAAAGGAGGCCCTGAATATTCTGTTGTAACTGCCTCTAGGATGAATCAATCAGAACCAAAAAAATCTGCTGGCAATGTTTCGATGTGGCACTCCATATTCCTGAATGTATCGGCAAGCATATCAGGGGGGAGGTTGGAGTGGGCATAGCAGCAATTTCACATTGTATGTCTTCCTTCAAATCTTCAACAGGGTGAGGCTTGTTTCGATAGACTTTTCCTTTTAGCATACCCCAAAGGAAGAAGCCTTGTGGTGTCAGATCTGGCGACCTTGGTGGCCAAAGCTCCTTTGAAATTACCATGTTGCCGAAAAATGACTCAATTTCTGCCATGCTCATTGCTGATGTGTGATATGTTGCTCCATCTTGCTGGAAGTAACCTTTTGTCTGGCACCTACTTCATCGCTCCGACACAGGGGTATCCTGGCTTGTTCGAAGCTCCATATACTGATGTTTCCTTCAGATAGCTTGGTTCTAGCCAAAGTTATTACAGAATATCCAGGGCCTCTTTCAAGTGAATCTCCTTGTATGGCCACGGCCCCACTATCAGTATTTGGTTAGTATTTTTTTCTCAGGAGTGGGAGCCAAAACCAGGAGTGGGTGATAAATGCAGAATTGGTGACTTGTTTCTATTATACCTTTTCTCTGATTGTTCCTCACCTGGTTTTGGCTCCCACTCCTGGGAAAAAATACTGACCGAATACTGATCAAATACTGATAATGGGGTCATGGCCTATGTATGAATGGATAAAGAAGTTCAACAAAAGTTGTAAAAGTGTCAGCCTTGAAGAAGGAGCTGGATGCCAGTCCACAACTGATGACCATGTTGAGCGTGCATGTGAACTGATTTTACTGGAAAGATGAGTGACAGTGGATTATATTCCCTGAAAAAAATCCCCACGAGAATGAAAATTCACATATTTTTGAAGGCAAAAAAACTATTTATCTGCATTTCCATCTTATTTCCTCATTAAAAGTACACAAGTCTCAAAACAACAGTCCCTCTTATAACTATGAATGAGGTCGTCCAGGTTGGCATGAAAGTCTTTAGTAACGCTATATGACTGCCGACTTATGAATCCTCACATCGAACGCAGTGTGTGCTCTCAGGATTCTCTGGTGCTGGCAGCGAAACTGTGCGGTCATGTGACTGCCAGTATGCGATATGCATACTTTTGGCCACATTCCAACTAGACTTGCACAACCTCACCAGAGATGCCAACCATCCGGAAATTCCAGAACAATCTGTAAAAATATGGCACTTTTTTGCACTGTCTGTAAAAAATATTTGAGGTGTCTGTGATATTTTTGATGCTGAAGAAACTTATACAGATTATTATGACTGTAATTATAATCATTTTACAGTGAATTCAGCTGATGTCTTCATATCAGAATTATGGGCTGTGATCACTTATAATCATAATGATTTATTATGGTTTTCCAATGTGTGCGTAAAAAATATTGTCTGCCTGTTATTTTTTGATAAGTTGTCCAGAAAAAAAAAAGTCAAGTGGGCACCCTGGGCCTCACTCAACACACTTGCATTGAGCGAGGCCGCACACGACTAGTTGGATTGTGGCCGGGAGTATGCATATCACATACTTGCAGTCACATGACCGCTAGTGTCAGCATTGGAGAATCCTGACAGCGCGCAGTGTGTGGATTCACAAGAGAGACTGCAGACTTTCATGCCAAACCTGGACAATGCCTTGAAGTCATGTGTTGTGTTTTCTCATATATCGTAGGCATCATTCAGATGTCTGTGGGTCACATATGTGTTCTATCTGTGTATTTTACCGATAGAACATTTACCCATCATAGTCTATGGGGCTATTTACCTGTCTGTGATTTTTTTTTTTTTTGCGGGTCGTCCGCAAAAAATCACTGAGACATATTTTTGATCCAAGTCACGGAAAACAATTACCCATACAAGTCTAAGGGTTTATGAAAATCACATACAGCGCACCGATATGATGAATATTTGGTGAAAATTTGTGATGACGACATTACTAGCTTTTCATTGGCTTTTGTTCTCTCGCTTATGTTATCATTCATTGTGGAACATTTTCTCTTTTTGGGGTACCCGTGTGGTGCTTGTTTCCTCACTCCTCTCTCCATCTCCATATCTCTTACAGAGGATGAACTGATGTTGGTGGAAGCTGCATGTGGAGCTGCGCTTGCTGCAGTTTATTCAGGACACATCCAGCGCTTGCAAAAGGAGGGCAAGTTGGAACAGTTGGCGGGGCCACTGATAATGATCGTATGTGGGGGAAGTTCAATAAGTCTATCTGAACTTCAGAACTTCAAGTCCCAACTAGGAATGGTTTAATTGCCTGAATAAAGAAAATCATGTAAATGAATACGACTTGTAGTGCTTCAGCTGAGAATTCATGGTCTTTCCACTGGAGGGAGTCTGGAGACCAACAATTATCTTCTACATTGATGAGAACGGAATGTTTGCAAGATTTCTATTAACCTTTGACTTCAGTACTAGCTATTGATCAATACAACACTCGCATTTTCTCTATACCTTCTGGTCTTTTCATTTTTCTCCTCCCCGACTTGCCAGTTTTCTAGCCCTTTGCTTCTGTCTACTCTCGCCACTGCTGATGAATTTCCTACTAGCATGAGTCCTCTTACAGATTCTCTCTGGGATCCGAGCTCTATAAATCATAACTCTCCAGCCAATATCTTATGTAAAAAGGCTCCTCGGGGCTGGGAAATCCTATTACCAGAAGCACCATTAATTATTGCAAGTCAGCTTTCCCTCCAGCTGTAATATGTTATCTGCAGCCCTTTTAGCCCAGACAGAGGCCTTCCCCATGAAATCTCTGGAGGGGATGCAGAGAATGTTTGGAAGAGAAGATAAATAAATAAACAAATAAAAAATCAATATTTAAGCCATCAATATGCAGTTGGTATCTATCTATCCCATATCTATCTATCTATCTATCTATCTATCTATCTATCTATCTATCATCTATCTATCCATATATCTATCTATCATCTATCTATCCATATATCTATCTATCTATCTATCTATCTATCCATATATCTATCTATCTATCTATCTCATATCTATCTATCTATCATCTATCTATCTATCTATCTATCCATATATCTATCTATCTATCTATCTATCTCATATCTATCTATCTATCTATCTATCATCTATCTATCTATCTATCATCTATCTATCTATCATCTATCTATCAATCTATCTATCTATCCATCTATCTATCTATCTATCTATCCATATATCTATCTATCTATCTATCTCATATCTATCTATCTATCTATCTATCCATATATCTATCTATCTATCTATATATCTATCTATCTATCCATATATCTATCTATCTATCTGTCTATGTCTGTCTGTCTGTCTGTCTGTCTCTCTATCTCTCTATGGGCTCATGCAGAAAACCTTATCGGTCAGAGTGCGATCTGACAAGACATTGGATCGCACTTGGACCAATGTTATTCTATGGGCCGTGCACGTCCGATTTTTTCCCTTGGACAGAGACTGTCTGAGGAAAAATCACTGCATGCCTAAGTTTGATCTGATATTCAGATCGCACTCGGCCATGCAAGTCATTGAGTGCATGGAAACCATCTGACTGCAGTCGGATGACATCGAAGTGCCATCCAATTTCTATAGACTGACACAATGGAGAAGATGGAGAATTTTTTTTTCCATCTTCTCCTCATCCGAGAGGATCAGATCACACTGATCACAGTCTGATCAAACTCTGATGAGAGTGTGATTAGTGTAATTGATCTGATTTTCTCGGATGACAAAAATTATTCTGGTCAGCACCTAGCCTATTATATATCTATCTATCTAATATCTATCTCTATGTATCTAATATCTATCTATCACATATCTATCTATCTATCTATCTATCTATCTATCTATCTATCTATCTATTTTCTTTGTTTTGCAGTATTTCTTCAATAATTGTACCACTCAGGGCTATGCTGGTAGCTGGTGTCATGTTGTTTTTTTTCCAAGCAATTGTATGATAATAAAAAGTAAACTAAAGTGATTATCTAATTATTTCTTGCAAGCAATGCAGTGCAATACATTAGAACTATTTAACTATCACCATCTTTATGCCATTGACACCTTTGATGAAGGTACCACTTTTTAATGTAGCTGTTTAATTTGAGGTATCTGCACTAACTGTTATGTAACATGTTAGCATCTGAGCCTTCTGCACAGTGACCTGTCCTGCAATTACTAAATTGTGTGCTCTTTCTTAAGTGATGGACTTACTAAATTTCATTTAATGCGTAAGGCATTTTTTTTCTTTTTTCAACTACTTGGATTTACATATCTCCTAAAATTTATTTTTCAAAAACGGCCATTCTTTTCTATGGGTTATTGCATCTTTATCTCAGCCATAATGTACTATCTTCAAGGGGTTGTCTTGAGCTGAGCAATAAGATTTTCAGGACCCTAGAATGGCATCCATGTTGGTATGCGGTTGCAGCCAGACCAGGTCAGTGCATTTTGTGCATCTCTTGTGTGATTACCAGCCCCCACAACATCATGGCATGCATCACAGGGGCTTAGTAATCACACGAGACTCCCAGGAGGCTGACCTTTGAGTGTTGGGTGAGGTTGTTTTTTCCCCTGCCTACCAGCGGAGGTTGGCACCCTGAATCTGCGTAATGGCGCCCCCGCTCCTCGGCGGCTGTCCCTTCGGGCCCTATCAGGCTCTATCAGTGGAAAGGAACAAAAAAATAAATAAAATGGAAAGAGTAAGGGTATTATTAGGGAGAATACTATTGCCCTGTAAATCTTTTATTATCACTATTGGTGCTTGCTTTGTTCATGTTTTTACGTTATAAAGGATTTTAAAGATAAAGTATTAAAGGTTCTATTTTATTATTGGCGAAAAGTACATTTAATACGGTGACTTGTTTCAGAACTTATGTATTACAATAATATCACTTCACTGTGATTTTTTTCAAGTAGCAGGGAAGGTTTCAATCTCCATGGATCCAGCGCAGGTCCTTCCAGTGCTCTCCACTGTGACAGAAGGCCTGTGATTGGCTGCAGTGGTTAACCGACTGGAATACAACTGGAGTGGCCTTTACTGGATAAACGGGGGTTAGAAGTGGTGAGTATGCCTCATTTTATTATTTTAAAACCACTTGGAAATTAATTTTAGAAGTCAGACAACCCCTTTAGGGAAGATATTAGTCTAAATGTGCATTGTCAAACTGTGTTTACTTAAATGAAAAAGAGCCCCTCTTCTGGCTTACTTCAGTTATTTTTGCATTAATGGTTGGCCACACTTGTAAATAGCCGCTATGTAATATTACATTTATGTCTGCAAAATTGTCTGCTTTCTGAAAGGGTTTGTCTGTGGTTAGACAAACCTTTTAATTTATTTCTGTGGAGTGGAGGTTATAAGGGAGAGGAGGGTTAACATGTAAATAGTATATAGATGAAGGTGCAGCAATAGGCATTTGATGTCGTCACATTTCAACTTTGTCCATAATCCCCACAAAACCACCACTTATGTATAAATCTGCATGTGTAAGTGCATTAAACCTATAGGGTGAAGCCTTAACATCATTGCATCATTCCTACTGTATGCCTGCACTGTTTGCGTGTTACGTCTACACGGAAGTGACCACATTATGTGCATTAGAAACCCATCACTTATTAATAAATATAATAATCTTGTAGCGCCGTGGTGGGGTACCCAGAGCCGGGCCTTGTTGATGCTAGGGGTTGTAGTCACCGTGGCGGCGACCCGGTCCGTGACCCAGGGCGGTCAAACCAGGGTAGTCTATGTGTATAGGTTATATATAGTCCGACTACGCCACCTGTGGAATGCGGTTATTGGTAACCGCTGCTGCGGAGCAGTCCGCTGAAGCTGGTGGTATATGCAGCAAGGTGATATAACTCCCCACAGGAAGAGTGTAGCTTCAGGGCAGCGTGTAAGGATGATGGTGGTGATGGTGCAAGGTGTCGCGGTGCAAGAATAATCACAGAGTCCAGGTGATGCAGTCACAGATCCTTTACTCACTGTTTAAGCAGTTCCAGTTACAGTCGCCAGTGCAAGGCCCACGGCGTCCTGTGTTCACGCAGTGAGGGGCTCGGACGACCCTCAGATATCTCCAGAGTACTTATCAGGACCCCCTTCTGTGTGTCCTCTCTGGCCTCTTTCCTTGTACCTCACACCTAGCGGCACCTCTGTCCAGTGTCCTTGGGCCTTGGCGGGCAACATGTGTTCTGTCCCCTGGCCCTATGTGGCTACTTTCCTAGTGGCTGGTGCGGGCGGCCTGCTGTACTTGAAGTGCTGCAGCCTCCGGTTTCCAGTTGAGTCCTGTAGTTGTGGCACCCCAGGGGTCTGGTTCCCACAGTAATAGCAATATTACGTCTGTGAGCAGGTGGGAGGTTTCCTGGTCAGACATCCTATGCATGCCACACCTCCTGCCCAGTCCTGGGAGGGGAAGAACTTCCCCTATAAAAAGCTGGGGCTGAGGCAGGGTTAGAGAGTAGAGTAGAGTGAGAGAACACAGACAGAGACACAGTCTGGTCTGTAGTGGAGCAGCTTAGGGAAAGAAAGATCAGGAGCTCTGTGGGAGCTGTGCTAAAAGAGGTCAGGGCTGGAAGCTGTAGAGCTCGCCCTGATTGAAGAGTTCTCACCGGACCCGGAGTCCGAGGCTGTGGGGACTAATCCTTACCCAGCAGCAGAAACCGACCGGCAGAGGATTTCAGGTCCTCTGGCCAAGAAACCCGAAGGCACGGTCACACGCAAGGGACCAGCACCGCCGTCGTGGAGCGGAAGCTACCAGAAGGCCCCGAGTCACCGGCCATACGGGTGAGCACCACACGGTACACTCAGGGACGTGGGCTACTTTTACCCGCCTCTAGCAAGGTAGCCAGAAGAGTACGATTAGTTGGGGAGGCCTACAACTCCGCCTGGCCAGGGGAGATTCCATCTGCTCACGGACTGACCAGGCCCCGATCGCTAGCCAGTACTCCGGGAGGGTCTACCTTTGTCATCAGTAAAGACCCTGAACTACACCGCACCGTCTCTGAGTGGTTCCTGCTACCTGCATGCTATTCTGCTACCCTCTTCAAACACGTCGGCTGCCCTGAGGCCATACCCCTCCCGTTGGGGGTTATACCATCTACGCTGCACAATCGTACCACCGGCCTCAGCGGTCTGCCCTGCAGCGGCGGCCTCATAGCCGCATTCAACGGGTGGCGTAGTCGAACACCGTACCATCTTCTGCTAAACTCTGCCACTCAGCTTGACTCCCTGGGCACGGACCGGGTCACCGCCACGAGACTACTACCCCTATCGGATCCGGCTCCGGGTAGGCTCCCGCGTGCGCAACGCTGCGCGACTCAGGCCCAGGGGCGCGTCAACTTTGGCGTAGTCGGCAGGATTACGTGCCCGCAACCACCGGGTACTGCGTGCCTGAAAAAGGGACTTTTAAACTTACCTGTGGTGAAGATTCCCGCCATCCGGCGCCATCTTCTGCCTTCTTCCCGCCATCCGTGAAGTTTTTCCGCCATCCGGCGCCATCTTCTGCCTTCTTCCCGCCATCCGTGGAGTTTTCCCGCCGTTGGACGCCATCTTGAAGACGCCGCGCGGGAAGAAGAGGGGCGTGGACTCCGAAAAGCCGCGAGAACTGAAGCCCCGCCTCACGTCCGGACGTTGCGTAAGGTCCTGGAAAGAGCCCAGCAGACGCCGACGTCATAGGAGCGCGACGGAAGGTCCTCGACCCTGACGATCCACTGCGGAGCCGCGGCCTACGGAAGAGGATCATCGCAAGGTAGGCCACGGTCCACTAGGGGGGAGGAGGATGTCGGATACGGAGGAGAGCTTCACTGCCACTGCCACCGCCAGCGCCGCCGCTGCTGCGGTCATGCCTTTCACCATGCCCTATATCCTGGGGGCAGCCTGGCTACCCCAGTACTCAGGGGAGTCAGATACCCTGAATGACTTTAGAGAAAAGCTGGATAGCCTCTTCCAGGTGTACCCCCTCACAGAAGAGCAAAAAGTGAGCATCCTGGTGGCCCAACTAACCGGGGCAGCCCAAAGGGAGGTAAAGTCCTGGCCACCTGGGAGGAGGACTGTCGCAGGGATATTAACCCGGCTGAAGGACACCTTTGATACCCGCACCTCAGCCGAGATTAAGCTTAGATTCTACGGGTGCAAACAGCGAGCACATGAGAATATAAGGGACTATGCACTAAACCTACAAGAGGCCCTGAGAGCCATTAAGCAGACAGACCCTGACGGCGTGGGAAACGAGGACAGGCTGTTGACCGAACAATTTATAGGGACTATATTGCAATGTCCACCGAACCCAGTTGCGGGCAATGGCCTTACAGGATCCTCATCTGGACTTTGCACAGTTCAAGGACAGAGCCATCCGGGTGCTCCGAGAACCGGCACCGGGTGGCGTGGTGACCCACAGGCGCCCTACTACCGCTTACCACCAGGAGGCGGCGCCCTTGTCGGCAGGGCCTGTGGGAGCTGACGCGCAGGCTTTGAACAATGACCCGGCTCCAGACTTGCACCATCAGGTCCAAGAGCTAGCTAAAAGCGTTGCTGCGCTAACCCGAACTGTGCAGTCTTTACCGGTTTCTGCTCCAGGGAAGATCCAGCTGGCATCCGGACCGGAGGACATCCCGTGGCGTCGACCAAGGAGGACCCCACCGGCCAGAGGAAGCCCCAGCGACCGATACAACGAGGACGGACAACCCATCTGCCGCTGCTGCAATCAACCCGGACATATGGCAAGGTACTGTCCTTTAAACTGGCACAACCTGGGGTAGAGGGCCAACCCCCAGGAATAAGATCACCAGGCCCATCGAACTGGCGTGACAAATACGTGGGAGGACGTCCAGTCTTGCCTGTGCTACTGGATGGCATTCCTATGAGTGCCCTACTTGACACCGGGTCACAGGTCACCACCATCCCGTACGTGCTCTTTAAGCAGTACTGGAATGACTCGGATATAACCCGCTACCCTGACGACGACTTGAGTATCATCGCCAGCAATGGTCAACCCGTGCCACAGATCGGATTCAAAGAGATGACCATTAAAGTCGGTAGAGTCGAACTGGCAGCACAGGGACTGATCATTGTAGACATTGACAAGCGCGAGAGTCACCCAAAGATAACTCTAGGAACTAATGTGATTGAAAATTGTCTTGCAGAGGTGATTTTCATTTTACAGCAGGTTGCCAAGAACGCCAGCTCCGGCCAGCAGCGAGTGCTCCAAAAAGAGATCCGGGCACTGATGCGGCGGCAACAGGTGGAACTCTCCGGTGGTGAGATTGGAAGCGTGAGAATGTGTGACCCTTTTCCTATTGCCATGCTCCCAAAAAGTGAAATGATGATTTGGTGCCGGGCAGCTATTGGTCTAAGAGGTAGAGACTACCAAGCAATGGTAGAACCCGTCTACTCAGACAGTAGGCCCACCATTTTGACAGCACGGGGGGTGGTTGATGTACGCCATGGGAGGGTGCCCGTTCGCATAATAAATATCGGGAAGAGGGAAGTGTACCTGCCCCGGTATGCTACGCTAGCCAAATTGTATACCATCAATCAGAATTCTGTACAGGCCGTGGAACCCTTGCCTCCATCTCAACCAGAGGAAGGTAACGGCTCTAAGAAACCAATGGAGGACTGGTGTCAGCAACTACATCTGGGTGCTGACTCCACTCCCTCACACCAGAAACAAGGAGTCTATCGGGTGGTTCAAGAGTACGAGAGAGTGTTTAGTAAACACCCGTTAGACTTCGGGCAAGTAAAAGGGGTAGAACACCACATCCCCATGGGAGACCATCCTCCCATAAAGGAGAGATACCGACCCGTACCCCCTGCACACTACCAACACGCCAAGGGGATGCTTAGAGACATGAAGGAGGCTGGAGTATTCAGGGATAGCTGTAGCCCCTGGGCAGCTCCACTAGTCTTGGTTAAAAAGAAAGACAACACTATGAGAATGTGTGTAGATTACCGGAAAATCAACCGTATCACACACAAAGATGCGTACCCCTTACCAAGGATAGAGGAGTCTTTGGCTGCTTTAAAATCTGCTAACTTCTTCTCCACTTTGGATCTCACTAGCGGGTACTGGCAGGTTCCTGTAGCAGAGGCGGACCGGGAGAAGACCGCATTCACCACCCCGATGGGACTTAGCGAGTTTACCTGCATGCCGTTCGGACTCTGCAACGCACCAGGAACCTTCCAACGATTGATGGAATGCTGTCTGGGACACCGAAACTTCGAGACGGTCCTGTTATACCTGGACGATGTCATCGTCTACTCCAAAACCTACGAGGACCACCTGAAACACCTGGCAGAAGTGTTCGAAGCCCTGGCAAACTACGGCCTAAAGGTGAAACCCTCCAAGTGTCACCTCCTGAAACCAAAGGTGCAGTACCTGGGACACGTGGTGAGTGCTGACGGAGTGGCTCCCGACCCTGATAAGATCACCGCGATTAAGGAATGGCCAAGACCCTCCAGCGTAAAGGAAGTGCGGCAGTTCCTCGGGTTGGTAGGCTACTACCGAAGGTTCATTCCCGGTTTCACCAAAAAGGCAGCTCCTATGCAGGACCTCCCGATAGGCCAGTCCAGGAAGGCCAAGAACCAGAAGCCGCCCTTCAGATGGGAGAAGTTGGAAGAAGAGTCCTTCCGCCAGCTGAAGATGGCCCTCACGGGGGATGAAATCCTGGCGTACCCTGATTACAGCCAGCCCTTTATCCTCTACACCGACGCAAGTAACATCGGGCTAGGAGCCGTACTGTCCCAGATCCAGCAGGGGAAGGAACAGGTAATTGCTTACGCCAGCCGAAAACTGCGACCCACCGAAAGAAACCCTGAGAATTACAGCTCATTCAAGCTAGAATTCCTGGCAGTGGTGTGGGCAGTCACCGAACGCTTTAAGCACTACCTCGCCTCTTCCCGGTTCACCGTGTACACGGATAACAACCCGTTGACACACCTGGATACGGCAAGACTCGGTGCCCTGGAGCAGAGATGGATGGCCCGCCTGTCCAACTATGAGTTCACGATCAAATACCGGGCAGGACGCTCCAATACCAACGCGGATGCCTTGTCCAGAATGCCAAACCTACCGGACGTAGGGGAAGATCCAAAGGAACTGGAAGAAGTTGAACTCCCCGCGTTCCACCGTCATGGGACTATCCAGTATTCCCACCGTGTAAGGGGTAAGCAATCTGCTACGTTCAACCCCTTACCTCATTACAACTGGGCGGAAACGCAAGACAGTGACCCCGCCGTCCGACTGGTGAAGGAGATGCTGACTCAGCCAGATGCCCGCCTTGACCCAGACGCTCCGGAGGAGGCCAAGCAACTGTGGGTTGAGAAGAGTAGACTGTTCCTTTACAAGGGGAAGTTGTGCCGCAGAATGGTTAACTCCCGGACGCATGAACTGATCTGGCAAGTAGTGGTGCCAAGAAGAGACGCGGCTATGGTACTGGAGGCATACCACGACGGAGCTGGGCACTTCGGATGGAAGAAGCTGGAGTTCCTGCTGCGCGGGCGGTTCCACTGGGTAGGCATGAGAGGAACCATCGAGAGGTGGTGCAGAGACTGTGGCCCATGCAACCTAAGAAGGAAGGACCGTGCTAGCCAGAAGACTCCCCTGCAGTCCATCGTCACCAAGCAGCCGTTGGAACTGGTAGCCTTGGATCATGTAAAACTGACCCCCAGCAGAAGTGGCTACGTCTATGCGTTAACCATCGTGGATCACTACTCCCGGTTCTTGGTTGTCGTCCCCGTCAAGGACTTAACGGCTCAAACAGCAGCTAGAGCCTTCCAGCAGCACTTCTGCCGTCCACACGGATACCCAGAGAAGGTGCTGATGGACCAGGGACCTGCCTTTGAAGCGGAAGTCTTCCAGGAGTTCTGCACTCTGTATGGCTGCCGGAAGATAAGAACAACGCCCTATCATCCGCAAACCAATGGACTCTGTGAGAAAATGAACCAGGTGGTGATAGACCTTTTAAAAACATTGCCCCTGGAAGAACGCAGTCTGTGGCCTGAGAAACTGCCTGATCTGGTGGACCTATACAACCACATCCCGGTAGGTTCTACCAACTGTACCCCGGCTTACCTAATGAGAGCAAGACCTGGTAAGCTGCCTGTTGACCTGGATATGGGAGTCCTGACACCCGAGGACACTTCACCAGAAGCAGACTGGGACACAGAGAGGCAGCAGCAGTACCGGAAAGTACAGGAGAGCGTGGAGCGAAGTCTCTGTCAAGCTAGAGAAAGACAGGAGAAGACTTACAACCAGTATGCTCCCGCTGTTCCCCTGGTACCTGGAGAGCAGGTCTTGAAGAGGAAGAGACGGCTCCACAAGTTGGACGACCAGTGGGAGAAGGACCCGTACACCGTACTGCCCTCAAGCCATGAGAACCCGAAAGTCTGCACAATCAGTAAGGATGGAGGAGAAACCACAGCCATTGTATCCCGAGATCACCTGAAGAAGTGTCCCGAACAGCTACGGAACCCTGAAGAAGAACAAGAAGACCCTCGACCCGCAGAGGAAAGGGAAGATATGGTCAGTACTGTGCTCGGAGACTTCCCTCGGTCTTGGACTCAAGTCAATGGCGCTGTTGTGGTACCCGTCCTCACCTTCCTCCAACCAGCATCTCAAGTACCTACGGAGAAACAGGTAGAGCTGGAAGAGCAGCCGGTCCAGGAGGCAGAAGACCCCACACAAGCAGACCAGGAGGATCAACCCTCTGCTTATAGTGAGCCTGCCATACCCCTAGTGAGCCAAAGAGCCCGTAGACAGCTGCCCAGTTTACCTTTGACAGCTCCTACACCTGGTAGCTCAGGACCAGTCAGTCAGCTCCGTAGGTCCACTAGAGCCACTAGAGGCCAGTTACCCGTACGTTGGAGGATCTAAGTGTTTAGACTGTTTATTTGTATTTACCTGTTTTCTGTTACTTGTAAATAATTGTGTATTTTTAGTTATTCTATAGGTGTCGTTTATGGATTATCCGGAATCCTTTGTACATATGTTGGAGCGTAACCCAGGAAAGGACTAAAGACTGTTAAGGACTCGGGGTAGGACAGACCCCTACCTGGTTACGGCTCCCTGTTTCTTGGTGAAATGGACACCTTTGTTTTCTTCAAAGACTGCACCCGGTTGCGGACATGCCGTGACCATCCTAATGTGTTTTTCTTTATTGTACTGTTTCTGTTTTTTTACTTGTTATGTTTTACAAAAATATGTTTAGTCCCGGAGTACTAAATTTCACTAGGGGGGAATGTGGCACCCCAGGGGTCTGGTTCCCACAGTAATAGCAATATTACGTCTGTGAGCAGGTGGGAGGTTTCCTGGTCAGACATCCTATGCATGCCACACCTCCTGCCCAGTCCTGGGAGGGGAAGAACTTCCCCTATAAAAAGCTGGGGCTGAGGCAGGGTTAGAGAGTAGAGTAGAGTGAGAGAACACAGAGACACAGTCTGGTCTGTAGTGGAGCAGCTTAGGGAAAGAAAGATCAGGAGCTCTGTGGGAGCTGTGCTAAAAGAGGTCAGGGCTGGAAGCTGTAGAGCTCGCCCTGATTGAAGAGTTCTCACCGGACCCGGAGTCCGAGGCTGTGGGGACTAATCCTTACCCAGCAGCAGAAACCGACCGGCAGGGGATTTCAGGTCCTCTGGCCAAGAAACCCGAAGGCACGGTCACACGCAAGGGACCAGCACCGCCGTTGTGGAGCGGAAGCTACCAGAAGGCCCCAGTCACCGGCCATACGGGTGATCACCACATGGTACACTCAGGGACGTGGGCTACTTTTACCCGCCTCTAGCAAGGTAGCCAGAAGAGTACGATTAGTTGGGGAGGCCTACAACTCCGCCTGGCCAGGGGAGATTCCATCTGCTCACGGACTGACCAGGCCCCGATCGCTAGCCAGTACTCCGGGAGGGTCTACCTTTGTCATCAGTAAAGACCCTGAACTACACCGCACCGTCTCTGAGTGGTTCCTGCTACCTGCATGCTATTCTGCTACCCCCTTCAAACACGTCGGCTGCCCTGAGGCCATACCCCTCACGTTGGGGGTTATACCATCTACGCTGCACAATCGTACCACCGGCCTCAGCGGTCTGCCCTTCAGCGGCGGCCTCATAGCCGCATTCAACGGGTGGCGTAGTCGAACACCGTACCATCTTCTGCTAAACTCTGCCACTCAGCTTGACTCCCTGGGCACGGACCGGGTCACCGCCACGAGACTACTACCCCTATCGGATCCGGCTCCGGGTAGGCTCCCGCGTGCGCAACGCTGCGCGACTCAGGCCCAGGGGCGCGTCATAGTCTCTGCTGGCTGGGTTCCCCTTCTTTGGCCTGACCCCCCTACCTCCTGGCAGCGGCAGGCGTGCGGGTGGCTTGCTGCACGGCCTGTACCCCTAGGGTCCCTTCTCTCCTCGTTCCTGGAGCCGTCCTGCTCCCTCTCCTCTCTCTCTCTCAGGCTCAGGCCTCCTGGCAGGGCCTGCCTGTGGAGCAGAGCTCATACAGAGCCCCTGCTCCTACACTCTCCTCCTCTGACTGAACACTCATCTAAGATGGCTACTCCCTTTTATATGCTCCTACTCAGTGCGCCCAGGATCTACGTCCTCCACCCATCCACTACTTAGTTCCCCCTCTCTAAGTGGTTCCTCCCCACTCCAGCCAGGGATCAGGGACACTTGTGCTCTCCCATAGGAGCATTCTCGCCCTGTCCCCCGGAAATGTGGTGTAGTGGATGTAGTGTTAGGGTCCTGAGCCATACTCCTTCCTTACCTGAGAGTGAGATACCACACCTCTGGGTGAGATGCAATACCTCTGTGGCGACCGAACCCTCAGGGGAGCCACACATCCAAGAACAATAAATCATCTATAATTGCTGCTTAGGTGTAATGTAATATGAAAACAATGACATTATGTAAAAGTAACAGTATAACCAATTAATAAATTTTGCAAAAAAATTAACGAAAGACACCGCTATCAAAATATTTTAAAAACACCCCATAAACACACACCCAATGGGTGGCAAGTAAAAATATCCTGCTATCCAAAGAAATCATTGGTACTAATATAACAAGGCGGTCCCATCAATAATATATAGAGGCTACAAAACATATAGAAATATCCAATACATTTTCAAAAAAGTATCCCACATTAACCCAATTATTTTAATAATACCGTTATTCCACTTATTCAAGGCCACAAATCATAATCATTCATACCCACCATAAGCCATAACTGCCAATCAAGTGCTACATTGTCCACTACCCCAACACGCATTTTAAGTAATGTTTCGGGGCCTGCAGGAAATATTTGAAACATGTTTTCATTTTATACAATATAGAGAATTGTTTTTTCAATTAGCAATATATATTCTCAATAATTTTTTAGGTAGCAAGGTGCATGCGAATGGAGAATTTAAGTATTTTAAGGACATAGGGGCTGGCACTTTTGTATGGCTCTGTCAGCTAGTCCTGTCAAATTCACTGGGGTCCCCTGACTTTCATCTAATATATATATGGGGGCCTTCAAAGTCAGTCTGGTGAGAGAGGCAGAATTCGAAAAAGTTTTAAGAAGTTGTCATCTAGACCGTCACTCAAGGCCGGGATGAGGGATAGGCAGGGTTGGCACCCGCCTAGGGCACTATCTCCTGCCTCCCCGAGGGAGGCACACTTTGGGGTAAAAAACTACATTACTGAATGCCTGCTGACACCCAGCAACTTCCTCCAGCCGCAGGCATTCAGCACAGTGATGGCCGGGGCGCGAGCACGCAGGGGAGCAGTGTCAGTCACTGACACCACTCACCCATCTCTCTGCCTGTACTCCGGCCATTGCTCCCACCCCGCACTCAAATGTATTTGCGTCTGTCAGATGCGAAAACAATTGCTATGAGCAGCGCCGCCCAGCAGAGGAACTGTAATCAGCTCTCTGCTCTGCTGGGAACTCCATCAGAAAGCAGGCCACTTCTGGTCTGTGCCTTGTTGGAGACGGCGTATGCAGGGGACATTGGATGGTGTGATACAGTGACATCATCGCGTCATCCAGCGCCTACTGCTGTACAGAAAAGTAGAAGAGATGGCGGCCGCAGTGTACAGGGAGCCTGGATTAGGTGAGAGCTGGCTGTGGGCGTTAGAGGGGCTGGCGATGAGCGACATGAGAGGGGCTGGCTGTGGGCGACATAAGAGAGTCTGGCTGTGGGCGACATAAGAGGGGCTGGCTGTGGGGGACATAAGACGGGCTAGCTGTGGAGCTTATTAAAGGGACTGACTGTGGGGGACATATGAGGGTCTGGCTGTGGGGGAAATACAAGGGTCTGCCTGTGGGGGACATATGACGGGCTAGCTGTGGGGGACATATGAGGGGCTGGCTGTGGGTTGACATAAGACGGGCTAGCTGTGGGGCTTATAAAAGGGACTGACTGTGGGGGACATACGAGGGTTTGGCTGTTGGGGACATACAATGGTCTGCCTGTGGGGGACATACAAGGGTCTGCCTGTGGGGGACATATGAGGGCCTAGCTGTGGGGACATCAGATGGGCTGGCTGTGGGAGACATTTGAGGGGCTGGCTGTGGGAGACATATGAGGGGCTGGCTGTCAGGGACATATGAGGGTCTGGCTCTGGGGGGAGGGACATATGAGTGCCTGACTGTGGGAAGACATACAAGGGACTGGCTGTGGGAACTTAAGACAGACTAGCTGCTGGGACATATGAGGGGCTGGCTGTGGGGACATGCGAGGATCTGGCTGTGGGGGATATTCAAGGGGCTGGCTGTGAGGGACATTCAAGGGGCTGGCTGTGGGGGACATATGATAGGCTGACTGTGGGAGACATAGGAGGGGCTAGCTATGGGAGGGCATATGAGGGGCTGACTGTGGGGGACATAAGATGGGCTAGCTGTGGGGGTTATAACAGGAACTGACTGTGGGGTACATACGAGGGGCTGGCTGTCGGGGACAAATGAGGGGCTGGCTGTAGGGGACACACAAGGGGCTAGCTGCAGGGACATCAGATGGGCTTGCTGTCGGAGACATATGAGGCTGACTGTGGGAGACATAGGAAGGGCTAGCTATGGGAGGGCATATGAGGGGCTTACTGTGGGGGACATAGGGACTGGCTGTCAGGGACACACGAGGGTCTCGCACTGGGAGACATATGAGTGGCTGGCTGTGGTGGGACATAAGATGGTCTGGCTGTGGGGGACATGAGATGGGCTGGCTGGGTGGACATATGAGGGGCTGGAAGTGGGGGCTATCACCAGAGGGACTGTGGAGGACATCATTTTATATCGGAGACTATGGGGGACATTATACTGGGAGCTGTGGGGGACATTTATACCTGGGCTGTGGGGACATCATAATATATAGGATATGTGGGTGGTATCATTATATAGGTGGCTTTGGGGGGCATCTTACTGTATAGGGATTGTGGTGGACATCAGACTGTATAGGGGGCTGTGGGGGACATCATACTATATATTGCGGGCTGTGGTGGACATTATGGTGTGTATTAAGGGATATTGTGGATATCACACTGCATGGATGGCTGTGGTCACTGTCACACCGTGTAAGGGGACAAAGTGAAGGGGGATATAGTATGGAGAGGACAACATGGTGGGCAGTATGAGGACATAGTGTGAAAAGGGGGCACAAACTGGATATGGAGAGGGGGCAGCGTTAAATGGGGGCACAGTATGGAGAATGGTTAGCATGGTGGAGGGACAATGTGGAGAAATAGAGAGTGTAAGGGAAAACTAGAGAGGAGACAGCCATGGTATAGGCCGTGGTTCATAAGGGCGGATGGTGTAATGGCAATAGCTGATAATGGCAGACAGTGTGGCGAGTTTAGCTCATTAAGGCAGACAGTGTGGAGGTCATATACAATAGAAGGCTTATTTAGGTCATAATATGGACAGATATTTTTATGCAGAGGTCATTTTAATAACACTCTTATTTTTAAAGGCACTGTGTTGGGATGTGCTGCTGAAGACTGGAGAAGAGGGAAGGCAGAGAAGAGATGTGGATGTGAAAAGTCCTCGTTGCGTCTGGAGAAGATGGTGACGAAAATAAAGAAAAGACTCAATCAGAGAAGATGTCACCCATAAGGTACCTGGATGTAAATGTTTACTTGTTGATGCTGCCTACGTCTGTGGTTCCTGTATGGCCCGCAGTCTGATAAAGACTGATAACAACTCCCAGCATCTGCTTACCATTGTTAAGTACATACTGGGAGTTGTAGGTTCATGAGATGCAAATGTATATGGGCCTGACTTGACATTACAATTGACTGCTGTACTAAGCTTTTTGATGTATTAATGTAGTAATGGTGATTCTGATGACATATACATGTACTAATGATGGTACTGGTGTTGTATTTACTGATTGTGGTTCTCGTGATGTATTCATGTACTGATTAAGGTTCTGGTGACACATTCATGTACTGATGGTGGTTAGGGTGCCGTATTCATGTACTGATTGTGTTTCTAGTGACCTATTTATTTGCTGATTATGGTTCTGGTGCAGTATTTATGTTGTATTGATGGCTCTGGTGTTCTATTTATGTACTGATGATGATTTTGGTTTCAAATTCATGTTCTGATAATGGTTCTGGTGATGAATACATCAACAGAACCATCATCACTACATGAATACATCACCAGAGTGATCAATAGTACATGAATACAGCACCAGAACCATCATCACTACATGAATACATCACCAACACCATCATTAGTACTTGAATGCAGCACCAGAATAATCATCACTACATGAATACATCACCAGAACCATCATCAGTACAGGAATACAGCACCAGAACCACCATCAGTTTTGTTGCAAACTGTATTTGTCATATGATGGACTTAAAGAAGCACTCCCATCAAAGTTTTTATCTTCTTAATATATTGCAGTCATCACTGTGTACTTAAAGCACTGTGCACTTAAAATTGCTTATTTTGCCCTTTTACCCAGCTAATTTTTCTCTTTTCTATGCTCTATGTAGAAACAGGAAGTCTCTTGTCCCTGCATTTATCATTCCCCTCTTCGACTCCTGACCCAACTGCTCCCACCTCTCCCATGCCAGGGACTTTTGCAGTGACTCATGACTCAGAGAGAAAATTGACCTCCTATTTCTACATAAAGCTTAAAAGGATCCACCTAGTCCTTTTTTAATCACGTAATGCCATCGATCTAATGGAAAAGGGAAGAAATTACTGGGTAGAATGGAAAAATTAGCAATTGTAAGTACACAGTTCTATATAATATAATGATTGCAATATATTAAGAGGATAAACATTTTGATGGGAGTGCTTCTTTAAAAACAATCATACGTATCCATATCCCTTTATCTATAATGGTGTCTATTTAGTTTCCATTAGGGAATCTGACAAATGATGGACACTTTGATTGATCCCAAACAGCTCCCATTACAGTTAAGTTATATTAGTTTCTATGACTGTCCTTGGCTTTGACATTTAAAATGTAGGACGTCAGGGATGAATATCGCTATTTGTCGCTTGTATTGTGTAAATGGTCCGCAAACAATGAATGATTCTATATCAAACTTTGAAAACGTTCTCCCTGTTGAGCCTCATGCCTAAAGTACATTACTTTTCTTTTTTTTTATGATTGCTGGTATTTTTTGGCAAAAAAGGTGGGTGGGGGAATTCGTTAGGGATCCTTTTACCTTAGTCTCTGACCCATTCCTTTACTTGGGAACTGAGGGTACATAAGGGGGGTGTTGTGCCATTAGCGCTTCATCTGCCTAGGGCATCAAAATACCTTGTCCTGGCCCTGCTGTCACTTGTGCAAATCAACCTAAAATGAAAATGCATTCCATGATGTGACATTGCTGAATTCACATTGGGTGTCATATATTTTCCATTTAATATGTTTATTCTGTCATTATCCATCTATAAATACCGTACATTTTCTCCATTTTGCTTCATTTCCTGACCCTCTACCTCACAATATTCTGTCCTCTAACTTGCTGCCTCTATTATCTCTCTGCCCTTCCTGGGTCTGCCTTGCTGCATCTTCTTTGCTCTCAACACCTTATTTTTCCTAGCCAGTGTATATTTAAGAAGCAATTTCTTGGAGACTCATTTTTTGTAATGTTGTCTGGGAGAAAATAACTTTTGCAGTATCCTGCATTCAGCTGATTACCACCAATCACAAATCATCTTGCCATACTGTTCCTGATAGCACAAAGACAACTGGTTTAGCAGATTATTAACCCTATGTTCCCTAAAGCAGAAAAGTAATGTGCATGATAAGGTATGAATGACACATTTGTAGCATTTTAGCATAGATTTATACATGGCATTTAATTTACATTCTAACTCTAAATGTTGCAAAATAAAAAAAAATACAACACAAGCAGGCTGCAAATATATGAAACATATTAATATTTTACAGTCTGGAGAATTTTTTTTTCAGTTTGCAATAGATAATCTCTCATCTTTTTAGGTAGTGAATTACAGGACAATGGAGAATATAAATATTGTATTTTATGGGCATAGCAACTAGCACTTTTGTATGGCCACCTTTGTAGTAGTAGCTGCTCCGTAGGCAGGGCTTTGTGCTTTATACATCGTTTTCGGACTGCTCTCCTTTCTATCTGTCTAACAATCATGCCGTTGTAAACCAAAAATATACATGTAAACTGACAAACACAACAATTCTGGTAGTTGCTTTTAGGGTTGCAGTGCCATTATATACTCATTCTTTATGGAGCTGCATAGGTTGCCTATATGATGTATTCTCTAGTTGGGTAATTTTGTGTTAATGCTCTTTTTTTTCACAATTAAATTACATTTCATTATAGACATATGTGTAGCTATTGGTTCAGCACAGGGGGAAACCCTGACCAGATAACCCTGATTACAACTACGGTGGCGCACCCTAAACATGGTTATAGGGAAACCTCAGCTAATGCCAAGCTGTTATTGAAAATAAGTTACTATACAAAGACCAGCACTGATATGGTGACCATATAGTGGTAGATACCAGTCCTGCAGAACATACAAGTGATTACAGTAAAATTATAGATGGTGATTTACAGGTGATGTTCTTTCTGATGGAGTCGCTCATTTTTCCTGTCTCTTCCATATGGCCTAGACCACCATTAGAACTTCTTCCAGCCACAACTCTTCTGTAGAGTTTACAACAAAGACACATTTGATTTCTCATATTTCCAACATCGTCCCCATCTGCTCACAAACTGTACAAACTCCTCATCCTGCTGATACCCTAATGCTGAGCCAGTCCTGGTGTATTTGTACTGTTATTGGACCCGATATGTGGTACAAAGCAAAGCTCCTATTAGTGCCCTACTTAATAATAATTTTCTGTACTAGCACTGTTTTTTTATTCTTAGTTTCTTATCCTTTTATATTTGGTGTCTAATCGATGCCTACTTGAGAGAGCACTTTAAAGCGCACCTGTCAGCAGGATTGTGCTCAGACAACTCTTACACTGTCAGGTGGGCGACATTACATTGAGTAAAATGATACCTTGGTTGATGAAATCCGTTCTGTGGTTCTTGTGTAATCTTTACTTTCAGTTTGGAGATAATGATATGCTCATGCTCCGGGGCAGCCTGTGGGGGGCGCTCTATCTGGCGCTCTGCTTATATATTCATCTGTATGCTCTTATGACAGCTCACTGATCGTTCACTGACCTGCCTCCTATTTTACATAATGCATCTAGTAGTGCGGGGCTAGGTAAAATAGGAGGCAGGTCAGTGAAGGCACAGTGAGCTGTCGTAAGAGCATAGGGATGAATATGTAAGCAGAGCACCGGATAGAGCGCCCTTCACAGGCCACCCTGGAGCACGAGCATATCATTATCTCCAAACTGAAAGTAAAGATTACACAAGAACCACAGGACGGATTTCATCAACCAAGGTATTATTTTACTCAGTGTAATGTCTCCCACCTGACAGTGTATGTAGCTTACTGAGCACAATCCTGCTGACGCAGGAGGTGCACTTTAAAGTTCTGTTCACATGTCTGTTTGTCCATTTAGAACAGACTAAGAGAATGGAAAAGCAAAATTCGCATCATGCGCAATCCTGTTTCAAAAGGAAGCAGAGGGACATAATAGATTTCAATGAAGTCCGTTTGGTTTCAGTTTATTTCTTTTAGAATGGAATGAAAAGTTCTGCATTCAAACATTTTTTTTCCACTTTAAAAACAAACAACAAACGGAAACCAGACTGGACCCTATAAATCTATGGGGCCCCTCTGCTTTCCTTTGGACCAGGAATACACAAGAAGCTAATTCCGTTTATCTATTTTGTTTGTCTGTTCTATATGTGACTATGAACCGGACATGTGAATAGCGCCTAACTAGTAGGATGAATGTGATTGCACCATTCTTCTGCCTATATGAGACTCTTTAGCAATATTAGCCTTGGCATTCTGAAGATGCTGTTCTTGCCTTTATGTTTCTTCAATTATACTTATAGACTACTGATGGCAACAGATTAAAAGGAATCTGCCTGTGCAAATATTCCATTCTGATTACTTCTTTGAACAGTTTGCTGCTGCAGCAATACAAAAGATAAAAATAAAAATAGAACAACAAGCTCCTTTAACCCCTTTCTGACATGGTCTGTAATAATGCTTCCCTGCGCCCTGGGCCTTATGGACCAGGTATGTATTATTACAACATGGCGATCGCAACTGTTAGAACTCTCCTGTTAGTTTTTTTTTAGTTTGCTGGTCACATGACCATTTTTGCCTATTTAATCCGGCTCCGCCCTCCTGGTCTTGCTGGACTTCATTGTATTTACTACTCTTGAGCTAGCTTGGTGCTCTGTTGCCGTTCTCTGTTAGTTTTGCTAGGTCTTCTGACCTCTATGCTTTTTGTTGTGTGTTTGTCTTTGACTGCTACTATTTCTGCTAGGAGGTGTCCAACTTATCCCAGTCCCTAGTTCTTGTAGGGATCCCTCCCTCACATCTATAGGTCTTCGTTCAGACTAGCCGAGGACTTTAGCGGGTCTGATCGCAGGATCAGGTTCCCCGTTACATCGTAGGGATCTAGTTTAGTTCTATTGTAGGGACAGTTCTCCTGTCTTTCCTTAGTCCCTGTAGCAGATCGTAACAGTAAGTCCAGCCCTAAAAGAAAAAAAAAAAAATTTTCTCTAAGGAAAGACCTCCAGTTTTCCATCATGGTCTCGGTTCAAGATTTGGCTCAACGCTTGCAGGGACTCTCTCTGGAGGTGGCCAAGCTCCAACAACACGTGAGTAGCTGTTCTGGAGCACATTTTGTGGAACCAAAGGTACGTCTGCCTGATTTATTTTTTGGCGAACAACAAGATTTTTTTTCTTTTAAAAATGCTTGTTTATTGTATTTTCGTTTGAGACCCGGATCCTCTGGTGATGAATCACAGCGCATAGGGTTCATAATGTCACTTTTGCGCAAAGATCCTCAGGGATGGGCCTTCTCTCTCCAACTTAGTGATCTGTGCTTTAGATCAGTGGATAGTTTTTTTTCTGCTTTGGGTTTGTTGTATGATGATCCTGATCGTGTCTCATCTGCTGAGTCTGAATTGAGACGTTTGAGGCAGGGATCAGGTAATGTGGAAAAATATTGTTCTCACCTCCGTCGGTGGTCTGCCCAGGTGGGGTGGAACGATTCAGCTTTGAAAAGGTTGTTTCTTGCAGGGCTAGGTGAAAGGGTTAAGGATTTACTGATTGCTTATCCCACACCTGGAAACTTGCAGGAGGCTATGCAATTAGCTATACGGGTGGACAGGAGACTGCGTGCAAGGGTTAATGAGAGCAAATCCTCTGCTATGTCAGCTCCGAGTCTTGAGAGGGTCTGTGCTGACAATGGAGAGCCGATGGAGATTGGAGTGATGACACCCCGCTCTCAGGAAAAAGATCGCAGGCTTTCTGAAGGCTTGTGCTTCTATTGCGGAAATTCTGGTCATTTTATTAAGAACTGTGTGCTTCGTTTGAAGAAAGAAAAAAAAAAATGGTCAGTTATGCACGTATTGCCTGTTTAAATTCTAAGGGAGTATTCCTATCTGCTACTACCGCTGCTCAGGATGAATTAATTGAATTTCGGGTATTTGTGGATTGTGGTTCTACTCTGAATGTGATTGATGGGGGATTCTTGGAAAAACTTAGATTAGAACCTAAAACTTTGTCATCCCCTATTGCTGTGGTTTCTGTTGATGGCTCTCCCTTGAAGAGTGTTACTCATAAGTTCTGTGAATTTCCCCTCACTATTAATGGTATTCACCAAGAAAATTTGGATTTGGTGGTATTGGATAATTTGCCTTCTCCAGTAATATTGGGTTTACCCTGGTTAAAATTGCACAATCCTGTACTGGATTGGTCTACCAATGAAATTAAGTCCTGGAGCCCGAAGTGTTATGACAAGTGTTGTAACGGGCGCATTGCTGCTGTGGATAAAGGGGAACTACCTGTACCTATTCAGGATTTTTGGAAAGTTTTTTCTGAGGAGGAGTCGCAAATTTTGCCTCCCCATAGAGACTATGATTGTACCATTGAATTTGTCCCTGGAGCGACTCTTCTTAAAAGTCGTTTATCTTACTATTTCTGAGAGAAAGGCTTTGGAGGAATACATACAGACAAGCTTGGCCGCCGGTCACATTAGGCCTTCCAAGTCTCCTGTGGCTGTTGGATTTTTTTTTGTAAAAAAAAAAAGATGGCGGTTTACGTCCTTGTCTGGACTTTCGTGAGATTAATAAAATTACTGTACGCAATCCTTACCCACTGCCATTGATTCCTGATTTATTTAACCAGTTAGTGGGGGCCAAGTGGTTCTCTAAAATTGATCTCCGGGGGGCATACAATTTGTTGCGCATGAAGGAGGGTAATGAATGGAAGACTGCTTTTAACACTCCTGTGGGTCATTTTGAGAATCTGGTTATGCCTTTTGGTCTTACCAATGCTCCAGCATTTTTTCAGAATCTTATTAATGACATCCTTAGACCTTTAATCGGCAAAAATGTGGTTGTGTATTTGGATGACATTCTGATTTATTCGCCTGATCTGGAGTCTCATTGGCGGAGCGTACGTGAGGTATTACAGTTATTAATGGACAATTCGCTTTTTGCTAAGCTGGAGAAATGTGAGTTCGCTGTACAGAGAATTAGTTTTTTGGGCTACATTATCTCCAGTGAAGGTTTTGAGATGGACCCGGTTAAAGTTCAAGCTGTGCAGGAATGGCCTAGGCCTATTGGTTTGAAATCGATACAGAGGTTTTTTGGTTTCGCCAATTATTACAGAAAATTCATAAAAATTTTTTCTATTATTGTCAAACCGCTGACCGATCTCACCAGGAAAGGTGCTAATGCGGTTCAGTGGACTTCTGAGGCCATTGAAGCTTTTGTGTTTCTAAAGGAGAGGTTCACCTCTGCTCCCATCCTTATGCAGCCTTATGTGACTAAGCTGTTTTTGGTTGAGGTTGATGCTTCTTCGGTGGGGGTCGGTGCGGTGTTGTCTCAGGAAAACAAGGATGGAGTACATCCCTGTGCCTTTTTTTCAAAAAAATTTTCTGAGACTGAACTTAATTACGATATTGGTAATCGGGAATTGCTGGCGATTAAACTCGCATTTGAACACTGGCGTCACCTCTTGGAAGGTGCTGAATTTCCCATTCAGGTTTTCACTGATCATAAAAATCTGATCTATCTTGATGCTGCCAAGCGTTTGAATGCCCGTCAGGCTAGGTGGGCACTTTTTTTCTCGCGGTTTAATTTTTCCGTTACTTACATCCCGGGTACCAAGAATGTTAAAGCTGATGCTTTGTCTCGCAGCTTTTCTCCCATGGTCAGTGCTGAGGAGGAGGAGGAGAGCATTTTACAAGAAGGTGTTGTGATTGCTGCTTTGGACTCTGTTTTGGAGGATGAGATTCTTAAAGCTCAGGAGAATGCCCCATCTAACACTCCCCATGGGAGGTTGTTTGTGCCTAGGACCTTTAGGAGAGATTTGTTTGTTGAGTGTCATGAGTCTCGGTTGGCAGGTCATCCAGGAATTTCTGAGACCAAGAGACTTGTGGGTCGCAGTTTTTGGAGGCCTGGATGGCAGAAGGAAGTCATTAAGTGGGTGCGCCAATGTACTGTGTGTGCTAGATCCAAGTCTTCGCATGCTCCTGCTGCGGGGTTGCTTTGCCCTCTGGAGGTTCCTAGTGCACCTTGGACACATCTGGCTATGGACTTTATTACTGACCTTCCCCCCTCTGAAGGTTTCACGGTCATCTGGGTGGTCGTGGACCGTTTTAGCAAGATGTGTCACTTGGTTCCCTTCATCAAACTGCCTTGCGCTAAGACACTCGCTAAGGCCTTTGTCAAGGAAATTGTCAGACTACATGGTGTTCCTACTGACATTGTTTCTGATAGGGGACCTCAGTTCGTGGCTCGTTTTTGGCGTGCCTTTTGTGACAGGTTGGGAGTTCATTTGTCGTTTTCATCTGGATATCATCCTGAGTCTAATGGCCAGACAGAAAGGAAGAACCAGGATGTTGAGCAGTTCTTGCGTTGTTTTGTGGCTGACAATCAAGAGGGGTGGTCTGAGTTTCTGCCACTTGCTGAATTTGCTCTTAACAACCATACATCCTCTTCTCCTGGGTGTTCGCCTTTTTTTTGTTGTTCTGGGAGACATCCGTCTTTTGGGTCATTCTCCAAATTGGTTTCGGCTGTGCCTGAGGAGGAGAGTTTTTCCGGTGATTTGGAGAGAGTTTGGACGGATGTGCGTGGTAATCTTCAGGAGGCTAACAAAAAATCTAAGAGGTACTTTGATAGGAAACGGCAAGAGGTTTTGTTTGCTGTTGGTGACATGGTTTGGTTGTCCTCTAAGAATCTGCGATTGAGGATTCCTTCTAAAAAATTGGGTCCCAAGTTCGTAGGGCCCTTTAAGGTGCTTCAGATAGTTAACCAATCTGCTGTTAGGTTGGAGGTTCCTACGTCCTGGAAGATTAACCCGGTGTTTCATGTTTCTCTGTTGAAAAAAGCTGATGTGTCTGATGGTGACGCCTCTGCCACTGTTCCTCCGGTGGTGGAGGACGGGGAATATGAAATTTCCCGCATCCTAAATTCTAGACGGTATAGAGGGAGTTTGCAGTATCTCGTCGCTTGGAAGGGTTTCGGACCTGAGGATAACTCATGGGTGAGGGCGGATGATGTTTCTGCTTCCAGACTTGTCAGAGCGTTTCACAGGAGGTTTCCTGGTAAGCCTGGGCCTAGGGGATCCGGAGGATCCTCTTAGAAGAGGGGGTACTGTTAGAACTCTCCTGTTAGTTTTTTTTTAGTTTGCTGGTCACATGACCATTTTTGCCTATTTAATCCGGCTCCGCCCTCCTGGTCTTGCTGGACTTCATTGTATTTACTACTCTTGAGCTAGCTTGGTGCTCTGTTGCCGTTCTGTTAGTTTTGCTAGGTCTTCTGACCTCTATGCTTTTTGTTGTGTGTTTGTCTTTGACTGCTACTATTTCTGCTAGGAGGTGTCCAACTTATCCCAGTCCCTAGTTCTTTTAGGGATCCCTCCCTCACATCTATAGGTCTTCGTTCAGACTAGCCGAGGACTTTAGCGGGTCTGATCGCAGGATCAGGTTCCCCGTTACATCGTAGGGATCTAGTTTAGTTCTATTGTAGGGACAGTTCTCCTGTCTTTCCTTAGTCCCTGTAGCAGATCATAACAGCAACCTCACACAAGCTGTGCAGACGCGATCGCCACCAGGTGTCAGCTGATTTTGACAGCTGACACCCGACACTCAGTGCCCGGAGCGGTGCCTGCACCGCTCCGGGCACTTTAACCCCCAAAATGCTGCAATCACCGGGATCACAGCATTTAGAGATCGAGCAGAGGGACAAAAGCCCCTCTGCTCTTGGATTGGACACGGGGTCCCGATCGTTGCCATGGTGACCCGATGTCATCATGATGACATCCGGGTCACCTGGCACCAGCAAGTTAGTTTGATCATGTGCAGTGCATTGTCAAACTAACTTGTGTCTGCAGCACTGACAGGTTATAATGTATAGCAGTGATCCTGCACTGCTGTACATTATATCTGTGATCAGACTAGAAAGTGAAAGTCCCATAGTGGGACTAAGTAAAAAAGTTAAAAAAAAGTTGTAAAAATATAAAATATATATTTGTATATAATACAGTTGAAACCAGAAGTTTACATACACTATATAAAAAGACACATATTCATGTTTTTCTCAATGTCTGACATGAAATCAGAATAAACCTTTCCCATTTTAGGTAAAAAAAACCAAACGATAAAAGTACACATATTTGGTATTGCCGCGTCTGGAACGACCTGACCTATAAAACTATCCCACTAGTTAACCTCTTTAGTGAACACCATAAAAAAAACAAAAAAACAAGCAAAAAACGGTGTTTTATCATCATACTGCTGAAAAAAAAGTGGAATAAAACGCGATCAAAAAGACGAATGTAAATAAAAATGGTACCACTGAAAATGTCATCTTGTCCTGCAAAAAACAAGCTGCCATACAGCTTCATCAGCTGAAAAATTAAAAAGTTATAGCTCTCAGAATAAAGCGATGCAAAAAAATGTATTTTTTCTATAAAATAGTTTTTGTTGGGTAAGAGCGCCAAAGCATAGAAAAACAATATAAATGTAGCATCCCTGCAAGCATACTGACCCGAAGAATAAAGCTGCCTTATCAATTTTACCACACGCGGAACAGCATAAAAAAAAACATAAAAACAATTCCTGAATTGTTGGTTTTTGTTTATTCTGCCTCCCAAAAATCTGTATAGAAAGCGATCAAAATATGTCACGTGCCCGAAAATGGTACCAATAAAAACGTCAACTTGTCCCGCAAAAAACAAGCTCTTATATGACTCTGTTGGCTGAAATATGGAAAAATTATAGCTCTCAAAATATGGTGATGCAAAATCTAGTCTTTGCAAAAACATGTTTTTACAATAAAAAACGTTTTTTAGTGTGTGACAGCAGCCAATCATAAACACCCCAATATAAATCTGGTATCGCTGTAATCGCACCGACCCGAAGAATAAAGCCGTCTAATCACTTATACCGCACGAGCAACAGTGTAAAAAATAAATAAAACCAATTCTTCACTTGCTACTGATTTGTTCATTCAGCCTCCCAAAGATTGTGGTAGGGTTTGGGTTGTATTAGGGTTGTGTTAGGGTTGTGTTGGAGTTGAGATTTTTTCAAAAGTAAAGAAAAAAAAAATGATGACAATATGGCGACTAGTGTTGAGCGCAAGTGCTCGCTACTTGAGTTTGCATCGGGTGCTCCGGTGTGTCCAGAGTATCGCGGGTGCTCGCGTGACACGCTCGAGTTCCCGCCCCGCATGTTTCGCGGCTGTTATACAGCAAAAAAAACATGTGGAGATTGCCTGCCATACACGAGCAATTCCCGCTTGTTTTTTTATTGGGTGTCTTAGTAACCGTGAAACATGCAGTCTTGAAGAGGGGTCGTGTTGAAATCAGATGCTCCTGATTGATTAAGAGGTGCACATTTCTTAATCCACCTGTTGCATCTAAAAAGTGGTCTGTGTCTGGTCACAAATGTGAGTTTTAACTTCAGTATGTGTAAGCCAAAACCAGGAGTGGAACAATAAGAGGAAAAGTATAATGGAAACACGTCACCACTTTTGCATCTGTAAGCCAAAACTCCTGGTTTTGGCTTACAAATACTAAGGTAAAAAACTCATCAAATACTCAATATGTGCACGTGGCCTTAGGTATACTACAGCTAGTCATGAATTAGACAAGCTGTGGTATTATACCCCCTGTTTTGCCCCTGCTCCACCCAATTTAGCAGAGATAGACAAAACTGGTGTGAAAGTGCCAAAAGTCGCAAAAGTCAAAAACACTTAGCTGAATGAAGGCCATCATCTATGAAGTCTGATAAGTTAATCAACCTATTAAGTTAATCAACCTATTAATAATAGAACCTTATGGCAAGGAACTGTCGCCCAAAGTAAATGCGTATTAGTAAAACTGACTACCAGGGAGAGGGAACTTTTCTTCTGTGACCTAATATTGTGTTGCGCTTGGACCCAATCGAAGGATTCCTCTGGTACTGTAGTGGACTAGTCCAACCATGTAATGATATATCTCCATGTAGTTGTCAGGAATATTAAACCTATGACTTTTAGGTTATAATGCACCTGATAAACACATTAATACTTAATGAAAATCAAATTATTTCTTTTAACAAGGTATTTTTTTTGGGGAAACCCATATTCCAGCCTGCCCTTCTTTATTGTGTTTCAAAGAGACCCTCTATCTTCTAGTTCTATGCTGAAAACAAGGGTTGAACTGTCAGAATTGTGGACTATTGGGTAGTAGGCATTTTACTGCAAAATCCTAATTATGGTAGATTCTCACTCAGCAGATTTTGTTGCAGAAATTTCTTAGACTGTTCATTACATCGGAATAGGGTTTGTCAAAAATCCATTTGTTACCTACCATACCAACTTCATTCAAATGACTTGACCTGATTTTAGGATGCATTTTCTGCAGCAAAATCTGCCATATGTGAATATACCAACTTACTACACATTGAGATCTAATTATAATTTATTAGAACTTTAAGATTCTGTTTACCTCGGTGTAATAAATAGTTGAGAACATGTTGACTACCCTGAGGGGACATTACAGGTGACAGCAGAGTCTTGTTTTGACGAGTAGTGCCATTTAAAAAAATGAAGAAAATCGATGGACAAAAATAAATCACATTACAAAATACTTCATTGAGGAGGCAGGAGGAAAATCAGATAAAGTGTCTGCTGCTTGTGTCAAGGGGATCCCTGGCTGACACTACCTAACACTTGTCTTATTATGCAGCTGTTTTGGACTTGGCAGAGCTGACTATCAGCTTATAACACAGCACGCTGGTGACAAGAATTTACATTATGATTGTCACTGGCTAACTGATTACTAAGATAGAATTATGTCTGCATCTTACATAGCTGATGTTATCTAAGAAAGAAATAACCTGATGTTTGTTTGCAACAAATTAGCAGGAGAATGTTTGCTGTAAACTCCTGGATCTCATACACTTTTACTATCTCTGGACCTAGAAATGTTGTAAAGATGTTGAAACATTTGTCAGTTATAATTACATAATGGCTTGAAGGAAAACATGCATCCATCAAGTTTTGTGCCAATCAACCTGGGGGCTAGGAAAATGGCAAGTGACTGCCTTGGCCAAGTTTTCTAGATACAGTGATATGGAGGTGAATTAAAGGGGTTGGACACTACTTGGACAACCTCTTCTTGATCTAAATGTTTGGCCCTGATAAAACAAAAAAGCCTATACTCACCTCCCATGCTGGCACCGTTCCCGTGGTGTCAGCATTCGCTCTCCCTGGGCTCCCGTGCTGTTGTTGTGACACTGGCATCATTGTCCCCACCTTAGGACAAATCGAACAAGAAGAGGAAGTCCGGGCTGCGGCTGTTCTCTGACTACCTCTTCATGTTCAATTTGACAGGAGGCCGCGACAGTGAAGCCATCACTGATTGGGCGCTGGTGTCATGTGTCACAACAACAGCATGGGAGCCCCGGGGAGAGCGAGTGCTGACACTGCAAGAAAGGCACCAGATTCCTACCAAATATTGCAATTTCCAACATAGTGCCCCTAAAAAACTTTACAGCTATTTAATGGTGCTATACAGAGCTGCTACCTCCGTATGCTGCAAAAATTAATATACTTTACAGTGCCTAAACAGCAGTGAAACATGATGCCTAATCTCATCATATACCTATAAAAAATGATGAAATATCAATACAGTATTCTCATTATTGTGATATACAATGTCATAGATGTAATTGTAAAATTTATAAAGCCATCTCATAGGTCTCATAGTGAACATTAAATCATGGCTTCATCATGAATTGAAGGCAACAAAAACTACCGCTCTAAGACACTCTACATGACCCCGGTGCAGCTGGGACCCCTCTGCTGTGAACGGGTAAATAAAGTGGGTTATCTGATGGATCACAAACATGAAGTCCAGGCACAGCTTGCAGAAGAATTTGGGAGGCGACAGATTTATGACCTGTGGAGATGCCTTATGGCCTATGCCTCCTTATGTCAGAGAACTGCAAACAGACTGCTGTGAGCCTGGATTCCAGCTATGAATATTGCTATTTTATTGTGAACAGCAAGGGTCCTACAGTTATGACAAACATATTTCCGGCGTTGTGACGAAGTAGCGAACGTAATCCATTGACTGACATCACTGGGCGGACACCGCATCAGTACCAGTTTAAAATCTGATAGATAGCTGACGATATATATGCCATGTTTCCTATCTATGAAAAGCTAAAATCATAATAGGAAATATGACATTAATATCTCCCACCTGGGACCTCCAGGGGCAAAGATATCCTGAAAGTTGGAGATCTCTCAATTTTTGGGACTCTAGCCTAATCCCATGACCATCTCCCATATGATCTCACAAAGGAGAGGTATGTGGGTGTGGTTTTTATCTAATAAAATTAGAGTTTGAGTTTTTGTCATTGTCAGTCTTGGAAGGCACAGTTCTATGTGGTTCTGTACCGTTTCCCTAAAAGAAATGCTTCCCTCCACTACAATCCACACCATTTCCATGATACAAATTTAGTACTTTTCTTTTGTTATCCCTTTTTATTTCACGTAATTCTATATGCTGAATTGTTTTGTCCATTTTGTAACATCTTTGTATATTTTTATAAACACTGCTTACTTTTTGGTTTAAATATATAAATTTGAATAGCTTTGTTCCTCTTGCTCAATAAACCATATACCTGAAGCCATATGCTACCTGTAACGGGTGTCTGATCGCACTGTATAAATGATTGGAGGTGGCAGGTAGTTCCTGTTGGTATTATGGAGTTTGGCAGTGACTGTACCAGGGTATGTATGTATATATGTGTATATATATATATATATATATATATATATATATATATATATATATATATACAGTACAGACCAAAAGTTTGGACACACCTTCTCATTTAAAGATTTTTCTGTATTTTCATGACTATGAAAATTGTACATTCACACTGAAGGCATCAAAACTATGAATTAACACATGTGGAATTATATACTTAACAAAAAAGTGTGAAACAACTGAAAATATGTCTTATATTCTAGGTACTTCAAAGTAGCCACCTTTTGCTTTGATGACTGCTTTGCACACTCTTGGCATTCTCTTGATGAGCTTCAAGAGGTAGTCACCGGAAATGGTCTTCCAACAATCTTGAAGGAGTTCCCAGAGATGCTTAGCACTTGTTGGCCCTTTTGCCTTCACTCTGCGGTCCAGCTCACCCCAAACCATCTTGACTGCGTTCAGGTCTGGTGACTGTGGAGGCCAGGTCATCTGGCGTAGCACTTCCTCTTGGTCAAATAGCCCTTACACAGCCTGGAGGTGTGTTTGGGGTCATTTTCCTGTTGAAAAATAAATGATGGTCCAACTAAACGCAAACCGGATGGAATAGCATGCCGCTGCAAGATGCTGTGGTAGCCATGCTGGTTCAGTATGCCTTCAATTTTGAATAAATCCCCAACAGTGTCACCAGCAAAGCACCCCCACACCATCACACCTCCTCCTCCATGCTTCACGGTGGGAACCAGGCATGTATAGTCCATCCGTTCACCTTTTCTGCGTCGCACAAAGACACGGTGGTTGGAACCAAAGATCTCAAATTTGGACTCATCAGACCAAAGCACAGATTTCCACTGGTCTAATGTCCATTCCTTGTATTCTTTAGCCCAAACAAGTCTCTTCTGCTTGTTGTCTGTCCTTAGCAGTGGTTTCCTAGCAGCTATTTTACCATGAAGCCCTGCTGCACAAAGTCTCCTCTTAACAGTTGTTGTAGAGATGTGTCTGCTGCTAGAACTCTGTGTGGCATTGACCTGGTCTCTAATCTGAGCTGCTGTTAACCTGCGATTTCTGAGGCTGGTGACTCGGATAAACGTATCCTCAGAAGCAGAGGTGACTCTTGGTCTTCCTTTCCTGGGGCGGTCCTCATGTGAGCCAGTTTCTTTGTAGCGCTTGATAGTTTTTGCAACTGCACTTGGGGACACTTTCAAAGTTTGCCCAATTTTTCGGACTGACTGCACTTCATTTCTTAAAGTGTTGATGGACACTCGTTTTTCTTTACTTAGCTGCTTTTTTCTTGCCATAATACAAATTCTAACAGTCTATTCAGTAGGACTATCAGCTGTGTATCCACCTGACTTCTGCACAACACAACTGATGGTCCCAACCCCATTTATAAGGCAAGAAATCCCACTTATTAAACCTGACAGGGCACACCTGTGAAGTGAAAAGCATTTCCGGTGACTACCTCTGGAAGCTCATCAAGAGAATGCCAAGAGTGTGCAAAGCAGTCATCAAAGCAAAAGGTGGCTGCTTTGAAGAACCTAGAATATAAGACATATTTTCAGTTGTTTCACACTTTTTTGTTAAGTATATAATTCCACATGTGTTAATTCATAGTTTTGATGCCTTCAGTGTGAATGTACAATTTTCAAAGTTATGAAAATACAGAAAAATCTTTAAGTAAGAAGGTGTGTCCAAACTTTTGGTCTGTACTGTGTATATATATATATATATATATATATATACAGTACAGACCAAAAGTTTGGACACACCTTCTCATTTAAAGATTTTTCTGTATTTTCATGACTATGAAAATTGTACATTCACACTGAAAACATCAAAACTATGAATTAACACATGTGGAATTATATAGTTAACAAAAAAGTGTGAAACAACTGAAAATATGTCTTAGATTCTAGGTTCTTCAAAGTAGCCACCTTTTGCTTTGATGACTGCTTTGCACACTCTTGGCATTCTCTTGATGAGCTTCAAGAGGTAGTCACTGGAAATGGTCTTCCAACAATCTTGAAGGAGTTCCCAGAGATGCTTAGCACTTGTTGGCCCTTTTGACTTCACTCTGCGGTCCAGCTCACCCCAAACCATCTTGATTGGGTTCAGGTCTGGTGACTGTGGAGGCCAGGTCATCTGGCGTAGCACCCCATCGCTCTCCTTCTTGGTCAAATAGCCCTTACACAGCCTGGAGGTGTGTTTGGGGTCATTGTCCTGTTGAAAAATAAATGATGGTCCAACTAAACGCAAACCGGATGGAATAGCATGCCGCTGCAAGATGCTGTGGTAGACATGCTGATTCAGTATGCCTTAAATTTTGAATAAATCCCCAACAGTGTCACCAGCAAAGCACCCCCACACCATCACACCTGCTCCTCCATGCTTCACGGTGGGAACCAGGCATGTAGAGTCCATCCATTCACCTTTTCTGCGTCGCACAAAGACACGGTGGTTGGAACCAAAGATCTCAAATTTGGACTTATCAGACCAAAGCACAGATTTCCACTGGTCTAATGTCCATTCCTGGGGTTCTTTAGCCCAAACAAGTCTCTTCTGCTTCTTGCCTGTCCTTAGCAGTCGTTTCCTAGCAGCTATTTTACCATGAAGGCCTGCTGCACAAAGTCTCCTCTTAACAGTTGTTGTAGAGATGTGTCTGCTGCTAGAACCCTGTGTGGCATTGACCTGGTCTCTAATCTGAGCTGCTGTTAACCTGCGATTTCTGAGGCTGGTGACTCGGATAAACTTATCCTCAGAAGCAGAGGTGACTCTTGGTCTTCCTTTCCTGTGGCGGTCCTCATGTGAGCCAGTTTCTTTGTAGCACTTGATGTTTTTTGCAACTGCACTTGGGGACACTTTCAAAGTTTTCCCAATTTTTCGCACTGACTGACCTTCATTTCTTAAAGTAATGATGGCCACTCGTTTTTCTTTACTTAGAATTTGTATTATGGCAAGAAAAAAGCAGCTAACAGTCTATTCAGTAGGACTATCAGCTGTGTAGCCACCTGACTTCTGCACAACACAACTGATGGTCCCAACCCCATTTATAAGGCAAGAAATCCCACTTATTAAACCTGACAGGGCACCCCTGTGAAGTGAAAACCATTTCCAATGACTACCTCTTGAAGCTCATCTAGATAATGCCAAGAGTGTGCAAAGCAGTCATCAAAGGAAAAGGTGGCTACTTTGAAGAACCTAGAATATAAGACATATTTTCAGTTGTTTTACACTTTTTTGTTAAGTATATAATTCCACATGTGTTAATTCATAGTTTTGATGCCTTCAGTGTGAATGTACAATTTTCATAGTCATGAAAATACAGAAAAATCTTTAAATGAGAAGGTGTGTCCAAACTTTTGGCCTGTACTGTGTATATATATATATATATATATATATATATATATATACAGGTGCTTCTCACAAAATTAGAATATCATCATAAAGTTAATTTATTTCAGTTCTTCAATTCAAAAAATGAAACTCGTATATTATGTAGAGTCATTACAAACAGAGTGATCTCTTTCAAATGTTTATTTCTGGTAATGCTGATGATTATGGCTTACAGCCAATGAAAACACAAAAGTAATTATCTCAGTAAATTAGTAATTTAGTAATAATTAACAAAAAACAACTGCAAAGGCTTCCAAAGCGTTTAAAAAGGTCCCTTAGTCTGTTTCAGTAAGCTCCACAATCATGGGGAAGACTGCTGACTTGACAGATGTCCAGTAGGCAGTCATTGACACACTCCACAGGGAGGGTAAGCCACAAAAGATCATTGCTAAAGAAGCTGGCTGTTCACAGAGTGCTATATCCAAGCATATTAATGGAAAGTTGAGTGGAAGTAAAAAATGTGTTAGAAAAAGGTGCACAAGTAACCTGGATAACTGCAGCCTTGAAAGGATTGTTAAGAAAAGGCAATTCAAAAATTTAGGGATGATTCACAAGGAGTGGACTGCTGCTGGAGTCATTGCTTCAAGAGCCACCACACACAGATGTATCCAGGACATGGGCTACAAGTGTCGCATTCCTTGTGTCAAGCCACTCATGACCAATAGACAACGCCAGAAGCGTCTTACCTGGAGAAAAAGACCTGGACTGTTCCAAGGTGTTGTTTTCAGATAAAAGTAAATTTTGCATTTCATTTGGAAAGCAAGGTCCCACAGTCTGGAGGAAGAGTGGAGAGGCACACAATTCAAGCTGCTTGAGGTCTAGTGTGAAGTTTTCACAATCGGTGATGGTTTGGGGAGCCATGTCATCTGCCGGTGTAGGTCCACTGTGTTTTATCAAGACCAAAGTCAGCGCAGCCATCTACCAGGAAATTTTAGAGCACTTCATGCTTCCCTCTGCTGACAAGCTTTTTGGAGATGGAAATTTCATTCTCCAGCAGGACTTGTCACCTGTCCACACTGCCAAAAGCACCAATACCTGGTTTAAAAACAACAGTATCACTGTAATTGATTGGCCAGAAAACTCGCCTGACCTTAACCCCATAGAGAATCTATGGGGTATTGTCAAGAGGAAGATGAGAGACACCAGACCCAACAATGCAAACGAGCTGAAGGCAGCTATCAAATGCCACGCCGAATTGATGCATTAATTGATGCAAAAAGAGCCCCGACCAAGTATTGAGTGCATTTACTGAACATACCTTTCAGTAGGCCAACATTTCAGATTTTAAAAACCTTTTTAAAGCTGTGGTTATAAAGTATTCTAATTTACTGAGATAATGCCTTTTGTGTTTTCATTGGCTGTAAGCCATAATCATCACCATTAACAGAAATAAACACCTGAAATAGATCAGTCTGTTTGTAATGACTATATAATATGAGTTTCACTTTTTGAATTGAAGAACTGAAATAAATTAATTTTTGATGATATTCTAATTTTGTAAGAAGCACCTGTATATATATATACCGTATTTTTCAGACTATAAGACGCACTGGATCATGAGATGCAACCCAAATTTAAAGAAGGAAAATAGGAAGAGAAAGAATTTTTAATGTGAAAATGGGGTTCCGTCCTATAGTTCGAATTTAGCATACCAGGGGGGAGGTGGTGGAGCGGAGTCACAGGAGGTAATAGCAAGGTTGCCGCTGCAGATAGCCGACGGCAGCAGGATTGGGGCGATGCTGCGGGCCCTTGGCTGGGAAAAGTGCGTTTTCCTGCCGGAGCAAGGCAGACGCCGCAGATCTCCCAGTGGTGGGCTTCAAGAAAATGTTGGAGGTGCGAGGCAGGAGCGGAGTCCTCACGGCACACATTGATCTTCCGGCTTCAGGAAAATGGCACCTCTCATACGCGCAAATTGAGATCTTGGCTCATCTTTGAGCTAAAATCGAAATCAGCACATGTGCCGATGCTTTTTTCCTGAAGCCCATCGCCGGGGAGATCAAAGCTCCTGCCTTGCACCGCCGGGACACCCCCTTCTTTTAGAGACTGCAGCATCGCCTCACTCCTGCCGCCGCCTGCTTTCTGCAGCGGCGACACTGTCTCATGTGACTCAGCTCCACCGCTGCCACTGCCCCCCACCTGGTAAGCTACATTCGGACTATAAGGCTGTGTGCCCACGATGCGTTTTTTAAGCGTTTCCGCAGCTGCAAAACGCTGCAGAAACGCTTAAAAAACGCATGGTAGAAGGCCTGCCATGTCCCCCAATGATAATCCGCATGTGCTGTGCACATGCTGCGGAAATTTCCGCTGCGGATTATCATTGCGGAAAAAAACGCAGCACTACCAATTATTTTGCGGAAGTGCTGCGTTTTCGCCGCCATTGACTTGCATTAGAACGCGCCAATTCCGCAAGACTGCATCTGTACTTGCGTAATTGGCGCGTTCTAATGTGCGGATGGTACCAGGGTGTGGAGGACAGGAGACTCTCCTCCACACCCGGGTACCCTAAAAGCTGTGAAAAAAAGAATAAAATAAAAAATAAAGATTATATTCACCTTCCGACGGCCCCCGGACTCCTTCCCTGTGCTTGCCTTCAGATCGCGCAGGACTGAAGGACCTGTGGTGACGTCATAGTCATGTGACGGCAGGTCCTTCAGTACAGCGTACCGCGATCTGGCGGCAGCCAGCACAGGAGCGAAGCAAGACTGCAGGGGCCATCGGAAGGTAAGTATAGGTTTATTTTTTACTTTTTGACATTCTCTCGGGTCACACTATATAAATCCATGCTGTTTGCATGGATTTATATAGTGTGACAGAGTTGTCAAGCACTTTCCAAGTGATGCTAAAATCGCTTGGAAAGCGCTTGACAACCCGCATGCGGAAATGCAAGTGAAGAACGCTTCATTTCCGCATGTCTCTGGCAGGAAAACGCATGTACAATCCGCATGTGTTTTTTTCTGCCAGGGAGATGCAGAAATGCTCAGGAAAAAATCCTGAGCATTTCTGCATCGTGGGCGCCTAGCCTAAGACACATTCCCATTTTCCCCAAAATTTGGGGGGGAAAAGTGCATCTTATAGTCCGAAAAATATAGTATTCCGCACATTGGAATTGGATGTGTATATACTATACGTTCACTGTGAGTTCCCCAATAACAGGCCTAATAGTGAAAAAAGCCGTGGCCTTATCCATCACTCGTCAGTAGTGTTGAGCGATACCTTCCGATATCGGGAAATATCGGATCGGATTGGATCGCCGATTCCGATACCGGAAACCAATGCAAGTCAATGGGACAGAAATATCGGAATGAAAATAAACCCTTTCTTTCCTTGTAGGTTAATTCTACATGAAGGAAAACAACTAAGAATAATGTAGAATGTATTGGGGGAGGTGGGGGAGACAATAAAGGCATAGAGATTTAGCCCAATCAAATGGAATAGCTGGAATTAATATTTTTTTTAAGACGTTCTGAGTTACGGAAATATTGACTATGTTAAGTATTTTTATATTTTGTCAGATATTTATGTTTCACTACTTCCATGCTCTTCACCTTCTTTTTTACTTCTCCCACACTTTCTCCTTCATCATCCTCAGCATCTTTTTCATCCTCTTGTTCTTCACCTTCTTCATCTTCTTCTTCTTCACCTTCTTCGTATTATTCTTTTTTTTTACATTCTTCATATTCTACTTCTTCATCTTCTTCATATTCTTCTTCTTCATCATATTCTTATTTGTGACAGGCATTCCTGTAGTTGTTATCTATAAAAGGTTGGACATTACACCTTTCGTTCTGCCCGTCACAAAAGATTTACAACAGGATTTGTCCGCGTTCAGTTTGGCCTGCAGCAGCAGGTCTTTTCCAGGGGCACCACGAGGAGGAACGGACTCACCCCCATACACTGCTTAGTCATCTTCTGCTTATAATTTAGATATTATCTTTTGCTCTGATTTTTAGTCTTATGCTTAATGTTCTTCCGCTTTTTGTTCTGCAGCTTCTTGTATTTCTGCTTCTTGGTTTTCTGTCTCTTGTTCTTCTGTATCTTGGTGCTTGTCTTCTCTTCTTTGTCCTCTTGGTCAACTTCTTCAGGGTCATCTTCTTGGTCTTCTTCGGGGTGGTCTTCAGGGTCCTCGTCTTCGGGGTCCTCGTCTTCTTCGGGTTGGTCTTCTGGGTCCTCGTCTTCGGGGTCCTCGTCTTCTTCGGGGTGGTCTTCAGGGTCCTCGTCTTCTTCGGGGTGGTCTTCAGGGTCCTCGTCTTCAGGGTCGTTGTCTTCGGGGTCCTCGTCTTCTTAGGGTTGGTCTTCGGGGTCCTCGTCTTCTTAGGGTTGGTCTTCAGGGTCCTCGTCTTCAGGGTCCTCGTCAGGGAGATCCAGAGTGATTACCAAGAACCATTTCAAAAAGCTTGAACTTGGAAATGTAGCATAAGGTACAAGAAAGCTGAGGAACTACCGAGTACCAGCTGACGGTACTGGAACCCGGATGGGTAGCAGAAGGTACAAGAGCAAATGGAACTGCCGAAGACCAGCTGACGGTACTGGAACTCGGTTACTAAGCAGGAGGTACCTGTGCCAGAAAGCACTACCAAGGACCAGCAGACGTTGGTGGAACTTGGATACCGAGAAGGAGGCACCTAATCCAAAGGCACTGCCGAGAACCAGCTGACGGTACTGGAACCCGGATGGGTAGTAGAAGGTACAAGAGCAAATGGAACTACCGAGAACCAGCTGGCGGTGCTGGAACCCAGGGTAAATACTAAAAACAGAGTGGAGCCAGAGGTGTAATTGGAGCAAGTTTTAAATCAGTAGTACAGTGGATGTGGACAAAGCAGGAGAATTTGCCGGACACACAGCAGGTGAACAGCTGACGTTACTGAACCCCAATAACACTGGAGCAAGCGTTGACTGTGCAGACGGCACTTCTGAGCAGCAACTAGCGGTATTGGAGCCCAGGGTAAATACTAAAAACAGAGAAGCCAGAGGTGTATTTGGAGGAGGTTTTAAATCAGTAGTACAGTGGATGTGGACAGAGCAGGAGAAATTGCCGTCCGCACAGCAGGGGAACAGCTGACGTTACTGAACCCCAATAACACGGCAGCAAGTGTTGACTGTGCAGACGGCACTTCCGAGCGCCAACTGGCGGTGTTGGAGCTCAGGGATAATACTGAAAACAGAGGAGCCAGAGGTGTAATTGGAGCAACTTTAAAATTTGTAGTAGTGAGAATGTGGACAGAGCAGGAGAAATTGCCGTCCGCACAGCAGGGGAACAGCTGACGTTACTGAACCCCAATGACACGGCAGCAAGTGTTGACTGTGCAGACGGCACTTCCGAGCTCCAACTGGCGGTGTTGGAGCTCAGGGATAATACTGAAAACAGAGGAGCCAGAGGTGTAATTGGAGCAACTTTAAAATCTGTAGTAGTGAGAATGTGGACAGAGCAGGAGAAATTGCCGTCTGCACAGCAGGGGAACAGCTGACGTTACTGAACCCCAATGACACGGCAGCAAGTGTTGACTGTGCAGACGGCACTTCCGAGCGCCAACTGGCGGTGTTGGAGCTCAGGGATAATACTGAAAACAGAGGAGCCAGAGGTGTAATTGGAGCAACTTTAAAATCTGTAGTAGTGAGAATGTGGACAGAGCAGGAGAAATTTCCGTCCGCACAGCAGGGGAACAGCTGACGTTACTGAACCCCAATGACATGGCAGCAAGTGTTGACTGTGCAGACGGCACTTCCGAGCGCCAACTGGCGGTGTTGGAGCTCAGGGATAATACTGAAAACAGAGGAGCCAGAAGTGTATTTGGAGGAGGTTTTAAATCAGTAGTACAGTGGATGTGGACAGAGCAGGAGAAATTGCCGTCCGCACAGCAGGGGAACAGCTGATGTTACTGAACCCCAATAACACGGCAGCAAGTGTTGACTGTGCAGACGGCACTTCCGAGCGCCAACTGGCGGTGTTGGAGCTCAGGGATAATACTGAAAACAGAGGAGCCAGAGGTGTAATTGGAGCAACTTTAAAATCTGTAGTAGTGAGAATGTGGACAGAGCAGGAGAAATTGCAGTCCGCACAGCAGGGGAACAGCTGACGTTACTGAACCCCAATGACACGGCAGCAAGTGTTGACTGTGCAGACGGCACTTCCGAGCGCCAACTGGCGGTGTTGGAGCTCAGGGATAATACTGAAAACAGAGGAGCCAGAGGTGTAATTGGAGCAACTTTAAAATCTGTAGTAGTGAGAATGTGGACAGAGCAGGAGAAATTGCCGTCCGCACAGCAGGGGAACAGCTGACGTTACTGAACCCCAATGACACGGCAGCAAGTGTTGACTGTGCAGACGGCACTTCCGAGCACCAACTGGCGGTGTTGGAGCTCAGGGATAATACTGAAAACAGAGGAGCCAGAGGTGTAATTGGAGCAACTTTAAAATCTGTAGTAGTGAGAATGTGGACAGAGCAGGAGAAATTGCCGTCCGCACAGCAGGGGAACAGCTGACGTTACTGAACCCCAATGACATGGCAGCAAGTGTTGACTGTGCAGACGGCACTTCCGAGCGCCAACTGGCGGTGTTGGAGCTCAGGGATAATACTGAAAACCGAGGAGCCAGAAGTTTATTTGGAGGAGGTTTTAAATCAGTAGTACAGTGGATGTGGACAGAGCAGGAGAAATTGCCGTCCGCACAGCAGGGGAACAGCTGATGTTACTGAACCCCAATAACACGGCAGCAAGTGTTGACTGTGCAGGCGGCACTTCCGAGCGCCAACTGGCGGTGTTGGAGCTCAGGGATAATACTGAAAACAGAGGAGCCAGAGGTGTAATTGGAGCAACTTTAAAATCTGTAGTAGTGAGAATGTGGACAGAGCAGGAGAAATTGCCGTCCGCACAGCAGGGGAACAGCTGATGTTACTGAACCCCAATGACACGGCAGCAAGTGTTGACTGTGCAGATGGCACTTCCGAGCGCCAACTGGCGGTGTTGAAGCTCAGGGATAATACTGAAAACAGAGGAGCCAGAGGTATAATTGGAGCAACTTTAAAATCTGTAGTAGTGAGAATGTGGACAGAGCAGGAGAAATTGCCGTCCGCACAGCAGGGAAACAGCTGACGTTACTGAACCCGAATGACACGGCAGCAAGTGTTGACTGTGCAGACGGCACTTCCGAGCGCCAACTGGCGGTGTTGGAGCTCAGGGATAATACTGAAAACAGAGGAGCCAGAGGTGTAATTGGAGCAACTCTAAAATCTGTAGTAGTGAGAATGTGGACAGAGCAGGAGAAATTGCCGTCCGCACAGCAGGGGAACAGCTGACGTTACTGAACCCCAATGACACGGCAGCAAGTGTTGACTGTGCAGACGGCACTTCCGAGCGCCAACTGGCGGTGTTGGAGCTCAGGGATAATACTGAAAACAGAGGAGCCAGAGGTGTAATTGGAGCAACTTAAAAATCTGTAGTAGTGAGAATGTGGACAGAGCAGGAGAAATTGCCGTCCGCACAGCAGGGGAACAGCTGACGTTACTGAACCCCAATAACATGGCAGCAAGTGTTGACTGTGCAGACGGCACTTCCGAGCGCCAACTGGCGATGTTGGAGCTCAGGGATAATACTGAAAACAGAGAAGCCAGAGGTGTATTTGGAGGAGGTTTTAAATCAGTAGTACAGTGGATGTGGACAGAGCAGGAGAAATTGCCTTCCGCACAGCAGGGGAACAGCTGACGTTACTGAACCCCAATAACATGGCAGCAAGTATTGACTGTGCAGACGGCACTTCCGAGCGCCAACTGGCGGTGTTGGAGCTCAGGGATAATACTGAAAACAGAGGAGCCAGAGGTGTAATTGGAGCAACTTTAAAATCTGTAGTAGTGAGAATGTGGACAGAGCAGGAGAAATTGCCGTCCGCACAGCAGGGGAACAGCTGACGTTACTGAACCCCAATAACATGGCAGCAAGTGTTGACTGTGCAGACGGCACTTCCGAGCGCCAACTGGCGATGTTGGAGCTCAGGGATAATACTGAAAACAGAGGAGCCAGAGGTGTATTTGGAGGAGGTTTTAAATCAGTAGTACAGTGGATGTGGACAGAGCAGGAGAAATTGCCTTCCGCACAGCAGGGGAACAGCTGACGTTACTGAACCCCAATAACATGGCAGCAAGTGTTGACTGTGCAGACGGCACTTCCGAGCGCCAACTGGCGGTGTTGGAGCTCAGGGATAATACTGAAAACAGAGGAGCCAGACGTGTAATTGGAGCAACTTTAAAATCTGTAGTAGTGAGAATGTGAACAGAGCAGGAGAAATTGCCGTCCGCACAGCAGGGGAACAGCTGACGTTACTGAACCCCAATAACATGGCAGCAAGTGTTGACTGTGCAGACGGCACTTCCGAGCGCCAACTGGCGGTGTTGGAGCTCAGGGATAATACTGAAAACAGAGGAGCCAGAGGTGTATTTGGAGGAGGTTTTAAATCAGTAGTACAGTGGATGTGAACAGAGCAGGAGAAAGTGCCGTCCGCACAGCAGGGGAACAGCTGACGTTACTGAACCCCAATAACACGGCAGCAAGTGTTGACTGTGCAGACGGCACTTCCGAGCGCCAACTGGCGGTGTTGGAGCTCAGGGATAATGCTGAAAACAGAGGAGCCAGAGGTGTAATTGGAGCAACTTTAAAATCAGTAGTAGTGAGAATGTGGACAGAGCAGGAGAAATTGCCGTCCGCACAGCAGGGGAACAGCTGACGTTACTGAACCCCAATAACATGGCAGCAAGTGTTGACTGTGCAGACGGCACTTCCGAGCGCCAACTGGCGGTGTTGGAGCTCAGGGATAATACTGAAAACAGAGGAGCCAGACGTGTAATTGGAGCAACTTTAAAATCTGTAGTAGTGAGAATGTGAACAGAGCAGGAGAAATTGCCGTCCGCACAGCAGGGGAACAGCTGACGTTACTGAACCCCAATAACATGGCAGCAAGTGTTGACTGTGCAGACGGCACTTCCGAGCGCCAACTGGCGGTGTTGGAGCTCAGGGATAATACTGAAAACAGAGGAGCCAGAGGTGTATTTGGAGGAGGTTTTAAATCAGTAGTACAGTGGATGTGAACAGAGCAGGAGAAAGTGCCGTCCGCACAGCAGGGGAACAGCTGACGTTACTGAACCCCAATAACACGGCAGCAAGTGTTGACTGTGCAGACGGCACTTCCGAGCGCCAACTGGCGGTGTTGGAGCTCAGGGATAATGCTGAAAACAGAGGAGCCAGAGGTGTAATTGGAGCAACTTTAAAATCAGTAGTAGTGAGAATGTGGACAGAGCAGGAGAAATTGCCGTCCGCACAGCAGGGGAACAGCTGACGTTACTGAACCCCAATAACACGGCAGCAAGTGTTGACTGTGCAGACGGCACTTCCGAGCAGCAACTGGCGGTGTTGGAGCTCAGGGATAATACTGAAAACAGAGGAGCCAGAGGTGTAATTGGAGCAACTTTAAAATCTGTAGTAGTGAGAATGTGGACAGAGTAGGAGAAATTGCCGTCCACACAACCGGGGAACAGCTGACGTTACTGAGCCCCAATGACACGGCAGCAAGTGTTGACTGTGCAGACGCCACTTCCGAGCGCCAACTGGCGGTATTGGAGCTCAGGGATTACAGTTCAGGTGGTAGAAACATGAACAGAACAGGAGACCTGGATACTTTTGCCAACAATTATTTATTCTGGAAGAGAACTGGCAAATTCATGAGAGATCCAGGCCTTGTTCATTTTGAGAAAAGTAAGCCGGTCAACGTTATCGGAGGATAGTCGCATGCGACGGTCTGTTAGTACACCACCTGCGGCACTAAAGACGCGTTCCGATAATACACTAGCAGCAGGGCAAGCTAGCACCTCCAATGCATACTGACTTAGCTCTGGCCATGTATCTAGCTTACAGACCCAAAACTTGAAGGGAGAAGAGCCGTCTGGGAGTACACTAAGAGGGCAAGACTTGTAGTCTGTCACCATCTGACGGAAACGTTGCCTCCTGCTGACTGGAGCCGTCTGTGATGGTGTAGACATTTGTGGCGGCGGGGACACAAAACTTTGCCACATTTCGGCCATACTGGTCTTGCCTTGTGCTGAGGCGCTGCTTCTGCTCCCTCTTTGTGCAGAGCTTCCTCCACTGCCTCGACGCACTGAGCTGCTTTGTAAAGCACTAGCAGCACTGCTCTCGGTTGGAATGGAGAACATGATGGAATGCACCAGTGCGTCTTGGTACTCCCGCATTTTACGCTCCTGGTTCAACGGTGTTATGAGGTTTTGTAAGTTGTCCTGGTAGCGAGGATCTAGGAGGGTGGACACCCAATAATCAGCCATGTTGAGAATGTGGGCGATGCGGCGGTCGTTTCTCAGGCACTGCAGCATGAAATCAACCATGTGCTGCAGACTGCCAACTGGCCAAGAAACGCTGTCCCCTGCTTGAGGCGTGATCTCTGCCTGCTCTGCATCACCCCACCCTCGCTCTAGATACTGACTACTAGAGCATTGTGTACCTCCCTCCTCTGGACAGATGTCTTCCTCATCCATTGACTCCTCCTCATCCTCCTCACAAAGTGTCCCCTGCCTAGGCCTTTGTGAGGAACCACGTTGCGCAGACTGTAGAGAAGCAGATGGCATTTGTGACTCCTCATTCTCCACCTCTTCCAAAACCTCGTCCCTTAGTGCTTGCAGTGTTTTTTCAAGCAGGCAGATAAGGGGGATAGTCATGCTGACTAGTGCATCATCTGCACTCGCCATCCGCGTGGAATAATCGAAGGCACGCAAAACGTGGCAAATGTCCTTCATAGAGGCCCACTCAGTGGTGGTGAAGTGTGAACGGCGCGCACTGCGACTTCTTTGCGCCTGCTGCAGCTGGTACTCCATTACTGCTGCCTGCTGCTCACACAACCTCTCCAACATATGTAACGTTTAATTCCACCTGGTGGGTAGGTCACATATGATGCGATGTTCCGGAAGACGTAATCAGCGCTGCAGAGCTGCAATGCGTGATCTTGCATTGCTGGAACGCCGCAAGTGAGCGCACTCTATGCGGACCTTGTGAAACAGTGCATCAAGATCCGGATAGTCCCTCAAAAAACTCTGCACGACCAAGTTGAGCACATGTGCCAGACATGGGATGTGAGTGAGGTTGCCTAGGCCCAGAGCTGCCACCAGATTTCGGCCATTGTCACACACTACCATGCCTGGCTGGAGATTCGCTGGCACAAACACACACGTCGCTCTGCTGCTTGATGGCATTCCAGAGCTCCTGCGCTGTGTGGCTTCGATTCCCCAAAGAAATTAATTTTAATACGGCCTGTTGACGTTTGGCCACGGCTGTGCTCATATTGGTCACCATAACAGGTAACCGTTCACGGGTCGATGTGGAGGTAGACCGTGACGGCTCCTGCAGCGCTGATTCAGAGGAACTGGAGTATGAGGAGGAGTCAATGTGTACAGACTGGATTCCTGCAGTCCTTGGAGTTGGCAGAACACGTACAGCGCCACTCTCAAGATCTGTACCCGGGTCCACAACATTTACCCAATGGGCAGTGAGGGAAAGGTATCGTCCCTGTCCATGCTTACTGGTCCACGCATCGGTGGTCAGGTGGACCTTGCTACTGACGGCGTTTTGTAGCGCATGTTTAATTTTTCCCTCCACATGATGTTGCAGGGCAGGGACGGCTTGCCTACTGAAATAAAATCGGCTGGGCACGTTGTATTGTGGGACTGCCAATGCCATAAAGTTACGGAATGTGTCAGTCTCCACCAGCCTGAATGATAGCATTTCAAGGGCCAGTAGTTTAGCAATGCCAGCATTCAGAGCCTGTGCTCGGGGGTGGTTTGCCGAGTATGGGCGCCTTTTCTCCCATGCCTGTGCTAACGATGGCTGTAGACTGGCCTGGGAGTGTGAGGATGACTGGGAAAGTGGTGCTGTGGGTGGAATTACACTGTGTCTCTGTACAACAGTGCCAGAGATTCTTCCATGGCGATCCTGTGAGGAAGCCGAACCAGCTGTGTGTGAGCTGGAGGAAGAGGCTACAACACGAGCTGAAGAGGTGGTAGGTGGCGCTGTAGGTTGGCCTAGGTCTTCAGTGTGTTTTTGTAACTCCACCACGTGCTTGGTCCGCACATGTTTCCACATATTTGTGGTATTGAGGTTGCTGACACTTTTTCCTCTTTTCACCTTCTGATTACACAGCTTGCATTTGACAAAGCAAATGTCATCTGCAACTGTGTCAAAAAAGGACCAGGCACTGCAAGTCTTGGGAGCGCCCGCTTTGGATTTTGGAAGAGCCATGCTCCTAATGGGTGCCGAAGTGGAGGCTACAGGCAACCAAGTCTGCCCCCTCCCTCTCCCTCCTTTTTGGGCTGTTCGGGGAATCTCTTCCTCAGAGCTGCTCCCACCACCTTCCTGTCCCTCACGCCATAATGGGTCAAGGACCTCATCATCTACACCACCCTCTTCAAACAACTGCTTCTCCTGGGTAGTCTCGACAGCACAGTACGCACCAGAAAGTGGCACCTGAGTCTCATCATCAGATGCGTACTGAGGTGTGCTGCTGACCATAGGCACTGGCCCACCCGCCTCTTCAGATTCAGAGAGACAAAACGGTTGCGCATCACTGCATACTACCTCTTCTTCAAATTCTCGAATTCTGCTTGGCTGGCCCCCTCTTTCCAAGCCAAGAGATTCAGAGAACAGAAGTAGAGATGGCTCCTGTCCAGGGCTCTCTGACTGCCTGGGCAATTTGGCAGGTGGTGAAGAGACAGATGGGTGCTCTTCAGTGCTCAGGACCTTAGAGGATCTGGAACTAATTGAAGTCGATGCGTTAGCTGCCATCCATCCGACAACGGCTTCAATTTGGTCCTCCCGCAGCAGTGGGGTACGGCTAGCTCCTACAAAGCTGCGCATAAAGGACTGTTCCCTGGTAAAACTGGGGGATGCTGAGTCACTGGTGCCCGCAGCAGGCACAGAATCCCCACGTCCTCTCCCTGCAGGCACAGAATCCTCACGTCCTCTCCCTGCAGAAACTCCACGCCCACGCCCACATGCCTTACTCCCTGCCTTCTTCATCTTGGTAGACTGATAAAGATAGGCAGAAAAGTACTAAGGGCTTAGTGTGCTTATTCCTGAACAGCTGCTAACAGGTATAAGAAATAGTGTTGAGCCACCCCCGTAGTGTTCGGGTTCGGTTCGTCGAACACCGGGATGTTCGAGGAACTGTTCGTCGAACACCTTAGAACACCGTCGAACACCGTTAAAACCAATGGCAGGCAAACAAAAACACATAGAAACACATAGAAAACACCTTCAAAGGTGTCCAAAAGCTGACAAACTGCTCAGAAGACGCTCTCTTTAAAAAAGCCGGCCGGCAATTCAGCAGCGGCATACACCGGTACCCGACAATTTAGACAAGAAGGAATAGAGCATCACACATAGATTAGATAGATAGAAACATGTCAGTCACACATATAAGAAGCACAGTGACAGTGTTGCTTACTGTACTTGTCATTTAGTGTAAAGGATTTATTTAAAAAAATAATAGTGTTTTCATGCACCGTCTCTTTAAAAAAGCCGGCCGGCAATTCAGCAGCGGTACCCGACAATTTATAACAGAAAGAATAGAGCTTCACCCATAGATAGATATAAACATGCCAATCACATATATAATAAGTACAGTGATAGTGTTGGTTAGTGTACTTGTCATTTAGTGTAAAGGATTTATTTAAAAAAATAATAGTGTTTTCATGCACCGTCTCTTTAAAAAACCCGGCCGGCAATTCAGTACCCGACAATTTAGAATAGAAAGAATAAAGAATCACACATAGATTAGATAGATAGAAACATGTCAGTCACATATATAAGAAGTACAGTGACAGTGTTGATTACTGTACTTGTCATTTAGTGTTAAAATAAAGGATTTATTAAAAAAAAAATTAGCGTAGGGGTCCCCGTAATTTTAGTCTCTAGCGGAGGTTAAGCAGACGGCTGGGGCAGATGTTTGAAGCCTGGGAAGGGGGTAATACCCACGAAGCTTCCCAGGCTACTAATATCAGCCCCCAGCTGAATACCTAGCCTTTACTAGCTATTAAAATGGGGGACCCCCCCAAAAAAATGACGTGGGGTCCCCCCTATTTTAATAGCTAGCAAAGGCTAGGCAGACAGCTGGGGGCTGATATTAATAGCCCAGGAAGGGAGCCATGAATATTGGCCCCCCTCCCAGGCTAGAAACACCAGCCGTCAGCCACCCCAGAAATTAAACCATACTTACCACCACGCCCATTCCAGCTGAAGCCAACGATCTTCTGCAATAAAAGAAAAATAATAAACCAACCTCATCCTTACCTTTCCATGGTTCCCAGGACAGTTTCAGCTCTGCTACATCGAGATGACAGGCTGGACCGCAGCAGAACGCTGCCATCCAGCCTGTCATCCCGCAGACACTGAGAAGCGCAGGCATGCTTGCGCTCCTCAGTGTCTCACTGTGAGGGCATCCAGATGAGCCGAGGTCATGTCCAATGAACTCGGCGCATCTCATGCACGTCACTGACAGCGTGGGAGAATTCTCCTGCACTCAGCGCTTCAGCGTGAGAATTTTCCCACGCTGTCAGTGACGTGCATGAGGTGAGGTCATGTCCAATGAACTCAGCTCACCTCATGTACGTCACTGACAGCGTGGGAGAATTCTCACGCTGAAGCGCTGAGTGCAGGAGAATTTTCCCACGCTGTCAGTGACGTGCATGAGGCTGATATTTAAATTTGGCGCACAAATCGGTGATTGGTCGCGGGCAGCGTCCGCGACCAATCAGCACGGTAGTGTTTAACTTTGGCGGCAAGATCAGTGATTGGTCGCGCGCCAAGACCGCGACCAATCACCGATTTGGGCGCCACATTTAAATATCGGCCGCGACCAATCAGCACAGCGTTGTTTAAATGTGGATCCAAGTTCGGTGATTGGTCGCGGCCGATATTTAAATTTGGCGCACGAATCTGTGATTGGTCGCGGGCAGCGTCCGCGACCAATCAGCACAGTAGTGTTTAACTTTGGCGGCAAGATCAGTGATTGGTCGCGGTCAAGACGGCGACCAATCACCGATTTGTGCGGCACATTTAAATAGCGGCCGCGGCCAATTGGATGTCAGCGCCGCTCCCCGGTCCTCCCTTCACACCCTAGCCGCATGGATGTCAGCGGCGCTGCCTGTGCGGATACTTCCGCTGCGAGAACCCGGGACATGAGTGGGCGCTCGCAGCAGAAGTATCCCGACCCGCAGCGCCGCTCCCCGGTCCTCCCTTCACACCCTAGCCGCTGATGTCCCCACAGTATCCGCATGGTGTTACAAAGGTCCGGACATTTGTGTTAAAAATCGCTGATTGGTCGCTGGCGCTGCCCGCGACCAATCACCGATTTGGGCGCCAAATTTAAATATCAGCCGCGACCAATCACCGATTTGGGCACCAAATTTAAATATCCTCCGCGACCAATCACCCATCTTGGCTCCACATTTAAACACCGCTGTACTGATTGGTCGCGGACGCTATTTAAATGTGGCGCCAAAATCGGTGATTGGTCGCGCCCAGCGTCGGCGACCAATCAGCACAGCGGTGTTTAAATGTGGAGCCAAGATTGGTGATTGGTTGCGGCCGATATTTAAATTTGGCGCCCAAATCGGTGATTGGTCGCGGGCAGCGCCAGCGACCAATCAGCGATTTTTAACACAAATGTCCGGATCTTTGTAACACCATGCGGATACTGTGGGGACATCAGCAGCTAGGGTGTCAAGGGAGGACCGGGGAGCGGCGCTGCGGGTCGGGATACTTCTGCTGCGAGCAGTCGCTCATCTCCCGGCTTCTCGCAACGGAAGTATCCGACCAGGCAGCGGCGCTCCCCGGTCCTCACCAATACGATTAGCTGATTGGTCGCGCTCTCCGCACGCGACCAATCAGTGATCTTGGCGCTAAAGTTAAACACCGCTCTGCTGATTGGTCGCGGACGCTGCCCGCGACCAATCACCGATTTGGGCGCCACATTTAAATAGCGGCCGCGACCAATCAGCGAGCTTGGCGCCAAATTTAAACAACGCTCTGCTGATTGGTCGCGGACGCCAGACGCGTCCAATCAGTGAGATTGGCGCCAAATTTAAACAACGCTCTGCTGATTGGTCGCGGATGCCGGCCGCGACTAATCAGCATTATTGGCGCCAAATTTAAACACCGCTCTGATGATTGATCGCGGTCGCCGTCCGCGACCAATCAGTAGTATTGGCGCCAAATTTAAACCCTGCTCAGCTGATTGGTCACAGTTGCCTTCCGCGACCAATCAGCGATTTTGACGCCAAATTTAAACACCGCTCTGCTGATTGGTCGCGGCCGGCGATTGCGACCAATCAGCATTATTGTTGCCAAATTTAAACCCCGCTCTGCTGATTGGTCGCGACCGCCGGCCGTGACTAATCAACATTGTTGCCGCCAAATTTAAACACCGCTCTGCTGAATGGTCGAGGTCGTGACTAATCACCATTATTGGCGCCAAATTTAAACACCGCTTTGCTGATTGGTCGCGACCACAACCTATCAGCATTATTGGCGCAAAATTTAAACCCCGCTCTGCTGATTAGTCGCGACCGCCAGCCGTGACCAATCAGTGATATAGTCGCCAAATTTCAACACCGCTTTGCTGATTGGTCGCGGTTGCTGGCCGCGACCAGTCAGCGATTTTGGCGCCAAATTTAAACACCGCTCTGCTGATTGCGCCGGGTCTGCCGCATACATATTCTAGAATACCCGATCCGTTAGAATCGGGCCACCATCTAGTTTCATGAAATAATTTAAAAAAAAAATTGACGTGGGGCTTCGCACTATATTTGTGTCCAGCCAGGTACAGCAGGCAGGAACGGGCTGCCCCCAACCACCAGCTGCCTATTTGTACCTGGCCGGACACAACAATATAGGGAAGCCCTTTTTTCCTTAATTATTTCATGAATTTCATGAAATAATTAAAAAAAAAAATACGTGGGGCTTCGCCCTATTTTTGTGTCCAGCCAGGTACAACTAGGCAGCTGGGGGCTGGAATCTGCAGCGCAGGGAGGCTCAAGCTTTCTGGGCCCCACCCGCTGCAAATTGCAGTCCGCAGCCACCCCGGAAAATGGCGCGTTCATAGAAGCGCCATCTTCTGGCGCTGTACCCAACTCATCCAGGGCCCTGGTGCGGTGGCTCACTGGGTAATAAAGGGGTTAGGGCCAGCTTGGCATTATCAGCTGGCCCTAAGCCCGAAATTCATGGGGTCACGCCAATATTAGACATGACCACCATGAATTTCTAGTAAAGTATTTAAAAAAAACACAACACCCAGAATAAAGTCCTTTAATTGAAATAAACACACAATTCTTTATTGTTCTAAATTAAACTATACTTACCATCACGCCCATTCCAGCTGAAGCCAACGATCTCCTGCAATAAAAGTAAAATAATAAAGCAACCTCATCCTTACCTTTCCATGGTTCCCACGACAGCTTCAGCTCTGCTACATCGAGATGACAGGCTGGATCGCAGCAGAAAGCTGCCATCCAGCTTGCCATGCCTCAGAGACTGAGAAGCGCAGGCATGCTTGCGCTCCTCAGTGACTGGCTGTGACGGCATCCAGATGAGCCGAGGTCATGTCCAATGAACTCAGCTCACCTCATGTACGTCACTGACAGCGTGGGAGAATTCTCCTGCACTCAGCGCTTCAGCGTGAGAATTCTCCCACGCTGTCAGTGACGTACATGAGGTCAGCTGAGTTCAATGGACATGAATGAGCTCACCTCATGCACGTCACTGACAGCGTGGGAAAATTCTCCTGCACTCAGCGCTTCAGCGTGAGAATTTTCCCACGCTGTCAGTGACGTGCATGAGGTGAGCTCATTCATGTCCATTCATGGCTCATCTGGATGCCGTCACAGCTAGACACTGAGGAGCGCAAGCATGCCTGCGCTTCTCAGTGTCTGCGGGATGACAGGCTGGATGGCAGCATTCTGCTGCGGTCCAGCCTGTCATCTCGATGTAGCAGAGCTGAAGCTGTCATGGGAACCATGGAAAGGTAAGGATGAGGTTGCTTTATTATTTTACTTTTATTGCAGAAGATCGTTGGCTTCAGCTGGAATGGGCGTGACGGTAAGTATGGTTTAATTTAGAACAATAAAGGATTGTGTCTTTATTTCAATTAAAGGACTTTATTCTGGGTGTTTGTGTTTTCTTTTAACTTTGACTATGGGGTTAGTAATGGGGGTGTCTTATAGACGCCTCTCCATTACTAACCTGGGCTTGATGTCAGCTGGCATTATAAGCTGACATCAACCCCAGCCCTATTACCCCACTGCCACCGCTACAGGGCAGTGGGAAGAGCGAGGCTAAGTGCCAGAATTGGCGCATCCTATGGATGCGCCATTTCTGGGGCGGCTGACGGCTGGTGTTTCTAGCCTGGGAGGGGGCCAATATTCATGGCACCCTTCCTGGGCTATTAATATCAGCCCCCAGCTGTCTGCCTAGCCTTTGCTAGCTATTAAAATAGGGGGGACCCCATGTCATTTTTTTGGGGGGGGGTCCCCCATTTTAATAGCTAGTAAAGGCTAGGTATTCAGCTGGGGGCTGATATTAGTAGCCTGGGAAGCTCCGTGGATATTACCCCCCTCCCAGGCTTCAAACATCTGCCCCAGCCGTCTGCTTAACCTCCGCTAGAGACTAAAATTACGGGGAATCCCACGCCAATTTTTTTTTAAATAAATCCTTTATTTTAACACTAAATGACAAGTGCAGTAATCAACACTATCACTGTGCTTCTTATATGTGTGACTGACATGTTTCTATCTATCTAATCTATGTGTGATTCTCTATTCCTTCTATTCTAAATTGTCGGGTACAGATGCTGAAATGCCGGCCGGCTTTTTTAAAGAGACAGTGCATGAAAACACTATTATTTTTTTGATAAATCCTTTACACTAAATGACAAGTACAGTAAGCAACACTGTCACTGTACTTCATATATATGTGACTGACATGTTTCTATCTATCTAATCTATGTGTGATTCTCTATTCTTTCTATTCCAAATTGTCGGGTACCGCTGCTGAATTGCTGGCCGACTTTTTTAAAGAGACGGTGCATGAAAACACTATTATTTTTTTTGATAAATCCTTTACACTAAATGTCAAGTACAGTAAGCAACACTGTCACTGTACTTCATATATATGTGGCTGACATGTTTCTATCTATCTAATCTATGTGTGATGCTCTATTCTTTCGGTTCTAAATTGTCGGGTACCGGTGTATGCCGCTGCTGAATTGCCGTCTTTTCATGTTTCACTGTTGGCACTGTTCCCATCGATTTGGGCAATCACTGTAATGCCACAACCACCATGGCTGTGGCATTACAGTGAGTGGCAGACAATCCCTGCATGATTGGTGCTCTAAATAGCGCCTGACATGCAGGACACGCTTTTGGTGCACGAACAGTTATCGAACATAACCTTGAACAGCCGAATTTTTTGCAAATCGTTCGGGTTCGTCGAACAACTCGAACACTGCCCAAAACAGCTCGAATTTGAGATTGGCGAACAGTTCTAGTCGAACACCGCTCATCTCTAATAAGAAACACTAATTTTATAAAGTGTGGACTAGACTTTAATATGAGCTAATGTGGCCTACACAACTGTAAAGTGGAGTGTTTGGTGAACTTTATTTAGGTTTTTTTTGTCACAAAAAGACACTGGATGTGCCTAAAGATGTAATAACGATAGTATCACAAACTTTTTGCAGCTATTACAATGTAGGAAGGTAACCTACAATGCAATAGATGAGGCTGCAAAAAATAGGCTAATACTAATCTGGCTGGGGCTGCAGGGCCCAATGCTGCAGAAAGGCTCCTCTAACTACTCCTATATAGTGTGTTTGGAACCAATTTAGCTGAATACGGATGGAACCACCACACTAATAGGAGAAATCAGGAAAAAATATGAATTGGCAAAAAAGGACAATGTATGAGGCAGTGACACACACTGAGTGCACTACAACCAGACGTGGTTGAAGTACACACTACAGGGTGAGCTGCACTCACACACCAGACCTTGCAGACAGCGGTGAACAGTACAGATGCAGAGCACTGTGCACTAGCGCTGCAAGACCAAAAAAATTTATCTACTCCTATATAGTGTGTTTGGAACCAATTTAGCTGAATACGGATGGAACCACCACACTAATAGGAGATATCAGGAAAAATTGTGAATTGGCAAAAAAGGACAATGTATGAGGCAGTGACACACACTGAGTGCACTACAACCAGACGTGGTTGAAGCACACACTACAGGGTGAGCTTCACTCACACACCAGACCTTGCAGACAGCGGTGAACAGTACAGATGCAGAGCACTGTGCACTAGCGCTGCAAGACCAAAAAAATTTCTCTATCTACTCCTATATAGTGTGTTTGGAACAAATTTAGCTGAATACGGATGGAACCACCACACTAATAGGAGATATCAGGAAAAATTATGAATTGGCAAAAAAGGACAATGTATGAGGCAGTGACATACACTGAGTGCACTATAACCAGACGTGGCTGAAGCACACACTACAGGGTGAGCTGCACTCACACACAGAGACCTTGCAGAAAGCGGTGAACAGCACAGAGAACTGTGCACTAGCACTGCAAGGCACAGTGATTTATAAAGTAGCTTGGGTAAAGCAGAATAGACCAAATAGGTAGCTAAAACTGTCCCTCAGAACAACAGCATCCTATCCCTAACTGAATTCACAGCAGAGTGAGCTCAAAATGGCGGCGGCGGCTTTTATAGTGCATCATGACATCATTTCAGCAGCCAATCACAGCCATGCCATTAGTTAAGATGCCTACATGCCTAACAGGATGTGCCCACACTTCTTAGGATCCTCATTGGCTGAATAAAATGAAAATGGCTCATTGCATTATGGGAACTTCCGATTCCGGTATACGATATTGCAAAAGTATCGGAATTAAGTATCGGAATTCCGATACCGCGAATATCAGCCAATACCCGATATTTCAGTATCGGAATGCTCAACACTACTCGTCAGTCAATTGTGTAATTGTCCTGTTGATTGGAAGCAGCGGAGTGTGGTTTTTGACAATTGGTATGAGCCAGATCTGCATGATTCCCTGGCTGTGTTATGGTGACAAATAGGTGGCAGCGGTGTGATCTGCATGATCTCCCTGATGTTCCCTGACATACTGTACAATGTCTACATAATAAAGTAGGTATGAACCTACTGTATATCTATATAGTACTGTTCAAAAAATTTAGGCAGGTGTGGAAAGAATGCTAGAAAGTAAGAATGGTTTCTAAAGTAGAAGTGTTAATAGTTTATTTTTATCAATTAACAAAATGCAAAGTGAATGAACAAAAGAGAAATCTAAATTAAATCAGTATATAGTGTAACCCACCCTTTGCCTTCAAAACATCATCAATTCTTCTAGGTACACTGGCAGAAAGTCATAGGTTTTGTAGGATTATAGGCTGGTGTCGGAGTAACCGTTTATACCAAACAGGTTATAATGATCATCAATTTCATCATTTCAAAACTTTTCACAAGCCTGTATGTTTAGGGACCAAGACTTCTGGCATAAGCATCTTAATGCATCAGACCCATAGTGCCTAATCATGTATCTTATACAACACATGACCTTTGAAAGCAAGAATTCCACAATTATGTCTTAATTTGAGCCAATGTAGAATCATACTGGAGAATCCCAGAGAACACGAGACCGACTAAACAGCACTAACTATTAGGGTAGGATCACACGACTGTAGTCTCTCTCATCTGAGAGAATCAGGCCGATTATGCAAATGACATTCTGATCAAAGTTTGATCAGATTCTATAAATAGCAAATACAAACCCTAGTTTCCAGAAAAGACCAATTTACAAGCCTTCCAGTTGCCAAACTGTAAAGAAGCCCTCACAGCTCCAAATACAGGACAATGAAAGTGATAGGGAAAGCTATCGAAGTATCAAAGACCTACAGTTCTCAACGTAAAACTCTCTTTAACTCCTTCCTGACATGGCTATTTTCCATTTTTGCTTTCTCGTTTTCTCCTCTTCTTCTTACAAGCCCCATGACTTTTTTAATTTTGCGGCGATATAGCTATACTAGATGGTGGCCCAATTCTAACGCATCGGGTATTCTAGAATATGTATGTGACGCGCCCCCTGGGCCTGTGTTGTGCAGGGGAACCCGGAACCGGGCCTGTTGTAGAATGTTGGGGGTTGTAGTTCTCCGTGGCGGTGACCCGGTCCGTGCCCAGGGTGGTCAAACCAGTGGCAGTCTAAATGTTGTAATAAGTGTCCGACTACGCCACCCGTGGATTGCGGTCAGTGGGGACCGCCGCTGCGCTGCCGACCGCTGAGGCTGATGTTGGTTGCGCAGCCGAGTATGGGATAACTCCCCACGGGAGGAGTATTGCCTCAGAGAGATGATGGGAGTGATGGTGTGAGGGTCCCAGTACTAATGGTGCTGGTGCGGCAAGGAATCACAGAGACGTGTGGTGCAGTTCAGGGTCTTTACTGATGGTACAAGGCAGACCCTCCTGGGAGTACTGGCTAGTATAAGGGGCCTGGTCAGTCTGCGAGCAAGCAGGAGTTCACCTGGCCAGGTGGAGTTGTAGGCTTCCCCGTTTATCTGCACTCTTCCTGGCTACCTTGCTGTCAGCGGTTATAAGTAGCCCACGTCCCTGAGTATACCGTGTGGTGCTCACCCGTATGGCTGGTGACTTGGGGCCTTCTGTTAGCCTCCGCTCCTGGATGGCGGCGCTGGTCCCTTCTCTGTGACTGAGCCTCCGGGCTTCTATGGCCAGGGGACCTGGAATCCCCTGCCGGCTGGTTTCTGCTGCTGGGTGTATATCAGTCCCCACAGCCTCGGACTCCTGTGTCCGGCTTTAGTATCTTCGTCTAGGGTGAACTCTGCTCAGCTCCAGCCCCTGGACTTCTGCTACTGCTCCTACAGAGCTCCTGTTCTTGCTTTCCCTGCGTCTGGAACTGTCTGCAGCTCCACTCTGACTCTGACTCTGACTGCCCTAATCCCGCCCCAGACCCAGTTTAAAAGGGCAGATTCCTCCCCTCCCAGGTCTGGGCGGACCGTGTTGCATGTTTAGGGATCCTGACCAGAGAAACCTCCCACTTGCTCTCAGACATAATATCTCTATTACTGTGGCAACCAGACCCCTGGGGTGTCACATATGCGTCCGACCGGGCGCGACTAATCAGCGAAGCAGTGTTTAAATGGGTTGTGCACTACTTTAAATTAACCCCCCAATGTATCCCCCCGGAGCCCCTAATGAATTTTGGAGGACCGGGGAGCGAGGCCGCCGGTCAGGGTACTTCTGCTGCGAGTAGCCGGGAGATGGCCGGCTAGCACAGGGTGAGCGTGTGAGGGAGATGACCGGCTAGCACAGTGTGAGCGGGTGAGGGTGAGCGTGGGAGCGGGTGAGCGTGGGAGGGTGAGAATGTGAGGGTGTGAGGGTGAAAGGTGAAAATGGGAGTTGGTGAGCGTGGGAGCGGGTGTGAGGGTCAGCGTGGGAGCGTGTGAGGGTGAGCGTGGGAGCGTGAGAATGTGAGCGTGAGAATGAGAGTGTGTGAGGGTGAGCGTCCGAGGGTGAGCGTCCGAGGGTGAGCATCCGAGGGTGAGCGTCAGAGCGTGAGCGTCCGAGCATGAGCGTCCGAGCGTGAGCGTCCGAGCGTGAGCGTCAGAGCGTCAGAGCGTGAGTGTATGAGCGTGAGCGTCCGAGTGTGAGTGTAGCACCCCGAGGACTCGGCTGCTACAGGGGTATTGCACCTCGAACCAGAGGTGTGATATTCCACTCCCGGGTAAGGATGGAGTGTGGACCAGGACTCAGTAAGCTGCATGCACCACACACACCCCATTTCCGAGGAACAGACCAACGGTGCTCCCACTAGACAGAGTGCAGGCACGACAGCTTCTGTTCCTGGCTGGAGTGGGGAGGGGAAAGTACACCCAGTGGTGTAGGAGCAGATAGGGGTGGGTTTCTGGGCATAGATGGGAGCCCATTGGTTGCTAGTCACCTGGGCTCACACATAGAGGGAGGTATATAAGGTGGGCACCATCTTAGATCAGAGTTCAGTTCAGGCAGGAGGAGAAGAGGAGAGGAGCTCAGCCAGAGAGGGCTGACAGGGAGCTGTGGCTCAGTCTGGGCCCAGCTCCAGAGGCAGGCCTGGAGTGGAGGCCAGAAGCAGCAGAGAGAGAGAGGAGGAGGAACAGAAAGGAAAGTAAGAAAGGAACTGGAACAGAGGAGAAAGGAAGCAAGGAACATAGAGAAAGGCCCAGAGACACGAAGGCAGAAGGAACCCCATATGCCCAGAGGAGATACTGGGTGAAGGGTTGGCAGAGCAGGGTACCGGAACCCGAATTGGTGGAGGCGACTAATCCTCAGCCAAAACCGGAGGTCGTGACCACATCTTGGTGCGACCCCTCACTACATCCACCAGAAAGGCATACCGCATAGGGTCAGGGAGACCGGAGAGAGGTTTCACCAACAGAAGGCCCGAGGAAGCTGGACAAAGGTGGGTCACTGGTGGGGACGGCCAGTAGAAAGGAAGAGAGGGGAGCTTTCAGCCACACTCTGGAATTGCTTGGGAGTTGACCGAGTCCCTCACCTGGTGGACGCAGCACGGCTCGGGCGGTCACTGCTGGCCGAAGTGACCGGAGCAACAACTGTGAGTAAAGCTTTGGAAACTGCACCACACGTCTCTGTGATTCCTTGCCGCTCCAGCACCACTAGCACTGGGACCCTCACACCATCACTACCACCATCATCCACATTAGCTGCCCTGAGGCAATACTTCTCCCGTGGGGAGTCATCCCATACTCAGCTGCGCAAACAACATCAGCCTCAGCGGTCTGCAGCGCAGCGGCGGTCCCCACTGACCGCAATCCACGGGTGGCGTAGTCGGACACTTATTACCATACAAATAGACTGCCACTGGTTTGACCACCCTGGGCACGGACCGGGTCACCGCCACGGAGAACTACAACCCCCAGCGATCCGGCTCCGGGTATTCCCCCTGCACAGCAGCAGCAGCACAGGCCCAGGGGGCGCGTCATGAGCATCCGAGCGTGAGCGTCAGAGCGTGAGCTTCCAAGCGTGAGCGTCAGAGCGTGAGCGTCCGAGCGTGAGCGTGAGCATCAGAGTGCGAGCGTCAGAGCGTGAGCCTGAGCGTCCGAGCGTGAGCGTCAGAGCGTGAGCGTCTGAGGGTGAGTGTCAGAGCGTGAGCATCAGAGCGTGAGCGTCCAAGCGTGAGCGTCAGAGCGTCAGAGCGTGAGCGTCAGAGCGTGAGTGTGAGCGTCAGAACGTGAGCGTCCTAGCGTGAGCGTCAGAGCGTGGGCGTGAGCGTCAGAGCGTGAGCGTCCGAGCGTGAGCATCAGAGCGTGAGCGTTAGAGCGTGAGCGTCCGAGCGTGAGCATGTGAGCGTCAGAGCGTGAGCGTCAGCATGAGCGTCAGAGCGTGAGCGTCAGAGCGTGAGCGTCAGCATGAGCGTCAGAGCGTGAGCGTGAGCGAGAGTGTGAGCGTCAGTGCGTGAGCGTGAGCGTCGGAGCGTGAGCGTCGGAGCGTGAGCGTGTGAGCGTCTGAGCGTGAGCGTCCGAGCGTGAGCGTGAGCGTCCGAGCGTGAGCATCAGAGCGTGAGCGTCAGAGCGTGAGCGTTCGAGCGTGAGCGTCCGAGCATGGGCGTGAGCGTCTGAGGGTGAGCGTCAGAGCGTGAGCGTCAGAGTGTGAGCGTCAGTGCGTGAGCGTCAGTGCATGAGCGTCAGAGCATGAGCGTTCGAGCGTGAGCGTCCGAGCGTGGGCGTGAGCGTCAGAGCGTGAGCGTCAGTGCGTGAGCGTCAGAGCGTGAGCGTGAGCGTTCGAGCGTGAGCGTCCGAGCGTGGGCGTGAGCGTCCGAGCGTGAGCGTCTGAGGGTGAGCGTCAGTGCGTGAGCGTCAGAGCGTGAGCGTCAGTGCGTGAGCGTGAGCATCAGAGCGTCAGCGTGAGTGTGAGCGTCCGAGCGTGAACGTCCGAGCGTGAGCGTCCGAGCGTGAGCGTCAGAGCGTGAGCGTGAGCGTCAGAGCGCGAGCGTCAGAGCGTGAGCGTCTGAGGGTGAGTGTCAGAGCGTGAGCATCAGAGTGCGAGCGTCAGAGCGTGAGCCTGAGCGTCCGAGCGTGAGCGTCAGAGCGTGAGCGTCTGAGGGTGAGTGTCAGAGCGTGAGCATCAGAGCGTGAGCGTCCAAGCGTGAGCGTCAGAGCGTCAGAGCGTGAGCGTCAGAGCGTGAGTGTGAGCGTCAGAACGTGAGCGTCCTAGCGTGAGCGTCAGAGCGTGGGCGTGAGCGTCAGAGCGTGAGCGTCCGAGCGTGAGCATCAGAGCGTGAGCGTTAGAGCGTGAGCGTCCGAGCGTGAGCATGTGAGCGTCAGAGCGTGAGCGTCAGCATGAGCGTCAGAGCGTGAGCGTCAGAGCGTGAGCGTCAGCATGAGCGTCAGAGCGTGAGCGTGAGCGAGAGTGTGAGCGTCAGTGCGTGAGCGTGAGCGTCAGAGCGTGAGCGTCAGAGCGTGAGCGTGTGAGCGTCAGTGCGTGAGAGTCAGAGCGTAAGCGTCAGAGCGTGAGCATCAGAGCGTGAGCATCAGAGCGTGAGCGTCAGAACGTAAGCGTCAGAGCGTGAGCGTCAGAGCGTGAGCCTGAGCGTCCGAGCGTGAGCATCAGAGCGTGAGCGTCTGAGGGTGAGCATCAGAGCGTGAGCGTCCGAGCGTGAGCGTCAGAGTCAGTGCGTGAGCGTGAGCGTCAGAGCGTGAGCGTCAGAGCGTGAGCGTCCGAGCGTGAGCATCAGAGCGTGAGCGTCAGAGCGTGAGCATGTGAGCGTGAGCATGTGAGCGTCAGAGCGTGAGCGTGAGCGAGAGTGTGAGCGTCAGAACGTGAGCGTCCTAGCGTGAGCGTCAGAGCGTGGGCGTGAGCGTCAGAGCGTGAGCGTCCGAGCGTGAGCATCAGAGCGTGAGCGTTAGAGCGTGAGCGTCCGAGCGTGAGCATGTGAGCGTCAGAGCGTGAGCGTCAGCATGAGCATCAGAGCGTGAGCGTCAGAGCGTGAGCGTCAGCATGAGCGTCAGAGCGTGAGCGTGAGCGAGAGTGTGAGCGTCAGTGCGTGAGCGTGAGCGTCAGAGCGTGAGCGTCAGAGCGTGAGCGTGTGAGCGTCAGTGCGTGAGAGTCAGAGCGTAAGCGTCAGAGCGTGAGCATCAGAGCGTGAGCGTCAGAACGTAAGCGTCAGAGCGTGAGCGTCAGAGCGTGAGCCTGAGCGTCCGAGCGTGAGCATCAGAGCGTGAGCGTCTGAGGGTGAGCGTCAGAGCGTGAGCATCAGAGCGTGAGCGTCCGAGCGTGAGCGTCAGAGTCAGTGCGTGAGCGTGAGCGTCCGAGCGTGAGCATCAGAGCGTGAGCGTCAGAGCGTGAGCATGTGAGCGTCAGAGCGTGAGCGTGAGCGAGAGTGTGAGCGTCAGTGCGTGAGCGTGAGCGTCAGAGCGTGAGCGTGTGAGCGTCAGTGCGTGAGCATGAGCGTCCGAGCGTGAGCGTCAGAGCGTAAGCGTCAGAGCGTGAGCATCAGAGCGTGAGCGTCAAAGCGTGAGCGTGAGCATCAGAGCGTGAGCGTCTGAGGGTGAGTGTCAGAGCGTGAGTGTCCGAGCGTGAGCGTCAGAGTCAGTGCGTGAGCGTGAGCGTCAGAGCGTGAGTGTGAGCGTCAGAGTGTGAGCGTCAGAGTGTGAGCGTCCGAGTGTGAGCGTCCGAGCGTGAGCGTCAGAGCGTGAGCGTCAGAGCGTGAGCGTCAGAGCGTGAGCGTCCGAGCGTGAGCATGTGAGCGTCAGAGCGTGAGCGTGAGCGAGAGTGTAAGCGTCAGTGCGTGAGCGTGAGCGTCAGAGCGTGAGCGTGAGCATCAGAGCGTGAGCGTGAGCATCAGAGCGTGAGCGTGAGTGTCAGAGCGTAAGCGTCAGAGCGTAAGCGTCAGAGCGTGAGCATCAGAGCGTGAGCGTGAGCGTCAGAGCGTGAGCGTCAGAGCATGAGCGTGAGCGTCAGAGCGTGAGCGTCAGAGCGTGAGCGTCAGAGGGTGAGCGTCTGAGGGTGAGCGTCTGAGGGTGTGAGGGTGAGCCGCTAACGGCCGCCATCTTGTTCTGAAATCCCGCGTCACTGATTGGCTGCGGCCTGACCAATCAGCGACGTGGGATTTCCTGGACAGACAGACAGAAAGACAGACAGACAGACGGGATAAGACAATTATATATATTAGATGAGGATTGTTTTTTTGTGGGACAAGTTGTACTTTTAAACGACACCATTCATCTTATCATGTGATGTACTGGAAAGCAGGAAACATATTCCAAGTGTGGTGAAAATGCAAAAAAAATTATTTTCTTAATTGCATTTTTTTATTTACCATGTTCACTATATAGTAAAAATGACATATGATTGTCCAGGTCAGTAGGATTATGGAGATACCAAACATGTATAGTTTTTTTTATGTGGCAAAAAAATTTGAAATTTGTTTATAAAAATTTTTGCTTCTGTCGCTATTTTCCGAGACTCGTAACATTTTCAATTTTTGAAAAAGCAGAAAATGACAGCTCACCCATAAGAAGATCCACTGCATGGAAACTTGTAATGTGGAAAGAAATTGGCAGAAGCAAAAGCGAAAATCCAGCATCAGATTCTTCAGTTAACGGCCATTGCTTTATTATACAAAAAATATATGAAATGAAGTCGCAACTTCACATCCAAAAAATCTTTAAAAAGTAGTGCAAACGCATTTGAGACAACTGTCCTTAATCTTGTTTTCAATTTCTGGTCAACTAGGCTGGGTGAGGGCTTATTTTTTATGCCCTGAGCTGACATTTTTATTAATACCATTTTGGAGTGGATACTATGTATTTTTCGACTCTTATTGAATTTTTTTGCAATGTTGCGGCATCCCAAAAACTGTAATTCTGGCGTTTAGATTTTTTTTTCTCTTTATGCTATTTACTGATAGCGTTAATTAATTATATATTATGATACATTGGAATTTTAGAAACGTAATGGTACCACGTTTGTTTGTTTTTTTATTTCATTATTTTTAAGGGGGCATAAGTGGGATTATTCATGTCCCGAAAAACCCTCACTTTTGGAAATATCGACCAGTAATTGTGTGACATGCACTGGAATTAATAAAATAAATCATTTGTACAAGTGAGAGTTGCTATATATTTTATTAGTGCAGCACGGTGGCTCAGTGGTTAGCACTGTTGCAGTGCTGGTGGTCCTGGGTTCAAATCCCACCAAGGACAACATCTGAAAGGTGTTTGTATGTTCGCCCTGTGTTTGCGTGGGTTTCCTCTGGGTTCTCTGGTTTCCTCCCACACTCCAAAGACATAGCACTGTGGAATTAATGACACTATATATGTGACTAAAAATAAATTAATAAATAAAAAAACTAGAGAAATCTACCTTGTTCTCCTCTAAATTGATCATTCAATATCAATTCATGGCCAAAATTTGTCTTCAGTGAATACAGATTTTCAGCTTACTGAAGTGTGAGATGACAGTTGCTGCATATGAATGTCTATGAAGAGGAGGAGGAGGAAGAGGAGGGAGTAGCTGGTGGCAGACAACACAGAACGTCACCTGAAACAACAGTTACACTAACTTAAACTCACTTGTGACATTACTTCAGTTTATCTCACTTCAAAACACTTGTCACATGTCACAGAAGTTGACTAAGAAAATATCGAGCTACGGTGTCCCAGTAACTTTCCTTACTTGTGATGTCATAGTGTAATGCCCCAAAGTTGTTATGTGTGCACATTTAAGATGTAGCAAAGCTAGCAGCTATCTCATTATGTTTGCACAATGTTTACATTCCCTTTGCAGATAATGTGCAAGATGGTTTAGTACATAGAAGTGTGTTGTCTTTGCCTGGAAGCTGAAGGAGCAGGTAGGAAGCTCAGACAGAGCTCCTGTACAGGAGAGACCACAGCTTCAGCTGCAATCAGCCGTGTGATAGATTGTGCATATAAGCAGAAGATGGTACTCAGGAATTGCTGCATTATTTATGTACCTGCATTACTGTACTGGAAGTAACTGTGCTTGCTGCATTGGGATTGAAACTCTGCTGAATCATCGTTTGTCTGAATTTACCTGTGTTTGTATGCAAGAAGTAAAGTTTATCAATAGCCTATCGGCCACTCTGTTTTTCTGGACTATCGAGTGCACTACATATCATCACACCAGGAAACAGAAGTTAATACAGTGCACCCTGGCATCATGAACAACATTTTCTTTTACTTTTATTCCTGCCTTAGTGAAATGGTAATACCCGCACATCACATGATGCACGACCTATGGCAGAGTAGTGCATCACTGGCATTACAATAGCAGATTACCTGACTAAAAACCACTGATATTACATTCACTTTCTGACTACAATACACTTGTGTTATAACAACAGTTAGCTGATGGATAGTGATGTTACAGCAGCTTTCTGAACTGAATTGTTTGTATGATGTCACAGAACTCACAAGATGGAAACCTTTTTTTTTATGTCACAGTAACTTTCCTGACTGGTACCAACTTGTGAAGACACATCAGCCACTGAAAAAACGGCTACTGTGACACTTTGGAGAATTGGCCGCACCATTGGTTCCATGATTGATCCATTTGTATTGCAAGTAGTGTTGAGCGAGCACTAAAATGCTTGGGTGCTCAAAGCTCGGGCCGAGCTCACCGTGATACTCTGGTGCTCGACCCGAGCAACGAGCCCAATGTTAGTAAATGGGAGACCCGAGCATTTTTGCGGCGGCACCCCCGTCAGTCTGTAGAAAGCCTAAAAAGTGCCCAAAACGATAGTGACAGTGCTCAAATGACATGGGGACAGCATGGGGATCGCCCCAGGAAGCATTTCTGACCCCCAGGTCACTGCTGTCAACAACGTGGTCAGAGGTATTAAGCCACTTTTACGGGCTCACAATAAAACGTTCAAAAATGAAACTGAAACTGCTTTCCTGTGAAATATGTTAAGGAACATCCTTTCCAGGGTAAAGACTTGTGTATAAGGTAAAATAAATAACCAAAAACAAAAATACTCCTCCACACCTTGGGCTATGTTCACAAGTAGCATTTTTTTATGCGTTTTTGCACTTTTGTATTGCTTTCAATCTTGACAAATGCATTCACGGGGAAATGTCATTTTAACATTTTACAACCTTATCTGGCCATGTGCTGTGTGACACATGCATACAGTGCTGAAAAGACATGGGAACAGCATGGGGAAGACCCCTGGAAGCATCTCTGACACCCAGGTCACTGCCTAAAAGTGAGCCCATCAGAAGTGATCCTTGCCGCATCAGAAGATGCAGACTTGCAACTATCCCCGTGCAAGGGCAGTGTTCAATTGTACCTCCCCCATTCCTTGCAATGCAAGCGCAAGTATGCAGCCTGCCACCCACCCACCCCCAGGCTGCAATACCATACTGCTTGCTTGCACTTGAAATTGGGCCTTTTAGGCATGTGGAGGCAGAATCAGGCCACCACGTCATGGCTGCGTCAGCGGCCTGGTATCCATACTCGGTCCCGAGCCGCCCCGCGGCCGGGTGCCCACACACGGTCCCCAGCCGCCTGGGGGTGGCCGGGGGTCCACAAATGGTAACCAGCCGCCCCTATTTGTCCCGGTGCGCCTTATACACAAGCGCGCATATCAAAATATTACCTGTGCCCTCCCTAGTGCATTTAGTGGGAAGGACAGCCTAACCACAAACACGTGGACAAGTGAATGTGGCCAGGGATGGTCCATCTCACTGATGCCTTCACACTGGGTTAATATTGTGGAAGCCGGGACCCAGTTGGACACTGGGATGCAACACGTCCTCCAGACATAGAGGATTGCGGGTCCTGGGTCAATCAGGCTTCAACACAAAGTTCAGAAGGTAGACAGCAGCAGTGGTCGGCCTCCTACACAACAAGTAAATTATTCATGATCATGAGGCCATCCATCTCCTTAGCTTTCTGTTCCTTGGAAAGCAAACGCATGTATGTAGTAGCGGCTAGGCCTGAGGTGGTCAGCGTTTTGGCGCATACCTACCTCCTCCGAGGATTGCTGGATGTTTTCCTGCTACTATCCCAGTTCTATGACTCCCATTAAAAAAAAGCTTCAGGTGATGAATGATGGATGAGGTGGTGGCAAAGGTGAAAGAGCAGGAGGAACAGGGAACATTCACATCAATATCAGGCCAGTCAACCAAACATGTATTGTAGGATATGTTTCTGTACCAAAAGGAGTGGTTCGGCTACACAGTTATAGGGCATACAGTGAGTGCAATGCCTACCAAAAATTTCGAGCCACTCCAATGCCCCTTGGAAGTGACATGGAGGTCAGAGGGCCTTAACTAAACCGTTTTTTCCATTTATAGCAACTGGGTCTCCTGTACACTGTTGGCCTAAGCAGTGAATGGAAGGCTTTCCAAAAATTATGAGGAACTGCAATGCCCCTTGAAACAGACGTGGATTACAGCGTACTAAAAACCTTCTACCCATTACTGGGGAGTGGGTCTCCCTTAGTGTTCACCTATGCATTGAAAAGCAAAAGCTGACTAAAATTAGGAGGAAATGCAATGCCCGTTGGAAGAGTCGTGGAGGTTAGAGGTAATTAAAAACAACATTTCAATGCCCTTTGGAAGAGCTGTGGAGTTCAGAGTGGTTTAACAAGATGGTTTTAATGCCCCTTGGAAAAGTGGTGGAGGTCGCAGTAGCTTAACAAGACGGTTTTAATGCCCCTTGGAAGAGATGTGGAGGTCAGAGTGGTTTAACGAGACGGTTTTAATGCCACTTGGAAGAGATGTGGAGGTCACAGTAGCTTAACAAGACAGTTTTAATGCCCCTTGAAAGAGACGTGGAGGTCAGAGTGGTTTAACAAGATGATTTTAATGCCCCTTGGAAGAGACGTGGAGGTCAGAGTGGTTTAATAAGATGGTTTTAATGCCCCTTGGAAGAGACGTGGAGGTCACAGTAGCTTAACAAGACGGTTTTAATGCCCCTTGGAAGAGATGTGGAGGTCAGAGTGGTTTAACAAGATGGTTTTAATGCCCCTTGGAAGAGACGTGGAGTTCAGAGTGGTTTAAGAAGACGGTTTTAATGCCCCTTGGAAGAGACGTGTAGTTCACAGTAGCTTAACAAGACCGTTTTAATGCCCCTTGGATGAGACGTGGAGGTCAGAGTGGTTTAACAAGACGGTTTTAATGCCCCCTGGAAGAGACGTGGAGGTCACAGTAGCTTAATAAGACGGTTTTAATGCCCCTTGGAAGAGACGTGGAGGTCAGAGTGGTTTAACAAGATGGTTTTAATGCCCATTGAAAGAGACGTGGAGTTCAGAGTGGTTTAACAAGACGGTTTTAATGCCCCTTGGAAGAGACGTGGAGTTCAGAGTGGTTTAACAAGACTGTTTTAATGCCCCTTAGAAGAGACGTGGAGGTCAGAGTGGTTTAACAAGACGGTTTTAATGCCCCTTGGAAGGGATGTGGAGTTCAGAGTTTTTTAACAAGACGGTTTTAATGCCCCTTGGAAGATACGTGGAGGTCACAGTAGCTTAACAAGACGGTTTTAATGCCCCTTGGAAGAGATGTGGAGGTCACAGTAGCTTAACAAGACGGTTTTAATGCGCCTTGGAAGAGATCTGGAGGTCAGAGTGGTTTAACAAGATGGTTTTAATGCCCCTTGGAAGAGACGTGGAGTTCAGAGTGGTTTAAGAAGATGGTTTTAATGCCCCTTGGAAGAGACGCGTAGTTCACAGTAGCTTAAAAAGACCGTTTTAATGCCCCTTGGATGAGACGTGGAGGTCAGAGTGGTTTAACAAGACAGTTTTAATGCCCCCTGGAAGAGACGTGGAGGTCAGAGTGGTTTAACAAGACGGTTTTAATGCCCCTTGGAAGAGACGTGGAGGTCAGAGTGGTTTAACAAGACGGTTTTAATGCCCCTTGGAAGGGATGTGGAGTTCAGAGTGGTTTAACAAGATGGTTTTAATGCCCCTTGGAAGAGACGTGGAGTTCAGAGTGGTTTAACAAGACGGTTTTAATGCCCCTTTGAAGAGACATGGAGTACAGAGTGGTTTAACAAGACGGTTTTAATGCCCCTTGGAAGAGACGTGGAGGTCACAGTAGCTTAACAAGATGGTTTTAATGCCCCTTGGAAGAGACGTGGAGGTCAGAGTGGTTTAACAAGACAGTTTTAATGCCCCTTGAAAGAGACGTGGAGGTCACAGTAGCTTAACAAGACGGTTTTAATGCCACTTGGAAGCGATGTGGAGGTCACAGTAGCTTAACAAGACGGTTTTAATGCCCCTTGGAAGAGATGTGGAGGTCAAAGTGGTTTAACAAGATGGTTTCAATGCCCCTTGGAAGAGACGTGGAGTTCAGAGTGGTTTAAGAAGATGGATTTAATGCCCCTTGGAAGAGACATGTAGTTCACAGTAGCTTAACAAGACCGTTTTAATGCCCCTTGGATGAGACGTGGAGGTCAGAGTGGTTTAACAAGACGGTTTTAATGCCCCTTGGAAGAGACGTGGAGTTCAGAGTGGTTTAACAAGACGGTTTTAATGCCCCTTGGAAGAGACGTGGAGGTCAGAGTGGTTTAACAAGACGGTTTTAATGCCCCTTGGAAGAGACGTGGAAGTCAGAGTGGTTTAACAAGACAGTTTTAATGCCCCTTGAAAGAGACGTGGAGGTCACAGTAGCTTAACAAGACGGTTTTAATGCCCCTTGGAAGAGATGTGGAGGTCACAGTAGCTTAACAAGACGGTTTTAATGCCCCTTGGAAGAGATGTGGAGGTCAGAGTGGTTTAACAAGATGGTTTTACTGCCCCTTGGAAGAGACGTGGAGTTCAGAGTGGTTTAAGAAGATGGATTTAATACCCCTTGGAAGAGACATGTAGTTCACAGTAGCTTAACAAGACCGTTTTAATGCCCCTTGGATGAGACGTGGAGGTCAGAGTGGTTTAACAAGACGGTTTTAATGCCCCCTGGAAGAGACGTGGAGGTCACAGTAGCTTAACAAGACGGTTTTAATGCCCCTTGGAAGAGACGTGGAGGTCAGAGTGGTTTAACAAGATGGTTTTAATGCCCATTGGAAGAGACATGGAGTTCAGAGTGGTTTAACAAGACGGTTTTAATGCCCCTTGGAAGAGACGTGGAGTTCAGAGTGGTTTAACTAGACGGTTTTAATGCCCCTTGGAAGAGACGTGGAGGTCAGAGTGGTTTAACAAGACGGTTTTAATGCCCCTTGGAAGGGATGTGGAGTTCAGAGTGGTTTAACAAGATGGTTTTAATGCCCCTTGGAAGAGACGTGGAGTTCAGAGTGGTTTAACAAGACGATTTTAATGCCCCTTGGAAGAGACGTGGAGTACAGAGTGGTTTAACAAGATGGTTTTAATGCCCCTTGGAAGAGACGTGGAGTTCAGAGTGGTTTAACAAGACAGTTTTAATGCCCCTTGGAAGAGACGTGGAGGTCAGAGTGGTTTAACAAGATGGTTTTAATGCCCCTTGGAAGAGACGTGGAGTTCAGAGTGGTTTAACAAGACGGTTTTAATGCCCCTTGGAAGAGACGTGGAGTTCAGAGTGGTTTAACAAGACGATTTTAATGCCCCTTGGAAGAGACGTGGAGGTCACAGTAGCTTAACAAGACGGTTTTAATGCCCCTTGGAAGAGACGTAGAGGTCAGAGTGGTTTAGCAAGACGGTTTTAATGCCCCTTGGAAGAGACGTGGAGGTCACAGTAGCTTAACAAGACGGTTTTAATGCCCCTTACAAGACCCATGCAGTACAGCATATTAACAACATTGTTCCCATTATTGGGGAGTGGGTCCCCCATAGTCTTTGCCTATGCCTTCCAAGCAAAAGCTGCCAAAAATTAGGACGGAGGAACTTGCAATGCTGGCAACACGGACCATGGTCACCCTGGTCGTATAGTGGTGGTGGAGGCTGAGGATAAGGAGAAGAGCAAAAAACAGCCGAAATGAGGAAGCGTATACCCATGTGTGGGTGTGAAGTGGTGCAAGGGAATACACCTCCCAAAATAACAGCGGATTTGACTTTATGTTACTCTCCTGTTATTTAGTGGTGATGAGAAGTCTGGTCCAATCCAGCTCTTGTTCATTTTGATAAGGGTCAGCTTGTCAGCATTGTCTGTTGACAGGCGAGTGCGCTTATCAGTTATAATTCCCCCAGCGGCACTAAACACACGCCCTGATAACACGCTAGCGGCAGGGCAGGCCAGGACCTCCAAGGCGTACAGAGCGAGTTCATTCCAAGTGTCCAGCTTGGATACCCAATAATTAAAAGGCACAGAGGAATCACGGAGGATGCTGGTACGGTCGGCAAGGTACTCCCTCACCATCTTTTGAAACTTTCCACTCCTTGAGAGAGTACCCCGCGCCTCAGGGCCTGTAAGCTGGGTGGGTCTCAGAAAACTGTCCCAGAACGTTGACAGTGTTCCCCTGCCTCTGCTGGATTGGAGTTGCATCTCTCTCGCCTGTACGCCTTGGTTGGGCAACGAACTGTGACCTCTGCCGCTAGCGTGTTCAGATGGGAATTTTTTTACCAGTTCTGCAGCAAGGGCCTTTTAGTACTGCCCCATTTTTGTAGACCTCTCCACCTCAGGAATAAGAGAGTGAAAGTTCTCCTTGTAGCAGGGGTCTAAAAGTGTCACCAACCAGTAATGACTGTCACCCAACATTTTGACAACGCGAGGGTCACGGTTAAGGCAGCGTAACATAAAGTCAGCCATGCGTGCCTGTCATGAAAGTTAGCCGCCATCTTAGGTATGATACGTCATACCTGAAGATATTCCCTATTGTCATTTCTAAAAATCCCTCACACAGCTCCTACCATGTCACATTTCTCCAGCCCCTGGTAAATAGAGCAATTCGCCCCCCACCTCTGGAGATCAGTCTCCAGGAACTTCTTTGATATGGTAAATAGATGGGCCTGCTTTGTTGTGTCCAAGCAGGACAGAGTCAGCGAGACCTTAGGGGGTAATTAACACCTTAATGTCACTTGAACCTGTGGAATAGCAAAGCCTCCCTTGCACCACAAGAACGGTAACTGATTTATCATTGTTATTCCTGTGTTTTGTATTTCTAATTGTTATATCTCTTATTCTGGCCAAATACCATTGTACAGTTAATTGTATAGCCTTGTAATCTAGTGTATTCTTATAATCGATTAAATCATAAATTAATCGTGTGCTGTATCCTTTACTCTGCATATACGAATCCATTGGTCCGGAAACTCTTGGCTGAAATGCTACTGGGTTGGTTCCTGACCCGATACAAGTCTATTAACGGACCGGGCTTGTATTAAACGAGAACTGGTGGCAGCATACCATCTGGGGGATTTGAGGAAGGCTGGCAGTGACGGTCGGAGGTGTGGATATATATTACTGGTGCAGCCAGGGAAATATATATACCGCCCTCACTGTAGAGGGCCTCAAATACCCAGTGGGCTACAGGATGGCCTCTCCAGCGACCACTCACTCTAGGTGCAGTACCTTGACTGACCTGAGAGGCAAGGGGGTGCCAGAGAGTTGTGCCTGTATCGTGGCATCACAGATTGGTGACGTGTAAGGGACAACACACCACCGAGTTTTCCCCCGCTGGTAGCAGCTTCCTGGCACTACTTACTCTAGGTGCAGTACCTTGACTCACCTGAGAGGTAAGGGGGCGCCAGAGAGCTGCACCCACCGGCCGGCATTTCATCACAGTGCCAGACTGGTAACGGGCAAGACTTCCGTGTCCTCACCAAGATGACGACTGACCATGCTCTCCTCCTCCTCCTCCCCCCTGTCCTCAGGCCACCCACGCTGAACCGACGGTATGACAGTTGTACAGGTACTACCATCTACAGCGCATGATACCAGCTCCTGTTCTTCCTCCTCCTCCTCCTCCTCCTCTCCCTCATTGTCCCCCAATGCACGTTGGGATGAGATGAGGCTGGGCTGTGTGTAATCGCCCGCTATGGCTTCTTGATCCATCTCATCATACTCTGGCTGCAATGCCTCCTCTTTAATTCTCTGCAGAGAGCGTTGCAAAAGACAGACAAGTGGGATGCTGATGCTAATGATGGCGTCATCGCCACTCACCATCTTGGTGGATTCCTCAAAGTTTGTCAGGATGGTACATATGTCAGACATCCAGGTTCACTCCTGAGGTCTTATGTGTGGAGTCTGACATGAATATCAATGGCCTTGTTGCAGCTGGTATTCCACAACTGCTCTCTCCTGCTCACAAATCCTTTGCAACATGTGGAGGGTAGAGTTCCAACGTGTGGGGACATCACACACCAGTCGGTGTGCCGGAAGCTGCAAACGCTGCTGCAACACAGCAAGGGCGGCGGAAGCTGTAGCCGACTTCCGAAAATGAGCTGACAGGCGGCGTACTTTGACGAGCAGATCTGGCAATTCGGGGTACAATTTAAGAAACCGCTGAACCACGAGGTTAAGCCCATGAGCCAGGCATGGTATATGTGTGATCTCGCCTCGCCTCAGAGCCGCCACTAGGCTACGGGCATTGTCACACACGACCATGCCTGGATGTAGGTTCAGCGGTGTCAGCCACAGATCTGCCTGCTTTTTCACAGCTGTCCACAGCAGTGTTTCAGCACAGCCTGTTGCTGCTTGGCTGAGGCAGCACTGCAGTGCTTCCAGCTTGTAACTGATGTGATGATATCTGAGATGGAGGCTGAACATGAGGAGGTGGAGGATGATGCGCAGGAGCTGTACACTGTGGGGGCAACTCTGACTGACATAGGGCCCGCAATCCTCGGTGTGGGGAGGATGTGTTCCGTCCCAAGGTCCGACTGGGTCCCGGCTTCCACTATGTTTACCCAGTGTGCCGTCAGAGAGATGTACCGTCCCTGGCCACAAGCACTTGTCCACGTGTCCGTTGTCAGGTGGACTCTCCCAGTAACTGCATTGTTGAGGGCACAGCAGATGTTTTGGGACATGTGCTTGTGTAGTGCGGGGATGGCACACCAGGCAAAATAGTGTCGGCTGGGGACCAAGTACCGAGGGACCGCCACCGCCCTAAGGTTGCGGAAGGATTCCGTCTCCACCAGCCTAAAAGGCAGCATTTCCAACACAAGAAGTCGTGAAATGTGTGAATTTAGGACTGTGGCCTATGGGGCTTTGGCTGCGAATTTGCGCTTTCGTTCAAAGGTCTGGGATGTGGACAATTGAACGCTGCGGTGGGACGTGGACGTGAATGTTGATGTTGTTTCTTGAGAAACTGCCATAACAAGTGAAGACTGAGAGGAGGGGGCATTTTTGCATGCAGTATGGACAGGGGACTGCCTTGCACGCACAACAGGGGGTTCTCTTACACGCACAACAGCGGAAGAAGCAGTGGTGACACCCGCTGACACTGGTCGTGGACCCTGGGGTTCGCCCCACAAAGTCGGGTGCTTTGCTGACATGTGCCTGATCATGCTGGTGGTGGTCAGGCTGTTAGTTTTGTCACCACTGCTGATGCTGGCCTGGCAGGTGGTACAAATGGCCTTTTTGGGGTTATCAGCGGAGTCTTTAAAAAAATTCCAGACTCTGGAAGACCTACCGGTTGTACTGGCAACGTCCCTCGTGTTGGTGTTACGGGAAACGGTTGCCTGCCTTCTGTCAGCGGCCACCACACTGCTTCCTGCCTGTTAGAGTACTCTGCCTTCCTCCCCCTGTGTGCTGCTCGCCTCGCTCTGCGTGTCCTCCTGCCACGTTGGGTCAGTTACTAGATCATCCACCACCGCCTCCTCTTCCACTTTCGCACCACCTCTTCCTCACTTCGTGGCAAGTGTGTCTCGTCATCGTCCACCTCTTGTGACAAATTGCCAGCGTCGCCTTCCTGTGGCCGTGACTGTTCAAATATTTGGCCATCGCTACATGGGATCTCTTCTTCCACCACTTCAAGCGGAGCAGGCGAGGGGCCTAAATATGGAAATGGACCAGTGAACAGCTCTTCAGAGTGTCCAACTGTGGGATCAGTTGCTGTCTGACGACACTCGGCATGGTGGGAGGAAGGAGAATCAGGGTGAGGAGGAGTATGCAGTCGAGACTCATGGCTTCTAACACTTGACCTTGTGGAAGACAGACCGGAGGTGGTGGTGCCCAGGTGACTGGAAGTATTATCTGCTATACAATTAATAACCTGTTCACACTGATCAGTTCGCAATAGTGGTGCTGTTGTGTGCTTCCCTAGTAATTCGGTCAAGAACTGGGAGCGAGAAGATGTGGCTGTTGGTTGTGGTACATTTTCACCTTGGCCACGGCCTTGTCCTCTGCACGCACCATCACCAGAACGTCCAGTTCCATATCCTTTGCCACGCGCCTTGCCCATTGTAAATTAAGTAAAATAGCTTACACTCGCACTATCAATGGCAAAAGGGTAATAAAATGGAGATTTGAACCGTGGAAGAGGAAAACCACAGTTCTAGTTATCTGGCCTACACCAGACTCTTTTAAACAGATATATTTGTGTCTGAACAGTCAGCGAGACACTCAAAATGTTTTTTTTCATGGAAAAAGATGGATTACACCCAGATTTGAACCGTGGGAGAGGAAAACCACAGTTCTAGTTATCTGGCCTACACCAGAATCTTTTAAACAGATATATTTGTGTCTGAACAGTCAGTGAGACACTAAAACTGTTTTTTTTTATTGAAAAAAGGCAAAAAAGTGGATAATACAGAGATTTGAACCGTGGAACTGCAAAACCACAGTTCTAGTTATCTGGCCTACACCAGACTCTTTTAAACAGATATATTTGTGTCTGAACAGTCAGCGAGACACTCAAAATGTTCTTTTTATGCAAAAAAGTGGATTACACCCAGATTTGAACCGTGGGAGAGGAAAACCACAGTTCTAGTTATCTGGCCTACACCAGACTCTTTTAAACAGATATATTTGTGTCTGAACAGTCAGCGAGACACTCAAAATGTTTTTTTTTATTGAGAAAATGCAAAAAAGTGGATAATACAGAGATTTGAACCGTGGAAGAGGAAAACCACAGTTCTAGTTATCTGGCCTACACCAGACTCTTTTAAACAGATATATTTGTGTCTGAACAGTCAGCGAGACACTCAAAATGTTTTTTTTTATTGAGAAAATGCAAAAAAGTGGATAATACAGAGATTTGAACCGTGGAAGAGGAAAACCACAGTTCTAGTTATCTGGCCTACACCAGACTCTTTTAAACAGATATATTTGTGTCTGAACAGTCAGCGAGACACTCAAAATGTTTTTTTGTTAATGCAAAAAGGTGGATTACACCTTGATTTGAACCATGGAAGATGAAAACCACAGTTCTAGTTACAGTGGTAGCCAAAAGTATTGGCACCCCTGCAATTCTGTCAGATAATACTCAGTTTCTTCCTGAAAATGATTGCAATGACAAATTCTTTGGTATTATTATCTTCATTTAATTTGTCTTCAATGAAAAAACACAAAAAGAATTGTCCTAAAGCCAAATTGGATATAATTCCACACCAAACCTAAAAAAGGGGGTGGACAAAAGTATTGGCACTGTTTGAAAAATCATGTGATGCTTCTCTAATTCGTGTAATTAACAGCACCTGTAACTTACCTGTGGCACCTAACAGGTGTTGGCAATAACTAAATCTCACTTGCAGCCAGTTAACATGGATTAAAGTTGACTCAACCTCTGTCCTGTGTCCTTGTGTGTACCACATTGAGCATGGAGAAAAGAAAGAAGACCAAAGAACTGTCTGAGGACTTGAGAAACCAAATTGTGAGGAAGCATGAGCAATCTCAAGGCTACAAGTCCATCTCCAAACACCTGAATGTTCCTGTGTCTTCCGTGCGCAGTGTCATCAAGAAGTTTAAAGCCCATGGCACTGCGGCTAACCTCCCTAGATGTGGACAGAAAAGAAATATTGACGAGAGATTTCAACGCAAGATTGTGCGGATGGTGGATAAAGAACCTCGACTAACATCCAAACAAGTTCAAGCTGCCCTGCAGTTCGAGGGTACAACAGTGTCAACCCGTACTATCCGTCGGCGTCTGAATGAAAAGGGATTGTATGGTAGGATACCCAGGAAGACCCCACTTCTTACCCCGAGACATAAAAAAGCCAGGCTGGAGTTTGCCAAAACTTACCTGAGAAAGCCTAAAATGTTTTGGAAGAATGTTCTCTGGTCAGATGAGACAAAAGTAGAGCTTTTTGGGAGCTTTTTGGGAAAAAGTATCAACATAGAGTGTACAGGAAAAAAAAGAGGCATTCAAAGAAAAGAACACGGTCCCTACAGTCAAACATGGCGGAGGTTCCCTGATGTTTTGGGGTTGCTTTGCTGCCTCTGGCACTGGACTGCTTGACCGTGTGCATGGCATTATGAAGTCTGAAGACTACCAACAAATTTTGCAGCATAATGTAGGGCCCAGTGTGAGAAAGCTGGGTTTCCCTCAGAGGTCATGGGTCTTCCAGCAGGACAATGACCCAAAACACACTTCCAAAAGCACTATAAAATGGTTTGAGAGAAAGCACTGGAGACTTCTAAGGTGGCCAGCAATGAGTCCAGACCTGAATCCCACAGAACACCTGTGGAGAGATCTCAAAATGGCAGTTTGGAGAAGGCACCCTTCAAATATCAGGGACCTGGAGCAGTTTGCCAAAGAAGAATGGTCTACAATTCCAGCAGAGCATTGTAAGAAACTCATTGATGGTTACCGGAAGCGGTTGTTCGCAGTTATTTTGGCTAAAGGTTGTGCAACCAAGTATTAGGCTGAGGGTGCCAATACTTTTGTATTGGCCCAATTTTGGAGTTTTGTGTGAAATGATCAATGATTTGATTTTTGCTTCATTCTCTTTTATGTTTTTTCCTTGCAAGCAAATTAAATGAAGATAATAAGACCAAAGAATTTGTGATTGCAATCATTTTCAGGAAGAAACTGAGTATTATCTGACAGAATTGCAGGGGTGCCAATACTTTTGGCCACCACTGTATCTGGCCTACACCAGAATATTTTAAACAGATATATTTGTGTCTGAACAGTCAGCGAGACACTCAAAATGTTTTTTTCTATGCAAAAAATGCAAAAAAGTGGATAATACAGAGATTTGATGCGTGGAACTTCAAAACCACAGTTCTAGTTATCTGGCCTACACCAGACTCTTTTAAACAGATATATTTGTGTCTGAACACTCACAGACACACTAAAATTTTTTTTTTGGGGGGGGGGGGGTATACCAAAAGGTTAATAAGACGGGTATTTGTACAGTCTGACTGAGGAAAAAAAAGGAGGATTTAGATGAAAAAAAAGGATTTTTCCTGGCCCCTGAGACCTGGGGCTAAATCTAGCAATTTGAAAAGCAGCACACAGGACTGTAATGCAGTGTTTGTTGGTATAACCACTGCGTCCCCTATACAGCCTGCCTGCCTGCCTGATATCTGGGATGGATATTAGTCCTGAGAAGGACTGTTTGTTTGATTTTGCAGGCTTTAGAGACCCTACACTACCTATTTTGCAGTATAAATCTCTCCCTAACTCAGCAGCACTCTCCCTACACCGTCTGATCCGAAGCGACTGTGTCCAAGATGGTGGCGCCCGGTTTTAAAAACTCAAGGTGACAACCAACATGGCTGCGGCATTACAGTGACTGGCTGGCAATCCCTGCATGTTCATTGGCTCTGTAAAGAGCGCCAAACATGCAGGGCGGAGACCCGAGCTCCCACCCGAGTAACCCGGAAATGCTCGGTCCTCGCCGAACATCCCGAGTAGTGAGATGCTCGGGCGATTACCGAGCAGTGTCGAGCATACTCGCTCAACACTAATTGCAAGTGAAATTGGACATCACGTATGAAGCCTTAAGCCCCCGTCTCACATAGCGAGATAGTTAGCGAGATCGCTGCTGTGTCACGGTTTTGGTGACGCAACAGCAACCTCACCAACGATGTCGCTATGTGTGACACTTTACAGCGATCAGGCCCCTGCTGTGAGGTTGCTGATCACTGCAAAGTGTCCTGGACCATTTTTTGGTCGTTGCCCTCCCGCTGGTCAGCACACATCGCTGTGTGTGACTAGCGGGAGCAGCGATCAGGCTGGTAACCATGATAAACATCGGGTTACTAGGGGCACACGCGCACCTAGTAACCCGTTGTTTATCATGGTTACGAGCCTGCTAAAGTGAGCGGTAAACTCCCGCTCACCGTAGCAGAGTGGTAACCATGATAAACAACGGGTTACTAGGTGCGCGTGTGCCCCTAGTAACCCGATGTTTATCATGGTTACCAGCCTGTTCCTGCTTCAGCAGGCTGGTAACAGGAGCAGGACATCGTGGAAAGATTCTATCCCCTTCAGTGATGAGTCCCTCTTTTTTCTTGAATGCAATGATAGCAGGAGATTGGTCTATAGATCACGTAGGCAACACCACAAAGAGACCTACATGAAATGTGACATTGATCCTTCTACTAGGATTATACTGTGGGGTGGCATAATGTACGGTAGCTGGACCGCTCTAGTCTTCATTTCAGGTACACTAACAGTTTGGGGTTATATTAATTTGGTCATCGAACGGGTAGTATAGCCATTTCTCCAAAGTGTCCTAGGTGCCGTAATTCAACACAGCAACACCAGGGTGCATGTTGCTGATGTTTCTGTGAGCAGATTATGTGGCCAAAACATGCTACGATAGCCTGTTGCGTCTCTAGACTTGTATCCCATTGTGTACATCTGGGACGCCATTAGCCAGCAATTGTGAAGGGAGCTGCCAACAGCGGATCTTGATTATTTTTGTGCCCAAGTGCATTTAGTGTGGCAGAACGTTCCTCACACAACTGTTAAACTTATTGATGGCAATGCCAAGGCATATGAGTGTATTTGTGTGCATTGCACTCATACTCGATCTTAAATAAATTGAGATGTTTTAAAAATGTTGTTTCTATTTTTTCTTAATTTGCATATAATTAATTTGTCTACCGATCCTGTGATTTCCTTTAATCCACGACTTTTACTTCTTGGTGTAACAATTTCAATGTTGAGAAGTGTAGTTGAATGAAAAAATGTAATAAAAACTAAAATGTAAAAAAATGACGTCCCAGATGTACACAATAGGATACAAGTCTGGAGACGCTGCCGGCTATCGTAGCATCTTTTGGCCATGTAAACTGCATCAAGTGGAAAAATATAATTACATCAGTATTTTTTTTTTTAAATGCAATGCATATTCTTGGGGGATAAGGGGTTTGTTACTTGGTTTGTGGAAAGGACTCAGCTAGTGCTTATGGTCCATGAGTTAGAGGCGCAAAACACTTGCCTTGACCTGGGCACTGACGACCGATACTACGCCACTGTTGGTGATACACTGTTGCTGCTTTGACAGTAGTATTTATAGGATAGCATCACTGTTCAATAACAAGACTAAGGATTTACATGTCTGTCTCTGGGTTCCACCCAAAACAACCTAAATCAAAGGTAAGCAACTACAGTCATCATATCTGAGATTCCATTTTATTCTAAAGACTTAGCACATAGCAACAGTTGACTCCATGTATGTCTTTCTTAAAGGAAATTCCAATCTTAGTAGATAAATATTATCGGAAAGTGCTTGTAAAAACAAGCACTTTTACAATTTACTGCTCACTCTAAAGACATTACTAATTTTTTTTATTTACAGATTGTTGCTTGAGAGGCCGAGCACCAGTGATGGCAGACCACCCGCATCGCACTTTCAACAGTATTGACATCGTGAATGCCGATACAGTTGAAAGCAATGATGGAGGAGGGAAACCGTCCGCTCCCTCCCTCATCATTCTCCCTCGGCGTCTGAGATCTGACGTCTCAGCGCAGCAGGTGTGTTGACGTCACTACATGGCGCCATGGGAGGCAATGGGAGCCCATTATACTATATGAGGTGCATTGGGGGCACATTATACTATATTAATTTATTTATTTTACTCACTTATATAGTGCCATTAATTCCACAGTGCTTTACAGACATTATCAGCACTATCCCAATTGGGGATCACAATCTAGATTCCCTATCAGTATGTCTTTGCAGTGTGGGAGGAAACTGGAGAACCCGGAGGAAACCCACACAAACACGGGGAGATCATACAAACTCCTTGGAGATGTTGTCCCTGCCGGTACTTGACCCCAGGACCACAGAACTGCAAAATTGCAATGATAACCACTGAGCAACCGTGCTGCCCTATATGAAGTACAAAGGGAGCGCATTATAGTATATGAATGGCAATGGGGGTGTATTATACTATATGGAGGACTATTGGGGGTGCATCATACTATATGGAGGGCAATGGAGGCGCATTATACTATATGAAGTGCCATGGGGCTCATTATACTATAGGGAGACAAATTATACCATATGAAGTCCAATGGGCGTGTATTATACTATATTCAGTACAATGGGGGTGCATTATACTATATGGAGGGCCATCGAGGCACAATATACTATATGGAGGACTATGGGGGGTGCATAATACTATATGGAGGGCAATGGGGTGCATTATACTATATGGAGAACTATGGGGGTGCAATATTCTATATGGAGGGAAATGGAGTCACATTATACTATATGGAGGGCAATTGGAGTGCATTATACTATATGGAGGGCAATGGGGTGCATTATACTATATGGAGGACTATGGTGGGTGCATAATACCATATGGAGGGCAATGGGGTGCATTATACTATATGGAGAACTATGGGGGTGCAATATTCTATATGGAGGGAAATGGGGTCACATTATACTATATGGAGGGCAATTGGAGTGCATTATTCTACATGGAGGGCAATAAGGCTATGTGGGGACCATTATACTTTTTGCAGGGCTATGTGAGGGGCCATTATAAAGTTTGCAGGGCTATCTGGGGGACAGTTATACTGTTTGCAGGGCTATGTGGGGGCAATTATACTGTTTGCAGTGCTACAGTGGGGCAAAAAAGTATTTAGTCAGCCACCAATTGTGCAAGTTCTCCCACTTAAAAAGATGAAAGAGGCCTGTAATTGACATCATAGGTAGACCTCAACTATGAGAGACAAAATGAGAAAACAAATCCTGAAAATCACATTGTCTGATTTGGAAAGAAAGTTTTTTTCAGATTTTGGTGGAAAATAAGTATTTGGTCAATTACAAACAAGCAAGATTTCTGGCTCTCACACACCTGTAACTTCTTCTTTAAGAGGCTCCTCTGTCCTCCACTCATTACGTGTAGTACTGGCACCTGTTTGAACTTATCAGTATAAAAGACACCTGTCCGCAACCTCAAAAAGTCACACTCCAAACTCCACTATGGTGAAGACCAAAGAGCTGTCGAAGGACACCAGAAACAAAATTGTAGCCCTGCACCAGGCTGGAAAGACTGAATCTGCAACAGGCAAGCAGCTTGATGTGAAGAAATCAACTGTGGGAGCAATAATTAAGAAAATGGAAGACATACAAGACCACTGATAATCTCCCTCGATCTGGGGCTCCACACAAGGTCTCACCCCGTGGGGTCAAAATGATCTCAAGAACGGTGAGCAAAAATCCCAGAACCACATGGGGGGACCTATTGAATGACCTGCAGAGAGCTGGGACCAACGTTACACAGGCTACCATCAGTATTACACTATGCCGCCAGAGACTCAGATCCTGCAGTGCCAGACGTATCCCCCTGCTTAAGCCATTACATGTCCGGCCCCGTCTGAAGTTTCCTAGAGAGCATTTGGATGATCCAGAAGAGTATTGAGAGAATGTCATATGGTCAGATGAAACCAAAGTTGAACTGTTTGGTAGAAACACAACTCCTCGTGTTTGGAGAAGAAAGAATGCTGAGTTGCATCCAAAGAACACCATACCTACTGTGAAGCATGGGGGTGGCAACATCATGCTTTGTGGCTGTTTCTCTGCCAAGGGACCAGAACGTCTGATCCGTGTACATGAAAGAATGAATGGGGCCATGTATTGTTAGATTTTGAGTGCAAACCTCCTTCCATCAGCAAGGGCATTGAAGATGAAACGTGACTGGGTCTTTCAGCATGACAATGATCCCAAGCACACCGCCAGAACAATGAAGGAGTGGCTTCTTAAGAAGCATTTCAAGGTCCTGGAGTGGCCTAGCTAGTCTCCAGATCTAAACCCTATAGAAAACCTTTGGAGGGAGTTGAAAGTCCGTGTTGCCCAGCTACAGCCCCGAAACATCACTACTCTAGAGGAGATCTGCATGGAAGAATGGGCCAACATACCAGCAACAGTGTGTGCCAACCTTGTGAAGACTTACAGAAAACGTTTGACCTCTGTCATTGCCAACAAAGGATATATAACAAAGTATTGGAATGAACTTTTGTAATTGACCAAATACTTATTTTCCACCAACATTTGAAAAAACTTTCTTTCCAAATCAAACAATGTGATTTTCAGGATTTGTTTTCTCATTTTGTCTCTCATAGTTTAGGTCTACCTATGATGTCAATTACAGGCCTCTCTCATGTTTTTAAGTGGGAGAACTTGCACAATTGGTGGCTGACTAAATACTTTTTTTCCCCACTGTATGTGGGGGCCATTTTATTGTTTGCAGGGCTATGTGAGGGGGCATTATACTGTTTGTAGGGCAATGTGTGGGTCCATTATACTGTTTTCAGGGCTCTGTGGGGGAGTCCATTATACTGTTTGGAGGGCTAGTGGAGCCATTATACTGTATGCAATCAGTTATACAGTGTGAGGGTATGCTGTTTGGAGGGTTATAAGAGGGCCATTCTGATGTTTAGAGGACTGTATGGCCATTATACTGTTTGGTGGGCTAGTGGGGCAATCATACAGTGTGGAGGGTTGTGTTGGGTCCGTCATATTGTGTTGCAGGTTGTGTTGGTGCCATTATACTGTATGGAGAGCTGTGTTAGGGCCATTATAGGAAAATGACTTTGTAAGAGCTGCAAAGTTGTGAGATATGCTCTTCTGTGACTCCGCTGAATATTTATTTTTTTAGGGGTATCGCAATTAGAACTTCTGCTTTGAGGCCCTATGATTTTTATGTACACCCTTGCCGAGCACCACTGCTGTCTAACTTGCAAGCACTGCACTGAAGCGGGCTGGGACTAGTAGATAAGAGTCATATTGCCATCACACACAAACATTTACGTTACATTTACATGAGTTCAGGCTGTTAAACAAACATAATTGCTAATATTCAAGTCGTTTGCCACTGGTTTACCGGACTCTTTTCACAGACTAACGAAGAATGATAGGCATAGAACAATCACTAATAGATTTATCTGTCCCGATACAGTATCATGTTATCAGCAGCACATCTGCAGTTTAAACAGGGTGATGTGCTAAGAAAATTAATTTTTGCTCCATCATAAACAATCCAATCATCCGATAAATGAGCATCATTTTGTTCGTACGCTGGGCAATTGCCAACATGTTTACACCTATGAACTCATCTGCATTGCTGGTATGTATAAATATGAATGCTATATACACACACCATATGTGACACTGTGGAGGTTTCACCAATTTAAGATACACTAGGTAACTGCTCTCCTCCAAATTAAAGATGTCCGAGTGCATGCAAAGAAGCCTATCAACCAAATTTGCTAATCTGGTCGAAAAACTTCACTCAGAGACTGAACCACGCAAAATGGCATACTTTATTACGTAGACATGGGGTTATATAGTATTCTACTTCTAGGTGGGATTATTAAAATTCATTGCTCTTTCTGATAACTTGGCACACTGCAATTTGCTCATCCATGTATCTCTTGGCCTCAGTAACGCCTTAGGAATTCTGATGGGAGGGGTGAGTTCATCTCTCAGCGCCATCTTTGCCAACTCGTCATGAATCTCTCTGTTATCAGCCATGCACATGCATACGTCATTCCCAGGAAATCATTTAGTTGTTCATGCCTACAATAAGAACAGAAACTGTTAGTTATATATTCATTAACTATTAACATAATCCACGTGCATATACACATTTGCATACAAACATACACATAGATTATTCCATCATCTCTATATTAATTCACACTGATTAGGTAATCTATTAAAAGAAACTAATTGATTTTCTATAATATATATATTTTACCTTGACAACACAAAAACTGCATGTTACACACACATGTATATTTACATAGCACACATATGTACAGTACAGACCAAAAGTTTGGACACACATTATCATTTAAAGATTTTTCTGTATTTTCTTGACTATGAAAATTGTACATTCACACTGAAGGCATCAAAACTATGAATTAACACATGTGGAATTATATACTTAACAAAAAAGTGTGAAACAACTGAAAATATGTCTTATATTCTTGGTTCTTCAAAGTAGCCACCTTTTGCTTTGTTGACTGCTTTGCACACTCTTGGCATTCTCTTGATGAGCTTCAAGAGGTAGTCACCGGAAATGGTCTCCCAACAATCTTGAAGGAGTTCCCAGAGATGCTTAGCACTTGTTGGCCCTTTTGCCTTCACTCTGCGGTCCAGCTCACCCCAAACCATCTCGATTGGGTTCAGGTCTGGTGACCGTTGAGGCCAGGTCATCTGGCGTAGCACCCCATCACTCTCCTTCTTGGTCAAATAGCCCTTACACAGCCTGGAGGTGTGTTTGGGGTCATTGTCCTGTTGAAAAATAAATGATGGTCCAACTAAATGCAAAAAGGATGGAATAGCATGCCGCTGCAAGATGCTGTGGTAGCCATGCTGGTTTAGTATGCCTTCAATTTTGAATAAATCCCCACTTTTTTGTTAAGTATATAATTCCACATGTGTTACTTCATAGTTATGATGCCTTCAGTGTGAATGTACAATTTTCATAGTCAAGAAAATACAGAAAAATCTTTAAATGAGAAGGTGTGTCCAAACTTTTGGTCTGTACTGTATATACAGAGCACATACAAACATATGTGTATACACAGAACACTTACACACATGTATATACAGAACACAAACATGTATACACAGAGCACACACATATATCATCTATTCATAGAGCAAATACAGACGAGTAGACCCACGAGTGTTCTGCGCATCCTCTTGCAAAGGTCATGATATCATGATGTGAAAGGTCTCAGTATTATCACATCAACTTGTGCCCAACAACGTTTGTGAGCGAATGCACAGAACCCCTCACGGCCTAGTCAAACACAGAAGTCCAGGCCTAATGTAATTTGTGGTGATCTGAAGATGTGATGAGGACTGGGTGGATGACACTAAGAAGTGGTGGGGCCTGAGAGGTGAGAAATGAGTACGCTTTTATTTTTATTTTTTACATATAATATTTATTATGCTCTGGGATCTGGAGAGAACCCAGACCATAATAAGGGACATTTAATTCGTGGAGAATAATGTCTCTGTGAATTGAATTTCCTTCGGGAAAATCTGCGCAAACAGGCAAATTCGAATTTTGCTTGATACGCTCATGACTAATACAAACATACAGTATATGTATACACAGAGCACATACATACAAATGTATACACAGAGAACATATAAACACACATGTATACACAAAGCACATACATACAGACATATATGCATACACAGAGACAGACATATATGTATACACGGAGTCAGAGGGACTGTCCCACTTTGAGAGCTCAGTCCCAACATGTTGTTGCTTTATCCAGCTTCTATACTTGCCTATATAACGTCTTCATCACTCCTGTGGCTCCTCCTCAGGGGATGGGGCCACATCCTCTCTGATCAGTGCATAAATTAAATTAAATTTATTCACTTCTCTTACCATCGGTCTCCCAGAACTCAGACTCACTATTCTATGTTTACAGGCGGCAGCTGTATCTATGAGCCACAGCTCATAATGATAAACATAGGAGATTTTGGTAATCTTGACCTGTATTGCAGGTGTGGCACCCCTGAGGGTTCAGTCACCACAGAGGTACTGCATCTCACCCAGAGGTGTGGTATCTCACCCTCAGGTAAGGAAGGAGTACAGCTCAGAACCCTAACACCTGCATTCACTACACCACATTTCCGGGGGACAGGGCGAGATTGCTCCTACGGGAGAGCACAGTCCCTGATCCCTGGCTGGAGTGGGGGGAACCACCTAGAGAGGGGGAACCATGTAGTGGATGGGGTGGAGGATGTAGATCCTGGGAGCGCTTGTAGTAGGAGGTATAAAAGGAAGGAACCATCTTGGTTCAACAGAGAAGAGAAAAGGGAGGAGAAATGACAGGAGCAGAGGCCCTGCACGAGCTCTGCTCTGGAGGCGGGCCTAGCACTGAGGCCCAAGTCTGAGAGGAGAAGGAGCAGGACCGCTCCAGGAATGAGGAGTGAAGGGACCCTAGGGGTACGGGCCGTGCAGCAAGCCACCCATATGCCGGCTGCTACCAGGAGGTAGAGGGGTCAGGCCAGATAAGGGGAACCGGTCCCTCAACTAGTGGAGAAAACTAAGAAGGCTCAACTAGAAACCGGAGGCTGCAGCACTTTATGTACTGTAAGCCAGAAGTCCACGCCAGCTTCACTAAGAAGGTAGCCACATAGGACCCAGGGGACGGAACATATGTCGCCCGCCAAGGCCCGAGGGTACCGGATAGAAGTGTCGCTAGGTGTGAGGTGCAGGGAGAAGGCCAGAGAAAGGACACACAGAAGGGGGCCCTGATAAGTACTCCGGAGCTATCTGTTTGTGGACTGAGCACCTCACTGCGTACGCACAGCACGACGGGGGAGATTGCTCTGGTACCTGTAATCTGGACTGCAACAACTGTGAGTAAAGACCCTGGGACTGCATTATCTTGTCTCTGTGTTCCTTGCTGCGCCAGCACTCACTGCACTGGAACACCCTGCACAACCACCATTATACACTCTTCCTGTAGGGAGTTATATCACCCTTGCTGCCAAACCATCAGCTTCAGAGGACTGCTCCGCAGCGGCGGTCTCACTAGCCGCACTCCACAGGTGGCGTAGTCGGACATTTATACCCATACATATAAATACGCCTTGGATTGACCGCCCTGGGTCATGGACCGGGTCACCGCCACAGTGACTACAACCCCCAGCGTCTACCGGTCCGGCTCCGGGTACCCCACGGCCCAGGGGGCGCGTCAACTTTGGCGTAGTCGGCAGGATATGCAACCAACCCGTTATCACCGGATATCGCGCGCCTAGAGACTGTTTCACTGTACTGAATGTGGCGCCCGCCCCAGATGAACGGGCGCCATTATGTGCGTGCTAAAAGGCAACAAGAAACCACCTCCCATCGTGGGCCAGGTCCCAGAATGGCGCCAGAAGCGGAGCCCGCCCCAAACAGCAGTGGTCATGTATGCAACTGTGTCCATCAAGGAGGGGGGGCTGACCCTGAAAGTGACTGACAGCAGATTGCCATGGGACCGCAACAAACTGCCCTGGGACCGCCCCCAAAAGGGGAGAGGAGAGAAGAAAACCGGGAGACAGGGCGTGGTCTGGATCAGTCTAGACAGACTGCACCCGGTGGGGAAGATGGAGGACAGCAGCACCAGAGCCCCAGCCAGCGGCCTGCTGCAGGCTGCAGCACCCTACACCCTGGAGGAGCTAGTGGCTAAGCTGCCCCAGGAGGATTCGGAGTTCCACCACTCTGGGATGGAAGACCTGGGCCGGAGAATGGAGAGGGCCCAGCGCGACGCCCTCACCGAGTGGAAACGGGAGATGGAATGGCAGATGGCGAACCGGCAGCCGACGAAGCTAACAAGCACCGGCGGTGCCCCAGCCTTGGCGGATCCCGACCAGCGCCAGGAGGCGACACGTGACGCAGGAGCGGCCGCGGGAGCAGGTAGGAGGAGTCTCCCTGTCCCGGGCGCTGCCAGCGTCGACCTGCTCCTGGGCCCCCTGGTGGAGCCGCTGACCCTGGGCGCTACCAATACCAGTCCGCTCCTGACCCCGCAGCAGGGCCCACCGCCAATCCCTTCGACCCCGGGTGCCACCAGCGGCGGTCCGCTCCTAGGCCCACAGCCAAACCCTCCGACCCCAGGCGCCAACAGCGGCAGCCCGCTCCTGACCCCGCCACAAGGCCCACAAGCCCTGGGCGTGCCTGCTCTGCACGCCTCGCAGGCCCAGACACCGCTACCTCCGGGCCCCAGCACAGCCAACCAGCTTCTGGGTCCCCTGCAGGAACCAACTCCCCCACCAGCCGAGTGGGTGTACAGACGTCGCCGGTGGGACTGGTCCGCAGAGGTGGAGGACCAGCGGCCCTTGCTCCTACCCGCTCCGCAGCCCGCCGCCGTCTCCTAGTTGCCGGAAGACGAGGCCCAGTTTGAGTGGGATCACTCTGGGGAGGATCTGATGGGGTTATCCCAGGAGACCAAGGCAGCCCCAACCCGCCGCAAAGAGTTCTGCCACCAACAGCTGGTCCAGTTTGAAAAGGAGCGCAGCTCACGGCGCATGCGGTGGGAGAAATTAGAGGCCCAGAACTTGGAGGAAAAGACCCGGGCCCGCCAGACCAACAAAGCCACCCACGGTCCCAGGGAAGAAGGGACCGTAGTGAAATTCAATTTAAAGGCCGGATGGGGGTTCATCCGGGACCCGCACACAGACATTGATTTGTTTGTAAACAGGAGGGACGTGGAGTCTCATCTAAAAGCGGGTCACCCTGATCGGGACCTCTACCCCGGAGACACAGTGACTTACACCCGTCACCGAGGAGTAAGGGGCTGGTATGCCCTCAATGTCCACAAGGTGGAGGAAGAGAGCGATTTCTACTTCTGCGAAGCTGAAGACCCGGCTGGGTCAGCTTATTGTGAACAAGAGCCTCCCCAGAGGGAGCACTTCTCTTAAAGACTGCAAGTAGTCACCTGTACCCGTGCAGAATGGACACTGCAAGTTAAAGTTTGTGTGTCGTTACCCGCTTACCTAGTTACCCGTAATGGGTCCAAAAACTGACCAGCTGAGGACTGGGAGCAGCCACTTCCTTGTAAATAGTTGCACCTCTTGAGGTGCCCCTTATTGGTTTTATAAATAATGCAACCTGTTACCTCAGAACAAAAACCCGTTGGAGGTGGCCGAAGACGTGGTCCAACGCCTGGATCATCTATGCCCTGCAGCCACCCCAGGGCTTCCGTTGAGGGTTTTGGACGGGTCCCTCATGTTCGTGTTTACCAGTTAGCACTTTATTAAAGAAGAATGGACACCTGGTTGCAAATTGCACTGTGACCAGTTGACAAAAGTGTTATATGAAGAATGTGTTGCCAAGAAAAATGTTTTGATTTGATAAATGCTTGATATAAAGAAAAATGTTTTATATGTAAAAGATGTGGTTATAAAAGTGAAAAGAGTTTTATAATGTTTTATATATGTGAAGAAAGTCTTATAATATTGCTGAAAGAGAAAATGTGCCAGTGACGTTTAAAAAGAAAAATGCCTCCCATAAAGGGAAAAATATGTTGTGTTTATAATTTTCTATGCGAATGCATTCAAAAATTTTGCAAGTCTCTAAATTACCCTGTCTTTTACTCTGGTCCAGCCCCCGGACATGCTGTGTTTTACCAGGGGGGTGTGTGGCGCCCTGAGGGTTCAGTCGCCACAGAGGTACTGCATCTCACCCAGAGGTGTGGTATCTCACCCTCAGGTAAGGAAGGAGTACAGCTCAGGACTCTAACACCTGCATTCACAACACCACATTTCCGGGGGACAGGGCGAGATTGCTCCTACGGGAGAGCACAGTCCCTGATCCCTGGCTGGAATGGGGGGGAACCACCTAGAGAGGGGGAACCATGTAGTGGATGGGGTGGAGGACGTAGATCCTGGAAGCACTTGTAGTAGGAGGTATAAAAGGAAGGAACCATCTTGGTTCAACAGAGAAGAGAAAAGGGAGGAGAAGTGACAGGAGCAGAGGCTCTGCATGAGCTCTGCTCTGGAGGCGGGCCTAGCACTGAGGCCCAAGTCTGAGAGGAGAAGAAGCAGGACCGCTCCAGGAATGAGGAGTGAAGGGACCCTAGGGGTACGGGCCGTGCAGCAAGCCACCCGTACACCCGCTGCTACCAGGAGGTAGAGGGGTCAGGCCAGATAAGGGGAACCGGTCCCTCAACTAGTGGAGAAAACTATGAAGGTCAACTAGAAACCGGAGGCTGCAGCACTTTATGTACTGTAAGCCAGAAGTCCACGCCAGCTTCACTAAGAAGGTAGCCACATAGGACCCAGGGGACGGAACATACGTCGCCCGCCAAGGCCCGAGGGTACCGGATAGAAGTGTCGCTAGGTGTAAGGTGCAGGGAGAAGGCCAGAGAAAGGACACACAGAAGGGGGCCCTGATAAGTACTCCGGAGCTATCTGTTTGTGGGCTGAGCAGCTCACTGCGTACGCACAGCACGACGGGGGAGATTGCTCTGGTACCTGTAATCTGGACTGCAACAACTGTGAGTAAAGACCCTGGGACTGCACTATCTTGTCTCTGTGTTCCTTGCTGCGCCAGCACTCACTGCACTGGAACTCCCTGCACAACCACCATCATCCACGCACACTGCCCTGAAGCTACACTCTTCCTGTGGGGAGTTATATCACCCTTGCTGCCAAACCATCAGCTTCAGAGGACTGCTCCGCAGCGCCGGTCTCACTAGCCGCACTCCACAGGTGGCGTAGTCGGACATTTACACCCATATATATAAATACGCCTTGGATTGACCGCCTTGGGTCATGGACCGGGTCACCGCCACAGTGACTACAACCCCCAGCGTCTACCGGCCCGGCTCCGGGTACCCCACGGCCCAGGGGGCGCGTCAACTTTGGCGTAGTCGGCAGGATATGCAACCAACCCGTTATCACCGGGTATCGCGCGCCTAGAGACTGTTACACTGTACTGAATGTGGCGCCCGCCCCAGAAGAACGGGCGCCATTATGTGCGTGCTAAAATGCAACAAAAAACCACCTCCCATCGTGGGCCAGGTCCCAGAATGGCGCCAGAAGTGGAGCCCGCCCCAAACAGCAGTGGTCATGTATGCAACTGTGTCCATCAAGGAGGGGGGGCTGACCCTGAAAGTGACCGACAGCAGATTGCCATGGGACCGCAACAAACTGCCCTGGGACCGCCCCCAAAAGGGGAGAGGAGAGAAGAAAACCGGGAGACAGGGCGTGGTCTGGATCAGTCTAGACAGACCGCACCCGGTGGGGAAGATGGAGGACAGCAGCACCAGAGCCCCAGCCAGCGGCCTGCTGCAGGCTGCAGCACCCTACACCCTGGAGGAGCTAGTGGCTAAGCTGCCCCAGGAGAATTCGGAGTTCCTCCACTCTGGGATGGAAGACCTGGGCCGGAGAATGGAGAGGGCCCAGCGCGACGCCATCACCGAGTGGAAACGGGAGATGGAACGGCAGATGGCGAACCGGCAGCCGACGACGCTAACAAGCACCGGCGGTGCCCCAGCCTTGGCGGATCCCGACCAGCGCCAGGAGGCGACACGTGACGCAGGAGCGGCCGCGGGAGCAGGTAGGAGGAGTCTCCCTGTCCCAGGCGTTGCCAGCGTCGACCTGCTCCTGGGCCCCCTGGTGGAGCCGCTGACCCTGGGTGCTACCAATACCAGTCCGCTCCTGACCCCGCAGCAGGGCCCACCGCCAATCCCTTTGACCCCGGGTGCCACCAGCGGCGGTCCGCTCCTAGGCCCACAGCCAAGCCCTCCGACCCCAGGCGCCAACAGCGGCAGCCCGCTCCTGACCCCGCCACAAGGCCCACAAGTCCTGGGCGCGCCTGCTCTGCACGCCTCGCAGGCCCAGACACCGCTACCTCCGGGCCCCAGCACAGCCAACCAGCTTCTGGGTCCCCTGCAGGAACCAACTCCCCCGCCAGCCGAGTGGGTGTACAGACGTCACCGGTGGGACTGGTCCGCAGAGGTGGAGGACCAGCGGCCCTTGCTCCTACCCGCTCCGCAGCCCGCCGCTGTCTCCTAGTTGCCGGAAGACGAGGCCCAGTTTGAGTGGGATCACTCTGGGGAGGACCTGATGGGGTTCTCCCAGGAGACCAAGGCAGCCGCAACCCGCCGCAAAGAGTTCTGCCACCAACAGCTGGTCCAGTTCGAAAAGGAGCGCAGCTTATGGCGCATGCGGTGGGAAAAATTAGAGGCCCTGATCTTGGAGGAAAAGACCCGGGCCCGCCAGACCAACAAAGCCACCCACGGTCCCAGGGAAGAAGGGACCGTAGTGAAATTCAATTTAAAGGCCGGATGGGGGTTCATCCGGGACCCGCACACAGACATTGATTTGTTTGTAAACAGGAGGGACGTGGAGTCTCATCTAAAAGCGGGTCACCCTGATCGGGACCTCTACCCCGGAGACACAGTGACTTACACCCGTCACCGAGGAGTAAGGGGCTGGTATGCCCTCAATGTCCACAAGGTGGAGGAAGAGAGCGATTTCTACTTCTGCGAAGCTGAAGACCCGGCTGGGTCAACTTATTGTGAACAAGAGCCTCCCCAGAGGGAGCACTTCTCTTAAAGACTGCAAGTAGTCACCTGTACCCGTGCAGAATGGACACTGCAAGTTAAAGTTTGTGTGTCGTTACCCGCTTACCTAGTTACCCGTAATGGGTCCAAAAACTGACCAGCTGAGGACTGGGAGCAGCCACTTCCTTGTAAATAGTTGCACCTCTTGAGGTGCCCCTTATTGGTTTTATAAATAATGCAACCTGTTACCTCAGAACAAAAACCCGTTGGAGGTGGCCGAAGACGTGGTCCAACGCCTGGATCATCTATGCCCTGCAGCCACCCCAGGGCTTCCGTTGAGGGTTTTGGACGGGTCCCTCATGTTCGTGTTTACCAGTTAGCACTTTATTAAAGAAGAATGGACACCTGGTTGCAAATTGCACTGTGACCAGTTGACAAAAGTGTTATATGAAGAATGTGTTGCCAAGAAAAATGTTTTGATTTGATAAATGCTTGATATAAAGAAAAATGTTTTATATGTAAAAGATGTGGTTATAAAAGTGAAAAGAGTTTTATAATGTTTTATATATGTGAAGAAAGTCTTATAATATTGCTGAAAGAGAAAATGTGCCAGTGACGTTTAAAAAGAAAAATGCCTCCCATAAAGGGAAAAATTTGTTGTGTTTATAATTTTCTATGCGAATGCATTCAAAAATTTTGCAAGTCTCTAATTTACCCTGTCTTTTACTCTGTTCCAGCCCGCGGACATGCTGTGTTTTACCAGGGGGGTGTGTGGCGCCCTGAGGGTTCAGTCGCCACAGAGGTACTGCATCTCACCCAGAGGTGTGGTATCTCACCCTCAGGTAAGGAAGGAGTACAGCTCAGGACCCTAACACCTGCATTCACTACACCACATTTCCGGGGGACAGGGCGAGATTGCTCCTACGGGAGAGCACAGTCCCTGATCCCTGGCTGGAGTGGGGGGGAACCACCTAGAGAGGGGGAACCATGTAGTGGATGGGGTGGAGGACGTAGATCCTGGGAGCACTTGTAGTAGGAGGTATAAAAGGAAGGAACCATCTTGGTTCAACAGAGAAGAGAAAAGGGAGGAGAAGTGACAGGAGCAGAGGCTCTGCACGAGCTCTGCTCTGGAGGCGGGCCTAGCACTGAGGCCCAAGTCTGAGAGGAGAAGGAGCAGGACGGCTCCAGGAATAAGGAGTGAAGGGACCCTAGGGGTACGGGCCGTGCAGCAAGCCACCCGTACGCCCGCTGCTACCAGGGGGTAGAGGGGTCAGGCCAGATAAGGGGAACCGGTCCCTCAACTAGTGGAGAAAACTATGAAGGCTCAACTAGAAACCGGAGGCTGCAGCACTTTATGTACTGTAAGCCAGAAGTCCACGCCAGCTTCACTAAGAAGGCAGCCACATAGGACCCAGGGGACGGAACATATGTCGCCCGCCAAGGCCCGAGGGTACCAGATAGAAGTGTCGCTAGGTGTGAGGTGCAGGGAGAAGGCCAGAGAAAGGACACACAGAAGGGGGCCCTGATAAGTACTCCGGAGCTATCTGGGGGTGGACTGAGCACCTCACTGCGTACACACAGCACGACGGGGGAGATTGCTCTGGTACCTGTAATCTGGACTGCAACAACTGTGAGTAAAGACCCTGGGACTGAACTATCTTGTCTCTGTGTTCCTTGCTGCGCCAGCACTCACTGCACTGGAACTCCCTGCACAACCACCATCATCCACGCACACTGCCCTGAAGCTACACTCTTCCTGTGGGGAGTTATATCACCCTTGCAGTCAAACCATCAGCTTCAGAGAACTGCTCCGCAGTGGAGGCCTCACTCCACAGGTGGCGTAGTCAGACATTTACACCCATACATATAAATACGCCTTGGATTGACCTCCCTGGGTCATGGACCAGGTCACCGCCACAGTGACTACAACCCCCAGCGTCTACCGGCCCGGCTCCGGGTACTCCACGGCCCAGGGGCGCGTCACAGGCAGTAAGCCCAGACACAGTTTTTTTGTGAATCTGCTCAGTAATCGAACCAACAACCTCAAATCACAGACAGGAGCTTAAGCAATTGACCACAAACTCTGGTGATGTAATGGGGTGAATTTTGTGTACTTGATCTGTATTGCAGGTTCTGACTCCACAGGCAGATTGTGCTCATACATTGTGCACTGCAGAGTATTTCTATGTCTCTGTATTCTAGATAGAGAATAAAAGAGATTTTTTTTCTTCCTATAAAATTACTAAAAAATAATGAAAAACACTGAAAACAATATCATTATTAATGCGTTTTTTTTTTAAATAATGAACATCATAAATCAGCAAATAGCATGGACATATTTGATGTCCCTGTAATCGTAACGACCCGCACAACACAGTGATAAGATTTTTTATGGGAATCGATAAATGGGGTAAAAAATGGTGTGATTGATATTTTTTCTCTATTAAACCAATAATGTTCACATGTTGTGTAAATGCTGCGTTTTTTTCTACTTCTTTTTTACCTGCACGTTTTCTGAAGGAGTCCGCATCACACAGCTCAATAACAATCTTTTTTGATTAGCAGTGTTTGCTGCATTTCTTTTATCCATTTTCCCCCTTATTTGATGTGATTTCGGTGCATATATGAAGTAGAGTTTTTAATGCTTTTTTTAATGCTACAGAAAAGCTTTGATTCTGCACTTAAAAATGCAATGGCATTTTTTTTTCATGTGTTTTTTTTTCAGAAGAAGCCAATAAAGATAAAATGCACCAAAATCGCTGAGTTCAGCAGTGTCTTTAGACACACCGAGGGTGGAGATATCATGAAATGACATCCACTTTGCTTAGACATTTACACAGTGTTCACATGTAGCTTAAGGCTATGTGCCCACGATGCAGAAATGAAGCAGAAAATTTCTGCAGCATTTCTGCATCTCCCTGGCAGAAAAATCGCATGCAGATTGTGCATGCGTTTTTCCTGGAGAATACATGCGGAATACATGCGGATTCACATGCGTATCCGCATGCGGACTGACAAGCACTTTCCAGGCTTGGAAAGTGCTTGACAACTAGGTCACACTATATAAATCCATGCAAACAGCATGGATTTATATAGTGTGACCGTAAAAATAAAAAAATAAAGCTATACTTACCTCCGATGCCGCCGCGTGTGCTGTCGCGCTCGTCCTGGCTTCTTCCTGGTTGCCGGGCTCTCGCGAGACAGCCTGCGGTCACATGACCGCGACGTCATCTCAGGTCCTGGAAGGAGAAGCGCTGCAGGGGCCGCCGGACAGGTGAATATAAACTTTATTTATTATTTTATTCTTTTTTTTACAGGTACAATGGTACCCAGGTCTGGATGACAGTCTTCTCTCCTCCAGACCTGGGTACCATACGCACATTGAAATGCATATTATCCGCTTGTACAAATGTACAGACACGGATTATATGCGTCTCAATGCAAGTCAATGGCGGCAATTCCGCTGCGCTTCCGCAAAATTAATGAACTTGCTGTGGATTTATGAGCGCTGCAGAAACGCTGCGGAAAAATCCGCAGCATGTGCATTGACATTGTGGAATGCCATTGGGGACCATGGGGTGCGGATTACCAAGCATTTTTGATGCGTCTCCGCTGCGGAAATTCCGCAGCGGAAACGCATGAAAAACGCATCGTGTGCACGCAGCCTAAATGATGCGTTTTTTCTGCTGTTTTTTTTGTACAGAAATTCTACTGCGTTGAACTGTCCAAGCAAACTGGATGTGATTTCATGAAAACTGTGCCCACTGTGTATCTAAAGACGCTGTTGAACTGTGCGGTTTTGGTGCTTACTCTCACTACTACCGCCCCTCTGACAACTCCTCCTGGTAAATGGGTGTGGATTGGCGTGTGGCCAGAGCGTGGTCAAAATTTGTCACAACGTGCTACGCGCGCCGCATCATTTATCCCTCTTTCTGTTCTTCAAAAGTCGGAGAGGTATGCATACATACAGACACATGTATATACAGAGCACAAATAGTCATATGTATACACATAGCACATACATACAGACACATATATACACACAACACACACACATATTATGGAAAACTTACCAGTCCGTCTCCTCTTCTTCACTTCTTCTAGACTCACGCAGGGTACAAGACCTTTGGTGACATCATGATCACATGACAGTGATGTCACTACAGGTCCTGATGCACTTTCAACATGAAACTACATTGATAATGAAGAACTGCTATTATCAATGTAGTTTCTGCTGTAAACGCTGGGGGCCATTGAGAGAGTGGGAGCCTTGGGCAATTGCCCAGTTTATCCCCTTATGCCGGCCATGGTGTGTTCCAGCAATCTTGATCAGCTTCAAAACAGTTACAAGCTAATTATAAAAGAGCTTGTAAGCACTGCGCATGTTGTCTAGCAGCAGTGGATGGTTTTCAAGACATTGAGCTGTAATAAAAGGAAAATTAATATCTTAAAAATGGCTGAAAATTTGAATAAAATGTAAATTGCAAAGTTGCCTATATTTACAATCAATATCCAAAAATACCCATTTATTAAGATGAGAGTTACCCTTTAAGCTTCTCAAAGATGGACTAATATTCAGATAACACATTTCTGATATGCACGAACAGTCCATAATAAGATTTCAGATATGGTGGATCTTGGTTGATGTTCCCTCTCATCCCTTATCAAAGATTTAAAGCGAACCTGTCAGCAGGATTGTGATTAGTAAATCGCATACACTGTCAGGTGGGCGACATTACACTGAGTATTCTTTTTCCAAAAGCAAAATGGCACCCGCGCGTGCGCAGTAGCATCTCTCGGCAAATAAGAGATGCTACTGCAAATGCCTTGGCGGTCGCGGCGGCCATTTTGGGAATGTAAATTTCATTTTGACACAGAAATTACAAAGTCAGTATGTAAAATAGTAGGCAGGTCACTGAAAACACAGTGACCTGTCACAAGGCACAGATAGGAATACATAAATAAATAATGAGAGCACCACAGCACATGCATATCATTATGGCAGAAATGAAAATTAAGATTCTAAAAGAACCACTGGACGGATTTCATCAACAAAGGTATCATTTTACTCAGTGTAATGTCGCCCACCTGACAGTGTATGTGGTTTACTAAGCACAATCCTGCTGACAGGTGCGCTTTAAAGAGTAACCGTCGTTTTAGTTTCAATTTTTTAAATCGATACCACACATGAAAATAATCACTTTGTAATATATCTTATCAGAGAAATCTGCTTCTTTCTCTGCCAAAAATTATCAGTCATCATTATCAAAATTCTCAGTTCTGAGGTAAAATCTGTATTCTCATTACTGAGACAGGAGATGGCAGTTTCTACGACTACAACTCCCCCTCCTATCTATATAGAATCTCATCTCATCAGTAGCAGCTCTAATCTCCTATCTCAGTAATGTCTGTCTTCACTGAATACAGATTTTATCTCCGAATTGAGAATTTTGATAATGACTGATCAATTTTGGCAGCGAAAGAAGCAGATTTCTCTGATAATATACGTATATGAAAAAAATGCTTATTTTCATGTGTACTATTGATTTGTTGGAAGCTGTGCCCACGCGATCACCGCCGGGAGTTCAGCTAACATGACAGCTGACTCCCGGTTCTCACAGCCAGGAATGGTGCCCGCGCTGCCCCCATCTGTTTAACCCACTAAATGCCATGATCAGTATCACAACATTTAAGAGGCTGGGAGATGGAGGGGGCTTCTTCTCCCATCCGATTGGCGTCCCAGAGACGTCATTGCGAATGCCCAATTGTTGCCATGGTGATCCGAGGTCATCATGACCACACCAGGCTACGGAAAGCCTGTTAGACCATGCTCAAAGCATGGTCTAAGAGGCTTCCGTCAGTACAGCACTGTCAGGTGTAACCCATTGCAATGCTGGTGCACTACAATGCATTATACCAGTGATCAGAGTGCTAAAAGTTAATGTCCCATAGAGGGACTAAGTAACAAAGTAAAAAGTTAAAATAATTGCAAAAATGTATTTATTTTTTAAAAAAATCTCAAAAATAATAATAATAATACAAAAATTATACCCATAAATACGTATTTTTATGTAAAAAAAATGTGCACATGTTTGGTATCGCTGCGTCAAGAACAACCCGACCTATAAAACCGTCACACTAGTTAACCTCATTCAGTGAATACTGTAAAAAAAACAGAATAAAATAAGAGGCAAAGAAAGGATGTTTTTTCATCATACCGCTGAACAAAAACTGGAATAAAATGCAATCAAAACATTGAATGCAAATAAAAATTATATCTCTGAAAACATCATCTTGTCTCGCAAAAAACAAACCCTGATACAGCTCCATCAGTGGAAAAATAAAAAAGCTGTATCTCTCAGAATACAAAGATGCAAAAATAATATTTTTTTCTAGAAAATAGTTTTTATTGTGTAAAAGCACCAAAACATAAAAAAATATAAATGTGGTATCGCTATAATCATGCTGACTCAAAGAATAAAGCTGCTTTATAAATTTTACCACATGCGGAACAGCATAAAAAAAAAATAAAATTCTTGAATTGCTGTTTTTTGTTCATTCTGCCTCACAAAAAGTGGAATAGAAAGTGATCAAAAAACATTATGTGACCGAAAATGGTACCAATGAAAATGTGAACTCGTTCCACAAAAAATAAGCCATATTTCTGTTGGCATAAATATGGAAAAATTATAGCTCTCAAATATGTCGATGCAAAAACTTATTTTTCAAAAAAGTGTCTTTTAATGTGTGATAGCAGCAAAACATAAAAAAACGCTATTAATCTGGTATCGCTGTACTCGCACCGACCCGAAGAATTTAAAATAAAAAAAAACAATTCTTCACCTCCTGTTGATTTGTTCTTCTTTCTCCCAAAGATCGCAGTAAGGCTCGGCTCACATTTACCTGCACTCTACGCCAGATTTTCCGTGCAAGTGTCTGAAATACGTGATTCAGACGGAACACCCAGCGGAAGATTCCCTATAATGAGGCAGATGGAGGCACTGTGGATGTCATTTGGCCTATGATCCGTCGGTGTTCGTTTTTTTAAGCGCGCATAAAAGTGCGGTCGATCACCATTTTGTGCACTTCTGAAAAGAAGGACAAGGCTCCAAACTGTGCTGTTTGGATCCATCAGGGGCTTCATCTAAATCGCATCACTTGGAGATTTAGATGGAAACCCCAATGTAAGTGCACAGCACAGAGCGGAAGATAAATGTGATTCAAAATGTTATGTAAAATGTTCCCAACAAAAGCTTCAAATCAATCCAAAACTAAAGCAAGTCTCCACTTAGGTCTGTCATCTGTCATAGGGGCTTCCACGTTACTGGTAATACAAAGGCTCAAAACTATTCTAGGAAAATCTGTGCTCCAAGAGGCAAAGAGCACTCTGTCCCTCTTCACTCTCGTTGTGTGGCTAAGCAGTACTGTACAGTCACATATGGGGTATTGCAGGTTCAGCAGAAATTGTGTGACAAATTGTGGTGCCATTTTTGCCCGTTTTCCATTGTGAAAATGTAAAATCTGGGGCTAAAGCAAAATGTTTGTGGTAACAATTTAATTATTTTTTCTTCACTGCTCAATGGTATAAAATTCTGTGACACAACCATGGTGTCAATATGATCACTGCACCCTTATATGAATTCATTGAGAGGTGTAGTTTGTAAAGTGGGGTCACTTATGGGGGTTCTGCTGTTCTGGCACCTAAGGGGCTCTTCCAGTGGGTCATGGCACCCGCAAACCATAACAGTAAAATGTGAACTGTAACATGGCGCTTTTTCCCTTCTGAGCTTTCCATTATGCCTGAAAAGTAGTTCCCGATAACATGTAGGGTATTGGTGCACTCAAGAAAAATTGCACAACAAACTGTAAGGTCCATTTTTTCCTATTAGCCCTTGTAATAATAAAAAAATGGTGCTATAACAACATTTTAGTGGTAAAAATGTAATTATTCTTCTCTGCCCAATGGTATAAAATTCTGTGAGGCACATGTGGTGTCAACATGCTCACTGCACCCCTAGATGAATTCATTAGGAGATGTAGTTTGTAAAATGACATCACTTATGGGAGGTTTCAGCTGTTCTGGCACATCAGGGGCTCTGCCAAAGTGATATGGCACCCTCAAACCATCACAGCAAAATCTGAACTCCAATAGTGCGCTTCTTCCCTTCTGAGCTTTGCACTATGCCTCAAAAGTAGTTTTCGACCACATATGGGGTATCGGTGTGCTCAGGAGTAATTGAACAACAAATTGTTTGGTCCATTTTGCTCCTGTTCCCTTTGTGAAAATGAAAAATTTGGAGTAAAACAAACATTGCGGGAAAAATGTATTTTTGTCATTTGGCAAAATCAAATAGCGCTGCTTCCCTTCCAAGCCCTGCTGTGAGCCCATACAGTAGGTCTCAGTAGTTTTCCACCACATATTGGGTATTGGCATACTTAGAAGGAATTGCAAAACAAATTGCATGGTTGATTTTCTCCTGTTACCTTTGTAAAAATGCAAACTTTGGGCATTTTTGTGGGAGAAATTAAAATGTTCATTTTTTCCTTCTACATTGCTTTAATACCTGTGAAGCACCTAGATGGATAACAAACTTCTTGAATGTGGTTTTGAGCACTTTTAGGGGTGCAGTTTTTAAAATGGTGTCACTTTTGGGTATTTTCTGTCAAGTAGGCCCCTCAAAGTCACTGCAAACGTGATGTGGACCCTAAAAAAACGGTATCGTAAATTTTGTTGAAAAAATGAGAAATTGCTGATCAACTTTTAATCCTTTTAACTTCTGAGCAAAAAAAATGTGCTGATGTAAATTAGGCATGTGGTAAATGTTAGTTATTAACTATTTTGTGTGACATAGCTCTCTTGTTTAATGGCATAACAATTAAAAGTTTGAAAATTGCAGAAATTTCAAAATTTTCGCCAAATTTCCAATATTTTCACAAATAAACACAAGACATAATGAGCAAATTTTACCACTATCATGAAGTACAATATGTCACGAAAAAACAATCTCAGAATCAGGGGGATCCGTTGAAGCGTTCCAGAGTTATTACCTCATAAAGTGACACTGGTCAGAATTGAAAAAATTGGCCTGGTCAGGAAGGTAAAACAGGCTGGCGGTGAAGGGGTTAAGCTGGAGACTGAGCAACATAAGAGACATTATAGTCAAAAGTTTGTGGACTTATCATTAATTTCGGGTGTTTCAGCCACACTGATAGTAAACAGGTGCATAAAATATCGCACACTACAGTTCTACATTGTTAGAAAGGGGGGTCACACTGCAGAGCTCAGTGGGTTTAAAATAGCACTTCATAATGGTAATTCATGTTTCATGTGATAACAAGTTTAATTATCAATTCCAACTTGTTCTCCTAAATTACAAAATGACTTCCACACTTATCAAATCCCTCCTTGAAGCTCTCCGATTTTTTTCAATCCCTTATTCAGCTCTATCCTCCTTATTCCTCTGAATGTGCCCCATGCAGCTGAAGATACAAATTCAACTTTATATAGGAGAGCAGTGATTTAATAGCCCATTGAATAGTCAGTAACCGCTTTATAAATCCCCTGACTGACATTGACTGTCTATATCTGTGATTGCTTTATGAAAAATCCCCAGTGCATTTCTCTGAGATGCAACTTTAACCTGTCTTTCCTGCCTCCTGCAAGTAAGAACAGGAAGGAACTTATCACAAGCAGGAGACAGGGGCAACAAGATGGAGCTGCATCATATAGAAACAAACTAAAAATACACAAATTGTTATACTATTCATGTCTTTCATTCAGAAAACATTCACAGTGGATAGAGAAAAAGTAAGTGAGCTTATGTGTTAATGACTTATTCATGACCTAATTGTTACAAGTCCTTGAATTAAGGAAACTAAATTGGAAGTGTGTTTTTCACAAATGCTTTGTCCATTAAAAAAGGCACACATGGCTACTATCAAATATATTCTTCTCAATTTAGTCTGAACCATGTCTTTAAGGAAAACATCTTTTAGAATATGTCAGATGATGTATTATAAGGATGCATGAAGCTGGAAAAAATCTATCTATAATGTACAATATACATCAATGTAGGGAGGAAAAGACCACTGCACAACACCAAAATCTCATCCCACCTGTGAAGCATGATGGAGGGTGCATCATGGTGGGGGCTTCTCTGCTGCCTCAGGGCCTGGACACCTGGCAAATGTTGAGAGAACAATGAATTTAAAAGTGTATCAAAAGATTTTAAAGGAGAATGTATGGGCAGGAGTCCATGACCTCAAGCCAAAGAAATGTTCAAATGTTCAAAATGTTTTATTTTGGAATGGTCAAGTCAGAGTCCTGACTTTAATCCTATTGGGATGCTGTGGATTAATCTGAAGAGGACTGCGTGTGTAAGGCATCCTAAAAATGTTGATGACTGAGACACATTTGCAGATGTGGTCCAAAATTTCTCATCAATGTTGTGCAAACCGTATTTGCAGCTAAAGAAAACATTTGGTGAAAGTGAATACTGCTAAAGGAAGGGTATATAAGGATTCACTTACATTTAAAATGTAATGTAGATGCTTACTGACGCGCCCCCTGGGCCATATTCTTTAGGGGAATACCCGGAGCCGGATCAGATGGGGGTTGTAGTCTCCGAGTGGCTGTGACCCGGTCCGTGCCCAGGGTGTCAAGCTCAGAGTATGTGGCAGTCCTACAGATGTTACAAAGTTCGTTATGTCGACTACGCCACCCGTTGGATTGCGGTCACTACGGCCGCCGCTGCAGCAGGGTCCGCTGAGGCTGATGCTGTTGGTGCAGCTTTAGATAGTATAACCCCCAACGGGAGGGGTATGGCCTCAGGGGGTCAGGTGCAGAGGATGGGGGTTGTGGTGGTGCAGCGTAGATGATAAGTAAAGACAGAGTCGGGTTATGCAGTTCAGGGTGTTTACTTACTGCAGATATTCCGGTCACTCCGGCCTTCAGTGACCACCCGAGCCGTGCTGCGTCCACCAGGTCCTGGATTCAGCCAACCCCCAAGCAAGTCCGGAGCGTGTCCCTGAGCCCTCCTTCTTGTCCTTTCTTCTGGCCGTCCCCACCAGGGATCCACCTAGGTCCAGCTCCCTCGGGCCTTCTGTTGGGAGACCCTTGGCCTTGGGTTCCCTGACCCTACACGTGGTTTGCCTTCAGGGTGGATGTGGTGGGTGGCCGTGGCAGATCCTGCTCACGGCCTCCGGTCTCTGGCTGAGGTATGCTTTAGCCCCCACCAGTTTGGGATCCGGTACCCTATTGCCAACTCTTCACCCTGGGGTTGTACTTGGGTTCTCAGAGTTCCTTTCTGTCTCCCCCTCTGGGTCTTTCTGGCTCTCCTCTCTCACTCTTGCTCTGGGGCTGCTCTGCTCCTCTTCCTCTGACTTCTCTGCAAAGACTGGCTTACTGACTCCTCACAGACTGACCCTGATCTTAGATGGTGCCCACCTTAAATACTCCCTCTATGTGTGAGCTCAGGTGACCAGCACCCAATGAGCTCCTATCTTTACCCAGGCTGCTCCCCCTATCTGCCCCTACACTACTGGGATGTACCACCCCCCTCCCACTCCAGCCAGGAACAGACTCGGTCGTACCTGCACATTTCTAAGTGGGAGTACCGTTGGTCTGCTCCTCGGAAATGGGATGTGTGTAGTGCATGCAGCTGACTGAGCTCAGTTCCACACTCCATCCTTACCCGGGAGTGGAATATCACACCTCTGGGTTGAGGTGCAATACCCCTGTAGCAGCCGAATCCTCAGGGTGCTACACTTACTCTATGTGCTCAGCAGAAGACATGAATACTACAACTGTTTATGTATTCTTAGTTTAATTAGATTGTGCCTAGCTATAATTGTGAATTAGATAACAATCAAAATACATTTTATTTGGACTTTTTGCAGAAATATAGCTAAATCCAAGTCATTCTTTTTTTTTTCTTACAACTGTACATCTTCGCCGATCAATGGTTAGTGCTATTTTTGTTAAAGGAAATCTATCACCAGGTTTTTTTTCCACTTAATCTGACAACACAATGTAGAGACATAGACCCTGATTCTAGCAATGTGTTACTTACTGGGCTTCTTGCTGTAGTTTTGATAAAAGAAAACCTATTTTATCAGCAGGAGATTATCACTAGTAAACAAGCTGCCATATAGCTCTCCATAATCATGAGCTCTGAGTAACCCCACCACACCACTGATTACAGCTTTCTGCCTGTGTAGAGTGTACACAAAAAGCTGTCAATCATTGTTGTGGGCGGGTTTATAAAGAGCTCAGCATTCAGAGAACTGGTAGATCTGCAGCAGATAAAAGTGATTTATGAAAACTGCAGTAAGCAACCCAGTAATTAATAACGGTCCTGCCACAAAGCGGTATGCTACACAAATTCACAAAGCAAGGCCACTAAGCGCTGAAGTGTGTGATGGCTACTCTGGGTTGCATAGATCATTACAGAGTTTCAAACTGTCTCTGGAAGCAACATTAGCACAAGAAGTGGGTGTTGGGAGCTTGATGAAATGGGTTTCCATAGCCAAACACCTGTACAAATGCCTAAGATCCCCATATGTATTTCTAAGAATTAGTTGTAATGGTGTAAGCTACCTGGACTATGGATCAGTGGAAATATGTTTTCTTGCACAATGAATCATTGCAGCAGGATAGATGAATAATATTTAGTTGTGAATTCCAACTCTGGGAATTGGTAGTGCCTTCTGTTATATGGTGGAGAAGTTAGAATATGGCTGTTTTTAGAGAGTTAAGATTAGGTCCACTTATTTCCAGTGAAGGATAATTCAGCAGAATACAAAGATATTTCATTTAAATCCAAAGAACAAATTTGAGATAACTTGGACGACCAATTATGAGCTATGCCTTTCTGTCGCACCCTGATACTACAGGTACCACAGGACCCAAAAGGGTGCATGGACGGACTCCTCCACAAACAAACACCTCCACCCTTCCACCTCATACCACCAGAGGGAGCCCTATTAGGGATATATATACTGGAGGGTGGAGTTAGGCAGTCGGTTGTTCAGTCAGACAGTGTGGTGGCACTTAGACCAGTGAAGAAGCAGCACGTGTGCTGCTGTGTATTGAGGGCCCCGAGTGTGGCCGGAGGCAAAGAGGAGAGGAGAAAGGAGTTGAGGGGGCAGAGGAGCATCACAGGCTCACCCCAGAATACAAACTGCGTCTACCGGGTCCTCTACAACCAGTAGGGATTACCGGCATACCAGGAGGATTACAGATCCCTGGTCTACCTCTAGCTAAACCCTTTACAGGACTAGGAACCACAAAGGCCCCAGCGTCCAGGGATAGTGGTTGCCAGAGAAAGGTCCTACTACCAAGCGACAGGTGAGAGAACAACACAACACAGAAGCTAGGCCCAGTTGCAGGCTGACCAGGAGCTTAGAGAGAGGGAGAAATGGATCAGGAGGCCTTATACCCGCTCACTGGGGAGAGTCCAGAAGTGCACCCTTCCTACCGAGTACCCTGGACCGTACCTGACATCCGCACCAGTAAAGGTATTGAAGCGAATCCCCTGTCTCTGTCAATTACTCCTGCTGCGCCATCTCTTCTGCACTGCAACGCCCAGCATCACCATCTGCCCCTACACTGCCCCGGGGGCCCGCTCCGCCTGTGGGGAGCAGAAACATCCCAGCTGCCATCCCATCACCCCAGGAGGTCTGCAGCAGCACCGTTAACTATTACCGGAAACCACAGGTGGCGTCACGAGACAAACTGTACACTAAAACCCCTTTTCAAGAGAGACCCCAGAGTACTGGCCCTGGAGCCGACTGCCGTGACATTCCTAAACAAGGTAAAAGGCCCGGGTACCGAGTCCCCTATATCCCCCTGGGCGAGACATTTACAACATAAGTGCTTCTCCTTAAAAATGGCTAAACCGGCCCAAATTCCGACAAGCATGCCTATGGGTTTGGAATAGGATGGCCAACAAACTCAAGTAGGTCTGATGATCAAGTACAAATTTTTGACTTTTTCGTGTATCCCTTATCTCAATCTTTTGTTTCTAACCTATAATCATCCTCACTTTAGACGCCAGAAAAATATAAATTTCAGATTAGTAGTTATTAAGGGTTGTGTTTTGGGCTGTGACAGTTTTTAGACTTATGTTAACTTTTCCATTCAATTTAATGTCAAAAGATATGGGCCCCTAATTCATCGATTGCTTTTTTTCAGTTACATATTTCCATTCGTCTTTCTGTTTTCACTGGTGAACTTTGCATCTATCAATGTTTGGTTCAAATAAAATGGTACTGCTATGACTAAAAGAACTAGAGTAACAATAGCGCAGAAGCCATAATGATCTTGGTGCAAATATAAAAATGCCTGAAATCCAAACTTTTTCTCCAAAAAAGGTAAAAAAGAATGATGAAATGGAGCCGGAACTTCAATAAATGATTAGAACTGAAATAAATGATTAAAAACAAAATATTGTGGAATAAACATTAGGTCGGAAAAAAACAACAGACTATTCTATGATAGGAACATCATATTTAAACAACACAGTTTCATGTTTGGCAAAAGGCAAAGGTTTCCTGCCCTGAAAATTCTGTATTTTGCTGACAAAAAAAGATAAAGGACACATATTGTGTATAAAATATACAGATTTCCTGACAGAGTGCAAGTAGAAAGATGTCGGAAAGAAAAAGGCTGGTGAACATTGTACAACAAATAAGGAAACACAAAACGTACTTTATTTTTTCAATTCTTTATACAAAATAAGTAAATGTGAAGCTTAGAAGCTTCTCAAATTATAGTACAGCAAAGGGGCTTCCACACTGCCCCCTCCTCTCATCTCCCATAAATTATTTTGTTGGGGGCTGGGAGGCAATATAAAAAACAAACATATTTTTGCACAGTTTCTTGGAAGTGCATAAGTAATAGATAAAGGTGACTTTTTGCCTAATATCAGTGAAAGACAAATCCTACAAACTTGCCACTAGAGGACATCCTAACACCACATTGTTGGTATACATGAAACAGATCAATTTAAGCCTCTAGAACTATTTTAAAGGTTTTTTTTTTTTATCTTCCTTGCATTTTATCATCCGATTGTAAGAATATAAGGGTTATATATTTGACACCCATTTCTTAAGCACACTGGGTTAATACCAGCTAAGAATTTAATCAATGCAAAAACTGAAAATGGGAGCAATATCTAAATCCAATCCATCACATTAGCATGTACAGGTCTGCTAACATTTCTTATTGCTGCAAGTTCTGCCCAGCATCACAGCTGATGCATGAGAAATAAAACAGATTTTTTTTTTATTATCACACATGACCCATTAGTGACAGTGAGGTTTGGCGTCCAATTTTGTATTTTCCTCTGTATTGTTGTCAATAGAAAATTCTATAAAGAATTGCAAAACACAAATCAAATAAATTATTTGGAATATAAGCTTTTTGCTGATGGTCTGAATGCTAAATGATTTCCTCTTCTAATCATCTTTTGGAACTGACACTAGTAATAGAATAGAAAGGTGTGGTATGAAAATTGGTCCCAATCCATGTGGTAAACTAGTAACTTCACTGGTGTTCCAATACGAGGGAGGAGGCAGCCCATTCAACAGCCATGGAGGTGAATTTTGGTTTTAGTGCCATCTTGGTCCCAATGAAGAATCTTATCCTGATCTGTCTGATCTGTTGGTCCAGTATTTCAGGATGAGATACAAGGAGACTGACTGGAGGTCTACTGTCGGAGCGTTGGCTTTTGGTTGTTTCTGTACTCTTTCATTTTGGTTTTTTATTTTGTCCCTTTTGTCGGAGGAGTGTTCATTTCGAACTCAGCATGGGGCGTTGTGTTGAAGAGCAGGAGGTACTCCAGGAGAGCTTATAATCTACTTTATGCAGGATCAAGTCTTTGTCCTATCACTTTGAAAGAATGAAATAAAAAACAAATGCTTGATATGTGGTCAATGACAAGAGAAAGTTTATCCCCCAAGCTTCAATTATTACCACACTGTGGCTTCATTAATGTCAGGATTTTGATGGGGTATAGGACCATTAAAGCCACTATTGCTAGACATAGAAAACGGAGGACTTGGACCACTGCTGAAGACTTCTCCAGATATTGGATGAAGTGAGCCTGTCATGCCAGGCTCTGGACTGGGTGTGTCAGGGTGAGATATCATGTCCGCATATCTTTGGTTTTCTGAAGGGTGGTGGCCAGCTAATGATGGTTCTAAGGAACCAAGAGGAGTAGAACCAGGCCCTGAATTCTGTAAATAGCTGGAATCTGCTGGGGATTGTGTCTGGGAGGATGGAGGACCATGAGGGAAAAAATCATAGTTTCCACTTCCATAATAATCTCCTTGGTAATCTGCAAAAATAGAGACAGGAATAGAGATAAATAAAAATGATAAAGACAGTGTGGTCAACTCAGTATGTCGTCTTTATATCAATTATTCTTACTTCTCATACCTAAATGCCTATGACATTGTCAGTAAAAAAGGCAACATTAGAGGTGAGCATCCTAGACTTGTCCGTGATGTGTAATTCTAGCTTGCAATGTTTTTTTAACCTATTTTGTTTCTAAAAGGTCTACTTTTGGCCTTTTATGCATGTTAGTACAGTGCAGTGCCTAGCGTACAGAATCGTAAGCTCGTCTTGGTGGCTGTGGTACATGAGATAGCACCAGAAAGCAGCTCTTTTGTGTGTTTTCTTGTGAATATATAATTTATTCTGTCAATGCGGGAGAGTGCTGCTGATAAAAACCCGCCATAGGATTAAAAAGCAGATGACAAGCATATGAAAACTACAAGTGGAAGAAAAGACAAAAAGACTGAAAGGAGAGAAAAGCCACTGTGAAACGAGAACTTGCTTTGCATTAATTAAGACCAAGACAGGAAAGGTGAGGAATTCATTTTTTTTTTCTCACAACTTTTTTTCTACGTGGAAAAGAAAAAAACTGTTTTATAAAAATATATATTAAAAACACAACAATTTAGGTGAGAAGACACTTTGCTTGGGACTAGTCTGACATCATCCAGCTCTGCTTTACCAATAAACTGATGCCATGTGCATTCATATTTCTATCTAAAAAAAATATTCAGAAGCGGAAAACGGAACTATATACAAATATAATCTTTACTTCTCGGCTATCAATAATAGGTAGCTGTGCAGGTTTACAGTGTGCATATGAGAATTCCTCTAAATGGATGAAAATATAGAACCATTTTTGTTTACTATCTATCATTTAAAAGGCCAAGTGTCTTCATGTGATGTTGACAAAGTTCAGCATCGTTTCTTACAGCGGCGGCGTTCTTTGATGCCATGAGATAAACACCTCCCACAATACTAGCATGTCTGGGGTCAGTGCACTCATACCCTAATTAATGGTAAATAATAAGCCAAACACTTAGTAGAAATAAATCACACAGCTAGCAGAATGAAACCCATTTGTAAGTGTGGCAAGGCATTAAGTGTTCAGGGTATGCTGGGCTGCATCGGGAGGAACGGGATAATACAAAGATGCAGGGAGGGAGCAGATGGGGAAATAATTACTTTTTAGGCTACTTATTACACAATGAAGAAATGTACCAAGATTGATTAAAAAATGATATAATATAAAATATAGATGCAAAACCTAGAGACTGAGAAACGACTCTAATATTAAAATAGATACTTGCTTTAGTTATTTAATAAATATTTGCCTTACTTTACGTCAGGAACTGAAACAAAATCGAAACTAGATTTCTACTACTAAATCTAAATGTAAAATGCAGAAAGGATCCCGTGTGAAAGGATCCACGGGTCAGATTTAGTATCCTTTTAATTGAATTTGCGACTAAATCACCTAGAGGAGAAGGAATAAAGCCATGTATTTGGATTCTTTTGTTTTGCTCTTTGCTCAGAATGAAAGAACCGATTCTGTAATCTCTTGACATACAAATCTATTCAGGGCACAGAATGCACAGCTCTTGGTAAACAGACATCCCCATTCAAACAGCTCAAAGAAACAAGACACATCTAACTTGTAACAGATCACAAAGACATGGGAAGGGGGGTGATGTATAGAGGAGAAGGGAAAATCCGAGATTTGGGAGAGAGAGGCAGAGATGTGGAAAAGATTGAAGGAGGAATATATATTAGGTGCAAGGATGGAAGGGGAGCTAGGGAAGGGAGGTGTAACAGAGGAAAAGGCGTACAGATAGAAAATATTGACATCAATAGCATAAGGTAGGCTGGATATTGTACATCATGCATATTAAAGTTAAAGAAGAAAAAAAAAATCAAATAAGTAGAATGAAATATAAAACTGCGAGTATATATATATATATATATATATATATATATATATATATATATGTGTGTGTTAAATTAATCCATGCATTTATGAATGTAAGCCAAAAGATCAGATAACATTTTTGTTTAAGGACTTTGCAGAATCTTAATATTTGGTAATAATGCACATGGCAGGAACAGTGTAAGGCAAGTGAGAGAAAACATGATAGTTTAATACACACAACAATACGTCAGAAGAGAAAAAAATGATCCACCGCAGGATTTTGGTATTCTCAGATTATTATTTATGTCTGAGATTCAGAGCACATGACACTCATAATAATTGCAATGGGTAAATTGTGAATCAGAGGAAAGAGAAAACAAACAGAAAGGCAGGGTACCCTGCTCTCTTCCAATCACCCTCCATATGTTCAAAGAATGTGAAGGTAATTGGAACAACTGTTGTCTGAATAAGGTACAAAGAAAGCAGCTGTGCTATTGTCCCCTACTATGGAGAGAGATGGAGAGAGCAAGGGGAGAGTAAGAAGGGGGAGGTAGAGAGAGGAAAGAGCAGAAAGGTGGGGAGCACATCGTGGGGAAAACCCTCAGGGGGCATGTCACCTCTACAATGACATGTCTATTTTACTTTCTACTTGCCGCACAAGCAAAAGTTTAGGAGACCTTCTAGAGGTGATGACTGCAGTAAGAGGAGGAGGCGGTGATGGTGGTTAGAGGATTGAGAGGGAAAAGGAGATTAAAGAGACCTCAGGAAGAAACCTTGCGAAAATCCTTCTCTTGGAGGCTTTGCAATCATTTAATCTTTGAAAATGAGGTTTCTGGGTAGGGCAAAGGTATTTTAGGGATAAAGAAAAGTAAAATCCTTTACTATTCCTTAAATAGGCACTGAAAGGGGTCACCACAAGGAATGTCATAGATCTTAAGTTAAATATGAGTTTTCATCATTGACCTTTTGGTAAAATAAAAAAAAAAAGAAGTTAAAGAGATTGGATAACTTTAATCTGTGCACAGAGCTTGGCATGGAGGAACATACATCCTGAGTCCAGTAGTGCCACAAGCAAAAAAAAAACAGATTAAATATCTTTCTATGCTTTTGGTCATGCATAAAGGGAACATACTGCTAACACAATTATCAAGAGTGGCAAGTGTTTCTCTGACATATCGTGAAAAATGGAGACTGAACATGATTCTAGAATAATTTGCTTAGTTAATGAAGTTTTGTAGTAGAGGGATTTTAGTAAAAAATATACACTGTAAGACAAAACATAAAGTCGTTGCTATTCTGAGGGGCAATGCATGTACTTGGGAGTAAGTTGGATGTATTGGGATATATATCGGTGACCAAACTTGAATGTTTTAATTAGTTTAATGTAACAGATAAATGTATTAACCCCGATTCCCAAAAGGTTCTTGAACAAATACTCATTCCCCATAAAAAAATCACACTATATACTTTATTTATAAAACAAACAAAAACAAAAAACAACAATAAAAAAAACCAGCAACAACAACACCACCAAAAAATTACAAATCAATTGGAAAATTTTAACACTGAGAATCAGTTTAAGAAAATAATGTGTGACCCCATCTGACATGAATTCACATCCATATTCCAACTTGGATTTTTCACCAGTAAGAATTAATACTGCCTTTCATCTCACAGGTGGTATCCCCAATCAGCTGAGGATCTGTCTGCTGGTACATCACACTCAGGCTGTAGGTTACCTCCATAGTAGCTGTAAGGGCCTGACCCAAGAATGTCCGACTCATCAAGCCTCCCGCCTAATGGCCTCATTCGTCTTGGGCTTCTGAAAAACGCATGCCTTCTAGCACCTAAAGCACTGAGTTGTTTCATTCTCCTCTCCTTGGATCTCCTATTTTGAAACCAAACCTATAATATAAAAAAAGATAAACCGAAGTTACAAAACTATCCAAATGGTAACCAATAATACATTTTTCATGTGGATATTAGCAAAAACTTTAACCTTTGGGAAAAAAAAATCCCCACATAGCTGTAAAGATGACTTGTCACTGGGAAAGGAGAATATGTTACCCTCCAGTAGCTACAGACAGTGCAAAATGCTGAAAACAAGTAATTTCCTTACACACCTGAGATAGGGGCTAGCTGCACAAGACTGACATGCAAATCATACCAATATCTTATTTAGTCTACTAGGCAATGATGTAATGTCCTTTCTGACTAATGTGAGTGGTATAATCCTAGGCTGTGCCTTAAAAAGACATGATCGATAAGTGACTACTCCAACCTTTAGATACCAGACAGAATTGAGGTTGACACTTTAAAAATGTATTATTTTTAAGCGTTTCTTATAAAACGCCATGGTAATCCACAGCGCTTTACAGACATTATCATTGGGGCTCACAATCTAGATTCCCTATCAGTATGTTTTTGGAGCGTGGGAGGAAACTGGAGCATCTGGAGGAAACCTACGCAAACACCTGTAAAACATACAAACTCCTTGCAGTTGTTGTCCTTGGTGGGATTTTAACCTCGGAACCCAGCGCTGCAAAGTAAAAGTGCTAACCACTGAGCCACCATGTCCTAATCACTGAGCCACCGTGCTACCCATAATGTATATACAGGAATGTCAGCCTAACTGGCTACATTTTTTTAATTTTGTTATACAAACAGGCTTCATAAAGATATTGTCCAGCACAGGCTGGATAAAGTAGGCAGTTAGCTCTGACAATATATAGCAATCTTTTATCTTTAGTTAGTACTACAGACTACCATAAGGGTGTCAGGGATATTCCAAAATGTCCCAAACACCAGCAAATGCAGTGAAATAAAAATGAAATAAAAAAAACACAACTTACCTTTTAAATGCCCACTACTCCAATGGTCTCTGGTGCTATCTGCAGTTTTCCCTGCAGTGGTCATGTGCCAGACATGTGCCAGACATGTGCACGACTGCTGCAGCCAATCACTGGTTTCAGCAGTGATGCATTCATGTATGGTACAAAACCACTAAAGACAGTGATTGGCTGCAGTGGTCATCGGCATGTTTGGCACATACTTCCTGCAGAAAGTAACACTTTTTAGCGGAGAGCACCAGATTGATAGTATGAGATTATTGGGATTTAAAAGGTAAATTATGGTTAGAGGGTTTTCCAAGCAAAAATGAAAGCTTGTAATAAATTAAGAAACCTATTAATACTCACCTGACTCTTGTAGCCAATCACAGGCACCAGTGGCCTGGTAGCTGGTTGATTGGTGTAGATGCGGAATGCAGAGCGGCTTGCACTAGTTCCAGGTGAGTGCCGGTAGGTGAGTTTAATGAGCTTGGAAATTTTTACATATCCAGCCCCCATTTTATCTAGTTAACCTTTTTAATTTGTAATTATTGCATCTGCTGCTGTTTAGGACGTTTTTAAAAATCTTAGACAACCTCTTAAAGATATCCCTAGTGATTGAGTAACCTGCGATGAATGGCTTTACATACAGAACTTAACTTATCAGTAATTGCATAGCCACTCAAATACACAGAAAACCAGATTTTGGAAAGGCTACATGTTGAATGCTTGGGTACATATACGAGTCTTCGTGAAGATTATTTGAATAGAATGATTATTTTTTAATAATTGTTTCATTAAAACTTCAGCGGCAATTTCTTGTTCCTGCAAAACTATCGACAGCTCTTGTCATCTTGTCAATGTGATTAAGGACTAGGTGACATCACACTCCACTGGTCCATACAAGGTCACTGACTAGCAGAGCATAGCAGCAGTTGCTTGGGAAAGGATGATGGACAGTATGTCCTCCTAACAAACTATTGAACCTGCATAAGGAACTGTACGAGGTTTAACATAAAATCAACTATATGAAAATGAGTAAAACAAAAAAATGACCCATTTGGAGATGTGTGTTTCATAAAGACTCTACTGTCCGTGGTGATTATGTGACCCCTAAAAGGAAATCATTGCTGTAATTCTCCTGATATGACGACTAAGGATGGTAGGGGCGGACAACCTGTACAGCCGCACAGGGGCCCAAGGGGTAAGGGGGGTCCACTCTTATCTCCCAAGCAGATGGAATTGTGCATTATTATGAGCTATTGGCCTGCAAAGGGCCCAAATATTGTTCTTGCACAGGGACTCTCTCCTGACTGTGTCCGCCCCTGTTGATACCAACCTTAATTGAAGGGTAAGTCTTTTCACAGGTATGGTTTGATTTGCCACAATTTTATCAAATATGGGTAGAACGATCAACACTGATTGTTTAGAATGACTATGTCATACAGCACTGTTTTACCTGTCAAAATGGTGAATACTGCAGATAATAATGTCTGTAAAGTGCTGCGGAATATGAAGGCCCTGTAAAAGCAATTAACATAGCAAAAAGGGCAACAGTATTTACCTGCCTAGGTCTGTGCACTACCTGTGTGTGACCAGCGCCCTATACAAGCCTTTTTTGTGTGCAATTTTAATACTAAGCAATTACCCTCTCCATGAACTGGTAGGCTGTGAGTGGTTGTCTCATCAGTATTTTGCACCTGTGTTGCCGCCATCTTTATTATATGGGTTTGTTGCATCCTGATAGTGCATTCGTTTTGAGACCTGGGCAGGTAAACACTGCTGCCCCTTTTTTGCTGTGTTAATTCTTGAATTTTTGGGGGAATATTAATTCCTCTTTTTAGTGGCTTTGCTTTTAATTTCTTTTTATAAGCAAGCATAAAAAATAATAGCAATCCCAACTGACCCTGCCATAATATATTAGGGTTTGTAACCACAGGCGTCTGTAGTGTGACCGATACGGCACCATACTGGGGTTTTTGGTTGTAATGTAAATCACAATGCAGATGTGATGTCCACAATGCAGATGTCTTAGTTATGGAAGCGATCAGATTCCAGATATCATTATTCTTTTTTTCTTCTTTCAAAAGAACAATGACCTGACTCGGTTATCTCTATTTCTTTATTTATTGTAATAACTAAATATAGCTCCATTTCTTGGTTTTACTAAAGTGCTGGTAAATGGAAGGTAGTGTTGGGAAGGAATAATTGTTTATCAGTATCATAGCTGATCACATAAAGCATACAACAATTTTTACTATCATTTCGGGAGGGGGGGGGCCATGATATGTTGTAATCCATTTTTCCTAAAGGGATAATGATATCACAGGTAAATACTGTTGCCCTTTTTGCTGTTTAACGCAATAGTTACCACAAATATTAGTCAATGCATTGAGTCTACAGCGTAAAGTGGTAAAGGTTGACCTGTATATGTCTGATGTTGACCAGAATGTGGACATAATAGCTTACGTTATTGAGGTTGTTACTTTACAGTAGGCTGAAAAAAAATAAAACCAAGCGGCTCTGGAAATAATCTACTGGAGATTGATTTCTAAGGCGATAATACATTGACATCTGCTTTAAGCCTCACATACATTTTGGAAAGCTATCGGCAAAACAATGGTTCGGTTGATCTTTCGGCCAGCAGCTATCTTGCCAGATTCTCCCACATAGAGTAGCACTCAGCTTGTTGAGCGTCCTTGTGTTCTCTATGAGAGAGGCGGTGACACATCTCTGGCGGCAGCTCTCAGAGAAAAAAAGGATCAGCAGTTCAATATCCGACATATTGGATCTTTCTTACATCATCTATTGGGGGAGAGTCAGGAGCCCCATACACATTATTAGACTGTCGGTCATACGCGACTATATGGCTGATGTTAGCGGAACGTGTATGGGGCCTTCAGGCAATACAAACACTATTCCAAGCATATAATAACTACCCCAACATATCAGACTCTCGCCTACCGTGGAAACCTTCAAAAGGAACCTGAAGACCTACCTCTTCCGACAAGCTTACAACCTGCAGTAACCACCGCTCCACCAAACCACTGCACAACCAGCTCTACCCCCACCTACTGTATTCTCACCCATCCCTTGTAGACTGTGAGCCCTCGAGGGTGTCCTCTCCTCCTGTACCAGTTACTGTCACATTTTGTTAAAGATCATTGAAATTGTTCTTGTATGTATACCCCTTTTTCACATGTAAAGCGCCATGGAATAAATGGCGCTATAATAATAAATAATAATAATAATATAATGAAAGCCAGTCATTGTTATCTTAGTGCCTGGATAGTGCATATTAGATATACTTAGCTGTGGCCAGTAGCCTGCGATTAGCGAGATGTCATAAATCACTCTGCAGATTTGTTCTAGAAGTTTCTGCGACTGTTCCATGAATCTAAAAGGGGCTTTGAGAAATCATTGGGTTTGTTGTCCAAACGACCCCATTCTGATAAATGGAATTGATTTTAAGTTTTAAACATCTCTGAAACATGTTCATGTGAATTAAATATAACAGAGAAAGGAAATATTTCTTGTATGTCCTGTGGTAGGAATTTTCCTCAAAGCACATTATACCAAGATGGAGAGAAATGATCACAGAAAAAAAATTAGCCCCAGTCCAATAAAAGTACTCAGGCACTTCCCATCTGATCTGATGAGGTGGGGAATTTTCATTAACATAGCTTGTACTGGAGATGAGGGAAGGTTATGCATTATAATTACACAATTAATGTTTAATGAGTCTTCAGATGTCCTATTTTTACATACAAGCAGTGAAATGTCTTGCTGATTGTCACCCAAAAAAAGTCCCATAAAGTAGTCTTTACTGTTTAACCTCCATGAAGTTCTGAAAAGAGGTCATTGCCCAGTGGTTATTCAAAGAAGAACCACAAAATTGTGATAATCATGGAAAAAAAAATTATATTTTCTGGAACAGGTAATAATTTATTCTCTATTGTTCTGTGAAAAATAGAAACATTTCACAAGCTAGAGGCAACAACAGAAAATTTGGTAAAAAGAGGGTACTGTACTTGATGAGACGAACACTGAAAGAATATGGATGTCACATCTATTTTTTCAATGATGCGAATGTGCAGAAGTACATTAAAATAAAGAGTGTATGTGCATAAGCTATTAACACATAATAATCTTTACATCTAACTATATTAATAACTTCTATTAATATAACATTTAACAAAAAATGTGCAAATTTTGTGTCTAGTGAAAAAAAGACTGCCAGACAGATTGTCAGATACTGAGAGAGTTCAGCATCTTTGCCAAGAGTGCTAAAACAAAGTGACATCCACTTAACGCTATGTGTGAAAGGGAATGGCAATACAATTTTGACCATATATTGGGTAAGTAGTAACTATTTTTTAACTATCTGCCTCCAGCATGGTGACACAATGGTTAGCATTGCCGTCTTGCATTGCTGGGATCTCCTCATTTATTCAGAATCAGGCACCATCTGCATGCAGGTTGAATGAATGACCCCATATTTGCATGGGTCTCTTCCAGACACTCCGGTTACCTCCCACAATCTAAAAACCACAGTTGCAGGTTAATTGGCTTCCTATGAAATTGACCCTTGTGTGTTTTTTTTTTGCCTGTGCTATGAAAATTAGATAGTAAGCTCCATTGGGACAGGGACCTGAGATGAAAGCATAAATCCTATCTGTGCGGCGCTGCTTACCATGTTTGGGCTATGCTAACAAAGATTAGTAATTGCCGCATAGCCGCTTGTATTTACATACGGTGCTAGCGTTATCGCGTACACATGTCACAAAAAAAGGTGGCTATGTTTTTTAATGTTCGGGAAATGTAATTAACATAAACTAGATCATCTACAGAATATAAAAGTGACTGGCAACCAAGAAAATAAAAAAATAATAACTAATGCAGCACAAGTAATTAAGCGTGGGCACAACATGGTCTAGTGTCAACGTGAAAGCACAAGCTCAAAAATCTCATCTAGTAATAAAGAGTGTAAAGTTACAGTATAAATACTCTATAAGATAAAGAGAATAGTAAAACATTGATCCTCTGATTGTCTTTACTTAAGCACTTGTGGAAAACACTGAAATTTTGCAACATGTCATTGTAGAGGACAAGGTAATTACAAACTTAGTGTAGGGAAACGGTGATGGCATTTTAAAACCACAGGTCTACAGCTCATCCCTTAAGTTTGGTTCTGTCATGGCGTCCCACCCCTAAGATGAGGGATTACTGAGAACTTTGGAGGAATTCTTACTGGGATAAGCCGCAAGAGAAGGAACATGAAAACCATCAAACATGAAAACCACTTTATCAAAAGCATCATATCCTGTACAAGCCCCTCTAAAGGGCTTATAGGATACGGATTACAACTCTTTCAGGGCGATGAATGGGGACCCCCGTCTGAGAGACAAGGGAAGGACCTCACTCTTTTGCCGGTGAAATGAGGATTAAAAAACACCAATCTTTTTAACAAACTAAATAATAGGCAGGGACTTGAAAAAAAAGTATTGAACTTTGAAAAAAAAATAGCTACAGAAAAATACAAAGAGCCACATAAAAATGTAACTAAGAAAGAGAAAGACCGAGCTCTGCCATTTCATCCAGATGTACACCTGAGTTCAGGAACCAGACAAGATAAAACATTAAGATTGTGGCATTTGTTCATTATTATACTTTTTTATTATTAAATGAACCATCCCTTTAAATAAAGTTTTTGAAAAATATTTGCCACTTTATTAGTACTTTGGGCTGTGTTCACACTACCATTTATTTTTTTTTTTCTTGCATTTTATTTTCTTCTTTTATTTAACTGCTGATTGCACAAAAGCCTCATAAAATAATAACAATTTTTGTTAAGCAGGTTATAAATGTTGTTGTCTCAGGTTTATAGATCTTGACAGAACATTAGGAAATCTTATGTAGTTAATCTTTTTAGATATTTTTAGATAATTTTTAATGAATTTCTTTATTTATAGACAAATCTGTAGTTAATATATGAACTCAACGAAGCTAAGTCTAATGTCCTACTGAATGTTCCTAAAATATAAAATAACATGTTTTTTTCTCTATAATTCTTAAAAAATGTCAATTAATAAAAATTATTTCTCAGCAAATATCTTTGTTAATTGCATGTTTATAAATCTGTGTTCATATAGTCATATTTTCTACATAGTTCTTCGTTCATGTAACATTAAATCTATGTTTTAATTATATGACATTTAATTAAGAATAACATGAACATACTGCGCAGTAAAATACATGACATTGCCCTATGTAGTTTACCTTGAATTTTTTTAAAAAATAGAGGAAATGGGAAAAAAATATAATCTGAATGGCTTATAGTCCAACTAAACATATTTTAATCAGTAATTCTGGATAATATTTTAACACCGATCAGGTTATCTGATTTCTTTATTAATTGAATTAAACTATAATTCAAAGTTCCAAATTATCAGGAAGGTTTAGAGACTAAATAACATACATATAACATAATCAAATACCAAAATTAGCTTTTTAATTAATAACTCCCTTGGTCTACTGTATTTTATTTTACATCATTCAGATTTATTGAAAAATTATTAATAGAAAAGACTCATCATTTGCGATTTCATGAAATCACTTTTCATTCTATTATCTTGTGGTATACATTGGTGTTGTTTGCGCCAAATTCATTAATATAATGCATGCTGTTCATGAAGTTTTAGTAAAATAAAAAAATTTCTTTATTTTTGTGTGACTTTTTAGTCACTAAAATGTCACAAAAAATTTACCAACGTTTCATGTGTCCATAAAATTACTCCAAGGGGAGGAGGAGGGGACTGGAGTATATTTGTCCCAAATTTTGCAACTTTTAGAAAAGTCGCAAATGAAGAGCACATCTGGAAACCCTAAACTCTGCTCATAGTGGTGAACTGAAAAAAAAAAAAAAAACACATGAACACGTGAAAAAGGGGCTTTAAAAAAGGAGCCAATAAAAAGATGAATATAGCACAAACAAAAACTTTTCAAAAAACACTAAAAACTTTTCAAAAAACAGGCGCAAATGAAGTAATTACTAGGGCCTTTCATTTTTATGTGAAATGTAGATATGTATAATTATCTTTTTCTTGGAGCTGGGATAGGCCATAGTTCACCATTACCTTGAGGCAATTAATTTTTTAAGGCTTACACAGGCATGTGGTATATATATTAAGGAAAATTAATCACCAGTGGGAATATTAGCGGCATATCATTTTGCCTGTGTGTGATGTCGCCAATAATAAAGCAGCGCTATGTAATGAGTGGGCACTACGATGGACTCATTGTCACTTATGACTGTTAATGGCCAATCATTATAGGAGGGACTATTATTTTGTTCTATTGTATGTGATATGCAATGATTAGTGTTCACAAAAAAAAAAAGAAAAGATATTGCTGATAGGATGCACTTTAACCCCTTAATGACCCCGAAATTTTTCATTTTTGCATTTCCATTCTTTCCACCTCTTCTTCCAAGAGCCATAACTTTTTTTTATTTTTCAATCAAGATAGACGTGTGAGGGCTTATTTTTTTGTGGGATAAGGTGTAGTTTTAATGAGAACATTCATTTTACTGTATAATTTACTGAAAAATGAGAAATAAAATTCCAAGTAAAATTGGAAAAGACAAAAAAAAAACAATTCCGCCATTGTTTTGGGGGCTTTGTTTTCACCATGTTAATTCTTTGGGTAAAATTACCTGCTAACAGGATTCTACAGGTCCGTACGATATTAGTGATACTAAACTTGTCCGTATTTTTTGTTATTTTAATGGTGAAAAAAAGCTGAAGTTTGTAAAAAAAAGAAAAAAGAATTTTGTTTGTGTCTTCAAGCCCATGGAACTGTATGAGGGCTAGTTTTTATGCGCTGATCTGTAGCTTTTATTCATATTATTTTAGAATAGATATATTTTGAGGGCTTTTTATTATATTTTTGGGGGGAAGTGAGGTGACTGCAAATACTGCAATTTTGTTGTTTCAATTTTTGTTTTGTTTTTGTCATTTAATCTATGGTTTTAATAATCTTACATTTTGTTAGATTGGACATTTTAGAGGTACCAATTATGTTTACTTTTTTTAATTTATTCATTTTTAATGGAGAGAATGGGGTTATTCAAATTTTTATATTTTTTATATTTTGTAAAAAATTTTTTTTCCCATTTTCACTATATTTTTTAGTCCACGTGTTGGACTAGAACCTGCGATTGTTCGATCGCTTATCCTATATATTCCACAACCACAGTATCGCAGTATATAGACACAGCCTGTATCTTCACTGTAAGCTCTACTGGAGGATCAAGATGGCGGATTAAACTACAGTGATCGGACAAAGCTCTGTTCAATGGAGTTACATGAAAATATCGGCTACGCAACACATCATCTGCCTGATATAAATCAGTCTCAGCTCCTGAGACTGTTTCAAACATTCATTATCTACCTGTGACTAAAATGTACATCATAGGTCATTAAGGTGCTAAGCTAGTGTTTGTAATGTCCTAAAAGGCAATAAATTGCTTATATCAGGTGTAAAAAGATGATATGACATGGGCCAATTACGGCAGAATACTTCTCACTTGGCCTAAATAATAAAGTACACTAATTTAAAAAACATCTCAAAGGTAGATAGAATCAATGTTAATTTGTAATGGAGGTCTTCCTTTGGTTTCTTTCTTCTCAATGTAGTTTTTCCCCAGGGCAACTGATGTTACACAATGGCCATGTCTTCAGTGGCTCATCTGTGCAAATCTTTGGTAACTGCCCATATTATACTCTATTGGAGGCCAATGGAGATTGGAACCCAGCTCTATAACAGTAGATAGTTAAACATTAAGGTGTACCCGTCATTTCAGGTATCTTTTTAACATAAGCTGTCATATGTGTGTTCAGGAGGAATTACTTAAAGAAATTGCCACTACTTTTACATTGATGGCGTATCCTTAGGAAAAGTCATTAATGTCTGATCTGCCGGGGTCCAACACCTGGCACCCCCACCAATCAGCTATTATTGGTGTCGGCAGCCGCCAGCCAGAAGTATTTACTTGCGGAGCTGGCCGTCTACTTGCAGTGGCCGGGGCTTGTTACTGCATATCCGCCACCTATTCAAATCAATAGGAGGTGGACTTGTAGTACCCTGTGGCAGCCACTACAAGTAGATGGCCAGCTCCGCAAGTAAGTACTTCTGGCTGACGGCTGCCGACACCAATAACAACTGATCGGCGGGGGTGCCAGGTGTTGGACACCAGCCGATCAGACATTGATGATCTATCCTAAGGATAGACCATCAATGTGAAAGTAGTGCATAACCTGTTTAACGTCTGGCCATTATATGACTTGCATCCGACATCTTGCATCAGCTTTCGCTTCTGCAGGCCCTATAATTTTTAGTCCTCTCTGAGCTAGTGGGAGGAGACTAGCTTCTATGATGTCTCCCATACACAGTACACAAAACAGAAGGATTCCTTCTCTTACTTCTCTGTGTAACACATAATCCAAAGCAGAAACAGCTGCATAGAAGACATTATACAGCAGTACTGAGCTGTATGGCTGTGAATCCAGCACTATACTAAGCTATAATATTAGCTTGAAGCTGCAGCACAAGTCTTGTGTGTCTCACTGTGCTGAGTGTTCCTTACTCCTCCTCTCTCCATAGACTATAACAGGAGGTGTAACCTGGTACTTCATTCGGCTGGCATCTGTCTTGCTCTAGCCAGAATTGATTTTAGCTTTTTTTTTTTTTAGAGTGGATGGTGAGTACCGGTACCAGGGGTTTGAGGAGGGGAAGAAGTGGCTCCTAAGAGTAGAAATTAGCAGATTTCTGTGATAAGATATATTATATAGTTTCTTATATTAACCTGAACCATTGATAATGCAAAGTTTGTTGAAACTACAGAGACCATTTTAATATGAAAAGTAGTTATTTTTTTCATAACCTCATCCTTTATATAGGAGTGTCAAATAAAATGTTATGCTAATTACACATATTACAAATGGAATAACCACGTTCTATCATAAGTGTAGAGCAAAAATGTTCTTTTTAAGATGATGAATTCTTTGTATAGTCTAAGCTCATAAGGTCCCCCTAGTGGAGGAAGCAGGCTGACAGAATTTTATCATTTAACTCAATGTGCACACAGGGGATTTATAGCTCTGTAACAAAAAATTGAGCTCAACTGCTATAAAGACACGGAAGGGGGGATTGGGGAGGGTTAGAGCTGTTCACGCTGGTAACACGGATGAATTCATTGCAGTCATTAGAAACTAGTGGGTGCCGTACCTGCTGGTGGTTGCAACTGACAGAGAGAAAACAACTAAGGTAGTTTCCGGCACAAACAACTGGATAAAAATATATAAGTTTATTGAATCAAATTAAAAGTCTGTTAAAGGTTAAAAACCTCAACACCTGACGCGTTTCTGGCATACTAGGATGCCCAATGTAAAGATACATTGACAAAATAGACAGCACTAAATACTAGACCTAGAAACAACATGACAATAGATTGATATTCACTTTTAAGTGAATCTGTCACCAGGTTTTTGACACCTAATCTGAGAGTTGTATGATGTAGTGCCAAAGACCCTGAATCCAGCAATGTGTCACTTGCTGCAGTTTTGATAAAATGGAGATCATCACTAAAGAACTAGAAAACATGATGCCATGTAGTCCTAGATATTCATTAACTTTGTATAACCCACCCCCAGCACTGATTGGCAGCTTTCTGCCTATGCACAGTGTACACAGAAAACTGCCACTCAGTGCTGGGAGCAAGGTTATACAGACCTCAGCATTTAGAGAACTGCTAGATCTGCAGCAGATATAACAGAGATTTTATCAAAACTGTAGCAAGTAGCCCAGTAAATAGCACACAGCTGGAATCCGGGTCTCTTCCCCTATATCATGCTGCTCTCAGATTGTTTAACAAACACCTGGTAGGAAATTTATTGCAGGGTATTGCAGTAGCTTAGGTAATCATGGTTACGACCACTCATATAGTGACAGTTAGTTAGTTGTTAGTGGCCTTAACCATGGATACATAAGATACTGCAATGCCCTTTCTCAAAGGGTAAGCAACATAATGAATCAGAAGAACGATACTACATTTCTAATTGGAGGTATTTGATAATATTATTATTATTACACCTACTACATAATGGGATAGGAACTTGGAGAAGGGAATACCCATTTACGCATCATTCAGTATTGATCCATTGTAGATAAGGTCAAAACATACACACTGTTTAATTGCCAAATTAATCAACTATTTTTGTAAATTGAAAACAATTACCAATTGCATAAAAATATGGTGGGGAGTTCTTTCTATCCTTTTAGACCTGCTTTTTATCCAACTGGCTCTAAAGTAGTATACATTATTCACTTTCTGCTTGAAAGAACTGTCATGCATTCTCCCAAACTCCAAGAACAAATACCGAAACAGAAGTATTAATAATGATATTACATCATAAACATATACTCTGGAGAATAATAAGAAATGGTAGATTCTAAAGGAAATAATAACGTGCTGAACTGTCATTTACCTGAATCACTCGCATGTTAAGTCCCGTTTCCTGTGCTAACTGTTCTCGAATGTGTCTTGTTGGTTTTGGAGTGGCTGCAAATGCTGCCTTGAGGGTCTCTAGTTGCTTTGCTTTAATGGTGGTCCTAGGTCCTCTTCTTTTGGTACCAGAGTTCTGCTCCTCATTCTCATTGTTGGCAGTCTCTTTATCAGAAGAGGTGGAATGATCTGTCTCTTTACTTTCATCCTGTATTGGGTCTTGGACATCTGGAGATAAACTTCTGTCTGTACAAGAGGACACTAAGAAACACAGAACGTAGTGTTATACAACCTGTGTGTTTAGCAGACGACTAGAGTATTCTATATGGATTCAGGCACAGACATTAAATCTTTTAGATAGTAAAATAAATATAATCCAGCAATGCTAGAGCTTCTGAGTAAAATGTTGGCGTTATTCATATTGCCTTAAAAAGTGCATCCAACCACGATCCCCTGTCTTGGTCAAGGTGCATGAACTTTGTAACGGTGAAGCTTTACTCCGCACACCTCCCGTTGCTGGATTATAACTTTATTATACGTGTTGACTTTACGTATACTGGAGATATGCATGCAAGGGTGGATTGCTGATACACAGGTGATGTAACGGTATCTTTTGGAAGACGTAGAACAGGTCTATCAGGTAAAATGGGGCTTTCTACATACTTCTTAAACACATACAAGCCTAAAACTCTAACATTGGTGTTTCAATATTATGAACATTGAAGTCAGTGGTGTAAAGTGGTGCTTAGCCTTGACAATAGCATCTTTTGTTTGATCCTTTGTCATCATTATCATCATGAAAATGTTGTGCTGTCTATGGGCAGAATGTTATAGACCAGGGCAAAAAAATGGTATATCTTGCATTTCATTTATAAAAATCATTGTTCATTCTTTACGCAAAAGTCCAGTGGGCAGTCTTATAAGTAACTGACAACCTTATCTATAGGAGCATGCAGAAATAGTACAATGTTGGCCAAATTCATCAATGTTGATGAGTTCAGCCAACAATCTAATGTGTAAGGGGTCGCCAAACACCTGATTGTCAGAGATGTCGATTGGGCATGTTCACTTTCGGACTGTCCATAGCTTTGTTCTCTCGGACACAATTTGTCGCCAGCCATGTCTAATGATGGCTTTATCATAGAGAGCACAGGATTGCTTGGCCGAGCGAGCACTCTTGTGTATGGTAAAGCTGGCTGAGATGGCTGATAGCCAAACAATTGGTCAAAGACTTGATCGGCAAACAGCTATCTAAAGTGATTTCAATGAATGAAAGTCTAGTTGTACCAAAATCTTTTCACAGAAACCTATATATCAATCAGGTCAGATTCTCCTGCTCTATAACATGCTGCTCACAGATCAGACTACTTGTTTAACATGACATGTTCCCTTTAGACATTTAGAAATGTACACATTTTTATACAAGGTGCTTCTGAGAACATGGCTGAATAAGTGAATCCTTGCTGAGATTGATATTGGAATAGTAAGTCGTAAGTGTGTATAATTTACATATACTAGTGATTGCCATTTAGGCTAAACCAGTGTTCACACACATATAGCATATGAAGTTCAAGGAAAAGGTTTAGTGCTACACTGGTTCCATGGCTGTTTTTGCGCACACGGCCTGTGATGTCTCTAATAGATGTTAAAGTAGCTTGCAAGTTTTATTTTATATAATATATACACAAATAGGATGGAAGAACTTGGGTCACGTTTGGTTGGTTGACTTGAACTTATACACAGTAAATATATACAAGAACCATTTCATTCTCAAGACAAAGTCCACATTGATAGTTAAGTGGTTTTAGGCTAATTTCATTGAATACATTATAATTCATTCACAGTGTAATTTAACATATAAAAAGGTCACTAAATGCAAATAACCATAGCATGTTCACATACATAGTGTGAACACGAGTGCTTCCTTATGAATAGAAAGCTAATACACTGGAGGCTTCACAATGAAACATCTCCTATTTTCATGCATAGTCCCATAGCTAGAATTCATCCATGTGAATGGTGTCCTCATAAGCATGTCAAAGGGACACTCAAGAAACACAACACAAGTGGATTTCTTTTTAGAAGTTTTGTGTTGTATATTTAAACATATAATTGCAGTATTGTGTTCATTGTTAAAAACACAATATGGTTTCATAGTCATGCGTTTCTCTGACAGTCCCACAATCTGCAACTTATAAGGCATATTATGCTTATTCTTCCAAATAGGAATCCATATATGAAAATATAAAGGCAACATTGCGACCCAGTAAGGGGGTATATTCGGACCGTTGGGTGACAGAGCTGGCTCCTCTTTGCTTTCAGTCTTCCTTCTTGCCTTCCCAGAGCAATAGATTTTTTATTTTTTGGTTGATGGAATTGTACAAGGGCATTTTTTGTGGTACAATCTGTAGTTTTTATCATTACCATTTTAGGGTCCATACAACTTTCTGATCTTTTTTATTTCAATTTTAATAAGCAAGTTGATCAAAACCAGCAAATTGTTTTAACACCATTTCAGCATTCACCGAATGGAAGAAATATTCTGGTTGGATAGTTATGTGAACAGATGTGAAGTGACCGAGCTGCTGCCTTGTTATGGCCTGGCACTTTACAGGAAAATCGTGTCCCAGTCCCAATGTGCTGCCCCGTGTGGGGTACATCACACTCATGTGTAGGCCACAGGCCTCCGCTGCTCCCAGGCCTCCATCTTCTGAGGCTGCTGCACAAGACTCAAGGGACATTCAGTTTGTATTAACCAATAAAAGTTTGCTGGACAGTTCAAGTTCATCAGATTGTAACACGCAGTATTGGCCACAATACTTCTTGTTCCTCGTTTCCTTAACACAGTTCATTTCCAGCATTACTAATTTACTATCCATTCCTCCTGGACAATCCCTACCCTGGCTATTCTCTTCTACCACAGGGAATTCCTCTCCAGTCCGGCAGTGTACCCGGGATCCGATACCTTCCACTCTCACGGTTCTGCATCCATCGTCCCCTGTGCGCCAGAGGATAAGGTACTCCTCCTAGTACCTGTACCGAACCCTGAGCTCTGGACGTTGCAGGAAAGTCCACAAGGGATTCTAGTAAGGCTTCCCACTGCCATGAACAATAGTTCCTTGCTGTCACCAACAGCCCACTTCACTTGAACTTGACCTTGGATACTGCACTTCGCTATCTAACTATCAGGAAGTAGTCTGCTTTATATTAGTATTAGTCCCATTGTGGGCTAGTCCCAAACATTAACTGTACCTTATCCTATGTCCCCAGCTAACTATAGTTACTATCTTATATCAGTATGTACTAAGCCTATTGCCTTTATCTTATGTCCTAGATCCTAATCTATATCTTTCCCTATGCTGTACTCTACCATATCACAGTCTATTCACAATGTACATGTTACACTTATGTATTACCTCTGCATTACTTATACAGTATACATTATCAAGATATACCTTACTCTATCACATCCTATAATACTATACATTGCCATACCAATATGCATACAGGAAAGACACATCACATTGTTCACACTATAACACAACGCGATCGGTGACGTCAGGGGCAGAAACGTGACAGTACAGTCCACCACTCTTACACGGACAAAGCTGCTTTGTTTTCGATACTTCCTGGTATTTGGCTTTGACAAAACTTTATTGATACATCCATATGTGGAATACATGCATTTTTACTGTAAACCCAGTGAAAATGTATATGCAGTTTTTACCTGAAGATTTTCTGCACCTAATGTAAGTCTGTGGGGAAATCTGTATAAAAACATCAGTGTACTCACAAGAGAAATTTACATGTTGCGGATTTAAAAAACGCATCACAGGTTACATTACACTGTGTAAAAAAAAGCGCAGCGTGCATGAGATTTCTATTAATCTCATCCACTTTGGTGGAGCTGGAACTGTAAGACGCTTTGTTTTTTGTAAAGCAAAAATATACAGCGTCAAAAACTCACAAAAAATGTATTGAGTAAACTTAACTTAATGGCTTCCTAGGAGACTCAAGCCACAAGCTGGGCTTTATAGGTGTATAAAAATGGCAGACAGTGATCTTTAGTAGTATTTGTGTTCTTGCGAGGAGGAAGGATAACCATTGGAAGGAGCAACTCCCCCAATTTCCGCCCTTATAATTGCAGCCATCTCAATTGGCAGTTATCATAATTGACTAAATCTAGGTCTGATCACAATCACAGTAGCTAGGCTCGGGTGCCAGCTGCACAACAAAGCTGGCCCTTGCGCTGTATGGAGTGGGTTCAACTACTGAGACCCTCCATAGATGTAGTGTGCCCAGGGCTGAGTCTGCCCTCCCAGGCCTTGACACATACTCGACCTGCTAGGAGCTGGCGCCAGCCCCGACCAAGAATATATGAGATTTGTGCCTTATGCACAGCTCATTCCTATATTTCTCCATTCACACTTTTTATATTTTGTGTTATGCAGCCTGCCTAGACTAATGGTATTGATATAATCAGCCATTTTTTTATGGATTGTGCCACTCCACTTCCCACATCCCCCTAAGATTGGATGGTCAAATGGACAAGATCCTGTTTGCTTTTAGCTCTTACTATAATAATAGCTGTATAGTGTTCGCTTTATTTGTTGTCATGTTTGCTTACTGCTTCGCCATCCTTTAGATATAAAGGCCATTTATAGACCCTACGGATTTTATAAACATTATTGTACATGGAATACAGACGAGACTTTGCTGCAAGGGGAGCCAGACCTGGTAATGTGCACCTGCCCTGTCAATAGTGAGAGACAGCAGCAGATATCCAGGGTACACAACCAATTACACCTTGTCTTCATGCCAGAGTATAGAATGTCAATGATTTGCAAGATGCTGGTGTGAAGGAAGCAGAATAAGGTCGGGTTCAGATGAGAATATGAAAAACTGTATGTTTTTCATCTAGAATATAAAAGCATGCTTTTCATCTGTATTATCATTCATATGCAGGGTTGGACTAGCCCACCAGAGAACCGGAGAATCCTCCGGTGGGCCCTGGCTTCTCCTTCAGGAGAGTTCATAGTGCAAACCTTGCAGCTGCTATGGGGCTTTTGAGTGTGGGAGAAAGGTGGGCCCTCAGAATAAAATCCTCTGGTGGGCCCAATGTTCTTCAGTCTGACACTGTTCATATGCCATCCGTGTGACATCTATACGTCCGTTTTTACATCCATATGGCATCCATTTTTAAATTTCAACTGTTAAAAATGTACAAGACCAAATATTGTTTCTTAGGTTAATAACTGCAATGTATCTGTAAAAATTGAGTACAATATGGATTATCCATATGGGAGCCACCAGATGACTGACCCTATGCAACAACAATGGTACATGTGCTCTCTGTGTGATATCTGATTTAACATGAGCAGCAAACCTACGTATAATACGCTCGGCTGAACCAGCCCTTAGGCCACATTCACACGTTCAGTATTTGGTGAGTTTTTTACCTCAGTATTTGTAAGCCAAAACCAGGAGTGGAACAATCAGAGGAAAAGAATAATAGAAACACGTCACCACTTCTGTATTTATCACCCACCCCTGGTTTTGGCTTACAAATACCGATGTAAAATACTGACCAAGTACTGATGTGTGAACGTGGCCTAAGGCTAAGTATGGTTGGGACTATGCTTGGCTGTATGTATTCTGAAACCCCTAAATTAAATGAGAACTAAATTCATTTGTCTTTGTATATTTAATACAGATATGCCCAAGTCAGAGAACACAGAAAATTCTATTCTACAATAAAAAGATTTTAGACATTTGTTCTTTTTAACTAATTAGCTAATGTGATTATTTGTAATTAATATGCAAGCCAATGACCTAAGTCATTAGTACACACTATGTGATGTGCCAACATATTCTACAGTTCTGTCCTTTACGTAATAGGGGAGATAAAAGAAAAGGCTGGGCCCACAGCTTCTGGTTGGAGAAATGATGATGCATAACATGTTTGCATTTGTTTTTTTCAGTTTCCTGGGTCAGGTTGTTATTATAGGGCACATAGATGCTGTAAAAAATATTCTTTACTGAGTGAATACATACCTCATTAAACAAAATGCAAGTTTGAGGATGCAACACATAGAAAAACAGTGGAAAATAAGGGCTTTAATCAAAAGAGCTTGCCATTCGGGTTCACTTATATAAATTGCATCAGGCTCAGTATTTTTAGCCTCACCTGATTACAACTGATGACAAAACTGATGCAAATATGCATCAGTTTTCATCAAGCTTTTCCCATCCTTTTCTTTCTTTTTTGTTTTTTACTCTCAGGCAATGGTCTGAGGGCAGGACCACAAGGTTATGTCAAATGCTGCCCTACTCTGGCACCTGGTCCTGTCCGATGCTACAACAGATACCCCGGACAAGTGGGAACAATCCCATTAAATACAATGGTATTCTATGTGGAATTTTAGCTAAATGTAAAAATTGAAACCTCAATGCCTGTATATATATAAATAAAGATAGACAGATCTATATATATATATACATATATATAGATATAGAAATATATGCAGGGGGCTTTAAACAGGAAGAAGCTCTGAATTCCAGGTAGTTGGAAAACTGGAGGTTATGAGATTTGACTAATAGTAATGAGGTATCAGAAGGAGATTAAAATATTATTCCTGTAGCTGTTTCATGTGTAATAACACAAGACTAAATTAAAATGAGACTCTGTGTTGTCATATTTCTGCAAACATCCATGTGGCATTCAGTTAATCAATGTGATAATATTTTTTTCATTTATCACTCTGCTTCTGACCATGTTACTTTTATATCTGGGACTTATTTAACAGTCTACACTTACTCATGAAATATTTGGCATGCTGCTGCCAAAAAAAAGATATATATTATACAGAGTGCCATATTATTCTGAGAGTGTGCCACTTCCCCCCAAAAATTACATAAACCTATCCACCAGTCTATCTATCTATCTATCTATCTATCTATTTATCTATCTATTATACTGTATATCTATCATCTATCTATCTATCTATATCAATCTATCTACAGTAGCGTTCAAAATAATAGCAGTCCAATATGACTAACCAGATTAATCATGTTTTTGGTATAAATTATATTACCACATGTCAAACAATTTACCAGTTGGTGCAGTAGATTCTAAGAAAACCAACAGACTCGGCATTCATGATCTGCATGTTTTTGAGTCTGTGTATTTGAATAATTATTTGAAAGGTGTTCAAAATAATAGCAGTGTGGAGTTCAATTAGTGAGATCAATCATTCTGTGAAGAAACAGGTGTGAATCAGGTGGCCCTTATTTAAGGGTTAAGCCAGCACATGTTGTACATGCATTTCTCCCTGAAAGTTTGCAGACAATGATAGGCTGTTCAGCTAACATTATCTCCTTTATGCTTTCAAATGGAAAGCAAAACCAGAGAGACGTGAAATAAAATGGAAGACTACCATTCTAATGGATCGAAGAATAGCCAGAATGGCAAAGGCTCAGCCAATAATCAGCTCCAGGATGATCAAAGACTGTCTCAAGTTACCTGTGAGTACTGTGACAGTTATAAGATGCCTGTGTGAAGCTAATCTCTTAGCAAGAAGTCCCCACAAGTCCCACTGTTAAAAAAAAGACATGTACTGAAGTGGATACAATTTGCCAAAGAACACATCAACTGGCCTAAAGAGAAATGGAGAAACATTTTGTGGACGGATGAAAGTAAAATTGTTCTTTTTGGGTTCATGGGGCCGCAGACAGTTGGTCAGACGATCCCCAAACTCTGCATTCAAGCCACATTACACTCTGAAGACAGTGAAGCATGGTGGTGCCAGCATCATGATAAGGGTATGTTTCTCTTACTATGGTGCCGGACCTATTTACCGCATACCAGGGATCATGGACCAGTTTGCATATATTAAAATACTTGAAGAGGTCATGTTGCCTTACGCTGAAGAGGATATGCCCTTGAAATGGGTGTTTCAACAAGACAATGACCCTAAACCAGTAAATGAGCAAAATCTTGGTTCCAGTTCAACAAAATTGAGGTTATGGAATGGCCAGCTCAATGCCGTTTCTGAGGCAAAGCCAACAAATGGCAAAATATTGTGGGGTATAGTCAAAGCATCCTGGGCTGGAATAACAGTTGACAGGTGCCAGAAGTTGGTTGACTCTATGCAACATAGATGTGAAGCAGTTCTAAAAAAAACTGTGGGTATACAACTAAATATTAGGTTAGCAATTCCCAGGAATGCTAAATTCTCAAAAAAAGAGTACATATTGTGAGTTTGTAAAGACAAATGCAGACAAATAGCAAAAAATGAACATTGGGCTCTTCTAAAAAATAGAAGTATTTTTAGAAGAGCCCAATGTTCATTTTTTGCTATTTTTTGAGTAGTTAAAAATTATATACATTTCTCTTCATGTTTTGAATTAGGAAACAGTGTGCAATGTTCCCAATGCATGGAAATAAAAACTATTATAGAGATTTTCTGCTCGACTTATGTTTTTGAACACACTACTATTATTTTGAAAACTACTGTATCACTACTGTATCTATCTATCTATATATCTATCTATCTATTATCTATTTCTTATCTTATGATGCCTGCTCTATTTCTAGATATTCACAGACTGACTCTTGTATCAATTAGAATATTAAAAAATGATGCAAATAGTTAGAAAGTGAAGTTATTATTATTATTGTTATTATTACTATTATTATTATTAGCATTATTAGCAACAATCTTTCTGCAGCACCATCATATTTTGGCATGATTTTTTGGTCAACGTGCCCACAGCTTTGATGCTTTTGTTTTTTTTTACAGCAGTAGACACTGCTAAAAAGGACCTGTCAGTTCTCAATTGACAGCAGGGTGTGTCTCTACAGATTCTCATGTTGTCTAGTCAGTGCTGGTAGTTGCAGATTGTGTAGGGACACACCTCTTTGACACAATAAATAGTATGTCCTAGTTGTCAATGTATTTCACATTTTTAAGAGGAATGAGAGAAGAACAGCACAATACATAATTCTAAATAGCATGTACTAGAATTGGGAAACATATATTTTTTAATTGGGATGTCAGAAGTGTTAACAGTGCTCCTTTAAGCAGTCTATAAACAGAGACCAAGCATTTCTATTAAAATGAAAGCATGAAGAGGAGCACATTTTGGTGAGAACTGGTTCAAGCCAATTGAAAAGTATTGCATAAAAATATCTCCAAAATCATAATGCAATGTGGGTCAAATGCTGCAACACTAATTTACTCTGTAACATATGATGTACAAGTTTACACTAATATTCGAGGTATAATGTACAAATCATTTCTCAAATCTTGCTTAAAGGGGTTTTCCAGTTTCAGAAATGTGGATCCCAATACCTAAAATAACAAATACAGCAGCTACTCACCCTCTTTGGGCCCAGCGACAGCTACTATTGTCTGTGTGACATCACCGCTGAAGCCAAAACACCGACACCAGAGCAGCAGTGAGGAGCCATTGCTGGACCCAGGGAGAGTGAGTATCTGCTGTGTTTGTTATTTTAGATACTTTACTGCATTTTGGATCCACTTTCCTGAAAGTGGAAAACCCCTTTAACTTTGACGTCAAAACAGGTACAACTGTCATACCTTTCGGAAACTATACCTCTTTAAAAATTAAGACCTAGTTGTGAGGTGTCAAAACTTCAAAGGCCAATCCAAAAACCACCAACAATCCCCTCACTATAAGTCAAGACCATCCTAAGTAGACAACCACAGCTCCGCATCAATGTTATCAGCATAAGACTAAATGCTATCTGTAGGCCGTAAGGTGACTAGTCGTACAGGGGGGTACCTGGCGGTTTCTCCCCACCTGCTGACAGTAGTGACTGGCAAGCCTCTGTCTTCGTGCACATATAGGCAGAGGCTTGTCAGTCACTGTCAGCAGGTGGGGAGAAGACACCTGTATGACTAGTCATCTGTACAGCTATGTCCCGGGTGGCTAGTTAAAGTATGCACTTCTCTAAAACACTACAGTGTTTCACAGACAAACGTACATGGCTGGGATATGACAGCCAGAGGATGATACATGCTGCCCATGGATTGTGCAGCATGTAGCAGCTGACATGTTCCCTTTAAAGATCAGGCAGTGGGCCATAGCTGAAGACCAGGCTAGTCCAGCTCCACACCTGGCCAATTTCCCCTAGCTTTGCTGCAGGTGATTGACATGTCACTTCTGTACATAGGGACCGACCTGCCAATTAGCTTTGCAACGCTGGAAGGAGACAGTCAAGGAGTGGCACCGGACTACTCTGGTCTCTGACTATGGTCCCCGGTCTTTCAAGTATATTTTCTCTGAAATAGCAGAGTGTTTCAGAGAAAAACGTACCTGGTTACAGTCACACAGCCAGGCTTTGATTCATGCTGCTCGCAGTTTAGGCAGCATGAATCAGATTACAGGTTTCCTTGTCAGTCTTATCAGAAACACTTGACAGTCTTATTGCATTTCTTTTCTGTGTGGTACTACAGTGGAGACCTCTTTCAACTGTTTAGGTCAGTTGCATCCATAATTCTAGACTTGATTGGAAAAAAAAAGTAAACCCCTTAAGTGCATGTGCACACAACGTCATGGGACGCAGGCACAGCCACCAACATTTTCTAAGGGTGCTTCAGATTGCATTTTGCCACCCATTTGTTGGTCCCATCGGGGCTTAACAACCCTCAAAACGGGATTCGGACATATGTGCCGACGGGGCCATAGACTATAATGGTGCCGACAGAGTGAATGTGTGCTCTGACGTGCATCATTTTCGGGTGTGTAAGCCTACTGGAGGCGGACACTCAGATGTAGTCTACTACTGACTATGGCGGTCCTTTTCCTGAAGCAGCTTTGCAGGTGGTTTTGCCATCACTCTATGCGGCAGCTCCTCTGCATGTGTCTTTTCCTTGTACTTTCAACTGTATTGTCTTTTCATGGTTTCCGAACACTGAATCGGTTAAAAGAAGCGATAAAAAAGACTAAACATGTGCACAACAATGTTGTTTTTACTTTGCTGTGCATTATGTTCATTTTTTGCTGCGGTGTTGTGGCGATTATTTAGGCAGATTCCAGGCAGAATTCACCTGAAAAAGTCATCATGTGCACGTGCCAATAAAATAGTTTTTGAAAATTTGTTTTCAAAGTTATTAGACCTACGCAAATTATCTATAAAAATGTTACGTTTGGAAAAACTGAATTAAACACATCTATTCAAAATAAACATGTTTACAAATATATATATTTTTAATTGAAAGAAAATAGAATGATATAGATGTACCTGGTACAGTCATAGGGAAAGAGGTGTCTATAGATGTGCAACAAAAGGAAACAATGACAAAGCAAAACTTGCACACGTGACCTTGCTGCTCCATTGTGTTTTTTCTAGTGTATGGTTTTCTTGTTAGATTGATCAGTGCACAATAGAAAAGAACGGACTCCAACACATTAATCTGCCAGCACAACAAGCAATGTTAACATAATATGCCCATTGAATTAGTGAAGCCACACTTGTGTCTTAGGCTGTATTCACGTGTCTGTTTATCTTTTTCATTCCTCGGTTACGTTTAGAACAAACAGAACAGCTAAAAGGAATTAGCATTCTGTGTTTCAAACGGAAGCAGAGGGGGCTCATTTATTTTTTAATGGGGTCCGTCTGGCATCCGTTTGTTGTTTATTTTTGAAACAAGTGAAAAGCACATCATGACAAGCTTATTTATTTCATTCTAAAAATAAACAACAAACAGAAAATTAGAGTGACCCCATATAAGACCTCATTCAGACACCCGTGCCTCATGTACATGTTCTATCAGTGTTTTTCATGGATAGAACATGTATCCATTGTAGTCTATGGGGCTGTTCACATGTCCATGTTTTTTTTCTGCAGATTCTGTGGCCATAATAAAATCACAGAGACATGTCTGTTTTTGAGTCACAGATACATTTTTCACAATGTCATCTGTTTGCAACCCGTGTGCTGCCCTTAATTAGCATTGTAATGAATAGGAAAAGCTTTATAATTTATTTATTTTTTCATATGAGAAAATCGATGATGAAATTCTGATGGCAAAATTTGACACATTGACCAAACATTGATGAAAATCGGATCAAAAACCTTGATGAAAATTGGGTCGGTTTTTTCGCATACCAGAAAAAACACTGACATCTGAATGAGGTCTTCCTTCAAAGGGCCCCCTCTGTTTCGGTTTGAAACAGGAATATAAGGGATCCTTATTCCGCTTATTGGTTCTGTTTGTCTACTCTACATGGAACGGTCAAATGGAAAATATAAACGGACAAGTGAACCAAGTCTAACAACTTGTCACAAACGTTTGCTTTGAAAGGATATTATAATATCATAAACTTTAAAATAAATATTTACTGATTGGACACTTCCAATGGATTATAATGAAATTACTATACAAGTCCAGGACAATCTAGGCAGGTGAAAAAAAAATAATAAACAGGGTTTATATATTGCATATTATATAAAATGACCATTGGAATGTATATAATTCCACAAAGCTGATGAAGGAGAATCTCCAAAGAGCAAATAACAGTGTTCATACTATACTAAGGACAATCAACTATTTAACATTTATATAGTTGTTTTTTTGATCCAATGATAAGCCACAATTAATAAGGACTAATATCATAATTATGGGTAGGGACCCAGAATAGTAGGCACTGAAACTAACTCAATAAACTATTGGCCAATAGTGAAAATGGCACCTTCCACTTTCATGTAGATAATTTGTGGGAAACGAGATGAGAACTCACTGAGTGCATGGGATAAGGGGCACTAATGTAGGATGAAAGGCTGAGCACTACACCTCTTTTAGGGGATTCCAATGTCTGGAGAAATATTTGTGGTCCTGGCTAGTTAACAAAAGCAGGTGTGTCTGGCAGTAGTGGTTATGTTCAGACTATAGCTACTGCTTTCAGGTCCACCCACAGGCTGCCATAGAGGGAAGGGGAGGGTGAGTGTTTGTGTATCTCTGTGCTCTGTCTGAGATTAGCAAATCATGACCTCTATTAAGGGCTCATGTAGAAGCGTTAGAATTGGGGGTGGGAGGAGAGGGGCATGCAGTCAGCTACATACAGCAATGTACATATTAAGAATATATCCATCCATCTCATATCTATCTATCTATCCATCTCATATCTATCTATCTATCCATCTCATATTTATCTATTCATTCATCTCATATCTATCTATTTATCTATCTATCCATCGCATATTTATCTATTCATTCATCTCATATCTATCTATTTATCTATCTATCCATCTCATATCTAACTATCCATCTCATATCTATCCATTCATCCATCGCATGTCTATCTATCCATCTGTCTCAAATCTATTTCTACTCTCTATCCCATATCTATCTATCTATCTATCTATCCCATATCTATCTTTCTATCTATCTATCCCATATCTATCTATCTATCTATCTATCTATCAATCACATTTCTATTTATCCATCCATCTCATATCGATCTATCTATCTATTATCTATCTATCCATCCATCCAACACATGTCTACCTATCTATCCCACATCTATTCTTTCTATCCCATATCTATCTATCTATCTATCTATCTATCTATCTATCTATCTATCTATCCCATATCTATCCATCCATCTCATATATATATTCTCTCTATCCCATATCTATCTATCTATCACATTTCTATTTTTCCATCCAACTAATATCATTCTTTCTATCTATCTATCTATCTATCTATCTATCTATCTATCTATCACACATCTATCTATCCATCCATCCATCTCATATCTAGCTCTATCTCTGCCAAACACTTGTGATTATGTTCATCAAATATGTGACACAAGCAAAAGTAATAATGACATCACGGTTACCTAAGATGACATCACAGCTCCACCGGTAGACCTCTTATGATCTCACCTGAGTTGAGGCTGCTCTCTTTCAGGCTGCTGGCGCTGACATAATCCTCCTTGCAGACAAATTTATTCTCATCTATGATGTACAGTTCCTCCCCAGTAGACAGCTGCTTGTTACACACCATACAGGTAAAACAATTCAAGTGGAAAACTTTGTTCCTGGCTTTCCTCACCAGATCGCTGGGAGAGATTCCAAGAGAGCACCCTGCACATTTCGTCCCGAATTTCCTAGAGAGAAAAGAAAGAACAGGCGATAATTCCAAATAGAAAGATTTGGATAAATCGCGATACTGCACAGAAAGTTGCTGCAATATTCGTGCGATCGTAATTTTTCCTACAGCCATGTTATTTAATGCTCATTAATATAGAGAGTACAGGGTGGGGGGAGCCCAGTATGAGCGGAGGGGGAACATAGAGACCTGAATCCGGCAGAATGGCCGTGATTTGCTAATTTCAGACAGAGCAAAGACACATCTCCCCATTCCCCGTAGAATGGGCACTTCAGGCGGCTGCCCTGTGCCTGAGCATAGAAATAATACACACTATACATACTCAATATACTCAGATATATATCTATATATCTATTTATTATATATATTTACTATGTGTCGTTGTTAGATACACATTACTACCAGCAGCGGTGATTTGTTCTGTCAAGCATCTATACCATTATATGGTGTCTTCACATTATGTCTTCCTGAAATATTAAATTATGTTCCTGAAAAAAATACATTTTCCTGCAATGATAACAATAAGATATTATTTTTAGTGCCTTATGTTCCTTTCCGTCCTGACTGAACCTCAAACCGGTCTCCAGTTATATTCTTTGCCGCTTGAAACTTAAGAATTATTTCTTTCTGAACATGTTCATATTCCCACTGCTAATGAAAATAAATGAATGATAACAAATATAATAAAGAAGAATATAGGTAATATATCGTAACAAGAGGGAGGAATTATAATGCGCAGGGGAGAGAGGTGCACTGGATGTGGGAACTGTTCTTCATCGCACCGGCTGGAAAGATTGCCCGACCATTTCTAGAAGTTCTGATTTATTTTAGGTCGTAATAGAATAAACTATACATAAATCTATTTATCTATCTATCAATCAATTTATCGATCTATTTATCTATCTGTCATCTATTCAGATTGTGGGTATTGCATAAAAATATATGAACATTTTTATGTGTGTGAATGTGTCTAAAGGGATAAAGGAGCAGACAATATCTATCTACTAAAATAATATGTTTTGTATGAATATGTTATATGGAGATACAATTTGCAGTAAACTACAAAACCAACATAATATTAAAATAATACAGACACGAGGAAAATAATTCCATATACAGGACAATTCCAGTATAACACTCTATGTGGAGCCAATTTGCGGTTGTGTTTCTCAGAAAAGCTTTGTAGACCTATTTATTTATCCATCAATAAGTACGTGGTATGCTCATATCGCTTGGAAATTAGAATACTAAAGTAAAACCTGGTTCTAACTTGTGAAAAAATCGAATAAAACCATTTTTAAAACTAAATTTAAATGAATAATTATTTCCCGAGCATTGCGATTGCTCCTGCGTTAATGCAAAATATTCCCCCATGATATTTTATATTTATTTGTATATTTATATATACACACGCACACAAACACGCATGATAATGATAATGCGTATTAAACCTTGTCCATCTCTGTGTGAGGTGGCTAAAGCTGTGTTCACCTGAGGCTTCTGGTGACTTTGATTTAGTGTCTATAATACAGGTCATAAGTCATGGTTGCCTTATCCAGAAAAATAATTAGCTCACCTGCACCTTATCAAAAATCATTAAATGCTCCTAAATAGTTTTCACATTAGTTGGGAGGGGACTTTGAGGAACTGTTCATTTGTTTCAAGATGGGGAAGGGAGGGTGGAGAATCGCTCAATTAACCCCTTCCTCAGATAGCTTTCAAAACTATCCGTCAATCAAGTTGCCAAAATCAGAACAACTCTGTAAAGGTGAGCTGGAAATCCAGGAGTACAATACCCATTCATTCCAGGCTCATTTAGCTCAGTGACAATATATGGCGTAACATAGAAGTAAATAGACTGGAATTTTATATGAAAAAGAAACATAAAGATGTGAAAAGTGAGGGATCTGCGATCCTGGAACACTAATAGTGATGGGCTGGCCCCTATGGCCAATTGTGACTTAGAAAAGATGTAAAGATCACACGATTTAAGAAATATTTATTCACATTTTCATGGAAGGATATAAATATATACATATATATATATATATATATATATGCATATATCTATATATATAGATATGTGTGTATTTCTATATATGTGTAAATATATATAAATTCACACACACACATATATATGCACGCACACAAATATAAATATACACATATATACACGCACACACATATATATATATACAGTCACACACACATATAAATACACACACATATATATATAAATGCACACACACACATATATATGAATACACACACACACATATATATATATATATACAGTGTATTTATATGATATTACAATTATATGCGTGTATAAATAACATTGAGAAATATTCACAACTATTATTATTATTATTATCATCATCCTTATCATACTTATCAGGATTCGGTTCCTCATTTGCCCACATGTGTAATGCACTAATGTTGCCTGAGTTTATTTTCATTTTAAGAAGATGTTAAGGAAATTCCGGTTAAAATCCAAAATATATTAACCATTTTGGTGCTCATTAAACTGTCATTTGCAATTATTTATTTGGAATTTGGCATCTGTAAATGTGAGCTACATGTCTTTGATTTTTGTACAGTTAAACTTTTATATGAGCAGATAAATAAAATACAAACAAATAAGTAAATAACATGGTAAACTAATAACAAGAGAGAGATAGATTACTATAGGTAGATATATAGATTTACAGACAACATATACAAAACAGGATTTGCAGATACAAGACCCTCTGCCGCTCATGCTCTGCGCTGGGCACGGCGAATACCCGGCGCTGGGCACGGCTCCTCTGCCGCTCATGCTCTGCGCTGGGCACGGCTCCTCTGCCGCTGATACCCGGCGCTGGGCACGGATCCTCTGCCGCTGATACCCGGCGCTGGGCACGGCTCCTCTGCCGCTGATACCCGGCGCTGGGCACGGCTCCTCTGCCGCTGATACCCGGCGCTGGGCACGGCTCCTCTGCCGCTGATACCCGGCGCTGGGCACGGCTCCTCTGCCGCTGATACCCGGCGCTGGGCACGGCTCCTCTGCCGCTGATACCCGGCGCTGGGCACGGCTCCTCAGCCGACGATACCCTGCTCCTGGCAGCCTCTGCCCTTACCTGAAGAAGTCTGTCTTGCAGTAGAGCTTGCCCTCCCTGGAGAAGCACTTCTCGGTGAGGTTACACTTGCAGTCACAGCACTGGACGCATTTGATGTGCCAAGCCCGGTCCAGCACATTGAGCAGGAAGCGATCCAGGATGGGCCTCTCGCAGCCAGCGCAATGGACCATCATGATTCACCCAGAACACCTAGACCTGGATCCAGATAAATCCACATACACCCGGCTCCTCAGCGCCAGCCTGCACCTCAGTGCCACTCCTGTGCCCGCATCTGACAGATGGCAGTGCCCCAGATGAGTGTGCCCAGGATACAAGTGCTCCTTATGTCCTCCTCATTGGTCGTTGTGGCCAATGCTCCTCCAGTGTCTTCCTCCTCCCCGGGCACAGGCTGCTAACTTCTCTCCTGGATGTGGACAGATCCTAGATGACACTTTCTCCAACTCCACCTCTATGCCCCATAACCAGCTTTGTGTGCCAAGCCTGGCAGTTCGCGCATCCTTATTCAGATTTAGTGACGTCCACCGGCACGTTCGCCACCAGCAGCCAATCAGAGCTCAGTAGCTATGGTTACCAGTTAATTTATATCAGGACTACACTGGCTGGAGACTGGTCCCTGGCACTGGGAAGGGTGGGATGGCTGGACACTGCTAGGACTCACCACCACATGGGTATATAGCAGTGAGGTATATGGAGAGATGGGCACAAGTGGCAGAGCAGCCTCCATGGGGGGCCCTGCACAGTGGGCTGTGGCAGCAGCTTTACATCACAATCAGACAATGAGCTCTGCATTTGTTTAGGAGTGTATGGAGAGTAAATGGCCAGTGCACAAGCAATGGAGGCAGAGAAGGAGCCCAAAGCCATAGCACTGGGACAATGCATGGACCCTGCTCCCTCACTGTCCTCCTCCTCTTTGTCATGTAAAAAAAGAAGACTTGCCAGTTTTCTCTCAGCCTCCCCTCTGCCCCTCCACCCACAGGACAACTTTGTACTAACTTAATACTGTTAGTATTGGGCAGGCCTGGGAGGAGAAACAGCTTCTAATGGAGTTATACAGGAGAAGAGTCATTAAGTGTTCGGCTAATACTCAGATTATTTACATCAGTGTTTGGGATGGAAAGAGATCCCTGCAGTGATCCCCTCCTACTGTCCTTTTGACTTGTAAAATCAGGATTAGTCAAAAATTCCAGGCCCCCTGTCTCCTTTGTACCTTTCCAATACCCAATGTGTAACCCTTGAAGTACTGGACTGATACATCAGGAGTTAAAACGATACACTATGAAAGTGAGCAATGTACAGAGAGTGCAATGGGCCAAGCTAAACCTATACTCACACAAGAATGTATGGTATTGGGAACATCTGGAAAGCACAACACTAGACTTGGAGTAATGTTGGTATATATATATATATATATATATATATATATATATATATATACACATATATATACATATACATTCTGTGTGAATAGAGTCCACTTTTTCACATATTTCTATTGGAGTATATATATATATATATATATATATATATATATATATATATATATATATATGTATATATATATATATAAATGGCACCAGTGAGTATTTAACAATTTAACAGGATTGTTATTTGGACATTTGGATGTTAGCTAATCACTTCACTCTGTCTGGTAGGAATTGGAATAATTTGTGTAATAATATCAAAGCAAATGATTAAGTAAGTTGCACTGTACATAATGGAATAGATGCAAAACTTCACTTCCAAACTTCTTCGGAAGTCCTGGTCTGTACATATATATATATATATATATATATATATATATATAAATAAAATAGTATATTATTATAGTATATATATATACTATATATACAGCATATATATACATACATACATATAAATATTTGAATCTACGCATATGTATATATGTATGTGTATATATATATATATATATATATATATATATATATATATATATATATATATATATATATATATATATATATATATATATATATATATATATGGCACTAGCTTTTATATATACACACTCACACACACACACATCTAGTGTTGGTGTAATTGTCACGTATAATTCCCTGTATGGCTGTGAGCTGCAGCTCCTCTCTGCATGCAATCATCTTATCACAGGCTGGCCCTGGTTAGATTGGCTTTATGTCACACATTATTTATTTTGACTGGTAATGTGGGAAATACATCTGTAGTCACCCTTGAGTGGGTAATGGGGATCTGCAGGCTGCTGATAACAGTGGCAGCTCTGCCTCTTGCTAACCCATTCAGTGCCAGTGCTGGGGGTTGTGGCTCCCAGGAGAGTAGACAGCTTAGCTGAAGGGGTGATGGTGGGTGCAGTGCTGTGTCTCAGGACAGGAGTGCTTCACTGAGTCCTAATGTTGGTAGACTGCTTGCGGAGGGAGAAGCTGTCCAGCATTGGGTTCTTCCATCCCAGCAGTTCCCCAGCCATATAATATATACAGGAGATCTAGTGTAGGCACAAAACACTTTTTATTTAAAAAGTTGAGTTCATAGAGGAAAAGCCTTGAACTGCACGGTGGCACAGCCTGCTATGATTGTCACAGGAGTTGAAATGAATGTGTTATGACTTCACACATTACCTCCCATATGTCATGTCAAGTTTAGTCTGGTCTAGAAGCACTGAGAGAGTGAGAACTGCTCTATCTATCTATCTATCCCCTATCTATCCCCTATCTAGCTATCTATCCATCCCCTATCTATCTATCCCCTATCTATCTATCCCCTATCTATCCCCTATCTAGCTATCTATCCATCCCCTATCTATCTATCTATCTATCTATCCCCTATCTATCTATCTATCTATCTATCTATCTATCTATCCCATTTCTATCTATCTATCTATCTATCTATCTATCCCATTTCTATCTATCTATCTATCTATCTATCTATCCCATATCTATCTATCCCATATCTATCCCATATCTATCTATCCCATATCTATCCCATATCTATCTATCCCATATCCATATCTATCCCATATCTATCTATCTATCTATCTATCCCATATCTATCTATCTATCTATCCCATATCTATCTATCCCATATCCATATCTATCCCATATCTATCTATCTATCCCATATCTATCTATCTATCTATCTATCCCATATCTATCTATCTAATATCTATCCCATATCTATCTATCTATCTATCTATCCCATATCTATCTATCTATCTCATATCTATCTATCTCATATCTATCTATCTATCTCATATCTATCCATCCCATATCTATCTCTCTATCTATCTATCCCATATCTATCTATCTATCTATCTATCTATATATCTATCCCATATCTATCTATCTATCTATCTATCTATCTATCTATCTATCTATCTATCTATCCCATATCAAGCTATCTATCTCATATCTATCTATCTCATATCTATCTATCTCATATCTATCTATCTATCCATCCCATATCTATCAATCTATCTATCCATCCCATATCTATCAATCTATCTATCCATCCCATATCTATCTCATATCTATCTATCCCATATCTAGCTATCTATCTATCCCATATCTAGCTATCTATCTATCTATCCCATATCTAGCTATCTATCTATCTATCCCATATCTAGCTATCTATCTATCTATCCCATATCTAGCTATCTATCTATCTATCCCATATCTAGCTATCTATCTATCTATCCCATATCTAGCTATCTATCTATCTATCCCATATCTAGCTATCTATCTATCTATCTATCCCATATCTAGCTATCTATCTATCTATCCCATATCTAGCTATCTATCTATCTATCCCATATCTAGCTATCTATCTATCTATCTATCTATCTATCCCATATCTAGCTATCTAGCTATCTATCTATCCCATATCTAGCTATCTAGCTATCTATCTATCTATCCCATATCTAGCTAGCTATCTATCTATCTATCTATCCCATATCTAGCTATCTATCTATCTATCCATCCCATATCTAGCTATCTATCTATCCCATATCTATCTATCTATCCATCCCATATCTAGCTATCTATCTATCTATCTATCTATCTATCTATCTATCCCATATCTAGCTATCTATCTATCCCATATCTAGCTATCTATCTATCTATCTATCCCATATCTATCTATCTATCTATCTATCTATCTATCTATCTATCCCATATCTACCTATCTATCTATCTATCTATCCCATATCTATCTATCTATCCCATATCTAGCTATGTATCTATCCCATATCTAGCTATCTATCTATCCCATATCTATCTAGCTATCTATCTATCTATCCCATATCTAGCTATCTATCTATCTATCCCATATCTAGCTATCTATCTATCTATCTATCCCATATCTATCTATCTATCTATCTATCTATCTATCCCATATCTAGCTATCTATCTATCTATCCATCCCATATCTATCTATCTATCTATCTATCCCATATCTATCTATCTATCTATCTATCTATCTATCTATCTATCTATCTATCTATCTATCTATCTATCTATCCCATATCTATCTCATATCTATCTATCTAGCTATCTATCTATCCCATATCTAGCTATCTATCTATCCCATATCTAGCTATCTATCTATCTATCCCATATCTAGCTATCTATCTATCTATCCCATATCTATCTATCTATCTATCTATCCCATATCTATCTATCTATCTATCCCATATCTATCTATCTATCTATCCCATATCTATCTATCTATCTATCTATCTATCCCATATCTATCTATCTATCTATCTATCCCATATCTATCTATCTATCTATCTATCTATCTATCTATCCCATATCTACCTATCTATCTATCCCATATCTATCTATCTATCCCATATCTAGCTATCTATCTATCCCATATCTAGCTATCTATCTATCCCATATCTATCTAGCTATCTATCTATCCCATATCTAGCTATCTAGCTGTCTATCTATCCCATATCTAGCTATCTATCTATCTATCTATCTATCTATCTATCCCATATCTAGCTATCTATCTATCTATCCATCCCATATCTAGCTATCTATCTATCCCATATCTATCTATCTATCCATCCCATATCTAGCTATCTATCTATCTATCCCATATCTAGCTATCTATCTATCCCATATCTAGCTAGCTATCTATCTATCTATCTATCCCATATCTAGCTATCTATCTATCTATCTATCCCATATCTACCTATCTATCTATCCCATATCTATCTATCTATCCCATATCTAGCTATCTATCTATCCCATATCTATCTAGCTATCTATCTATCCCATATCTAGCTATCTATCTATCTATCTATCTATCTATCCCATATCTATCTATCTATCTATCTATCTATCTATCTATCCCATATCTATCTATCTATCTATCTATCTATCTATCTATCTATCCCATATCTATCTATCTATCTATCTATCTATCTATCTATCTATCTATCCCATATCTAGCTATCTATCTATCTATCTATCCCATATCTAGCTATCTATCTATCTATCCATCCCATATCTAGCTATCTATCTATCCCATATCTATCTATCCATCCCATATCTAGCTATCTATCTATCTATCCCATATCTAGCTATCTATCTATCCCATATCTAGCTATCTATCTATCTATCCCATATCTATCTATCTATCTATCTATCTATCCCATATCTAGCTATCTATCTATCTATCTATCTATCCCATATCTAGCTATCTATCTATCCCATATCTAGCTATCTATCTATCCCATATCTAGCTATCTATCTATCCCATATCTAGCTATCTATCTATCTATCCCATATCTATCTATCTATCCCATATCTATCTATCTATTTATCTATCTATCCCATATCTAGCTATCTATCCCATATCTAGCTATCTATCTATCCCATTTCTATCTATCCCATATCTATCTATCCCATATCTAGCTATCTATCTATCTATCTATCTATCCCATTTCTATCTATCTATCTATCCCATTTCTATCTATCTATCTATCCCTTTTCTATCTATCTATCTATCTATCTATCTATCTATCCCATTTCTATCTATCTATCTATCCCTTTTCTATCTATCTATCTATCTATCTATCTATCCCCTTTCTATCTATCTATCCCCTATCTATCTATCTATCTATCTATCTATCTATCTATCCCATTTCTATCTATCTATCTATCTATCTATCCCATTTCTATCTATCTCATTTCTTTCTATCTATCTATCTATCTATCTATCTATCTATCTATCTATCTATCTATCCCATATCTATCTATCTATCTATTTATCTATCCCATATCTATCTATCTATCCATCCCATATCTATCTATCTATCCCATATCTATCTATCTATCTATCTATCTATCTATCTATCTATCTATCTATCCCATATCTATCTATCCCATATCTATCTATCTATCTATCTATCCCATATCTATCTATCTATCCATCCCATATCTATCTATCTATCTATCTATCCCATATCTATCTATCTATCTATCTATCTATCCCATATCTATCTATCTATCCATCCCATATCTATCTATCTATCCATCCCATATCTATCTATCTATCTATCCCATATCTATCTATCTATCTATCTATCTATCTATCTAGCTATCTATCTATCCCATATCTATCTATCTATCCCATATCTATCTATCCCATATCTATCTATCTATCCCATATCTATCTATCTATCTATCTATCTATCACATATCTATCTATCTATCTATCTATCTATCTATCTATCTATCTATCTATCCCATATCTATCTATCCCATTTCTATCTATCTATCCTATATCTATCTATCTATCTATCTATCTATCTATCTATTATCTATCCAGTCTCTCAGTATTATTTTTTTATTTTAGTCCACCTTATGGTTTTAGTGCTGTGCTAATTGTTATGGTTTTGTTACAGCATAATTATGCAAATTAGCCTAAAGATGCCCTAAGAGAATCCTGAGAAATCAACCCTTTGGTAAGGACCATGAAAATTAGCAATTTGGGTGCACTAAATAAAAAGGCCCGTCTCCCTGGAACCACGCAAAAAAAGCAGAGAAGAAAGGCAAATTTCACACAAATCCCCCAAAATGGGCCAGACAAAACTATTGGCACCTTTCCAAAATTGTGGGTTAACAACTTTGTTTAAGCATGTGATGCTCGTTCAAACACACCTGTGGCAAGTAACAGGTGTGGGCAATTTGAAAATCACACCTGAAACTAGATAAAAAGGCGAGAAGTTGACTTAATCTTTGCATTGTGTGTCTGTATGTGCCACAGTAAGCATGGAGAACAGAAAGAGGAGGAGAGAACTGTCTGAGGACTTGAGAACCAAAATTGTTGAAGAATATCAACAATCTCAAGGTTACAAGTCAATCTCAAGAGATCTTGATGTTTCTTTGCCCACGGTGCATAACATAATCTCTCTGTAGCTAATCTCCCTGGAAGTGGACGGCAGAGAAAATTGATGAAAGGTTGCAATGCAGGATAGTCCGGATAGTGGATAAGCAGCCCCAGTCAAATTCCAAAGAAATTCAAGCTGTCCTGCAGGCTCAGGGTGCATCAGTGTCAGCACAAACTATCTGCCGACATTTGAATGAAATGAAACACCATGATCGGAGATCCAGGAGGAGCCTTCTGCTGACACAGAGACATAAAAAACTAGACTGCAAGTTGCCAAAATGTACATAGTCCAAAATTCTCCCAGCAAAGCATCTTGTGGACAGATGAGACCAAGATAGCACTTTTCGGTAAAAGCACATTCTACTTCTTTCTGAAAACGGATTGAGGCCTACAAAAAAAAGAACACAGTACGTATAGTCAAATATGGTGGAACTTCAAAGATGTTTTGGGGTTGTTTTGCTGCCTCTGGCACTGGGTGCCTTGACTGTGTGGAAGGCATCATGAAATTTGAAGATTATCAAAAAATTTTGGGTAGCAATGTAGTGCCCAGTGTCAGAAAGCTGGGTTTGCATCCTAGGTCATGGGTCTTCCAGCAGGACAATGACCCCAAACATCCTTCAAGAAGCACCCAGAAATGGATGGAAACAAAGCTCTGGAGAGTTCTGAAGTGGCCAGCAATGAGTCCAGATCTAATTCCCATTGAACACCTGTGGAGAGATCTTAAAATTTCTGTTGGGAGAAGGCCCCCTTCAAATATGAGAGACCTAGAGCAGTTTGCAAAAGAAGAGTGGTCCAAAATTCTAGTTGAGAGATGTAAGAAGCTTGTTGATGGTTATAGGAAGCGATTGATTGCGGTTATTTATTCTACAATATGGTATTCATTTTGCAACCAAATATTAAGTTGAAGGTGCCAATGATTTTTATATACATATATACACATACATATCTCAATCTTGTTTTAAAATAAAACAAGAAACACAATTAATAGTTATGTAATTTTCACACTGGCCACTGGGGCTACTTTAGTCTCATGTTTTAGTCATATATATCACAAGCAATCTATATTGAAAAAATAAATGCAACAAAATAGATAAAATATTGCCATTGAAAAAAAAACATCAGGTGACACATAAGCCATAAGGCCATGTCTGAAGTGCCGGCAATCAAGCACCGCCGGCGGTCTTGAAGAAGTGCAGGGTAAGCGGCCCAGGCCCCGATGGCAAGTGGGCCCCTCTGATGGTGCAGGGCCATGTCTGTGACACGCCGGCGGCCCTGCACAGATGCTGGGGGAGCAGCCCGGGTTCCGACAGCAAGTGGGCCCCTCTGATGGTGCAGAGTCCCATGTCTGTGACACACTGGCAGCCCAGCACTGCCACATACCTGAGGAGCTGCTGGACTGGACACAGGACAGAGGACAGGTGAGTGAGGTTTCCACAATCCCCATATTAAAAATATTTCGAATGTGTGTGTGTGCGCTTGTATGATGTTAATGTCTGCGTATGTCAGTGTGTATGTGACTGTGTATATATATTTATGTCTATTTTTTAAGAATTTGTGTTCAACTATTTATGTATGTCTGTATGTGTACATATCTGTGCATATGTTTGTGCATGTGCATGTCTGCGTATCATATGTGTGCATATCTGTGTATCGTGTGTGTGTGCATGTCTGTGTACCGTGTGTGTGTGCATGTCTGCGTACTGTGTGTGTATGTGCGCGCATGTCTTCGTGCTGTGTGTGTGCATGTCTGCATACTGTGTGCATGTGTGAGTGCATATCTGCGTACCGTGTGTGTGTGCGCATGTCTGCATACTGTGTGCATGTGTGAGTGCATATCTGCGTACCGTGTGTGTGTGCGCATGTCTGCGTACTGTGTGCATGTGTGAGTGCATATCTGCGTACCGTGTGTGTGTGCGTGCACATCTCTGCGTACCATGTGTGTGTGCATGTCTGCATACTGTGTGTGCATGTCTGCATACTGTGTGTGCATGTGTGAGTGCATATCTGCGTACCGTGTGTGTTTGCGTGCACATGTCTGCGTACCATGTGTGTGTGCATGTCTGCATAATGTGTGTGCATGTCTGCGTACTGTGTGCATGTGTGCGTGCATATCTGCGTACCGTGTGTGTGTATATCTGCGTACCGTGTTTGCTTGTATGTGTGCGTACCGTGTGTGTATGTGCATGTCTGCATATGTGAAGGATGAGGGGGCACGCTGGGCCCTGTGTTGTATACCTATATTTCTCTGCCGTATCTGTGCATCATAAATGGTAATATGTGTTAAAGGGGCCCACACAGACTCTTTCTCTCGGGGCCCACAAAAAACTGGAGCCGGCCCTACTTTCCTGTGTTACTATCTAACTTTCCACACTTTTCTGAGCTTTCTGGTTCATTTAGTAATTTGAACAAGATTAAAATATGTCATAAATTACGGCGAAAAAAGGTGGTCATCACATCATTCTATTAACCAGCTCTGATACTCTTGCATCAAATATTGCATAGTAATACCATTAATAGAATTCTAATGAAACAGAATTTGCGATGAAGCTAGGGGTGTAGATTTTCAAAGTTTTTTAAAGTTTTAAATGATCATTGTAATTTCACACAACTTCATCTAAATTGATACAGTAGATGTAATAAATAGACAATCTGATATTGAACTTTTATTAAACAAAGATGTCTTACCTCTGACAAAATAAGCTCTAAGACCTCGGCCCCACAATCAGTATTTGGTCAGTATTTTTTCCTCAGGAGTGGGAGCCAAAACCAGGAGTGGGTGATAAATGCAGAATTGGTGACTTGTTTCTATTATACCTTTTCTCTGATTGTTCCTCACCTGGTTTTGTCTCTCACTCCTGAGAAAAAATACTGATCGAATACTGACCAAATACTGATAGTGGGACTGTGGCCTAAAGACCACTATGTGTCTTCCTTGCTTGTAACTTGCTAGCCAACACTTCTTTTCAAGTGTTCTTTGTCTATAGCATAAAAGGTACTGAGATAGATTACAGGAAGGAGGAGCAGATTTTTGTCTCCCTGCTCCAAAAAACTGAAGGTGACAACATTTTGCATTTTTATGTTAGCTCTGCCAACTTTCTGAAAAGTGGGGGGAACTTATCAGAGAGGGGGTGTGGCCAAGGGTAGCTGACAAATTGATTATAATTTACACCACAAAACTGGCCAAAAGGTTCATTTACCAAACGACAGTCATTTAATAGCCAGTTTTACACAAGCAGACCGCCCTTAACAATGTACACTGAATGATCTGTAGTAGCTCGCTCAGTGCACATAGGCTGCCATTGTTCTTGGCCATACGACCCTTGTTTATGCATGATGAGCTGCCGAAACTGATGATCTTTTGTGCAGCACAAAAGATAATTTCACCAGGACAACAAGTGTTTTGCTCATTCATTGGGTGGTTGGCAGCCTGTTTAGGTAATACAATTATATAATCCTTCAGTGTTAATGCACCTTTAATAACAATAGACCCTGATTTTGAACACCAGTCTAAATGAAGTGCATGCTGGAGGAAACAACTCATGCACAAAGCCATGATGGTCAGACTCTGACCCTATAATTTGTATTGAATCATCTAATGATTGGGTGCAAAGGTCATTGTGAAGGGAGGGGGAGCAGGTCAGTTGTTACATAATCTATTGTGATTGGTGGATCCTGTGCTGTCAGCTGTGTATAGAGGAGTTACCTGTCATTGTAATCCTGCCTCCGATAATATGGGGTCTTGCTGAAAACAATTTCTGAAAGGACAGGAAGTATAGTATGTAAGGAGTTGTTCAAGTAGTGTATGCTGCAGATGTAGAGGGGAGCACCCAGTTCCGTAACCATCATGCTGTGTGCCGAAACTATATTCTCTTCGCCCAATGCTCACTCTACTATTAAGGACTGAGACCGGAGTGTGTGCTGCAATGGAGGATTTGCTGTTACATCATTCATGGAACCGACACCGACTTCAAGCAAGACAGGAGATCGTAGGTCCGGGTTAACAGACTCACTTTTACTGTGCAATTCTTCCATACTCGGCTGCAGTTTACTGATCAAGACAAGTTCTTTGGTTAGTGAAGTACCATTGGTAATCTGCCTTTCCAGTGTTTGCTCTTGTCCCTTCCTGAGACCCAACATAATCCACTTCTTCTGCAATCCAGCTGAGAATCTCCCCTCTAGGGATATAGAGGCCTCGCCTTGAACACCTCTGACAGGCCATGAGCCTAGGAGTGTACCAGTGTCCGGATTCCGTCTCAAATGTGTTCTCATTGTGTTCTGATAACTTGCACTAGTAAAACACTTATTCTTTGCTGCTACTGCTGATGGAGTCTGTTTCCCTGTCTGCGGAGTCTTCCTCCACACTCCGTCTCTCTCTCTGTACACGGGACAGACACTACACCGGTCCTGTGCAATTGGGTCTTGAACCCAGAAATGAGGTGGCCTGACACAGGCCTCCCCTAACGGCAGTCTCACTCTGCCTACTATTCCTCTCTTCTAACTCTCCCCCATCTGTCTGCAACCCGGAATTAGTTTTCTATAAAACTATTCTAAACCCATCCCAGCTAATGATGTAACCCCTGTATTAACTACCTAGTGTCTAAGCAGTGTAGTGTACTAAGTCCCTATCTCTATTGTATGGTTCCCCCTTCTGGGCAGACCTCCCGAATCCCAGGGACGGCCTTAGGCAAAGCCTATAGGAGAACCGGCATACAATAATCAGCCATAGGGATTTCACACAAGAAACACTTTTATAGAATAAAGATTAATATAAAATACAACATAACTTTACAACCCCTCTTGACTCGATGTCTTCATCACACCCAGCCCCCTACATGCCCCCACTTCAGAATTTGGTCATCCTTGACCATTCTCCTTATATGAATATACTATTAAAACATACATTTTTCTTGAACTTATCTACCCCTAACTTTTCTTCTACCGTGACTGACCTCCCGGTCTCTTAGAACATGGCTGGCTATCGCTGAATAGCCCGCCAATAGTGTCCTTTGAACAGTGTCCTTCGCAGCAGGGCAACAGGCCTCCAGGTGGTATAACGCTGCAAGTGGCAACGGCCACTCAGAGAAAACAGGAACACTGTCCCAGACAGTAAAAGTAGAGCCTTGTGGCTCAGACTGGCCTCAAACTCGGCCAGATGGGACAGCTGCATGGGAGCAACAACAAAGAGGTTCACTTCCTTAGCTTCTTAAAGTAGTCATCCTGAATTAACCGGACACAGGTGTTTGGAGATGGAGGGCAATCCCACCTCCACGGGACATCGGGGTATTTCTGTCTCCCCTTGTCAACTTCTTGGACATCAGTCCCAGTCCTTGCCACGTTGGTGGTGTTGTTAATGTAGACGCTTGAGGTGGCCACTGGGGGTGTTAGAGGTGCTGAAGCTCCGGCCTCATGGTGTCGGGTGGAAGCCGGAGTGTAGAAATCAGGTTCCTGGGTTTGGGTCCCCGTCTCCATGGTCCGAGATAGTTTCTGGGTGTCGGAGGGCTGGCACAGGAGCTGAGTGAATGGGGGTAGGTGTCGCTGCTGCTGACGTTGCGCCCACTCAAATGCTGCTTCCTCTTCCCAGCGAGTGGTCTCCGTGGCCAAGGAGGGGCGCATGACACCCACTGCGTACCAGCCCTTCCTACACCAGACCTTCATAAAGTTCACTTTTTCACCGACATGTAAGCTATGTAGACGGTACGGCAAAGTGTCTCTCTTCACCATAGCGTGGTTCACGTATACGTCATCGACTGTTCCTTGCTCTTTTGTATAGCAGAATGCTCTTATCATGTTGAAATCCACCACCCTCCCCTCTGTGCACTGCTCCTCGAACTGAGCCTGCCTTGGGCCCGACAGCCATTCCTGCGCGAGCGCATCAGCCTACTTGCACTCCTCCACCACGTCCGGGAGCTCTCGTGGCCAGCGGAAGCTGAGGGGGGAAGACCCCGGGCAGATAGGGGGGTCCCAGCGCCCGTGGTCCCAGTCAAACTCATCAGGCGTGGACCGTGGTGGAAACTCGGGTTCTGGCAGCGGGATAGGAGCAGGCCGAGGGGCAGGGGCTGGCTGCGGAGCGGGGACCAGCTGCGTTATGGGAGCTCTCAGGGGAAGCAAGGTGGGAAGGTGAAGCTCTTCTTCCTCTTCGACCATCTGAGGGGATACAGATGGCTCAGGGGGAGTGCACCGACCTGACTCTTTGATCCACTCCAACGGCGGCATCTTGTCTTTCCCGTCCATCTGGGTCCAGTATGTCACGCTGATCAAGTGGTGGACCAGAACCAGCTCCGGTCGCAGTATGGCCTCCCAGCGTGCGGCGGTCAACATGGTGACTTCTTCCTCCTCCAGTAAAATCTTCCCGGCTGCGACCCCTGGGGTTGTCACGCAGATAAATTCCTCATCCGAGGTACAGTCCATGTCCTCAGAGCCCTTAGTAAAGCACACGGTGCCACTCATGATGAGTAGCGGTAGCAGCTGCAAACACACGTCCACACGCTTGCTGTGCTGGAAGCAGAATGGCGCCAGCAAGTCCCTTCCGGTGCGTCTCCCGCCCGATAAACTCTGCCTTTCCGGCGGTCGCACCAGTGACGCGGACGACATCTCTGCAGTCACTCTTCTCGACTCTGCCTCTTGCCGCGCCCACTGATCTCGTTGTCTCTTACCAGGTGAGGCCTCTCTCCTCCCTTTCTTCTGTACAGTTCCACTTCACCTGGGCTGAATTTTAGATTAATAAAATAAAGATTAATATAAAATACAACATAACTCTGCAACCCCTCTTGACTCAACATCTTCATCACCCCCAGCCCCCTACACAGAAGCAAAGCTGAGTCTGCTTGCAGCATTGAAGAGCACACAATCCAGAACAACAGCTGAACCATGCTGCTGGTCCAAGCTTTCAATCTTCAGGAGTGCACCGCCCTGAGCAAGAAGGTGGCTTGGAGGCAGAGGAGTGATGTGCTTCTGAATGAAAAACACGAGACAGCCCCTTTAAGCTTTCCCAATGTTTTGACGGTTGAAATAAAATGAAAGATGGGCAAGATGCTTGTTCTCATGCTGCTCATTGGTATCACTTTTAAAGAGAACTTGTCATCTGATTCCTACTGTCTGGAGTGGTACTTTAAAGAATGTATTTGTAAAAAAAATTGGACACTACATGGATGATCTGTATGGGATCCGATTTTTTTCGCGCACCCATAGATTTGAATAGTCTCATCTGAAATATGGAAGAGAATAGGACATGCTGAGACTTTTTTTTACAACACGGACATTTGGTCAATGTTGAAAAAGGTCAACTAAACAACCCTACTGAATAACATTGATCCGAGTACTGTCAATTTTTTTAACAGATAGCACTGGAACTGAAAATAGGGTCATGTGAATGTAGCCTTAGGCAACAAGGTTTCAAGCTATTTTGATGCGGGTTCAAATGTTTATTAACCCTTTCATAACCTGGGCTAAAGGGGCCTTAATGACTGGCCAATTGTTTTTGTTTTTTTGTCTCTTCTGTTCAGCAGTCATAACTTTTTAGTTTTTTTTCCACTTAAGTAGCTGTTTAAGGTTTTGTTTTATTCAGGACAAATTATATTACTATTTAATTTATAGAATTTTTCTGAGAGGCAAAAATAGTAAAAAGCAATTTTTGCTTTAGTTTTCTTATGTTCATATTTTTTTACTATTCGTGTTTTAAACCAAATACCGGTTGAATAAATTCTCCATGTTGATACAGTTGTGTGGATATCTAATATTTGCAGTTTTTTTGATATGTAAAAAAATGTGTTTTATATGAACAAAATTGAATTTTTCCTATTTTTTTTGCATTTGGGAATTAATTTTTATTACTATTTTTTAAATCACTTGCAGATGTGTGGAAAAATGCTGCAAAGTAAGAATGCTCTTAAAAATAGAGGTGTGAATATTTTTTTTATTAATTAAAATGCAAAGAGAATGCACAAAAGAGAAATCTAAATCACATCCATATCTGGTGTGACCACCCTTTCCCCTTTAAAATGGCATCAAAGCATCAATTCAGCATACACTTGCACACAGTTTTTGAAGGAACTCAGCAGGGAGATTGTTCCAAGCATGTTGGAGAACTAACCACAGATCTTCTATGGATGTAGACAAATCCTTTTGTCTCTGCCTGTAATTCCATATCACCACTTTCATGACTTTTCCTGCTTGTTTACAGCTCATTCAGACGTCAGACTCAGTACTTTTTATCATACGCAAGAAAAGTCCTAATTTTATCTGTGTTTTTTATCAGATTTTCATCAGTGTAGTCAGTGTGTCAGTTTTTACCATCAACATTTTATTAGCCATGGCCCCACTATCAGTATTTGGTCAGTATTCGGTCAGTATTTTTTTCTCAGGCATGGGAGCCAAAACCAGATGAGGAACAATCAGAGAAAAGGAATAATAGAAACAAGTTACCAATTCTGCATTTATCACCCACTCTTGGTTTTGGCTCCCACTCCTGAGAAAAAATACTGACCAAATACTGATAGTGGGGCTGTGGTCTTATATAAAAAAAATTATGAATGTTTCTCAAGTTTCTCTCATCAAACAATCTGTGAAAAAGGAGCAAGGCCGGCTCCAGGTTTTTCTGGGCCCCGGACGAAAGAGTCTCAGTGGGCCCCTTTAACACATACCACGGTTCATGATGCACAGATACCGCAGAGAAATATAGATATAGTACAATGCAAAGATTTCACTTCTTACATTACATGAGTGATATCTATTGTAAATTCTACAATAGCTCAGAAACCAGAATCGCTCCATACAGAATACTGGACCCCATAAAATGCTCCGTATGGAATACTGGCCCCCATAAAACGCTCTGTACAGGATACTGGCCCCCATAAAACGCTCCGTACAGGATACTGGTCCCCTTATAACGCTCCATACAGGATACTGGCCCCCATATAATGCTCCATGCAGGCTGTTCCCCTATTATAATGCCCCATGAAGGCTGTCCCCCCCCCCCCTTATACTGCCCCATGCGGGATGTCCCTTTCCCATACATATAATGCCCCATGCAGGATGTCCCTTCCCCCCCATATAATGCTCCTTGCAGGATGTTCCTTCCCCCCCAAATAATGCCCCATGCAGGATGTCACCTCTCCCTCCCATATAATGCCCCATGCAGGATGTCCCTTTCCCCCACCATATAATGCCCCATGCAGGATATCACCTCACTCTCTTTATAATGCCCCATGCAGGATATCCCGTCCTCTCTTTATAATGCCCCATGCAGGATGTCACCCCCCATATAATGCCTCATGCAGGATGTCACCCTCCCCATATAATGCCCCATGCAGGATGTCACCCCCCCATATAATACCCCATGCAGGATGTCACCCCCCCATATAGTGCCCCATGCCTCCATACATTAAAAAAGAAAAATCAAATACTCACCTCACTCCTCCTCACCTGCTGCCGCTGCTCAGGTCCGGACTCCAGCGTCGCCGGCGTCGTCCCGCTCTGCGATGCCTGTGATGGCATCACAGGGAGCGCACAGCAGGAAGACAGCTGATCCACGGAGGCACGGGGACAGGTAAGTATCCGGCTGCCGGGGCCCTGAGCAAGCGTGGGGGAAGGGCGGGCGCTGGTACCGCTCTCCTCCGCCCATAGCCCGGCGGGGTGCCTGACTGCGAGTGGGCCCCCCGCCTGCTCAGGGCCCTGGCACTTGCCTGGGTGCACCGGGTGCTGATGCCGGCCCTGCAACTGAGTGCTGTTTTTTAACCGACCCACAGAATTGCATTGGCAAGTTTGATCCCTTGCCTGGGATCAAAATTAGACATGTTATTGGTGATTTTGTGTGGACCGCTCAGTACGCAAAAATACACAGACATGTCAATAGCCCCTTAGACTATAAAAGGTACGAATTCTGTTTGTGAAAAATACAGCTAGAACTTGGATGTGAAAAAATGCTGTCTGAATGATCTCTTATGCTGATGGTAGGCTGTTAGTGTGTGACGCTCGAAAGCCCTACCCTGGGATATGGGGACTTGGAGCCGGGTCCTAGTGTTGTAGATGGGGTGCAGCCGTGGCCCGGACCCGCTCCGTGCCCAGGGCCGTCGCACTAAAAAGGATGGTATGGGCTTATCCGGGTTGAGTGGCTGATCTCGACTACGCCACCTGTGGCACCTGGTGAAGGCCACCAGCGCTGCTGCAGTCCGCTGAGGCATGATGTTATCGCAGCCGTCGTTGTTACTACTCCCCACAGGCGGAGCAGGGCCTCAGGGCAGAGGGACAGGAGGAAGGGGGTTGTAGTCCAGGAGGTCTGGTGCTGCGTAGTGCGGTGTAGTGCAGAATAAAGAGTCCGGAGGCCATTAGGGGTTAACTTCCAGGGTTTTTACTCACGATGGAGATGGCAGTAGGAAGGCGTCTCCCTGCTCCTCGCGGAGTTCTGCGGTCACCAGAGACGAGGGGGGTCCGACAACCTCCGAGTAAGTCCAGTGTTCAATCAGGACCCCCCACCAGAGTGTTCCTAGACTTCAGACAGAGTCCTTTCCTGTCTGTGTGTAGATAGGCCGGGTCTCCCTCTGAACTTCTCTCAGAAAAAGGGTAAGGGTGGCAGCTCCGCTCCTTCCGATACCTGGTGGGATCCTCAGGGCCTACCGGACTTCCCTGACCAGGACGTAGAGTAGCAAGGTCAGGTGTCGGGGGCCGGTACCCCTCTTGCAGCCGGAATCCCTCTGAATAAATCAGGTTGGTGAGGACAGGTGGCGTATACCGCTCCGTCTGCATCCTCCCTGGGATCCATTTGGGGTGGAGCTACACTCCTAAGCTCCGGGCCTTCTTTGTCATGGTCTTTGACCGGGCTGAGACATTCATTGTCTGCAGCCTGCCCCTCGACCCAAGGCCGGGGTACAAGGGCCGTGTCTCCGTCCTCTGCAGGTCCACACAGGATCTACGCTCAGGGAGGAGCACCACGATGAAAGAACGATCAAAGAACCAAGAACCAAAATGGCTCAGGATTAAATATGAAATTTAAAGTGTCACTAAAATGTGAATCCTCCACCCTCACCCACTAATTGGTTCCCCTATCTCTTGGTTCCCCAGTCTCCCGAGTGCCAGTAGGGGCAGCACCTGGTGCCTTCTAGCCCTCTCTGGTGGGAGAAGTGTGGTGTTGGATGTGGAGGTAGGGTCCTGACCATCGCACTGTTCTTACCTCAGAGGAGGAACACCACACTCCATTAGAGAAGTGCAGCATCCCTGTGGCGGTCGAACCCTCAGGGGCGCCACAGTAGCTCATAATGACATTGGAAAAAAATGATGTCTGAACGACCCCTTAAGCTGAAAATAGCTCTTATTGACATTAGCTTTATGTTGGGGGTCCCTGTCTGGCTGCATCATTTATTTGGAGCCAATCAGACATCTCTCTGCTGGTATTGCATGATGGTTACGCATCTGCCTGGATTTCTCACCATTATGACACCATGAGGACACCATTAGTCCTGACCAAATCCCCAACTTAATTTTCTGTAATGCAACCTCAAACTTGCAAAGAACCTCCATCATGCTTTACTGTTGCCCGCAAACACTCATTATTGTACTGATTTCCAGCACTTCGGCGAACAACCTGCCTTCTGTTACAGAAAAATATTTCAAATTTTTACTCATCAATCCAGAGCACCTGCTGCCATTTTTCTGCACCCCAGTTCCTATGTTTTCATGCATAGTTGAGTCACTTGGCCTTGTTTCTGCATCAAAGTTATGGCTTTTTGGCCACAATTCTTCAATAAAGACCACTTATGGTCACAATTCTCCTAATAGCGTGTAACTGCTTGCTACCATTTCTGAGCTAATGGCACTGCTGGACATCTGATTTCAAAGTGGAGGAAGCATGACATTTCTATATCAGTTTTACAGGGAATGTATCACCAGAAAATTACATATTATTTAAATAAGGCTTCTAATATATACATTTTTAAAAAAGTGTAGTTTTCACAGTGGCTATGTATTTATTTAATCTGTCAATGGCCAGTATTTGCACGTATAGGCTTGTGGTTGCATACAGCCATACCGTCCAGTTGAACATAATCCCTAAATGTGGTGTAAACCTACATCAATGAGCTTCAATATACACTTTTATTATTTAGTATTGAAAAAAAAATCAATTATGATGGTCTCATTCAGAGTTTGACATTTTATCATTATTAATAATTTGTAGTCCACAATATAGAGTATTTAATTTGGTGCTTTTAAACCCATTAGGTCTCCTTCAAATGCACTTTTTTCAGCATTTTCAAGCACTTGTAAAAAAAAACATGAATTTTAAGCGTTTTTAATAGACTTTAAGTGCTGTTGGTTCGATTTTTTATTTTGTTACATGAAAAATATCATGAAAAATAAATTTAATAAGTATATAGGGGCTTATGGGGAAAAAAACATAAAAAATACCAAATCAAAAGCACAAAACGCTAAAGATGCAAAAAAATGTCATCAAAATGCTTGTACTCAAAAAATAAACATCACAAAATAATTTTGCATGTAAAAGTGGCCTTATACTACTGACCTAAAGCCAATAATGAAGACAATGAGGTCTTTTAGGATCATTTTAACACTGCGTTCACATGTTGCAGTCGTAATGCAGGTTTTTTTTGTTAAAAATTGTGGCAAAATAGTGCAATTTTGTTGTGATCAAATGCAACGTGACTGCAATTGTGTAAACATTCACATGTCTGTTTTTCTTGAGAAGAATTGATTGATTTTCATCAGTGTTTTGGATCAGATTTCATCATTTTAGCCCTATAGACTATAATGGCTTGTGTAGACAATCGTAATATTTGGACGAGTGCTATCTGTTGTTTTGAATGGTAGCAATTGTCCAAATGTTATTCTATGGGGCCGTGCACATGTCCGATTTTTTCCTTGAACACAGCTGGTCCAGAGAAAAAAAATCACTGTATGTCCAATATTCAGATCGTACTCGGCCGTGCAAGTCAATGAGTCCATGGAAACCATCGGACTGTGCTCGGATGACATCTGAATGCAGTCCGATTTCCACAAATTGACAGAATGGAGAAGATGGAGACATTTTTTTCTCCATCTCTTCTCCACATCTGAGAGAATCAGGTCACACTATGATCACACTCTGATCAAACGCAAGTTTTGATCAGAGTGTGTTTTGCAGAATTGACTCGATTCTCTTGCATGATACACTTGCACTTAGCCTGATGGGTACTCGTTGTATACATGAAAAACATGGATAGAATTCATAAGTGAAACACAGACACCTGGATGAGGCCTAACTATTGGAATCTAAAGCTAAGAATCCATTTAATGTCCATGAGATTTCCTTGTAATGTATAGCAGGACGTCACTCTGCTCCTGAAAGAACATTTCCATTTCATACCATAGATTTGACCACTGAGGACCCAGTCAGACGGCCGTATAACATGGACGACGATCACATCGCAATGCTTGGACTGGATGTCGGCTCTCCTGAACTGAGCGGGACAACATGTATTTCTATGCAGCTGTCGCGCTTGTGACGCGCCCCCTGGGCCGTGGGGTACTCGGCAGCCGGGCCTCTGGTTGCTGGGGGATATCACGGTAGCTGGCCCGGTCCGTGACCCAGGGCGGTCAGTAAAAGGGGGATAGATATGGGGGATTTGGACAGTTCGTGACGCCACCTGTGGAATGCGGCTAAGGGGGTGCCGCCGCTGCGGAGCAGTCCTCTGGAGCTGGTGTTACGGCAGCAGGGATGGTGTGGCTCTCCACAGGTAGAGCTAGCTCCAGGGCAGCGTGGGGTGTAATGGATGGTGGTGCAGGGGAGAGACGGCAGGACGGTCCCGGAGGAAAGACGGACACTCACACGGGGGTAAGCTTCAGTACCTTTACTGGTGATGTTGCAGGCACGGTGCAGGGTACTTCAGATGAAGGGCGCACTTTTGGACTCTCCCCACTGAGCGGGTATGGGGCCTCCTGATCCGTTGCTTTGTTCTCTAAGCTTCTGACCTGCCTGGAGCTAGGCCTAGCTTGGTTACTGTCTCTCTTTGCACCTGCTGACCTGGTGGTAGGGCCTTCTCTTTGGAGATCACTCTCCCTGGACGCTGGGGCCTCCGTGACTCCTAGCCCTGGTACTTTAGTCAGCGTTTGGTGAACCTGGGACCTGTAGTCCTCCAGGGTTTCCGGTGGTTCCTACTGGGTATAAAGAGTCCCTGTAGGCGCGGACCCAGTGTCCGGTATATATATTGGGGTGAGCCTGGTATGCTCCTCTGCCCCCTTGCTACTTCTTCTTTCTCCTCTCGCCTTCGGCCCACTCAAGGCCCTCACTAGGCTTTCACACGTGCTGTAGGCCTTGGCTCGCCTAAGCACAGCAGCCAGCTCACTGCCTCTTCACTGCTCTCTGAGCGTCAGCACGCTCTCTGCTCAACTCTGAGCTGTGTTCCTCTCTGTCTCTGAACACTGACTGAACTCTAACTTCTCACTGAGCTGCCTGCCTCCACCCTCCCTATATATATCCCTAACTGGTTCCCTCTGGTGGTCTGAGGTGGTAGGGTGGAGGTGTGTGAATGTGTGAGGGCCTCTTGTGGAGAAGTCCATCCATGCACCCTTCTGGGTTCTGTGGCACCAATGCGCAGCAGGGCGCCACACTTGGGTCAGGAGAGCCATCGGCCAGTCCGAGCAATGCGATGTGATGGTCAACCGTGTTATATGGCCGTTTGACTGGGTCCTAATAGAAGTCTCCCTTCTTAACATCAGAAAATACTTGCAGAGTCTAATGTGTTAATGATCATCATGAAAAGAACAGAAATGGCTAGGCTAGGATTTTATCTGAAAATATTTATTGAATCTCATCTGCATGTCATAGAACTCTATCATGCCATTAGCTTTCTAATTAATTCCCAATCTGTCACTATCGGGTATAATAGCTGATGAAAAATAGCTAGAGTGAGAGTGGATTAATGCATTCCTTTAGGACCAGCAGAAGATGTTTGTTTTGTAAAACATGCATGATGTAAAATGTGTTATTTGGCTGTTGGGAAATGCAGTGTATGTGTAAACACACTTGCTCATTTCAAGTCACATGTATTAGGTAAAGTTGTGTCGAGAGATGGTTGCCTTGTATGTGCGTGCATGGAAATATAGAAGGGTGCAAATATATAGAAACAATGTGTCATGTCTTTTTTAATATATTTATTAGAGATGAGCGAATCCTTTAATATTTGAATTCACCAGCTTTGTTGAATTTGTCCAAAAAAATTGATCTGCAAATGAAAATAATTCAGTGCGAATTGCAATACCGCAAAGCCTTCAATTGCCTGGAAAAGATGTGTGTAAGGCTATGTGCCCACGATGCAGAAGTGCTCCGGATTTTTTCCTGAGCGTTTCTGCATCTCCCTGGCAGAAAAAACGCATGCGGATTGTACATGCGTTTTCCTGCCAGGAACATGCGGAAGTGAAGCGTTCTTCACATGTATTTCTGCATGCGGGTTGTCAAGCGCTTTCCAAGCGATTTTAGCATCACTTGGAAAGTGCTTGACAACTTGGTCACACTATATAAATCCATGCAAACGGCATGGATTTATATAGCGTGACCGACAGAATGTTAAAAAATAAAAAAATAAATATCAAACTTACCTTCCGATGGCCCCCGGAGTCTTTATTCGATACGTCTTGGCTTGCCGGCAGCTTGCGGTACGCTGAAGGACCTGCTGACGTCAGCGTCACGTGACCAGTCACATGACTAAATGACGTCAGCGCAGGTCCTTGAGTCCACCGCGATCTGCCGGCAAGCCAAGACAAGCACACCGCGGGCCATCAGAAGGTAAGTATAATATTTATTTTTTATTTTATTCTTTTTTTTACAGGTTCTATGGAACCCGGGTCCAGAGGAGAGTCTCCTCTTCTCCAGACCCGGGTACCATCCGCACATTGAAACGCATGGAATGCGCATCTACAGATCCAGTGATGCGGATTCCATGCGTTCCAATGCAAGTCAATGGCGGCGAAAACGCAGCACTTCCGCAAAATAATTGGTAGTGCTCCGTTTTTTTCCGCAATGATAATCCGCAGCGGAAATCTCCACAGCATGTGCGCAGCACATGCGGGTTATCATTGGGGAACATGGCAGGCCTTCTACCAACTGTTTCTGCAGCGGAATTGCTGCTGCGGAAACGCTTAAAAAACGCATCGTGGGCACACAGCCTAATACTCTGAGGTCTCCTAGGACTGTATTGAACGCATTTTAACACAAACAGATCCTTTGTAACGTCAAAGTGACCTAATCACCATATAAATAGGTTGTATTCAGTAGTAACCAGCAACCTGTTTACTAACACAATGCGCTTACAGACATTTCATGCTTTGTAAAATAAAAAAATGGTCTAAAAGTTCTCTCTTAGTCATTAGTGATCAGGAAGATTGTTTTGTCATTTCCTGTAAGTCCAAGTCAAAGACTGAAATTTCCTGCTCAGGGAGCTTTCTAAAAATTCACCTGCCTAAGCCTGAGGTTCCTACCAATGCAGGTTGATAGTGATGAGCGAGCATGTTCGCTACGGCTCGGTGCTCGCCCAAGCATCTCACTGCTCGAGATGCTCAGCGCTCGGCGAGTATTTCCGGGGTTGCTCGGCGGGAGCTCGGGTCCCCTCCCTGCATGTGTGGCGCTCTTTAGAGCGTCAATCCACATGCAGGGATTGCCTGCCACTCACCTTAATGTCGTAGCCATGTTGGTTGTGCGCATTACAGTGATTGGCTGGCCGCACAGAGTCATCAGGTCTATATCAGTCCTGGCGCCGCCATGCTCGTCACTCCAGAATCAGGCAGAGTAGGGAGAGGTGCTGCTGCGTCAGGGAGAGATATGCTTGTGTATTAGGTAGTGTAGGGAGAAAAACCGTACATTACACATATCCATCTTAACAAACAGTCCCTTTGAGGACTAACTAATCCATGTGCAGAGATATCAGGCAGGCAGTGTATATAGGCAGGCAGGGTATATAGCAGACTACAGTGCATATAGCACAAGAGGCTCCATTCCAATTCTGCCTTTTGCTGCTGTTAAATATTTCTATACAAAGGTCCAGGTCTCAGGGGCCAGGAATACTTTTTTTTGGATCTTAATCCTCATTATTTGCTTAAAAAGCAATCCAGAGAACACCGTTTTTCATTTGGTTGTTGGCCCTGCAAAATACAGCCAGTTTCCATATTACAGCCCTAGAAATCCAGCTATTTAAAACTGTTTTCACCGTCACACGGATCATATATACGTTGTCAGAAAATACTGCCATTTCTGGCCTCCATTAAAAATTTCCTTTAGTGTGTCAGTGAAGCAATTCACACCAGTTTGCTATTCAAACTACTTACCTACAGGCCAGGTATTTAAAACTCTGTTTTCTCCGTCACACGGATCACATATAAGTTCGCTCCAAACTCAGTCATTTGTAGTGAGCGTGGAAGATACTGTCCTCCATTTAAAATGGGCAAGGCACGTGGCAAGGGCGGGGAACTGGACGTGATGGTGATGGTGCATGCAGAGGCTGAGGACAAGGCCGTGGGCAAGCTGAAATTGTGCCACAAGAAACACCCACATCTTCTCGCCTGACCTTCCTGTCCCAATTCCTAGGGGACCGCAGCGCACCACTATTGAACCCAGAGCAGTGTCAAAAGGTTGTTGGTTGGATAGCAGATACAGCTTCCAGTCACTTAGCCACCACCACCACCATCCTGTCTTCCACACAGTCAAGTCTCAGTAGCCATGAGTCTGGACCGCATATTCCTCACCCTGATCCTCCATCCTCCCACCATGCCGAGTGCCCAGAGACAACTGATCTCACACTTGGACACTCTGAAGAGCTGTTCACTTTTCCATTTATAGATTCGGGCCTCTCGCCTGGTCCACTTGAATCGGGGCAAGAGGAGATCGCGTGTAGCGATGCCCAAATGTTTGAGCAGCCACGGTCACACGAAGGCGACGGTGGGAAAGTGTCACAAGAGGTGGACGATGATGAGACACAATTGCCAGAAAGTCAGGAGGAGGACCAGGGTGCGGAAGTGGAAGACGAGGTGGTGGATGATATAGTAACTGACCCAACCTGGCAGGAGGATATGTAGAGCGAGGACAGCAGCACACAGGGGGAGGGAGGCAGAGCACCCTAACAGGCAGGAAGAAGCAGTGTGGTGGCCGGAGACAGAAGGCAGGCAACCGTTCCCCGTAACACCAACACAAAGGAAGTTGCCAGTACAACTGTCTTCCCAAGTCTGGTTGCTTTTTAAAGACTCTACCGATAACCCCAAAAAGGCCATTTGTACCACCTGCCAGGCCAGCATCAGCAGTGGTGGCAAAATGACCAGCCTGACCACCACCAGCATGATCAGGCATATGGTAGCAAAGCATCCGACTTTGTGGGCCGAACCCCAGGGTCCAGGAACAGTGTCTGCAGGTGGCACCATTGCTTCTTCCGCTGTTGTGCATGCAAGCCAATCCCCTGTCCATGGTGCATGCGAAGATGCCTCCTGCCCTGCACCTGTCGTTGCGCACTCTTGGTACTCAGTCCCCAGCCGCCACTATTTCTCCCAGAGTGCCATCCCCGCATTACACAAGCACGTGTCCCAAAACATTAGCCGTGCCCTCAACAACGCAGTTACCGGGAAAGTCCACATAACCACGGACACGTGGACAAGTGCTTATGGGCAGGGACGATGCATCTCGCTGACGGCACACTGGGTTAACATAGTGGAGGCCGGGACCCAGTCGGACCTTGGGACGGAACATGTGCTCCCGACGCCAAGGATTGCGGGCCCTAGGTCAATCAAGGTTGCCCCCACGGTCTACAGCTCCTGCACCTCATCCTCCTCAACCTCCTCCTCCTTCTCTTCAGCCTCCATCTCCGAAATGACCACATCAGTCACAAGCTGGAAGCACTGCAGCACTGCCTCGGCCAAGCTGCAATAGGCTGTGCTGAAGCTAATATGCTTAGGTGACAAACCGCACAATGCTGAAGAGTTGTGGACAGCTCTGAAAGAGCAGGCACATCTGTGGCTCACACCGCTGAACCTACAGCCAGGCATTGTCGTGTGGGACAATGGCCGGAACCTGGTGGCGGCTCTGAGGCGAGGCGAGCTCACACACGTACCATGCCTGGCCCTTGTGCTTAACCTCGTGGTTCAGGGGTTTCTCAAATCCTACCGAGAGCTGCCAGATCTGCTTGCTAAAGTATGCCACCTGTGTGCCCATTTTAGAAAGTCAGCTACAGCTTCCACCGCCCTTGCCGTGTTTCAGCAGCGTTTGCAGCTTCCGGCTCACAGACTGGTGTGTGATGTCCCCATGCGTTGGAACTCTACATTGCAGATGTTGGGAAGGATTTGTGAGCAGAAGAGGGCAGTTATTGAGTACCAGCATCAACAAGGCCGTCGGTACTCAGTTCAGACTCCACATATAAGACCTCAGGAGTGGACATGGATGTTAGACATATGTACCATCCTCCAAAACTTTGAGGACTCCACCAAGATGGTGAGCAGCGATGACGCCATAATTAGCGCCACCATCCCACTTCTCTGTCTTCTGAAACGCTCTCTGCTCACAATCAAAGAGGATGCATTGCAGGCGGAGCACGATGAGATGGAGCAAGGAACCATACAGGGTGATTACACACAGCCAAGCCTCATCTCATCCCAACGTGGATTGGGTGACAATGAGGAAGAGGAGGAGGAGGAAGGACAGGAGCTAGTTTCATGCACTAAAGACGGTACTACCTGCACAGCTGTCATACCGTTTGTTCAGCATAGATGGCCAGAGGACAGAGAGGAGGAGGAGGAGAGCATGGTCAGTCATCCTCTTGGTGCAGACACGGAAGTCTTGCCTGTTAGTAGTCTGGCTGAGTTTATGTTACGCTGCCTTTCCCATGACCCTCGCGTTCTCAAAATTTTGGGTGACAGTCATTACTGGTTGGTGACACTTCTAGACCCACGCTACAAGGAGAACTTTCTATGTCTTATTCCTGAGGCGGACAGGTCTACAAAAATGGAGCTATACCAGAAGGCCCTTGTTGCGGAACTATTAAAAAAATTCCCATCTGAAAACGCTGGCGGCAGAGGGCACACTTCGTTGGACAACCAAGGAGTACAGGCGAGAGAGACACACAACTTCAATCCAGCTGTGGCAGGGGAACACTGTCAAAGTTCTGGGAGAGTTTTCTCAGACCCTCCCATTGCACAGGCCCTGAGGCGCGGGGTACTCTCACAAGGAGTGCAAAGTTTGGGAAGATGCTGAGGGAGTACCTTGATGACCGTACCAACATCCTCCGTGATTCCGCTGTGCCTTATAATTATTGGGTATCCAAGCTGAATATGTGGAATGAACTGGCTCTCTATGCCTTGGAGGTCCTGGCCTGCCCTGCCGCCAGCGTTTTATCAGAGCGGGTTTATAGTGCCGCTGGTGGAATTATAACTGATAAGCGCATCCGCCTGTCAACTGAAAATGCTGACAGGCTGACTCTTATAAAAATGAACAAGGGCTGGATGGGGCGAGACTTCTCAACACCACCGAATTATAGCAGCGTAACAAACTCCAATCCAGTGTCTTTTCTTGGGAGGTGTATTCCCATGCACCTTTTCCCAACCACACATGGGTATACGCTTCCTGATTTTTGCTATTTGCTCTTGTCCTCCTCCTTCTCCTCATCCTCCACCACCATGTTTGTCAGCCCATACACTTAGTGCATGGGCATTACAAGTATAGGAGGCCTGCTCCTTTCTAATGGGAACATTTTTTATGAGGCCCTCCTCCACGTCTCTTCCAAGAGGCATTGAAGTGCCTCCAAATTTTTGGCAGCCCTTGCATTCACTGCATAGGTCAACACTATGGGAGACTATGGGAATTTGTCGGTACTGTGGCCCTGCTCTATGTGTCTTTAATTTCTTAGTGGGGTTTTTCCTAAATTTGGTCAGCCGTTGGACTCACTGCATACCCTATAACTGTATAGCAGACTCTCTCCTTTCTAATGGGAACATGTCGTACCTTGTTACTGTGGCCCTGCTCTATGTGTCTTTAAATTCTTAGTGGGGTTTTTCCTAAAATTGGTCAGCCGTTGGACTCACTGCATACCCTATAACTGTATAGCAGACTCTCTCCTTTCTAATGGGAATTTGTCGTACCTTGTTACTGTGGCCCTGCTCTATGTGTCTTTAAATTCTTACTGGGGTTTTTCCTAAAATTGGTCAGCCGTTGGACTCACTGCATACCCTATGTGTCTTTAAATTCTTAGTGGGGTTTTTCCTAAAATTGGTCAGCCGTTGGACTCACTGCATACCCTATAACTGTATAGCAGACCCTCTCCTTTCTAATGGGAACATGTCGTACTTGCTACTGTGGCCTTGCTGTATATGTCTTTAAATTCTTAGTGGGGTTTTTCCTAAAATAGATCAGCTGTTGAACTCATAACTGTATAGCAGACCCTCTCCTTTATAATGGGAACATGTCGTACTTGTTACTGTGGCCCTGCTCTGTGTGTCTTTAAATTCTTAGTGGGGTTTTTCCTAAAATTGGTCAGCCATTGGACTCACTGCATACCCTATAACTGTATAGCAGACTCTCTCCTTTATAATGGGAATTTGTCGTTACTGTGGCCATGCTCTATGTGTCTTTAAATTCTTAGTGGGATTTTCACAAATTTTGGCAGCCCTTGCAGCATGGGCACAGCATGGGCAATACCACTATAGGAGACCCGCTCCTTTATAATTGGAACATTTTTTTTACTGAGACCCTCCTCTATGTCTCTTCAAAGGGGTATTGGGTTGCGTCCAAATTTTTGGCAGCCCTTGCAGTCGCTTGATACGCAATAACAATATAGGAGACCCACTGGTTAATAATGGGAACAACAAAGCATAGCCGGCTGATGGCTCTATAACAATAGCAAGGGCCGACTTCTGGCCTTTTAAGAATAGTAAGGGCCGTCTGATGGCCCTATAAAAATAGGCTTTATGACTTTCAGAGTCCCTCCATCATAAATAAAACAGGATGTGTCTAATGATGTGTCACACACCACTTAGCCAGATAAGGTTGTAAAATGTTAAAATGACATTTCCCTGTGAATGCATTTGTCTTAAAAAATAACGGAAAAAGCCCAAAACAATAGGATCTTTCTTTAGCATAAAAACAGCGTCACCAATTTAACCTCAATGTAATCACATTGTTCAGCTCCTGCACCTCCTCCTCCATCTCAGAAATGACCACATCAGTCACAAGCTGACAGCACTGCAGCACTGCCTTGGCCAAGCGGCAACAGGCTGTGCTGAAGATAACATGCTTAATGCTTAATTGACAAACCGCCCAGTGCTGCAGAGTTGTTGAAAGCTGTAACACAGCAACCTAATCTGTGGCTCTCACAGCTGAACATACAGCCAGGCATGGTCGTGTGTGACAATGGGCGGAACCTGGTAACGGAGAAATGACAGCCGGAGTAGATACTGTTTCCCTCTATGCCAGTCCTTTCACCGAGCTAAAGAATATGGCTGTGGTGAAATACAACTTCCACTGAGAAGCTGTTTCAGATTGAAAAAAAATTTGCCCACCAGAGGATTTGATTCTGAGGGCTCACCTTTCTCCCCCGCTCAAGAGCTCTCAGAATCAAATCCTCTGGTGGGCAAATTTTTTTTCAATCTTTTTTTTCCCCAAGTCCTTTCACCAAGCTAATGAAAATGGCTGTGGTGAAATACAACTCAGCAAAAAAAGCTGTGGACTGGCTTCATACCGTCCCTGGCCACATTCACCTGTCCACGTGTTTGTGATTAGGCGGTCCATCCCAGTAAGTGCACTGGGGAGGGCACGGGTAATGTTGTGGGACCCGTGCTTGTGGAAGGCGGAGACGACTCCGCGAGAAACTGTGGTGGCTGGGGACCGAGTCTGGACACCCGGCCGTCGCCAGCATAAGGTTATGAAAAGCTTCCGCCTCCACGAGCCTAAAAGGCCACATTTCAAGTGCAAGCAGCTGTCAAAAAATTGGCAGTATAGTATTGCAGCCGGTGGGTGGGTGGCTGGCTGCATACTTGCGCTTGCATTCCAAGGAATGAGGTAGGGACAACTGAACGCTGCACTGGGACAAGGACGTGGACGGTGATTGCTGCAAGTCTGCAACTACAGGTGCATGGCGGGAGGCATCTTTGCATGCGCCAAGGAACATGATGGGCACACTTTTAGGCAGTGACCTGGAAGTCAGAAATGCTTCCAGAGGTCTTCCCCATGCTGTTCCCATGTATTTTCAGCACTATATGCATGTGTCTGATGATGTGTCACACACCACATGGTTGTAAGGTTGTAAAATATTAAAATGACATTTCCCAGTGAATGCATTTGTCTTTGTTGAAAGAAATGCAAAAGTGCAAAAACGCAACAAAAACGCTACGTGTGAACATAGCCCAAGGTGTGGAGGCGTATTTTTGGTTTTGGTTATTTATTTTGCCTTATATACAAGTCATTACCCTGGATAGGATGTTCCTTAATATACAGTACAGACCAAAAAGTCTCATTTAAAGATTTTTCTGTATTTTCATGTGTTAATTCATAGTTTTGATGCCTTCAGTGTGAATGTACAATTTTCATAGTCATGAAAATACAGAAAAATCTTTAAATGAGAAGGTGTGTCCAAACTTTTGGTTTGTACAGTATATCCCAGGAAAATCCATTTTGGTTTTGTTTTTGTATGTTTTATTGTGAGTCCGTAAAAGTGGTGTAATACTCTGATAACGTTGTTGACAGCAGTGACCTGGGAGTCAGAAATGCTTCCAGGGGTCTTCCCCATGCTGTTCCCATCGATTTGGGCAATTTTTAGGCCCTCTGCAGACCGCCGGGGGGAGCCGCCTGAAAAATGCTCAAGTTTCCCATAGACTTACATTGGGCTCGTTGCTCGGGTCGAGCACCCGAGTATTCCAATTTGTTCGACTCGAGCAATGAGTACCCGAGCATTTTAGTGCTCGCTCATCACTACTGGTTGACTATGCATTTTATAAACGATACAGTATAAGCTGGGTCCTGAAAATGGTGATGACATTTTTGTGTCACTGATACTATGTGTCTTATTAACTTTGTATGTTTCTGTGCCTAACAAGGTGTCCAGACCACATAGTGTCAAGGCTCAATTCCTGGTTTGATCACCCAGTCCAACCATGTGAGTTAGTGATGAAAAAAGAACACTACTACAGATTTTAATGTTGAAACGCAGTATAGGAGAACAAAAGAACTCACCAATAATAAAAAAATATTTTCTTTATTTCGATGCAGAAGTTAATAGACAAAAGACCAGGGAGGCAGCTGATGACAGTCATTCATGGTGAACTCACGCTTCTACAGGTGGGGAGGATATCATTCGAAGAGATCGTCACCAGTTATACTCCTAGCATGTTGCCTTTCTGGCCTTTTGTCTTTAAACTTCTGCATTCAAATAAAAAAGATGTTTTTTTTTTTTACTATTGGTGAGTGCCTTTATTCTCCTATTCTACGTTTCAATTATGTGACATGATGCTACATCACAAATTAGTTTTATCAGTACCTTATCAGTTATATTACTACACCACAGTCCAGTATAGCAGCAGGTGTCTGTATAGAGCCAAGCCCACTCCACTCCTTAGTGAACAGCCTTCTCTGTTGTCAGTCCTGGTTGGTGACCCAATCTTCTGCAGGGTTCTGTTCTACTGGGCAACGTTACACCAGTTGAAACACAAAAAATCCAAATTTTTACAAAAAAATTAGAAGTTGGTAAAAGAGAATTGCAGTTACACAAGATCAAGAATTTTTGTTTGAAAATTTCTTAGCCTTTCGCACCCAGCTCTGCGCAGGGACCCAATACTCTGCAGGGTCTTACCAGGGGAATTCACTCCAGTTGATGCATAAAAACTTAGTTTCACAAAAATGAAGGAGAAACGGACATGTAAGAAATATTGGTAGAAAAACATTGGTCCATTATGTGTGTGTGGGGGGGGGACATCCTGCATGGGGCATTATGTGAGGGTGGGGAACAGCCTGCATGAGGCATTATGTGGGGTGGGGAAACAGCCTGCATGGGGCATTATGTGGGGGGGGGGAATAGCCTGCATGGGGCATTATGTTGGGGGGGACGGGACAGCCTTTATGGGGCATTATATGGGGGCCAGTATTCTGTATGGAGCATTATATGGGGGCCAGTATTCTGTATGGAGCATTATATGGGGACCAGTATCCTGTATGGAGCGTTATATGGGGACCAGTATCTTGTATGGAGCATTTTATGGGGCCCATAATATTGTATGGAGGACTATATTGTTCAATCTGCACTGTGAGCTGCGAAGATTCGCCGGTTTCTGAACTATTGTAGAATTTACAATAGATATCGCTCATGTAATGTAAGAAGTGAAACTTTGGCATTGGTATGTGTTAAAGGGGCCCACTGAGACTCTTTCGCCCAGGGCCCACGGATTTTGTAAACATTTTTCAAGCTGTTGTTATAAAGTATTCTAATTTACTGAGATAATGACTTTTGTGTTTTCATTGGCTGTAAGCCATAATCATCAACATTAACAGAAATAAACACTTGATATAGATCACTCTGTTTGTAATGACTCTATATAATATATGAGTTTCACTTTTTGAATTGAAGAACTGAAATAAATTAACTTTTTGATGATATTCTAATTTAGTAAGATGCACTAGTAAAACAAAGTGTGCAAAAATTGTATCCTGCACACTTTATGAAGTCGTATTTTAATTTTTATATTGTTGGGAATTTTCTTTTCATTTATTATTGCATGTAGTTTTATAACTTTATCATATTGTGAAACTTTCAAAATACAAATTGATACATTATAAAATACAAAGAGCTCTATAAATACAAAAGAGAAATATAAAATATTTTAACATCTCGGATATAAAATGTGCAAGATGCTTTCTGTCATGTATTACAGGGTGTAACACTATTTCTTGATCACTAAAGTATCATAAAATGTAATGGGGGTTGCCACTTTGTTAACAGATGTTGACCACTCTTGGAGCTCCATTGTCAAATAAGTGTGCACCATTGACCCTCCTTGATTCTATTTGCCTTACCTGGAGCTAGGATGTAGATCAAGCTAAATAATGATTAGTGATGGGCGAGCACTAAAATGCTGGAAGCATTTCTGACTCCCAGGTCACTGCTGTCAACAATGTTGTCAGAGGTATTACGCCACTTTTACGAACTCACAATAAAACATACATAAACGAAACCAAAATGGATTTTCCTGGGAAATATGTCAAGGAACATCCTTTCCAGGGTAATGACTTGCATATAAGGCAAAATAAATATACAATAACAAAAATGCTCCTCCACACCTTGGGCTATGTTCACACATAGCGTTTTTGATGCGTTTTTGCACTTTTGCATTGATTTCAACCAAGACAAATGCATTCACTGGTAAATGTAATTTTAACAATTTACAACCTTATCTGGCCATGTGGTGTGTGACACATCATCCGACACATCCTGTTTCATTTATGATGGAGGGACTCTGAAAGTCACAAGGCCATTTTTATAGGGTCATCAGGCGGCCCTTACTATTCTTAAAGGGCCAGCAGACGGCCCTCGTTATTGTTAGAGAGCCATCAGCCGGCTATGCTTTGTTATTCCCATTATTAACAAGTAGGTCTCCTATACTGTTATTGCGTATGCAGTGACTGCAAGGGCTGCCAAAAATTTAGAGGCACTCCAATGCCCCTTGCAAGAGATGTAGAGGACGGACAGACTTCTAAAAACAATGTTCCCATTATTAGGAAGTGGGTCTCCCATAGTGTTTGCCTATGCAGTAAATGCAAAAGCTGCCAAAAATTTGGAGGCACTCCAATGCCCCTTGCAAGACACGTAGAGGAGGTGATATGGTAGATATGGTGGTGAATGATATGGTGATGGAGGATGAGGAGAAGGAGGAGGACAAGAGCAAATAGACAAAATCAGAAAGCGTATACCCATGTGTAGGTGTGAAGAGGTGCATGGGAATAGACCTCTCAAAAAAAAAGACACTGGAATTGAGTTTATGTTACGCTGCTATCATTCGGTGGTGTTGAGAAGTCTGGCCCAATCTAGCCCTTGTTCATTTTTAGTCAGCCTGTCAGCATTTTCAGTCGACAGGCAGATGCGCCTATCGGTTATAATTCCCCAGCGGCACTAAAAACCCGCTCTGATAAAACGCTAGCGGCAGGTCAGGCCAGGACCTCCAAAGCGTAGAGAGCACGTTCATTCCACGTGTTCAGCTTGGATACCCAGTAATTATAAGGCACAGCGGAATCACGGAGGACTTTGTTACGGTCGGCAAGGTACTCCCTCACCAACTTCCCAAACTTTGCACTCCTTGTGAGAGTATCCCACGCCTCAGGGCCTGAAAGATGGGAGGGTCTGAGAAAACTGTCCCAGAACTTTGACAGTGTTCCCCTGCCTCTACTGGAGTACTCCTTGGTTGTCCAACGAACTGTGACCTCTGCCGCCAGCATTTTCAGATAGGAATTTTTTTAATAATTCCGCAACAAGGGCTTTCTGGTACTGCCCCATTTTAGAAGACCTGTCCACCTCTCCTTGTAGCATGGGTCTAGAAGTGTCACCAACCAGTAATGACTGTCGCCCAAAATTTGGAGAACGTGAGGGTCACGGGAAAGGCAGCATAATATAAACTCAGCCATGTGTGCCAGACTGCAAAGAGGCAAGACTTCCTTGTCCTCACAAAGAGGATGACTGACCATGCTCTCCTCCTCCTCCTCTTCCTCCTCAGGCCATCCACGCTAAACAGACGGTATGACAGTTGTGCAGGTAGTACCGTCTATAGCGCAGGAAACTAGCTCCAGTTCTTCCTCCTCCTCCTCCTCTTCCTCATTGTCACCCAATCCACGTTGGGCTGAGATGAGGCTGGGCTGTGTGTAATCATCCTGTATGGTTCCTTGCTCCATCTCATCGTGCTCCGCCTGCAATGCATCCTCTTTGATTGTGAGCAGAGAGCGTTTCAGAAGACAGAGAAGCGGGATGGTCACGCTAATTATGGCATCATCGCCGTTCACCATCTTGGTGGAGTCCTCAAAGTTATGGAGGATGGTACATATGTCTGACATCCATGTCCACTCCTGAGGTCTTATGTATGGAGTCTGAACTGAATACTGATGGCCTTGTTTATGCTGGTAGTCAACAACTGCCCTCTTCTGCTCACAAATCCTTCCCAACATCTGCAATGTAGAGTTCCAATGTGTGGGGACATCACACACCAGTAGGTGAGCCGGAAGCTGCAAACACTGCAGAAACATGGCAAGGGCGGCGGAAGATGTAGGTGACTTTCTAAAATAGGCACACAGGCGGCATACTTTGACAAGCAGATCCGGCAGGTCCGGGTAGGTTTTGAGAAACTGCTGAACCACGAGGTTAAGCACATGGTTCAGGCATGGTACATGTGTGAGCTCGCCTCAGAGCCACCACCAGGTTCCGACCATTGTCACACAACACCATGCCTGGCTGTAGGTTCAGCAGTGTCAGCCACAAATCTACCTGCTGTTTCAGAGCTGTCCACAACTCTTTAGCATTGTGTAGTTTGTCACCTAAGCATATTAGCTTCAGCACAGCCTGTTGCCGCTTGGCCGAGGCAGTGCTGCAGTGCTTCCAGCTTGCGACTGATGTGGTGGTCATTTTGGAGATGGATGCTGAAGAGGAGGAGGTGCAGGAGCTGTAAAATGTGGGGGCAACCCTGATTGACCCAGGGCCCGCAATCCTCGGCATCCGGAGGACGTGTTCCGTCCCAATATCCGACTGGGTCCCGGTTTTCACTATGTTAACCCAGTGTGCCGTCAGCGAGATGTACTGTCCCTGTCCACAAGCACTTATCCATGTGTCCGTGGTTAGGTGGACTTTCCCAGTAACTGCGTTGTTGAAGGCATGGCTAATATTGTGGTACACGTTGTAAGGCAGCACTAGTCATCATAATGGGGAATACTCGCTGCACCGGGTAAATCAAGCACACCAGCAATGTCCTTCCGGTATTTCTTAATGCTGCAGTTTATTACACTTCATAAACCACAATTCACACAGTCCATCTTAGTCCGCCACCGGCATGTTTACACACTTAACATCCGGGAGTCTCTCAAGTAGCAGACGGGCCCAAGTGGCCCAAGTAACAGCCTTCAGCAAGGTAATAAAATAGCAATGTCCATATTAATGTCCATATAACACAGGGTATTACCTTTGCCGGGTTTAGCTGTCTCAGTCCATTACTCCGCCACCACTGTGGCTTTGCGGCTTCCCAGGTCGGGGTCTCCAGCCGTCGTTCCCTCAAAGGCCACTGACATCCACACAGGATCCAGGCTCTGCCTTTCAGGACTCTTACTCAAGTCTCTGCCTTCCAAGGCCACTAGCATCCACACAGGATCCAGGCTCTGCCTTTCAGGCACCAGGCTTCACTCGGCCTCACTAGGCCTCACACGGTCGGTGTCCCACACACACGGGAACAGGCCTTACGCCTCTCTCACAGAACACACCTGTCTCCCATCAAGCAGGGTTTATATATGCATCCCGTGCACACACACACACACATACTGACAGGACCTTGCTGATGTCACAGTCATGTGATCAGACAGACATTCTGTGCGTGCAGGACCTGTGCTATGTCACAGTCATGTGACCAGTCACCTGAGGGGGAAGGTACATGGTCAGGTAAAACACATCCTGGACCATTACCGTAATGCCAGCAAGTCGCTGCATTACATATCCCTCCCCTCTGTTCAAACTTGTGGGGTTGAACACATAATATACACAATGACATTATAACCCCCATTTCACATAGTGACCATGTACTTTACAATTGTGCTACTCAGCCCCTGGAACATTAGTCAACGACATTAGCCCATTCCTTAGGGACCTACCATTTGTCACTGTCACTGACTTCGTCAGGTCACCTTTCCAGGTCGTAACCTTGTCAGAGCTCCCCCGCTCCCAGCAGTCAGTTGTAACCTTGTCAGGTCTCCCCCGCTCCCAGCGGTCAGTCATGATCTTGTCAGACCTCCCCCTCTCCCAGCGGTCAATTATACAGCGATGTGACTCACATGCCCTGGTATCTAAGGTCCGGTTCGACTCCGTAATGTCGTGTCCTCTATTGGGTCGTTTGTATGGGCTGCTCAAACCTGAGTTACTGGAGGTCTCACTACCTCTAAACCCATGCCCACTACTCTCAGGACATCTTGAAAGGTCCCTAACTCCAGCTATAGCTGTTCTGTTATTTAGGGGGCCCTTTCTCTGTCTGGTCTCATAATTTCTAGACGGCTGCCATCTTCTGCTACTCAGATGATGCTGTCTATCCACTCGCAGTCTAGCGAGATTCAACTGTTCTCTATCTCTCGCAGGTAGATCACCCGGTACTCCAACAACATGCGCATATATCCCAGGCTTTCTTCTGTTCCTACAGCGGAGAATGATACCATGCCGTCTTCGTCTGGTATCCAGTCCTGACGATCACGTGGACTGCTTACTTTCACCACACCAGACTTCTTGACCATCACCTGCATGGCTCGACCATTTCTCCCAACGAGCTTCCTCACCAGAACATGAGGCATCCGGATGACCTCTTCACGCATACTGTGAGCTTTCCTCATCAACTCCAGTTGTCTAACGGCTTGTTCCGTCTTCAACCGGAGAAACCGCTTCGTGCGAATACATTGCCAGTGCATGTCACTTAGGATAGCCACCCTCTTCACTGTGACTTCGGTCGTGGACAGGACCACCAGCTGTTTAGCTTCTGAGGTCAAGTACACCTTACAGGCTCCCACGGCCTTCTTAAACTCCTCATGTACGGACTCACTGGTGCATTCTTCCCTCAAATCCTCGGGTACATCTACAAGGCACTTGTACCGAGACATTTCGGTCTCACCAGTGGTTTCCAGACGTTCAACCAGCTCAGGTTTCAGGGGCAACTGACCTCCAGCTTCTTCACCCTGTATGCTTCCCCTGAGCTGACTCACAGCTACAAATTCACGAATTTTCGTCTTGACCACTTCCATCTCATATTTATCTGTGGTTAACACTCTCTTAGCTCTCCTCAGGTCCACCTTCTCATGGTATAAGGGAGTGAGTGCAACGTGTTCGCCATTTTCCTTCTCCAAGAAGGCCTCGTTCACTGAGTGATACTTTGTCAGGTGACTTTTGAGCCCGGAAACTTCTTCCTCTAGCTCCGCCACTCGCCTCTCAACGGCCCGTCTCTGAAGCTCTTCCTGCTTCAACTGCTCTTCCAGCAGCAGAGCTCTCTCAGACCTCTCAGTCTCCAACGCGCCCACTCGGCTCTCAATAGCCAGTCTCTCACGCTTCTCTTGCGTCCACTGGGTTTGTAGCAACTCCTTGAGCTGCTTGCTCTCGGCTCCAACATCCACCGAACCCTCCGAGCCCACATCACTCGAGGAGGTATCTGCTTCATACCTCCCATCACCAGCGGTCAACTCCTGGCCCTGGTCTGTGGCTTTTCCGATGGACTCCTCCATCCTCTCTCGCTCAGCTTCCATCTTGCTGACTGTTTCCTTAAGGTACGTCTCCGCCTTCTGGAGAGTATCACAGGACATCTGTAGCTCCTTCACCTGAGCTTCCAGATCTAGGGTCTTTCCCCGGAGATCATCATTCTCCTCACGGGTGTCTTGCAGAGTGGTCTCAACCACTTGGCACACTTGCTCTGCACCCGCCTTATCCTCCTCTAGTTTTTTCTTCACCTTGAGGAGATCCTCATAATCTCTCTTACTCTGTTGCAGTTCCCTACTGCGTTCACCACACTCCTTCTTGGAGTCACACAGCTCCTGGTTGAGCTGTTTGCGCAGTCGTTCTAGGATTTGTTCGCGTCCAGAAACACCATCCTGCCGCGCCTCCTTCTCAAGCTTCAACTGCAAAACCTCTTCCTTGATTTTGCGGCGGTCCTCCTTAATTGCGTAGAACATTTCCTTCCACTGGTTAATTTCCTCGTTGCTTCCCTTTAGATCTCGCTGTAAGTTCTTCACAAGCTGGTGTATTTTCTGCTGTTCAGACTCCAGGATCAACTGGTCTGAGGACACGTTCCCCAGGTTTTCACATAATTGCTGCACGTCACTCTGACCCTGCTGGCCGATAGGCTCCAGCTCTTGGTCACGACTGGCCGCCTCCTCTTTCAGGGCTGTCAGATCCTTCTGACTCTGTACCGTACCGGAGGTTGCTACTGGTAACGTCACCTCCTCTTCTACCTCTAATGGAGGATCCACACTTGAAGCAAAGGCACACAGTACTACATTCTCTTTATTTTCATTTTCAGCCAAGTCTACAGGAGCAACCTTTTTGTGGCCCTTGCGCCGTCTACGAGATGGGGACTTTCTCACCTCGTCTAGCCCCTCCTGACTGACCTCTCCTTCTACTTTCGTAGTGTCACCGTCAGCTACGGGGTCTGTGGTGTGCACTAACAGGTCACCTGCCACTTTGACGTAACCCCCTTCTACTGGAGCTACCCCGTTATCAACGGTCACATTGTCATTTTTAGGAGGTACCAACCCACCACCAGTAATTTTTTTTGATTTTCTATCCTCCACGCTGTTTTGAACAGCCGCCCCTTTTTTAGACTCCGCCCCCTTTTTAACAACCACACCGGCAGGGGAATTTTTACAAGAAAAATCAGCAATAGTCTTAGGACTTAGTTCACAACAGCTCTTACCACCTCCCCGGGCACTCTGGGACAACACTGGCGCCCCCGGAGAGTTCATAGAATGGTCCACTGCCACCATTCTATACGGTGCCCACGGCTCCTGTGGTTCCTGCACCATGTCCAGTTTCATGTCCAGTAGACGTTTCTCAAATACCTGCTCCAGTTTTAACAGGCACTTTAATCGCTCTAATCGCTCAATAGCTTCAGACTCAGTTGCTGCTCCTTTCACAGCCATTTTTATCTGCTCCTGTATTTCCTCAGGACACTATTCACACACCGCTCTCCCCGGAAAATTTTTCGTGGCCCCGCTGAGCCACAGCAAAACCGGATTTGAGTGCGATGACAACCTTCGCAACCCCGCCGAGTTGCAGCCAGATGCTTTAAACTTCGTGAGCCCCGCCGAGCCACAGCAAACCAGGTTTGAGTGCGACGCCAATCTTCGCAACCCCACCGAGTTGCAGCCAGATGCTTTAATCCACACTCGTTGTCCTGTGCCGTTGCCCCTAGCAACCGGGCTGTCGTTGCCCCTAGCAACCGGGCTGTCGTTGCCCCTAGCAACCGGGCTGCAGTTGCCCGCATTCTCGAACCATATGTAAGGCAGCACTAGTCATCATAATGGGGAATACTCGCTGCACCGGGTAAATCAAAGCACACCAGCAATGTCCTTCCGGTATTTCTTAATGCTGCAGTTTATTACACTTCATAAACCACAGTTCACACAGTCCATCTTAGTCCGCCACCGGCATGTTTACACACTTAACATCCGGGAGTCTCTCAAATAGCAGACAGGCCCAAGTGGCCCAAGTAACAGCCTTCAGCAAGGTAATAAAATAGCAATGTCCATATTAATGTCCATATAACACAGGGTATTACCTTTGCCGGGTTTAGCTGTCTAAGTCCATTACTCCGCCACCACTGTGGCTTTGCGGCTTCCCAGGTCGGGATCTCCAGCCATCGTTCCCTCAAAGGCCACTGACATCCACACAGGATCCAGGCTCTGCCTTTCAGGACTCTTACTCAAGTCTCTGCCTTCCAAGGCCACAAGCATCCACACAGGATCCAGGCTCTGCCTTTCAGGCATCAGGTTTCACTCGGCCTCACTAGGCCTCACACGGTCGGTGTCCCACACACACGGGAACAGGCCTTACGCCTCTCTCACAGAACACACCTGTCTCCCATCAAGCAGGTTTTATATATGCATCCCGTGCACACACACACACATACTGACAGGACCTTGCTGATGTCACAGTCATGTGATCAGACAGACATTCTGTGCGTGCAGGACCTGGACCATTACCGTAATGCCAGCAAGTCGCTGCATTACAGCGTGCTCGTATAATGTGGAGACGGCACACTGGGAAAAATAGTGGAGGCTGGGGACTGAGTACTGAGTACTGAGGGACGGCCACCGCCATCAGGTTGCGGGAAGCTTCTGTCTCCACGAGCCTAAAAAGTAACATTTTGAGCGCAAGCAGTCGCGAAATGTGTGAATTTAGTAGTGAGGCCTGTGGGGCGTTGTCTGCGTATTTGCTCTTGCGTTCCAAGGACTGGGGTAGGAACACCTGAACGCTGCGTTAGGACAAGGACGTGGACCTGCTTGTTGATGGTGCTACTTGAGAATGTGCAACGACAGGTGCAGGGCAGGAGGAATCTTCGCATGCACCATGGACAGAGGATTGACTTGCACGCACAACAACGGAAGAAGCAGTGGTGCCACCCGCAGACACAGTTCCTGGACCCTGGGGTTCGGCCCGCAAAGTCGGGTGCTTTGCTGCCATGTGCTTGATGCTTGGTGGTGGTCAGGCTCGTAGTTTTGTTACCCCTGCTGATGCTGGCCTGGCAGGTGGTGCAAATGGCCTTTTTGGGGTTATAGGCATAGTCTTTAAAAAACAACCAGACTCGGGAAGACCTAACAGTTGTACTGGCAACTTCCGTCGTGTTGATGTTACGGGGAATGGTTGCCCGCCTTCTGTCTGCAATCACCACACTGCTTCTTCCTGCCTGTTTTGGTGCAACACCTCCCCCCCTGTGTGCTGCTGTCCTCACTCTGTATGTCACCCTGCCAGATTGGGTCAGTTACTATATCATCCACCACCTCGTCTTCCACTTCCGCACCCTGGTCCTCCTCCTGACTTTCTGGCAATTGTGTCTCACCATCGTCCACCTCTTGTGACAGTTTCCCACCGTCGCCTTCGTGTGACCGTGGCTGCTCAAATATTTGAGCATCGCTACATGCGATCTCCTCTTGCCCCGCTTCAAGTGGACCAGGCGAGAGACCCAAATGTATAAATGGAAAAGTGAACAGCTCTATGAAGTGTCCAAGTGTGGGATCAGTTGTCTCCGGGCACAATGGCATGGTGGGAGGAAGGAGGATCATGGTGAGGAATATGCAGTCCAGACTCATGGCTACTGAGGCTTGACCGTGTGGAAGACAGGGTGGTGGCTAAGTGACTGGAAACATTATCTGCTATCCAACCAATAACCTTTTCACACAGCTCTGTGTTCAATAGTGGTGTTCTGCGGTCCCCTCTTAATTGGGACAGGAAGGTCGAGCGAGAAGATGTGGGTGTTTGTTGTGGCACAATTTCAGCTAGCCCACGGCCTCGGCCTCATCCTCTGCATGCACCATCATCATCATCATCACGTCCACTTCCCAGTCCCTTGCCACGCGCCTTGCCTATTTTAAATGGAGGACAATATTTTCCAAGTTCAGTACAAATGGCTGGATTTGAACAGCAGTGATATGTGATACGTGTGACGGAAAACCACAGTTTTAAATAGCTGGCCTGTAGGTAACTATTTTCAACAGCAACCTTGTGTCAATAACTTCGCTGACACACTGCAACAAAATTTCAATGGAGGCCAGAAATGGCAGAATTTTCAGTGCAATTATACGTGATCTGTGTGACGGACAAACCACAGTTTTAAATAGCTGGCCTGTAGGTAACTATTTTTAACAGCAGCCTTGTGTCAGTAACTTAGCTGACACACTGCAACAAAATTTCAATGGAGGCCAGAAATGGCAGAATTTTCAGCGCAATTATATGTGATCCGTGAGACAGACAAACCACAGTTTTAAATAGATGGATTTTTAGCGCTGTAATATGGAAAGGATCTGACTGTATTCTGCTGTGCCAACAAGCAAATGGAGCAGAAAAACGGTGTTCTCTGGATTGCTTTTTAAGCAAATAATCAGGATTAAGATCCAAAAAAAAAAATATTCCTGTCCCCTGATACATGGGGCTATTTCTAGAAATATCTGTAAAAGTGCCAGCAGCAGACAGAACTGGAATGAACCCTTTTACTATATGCACTGCAGTCTGCCACATACACTGCCTGCCTGCCTAGCACTGATATCTATGCAGCTGGATTAGTCCTCAGAAGGACTGTTAGTTGAGATGGATATGTGTAGAATATGTTGTGGTATATCTACACTAACTAAGAAACAAGCAAATCTCTCCCTAGCTCAGCAGTACCTCTCCCTACACTGCCTGATTCCGGAGTAGACTGTGATCAGCATGGCGGCGCCAGGTCTGATATAGGCTTGATGACGCTGTGCGGCCAGCCAATCACTGTAATGCCACAACCAACATGGCTGTGGCATTACAGTGTGTGGCAGACAATCCCTACATGTTCAATGGTTCTCTAAAGAGCGCCAAACATGCAGGGAGGGTACCCGAGCTCCCGCTGAGAAATCTCGGAAATACTCGGTGAGCGCCGAGCATCTCGAGCAGTAGGATGCTCGGGCGAGCACCGAGCAGTAGCGAGCATGCTTGCTCATCACTAATAATGATAGTTTAAGCCTAAGGCCGGTATTTGGTCAGTATTTTATATTATTTATTATTTATAGTATTTGTAAGCCAAAGCCAGGTGAAAAATCCAGAAGTAGTGACGTGTTTCTATTATACGTTTCCTCTGATTGTTCCACTCCTGGTTTTGGCTTACACATACTGATGTAAAATACTGACCAAATACTCAACATGTGAACGTGGCCTAAGAGTCATTAACTACATAAGGAACAAGCCAAATTTTTACCTTAAAATGCGTCTTCAATTAAATGAAAAAAGACTATAGTGACCGAGTGTTCACAATAATGTATTTTCCTAAATACATTGCTGTACAGTCTACCTATTCTGCTCCGTGCACTGATTGGCAGTCTAGGAGGAGCACCTTTCTTGTACTACATGTTCTTTACTAGTGCTTACTTGTACCAGGATAAGCTGCTCCTTTAAATATCAAGAGAGCAGCCCCATTGTATTTGCCGATACATGGTGTAATGTAGAGAACCCTGAGAAAGCTCCTGCCCCAACAGTAAAAGAGATTTGCAACTTCCAGCATCTATTTTTGACTTTTATATGTATGGACTTACTTTATCTGCATTAGTAATCTGCTTATTTTTCTTCTAACTTCATTGTGAATTATTTCAGATTTACATTTTGAGGGCTTTAGAACTAATCACTAATCAAGTAACTATATTTTTTTTAAGTTTTTTTTTAATGTTTGTTGCAAATAAACATAGGGGCCGATTCATCAAGACTGGCTTTTTGTAAGAGTACAGGGTGCCTCTGAGCAAGATCTCCAAATTCAATAGGAAGTGTGCACTTGTTAAAAAGGAATTTGTCACCAGCTTTTTGCTACCTCACTTGAGAGCAGCATAATGTAGGAAAAGAGACCCTGATTCCAACGATGTATCACTTAGTTTACTGGGTATAGCAGTTGTGATAAAATCAGCCTATTTAGTAACAGAGCTTAGAAAGCTAACCCGTCCACACCACATTAACACATTGTCCATTGACAGTGAGCAGATCAGGAAGGGCGTGGTCGGACTAGGATTTATGTGAGCTATAGTCCAGACAGTGATAATCTCCTGGTGATAAAACATTAATTGTATTGAAACAACAGCATACAGTCTTAGGCTATGTTCATGTGGCGCCCGTGTCTATAGCGCCACAAAATTCCTGCATGTGTAATATAATTATCTGTATTGCCAGCAATGGTGAGGGATAAATTCTCTGCTGTTGTCATTACACACACACATTGTTACCCGATCCCTTACTGGAGGATTGTGCACCTTTGCCAAACCAGGAAGTTGTGAAGATCCCTCAGAGAGGGGAGGAGGTGCTTAGTAGCATTATGGAGTTCCCTGTGCAAGGGAGAGAAGTCTGCTCTCTGCAAGGGCAAGCTGCACAAGGCATGGTCCAGTTCCTAGAGCACAGAGACTTCCAGAGTCTATGCTAAACTGTGAGTCTGCTCGGTCTTCATATAACGAGCAGTGAAGTGTTTTCCCTGGAGCTCAGCAACTGCATGGAATCAAAGACACTGCTGCAAGAGAAAGTGAGTGTTCTGACAGGATTCAAGCTGCCTGCTCCCTGGAAGGGATCACAGATCTAGTAACTGTTTACCTTGAACCCCTGGGGATCCAAGGAATCGTCTACCAGAGGTGTAATTAGCAGCAGGAAGGCTACACAACTTCACAGCAGAGAATCTGAACCCCCACCATGCAGGTCTGTCCCAAACCCTGTATGTGAGCTGTATATAAGCTTCTGAAACTGTTTGCAGAACTCCTGTAAAAGGTACGAACTGGTTATCACCCTGTCTAAAGCTAATTATTTTCTGCTGCACCATTCCTGCTCCAACTCCCCTGGGAGCCAGCCCTGGCTGGGAAGGGTTAATCATCTAGCACTTCTCATCACCAGCTGGGGCCTTGATCATTGCCCGGCCATACCAGGCCGAACATCCCAACTGGCGTCACAAACCCTTTTTATTATTTTATTTTTGGCAGTGTTTTTCAGCTGCAGGGACAGAACGACTGGTTGCAATTGAAGGAAACATGAATGCGGCCAAGTACAGAGATATCCTGGATGAAAACCTCTTCCAGAGTGCTCTGGACCTCAGACTTGGCCAAAGGTTCATCTTCCAACAAGACAATGACCCTAACAACACAGCTAAAATAACAAAGGAGTGGCTTCAGAACAACTCTATGACCATTCTTGATTGGCCCAGCCAGAGCCCTGACCTAAACCCAATTGAGCATCTCTGGAGAGACCTGAAAATGGCTGTCCACCAACGTTCACCATCCAACCTGACGGAACTGGAGAGGATCATCAAGGAAGAATGGCAGAGGATCCCCAAATCCAGGTGTGAAAAACTTGTTGCATCATTCCCAAGAAGACTCATGGCTGTACTAACTCAAAAGGGTGCTTCTACTCAATACCGAGCAAAGGGTCTGAATACTTATGACCATGTGATATTTCAGTTTTTCTTTTTTAATAAATTTGCAAAAATGTCTACATTTCTGTTTTTTTTCAGTCAAGATGGAGTGCAGAGTGTACTTTAATGGGGGAAAAAATGAACTTTTTCGAATTTACCAAATGGCTGCAATGAAACAAAGAGTGAAAAATTTAAAGGGGTCTGAATACTTTGCGTACCCATTATATTTCACTGTGGGGATGCTGTTCTTGGGGTGATGAACGGTGTTGGTTTGGAGCAAGATGTAGCGTTTACATTGGTGGCCAAAAAGTTCAATTTTGGTCTCATCTGACCACACCACATTCTTCCATATAAAACGAGCCTTACAATTTTTGTGTTTAACTAAAGGCTTTTTTCTGCCCACTCCTTCATAAAAGCCACCTCTATGGAGTGTACGGCTTATTGTGGTTGTATGGACAGATACCCCAGTTTCTGCTTGGGAAATCTGCAGCTCCTTCAGGGTTACCTTTGGTCTCTGTGCTGCCTCTCTGATTAATGCCTTCCTTGCCCAGCCTGAGAGATTTGGTGGGCGGCCCTCTCTTGGCAGGTTAGTTGTGGTATCTAGTGTTGAGCGAGTATGTTCTATTAACCCTTTCGCCGAGTATGCTCGGTCCGAGCTCTGAGTATTTATAGCTGCTCGGTGATATGGTTGAATCGCTCCTGTGTGCATGATTTGCAACTGTTTGACAGTTTTATTACATGTGAGGAATGTCTATTTCTTACACATTCCTCACATGTAATAAAACTGTCAAACAGTTGTAAATCATGCACACGGGAGCGATTCAACCATATCACCGAGCAGCTATAAATACTCGGAGCTCGGCCCGATCATACTCGGACAGAACATACTCACTCAACACTAGTGGTATCATGTTTTTTTCCATTTGATGATAATGGATTTCATGGTGCTCCAGGGAATCATAAGAGATTGGGATATTTTTTTATAACCTAACCTTGACTTGTACTTCTCAACAACTTTGTCCCTGACTTGTTTGGAGATCTCCTTGGTCTTCATGATCTTGTTTGGCTAGTGGTGCCTCTTGCTTAATGGTTTGCAGCCTTTTTGGCCTTTCAGTAAAGGTAAAGGGTATATACTGACAGACCATGTGACACTTAGTGAAAGTAGGTCCACCTGTGTGCATCTAAGGGCAGTTTCACAAGTCCAAATATTTCCGGTAACGAAAAAACCCGTACCGGAGATAATCGTGTCCATGTATGGCAGCCGTGTGCCGCATCAGGAGCACACATACCGGCGCTTGGGAATCAGTGTACAGTTAGCGTAGTTCCCAAGCGCCGGGTGCTGAATGCTGCCCTCATCATGGTTCCCTGTCGGCGCTGTGATCACACCAGCAGGGACAATGATGAGAGTAGTAGTGTCTGCTCCCGCAGTGTCCACCTGTAAAAATAATAATAAAATAAAAAAATCCTAAGGCTATGTGCCCACGATGCAGAAATGAAGCAGAAATTTTCCTGAGCATTTCTGCATCTCCTTGGCAGAAAAAACGCATGTGAATTTTATATGCGTTTTTTCTGTCAGGGAGAAGTGTTTTTTAGCGTTTTTTGCATGCATTTCCGCATGCGTTTTTTCAAGCGCTTTTCTAAGTGATTTTGAGCATCACTTGTAAAAGTGCTTGACAAGTTGGTCACACAATATAAATCCATGCAACTGGCATGGATTTATACACTGTGTTCCAAATTATTATGCAAATAATATTTTCTCAGATTTTCCCAAATTACCTATATGCATTGCAGTCATTGTAATTTTCCAGTCAAATAACTATTAGAGTACAATTGAAAGGTTTTTGTACAAACTGCCTATGATAACAGTATATTTTTTAAAAAATAAAAAACTCAAACTGCACTCAAAATGCATGTTCCAAATTATTATGCACAGCAGAGTTTTCAACCTTTTCATTTTAATAAAGAACAAAAAAATTGTCATTTTTGAAATTATAAGCATTAGCAGGTTATTACAAACTGAAATCAAACAGTTTTCAACTCAAAACTTTATTCTAGGTGATGTTACATTTGCACATAGGACCGCTTGTTCGAAAGGAGCTTCTGAACTCTCTCATCCATTGAATTTGTCAGGTTTTGGATGGTTTCTGCTTCAATTGTTTTGCATGAGGACAGAATACCCTCCCAGAGCTGTTGCTTAGATGTGAACTGCCTCCTGCCATCATAGACACTCCTTTTGATGATGCTCCAGAGGTTCTCAATGGGGTTGAGGTCAGGGGAGCATGGGTGCCACACCATAAGTTTGTCCCATTTTATGCCCATAGCAGCCAGAGATGCAGATGTGTTATGTGCAGCATGAGACGGGGCATTATCATGCATGAAAATGATCTTACTGCGGAATGCACGGTTCTTCTTCTTGAACCATGGAAGGAAGTGCTGTTTGAGAAACTCAACATACATTATGGAGTTCATCTTTACCCCTTCAGGGATCCTAAAAGGGCCGACAATCTCTCTCCCCATGATTCCAGCCCAAAACATTACTCCACCTCCTCCTTGTTAGCGCCGTAGCCGTGTTTACATGGGGTGTCTATCAACCAGCCATCCTCCACTCCATCCATCTGGACCATCGAGATCATTTCATGCATGATAATGCCCCGTCTCATGCTGCACATAACACATCTGCATCTCTGGCTGCTATGGGCATAAAAGGGGACAAACTTATGGTGTGGCACCCATGCTCCCTTGACCTAAACCCCATTGAGAACCTCTGGAGCATCATCAAAAGGAGTGTCTATGATGGCGGGAGGCAGTTCACATCTAAGCAACAGCTCTGGGAGGGTATTCTGTCCTCATGCAAAACAATTGAAGCAGAAACCATCCAAAACCTGACAAATTCAATGGACGAGAGAGTTCAGAAGCTCCTTTCGAACAAGGGGTACTATGTGCAAATGTAACATCACCTAGAATAAAGTTTTGAGTTGAAAACTGTTTGATTTCAGTTTGTAATAACCTGCTAATGCTTATAATTTCAAAAAAGGACCATTTTTTTGTTCTTTATTAAAATGAAAAGGTTGAAAACTCTGCTGTGCATAATAATTTGGAACATGCATTTTGAGTGCAGTTTGAGTTTTTTATTGTTTTAAAAATATACTGTTATCATAGGCAGTTTGTACAAAAACCTTTCAATTGTACTCTAATAGTTATTTGACTGGAAAATTACAATGACTGCAATTCGTATAGGTAATTTGGGAAAATCTGAGAAAATATTATTTGCATAATAATTTGGAACACAGTGTATTGTGTGACCAACTTATGCTGCTTTAGATGCAGCATCAATAGTAAAAAATAATTAAAACGTAAAAAATAAAAAAAAACGCATGTTAAGTTGTCTGTCATGTTTCCCAATGATAATCCGCATGTGCTGTGCACATGCTGCGGAAATGTAATGTTTTTTTTTTTATTTTTTACTTTTTAATTATTTTTTTACTAATATGGTACCCGGGTCTGGAAGAGAGTCTCCTCTTCTCCAGACCCGGGTACCATCCGCGCCTTGAACCGCGTAACATCCGCATGCCTACATGTATACATGCGGATGTTATGCGGCTCAATGCAAGTCAATGGCAGAGATTTCACCGCGTTTACGCACAAGAAATGGTTGTGTTGCAGATTTTTTTTAAGGAAACATGACAGACAACTTAACATGCTTTTTTAATGCGTTTTCGAAGCGAAAATGGCGCCGCAGAAACGAATTAAATCCGCATCGTGGGCACACTGCCTTATACTCACCTCTCCTAAGTGTCCCCGCCTGTAATCCATGGAACCGCTTAGCAGAGGAGCCAGGGAGAATGACTCCTGGAGCAAGCGGCCCGGACCTCTGCTGAGCTCAGGAGCGGTGTCCTGTCACTCACTGAGCGCAGCTCCGGGGCCCACTCGCTGCAGTGGCTCATTCTCCCCGACTCCTCTGTCGCATGGATTACAGCGGGGACACTTAGGACAGATGAGTATAAAGATTTTTTATTTTATTTTTAAAGGTGGACACTGTGGGAGCAGACACTACAACTCTCATCATTGTCCCTGCTGGTGCTGATCACAGCGCCGGCAGGGAACCATGATGAGGGCAGCGTTCAGCACCCGGCGCTTTGGAACAGCGCTAACTGTACACTGATTCCCAAGCGCTGGTATGTGTCACACGGATGGCACATTGACTTGAATGGGTCCATGTGATCCGTCCTGTCGTCCAAAAACGGACATGTCTACGTGTTTTGCCCATGGACACATGGTCCGTGGAAACACACTGACATGTGCGCAGACCCATTCATTTGAATGGGTCTGCGTGTGTCAGTGTCTCCGGTACGTGTGGAAACTGTCACCACTCATACTGGACACACTGACGTGTGAAAGAGCCCTGAGTGACTTATGAAGGTTATTGCTTGCACCAGAAATTTTTAGTGGATTCATAGCAAAAGGGGCGATTACATATGCACATGCCAATTTTTAGTTATTTGATCCCATAAATGTAATTGATTCCTATATTTTTCTCACTTCACTTCCCCAACTTAGACTATTTAGTGCTGATGCATCACACACAGATCGGATTACAAAAATATTTAAACACATGCTTTAATGTAACGAAACAGGTAAAAAGCCAAGTGTGTGTGTGTGTGTGTGTGTGTGTGAGGTGGGGTGGGGGGTGAATACTTTCGCAAGCCACTGTATATTACAAAAGTGTTACCCATCATTATAATCATGATTATAAGGAACCTGCTTAAAATTCTTCCTGATAGCAGATTAAGTATTAGTCTAAAAAAATAGTGGCCAGTGTTAAAATTTCGAGATTACTAATCTTACTTTTTAATAAAGTGATATAAAAAAAATTGCCACCCCCCAAAATACATACAACACAAAAACCCAAGTGAAGCAGTAAGTTATTTTCTGAACAAACATTCCCTTTAACTGCTGCAATCCTTTCCTTGTATTTGGTAAGGGGAGAAGTAAATGCCCGAAGCAAAGGGGGACAATAGATCTGAAATCAAATTGAGACTACAGATGTGTAGTCCGAGCATCTAGGTAATCCCATCCAAATGGGAACTAGAGAATAAGAAAGTGTCACGCAAGCAGACAGGTGAGAGGGAGGGAAATGTTCATAGCAACCGATTCATTATTGTTAATCTTAAGTCCCACAAGTTTCTCATATTTATGAAGTAATGCCAGCAAAAAAATGTCTTAAACATTAGTTGAGAGATAGCTAAGGGTATGAAACAGCGCAATAGGGCTTTACCCAGACAACAGTGATAAATGGAGATGTGGCAGTGCGCATCTGGTATTGTGAGAGAGCACAACACTTTACATGCACAAGATATAAATCCAGCTGCTCCTGCTCTGCAGGTTGGGGGCTCCAATGTTGAGCTCAGTTTCTGTGTTTTTTCTTGATAAAGAAGTTATAGATACTTCGAAACGCGTTGAGAGTAAAACCGCTATCATTTCATTATACTCTGGATTCTCCGGATATCTTTCATTCCATACTGACCAGCAGTGGAGCACACCTGCATCTTCTACAACTAAAACTTTAAGATGGACATTTTAAGAACTTTTTATGCTTCATCCGACAAGGGGTGTACGGCTTATCAGTGGTTTTAAATGTGTCAAATTGTGCCAAAATTTTTGTGCAGAAAACTAACGCTAGTCAATACTGTACTCACGGACTTGCCATGAGGCAGGATAGTCAAGAGGTCCAGGGTCAGTACCAAAGGGGCTCGTAATAGATAAAAGAAAAAGACAAAAGTGTAGTCAGGTCACAGTCCGAGGTCTGAATATCAGGAACGTAGCGGATCAAGACGAAGGGGAAAGTCAAATGGATGGTCAAAGGTAAATCCAAAGTAAGCAATGGAGATCAGAATACAACTCAGCACACAAAGCAAGCACACACACACCACTTGAGCAAAGCTACAATTGACAATGGTCTGACCATTGTCAGAGTGCTAAATAGCACTGTAATCACCAAGAATGGATGACACCTGGAGGAGATCCCACAGACCCAGCCAGACAGGACAGCTGAGCTTTCATTCACAATACTCACACCTTAATTTTAACTTTTTTTTTTTTACTTTGAGCACAGGCACCTGCTGATGACTAGTCCCATCAATGGCTCCTGCTCTCGCTGTTATCAGTGGTAGCAGGCGTAGGCTGATGGTAGTAGTAATCTCTCATCAGCCGAAGCCTGTGACCAGCGGTAAGCTTTTTACCGCAGGTCACAGTCACAGCTGCGGGTTCACGCTGACATCTGATAGCGTGATTCTGCAGCGCTCTGACCAGTGGTAACAATCTTAATGCCGATCAGAGCCCCTGTTTCCCGCGCTGTCCCGCAGATGAAAGCGTGGGAAACCACGGATACTCAGGCCCCTCAATTCATATGAATAGGGTTCAGTATTGTTCTGTTACCAGAACCAAACTTTTAATAGATGTTCGTCCGAAACCGGCAGGATCCGAACATCCCGGGGTCCGCCCATCACTAGTTGGGAGACATTATCCCAGGAAGGAGACCATGGTGGACATTATTACTTGAAAGGGCCCAGGATGAGGGACATTATGCCAAGAAGGAGCCCAAGATGGAGGACATTATTACTCAAACGAGCCCAGGATGGGGAACATTATACCAGGAAGGGGCCAGGATAGAAGACATCCTTATAAGGAAAACAAATATATACAAGGGGTACCCCCAAAAAACAAGAATTATTTTCTGTAGGCAAGTGGGTTGGCAGGGCTGCCCTCTCCTGCTAGGTACGCTTACTAGACACTCTCCCTGCTCAGTTGGCCAAGTAGCGTTCATGAGAAATCATTGCAGCGGACAGAGTGATTGTTTTCTTAAGCCCCTCCCAATGGTAACCTTTAAGGAGCAATGCACCAACATCAATTTCTGTTTGTTGTTAAAGAAAACAGCAGCATAAACTCAGTGCTTCGGGAAGCTTATGTGAAGGAAGTTCTAAGCCAGGAAAGAATGTATGAGTGGTTTGCTCGGTTCAGAAGTGGCCAAATGTCACTTTCAGGTCACCCCTCAACGTTCAGAACAGACGAAAATGTTCAAAACGTGCACGATGCCATCATGTTTGATTGTCGCAAAACAATCAATGAATTGGAGGAAATAACTGGAATTTCCTGGAGTTCATGCCAAAGAATCCTAACTGAAGATTTGAACATGAAACACGTCGCGGAAAAGTTTGTTCCACAACGGCTTTCCTATGACCAGAGGGAGAACCATCTGAGAGTGTGTCAGGAATTGAAAGAACAGGCACAAACTGACCCTAATTTTTTTCAAAAGTCATCACAGGGGATGAATCTTAGTGTTACGCCTATGATCCTGAAACAAAACAGCAATCCAGCTAGAGGAAGACAGCTTCATCGCCCAGACCAAAAAAAAGCACGGCAAATCAAATTTGAAGTCTATGATGTTTTGTTTTTTTTCGACATCAAAGGAGTCATTCACGTTAAATTTGTTCCTCAGGGCACCACACTGAACCAACATTACTATCTGCAAGTGCTGAAAACGACTACGTGAAGCAGCGAGAAAAAAATAAGCAAAGTGTGAATAGGAATTCAGAAATCTCATTCACTTTGCTTGTACTGTAAAACGCTGCATATTTTCCGCAGCAAATCTGTGCGGTAAAAACGCAATGTGTGCAAATAGCCTTCAAATGAATTGGAGGAGAGTCATAGCGATTAATTTATATTTATTCGGCGATGGAGATTATAATTAATGGAGGGCACAGTGCTGGCTATTAGTTTATATTTTGAATTGTGCGTGGCTATTAGTATATTAATGGTGGGGTGTATTCAGGTGTAAGTACTGTCAGAACAAGGGATCCAAAACTGCCGTACCTCTGGTTGCAGGGGGAAGACAGACTTCCAGCACAGGAGTCAGGTGACTGGGAAGCTGGGGGCGTGGCTAGAGAGAGGGAGAGACGAGGACTTTTGTGCGGGAAAGCGAGAGCAGAGTCCTGCTCAGGAGAGAAGTGAGAGGGTCCAGGCTCCTGGCTCCAGTACTGGGAGCAAGAGCCGAGTGCAGTGGACCGGAGAAGAGACGCAGGGTCTGTGGAGCGGAGCACGTGAGGTGCCGTGTTATGGACTAGGGGCTCAGCGGGTAAAACCGGAGACCGCCCGCTGCCGCCAGAAGACTCCCAGAGCATTGTTTGGGCGGGGAAGCCTGAAGAAATCAACACCGGCATCAGCTGGCAACTGCCTTGTGGAGGAAAAGAGTCAGCTAAGTGTAAAAACTGTCGATTACAACCGGTTCGACTCTGCTATATCTAGTTAAACTGTGAACTGTCAGTTAAAGACTTTTACCTGCTACTTCCCTTGTTTTCCCCCATATTTTCCCCTGTTACTCCCTGTGTGGAGATTGACCCTGTTATTATAAACTTCCCCTGTTTATTAACCCGTTATTGGCTGTTCTGTGTTTCTGTGTCGCTGCATCTAAAGTACCTGTGTTACATTTGGCGTAGTCGGCAGGATGCAGTCGTTAGACACAGACACTGCAGATCAGTCCATCCTGGGAGCCCCTAAATCTAGCTGATGCTGTGGGACTGGATTGAGAGAGTTAGGAGTATGTTACATATGCATCAGATTACCCCAGCTATGCAAGCCGAAATAGCCTTACTGGCCCTGGACGGCGAGGCCCGACAATCCGTGATGTACCGCCCTCCCCATGACCGGGATACTGTAGAAAAAGTGGTGCGGATACTGGAGGAGATGCATGGGGATCCCACCAATGTAGGAGAGCTGAGGATACGGCTGTTTCACCAAGTGCAGCAGGAGGGGGAGACTGTGACGCAGTATGTTAATACCTTACAGAGGGTGCAGGCCTATATCACTAGAAAAGACAACATGGGGAATTTGGGAATGGCCCCCCCTGACGTGATCTTAAGGGACCAGTTTGTGGCAGGCCTCAGGGATGTGCAGCTGAAGCAGGCCTTGCGGGAGCGCATGCGCGCCAACCCACGTATGACTTTTCTAGAAGTGGGGGCGGAGGCACGTGTGAGAGAGCAGGAGATGGGGGTGACAGCCCTGGCAGGGATGGTCCGGAGTAACGAGGTACCCACCCCGCCAGCAGCTGAACCGGAATGGGCTCGAGAGATGCGAAAGGTGATACAGGAGATGCGGGATGAATGGTCCAGTCTCAAGAAGACCCCTGCCCCGACACCAGAGATACCCAGATCGATTGCTCCAGTTATGGAAAGAATTGAATTCAGGACCCCCCCTGCAGGAGAGTTCCGTAGGGGAGTGAGGCAGCCCTACACAGACAGAGACACGACCTGCTGGAAGTGTGGAGGCGCAGGACATTACGAGGGCGACCCCTGTCGCGGCAGCCGTTAAACTAGCGGGCTCCGTGTTTGGGGGACACAGCCCGGAGCCTGAGGAAGGGGAAAGAAAAAGAGGAAGTCCCAAGGACCTGGTTTCCACCAGCCCAACTGTCTGGGCCGAAATAAGCGGTTGGGCTGTTCACTGCCTGATTGACACTGGATCCCAGGTGACTACGATGAAAGAAGCCTACTTCCAACAGCGATTTCCAGAGATAGCGTGGCCTGAATGGGGACCAGTAATTAGATTCTCGGCAGCTAATCAATTACCCATCCCGGTCGCAGGGGTGGTGTGGATGAAGATCCGAGTGTGTGGAAAAGATGTGGGAAAAAAAGGAGTCGTCCTGGTCGCAGGGGGAACTGGAAGTGGACCCCCGGTGACCCTCGGAATGAATGTGCTGAAAGAGATCGGGCAAATCCTGATTAGTGAGCCAAAGGAGATTCCTCTAGACCAATGGGACCCGCGAACTTCCCAAAGGAGGGTCTTTCAACAACTAATCCGAGCTGCCCAGATTCAGGAGACGTCGAGTGAAGGGAAGATCCTGGGGAAAATAATAGTGCCAGCAGCTACGGCGATCACCTTACCGCCCGGACAAACTGTACTCACGTTATCCGCACGGGCCTGCACACCTCTTGAGGGCATCGAAGTTCAGATAGAACCAACATCGATGGACAAAGTACCCCCTGGACTCTTGGTGGCTCGGACACTGGCCACCATTCAGGGTGGCAATGTTATAGTGCGGTGTGTTAATCTGGGCGAAGATGATCTCACACTCCCTCCCAGGGCGGAAATAGCCCAGATTCTGGGAATGCCAGAGAAGTTGTTGCGACCTGATGTGGTACAGCTGTCCGCTGTACGAGAAGAACCCTGGACTCTGGCGGTCACCGTGCCGCCTGAATCCCACCGGGCTAGTGCGAAGGAGGGATGAAGAATCCTAGAACGAATGCGGGCTGAATTGACGGGACTTACACCTCGACAGGTGCAGCATGTTGAGGAGGTACTGGAGCGGTACCAGGAAGTCTTTGCTCGCCATGAGGATGATTTTGGTTGCACCAAAGCCATTACCCACGAGATTCCCACGGGGAGCGCTGCCCCAGTGCGGGAGAGATACCGGCAGATACCTCCCCAGATGTATAAAGAGGTTAAGGAGATGCTAACCCATATGTTACAGAATGGTGTGATACGGGAGAGTCAGAGTCCGTGGGCAGCCCCGATTGTCCTGGTTCGGAAGAAAGATGTGACCCTGCGGTTCTGTGTGGACTATAGACGGCTGAATGCCTGTAAAGTACGGGACTCTTACTCACTACCCCGAATCGAAGAGTCTCTGTCGGCCTTGGGGAAGGCAAGATACTTCTCCTCCTTGGATCTGGCCAGTGGGTACTGACAGGTGCCCGTGGCCAAACAAGACTGTGCGAAGACGGCGTTCATATTACCCATGGGACTGTTCGAATTCAATCGGATACCCTTCGCCCCTGGGACATTCCAGCATCTGATGGAGAGGTGCCTGGGCAATTTGAACTTCGAGGCGACACTGATTTACCTTGATGACATAATTGTCTATGCCGCCACCTTCGAGGAGCACCTCCAGCGACTGGAGCAAGTACTGAGTCGCCTACAGAGTCATGGCCTAAAGGTGAAGCTCCAGAAGTGCCACCTGTTCCGCAAACAGATCGAATATCTCGGTCATACTGTGTCCGGTGAAGGAGTCAGGCCCACCCAGGAAAAGGTGGCCACCGTACAGGAGTGGCCTACTCCGAAGACAGTGAAGGATATTCGGGCCTTCCTGGGACTTGCTGGGTAGTACCGAAGATTCATGAAGAACTTTACCTACATAGCCAACCCATTGCTGGAGCTACTTAAGGGAATGCCGGCAGGCTCCAAGAATCAGGCGATTCGGTGGGGAAGCAGCCAGGAAGAGGCCTTCCGCGCCCTAAAAATGGCCCTGACCGAGGCCCCAATACTAGCCTATGCGGATTTCTCCCAACCATTCATACTCCACACTGATGGGAGCCTACATGGTCTGGGAGCTGTGTTATCCCAAGTACAGGAGGGGAAAGAGCGCGTGATTGCGTACGCCAGCCGCTCCCTTCACGACTCCGAGAGAAACCCAGATAATTATAGCTCTTTTAAATTAGAGTTGCTGGCTCTGGTTTGGGCAATGACCGAGAAGTTTGCAGAGCATTTGTTCGGGTCCGAAGTACTGGTGAGAACAGATAACAACCCGCTGGCCCACCTGGAGAATGCGAAATTGGGGGCCCTGGAGCAGCGGTGGGTGGCCCGCATGGCCAGGTACCAGTATAAGATCGCCTACCGGCCTTAGGCAGAGAATACTCACGCCGATGCCCTCTCCAGAGTGACATATGAACGGCCTGATCATGACCATGATGAAGATTTGGAGGCGGATGAGACCCCTAGCTTCCGAAGTTTCGTGGGACCGCTGGCCGCGGCGCAGGGACAGATCGGAGAGACGTCGGAAGAACAAGTGCTAGGGCGGCCAAGAGATGACTGGATCCGACTTCAACAGACTGACAGAGAAGTTGCTCAATTACGTCAATGGGTGGCTTTGCGGCAAGTCCCCAGTCAAGAATAGAGGAGTACCCTGTTCCCGGGAGCACTGAAAATGCTGGGACAATGGGAGAGACTGTGTTTGCGAGACGGGCTGCTGTACCGATGGCTGCAGCTATTGCGAGAGTTCGGGACCACCTGGCAAGTGGTGATCCCAGAGAAGTTGGTCGGAGTAGTGGCTAAGGAGGCTCATGAACGAGGGGCTCACTTCGGACCAGAGAAAACTAGTGATGAGCGAGTATGTTATGTTAACCCTTTCGGCGAGTATGCTCGCTCGGCGAGGAATGTGTAAGAAATAGACATTCCTTACATGTACTAAAGCTGTCAAACAGTCGCAAATCATGCACACGGGAGTGATTCAAACATAACACTGAGCAGCTGTAACTACTCGGTGCTCGGCCCGAGCATACTCGCCGAAAGGGTTAACAGAACATACTCGCTCATCACTAGAGAAGACGTTTCAGTGGTTGCAGAGGCTGGTGTATCATCCCCGACTGCGAGCAACAATAGAAGACACTTGTCGAAGATGTCGGAGCTGTGAGCTGGTTAAGCCCCCGGAGCAACGGGTCCCCATACAAACCATTGTGACTTCTGCCCCCTTGGAGGTGCTGATGATCGACTGTTTGACTGTTGGACCGGCGCATCTCGGGTATGAACACTTCCTGGTAATGACAGACCACTTCACAAAGTTTGCAGTAGTGACCCCGACCAGAGACCAGACCGCCGAGTCAGCTGCGCAGGCCATCTGTCGAGACTTCATTCGGGTGTACGGCGGTCCAAAGAGGATCCATTCCGATCAAGGCGCCTGCTTCCAAGGCCAGGTGATGGAAGAGCTGCACTGGTTGTACAAGATTGAGAAGTCACGGACTACTCCTTATCACCCTCAAGGAAATGGGGCCTGTGAACGCTTTAATCGGACACTGATCCAAATGCTCCGCACGTTGGAGGAAGATTGGAAGGTACGATGGCCTGAGTTTGTGGCCGAGCTGATGTGGGTCTACAACAACCGAGTGAATAGTACGACAGGGTTCACTCCTTATACCTTGCTTTTCGGGCGAAGGGGGCGAGAGATTACCGAGTTAGAGCTGGACCCCGAGGAGGACTACCCATGGATGGGGATGTCTTCCTGGGTCCGGAAACATCGGCATTGACTGCAGACCCTCCGACGGTTGGTACAACAAAAGTTTCAGGAGCTCAAACATCATGAGACATTGCCTCTTCGAGGGACAGCTCTGAGGCCCGGGGAGTAGGTGTTGGTTCGGGACAGGCAGCCCTGGGGCAAATTGAGTAGGCGGTGGGAACGGACCCCGCACCGAGTGAAGCGCAGGATTGGCGCTGAAGGACCTGTATATGAAGTTCAACCCGAGGGAGCTGAAGGAGCCCCTACCAGAGTGGTTCATCATAGTATGCTGCGACCCTGTCTGTCTAAAGATGACGAGGATGGAGAAGAATCACCTGCTTCTAGAGAGGGTCCTGTCACAGTTGCCCCAAGCCACGATGTGGACGAAGAAGAATAGTTGGTTCTACCCCCTAGCCCCAGCACTCGATTACCTGCAGTCCCGAGTGCAGACGGCGAGGGCACAACCTCGGTTGAAGCAACCGGGCAGGCGGAGATTGGGAATCCGAGTGACCCTGCACCCCTCATCGGTCAAACTGAGTTACGAAGGTCAGAACGAACAACAGCAGGAGTGCCTCCTCAACGTTACGAACAAGATCAATTCATATGGTACCGTATCGTCCAGGAAGTCCAAGAATGTGAACGTTTGGTATAGGAACTCTCACCCGTGGAATGGCGAGTTAAAGGAGAGCGGGGGTGTAAGAGGGAAGACCGGGGTGTAATTACTGTTAGAACAAGGTATCCGGAACTGCCGGGGCCATACCTCTGGTTGCAGGGGGAAGACAGACTTCCAACACAGGAGTCAGGTGACTGGGAAGCTGGGGGCGTGTCCAAAGGGAGAGCTGGGAGGTCAGGTGACCGGAGAACTGGTGGCGTGGCTAGAGAGGGAGAGACGAGGACTTCTGCACGGGAAAGCGAGAGCAGAGTCCCGCTCAGAAGAGCAGTGTGAGAGGGTCCAGGCTCCTGGCTCCAGTACTGGGAGCAAGAGCCGAGTTCAGTGGACCGGAGGAGTCAAGCCGACTAGAGAAGAGACGCAGGGTCTGTGGAGCCGAGCACGTGAGGTGCTGTGTTATGGACTAGGGGCTCAGCGGGTAAAACCGGAGACCGCCCGCTGCCGTCAGAAGACGGAGCATTGTTTGGGCGGGGAAGCCTGAAGAAATCAACACCGGCATCAGCTGGAAACTGCCTTGGGGAGGAAAAGAGTCAGCTAAGTGTAAAAACTGTCGATTACAACCGGTTCGACTCTGCTATATCTAGTTAAACTGTGAACTGTCAGTTAAAGACTTTTACCTGCTACTTCCCTTGTTTTCCCCCATATTTTCCCCTGTTACTCCCTGCGTGGAGATTGACCCTGTTATTATAAACTTCCCCTGTCTATTAACCTGGTATTAGCTGTTCTGTGTTTCTGTGTCATTGCATCTAAAGTACCCGTGTTACACAGGGGCACAGTGTTGGGGGGTTGGACACAGGACAGGGACTTTTTGTTGCATATTTTTCCCCACTCATTAATATGGGTGAAATAAGCTGAAAGATCAACATTATGCATATTTTAATCTGCTGCAAATCTGCAAGGAAAAAATAAGCATCATGTTCATGACACTCAGGAAATGTCATTCACTTTGCTTGTACTGTAAAACGCTGCATATTTTCCACAACATATCTGTACAGGAAAAAAAATCAACAAACACAACTTGAGCACATCGTCTTCAAATGAAATGGGGGAGAGTCACAGAGACTGATTCATTTATATTTATTGGGCGGTGGAGATTCTAGTTACTGGGGAGCACAGCGCTGACCTATCAGTTTATATTTTGAATAATGCATAGCTAATAGTATATTAATGGTAGGCTACATATTTGTAGTCAGGGGCGCAGTGTGGAGGATTTTTAATTCAGGAGATAAATATATGTATACAATATACAGCATGTGATCTTGTTATTTGTAGGACTGCAGTGATCAGTGTTACAAGATGAGTCGTGGCTGGAAGATGTCAACATGAAGGTCTGACCAGATGGAGAAGAAACAACAGAAAATGACTCTAATCAGACGAGACGTCAGTGGTCAATGAAAGTAAATATTTATTCTGTTTCTGTACTGTATGACTTGGACTACCGTAATTCTTTTTTTTTGTAAAACAACCTCCCTTAGGTCACATTCTTACATCCACATAAATTGTCCGTGTGCTGCCAGATTTTTTTATCAGACGGCATACTGAATCATAGAGTTTCATAGATCCATTCATATATCCGTGAAAATCACATATCAGAAAATGAGATCTGTGAGACTCAGAGCATGTTCATTTTTGATACGATTTTGAGGATCAGAATAAGACATACTCAATGGGTCTGTGTGCTGTCCGAGAAAAAAAAAATTGGGCAGCACATCGACCCTCCACACCTATACAGGATTGTACCCTTATTATGAATAGCATCATCCCTTAGTATATAGTGTACGTTCGTGTTATATACAGCTCTGTTCATAATTACATAGTTTAATCTTTTATTATGAACAACACTGTCCCTTATTATGCACCATCCTGTATAGTTATGCATTGTGCCATCTCTTATTATATAGGGTCCTCTGTTGTGTACAGCACCGTCCCGTTATTAGGCCTCTTTCACATGTCCTGATTTTTCCGGTACTGAAAAAAACAGTACTGTAGATATTTGTGTCCATGTGTACCTGTGTTCCTGTGTGGCATACGTGTGGCAACTGTGTGCCGCCTGTGTGCTGCTTCAGTATCACACGTACAATCAGTGGTACAATAAGTGCTGTTCTCAGGCGCCGGGTGCAAAAGGCATGTCTCATCATTGTCTCCTGCTAGTGCTGAGATTAGCGCCAGCAGAGGACAATGTTGAGAGTTGCATTCTTCTCCCGCTGTGTCTATCAAGTGTAAAAATAAGAATAGGGCTGTGTGCCCACGATGCGTTTAAGCGTTTCCGCAGTGGCAAAAACGCTGCAGAAACGCTTAAAAAATACGTGGTAGAAGGCCTGCCATGTCCCCTAATGATAATCCGCATGTGCGGTGCACATGCTGCAGAAATTTCCACTGCGGATTATCATTGCGGAAAAAAACGCAGCACTACCAATTATTTTGCGGAAGTGCTGCGTTTTCGCCGCCATTGACTTGCATTAGAACACGCCAATTCCGCAAGACTGCATCTGTACTTGCGTAATTGGCGCGTTCTAATGTGCGGATGGTACCCAGGTGTGGAGGAGAGGAGAGTCTCATCCACACCCAGGTACCATTAAAAAGCTGTAAAAAAAGAATAAAATAAAAAAATAAATGTTTACTTACCTTCTGGCGGCCCGCGCTGCGCTCCTCCTTGCTTCCCGACACTTCGCGATGGAATGAAGGACCTGCGCTGATGTCAGAGTCATGTGACGGGTCACGTGACGCTGACGTCGGCAGGTCCTTCACTCTACCGCTGCCGGCAGCCGGGACCGAGCAAAGCAAGACAGCGCGGGCCATCGGAGGGTAAGTATATATTTTTTTATTTTTTGACATTCTCTCGGTCACACTATATAAATCCATGTTTGCATGGATTTATATAGTGTGACCAAGTTCTCAAGCACTTTCCAAGTGAAGCTAAAATCGCTTGGAAAGCGTTTTGAAAACCCGCATGTGGAAATGCAAGTGAACAACGCTTCACTTCCGCATGTCCCTGGCAGGAAAACGCATGTACAATCCGCATGCGTTTTTTTCTGCCAGGGAGATGCAGAAACGCTCAGGAAAAAATCCGGAGCATTTCTGCATCGTGAGCACATAGCCTAAAATAAAAATCACATTATTCTCACCTTACACCTAATTCCCTAAAGCCATTGTCTTCTGTAAACAAACCAAAAATAAAAAAGAACAAAATCCCTCACCTGTCCAAAGTTAAAATAATCCATAGCTTCCCATGCCATAATTTATCTGACCGACATTTCTTCATCAGCGTGTGCGGTGGCTTGAGGCCATCGCACACTCTGAGGATCAGAGGAGAATGACTCAATGCAGCGAGTGGGCTTCTAAACTACGCTGAGCTCACTGAATAATATGACACTGCTCAGTGAGCTCAGTGCAGTTCAGGGGCCTGCTCGCAGCATCAAGTCATTCTCCCTTGCTCCTCAGCATGTGCATTTGCCTCAAGCCACCGTACACACTGATGAAGAAATGTTGGTCATATGGATTGCGATGTGGGACACGGGATTATTTCAACTTCAGACAGGTGAGGGATATTTTTCTTTTTGGTTTGTTTACAGGGGACAGTGGTTCAGGGAATTAGTTGTAAAGGTGAGTAAAATGTGTTTATTCTTAGCGCAGAATACAACTCTCAACAATGTCCTCTGCTGGCACTGAGCTCAACGCCAGTAGGGGACAATGATGAGACTTGCCTCCAGCACCCGGAAGTTGGGAACAGCACTAACTGTACCGCTGTAGCGTACTCATTATTTGTTAATTACAGCGTCCTTTTTTTACATAGTCTACTTTTGTTAGAAATAAATTAAAATGACTGCTGATGAGGCAGCATCTGACCAGAAAACCAGTCCATCAGCCTCCTTCATTAGAAAATAAGCTTTACTATGCTCTGTTATATATACAGTGGGGAAAAATAAGTATTTTATACACTGCTGATTTTACAAGTTTTCCCACCTACAAAGAATGGAGAGGTCAGAAATTTTTATCGTAGGTACACTTCAACTGTGAGAGACAGAATCTTAAAAAAATTGTTTTTTACATAATTAATTTGCATTTTATTGCATGCAATAAGTATTTGATACAATAGAAAAACAACTTAATATTTGGCACAGAAACCTTTGTTTGCAATTACAGAGGTCAGACGTTTCCTGTAGTTCTTGACCAAGTTTGCACACACTGCAGCAGGGATTTTGGCCCACTCCTCCATACAGATCTTCTCCAGATCATTCAGGCTTTGGGGCTGTCGCTGCGCAACATTGAGTTTCAGCTCCCTCCAATGACTTTCTATTGGGTTCAGGTCTGGAGCCTGGATAGGCCACTCCAGGACCTTGAAATGCCACTCCTTAGTTGTGATGGGCTGTGTGTTATGGGTCATTGTCATGCTGGAAGACCCAACCACGACCCATCTTCAATACTCTTACTGAGGGAAGGAGGTTGTTGGCCAAAATCTCGCAATACATGACTCCATCCATCCTCCCTTCAATATGGTACAGTCATCCTGTCCCCTTTGCAGAAAAGCACCCCCAAAATATGATGCTTCCCCCACCATGCTTCATGGTTGGGATGGTGTTCTTGGGGTTGTACTCATCCTTCTAACTCCAAACACGGCGAGTGAAGTGGATACCAAAAAGTTCTATTTTGGTCTCATCTGACCACATGACCTTCTCCCATGCCTCCTCTGGATCATTCAGATGGTCATTGGCGAACTTCAAAAGAGCCTGGACATGTGCTGGCGTGAGCAGGGGGACCTTATGTGCACTGCAGGATTTTAATTCATGACGGCGTAGTGTGTTACTAATGGTAATGTTTAATACTGTCGTCCCAGCTTTCTTCAGGTCATTGACCAGGTCCTCCTGGGCTGATCCCTGACCATTCTCAGAATCATCCTTACCCCAGGAGGTGAGATCTTGCATGGAGCCCCAGACCGAGGAAGATTGACAGTCATCTTGTGTTTCTTCCATTTTCTAATAATTGTGCCAACAGTTGTTGCCTTTTCAACAAGCTGCTTGCCTATTGTCCTGCAGCCCATCCCAACCTTGTACAGGTCTACAATTTTGTCCCCGGTGTCCTTAGACAGCTCTTTGGTCTTGGCCGTGGTGGAGAAGTTGGAGTGCGATTTATTGAGTATGTGGGCAGGTGTCTTTTATACAGGTAACAAGTTCAAACAGGTGCAATTAATACAGGTAATGAGGGCAGAGTAGGAGGGCTCCTTAAAGAAAAACTAACAGGACTGTGAGAGACAGAATTCTTGCTGGTTGCTAGGTGATCAAATACTTATTTAATGCAATAAAATGCAATTTAATTATTTATAAATCATGTGATTTTCTGGATTTTCTTTTAGATTCTGTCTCACACAGTTAAAGTGAACCTACGATAAAATTACAGAACTCTCCATTCTTTGTAGGTCGGAAAACCTGCAAAACCGGCCAGTGTGTATCAAATACTTATTTTCCCCACTGTATATGTGTGTGTATGATATATATATATATATATATATATATATATATATATATATATATATATATATATATATACACACACACATATATACATACATATACATATATATACACAGTACAGACCAAAAGTTTGGACACACCTTCTCATTTAAAGATTTTTCTGTATTTTCATGACTTTGAAAATTGTACATTCACGTGGAAGGCATCAAAACTATGAATTAACACATGTGGAATTATATACTTAACAAAAAAGTGTGAAGCAACTGAAAATATGTCTTATATTCTAGGTTCTTCAAAGTAGCCACCTTTTGCTTTGATGACTGCTTTGCACACTCTTGGCATTCTCTTGATGAGCTTCAAGAGGTAGTCACTGGAAATGGTCTTCCAAGAATCTTGAAGGAGTTCCCAGAGATTCTTAGCACTTGTTGGCCCTTTTGCCTTCACTCTGCGGTCCAGCTCACTGCAAACCATTTTGATTGGGTTCAGGTCTGGTGACTTTAGAGGCCAGGTCATCTGGCGTAGCACCCCATCACTCTCCTTCTTGGTCAAATAGCCCTTACACAGCCTGGAGGTGTGTTTGGGGTCATTGTCCTGTTGAAAAATAAATGATGGTCCAACTAAACGCAAACCGGATGGAATAGCATGCCGCTGCAATATGCAAGATAATTTTTTTCAAAGTCTGTGTGAAAAATAGAGCATGTGCACCAGCACACAGGCAATTTTGATCCATGAGCTGTCCATTTGCTGTACAATAATCATACAGACAGCACCCATCATATTGTTCTTAAAATTACAGTTGTTGGAGGAGCATGTGACCAGACCTGTCCATCAGCCTCCTCCAACTGAAAAACTACACATGGGAAAGCTATTTTATAACTGGTTGGACAGGTTTGGTCACATGCAGGGCCAGGACAAGGTATTTTGGTGTCCTAGGCAGTTGGACCAGCTTCCCCCACATGCCAAGCAAATCAATGGGTGAGAGAGAAGATAACAAGACCTGTAATGAATTGCCAATCCACCTCAATATGGGTCAGGTAACTAGCTCCTTTTCCACTAAAGTTGTTAACTGAAAATACCAGCAAACATAAAAAAGTGGTGTACTCTATTGGTGTGGCTAAACAGAAGATGCAATTTCACAGTTAGATATACAATTGATCAATGTTTGCAGACTGTTTACATGATACCAGGTACAAATAGCGATATTCATCCCTGATATCCTATATTTTAAATGTCAAACCCAAGGACAGTTATATAAACTAATATATCTCAACTATAATGGGGGCTGTTGGTTTAAATTAAGTTGTTCAGCATTTGACGAATATCCTAATGAAAACTAAACAGACCTCATTATACAGTCATGGCCAAAAGTTTTGAGAATGACACCAAAATTATATTTTCACATGATCTGCTGGCCTCTGGTTTTTATTAGTGTTTGTCTGATGTTTATATCACATACAGAAATATAATTCCAATCATATTATGAGTACCAATAGGTTATATTGACAGTTAGAATGAGTTAATGCAGCAAGTCAATATTTGCAGTGTTGCCCCTTCTTCAAGACCTCTGTAATTCTCCCTGGCATGCTCTCAATCAACTTTTGGACCAAATCCTGACTGATAGCAGTCCATTCTTGCATAATCAATGCTTGCATTTAGCCAGAATTTGTTGGTTTTTGTTTGTCCACCCGTCTCTTGATGATTGACCACAAGTTCTCAATGGGATTAAGATCTGGGGAGTTTCCAGGCCATGGACCCAAAATCTCTATGTTTTGTTCCATGAACCATTTAGTTATCACCTTTGCTTTATGGCAAGGTGCTCCATCATGCTGGAAAAGGCATTGTTGGGCGCCAAACTGCTCTTGGACGGTTGGGAGAAGTTGCTCTTGGAGGACATTCTGGTACCATTCTTTATTCATGGCTGTGTTTTTAGGCAAGACTGTGAGTGAGCCGATTCCCTTGGCTGAGAAGCAACCCCACACATGAATGGTTTCAGGATGCTTTACAGTTGGCATGAGACAAGACTGGTGGTAGCGCTCACCTCTTCTTCTCCGAATAAGCTGTTTTCCAGATGTCCCAAACAATCGAAAAGGGGATTCATCAGAGAAAATGACTTTGCCCCAGTCCTCAGCAGTCCACTCCCTGTACCATTTGCAGAATATCAGTCGGTCCCTGATGTTTTTTCTGGAGAGAAGTGGCTTCTTTGCTGCCCTCCTTGAAACCAGCTCTTGCTCAAAGAGTCTCCGCCTCACAGTGCGTGCAGAAGCACTCACACCAGCCTGCTGCCATTCCTGAGCAAGCTCGGCACTGCTGGTAGTCCGATCCCGCAGCTGAAACAGTTTTAAGATACGGCGCTTGCTGGTCTTTCTTGGGCGCCCTGGAGCCTTTTTGACAACAATGGAAGCTCTCTCCTTGAAGTTCTTGATGATGCGATAGATTGTTGACTGAGGTGCAATCTTTGTAGCTGCGATACTTTTCCCTGTTAGGCCATTTTTGTGCAGTGCAATGATGGCTGCACGTGTTTCTTTAGAGATAACCATGGTTAACTGAAGAGAAACAATGATACCAAGATCCAGCCTCCTTTTAAAGTGTCCAGTGATGTCATTCTTACTTAATCATGACTGATTGATCCATTAACACAGGTGTGGGTGTTGATGAGGACAGGGCTGGCGATCAATCACTAAAACGATGTAAGCTGCTCCTTTTAAGGCAGGACTGCAATGAGGTTGAAATGTGTTTTGGGGATTAAAGTTCATTTTCTGGGCAAATATTGACTTTGTAAGTACAGTAATTGCTGTTAAGCTGATCACTCTTTGACATTCAGGAGTATATGCAAATTGTCATTACAAAAAATGAAGCAGTAAGCTTTGGAAAAATTACTATTTGTCTCATTCTCAATACTTTTGGCCATGACTGTAGATAAAGTGATATGTCAGTTTTGCATCCATCATGGGACAAATACAGCTTGTGTCAAAAATGGTGGTGGTTCTTTATTTATGGTGATTCTGGTGCTATATTCTTGTTTTGATTGTGGTTACGGTGATGTATTCATGGGTTGATAGTGGTACTGATGTATTTCTGTTCTGATAGTGATTATGGTGATGTATACATGTACTGTTTGTGGTCCTGGTGAAGTATTCCTGTATTGGTTCTGATGATGTATTCATATAGTGATGACCGTTCTGGTAATGTATTCATGCACTGCTTATGGTACTGGTGCTGTAGTCATGTACTACTGATGGCTCTGGTGATGAATTAATGTATTTCTGATTTTTATGGTGCTGTATTCATGTATTATTAATGGATCTAGCTTTGTATTTATGCATTAATGATACTTTTGGTGACGTATTCATGTAGTGATAGTGATTCTGGTGGCGTATTGCTCATCATAACCATCATCAGTACATACATACATACAACACCATAGCCATGAATAATACATGAATATAGCACCAGAAGCATCATCGGTATATGAATATGTTACCAGAACCATCATCAGTACATGAATACAGTACCAGAGCCATCATCAGTACAAAAACACGTCACCAGAACCAACATAAGCATATGGCTACAAAAAGAAAGCTTAGTACAGCGATCAACTGTAATGTCAAGTCCCCATGTACATTTGTATCACATGAACCTACATCTCTCAGTATGTCCTTAACAATGGTAAGAAGATACTGGGAGTTGATAACAATCAGCAGACTGCAGACCATAAAGGAAGCACAGTAATGATGAGTCCTAGTCAGCCTCACAAATAAGCATTTACACCCAGGTACTTTATAGGTGACATCTTCTTTGATTGGAATAGTTTTCACCCCTTTTGTCTCCATCTGGTCCAGAAGCCATAGTGACTTTTCACATCCACAGCTAGTCTTTGCAGACAATGCCCTTAAAAACAACAATGGTATTATCATGCCCTCTGAATAAAAATATCTGTCCATTAAGTGCCCTAAATAAGCCTCTTATGGTATATGGCCTACACACTGTCTGCACTTATGAGCTATAACCACCACATTGTCTGCCATTATCAGCTACAACCATCGCATCGTTCACAATTATCAGCTATAACCACCACCTTGTCTACCCTTATCAACCATGGCCTATACTATGGCTGTCCCTTCTCCACTGTTTTCGCTTTCACTCTCTATATCTCCACACTGTCCCCTCACTATGCTAACCATTCTCCATACTGTACCCCCATTTCACATTTCCCCCTCTCCATACTGTGCCCCTTCTTCACATTAGGCCATCATACTGCCCGCCACGCTGCCCTCTCCAAATTGTGCCCATATATAGTATAATGTCCACCACATCTCCCCTGATATAGTATATTGTCCACCACAGCCCCCATATATTAAGATGTTTCCCACTGCCCTCCATACAGTATGATGGCCCCTACTGTCCCTCATACAATATAATGTCCCCCACATTCCCTTATACACAGTATAATGTCCTCCACTGCCTCCCATATAGTATGATGGCTCCTGCAGCCCCTCATACACCAAAATATTCACTATAACCCTCAGTATAGCATTAAGTCCACCACAGTTCCCCATACAGTATGATACTCACCACAGTACCCAATATAAAGTATGATGTCCACGACAGCCCTCCTCCATGGTATGGTCACCACCACTGCCCCCCATATGCAGTACGATGTCTCCCACAGCCCCCTGCGCAGGATGTGTGGCGCCCGTGTCAGTAGCACCACAAAATGCCTGCATGTGTAGTATAATTCATATGTATTGCCATCAATGGTGAGGGCTAAGTTCTCTGCTGTTATCATTGCAATCACACATTCTTACCCGATCCCTTACTGAGGGACTGTGCACTTTTGACTAAACCAGGAAGTTGTGCACATCCCTCAGAGAGGGTGAAAGAGCAGTTCATTGAGCGCCTTTTGTCTGATTCCAGTAAGGCCCAGCTGCGCATGATGTCGCTGCAAAACCCTGATATGGACTTCGCTCAGTTCATGGACAGATCAATCCGTTTATTACGAGAATCCACCTATGTCTGCAGTGAGCTAGCTAAACACCCAGCAGTTATGTACCACCAGGGGGCGGTGTCCTCCTCCCAAGTGCCTGAGGTACAGTACACCCAGACCCAAGTTGATGATCCTTCTGCAGATTTATGGCTACAAGTACAGGAACTGACTAAGAGTGTGGCTGCTTTATGTAAAACTGTGCAAACTCTCCACGCATGTTCCCCCGCAGAGAGGATTCAATTAGCCTTCAGCCCGGAATGTTCTTCCATGGCAACAGCAGAGGAGGATCCCACCATGCGATGGCTGACCCCCACTGGAAGGAGATCTACTGATCAATTTGACCCCACAGAAACAGACCCCTTCTCGCTATAGGAATGAGTCATAGAGCAAGGAAAACCAATAAGTAGATTTGATTTGTATTTATGTTGAACTATGCTTTATGTAATGTTATCAAAAATGTTGAAAAAGAAGATGTGCCCTCATAGACTGATGTGAGATTTCAGCAACCAATATGGTTTCTTCTACTACAAGAACTCTTGTAAGAGCTTAGGAAATGAAAGGAGCCTGGCACATCGTGCCTTTGTCAAGGAGACATCTGAAACAGCCAGTGAAGTGAATTCTATATTATGGTCTGTGTGCCCCGCAGCTGCACTCGCGGACGATCAGGAGTGGTTTTGGGCTGTAATCCACAACTAGATTAATACGACTGTTTATATATGTTTAGGTTAATACTATTTTGCATTATTATGAACTGCCTACCGGCTAAGTAGTCCGAGGACGTGCTACTCTTCACTAGGGGGGAATGTGGTGCCCATGTCTATAGCGCCACAAAATGCCTGCATGTGTAATATAATTCATATGTATTGCCAACAATGATGACGGCTAAGTTCTCTGCTGTTATTATTGCATCCACACATTGTTACCCGATTCCTTACTGAGCGACTGTGCACTTTTGACTAAACCAGGAAGTTGTGCATGATCCCTCAGAGAGGGGATGAGGTGCTTTAGAAGTTGTAGTTTTGAGGAGGAAAATGTAGCATCATGGAGTTCCCCGTGCAAGGGAGAGAAGTGTGCTCTCTGCAAAGGCAAGCTGCACAAGGCCGGGTCTCAGTCCCGAGAGCACAGAGACTTCAAGGGTCCATGCTAAACTGAAAGACTTCTCAGTTTTTATGACTGGCAGAAAAGGGCCAGCAGTGCATAGAATCAGCAACACTGCTGCAAGAGAAAGTAGGTGTTTTCCACAGGATTCAAGCTGCCTGTTGTAACGGGTCTGGGAGGCGGAACCTCTGAGCTACTATACAAGGGGGCGGTCCTTGTAAGGGAGCGGGTGGCGACCAGGGAAGATGGGCAGGCAGTCACAGCAGGTGACCGGGACAGTCTCTGGGTGAACGGGCTGGAGGTCACGGCAAGTGACCGGGGTAGTCTCTGGATGAACGGGCAGGAGGACACGGCAAGTGACCGGGGCAGTCTCTGGATGAACGGACAGGAGGTCACGGCAAGTGACCGGGGCAGTCTCTGGGTAAAGGGTAGGTACGACCTGTGATGGCTGAGCCTCCAGGTAGGCTAGCAGGCGGATGGTAGATGTGTGCTCCCAGGTGAGTAAGCGAGAGTCTCTGGATAAACGGGTGGTCACAGCATGTGACGGCGGAGCCTCCAGGTAGGCCAACAGACAGGCAGCAGATGAGCGCTCCCAGGTGAGCGGGCAGGAGTCTCTGGAATGGCAGGTGGTCACAGCACGTGACGGCGGAGCCTCCAGGTAGGCCAACAGACAGGCAGCAGATGAGCGCTCCTAGGTGAGCGGGCAGGAGTCTCTGGAATGGCAGGTGGTCACAGCACGTGACGGCGGAGCCTCCAGGTAGGCCAACAGACAGGCAGCAGATGAGCGCTCCCAGGTGAGCGGGCAGGAGTCTCTGGAATGGCAGGTGGTCACAGCACGTGACGGTGGAGCCTCCAGGTAGGCAAGCAGGCAGGTAGCAGATGTGCGCTCCCAGGTGAGCGGGCAGGAGTCTCTGGAATGGCAGGTGGTCACAGCACGTGACGGCGGAGCCTCCAAGTAGGCTAGCAGGCAGGTAGCAGATGTGCGCTCCCAGGTGAGCGGGCAAGCTGGTCCATAGACAGACTGACAGGAGTAGGAAGGCAGACCGTCGGACCTCAGGCTAGCAAGCAGGTAGGAGGAATGTCAGGCAGGAAACAGACAGCAAACTGGCAGGATTCTGGCAGGTAACTGGCAGGTAACTGGCAACGGGACCTGAGGGCTGAAGCAGAGTAGTGAACAGTGCAACAACATTGCTCGGGCACCTCCATTTTGGAGGAGGTGCCTTATATATGGTGAAGTCCTCCGGCCATTGGCCGGGGACTCCTTAGGACGGCGCGCGCGGCCCCTTTAAGAGGGAGGGAGCGCGCGCGCCCTAAGCACATTTGCCGGGAAGGAGCGCGCGCTGCCAGCAGAGCGGAAGGAGGACGCCGGGCTCGGAGCAGAGGGGTGAGGGGAACAGCGTCCCTGCCTAGCAGAGGGCAGGGACGCCGGCGCTACAGTACCCCCCCCCTTTAGGCCCCCCCTTTTTTAGGCCAGAGAGAAATTTAGCTAGGATGAGAGGGGCATGGATGTTCTCCCGGGGCTCCCACGTTCTCTCTTCAGGACCAAACCCCTTCCAATCTACTAGAAAAAAGGTCTTCCCTCTTACCCTTTTGGTGGCCAGAATGTTCTCTACCTCAAATTCGTTTTCAGCGGAAACCGGAGCAGGAGGCGTACCTGTAGACTTGGAAAAAGAGTTAAGTACCACAGGTTTGAGGAGAGATACATGGAAGGAGTTAGGGATCCACAAGTTGGCCGGGAGTTTCAATTTATAGGCCACCGGGTTGATCTGACTGATGACCTCCAGAGGACCGATGAACCGAGGCCCTAACTTATAGGAAGGAATCTTGAGCCGGACATACTTGGACGAGAGCCAGACCTTATCCCCTGGACGGAATTGAGGAGGATCCAGATGTTTTTTGTCAGCATGTCTTTTCATACGCTCGGATGACAGAAGGAGTGTGGATCGGGTACTCTCCCATATGGAGGAAAATTTGTTAACAAGAGATTCCGCAGCCGGATTGTCCACCGAGGTGGAGACGGGAAATGGGATCCGAGGATGCTGACCGAAGACTACAAAAAACGGGGATTTGGAGGAAGATTCGCTCTCGTGATTGTTGTAAGAAAATTCGGCCCATGGCAGGAGATCCACCCAGTCTGAATGGTGGGCATTAACGAAGTGCCGGAGGTAACTGGTCAGGTTCTGATTGATCCGCTCCACTTGACCATTAGACTGTGGGTGGTAAGCGGAGGAGAAGTCCAGGGTGACGTCTAGCAGTTTACAAGTGGCTCTCCAGAAGCGTGAGGTGAACTGTACCCCACGATCCGACACGATGTGGAGGGGCAGGCCATGAAAACGGAAGATGTGGCGGATAAAGTCTTTAGCCAGCTCGGGTGCAGACGGGAGGCCTGGCAGGGGAACGAAATGAGCCATCTTGGAAAAGCGGTCAGCGACCACCCAAATGACCGTACAACCGGCAGAGATGGGGAGATCAGTTATAAAGTCCATTGCTATATGCTGCCAGGGGGCAGCAGGTACTGGGAGCGGAAGGAGGCGACCGGCTGGCAGATGTCTCGGAACCTTGTTGCGGGCGCAGGACACACAGGCAGAAACAAAGTCTATTACGTCCTTGTGCAGGGTAGGCCACCAGTAGTGCCGGGTAATAAGCTGGAGGGTCTTTTTCTGACCGGCGTGGCCAGCTAGTTTAGACGAGTGACCCCAGTGTAGGATCTTCTCCCGATCAGGTACTGATACGAACGCCTTACCGGGAGGGAGACGATTTAGACTCACGGGAGCCACCTGCATTACTCTGGCGGGATCGATGATGTGTTTCGGTTCTTCCTCGAGATCAGACACCAGAAAGGATCGGGATAAGGCGTCCGCCTTGATGTTTTTGTCAGCCGGGCGAAAATGAAGAATAAAATCAAAGCGAGCAAAAAACAAGGACCACCGAGCTTGGCGCGGGTTAAGTCTCTGGGCATGCTGGAGGTAAGCCAAGTTCTTGTGGTCAGTGTAAATTATTACCGGGTGAAGAGCCCCTTCGAGCAGGTAACGCCACTCCTCCAATGCCAGCTTGATGGCCAATAACTCTCGATCTCCAATGGAATAGTTGTGCTCAGAAGAGGAGAAGAGTTTGGAGAAGAAGCCACAAGTTACCATTCTCCCGGAAGATGATTTTTGGGTAAGTACCGCTCCGGCTCCAGAGGAGGAGGCGTCAACCTCCAGGAAGAACTGCTTGTTGCCATCTGGGCGATGCAGCACCGGGGCGGAAGAGAAGGCCTGTTTTAAAGGAAAGAAAGGCCTCCTCTGCTTCGGGCGGCCACTCTCTGGGATTAGTGCCCTTACGAGTGAGCGCGGAAATTGGGGCAGTCCGGGAAGAGAAGTGCGGTATGAAGAGGCGGTAGTAGTTGGCGAAGCCCAGGAACCGCTGAATGGCCTTCAACCCCTCCGGTCGGGGCCATTTCTCGATGGCAGACAGTTTCTCTGGATCCATTCGTAGGCCGGTCTGAGAAATAATGTAGCCCAAAAACGGAAGCGAGGTCTGCTCAAAGAGGCACTTCTCATATGTAGTGAAGAGGTGATTCTGCCTGAGCCTGAGCAGGACCTGACGAACGTCTCTCCGGTGAGTCTGGAGATCCGGAGAGAAGACCAAGATGTCGTCCAGGTACACCACTACGCAGGAGTAGAGAAGGTCCCGGAAGATGTCATTGACCAACTCTTGAAAGACGGCAGGAGCGTTACAGAGACCAAAGGGCATTACCAGATATTCATAGTGGCCGTCCCGGGTGTTGAATGCAGTCTTCCATTCATCCCCTTGACGGATACGGACCAGGTTGTACGCCCCACGGAGGTCCAGTTTGGTGAAGATTCTAGCCCCCCTCAGACGATCAAATAATTCTGGAATGAGCGGAAGGGGGTACTTATTCTTCACCGTGATCTGGTTAAGGCCTCTATAGTCTATACAGGGACGGAGAGAGCCGTCCTTCTTTTTTACGAAAAAGAAGCCTGCTCCCGCCGGGGAGGTAGATTTCCGGATGAATCCCCTGGCCAAATTCTCCTCAATATATTCGGACATCGACCGGGTCTCAGCAGCGGACAATGGGTAAATACGCCCACGGGGAGGCGTAGCACCGGGTAACAGGTCGATAGGACAGTCGTATGGTCTATAAGGGGGTAATGTCTCTGCCTCCTTTTTATTAAAGACATCAGCAAATGACCAATAGGGAATCGGAAGTCCAGGTAGATTAGTTGGGATAGGAGAAGGACGGGCGGCATGAACAGGAACCAAACAAGTCTTATGACAGTCCTGTCCCCAGCGAAGGACTTCTCCGGTCTGCCAGTCAAGCACGGGTGCATGTCTCTGGAGCCAAGGTAGACCTAGTAAGAGGGCGTGAGAGAGTCCAGGCAGAACATGAAAAGAGATGCTCTCAGAATGCAGCATTCCCACCTGCAGAGTTACGGATTCGGTGATGAGTTGGATGGGACGTGGTAAGAGGCCCCCATCCACAGCAGCGACAGATAATGGTATAGCCAGAGGTTTGGTGGGAATGCGGTATTTTTCTACCAGGGCCTGTGAAATAAGATTCCCGGCCGCTCCAGAGTCAAGTTGGGCTAGTTCGAAAAAACTATTCTCCCCGCAGATAATTGAGACTGACAGCAGCAGAGATGGAGAGGATTTATTCTTGTTTAGGTCGACCTCTCTGAGCGAACCTAGACACAGGCGTTTCCCGACCTCTCCGGGCAGGTACGGATCCGGTGCTCCTTACTGCCACAGTAGAAGCAGCTCCCCTCGGCACGGCGTAAGTTCTGACGGGTTTTGACCATCTTGGTCTGGTCGACCTGCATAGGCTCAGGAGAGTGTACCTGGGGAGAAACGGAGGGAGTGACGGATTTCTGAAAAGTAGGAGCTAGACGTGGGAACCTCCTCTCACGTGTGACTTCTTTGGCACGCTCCTGGAACCGTAGGTCAATCCGGGTGGCAAGAGTTATTAGGTCATCGAGAGTGGTAGGAATGTCTCGACCGGCAAGTTCATCTTTAATACGGCCGGACAGACCCTCCCAGAAGACAGATACCAGAGCGTCGTTATCCCAGGCCAGCTCCGAGGCAAGGGTACGGAACCGTATGGCATATTGGCCCACGGTGAGACTTCCCTGACGGAGGCGTAGCAGAGATGATGCGGATGAGGTCCTCCGTCCAGGTTCGTCGAAGACTTTCCGGAAAGCCGTGAGAAAGGCAGGCAAGTCAGACACCAGGGGGTCTCCTCTCTCCCATAGAGGATTTAGCCAGGCCAGGGCCTCCCCGGTGAGATGGGACATGATGAAGGCAATTTTGGCCCGGTCGGAGTTAAACTGGTGGGACAGGAGTTCAAAGTGCAGGGTGCACTGATTTATAAAGCTCCGAGCCTGAGCGGAGTCGCCTCCGAAGCGAGGAGGTGCAGAAAGCCGGGGTCCGGGGTAGGATACCATAGTATTGGTGGGCAGCGGAGCTGCCGGATTACGAGTCATGGCACTGGCGGTGGTTGCTGGTGGAGCAGTCAGAGTGTCCAGGCGAGAATTGACATTCCGCAGGTGACCCAGGATGGACTCCTGTTGGGACCTCTGACGGGACAGTTCATGACACAGGTCCGAGAGTGAGGGAGCTTGGGTGCCACCGGGTTCACTGGCCCGAGCAAACTGTAACGGGTCTGGGAGGCGGAACCTCTGAGCTACTATACAAGGGGGCGGTCCTTGTAAGGGAGCGGGTAGCGACCAGGGAAGACGGGCAGGCAGTCACAGCAGGTGACCGGGACAGTCTCTGGGTGAACGGGCTGGAGGTCACGGCAAGTGACCGGGGTAGTCTCTGGATGAACGGGCAGGAGGACACGGCAAGTGACCGGGGCAGTCTCTGGATGAACGGACAGGAGGTCACGGCAAGTGACCGGGGCAGTCTCTGGGTAAAGGGTAGGTACGACCTGTGATGGCTGAGCCTCCAGGTAGGCTAGCAGGCGGATGGTAGATGTGTGCTCCCAGGTGAGCAAGCGAGAGTCTCTGGATAAACGGGTGGTCACAGCACGTGACGGCGGAGCCTCCATGTAGGCCAACAGACAGGCAGCAGATGAGCGCTCCCAGGTGAGCGGGCAGGAGTCTCTGGAATGGCAGGTGGTCACAGCACGTGACGGCGGAGCCTCCAGGTAGGCCAACAGACAGGCAGCAGATGAGCGCTCCCAGGTGAGCGGGCAGGAGTCTCTGGAATGGCAGGTGGTCACAGCACGTGACGGCGGAGCCTCCAGGTAGGCTAGCAGGCAGGTAGCAGATGTGCGCTCCCAGGTGAGCGGGCAAGCTGGTCCATAGACAGACTGACAGGAGTAGGAAGGCAGACCGTCGGACCTCAGGCTAGCAAGCAGGTAGGAGGAATGTCAGGCAGGAAACAGACAGCAAACTGGCAGGATTCTGGCAGGTAACTGGCAGGTAACTGGCAACGGGACCTGAGGGCTGAAGCAGAGTAGTGAACAGTGCAACAACATTGCTCAGGCACCTCCATTTTGGAGGAGGTGCCTTATATATGGTGAAGTCCTCCGGCCATTGGCCGGGGACTCCTTAGGACGGCGCGCGCGGCCCCTTTAAGAGGGAGGGAGCGCGCGCGCGCCCTAAGCACAGTGGCCGGGAAGGAGCGCGCGCTGCCAGCAGAGCGGAAGGAGGACGCCGGGCTCGGAGCAGAGGGGTGAGGGGAACAGCGTCCCTGCCTAGCAGAGGGCAGGGACGCCGGCGCTACACCTGTGATCCAGTAACTGTTTACCTTGGACCCCTGGGGATCCAAGGAATCATCTACCAGAGGTATAATTAGCAGCAGGAAGGCTACACAACCTCACAGCAGAGAATCTGAACCCTCACCATGCAGGTCTGACCAAAACCCGGTATGTGAACTGTATAGAAGCTTCTGGAACTGTTGCAGAACTCCAGTAAAAGGTACAAACTGGTTATTACCCTGTCCAAAGCTGATTATTTCCTGCTGTGCCATTCCTGCTCCAACTCCCCTGGGAGCCAGCCCTGGTTGGGAAGGGTTAACCATTTGGCACTGCTCATCACCACCTAACTCCCGGGGGCCTTCATCAGTGCCCAGCCATAACAGGCCAAACATCCCAACTGGCGTCACAAACCTTTTTTTTTTTACTTTATTATTAACCCTCACAATTGATAAAGATTGGCGCGCGCCCCCGGTCGGACCATACCAGCACTCGGACCGCCGTGCACCAGTACCGTGACCGCAGCATCCCTGCTGGGGCGGCACAGGTGCAGATACCATTGAATAGAATAGTGCAGGTGGGAGATGTCAACTCCCTGCTGCACCATTCTGCCTGTGCGTCTGAGTGACTCAGGACAGCAGGCACGATGACGTCACTACATCATGCCTCCTGTGCAGATGGAATCTCAGTCTGCACATTTCATTGACAGGGGAATGGCGAAAGGTAAGTAGTTTGTATTTTTTTTTTATCATCAGTACTTGTGGGGGACATGATGCCTTGTTGGGACCTCATAGTGTGTGTGTTGGGGGAGGAGCTGCAGGGCTATCAACATGTTTAGGCTGTAGGGGCCCTCATACTTTGTGGGGAGCTGTGGTGACATTATAATGTGTGGGGATCCTCACACTGACTGTGGCATTTGTGGAGAACATCATATTGCGTGTATTGTAGAGGCACTCATAATATAGAGGATTGTGGCTGCCCTCATAATGCATGTTGGGGCTATAGGGGACTTAATTTTGGGTCTGGTGGCCCTCATACTTTGTGGGGGCTGTGGATACTGTGTATAGGGCACTGTTGGGCCTCCATGCTATATATAGGGGAGCTGTGAGTCCATCATACTGGGGGGGTGCACTTTAGGGGCTTCATTCTGTGGGAGGATTTATACTGTGTTGGGGTTACTGTGGTGATATCATACTTTGCTGGATACTCTGTGATATCATCCTAATGTGCATAAGGGGAGACTGTGGGGAGGAATTCACTGTTGGGGTATCATGCAGTGTTGGGGGAATTTTTTAGGCCCATAAAAGGGTTATATTAGTTAGTGAGAACATAACTCATATGAACAATAGTCTACAGTGGTGGCCAAAAGTATTGGCACCCCTGCAATTCTGTCAGATAATACTCAGTTTCTTCCTGAAAATGATTGCAATCACAAATTCTTTGGTATTATTATCTTCATTTAATTTGTCTTCAATGAAAAAACACAAAAAGAATTGTCCTAAAGCCAAATTGGATATAATTTCACACCAAACCTAAAAAAGGGGGTGGACAAAAGTATTGGCACTGTTTGAAAAATCATGTGATGCTTCTCTAATTCGTGTAATTAACAGCACCTGTACCTTACCTGTGGCACCTAACAGGTGTTGGCAATAACTAAATCACACTTGCAGCCAGTTAACATGGATTAAAGATGACTCAACCTCTGTCCTGTGTCCTTGTGTGTACCACATTGAGCATGGAGAAAAGAAAGAAGACCAAAGAACTGTCTGAGGACTTGAGAAACCAAATTGTGAGGAAGCATGAGCAATCTCAAGGCTACAAGTCCATCTCCAAAGACCTGAATGTTCCTGTGTCTTCCGTGCGCAGTGTCATCAAGAAGTTTAAAGCCCATGGCACTGTGGCCAACCTCCCTAGATGTGGACGGAAAAGAAAAATTGACGAGAGATTTCCACGCAAGATTGTGCGGATGGTGGATAAAGAACATCGACTAACATCCAAACAAGTTCAAGCTGCCCTGCAGTCCGAGGGTACAACAGTGTCATCCCATACTATCCGTCGGCATCTGAATGAAAAGGGACTGTATGGTAGGATACCCAGGAAGACACCACTTCTTACCCCGAGACATAAAAAAGCCTGGCTGGAGTTTGCCAAAACTTACCTGAGAAAGCCTAAAACGTTTTGGAAGAATGTTCTCTGGTCAGATGAGACAAAAGTAGAGCTTTTTGGGAAAAAGCATCAACATAGAGTGTACAGGAAAAAAAAGAGGCATTCAAAGAAAAGAACACAGTCCCTACAGTCAAACATGGCGGAGGTTCCCTGATGTTTTGGGGTTGCTTTGCTGCCTCTGGCACTGGACTGCTTGACCGTGTGCATGGCATTATGAAGTCTGAAGACTACCAACAAATTTTGCAGCATAATGTAGGGCCCAGTGTGAGAAAGCTGGGTCTCCCTCAGAGGTCATGGGTCTTCCAGCAGGACAATGACCCAAAACACACTTCCAAAAGCACTATAAAATGGTTTGAGAGAAAGCACTGGAGACTTCTAAGGTGGCCAGCAATGAGTCCAGACCTGAATCCCATAGAACACCTGTGGAGAGATCTCAAAATGGCAGTTTGGAGAAGGCACCCTTCAAATATCAGGGACCTGGAGCAGTTTGCCAAAGAAGAATGGTCTACAATTCCAGCAGAGCATTGTAAGAAACTCATTGATGGTTACCGGAAGCGGTTGTTCGCAGTTATTTTGGCTAAAGGTTGTGCAACCAAGTATTAGGCTGAGGGTGCCAATACTTTTGTCTGGCCCATTTTTGGAGTTTTGTGTGAAATGATCAATGATTTGATTTTTGCTTCATTCTCTTTTGTGTTTTTTCCTTGCAAGCAAATTAAATGAAGATAATAATAACAAAGAATTTGTGATTGCAATCATTTTCAGGAAGAAACTGAGTATTATCTGACAGAATTGCAGGGGTGCCAATACTTTTGGCCACCACTGTATGTCTCCTGGCCTACTGCAAATATACATCTGGCATTATTAAGATTAAATGCTGTGTCATCACAGGCTTCAGTATTGGCATAATTACTGTGTACCTGCTGTAATATATGTCTCTCTCCCTAATTTTAAAAGTTGAGAGGTATGACGCCCTACTACTCTGCAAAAATTTTTGGGGGAGGGGTGGCATGTAGGGAGAGGTCAGTTAGGACTTTTGCTATGAGACATTGTGATTTCTATGTATGCCACTGTTATAGATCCTAATAGTTTATATTAGAATCCTTCAGTGGCAATGGAAATCCTAATTGAACAGAACTTGATCCCAGTAAGAATACAGAGTCTTATATAGCTACTCCAGGTGAAGCGTTTGTACATTTATAAGAACAGAGGGGGTTATTCAAAGCTTTCCCCAGTTTTCTGGCAAAAAAAATGTGTTGGAAAGTCACATTTCTGCACAATGTGAGGTTGTGCAAAAAATGTGACTTCTGGCATTTTCATGCCATTCTGACAAAGTGGGTGGAGTTATGGCGTGATGGGGGCTTACCAGGGTGTGGCAACCTCCGCTCATCAAATTCATGCAGAGGCTGGAGTAAGATTTTTGCCGAGGCGCGCATAGCGACGCACAACAGTACGTGCCTCGCCTGATTCATTAAGAGGCTTGAGCCTGTTAATGAATCAGGAGCTTCTGCTACAAAACACCCTCCTCATCAAGACTGGCGAGAGAATCACCGGTCTTGATGAATCGCCCCTAGTATGTTTAACAGAAATGCAGCAGCTAAGGATAGAAACCAAAATCATTTGTGCCAAGTATGTGATATTGGCTAGACAACGAGACTGCTTAACTCAAATGATATGGTCAGATGAAGCAAGCTTGCAGCCATGGTGCAGTTGCAATGTGTCCAAAAACCACGGAGGCAAGCCGTAACTGCATTTTATAAGATTGATTAATCAGTTGATTTTGGAGAACACCTGTTTCACCTACAAACTACTCGGCCATTACAATCACCCTTTCACTCCAAGTAACATTCTAATGTGCATGTAACAAATAAGGATTTGCTTGCCCTGTAAATTTATATTATCCATTATAAAACATAAATCTATCCCAACAAGAGGGATTATCCAGGATTAGAAAAAAAAAGGGTCTATGTTTTTCTAGAAATAGTGCCACCATTATGCCACGGCCCCACTATCAGTATTTAGTCAGTATTCGGTCAGTATTTTTTCTCAGGAGTGGGAGCCAAAACCAGGAGTGGGTGATAAATGCAGAATTGGTGACTTGTTTCTATTATACCTTTTCTCTGATTGTTCCTCACCTGGTTTTGGCTCCCACTCCTGAAAAAAAGTACTGACCAAATACTGATAGTGGGGTTTAGACTGTGACTGGGATTGTAACTCTGCAAAGCCAATGGACAAGAGTGTAATTTTTTCTGCAAATAAGAAAACCTAAAAAAAACAGTCATAGAAAACAAATTTCAAACATTGACAGTTTTTTTTAAATTAATTCTACAGGAGCTCACATAGATAAAGCCCTGCAGTTAGAATAGTTTCAGACATAGCGGCTTTTTAAATGTTGAAACGGCTTTTCTCTGCATTATTAGAAATTGAAATGCATAGCAGAAAAATGAAGCCATATTTACCAAACACAGGTCACCAAACTAATGCACTTACAGGATTTTATTTTATTATTAGAAATTAGTTGCAAATGGCTTGCCTATTGTTAGTGGTAATATGCAGGGGCGTACATAGAAATCATGGAGTCCCATATCATAAGTGCTAATGGGGCCCACCCCCCACAAAAAAATATGTAGAGGGGTCACAGAAGAGCATATCTCATAATTTTGCAGCCCTCACAAAGTAATTTTCCTCCTATTGAAGTCCCTTAGTGGTTCACGTATTAAGATACCCTTTTCGTGGTCCCCATAATGTCAACAAAAGTGACCCCCAAACATAGTATGATACTCCCACAGTGAATTCCTACACAGTACCTCCACACACAGTTTGATGCCCTTACATTATCCCCCACCTTACAAAGTATAATATTCCCACAGTAACACCAACACAGTACAATGGCCCCGATTCAGCCCTTCATACAGTATAGTTGCCCTCCATACGTATAAGGACCCTTACACTTCTCCACACATGATGATGACCCCTACAAAACCCTATACTCAGTAAGATGGCCCCACCATTATATAATGGTTTGCAAACAGTATAATGGACCCCCTAGCCCTCCAAAAAGTATAATGGCTCCCATATAGCCCTCCAAACAGTATAATGGCCCACACATGACCCCTCCAAACAGTATAATGTACACCACATAGCATTCCAAACAATATAATGGCCCCCCATATAGCCCTCCAAACAGTAGAATTGCCCCCCCACAGCTCTCCAATGGCTTCCACATAGCCCTCCAAACAGTATAATGACCCCCACATCGCCCTCCACAAAGTATAATGGTCCCCACTGTAGCATCGGCGTCTCTGCCTCCTGCCGGGCAGAGACGCCGTTCTCCTCACCGCCGCGGTCCAGGTCCGGCTTCTTCCCGCTCCCCTGCTGCTGTGGCGCACAACGCGCGCAGCTTCCCGGGCACTGTGCTTAGGGCGCAAGCTCGCGCTCCCTCCCTCTTAAAGGGGCCGCCGTCCTATAGAGTCCCCGGCCAATGGCCGAAGAACTTCCCCTATATAAGGCACCTCCTCCAAAATGGAGGTGCCTGTGCAAGGTTGTTGTTCTGTGTGCTAAACACTAACTCCAGCCCTCAGGTACCGCTGCCTGTCAGTCCAGCCTGCCAGCCTGTCTGTTAGTCCAACCCGCCAGCCTGTCTAACAGCTCTGTCCTCCAGTCTGTCTACAGTTGTGCCCGCCAGCCTGCTTACCTGGAGTACCTGTCCATTACCTGTTGTGCCCGCCAGCCTGCCTACCTGGAGCACCTGCCAGTTACCTGCCGTGCCCGCTAGCCAGCCTACCCGGAGCACCTGCCAGTTACCTGCCTGCTTACCCGGAGCACCCGTCTGGCTATCTGCCGAACCAGCCTGCTTATCTACCCGGACCACCCGTCAGCCTTCCTGCCGTGCTTATCCGCTTTACCGGTCATTTCCTGCCATCTGACCCATGGGAGTCACCTGCTCTCACACAAGGTCGGTCCCAGAGTGGCACCTGGTCCACCTGCCCAGTCCCTCCCTGGTTCACGGAGTCGACTAAGCCGCCATGTGACCTTGGTCGAGCCGAGTAGGAACTTAGTCACGCCCCTGTTGTCCCTCCTTGCACCGAAGCACAGAGGTTCCACCATCTGGACCCGTAACAGTTTGCACAGGCCATGGAACCCGGTGGCCCCCAGGCTCCTTCGCTCTCTGACCTGTACCAGGAGGTCTCACGTCAGAGATCCCAACAGGAGACTATCCTGTACTATCTGCGGACTGTCAACTCCCGCCTGGTCACGCTGTCCACCCCTTCTGTGTCAGTCTCTAGCCGAGCGGTACCCGCTCCGGCGGCACCTCAACCTACTGGCACTATGGCACCCGGCTCTGTGCCTCCACGTTTTGGTGGTGACCCCGTCTTATGTCGGGGCTTCTTAAATCAGTGCACGCTGCACTTTGAACTCCTGGCACATCAGTTCCCCTCCGACTGGGCCAAGGTGGCGTTCATCATGTCTCACCTCACCGGGGAGGCATTGCTAAACCCTCTGTGGGAGAGAGGGGATCCCCTGGTGTCCGATCTTCTGGCTTTCCTTGCTGCTTTCCGGAAGGTCTTCGATGAGCCCAGTCGAAAATCTTCTACTGCCTCCTCACTTTTCCGTCTCTGCCAAGGGAGTCTCACCGTGGGCCAGTATGCCATACATTTCAGAACCCTCGCATCTGAGCTTGTGTGGAACAACGAGGCCCTGGTGTCCACCTTCTGGGATGGTCTTTCCAGACGGATCAAGGATGAGCTAGCCGGTCATGACATCCCTTCCACCCTGGACGACCTGGTGTCATTAGCTACCCGGATTGACATCCGTTTTCTGGAACATGCTAAGGAGACTACCTGGGAGAGAAGATTTTCTCGTCTCGCTCCTGTATTCCAAAAGCCAGCCTCACAACCAGCAATTCCCCGGGCATGTTCGCCTGAGCCCATGCAAGTTGACCAAACCAAGATGGTCAAGTCTCGCCAGGAGACGCGCTGAGTCGTGGGGAGTTGCTTCTACTGTGGCAGTAAAGAGCATCTGATCTGTTCCTGCCCAGTGAAGCCGGGAAACTCCAGTGTCTAGGACCGCTCGGAGGTGTCGTCCTAGGCAACAGTAAATCCTCTCTGTCCTTGACTCTGTCTGTTTCTATTTCCAGTGGCGAGACTCGCTTCTTCAAGATTGCCCATCTGGATTCCAGAGCCGCTGGGAATCTCATTCAACAGGCTATTGTGGAGCGGTATCAGATTCCTACTGTACGTCTGGCTGAACCGTTGGCGGTTGCCTCAGTGGATGGGAGGCTTCTTCCGGAGACCATCTTGCTGGTCACAGAGCCTGTAACCCTTCAGGTGGGAATGCTGCACTCAGAGAATATCTCCTTTCATGCGCTGTCCGGTCTCTCTCACTCCCTCTTGCTTGGTCTACCCTGGTTACAAAGACATGAGCCCGTCCTGAATTGGAGATCTGGTGAAGTGCTCCGTTGGGGTCAGGAATGCCATGAGTCCTGTCTGGTTCCGGTTCATCCAATTTGACCCCCGTCTACTCAGGCTAATCTACCTGGTCTGCCGGCACCCTACTGGTCCTACGTGGACATCTTCGACAAGAAGGAAGCAGAAACACTACCACCTCATAGGCCGTATCATTGCCCCATCGACCTGATACTTGGTGCTTCTCCCCCCCGCGGGCGTATCTACCCCTTGTCGCTGGCTGAGACCCGGGCCATGTCTGAGTACATAGAGGAGAATCTTGCTAGGGGATTTATCCAGAAATCCACCTCTCCGGCTGGAGCAGGATTCTTCTTCGTCAAGAAGAAAGACGGCTCTCTACGTCCCTGTATCGATTACAGGGGTTTTAACCAGATCACCATCAAGAATAAGTACCCCCTGCCTCTCATCTCGGAGCTGTTCGACCGCCTTAAAGGCGAGAAGATCTTCACCAAGCTCGATCTTCGTGGGGCGTACAATTTGGTCCGGATCCGCCTGGGAGACGGCATTCAACACCCGGGACGGTCACTACGAATACCGCGTAATGCCCTTTGGTCTCTGTAATGCTCCAGCCGTTAACAACATCTTCCGTGATCCCCTGTATTCTTGTGTGATGGTGTACCTGGACAATATCTTGGTCTTCTCTCCGGATCTGCGCTCTCACCGGAGGGATGTTCGTCAGGTTCTGCTAAGCGCCGGCAGAATCGCCTATACGCTAAATTCAAGAAATGCCTCTTTCAGCAGACCTCTCTACCATTCCTGGGCTATATTATCTCCGAGACTGGTCTGCAGATGGATCCCGAGAAGGTCTCTGCCATCTTAAAGTGGCCCCAACAGGAGGGGTTGAAGACGATTCAGCGATTCCTGGGCTTCGCAAATCATTACCGCCTCTTCATCCCTCATTTCTCCTCCCAGACTGCTCCCATCTCCGCGCTCACCCGTAAAGGAGCAAATCCCTAAAACAAGCCTTCTCCTTCGCTCCTGTGCTACACCGTCTGGATTGCAACAAGCAGTTCTTCCTGGAGGTTGATGCATCCTCCTCCGGAGCCGGAGCGGTGCTCACCTAGAAATCCTCATCCGGGAGAATGGTAACCTGCGGCTTCCTCTCCAAGCTCTTCTCCTCATCCGAGCGCAACTACTCCATATGAGATCATGAGCTGCTGGCCATCAAATTAGCACTGGAGGAGTGGTGTCACTTGCTGGAGGGGGCTCTGCACCTGGTGGTCATCTACACTGACCACAAAAACCTCACTTATTTGCAGAACGCCCAAAGATTAAATCCACGTCAGGCCAGGTGGTCTCTATTCTTTGCCCGATTCTGCTTCACTCTGCATTACCGCCGGTGGACAAGAACATTAAAGCTGACGCTCTATAACACTCATTCCTGTCTTCCGACCAAGAGGAGGAGCCTCTACATATCATTGACCCCTCCAAAGTAATGACTGTGGCTCCGTTTGACCTGTCTCATCTTCCACCCGGTAAGACCTTTGTAGCGGTTCCGGATCGTAAGAAGGTTCTACTCTGGGGCCATTCATCCAAACTAGCCGGCCATGCTGGCCAGAGGAAGACCTTTCTGCTCATTGCCCGACATTACTGGTGGCCTTCCCTGCGCAAGGATGTTGCGGACTTTGTCGCTGTTTGTTCCTCCTGTGCCCGTAATAAAGTTCTCAGGCACCTTCCATCTGGCCATCTCCTTCCTCTCCCCGTGCCTTCCGCTCCGTGGCAACACATTGCAATGGACTTCATTACGGATCTCCCTGTTTCTGCCGGTTGTACTGTCATTTGGGTGGTCGCTGATCGCTTTTCTAAAATGGCCCACTTCATCCCTCTGCCTGGTCTTCCGTCAGCATCTGTGCTGGCTAAGGACTTCATCCATCACATCTTTCGTCTTCACGGCCTACCCCTCCACATTGTGTCTGATAGCGGGGTTCCGTTCACTTCGCGCTTCTGGAGAGCTACGTGTAAGCTGCTGGATGTCTCCTTGGATTTCTCCTCTGCTTATCATCCTCAATCCAATGGTCAAGTGGAACGTATCAACCAGGTCCTTACCAGCTTTCTTCGGCACTTTGTCAACGCTCACCATAACGATTGGGTTGAGCTCCTGCCCTGGGCTGAGTTCTCCTATAACAACCATGAGAGCGAGTCTTCTTCTAAATGCCCGTTCTTTGTGGTCTACGGTCAACACCCCCGGATTCCGTTTTCCGTCTCTTCTTCAGTGGACAATCATGCCGCGGAGTCTCTGGTCAGCTCTGGTCAGTTTCTGGTCGGCTATTTGGGAAGACACTAGATCTGCGCTTCTTCTTCCGTCCTTCGAGCGGATGAAGAAGCATGCTGATAAGAGACGTCTGGATCCGCCTCAATTCCGTCCGGGAGACAAGGTCTGGCTTTCCTCCAAATATGTTCGTCTCAAGATACCTTCCTATAAGTTGGGTCCTCAGTTCATCGGTCCGTTCGAGGTTCTGAACCAAATCAATCCCGTGGCTTACAAGCTGAAACTCCCATTCACCTTACGGATCGCCAACTCCTTTCATGTATCTCTCCTCAAGCCTGTTGTACTTAATTCTTTCTCTGACGATCCAGGTACTGCTCCAGCTCCAGTCTCTGCTGAGGACGTCTTTGAGGTAGAAAACATTTTGGCCACCAAGAGGGTAAGAGCAAAGACTTTCTTTCTTGTGGATTGGAAGGGGTTTGGCCCTGAGGAGAGGTCTTGGGAACCCAAGGAGAACATTCATGCCCCTCATCTTCTTAAAAAATTTCTTGCGGGCCTAAAGAAGAGGGGGCGTAAAGGGTAAAGTACTGTTGCATCAGTGTCTCTGCCTCCTGCTGGGCAGAGACGCCATTCCCCACACCGCCGCGGTCCAGGTCCGGCGTCTTCCCGCTCCCGTGCTGCTGTGGCGCGCACCGCACGCAGCTTCCCGGGCACTGTGCTTAGGGCACGCGATCCTTCCCTCTTAAAGGGCCTGCGCGCCGTCCCATAGAGTCCCCGGCCAATGGCTGAAGGACTTCCCCTATATAAGGCACCTCCTCCAAAATGGAGGTGCCTGTGCAAGGTTGTTGTTCCGTGTGCTAAACACTAACTCCAGCCTTCAGGTCCCGCTGCCTGTCAGTCCTGCCTGCCAGCCTGTCTGTCTGTCAGTCCAACCCGCCAGCCTGTCTAACAGTTCTGTCCTCCAGTCTGTCTACAGTTGTGCCCGCCAGCCTGCTTACCTGGAGCACCTGTCCATTACCTGTTGTGCCCGCCAGCCTTCCTACCTGCAGCACCTGCCTGTTACCTGTCGTGCCCGCTAGCCAGCCTACCTGGAGCACCTGCCAGTTACCTGCCGTGCCCGCCTGCCTGCTTACCCGGAGCACCCATCTGGCTATCTGCCGAACCAGCTTGCTTATCTACCCGGACCACCCGTCAGCCTTCCTGCTGTGCTTATCCGCTGTACCGGTCTGTTCCTGCCATCTGACCCGTGGGAGTCACCTGCTCTCACACAAGGTCGGTCCCAGAGTGGCACCTGATCCACCTGCCCAGTCCCTCCCTGGTTCATGGAGTCGACTAAGCTGCCGTGTGACGTTGGTCAGGCCGAGTAGGCACTGAGTCACGCCCCTGTTGTCCCTCCTTGCACCGAAGCACAGAGGTTCCACCATCCGGACCCGTAACACCCACACAGCCCTCCACATAGTATAATGGCCCCCACATAGCCCCCAAGCAGTATACTGGCCCACACATAGCCCTCCAAACAGTATAATGGCTCCTTTGCTGCTCTAGTCTCAGCAGCGTGTTCTGAACACTCTGCAAAGAGGGCGCAATGTAGTGATATCATCACACCCGTTCAGCTGAGACCCCAGGGCTCAGTCGTGCAGCGAGAATGACGGTCGAGGGAGCTGATGGTTCCCTTTCTATCATTGCTTTCAACTGCATTGGAATCCAGAATACAACTGAAAGTGGGATGCCAGGTGGGGGAGTTCCATGTGCCAATGCTGGCACGGGTCCCCACCTCACGTGCCCCATAGCGGCCATGTAGTCTGCCGCTAGTAGCAGTATGCCACTGGCTACATGGTTTTGTAGAAATCATGTAGCCAGTAAAACAAGACAATCTATTAGTAATTAATTTCTAGTGAAGCAGTAGAAAGCTGCTGCAGCATCTAAGGAAGCCATTGCTCAGTAGTCACAGCCTTGACACGTTCTACATTTTTGCTAAGCGCTATGTGTGAGAATAGCCTCACTATACAGGTTATGTTTATGTAGTCCTATCTAACCAACATGGACATGAGGAGAATATATAAATTCCATGAAGAGTCCACAGCCTAGAAAAATTAGAAAGTTTCAGTGATAACCACTGATTCACCATGCTGCCTTAAAGAAGTATTCCCAGAAACAGTTAAGGCTCAGCCCTTTAGGGCAGCCGCTTCATCAGCCAGAATCTTCTCTCCCTCCAATCAATGACTTTCCAAAAACATCTGCTGTTATATATTCAGTTGGGCAGTACTGTTAGACCAGATGTCCTTGTCCTTGGAGATCAATCAGAAAAGGGAGCTTCACATTACTATGCTTGTTCTTGGGTTCAAGGACCATTTAGACTGCAGGTTGCACAGCGTTAAATCATCACTGACAGGCAACAAGTCTGATCATTTAATGGCCAGTTTACACAAGTCGACCCCTTTTCAGATACGCACTGAACTATCAGTAATAGATCATCCTGTGAGCATAGCCTGCCATAGTTCTCAGCAGTGCAGGCCCAGTTTACACAGGACAATATTCTGCCAATAACCATGATCTTTTGTGCAAATCAAAAGATCATTTCACCTGATGAACAAGCATTTTGCTCATTGGTAATAGTCCGTCTGTTTAAACTATATGACTATCATGAAATGGGTGTTCCCTGGAATGCTTGTTCACAATAATCATGCAACATTAACTTTTCCCATATGTGTGAGTGCCAGACATCCTTGTTTGTCATGCATGGATTTCATTTCTTCTTTGAATACAGGAGATGAGAACCTCTGCAAGATTACCTGCATCAATCAGTTCACCATGCAATGCTGTGCTCTTAGTGTGTTTGTCTAGGCCCATGGCATGTTGCAGAATTGGAACATTCAGCTGCATTGTTCAACATTCAGACATTGTGAGAGAATGAACTGTTCTACATGGGACATACAGCAACTGTTATACTGTATGTACCATCATAACAAGAAGTATTGTAGGGAGATGTGACATGCAGAAGTAGTGTTGTTGCTTAAGAAGCATCCAGCAACTTGAGGGGTTAACACAGTCATAGGAGAAGGGGAGTGTTTTAGCAGAGCCCCAAGGGGATTGTGGGGAAGTTGTTTACTGTTTGGCCAGAGCCGAAGATAAAGGTGGCTCATGATCTGTATCTCACAGAAGGCAAGAAAACAGAATTCAGGTCAGGAAGGAAGCTAAACAAAGGTCAGTTAGACTCCCTGAGCTAACAGTGTGGAGTATTATCGGCCAGGAATATAAGGACTGGAAGGAAGCCTGTCATAGAGATTATCTCCCTCATCACACCCTTTCCCCCCTCCATCTCCATGCAGGATAAAGAATGCTGTACATTATTGAGTCCTTGTAAAGGAAAAGCCTGTGGTTGTGTATGCATTAAAACTGTGCTGTACTGTGCTACCGGATAATAGACTGTGTACTGCTGTGCTGCAAAGGAGACTGTACTGTTATTACTGGAGCCTGTTGCTCAAAGAGACATTTGCATTTCCCTGGCAGTACCTCATTAAATGTTACTGTTCTACCTTTTATGAAGACCCTTGTCAGATGTGTGTGGTCAGCAACTGAATCTATCATGTGCCTGAGAGAAGCTGCAGCCTATGGTCGCCCTGAGTAATGGTTCCCCCTGGATTCCAACGAATTCATGTAACCGGTCTCGCCCCTATCTGAACTTAGGCGGCGTGCGTGTAACAGAGAGAATAGACACGCACAAAACAAAAAAGCAGCTGACACTGCCACCACAGAGCCATCTGCTATCTGCTCAACACAGTCCCTCCATAGCATAATCCAAAGGCTGTGGTATATTCCAACAAGCCTGAGACAGGTGGACTGATGGATGAGATACCACACCATTACGGCAGAGAATACTGAATCAGTGTCGCTGGAGCAGCAAGGGGAAACGAGTAGGAAATAATATGAATTTCTTTATTTTATAAAAATTTCTGCCAGATTTTGAAAATTCTTAACCCCTTTAAGACTGGGATCTCACATACAATTTTGGTGCAGATTTTTGAGACAACGCTTTAGCAAATTTAGAAAGATATTTTAAAAACCCTTTAAGTCTAGGATAACATATGCATACCGCCTTTTTTGTTTGTTTGTGGCGCAAAGCAAAAATTAACTTAACCTCAAGACTAGCTCTACATAAGCCTTAAAAGAGTAGCATACCTACAAATACTAAAATAACAAGGGTATGTCCTCCCTCTAAACTGGTTGTGTCTGGTAATGCAGTTAATCTTCAAAGATGTGAATGGGGCAGAGCTGCAAAACCAGTGGCCAAGTGTGGCACTGTTAACAATTATAAAATTGTTCAGATCCTTAAAGCACCACTCCAGCCTTTTTTTTATTTCAGCGCTGAAGTGGTCCAACTAATCTAAGTTCCCTGCACCTAGTAAGATACTTACCAGTTGCCGTCTTCAGGCTCATACTCATCTTTGAGAAAAATGGATGAGTGCAATCCGATAAAAAAAAATGGATTGAACTCTGACTAATGTTATTCTATGCTTACGTACTGATCTGTGATTTTTTTTCTCAGCTCAGATCAGACTGAGAAAAATATTGCAGCTTGCTGCAATTGTCCTTGTATATTGGATGAGACTTGCAAATGCAAGTCAATGGGTGTAAGAAAAATCGCACGGCACTCGGTCCATGTGAGTGCCGTCCAATTTTTACTTACCCATCTCCTGCCGTGTACAGTAAAATCACAGCGTGACAAGTCAAAATAGAATAGATATATATATGTACATAGAATATATAGACATAAAGATGTCAGTGACATATATAATTAGTACAGTGAGTGTGTTGCTTACTGTACATGTATTTAATAATTGAATACATTTCTGAAAAAAATGGTGTAGGTTACCCTGAAATTTTATTAACCAGCAAGGGAAAAGTGGACAGCTGGGGGCAGATGTTTATAGCCTGGGAAGGGGGTAATACTCATGGAGATTCCCAGGCAATTAATATCCGCTCAAATCTACATAATTAGCCTTTACTGGTTATTAAAATGGCCCAGGGGTTGGTAATGGAGGGGCATCTATAAGATGCCCCCTTTACTAACTCCATAGCCAAATTGTAGAGAAAACCCCCCCAGAATAAAGTCTTTTATTTGAAATAATGACACAGACTCCTTTATTGAAATAAACACTCCCTCCCTTCTTTTATCCATTTAATCAGAAAAATTATAAAGAAAAACGCAAACTTATACTCACCTGTCCCAACGATCTGATAATCCACTGAAGCCAATGTCCCCTGTAAAAAAGCAAAAATAATAAACAACCATACTCTTCACCTGTCCGATGAGAAAATATTCCATTTGTCCCTTGATGCTTCTAGCTCTGCTACATCTACATGACAGGCTGAATAGTTGCATGATGCGTCCATTCTGTCTGATATGCCGCAGAGTCACTGAGCTGCGGGTGCTAGCGCTGTGGGAAAGTTCTCACGGTGCTCGCGCTGATGTAATTGAGGTGAACGGTGTTCATTGGCTATGAACTCCGCTCACCTTTTTCCTGTCTTCGGGAGACACTGATGCTGCGCAAGCACCCACAGCTCAGTGTCTCTGCTGGATGGAATGATGAATGCTCGCCTCATTCAAACATTCAGCCTGCCATCTTGATGTAGCAGAGCTAGACGTGTCACAGGACAAATGGATTATCTACTCGTCGGACAGTTGAGGAATATGGTTGTTTATTGTTTTTGTCTTTTACAGGGGACATGGGCTTGAATTAGAAGTAAAGGTGAGTATAACTGTTTTTTATTTTAATTTCAATAAAGGAGTCTGTGTTATTATTTCAAATAAAGGACTTTATTCTGGGTGTTTTTACTTACAATTTGACTATGGGGTTAATAATGGGGACATCTTATAGACACCTCTCCATTACTAACCCCTGGGCTTGATGTCAGCTGCCAATACAAAGCTGACATCAACCCTAACCCTATTACCCCACTTGCCAACGCACTAGGGCAAGTGGGAAGAGGGGAGGCTAAGTGCCAGAATTGGCGCATCTTATGGATGTGCCTTTTCTGGGGCAGCTGAGAGCTGATGTTCTTAGTGTAGGAGAGAACCAATATCCACGTCCCTTCCAGCCTATTAATATCAGCCCACAGCTGTCTGCCTAGCCTTTGCTGGTTATTATAGCGGATATCCCATGTCATTTTTTTTTCGGGGTTGCCCATTCTAATAACCAGTAAAGGATAAGTATACAGTTGTGAGCTGATATTAATATCCTGGGAAGCTACATGGGTATTACCCCCTTCCCAGGCTATAAACATCAGCCCCCCGCTGTCCGCTTTCCCTCTCCTGGTTAATAAAATTTCAGAGGATCCCATGCCAATTTTTTTCAGAAATGTATTTATTTATTAATTAAATACATGTACACCAGTGATTATATATCTCACTCACATATATCTATCTATTTCTATGTTTAGAAGAATATTTCCTTTGAAAACTATCTTTAAATGACTTAGAAAATTACTCTATGTAAAAGCTAATGGTAAAATCACATTGCATATGGATTGCATTCGCATGTCATTCGGATGCTAGGTGAAAAATCGCATGGTGGCTCAATGGTTAGCACTGTAGCCTTGCAGCACTGGGGTCCTGGGTTCAAATCCCACCAAGGACAACATTTGCAAGGAGTTTGTATGTTCTCCCCGTGTTTGTGTGGGTTTCCTCCGGGTTCTCCAGTTTCCTCCCACACTCCAAAGACATACTGATGCAGAATTTAGATTGTGAGCCCCAATGGAGACAGCAATGATAATGTATGTAAAGCGCTGTGGAATATGTTGGTGCTATATAAAAATAAAGATTATTATTATTGTACTCGCATGAAAATTGCATGACACTTGTCCGACTTTTCAGGAACAACATCGGACCATTTTTTTTCACGGTGATGGGTATGAGCTCTTCAGCTGTTTCCGGCAGTGGTTCAGTCCCGTGCGATCTTGTGACCGCAACTTCTGACTGACCGGAAGTAACAGGTATCGGTCACAAGCTCTCAATGTAAGTCTATGAGAGCCTTGTTCTGGCCTCGTTCTGGCTCTCTTAGACTTACAATGAGTTGTGACTTCTGGATCGCTCCAGCAAACACTAGAGTGATCCGGAAGGTCGCAAACACCGAGAACAGAAGAAGACGGCGTCTAGTAAGTATAATATTGGGGGCAGGAATCTAAAAAAAAACAAATATAAAATATTCTAATTGTCTAATCTACGGTAGCCATTGATAGTGTCCTTTGAACAAGTTTAACTCATTAAACACAAAGGTTATTTGCACCATCAGTATCCTAGGATAGCGTCGATTTTCCTTATAAGACGAAAGTGAAATATTATTGTGTACTTCTATTAATATGTAGACTATAGTTCCAATAAAATTGTGCATGAGCTGTTTTCTGGCATTTGGTCTGACCTGCATTTTCTGCTGTGAATGAAACGTGCATAGACTACAAAAGGGAATTCAGATCAATGCACAGACTACTATTACATTTATAACTCCTCCTCCATTCATGTGGACCTGTTTTCTCTAACTGCACGGCTTTTTTAATCCATTTATTGTTTTCCAAGCCTTCGATTTTTTTAAACACTTGATAATGCTCCCAGCCAGGGCTAAACCATCCATATTTTCTGATATGTTCAATTTTAGTGTATGTGCTGCCAAAGCAAGCACTTTTTGATATGTTCAATTTCCAACTGGGTGAGGACAAACTAGGTACGTATCCTAAGGATAATTGGATTATTAAAAGAACTAAAAGTATTTAAAAAGGTTGTCTGCTATTGACAATCCTTATGGAAAAGGACATGCTAAAGGGAACGTCATGGTAAGAATCATTCGCCCCTTGCAATTATGAAAAGCTGACAGCTTTCCTGCTGCCCCCTGCAGTCAGGTGAAGGGACTGCCTTTGGAGAAGTCCTCATCTTGTTTTATGGAGGGTACACCACTGACTGCTAGTGCCCACTTAACTCAATGAACACTCAATGAGTTCTATTGGCGCTTTATAGTATCCCTGGCATATAATATAGACAGATGGGGATTTCAGCTTCAGTATGAAAAGTGGTTCTCCAAGATGGACAATGCCCCATTCTACTGGGAGAATGAAGAACCAGCACAAACTTTAGTCGATGATGAGTTTTTCATTCCCTATTGATCAACTAACTGATCATCAACAGAAATAAGGGAACAGCAGAATAATGGAGCTAACTAATGGAGCTGATTAAGAGCAGAAGCCTACAAAAACCTAGCATTATGTTGGGATGATCTTTCTGTCATTCAGCCCAGTAACAATGTATCATTATTACATATCAAAATTCATTTAATTTTAGGTACTTTGATTTTAAAATTGTCATATCTCTACCAGTACCTGCTCCTGCGACGTCTGCTTCTGTTGGTGGGCGCTGCCGTATTCATTCTGTGGAAGGTGCTTGTGATAGAAGAGATCCTGGAGCCAGAAGCTCTGGATGGTGCAGGCTTTGCCAAGCCACTAAGATTAGGGTGGCTGGGACTTGCAGTGCTGTGCAGTCTGGCAGCATGGGGGTGTGCTGTCCAGCTGGAGTTATCAGCAACCTGCTCCAGCCAATTAGAGAGCACCACACCCTACTTAAAGGGGTATTCCCATTTCCAAGATCCTATCCCAATACATAGTAGATGTAATAATAATAATAATATTAGCAGATACTTCCAATTAGAAATGTACTATAGTTCTCCTGATTCGCTGTGTCGCTTACCCCATGTACAGGGCATTGCAGTAGCTTAGGTATCCATGGTTATGACCACTTATATAGTGACAGTTAGTTGTTAGTGGTCGTAACTATGGATACCTTAGCTACTGCAATGCCTGCACATGGGGAAAGAGACATAACAAATCAGAAGAACTATACTACATTTCTCATTGGAGGTATTTCCTAATATTATTATTATTACACCTACTACATATCGGGATAGGATCTTAGACATGGGAATACCCCTTTAAGCTTCCAGTTTACTGCTGGAGGCTACCAGATATAGACTTGTGCTCCTCTGGTTCAGTCCTTTAGTTCAGCCCCATTATAGTGTGTTTGTTTGCTGTTTTTAACCTCGACTTGTTTTATTGCCTTTTCTTACATCTTCCAATTGTGTACTTTTCCTGACCTCTTAGTTATCACCTGGTTACCTGACCACTCCTGCCAACCTGCTCCACCGTGCAGCAGTTTATTCCATGGCCCCAGCCGAGGAGCCCATGTTTAAGTCCAGACCAGATCGCTGTACAAGGATTGAAGAGTGAAGGCCAGAGCAAACTCTGTGATTTGGTAAGAGAAGTGACTTGCGCTAAGCCTATTCATAGCAGTCATATAGAGCTGCCAAGTGACAAATGACAGAGCCTCATTACTAAAAGTGAAGATGATCAACACACAACAGATACAACCAGTTTGAACAAAAATGGTTTATTTAGTGGAAAGCATTGATATCTTGAAATAACTTATGCCCTATGACATTGTTTATTTCAATGAGAATAATTTGTGCCACTTTCTAAAATATTGCCCCCACAAAAGAAAATTTGAAACCTTACATACATTTTCTGGTTACTGACTGTGACTGTCATTTAAATAGGTCAACATTAAAGGTGGGCAAGATCTGCCAGTTCAGCTACCATTCTAAGTTATATATGTATAAATTGCATTCCAGTGTTTATTCTAAATGAGTCATGTTGTGTAATATCTATGGCAAAGTGTACCCAAAATGTTAATGAGCCCAATATCTGGTCAATTCTGCTAGAGAATGCACTCTACATAACACTGGTCTATCCAAGCAGTGGGCCACTTAAATGGTCACAATGTGGATTTGGCTGCACCTTAATCTAAATCAAATCAATATTTGGTGTGACCACCCTTTACCTTAGTAACAGCATCAATTCTTCTTGCACGCGGATTTTGAAGAAATTCGACAGGGAGGTTGTTCCAAACATCTTGTAAAATTAGCCACAAATTTTCTGTGGATGTATACTTGCATAAATTGTTATGTGTTTTCATGTAATCCCAGACAGAATCAATGATGTTGAGATCAGGTGTTTATTAGGGCCATATCATCACTTATAGTACTACTGGTTCTTCTTTTCACTGAAGATAGATCTAAATGATATTGGTTGTATGTGTGGGAAAGTTGTTTTGCTGCAGAATTGGAGCCAATCAGATGCCTCCTGATGGTATTGCATGATGAGTACGTATCTGCCTGTGTCCATCAGCAATGAGGACACCATTAATCCTGACCAAATCCCCAACTCCATTTGCTGAAATGCAGCCCCAAACATCACAGAATTTCCACATGCTTCACTTTTTGCCTCTAGAAACTATTGTACCGCTCCCGATCTCCTGTCCTTTAGCAAACAAACTGCGTTCTGTTACAGCTAACTAGTTCAAATTTTGACTCATAAACCCACAGCACTGGCTGCCAATTTTCTGCCCCCATTTCCTATGTTTTAGTCAATAGTTGACTCACTTGGTCTTGCTTCCATGTCAAGGTATGGCTTTTTAACTGCAATTTTTCAATGAAGACCACTTCTGCCCAAATGCCTTCAAACAGTAGATGGTACAGCTGGGTCCCACTGGTTGCTGCCAGTTATGAGCTGATGGCACTGCTGGACAGCTTTTGATTTAGAAGGGTAGTAAGCATGATGTGTCTTTCATCTGCTGCACTAAGCTTCCTTGGCCGACCACTGCGTTTACATTCCGCAAAGTTGCCATTTCTTGATGCTGAACAGCACATCTTGAAACTCCAGTCTGCTTTCAAATCTTTTCCTGGGAGAAACCTTGCTGATGCAGCATAACTACCTGGTGTCTTGTTGCTGTGCTCAGTTTTTCCATGATGTATGACCTGTGACATGAAACTATGCTCCACAAGACAAAGTTTGACTGTTCCTCACCCAGTTTTAATTCGCTTACATTGCTGTTTCTATTTCACTTAATGACAATGTTTCAACCAACATATGAAAATAAAGATCATTATCACCTCTTTGGTATAATTGGTTACTCATACACGTAACTATAATTCTACAAAATACCAGACTTTGTACAAGTGTACTTCAAAGAATTGATGCTGCTTTGAAGGTAAAGTTGAGTCAAGAGTTACACCAAATATTGATTTGATTCATTCATTTTGCATGCTGTTAATTGCTAAAATAATCTATTAACACTTATATTTTTGAAAGCATTCTTACCTTGCATCATTTTTTCCACACCTGCCTAAAACTTTTGCACAGGTCTGTACATATTCGTATGCCTACAGTCTTCATGTGTTACTTGAATAGCGTAGACTATTTAAGTGCAAGGCAAGATATCTGCATTAGCGAGCTGGTAATATGTTGGTTAACATTCCTTATCCTCAGCCCTAAGATACCATGATAGTTGTATTTTAACATTAAACAAACACAGCAAGATCCTTTTCTCTACCCCCTCCTCTTCCTCATGGCTTGCGTTACAAATTGTACATTTAAATTGCTGGCAGGATTCATTACCTTCTCCTCTCTGATTCCAGCCATGCGGAAAATATTGCACTGGTGAAGCACAGAGAGAGATGAAAACAGTGAAAGTGAGGAGGGAGAAAGAGAGCGAGAGGACTGAAGAATGTGAGTGTGGTGTATGTAAGTTATATACATTTGTATGGACGTTTACGCTTCTTCTATAGATATCACATCTGCTGCGGTAATGCCAATGTATTGCCAGATTTTCCTTAATTTGGGTACAAACATTTGAAAATAAAGTTCAGATCTTATATTAGCTCATTACATTTCACATGGATTACATGGATTACAAACAAGATTATAGAGGGGTTTTGTAATAGTCAGAATAACCAGTGGGAGTTGTCAATAACATATTTCCTGGAACATTTAAAGGCATACTAAACCTAAAGAACAAATTGGAGTTTATAACAAGAAGTGCTAATATCATTCACATGTATGTAAATGGATCTCCAGAGATATATGAGATAACGAAGTGATCACAGGGGGACATGAATTTCCCAGATATATCCCCATAAATATGACTACATTTAATTTCACTCAAAATAAAAGGGCAGTTTACCAGTAAACATAGACTGCATATAAAAAATACTAAACCTAAGACAGGCGCTAGGTTTAGTATTTCTTTGATTAGCAACAATATTGTGTAAATAAATCAGTGGTATAATATATTGCTATAAATAGGTGATGGACACTTCCACCAGTACAATCCAGGTTCTCTGGTTTCCTTCCACACTCCAGAGACATACTGACAGGGAATGTAGATTGTGAGCCCCAATGGAGACAGCGATGATAATGTATGTAAAGCACTGCGGAATATGTTGGATCTATATAAAAATAAAGATTATTATTATTATTATTAATGTACCCATGCCGCCATTTTTAATGTAAGTGTGATTGAATAACCATATGATTTTTTTATATGCACAATTAATTTTGATCAAGAATAAATAATGGTTTTGTGCATTTATACTGGGCAGTAATCATTATGATCTCTGGGAAATAAAGGACTTTTAATGGGTATTACTAGATGGAAATAGGCCTTAGCACCCAGCTTACCTCTTTTGTGGAAGCAGTTTTGGCTATGCATATTGTAACCTGAGATTAGCCTGCTCCTATACCGCTTGAGAATCACCTTGTATATAATGATGTCATGTAGCATGCACAATAAAGATATCTGTCTAACAAATGTATGAAGCATGTGCTTCCCTCCCCTGTGTAACCCTGTACAAGGTGTGAGGGCTTCCCTCTCTCTTTTAAAGAGTGTCCTGTCTAGTAAGAAATATATGCAGAGTGAGAGGGAGGGGAGAAGGTAGCCGCCAGTCCATTAAACTAGTGAATTAATTATCTCATTAATGGGGCATTCTTTATCCCAGGGACAAAAAGATCAAGTAAGAATCATATTAACTTTAACAAAACGTTCTCACTTAAGAGTCAGACATAACACAGTTGTAGGACACACATATATGTGCAGTCCTATGTAAATACTACAGAATAGGCTTCAGAAACGGATGCGTTCTATATACTGGAGAATGTAGAAATATAAATAAGCATAAATGTACTGCAAATATTGTTATAAAGTATGCAGCTTTTAGAATTCATCATGGCAGATATGTGAATTGCTAATATTAATAATAGTTACATAGTACAAAGGAACATTGGAAAGTAAAAGGCTATGTATATAGCAGTACCCTGCCCAGTGTATTCACTCTATTTCATTTATGAAATAAAAGACCTTTCCCCTGTTCTAATTGTTTGGACAGAAGGCATCGCTCATCTTGGCGGGTTTAGACGTGGTTACATTTGCATATTACAAGACTCCGTGAATCTGTCTTCTTCCCTCTGGGTGAATATTGTTGATATGGCAATGCAGTGCCCCCATTTGCCTTTGTTTGGAAGGTGTTAAAGTGAGCTCTAAATCTAGAAGCAGAGGAAACGAGATAGCGGCAGTGTGTATAATAGTACAGAACATAGGGGAGTCTCAGAAGGAGAAGGAACCAGTCCAGGGCTTATTCTGTCCTAAATACAGTATGAGTATTAGTATTTTACTACCAATAACAGATGATGTCAGATTTGAGGTATATATATATATATATATATATATATATACATATATATATATATGTCTATAGTCACTGTTGTATCAGGGTTACTTATGTTTGTTCTTACATAGGACTGCAGGCACAAAGTGCTGCATTATTTGCTATATCCGCACAGTTATCAGGACTGAGAAACAATGCAGCCCCAGAGAAATTCGCCTCTACTGCACCAGTAGCCATGAAAGCAAGTCACAATATCTATTAGCCAGCTTTAAGATGACATGTGAAATTTTCAATCAGGATGTGACCTCTGAGCTCGATATAACAAGTTGGAAACGGTATATTGTGGAGGCTCTCCTCTATAAAATACCTTACTTCTTCCATCTTCAGCAAACATTATGAGTTTATGGGTCCTGAGCAGAAATGAAAATGTGATGATGATGGTATATTCACTCTGTGAATGCAGAGGGGCATTGGAGAAGAAGTCATTGTGACACAAGGTCAGAGGAGTGAAAGCTTCAGAACTAGGAGCTGTCCTTGGCTAGGTGCTGAAATCTCCTGTCTTTGATCTTGGCATTGCAGTGAGCAGGCAAATAATATAATAATATCTTATTTTACTTTCTTTCAATAACAGGTAGAAAGGCATATATTGTACCTTCCATTAACATTAATACATGCGTACAATTAAATAGGGAGAGAATTGATGTATATATATATATATATATATATATATATATATATATATATATATATATATTAAAATATATTGCCATACATCTGCTATATGTGTAAGCACATCATGAAAACCTGTGCGTGTATATATATATATATATATATATATATATATATATATATTGATACAGATATATTCTACTTCTGAATTTTCAATTTCCGATTTGCCAATCTTCTTGCTGCTATGAATCTAGTATTGCTTATCTCTAGTCCCTTTTGTAAAAAATTGTATTGTTAGACTGAGTTAGCAGGACACAACTTGCAAATAGAGGTCGGTGGAGATGCTATTAAATTGCCCAAGTATTAAGGACATTCAGGTAATGCTGGCGATTTCTATCTGCACTGAATAAGGGGAAGTTAGAATTTAATGAGAAAGCGCTAGCCCCAAAAGTGAAGGCACTGAGATGGGCTTAGAATGAGAAAATTGAGGCAAAATTGAAAGGGAAGAATACACAGAAGTGTTGCAGCGATAACGGGAGATGCCAGAGTGGAGTGATGCGATAGTAAGGAACACATCAGCTGCATGCTATACTGTATAAGTGAAGAGAAGACATGGCCATGGAGAGTTGAGGGAATTACATAGGGGAAGATGAGCTGTGGGCACAACAGATACATAACTGCTTGTTGAGCACATTTAGGATTCTAAAATTAGAGGGAAGCAGTATTCGGACATAAGTAATTAGTTATTTTGCTTTATTCAAAACACATCCAGCTTATTAAATACATCATACTTATTTTACCATAGTATTTATGGTCACTAAATGAAAAGGCAGCTTTCCTAGTTGAACATGACCAAACAACCAGAGTTCACAAGTTTTGAAGTAATCAAGAGAGTGATGCCTATGAGGGATGAAAGATGAGGAAATGATCCAAAAGTAAAAACAGAATTTATATAAAAAATTACATGTAGGGAAATATTATATAATGGGACACCCCACTGAAGAAGGTAATGGCGAAACACCCCACTGAAGAAGGCAGCGCCGAAATGTGTGTTGGGGCTGACACTATTGCAGTGATACAGACAACATTCTGCTACAAGTTTATTTTTGGACTTTATATGATCATGTTTAGATTTAGAATCATGTTCATGTTATATGGCAATAGGAACTTTATTTTTCTCTAATAGGCTGTGGATCATTACTATAGCACAGTGGCTCAGTGGTTAGCACTGCTGCTCTGGGGTCCTGGGTTCAAATCCCACCAAGGACAACATCTGCAAGGTGTTTGTATCTTCTCCCCGTGTTTGCGTGGGTTTCCTTCGGGTTCTCCAGTTTCCTCCCACACTCCAAAGACATACTGTTAAGGAATTTAGATTGTGAGCCCAGATGGGGACAGTGCCCATAATGTCTGTAAAGCAATGTGGCATTAATGGCGCTATATAATTGAGAAAAATAAAAATAAATAAATAGTTATGCACTTTGTGTCTTATACCCTGATCCACAAGTAATGTATGATATGTTACACTGACACTGGTTTGCCTACTATTCCACTTGGTATATTATGAATGTGAATGTACTTACATCACACTTTGCAATGACATCATTGTGCATTTATATCCAATTCCTGTAAATTATTTGCACTGTATATCACGTATTGTCCTTAATTGTCTGTATTTCTCATCTCCGCCATGTCGTCTCTTTGCCGATTGCGTTTCTGTTTTTAATATCCCATATTTTTTATTTTAATTATGTCGTTGATCTAATAAAATATATATTTTCTCATTTAAGTGTTTTTGAACTCAATTCTTTATAGGTTTACCTTGTTGTTCTGAGTTTGTGCCCATTATTATAGATTCCATCTTCGCTATTTCAGTGTCAGTATTTCCTTATACACTTGTATGATACAATACAGATACTATTGTTCCCTTTTTTTTGGGACACTAATAAGTGTCCAGTCGGATGTCAACGTATCTGGAGGACTAATAGCGGGCACATGATTGTAGTGTACAGAGAAGTCACACGGGTGAATTAAGAGGGAAAGTAGAGTACTAGAGGACTGGCAGCAGAGCCAGGGAAAGTGCCAGACGCAGGCACAGGGAGAGAGCACACACAGGTTCATTACTGTGCATTTTCCCTGCCTTTTGCGTTAAGTGATGATCTTGATGAGCTAATGAACCCGCAGACTGGAAACGCTGTGTGTTTGTATAGCGAGCTCCTGGGTCCCTGTGCTGCCCGCAGACAATTAGAGCCTCATTAATATGCTAATCTGGTGTTGGGCTTTGGAAGTGGTGTGGAGCTTGTGATTCTGGGGGTGGGGATGGGGTGGTAACTGTATCCTAGCAACCTTTCCACAGAGGTAACCTACATCTCCTGGCATCATGCAAGTTGCTTTATTTTGGGAAGCTATGCAGTACAGTGGCTATTAGATCATGGAGTGGAAAAGTTAATATATACCATATCCGCAGAAAAATGGATTCTTAAAAAAATACCTAATGGTACTGGTAAGGAAGAACTATGTGGTGTAAAGGTGTCAATTGATAACTGATCCAGGAACAAGTGGTAGGATGGATTATCTGAACATCTGCGGTGACTAAACTCTCATTTCCAGTTGATGAAACTGATGTAAATCTATCCCATCTGTCAGAAAATGTATCGAACATGCGTAAAATTTTTCTTGATCACTAGTCGTTATCTCTCCAATTGTCGCATTTCACAATTATTGGCGGAGAATTTCCCATGTGTAGCCAGCACATGTTCTATCGTAATGATTGTTGCTACAATCAGCAAAGCCCCATGTTTTCCAACGTTGGCAAAATATCTGGAAATTTTTGTTGTAGTACCAGAAAATGGGAGAAAATGGGAATTTGACATTCAAAGAATTTGAAAGAAATTTTAGCAATGATTGTTCTTGCATTGGAAAAGCAATTCATATGAAGAAAAATGTGGCTTGCAGGATAATATAATAATATTGTATTTAATCATAGAATCATAGAATGGTAGAGTTGGAAGGGACCTCCTGGGTCATCTGGTCCAACCCCCTGCTCAAAGCAGGATTCACTAGATCATCTCAGACAGATGTCTGTCCAGCCTCAGTATTTTCACCAAACTCAAGGAAAGATCTTAAAGGGGAAGTCCACTTTTGGAGACATTTTCTTATTACTTAAATGAATGTATTTTAGTCTAAAACTACTTTTTTCAAATTGACTTTCATTAAAAATGTTGCACCATCTGCCTTTTATAGCTTCTGTGTTGTACGGGCTATTGCCCTGGAGTGGCGCTTTAAATGTTAGCTCCCTGCCCTCGTCCTTATACTCATCTTCCGGCAGCTTCACCATTTACCGACGCCGCTCCGGTCCCGCGGTGCCATCTTGCGCGCATATCTTCAGACTGGCTGTAAGCCTGGAGAGCCAGAGCGAGGCTCCCATATAGATTTATTGAAAAGTGACCTCCGGTGTGCTCCAGAAAACAGTGGAGATGCTGGCAGGTCATTTTTTCGCCGGAGACTGATGGGAGCGATGCTGGAAAAAAATGAAGACGGCGGCAGATGAGTATGAAACGGGGCAGGGGAATTACATTTAAAGCACCACTCCTGCGGTCAATAAAAAAAAATGCTGGAGTGATGCTTTAACTGAAAATCTGTCAGCCAGGATGCTATCTATCAAGATCTGACAGGGAATTTGTAAGTTTTTTATCTGTCTTTTTCTGAGTTCCACTCAGATGATATATGTCCACAGTCCACATCAAAGTTAAATAGGAAGGGAAAGAAAGTGCCTGTAAAAGCAAAACAGTGCAGATTTTTTTAATTAAATCAAATTGCAAAACGTTTTTTAGCCCTTAATCCATACATTTGGATAAAAAAATATTGTCCCTGAAGGTGGATAACCTCTTTAATCTAAGGTTCCATTTACATTGACCGACATGTGGCAAGATACGACCGCCGATCAGTAAACCATTACTGATTGGCTGTCACTTAATAGCCTGTTTACACAGGCAGACCAAAGTAAACAATATGCACTGAGCAATCTATACTAGATCCCTCAGTGAGTATAGACTGCCATGGTTCTCAGAAGTGTTTACACAGGACGATGCACTGCCGATAACAATGATCTTTTGCGCTGCACAAAAGATCATTTCACCTGATTTTACTTGTTCATCAGGTGATCGGTAGCCTGTTTACACAGCAAGATAATCGTGAAGAGTTTTTAACAACGTTCGTTCATGATTATCTTGCACTGTAAATGCAGCTTAAGAGTGTATGTGCCAGAGATGCAGCACAGACTAGCCTTATGGAGAACATTGCATGGCCTATAAGTCTCCTTGCACTGGCTAGTCAGGCATGTCACTCCCTATGAGGAGAGCTGTTACCCTTGGAGACAACTGTTCAGGGACGTTCCACCTCCAGTCTTTATTTTTAGCTACAAGTGCTTCTCACTAAATTAGAATATCATCAAAAAGTTGATTTATTTCAGTTATTCAATACAAAAAGTGAAACTCATATATAATATAGAGTCATTACAAACAGAGTGATGTATTTCAAGTGTTTATTTCTGTTAATGTTGATGATTATGGCTTACAGCCAATGAAAACACAAAAGTCATTATCTCAGTAAATTAGAATACTTTATAACAGCAGCTTGAAAATTGTTTTTAAAATCCAAAATGTTGGCCTACTGAAATGTATGTTCAGTAAATGCACTCAATACTTGGTCGGGGCTCCTTTTGCATCAATTACTGCATCAATGCGGTGTGGCATGGAGGCAGGGCCGGCTCCAGGTTTTTCTGGGCCCCGGGCGAAAGAGTCTCAGTGGGCCCCTTTAACACATACCACGATTCATGATGCAGAGATACGGCGGAGAAATATATATATATATATAGTACAATGCAAAGATTTCACTTCTTACATTACATGAGTGATATCTATAGTAAATTCCACAATAGCTCAGAAACCGGTGAATAGTTCCACACAGAATACTGGCCCCCATATAAGGCTCCATACGGAATACTGGCCCCCATATAAGGCCCCATAAGGAATACTGGCCCCCATATAAGGCTCCATGCGGAATACTGACCCCCATATAAGGCTCCATGCGGAATACTGGCCCCCATATAAGGCTCCATACGGAATACTGGCCCCCATATAAGGCTCCATACGGAATACTGGCCCCCATATAAGGCTCCATACGGAATACTGGCCCCCATATAACGCTCCATACAGGATACCGGTCCCCTTATAACGCTCCATACAGGATACTGGCCCCCATATAATGCTGCATGCAGGCAGTTACCCCCCACATAATGCCCCATACAGGCTGTCCCCCCCTTATAATGCTCCATGCAGGCTGTTACCCCCCACATAATGCCCCATACAGGCTGCCCCCCCCTTTATAATGCCCCATGCAGGCTGTTCCCCACCTTATAATGCCCCATGCAGGCTGTCACCCCCTCCTCTTTATAATGCCCCATGCAGGATGTCACCCCTCCTCTTTATAATGCCCCATGCAGGATGTCACCCCTCCTCTTTATAATGCCCCATGCAGGATGCCCCCCCCCTCTTTATAATGCCCCATGCAGGCTGTTCCCCACCTTATAATGCCTCATGCAGGCTGTCACCCCTCCTCTTTATAATGCCCCATGCAGGCTGTTCCCCACCTTATAATGCCCCATGCATGCTGTCACCCCTCCTCTTTATAATGCCCCATGCAGGATGTCCCCCCCCTCTTTATAATGCCCCATGCAGGATGTCACCCCCCCCTCTTTATAATGCCCCATGCAGGATGTCCCCCCCCCTCTTTATAATGCCCCATGCAGGCTGTTCCCCACCTTATAATGCCCCATGCATGCTGTCACCCCTCCTCTTTATAATGCCCCATGCAGGATGTCCCCCCTCTCTTTATAATGCCCCATGCAGGATGTCCCCCCCTCTCTTTATAATGCCCCATGCAGGATTTCCCCCCCCTCTCTTTATAATGCCCCATGCAGGATGCCCCCCGCCCTTCTCTTTATACTGCCCCATGCAGGATGTCCCCCCCTCTCTTTATAATGCCCCATGCAGGATGTCCCCCCCTCTCTTTATAATGCCCCATGCAGGATGTCCCCCCCTCCTCTTTATAATGCCCCATGCAGGATGCCTGCCCCCCCTTTATAATGCCCCATGCAGGATATCCCCCCCTCTCTTTATAATGCCCCATGCAGGATGTCCCTCCCTCTCTTTATAATGCCCCATGCAGGATGTCCCCCCCTCCTCTTTATAATGCCCCATGCAGGATGCCTGCCCCCCCTTTATAATGCCCCATGCAGGATGTCCCCCCCTCTCTTTATAATGCCCCATGCAGGATGTCACCCCCCCTTCTCTTTATAATGCCCCATGCAGGATGTCCCCCCCCCCTCTTTATAATGCCCCATGCAGGCTGTTCCCCACCTTATAATGCCCCATGCAGGCTGTCACCCCTCCTCTTTATAATGCCCCATGCAGGATGTCCCCCCTCTCTTTATAATGCCCCATGCAGGATGTCCCCCCTCTCTTTATAATGCCCCATGCAGGATGTCCCCCCCTCCTCTTTATAATGCCCCATGCAGGATGCCTGTCCCCCCTTTATAATGCCCCATGCAGGATGTCCCCCCCTCTCTTTATAATGCCCCATGCAGGATGTCCCCCCCTCTCTTTATAATGCCCCATGCAGGATGCTCCCCCCCCTTTATAATGCCCCATGCAGGATGTCCCCCCCTCTCTTTATAATGCCCCATGCAGGATGTCACCCCCCCTTCTCTTTATAATGCCCCATGCAGGCTGTTCCCCACCTTATAATGCCCCATGCAGGCTGTCACCCCTCCTCTTTATAATGCCCCATGCAGGATGTCCCCCCCTCTCTTTATAATGCCCCATGCAGGATGTCCCCCCCTCTCTTTATAATGCCCCATGCAGGATGTCACCCCCCCCTTCTCTTTATAATGCCCCATGCAGGCTGTCACCCCTCCTCTTTATAATGCCCCATGCAGGATGTCACCCCCCCCTTCTCTTTATACTGCCCCATGCAGGATGCCCCCCCTCTCTTTATAATGCCCCATGCAGGATGTCCCCCCCTCCTCTTTATAATGCCCCATGCAGGATGCCTGCCCCCCTTTATAATGCCCCATGCAGGATGTCCCCCCCTCTCTTTATAATGCCCCATGCAGGATGTCCCCCCCTCTCTTTATAATGCCCCATGCAGGATGTCCCCCCCTCCTCTTTATAATGCCCCATGCAGGATGCCTGCCCCCCCTTTATAATGCCCCATGCAGGATGTCCCCCCCTCTCTTTATAATGCCCCATGCAGGATGTCACCCCCCCTTCTCTTTATAATGCCCCATGCAGGATGTCCCCCCCCCTCTTTATAATTCCCCATGCAGGCTGTTCCCCACCTTATAATGCCCCATGCAGGCTGTCACCCCTCCTCTTTATAATGCCCCATGCAGGATGTCCCCCCCTCTCTTTATAATGCCCCATGCAGGATGTCCCCGCCTCTCTTTATAATGCCCCATGCAGGATGTCACCCCCCCCTTCTCTTTATAATGCCCCATGCAGGCTGTCACCCCTCCTCTTTATAATGCCCCATGCAGGATGTCACCCCCCCCCTTCTCTTTATAATGCCCCATGCAGGATGTCCCCCCCTCTCTTTATAATGCCCCATGCAGGATGTCCCCCCCTCCTCTTTATAATGCCCCATGCAGGATGCCTGCCCCCCCTTTATAATGCCCCATGCAGGATGTCCCCCCCTCTCTTTATAATGCCCCATGCAGGATGTCCCCCCCTCTCTTTATAATGCCCCATGCAGCATGTCCCCCCCTCCTCTTTATAATGCCCCATGCAGGATGCCTGCCCCTCCTTTATAATGCCCCATGCAGGATGTCCCCCCCTCTCTTTATAATGCCCCATGCAGGATGTCACCCCCCCTTCTCTTTATAATGCCCCATGCAGGATGTCCCCCCCCTCTTTATAATGCCCCATGCAGGCTGTTCCCCACGTTATAATGCCCCATGCAGGCTGTCACCCCTCCTCTTTATAATGCCCCATGCAGGATGTCCCCCCCTCTCTGTATAATGCCCCATGCAGGATGTCCCCCCCTCTCTTTATAATGCCCCATGCAGGATGTCCCCCCCTCCTCTTTATAATGCCCCATGCAGGATGCCTGTCCCCCCTTTATAATGCCCCATGCAGGATGTCCCCCCCTCTCTTTATAATGCCCCATGCAGGATGTCCCCCCCTCTCTTTATAATGCCCCATGCAGGATGTCCCCCCCTCCTCTTTATAATGCCCCATGCAGGATGCCTGCCCCCCCTTTATAATGCCCCATGCAGGATGTCCCCCCCTCTCTTTATAATGCCCCATGCAGGATGTCACCCCCCCCTTCTCTTTATAATGCCCCATGCAGGATGTCCCCCCCCTCTTTATAATGCCCCATGCAGGCTGTTCCCCACCTTATAATGCCCCATGCAGGCTGTCACCCCTCCTCTTTATAATGCCCCATGCAGGATGTCCCCCCCTCTCTTTATAATGCCCCATGCAGGATGTCCCCCCCTCTCTTTATAATGCCCCATGCAGGATGTCACCCCCCCTTCTCTTTATAATGCCCCATGCAGGCTGTCACCCCTCCTCTTTATAATGCCCCATGCAGGATGTCACCCCCCCTTCTCTTTATACTGCCCCATGCAGGATGCCCCCCCTCTCTTTATAATGCCCCATGCAGGATGTCCCCCCCTCCTCTTTATAATGCCCCATGCAGGATGCCTGCCCCCCCTTTATAATGCCCCATGCAGGATGTCCCCCCCTCTCTTTATAATGCCCCATGCAGGATGTCCCCCCCTCTCTTTATAATGCCCCATGCAGGATGTCCCCCCTTCCTCTTTATAATGCCCCATGCAGGATGCCTGCCCCCCCTTTATAATGCCCCATGCAGGATGTCCCCCCCCTCTCTTTATAATGCCCCATGCAGGATGTCACCCCCCCTTCTCTTTATAATGCCCCATGCAGGATGTCCCCCCCCCCTCTTTATAATGCCCCATGCAGGCTGTTCCCCACCTTATAATGCCCCATGCAGGCTGTCACCCCTCCTCTTTATAATGCCCCATGCAGGATGTCCCCCCCTCTCTTTATAATGCCCCATGCAGGATGTCCCCCCCTCTCTTTATAATGCCCCATGCAGGATGTCACCCCCCCCCCCCTTCTCTTTATAATGCCCCATGCAGGCTGTCACCCCTCCTCTTTATAATGCCCCATGCAGGATGTACCCCCCTCTCTTTATAATGCCCCATGCAGGATGTCACCCCCCCCCTTCTCTTTATAATGCCCCATGCAGGCTGTCACCCCTCCTCTTTATAATGCCCCATGCAGGATGTACCCCCCTCTCTTTATAATGCCCCATGCAGGATGCCCCCCGCCCTTCTCTTTATACTGCCCCATGCCTCCATACATTAAAAAAAAAAATCAAATACTCACCTCCCTTCTCCTCACCTGCTGCCTGCTGCCCGCTGCCCGCTGCTCGGGTCCGAACGCCAGCGTTGTCGGCGTCTTCCCGCTCAGCGCTCCCTGTGACGGCTCAGGGGAGGGCGCGGTGTAAAGACGTCACCGCGCCCTCTGACCTGAGACGTCACAGGGAGCGCAGAGCAGGAAGACAGCTGATCTGCGGAGGCACGGGGAGAGGTAAGTATCCGGCTGCCGGGGCCCTGAGCAAGCGGCGGAGAAGGGCGGGCGCTGACACCGCTCTCCTCCACCCATAGCCCAGCGCGGTGCGCGACCGCCAGTGGGCCCCTCTGCCTGCTCAGGGCCCCGGCATTTGCCCGGGTGCGCCGGGTGCTGACGCCGGCCCTGCATGGAGGCGATCAGCCTGTGGCACTGCTGAGGTGTTATGGAAGCCCAGGTTGCTTTGATAGCAGCCTTCAGCTCGTCTGCATTGTTGGGTCTGGTGTCTCTCATCTTCCTCTTGACAATACCCCATAGAATCTCTGTGGGGTTAAGGTCATGCGAGTTTGTGGCCAATCAAGCACAGTGAAATAAACACTTGAAATAGATCACTCTGTAATGACTCTATATAATATGAGTTTCACTTTTTGTATTGAAGAACTGAAATAAAAGAAGCACCTGTATATAGGAGCTGCAAAACTAGCAAATAAGAAGAAAGGTTGACTACAGTCCTGTAGCTTTTGTTTTACAATGAATTGAGATTACTCAAGCTGCCAAAAAAATCTTCCAAAATTTGAATAGATATACTGTAGGTGCTGGGGTTGGGCCAGCCTTGGGGCTGTGTGAGCTGGATTGATGTAGAGAGAGCATTACTTGTTATTACTGAAAGAAACATCTCAGACACCTGAGTTTATCTTACATGTTGCCTGAGCTTATACAGCTGGAGAAGATGCATCCTTATTTTTTTACTGATTTGGCAGTGTGATTTGCTTTATTATTTTGTACTTTAAGGTAGAGGACTGGTTGAACATTTTTATTATGTACTGCACTGGAATCCATTGTATCTAAGATCAGCCTTGTAGATGGGGGAGGGTATAGTGGTGAGTAACATTGTAAAACACTATCAGAAGGGGAAACCCATAGTTATTTGCATGGGTGTCCCATGGTGTATGGATGCTTGTTATATGAAAATGTATAAAGTCTGTTAAAGAAAGGCACAGATAAAAAAATATTTGCTTAACAATGAAATAAACTCTATAAACCTTTAATTAATCCCTCTCCCAAGTTTCAAATGCAGCTCAACCAAAAATATAAAGCCAGGTGTTCATGAAGAATATTTATTTATTTAGGGTCTAAACTCTTTCAGTTGTAAAAACCTGTATTTTTCTTTTTAACAATAGTATAATGAAGCATTGTCTATTGTCAAATACACATCTATACAGAATAGCCTATATGGACATGAAGAAATAAACAGGAAACCTAACACACCCATGCACACAGTGTTGGACTGGGTTGGCAAAGGCCCAGCAGTAACATTGATTTTTGCGGCCCACTGTTCAGTTACATGCACAAATTACCTGACCCTAGAACACAAATTTACTTTTACTTCTACGTAATATTAACTTGGCTAGCTTGTTTAATAAATGATTAGATTTTACCTTTTTCTGCAAATTGTGAATCAAGTGTAATAGCCCTGCTCATTAGCGCTTCTTCACAGTGGCCTACCGGAGGATTCTCCTGTTCTCCTGTGGGATAGTCCGAGCCTGCATGCACATGTTCTTCCATAGATTAATGTGCTGAGAAATGTTAATTCTAATGCAGTGAAAATTGATTTGAAAGTGAAACTTTGGTAAAAAAAATTGTAAAAAAAGTTAAGTAAGCATAGTTAAGTGAGGAACTCTCTATAAGATCTAAATGACCTGTAATATTAGGTTATGTAATATATGCCGTATATAAAAAACCACCAATAGATGAAAACAACGAACAGCGACTTATAAAACCTGCTATAACTATACAAAGTCATAAATATATATACAGATTTACAATTTAGCCAGTTCTAAGACACCTTAAGGAAGTTTTCGACTTTCGTCAAACCCCTTGTTAGGAACTGACCTGGGTTGGAGTAGTGATATTGCAACCACTAGGGACAGCACCGGTAGGTAGCATAGTCAGGGAAGCCAGGAATCGGTACACAGGAAAGCAGTATAATCTTGAAGGGTTTAGCAAGTAGCGTAGTCAGGGAAGCCAGGAATCGGTACACAGGAAAGCAGAATATTCTTGAAGCGTTTAGCAAGTACCGTAGTCAGGGAAGCCAGGAGTCGGTAAACAGGAAAGCACTATAATCTTGAAGGGTTTAGCAAGTGTCAGGGAAGCCAGGAATCGGTACACAGGAAAGCAGTATAATCTTGAAGGGTTTAGCAAGTAGGGTAGTCAGGGAAGCCAGGAATCGGTACACAGGAAAGCAGTATAATCTTGAAGGATTTATCAAGTAGTCAAATAAGCCAGGAATCAGTACACAGGAAATAAGTATAATCTTGTATGTAGCAGCAGGAGAAGGGAGAGCTTGACTAGAGGCTGGGAGCCCAATAATCTCACAAGGAGGAGGTGCCAGGCAAGGTTTAAATAGGGTGTTCAATCAGGTTGAAGCCAATCAACAACAACATAGGATGGAGCTGCTCAGGAGCAATACAGGTACTAGAATCTAAGTAATGTCTAAGTGATCTCCACATGTGTGACTACGGGTAAATGTAGGGGCAGACATACCATAGAATATACCATACAATTGCACAGGGGCCGAAAAAGCAAACAAGGGGGTCTACTTACACCTCAAAAGCATCAGTCAGGTTTTTTTTTTACAAATTAAAGCATTATGATGAATTATTGGACTTCAAAGGGCATACAGTATATACTCTTCTTGCACAGGGGCCTTCTTCTGTCTGTGTCCACCCCTGGGTAAACAGATGGTAACTGTTCTTTAACTGTTTTGTCACACTATCTGTACAGTATTTTCAGCGGTTTTTCTTTTACTTTTCTTGCCTATATCTAATGCGGTGAGTTGTGACATCCTCTCGCCAAACAGATTCACTCCATTTGCTGTGCTACATTCCCTGCCTCAGCTTTTATACAGGTTATGATAGCCTGTGCTATACTATGTGATGTGCTATAATTTGTGATGGTTGTGCTATACATTGAGATGTGATAGCTGCCAGGCATTATTGGGAAGCTTGCCTTGTCGTGCCTGAGAGCATGTTAACATTCTCCCTAAATGATACAATTTTCTGCATTGTGTAAAATAGTTGCGGGCATTTTTGGCGATTATCGAAAATTGAATCTCAAATTGTTCATATATGCTTGGTACAGTAAATTTCCTAAAGTTAGACATGAATTAGGTTTGCATCAAATCGATTCATTCATCTCTAATTCTAGGTAGTACTGTATCAATGAATAGTAAGAGACCCCCTTCCTCTGCAACAGCAGCAGATTTCCAGGACAAGCAATAGCATTGCGTGATCAGATCATCATTGGGGGTAGCCAACTTATAGATGGGATTTCCTAACTTACAGCGCCTTTAAAGTGACCTCTATTGAACATGTGTGCATAAATCAAGAAACTGGATTTATGACCAGCATTAAAGTACTGACAGGGAATCTCTGTGCTCCATATGCAGATATAAAAATACAAGGCCACTGGTTCTGTCATATACAACACTACTTTATTAAATCAGAAAGTGGAGGAGGAGAACCTTTGTGGACAGGGGGAAAAGGTGTTATTGGGTCTATGCTTTGTACAACTAGATTTCAAACCCTCCTTCATTGTAACATCAAGGTTACAGACCTACCCTCATTCTCCTCTTTACATAATAATAATCAAAATGCAAAACGATTGCTAAAAATTTATTTAAAATGATGAAGTTAAAATATTGAATAAGTTATCAAAGAAAAGCAACTTTCATCCTTGTATATTGATAAAACCAGCAGAATGAAGTTTCAGAATTGTAGACTGGAGACATTGTAAGGAGATGGGCATACTGCTCACGTTCCCCCTTGAAGACAAATGCATTGTTCCAGTGTATTCTAATGTATAATGTGTATTGTGTTATTGGTGATAGTTTTGTGTTCTGCCTGACAGTAGGGAGAGACAGGGTTAACATTTAGGACTTTTCCAGAGTGGTAGGGGCTAATGTGAAGAGACAGTTTCCTGTCAGGAAGTTAGATAGAGCCCAGCATGCAATTAAAGTGTACCTATGGTCTGACTAGTGAGAAGAGCGTAGCGTATGACGTGGGTGTCCCTGATGTGAGTGGAGACCAAAGCAGTTGATGGATTGATCCTGAGTAAAGAGAGAGAGGCAAAGAGAGAAGTGACCAAAGGAAAGAGTGATGCACTGGAGACGGGTCCTGGGACAGGACTTGGAAAACACAGTTTAAATCACAAGGTATTACAATCAAATCAGATCACTGTTCCCAATAAAGCAGCCACTGGGATGTGTACAGTCCAACAACAGTTGTGGTGCAGTACAAATTCTTTACAGCAGTAAAGACTGACACTTTCTGAGGTATTTTTTTCTTCAACTTCCCTCAATATCAGCAGCATTTATTAACTCAATCTTCAATAAATATAAGGCACAGAGGTAAATCTTGTTTGTGACGCCAATTCTTGTGGTAATCTCATGTGGTGTATGACAGGGGGTTGTGCTCCTGGCAGTGTACAATGTATCTCGCTGTGGCCAGTTTTCTGTCAGGAGAAGAGTCCTCTCTTCTCAAATTACACACCCACATGAAACTCCACAATATAATGTTTTTCCAGTAAATGCCTCCAGGTAGAGGGTGATGATGGTGGTAGTAGTCTGTGCTCTGGAGCCCCAGTCATAAAGAAGCCTTAAGAACTTAAACAGAAGTCTCTTCACTGAAGATAATGGGGCAAATTCTTATTCACAAATGGTAGGGAGCTGAGGTACAGGATTACACTGACGGTTGAAGACTCCTGTGTACCTGCAGGCAGGCTGATCCTGGTAACCTCTGGTTTCATCAACTCTGAATATTCCTTCCTCAGCACTGTGCTCTGTTTTCTGCCCTGAGGTAATGCTTCCTCCTAGAGGTGCAATTGTAGTCTTCCTAATATGAAGACTATTAGTTCCCTTTATTGTGTTCGTCCTCTTTTTAAGCGCAGCAGTCAGGGAGAAGGTAGGTAACTCCTTCACCTACAAAATGGCTTCCTCTTCTCAAAATGTCTGGCCACCAACTGCCACTTAAACCCTTAACTACCTCACAGGATTTAGCTCCTCCCACTCCCATGTGACTGTTAGAGCTGCAGTCATTGGCTGACTGCTCAGAGGCGTTTGTTCCAGAAGCTTCTGCATATTAAACAGAGCTGGGTCACATGATCAAGCCTGTGAGAGGAAGATGAAACCTTTCTGTGCTGCCTGTCAGCAGGTCTCACAATGTGTTTAAAATGCACAGTTTACACAAAAAAACAGCTTTTATATGAAACACACTATATATCCGGTATCCCATAGAAATGGCCACTTTGTGGGATACCACACATATGCATATGAGTAACGATGGCGCACACAGAATAACACATTTGGCACAAGATCTGTTAGCCATTTATACATTTAGTGCATTTTCTTACCAATGCTCTTTTTTCTAGTTGCTTTGCAAAACTATTCTGGAAGGTGCAAAAGGGTCTAATATACATAATAAGTTTAATGCGTGACATGTTCTCCATTTTTTGGTATGCTTTTCACTCTGTACTTTAGTTTAATACATTTCAAATGTCTTCTGTGTCTGCTTTTGTGTCTTCATGTTTTCACAAAATGACCAAGATGATTGGATAAATTGTCTATAGAACTCTCCATTGGCAAACTATTTGGGTTTGTCTAGTCTATGCTTGCATGTATGACACATGTAAGCCATTACGAAATTGGAGGTTTCTAAAGCATCTGTACTGTGCATGATTGTGGGTGGAAGTATTATAACAATCGCTTTAGATGAAATTAATATTTATATATTGAACTATTATATAAACAAGTATTTCTGTAGTAACTAGAGTTATAATACATTTTGGAAAAATCTGTAACATTTTATTTAAATCTATTAGGTAAAGCCAGAGCTAATTAATAATTCCATATTAACATAAAAAAGAGAGGGAATGAAATAAATGAAAAAAAAAAAAAACAGTTAAAGGGGTTTTCCCACGAACAAAGAACATTTTAATTAATATATCTTGCAAGAATAATAATAATTTCCATAATTGAATGTGTTAAAAAAAATGTTCCTGTGCTGAGATAATCTTATAAATGTGCCCCTGCTGTGTACTGTGTAATGGCTGTGTCTGACTGTACAGGAACATGGTCTGATCATACCACAGCTCCTGGGCAGGGGAGGAAGCAAAAGGTTATACAGACAGGCCCGCATGGGATCACATCTGATTCTTTTTGTGAAGCAAAACATATCACCTGCCTGTTTTTAAGCAAAGTTTTACCTCAAAGAAAGAATCTTTGGTGTAACATGGTGGAAATGGTGTAATGTCTGTATACTCTTTTGCGTCCTTCCCTGCCCAGGAGCTGTGGTATGATCAGACCATGGCCCTGCATGGTCAGACACAGCCATCAAACAGTTATAGCAAGGGCACTTTTATAAGATTATCTCAGGACAGGAACATTTTTTTAAACACATCCAATTGTGGAGCTTATTAGTGTTGATTAAAATATTGATTAAAATTAACTTTGTTTGTGTGAAAACCCCTTTAATGGCTGAAAAGAACTTGCCCGGTGGGTGGATGAGAATTATCTTGTGCATTTTTTAAATTCTTTTCCTTCTTTTTCTCATGCACTTTCCAATATTGGGGATCTATATTATACAGCACCATTATAATTTTATGAGCCTTTATTGTACTTACCGTATTTTTCGGACTATAAGACACACTTTTTTCCTCCAAAATTTTGGAGGAAAGTGTGGGGTACGTCTTATAGTCCAGATGTACGGTCTGGCTGTGGATGATGGGTGGTCTGGGGGGAGCAGCAGCGGTGGAGGAGCAAGGCACAGGGGGCAGAAGCCGCCTGCTGCAGCTAACACTGTGCCCGCTGTTAAAGAGAATGAATATTCACTGCTCCCCACACCCATGGGCATGTGAAGTAGTGAATATTCATTCTCATTAATAGAGCACATAGTGTCAGCCGTAGCCCCCGACTTCCTGCAGCGGCTCGACTATCATGTGTGGTCTCTATTAAAGAGCATGATTTTTCACTGTTCCCGCTCCCATGCGCATGGGGAGTAGTGAATATTCATTCTCTTTAATAGCGGTGATCGCCGAGCCGCTGCAGGAAGCAGGCGGCTGACACTGTGCACGCTATTAAGGAGAATGAATGTTCACTGCTCCCCACGCCCATAGTCTGGGTGTGGGGAACAGTGAATATTCCAGCAGCTGACCTCAGCATGTGAGGGCGCATGGCAGTGATGTCATGGGCTGCTCACACAGTGAGATCAGCTGCTAGCAGCCGAACAGGACACAGTGCTGGAGCAGAGGGAATGAAGGTGAGTAAAATTATTATTTTTTTATGTGTGCACTGTTATGGGGATGGGGATGACATGCATACTAGGAGGGGGATGGGGGTACCATGTATACCAGGATGAGGGTGCCATGAGTACCAGGATAGGGATGCCATGCACACCCGGATGGGGATGGAGGTACCATGCATACCAGGATGGGGGACCATGTATACCAGGGTGGGGATGGGGGCCATTTACACCAGGATGAGGATGGGGCCACATATAACAGAAAGGGGGAGCATATATACCAGAAGAGGGGCATTTATATACTAGGATGGGGGATATTAGTACAGAACCGGGGGACATTACCCCTATAACAGTATCAGCAGCAGACCCCTTCCCCCATAACAGTGCATCATGACCACATTTTTTGCTTCGATTTTTTTTCTATTTTCATCCTCTAAAACCTAGGTGCCTCTTATGTTCCGGTGTGTCTTATAGTCCAAAAAAATACGGTATATGTGATTTCGATTTTCAAACAGATACAGAAACTATTTTTTCTCACCTCTTGAGAATATGAAGAAAATGGCACCATGCTGCAACCCATGCCTCTTATATATTTTTGGGGAAAAATACTGCATCACATGGCACACAGAGGCACAATCTTGTAATTTGTGTCTGTCCACTGCCATATTTAAATGGAGTTTCCAGGCTTGCTATTAAAGTCTGCAATCACTCTATATGACTGAAGACTTCTGAATGATTGCAGCGTGCACACGCATTTTCAAGAATGGGCGGTCACGAGAACACGTCTGCAATTTGAATACTTCTGACCACATTTTGACTAGTCTTGCGTGTCCTTGCTCATTATAAGTGAATTGAGCGAGGTTGCGCACGTCTAGTCGCCATGTAATTGCATATATACAAATTTCATACCATCCGACAGAGAGTCACTGACGACTTTTTTCTCAAACCTGGACATCCCCTTTAAGCCTTGGCCATGTATAGAACATTTTCATCTGTATGAGGCTGCTATACAAATAGTGGTAAGCTGTTGTTCCTGCAAAGAAATGTTTCCTTCATAGCCACTTCCCCCTAACCGAATCTAAATTAAATATATTTTTCTATTTTTTTCCATATAACCTGCTTGGAAGAAGTCAATAATCCAACTTCTACCTGCCATGTGAATGATGATAATCATTATCTGCAGGAGTAGCTTTGGTAACTTCTCTTCCATCAAGCTTTCCTTGTGGCATTATGTGTGGAGGTATGGCCAGATAATATTTATTAGAATAAATATTTATTATTCATAAATGTCAGCAGGAAATACAAGTTGCAGATCTAAATTTGTTAATATACTTTCAATTCACTCTGGCTTAACCTGCCAATTTTAACGGGACTATATGAGGTTATGAAAATGTCCCTATTCTGATGGCAGATGTCAGAGCAAAACAGGACTGGGCATTTTGTATTTCGACATGTCTGACCATTTTGTTGTCATGGAAGATATGCTGTCACCAGAGATGTCAGGCACCGGCTTTCTTATCCTTCCTTATTCAGTACAAAAGTGGGCTTAGCTCAGCCACAGGTTGAGGTGGAAAGTCAGGTGGAAAGAGTCTCTTCAGTGAAGTTTAGGGATTAAGACAGAAGATGAAGACAGAAACATTTATATTATTCCAGAAAATGAAGACAGAAATATTTATATGATGATATTTCCAGAAAATAAAGTCAGAAATATTTATTTTATGATTATTCCACGTGCAAGAAGTGTAGTTTTTCACTAACCAATGTGAATAACTATTGTAGGCACTATAGGTGCCACAAAGGTACAAACTTTGCACATTTCTTGAATGGAATGTATCTTCTGAAAATTACCTGTTCAAATTAAGTTTATGTTAGAACTCTCCTGTTAGGTTTTTTCTATTTTGCTGGTCACATGACCTTTTTGCCTATTTAGTCCTGCTCCGCCCTTCTGGCCATGCTGGACTTCATTGTAATTTCTACTCTTAAGCTAGCCAGGTGCTTTGTAACCTTTCTCAGTCAGTTTAGCTAGGTCTTTTGACCTTTATGTTCTATGTTGTGTGTTTGTCTTTTTACTGCTACAATTTCTGCTAGGAGGTGTCCATCTTTCTCCCAGTCCCTAGTTCTTGTAGGGATCCCTCCCTCACATCTATAGGTCTTCGTTCAGACTAGCTGAGGACTTTAGCGGGTCTGATCGCAGGATCAGGTTCCCCGTTACATCGCAGGGATCTAGCTTAGTTCTATTGTAGGGACAGATCTCCTGTCTTTCCTTAGTGCTTGTAGCCTATCATAACAGTAAGTCCAGCCCAAAAATATCTCTAAGGAGAGACCTCCAGTTTCCATCATGGTGTCGGTTCAGGATTTGGCTCAACGCCTGCAGGGACTCTCTCTGGAGGTGGCCGAGCACCAACAACACGTGAGTAGCTGTTCTGGAGCGCATTTTGTGGAGCCAAAGGTACGATTGCCTGATTTATTTTTTGGTGAACAACAAGATTTTTTTTCCTTTAAAAATGCTTGTTTATTGTATTTTCGTTTGAGACCCAGATCCTCTGGTGATGAATCACAGTGCATAGGGTTCATAATGTCAGTTTTGCGCAAAGAACCTCAGGGATGGGCCTTTTCTCTCCAACCTAGTGATCCGTGCTTTAGATCAGTGGATAGTTTTTTTTCTGCTTTGGGGTTGTTGTATAATGATCCTGATCGTGTCTCATCAGCTGAGACGGAATTGAAACTTTTGAGACAGGGATCAGGTAATGTGGAAAATTATTGTACTCACTTCCGTCGGTGGTCTGCTCAGGTGGGGTGGAACGATTCAACTCTGAAAAGTTTGTTTCTTGCTGGGCTAGTTGAAAGGGTTAAGGATCTGCTTATTGCTTATCCTACACCTGGAAACTTGCAGGAGGCAATGCAATTAGCTATACGGGTGGACAGGAGACTGCGTGCAAGGGTTAATGAGAGTAAATCTTTTGCCATGTCAGCTTCTAGTCTTGAGAGGGTCTGTACTGACATTGGAGAGCCGATGGAGATTGGGGCGATGTCACCCCGCTCTCAGGAAAAAGACCGCAGGTTTTCTGAAGGTTTGTGCTTTTATTGCGGAAAATCTGACCATTTCATTAAGAACTGTGTGCTTCGTATGAACAAAGAAAAAAAAAAAAAGGTCAGTTACGCCCATATAGCCTGTTTAAACACTAAGGGGGTATTTCTTTCTGCTACTACTGCAGCTCAGGAAGAATTAATTGAATTTCGGGTATTTGTGGATTGTGGTTCTACTCTGAATGTGATTGATGGGGGATTCTTGGAAAAACTTAAATTAAAACCCAAACCTTTGTCATCCCCTATTGCCGTGGTTTCTGTCGATGGCTCTCCCTTGAAATGTGTTACTCACAAGGTTTATGAATTTCCCCTCACTATTAATGGTATTCACCAAGAAAATTTGGATTTGGTAGTATTAAATAATTTGCCTTCTCCAGTAATTTTGGGGTTACCCTGGTTAAAATTGCACAATCCTGTACTGGATTGGTCTACTAATGAAATTAAGTCCTGGAGCCCGAAGTGTTATGACAAGTGTTGTAACGGGCGCATTGCTGCTGTGGATAAAGGGGAACTACCTGTACCTATTCAGGATTTTTGGAAAGTTTTTTCTGAGGAGGAGTCGCAAATTTTGCCTCCCCATAGAGACTATGATTGTACCATTGAATTTGTCCCTGGAGCGACTCTTCCTAAAAGTCGTTTATCTTACTATTCCTGAGAGAAAAGCTTTGGAGGAATACATACAGACGAGCTTGGCCGCCGGACATATCAGACCCTCTAAGTCACCTGTGGCTGTTGGATTTTTTTTTGTTAAAAAAAAGGACGGCGGTTTACGTCCTTGTCTGGACTTTCGCGAGATTAATAAAATTACTGTACGTAATCCCTATCCACAGCCATTGATTCCTGATTTGTTTAACCAGTTAGTGGGGGCAAAGTGGTTCTCTAAAATTGATCTTCGGGGGGCATACAATTTGTTGCGCATGAAGGAGGGTGATGAATGGAAGACTGCTTTTAACACTCCTGTGGGTCATTTTGAGAATCTGGTTATGCCTTTTGGTCTTACTAATGCACCAGCATTTTTTCAGAATCTTATTAATGACATCCTTAGACCTTTGATCAGCAAAAATGTGGTTGTGTATTTGGATGACATTTTGATTTATTCGCCTGATCTGGAGTCTCATTGGCGGAGCGTACGTGAGGTATTACAGTTATTAATTGACAATTCGCTTTTTGCTAAGCTAGAGAAATGTGAGTTCGCTGTACAGAGAATTAGTTTTTTGGGCTACATTATCTCCAGCGAGGGCCTTGAGATGGACCCGGTGAAAGTTCAAGCTGTGCAGGAATGGCCTAGGCCTATTGGTTTGAAATCGATACAGAGGTTTTTGGGTTTCGCCAATTATTACAGAAAATTCATTAAAAATTTTTCTATTATTGTTAAACCACTGACCGATCTCACCAGGAAAGGTGCTAATACGGTTCAGTGGACTACTGAGGCCATTGAAGCGTTTGTGTTTCTAAAGGAGAGGTTCAGCTCTGCCCCCATCCTTATGCAGCCTGATGTGACTAAGCCGTTTTTGGTTGAGGTTGATGCTTCTTCTGTGGGGGTCGGTGCGGTGTTGTCTCAGGAAAACAAGGATGGAGTACATCCCTGTGCCTTTTTTCAAAAAATTTTTCTGAGACTGAACTTAATTACGATATTGGTAATCGGGAATTGCTGGCTATTAAACTCGCATTTGAACACTGGCGTCATTTCTTGGAAGGTGCTGAATTTCCCATTCAGGTTTTCACTGATCATAAAAATCTGATCTATCTTGATGCTGCCAAGTGCTTGAATGCACGTCAGGCTAGGTGGGCACTTTTTTTTTCGCGGTTTAATTTTTCCGTTACTTACATCCCGGGTACCAAGAATGTTAAAGCTGATGCGTTGTCTCGCAGCTTTTCTCCCATGGTCGGTGCTGAGGAGGAGGAGAGCATTTTACAAGAAGGTGTTGTGATTGCTGCATTGGACTCCGTTTTGGAAGATGAGATTCTTAAATAGTGTTGAGCCACCCCCGTAGTGTTCGAGTTCGGTTCGGTTCGTCGAACACCCGTGTGTTCGCCGAACTGTTCGTCGAACTGTTCATCGAACACCTTCGAACACCGTTAAAACCAATGGCAGGCAAACAAAAACACATAGAAACACATAGAAAACACCTTCAAAAGGTGTCCAAAAGCTGACAAACTGCTCAGAAGACACAACTAACACATGGAAAAGTGACAAGTACATATAGTCATGCGAAAAGAAAAGAGGTGGAGGAGTAAAAGGAGGGGGAGACACAGATATAGGCATGTCATGCCCTTCTAAAATCCAAAAAGTGAGAAGCCGACACGTTCAGTCCGCTCCTGCCCGTGCCACCTCCGTGTCGCCGGGTTTGTGCCAGAGCCGCAGTGAACCCTGACGGCCAGCCCCCCTCTCCCAATACTGGTGCCTGTCCGCTGGTGGGTCGAGCGAGCCCCCCTGTGGTGGAGGCAGCTCTAAGCTTTTTAATTTAAATTGTCTCTCTAATTTGAATGAATACACTTTAAATCCATTTACAAGGATCTATTGGAGGGCAAGTCTCATGCCAGCAGCCGCGTAATTCCAGCTCCAGTAGCGTCCACTAAAGCTGCTGCAGTTAAAAAGCTTTTATAAGGATCGAGCTCGGCTGTCCACCGCAAGGCATCCTACTGCCAGTCCCAGCCCCTATGCCTTGGGGTGCCTCCTGATGCTCTTCACTGAGTATCCCGTGGTCCCGAAGCATTTCCTTTGAAAAAATTAAGTGTCCAAACTACAGGTGGTGTAGCTTGCTTAACAGCCGGGATAATCCGCTGACTAGCAGACACTGCTACTAGGCACAAAGTATTTCCTGGGCTAGATGCAGTTAAAAATTTGTAATTAGATACTCTCGTTGGATGCTGAGAAAGCATTCCATAGAGTCTCCTGGCACGCCATATATGATTCTCTTAAAAAGCTTGGGGTAGGGGTCTAGGGGACCCTTTTATAGCCAAAATCATGGCCCTGTATCACAATACGTCACCTAGGCTGAAGATAAATGGAACTGTAGCACCCTGAGGGCTCGGTTGCTACAGAGGTATTGCACCTCACCCAGAGGTGTGATATCTCACTCTCAGGTAAGGATGGAGTGTGGATCAGGACCCGACACCTGCATGCATTACACCACATTGCCGTGGGGCAGGGCGACCAATATGCCTCTGAAATGGGCACGACAGTCGCTGTCCCTGGCTGGAGTGGGGGGAGGGAACACTGAGGAAGGGGAACCCTGTAGTGCAGGAGCAGGGAGGAAGCAGTTCCTGGGTGCATTGAGAAGGGAGTATAAAAGGTGGGCACCATCTTAGTTCAGTGCAGAGAAGTCTGAGCAGAAGTGGCAGGGAGCAGGGGCTCTGCATGAGCTCTGCTCCGGAGGCGGGCCTAGTAACAGAGGCCCAGGCCTGGAAGAGGGAGAAGGAAGGAAGAGGAGCGGAGAAGGCTCCAGGAGTGAGGAATGAAGGGATCCCAGGGGTGTGGACGGGCGAGTCGCCACCGCACGCCCGAATCCACCTGCGTGGAGGGGTCAGGCCAAAGGGGGAGACCGGTCCCCGAAACTAGTGGAGGCAGGAAACGACCCTCAGCTAGAAACCGGAGGCTGTGACATTTTATGTGGCGCAGCCCTTCGCTACACCCGCTAGGAAGGCACCACATAGGGTCAGGGAAACTGGCGCCAAGTTTACCAAGAGGAGGCCCGAGGCAACCGGACAGAAGGGTTGGTAAGAAAGGCCAGACAAAGGACACACAAAGGGGGTCCTGTGAAGCGCTCCAAAGTTATCTGGGAGTTGTCTGAGCCCCTCACCTGGTGAGCACAGTACGACGTGGGCAGCCGTTACCTGCAGACGTGGTCTGGATAATAAGAACTGTGAGTAAAGGCCCTGGACTGCATCACTGACTCCGTGTCATTACTGCTGCTGCCCTGCACCATCACCCCCATCCTCCGCATACACTGCCCTCAGGCTATACTCCTCCCGTGGGGAGTTATGCTACGCTCTGCTGCACCCACAACACCAGCCTCAGCGGTCTGCCCTGCAGCGGCGGTTCACTCTGACCGCAATCCACGGGTGGCGTAGTCGGACATTTAAACATCAAAACCACATAAATAGTTCCGCCACTGGTTTGACCACCCTGAGCCACGGAACCGGGTCGCCGCCACGAAGACTACAACCACCAGCATCCACCAAAAAGGGTCCGGCTCCGGGTGTCCCAAGGCCCAGGGGGTGCATCAGAACATTTTCATCACCTTTCACAATCACCAATGGGACAAGGCAGGGATGTCCTCTGTCCCCTCTCTTATACATCCTAGTGACGGAGCACCTGCTCTCATCAATTCGCCATAACCCCAATATTAGGTGGATTGAGGTGGGAGGCACCGAGTACAAGTGCTCTCTATTTGCTGATGATGTCCTAGTATATATCACTCAATCACATATATCCATCCATGCTGTTATGGCTGAAATAGATCACTTTGTTACATGGTCAAATTTTAAAATCAATGCAGCGAAGTCTGAGGCCCTCGATGTCTCCCTCCCCAAATCCATATAGGATTCCATCCAGTCCAACTTTCCCTTTGCCTGGCCCTCACAGGGTATCAAATACTTAGGAATTCCTATTCATAGAGACCTCTCCCATCTATGTTATCTTCATTTTGGACCCTTTATTGAACAACTCCATACAGACCACGGTTGGCAAGTTAGAACTGTAAGATTCACTACGTGAACCACTGGTGTTTTGTGGAAAAGCACATGTACACTGTGTTCCAAATTATTATGCAAAAAGTGTTTAGGAGTGATAAGGGAAGAATTTGTTTGTTTGTCAGTTAAACTCATTGATGGTGATGTGTGTCAGGGCTCTTTATATCACTGTAAGCAATTGCAGACACCTGTGCTAATTAGTTTGGCAGGTGTGTCCAATGAAAGGCAAGACTACTTAAGAAGGCTGTCTCACATTATTAAGCAGCCTACATTTTCTGCCAAAATGGGAAAGAAAAAGGATGTGTCGGCTGCTGAGAAGCAACAAATTGTGGAGTGTTTAGGTCAAGGCATGACTACAATCAACATTGTGCGATGATCAGGATGAAGTGTCTTGGCAATCAAGAAGTATGTAGCTGATTCACAGTACACACGTGTGCGTGCTGATAAGGGCAAATTGAGGACTCTTTCCTACAGGCAATTACGTCAGGTTAAAAGAGCAGCGGCAAAAAAGCCTTGTCATAGCAGCAGACAAGTTTTTGAAGCTGCTGGTGCCTCCAACGTCCCCCGAACAACAAGATGCAGGGTCCTTCAGAGGTTTGCAGCTGTGCATACGCCATCCTGTCGACCTCCTCTATCCACTTCACACAAGCAGAAACGGCTCCAGTGGGCTAAACATTACATGAAGACTGATTTCAAAACTGTTTTGTTCACAGATGAGTGCCGTGCAGCGCTCGATGGTCCAGATGGATGGAGTGGAGGATGGCTGGTTGATGGACACCCCACGCAAACACGGCTACAGCGCCAACAAGGAGGAGGTGGAGTAATGTTTTGGGCTGGAATCATGGGGAGAGAGATTGTCGGCCCCTTTAGGATCCCTGAAGGCGCTAAAGATGAACTCCATAATGTATGTGGATTTTCTCAAACAGCACTTCCTGCCATGGTTCAAGAAGAAGAACCGTGTATTTCACAGCAAGATCATTTTTTTGCATGATAATGCACCATCTCATGCTGCACATAAAACATCTGCATCTCTGGCTGATATGGGCATAAAAGGGGACAAACTTATGGTGTGACCCCCATGCTCCCCTGACCTCTACCCCATTCAGAACCTCTGGAGCATCATCAAAAGGAGTGTCTATGATGGCGGGAGGCAGTTCACATCTAAGCAACAGCTCTGGGAGGGTATTCTGTCCTCATGCAAAACAATTGAAGCAGAAACCATCCAAAACCTGACAAATTCAATGGACGAGAGAGTTCAGAAGCTCCTTTCGAACAAGGGGTCCTATGTGAAAATGTAACATCACCTAGAATAAAGTTTTGAGTTGAAAACTGTTTGATTTCAGTTTCTAATAACCTGCTAATGCTTATAATTTCAAAAATGACCATTTTTTTGGTCTTTATTAAAATGAAAAGGTTGATCGAATAGTTTGGGGGATCTAAGAGTGTGGCAACCCAGTAGTCATGATTACTTCGAATTCTGACAATATGAGGGTCATGTTGCAGGTAGTGCAGCAAGAAGGCACTTATGTGTCTTGCGCATCTCGGAGCAGTGTGCAGCTAAAAATTATTATTAAATCTGGTGGAGCTTATTATAGATGGCCTAATAGAATCAGTGCTGCACACTGCTACAAAGCCCAAATTATTTTCCAGCCAAGATACAGATAAACATGATTAGTAATTTGAAAGCTTAAAACGGTTGGTAGGGTGATTTTAACCAATCATCAAGCTTTTACTCTCCCCAGGATGACACAGGGGTAGAAAAGTCGTTTCGGATCCATGATTTGTTCATCTTTATGAACGTGAGTCTGTCTACATTATCAGTGGAGAGCCGCGTGCGCTTATCTGTCAGCACACCACCAGCAGCGCTGAACACACGTTCAGACAGAACGCTGGCTGCGGGGCATGACAAGATCTCCAAGGCGTAAGTGGCTAGCTCCCGCCATTTATCCAGATTGGAAGCCCAAAAAGAGCAAGGGTCCAGTGACACAGTCATGGCTTCAATGTTTACTTGGAGATACTCCTGTACCATCGTCTCTAGGCGTTGACTATGTGTCAGACTTCTTGTCTCCTGTGGCCTTGCAAAGGATGGGCTAAAAAAGTGGTGAAATGATTCCGCAAAATTGATGTTACCAGCAGATACTGTGGTTCTGTTACGGTTTGAGTGCTGAACACTTGACGGTCCCACGGTTGGCAAGTTGGAACTGTGAGATTCACTACGTGCACCACTGGTGTTTTGTGGAAAAGCACATGTAAGATTCTGCAACAGTCTCTGCTGATACTCCTGCATGCGTGCATCCCTTTCTTTGGCAGGAATAATTTCGGCAAATTTACTTTTGTACCGGGGATCTAACAGTGTGGCAACCCAGTAGTCAGGATTATTTCTAATTCTCACAATTCGAGGGTCATGTTGCAGGTAGTGAAGCAAGAAGGCACTCATGTGTGTTGCGCATCCAGGAGCACCAAGTCCCTGTTGTGTTGGTGGCGAGGTAACAATCATGCTTCCTTCCTCTGTCCTCTCCCCCCAACCTCGCACAACAGAAATGTGATCAAGGTCTCCCTCATCTGATGAGTCTTCCATCAGTTCGTCCTCCACTTCTTCCTGGGCTCCTGCACCTTCCTCACTAGTTTGGCTGCTACCATGCGCCCTGGTAAAACCATCTCCCCCACCCTCACATGCCTGCCGCCTTGGTGCTGCCGACCGTCTGGACCTTGCAGATGTTAGCCCTTCCGCATACAACTCCTCCTCCTCTACTTCTTCCACCTCCTCTTGTGCCACCACCTGACTCCGAATTCTGTTTAACATGTGCTCCAGCATGTAAATCACCGGAATAGTCATGCTGATAATGGCATCGTCAGCACTAAACATCTTCGTCGCCATTTCAAAACTGTGCAGAAGGGTGCATAGGTCCCTGATCTGAGACCACTCCTCCAGCGTGATTTGCCCCACCTCTGGATCTCGTTGGCCCAGGCTATACGTCAGAACGTATTGCACCAGGGCTTGTCGGTGCTGCCACAGTCGCTGCAACATGTGCAGAGTTGAATTCCACCGGGTAGGCACATCGCATTTTAGCCGGTGAAGTGGCAGGCCCAACGACTTCTGTAGAGATGTAAGTCGCTGAGCTGCGGGATGCGAACGGCGGAAGTGAGCACACAGCGACCGTGCCCTCTGCAGAAGGCCATCTAGTCTGGGATAGTGGGCTAAAAATTGCTGGATAACCAGGTTCAACACGTGAGCCATACAAGGCACGTGTGTGACATTGCCCCGGCGAAGGGCCGCACCCAGGTTTGCAGTATTGTCGCACACGGCCTTCCCTGGTTTCAGGTCCAGTGGAGACAACCATTCATGAAATTGGTTCTCCAGAGCTGACCACAACTCCTCAGCTGTGTGACTCACATTTCCCAGACATTTCAAAGTAAAAACCGCCTGATGACGTTGAGCCCTACTGCCAGCATAGTAAGGAGGTGTGCAGGATCCCTTCTGCGCAGTTAGAAAGCTTGTGGCATGACCAGACAGGCTTTGGGTGCAGGTGGAAGACCGAGAGGAGGTTGAGGAGGCAGAAGCAGTGGAGGAACTTTGACATAAAGAGGATTGACGCACAACTCGTGGGGACGGCAAGACTTGGACAGCAGCCCCTTGTTCTGCTGTCACCATAGTTACCCAGTGCCCAGTCAGCGACATGTAACGCCCCTGTCCATGCCTACTCGTCCAAGTGTCTGTGGTGAAATGCACCCTGTCACACACAGAGTTTCTCAAAGAAGCGGTGATGTTGTGTGCGACATGCTGGTGGAGCGCAGGCACACCTTTCTTTGAGAAGTAGTGCCGACTGGGCATCTGGTACTGGGGCACTGCGACGGACATAAGGTCTCGAAAATCCTCTGTGTCCACCAGGCGGAAAGGCAGCATTTCTGTAACCAAGAGCTTGCAGATGGTGAAATTCAACCTCTTAGCTTTCTCATGGCTAGGAGGAAATGGTCTTTTACTTGTCCACATCTGAGGGACCGAGGGCTGGCTATTGTGCTTAGACGGGGTTGATAAGGGTGTCCCCGGCAAACTGCCGGTCTGTGAGGAAGATGCAGGCGGACATGTTAGGTTGCCTTGATCCAAAGGTGGTGCTATCGATGTCGGACAGCGCTCAACGCCAGCTGGTGTTCCCACCTCCAAAGAAAATGATGACCTGCCAATCACGCTGGCTGTTGCGGGTAAAGAGGTGGCAGGTCTGCGCCCCAAAACAGGTGTGACTGCTGTCCCCCCAGTCACAGAGGATGAAGAGGCCGCGGATGCACAAGATATGGCAGACGGTGGTTGGCCCGGCCGGCTAGGCCGCATTGTAGCACACTGAGCTTCCCACTGCAACTTATGCTTCATGTCCATGTGCCGGTTCATGCATGAAGTACTCAAACTATGTATTTTTTGGCCTCTACTTAGCTTTTGCTGACAAATGTTACAGATAACACGAGTTGGGTCATCTTTATCGATCTGAAAAAATGCCCAGGCTATGCAAGGCTTAGCACCCATGCGACCTGAAGAGCCACCACGACTTGTGGTGAGAGGCAGAGTTGTGTTTGAGGATGCAGTTGTTGACGTGCTTCCAGTACTACGTCTCTGTCCAGGAAGGCGCAACCTGACCTCGTCGTCACTAGCATCTTCCTCCACCTCCTCTGCTGACCTCATCTCTTGGCTGACTGTGGGTTGACAGTAAGTGGGATCTCCGACCTCATCGTCATCACCCTGTGCGTTATCACACCCGTCGTCCTCAGAGCCAACCTGTTGCTGCCCTGACAAAAAACTAAAGTTGTCGCTCCAATCAGGTATTTGAGTCTTATCATCGTCTTCCTCATTGTCTCCACCAACAGGAGTTACAGTTTGGGAATGAGGGTCTACATTATGGTCAGAACCTTCTGCGTCTGGTCCTGGATCCGACTCATAAAGATTCTGAGCAACAGTGCAGATCATTTCCTCGTCTGGATTCACAGAAGCGCTGGAGTCGACCTCTGATTCCCAGGCTATAGTATGAGTAAACAGCTCTGCAGACTCAACCATCTGTTCTACCTCATACTCAGACGGGCAGCTGGAGATTTGGGAGCTGTGAGGAAGCAAGTGCGATTGGGGTGACACCTTTGAGGACTGGAGTATTTGTGATGTTGAAGTTGATGTGGAGGAGAGCCCACTTAAAGGAGCACTTGATATCCGTTGAAGCACCTGCTGTTTTTGTGCCTCATCTGGAATTTGTAGCGATTGGCGTGGCCGTAAGAAAGGGATCTTATCACATTGTCCGCTAAAAGAAGTAGACATTTTAGTTTGGCTGGAAGATGGTCTTTCTTCTGCAGATGTTACTGTTGCTTTAACACCTACCCCACGGACACAACCTTTTTTCCCCTTCCCAACACGCCTATTCCCCTTTCCACCAGCAGCAGGCCTTTTTCCACTCATTTTGGTGGTTAACTAATTCACAACTCTGGAGTTGTTTGCACAAAAAAACAATGGATGGGAACCGAGCAGAGCTGAGTGGCCAAACTGTGGTATTAGGCCAAAACTATTGGCTGGGTTAGATGCAGAAAAAAATTATATTCGATTTGCAACCTGATGGAGGTCAGTATAGATGGACTAATAGAACAAGTCACACACACAGCTAGAAGCCCAAATATTTTTTCAGAGGTAGATGCAGAAAAAAAATATATTCAGTTTGCAACCTGATGGAGGTCAGTATAGATGGACTAATAGAGAAAGTCCCACACACTGCTAGAAGGCCAAATATTTTTTCAGAGCTAAATGCAGACAAAAAATTATTTTGAATTTGCAACCTGATGGAGGTCAGTATAGGTGGACTAATAGAACAAGTCCCACACACTGCTAGAAGGCCAAATATTTTTTCAGAGCTAGATGCAGAAAAAAAATATATTCAGTTTGCAACCTGATGGAGGTCAGTATAGATGGACTAATAGAACAAGTCCCACACACAGCTAGAAGCCCAAATATTTTTTCAGAGGTAGATGCAGATAAAAATTATTTTTAATTTGCAACCTGATGGAGGTCATTATAGATGGACTAATAGAGAAAGTCCCACACACTGCTAGAAGGCCAAATATTTTTTCAGAGCTAGATGCAGAAAAAAATTATATTCAGTTTGCAACCTGATGGACGTCTGTATAGATGGATTAATAGAACAAGTCCCACACACAGCTAGAAGCCCAATATTTTTTCAGAGGTAGATGCAGAAAAAAAATTATTTTTAATTTGCAACCTGATGGAGGTCAGTATAGATGGACTAATAGAGAAAGTCCCACACACTGCTAGAAGGCCAAATATTTTTTCAGAGCTAGATGCAGAAAAAAATTATTTTCAGTTTGCAACCTGATGGAGGTCAGTATAGATGGACTAATAGAACAAGTCCCACACACAGCTAGAAGCCCAAATATTTTTTCAGAGGTAGATGCAGATAAAAATTATTTTTAATTTGCAACCTGATGGAGGTCAGTATAGATGGACTAATAGAGAAAGTCCCACACACTGCTAGAAGGCCAAATATTTTTTCAGAGCTAGATGCAGAAAAAAATTATATTCAGTTTGCAACCTGATGGAGGTCTGTATAGATGGATTAATAGAACAAGTCCCACACACAGCTAGAAGCCCAATATTTTTTCAGAGGTAGATGCAGAAAATAAATTATTTTTAATTTGCAACCTGATGGAGGTCAGTATAGATGGACTAATAGAGAAAGTCCCACACACTGCTAGAAGGCCAAATATTTTTTCAGAGCTAGATGCAGAAAAAAATTATATTCAGTTTGCAACCTGATGGAGGTCAGTATAGATGGACTAATAGAACAAGTCCCACACACAGCTAGAAGCCCAAATATTTTTTCAGAGGTAGATGCAGAAAAAAATTATATTCAGTTTGCAACCTGATGGAGGTCTGTATAGATGGATTAATAGAACAAATCCCACACACAGCTAGAAGCCCAATATTTTTTCAGAGGTATATGCAGAAAAAAAATTATTTTTAATTTGCAACCTGATGGAGGTCAGTATAGATGGACTAATAGAGAAAGTCCCACACACTACTAGAAGGCCAAATATTTTTTCAGAGCTAGATGCAGAAAAAAATTATATTCAGTTTGCAACCTGATGGAGGTCAGTATAGATGGACTAATAGAACAAGTCCCACACACAGCTAGAAGCCCAAATATTTTTTCAGAGGTAGATGCAGATAAAAATTATTTTTAATTTGCAACCTGATGGAGGTCAGTATAGATGGACTAATAGAGAAAGTCCCACACACTGCTAGAAGGCCAAATATTTTTTCAGAGCTAGATGCAGATAAAAATTATTTTTAATTTGCAACCTGATGGAGGTCAGTATAGATGGACTAATAGAGAAAGTCCCACACACTGCTAGAAGGCCAAATATTTTTTCAGAGCTAGATGCAAAAAAAAATTATATTCAGTTTGCAACCTGATGGAGGTCAGTATAGATGGACTAATAGAACAAGTCCCACACACAGCTAGAAGCCCAAATATTTTTTCAGAGGTAGATGCAGATAAAAATTATTTTTAATTTGCAACCTGATGGAGGTCAGTATAGATGGACTAATAGAGAAAGTCCCACACACTGCTAGAAGGCCAAATATTTTTTCAGAGCTAGATGCAGAAAAAAATTATATTCAGTTTGCAACCTGATGGAGGTCAGTATAGATGGACTAATAGAACAAGTCCCACACACTGCTAGAAGCCCAAATATTTTTTCAGAGCTAGATGCAGAAAAAAATTATATTTAATTTGCAACCTGATGGAGGTCAGTATAGATGGACTAATAGAATGATGCTATGCCCAAAAGATTTTACTTCACTAGGTGCAGTAAAAAAATTGGTATTCTATACACAGGTGGTATATCTTGCCACACAGATAGGCTACTCCACTGACTAACACACTCTGCAATAGGCCAAAAAGGATTAGCTTTGCTAGATTCAGCCAAATGCTGTGAAAAAAACTTGCACAGCACTGGCACAGACCTGCTTGGCAAAAACTGATAGGAACTGATGTAACCTAGTCCTGAAAAGGACTGCAATTACAATTAGTCTTTACTCCCACAATCTATCTATTTAAGAGCACAGACCTGCCTGATAAAAGTCGTAGGAAATGCTGTAACCTAGTCCTTAAAAGGACTGCAATCACAACTATTCCCTACTCCCAAGCTATCTGTAGATTTGTGCGAAAATTGGCTTGAAATTAACAAGGTATAGCGCACACAGCAACAGCGGTGCCGTCTAACACGCAGCTGCAGCAGTGAGAAAATGGTGGCGACGGGGAAAATGGCTTGGTCTTATAGGGCAAGGACATGTGACATACACTGCCAATGACACATGCCCTTGCTTGTGTGAAAAACAGCAGTTCGCTCCGTGTGTGCGCTGCTGATAGGCTGACAGACTGCACCTCCCCACTGCAAATGCGGGAAAGAGAAAAAAAAATGGAGATCTTCATTATTCCTGCAGAGATCCATCCCCTGCCCCTCCCCCCACCCTGCTGTACACTCAAACTGCGTATTAACATTAATTTTCATCATTACTGAGAAAAAATCCAGTTATGATTTTGGTGCACGAACAGTTATCGAACATAACCTCGAACAGCCGAATTTTTCTCAAATCGTTCGTGTTCGCCGAACGGCTCAAACACCGCCCAAAACAGCTCGAATTTGAGATTGGCGAACAGTTCGAGTAGAACAACGCTCATCTCTATTCTTAAAGCACAGGAGAATGCCGCATCTAACACTCCCCATGAGAGGTTGTTTGTGCCTAGGACCTTTAGGAGAGATTTGTTTGTTGAGTGTCATGAGTCTCGGTTGGCAGGTCATCCAGGAATTTCTGAGACCAAGAGACTTGTGGGCCACAGTTTTTGGTGGCCTGGATGGCAGAAGGAAGTCATTAAGTGGGTGCGTCAATGTACTGTGTGTGCTAGATCTAAGTCTTCTCATACTCCTGCTGCGGGGTTGCTTTGCCCTCTGGAGGTTCCTAGTGCACCTTGGACACATCTGGCTATGGACTTTATTACTGACCTTCCCTCCTCTGAGGGTTTCACGGTCATCTGGGTGGTCGTGGACCGTTTTAGCAAGATGTGTCACTTGGTTCCCTTCATCAAACTGCCCTGCGCTAAGACTCTCGCTAAGGCCTTTGTCAAGGAAATTGTCAGACTCCATTGTGTTCCTACTGACATTGTTTCTGATAGGGGACCTCAGTTCATGGCTCGTTTTTGGCGTGCCTTTTGTGACAGGTTGGGAGTTCATTTGTCGTTTTCATCTGGATATCATCCTGAGTCTAATGGCCAGACAGAAAGGAAGAATCAGGATGTTGAGCAGTTCTTGCGTTGTTTTGTGGCAGACAATCAAGAGGGGTGGTCTGAGTTTCTGCCGCTTGCTGAATTTGCTCTTAACAACCATACATCCTCTTCTGCTGGGTGTTCGCCTTTTTTTTGTTGTTCTGGGAGACATCCGTCTTTTGGGTCATTCTCCAAATTGGTATCGGCTGTGCCTGAGGAGGAGAGTTTTTCCGGTGATTTGGAGAGAGTTTGGACGGATGTGCGTGGTAATCTTTTTTTTTTTGCCCTCCTCTGGATCAACTTTAGCAATTACAGAACTAACAGGTCGAACTTGATGGATGCAAGTCTTTATTCGGCTTTACAAACTATGTTACTATGTTACTATCTTCATGAGGCTAACAAAAAATCTAAGAGGTACTTTGACAGGAAACGTCAAGAGGTTTTGTTTACGCTTGGTGACATGGTTTGGTTGTGCTCTAAGAATCTGCGGTTGAGGATTCCTTCTAAAAAATTGGGACCCAAGTTTGTAGGGCCCTTTAAGGTGCTTCAGGTAGTTAACCAATCTGCTGTTAGGTTGGAGGTTCCTACCTCCTGGAAGATTAATCCGGTGTTTCATGTTTCTCTATTGAAAAAAGCTGATGTATCAGATAGAGACGCCACTGCCACTGTTCCTCCGGTGGTGGAGGACGGGGAATATGAAATTTCCCGCATCCTTAATTCTAGACGGTATAGGGGGAGTTTGCAGTATCTCGTCGCTTGGAAGGGTTTCGGTCCCGAGGATAACTCATGGGTGAGGGCGGATGATGTTTCTGCTTCCAGACTTGTCAGAGCGTTTCACAAGAGGTTTCCGGATAAGCCTGGGCCTAGGGGATCCGGAGGATCCTCTTAGAAGAGGGGGTACTGTTAGAACTCTCCTGTTAGGTTTTTTCTATTTTGCTGGTCACATGACCTTTTTGCCTATTTAGTCCTGCTCCGCCCTTCTGGCCATGCTGGACTTCATTGTAGTTTCTACTCTTAAGCTAGCCAGGTGCTTTGTAACCTTTCTCAGTCAGTTTAGCTAGGTCTTTTGACCTTTATGTTCTATGTTGTGTGTTTGTCTTTTTACTGCTACAATTTCTGCTAGGAGGTGTCCATCTTTCTCCCAGTCCCTAGTTCTTGTAGGGATCCCTCCCTCACATCTATAGGTCTTCGTTCAGACTAGCTGAGGACTTTAGCGGGTCTGATCGCAGGATCAGGTTCCCCGTTACATCGTAGGGATCTAGCTTAGTTCTATTGTAGGGACAGATCTCCTGTCTTTCCTTAGTGCTTGTAGCCTATCATAACAGTTTATGTATTAAATATATTTTCAAAAAAATTTTGCAATTCATTTTTATGTTCTATCAATTGTGTATAAAAATACTGAAAACTTGCAATTTTCATAATGGCCACTGGGGCTATTTTAGTGTCAGGTGTCCTTATTTTTACAGAAGACTTTTCTGCAGCCTTATTATCATCACAGGCAATATTACAATGACAGGTCACATCATCTATACCCAGCTGGTAAGACAGAATCCACCATTCAGAATAGGCGATATCCCAGACCTCCCTGATCCCCCCTCCTTTCTCAATAACCTTTGCATATGCTTTTTAGATGCATCAATAATAGATATAGTCTGATTCAATCTTTTGCTGCTTATGAACATGTGGATTTCCTGAAAGAGCAGGAAGTAGGAGTAAAGATTGGCCACAGTGTGAAAATTGTAAGATTATTTTTTTTAAAGATTGATATGAAAAGACAAAACCCCAAAACATTTCAAGTTGTAAACACTAGACTTCTAGTTCTCTTCCTCTCTGAAGAGACAATTTGCAAACTCTAACATACAAATCCTTTCATACCCTTTTCTCCCATCCCTTTGACTTAGTTTATGTTTTATTGTTCCTACTATTTTATCACCCTTTTTATTCCCATGGTATAACTTTCATTTGGAAAACTAGACCCCATTAATCACTCACTACTAATACTATCTGATAAAAACTGATTTCCCACATGTTTTTCTCATCGACCTGCACCTTTTTCACATCTTTATAACTTGTTGCTTTAGTTTTGATAATCATTACCTCTTTTATAGGTTTTTTAATTTAGATTATATATTCCAGGTCTCAAGGAAACAGTGAAAAGGAAGCATGCACACGCAGATAGCATGGCCTATTCATCAGAATGAGCATTAGCAGATACAGTCCAGAGGTTCCAAGGTTTATCAAATCTGTGTGGACAGCCATTTTGTAATTTTCAAGAGATGCTTTAATTAAGCTCAGCCAATAAGATATCTTGCTTCAGTGCATTTTTTTTCATTTACAAATCATTTTTAGTGTAGTAAAACACAAGGCTAAAAAAATATCTATCCATAGAGACTCAGTACCCTTTGGGTGCTTTCAATTGCAAATATTCTGATTTCTTTATCCCAATCTATTCAAGCTATAGTTCAAAAATTTATATTCAAAACTATTGTAAATCAAGGCAAATGTGGATATCCAATTTTATCCAATGTTATTAAGGTAGAAAAGCAGAAAGCCCCCCAAATGTGAGCACATAGGTCTATGATTGATTGCCTATATGGAAAATATTTACACTAAACTATTAATGATATATAGAGTATGCTCCCTGCCGTAGCCATGCTATCTTCTCATAAGTGTAGCTCACATATGCATCTCACTGACATTTTTGTGTCGGGTTCAGAATCTTAGGCCCAATATTTATACCTAACAATGTGGAGGTTGGAATTTAAAGCAGAGAGTCTAAGAAATTCACTAATCATTTTCTGAAAGCAGTTACACTTGAGATCAAAGAAGATCTACACTTTAGAATGAATTCTAGTTATGCTGCTGCCAGTATAAGTGCAGTTTAATCCACTGTCATCTGTGAACAAGGTAAGAGAGGCCCTTTTTACAAACTTTTCTATATAAATTCTAGGTATGTCCTTAACTAACCTCAAATAATTGCAAATATGTTTCATTTAATGGTTTAAGTACTGATATCATTCTCATCCATTCTAAAGTTGACCATACACAGTTACATTTGTAATTATCGACCTTATAGACAAGGATACAGATTGTGGAGAGAAGTCATAATCGCAAACGATAAATGAGGCTCGTCATCTTGACATATATCTTAAGCCACTAGTTGCCCTATGTAAAATTCACTCATGTCAGTCCAGTTATCTGTCATTATGCAGATTCAGTAAGTAGGCGACTTCACTATAAAATAGCACAGATGTGAAATTTTGATGGATTGGTATAATATATACTCTGATACACTGTTGTAGTCCGGGGCGTAACGATCACAGCCGCAGAGGGTCAACCGCAATTGGGCCTGTGCTGGAGGGGGACCTGCCGACGCCAATGCCACCTGGATTTGCCTCCTCGGACGCACATTCAGCTGAAATGTAAGGCAATACACACTGATGGCCAACCAGAGGCACTATACCAGGATGTGGACATTATACCGGAATGTGGACATTATATCAGGATGGGGACATTATACCAAGATGGGGGTATTATACCAGAATTGGGGCATTATACTAGAATGGGGGCATTATACCCGAATGGGGACACTATATTAGAATGGTGGACATTATACCAGAATGGGGGACATTATACCAGGATGGAGGACATTACACCAGGATGGGGACATTATACTAGGATGGGGGACATTAAACCAGGATAGGTGACATTATACCAGGAAGTGGTCCAGGATGGGGAAAAATGTTATAGCATGGGTCTCAGGATGGGGGGCATTATTACTGGAAGGGGCCAGAATCGGGACATTATTACTGGAAGGGGCCCACAATAGGGGAAATTATTACAAGAAGGAGCCAGGACGGGGGACATCATTACATAACATGTATGTCTTTATAGGATCTAGAGTGCTATAAGGGCCCATATATCTTACCAACATGCAGGTGGGGGGCCCAAGTCCAAATTTTGCACGGGGGCCCATTGGACTCTAGATACACCATTGGTTGTAGTATCTACGGGAAAAAACAGTTTATACTGAAAATGGCAAAATGTCCATTGTAAAAATATTTCACCATTGTTATTGTAAGACTGTATAACTTTAAACCTCTTGCAGTGGAGAGACTAGAGCCACCCCCTGTATATATGGTTCTGTGTAAAGAGAAATGCTGACACTTTAATATTACTCGAGTACAGATAAATTAAATTAGCCAAAGTCCTAACTAGGCAGATAATTTATTCAAAAGAAATGGCATAAATTAATTTAAGAAGTCCTGGAATAATTCTGTAAATATGGAAAATCGCAGAGATGTGTGCATCTTTTATGGATTATGGCCGAAGGGTTAATATAAAGCATGTGGATTCATATGACAGAATAGTTTATATAATAAACAGGTAAAAGATTTACAAATACCTAATACATCAGCTATTATTATAAATAAATTAGAATGAAGGCGTGTGTGGAAGTAGCCTTGGCATTGAAAAAGGTTGTGGGCAGTGCAGGACTCGGGCATTCAAAGAACACAAAAGATAGAAATCATGTATCAGACCCAGCACTAGACATGACACAATGGGATAGTTGTAATAGTCTTTTCTACTATACAGGCAACAGAAACGTAATGCGTTTTACTCTAGATAATTATTCTTAACAAGCATTCCGAAGAACACTCATTTCCTAATAACCAGTATAAACAGGTTGATAATCACCCAATGAAAGAGCAAAACGTTTGTTTATCGGCTGAAGTGCTTTTTAAACTTGCTTAAAAATAATTGTTATTGGCAGCACATCGTTTTGTGTAAACAGGACATGTGCTGGCGAAAACAATGACAGTCTATGTGCACAGAACGATCTATTACTGATTGTTCTGTGTGCATCGGAAGCGCGGTTGGCCGGTCTAAACAGGCTACTAAACGACTGCCAACAGACAAAGATGCAGCACATTGGCGGTCAGTTCACTCTGCGCGTTGGCTAATAGACAACTTCACTTTTGCTGGGTTTAAACATATCGACCGTGGCAGTTGGACAACCACCAATTGGTTATATGAAAGCTAATTGGTCGTTTAATAGCCTGTTTAGACCTCACCAACGACACTTTCAACCACACAGAGCTACCACTACTATGATCATTCTAAGAGCATAGAATATCATTGTTCTCTGCTGCACATCACCTCATTTCATGATGTGCTGCTAAGGCCACATTCACAAATTCAGTGTTTGGTCAGTATTTTACACCAGTATTTGTGAGCCAAAATCAGGAGTGGAACTATTAGAAAGTATAATAGAAACGTGCACCACATCTGTAATTTTCACCCTCTCCTGATTTTGGCTTATAGTCTGGAATGAATGTTCTTAAGGACTATCTTTACACCACCTCTTATTTTGGGTACTTTTAGAACAACGTTTTCAACCAAATGTATCACATTGGCAAATCTTAAGCAACACCCCACCTATGAAGACATTCTCACATTTCAGGTGTACAAGTTTTCTTCAAGTGTTTAAAACAGTGTTTTAAATGCATAGAGTGGCATTTATCATATGGAGAATTTTTTAAATCAGTTTTGTAGGCAGAAGCATTGTTATTTGTGAATTGTGATTTATCAATATATAACATCTTTAAATATGTCTACAGATGTTTCTTTAATTTGTACGCCATTCATCTAATAGTGAGATTGCAAAAAAAGTTTGCAATTTTTTTTAAAAATACGGTATGTCAAATTCCTGGCCCGGCTACAATCCACGGTAACTTTTTCACAGTTTTACAAACTGACATGTCTATTTAGAATTTTTTATGGATAAAATGTGCCAAAAAGCTGCAAATATGTTGTGTGGGGATTTCAGCTCTTTGGTAGCAGCTTAGATACGCACAGGAACAGGGTTTTTTTTATATCAAAACAGAATGTAGTTTATTGCTCTTCATAAACTTTAATGCTCCAAAAATGAAATCAGCCTTTCTTCAGCACAAATGAATAACATTTGTGCTTTCTCTGGGTAAGGCAAAATATATCAAACGGTCTCACCAACTTGGTATTACATGCACTTCTCAGTCTCTAGCATAGACTATCCACTATGAACATGAACGTTTTTACTCCAGCTCCAACATGAAACACTCTGCTGAGCTATTCCCATCTGCCTGTTATTAGGGCTGTAAGATCCAAACAGGAATATGGGAGCTACCTTTTCCACCTGGGTTCTTTTGGTTGTTCCTAAATCCCGGACCCAAAATACAGTCAACATAAAAATCATCTCAGAAACACATACCTGCATTCAGGACCTTACCTCCTGCTTTCTTACAGTTGATAAATGTGGGTCATAGTATAGAGGTGTAAAACTCAATGTGCGAATTTATGCCATAATTTGTCAAGGCCCACTCACAATAGTAAATTTGCCCTAGTGTAATAGTGGAACACAGAGGGTTCATTTAAATGTTGTTGCACTATGGTAAAATGTTGATGCTGACATAAAATTTCTGAAACTATATTTTATATTTCAGATTACATATTAAACTGTAACTCTAAATGAATAGTTGGGATGCTGCTTTTTCCAAGACAAAATCCTTCTGTATTTGCTTCTAAAGTTTGCAAAAGGGTTAATAAGATTGTGTGTACAGAAGTGTGCAGAAGTGGACAAGATCAGCGATAGTTATTGACAAGTGGTTACTGAGTGACAGACTGACAGACAGAGGTATTGATAATTCTCAGGATTGCTGACTTGTGTGGTTGAGAAAGCTGACAGCTGACATGGTAAAAAAGAAGGTGGGGGCAGCAGTGCTAGAAGAGTAGAGAGAACCCCCCATGGTGACATATTCCTAATGTGAAAATCAAAGTCAAATATTTGTTGAAGAAAAACTAACAGTGTGTACCTCTTTGCCATCCATCTGCTGTATATCCAGGCTCTTCTCCTTTTTATACCATGCATTTCATATTTCTATCTCTATTCTTATAGTACAGTTGGCTGCCTTTTCTTTTTGTGGCATTTCTGAGCCTCACATATTTTTTTTTTTGTTTTAACTTAACAACATATTTTGTTATTTCTTTTTCAGCTTTCCCGATCATCATTGCTTATGTCTCTCAATAGTTATTGCAGATTTGCCTTTTCATTGGTTTGCTCCCGCAGCCTGGAATGGGAATTTAATCTCCAATAAATAGTCAGACTATTATGGTATCATAATCAGAGATGGGCCCCCCCACTGGTCATAGTCTAGCTGAGTATAAAATGTTAACCCCTACCTCCCATCGCTATGGGAGCATGTCAGTTCCAGCCTAGAGGAAAGAGAAAATTTCACTTAAACTATAGTAAAAACATATAAATTCAATGTTTTGGTATAGTTTACCCCCTCCCAGTTCTACATGAGACAAGACCTTTGATGCTGTTTGTCGGACCCTTGTGCAGAAGGTTTATTTGGCTGCAGCACTGACATAGATGGAACAATGTGGTCTTTAGGGAATTTATTTTCTTGGTTAACAAAACAGTGGCTTGTGACCCTTATTAATCAAGCTGCTGTAACAATCTTGGTCATCAGCAGTATTATCTCTAAAGATACAGAAGTAGCAATTTCTTATCAAATGATCGGCAAACACAAACTTTTTCTTAGTGCCCTAATTGTTTGCACATTGGTCTTGTTTTACAGTTTTCGACTTGCACATTTACAATTGTGATGCCACATTTATCATCTGTCCATGGTATAGCTCACCTGGCCCTAAATGCTCAAGGAGTAAATCATAAAGTTTATTTTGCCAGAAATTTTGTGCAATTTGTAGTTGCTTAAAAGTTTTGCATATTTTTAGTGTTTTTATGCAACTTTTGGAAATGGGACAGAACGTAGTTGAAGGTTGTGTAGCCTACTGCAACCTAAAAGATTCACCATAATCTATACTACAAAAATGAAGTAAATTATTGCAGAATGTAATCTAGTCCTTGACATATTTCCGTCTATACTTGCTAATAACAAACATCCAGGGGTGTTGCTTGTGTCAGAAAATATCAGGTGCACAAAATGCAAGAAATATATTTTAGATTTTGCCACAAATTTCCTCCTCATTGCCCCCCAAAAATATAAACCCACAGATAACACAGAGATAACAAGCATAGATAACATAGCTCTCATAGTACAGATAATGTAGTATATGTTACCTACAGTATATCCTATGTAACACCACAGATTACATATTGATAACTCTCTGAGTACAGTTAATATAATAGATGTTACCTGCATTCATATGTAACACCACAAATAATGCAGTGATAACTCACTGAGTACAGATAATATAGTAGATGTTACCAGCAGTCCTATGTAACACCACAGATAACACAGTGATAACTCTCTGAGTACAGATAATGTAGTAGATGTTACTTGAAGTCCTATGTAGCACCACAAATAACACAGTGATAACTCTCTGAGTACAGACAATGTAGTAGATGTAACCTGCAGTCCTATGTAACACCACAGATAGCACAGTGATAACTCTCTGAGTACAGACAATATAGTAGATGTTACCTGAGGTCCTATGTAACACCATAGATAGTTGTTTTGGTGTTGTTTCCATGTACTTATTATTTCTGGTGCTGTATCTATGCACTAATGAAGTCTTTGGTGCTATTGTCATGCACCTATGGTTGTCCTGGTGATGTATTTATGTAGTGGTAGTAGTTCTTGTGCTCTGCTCGTGTTTATTCTGGTGCTGTATTTATGTACCTATGTTAGCTATTGCACTGTATTCATGTATTGATGTATCATTGATGTAGTAATGATTGTCATGATGATGTTCTGGTAATGTATTCATGTACTGTTATTGTTTCTGATCATGCACATATGTAGTAATTTGTAACTTGTAAGATGACGTTCTCCATGGCTACATTGATAAAGTAGTGTGTGTTTTGATAAGTTAAGGATTACTATATTTGTATTTACATTAGGAACATTAAGCCTTTGTATTCAGTGGGTTGGAGGTTAGAAAGTTGGGAAGAAAGTTGTGCTGTGCAATCTGTGTAGATTTCATAATCTTGTGACATACCTGTATAACACCTACTATATTATCAGTACTCAAAGAGGTAGTAATGTGAGTTATTTGTAGTGTTACATAGGACTGCAGTAAAATCTACCTTTAACTTTGGTTACCATTACTTTTATTTTAGAGGTGAGGGAGCATGTGTATCTGAGTGTGATCTGCAGAAAGGGGCATTGTCTGAAAAGGGGTATCCCTGGGCAAACAGGGAACCTGTTGTTAAATATGTGAATGCCACTTCTGCGGGAACACTATCTATCTTATCTTCCATATTTAATCTCTCTTTGACAAGAATTTACTTATATTTTCTTTCAATTTATCTTCAACTGCCCCTTCTCAGCATAATATCTATCAGACCCTCGTAAAACTCTTTGACTCTCCTAAACTGTTCTCTGCATTTTCTTTAATATATGATACAAAGCCATCCACTTTTTTCTATAAAATCACAATTACTTTAGCTCTGGCACACCAATCTGATAAATAACTGAACCAAGTTTCTAGGATTGGAGAATAGTATTGGAAGAAATCTCACTCCAAGGAAGAATTAAATATACACAAATAATGGTTTCTCAATTTCAGATCTGCTTTGTCTTATGCTGAACTGGACTAATTCATTATTTTTCTGTTCCACAACTTCAAACAATTTAAACAAGTTTAAATTCCTTATTCTGTCCCCTCATACATCTCCCTACATTTATTATATCAGCTGAGGACTTTGCCACATATTTTAAAAAGAAGATTGACAATATTAGATCCATCTTAAAATCCATGCAACGCTTTTACATACCTTCTTAAAACCTTCTTCTCCACTTTTTTGTTCAAACGTTTTCAACCTATTTTCAAAATCACATCTTGCTACCTGCGGACTTGATCCAATACCATCCCAGCTCATCCCCAGATTTAATGCTGTGTTTATCCTAACCCTGCAAATAGCCTATTCAGAGAGAAAGAGGACCTAAGCTCTAGCACCACCTATTGAATGTACCAATCTTAAAAGTTAATATTGACCCTTTAACACCTTCCCGACATGCCAGGACATGCAGGAGCTGCGTTTCCGCAAAGTCTAAATTGTGGCAGTCTATTTATCAGTGTTTTGAATGCCCGACTACGCCACCCGTGGATTGCGGTCAGGGATAACCGCCGCTGCAAGGCAGACCGCTGAGGCTGGTGTTGGTGTGCAGCACAGGGGTAGGATAACTCCCCACGGGAAGAGTGTAGCCTCAGGGCAGTGTAGGGGGATGCTGGGGGTGATGGTGCAGGCGCAGCAAAGATCACACTGAGTCCAATGGTGCAGTCCAGGGTTTTTACTCACAGTTGTTATCCATGTCACTTCTGTCAGCAATGACTGCCCAAGCCGTGCTGCGTCCACCAGGTGAGGAGCTCGGTCAACCCCCAGGCAATTCAGGAGTATGGCACAGGACCCCCTTCTGTCCTTTCTCTGGCCTCTCGTGCCCCACCAGTGACCAAACTTCTGTCCAGCTACCGCGGACCGTGTCGGGTAAGCGTTGGCCTCCGCTTCCCGCTATCCTATATAGTGCCTTCCTAGCAGGTTTGGCGGGGGGGTCGCACCAATAAATGATCACGACCTCCGGTTCTTGGCTGAGGGATGATTTACCTCCACCAACTTGGGAATCCGGTACCCTTCCACAGCCTGACCCTTCAACCAATATAACGTGGGTTTGCAACGGTTGCTGTCCGTTCTGCTCTCTTAGGGTCCCTTCTGCCTTCTTGTTTCTGGAGCCCTTCCACTCCTCTGTCTCTTCTCTTTTCTTCCTTCTCCTTCTCCTCTTCTCCTCTCTGGCTCCGGCCTTTTCTCTAGGCCTGCCTCGTGGAGCTGAGCTCAGGCTGAGCCTCGGCTCCCTGTCAGCTCTCTACTCCTTTTCTCTGTTCTGACTGACTGAACTCCCTCCTAAGATGGCTCCCACCTTTTATCTGCTTCTCTGTGTCTGAGCTCAGGTGACCTGCACCCAATGAGCTCCTTCCTATGCTCCAGAAACCCTCCCCTCTGCTCCTACATCACTGGGTTCTCTCCCCCCTCCCCACTCCAGCCAGGGACATGGTCAGTTGTGCCTACATAAATGGGAGCACCGTCGAGCTGTCCCCCGGAAATGGGGTGAGTGTGTGTATGCAGCTAACTGAGCCCTGGTCCACACTCCATCCTTACCTGGGAGTGGAATATCACACCTCTTGTTGAGGTGCAATACCCCTGTAACAACTGAACCCTCGGGGCGCTACATTCCCCCCTGGTAAACCACAGCACGTCCTCGGGCTGGAAAAGAGCAAAAACATTTGATTTACAAGACATGCAGAATTAAAGTTTTTTTGTTTTTTTACGTTAGAAAACGGCCGACATTATTCAGCTCCCTTTATGGGAAACACTTTCATCATGCAAAACATTTTCAATATTATGTAACTCTCCTAGCAGCATATATAACAATTCTATATATAAAACTTTTTCAGGTAAAACATTTTTTTAAGTAAATTCTCTTCTTCACATTTTTCAATAAAGTGCAAACTTGGCAAACTTTTAACAGGAGGGACCCGTTCGTAAACCCTCAACGTAGGCCCTGGGGTGGCTGCAGGGCATAGCTGATCCAGCTGCTGTACCTCATCTTTGGCCACCTCTAACGGGTTTTTGTTCTGAGGTCAGTTGTTGTAGTTTCCTATAAAACCAGTAGGGGGCACTTTAAGAAGTGCAATTATTTACCGAGTTGACCGCTCCCAGTCCTCGGCCGGATAGTTCACTAAATTGGCTGCTCCCCGTCCTCAGCCGGTTTTAACTGACCCGATGCCAGGTAACTCTATGTAACAGTCTCTTTTACCCTGGCGGGTAACTATTTACATTTGTACGCTGCTGCTCCTTAGTAGCGGTGTCCTCCTTGCGCACCTTCTTCCTCCTCATAATATTCTTCAGACCCGTCCGGGTCACCTGGGTAGCAGGGTTCGGGGTAGTGTTGCTCCTCTTCCTCCCTCCGGATGTTAAGGGCGTACCACCCCCGCAGACCACTGTGTCTGGTGTAGGACACCCGATCTCCCGGGAACAGATCCCGCCCCTGTTGACCTTCTGGCAGGTGGCTCTCCACGTCCCTCCGGGTAACAAACACATCCGTGTCCGTCGTCGGGTCTCTGATGAAACCCCACCCCTCCTCTTGTTGGAATTTCACCACGGTCCCTATGATTCTGGGACTGCGTGCGGTTTGGGGGTCTCGCCGGGCGCGCATTTTCTGTTCCGCGCTCCGGGCCTGCAGCTGCTCATGCCTCTGGCGCCGCACCCGCCTCTCCTTCTCCAACTGCGCCACCTGTCGGTGACAGAACTCCCGCCCGCGGGCTGCGGCCGCCCGCGTCTCCTGCGGGAACCCCATGAGGTCCTCCCCGGCCTGGTCCCACTCGTACTGGACCTCTGCGATCGGGAGCTGGGGGACATCAACGGGCTGTGGAGCAGGCAGGAGCGGGCGAAGCAGGGCTCCGTCCTCTGCGGACAGGGCCACCCGGAGACAAGGGTGGACCCACCCTTCTGGTACAGGGACCGGCTCCCCATCGGGTCCGGCGAGCTGGCTGTACAGGTCAGTCCCAAGGGGTGGTGGCTTCGGGACCGGGGGCGCACGCGGTTGGGAGGCGCCTGGGAAGGTCAGGCCTTGCGACCGGGCCTGGAGCGGACTGCTTCCGACCGCACCCGGGGTCAGGGGGCACGATGTGGGGCGTGGTTCAGCGGCGGTGTTCGCGACTTGAGGCCCTGGTGTATGCGGCAGGAGCGTGGAAGCTGCAGCGGCTCCCGGGACTTCTGGCTCTGCGGCGGGATCCAGGGGTAAGCTTACGGCGTCAGGACCCGGGGCAGGGGTGTCCTCCTTACCTGCCTCCGCGGCAGCGCTGCTCTCGGCCTCCAGTCTCCTCTCTCTGTCCTCGGGGGCAGGCGATCTGCCGGGTGCTGGCAGCGTCTCTTGCTGCCGGGTCGCGACCCTCCGGGCCATCTCCTCCCTCCATCCGGCGATGACTTCCCTCTGCGCCCGGACCATCCTCCGGTCCAACTCCTCCAGCGCTGTCTGCAGGAACTCAGGGTCTTCTGCGGGGAGCTGAGCCATCAGCTCCGTGAGGCTGTACGGGGTCGCTTCGGCCTGCAGCAGGCCACTTGCCAGGGTGCTGGAGTTGATGCTCCTCTCCATCTCCGGGTGTGATCTGGCGAGACTGATCCAAACCACACCCTGCCCCTCAGTTTTCTTCTCTTTCCGCCCCTGTTGGGGGTGGTCCTAGGGCAATCTGCTGACAATCACTCTCAGGGGCAGCCCCCCCACCTTGATGGACATCTCTTCAGCTGCACTCATGGCTGTTGGGGGTGGGCTCCTTCTTTGGCGCCATTCTGGGACCTGGCCCACGATGGGAGGTGGCTTCCTGTTAGCTTTTGGCGCACACATTATGGCGCCCGTTCTGCCTGGGCGGGCGCCATTTTCAATACAGTGAAACAGTCTCTTTTCAGGCACGCAATACCCGTTTGTGGCAGGTTGGTCACAATCCTGCCGACTACGCCAAAGCTGACCCGCCCCCTGGGCCGTGGGGTACCCGGAACCAGGCTTCTGTACGATGCTGGGGGTAATATTGGCAACCCGATCCCGTGGCTCAGGGTGGTCAGACCAAATTGTGGCAGTCTATTTATCAGTGTTTTGAATGTCCGACTACGCCACCCGTGGATTGCGGTCAGGGATAACCGCCGCTGCAAGGCAGACCGCTGAGGCTGGTGTTGGTGTGCAGCACAGGGGTAGGATAACTCCCCACGGGAAGAGTGTAGCCTCAGGGCAGTGTAGGGGGATGCTGGGGGTGATGGTGCAGGCGCAGCAAAGATCACACTGAGTCCAATGGTGCAGTCCAGGGTTTTTACTCACAGTTGTTATCCATGTCACTTCTGTCAGCAATGACTGCCCAAGCCGTGCTGCGTCCACCACGTGAGGAGCTCGGTCAACCCCCAGGCAATTCAGGAGTATGGCACAGGACCCCCTTCTGTCCTTTCTCTGGCCTCTCGTGCCCCACCAGTGACCAAACTTCTGTCCAGCTACCGCGGACCGTGTCGGGTAAGCGTTGGCCTCCGCTTCCCGCTATCCTAAATGGTGCCTTCCGAGCAGGTTTGGCGGGGGGGTCACACCAATAAATGATCACGACCTCCGGTTCTTGGCTGAGGGATGATTTACCTCCACCAACTTGGGAATCCGGTACCCTTCCACAGCCTGACCCTTCACCCAATATAACGTGGGTTTGCAACGGTTGCTGTCCGTTCTGCTCTCTTAGGGTCCCTTCTGCCTTCTTGTTTCTGGAGCCCTTCCACTCCTCTGTCTCTTCTCTTTTCTTCCTTCTCCTTCTCCTCTTCTCCTTTCTGGCTCCGGCCTTTTCTCTAGGCCTGCCTCGTGGAGCTGAGCTCAGGCTGAGCCTCGGCTCCCTGTCAGCTCTCTACTCCTTTTCTCTGCCCTGACTGACTGAACTCCCTCCTAAGATGGCTCCCACCTTTTATCTGCTTCTCTGTGTCTGAGCTCAGGTGACCTGCACCCAATGAGCTCCTTCCTATGCTCCAGAAACCCTCCCCTCTTCTCCTACATCACTGGGTTCTCTTCCCCCTCCCCACTCCAGCCAGGGACATGGTCAGTTGTGCCTGCATAAATGGGAGCACCCTCGAGCTGTCCCCCGGAAATGGGGTGAGTGTGTGTATGCAGCTAACTGAGCCCTGGTCCACACTCCATCCTTACCTGGGAGTGGAATATCACACCTCTGGTTGAGGTGCAATACCCCTGTAGCAACCGAACCCTCGGGGCGCTACACTTATACCGGGGTTTCTGTGTAAATCTCTGAAATACGTGATTCAGACGAAACCCCCGGTGAAGGCAGATGGAGGTGACTCGCCCAGGGGGATATGGGGGATTCGGTACCCGGGCCTTTACCTTCTTGGGATGTCACAGTGGTCGGCTCTCGGGCCTGTACCCTGGGGTCACTCTTAAAAAGGGGTTGTTGCTCGAAGGGATGAATAATAGTTTTGTCTTGTGATGCCACCTGTGGTTCCTGGTAATGAGTACCAGCGCTGCTGCAGACCTCTGGAGCAGATGTTAGGGCAGCTGGGTTGGTGCGGCTCCCCACAGGCAGAGCTCAGCTCCAGGGCAGTGTAGGTGCAGGTGGTGATGCTGGGCGTTGTAGTGCAGGAGCGGTAACGTAGCAGCAATAACTGACGGAGACAGTGGGGTGCAGTCGTCCGAGTTTACTCACAGTTATCAAGTTCCTCAGGTTGCCTGTACAGGTGACAGCCTCCCACGTCGCTCTGCGTGTACCAGGTAGGGGTTCAGCACTCCCTCAAGTATCTCAAGAGCACTTAACGGGACCCCTCTCTGTATGTTCCTTTCTTAGCCGACTTCCCGCGCTGGGTCTCTCCCTCCTGCCCTGCGCCCCGCCACACAAAGTCCCGATCAGGTACCTTGGGATCCCTCTGGGCAACTTGGAGTTCCCGGACCTTGCTTGGTGCCCTTTTTGGCGGCTTAGGTGCGGATGTGGCAACTGCACCCTGAAAGTGCAGAAGCTTCCGGTTTTCTAGCGGAGACTTAAAGTAACTCGGCTATTCCAGGGACCGTTTGCCTTCTTGCGGCCTGATCCCTCTACCGCCTGGCAGATTCGGGCGTGCGGGTGCCGTCCTGCACTCACCGTACCCCCTGGGATCCCTTCAGTTCCTGGAGCCTTCCTCCCTTGCTACCACTCCTCTCTCAGTCTTGGGCATGACAGGCCAAGCCTGCCTGCCGAGCAGAGCTCCTGAAGAGCCTCTGCTCCTCACGTCCTCTCACTCTCTCTCCCTCCGTACGACTCTCTAAAAGATGGCTTCCCTATATATACACTACCGTTCAAAAGTTTGGGGTCATTTAGAAATTTCATTATTTTTGAAAGAAAGGCACATTTTTTTCAATGAAGCTGACATTAAATGAATCAGAAATACACTCTATACATTGTTAATGTGGTAAATGACTATTCTAGCTGCAAACGTCTTGTTTTTATTGCAATATCTACATAGGTGTATGGAGGCCGATTTCCAACAACTATCACTCCAGTGTTTTAATGGTACATTGTGTTTGCTAACTGTATAAGAAGCTAATGGATGTTTAGAAAACCCTAGAAAACCCTTGCACAAGTATGTTAGCCCAGCTGAAAATGGTTTGGCTGATTTCAGAAGCTATAAAATTGACCTTCCTTTGAGCTAGTTGAGAATCTGGAGCATTACATTTGTTTGTTCTATGAAACTCTCAAAATGGCCTGAAAAAGAGAACTTTCATGTGAAACTCGACAGTCTATTCTTGTTCTTAGGAATGAAGGCTATTCCGTGCGAGAAATTGCCAAAAAACTGAAGATTTCCTCCAACGGTGTGTACTACTCCCTTCAGAGGAGAGCACAAACAGGCTCTAACCAGAGTAGAAAGAGAAGTGGGAGCCCCGCTGCACAACTGAGCAACAAGACAAGTACATTAGAGTCTCTAGTCTGAGAAATTGACGCCTCACAGCTCCTCAACTGGCAGCGTCATTAAATAGTACACGCAAAACGCCAGTGTCAACATCTACAGAGCAGAGGTGACTCCGGGATGGCATTCAGGGCAAAGTGGCAAAGAAAAAGCCATATCTGAGACTGGCTAATAAAAGGAAAAGATTAATATGGGCAAAAGAACACGGACATTGGACAGAGGAAGATTGGAAAAAAGTTTTATGGACAGACGAATCAAAGTTTGAGGTGTTTGGATCACACAGAAGAGCATTTGTGAGACGCAGAACAACTGAAAAGATGCTGGAAGAGTGCCTGACACCATCTGTCAAGCATGGTGGAGGTAATGTGATGGTCTGGGGTTGCTTTCGTGCTGGTAAAGTGGGAGATTTGTACAGGGTTAATGGGATTTTGAATAAGGAAGGCTATCACTCCATTTTGCAACGCCATGCCATACCCTGTGAACAGCGCTTGATTGGAGCCAATTTCATCCTACAACAGGACAATGACCCAAGGCACACCTCCAAATTAAGCATGAATTATTTAGGGAAGAAGCAGGCAGCTGGTATTCTATCTGTAATGGAGTGGCCAGCGCAGTCACCAGATCTCAACCCCATTGAGCTGTGGTGGGAGCAGCTTGACCATATGGTACAAAAAAAGTGCCCATGAAGCCAATCCAACTTGTAGGAGGGGCTTCAGGAAGCATGGGGTGAAATGTCTCAAGATTACCTCAGCAAATTAGCAGCTAGAATGCCAATGGTCTGCAATGCTGGAATTGCTGCAAAGGGAGCATTCTATGACGAAAGCAAAGTTTGAAGGAGAAAATAATTCTTTCTAATAAAAATCATTATTTCTAATCTTGTCAATGTCTGGACTATATTTTCTATTCATTTTGCAACTCATTTGATAAATAAAAGTATGAGTTTTCATGTAAAACACAAAATTGTCTGGGTGATCCCAAACTTTTGAACGGTAGTGTATATGTATCTTCTTTAAGTGCTCTCCTGGTCTGCGTCCTCCACCCACACCCACTACATGGTTCCCCCTCACTTTTGGTTCCCCCACTCCAGCCAGGGACGGGGCAGCAGAAGAAGTGCATAATGCCCTTCCAGCCGGTCTGGAGTAGTGTAGTGTTGGGTGCGGGTGTTAGGGTCCTGGGCAGTACTCCATCCTTACCTGAGAGAAGGAGATGCCACACCTCTGGGTGAGGTGCAGTACCTCTGTGGCGACTGAACCCTCAGAGGCGCCACATACCCCCTTGGTAAAACACAACACGTCCGCGGGCTGGAACAGAGTAAAAACAGGGTATATTACAGACATGCAATTTTTAGATGCATCACATATAAGATTATAAACAAACGCTTTCTTCCCTTTATGGGAGACACTTTTTCTTAAACGTTACTGGTTACTTTTTTCAAGTATATAAAACATTTTTCATATAAGACATTCTTCTTAAAGTTACAGTGAGTCCCATAACCAGGTGTCCATCTCACTGGTGAAGGTGCAACATGAGTAGCATGAGGGACCCGTCTGAAAACACTCAACGTAGGCCCTGGGCGTGGCTACAGGGCATAAGTGATCCAGGTGTTGGACCACGTCTTCGGCTTTGTTCAGTGGTCTATTAAAATAAAACCAATAGGGGGCACTTTAATAAGTGCAACTATTTACAATGGACAGTTTTTGGCTTCTCACAGTACTCAGCCTGCAAGTCTTTATACCCTTACGGGTAACTAAATGCACACATATATTTTTTTTAGTTCACACACAAATTTTCTTCTGTACCCTTACGGGTAACTATTTACACTGTTCAGTTCCACTTACTTTTGCTCAGTAGTGGTGTCCCCGCCAGGGGGGGTGGTATTCCTGGTTTTTGCCGACTGACCCAGCCGGGTCATCAGCCTTAGGCTGCAGGGGTATGTCCTCTTTTTCCTCAACCACACGATGTACTTGGAGGGCATACCACCCGCGTTCCCCATGGTGTCTGGTGTAAGTGACACGGTCACCGGGATACAGGTTTCTGTCGGGATGGCCCTGTTCAAGGTGGGGCTCGACATCCCGCCGATTAACAAAGATATCCCGTGCAAATTGTGGATCCCGGATAAAGCCTCATCAGGCTTCTAGGTCGAATTTAACTATGAGCCCTTCCACCCAGGGACTGGGCTTGACGGACTCGGCCTGGCGGATTTTAGCCTTGGCGGACTTTTTCCGGGACTCCATCTGTTCCCAGCGCACCCGCCGGGTGCGCCGCTCTTTCTCCAACTGCAGGAGTTCTTGCCTGTAGTATTCCTCTCTCTGGAGAGCTTGGGCCTGGCTCTCCTGTGGGAACCCCATGAGGTCCCCTCCCCCGGTTGTCCCACGTAAATTCTTCTCCTTCCTGGCAGGCAACCTGGGGTGCTGATATTAGCACTAGAGGGGGTCCTTGCTGGTCCTCGAATCTGGCGGACCAGTCATAGGAGGCGGTCCTGTACACCCACTCGGGTGTAGTGTTGGGTGCGGGTGTTAGGGTCCCGGGCAGTACTCCATCCTTACCTGAGAGAAGGAGATGCCACACCTCTGGGTGAGGTGCAGTACCTCTGTGGCGACTGAACCCTCAGGGGCGCCACAGAGGCACTGTGGATACCATCTGGCTTATGATCCGGTGGTGTCCGTCTTTTTAGTAGGCGTGCATAAAAGTGCCGTCGGCCACAGTTTTGTGCACTTCTGAAAAGAAGGACAATGCTGAACAGAGGCCAGATGGAGTCCAGAGTAACTCTGCTGCCTCATTATATTGAATGGATCTCTCAGGGGTTTCATCTGAATCACGTCACTTGAAGATGTAGGTGGAAACCCCAATGTAAGTGCTCAGTGTAAAGCGCAGGATAAATGTGATCCCAAATGTTATGTAAAATGTTCCTAATAAAAGCTTTAACTCCATTAAAAAAAAAAAAGAAAGTCCCCACTCAGGTCCATCATCTGTTAACGAAAATATAGGGGGCTTCCACATTACTGGTAGCACAAAGGCTCTGGAAAAACGAAATGGCTCCTCGCCCTCCAAAAGAAATCCAATGAATTCTGTGCTCCCAAATCCAAATTCCCCCCTCACTTCTGAGCCCCACAGTGTGCCTAAACCACACATGGCATCCACATGTTTAGCATTCCTGTAGCGATGAGAGCCCTCCTAATTTACAGGTTCATGTCTCCAGAAGCACGAGCTGGACATAATGTACTGGTCAATACAATGTACTGGTCACTACAACGTTTTGGTCGTCACTACAATGGCAGTTTGCAATCTTAAATTAGCAAACATCCACTGCTGCTTGTTTCTCGAAAGCACCCATGGAGTCAATATCGTAACTACACCTGTAGATAAATTCACAAAGGGGTATAATTTTCAAAATGAGGTAATTTGAGGGGGGATTCTGCTCTTTTAGCACATAGTGGCTCTGTATATGGAGTCTGCTAACTATTCAAGGAAAATCTGCGCTCCAGGAGGCAAAAAGCGCTCGATCCCTCCCGAGTGTCGCCATATAGCTAAGCAGTACTGCACAGTCACATATGGGTTATTTCAAAATTCAGCAGAAATTGTGAGACAAATTTTGGTGAAATTTTTACCCATTTCCCAGTTTTAAAAAATCTGGGGCTAAAACAAAATTTTTGTGGTAAAAAATGTAATTATTTTTTTTCTCACTGCCCAATGGTGTAAAATGTTGTGACACACCTGTGGTGTCAATATGATCCCTTAGATGAATTCATTGAGAGGTGTAGTTTGTAAAATGGGGTCACTTATTGGGGATTCGGCTGATCTGGCACCTCAGGAGCTCTACCAATTTGGCACCCTAAAACCAGTCCAGCAAAATCTGAACTCCAATATGGCGCTTTTTCCCTTTTGAGCTTTGCACTATGCCTCAAAAGTAGGTTTCGACCACACATGGGGTATCTGCGTACTCAGGAGAAATTGCACAACATATTTTACCCTTGTGAAAATGAAAAATTTGGGGCTAAAAAATATTCTTGTGGGAAAAAGGGAAAAATTTGATTTTTTTTATTTTCATGGCTCAACGTTTTAAACTTTTGTGAAGCACCTAGGGTTTCAAGGTGCTCATCACACATCTAGATAAGTTCCCTGAGGGGTCTACTTTCCAAAATAGTGTCACTTGTGGGATATTTCCGCTGTTTAGGCACATTAGGGGCTCTCCAAATGCAACATGGCATCCGCTAATTGTGCCAGCAAATTTTGTATTCAAAAAGTCAAATGGCGCTCCTTCCCTTCTGAGCCCTGCCATGCGCCCAAATAGTAGTTTTCCCCCATATATGGGGTATTAATGTACTCAGGAGAAATTGCGTTCAATTGGTGCAAATTCTCCTGTTACCCTTGGGAAAATTCAAAATATGGGGCTAAAAAACATTTGTGTGGGAAAAATTAGATTTTTTTAATTTCATGGCTCAACATTATAAACTTCTGTGAAGCACTTTGGGGTTCAAAGTGCTCACTACACATCTATACAAGATCCCTGAGGGGTTTAGTTTCCAGAATGGTGTCACTTGTGGGGGCTTTCCACTGTTTAGGCACATCAGGGGCTCTCCAAACGCAACATGGCGTCCGCTAATTATGCCAGCAAATCTTACATTCAAAAAGTCAAATGGAGCTCGTTCCCTTCCAAACCCTTCCATGCGCTCAAACAGTGGTTTTTCCCCACATATTGGGTATCGGTGTTACTATTGTGAAAGTAAAAAAATGGATCTAAAGTAATTTTTTGGTGAAAAAAATTTAAATGTTTATTTTTTCCTTCCACATTCCATTAATTCCTATGCTGCTCCTGAAGGGTTAATAAACTTCTTGAATGTGGTTTTGAGCACCTTGAGGGGTGCAGTTTTTAGAATGGTGTCACTTTTACTAACAAACAGGCAATCCCTGCATGTGGTGCGGCTGTCGAACAGACGCGCGACATGTAGCTGCGGTGACTTGTATTTATTTTGCAAGCACGCCGAAGATACTCAGTTAGCACCTGAGCGTGCTCGAATAACCCCTTATCCGAGCACGCTCGCTCATCACTAGGCAGTGCCCATTATTATGGGTACTGACTCATACTGAGTGACTAAGTTATCCCATTTTATCCAATATACAACATGTTATACTCTTGTCACTTATGTGTGTGATAAAATGTACTATTTTTTATACCTGTATATTTGATTCATAATCAGATTTGTTCTATATGGGTCAGTTTAAGGGATCATATGGAATGTAATTTACCATTTTCAAGAAGATACAAAACTATGGCTATAAATACATGGTTATTAGTTTGAGAACAGAGGGAAAAGATAGTAAAATACTCATTTCAACCACAATTAATAAGGCAAGGCAACAGAATGAAAAGGATGGGAGCTAGTAGAGGGCCAAGTATTACATCCAGAACTTGTCTTTTCAGAGCATAAAGAGGTCAAAACCCTTGAACAGTATCATTTACCCGCCCCCTGTCTGAGCCCTGGGCTGGCTGAGGCAGCACACTTCTGCTCAATAGCACACATCATAAATAGAACATTATCTGCAGGGCCAGTAGCACATGGTCCCAGCTCAGTCCCTCACCCCTCCTTCACTCACCCAGCTACCTCTCAGCACTGGTTGTAAGCAGAACAAGCTTTATAGTGGCTTCATGCCATAAGGCTTCTATTAACCCTTTTGTTGCTGCTTTCCCGTGACTGAATCATCTAAAGAAATAATAGTTTTATGGTTTGCACCTTCCGATTTAGCCATCTATGCCTTTTCACTCGTTGAATTTTACTCTGTAATACTGCTCTCTCTCTCTCAAGCATTGGTTACACTAGCTGCTATGAATAAAAATCATGATTATACCTGTGCTATCATTTGGATGTGAACAGTGTGAGTTTTATAATGTCCCTGCAGCAAAACAAAAAAAAAGGAATCTGACATCTGGGGGCTGGTAAAGGCATAGCATATTATCATAGCCTTACCCATCATTTTCTATGGAACTGATTTCCTAATTTTCTCTCTTATTTTCTTTGTCATCTTGAACCTCTTTTTCACCTTAATCTTTTGCATGATTTTTGCCTTTCCATGCCTCCGCTCCTTGTCTCTCCCATTCTCTCTAGAAAACATATACTCAATCCATGGGAGACAATCCTGCTGCTGCCACTGCCTTGTGCATGCCTTTGTCTATCCAGCCCCCTCTCTTGTCCCCAGGGTCTCTTCCCGCTTTGCTATAATGGGAGGCTATTCACAGAGATAAATGGTCAGGCTGTGGTGGGGCCTCACCTGAGGGGATCCCCCCCTTTAACTAATAGCCTTTTAATTTTCTGCCAGAAGGGCACAGACAGAGGAGGCAGAAATCAATCACACATCCATCTTCATCATTCCTGTCTAGGGAGTGTTTGGAGCGGAGTACCCTCCTGGGTATGAGTCAAGAGGAGAGAGGGTGAGAAAGACCAATGAACAGGCTACCCTTTATGTGGTAATGCAGAGGGGTAATAAATCTCTGAGTTACCATCCTATCACTTTATAGATGGTTTTCCTGCTAATCACATTCTGTGTAGATAATTTCATGTTTTGAAATAAATGTATCAAGCAACGTCTCAGGGGAAGATACATGATCATAGTGGAAGAGAGGGCTATTGAAAGATCAATATGCAGGGAAATGATCGTCTGAGTACTTTATGCAACAATTATAGAGTTTCAGATACAGAATAAAGGAATGGTCTTAAACTGTTGGTTTAAATAAAATACTGAGTATCCCATGAGTTTCCTAAAATGTGGAGCTGTTGTTTCACTTCTACAGGTTGTTGTTGGAACAAGCTCGCAAGTCCCCAACTGACTGACCGAATCAATGACCTGTCACAGTGGTATGAAAAAAAGACCTTCACGTAATGGCAAATCTCACAACCAGCTGGGTGGAGATTCATTTTGACCCAGTGAGGAGCATACTCACTGCCTATCGATATCTCTCACTGCGCGCTAGGCAGAAGTACTGTACTATAAATATAAATGCAGTGATGAAAATCATTTTTATACATGCAGAATTGACAAAGATCAACAATAAACGTTGTGGCTGGGTCTTTTTTTTATCCTTTTTCATCTGGCAACTATTGAAAAAATATAGACATTGTCTCCAGCCAACAGGCAGATTATCAGTGTGCAGTGCCTGTGATGAAAAATTACTTTCCCCATACTCTAACAGCAAAGCCACACTGAAAAATTCAAGAAAAAGCACAACAAAAAAGGGCAGCAATGTTAACCTGCCCAGATCTTAAAAGCCAAATGCACTACCAGGATGCAGCCCACATAAAGATGGTGGCTACACAGGTGCAAAATACTGATGAGACAATCACTCACAACCTACCATTTCATGGAGGGGTTGACTACTTAATATTTACTCGAGGCCTTGCAGAAAATAACTCTGAAGGACGACATTGGGGCTTTTCTGACTGTCTTTGAAAGAGTGGCAGAAAGAGAGAAACTGCCCCCTGAGCAATGGGCAGAGGTCCTGGCACCGTATCTTACTGGGGAACCACAGAAGGAGAATTATGACCTTATGATAAGCTAAAGGTGGAGATTATAGCACGTTTGGGCATAACTCTGGGAGTCCGAGCACTGTGGGTGTACCTCTGCCACTACCAAAAGGACAAGCTTCCTTGTTTCCAAATGTTCTACCTGTTACACCTGGTGCAAAATTGTCTGCAGCCTGAGACTTGCTCTCCGGCACAGATGGTGGAAAGAGTGGTAGAGGACCGATTTATCCACTCACTACGTAAATCTGTGCAAAGCTGGGTTGCCCAGGGAAATCCCCAGAACGCGGATGACGTAGTGAGCCTGGTGGGAAGATACTTGGCTGCGGAGAACTCCCTGAGAGTCAAGGAACCTGAGTTCACCTGTCAGGGACACCCAGAAAAAGGGGCCCAAGATCCTATCTTAGGGGCACCCAAGGAGGGGTTAGAGCCGGGTTCAAGGGGTACACCTCGTTAAATTGTCTGTTGGAGGTGTCATGCCCTGGGTCATATATCAGCCAATTGTCCCTTGCCCTCAGAGCCGATGGACTGCAGCATGGGCCGGTGCTGCTCCTTCTTCACCTACCCTGCCTGCAGCACTGTTTGTCATCCTGGCGAGGGGCCTCAGGGGTGTCTGGTGACCGTGAACGGTGTCCTAGTGACAGGACTTCTGGACTCAGGGAGTTTGGTGCCCTTGGATAGGGCCACACTTCCGTCTGTGCTAGTCCTTGAGAAGGGGCTGGGGTTAAGGTGTATCCATGGAGATGGCAAGAACTATCCCATGGTCCAGGTTGACATACACACAGACTGTGATTTTATGTCCCACGAAGTGGGAGTAATCAAAGTCTTATTACATGATATTGTTATCCGACTTGACTTTCCGTTTGTCTAGGACTTATGGGTTAAAGCTGTAGCACCCAGTAATCCGGTATGTCGCTAGTAGCCGGCTGTGGCAACAAAGTCACATGATGCAAATGATGAATTGTCTTTCCCTTTACTGGCTAGAAAGGAGGATGAGGACGCATCCCATGGAGCCAATGTTCCTGACCTGGAGGAGTCCCAGGACAACTTTGGGACTGCTCAGCTCAGGTGACTTAACAGTAAAAGGTACCAAGGAAAATGTAAATGGGGTTCCCCAGGAGATGGGAGCCAATAGTCGGTTTCCGCAGGGGGCCATGCATAATTATTTATCGTGTCATGGGGTCTACAGTGGGATTGTAGGTGGGAAAATTTGCAAAATCGAGGATGTATCAAATACTTATTTTCCCCACTGTAAGTGAAGGGACAGGTAAAAGAGCACCTCCTCAAGGCCCAAGAGGAAAAATCTAGAGGGTATAATCGGTCGGCTCGAGTGATAGAATTTAAGCCTAGGGATTGGGTACTTGTGTTAGTCACCACAAGAGAGAGCAAGGGGCAATAGAGTGGTGGAAAAGTGGGAGAGGTCAACTGTAAAGTACACCAACGAAGGAAGGGAAGCCATTTCCCATATGTTATGGCAACCCGCTAAAACCCTGGAAAGGTAGGGACTAGTGACGAGCGAGCACTAAAATGCTTGGGTACTCGTTTGCTCGGTTTGAGCAAATTGGAATGCTCGAGTGCTCGGTCCGAGCAACTAGCCCAATGTAAGTCAATGAGAAACTCGAGCATTTTGCGGTCTGCAGAGGGCCTAAAAATTGCCCAAATCGATGGGAACAGTGCTCAAATGACATGGGAACAGAATGGGGAAGACCCCTGGAAGCATCTCTGACTCCCAGGCCACTTCTGTCAACAATGTTGTCAGAGTATTACGCCACTATTACGGACTCACAATAAAACATACAAAAGCGAAACCAAAATGGATTTTCCTGGGAAATATGTTAAGGACCATCCTTTCCAGGGTAATGACTTGTATATAAAGCAAAATAAATATTCAGAAACAAAAATGATCCTTCACACCTTGGGCTATGTTCACATGTAGCGTTTTTGATCTGTTTTTGCACTTTTGCATTGCTTTCAACTGTGAAAAGTACATTCACCAGTAAATGTCATTTTAACATTTTACTTCCTTATCTTGCCATGTGGTGTGTGAGACATCATCAGACACATCCTGTTTCATTTATGAAGGAGGGACTGAAAGTCACAAAGACTATTTTTATAGGGCCATCAGGTGGCCCTTACTATTCTTAAAGGGCCAGCAGTCAGCTATGCTTTGTTGTTCCCAATATTAAAGAGTGGGTCTCCTATACTGTTATTGCGTATGCAGTGACTGCAAGGGCTGCCAAAAATTTGGACGCAACCCAATACCCCTTTGAAGAGACATAGAGGAGGGTCTCAGTAAGAAAAATGTTCCCATTATAAAGGAGTGGGTCTCCTTTAGTGGTAATGCCCATGCAGTGACTGCAAGGGCTGCCAAAATTTGGGAAAAACACCAATAACAATTTAAAGACACATAGAGGTGGGCCACAGTAACGACATGTTCCCATTAGAAAGGAGAGGGTCTGCTATCCAGTTATAGGTTATGCAGTGAGTCCAACGGCTTCCAAAATTTAGGAAAAACCCCAATAACAATTTAAAGACACATAGAGCTGGGCCACAGTAACGACATGTTCCCATTAGAAAGGAGTGGGTCTGCTATACAGTTATATGGTATGCAGTGAGTCCAACGGCTGCCAAAATTTAGGAAAAACCCCAATAACGATTTAAAGACACATAGAGCTGGGCCACAGTAACAACATGTTCCCATTAGATAGGTTAGGGTCTGCTATACAGTTATATGGTATGCAGTGACTCCAACGGCTGCTAAAATTTAGGAAAAACCCCAATAACAATTTAAAGACACATAGAGCTGGGCCACAGTAACGATATGTTCCCATTAGAAAGGAGGGGGTCTGCTATACAGTTAAAGGGTATGCAGTGAGTCCAATGGCTGCCAAAAATTAGAAGAAACCCCAATAATAATTTAAAGACACATAGAGCTGGGCCACAGTAACGACATGTTCCTATTAGAAAGGAGCGGGTCTGCTATACAGTTGTAGGGTATGCAGTGAGTCCAACGGCTGCCAAAATTTAGGAAAAACCCCAATAACAATTTAAAGACACATAGAGCTGGGCCACAGTAATGACATATTCCCATTAGAAAGGAGTGGGTCTGCTATACAGTCATAGGGTATGCAGTGAGTCCAACGGCTGCCAAAATTTAGGAAAAACCCCAATAACAATTTAAAGACACATTGAGGTGGGCCTCAGTAATGACATATTCCCATTAGAAAAGAGTGGGTCTGCTATACAGTTATAGTCTCTTGCAAGGGGCATTGGAGTGCCTCCAAATTTTTGGCAGCATATGCATTCACTGCATAGGCAAACACTATGGGAGACCCACTTCCTAATAATGGGCACATTGTTTTATTGTTTTAAGGTGGCTCTCCGACCTCTATGAATAGTAAGGGCCGCCTGATGGCCCTATAAAAATAGGCTTTGTGACTTTCAGAGTCCCTCCATCATAAATGAAACAGGATGTGTCTGATGATGTGTCACACACCACATGGCCAGCTAAGTTTGTAATATGTTAAAATGACATTTCCCGGTGAATGCATTTGTGTTAAAAAATAACGTAAAAAAAAACAAAAAACAGTAGGATCTTTCTTTAGTATAAAAAACAGAGTCGCCAATGTAACCTCATTGTAATCACATTGTCCAGCTCCTGCACCTCCTCCTCCATCTCTGAAATAACCACATCAGTCACAAGCTGAAAGCACTGCAGCACTGCCTTGGCCAAGCGGCAACAGGCTATGCTGAAGATAACATGCTTAATGCTTAGGTGACAAACCGCTAAGCGCTGCAGAGTTGTTGAAAGCTGTAACACAGCAGCCTGATCTGTGTCTCTCACTGCTGAACGTACAGCCAGGCATGGTTGTGTGTGACAATGGGCGGAACCTGGTGACGGAGAAATGACAGCCGGAGTAGATACGGTTTCCCTCTATGCCAGTCCTTCACCGAGCTAAAGAATATGGCTATGGTGAAATACAACTCCCACTGAGAAGCAGTTTCAAACTGAAAAAATTGTGCCCACCAGAGAATTTGATTCTGAGGGCTCACCTTTCTCCCCCGCTCACGAGCCCCATAGCTGCTGCAAAGCTTGCGCTATCATGAACTCTCCTGATGGAGAAGCCAGGGCCCACCTGAGGACTCTCTAGTGGGACTGTCCAACCCTGCCGAGAAGCAGTCCTGGCTAAGAAAAGTGTGTGGGAAAGGTTTCCGGACACTCTATGGCTCCTTTTTTACTGAGGTGGAAACCCACACAAACACAGGGAGAACATACAAAATCCTTGCAGATTTGAACCCAGGATCCCAGCGCTGCAAGGCTTCAGTGCTAACCACTGAGCCAATGTGCTGCCGTTCGCCCTGTGATATCTAACAGACTGGAGAAACTTGCATCTACTGCCACTCTATCTTCAGCTCCTTTGTGAGAAACTAATGTATTTGGGCAGCCACTCAGTCTACCAAATAGAATTCCTGAGAAAGAAATTGGGGATGGCTTCGCTACTGGAAATATTACAGGCTGGTAGGAGGCAAGCAGATTCCCACAGAAAAGTACCAGCAGTAATGTTCAGGGACCCTTGCTTGTGGAAGGTGGAGACGATACCGGGAGAAATAGTGGCGGCTGGGGACTGAGTATGGACACCCTGCCGCGGTCGGCATGAGGTTGTGGACAGCTTCCACCTCCAAGAGCCTAAAAGGCCACATTTCAAGTGCAAGCAGCTTTAGAGGACTTCCTGGGAGAAATGACAGCTGGAGTAGATACGGTTTCCCAAGTCCTTTCACCAAGCTAAAGAATATGGTTGTGGTGAAATACAACTCACCGACAAGCTGTGGACTGGCTCCGTACCGTCTCTGGCCATATTCACTTGACCACATGTTTGTGGTTAGGTGGTCCTTCCCAGTAAGTGCACTGGGGAAAGCACGAGCAATGTTGTGGGACCCGTGCTTGTGGAAGGGAGACGACACCGGGAGAAATATTGGCGGCTGGGGACCGAGTATGGACACCCGGCCGCTACCGGCATGAGGTTGTGAAAAGTTTCCGCCTTCATAAGATTAAAAGGCCACATTTCAAGTGCAAGCTGCTTTGGAGGACTTCCTGGGAGAAATGACAGCTGGAGTAGATACGGTTTCCCAAAAGTCAGTCCTTTCACCGAGCTAATGGATACCCGGTCGCCGCCATAAAGTTGTGGACAGCTTCCACCTCCACGAGTCTAAAAGGCCACATTTCAAGTGCAAGCAGCTATCAAAAATTTGGCAGTATAGTATTGCAGCCTGTGGGTGGGTGGGTGGGTGGCTGGCTGCATACTTGCGCTTGCATTCCAAGGAATGGGGTAGAGACAACTGAATGCTGCACTGGGACAAGGACGTGGACGGTGATTGTTGCAAGTCTGCAACAACAGGTGCATGGTGGGAGGCATCTTCGCATGAGCCGAGGATTACTTATGATGGTCACACTTTTAGGCAGTGACCTGGGAGTCAGAGATGCTTCCAGGGGTCTTCCCCATGCTGTTCCCATGTCTTTTCAGCACTGTATGCATGTGTCTGATGATGTGTCACACACCACATGGCCAGATAAGGTTGTAAAATGTTAAAATTACATTTCCCAGTGAATTCATTTGTCTTGGTTGAAAGCAAAGCAAAAGTGCAAAAACGCTTAAAAAACGCTACGTGTGAACATAGCCTAAGGTGTGGAGGAGCATTTTTGTTTTGTATATTTATTTTGCCTTATATACAAGTCATTACCCTGGAGAGGATGTTCCTTAACATATTTCCCAGGAAAATCCATTTTGGTTTCATTTTTGTATGTTTTATTGTGAGTCTGTAAAAGTGGCGTAATACCTCTGACAACATTGTTGACAGCAGTGACCTGGGAGTCAGAAATGCTGCCAGGGATCTTCCCCATGCTGTTCCCATGTCATTTGAGCACTATTCCCATCGATTTGGGCAATTTTTATGCCCTCTGCAGACCGTCGGGGGGAGCCGCCTGAAAAATTCTCGAGTTTCCCATAGACTTACATTGGGCTCGTTGCTCGGGTCGAGCACCCGAGCATTTCAATTTGCTCGACCCGAGCATGAAGCACCCGAGCATTTTAGCTATCCCTGCATGTTCATTGGCTCTCTAAAGAGCGCCAAACATGCAGGGTGGGAACCCGAGCTCCCGTCCAAGCAACCCGGAAATACTCGCTGAGCGCCGAGCCTGTCGAGCACCGTGATGCTTAGGCGAGTACCGAGTAGTAGCGAGCATGTTCGCTCATCACTAGTAGGGACTAGTGATGATCGAGCACTGAAATTCTTGAGTGCTCGGTACTCGAGTAATGAGTATAATAGAACTCAATGGGAATCTCAAGAATTTTTCTGGAAGACCCTACCCGGAGAGCTGAGGGGCAGGAAAATTGATGAAATGGATGTAAACAGCGCACAAATGGAATTAGAACAGCATGGGGAAGACGTCTGGATGCATCTCTGACTCCCAGGTCGCTGCTAGAAACAATGTTGTCAGAGTATTAAGCAACTTTTATGGACTGACAATAAAACGTACAAAATTGAACATGAAATGGATTTTACAGGAAAAAATGTTAGGAAACATTTTTTCCTGTATAATGACTTGTATGTACAGTAATGTAAAATTAAAAAGAGGAAAAAAATCAGCCTCCTCCACCCCTTAATAGTCAGGCAATCTCTCACCGTATTTCCCCTTCGCCTATGACTACAGTAGATGACATACTAGATGGGGAAATAAAACTACACCCATCGGTAATCACCGGTAAATGTAAATGTAACTACCTTATCTACAATTTTACTACCTTATCTGGGCATGTGGTGTATGTGACATGGTTTAATTTATGAAGAAGGGATTCTGAAACTCTCAAAGCCTATGCGTACAATTTAAGAACTTACAAAAATTAGAAGGAAAAGGGACTCCATTACACTCTGTGTTAGACATGAAGGAGGGCCTCATACACATTCTGCTAAAATTGTTAGGTAGTGGGACTCCTAGACTCATAAAGCCTATGCACTAAGTGCAAGGGATGCCAAAAATTAGAAGAAGGGACTGCAATACACCCTAAAAGACCAAAATTTTGAATGAGTGACGCATAATGACCTTCTAAAAATTTGGAGAGAGGGACGCATAATGGCCCTTTAAAAATTTAGAGAGTGTGACTATATTGACCCTCTAAAAATTTGGAGAGATTGATGCATAATGATCTTGTAAAAATTTGGAGAGAGTGATGCATAATGACCCTCTAAAAATTTGGAGAGGGTGACTTAAAATGACTAGAAATGAGCGAACCTTTTGATGTTCGGGTTCGTCTACTAAACCCGAACATCAAAAAAATATTTGTGTTTGGGCACCCGATCCCGAACACGAACCCGAACATCAGTGGTTTCCCACGCTGTCAGCTGCGTGACAGTGTGGGAAACAGGGACTGTGATCGGCAATAACATCGCTGCCACTGGTCACAGCACTGCAGGATCACACTGTCAGGTGTCAGTGTGATCCCGCAACTGTGACAGTGACCCGCGGTAAAAAGCTTACCATGATCATAGGCGCCGGCTGATGGGACTACTATCTCCATCATCCGGTGCCTTCTGTCACTGTAAACAAGCAGCGGAAGCGCCGCTGATGGAAGGAGTAATCTCTTATCAGCCAGCGCTTGCGCAGTGAAAGTGAAAGTAAAAAAAAGTTATAAATAATTATTTAAAGAAAAATAATAAATACATTTTACTCATCTACAGCTAATCGCCAATGTTCTCATCCCCTGTAAAAAAATTAAAAAACACCATATACTCACCTTACACCTAATCCCCGATGCCCATGTTTCCTGAAATAAAGAAAAAATAATAAACCACCATAATCCTCACCTGTCCGCCATACTAGTCCATATAATATTGAGTGTCCAACGACGATCTCACTGATAGCACAGCCACATCCGGAGATGTGACTGTGCTATCCAGCAGCCGGCGATACAATGACAGGAGCATGATCGCTCCTGCAGTGTATTGCACTGAGCTGCCGGCAATGAGGTCACTGAAGTTCAAACACCTGAAGATCAGCTGAGAGCTCCGATGCAGTCACTTATGACACTGGCACTGCGTTAGAATTTTCCCACGCAACACTGATGCAGTAAGTGAGGTCACCGGAGCTCTCAGATGATGTTCAGCTGTTTGAACTCAAGTGACCTCACTCCTGCAGCCCAGCCCTATACACTGTGATTACACTCCTGTCTGTGTATGCAGTGCTGTCTTCTACAGCAGTCACATCAGTCATTGCTGATGTGATTGCTCTAGAAGTGACCCAGATTGTCGTGGGACACTGTGGATTACGTCATGACTGCGGACATGTGAGGGATATTGTTTTTTATTTTTGGTTTCTTACAGGAGACGAGGACTTCGGGGATTGGGTGTTAGGTGAGTATACGGTGTTTTTTAGTTTTAAATAAATTATTAAAACCATGTGGAATTTTATTTAAAATAAAAGACTTTATTCTGGCTGTGTCTTTATTTCAAAATCTTGACTATGGGGTTAGTAATGGGGGCGTCTTATATTCGCCCTCCATTACTAACCGGGGCTTTATGTCAGCCTCCAAAACAAGACTGACATGAACCACAACGCTATTACCCCACTTGCCACCGCACCAGGGCAGTGTAAAGAGCGGAAGCTAAGCGCCAGAATTGGCGCATCTAATGGATGCGCCATTTCTGGGGCCACTGAGGGCTGATATTATTAGCCTCGGAGGGGGCCAGGATACATGGCCCCTTCCCTGGCTATTAATATCAGCTCACAGCTGTCTGTTTAGCCCTTGCTGGTTAGATTTTATAGGATGACCCTACGTCAATTTTTTTCTTGGGTCCCCCGAATATCTAGCCAGTAAAGGCTAAGCAAACAGCTGTGAGCTGTTATTAATAGCCAGGGAACATCTTTGGCTAATGGCCCCATCCCTGGCTAGTAATATCAGCCCCCACTAGTCGGCTTTCCCTCTGCTGGTTATGAAAATGACGTGGGAGCCCATGCTTTTTTTAAAATTTAATTCATTTTATTTAATTTATAAGAATTCCCATGCTTACTGTGCTTGTTTTTGACACTGTGTAAACTCACCCGCAGCATGTCAATTTTTGTAGCAGAGACACAAGTCTCCGCTGCAGATTTTGACTGATTGAAATGTCATTACATTCAGTAGATCCGCATGTAGTGACAAAACAAGTGCGGCATAAGTGCAGCATTACTCACCTCGGGTCCGACAGTAATCCAAGGGTTAAAGCGATGTCCCACGTTTCTTTTTCAAATATCTTTATTTAGCTCTATAAAGCATTTATTGCTGTACAAAATTGCATCAAAAAGCGCATGCAAAAAAGCACCAAAATTGTGTTTTTTTTCTGCAGCAAAGTGAATGAGAAACGTGAAGTGTCATGCACATGTTGAGTATTTTTTGACTTGCAGATTTGGTGCATAAAATAATCATCAGCATGTAAATTCTCTGTGCATTTTTGCTGCCTTTTTTACCTGTGTTTTTCCAGTGCATTCCATGGGTGAAAAACGCAGGCAAAATGCACCAAAAGCTGAAATAGAAAATAATCTTCAGCATGTCAATTCTCTGTGCATTTTTGCTGCGTTTTTTGCTTGTGTTTTTTCAGAGCATTCAATGGGTGAAAAACGCAGGCAAAACGCACAAAAGCTAAAATAGAAAATAATCTTCAGCATGTCAATTCTCTGTGCATTTTTACCTACGTTTTTCACCCATTGAATGCACTGAAAAAACGCAGGCAAAATTGCGAGAAAATCGCTGCAAAAATGCAGGCAAAAAATGCATCATAATCTCAGCAAAATCGAGGCAAAAACACAGGCAATAAAACACGACAAAAACACAGGCAAGAAAACGCATCAAACTCGGGGCAAAAAAGCAGGCAATAAGACTCATCAAAATTTCAGGAAACATCGCAGCAAAAATGCAGGCAAGAAAATGCATCAAAATTACAAGCAATAAAACGCATTAAAATTGCGGCCAAAACACAGGCAATTAAATCGCGGCAAAAACATTGACAATAAAACACAGCAAAAATGCAGGCAATAAAATGCATCAAAATCTCAGAAAAAACGCAGGCAATAAAACGTATCAAAGTTGTGACAAAATTTTCGGCAATAAAACGCATCAAAATTGTGACAAAATTGCGGCAAAAACACAGGCAATGAAACGCATCAAAATCATGTCAAAAATGCAGCAAAATCTCAAGCAATAAAACTCATCATAAACACAGGCAATGAAATGCATCAAAATTGCGGCAAAAATGCAGGCAATAAAACACATCAAAACAGCAGCAAAAACGAAGGCAATAAGATGCCGCAAGATTGCTTTTTAGTTACATGCGTTTTATTGCCTGTGTTTTTGCTGTGATTTTGCCACAATTTTGATGCTTTTTCTTGCCTGTGTTTTTGCTGTGATTTTGCTGTGTTTTCTTGCCTGCGTTTTTGCCGCGATTTTGCTGCGTTTTGCCATGATTTTGATGGGTTTTATTGCCTGCGTTCTTGCTGCGATTTTACTGAGATTTTATTGCCGAACAGGAAACCTAATCCCTGTATATCCCTAGATCTAGGCCCTAGATAGGGAGGGGGGTGAGCACTGGTCAGTCCCCACTTTAAAATAGCGACTGTATGTTACATCTGACACACCCGTGACAGTCCCCCTCCCCCTTCAATGGCACCAGTGTGTGAGCCTTACAAAGTTCCAAACCTGCAGCTGTGCAGGACAACTCAGGTAGTGCAGTGCTCAACACCACGTCTGTGGATTTTACAAAGTTCCAAACCTGCAACTGTGCAGGGTAATTCAGATGGTCCAATGCTTAATACAAGATCTGTGGATTTTACAAAGTTCTAAACCTGCAGTTGTGTAGGATAATTCAGGTAGTGCATTGCTTAACATAATGTCTGAGGTAATATAGAAGATGAATAGAATAACAGCACTCACCATATCCATAAGCTAAAAGTACTTTATTTCATGTAGAATTGGACATCAGGTACAATAGTGTTTCATAAAAGCAGAGGAGACATACGGGGAGAGATAGGTGGGGACGCGAAATGGCCGTCGTCCACCTGTCTCTCCTCACATGTCTCCCCTGCTTTTATGAAACACCATTGTACCTGATGTACCTTATTGGGGCGGCGGTAGGGGTGAGGACTCAAGAGGTACCACATATTTCTTGAGCGGAGACCTGTGAAAAACATTGTGTATCTTAAAGGCCTGACGTAGCTCAAGACAAAATGCTGCTGGGTTTGTGACAGTGATTATTTCATAGGAACCAATAAACCTAGGTCCCAGCTTCCAAGAAGGAATCTTCAACTTGATATTTCTGGTAAACAACCACACAAAGTCATTCACATTCAGGTCCGGACCGGCAAGCATTTCCTGTCAGCCATATGTTTGTACCTTTCTCCCATGATCTTCAAATTACTCAGAACCCCCCCCACCACACCGAGGAGAGCGACGAATTAAAACGTTCCTCCTCAGGAACTCCCGAAGCCCCTCCCCCACTAAAAGTACCAAACTGTGGATGGTAACCACATGCAGCAAAGAACGATGACCTGCCGGTAGATTCTTGACTAGTGTTGAGCCACCCCCGTAGTGTTCGAGTTCGGTTCGGTCCGTCGAACACCTTGTGTTCGCCGAACTGTTCATCGAACTGTTCGTCGAACACCTTCGAACACCGTTAAAACCAATGGCAGGCAAACAAAAACACATAGAAACACATAGAAAACACCTTCAAAGGTGTCCAAAAGCTGACAAACTGCTCAGAAGGCATAACTAACACATGGAAAAGTGACAAGTACATATAGTCATGCGAAAAGAAAAGAGGTGGAGGAGTAAAAGGAGGGGGAGACACAGATATAGGCATGTCATGCCATTCTAAAATCCAAAAAGTGAGAAGCCGACACGGCCAGTGCGTTCCTGCCCGTGCCACCTCCGTGTCGCCGGGTTTGTGCCAGAGCCGCGGTGGACCCTGATGGCCAGCCCCCCTCTCCCAATACTGGTACCTGTCCTCTGGTGGGTCGAGCCCCCCCGCGGTGGGGGGGGGAGTAACATCTGCAGAAGAAAGACCATCTTCCAGCCAAACTAAGATGTCGACTTCTTTTCGTGGACAATGTGATACGATCCCTTTCTTACGGACACGCCCATCGCTACAAATTCCAGATGAGGCACAAAAACAGCAGGTGCTTCAACGGATATCAAGTGCTCCTTCAAGTGGGCTCTCCACCACCTCAATTTCAACATCACAAATACTCCAGTCCTCAGAGGTGTCACCCCAATCGCACTTGCTTCCTCACAGCTCCCAAGTCTCCAGCTGCCCGTCTGGGTATGGGGTAGAACAGATGGTTGAGTCTGCACAGCTGTTTACTCATACTATAGCCTGGGAAACGGAGGTCTGCTCCAGAGCTTCTGTTAATCCAGACAAGGAAATGATCTGCACTGATGCCCAGAATCTTTATAAGTCGGATCCAGGACCAGATGAAGAAGGTTCTGAGCATAATGTAGACCCTCGTTCCCAAACTGTAACTCCTGTTGGTGGAGACAATGATGAAGACGATGATGAGACTCAAATACCTGATTGGAGCGACAGCTTGACTTTTCGGTCAGGGCAGGAAGAGGTTGGCTCTGAGGACGACGGGTGTGATAACGCACAGGGTGATGATGATGAGGTCGGAGATCCCACTTACTGTCAACCCACAGTCAGCCAGTCGATGAGGTCAGCAGAGGAGGTGGAGGAGGATGCTAGTGACGACGAGGTCAGGTTGCGCCTTCCTGGACAGAGACGTAGTACTGGAAGCACGTCAACAACTGCATCCTCAAACACAACTCTGCCTCTGACCACAAGTCGTGGTGGCTCTTCAGGTCGCATGGGTGCTAAGCCTTGCATAGCCTGGGCATTTTTTCAGATCGATAAGGATGACCCAACTCGTGTTATCTGTAACATTTGTCAGCAAAAGCTAAGTAGAGGCCAAAAAATACATAGTTTGAGTACTTCATGCATGAACAGGCACATGGATATGAAGCACAAGTTGCAGTGGGAAGCTCACTGTGCTACAATGCGGCCTAGCCGGCCGGGCCAACCACCGTCTGCCACATCTTGTGCATCAGCGGCCTCTTCATCCTCTGTGACTGGGGGGACAGCAGTCACACCTGTTTTGGGACACAGACCTGCCACCTCTTTACCCGCAACAGCCAGCGTGATTAGCAGGTCATCATTTTCTTTGGAGGTGGAAACACCAGCTGGTGTTCAGCGCTGTCCGACATCGATAGCACCACCTTTGGATCAAGGCAACCTAACATGTCCGCCTGCATCTTCCTCACAGACCGGCAGTTTGCCGGGGACACCCTACTCAACCCCGTCTAAGCACAACAGCCAGCCCTCGGTCCCTCAGATGTGGAAAAGTAAAAGACCATTTCCTCCTAGCCATGAGAAAGCTAAGAGGTTGAATTTCACCATCTGCAAGCTGTTGGCTACAGAAATGCTGCCTTTCCACCTGGAGGACACAGTGGATTTTCGAGACCTTATGTCCGTCGCAGTGCCCCAGTACCAGATGCCCAGTCGGCACTACTTCTCAAAGAAAGGTGTGCCTGCGCTGCACCAGCATGTCGCACACAACATCACCGCTTCTTTGAGAAACTCTGTGTGTGACAGGGTGCATTTCACCACAGACACTTGGACGAGTAGGCATGGACAGGGGTGTTACATGTCGCTGACTGGGCACTGGGTAACTATGGTGACAGCAGGACAAGGGGCTGCTGTCCAAGTCTTACCGTCCCCACGAGTTGTGCGTCAATCCTCTTTATCTCGAAGTTCCTCCACTGCTTCTGCCTCCTCAACCTCCTCTCGGTCCTCCACCTGCACCCAAAGCCTGTCTGGTAATGCCACCTGCTTTCTAACTGCGCAGAAGGAATCCTGCACACCTCCTTACTATGCTGGCAGCAGGGCTCAACGGCATCAGTGTTTACTTTGAAATGTCTGGGAAATGTGAGTCACACAGCTGAGGAGTTGTGGTCAGCTCTGGAGACCCAGTTTCATGAATGGTTGTCTACACTGGACCTGCAACCAGGGAAGGCCGTGTGCGACAATGCTGAAAACCTGGGTGCGGCCCTTCGCCGGGGCAATGTCACACACGTGCCTTGTATGGCTCACGTGTTAAACCTGGTTGTCCATAAATTTTTAGCCCACTATCCCGGACTAGATGGCCTTCTGCAGAGGGCACGGTCGCTGTGTGCTCACTTCCGCCGTTCGCATCCCGCAGCTCAACGACTTACATCTCTACAGAAGTCGTTGGGCCTGCCAGTTCACCGGCTGAAATGTGATGTGCCGACACGGTGGAATTCAACTCTGCACATGTTGCAGCGACTGTGGCAGCACCGACAAGCCCTGGTGCAATACGTTCTGACGTATAGCCTGGGCCAACGAGATCCAGTGGTGGGGCAAATCACGCTGCAGGAGTGGTCTCAGATCAGGGACCTATAAAGTTGACGCGCTCCCTGGGCCGTGGGGTACCCTGAGCCGGGCCGGTAGACGCTGGGGGTTGTAGTCACTGTGGCGGTTACCCGGTCCGTGACCCAGGGCGGTCAATCCAAGGGTAATTTGTATATATGGATTTTATAATGTCCGACTACGCCACCTGTGGAGTGCAGCCAAAGGGGCCGCCGCTGCGGAACAGTCCTCTGAAGTTGGTGGTTTTGCAGCAATGGTATTATTACTCACCACAGGAAGAGTGTAGCTTCAGGACAGTGTGGGTGGATGATGGTGGTTGTAGTGCAGGGAGTCAGTAATGAACACAGAGTCCGTGTGATGCAGTCCCAAGATCTTTACTCACAGTTGTTGCAGTCCAGATTACAGGTACCAGAGCAATCTCCCCCGTCGTGCTGTGCGTACTCAGTGAGGGGCTCAGTCCACCCCCAGATAGCTCCGGAGTACTTAGCAGGACCCCCTTCTGTGTGTCCTTTCTCTGGCCTTCTCCCTGCACCTCACACCCAGTGACACTTCTATCCGGTATCCTCGGGCCTTGGCGGGCGACGTGTGTTCCGTCCCCTGGGTCCTATGTGGCTACCTTCTTAGTGAGACTGGTGTGGACTTTGGCCTGCAGTACATGAAATGCTGCAGCCTCCGGTTTCTAGTTGAGCCTTGCTGTTTCTCCGATAGTTGAGGGACCGGTTCCCCTTATCTGGCCTGACCCCTCTACCTCCTGGTAGCAGGGGAAGTACGGGTGGCCTTCTGCACGGCCCGTATCCCTAGGGTCCTTTCGGTTCCTGGAGCCTTCCTGCTCCCACTCCTCTCTTCTCTCCTTCAGTCCTGGGCCTCCCAGGCTAGGCCCGCCTCCGGAGCAGAGCTCATGCCGAGCCTCTGCTCCTGTCACTTTTCCTCCTCTGACTGGCTTGCTCTTTCTAAGATGGCTTCCTATTTATACTCTCCCTGTCATGTGCTCCCCTAAGCTGCTCCCCTAAGCACCCACTACATAGGACCCTCCCACCAGCTAGGGACCTGGGACTGTGCTTTCCCTTAGGAGCAATCTTGCTCTACCCCCACTGCGGGTATGTGTTGGATGCAGGTGTTAGGGTCCCGAGCCATACGCCTTCCTTACCTGAGGGTGAGATACCACACCTCTGGGTGAGATGCAGTAACTCTGTGGCGACTGAACCCTCAGGGGTGCCACACACCCTTCTGCACAGTTTTGAAATGGCGACGAAGATGTTTAGTGCTGACGACGATGCCATTATCAGCATGACTATTCCGGTGATTTACATGCTGGAGCACACATTAAACAGAATTCAGAGTCAGGTGGTGGGACAAGAGGAGGTGGAGGAAGTAGAGGAGGAGTCGTATGCGGAAGGGATAACATCTCCAAGGTCCAGACGGTTGGCAGCACCAAGGCGGCAGGCATGGGAGGGTGGGGGAGAGGGATTAACCAGGGCGCATGGTAGCAGCCAAACTGTTGAGGAAGGTGCAGGAGCCGAGGAAGAAGTGGAGGACGAACTGGCGATGGACATGGAAGACTCATCAGATGAGGGAGACCTTGATCACATTTCTGTTGTGCGAGGTTGGGGGGAGAGGGCAGAGGAACGAAGCATGATTCTTACGTCGCTACCAACACAACAAGGACTTGGTCCTCCTGGATGCGCAAGACACATGAGTGCCTTCTTGCTGCACTACCTGCAACATGACCCTCGGATTGTCAGAATTCGATGTAATCCCGACTACTGGGTTGCCACACTCTTAGATCCCCGGTACAAAAGTAAATTTGCCGAAATAATTCCTGCCATAAAAAGGGATTGACGCATGCAGGAGTATCTGCAGACGCTGTTGCAGAATCTTACATGTGCTTTTCCACAAAACACCAGTGGTGCACGTAGTGAATCTCACAGTTCTAACTTGCCAACCGTGGGACTGTCGAGTCTTCATCAATCAAACCGTAACAGTAACACAGTATCTGCTGGTAACAGCAATTTTGTGGAATCGTTTCACCACTTTTTTAGACCATCCTTTGCAAGGCCACAGGAGACAAGATGTCTGACACATAGTCAATGCCTAGAGAGGATGGTACAGGAGTATCTCCAAGTGAACATCGAAGCCATGACTGTGTCACTGGACCCTTGCTCATTTTGGTATTCCAATCTGGAAAAATGGCCGGAGCTCGCCACTCACGCCTTGGAGATCTTGTCATGCCCTGCAGTCAGCGTTCTCTCTGAACGTGTGTTCAGCGCTGCTGGTGGTGTGCTGACAGATAAGCGCACGCGGCTGTCCACTGAGAATGTAGACAGACTCACGTTCATAAAGATGAACAAATCATGGATTCGCAAGGACTTTTCTACCCCTGTGTCATCCTTGGGAGACTAAAAGCTTGAGGATTTGGTAAAATCACCTCACCAACCGTTTTAAGCAACTGTGGGGCAATTGATGCCACTTAACCCTAGAACGCATGACCATAAAAATCTACACTTTCACATACCTGGGGCCTTTTAGGTCCGTGTGCAAATAACATGGAATAACTCAAACTCAAATGACAAACAACTATATACATGAAGAATACCTAGAGTTTCAAAATTCTAACTAAAGTAATCTTGCAGAAAATAGAAAACAATTAACAGGGCGGGCCTGCGAGGCCCCAGGTATGCGTTCTAGGGTTAAGTGGTGTCTGTGTCACAATTTTGGGAAAAAATGGAGACTCTTTTTGGAGTCCCCTTGCTGTGTCTTACGTGACGTTGGCATTGTCAATTCCAGGTGGGTTGGGTCGCTCCCCCCACCCCTTTTAACTGTAAGAAACTACATACACTATGGCTTGGGGTAACACAGATGGTTGAGTCTGAAGAGCTGTTTACTCAGAGGTCTGCTCCAAATCTTCAGTGTCTGTTAGTCAGCGTAGAATTTTTAACTGCATCTAGCCTAGGCAATACTTTGGGCGTAGTAGCCCAGCTGCGAAGCAAGCTGCACCGCCTGTGTATCTAATAAGAATTTTTAAATGCATCTAGCCTAGGCAGACTGTGGGGACCCCCAACCAAACCCAGACGCTCAGCCCCCCTACCGCCCCCCTTTCCTTGACAAAACAATAATGTAACTCTTACAACTGGATGGGTGATGATCGGTCACAGCTTTATTAACTCTTTATACTCATTCCATTAGAAAGGCATTTTATTTCTAAAATAATTCAGCTTGTTGCAGCATGCCCTGGGTCTCCACTCCGGCAAGTTGGCCAACAAGTGTAACTCTCCAACATGTCCTTTCTATTTCCAGGCCACGGAGGATCCTGCGTACTCGTATGCAGGACTCTGACCCCCACCCATCACTCTTAACGCTTGTTCCACTCTGTCCTGGAGTCCTGACAGGAATATGTCCAGTCCAATATCCATTAAGTGAACACCGTCGGGCCGTATGAGGCCTGCTTTATCTCCTTCCAGTTGTCGGTGTCGTATCACTACACCGCCTCTGTCTCTTCTAAATTTTGGCATCCGAATATTTATTACCCGCCTTGTCCGTTCGATGGCTGTGATGTCTCGCGCACCTTGCCATACCGCTATCGGCACAGTCTCTGACCATACTATAGCTAGTTTTGTGAAAAATTCTCTGAAGCGCTCAGTGTCTAGTTTCATTATAGCCATTAGTTATGCGCTCTTGTGATGACCTAGGTTGTTTCCCCCGGCCTGTATAACTAAGATGACCGGACCTCTTGCCTCTCTCCCTACCTTGATTACCTCCATTAGTACCTGTGGCCATAGCAGGCCTCTAATACCTCTCCAGTTGAAATATGTGTTATGAAACTCAAATTTCCTCCCGCCTGGGCGGACTTTTGCCCTTTTTTCTGCCCAATATATATACGAGTGGCCTATCACCCACACTGTTGGCTTAGCGTCACCTGTAAAAGAAACAAACCACGTTAGGATAACAAGTCCGGTCTTATGTATCTCGCCAAACACGTGGATCGCCATCTCCCTATCCTCTGAACTTCCGTTTCTGACAGTCCTGCTCTTGCTGCTTCCGTGGCCGCGCCTATGCCTAATGAGTGTGTCCCGTAATCTTTGGGGTGGTTCCCTGCCGATGTTATGCATTTATTAAATATAGCTTGGAACTGGTATCTTGATAATGGTGTTCCATCAATGTGTGATAGGAAGAAATTAATTTGTGATCTGATGGTTAGATATGTTTTTACTATTGTTACCCGACTCAGTGTACCGTTTGTGGGTTGTAGAAGTACCCAAGTGCCCCTGCCCGCTGGAACCGTTTTCGATTGGTGTATGCGTAGACGTATTGCATTATTGGCTATGACTACGTCCTGGTGTAATAAGCCTCCACTGGTGGTAATTTTGGATTGAGGGACTAATTCGCTTATGCATAGCGCCCCGAAGAAGGCAATCACAAATGCTGTAGACAGTAGTGTTGCTTCAAATTGTGAGTGTCATGTTAATGGTGTTAGGGATATGATGTGAGAAATCAGTTTTAGTGACACGGGACGGGACGTCTACACTCCTGACTTGGCTGACCCCTTTTCCACCCTTTTATGGATTGTCTGATGATGAATCTTTGTCACATCTCCCCAATTCAGTAGTTGGAAGTGAAATGCTACCCTAATCATTAGCTGGTGGAGAAATTCTATGGTGACTTGTGATCTGGCTTGTTCACATTGGTCAACCCGTCTGCCTGCTACTAGTCGTGTTCACTCTTCACATGCCTTACCGTATGCTTGCCACGACGACGGGGCAACTGACACTCTGATTAATGGCATCAACTATTCGCCACTAGATCCCATAGGGAGGGTGGGCAACTGTTGCCCGATGGGTGGGCGTTGTGGAAGAGCTCTGTGAAAATCTGCCAATTGAATTGTTATAAAGCGTTAGCAGCAGCTTTAGACCCCTCAGCATCGTGGCTAGCGCAGACCCATACATTGTGTTTTAGGCACAGGAATGCTAGCCTACGTAGTAGGCCTAGCACTGGGAGAGACGATGATGCCATCTTATTAATGCAGTGCGCTAGGCTGGTGTTTTTTGTTATGAAGCGTATATTTTTGTTAGCCAGGCGCGCGCCCCATATTTCTATTGCTACCACTATTGGGAAGAAAAATTATTTTCAGGGCTAGATGCAGCTAAAAATTATTATTAATTTCAAAGCTGGTGGAGGTTAGTATAGATGAACTAATAGAACAAGTCCCACACACTGCTAGAAGCCCAAATATTTTTTCAGAGGTAGATGCAGAAAAAAATTATATTCAATTTGCAACCTGATGGAGGTCAGTATAGATGGACTAATAGAACAAGTCCCACACACTGCTAGAAGCCCAAATATTTTTTCAGAGCTAGAAGCAGAAAAAAATTATATTCAATTTGCAACCTGATGTAGGTCAGTATAGATGGACTAATAGACCAAGTCCCACACACTGCTAGAAGCCGAAATATTTTTTCAGAGCTAGATGCAGATAAAAATTATTTTTAATTTGCAACCTGATGGAGGTCAGTATAGATGGACTAATAGACCAAGTTCCAAACACTGCTAGAAGCCCAAATATTTTTTCAGAGCTAGATGCAGATAAAAAATATTTTTAATTTGCAACCTGATGGAGGTCAGTATAGATGGACTAATAGACCAAGTCCCACACACTGCTAGAAGCCCAAATATTTTTTCAGAGGTAGATGCAGAAAAAAATTATATTCAATTTGCAACCTGATGGAGGTCAGTATAGATGGACTAATAGAACAAGTCCCACACACTGCTAGAAGCCGAATTATTTTTTCAGAGCTAGATGCAGAAAAAAATTATATTCAATTTGCAACCTGATGGAGGTCAGTATAGATGGACTAATAGAACAAGTCCCACACACTGCTAGAAGCCCAAATATTTTTTCAGAGCTAGATGCAGAAAAAAATGATATTCAATTTGCAACCTGATGGAGGTCAGTATAGATGGACTAATAGAACAAGTCCCACACACTGCTAGAAGGCCAAATATTTTTTCAGAGGTAGATGCAGATAAAAAATATTTTTAATTTGCAACCTGATGGAGGTCAGTATAGATGGACTAATAGACCAAGTCCCACACACTGCTAGAAGCCGAAATATTTTTTCAGAGGTAGATGCAGAAAAAAATTATATTCAATTTGCAACCTGATGGAGGTCAGTATAGATGGACTAATAGACCAAGTCCCACACACTGCTAGAAGCCCAAATATTTTTTCAGAGCTAGATGCAGAAAAAAATGATATTCAATTTGCAACCTGATGGAGGTCAGTATAGATGGACTAATAGACCAAGTCCCACACACTGCTAGAAGCCGAAATATTTTTTCAGAGCTAGATGCAGAAAAAAATTATATTCAATTTGCAACCTGATGGAGGTCAGTATAGATGGACTAATAGACCAAGTCCCACACACTGCTAGAAGCCGAAATATTTTTTCAGAGCTAGATGCAGATAAAAATTATTTTTCATTTGCAACCTGATGGAGGTCAGTATAGATGGACTAATAGACCAAGTCCCACACACTGCTAGAAGGACAAATATTTTTTCAGAGCTAGATGCAGATAAAAAATATTTTTAATTTGCAACCTGATGGAGGTCAGTATAGATGGACTAATAGACCAAGTCCCACACACTGCTAGAAGCCCAAATATTTTTTCAGAGCTAGATGCAGATAAAAAATATTTTTAATTTGCAACCTGATGGAGGTCAGTATAGATGGACTAATAGACCAAGTCCCACACACTGCTAGAAGCCCAAATATTTTTTCAGAGCTAGATGCAGAAAAAAATTATATTCAATTTGCAACCTGATGGAGGTCAGTATAGATGGACTAACAGAAAAAGTCCCACACACTGCTAGAAGCCCAAATATTTTTTCAGAGCTAGATGCAGAAAAAAATTATATTCAATTTGCAACCTGATGGAGGTCAGTATAGATGGACTAATAGACCAAGTCCCACACACTGCTAGAAGCCCAAATATTTTTTCAGAGCTAGATGCAGATAAAAAATATTTTAATTTGCAACCTGATGGAGGTCAGTATAGATGGACTAATAGACCAAGTCCCACACACTGCTAGAAGCCCAAATATTTTTTCAGAGCTAGATGCAGATAAAAAATATTTTTAATTTGCAACCTGATGGAGGTCAGTATAGATGGACTAATAGACCAAGTCCCACACACTGCTAGAAGCCCAAATATTTTTTCAGAGGTAGATGCAGAAAAAAATTATATTCAATTTGCAACCTGATGGAGGTGAGTATAGATGGACTAATAGAAGAAGTCCCACACACTGCTAGAAGCCCAAATATTTTTTCAGAGCTAGATGCAGAAAAAAATTATATTCAATTTGCAACCTGATGGAGGTCAGTATAGATGGACTAATAGACCAAGTCCCACACACTGCTAGAAGCCGAAATATTTTTTCAGAGCTAGATGCAGATAAAAATTATTTTTAATTTGCAACCTGATGGAGGTCAGTATAGATGGACTAATAGACCAAGTCCCACACACTGCTAGAAGCCCATATATTTTTCAGAGCTAGATGCAGATAAAAAATATTTTTAATTTGCAACCTGATGGAGGTCAGTATAGATGGACTAATAGACCAAGTCCCACACACTGCTAGAAGCCCAAATATTTTTTCAGAGCTAGATGCAGAAAAAAATTATATTCAATTTGCAACCTGATGGAGGTCAGTATAGATGGACTAATAGAACAAGTCCCACACACTGCTAGAAGCCGAAATATTTTTTCAGAGCTAGATGCAGATAAAAATTATTTTTAATTTGCAACCTGATGGAGGTCAGTATAGATGGACTAATAGACCAAGTCCCACACACTGCTAGAAGCCCAAATATTTTTTCAGAGCTAGATGCAGATAAAAAATATTTTTAATTTGCAACCTGATGGAGGTCAGTATAGATGGACTAATAGACCAAGTCCCACACACTGCTATAAGCCCAAATATTTTTTCAGAGGTAGATGCAGAAAAAAATTATATTCAATTTGCAACCTGATGGAGGTCAGTATAGATGGACTAATAGAACAAGTCCCACACACTGCTAGAAGCCCAAATATTTTTTCAGAGCTAGATGCAGAAAAAAATGATATTCAATTTGCAACCTGATGGAGGTCAGTATAGATGGACTAATAGAACAAGTCCCACACACTGCTAGAAGGCCAAATATTTTTTCAGAGCTAGATGCAGATAAAAAATATTTTTAATTTGCAACCTGATGGAGGTCAGTATAGATGGACTAATAGACCAAGTCCCACACACTGCTAGAAGCCCAAATATTTTTTCAGAGCTAGATGCAGAAAAAAATTATATTCAATTTGCAACCTGATGGAGGTGAGTATAGATGGACTAATAGAACAAGTCCCACACACTGCTAGAAGCCGAAATATTTTTTCAGAGCTAGATGCAGAAAAAAATGATATTCAATTTGCAACCTGATGGAGGTCAGTATAGATGGACTAATAGAACAAGTCCCACACACTGCTAGAAGCCCAAATATTTTTTCAGAGCTAGATGCAGAAAAAAATTATATTCAATTTGCAACCTGATGGAGGTCAGTATAGATGGACTAATAGACCAAGTCCAACACACTGCTAGAAGCTGAAATATTTTTTCAGAGCTAGATGCAGATAAAAATTATTTTTAATTTGCAACCCGATGGAGGTCAGTATAGATGGACTAATAGACCAAGTCCCACACACTGCTAGAAGCCCAAATATTTTTTCAGAGCTAGATGCAGATAAAAAATATTTTTAATTTGCAACCTGATAGAGGTCAGTATAGATGGACTAATAGACCAAGTCCCTCACACTGCTAGAAGGACAAATATTTTTTCAGAGGTAGATGCAGAAAAAAATTATATTCAATTTGCAACCTGATGGAGGTCAGTATAGATGGACTAATAGAACAAGTCCCACACACTGCTAGAAGCCCAAATATTTTTTCAGAGCTAGATGCAGAAAAAAATTATATTCAATTCGCAACCTGATGGAGGTCAATATAGATGGACTAATAGAACAAGTCACACACACTGCTAGAAGGCCAAATATTTTTTCAGAGCTAGATGCAGATAAAAAATATTTTTAATTTGCTACCTGATGGAGGTCAGTATAGATGGACTAATAGACCAAGTCCCACACACTGCTAGAAGCCGAAATATTTTTTCAGAGGTAGATGCAGAAAAAAATTATATTCAATTTGCAACCTGATGGAGGTCAGTATAGATGGACTAATAGACCAAGTCCCACACACTGCTAGAAGCCGAAATATTTTTTCAGAGCTAGATGCAGAAAAAAATTATATTCAATTTGCAACCTGATGGAGGTCAGTATAGATGGACTAATAGAACAATTCCCACACACTGCTAGAAGCCGAAATATTTTTTCAGAGCTAGATGCAGATAAAAATTATTTTTAATTTGCTACCTGATGGAGGTCAGTATAGATGGACTAATAGACCAAGTCCCACACACTGCTAGAAGCCCAAATATTTTTTCAGAGCTAGATGCAGATAAAAAGTATTTTTAATTTGCAACCTGATGGAGGTCAGTATAGATGGACTAATAGAACAAGTCCCACACACTGCTAGAAGCCCAAATATTTTTTCAGAGGTAGATGCAGAAAAAAATTATATTCAATTTGCAAACTGGTGGAGGTCAGTATAAATGGACTAATAGAACAAGTCCCACACACTGCTAGAAGCCCAAATATTTTTTCAGAGGTAGATGCAGAAAAAAATTATATTCAATTTGCAACCTTATGGAGGTCAGTATAGATTGACTAATAGAATGATGCTATGCCCAAAAGGTTTTACTTCACTAGGTGCAGTAAAAAAATTGGTATTCTATACACAGGTGGTGTAGCTTGCAACACAGATAGGTTACTCCACTGACTAACACACTCTGCAATAGGCCCAAAAGGATTAGCTTTGCTAGATTTAGCCAAATGCTGTGAAAAAAACTTGCACAGCACTGGCACAGACCTGCCTGGCAAAAACTGATAGGAACTGATGTAACTTAGTCCTGAAAAGGACTGCAATTACAATTAGTCTTTACTCCCAACCTATCTATTTAAGAGCACAGACCTGCCTGATAAAAGTCGTAGGAAATGCTGTAACCTAGTCCTTAAAAGGACTGCAATCACAACTCTTCCCTACTCCCAAGCTATCTGTAGATTTGTGCGAAAATTGGCTTGAAATTAACAAGGTATAGCGCACACAGCAACAGCGGTGCCGTCTAACACGCAGCTGCAGCAGTGAGAAAATGGTGGCGACGGGGAAAATGGCTGGGTCTTATAGGGCAAGGACATGTGACATACACTGCCAATGACACATGCCCTTGCCTGTGTGAAAAAAAGCACTTCTCTCCGTGTGTGCGCTGCTGATAGGCTGACAGATTGCACCTCCCCACTGTAAATGCGGGAAAGAGAAAAAAAAATGGAGATCTTCATTATTCCTGCAGAGATCCATCCCCTGCCCCTCCCCCGCCCCGCTGTACACTCAAACTGCGTATTAACATTAATTTTCATCATTACTGAGAAAAAATCCAGTTATGATTTTGGTGCACGAACAGTTATCGAACATAACCTCGAACAGCCGAATTTTTTTCAAATCGTTCATGTTCGCCGAACGGCTCGAACACCGCCCAAAACAGCTCGAATTTGAAATTGGCGAACAGTTCGAGTTGAACACCGCTCATCTCTATTCTTGACGACGATTATTAATAGCAAATTCTGCCAGCGTTAAGTAGGATGCCCAATCCTCCTGGTTTTCGGAGACAAAACACCTGAGGTAAGTTTCCAAATTCTGATTAATGCACTTGGTCTGTCCATTCGATTGAGGATGGAAGGCAGAGGAAAAGGATAGCTGCACCCCCAGTCGAAAACAGAATGCTTTCTAGTACTTGGAAACAAACTTGGTCTCTGATCTGACACCACATCGGAGGGAACGCAGTGAAGCTTCACAATCTCATTTATAAACACCTGAGCAAGAGTCTTGACATTCGGAAGTGTCGGTAATGCGATGAAGTGAATCATTTTACTGAACCTATCTACAAACACCAAAACCACAGTTTTGCCTGCAGATACCGGTAGGTCAGTAATAAAATCCATGGACAAGTGTGTCCATGGCTTGCTAGGAATAGGTAGCGGAAGAAGAGTACCAGACGGATGGGTATGCAATACTTTAGAACGTGCGCAAATACTACAAGCAGATATGTGTTCAACCACATCCCGATGCAACTCTGCCACCAAAAACGATGATAAAGGAGCTCCACACTTGCCTTACCACCTGGATGACCAGCTAGCACAGAGTTGTGATGTTCCTTAATTATTTTGCGGCACAGATTAGATGGTACAAATAACCTTCCTGAAGGGCAGGAGGCAGGGGCGTCCCCCTGAGCCTCCAGCACCTCACCCTCCAGTTCAGGGTACAATGCCGAAATGACTACCCCTTCTGTAAAATCGGGTCAGGATTCTCATGATCACTACCACCAGGGAAGCTCTGGGACAAAACATCAGCCTTGACATTATTGACCCCTGGACAGAAAGTGACAGCAAAATTGAACCTAGTAAAAAACAGGGACCATCTAGTTTGCCTAGGGCTGAGACATTTAGCCGATTGAAGATATGATAGGTGTAGGGTTGAGCGAGTATGTTCTGTCCGAGTATGCTCGGGCCGAGCTCCGAGTATTTACAGCTGCTCAGTGATAAGGTTAAATCGCTCCCTGTGTGCATGATTTGCAACTGTTTGACTGCTTTATTACATGTGAGGAATGTGTAAGAAATAGACATTCCTCACATGTAATAAAACTGTCAAACAGTTGCAAATCATGCACACGGGAGCAATTCAAACACATCACTGAGCAGCTATAAATACTCGGAGCTCGGCCCGAGCATACTCAGCGAAAGGGTTAATAGAACATACTCGCTCAACACTAGATAGGTTCTTATGGTCCGTGATAACAGTAATAGGATGGACAGCCCCCTCCAACCAATGTCACCATTCTTCGAACTCTAATTTAATCGCCAAAAGCTTCCTATTATCCACGTCATAATTTCTCTCAGCTGAAGATAATTTCTTAGAAAAGAAAGTGCATGGACGCCATTTACCAGGGGACAGATCCTGAGACAACACAGCCCCAACCCCCACCTCCGATGCATCAACTTCCACAATAAAGGATTAGGAAATATCGGGTTGACTGAGTATAGGTGCAGTGGCAAAACAGCTCTTTAGGGAGGAAAAAGCCTGTACGGCGGCATCTGACCATTTGGAAAAATCAGACCCCTTCCTTGTCATGTCAGTGAGAGATTTCACAATTACTGAATAATTTTGGATGAATTTACCGTAAATATTAGTAAAGCCCAGAAAACGTTGTAGAACCTTCAGGTTATCGAGATGGTCCCAATCAAGGACAGCATGGATCTTCTCCGGATCCATCTGAAAACCCGAAGATGACAACAGGTAACCCAAAAACTGGACCTCCTGGATGGCCAAAACATACTTTTCTAGTTTGGCATATAGTTTCTTATCCCTTAATATCTGAAGCACCTGTTTAACATGCTCCCAACGTGTCTCAAAATCAGGTGAGTAAACCAAAATATCATCCATATAGACCACCACAAACCTGCCCACCAAATGATTTAAAATATCATTAATGAAATGCTGGAACATCGCAGGTGCATTGATCAGACTGAAAGGCATAACCAGAGTCTTGAAATGCCCTTCAGGGGTATTGAACACTGTTTTCCATTCATCCCCCTCTCTGATTCTAACCAGGTTGTAGGCTCCCCTTAAATCTAACTCGGAGAACACACTAGCTCCCACAACCTGGCTGAACAAATCTGGAATCAGAGTAAGAGGGTATGGATCCCGGATGGTAATTTGATTTACTGGAAATCTAAACAGGGACGTAGACCGCCATGTTTTTTCTTCATGAAGAAGAACCCTGCTGCCACGGGCGAAGATGAAGGCGTGATATGTCCCTTCTCAAGACTTTCTGCAACAAAATCCTTCATGGCTTGTCTCTCAGGGCCAGAAAGATTATACAGTCTGGACTTTGGTAGTTTAGCTCCGGGGATCAGGTTAATAGGACAGTCATATGCACGATGAGCAGGAAAATCCTGACACCCCCTCTCAGAAAAAACATCCTCAAAACCCGACAAAAATGCAAGTAAGGTCTGTCTAAAGACTGTAGAAAGGGAAATATTTAAACAGTTCTCACGACAGTAATCGCCCCACTCAATGATCTCCCTGGATTACCAATCCAATAATGGATTATGTTTCACCAACCAGGGAAGACCCAAAACAATTGGGGTGGGAAGACCATCCAGGACATAGTAAGGAATTATCTCACATTGAACCGACCCCACCCTCAGTTTTACACCATGTACAATCTGAGTCAGAGCTTTCTATGCAAGTGGCACTGAGTCGATGGCGAAGATGGGAATGGGCTTAGCTAAAGTACAGCAAGGAACACCATGAGTTCACTCAAACTCAGCATCAACCATGCTGACTCCGACTCCAATGTCAACAAACACAGAAATTTTCTCTGCTTTGCTCTCTAGCACGACCTCTGCTGTCAGGACTAACCGGGAACTGCAGGTTGACGATAAATGCACCCCTTGCTTATCAAACTACAGACTACCAAGGGTTAATCGAGTTTCCTTTTGCTTAGGAATCAAAGGACAGGCCCCAATAAAATGTCCTTTTTTTCCACAAAAAAACACACGCCCCTCTTTTTGCGGATCTCCGGGGAAATGTACGATGCAGAGGCACCCCCTAACTTCATGGGTTCTTCCACCTCTCCCCGTACTGGTTCACTGCTAGACCCCTCCCCAGCAAAGGAGCATTACCCGAAAAGAAGGCTCCGGAGAAGGTGGTCTCACCCACCTATCCCGAAGGCATCTATCAATACGTACAGTATAGCCAACAACATGACAGCCTCCAAGGACTGCTTTGGCAGTTTCATACACTGCCAAAGCATCTTTAAACTTTTCAGTAAAGCCCTGACAAAATTGGCTTCTAAGAGCTGGGTCATTCCATTTTGTGTCAGTTGCCCATCTGCGGAATTCAGAGCTGTATGTCTCCACTGACTGATTCCCTTCATGAAGGCGCAACCTGGACTCAGGCAAGGAGATTCGGTCAGGGTCATCATAAATGAGGGCTAGAGCCCCGAAAAACCCCTCCTCAGACTGGAGACAAACCGAACCCTGTGGCAAAGAGAAAGCCCAGGATTGAGGATCTCCTTGCAACAGTGAGATCACAATTCCCACTCGTTGTTCCTCATCTCCGGCGGAGTAAGGATGAAGTTTAAAATACAGTTTGCAAGCTTCCTTGAACACAAAAGAATTGTCCCTACCTCATGAAAACCTGTCCGGGAGGGGAACCTTGGGTTCAAGCTGGACCGGCCTACCCGCAGAGACCCCAACATTAGGGACCTGCAGCCGCTGTTGCTGCTGCTGAACCTCATAGCAGAGGTCAGTCACCTACAGAGACAGCCGGTGCACCTGCTCTGACAGCTCAGTAATGGGATCCATGAACAAAGAGAAGAAGATATAAAACCACACCCGAAAAAAATAATAATGTCACGCATAGTGTGGGAAAGATTAATTGCAACATGAAGGGATGAGAGGAGGGTAGCCCAAACACTAGGGAAAGTGGGAGTGGAGACCCCTATACAGATCTAATATCACCCTAACTTTCCTACCATCCCTATATAGGTTCCACACCTATCACCAAACAGGAAACCAAATCCCTGTATATCCCTAGAGCTAGGCCCTAGATAGGGAGTATTATCCCCCAACTGTGACTCCCACACAGCCCTCCATACAGTATAATGGGCCTACATACAGTATAATGGCCCGCACTAGCCCTCCAAACAGTATAATGGCCCCAATACAGCCCTCCAAACAGTATGATGGACCCCACATACACCTTCACACTGTATAATTGCTTTCATACAGTATAATGGCCCCCTACATAGCCCTCAAAATATTATAATGGCCCCACATAGCTTTCCATATAGTATAACATGTCACCCATAACCCTCCATAGAATATAATGCACCCCCGTAGTCCGCCATACAGTATAATGAACTGCCCATAGTCCTTCATATAGTATAATGCATCTCATAGTCCTCCATACAGTATAATGCACTACCAATAGTCCTCCATAGAATATAATGCACTCTCCATAGTCCTCCATGCAGTATAATGCACTCCCCATAGTCCTCCATACAGTATAATGCATTCCCCATATTCCTCAATACAGTATAATGCACTCCCCATAATCCTCCATACAGTAGAATGCACTCCCCATAGTCCTCCATACAGTATAATGGACTCCCCATAGTCCTCAATACAGTATAATGCACTCCCCATAGTCCTCCATAGAATATAATGCACTCCCCATAGTCCTCCATAAAATATAATGCACTCCCCATAGTCCTCCATAAAATATAATGCACTTCCCATAGTCCTCCATAGAATATAATGCACTCCCCATAGTCCTCCATAGAATATAATGCACTCCCCATAGTCCTCCATATAGTATAATGCACTCCCCATAGTCCTCCATAGAATATAATGCACTCCCCATATACCTCCATAGAATATAATGCACTCCCCATAGTCCTCAATACAGTATAATGCACTCCCCTTAATCATCCATAGAATATAATGCACTCCCCATAGTCCTCCATAGAGTATAATGCACTCCCCATAGTCCTCCATAGAATATAATGCACTTCACATAGTCTTCCTTAGAATATAATGCACTCCCCATAGTCCTCCATAGAATATAATGCGCTCCCCATAGTCCTCCATATAGTATAATGCACTTCCCATAGACCTCCATAGAATATAATGTACTCCCCATAGTCCTCTATACAGTATATTACACACCCCATAGGATAAAATGCAGCCCCCATATAGTATAATGCACCCCACAGTCCTGCAGTATTATGGGCACCACATACTCACTGATTTTAAAATACCGTATATTTTAAATAAGCCGACCCGAGTATAAGCCGAGGTACCTAATTTTACCACAAAAAACTGGGAAAACCTGTTGATTCGAGTATAAGCCTAGGGTGGGAAATGCAGCAGCTACTGGTAAATTTCCCCATCCTGGTATGCATTGCTCCTTCATCTCCAATCCTGGTATATATGGCACCCCTCATCCCCAATCTTGGTATGGAGACATGGGGTCAGAATGGAGACATGGGTCAGAATGGAGACATGGGGACAGGATGGAGAGACATGGGGACAGGATGGAGAGACATGGCGGCAGAATGGAGACATGGGGGGCAGAATGGAGACATGGGGGCATAATTGAGACATGGGGGGTCATAATGGAGACATGGGGGGTCATAATGGAGACATGGGGACAGAATGGAGACATGGAGGGCAGAATGGAGACATGAGGGCAGAATGGAGACATGGGGGCAGAATGGTGACATGGAGGGCAGAATGGAAACATGGGGGCAGGATGGAGAGACATGGGGGACAGGATGGAAACATGGAGGCAGAATGGAGACATGGGGGCAGAATGGAGACATGGGGGCAGAATTGAAACATGGAGGGCAAGATGGAGACATGGGGGCAGAATGGAGACATGGGGACAGGATGGAGAGACATGGAGACATGGGGGGCAGAATGGAGACATGGGGGGCTTAATGGAGACATGGGGGTCAGAATGGAGACATGGGGCAGAATGGAGACATGGGGGCAGAATGGTGACATGGAGGGCAGAATGTGAGACATTGGGGGCAGAATGGAAACATGAGGGGAGAATGGAAACATGGGGGTAGGATGGAGAGACATGGGGGACAGAATGGAAACATGGAGGCAGAATGGAGACATTGGGGGCAGAATGGAGACATGGGGGCAGAATTGAAACATGGAGGCAGAATGGAGAGACATGGGGGACAGAATGGAAACATGGAGGCAGAATTGAGACATGGGGGGAGAATGGAGACATGGGGACAGGATGTGGGACATTATTACTGTAGGGTCTAATTATGGAAACAATGGGGGCAGGATGAAGACAGGGGGGCAAGATGTGGGACATTATTACTGTAGGGGCTAATTATGGAGACAATTGGGGCAGGATGCAGACATGGAGCCAGGATGTGGGACATTATTACTGTAGTGGCTAATTAAAAGGATATTATTACTGCTGTGATGTATTTTATTTCTGACAATACTGTTTTCAGTGAGGGGGGTCCTTTTACTGTGCAGGGCAGCATTATGTCACTTTTTTTCTTCATCTGGTGTAGTGTAACAGTTGGGAAAATTGGGGAATGTGCTCTGTAAGCTGCTCTATATAACTGTGTTATTTTATGCAGAGACGAATCCTGGCTGGAAGAAGTGATGGTGGTCTGCCCTGAATGAAAAAGAAAAGCAATGATGAAGGACTTCTACTAGACACATCACCGGAGAGTCAGTGTATTATCTGTACAATGACACTGTACACTGTATACTATGTACAGAGATCCTGTGTATAATGGTACTTATGGTAATATTAGTATTCTGTTTTTATTAATGATCAGTATTGTAGTATTCGGTCACTATATGGTAGTAATATGTGATCTGGTCACGGTGTGGCGGTATTTGTCCCTTGTATATGGTATTATTCGGTCACTATGTGGTGGTAATATGTGGTCTCGTCATGGTGTGGTGGTATTTATCCCTTGTATGTGGTATTATTGGTCATTTTAAAAAATGTATGTGACACATTCCCATAAATAAAAATATACCTAAAAGAGTATTGGATATTATAAGAAACGTTTAATAGGTTAGAGTAAAGTAAGGTCCGCCCAGAAGAGTCTCCTTGTCGTGGTGGCGGCTTACAAAAATCTTTTGGCCAAAACAAAAGCTGCTGGCTATATCCGTGATATGGTGTTCAATGGGAACTGTTAATGTGTGACTGGTGAAGACATGGTGCAGAAAATAAAGTTTTTCCAAGAGTGGGCGGTGGGACTGTGGAATGTTTGAAGGGTGGAGGCTGAGCTGGGGTGGAGCCTGGGAGGAGTCTCAAGGGGGCCCGAAAATTTTGCCAGTATGGGGCCCCGAAATTCCTAGTGGCAGCCCTGTATATATATATATATATATATATATATATATATATATATATACAGTGTGTATATATATATATATATATATATAAATATATACATATATATATGTATATATAAAAAAGAAAAAGATCAAAAGCAGCACAACAAATGGAAAAAGGTGCAAAGCCACCCAGGTACACACCAGTCCTATGTATATCCACAAAAAGAGGCAGCACACAAGCAGATGGTGAAAAATTATCTTTTAACCGCTTCCAGACCGCCCACTGTACATAAACGTCGGCAGCGCCGCCGTTTATGAACGGTCGGTGGTCCCGCAGCCCTCAGGACCCTCAGAGTCCCGCAAGCGCTGCGGGTGCGGTGCAGAGCGACAGCTCTGACAGGGGACATCATCGGGACCTGATTGGATCACGTCCCAATGATGTTAACCCTTTGCTATCTTCTATATGCCACGATCTATAGCGATCACGGCATTTAGAAGATAGTGAGGGGAGAGGGGGTCGTCCACTTACCTCTCCGACGGCCCCCTGATGTCTTACAGGACCTGCCGTTGTCATGGCAGCCGGAGGTCACATGACCGCCTCCGGATCTGCCATGTATGATGTCCTGCTAGGCTCAGCCTGCAGCTGAAGTCTAGCAGGAGATAAGGACAGTGTGAAACTGTCAGCAAAGCTCTCATGCAATGCAATACATGTCTATTGCATTGCATGAGAACAGTGATTAGAAAAATAAAAATTAATGTCCCATACAGGACTAAGTAAAAATGCAAAAAAAAAGTCTAAAAAATGTTTTCAAACTGTTAAAAAAATCACAAAATAAATAAAAAAAAATAAATAAAATATTAAACCAATAAATCCGTATATTTATGCAAAAACAAAAAAAGTACACATATTTGGTATCGCCGCGTCCGAAACAACCCGATCTATAAAACTGTCACACTAATTAACTCCTTCTGTGCACACTGTAATAAAAATAAATAAAAAACGGAGCAAAAAACTATGCTTTTTCATCATATCGCCAAACAAAAAGTGGAAAAAATGCGATCAAAAGCAAAATGGAAATAAAAATGGTACCGCTGAAAACGTCATCTTGTTCTGCAAAAAAAAAAGCCGCCATACAGCTCCATCAGCCGAAAAATAAAAAAGTTATAGCTCTCAGAATAAAGCGATGCAAAAAATATATTTTTTCTATAAAATGGTTTTATTGTGTAAAAGCGCCAAATCATAAAAAAAATATACAGTAAGTGTAGTGTCACTGTAAATGTACTGACCCGAAGAATAATGCTGCCTTATCACTTTTACCACACGCAGAACAGCATAAAAGAAAAACTCAAAAAACAATTCCTGAATTGTTGGTTTTTGTTAATTTTACCTCCCAAAAAACGGAATAGAAAGCGATCAAAAAATGTTACGTACCCAAAAATGGTACCAATAAAAATGTCAACTCGTCCCGCAAAAAAAAATGCCGTCACATGACTCTGTCGGCCGAAATATGGAAAAATTATAGCTCTCAAAGTATGGCGATGCAAAAACTAGATTTTGCAAAAAAAGCGTCTTTTAGTGTGTGACAGCTGTCAGTCATAAAAACCCGATATAAATCTGGTATCTCTGTAATCGCACCAACCCGAAGAATAAAGTAATCTCATCACTTATACCGCACGAGGAACGGCGTAAAAAATAAATGAAACCAATTCTTCACCTGCTACTGATTTGTTTATTATGTCTCCCAAAGATCGCAGTAAGGCTCTGCTCACACTTATCCTGCGCTCTGCGCTGAGCACTTACACCAGAGTTTCCGTGTAAATCTCAGAAATACGTGATTCAGACGGAACCCATGACGGAAGATTCACTGTAATGAGGCAGATACTGTATAGGCCACTGTGGATGCCATCTGGCCTGTGATCCCACGGTGTCAGTTTTTTTAGGCGTGCATAAAAGTGCGGTTGGCCACAGTTTTGTGCACTTCTGAAAAAAAGGACACCGCTAAACAGAGGCCAGACGAAGTCCAGAGTAACTCTGCTGCCTCATTACAGTGAATGGATCCCGCAGGGGTTTCATCTGAATTACATCACTTGGAAATTTAGATGGAAACCCCGATGTAAGTGCTCAGCCTAGAGCGCCGGATAAATGTTACGTAAAATGTTCCCAATAAAAGCTTCAACTCAGTCCTCAAAAAAAGCTAGTCCCCACTCAGGTCCGTCATCTGTTAAAATATAAGGGACTTCCAAGTTACTGGTAGCAGAATGGGTCTGGAAAAGCGAAATGGCCCTTGCCTCCCATAAGAAATTCAGAAAATGTTGTGCTCCCAAATCCAAATGCCTATTCTACAATAATTTGTTCTCCAATTGTCAAATAACGCTCCGTCCCTCCCAGATCTCGCCGTATGGCTAAGCAGTATGATACAGCCACATATGGGGTATTGCCACTTTTAGAAGAAATTGTGTGACACATTTCGGCACCATTTTTACCCATTGCCCTGTGTGAAAATGTAAAATCTGAGGGTAAAACATTTTTTTGTGGTAAAAATATAATTATGTTTTCTTCACTGCCCAATGGTATAAATTTGAAAATTAAAAAATACTCACTACTTCGCTAGATGAATTCCTTGAGAGGTGTAGTTTATAAAATGGGTCACTTGCGGGGGTTTCTGCTGTTTCAGCATGTCAGCGACTCTTCAAATGTGACATGGTGTCTGCAACCTATCCCAGCCAACATAGCGCTCCTTTCTCTTCCGAACCCTGCCGTACACCAAAGCAGTGATTTTCCCCCACATATGGGGTATCGGCGTACTCGGGAGAAATTGCACAACGAATTTCATGGTGCAATTTCTCCTGTTATCCTTATGATAATGCAAAATTAGGGGATGAAAAACATTTTTTGTGGGAAAAATGTGAAAATTGTATTTTTATGGCTCAATATTATAAACTTCTGTGAAGGACCTGGGGGTGCAAGGTGCCCACCACACATCTATATAAGTTCCCTAAGGGGTCTAGTTTCAAAAATGGTGTCACTTGTGGGGGGTTTCCACTGTTTAGGCACATTATGGGCTCCCTAATTGCGACATGGCGTCCGCTAATTATTCAAACAAATTTTACATTCAAAAAGTCAAATGGCGCTCCTTTACTTCCGAACCCTGCAGTGTACCCAAATAGTGGTTTTCCCCCACATATGGGGTATCGGCATACTCAGGAGAAATTGCACAGCAAATTTCATGGTGCAATTTCTCCTGTTACCCTTATGATAATGCAAAATTAGGGGATGAAAAACATTTTTTGTGGGAAAAATGTGAAAATTTTATTTTTACGGCTCAATATTATAAACTTCTGTGAAGCACCTGGGGGTGCAAGGTGCTCACCACACATCTAGATAAGTTCCCTAAGGGGTCTAGTTTCCAAAATGGTGTCACTTGTGGGGGGTTTCCACTGTTTAGGCACATCAGGCGCTCCCCAAATGCAACATGGCGTCCGCTAATTATTCAAGCAAATTTTACATTCAAAAAGTCTAATGGCGCTGCTTCCCTTCCGAGCCCTGCCGTGCGCCCAAACAGTGGTTTTCCCTCACATATTGGGTATCAGCGCGCTCATGAGAAATTGCACTACAAATTGTGTGTGTAGTCCATTTTTTCCTGTTACCCTTGTGAAAATAAAAAAATTGGGTCTAAAGTAACATTTTTGTGAAAAAAAAGTTAAATGTTCATTATTTTCTTCCACATTCCAAAAATTGCCATGAAACACCTGAAGGGTTAATAAACTTCTTGAATGTGGTTTTGAGCACCTTGAGGGGTGCAGTTTTTAGAATGGTGTCACTTTTCGGTATTTTCTGTCATAAAGGCCCCTCAAAGTCACTTCAAATAAGATGTGGTCCCTAAAAAAATGTTTTTGTACATTTTGTTGGAAAAATGAGAAATCGCTGGTCAACTTTTAACCCTTATAGCATCCTAACAAAAAAAAATTTTGGTTCCAAAATTTGCTGATGTAAAGTAGACATGTGGGAAATGTTATTTATTAACTATTTTGTGTGACATATCTCTCTGATTTAAGGGCATGAAAATTCAAAGTTTGAAAATTGCAAAATTTTCTAAATTTTCACCAAATTTCCGATTTTTTCACAAAGAAACGCAAGTGATATCGAATACATTTTACCACTATCATGAAGTACAATATGTCACGAAAAAACACTCTCATAATCAGGGGAATCCGTTGAAGCGTTCTAGAGTAATTACTTCATAAAGTGACAGTGGTCAGAATTGAAAAAATTGGCCTGGTCACGAAGGCAAAAACTGGCTCTGGCGCGAAGTGGTTATTGGCCCATGTGGTTGTAGCAACATTTCAGTTCAAAATTGTGGGCCTTTCTCAAGCCTATATATATATATATATATATATATATATATATATATATATATACAGTTGTGCTCAACAGTTTACATACCGCGGCAGAATTTTTCCTTTCTTGGCCTTGTTTCAGAGAATATGAATGATAACAAAAAACTTTTTCCCCACTCATGGTTATTGGTGGGGTGAAGCCATTTATTGTCAAACTACTGTGTTTTCTCTTTTTAAATCTTAATGACAACCAAAAACATCCAAATGACCCTTCTCAAAAGTTCACATACCCCAGTTCTTAATACCGTGTATTGCCCCCTCTAACATCAATGACAGCTTGAAGTCTTTTGTGGTTGTTGTGGATGAGGTTCTTTATTTTCTCAGATGGTAAAGCTGCCCATTCTTCTTGGCAAAAAGCCTCCAGAACCTGTAAATTCCTGGGCTGTCTAGCATGAACTGCGCACTTGAAATCTCCCCAGACTGGCTCAATGATATTGAGGTTAGGAGACTGAGATGGCCACTCCAGAACATTCACTTTGTTCTGCTGTAGCCAATGACAGGTCGACTTGGCCTTGTGTTTTGGATCATTGTCATGTTGGAATGTTCAAGTACGTCCCATGCGCAGCTTCCGGGCTGATGAGTGGAAATTTGCCTCCAGTATTTGCTGAAAACATGCTGTATTCATCTTTCCTTCAACTTTTACCTAGTTTAATGTGCCTTAGTAGCTCACACATCCCCAAAACATCAGCGATCCACCTCCGTGCTTTACTCTAGGAATGGTGTTCCTTTCATCATAGGGCTTGTTGACCTCTCTCCAAATGTAACGTTTATGGTTGTGGCCTAAAAGTTCAATTTTGGTCTCGACACTCCAAATTACATTGTTCCAGAAGTTTTGAGGCTTGTCTCTGTGCGGTTTGGAGTATTGTAGGCGAGATACTTTGTGGCATTTGCGCAGTAATGGCTTTCTTCTGGCGACTCGATCATTCAGCCCATTTTTCTTCAAGTGTCTCCTTATTGTGCGTCTTGAAACAGCCACACCGCTAGTTTTCAGAGAGTCCTGAATTTCTGCTGATGTTATTTGTGGGTTTTTCTTTGCATCCCCAACAATTTTCCTGGCAGTTGTGGCAGAAATTTTTGTTGGTCTACCTGACCGTGGTTTGGTTTTTACAGAGCCTCTGATTTTCCATTTGTTAATCACAGTTTGAACGCTGCTGACTGGCATTATCAATTCCTTGGATATTTTTTGTATCCCTTTCTTGTGTTATACAGTTCAACTACCTTTTCCCGTAGATCCGTTGACAATTCTTTTGCTTTCCTCATGACTCACAATCCAGAAATGTCAGTGGCTGGATGAAAGATGCAAGAGTCTGTCTGGATCCCAGAAACTCACTCAGCTTTTATGCACACACACAGATTACAAGCAAACAGGTCACAGGTGAGGATGTTACCTTTAGTAGCCATTCAAACCCATTTGTGTCCAATTCTGTGCATGTTATCAGGCCAAAATCACCATCATATGTGAACTTTTATGATCAGGGTCATTTGGATGTTTTTGGTTGTCATTAAGATTTAAAAAGAGAAAACACAGTAGTTTGACAATAAATGGCTTCACCCAACCAATAACCGTGAGTGGAGAAAAAGATTTTTTGTTATCATTCATATTCTCTGAAACAAGGCCAAGAAAGGAAAAATTTTGCCGGGGTATGTAAACTGTTGAGCACAACTGTATATACACACATACAAATACAGTGTGTACAGAGAGTATTCATACCCCTTTACATTTTTCACTCTTTGTTTCATTGCAGCCATTTAGTAAATTCTAAAAAGTTCATTTTTTTTTTCAATAAAGTACACTCTGCACCCCATCTTGACTGAAAAAAAAACAGAAATGTAGAAATTGTTGCAAATTTATTAAAAAAGAAAAACTGAAATATCACATGGTCATAAGTATTCAGACCCTTTGCTCAGTCTTGAGTAGAAGCACCCTTCTGAGCTAATACAGCCATGAGTCTTCTTGGGAATGATGCAACAATTTTTTCACATCTGGATTTGGGGATCCTCTGCCATTCTTCCTTGCAGATCCTCTCCAGTTCCGTCAGGTTGGATGGTGAACGTTGGTGGACAGCCATTTTCAGGTCTCTCCAGAGATGCTCAATTGAGTTTAGGTCAGGGCTCTGGCTGGGCCAGTCAAGAATGGTCACAGAGTTGTTCTGAAGCCACTCCTTTGTTATTATAGCTGTGTGCTTAGGGTCATTGTCTTGTTGGAAGGTGATCCTTCGGCTAAGTCTGAGGTCCAGAGCACTCTGGAAGAGGTTTTCTTCAAGTGCCTCCTTATTGTGCATCTTGAAACAGCCACACCGCTAGTTTTCAGAGAGTCCTGAATTTCTGCTGATGTTATTTGTGGGTTTTTCTTTGCATCCCCAACAATTTTCCTGGCAGTTGTGGCAGAAATTTTTGTTGGTCTACCTGACCATGGTTTGGTTTTTACAGAGCCCCTGATTTTCCATTTGTTAATCACAGTTTGAACGCTGCTGACTGGCATTATCAATTCCTTGGATATTTTTTTGTGTCCCTTTCTTGTGTTATACAGTTCAACTACCTTTTCCCGTAGATCCGTTGACAATTCTTTTGCTTTCCTCATGACTCACAATCCAGAAATGTCAGTGGCTGGATGAAAGATGCAAGAGTCTGTCTGGATCCCAGAAACTCACTCAGCTTTTATGCACACACACAGATTACAAGCAAACAGGTCACAGGTGAGGATGTTACCTTTAGTAGCCATTCAAACCCATTTGTGTCCAATTTTGTGCATGTTATCAGGTCAAAATCACCAGCGTATGTGAACTTTTATGATCAGGGTCATTTGGATGTTTTTGGTTGTCATTAAGATTTAAAAAGAGAAAACACAGTAGTTTGACAATAAATGGCTTCACCCAACCAATAACCGTGAGTGGAGAAAAAGATTTTTTGTTATCATTCATATTCTCTGAAACAAGGCCAATAAAGGAAAAATTTTGCCGGGGTATGTAAACTGTTGAGCACAACTGTATATACACACATACACATACAGTGGGTACAGAGAGTATTCAGACCCCTTTACATTTTTCACTCTTTGTTTCATTGCAGCCATTTAGTAAATTCTAAAAAGTTCATTTTTTTTCTCAATAAAGTACACTCTGCACCCCATCTTGACTGAAAAAAAAACAGAAATGTAGAAATTGTTGCAAATTTATTAAAAAAGAAAAACTGAAATATCATATGGTCATAAGTATTCAGACCCTTTGCTCAGTCTTGAGTAGAAGCACCCTTCTGAGCTAATACAGCCATGAGTCTTCTTGGGAATGATGCAACAATTTTTTCACATCTGGATTTGGGGATCCTCTGCCATTCTTCCTTGCAGATCCTCTCTAGTTCCGTCAGGTTGGATGGTGAACGTTGGTGGACTGCCATTTTCAGGTCTCTCCAGAGATGCTCAATTGGGTTTAGGTCAGGGCTCTGGCTGGGCCAGTCAAGAATGGTCACAGAGTTGTTCTGAAGCCACTCCTTTATTATTTTAGCTGTGGGCTAATCAGGATATCTCTGTACTTGGCCTAAGCACTTGGCCATATTCATGTTTCCTTCAATTGCAACCAGTCGTCCTGTCCATGCAGCTGAAAAACACCCCCATAGAATGATGCTGCCCCCACCATGTTTCACTGTTGGGATTGTATTGGGCAGGTGATGAGTAGTGCCTGGTTTTCTCCACACATACCGCTTAGAATTATCACCAAAAAGTTCTATCTTCATCTCATTAGACAAGAGAATCTTATTTCTCATAGTCTGGGAGTCCTTCATGTGTTTTTGAGCAAACTTTATGCGGGCTTTCATATGTCTTGCACTGAGGAGAGGCTTCTGTTGGGCCACTGTGCCATAAAGGCCAGACTGGTGGAGGGCTGCAGTGATAGTTGACTTTGTGGAACTTTCTCCCATCTCCCTACTGCTTCTCTGGAGCTCAGCCACAGTGATCTTAGGGTTCTTCTTTACCTCTCTCACCAAAGCTCTTCTCCCACGATTGCTCAGTTTGGCTGGACGGCCAGGTCTAGGAAGACTTCTGGTGGTCCCAAACTTCTTCCATTTAAGGATTATGGAGGCCACTGTGCTCTTAGGAACCTTGAGTAATGCAGAAATTCTTTTATAACCTTGGCCAGATCTGTGCCTTGCCAAAATTTGGTCTCTGAGCTACTTGGGCAGTTCCTTTGAGCTCATGATTCTCATTTGGTCTGACATGCACTGGGAGCTGTAAGGTCTTATATAGACAGGTGTGTGCCTTTCCAAATCAAGTCCTATCAGTTTAATTAAACACAGCTGGACTCCAATGAAGGAGTAGAACCATCTCAAGGAGGATCACAAGGAAATGGACAGAATGTGACTTAAATATGAGTGTCTGAGCAAAGTGTCTGAATACTTATGACCATGTGATATTTCAGTTTTTCTTTTTTAATAAACTTGCAAAAATTTCTACATTTCTGTTTTTTTTCAGTCAAGATGGGGTGCAGTGTGTACTTTAATGAGAAAAAAAATGAACTTTTTCGAATTTACCAAATGGCTGCAATGAAACAAAGAGTGAAAAATTTAAAGGGGTCTGAATACTTTCCGTACCCACTGTATTTAGTATAGAGATGTGCCCGTGTATATAGTGTGGATTCTACACTATATACTATAGTATATACACAGCACCATACTATATAAACATCTCTACACTATATACTATATATACTGTGATAGAGTCACTGGTGTTATATATACGAGGGGAGGTATGTGTCATTCCGGCTGCTAGCCTGTATGAACTGAAACCTACAAACTTTCTGCCAGCATGCTATATGCTGGGGGTTAACTCAGTTAAAGGGTGTGTTTTTTTGTGAATGGCAAAGAGGGTGGGAAGCCATTCACACTACCTCCCCTCAGGGTGTGGCTGAGCAAGTTTAAATGCTCAGTCACTGTTTTTGTTGTCAGGAGTGTGTGGTCTGGTCTACTTTATCTTTTATTTTTCCATTACCCCAGAGAGGGCCTGTTTATTTTGTGGAACCCTGCTGGAGCTTATGCCGCCTAAATAAACCAGCAGGAAGTTAACCCGAGACGTGTGTCCTGTGTCTGCCTCTGGGAGAGCCGAGCAAGTCGCTTTACCACAGTTGGAGTGAGAGTGCTGGCAAGATTCCAGGAACACGTTTACCTGCCATAGAGAACAGTGGATGTCCTGGGTGAAGGCCGTCAGCCAGCCAGAGATGTCCGGCAACATGGAGGAGCTTATTAAGCATTTAGTCCAGAGCCAAGTGTAGCAGCAATTACAGCAGCACTGGGAGCTACAGCAGCAGCAGATCCTGCAGCAGCAGCAAGCTCAACAGGAAACGACCAAACTGCTGCTGCAACAGATCTAGTTGCAGCGTAAAACGCAGCAGCAACACCAGCAGGAGCAGCAGATACAGCTTCTGGCGGACGCCTTCCAGGGTAGAGCGACCGCTCTACCCCCATGGTCGACTGATGACTCATACATCAGGAAGGCGGTAAGATGGGCCATGCAGAAGATGACCCCGGGGGATGATGTAAAAACCTTTCTGACAGTCTTTGAGTGGGTGGCTGATCGAGAGAGACTTCTACCAGAACAGTGGGCAGAAGTTCTGGCACCATATTTGTCGGGTGAACCCCAAAAGGCATATTACGACTTGGCACTGCAGGATGCCAAGGAATATGCCAAACTAAAGACAAAGATCTTGGCATGTCTGGGAGTGAATATGGCGGTGAGAGCCCAATGAGTCCACCACTGGGCGTATGCCAGCGACAAACCCCCTTGCTTGCAGATGTTTGACCTACTGCATCTCATTCAGAAGTGGTTGCAACCAGAGTCCTCCACTTGGGCCCAGATGGTCGAGCGGGTGGTGATTAACAGATTCATGCACTCCCTTCCCAAGTCGGTACAGACTTGGTAAGCCCAGGGTGATCCCCAAAATGCAGACGACTTCATCGGCCTGATAGAGAGGTAGCAGGTGGTTGAGAAATCCCTCAGGAAACGTGATATAGTCACTTCCCCGTACTGGGATACCCAAAAAGGGACGGGTTCACTACGGAAGGTGTTTAGAGCCACATCTAAGGGGCGTCCCACTTCCACTGAAGGTGCCGCAAGGACTGTTGGTAAGGATATAGCCTGTTGACGGTGTCACAACCTGGACACGTAGCTGCCCGGTGTCATATGTCCCCTGAGTCCATGGACTGCAGCCTAGGCAGATGGTGACCGAGGAGGCCGACCTCCCTGAGTTAGATGTGTCCGGAGAGAACTTTGGGACTGCTCAAGTTTGGGACCTGTCCTTAAAGGGGGCGTTTGACCAGGTTACTGTATGTAATGGGGTTGCTCAAGAGCCGGGGGCCGATACCAGGTTCCCCCACTTTGCAGTTCAGGGAGAGTTGCTATATCTGGTTGCCAAACTAAGGGGCGGTGAGATAGTGGAACAGCTGCTAGTGCCAGGGCCATACAGACGGAGGGTACTAGATATGGCCCATTCACAAGTTCTGCGGGGACACCTAGTGGTCGATAAAACTCAGGAGAGGATATTGAGAAGGTTTTATTGGCCAGGGTGTTACCGAGAAATTTTAGACTATTGTAGGTCTTGCCCCACCTGCCAAATAACTACTCCCTCTTCCCACTTCCGTAGTTCATTAGTTCCACTACCGGTGATAGAGGTCCCCTTTGAGAGGATTGCTATGGACCTAGTAGGGCCCTTAGTCAAATCAGCCCGAGGACACCAATACATTCTGGTGATCATGGACTACGCGACCCGGTATCCAGAAGCGGTACCACTAAGGAACTCATCGAGCAAATGCAGGGAACATGTCCATATGTTTGCCAGGATCGGTCTGCCCAGGGAAATCCTGATGGATCAAGGGACCCCGTTCATGAGCAAGGTAATAAAGGAGCTGTGCAAAGTCCTCCAGATTACCCAGCTGCGAACCTCTGTTTACCATCTGCAGACAGACGGTCTAGTAGAGCGCTTTAATAAAACCCTGAAAGCGATGCTCAAGAAAGTCGCAGAGAACGATGGACGTGACTGGGACTACCTGCTGCCATTCCTGCTCTTCTCGATAAGGGAGGTTCCACAAGCCTCTACTGGCTTTTCTCCGTTTGAGCCACTGTACAGACGACATGGTCTGGAGAGTGAAGTCTCCAGGCTGTGTTTGGTGAAGCCAGAGAGCAAAACCGGAGGACTGGTGTTTGGTGAGACTTCACTGTGCTACTCGGAGCGGGCAAAGCATAGCTCGCTAATGGACTCTGTTATACTTTATCTTTAATTTTTCCATTACTCCGGAGAGGGCCTGTTTATTTTGTGGAACCCTGCTGGAGCTTATACCGTCTAAATAAACCAGCAGGAAGTTAACCCGAGACATGTGTCATGTATCTGCCTCTGGGAGAGCAGAGAAAATCGCTTTACCACAATACACAACTCTACATTATAATTAAGACAGCATTATACTATATACTATATTATGCTGCATACATCACTGCGACAACATGCGACTGTTGAATATATATAACATTAAGACTACGGTATATAAATTATATAGATAATACTGCGACTAGCTGTATTACTTATATAATATACATAGACTGCTGTATATACAGTGGTGGCCAAAAGTATTGGCACCCCTGCTATTCTGTCAGATAATACTCAGTTTCTTCCTGAAAATGATTGCAATCACAAATTGTATATACAGCAGTCTATATACATTATATAAGTGATGCTTCGGCTAGTCGCAGTATCACCTATATAATATATATACCGTAGTCTCAATGTGATATATATTCAACAGTCGCGGTGTCTCATGTGTGATGTATTCAGCATAATATAGTACAGTATATAGTATAATGCTGTCTTAATAATGTAGAGTTGTGTATTGTGGTAAAGCGACTTGCTCGGCTCACATGACACACATCTCGGGTTATCTTCCTGCTGGTTTATGTAGACGGCATAAGCTCCAGCAGGGTTCCACAAAATAAACAGGCCCTCTCCGGGGTAATGGAAAAATAAAAGATAAAGTATAACAGAGTCCATTAGCGAGCGAGGCTTCTCCCGCTCCGGGTAGCACAGTGATGTCTCACCAAACACCAGTCCTGTTTTTTTGAGCATTGTATATAAATATACACACAGGGCTGCCGCTATGAATTTTGGGGCCCCATAGTGGCATAATTTTCAGGCCCCTTTGAGACTCCTCCCAGGCTCCACCCCAGCTCCGCCTCCACCCAGCTCCGCCTCCACCCCTCAAATGTTGCACAGTCCCACCTCCCACTCTTGGATAAACTCTATTTTCTGCACCACGTCTTCACCAATCACACATTAACAGTTTCCATTGAATACCATATCACATATATAGCCAGCAGCTTTTGTTTTGGCAAAAAGATTTTTTAAGCCGCCACCACGACAAGGAGACTCTTCTGGGCGGACCCTACTCTACTCTAACCTATTAAACATTTCTTATAATACCCAATACTCTTTAGGTGTGTTTTTATTTATGCGAATGTGTCACATACATTTTTTAAAATAACCAATAGTACCACATACAAGGGATAAATACCACCACACTATGACTATATCACATATCACCACCACATAGTGACCGAATAATACCACATCCAATGACAAATACCGCCACACCATGACCGGACCACATATTACCACCACATAGTGACTGAATAATACCACATATAAGGGACAAATACCGCTACACCATGACCAGACCACATATTACCACCACATAGTGACCAAATAATACCACATACAAGGGACAAATACTGCCACACCGTGACCAGATCACATATTACTACTACATAGTGACCGAAAACTACAATACTGATCATTAATAAAAACAGAATACTAATATTACCATAAGTACCATTATACATAGGATCGCTATACAGTGTACAGTGTCAGTGTACAGATAACACACTGACTCACCGGTGACGTCTAACTATTTACTAAGCGAGTCTGCGCTAGGGTATGTGCACACGATGCAGAAATGCTCAGGATTTTTTCCTGAGCGTTTCTGCATCTCTCTGGCAGGAAAAAATGCATGCGGATTGTACATGCGGTTTCCTGCCAGGGACATGCGGAAATGAAGCAGTCTTCACTTTCATTTCCGCATGCGGGTTGACAAGCGCTTCCCAAGCGATTTTAGCATCACTTGGAAAGTGCTTGTCAACTTTACACTATATAAATCCATGCAACCGGCATGGATTTATATAGTGTGTGAATGTCAAAAATAAAAAATAAATGTATACTTTACCCTCTGATGGCCCCCGGTGTCCTGCTTCATCGGTCCCGGCTGCCGGCAGTGAAAACTTTAGGACCTTCCGACGTCAGCGTCACGTGACCCGTCACATGACTCTGACGTCAGCGAAGGTCCTTCATTCAACCGCGAAGTGCCCGGGAAGCCAGGAGGACGCTGCGCGGGCCGTCAGAAGGTGAGAATATATATATTTTTTATTTTATTCTCTTTTTTTAATGGTACCTGGGTCTGGATGCGAGTCCTCTCCTCCACACCCGGGTACCATCCGCACATTAGACCGCATGAAAAGCGCATCAACATATACAGTGATGCGGATTCCATGCGGTCTAATGCAAGTCAATGGCGGCAAAAGAGCAGCGTTTCCGCAAAATTAATTGACATGCTGCGGATTTTTGACCGCAGCGTTTACGCTGCGGAAAAATCCGCATCATGGGCACAGCACATGCGGATTTCCATTGGGGAACATTGCTGCCCTTCTACCATGCGTTTTTCATGCGTTTCCGCGGCGTTTACGCAACTGCAAAAACGCAGCGGAAACGCATGAAAAACGCATCGTGTGAACTCAGCCTTACACTAACATGTAAGTGATAATGCTTCTAACAGCAAACACTTAGCTTATCTATATTGCCTGGTTCCCCTTAGGTTATTATATGTCATGCATTTTCTCTTATGAATCTAAAATGGTGAAATACCGTAATGTACAAGAAAAGAGCAATTTCGGTTTACATGATCTAATTTTATCCTTATTCTGTTTATTCTCTACCGTTATGTCTCTTTTTTTATCAAGTGCTTTTTCTGTACAGCTCCCTCCTTTTCTGTTCTGTTCTCCCCCCATGCCCAGCAGAGCACAGGGATGTGGTGCACAGAGCAGGGCACTGAGGGCTGGAGGGAGCAGGTAGAGAATGGTGCAGAAGCAGCTGTTTGCCTGGCCCCCCCATGTCTATAGAGAGCAGGCCCTCCTGCTCTCTTCATTCACAGAGCTCTCTCCAATTACTGGCGCAGAGTGTGGATGTGACACTGACTTTCTCCGGCATGATTAGGGGCAGCGTGGAACTGGGAAAATCACAGTGGCAATAAAAATAAGAACTATTTATTACTGGCAGGAGATGCTGTCCCTTCCAAACTACAGTGCCCCCTACACTGACCGTCTCCTCCTCTCACCCTCACTCCCCACCGTCCTTTTGTATTCTCTTAACCCGTTCAGAGATAAAAGGCTAATTATAAATACTGAGGAAAACAAATTTTACATATTTCTTATCCTATGTATCAGAACAAATTCGGTTTGACCCATTACTCAAAGCACTTTTATATTTGGTTAGAATATATACAACTTTTCAATTGAGGTGTAATTGCTGCAACAAGTGCCAAGAGAAGGCTGGTAGCATTTGGACAGCAAAATGATTGATGGCTTGAACAGACGCTCCTCAGGACTAGATCAAAGCACTTACTACACTTATTAGATTTTTCCTCCCTATCCTTGCTTACTAATTATGCTGTGCTGGAGACAGTCACCCAAACAGAACCCCCACTCATATGTGGTGAATAGAAACTCTGGGATCTTTTCAGGACCTCTTGAACTTATCTATTAGAACGTAACTCAGCGCTGAGTATGCAAGACATGGTCAGCTGGGACATGCAGTGTTTCTTGCACTCCCTGTTTGTTATTGTGGCAATTTTTCCATGTAGCAAAAACAGCACAAATAGTGTATCAGTAATTATTATTGAAAAATAGGACCCTGTTTATTAAAATATCTATTTTCATATGTAATCATTAAAATGGAGTGCCTGTTTAAAGAGACTCTGTCAGCACAGAATGACAGTTCAAACTAAGTCCCGGTCTCGGTGTTCCATGGTGGGGCCAATCATTTAACTACACCCCCCCCTTCTTTGATTGACAGCTCTGGCTTGATAGGATCAAAAGAAGGGTGGAGATAGATGGAAACCAAGCAGGTGGGAAGGTGTACTTAAATGTTTGAACCGAGTGCCTGTACTTGGTTTGAACAGTCATTCTGTGCTGACTGAGTCCCTTTAAGGGACAATTCTATTCAGATCTGAGATGATCACTTTTACAAACACAGTCCTTGCTTTGAATTAAATATCTTTTGGGACGAGACATTCTTTGAAATTTTTCTATTTTTTTCATACAATTTTTTTTTTTGTTCCATTTGTGCCACAATGGGATATGTGCCTTAATAATTTTCAGATGAAAGGCTCATGTGTGAGGTACTCATGTGTGAGGTACTCATGTGTGAAGTACGATAGTCATGAGTGAGGTACTCATCTCTTTTGCCCCGGCACGTTACATGAAGGTGGGGGTCCTGGCTGGGTGTGTGGACTTGTGCTGTGGTGGCACCACGCCTTTGCAGGCCGCATGCAATCGATGACATTGGTTGGCCAGGACCAGGTGTTAGTTCAGTAAGGGAGACCACCAGTCAAAAATAAACTTTTTACTGAACGATAAATTGAAAGGGATTACATACAGTACATAGCAGGTACACATCTTGATGAACGTTTCCTTTACAGGAACGATTATTTTCCATACACAGTTTCAATTCCTTCCTCTTTACTCACTTGTTCTAGATCTTTAATGTTTCTTTCTACTTCACCACAGCCCAGCTCAGGACTACAGTCCAGTTAAAAGGGTCCTTTACACAACCCGTGGTTCCGCGTCTTCTTTCTCCTCTATGGAACTATATTGCCAGTATGGCCGCTACTTATCTCCTTTTTCCCTGACGCTCTGGAACTCCCACCCCGGGCATTCTCTTCATCTTGTGTACTTTTTCCTGACTAGGCTCATTGCCTCTGTGAGTTATAAACTCTGGGCCGTACTTCTAGGCGTCCTGAGCCAGGACTCGTCTCCAAACGATCACTCTGTTCTTTCGGTCACTTCTCTATTGTTCTCTCTGCTAGGATCTTGCTATCTCTTGTCTCTGTCTCCTCTCTCATTAGGGACACGCACGTCATGAGGCACTGCTCATATCAGATCTTAAATTTACTTTCTACGCACTCTGGGCCCTTACTGATGTTCTGACAGGAAACTACCTCTATATACTCAGCCTAGCCCCTCCTACTCTGGGATAGTCCCAACCATTGACTCTTACTTTCCCTAATGTCAAACAAAACACATCATTAACACCATTAACGCATAGCACAAGTCACATTCCACAATATAACAATATACTTGTTCTTCAAGTGGGAACGTTGGGCAATATGTCCATCTCCTTACACAGGCATCCTACCACTTTCACATCCACAAGTTGTAAGGAGCCATAACACACTCAAAAGAGATGAATCCTTACTGTACATCTAGGTCCTGTGAGAAACAGAGACATAGAGGGGTGTGCGAGGTTTAGGATTATGAATAACAAATAAGGCACATTCAGTCTGTTTTTGCATACGAGTGCAATCTGTGGTTTTCAAAGAGCACTGAAACCTACAATAGTAATTGTGGCTGGTCACATGTCCGTGACTTTTCGAGAACCGAGCAGTCCACGGAAATTATCGGAGACATGTCTAATATTGATTGGAGTGGCAGATCAAAATCAAATACAAGTCTATGGGTCTATGAAAAAATCAGACATCGGAGAGGGTGGATAAACCTTTTTTTTTTTTTTTTTTTTACGTACGAAAAAACAGAGACTTGTATCAAACGCTGATAAAACTCTGATGAAAATCACGAATCAAACTCAGGCCATTTTTTCTCGTATGTGAAAAAAACTGATGTGTGAATGAGGCCTTATCAATTTTTGGTCAGAGGAAATAGCCAATCATCTATTTTACCTCTCTTAATAAGAAACAATTTTGTAGCTCATAAAACAAAGCTAAGCTACTATATCTATAATTTTCTAAATCGCTTATGATGGGTGTTATTACACCAACTATTTGCATAAAATAATGCATCTATTAAGTTTAAAGGGGTATTCTCACTTAGTACATTCATAGCATATTTACAGGATATATAAAAAAATACATAGATGCATGTCACATTGGTGGGAGCAGCATCTTCTATCACGAAAATGTATGCCTCTGTCAATGGAGAGCTGGCTCAAATTCCCATTAATTTATATGGGAATTCTGACCACCAATCAACTGACAGCGGGACATGGGATGTCCTCATTATTGAAATAGATGCGGGTCCTATCCTGGCTGTGCCATAAGTGTACAAGATTGGAATATAGCTTTAAACACATCTGAACAATGTAAATTAGTAGGTGAAGTTCCAAAATGTAGCTACATCTAGAACTGCTTGAAAACAAAAGCAGAAATAGACAGATGAGGGTCATGAACAATTATATATTATATATTATATTATACTGCTCACTTGCTCTCCACCTAATTTGCCCTTTTCTCATGTGGATCACAATCTTTCATTAAGGATCCAACAAAAACATTACCATAGTCATTACATTTGTTGTAGTCCGTAGTAGGGAGTGCTATCATTTTCCTTTTCTCTGTGGTGGTAGCCTGCCTTCCCCCAGGACCCCAGTGCATGATGCATATATAGCATATCTAACCCTGTCCAAAAATCATACTAAGGTCAAGACCAAGATGCATTTTAAGCTCCATGGTTAATTAGCATCCTTAAATATACCCGTGGGCAGCACGGTGGCTCAGTGGTTAAAATCCCACCAAGGACAACATCTGCAAGGAATTTGTATGTTCTCCCCGTGTTTGTGTGAGTTTCCTCCGGGGTCTCCGGTTTCCTCCCACACTCCAAAGACATACTGATAGGGAATCTAGATTGTGAGCCCCAATGGGGACAGTGCCGATAATGTCTGTAAATTGTCTGAATTATAAAGCGCTGTGGAATATGTTGGCACTATATAGCTAAAAAGATTATTATTAGTGTTGAGCGAGCACTAAAATGCTCGGGTGCTCGAAGCTCGGGCCGAGCTCACCGTGGGGAAGACCCCTGGAAGCATCTCTGACTCCCAGGTCACTGTCTAAAAGTGTGCCCATCATAAGTGATCCTTGCCGCATCAGAAGATGCAGACTTGCAACTATCCCCATGCAAGTTCTAGTCCCAGGGCAGTGTTCAATTGTACCTCCCCCATTCCTTGCAATACAAGCGCAAGTATGCAGCCTGCCACCCACCCACCCCAGGCTGCAATACCATACTGCTTGCTTGCTTGAACTTGAAATTGGGCCTTTTAGGCATGTGGAGGCGGAATCTGGCCACCACGTCATGGCTGTGTTGGCGGCCTGGAATCCATACTCAGTCCCCAGCCGCCTGGCGGCCGGGTGTCCCCGCTTGCTCCCCAGCCTCCAGGGGGTAGCCGGGTGTCCATACTCGGTCCCCAGCCACCCCTATTTGTCCCGGTAACCTTTCCCACACTTTTCTTAGCCTGGCCTGCTTTAGGGCAGCATTGGCCGAGCCCACCGGACTATCAGACTCCTCCGGTGGGCCCTGGCTTCTCCATCAGGGGAGTTGAGAGTGCCAAGGTGAGGAGCATGATGAGGATGATAGAAGTTAGCATCTGCTTTGTTTTGTTGTAATGCAAGCGCATGTATGTAGTAGCGGCTAGGCCTGAGGTGGTCAGCGTTTTGGCGCATATTCTACCTCCTCCGAGGATTGCTGGATGTTTTCCTGCTACTATCCAAGTTCTATGACTCCCGTTAAAACAAAGCTTCAGGTGATAAATGATGGATGAGGTAGTGGCAATGGAGAAAGAGCTGGAGGAACAGGGACCATTCACATCAATATCAGGCCAGTCAACCAGATATGTCTTGTAGGATATGTTTCTGTAACAAAAGGAGCAGTTCGGCTACACAGTTATAGGGCATACAGTGAGTGCAATGGCTACCAAAAATTTCGAGGCACTCCAATGCCCCTTGGAAATGACATGGAGGTCAGAGGGCGTTAACTAAACCTTTTTTTCCATTTATAGCAACTGGGTCTCCTGTGCACTGTTGGCCTAAGCAGTGAATGGAAGGCTTTCCAAAAATTATGAGGAACTGCAATGCCCCTTACAAGAGCCATGTGTGCCACCCCAGGGGTCTGGTCACCACAGTAATAGAGATATTACATCGGAGAGCAAGTGGGAGGTTTCCTGGTCAGGATCCCTTAAACATGCAACATCCTCCTGCCCCAGTCCTGGGAGGGGAGAATTCTGCCCTTATAAACTGGATCTGGGGCGGGGTTGAGTAAGTCAGAGAACAGAGAACAGTCAGAGTCAGAGTGAGAGCAAGGGAAAGTAACAGCAAGGAGCTCTGTAGGAGCTAGGAGCTAAAAACCAGGGGCTGGAAGCTGAGCAGAGCTCGCCCTGGCAGAAGACAATAGGAACCGGACACAGGAGTCCGAGGCTGTGAGGACTTATATATCCAGCAGCAGAAACCAGCCGGCAGGAGATTTCAGGTCCTCTGGCCATAGAAGCCCGGAGGCTCAGTCACAAGCAAGGGACCAGCACCGCCGTCGTGGAGCGGAGGCTAACAGAAGGCCCCAAGTCACCAGCCATACAGGTGAGCACTACACGGTACACTCAGGGACGTGGGCTACTTCTACCCGCTTACAGCAAGGTAGCCAGGAAGAGTGCAGACAGACGGGGAGGCCTACAACTTCACCTGGCCAGGGGAACTCCTGCTTGCTCACAGACTGACCAGGCCTCTTATGCTAGCCAGTACTCCCGGGAGGGTCTACCTTATAATCATCAGTAAAGACCCTGAACTGCACTGAAAAGACTGAGTCGTTCCTGCTGCGCTCGTGCACCATCAACCCCATCATCCACACTCACTGCCCTGAGGCTATACTCCTCCCGTGGGGAGTTATCCCATTCTCTGCTGCGCACACAACACCAGCCTCAGCGGTCTGCCTCGCAGCGGTGGTACTCCATGACCGCAATCCACGGGTGGCGCAGTCGGACAATTAACCTCAAAACCTAAGAAAGACTGCCACTGGTTTGACCAGCCTGAGCCATGGGACCGGGTCACCGCCACGGAGACTACAGACCCCAGAGACCCGGCACCGGGTATCCCACACACGTGTACACACGGCCCAGGGGGCGCGTCACATGCAGAACAGCATATTACAAACTTAAGTCCCATTATTGGGGAGTGGGTGTCCCATAGTATTTGCTTATGCCTTGCAAGCAAAAGCTGCCAAAAATTAGGACGGAGCAACTTGCAATGCCCCTTACAAGAGCCATGCAGTACAGCATATTACAAACATAAGTCTCATTATTGGGGAGTGGGTCTCCCATAGTATTTGCTTATGCCTTGCAAGCAAAAGCTGCCAAAAATTAGGACGGAGCAACTTGCAATGCCCCTTACAAGAGCCATGCAGTACAGCATATTACAAACATAAGTCCCATTATTGGGGAGTGGGTCTCCCATAGTATTTGCTTATGCCTTGCAAGCAAAAGCTGCCAAAAATTAGGATGGAGCAACTTGCAATGCCCTTTACAAGAGCCATGCAGTACAGCATATTACAAACATAAGTCCCATTATTGGGGAGTGGGTCTCCCCTAGTATTTGCTTATGTTTTCCAAGCAAAAGCTGCCAAAAATTAGGACGGAGCAACTTGCAATGCCCCTTTCAAGAGCCATGCAGTACAGCATATTACAAACATAAGTCCCATTATTGGGGAGTGGGTGTCCCATAATATTTGCTTATGCCTTGCAAGCAAAAGCTGCCAAAAATTAGGAGGGAGCAACTTGCAATGCCCCTTACAAGAGCCATGCAGTACAGCATATTACAAACATAAGTCCCATTATTGGGGAGTGGGTGTCCCATAGTATTTGCTTATGCCTTGCAAGCAAAAGCTGCCAAAAATTAGGACGGAGCAACTTGCAATGCCCCTTACAAGAGCCATGCAGTACAGCATATTACAAACATAAGTCCCATTATTGGGGAGTGGGTGTCCCATAGTATTTGCTTATGCCTTGCAAGCAAAAGCTGCCAAAAATAAGGACGGAGGAACTTGCAATGCTGGCACCCTGGTGGTATAGTGGTGGTGGAGGCTGAGGATAAGGAGAAGAAGATAAAACAGCCGAAACGAGGAAGCGTATACCCATGTGTGGGTGTGAAGCGGTGCATGTGAATACACCTCCCGAAATGACACAGTGGATTTGACTTTATGTTACTCTGCTGTCATTTGGTGGTGATGAGAAGTCTGGCCCAATCCAGCCCTTGTTCATTTTGATAAGGGTCAGCTTGTCAGCATTGTCAGTTGACAGACGAGTGCGCTTATCAGTTATAATTCCCCCAGCGGCACTAAAAACACGCTCCGATAACACGCTAGAGGCAGGGCAGGCCAGGACCTCCAAGGCGTACAGAGCGAGTTCATTCCAAGTGTCCAGCTTGGATACCCAATAATTAAAAGGCACAGAGGAATCACGGAGGACGCTGGTACGGTCGGCAAGGTGCTCCCTCACCATCTTTTGAAACTTTCCACTCCTTGTGAGAATACCCCGCGCCTCAGGGCCTGTAAGCTGGGCGGGTGTCAGAAAACTGTCCCAGAACGTTGACAGTGTTCCCCTGCCTCTGCTGGATTGGAGTTGCATCTCTCTCGCCTGTACGCCTTGGTTGGGCAACGAACTGTGACCTCTGCCGCTAGCGTGTTCAGATGGGAATTTTTTTAAGAGTTCTGCAGCAAGGGCCTTCTGGTACTGCCCCATTTTTGTAGACCTCTCCACCTCAGGAATAAGAGAGTGAAAGTTCTCCTTGTAGCGGGGGTCTACAAGTGTCACCAACTAGTAATGACTGTCACCCAACATTTTGACAACGCGAGGGTCACGGTTAAGGCAGAGTAACATAAAGTCAGCCATGCGTGCCAGACTGGTAACGGGCAAAATTTCCGTGTCCTCACCAAGATGACGACTGACAATGCTCTCCTCCTCCTCTTCCTCCTCCCCCCTGTCCTCAGGCCACCCACGCTGAACCGACGGTATGACACTTGTACAGGTACTACCGTCTACAACGCATGATAGCAGCTCCTGTTCTTCCTCCTCCTCCTCCTCTCGCTCATTGTCCCCCAATGCACGTTGGGATGAGATGAGGCTGGGCTGTGTGTAATCGCCCGCTACGGCTTCTTGATCCATCTCATCATACTCTGGCTGCAATGCCTCCTCTTTAATTCTCTGCAGAGAGCGTTGCAAAAGACAGACAAGTGGGATGCTGACACTAATGATGGCGTCATCGCCACTCACCATCTTGGTGGCCTCCTCAAAGTTTGTCAGGATGGTACATATGTCAGACATCCAGGTCCACTCCTGAGGTCTTATGTGTGGAGTCTGACCTGAATATCGACGGCCTTGTTGCAGCTGGTACTCCACAACTGCTCTCTTCTGCTCACAAATCCTTTGCAACATGTGGAGGGTAGAGTTCCAACGTGTGGAACTCTACCCTCCAGTCGGTGTGCCGGAAGCTGCAAACGCTGTTGCAACACAGCAAGGGTGGCGGAAGCTGTAGCCGACTTGCGAAAATGAGCTGACAGGCGGCGTACTTTCATGAGCAGATCTGGCAACTCGGGGTACGATTTAAGTAACCGCTGAACCACGAGGTTAAGCACATGAGCCAGGCATGGTACGTGTGTGATCTCACCTCGCCTCAGAGCCGCCACCAGGTTACGGCCATTGTCACACACGACCATGCCGGGATGCAGGTTCAGCGGTCTCAGCCACATATCTGCCTGCTCTTTCACAGCTGTCCACAACTCACAAGTAGAGATGAGCGTTGTTCTACTCGAACTGTTCGCCAATCTCAAATTCGAGCTGTTTTGGGCGGTGTTCGAGCCGTTCGGCGAACACGAACAATTTGAGAAAAATTCGGCTATTCGAGGTTATGTTCGATAACTGTTCGTGCACCAAAATCATAACTGGATTTTTTCTCAGTAATGATGAAAATTAATGTTAATACGCAGTTTGAGTGTACAGCGGGGTGGGGGGAGGGGCAGGGGATGGATCTCTGCAGGAACAATGAAGATCTCCATTTTTTTTTCTCTTTCCCGCATTTACAGTGGGGAGGTGCAATCTGTCAGCCTATCAGCAGCGCACACACGGAGCGAAGTGCTTTTTTTCACACAAGCAAGGGCATGTGTCATTGGCAGTTTATGTCACATGTCCTTGCCCTATAAGACCAAGCCATTTTCCCCGTCGCCACCATTTTCTCACTACTGCAGCTGCGTGTTAGACGGCACTGCTGTTGCTGTGTGCGCTATACCTTGTTAATTTCAAGCCAATTTTCGCACAAATATACAGATAGCTTGGGAGTAGGGAATAGTTGTGATTGCAGTCCTTTTAAGGACTAGGTTACAGCATTTCCTACGACTTTTATCAGGCAGGTCTGTGCTCTTAAATAGATAGGTTGTGGGAGTAAAGACTAATTGTAATTGGAGTCCTTTTCAGGACTAGGTTACATCAGTTCCTATCAGTTTTTGCCAGGCAGGTCTGTGCCAGTGCTGTGCAAGTTTTTTTCACAGCATTTGGCTGAATCTAGCAAAGCTAATCCTTTTTGGCCTATTGCAGAGTGTGTTAGTCAGTGGAGTAGCCTATCTGTGTTGCAAGATATACCACCTGTGTATAGAATACCAATTTTTTTACTGCACCTAGTGAAGTAAAATCTTTTGGGCATAGCATCATTCTATTAGTCCATCTATACTGACCTCCATCAGGTTGCAAACTGAATATAATTTTTTTCTGCATCTACCTCTGAAAAAATATTGGGCTTCTAGCTGTGTGTGGGACTTGTTCTATTAGTCCACCTATACTGACCTCCATCAGGTTGCAAACTGAATATATTTTTTTCTGCATCTACCTCTGAAAAAATATTGGGCTTCTAGCTGTGTGTGGGACTTGTTGTATTAGTCCATCTATACTGACCTCCATCAGGTTGCAAACTGAATATATTTTTTTCTGCATCTACCTCTGAAAAAATATTGGGCTTCTAGCTGTGTGTGGGTCTTGTTCTATTAATCCATCTATACAGACCTCCATCAGGTTGCAAACTGAATATATTTTTTTCTGCATCTACCTCTGAAAAAATATTTGGCCTTCTAGTAGTGTGTCGGACTTTCTCTATTAGTCCATCTATACTGACCTCCATCAGGTTGCAAATTAAAAATAATTTTTATCTGCATCTACAGTACCTCTGAAAAAATATTTGGGCTTCTAGCTGTGTGTGGGACTTGTTGTATTAGTCCATCTATACTGACCTCCATCAGGTTGCAAATTAAAAATAATTTTTATCTGCATCTACCTCTGAAAAGATATTTGGCCTTCTAGCTGTGTGTGGGACTTGTTGTATTAGTCCATCTATACTGACCTCCATCAGGTTGCAAATTAAAAATAATTTTTATCTGCATCTACAGTACCTCTGAAAAAATATTTGGGCTTCTAGCTGTGTGTGGGACTTGTTGTATTAGTCCATCTATACTGACCTCCATCAGGTTGCAAACTGAATATATTTTTTTTATCAGGCAGGTCTGTGCTCTTAAATAGATAGGTTGTGGGAGTAAAGACTAATTGTAATTGGAGTCCTTTTCAGGACTAGGTTACATCAGTTCCTATCAGTTTTTGCCAGGCAGGTCTGTGCCAGTGCTGTGCAAGTTTTTTTCACAGCATTTGGCTGAATCTAGCAAAGCTAATCCTTTTTGGCCTATTGCAGAGTGTGTTAGTCAGTGGAGTAGCCTATCTGTGTTGCAAGATATACCACCTGTGTATAGAATACCAATTTTTTTACTGCACCTAGTGAAGTAAAATCTTTTGGGCATAGCATCATTCTATTAGTCCATCTATACTGACCTCCATCAGGTTGCAAACTGAATATAATTTTTTTCTGCATCTACCTCTGAAAAAATATTGGGCTTCTAGCTGTGTGTGGGACTTGTTCTATTAGTCCACCTATACTGACCTCCATCAGGTTGCAAACTGAATATATTTTTTTCTGCATCTACCTCTGAAAAAATATTGGGCTTCTAGCTGTGTGTGGGACTTGTTGTATTAGTCCATCTATACTGACCTCCATCAGGTTGCAAACTGAATATATTTTTTTCTGCATCTACCTCTGAAAAAATATTGGGCTTCTAGCTGTGTGTGGGTCTTGTTCTATTAATCCATCTATACTGACCTCCATCAGGTTGCAAACTGAATATAATTTTTTTCTGCATCTAGCTCTGAAAAAATATTTGGCCTTCTAGTAGTGTGTCGGACTTTCTCTATTAGTCCATCTATACTGACCTCCATCAGGTTGCAAATTAAAAATAATTTTTATCTGCATCTACAGTACCTCTGAAAAAATATTTGGGCTTCTAGCTGTGTGTGGGACTTGTTGTATTAGTCCATCTATACTGACCTCCATCAGGTTGCAAACTGAATATATTTTTTTCTGCATCTACCTCTGAAAAAATATTTGGCCTTCTAGTAGTGTGTCGGACTTTCTCTATTAGTCCATCTATACTGACCTCCATCAGGTTGCAAATTAAAAATAATTTTTATCTGCATCTACAGTACCTCTGAAAAAATATTTGGGCTTCTAGCTGTGTGTGGGACTTGTTGTATTAGTCCATCTATACTGACCTCCATCAGGTTGCAAACTGAATATATTTTTTTCTGCATCTACCTCTGAAAAGATATTTGGCCTTCTAGTAGTGTGTCGGACTTTCTCTATTAGTCCATCTATACTGACCTCCATCAGGTTGCAAATTAAAAATAATTTTTATCTGCATCTACAGTACCTCTGAAAAAATATTTGGGCTTCTAGCTGTGTGTGGGACTTGTTGTATTAGTCCATCTATACTGACCTCCATCAGGTTGCAAACTGAATATATTTTTTTCTGCATCTACCTCTGAAAAAATATTGGGCTTCTAGCTGTGTGTGGGTCTTGTTCTATTAATCCATCTATACTGACCTCCATCAGGTTGCAAACTGAATATAATTTTTTTCTGCATCTAGCTCTGAAAAAATATTTGGCCTTCTAGTAGTGTGTCGGACTTTCTCTATTAGTCCATCTATACTGACCTCCATCAGGTTGCAAATTAAAAATAATTTTTATCTGCATCTACAGTACCTCTGAAAAAATATTTGGGCTTCTAGCTGTGTGTGGGACTTGTTGTATTAGTCCATCTATACTGACCTCCATCAGGTTGCAAACTGAATATATTTTTTTCTGCATCTACCTCTGAAAAAATATTGGGCTTCTAGCTGTGTGTGGGACTTGTTCTATTAGTCCACCTATACTGACCTCCATCAGGTTGCAAACTGAATATATTTTTTTCTGCATCTACCTCTGAAAAAATATTGGGCTTCTAGCTGTGTGTGGGACTTGTTCTATTAGTCCACCTATACTGACCTCCATCAGGTTGCAAACTGAATATATTTTTTTCTGCATCTACCTCTGAAAAAATATTGGGCTTCTAGCTGTGTGTGGGACTTGTTGTATTAGTCCATCTATACTGACCTCCATCAGGTTGCAAACTGAATATATTTTTTTCTGCATCTACCTCTGAAAAAATATTGGGCTTCTAGCTGTGTGTGGGTCTTGTTCTATTAATCCATCTATACAGACCTCCATCAGGTTGCAAACTGAATATATTTTTTTCTGCATCTACCTCTGAAAAAATATTTGGCCTTCTAGTAGTGTGTCGGACTTTCTCTATTAGTCCATCTATACTGACCTCCATCAGGTTGCAAATTAAAAATAATTTTTATCTGCATCTACAGTACCTCTGAAAAAATATTTGGGCTTCTAGCTGTGTGTGGGACTTGTTGTATTAGTCCATCTATACTGACCTCCATCAGGTTGCAAATTAAAAATAATTTTTATCTGCATCTACCTCTGAAAAGATATTTGGCCTTCTAGCTGTGTGTGGGACTTGTTGTATTAGTCCATCTATACTGACCTCCATCAGGTTGCAAATTAAAAATAATTTTTATCTGCATCTACAGTACCTCTGAAAAAATATTTGGGCTTCTAGCTGTGTGTGGGACTTGTTGTATTAGTCCATCTATACTGACCTCCATCAGGTTGCAAACTGAATATATTTTTTTTATCAGGCAGGTCTGTGCTCTTAAATAGATAGGTTGTGGGAGTAAAGACTAATTGTAATTGGAGTCCTTTTCAGGACTAGGTTACATCAGTTCCTATCAGTTTTTGCCAGGCAGGTCTGTGCCAGTGCTGTGCAAGTTTTTTTCACAGCATTTGGCTGAATCTAGCAAAGCTAATCCTTTTTGGCCTATTGCAGAGTGTGTTAGTCAGTGGAGTAGCCTATCTGTGTTGCAAGATATACCACCTGTGTATAGAATACCAATTTTTTTACTGCACCTAGTGAAGTAAAATCTTTTGGGCATAGCATCATTCTATTAGTCCATCTATACTGACCTCCATCAGGTTGCAAACTGAATATAATTTTTTTCTGCATCTACCTCTGAAAAAATATTGGGCTTCTAGCTGTGTGTGGGACTTGTTCTATTAGTCCACCTATACTGACCTCCATCAGGTTGCAAACTGAATATATTTTTTTCTGCATCTACCTCTGAAAAAATATTGGGCTTCTAGCTGTGTGTGGGACTTGTTGTATTAGTCCATCTATACTGACCTCCATCAGGTTGCAAACTGAATATATTTTTTTCTGCATCTACCTCTGAAAAAATATTGGGCTTCTAGCTGTGTGTGGGTCTTGTTCTATTAATCCATCTATACTGACCTCCATCAGGTTGCAAACTGAATATAATTTTTTTCTGCATCTAGCTCTGAAAAAATATTTGGCCTTCTAGTAGTGTGTCGGACTTTCTCTATTAGTCCATCTATACTGACCTCCATCAGGTTGCAAATTAAAAATAATTTTTATCTGCATCTACAGTACCTCTGAAAAAATATTTGGGCTTCTAGCTGTGTGTGGGACTTGTTGTATTAGTCCATCTATACTGACCTCCATCAGGTTGCAAACTGAATATATTTTTTTCTGCATCTACCTCTGAAAAAATATTTGGCCTTCTAGTAGTGTGTCGGACTTTCTCTATTAGTCCATCTATACTGACCTCCATCAGGTTGCAAATTAAAAATAATTTTTATCTGCATCTACAGTACCTCTGAAAAAATATTTGGGCTTCTAGCTGTGTGTGGGACTTGTTGTATTAGTCCATCTATACTGACCTCCATCAGGTTGCAAACTGAATATATTTTTTTCTGCATCTACCTCTGAAAAGATATTTGGCCTTCTAGTAGTGTGTCGGACTTTCTCTATTAGTCCATCTATACTGACCTCCATCAGGTTGCAAATTAAAAATAATTTTTATCTGCATCTACAGTACCTCTGAAAAAATATTTGGGCTTCTAGCTGTGTGTGGGACTTGTTGTATTAGTCCATCTATACTGACCTCCATCAGGTTGCAAACTGAATATATTTTTTTCTGCATCTACCTCTGAAAAAATATTGGGCTTCTAGCTGTGTGTGGGTCTTGTTCTATTAATCCATCTATACTGACCTCCATCAGGTTGCAAACTGAATATAATTTTTTTCTGCATCTAGCTCTGAAAAAATATTTGGCCTTCTAGTAGTGTGTCGGACTTTCTCTATTAGTCCATCTATACTGACCTCCATCAGGTTGCAAATTAAAAATAATTTTTATCTGCATCTACAGTACCTCTGAAAAAATATTTGGGCTTCTAGCTGTGTGTGGGACTTGTTGTATTAGTCCATCTATACTGACCTCCATCAGGTTGCAAACTGAATATATTTTTTTCTGCATCTACCTCTGAAAAAATATTGGGCTTCTAGCTGTGTGTGGGACTTGTTGTATTAGTCCATCTATACTGACCTCCATCAGGTTGCAAACTGAATATATTTTTTTCTGCATCTACCTCTGAAAAAATATTGGGCTTCTAGCTGTGTGTGGGTCTTGTTCTATTAATCCATCTATACAGACCTCCATCAGGTTGCAAACTGAATATAATTTTTTTCTGCATCTAGCTCTGAAAAAATATTTGGCCTTCTAGTAGTGTGTGGGACTTTCTCTGTTAGTCCATCTATACTGACCTCCATCAGGTTGCAAACTGAATATATTTTTTTCTGCATCTACCTCTGAAAAAATATTGGGCTTCTAGCTGTGTGTGGGACTTGTTGTATTAGTCCATCTATACTGACCTCCATCAGGTTGCAAATTGAATATAATTTTTTTCTGCATCTAACCCAGCCAATAGTTTTGGCCTAATACCACAGTTTGGCCACTCAGCTCTGCTCGGTTACCATCCATTGTTTTTTTGTGCAAACAACTCCAGAGTTGTGAATTAGTTAACCACCAAAATGAGTGGAAAAAGGCCTGCTGCTGGTGGAAAGGGGAATAGGCGTGTTGGGAAGGGGAAAAAAGGTTGTGTCCGTGGGGTAGGTGTTAAAGCAACAGTAACATCTGCAGAAGAAAGACCATCTTCCAGCCAAACTAAAATGTCTACTTCTTTTAGCGGACAATGTGATAAGATCCCTTTCTTACGGCCACGCCAATCGCTACAAATTCCAGATGAGGCACAAAAACAGCAGGTGCTTCAACGGATATCAAGTGCTCCTTTAAGTGGGCTCTCCTCCACATCAACTTCAACATCACAAATACTCCAGTCCTCAAAGGTGTCACCAAAATCGCACTTGCTTCCTCACAGCTCCCAAATCTCCAGCTGCCCGTCTGAGTATGAGGTAGAACAGATGGTTGAGTCTGCAGAGCTGTTTACTCATACTATAGCCTGGGAATCAGAGGTCGACTCCAGCGCTTCTGTGAATCCAGACGAGGAAATGATCTGCACTGATGCGCAGAATCTTTATGAGTCGGATCCAGGACCAGACGCAGAAGGTTCTGACCATAATGTAGACCCTCATTCCCAAACTGTAACTCCTGTTGGTGGAGACAATGAGGAAGACGATGATAAGACTCAAATACCTGATTGGAGCGACAACTTTAGTTTTTTGTCAGGGCAGGAACAGGTTGGCTCTGAGGACGACGGGTGTGATAACACACAGGGTGATGATGATGAGGTTGGAGATCCCACTTACTGTCAACCCACAGTCAGCCAAGAGATGAGGTCAGCAGAGGAGGTGGAGGAAGATGCTAGTGACGACGAGGTCAGGTTGCGCCTTCCTGGACAGAGACGTAGTACTGGAAGCACGTCAACAACTGCATCCTCAAACACAACTCTGCCTCTCACCACAAGTCGTGGTGGCTCTTCAGGTCGCATGGGTGCTAAGCCTTGCATAGCCTGGGCATTTTTTCAGATCGATAAAGATGACCCAACTCGTGTTATCTGTAACATTTGTCAGCAAAAGCTAAGTAGAGGCCAAAAAATACATAGTTTGAGTACTTCATGCATGAACCGGCACATGGACATGAAGCATAAGTTGCAGTGGGAAGCTCAGTGTGCTACAATGCGGCCTAGCCGGCCGGGCCAACCACCGTCTGCCATATCTTGTGCATCCGCGGCCTCTTCATCCTCTGTGACTGGGGGGACAGCAGTCACACCTGTTTTGGGGCGCAGACCTGCCACCTCTTTACCCGCAACAGCCAGCGTGATTGGCAGGTCATCATTTTCTTTGGAGGTGGGAACACCAGCTGGTGTTGAGCGCTGTCCGACATCGATAGCACCACCTTTGGATCAAGGCAACCTAACATGTCTGCCTGCATCTTCCTCACAGACCGGCAGTTTGCCGGGGACACCCTTATCAACCCCGTCTAAGCACAATAGCCAGCCCTCGGTCCCTCAGATGTGGACAAGTAAAAGACCATTTCCTCCTAGCCATGAGAAAGCTAAGAGGTTGAATTTCACCATCTGCAAGCTCTTGGCTACAGAAATGCTGCCTTTCCGCCTGGTGGACACAGAGGATTTTCGAGACCTTATGTCCGTCGCAGTGCCCCAGTACCAGATGCCCAGTCGGCACTACTTCTCAAAGAAAGGTGTGCCTGCGCTCCACCAGCATGTCGCACACAACATCACCGCTTCTTTGAGAAACTCTGTGTGTGACAGGGTGCATTTCACCACAGACACTTGGACGAGAAGGCATGGACAGGGGCGTTACATGTCGCTGACTGGGCACTGGGTAACTATGGTGACAGCAGGACAAGGGGCTGCTGTCCAAGTCTTGCCGTCCCCACGAGTTGTGCGTCAATCCTCTTTATGTCAAAGTTCCTCCACTGCTTCTGCCTCCTCAACCTCCTCTCGGTCTTCCACCTGCACCCAAAGCCTGTCTGGTCATGCCACAAGCTTTCTAACTGCGCAGAAGGGATCCTGCACACCTCCTTACTATGCTGGCAGTAGGGCTCAACGTCATCAGGCGGTTTTTACTTTGAAATGTCTGGGAAATGTGAGTCACACAGCTGAGGAGTTGTGGTCAGCTCTGGAGAACCAATTTCATGAATGGCTGTCTCCACTGGATCTGAAACCAGGGAAGGCCGTGTGCGACAATGCTGCAAACCTGGGTGCGGCCCTTCGCCGGGGCAATGTCACACACGTGCCTTGTATGGCTCACGTGTTGAACCTGGTTGTCCAGCAATTTTTAGCCCACTATCCCAGACTAGATGGCCTTCTGCAGAGGGCACGGTCGCTGTGTGCTCACTTCCGCCGTTCGCATCCCGCAGCTCAGCGACTTACATCTCTACAGAAGTCGTTGGGCCTGCCACTTCACCGGCTAAAATGCGATGTGCCTACCCGGTGGAATTCAACTCTGCACATGTTGCAGCGACTGTGGCAGCACCAACAAGCCCTGGTGCAATACATTCTGACGTATAGCCTGGGCCAACGAGATCCAGAGGTGGGGCAAATCACGCTGGAGGAGTGGTCTCAGATCAGGGACCTATGCACCCTTCTGCACAGTTTTGAAATGGCGACGAAGATGTTTAGTGCTGATGATGCCATTATCAGCATGACTATTCCGCTGATTTACATGCTGGAGCACATGTTAAACAGAATTCGGAGTCAGGTGGTGGCACAAGAGGAGGTGGAGGAAGTAGAGGAGGAGGAGTTGTATGCGGAAGGGCTAACATCTGCAAGGTCCAGACGGTCGGCAGCACCAAGGCGGCAGGCATGTGAGGGTGGGGGAGATGGTTTTACCAGGGCGCATGGTAGCAGCCAAACTAGTGAGGAAGGTGCAGGAGCCCAGGAAGAAGTGGAGGACGAACTGATGGAAGACTCATCAGATGAGGGAGACCTTGATCACATTTCTGTTGTGCGAGGTTGGGGGGAGAGGACAGAGGAAGGAAGCATGATTGTTACCTCGCCACCAACACAACAGGGACTTGGTGCTCCTGGATGCGCAACACACATGAGTGCCTTCTTGCTGCACTACCTGCAGCATGACCCTCATATTGTCAGAATTCGAAGTAATCATGACTACTGGGTTGCCACACTCTTAGATCCCCCAAACTTTTCGATCAACCTTTTCATTTTAATAAAGACCAAAAAGATGGTCATTTTTGAAATTATAAGCATTAGCAGGTTGTTAGAAACTGAAATCAAACAGTTTTCAACTCAAAACTTTATTCTAGGTGATGTTACATTTTCACATAGGACCCCTTGTTCGAAAGGAGCTTCTGAACTCTCTCGTCCATTGAATTTGTCAGGTTTTGGATGGTTTCTGCTTCAATTGTTTTGCATGAGGACAGAATACCCTCCCAGAGCTGTTGCTTAGATGTGAACTGCCTCCCGCCATCATAGACACTCCTTTTAATGATGCTCCAAAGGTTCTGAATGGGGTAGAGGTCAGGGGAGCATGGGGGTCACACCATAAGTTTGTCCCCTTTTATGCCCATATCAGCCAGAGATGCAGATGTTTTATGTGCAGCATGAGATGGTGCATTATCATGCAGAAAAATGATCTTGCTGTGAAATACACGGTTCTTCTTCTTGAACCATGGCAGGAAGTGCTGTTTGAGAAAATCCACATACATTATGGAGTTCATCTTTAGCGCCTTCAGGGATCCTAAAGGGGCCGACAATCTCTCTCCCCATGATTCCAGCCCAAAACATTACTCCACCTCCTCCTTGTTGGCGCTGTAGCCGTGTTTGCGTGGGGTGTCCATCAACCAGCCATCCTCCACTCCATCCATCTGGACCATCGAGCGCTGCACGGCACTCATCCGTGAACAAAACAGTTTTGAAATCAGTCTTCATGTAATGTTTGGCCCACTGGAGCCGTTTCTGCTTGTGTGAAGTGGATAGAGGAGGTCGACAGGATGGCGTATGCACAGCTGCAAACCTCTGAAGGACCCTGCATCTTGTTGTTCGGGGGACGTTGGAGGCACAAGCAGCTTCAAAAACTTGTCTGCTGCTATGACAAGGCTTTTTTGCCGCTGCTCTTTCAACCTGACGTAATTGCCTGTAGGAAAGAGTCCTCAATTTGCCCTTATCAGCACGCACACGTGTGTACTGTGAATCAGCTACATACTTCTTGATTGCCAAGACACTTCATCCTGATCATCGCACAATGTTGATTGTAGTCATGCCTTGACCTAAACACTCCACAATTTGTTGCTTCTCAGCAGCCGACACATCCTTTTTCTTTCCCATTTTGGCAGAAAATGTAGGCTGCTTAATAATGTGAGAGAGCCTTCTTAAGTAGTCTTGCCTTTCATTGGACACACCTGCCAAACTAATTAGCACAGGTGTCTGCAATTGCTTACAGTGATATAAAGAGCCCTGACACACATCACCATCAATGAGTTTAACTGACAAACAAACAAATTCTTCCCTTATCACTCCTAAACACTTTTTGCATAATAATTTGGAACGCAGTGTACATGTGCTTTTCCACAAAACACCAGCGGTTCACGTAGTGAATCTTACAGTTCTAACTTGCCAACCGTGGTCTGTATGGAGTTGTTCAATAAAGGGCCCAAAATTAAGATAACATAGATGGGAGAGGTCTCTATGAATAGGAATTCCTAAGTATTTGATACCCTGTGAGGGACAGGCAAAGGGAAAGTTGGACTGGATGGAATCCTATATGGATTTGGGGAGGGAGACATCGAGGGCCTCAGACTTCGCTGCATTGATTTTAAAATTTGACCATGTAACAAAGTGATCTATTTCAGCCATAACAGCATGGATGGATATATATGATTGAGTGATATATACTAGGACATCATCAGCAAATAGAGAGCACTTGTACTCGGTGCCTCCCACCTCAATCCACCTAATATTGGGGTTATGGCGAATTGATGAGAGCAGGTGCTCCGTCACTAGGATGTATAAGAGAGGGGACAGAGGACATCCCTGCCTTGTCCCATTGGTGATTGTGAAAGGTGATGAAAATGTTCTGACGCACCCCCTGGGCCTTGGGACACCCGGAGCCGGACCCTTTTTGGTGGATGCTGGTGGTTGTAGTCTTCGTGGCGGCGACCCGGTTCCGTGGCTCAGGGCGGTCAAACCAGTGGCGGAACTATTTATGTGGTTTTGATGTTTAAATGTACGACTACGCCACCCGTGGATTGCGGTCAGAGTGAACCGCCGCTACAGGGCAGACCACTGAGGCTGGTGTTGTGGGTGCAGCAGAGCATAGCATAACTCCCCACGGGAGGAGTATAGCCTCAGGGCAGTGTATGCGGAGGATGGGGGTGATGGTGCAGGGCAGCAGCAGTAACGACACGGAGTCAGTGATGCAGTTCAGGGCCTTTACTCACAGTTCTTATTATCCAGACCACGTCTGCAGGTAACGGCTGCCCACGTCGTACTGTGCTCACCAGGTGAGGGGCTCAGACAACTCCCAGATAACTTTGGAGCACTTCACAGGACCCCCTTTGTGTGTCCTTTGTCTGGCCTTTCTTACCAACACTTCTGTCCGGCTGCCTCGGGCCTCCTCTTGGTAAACTTGGCGCCAGTTTCCCTGACCCTATGTGGTGCCTTCCTAGCGGGTGTAGCGAGGGGCTGCGCCACATAAAATGTCAGAGCCTCCGGTTTCTAGCTGAGGGTCGTTTCCTGCCTCCACTAGTTCGGGGACCGGTCTCCCCCTTTGGCCTGACCCCTCCACGCAGGTGGATTCGGGCGTGCGGTGGCGACTCGCCCGTCCGCACCCCTGGGATCCCTTCATTCCTCGTTCCTGGAGCCTTCTCCGCTCCTCTTCCTTCCTTCTCCCTCTTCCAGGCCTGGGCCTCTGTTACTAGGCCCGCCTCCGGAGCAGAGCTCATGCAGAGCCCCTGCTCCCTGCCACTTCTGCTCAGACTTCTCTGCACTGAACTAAGATGGTGCCCACCTTTTATACTCCCTTCTCAATGCACCCAGGAACTGCTTCCTCCCTGCTCCTGCACTACCGGGTTCCCCTTCCTCAGTGTTCCCTCCCCCCACTCCAGCCAGGGACAGGGACTGTCGTGCCCATCTCAGGGGCATATTGGTCGCCCTGCCCCACGGCAATGTGGTGTAATACATGCAGGTGTCGGGTCCTGATCCACACTCCATCCTTACCTGAGAGTGAGATATCACACCTCTGGGTGAGGTGCAATACGTCTGTAGCAACCGAGCCCTCAGGGTGCTACAGTTCCATTTATCTTCAGCCTAGGTGACGTATTGCGATACAGGGCCGTGATTTTGGCTATAAAAGGGTCCCCTAGACCCCTACCCCAAGCTTTTTAAGAGAATCATATATGGCATGCCAGGAGACTCTATGGAATGCTTTCTCAGCATCCAACGAGAGTATCTAATTACAAATTTTTAACTGCATCTAGCCCAGGAAATACTTTTGTGCCTAGTAGCAGTGTCTGCTAGTCAGCGGATTATCCCGGCTGTTAAGCAAGCTACACCACCTGTAGTTTAGACACTTAATTTTTTCAAAGGAAATGCTTCGGGACCATGGGATACTTAGTGAAGAGCATCAGGAGGCACCCCAAGGCATAGGGGCTGGGACTGGCAGTAGGATGCCTTGCGGTGGACAGCCGAGCTCGATCCTTATAAAAGCTTTTTAACTGCAGCAGCTTTAGTGGACGCTACTGGAGCTGGAATTACGCGGCTGCTGGCATGAGACTTGCCCTCCAATAGATCCTTGTAAATGGATTTAAAGTGTATTCATTCAAATTAGAGAGACAATTTAAATTAAAAAGCTTAGAGCTGCCTCCACCACAGGGGGGCTCGCTCGACCCACCAGCGGACAGGCACCAGTATTGGGAGAGGGGGGCTGGCCATCAGGGTTCACCGCGGCTCTGGCACAAACCCGGCGACACGGAGGTGGCACGGGCAGGAGCGGACTGGCCGTGTCGGCTTCTCACTTTTTGGATTTTAGAAGGGCATGACATGCCTATATCTGTGTCTCCCCCTCCTTTTACTCCTCCACCTCTTTTATTTTCGCATGACTGTATGTACTTGTCACTTTTCCATGTGTTAGTTATGTCTTCTGAGCAGTTTGTCAGCTTTTGGACACCTTTGAAGGTGTTTTCTATGTGTTTCTATGTGTTTTTGTTTGCCTGCCATTGGTTTTTAACGGTGTTCGAAGGTGTTCGACGAACAGTTCGACGAACAGTTCGGCGAACACATGGGTGTTCGACGAACCGAACCGAACTCGAACACTACGGGGGTGGCTCAACACTACTCACAAGCAGTGTGAGGTTTATCACCTAAGCTTATGAGTTTCAGCACAGCCTGTTGCCGCTTGGCGGAGGCAGTACTGCAATGCTTCCAGCTTGTAACTGATGTGGTGATATCTGAGATGGAGGCTGAACATGAGGAGGAGGAGGAGGAGGATGCGCAGGAGCTGTACACTGTGGGGGCAACTCTGACTGACATAGGGCCCGCAATTCTCGGTGTGGGGAGGATGTGTTCCGTCCCAAGGTCCGACTGGGTCCCGGCTTCCAGAGAGATGTACCGTCCCTGGCCACAAGCACTTGTCCACATGTCCGTTGTCAGGTGGACTCTCCCAGTAACTGCGTTGTTGAGGGCACGGCAGATGCTTTGGGACACGTGCTTGTTTAGTGCGGGGATGGCACACCGGGCAAAATAGTGTCGGCTGGGGACCGAGTACCGAGGGACGGCCACCGCCATAAGATTGCGGAAGGATTCCGTCTCCACCAGCCTAAAAGGCAGCATTTCCAACGCAAGCAGTCGTGAAATGTGCGAATTTAGGACTGTGGCCTGTGTGGCGTTAGCTGCGAATTTCCGCTTTCGTTCAAAGGTCTGGGATATGGACAATTGAACGCTGCGGTGGGACGTGGACGTGGACGTTGATGCTGTTTCTTGAGAAACTGCCATAACAAGTGAAGACTGAGAGGAGGGGGCATCTTTACATGCAGTATGGACAGGGGATTGCCTTGCACACACAACAGGGGGTTCTATTGCACGCACAACAGTGGAAGAAGCAGTGGTGACACCCGCTGACATTGGTCGTGGACCCTGGGTTTCGCCCCACAAAGCTTTGCTGCCATGTGCCTGATCATGCTGGTGGTGGTCAGGCTGGTAGTTTTGTCACCCCTGCTGATGCTGGCATGGCAGGTGGAACATATGGCCTTTTTGGGGTTATCAGCAGAGCCTTTAAAAAAATTCCAGACTCTTGAAGACCTACCGCTTGTACTGGCAAAGTCCCTCGTGTTGGTGTTACGGGGAAGGGAAGCCTGCCTTCTGTCTGCGGCCACCACACTGCTTCTTCCTGCCTGTTGGGGTACTCTGCCTCCCTCCCCCTGTGTGCTGCTGGCCTCACTCTGCATGTCCTCCTTCCACGTTGGGTCAGTTACTAAATCATCCACCACCTCCTCCTCTTCCACTTGCGCACCACGATCCTCCTCCTCACTTCCTGGCAATTGTGTCTCGTCATCGTCCACCTCTTGTGACAGATTGCCAACGTCGACATCCTGTGGCCGTGGCTGTTCAAATATTTGGGCATCGCAACATGGGATCTCCTCTTCCACCACTTCAAGCATATCAGGCGAGGGGCCCAAATATGGAAATGGACCAGTGAACAGCTCTTCAGAGTGTCCAAGTGTGGGATCACTTGCTGTCTGACGACACTCGGCATGGTGGGAGGAAGGAGCATCAGGGTGAGGAGGAGTATGCGGTCGAGACTCACGGCTACTAAAACTTGACCGTGTGGAAGACAGACCGGAGGTGGTGGTGCCCAGGTAACTGGAAGTATTATCTGCTATCCAATTAATAACCTGTTCACACTGATCAGTTCTCAATACTGGTGTTGTTGTGTGCTTCCCTAGTAATTCGGTCAAGAAGTGGGAGCGAGAAGATGTGGCTGTTGGTTGTGGCACATTTTCACCTTGGCCACGGCCCCGTCCTCTGCACGAACCATCACCAGAACGTCCACTTCCACGTCCCTTGCCACGCGCCTTGCCCATTGTAAATGAAGTAAAATACCTTACACTTGCACTATCAATGGAAAAAGGGTAATAAAGAGTAGATTAGAACCGTGGAAGAGGAAAACAACAGTTAGTGTTTACTGGGGTATACCACACTTTTTTAAATAGAGATATTTGCGGCTGAACAGTGAGCGACACACTCAAACTGCTTTTTTTTTAGATACCAAAGGCCCAAAACTGGACAGTACAGTGATTTGACCAGTGGAACTGCGAAACCACACTGGGATGTCGGGCCTACACAAGACTATTTTCAACAGATATATTTTTGTGTCACAACAGTCAGGAGACACTACTGTTTTTCTTTACGGAAAAAACTACCAAAAGCTGAATAATAGAGATTTTTTAACGTGGGATGGCAAAACCACAGTTATTGTTTACTGGGGTATACCACACTTTTTTAAATAGAGATATTTGCGGCTGAACAGTGAGCGACACACTCAAACTGCTTTTTTTTTAGATACCAAAGGCCCAAAACTGGATAGTACAGCAATTTAACCTGTGGAACTGCGAAACCACACTGGGATGTCGGGCCTACACAAGACTATTTTCAACAGATATATTTTTGTGTCACAACAGTCAGGAGACACTACTGTTTTTCTTTATGGAAAAAACTACCAAAAGCTGAATAACAGAGATTTTTTACCGTGGGATGGCAAAACCACAGTTATTGTTTACTGGGGTATACCACACTTTTTTAAATAGAGATATTTGCGGCTGAACAGTGAGCGACACACTCAAACTGCTTTTTTTTTTAGATACCAAAGGCCCAAAACTGGATAGTACAGCGATTTGACCCGTGGAACTGTGAAACCACACTGGGATGTCGGACCTACACAAGACTATTTTCAACAGATATATTTTTGTGTCACAACAGTCAGGAGACACTACTGTTTTTCTTTACGGAAAAAACTACCAAAAGCTGAATAATAGAGATTTTTTACCGTGGGATGGCAAAACCACAGTTATTGTTTACTGGGGTATACCACACTTTTTTAAATAGAGATATTTGCGGCTGAACAGTGAGCGACACACTCAAACTGCTTTTTTTTGGATACCAAAGGCCCAAAACTGGATAGTACAGCGATTTGACCCGTGGAACTGCGAAACCACACTAGGATGTCGGGCCTACACAAGACTATTTTCAACAGATATATTTTTGTGTCACAACAGTCAGGAGACACTACTGTTTTTCTTTATGGAAAAAACTACCAAAAGCTGAATAATAGAGATTTTTTTACCGTGGGATGGCAAAACCACAGTTATTGTTTACTGGGGTATAACACACTTTTTTAAATAGAGATATTTGCGGCTGAACAGTGAGTGACACACTCAAACTGCTTTTTTTTAGATACCAAAGGCCCAAAACTGGATAGTACAGCGATTTGACCCGTGGAACTGCGAAACCACACTGGGATGTCGGGCCTACACAAGACTATTTTCAACAGATATATTTTTGTGTCACAACAGTCAGGAGACACTACTGTTTTTCTTTACGGAAAAAACTACCAAAAGCTGAATAATAGAGATTTTTTGCCGTGGGATGGCAAAACCACAGTTATTGTTTACTGGGGTATACCACACTTTTTTAAATAGAGATATTTGCGGCTGAACAGTGAGCGACACACTCAAACTGCTTTTTTTTAGATACCAAAGGCCCAAAACTGGATAGTACAGCAATTTGACCCGTGGAACTGCGAAACCACACTGGGATGTCGGGCCTACACAAGACTATTTTCAACAGATATATTTTTGTGTCACAACAGTCAGGAGACACTACTGTTTTTCTTTACGGAAAATATACCAAAACCTGAATAATAGAGATTTTTTACCGTGGGGTGGCAAAACCACAGTTATTGTTTACTGAGGTATACCAGACTTTTTTTAAATATATAGATTTGCGGCTGAACAGTGAGCGACACACTCAAACTGTTTTTTTCTTAGATACAAATGGCCCAAAATGGAAGTGCAAATCAACACTTCTGTTTCTCTAGCCTACACCAGACTATTTTCAACAGTTATATTTGTGTCTGAAAAATAAGAGACACACTTTTTTTTGTGGGGGGGGGGGGGACACCAAAAGGTTAATAAGACGGGTATTTGTACAGTGTGAAGGAGGAAAAAAAAAGGAGGATTTAGATGAAAAAAAAGGATTTTTCCTGGCCCCTGAGACCTGGTGCTAAGTCCAGCAATTTCAGCAACAGGAGCACACAGGACTGTAATGCAGCCTTTGCTGGTATAACCACTGTGTCTCCTATACAGCCTGCCTGCCTGGTATCTGGGATGGATATTAGTCCTGAAAAGGACTGTTTGTTTGTTCTGGCAGCCTTTACAGACCCTACACTATCTATTTCGCAGTTTATATCTCTCCCTAAATCAGCAGCGCTGTCCCTACACTGTCTAATCCGGAGCGACTGTGTCCAAGATGGCGGCGCCCGGTTTTAAATACTCGAGGTGACGCTGTGCGGCCAGCCAATCACTGTAATGCCCACAACCAACATGGCTGCAGCATTACAGTGACTGGCTGGCAATCCCTGCATGTTCATTGGCTCTGTAAAGAGCGCCAAACATGCAGGGCGGAGACCCGAGCTCCCGCCCGAGTAACCCGGAAATGCTCGGTGCTCGCCGAACATCCCGAGTAGCGTGATGCTCGGGCGAGTACCGAGCAGTGTCGAGCATGTTCGCTCAACACTAATTATTATTATTATTTATATTTATTATTATTTATTATACTGACAATAACTCGTTTGGAGAGTCTGTGGCTTGGTAGCAGTTGCATGCAGTGGTGTAGTATGATATAAACCAAGTTTACTAAGCTTATTTTGTTCAAATTAGTGCCACATATCGCAAAGCTCCACAGCAAATGTTTGTTAGTGCTACTATGGTCAAATATATAAAAAGATATGAAGCAACAAGCTAGACAGCTAAGTGATGGAAAAGAAGAAAGTTAGAGTTCACTTTATAGTTCGGTATAGAAGGGGTATTCCCATCTCGGTAACTGATTGACTATCTGGTATAATTCCATAACTTTATAACTATAGGGAGTCCAAACTCTGTGACTCCCATCCTGAGTGGGAAGAGGTCGCAGCACTAATTCAGCACCAATGTGGCCTCTTCACAGTTTTCCTCTTCACAGGGACGCTCTTGGGGGTCCGACCTCTGGCAATCATTTATTAGCACTTATTAAGATAAAAAAAAAAAAAAACTTTGAGTCCAAAAAATAATAGTAATAATATCACATTACATGTCATAAAAGGTCCAAACATAAGAGTGATACAAATAAAAAGAATGCTAAATAATGGGTGCTTAATCTATAGTAATCATGAAATTCTATAAAACCCAGCTATAAACATGAGGTACCTGTTGTATGTATGATCGCTTGACCTCCAGCTATCACCCCGAACGTCACCATAACCATGTTCAGTTGAGAAATGATGTTTCTGTGGAAAGAGTTGGATAAGGAGCTGAACTCCTCTAGTGACACTTTTCTTGGGAGAAAAGGATTGGACAGATCCAACCAGTCCAACCTAATGTCACTTTTATGAAGAAAATAACGTATTTATAATTAAAAGTAATCATTTTCTGTTCATACACTTCTACAGTTTCCATGAACTTCCATGATCTGGGACAGATATATTGATCACCTATCCTTGGGTATACTGTGTTGTCGCTGTCCTCAAAGAATGATGCTCAGTTCTTGTTCACTTCAATAGGAGCAGAGCTGAGGTACCTGCGTTTGGCTACTTCACAATGTACAGAGCTGTGAAGTTCTGGGTCTATGCACTAAAAGTCAAGGGACCTAGTAAGTCATCAATGTCTTTGTCATGGACAATCCCTTTAATTTGTGATCATAATAATGATCTTGCATAAAAATTAATATATTTTAATAGATCTCGATGAATGTCCAACCTTCAATTTCATTTTTCTTAATTTAAAAGTGGAGTGCTGGTTTCAAAATTCTACGCTGATTAATTTCACAATACTTCTTTATAAAGGTCGGAACTCTGTTTTCTGAAATGAAAACCCCAATCATTTTATCATAATAAAATTAGATATTCTTGCTACCTGCAGTCCCCGTATGTGGCAACTTAGAAAGAGTCCGTCCACCACAAAATGAATGTTAAATAAGCTATACAGTGTTGTAGGGGACATAACCCTTATAACAACCATACTAACACTGCACGTTACTGGTAAAGTGCCTGAGAAAATAATTTTTAATTTATATGCAATTAAAGAGGCTTCAGTGCATCATTGGGCAAGAACTTGGTGCACCGTTATGCCTCTTCATTTGCATATTAGTACCCTTCCCCACTTCTGATTGTCAGTGTTCGCTTCCCAAAGTGAGCACTGTCTGAATGCTGCAGGTGTGTGTGCGGCCACACACGTTCTCTTCCCTGTCTCCTTTCTTCTGACGCTGCTTGCTGCACTTCAGGGTGCATTAGTGTAGCTAGCTTTGTAACGTGGGGCAGGCGGTAGCCGTGGGCGAGGTAATTGTCCCTTGCACCCCAGCAAAGTGGGAGTCCTGGCTGTGTGTGTGAACTTGTGCTGTAAAGGCACTACGCCTTTGCAAACCGCATGTTACCGATGTTGCTGGTTTGCCAGGACCAGATGATTGACTGTTCAATAAGGAAAAACACCAATCAAACAAACTTTTTACTGAACGAGAACTTGGTAGGGAATATATACAAGAGATAGTGGGTACACAGTCTTATGAACGTTTCCTTTACAACTCGAAGCATTTTCCACATAGTTCCCTTCCTTCGTTTCTCTATTGTTCTCTATGTTTACCTTTCCTTCTTTACTCAGTCTACATGTCCTCTGTGTCCAATGTTTCTCACTACTTCACCACATCCCATCTTTAACACTACAGTCCTGCTTAGCAAGAGTCGTTTATTTGTCCTGCGATTCCGCGTCCTCTTTTCCCTTTAGGGTATGTGCACACGATGCAGAAATGCTCAGGATTTTTTCCTGAGTGTTTCTGCATCTCTCTGGCAGGAAAAAATGCATGCGGATTGTACATGCGGTTTCCTGCCAGGGACATGCGGAAATGAAGCGGTCTTCACTTTCATTTCCGCATGCGGGTTGACAAGCGCTTCCCAAGCGATTTTAGCATCACTTGGAAAGTGCTTGTCAACTTTACACTATATAAATCCATGCAACCGGCATGGATTTATATAGTGTGTGAATGTCAAAAAATAAAAAATAAATCTATACTTTACCCTCTGATGGCCCCCGGTGTCCTGCTTCATCGGTCCCGGCTGCCGGCAGTGAAGACTTTAGGACCTTCCGACGTCAGCGTCACGTGACCCGGTCACATGACTCTGACGTCAGCGAAGGTCCTTCATTCAACCGCGAAGTGCCCGGGAAGCCAGCAGGACGCAGCGCGGGCCGTCAGAAGGTGAGAATATATATATTTTTTATTTTATTCTTTTTTTTTTTTAATGGTACCTGGGTCTGGATGAGAGTCCTCTCATCCACACCGGGGTACCATCCGCACATTAGACCGCATGAAAAGCGCATCAACATATACAGTGATGCGGATTCCATGCGGTCTAATGCAAGTCAATGGCGGCAAAAGAGCAGCGTTTCCGCAAAATTAATTGACATGCTGCGGATTTTTGACCGCAGCGTTTACGCTGCGGAAAAATCCGCATCATGGGCACAGCACATGCGGATTTCAATTGGGGAACATTGCTGTCCTTCTACCATGCGTTTTTCATGCGTTTCCGCAACTGCAAAAACGCCGCGGAAACGCATGAAAAACGCATCGTGTGAACTCAGCCTTAGTGTGCCAGTATGGCTGGTAATGCTGATGCTCTGGAACTTCCGCCTGGGACACTTTACTCATCTCACATACTCAGTTCTGTTTAGGCCCGTTACTTTCAAGAGTTATAAACTTAGGGCCTTGTGGCTGGGCGTCCTCTTCCAGGATCCGTCTCCTGAAGATCAATCTGCCTCTTAGTCACTTCTGCTATGGATCTCACTATGTTTTTACTTTGGTAAAAAGCCCCACTCTGGGCTAGTCCCAAACATTAACTATAACTGTCCCTATGGTCAAACTATACACATAAATATCACTAATACCTTTAACGCACATCACAAATCACACTATACATCACAGTTCACATTGCATTGCATAACATTTTATAACATTAAACTTGTTTCTTCAAGAGGGAATTGTGGGCAGCATGTCCAGCTCCTTACAGTTCCCCCTTCTTTAACGATGGCCATCTTCGGCCATCTGGAACCTGTAATACACTAAAGCATTACGACACCAATACGTCCTCCTGTACATTATTTAGAACCATTAGTTGAAGTCAGCACCAAGACCTTTATAACGGACATTGAACCTCTCTCCTGTACTTTACTTAGACCAGTTACCACTGAAGTTTCCTTGTGAGCCGATCCTATCGTTTAGGGCCCTAGAACTTTCCACCATCCGAGTCCATGTTACTGTTTACCTAACCCAGCATCAGTCCATTGTGTTAGTTTAACATTTCCGGACAAGAGTCTTTAAACCAATAACACAGTCCATCCCTGTATTAGTAGCCCTTTCAACTTGGGCACAGTCCATTTGCCCTCTATAAAACAACACAGTCTTTTAAGCTCCATTCCTGTCCATGAGACAGGAACACAGTCCCTTAGAGATGTTATACCTACCGGATAAGACTCAGTCCTCTACTGAGGGTGTGAAACCCTCCAGTGGCTGCAGTGTCTCTTTAATCCAGCAGAGAGGTAAACAAACACCTTTATCCATCCATAGCTACAACATGAGAGAGTCCCGGATATATAAGTCTTACACCCACTGAAACGTGACCTTGCAGGAACTTTAACCCCTTTCTGACGTGTGACCTAATAGTACGTCATTGTGATCTGGGCTGATTGGACCAATGACGTACTATTAGGTCATGGTCTTTAACCCCTTAAGCCCCGAGGGTGGTTTGCACGTTAATGACCAGGCCAATTTTTACTATTCTGACCACTGACAATTTATGAGGTAATTACTCTGGAACGCTTCAACGGATCCCCCTGATTCTGAGATTGTTTTTTCGTGACATATTGTACTTCATGATTGTGGAAAAATTTCTTCGATATCACTTGCGTTTATTTGTGAAAAAAACGGAAATTTGGCGAAAATTTTGAAAATTTTGCAATTTTCAAAATTTGAATTTTTAAGCCCTGAAATCAGAGAGATATGTCACACAAAAGGGTTAATAAATAACATTTCCCACATGTCTACTTTACATCAGCACAATTTTGGAACCAAAATTTTTTTTTGTTAGGGAGCTATAAGGGTTAAAAGTTGACCAGTGATTTCTCATTTTTCCAACAAAATTTACAAAACCATTTTTTTAGGGACCACATCACATTTGAAGTCACTTTGAGAGGTCTTTATGACAGAAAATACCCAAAAGTGACACCATTCTAAAAACTGCACTCCTCAAGGTGCTCAAAACCACATTCAAGAACTTTATTAACCCTTCAGGTGCTTCACAGGAATTTTTTGAATGTGGAAGAAAAAAATGAACATTTAACTTTTTTCACAAAAATGTTACTTTAGACCCAATTTTTTTTATTTTCACAGGGGTAACAAGAAAAAATGGACCCCAAAATTTGTTGTGCAATTTCCCCTGAGCACGCAGATACCCAAAATTTGGGGAAAAAACACTGTTTGGGCGCACGGCAGGGCTCGGAAGGGAAGGAGCGCCATTTGACTTTTTGATTGTAAAATTTGCTTGATTAATTAGCGGACGCCATGTTGTGTTTGGAGAGCCCCTGTGTGCCCAAACTTTGGAGCTCCCCCACAAGTGACCCCATTTTGGAAACTAGACCCCCCAAGGCACCTTTCTAGATGCATAGTGAGCACTTGGAACCCCCAGGTGCTTCACAAATTGATTCGTAAAAATGAAAAAGTGAAAAAAAAAACACTTTTTCATTTTTATGAATCAATTTGTGAAGCACCTGGGGGTTCCAAGTGCTCACTATGCATCTAGATAGGTGCCTTGGGGGGTCTAGTTTCCAAAATGGGGTCACTTGTGGGGGAGCTCCAATGTTTGGGCACGCAGGGACTCTCCAAATGCAACATGGTATCCGCTAACAAATTGAATGGAAAATCGGCTCAAATTGTTAGCGGACACCACGTTGCATTTGGAGAGCCCCTCTGTGCTCAAACTTTGGAGCTCCCCCACAAGTGACCCCATTTTGGAAACTAGACCCCCCAAGGCACCTTTCTAGATGCATAGTGAGCACTTGGAACCCCCAGGTGCTTCACAAATTGATTCGTAAAAATGAAAAAGTGAAAAAAAAAAACACTTTTTCATTTTTATGAATCAATTTGTGAAGCACCTGGGGTTCCAAGTGCTCACTATGAATCTAGATAGGTGCCTTGGGGGGTCTAGTTTCCAAAATGGGGTCACTTGTGGGGGAGCTCCAATGTTTGGGCACACAGGGACTCTCCAAATGCAACATGATATCCGCTAACAAAATGTCGGCTCAAATTGTTAGCGGACACCATGTTGCGTTTGGAGAGCCCCTGTGTGCCCAAACTTTAGAGCTCCCCCACAATTGACCCCATTTTGGAAACTAGACCCCCCAAGGCACCTATCTAGATGCATAGTGAGCACTTGCAACTCCCAGGTGCTTCACAAATTGATTCGTAAAAATGAAAAAGTGAAAAAAAAAACACTTTTTCATTTTTATGAATCAATTTGTGAAGCACCTGGGGTTCCAAGTGCTCACTATGAATCTAGATAGGTGCCTTGGGGGGTCTAGTTTCCAAAATGGGGTCACTTGTGGGGGAGCTCCAATGTTTGGGCACACAGGGACTCTCCAAATGCAACATGATATCCGCTAACAAAATGTCGGCTCAAATTGTTAGCGGACACCATGTTGCGTTTGGAGAGCCCCTGTGTGCCCAAACTTTAGAGCTCCCCCACAAGTGACCCCATTTTGGAAACTAGACCCCCAAGGCACCTATCTAGATGCATAGTGAGCACTTGGAACTCCCAGGTGCTTCACAAATTGATTCGTAAAAATGAAAAAGTGAAAAAAAAAACACTTTTTCATTTTTACAAATCAATTTGTGAAGCACCTGGGGTTCCAAGTGCTCACTAAGAATCTAGATAGGTGCCTTGGGGGGTCTAGTTTCCAAAATGGGGTCACTTGTGGGGGAGCTCCAAAGTTTGGGCACACAGGGGCCCTCCAAACGCAACATGGCATCCGCTAACAATTTGAGCCGATTTTCCATTCAATTCGTTAGCGGACACCATGTCGCATTTGGAGAGCCCGTGATGTGCCTAAACAGTGGAGATCCCCCACAAGTGTCCCCATTTTGGAAACTATACCCCTCAAGTATTTTATTAAGGTGTATAGTGAACATTTTGAACCCAGAGGTACGGCACAGAATTTGTTTACACTAGGTCATCATATTGAAGTTGTCATTATTCTTGAGCGCAAGTGCTCGCTACTTGAGTTTGCATCGGGTACTCAGGTATGCACCATGTACAGCGTGTGCTCGAGTGACATGCTCGAGTCCCTGCTCCGCATGTTTCACGGTTATTAGACACCCAAAAAAAAACATGCGGGGATCGCTCGTGCATGGCAGGCAATCCCCGTAAAGTTTTTTTGGCCGCGAAGCATATGGGGCAGAGACTCGAGCATGTCACTCAAATACCCACGATACTCAATGCATACCAGAGCACCCGATGCAAACTCAAGTAGCGAGCACTTGTGCTCAACACTAGCCGCCATATCGTCATCTTTTTTTCTTACTTTTGAAAAAAATCCCAACCCCAGCCCTAACCCTAGCACAACCCTAACCATAGCACAACCCTAGCCCCAGCACAACCCTAGCCCCAGCACAACCCTAGCCCCAAACCCAGCCCTAACCCTAGCCCAATCCTAACCCAAGAGTTTATTTTTGACGCCGTTCCTTGTGCGGTATAAGTGATTAGACGACTTTATTCTTCAGGTCGGTGTGATTACAGCAATGCCAGAATCATATGGGGTTTTTATGACTGACAGCTGTCACACACTAAAAGACGCATTTTTTGTAAAATCTAGTTTTTGCATCGCCATATTTTGAGAGCTATAAATTTTCCAGATTTTGGCAGACAGTCATGTGACGGCTCGTTTTTTGCGGGATGACTTGACGTTGTTATTGGTGCCATTTTCAGGCACGTGACATTTTTTGATCGCTTTCTATTCCGATTTTTGGGAGGCAGAATAAACAAAAACCAACAATTCAGGAATTGTTTTTTTTTTTATTCTGTTCCGCGTGTGGTAAAATTGATGAGGTAGCTTTATTCTTCGGGTCAGTACGTTTACAGCGGTACCACATTTGTATCATTTTTCTATGTTTTGGTGCTTATACACAATAAAAGCTATTTTATAGAAAAAAATATTTTTTAGCATAGCTTTATTCTGAGAGCTATAACTTTTTTATTTTTCGGCTGATGGAGCTGTATGGCGGCTTGATTTTGCGGGACGAGATGACGTTTTCAGCAGTACCATTTTTATTTATATGCGTCTTTTTGATCGCGTGTTATTCCACTTTTTGTTTGGCGGTATGGTGATAAAGCATTGTTTTTTGCTTCATTTTTTTTTTTTTTTTTTACCGTGTTCACTGAAGGGGTTAACTAGTGGGACAGTTTTTTAGGTCAGGTTGTTCCGGACGCGGCGATACCAAATATGTGTACTTTTATTGTTTTTTTTGTTTTTTTTTGTAATAATATTTATTGATGGGTAGATTATATTTTTATTTTTGGTGGATTATTTTTTTTATTTTTTTTTTATATTTTTGCAATTTTTTTTTTTTTTTTTTCCACTTTCAGACAGTTTATACACTTTATTACTTTGTCCCACTCTGGGACTTTCACTTTTTTTTCTCTGATCGCCTGCATGGCATAGGAATGGAGCACCATCCCTATGCCATGCAGGCTGTCAGCGGTGCAGTGTGAAGATTGTTTGGAGATGCACTGCGCATGTCCAAACAATCTTCCTGCTGTCTGGTGACCCGGATGTTGTCACGACGACATCGGGTCGTCATGGGAACACCCGGGAAGCCTTTGCAGACAGTGCTGGAAGCCGGAAGAGGAGGTGAGTATCGGCGATCACCTCCCCTTGCCCCCGCAATGCCGCGATCGACTTCGATCGACTTCGATCGCAGCATCGCAGGGGTTAATGTGCTGGGAGCGGTGCAGGACCGCTCCCTGCACATAGCACCAGGTGTCAGCTGTGACAATCAGCTGACACCCGGCGGCGATCGCGCCCGCACAGCCTGTGTGCGCGCGCGATCGCGATGACGTACTAATACGGGTCTGGCTCTTAAGTCCCAGGGCACAGACGCGCATTAGTACGTCAGATGTTGTTAAGGGGTTAATGCGGTCCCACGACTAAAGTTGCTGTGATCGCATGTGGTGCGCGCTCTGCCACAGCCATGTCTGATTGGTGCAATCAATGTCACCAATCAGATGGCTGGGGCACAGCATGCACCACAGGGGGTCACAGGGAGGTGACACCTCCCTGTGACAGCCCTGTCACCCGTATTCAGGTACTCTGATTCGAGCGATCAATGTCATCATCGATCGCTCCAATCAGATTACCTGACCGGGAGGTGACTGGGTGGCCTGTCACCACCCTATCACCCCCCCTGTGACCGCCCTGCAGACCCTCACACTTGGTGAGGATTTCTACAGAGCGGTCACATCTGATCTGTCTGTCGCTGGGCCTTGTAGTGCCACAGAATCTTCTGTGACACTACAAGACCATCTTCTCACCTGCTCCAGTCGCTGCTGCTGCTGCTCTGGTCTCCTGGATCTTCTGCTCCTGACATGCTGCGGTTCCTGCTCCAGATCCTGCTCCAGAGCCTGCTGAAAAAAGAACATAGAAGACTTTGGTAAGTCTCTGTTCTCCCCTCATCCAACCCAATCCCCCCTCTCCCCTCCCCCCTCTTTTTAGCCCCATTCCTACCAGGTTTTTTTTTTTCGTACATCCTGCAGCGGCCGAGCGCTGACCAGTGACTACGTCACTGATCAACGTCTGTGCTCGCTGCTTTTCAAGATTTTTTTTGTTAATTCTCTTGGTTCTGGTCTCCAGCTCCAGCTTCGGTCCTGGTTTCCTGCTCCGGGCGCCAACTCCTGCTCCGGGCTCCGACTCCTGCTCCGGGCTCCAACTCCTGCTCCGGGCTCCGACTCCTGCTCCGGGAGCCAACTCCTGCTCCGGGCGCGTCTCCTGCTCCTGGCCCGGTCTCCTGCTCCTGGGTCTTCTGCGCCGGTCCTGCTGCTGATCCTGCTCCAGAGCCTGCTGCTGAAAGAAGAACAGAGAAGACTTTGGTAAGTCATCTCTGATCTCCCCTCATCCACCCCAATTCCCCTCTTCCCACTTCCCACACATCCGTGCGCACATCCAGCAGCTGCCGAGCATTGATCGGTGACATAGTTCACCGATCCACACTCGTGCTCGCTGTTTGCACCACATACAGTAGTCCCTTTTTCCCTTTATTTTCAGAAAAAAAGTTCACACCAAGCATACTGACACATACACACTCTAAATAAAGTACTGACACACACACACACACACACACACACTCTAAATAAAGTACAGACACACACGCACTACATGCATAACAAAAAAAAAATGTTCCGTTCACCCCAAACTCGCTATTCAGCGGAGGAGGCACACACTCTTCTTGCCTCCAACACTGACAGTGACGGCGAGGATCCCTCATTTCTTTATTTTTCCGACTCCTCGTCATCCTCCTCTTCTTCCTCCTCCTCTTCTTCCTCCTCAGGTGCTGCTGGACCGCCCCGCAGTCGTCCCAGGAGAGAAGAAGAACCCCATATGGACCTCGCCCCCCGAAAACTATGAGCCACTGATTCCTGATTTCATGGCGGAATCAGGAACCAAGTTTGACACCACTGGCCTCACAGAAATAGACTTTTTCAAAGTCTTTTTCTCTAAGGATTTTATAAACCTCATGGTGGGCCAAACTAATTTGTACGCTCATCAGTTTTTGGAACAAAACCCCTCTTCATCATTTTCTAACAGGTCTCCTGTAGATGCAGTAGAAATTATGAAGTTTTGGGGCCTGGTCCTTCATATGGGGATCCTGAAGAAGCCAGAAGTTCGGCAATACTGGAGTGTTGACGTTTTGTATAATACTCCAGTGTTCTGAATGGTCATGACCCGGACATGTTTTGAGGCCATCCACAAGTTCTTGCATTACAACGATAATGCAAGGTGTCCTGCAAGCGATGACCTGAACTTTGATCGTCTTTTCAAAGTTCGGCCGGTCATCAAACACTTCAACAACAAGTTTGCTGAAGTGTATGTGCCCCAAAGGGACATCTGTGTGGATGAGTCCTTAATTGCTTTTAAGGGGCGTCTTGGAGTCCAGCAGTACCTGCCCAGTAAGAGGGCCAGGTACAGAATCAAGCTGTATAAGCTTTGTTAGAATACCTCAGGGTACACTCACAAGTTTGGAGTTTACGAAGGGAAGGACTCCTTGATTGAATACCCTGAATGCCCCCCTGTTCTGGGAGTGAGTGGGAAAATTGTGTGGGACTTGGTGCACCCACTGCTCGATAAAGGTTATCACCTGTACGTGGATAACTTTTATACCAGTGTCCCTCTCTTCAAGTCCCTCTCTGCGCGACGTACCGCAGCCTGCGGTACTGTCCACAAAGATCAGAGAGGCCTCCCAAAGACGCTAATTGGACAGATGCTCAGAAGGGGTGAGAGCAGAGCCCAATGTAGCCACCACCTGCTGGTGGTAAAGTACAAGGACAAGAGGGATGTCCTTCTCTTGACCACCATACATGGTGATGGCAGCACCCTCAGCACTGTACGAGGTTCCACAACACAGGTTGGCAAACCAGACTGTGTAGTGGGGTACAACAAGTACATGGGGGGAGTTAATCTCTCTGATCAAGTCCTCCAGCCGTGTAGTGCTTTGAGAAAGGCCAAGGTATGGTATAAGAAATTGGCGGTGCACCTTGTATAGATGGCAATGCACAACGCTTTCCTTCTGTCACAATGTGCAGGCCAGACTTCTGCGTCGTGCCTTCACTTCCAGGAGACAGTTATCAAGGCCCTGATATTTGGCAGCAGTGACGGAGCGGGCCCCAGTACTTCCGGAACTGAAGGACCCAGAATTGTACCAGGCCAGCATTTCCCAGGGGAGAAAAGGGCCTGTGCATGAAAGAATGCTTCAAAAAGTACCATACTTCCATGCACTACTAAATAAATTTCTGATGTATGACAACCTGATGAACACTACACAACTGACGTAGTGTTCGTCAGGTTGTCATACGTCAGTTGTGTAGTGTTCGTCAGGTTGTCCTACACAACTGACGTATGACGCTACATTGTAAACTTCACAAATCAGGTATCAGTTCCAAAAAGGGGGCACTTGTTGGGCATTTCCACTGTTTAGGCCCATCAGGGGCTCTGAGAACATGACATGACGCCCACAGACAATTCCATCAAAGTCTGCATTCCAAAGCGTCACTCCTTCCCTTCCGAGCCCTGACATGAGCCCAAACAGTAGTTTTCTCCAACACATGGGGAATCAGCGTACTCAGGAGAAATTAGACAACAGATGTTGAGGTCCACTTTCCCCTGTTACCCTTGTGAAAATATTTTTTTTAACATTTTTGTGGAAAAAATGTTTTTTTTTATTTTCACAAGTCAGCATTATAATTTTCTGTGAGACACCTGGGGGTTCAAAGTGTTCACCACATATCTAAATAAGTTCCTTAAGGGGTCTAGTTTCCAAAATGGGGTCACTTCTGGGGGGTTTCCACTGTTTAGGCACATCAAGGGCTCTCCAAACGCGACATGGGGTCCACTGTCAATATCAGCGAGTTTTGCATTGAAAACGTCAATTGCCGCTCCTTCCCTTCCGAGCCCTGCCGTGCGCCAAAACAATGGCTTTCCCCCACATATGAGGTATACGAATACTCAGTAGAAATTCCACAACAACTTTTGGGGTCCAATTTCTCCTGGTACCCTCGTGAAAATAAAAATATTGCGGCAAAAAGATCGTTTTTGTGGAAATTTTTTTTTTTTTCTCAGCTCTATGTCATAAACTTTTGCAAAACACTTTGAGGTTCAAAGTGCTCACCACACATCTAAATAAGTTCCTTAAGGGGTCTAGTTTCCAAAATGGGGTCACTTGTGGGGAGTTTCCACTGTTTAGGCACATCAGGGGCTCTCCAAATGCGACATGGGGTCCGCTGTCAATATCAGCGAGGTTTGCATTGAAAACGTCAATTGCCGCTCCTTCACTTCTGAGCCCTGCCGTGCGCCCAAACAATGGCTTTCCCCCACATATGAAGTATTGGCGTACTCAGCAGAAATTGCTCAACAACTTTTGGGGTCCAATTTCTCCTGGTACCTTTGTGAAAATAAAAAAAATTGGGGTCTAAAATAAAATTTTAATGAAAAAAAGTTATATGTTCATTTTTTCCTTTCACGTTCAATTAATTGGTGTGAAGCACGTGAAGGGTTAATAAACTTCTTGAATGTGGTTTTGAGCACCTTGAGGGGTGCAGTTTTTAGAATGGTGTCACTTTTGGGTATTTTCTGTCATAAAGGCCCCTCAAAGTGACTTCAAATGTGATGTGGTCCCTAAAAAAAATGGTTTTGTAAATTTTGTTGTAAAAATAAGAAATTGGTTCCAAAATTGTGCTGATGTAAAGTAGACATTTGGGAAATGTTATTTATTAAGTATTTTGTGTGACATATCTCTCTGATTTAAGGGCATGAAAATTCAAAATTTGAAAATTGCAAAATTTTCAAAATTTTTGCCAAATTTCCATTTTTTCACAAAGAAACGCAAGTGATAACGAAGAAATTCTACCACTATCATGAAGTACAATATGTCCCGAAAAAACACTCTCAGAATCGGGGAGATCCGTTGAAGCGTTCCAGAGTAATTACCTCATAAAGTGACAGTGGTCAGAATTGTAAAAATTGGCCCGGTCATTAACGTGCAAACCACCCTCGGGGGTAAAGGGGTTAAACAGTTCCCTTAAGCAGGTGCAATGAGCACAACGAGGCCTCTCCATCTTCCGACTCCATTTCTTGATATCCTGGCTAGCCTTCCTGCAGCTTAACTTACATATCCTGTGGGAGAACCTCTTACTCTTGTGTTCCTTGGGATCGCGGGCATGATCCCCCTCTTTCTTGTGCACCATCTTCCCCTTATACTTGCTCCAAGTGTGGCACAGCTTGTCCGGACAACGGAGCCCCGGACATATGGATATTGGCGACCGTCCCGGCCATGACCTGAATAACAACTGACCCAGCCACTGGTGAAGGTATTCTCCTATGCTCCATCGCCATCTCTTCTGGTTGGCGATCCTCCAGGGTTCTCTCTCAATTTCTTTCCACTCTTCAAATTCCCTTGGCCAATGTCCCCCCATCATGGATAACACAAACCTTCCACGGCGACCATGCATTTTCAGAAACCTGACCCGAGTGTCTGACTTATGGTCTTGAAGCCTCCGAGGTAAGTGGTCTGCCATCACCATCCTCTTTTCCACAAAGACTCTATGGCTAGTCCCGAACTCGTGGATGAATCCATGCCCCAACTGCGGGTAGTAGTGAATGACTTTTCCTATGGACGTCAGCTCTCGGAAAAGCTCAGCTAGTGCCCCAGCAGCATGTTCCCGACCAGAGTACTGGCTGTTCTTTTCTGCTCAGTCGACCAGCCCAGACCTCTCAGGTTACTCACAAGCTGTCGGACTCTGGCTTTTCCCTCCTCTGTATTTAAGAATCTTGGAGGTGTAGGCCTCGTCCTATCTTCAGGCCCCGTTTGACTCGTGGAACCAACTTGCTCCATACCCCTGCCATAAGCTCCTGCTTCCTCCTCTGCAAGTGAACTAGCCAGCTCCATGTCCTCATTACTTCCTTCCGCCATCATGTTTTCACACTGCTGTTTATCTGCCAACTCACAGCCCACAAATGGTGCCGGCTCTCTCATTGCTTGAGGCCCATCACAGCTCTGCCTTTCACTGTGTGGGGTTTGCTCTGGCTCACCATCAATCTTCTCTGCCCATTTTCCTGAATCACACCTTGCTGGGTGGGCCTTTTTCTTCCACTTCACGTTACAGCAATGGCCACTGTAGGCTGGCATTCCTGGTTGTGACACTCCCTTCTGTAGGCCTAACCTCTGAAGGGCTGGACACCGTTTCGTGCCCTTTCGTTCCTTCTACGCCCATGATGGGCAAGGTCTTCTTGCTGTTCTGCGTCACTCACCATCTTTTTAAAGTTCATACTCGGCCCCATCTTAGACCATGTAACGGTCGCCATCCTCCACGTAACTCAAGTCTTCCCAACATCACTTTGTTCTTCTAACTGCAAGACTCGATCCTGCCGACTATACAAGTGTAACGTGGGGCGGTAGCCATGGGCAAGGTATTTGTCTCTTGCACCCTGGTACATTACATGAAAGTTGGGGTCCTTGCTGGGTATGTGGACTTGTGCTGTGAGGGCACTACGCCAGTGCAGGATGCATGTAACAATGTTGCTAGTTTGCCAGGACCAGATGTTTGACAGTTCAATGATGGAGACCATGAATGAAGCATAAACTTTTTACTGAACAGAAACTTGGTAGGGAATATATACAAGTGATAGTGGGTACACAGTCTTATCAATGTTTCTTTTACAACTAGAAACATTTTCCACATAGTTTCCTTCCTTCGTTTCTCTATTGTTCTCTATGTTCACCTTTCCTTCTTTACTCAGTCTACATGTCCTCTGTGTCCAACGTTTCTCACTTCTTCACCATATCCCAGCTTTAACACTACAGTCCTGCTTAGCAAGAGTTGTTTTCTTGTCCCGTGGTTCCGCGTCCTCTTTTCCCTTCAGGGTGCCAGTATGGATGGTAATGCTGACGCTCTGGAATTTTAGCTTGGGACACTTTACTCATCTCACATACTTAGTCCTGTTTAGGCCCGTTACCTTCAAGACTTATAAACTTGAGGCCTCGTGGCTAGAAGTCCTCTCCCAGGACCCTTCTCCGGAAGATCACTCTGTCACTTAGTCACTTCTGCTCCAAATCTAGCTATTTGTTTACTTAGGTCACCCATCACTTAGGAACACCCAAAATGTGTCACTACATTAAAAGTTATTTTCTTAGGCACTGTACCAGTAACAGGTACAATTCTAGTATGGTTTTATAAGGGCTAAGTCCCCTACAACACAGGATAGCCCACTTAAAATACATTTTGAAGGTGTCAGATTCCCTTTAAAGATAGATCCTCATGCAGCAGATATTGCAAATCCATTGCAAATCTGTTGCCAATTTTCACTCTTACTACATTAAAAAGGTTGAAATCTGCTGTGAAAACCACAACAGAAATGGACAAGCTGTTGATTTAAAAATTTGTATGGCTCTTCAAATTCCATACAGAATTGTTCTGTAGCATGTGGATGAAATTTATAAAATCTCATCCACTTTCATGCTGCTGCAAGCTGCTATAGATTTTACCTGTACAAATCCAAAGGTAAAATATGTAGCAGTTCTATCTTGCGTGCATCTACTTTAAAGGGAATGTGCTCTCATAAAATAACCTAGTGTTTAAATCAGGTTTTTGTGTCCAATCTATATATTTTTTAACTATGTTTTTTTCTCCATTTCACAAACTGCATTGAAAATAAAAAACTGAAATCTTAGCATTTTCACAAGTGTAATTTGGGCTATTTAAGACTTTAGGCCACGTACACACGTTGAGTATTTGGTGAGTTTTTTACCCCAGTATTTGTAAGCCAAAACAAGGTGTGGAACAGTCAGAAGAAAAATATAATAGAAGCACGTCACCACTTTTCCATTTCTCACCCACTCCTGGTTTTGGCTTACAAATACTGAGGTTAAAAACTCACCAAATACTCAACGTGTGCAAGTGGCCTAACTTCCTGTTCCTTCAGGAAATCTTTGTGTTCATAAGCAGCAATAGACTGACTAACTCTATTTTTTGTATTGAAGCATCTAATGAGGATGTGCAAAAGTCATTATAAAGGAGGGTGGAGCAGGGGGAGCTGTGACATCACTTATTGTGAATGCTGAATCCTCTCTAATAAGCTGTATGTTGAGGTGTAACATCCAAGGCCATGTGCACACCTTGAGTATTTGGTGAGTTTTTTAGCTCAGTATTTGTAAGCCAAAACCAGGAGTGGGTGAAAAATGCAGACGTGGAGCACGTGTTCCGCTTATACTTTTCCTTTGAGGCTATGTGCCTACGATCAGGAAATGCTGCGGCTTTGATGCTGAGTGTTTATGCAGCGTCAAACCCGCAGCGGCCAGATGTTCCAGCATAGTGGATGAGATTTCTAGAAATCCCATGTCCCCTCTGCGTGCATCAGAGGCTGCGGATCACCAGCGGAATCTGACATGTGGCGCATCTTTCAGGACCGCAGCATGTCAATTTCTCTTGCGGATCCGCATGTGGACTTTCCCCACAGACTTGCATCAACGAGGAAAGTCCACATGTGAAAAAAAAAAACGCGGCCACTTATTTGCACAATGAGGGCAGAAGGGGTGCGGCTATTCTGCAGTGTCGGGGCCTCAGGCAGCTCCTGATCATGGGGACATACACTGACTGTTCAATTCCTGGTTTTGGCTTGCAAATACTGAGCTAAAATACTCATCAAATACTCAACTTGTGCACGTGGCTAATTCTGCCACTGATCATAATGAGCCAGCTGAAAACAATTCCTAAAATAATAGGAAGTCTAAAATAGCCCCATTGGCCCCTGTAAAAAATGACAGATTATTAATTGTGTTTTTTTTGTACAAATCATAATATAAAATTAAAAAAAATTGTAAAAAAACTGATTAAAAAATAGGCCATTTTCTCTTGTCACATTTTTGTGGGGGTATCATACTGAATTGGAGCCATTAAACAGAGTGGGGGCTGTCGGGGCATCATCCTGAGCAGGGTTCATCATACTGACAAATCTTTAAACTGTGCAGAGGGCATGATACTATATATGGGAGCTAACTATGGGGAGATACTATACTGCGGGGAGACGAACTTTAGGGACATTGTGCTGTGGGGGTATTATACTGTGTTAAGGGCATTGTAGGGGTGTCATATTGTACTACTGGGAATTTCATACTCTGTGTGTGTGGCTAGGGTGGTCATTTTTGGAAGCATAATACTCTAATGGTGATGAAAGGACTATTGTGGGTGAGAAAAATAAGGGTCTTAGGGGCTTCAATAGGGGCATAATTCCATGCTCCACTCACTTTTTTTTTTTTTAAGTTGGTAGATATGACCCCACCTTTTTCATCAATTTTTTTTGAAGAGGGAGTGGGCAATTAGAACTTTTGCTGGGGGCTATGCTATGATTTCTATGTAATTCTCTGAGTTCAAGTTATGTTTTATGAAAGATACATGAGCATGTACTACAACCCCTGGCAAAAATTGTGGAATCACCGGACTCGGAGGATGTTCATTCAGTTGTTTAATGTTGTTTTAAAAAAGCAGATCACAGACATGGCACAAAACTAAAGTCATTTCAAATGACAACTTTAGGGCTTTAAGAAACACTAAAAGAAATCACGATAAAAAATGTGGTACTCAGTAAGGGTAATTTTTTTCAGACCAAGCAGAGGGAAAAATTATGGAATCACTCAATTCTGAGGAAAAAACTGATGGAATCATGAAAAACAAACACACAAAAGAACACTCCAATACATCACTAGTATTTTGTTGCACCACCTCTGGCTTTAATAACAGCTTGCAGTCTCTGAGGCATGGACTTAATGAGTGACAAACAGTACTCTTCATCAATCTGGCTCCAACTTTCTCTGATTGCTGTTGCCAGATCAGCTTTGCAGGTTGGAGCCTTGTCATGGACCATTTTCTTCAACTTCCACCAAAGATTTTCAATTGGATTGAGATCCGGATTATTTGCAGGCCATGACATTGACCTTATGTGTCTTCTTTCAAGGAATGTTTTCACAGTTTTTGCTCTATGGCAGGATGCATTATCATCTTGAAAAATTATGTCATCATCACCAAACATCCTTTCAATTGATGGGATAAGAAAACTGTCCAAAATATTAATGTAAACTTGGGCATTTATTGAAGACTAGATGGTGGCCCGATTCTAACGCATCGGGTATTCTAGAATATGTATGCGGCCGACTGGGCGCGACTAATCAGCGAAGCAGTGTTTAAATGGGTTGTGCACTACTTTAAATTAACCCCCCAATTTATCCCCCCGGGGCCCCTAATGAATTTTGTAATTACGTCATGTTGTCAATACTGCTTGTGACAACATCGCTGACCACGCACAGCCAGCACGTAATTCCCCCGGCTGCAGCCGGCTCTTGCTTCCGCTTACATCACGACTATTTGCGGCTGCAGCCAGGGGTCTCCTGTTCCGCGTACCACGGTGAATGATGGGCTGTGGGTGGGGTTATCCCCCATCATGCTACACCCAGCATCCACCGCGCGCTCTGTCAATGAATGCGCGTGCGGTGGATGCCGGGTGTGAGGGGATGGGGGATAACCCCGCCCACAGCCCATCACTCACCGTGGAACGCGAAACAGGAGACCTCTTGGCTGCAGCCGCAAATAGTCGTGATATAAGTGTTAGCAAGAGCCAGCTGCAGCCGAGGGTCACATGCTGCCTGTGCGCGCTGACCTGAGTATAAGCCGAGACCCCTAATTTTACAACAAAAAACTGGGAAAATTTATTGACTTGAGTATAAGCCTAGGGTGGGAAATGCAGCAGCTACTGTTAAATTTCCATATCCTGGTATGTATGGCTCCCTCATCCCCTAATTGTGGTTTGTAAGGCTCCGTCATTTTAAATCCGGCGCCAATTGGCCGGAGAGCGTGTTTAAATTTGGTGCCAAAATTGCTGATTGGTCGCAGCTGGTGTCCGCGACCAATCAGCAGAGCGGTGTTTAAATTTGGCGCCAATATCGCTGATTGGTCGCACCTGCCCGGCCGCGACCAATCAGCAAAGCGTGTTTCAAATCCGGCGCCAATTCACGGCCGGACTGCGCTCGTTGCTGATTGGTGGCGGCCGCAACCAATCAGGACAGTGGTGTTTTAAATTTCGCACCAATCAGCGAACCGTGTTAGTGAGGACCGGGGAGCGGCGTTGCCTGTGCGGGTACTTCCGCTGCCAGCGCCGGTCATCTCCGGGCTGCATTGCAGCTGTCCTCCATGCGGCTACCGTCGGGAGATCAGCGGCTAGGGCCGCTGATCTCCCGATGGCAAGTGTGAAGGGAGGACCGGGGAGCGGCGCCGCCTAGGTCGCCGGTCGGGGTACTTCTGCTGCGAGCAGCCGGGAGATGACCGGCTAGCGGCGGTCATCTCCCGGCTGCATCGCCACTGACCTCCGTGCGGCAGATGAGCCGCTAACGGCCGACATCTTGTTCTGAAATCCCGCGTCACTGATTGGCTGTGGCTGGACCAATCAGCGACGCGGGATTTCCTGGACGGACAGACAGATGGTATAAGCCGATTATATATAGTAGATGTAATGACAGCCATCTCCCCAGTGCCTTTACCCGACATGCAGCCCCATATCATCAATGACTGTGGAAATTTGCATGTTCTCTTCATACAGTCATCTTTATAAATCTCATTGGAACGGCACCAAACAAAAGTTCCAGCATCATCACCTTGCCCAATGCAGATTCGCGATTCATCACTGAATATGACTTTCATCCAGTCATCCACAGTCCACGATTGCTTTTCCTTAGCCCATTGTAACCGTTTTTCTGTTTAGGTGTTAATGATGGCTTATGTTTAGCTTTTCTGTATGTAAATCCCATTTCCTTTAGGCGGTTTCTTACAGTTCGGTCACAGACATTGACTCCAGTTTCCTCCCATTCGTTCCTCATTTGTTTTGTTGTGCATTTCCTGTTTTGGAGACATATTGCTTTAAGTTTCCGGTCTTGACACTTTGATGTCTTCCTTGGTCTACCAGTATGTTTGCCTTTAACAACCTTCCCATGTTGTTTGTATTTGGTCTAGATTTTAGACACAGCTGACTGTGAACAACCAACATCTTTTGCAACATTGCGTGGTGATGTACCTTCTTTTAAGAGTTTGATAATCCTCTCCTTTGTTTCAATTGACAGCTCTCATGTTGGAGCCATGATTCATATCATCAGTCCACTGGATGCAACAGCTCTCCAAGGTGTGATCACTCCTTTTTAGATGCAGACTAAGGAGCAGATCTAATTTGACGCAGGTGTTAGTTTTGGAAATGAAAATTTACAGGGTGATTCCATAATTTTTTCCTCAGAATTGAGTGATTCCATAATTTTTTCCCTCTGTTTGGTCTGAAAAAAAATACCCTTACTGAGTAACACATTTTTAATCTTGATTTCTTTTAGTGTTTCTTAAAGCCCTAAAGTTGCCATTTGAAATGACTTTAGTTTTGTGCCATGTCTGTGATCTGCTTTTTTTAAACAACTGAATGAACATCCTCCGAGCTCGGTGATTCCATAATTTTTGCCATGGGTTGTATTTTCAATGCTTTATCTATAATTCTCAAATTTGAGATGCAGATTTAGATATTGGATTATATGCAAACAACGACTTTTTCAGGTGGAAAAACCTGTCAGAAAATGCTTAAAAGAATGGAAATATGCATTTCTATGTAAAAACGACTTGCTGTATATATGTTCAAGCTTTTGAAGGCATTTTAACCACTTCACGTTTCTAAAAACACCAAACTGTTAAAAGAAGTGACTACTAGCTGTTCTCAATATAGAAGATAAAAAAATGAAAAATGAGCGTAAAAAAAGATGTAAAAAAAAAAAGGAGAAAATCATCCAAAAAACCACGGCTGCCAAAACGACTAAAAAAATGACACAAAATGCCAGACTATACTGAAGTGTCTTCTACTTGAAAAAATTGGCGAGTTTGCCTGAGTTTCAAGTATTCACTGCTTATTGCATACTCATATTCATTACATGAACTGTTTCAGTGTACTTGTGGCTATAAATGCCATTTTAAAAATCACCAGCTCAGATATGCAGTATATTTAAAGGGTATTCTGCTGCCCATTTTAATGACTTGTGTAGCTAAATCAGTTAAAAATGGAAGAATGTATTTAATTTTTGTTCCCTCTGAGTACCGTACATTTTAATTGGGTAATTTTTTTGTTAAATATTTATTTTTTTCTTGACTAAATATAATGACATAATAAAGTTTATTTCTCATTATTTATACAGTAACAATATGTTTTTTTTACAGTGCCGTACATTGAATTAGTTAACTCATATCAGTGTATGCCCAAAGTTGGATCAAAATCTACTCTACTCATCACAGACATGCATGTACACAAACAGCATAACTTCATAGTAAGCCATTTAACGATCAGAATCAGCTTAACCCCTTCGTGACCGAAGCATTTTCCGTTTTTGCGTTTTTGTTTTCTGCTCCCCTTCTTTTCAGAGCCAGAACTTTTTATTTTTTGCTCAATATGGCCATGTGAGGGCTTTTTTTTGCGGGATGAGTTGTACTTTTAAACACCATCACTGGTTTTACCATATTGTGTACTGGAAAATGGGAAAAAAAATTCCAAGTGCGGTGAAATTGCAAAAAAAATTTAATTACACAGTTGTTTTTTTTTTATTTCTTTTTACCACGTTCACTGAATGTTAAAACTGACCTGCCATTATTATTCTCCAGGTCATTACAAGTTTGTACAGTCATGGCCAAAAGTATTGAGAATGAGACAAATAGTAATTTTTCCAAAGTTTACTGCTTCATTTTTTGTAATGGCAATTTGCATATACTCCTGAATGTCAAAGAGTGATCAGCTTAACAGCAATTACTGTACTTGCAAATTCAATATTTGCCCAGAAAATGAATTTTAACCCCCAAAACACATTTCGACATCATTGCAGTCCTGCCTTAAAAGGAGCAGCTAACATCGTTTTAGTGATTGATCCATTAACACAGGTGTGGGTGTTGATGAGGACAGGGCTGGCGATCAATCAGTCATGATTAAGTAAGAATGACATCACTGGACACTTTAAAAGGAGGCTGGTTCTTGGTATCATTGTTTCTCTTCAGTTAACCATGGTTATCTCTAAAGAAACACGTGCAGCCATCATTGCACTGCATAAAAATGGCCTAACAGGGAAGAGTATCGCAGCTACAAAGATTGCACCTCAGTCAACAATCTATCGCATCATCAAGAACTTCAAGGAGAGAGCTTCCATTGTTGTCAAAAAGGCTCCAGGGCGCCCAAGAAAGACCAGCAAGCGCCAAGACCGTATCTTTAAACTGTTTCAGCTGCGGGATTGGACTACCAGCAGTGCCGAGCTTGCTCAGGAATGGCAGCAGGCTGGTGTGAGTGCTTCTGCACGCACTGTGAGGCGGAGACTCTTTGAGCAAGGGCTGGTTTCAAGGAGGGCAGCAAAGAAGCCACTTCTCTCCAGAAAAAACATCAGGGACCGACTGATATTCTGCAAAAGGTACAGGGAGTGGACTGCTGAGGACTGGGGCAAAGTCATTTTCTCTGATGAATCCCCTTTTCGATTGTTTGGGACATCTGGAAAACAGCTTATTCGGAGAAGAAGAGGTAAGCGCTACCACCAGTCTTGTCTCATGCCAACTGTAAAGCATCCTGAAACCATTCATGTGTGGGGTTGCTTCTCAGCCAAGGGAATGGGCTCACTCACAGTCTTGCCTAAAAACACAGCCATGAATAAAGAATGGTACCAGAATGTCCTCCAAGAGCAACTTCTCCCAACCGTCCAAGAGCAGTTTGGCGCCCAACAATGCCTTTTCCAGCATGATGGAGCACCTTGCCATAAAGCAAAGGTGATAACTAAATGGCTCATGGAACAAAACATAGAGATTTTGGGTCCATGGCCTGGAAACTCCCCAGATCTTAATCCCATTGCGAACTTGTGGTCAATCATCAAGAGACGGGTGGACAAACAAAAACCAACAAATTCTGGCAAAATGCAAGCATTGATTATGCAAGAATGGACTGCTATCAGTCAGGATTTGGTCCAAAAGTTGATTGATAGCATGCCAGGGAGAATTACAGAGGTCTTGAAGAAGAAAGGGCAACACTGCAAATATTGACTTGCTGCATTAACTCATTCTAACTGTCAATATAACCTATTGGTACTCATAATATGATTGCAATTATATTTCTGTATGTGATATAAACATCAGACAAACACAGATAAAAACCAGAGGCCAGCAGATCATGTGAAAATATAATTTTGGTGTCATTCTCAAAACTTTTGGCCATGACTGTAGACACCAAAACATGTATATGTTCTTTTTTATTTAAGTGATGAAAAAAAAATCCAAAGTTTGCTAAAAAAAAAAAAAGGCGTCATTTTCCGTAGCGTCTCCATTTTTCAGGATCTGGGGCTGGGTGAGGGCTTATTTTTTTGCGCGCTGGTCTGACGTTTTTATTGATACCATTTTGGGGTAGATCCGATGTTTTGATCGCCCACAATTGCATTTTATTGCAATGTTGCGATGACCAAAAAAACGTAATACTCGCGCTTGGAATTTTTTTCTCGATACGCCGTTTACCGATCGCATTAATTTTTTTTATATTGATAGATCGGGCGATTATGAACGCGGCGATACCAAATATGTGTATGTGGGGTTTATTTTTTATTATTTTATTTTGAATGGGGCAAAAGGGGGGTGATTTAAACTTTTTATATATTTTTTATTTTTTTAATATTTTTAAAAACATTTTTTTTACACTTTTTGCATGCTTCAATAGTCTCCAGCAGCAGTCTGATTGCCTCTGCTACATAGAGGCGATGAGCAGATCACCTCTATGTAGTAGAAATGCTCATGTGTTATGAGCGCCAACCACTAGGTGGCGTTCATTGCAATCTTTACATGACAACCACAGGGGACTGCAGCAGACCCCAGGTTGTCATGCCCACGCATCGGTAACCCGCGATCACGTGACGGGGTCACCGATGGGCGGGACTAATGCGCACTTCCGGTGCGGCGATGTTAAATGCCGCTGTCAGAGATTGACAGCGGCATTTAACTGGTTAACAGCCGCGGGTGGATCACGATTCCTCCCGCGGCTGAATCACGATTCCACCCGTGGCTGTTGCGGGCACATGTCAGCTGTAAGAATCAGCTGACATGTGCCCAGTTCAGGTCGGGCTCACCACCGGAGCCCGCGCTGAACAGGGGGTGCCGACTTGGTGCGTAAGTACAACATCAGAAAGGGGTTAAAGGGAAGCTATCATCAGAAACTGATCTATTATTTAAATCAGGTTTTTGTATTGCACTTTTTGTTTTAAGCTTTTTTTTTTTTTCATATCACGATCATTAGTAAAAACCAAAATTGGTAATCTTGCAATGTTCACATTGGCCACTGAAACTTTTTCAGACTCTAATTTCCTGCTGTTTCAGGAAATATATGGATGCAGCCACAATGAACAGATTATGACACTATATTATGTATTGAAGCATCTAATGAGCGTGTGCAAAGGTCAGTGAGGAGGGAGGGGGAGCAGGGTCAGCAGTGACATCACCTATTGTGATTGGTGGATCAGGGGTCATCAGCTGTGATATTACCTTTCCATGTAATCCTGCACCTGAAGATAAGGAGCCTTGCTGAAAACTCTTACTAAAAGGAAAAGAAGTAAGAATAAGAAAAAAAAATGAAATATTACTAATTCTGTTTTTTAATAAAGATCATGAAATAAAAAAAATATTGGCAAACATTTAAAAAAATACACGTAATTTAAAATCCTGCTTTAAACAATAGGTCATTTTCTGATGATAGCTTCCCTGTAACACCATCGTTGAAATGATAAAATGTATTGTGGTTATTAATGAAGTACAATGGGTTAACCACTAGCAAACTAAGATTGTCCTGGGCCTTTGAGAAATAAAAACTTGGGCACCTTTTGAAACACTTGACGCAGGTTAACACACTAAATTTTGGTAACGCTATCACTTATATATTTTTTTATAAATAATTGAAAAACATGCCAAAGATATATTGAACAGTATTCATATCCATTTCAACTATAAATGCAAAGTCTAATGACTAGTTCTTGCCATTGGACTGTATAGGAGATGTATACAGTTTGCGATAAGTGTAACGCTCGTGGTTGTGGACCCCCTGCGCCATGGACCTGGCTTACTCTGGAGGGGCATGACTAAGTTCTACTGGGTATTCACCAGAGCGTTTTATGGTGAGGCTAGGCTTGGTCGCCAGTAGTCACCAGGTGCCACTCCAGGGCAGTCTCCGGGTCTGCAGCAGCTGACCCTCCAAAGACACTGATACTAGGTTCAGCTGGACGAAGGCAAAGTGGTCAGACAATCCGAGGTCAGGACAGGCAGCACAAGTTGAATATACCTACAAGATTTCAGGAGCGGAGATGTCAGTATAAACTGGTAGACAAGCTGGGTCAGAAAACAGGAAAGACATTAGTGATGAGAGGAACTGCCTAATAAACCTCCTACTGCTTGGGGATAGGCAAAAGGATCTAACCTCTGCAGGACATGATGGGATTAAATACCAACAGAAAGTGGTCGCACCTCCCTATAGCCAGGTGGAGACTTACCAGCAGCAGGAGGATGCAGCAGTGTTGGAAATGCTACAAGAGGCAGCTTAGTGAGACAGCCCGTGACTGGGGAGAGCAGAGCAGTGACCACAGTGAGTAGGGAGGCGCTTACCACCTAGTCACCTGCATCATACGAGTCACCTGCGTGACAATAAGTAATACGTATAGTTAGACAGCTCTGCCTAGTGTGATTATTCTAAGTACTGGATATCTCAGTAGAAATTCCGCTGTCAGAAGATTTAAAGGGAATCTGTCACCAATTTTACACTTCCCCATCTGAGAAAAGCATGATGTAGGGGCAAAGACCCTGATACCAGTGATGTATTACTTAATGGGATGCTTGCTGTAGGTTTAATAAAAACACTCTTTTTATTGTTTTATCACCAGGAGATTATCACTAATGGACTAGTAAACCTGGTGCCTTGCAGTCCTCCATATTCATGAGCTCTATGTAACTCAGCCCCCACCAGTGATTGGCAGCTTTCTGCCTATGCACAGTGTACACAGAAAGTTGCTAATCACTGGTGTGAGCGAGTTTATACAGGACTCAGCATTCAAAGAAATAGTAGATCTGCAGCAGATAAAACAGTAGTTTTATAAAATCTGCAGCAAACAGCTGCACGACCAGCTCTACCCTCACCTACTGTATCCTCACCCATCCCTTGTAGATTGTGAGCCCTCGCGGGCCGGGTCCTCTCTCCTCCTGTACCAGTCGCTGTCACATTGTGTTCAAGATTATTGTAATTGTTCTTGTATGTATACCCCTTTTTCACATGTAAAGCGCCATGGAATAAATGGTGCTATAATAATAAATAATAATAATAATAATAATAAACAGCCCATTAAGTGACACATTGCTGGAATTAGGGTCTTTGCCCCTACATCATGCTGCTCTGAGATGGGGAAGTGAAAACTTGGTGACAAACTCTCTAAAAAGGTCTCAGGAACAAAAATGTCTTTTTATCCAGCAACTCATTTTCATCCATAGATTTCATCTGGTATTGCAGCTTATTCTTATTGCAGTACCAGCTCATGGATAAGAATTTAGGGATAAGAATGGTACAGTTTTTGAAAAAAATATTCTGGACAACTCCTTCTAGGCCCATTTATACTGAGAAAATATCATTCCTCTCAGTTCTTATCTGAAGGACTATAATAATAATTGCCCATGGTAAATGCACAAAAAGATGAATGATAAAACTTAAAGGGTTTATCTAAATTGATCTTGCATATATTAGAGCCATTATAATCAACAGTAGCATCTCTAAATGTAAATTCCACTTATAGCAACACTTGCATTTACAATGCAATTGTCTATTTTACATTGTTCTGATGGAAAATGTGAATCTGATACTCAACTTAATATTGATTAAAGTCGAAAGAAGATTAACCGTATAAAGCTATAACTTTTTGATTGCTTTAGGTGGTGTTTTCTTTGTTGTTTTGATCTGGTGTGAATAGAGCCTAGTGTCTTAAGTAGAGAGAAATAAAACATATGTTGTCCACTGTGGGGAGTAGTCTACCTAGTCGTCAACAAAAAGAGAAGCCAGATGCCTAGCATCCACTGAGGAGTAGGTATTAACCAGTTACTACATATCTGCTACAAGAATAAAAATACATCATATTGCTTACTATCTGCCCCTATAACAGCACATATTCGCTTGAGGAGGCATGATTTAGAGAGCAGAAACATTAGTGCTCTCCAATGGAAATCTGGAGCTTACTTTTGGACTGTCAGATTCCTCAGTGATGGGCTTGGAAAAGGGGCAGTATTTAGGACATGATCTTTGACCCCAACCACGATACCCCTTTAGAAGATGGCACAGTGCCTGCCACCAAACAGAGCAGTTTTTAACTGGAATTGGTATTTACTGAACATATAGCACTTATAGTCTCTCAAAAGAAAACGTTGAGGTCATACATAGCATTGTTGTACTTAACATGATGGGTATATAATGATGGAATAGAGCTTGATGGTTATACTTCACAGCTGAAGCACAGAGCTTGAAAGTTGCAGATCAAAATTTAGGCACAAAGTTTGCGATCACTGTCATGCGTTTGCGTTTTAACCCTTGACCCTTTGTTTTGTGGTCGGCTTCTCTGTCCACCGATCCACACAGATGCACCTTATCTCTGGGTGTCTTGTTTCTGTTACCCTAAAAAGACTGAAGCAAGGATAACAGGTGTTTTCATTTACTCACTTGTCTGCCCTATCACCTTTTGGGTGCGGCTTTATATACTTTACCCCTGCTGCTATTTCCTGCTGGTGATAGCCTCATTTGGATGTCCAGCCATTTTGCTGTAGTTTAAGCCAGTCAGGGTGTATCTCTCTGCTGTTTATGCTTTTTACCCTGCACCTATCTTCTGTTTCTTTTTAGGAAGTAGGCAGAATATTCTCTAACAGTACGTAATTAATCCTTTATTTTGTATTTTGTGGTTTGTTTTACTCACTCTGGGATCTCTTTCTATTTTAGCACACTTTTCCTGCTGCAGGTAATTCACACTCTGCTCTGCCCTCCTGTTCTTTAGGAGAAATGTGAAGCACTTGACACCCTTTCAGGTGGCATAGGTCCGAGTTGCCATCATCTATTCTGTGGTTAGGGCTATCTCAGCTCAAGCAGGAACCACTAGAAACTGCGGGGTCAGGATCTCTAGTCTGTACAGGAACCAACAGGGTCAGTTGCAGTTTTTAGTGTGTTACCTATTTTCAGGAGTGAGTTGCTACACTATCATAGCTGATTACTAACAGTAATAGAAACAGATTCTTATTAGATTCCACTTTGACACACAACAGGTGGTCTTCTGCAGCCATTGGTACAGCTAAAAGAGAACCTGTCAGCATGATTTAGAAATATAAAGGTATGGCCATAATGGTGCTGTTTTACCAAATAAATTGATACCTTTACTGAAGAAATCTGCTTTGTTGTTTTTCTTTAATCCCTATTTGAAGTTTTTGGGTAATTAGCTTTAGGTGCATAGGGGCGGGACTGTGTGTAGGGTCTTTGGCTCCTGCACCGGTGCCTCCGCCTGTCTCTGGTATCTGCATGACAGGTCACTGCTTTGTGAGTGACCTGCCTCCTGTTTGAAATTTCGCGCCAGCACCATCCTTGCACATTGATCTCTCTGTGATCTTCAATAAAATGGTGGTACATGTGCAGATTGAGATCTCAGCTCAATTAAATCTCTACAGGATGTCATTGACCTCACTCTGCGCATGTGCTACAATCGGCGCCAATTTATTGAAGACTGCCAGGAGATCGATCTGACCAAGCGCTACCACAGGTGCTTTTTTATTGAGGACCGCCAGGGAATCAATCTGTCCATGTTTGTCAGCTATGACATATAACCATCAACCTCTATTCCATCATTATATAATCATCATAATATGTACAACAATACCATGTATGAACCCCAAGTTTTATCTTGAGAGACTTTATCTGCTGTGTATGGCTACATGTTTAGTAAATTCCAATTTAATCAGTATAACAGCGCCATTATGGCCATTCCTTTACTTTACATTACTAAATCATGCTGACAGGTTCTTTCAGAACTATAACAACTTAGTGTAGCACTTTTGGTACAGACCACAGCATCTCTCCAAATTATATATCATAGGGAAGCTCACAACAAGCAGGTAAAGGGTAGAAAAATCCTGCGGAAAATGGGCATCAAAAACGCTACGTATGAAAAAGCCCTTGGAGTGATCTGACAAGTTATTAGATGCAGATATACCACATTCCTATTTAGCAATGTCTAGATACAGATTGTTAGCACATTATTTTTGTAACCAATATTATGGAATAAAAACAAGAAGTAGAATCATCCAGGTACCACATACAAAGTATGTATAACTCTGCATTCAAGTAAATGAATACAGCATAATACTGCATAATGCGTACAATGGCCATAGCATCTCTTTAATGACAGCTAGTAACGTTGCTTGTTTTAACAGAAGTATCACTAAAGTACCAGTTTCTAGTTATAGAAAATAGTTAATTTCTCCTGGTTGGGTACAGTGATATATGTTTTTTCCTTGTCCCAATAATATGATCCTTCTATCATAAAATTGTCCCCTGGTCAAAATCTTCAGAAGTACTCTAGTATAATTCATGCCCGAAAACCCTTAGGCTTTTCCTGTGAATTGGCTGGCAGCAGATGCAGTATCCTAAACTGGCAGCTGTTCCTCGCACAGCAAGCTGCATGCCAACTGCTCTTGTGACTTTAGCCTCAGCATCTTCTCCTGCCTGAAGTCATGGTAAGATCAGGTATAACATAGATGGTACTAAGTATGCAGAAATAAACATCACACACTAACTTACATTGCTAAGAGCGCCATTTGTATGATGAGGGCTTTTAGGATTACCCACATTTCATTTTATTCGGTGCCAACATTCAGATAAAACATGCCCTGGTAATTGTTAGGTTCAGTCTGGATACTTCATTGAAGTTGAACTCTGTTGTAATACTTCTAGTAATTTATTTGCTTTTATAAAACTTGGTATACAAATGGACTCAAGAAATTTCATTTGAACTTGGGAATGATTGGAGATACAAGACAGAACTTTAACAACTATGATTGTACCTCATTGTTGTCTAAAGGTGGCCATACACATTAGATAGAAGTAGATTGCAGGTCGAACAGCCATTGTATATTTTATCTTCTGGTGAATCTTCATTTTACAACAATACCAAACACATTTTAGCCCATATTGGCCATTACAATCATTCATGCTGGCCATATATGTTCAATGATATTGCGCAAGGACAGAAAAATATTTGTGGGAACATTTTTCTTCAAAGAAACACAATTTGCCAACAAAAGGTCTTTCATACAACAAAAGATCTTTACCATCTGAAAAATGTGGGCATAGCTGACTTAATTCAACACCATAATGGTATGTCATCAATCAGCTAAAAATGATAGGCAGACATACCATTGGTGCAACCTATGCACCTATACATGGATCCAAGAGGTAAGGGGGCCCGCTTCCACCTCAAAAGGAAAAAGCAAGCACATAACGGGATGCAATATCATGAGCTTTCCAACTGCAAAAGATCCTTGTACTACTCTTGCACAGAAGCCCTTCTCTGTCTGTCCGCTCCTGCTAAAAACATTTGGTCCTTATTAACTTTTACCCAAAGAAAGTTTATGATAGAAATTGTCAATTTTAATTAACTATAGACTAATGCGTACTGGCACCTGGGGACCTAAGCTTATACAGTACAGACCAAAAGTTTGGACACACCTTCTCATTTAAAGATTTTTCTGTATTTTCATGACTATGAAAATTGTTCATTCACACTGAAGGCATCAAAACTATGAATTAACACATGTGGAATTATATACTTAACAAAATAGTGTGAAACAACTGAAAATATCTCTTATATTCTAGGTTCTTCAAAGTAGCCACCTTTTGCTTTGATGACTGCTTTGCACACTCTTGGCATTCTCTTGATGAGCTTCAAGAGGTAGTCACCGGAAATGGTCTTCCAACAATCTTGAAGGAGTCCCCAGAGATGCTTAGCACTTGTTGGCCCTTTTGCCTTCACTCTGCGGTCCAGCTCACCCCAAACCATCTCGATTGGGTTCAGGTCTGGTGACTGTGGAGGCCAGGTCATCTGGCGTAGCACCCCATCACTCTCCTCCTTGGTCAAATAGCCCTTACACAGCCTGGAGGTGTGTTTGGGGTCATTGTCCTGTTGAAAAATAAATGATGGTCCAACTAAACGCAAACCAGATGGAATAGCATGCCGCTGCAAGATGCTGTGGTAGCCATGCTGGTTCAGTATGCCTTCAATTTTGAATAAATCCGCAACAGTGTCACCAGCAAAGCACCCCCACACCATCACACCTCCTCCTCCATGCATCACGGTGGGAACCAGACATGTAGAGTCCATCCGTTCACCTTTTCTGCATTGCACAAAGACACGGTGGTTGGAACCAAAGATCTCAAATTTGGACTCATCAGACCAAAGCACAGATTTCCACTGGTCTAATGTCCATTCCTTGTGTTCTTTAGCCAAAACAAGTCTCTTCTGCTTGTTGCCTGTCCTTAGCAGTGGTTTCCTAGCAGCTATTTTACCATGAAGGCCTGCTGCACAAAGTCTCCTCTTAACAGTTGTTGAAGAGATGTGTCTGCTGCTAGAACTCTGTGTGGCATTGACCTGGTCTCTAATCTGAGCTGCTGTTAACCTGCAATTTCTGAGGCTGGTGACTCGGATAAACTTATCCTCAGAAACAGAGGTGACACTTGGTCTTCCTTTCCTGGGGCAGTCCTCATGTGAGCCAGTTTCTTTGTAGCGCTTGATGGTTTTTGCAACTGCACTTGGGGACACTTTCAAAGTTTTCCCAATTTTTCGCACTGACTGACCTTCATTTCTTAAAGTAATGATGGCCACTCGTTTTTCTTTACTTAGCTGCTTTTTTCTTGCCATAATACAAATTCTAATAGTCTATTCAGTAGGACTATCAGCTGTGTATCCACCAGACTTCTGCACAACACAACTGATGGTCCCAACCCCATTTAGAAGGCAAGAAATCCCACTTATTAAACCTGACAGGGCACACCTGTGAAGTGAAAACCATTTCCGGTGACTACCTCTTGAAGCTCATCAAGAGAATGCCAAGAGTGTGCAAAGCAGTCATCAAAGCAAAAGGTGGCTACTTTGAAGAACCTAGAATATAAGACATATTTTCAGTTGTTTCACACTTTTTTTGTTAAGTATATAATTCCACATGTGTTAATTCATAGTTTTGATGCCTTCAGTGTGAATGTAAAATTTTCATAGTCATGAAAATACAGAAAAATCTTTAAATGAGAAGGTGTGTCCAAACTTTTGGTCTGTACTGTACATGAAGGGTTCATATCAATGACAAATATAATCTTCAGATCAAGGCACTTCAAATGGGCATCAAAGCTGAATTTACAAGGACTGGTCGTGGCCATTAAACGACCTCTGACTGGCTGCATGTAGGCTGATCAGCCATCGCTTACTTGCCTGTTTAGACCGGCCGACCACACTTCCATGCACACAGAACAATCAATAAGATGGTTCTGTGTGCATAGAACGTAAATGTTCTCGGCAACAGCCAATGTGCTGCCGATAGCGAGCTTAAAAATTATTTCAGAAATAGCCGTGTATCAATTAAAATGTAGCTTTTATTAGTTATTTATATGTAAAAAATGTTAAAGTGCAAGTGCTCACAAAGTACACATAAATGCAAAACAGAAGAGTGATCCACTCATACACTCCTTCTCTCCAGTGTCACACCTAATGTTGATGTTGATGCAGGTGTGACACTGGAGAGAAGGAGTGTATGAGTGGATCACTCTTCTGTTTTGCATTTATGTGTAGTTTGTGAGCACTTGCACTTTAACATTTTTTACATATAAATAAGTTACATTTTAATTGATACATGGCTATTTCAGTTATCAGATATCATATTCTTAATGAGCCCATTTTCTAAATCATAAATATAATTTCATCTGACAAATGAGCGTTTAACTCATTCAATGGGTGATTGACAATCTGTTTAGATAGGTTATTAGGAAATGAACGTGTTCCCGATAATCTGACAGTGTAAGGCTGTGTGCCCACGTAGCGTTTTACAAGCGTTTTTGATGCGGAATTTCCGCAGCGGAAACGCTTGTAAAATGCTTGGTAACCCGCACCCCATGATCCCCAATGGGTTTCCGCAACTTCTATGCACATGCTGCGGATTTTTCCGCAGCGTTTATGCCGCGTTCAAAAATCCGCAGCATGTCATTTAATTTTGCGTTTCCGCAAGCGGAATTGCCTTTGTCCAATGCATAAAAAACGCAAGGCAATTCCGCATGTGGAAAACGCGTGATAAACGCGCGAAAAAAGCGCGATAAACGCGTGCGGAATTCCGCATGCGTTTTTCCGGGAGAGGACTTGCATTTATGCAGCAGAAATTTTCTGCTTCATAAATACAACGTGGGCACATAGCCTTAATGTACTCTAGGACTGCGTCATGTGCAGTCATGCCTTGTTAAGGTCTCCATGACCTGACCTGTGACAAACAACTATCTTATTTTTAGACTGCCAACTTAAGTCACAAAGTGGATTTGTCAGATTTCATACTACAAACTGCACGCTGTAGGGATTCACGCTCTCGGGTAGGCAAACATGCAGTGTTATTGCTTTCATAAAACTCCAAAGGATTCAAAACCAAAAACAGTCTCTTCTGGGCACAAAGGTATCACAGCAAATAAACAGTTAGTTCAGCAGGCACATATAAGTCAGTGCGGGCTCACCCAAACAGATTATAGTCCTTTCTCCAGGAGCAAACTTTATACACTTAAGCGGTACAGTCCTGCCATGTCTCAGCACCACCTTCAGCTTGAGCTCCAGCAGCTTCCAGTCCAAACAGAAGTCTTCAACTTCATCGACAGTTCACACTGAACAGACTGCAGCTTCCAGATGGTTTTCTGCAGCTCCAACACTCAGACTGCTCAGCTTTCCTAGCTGACCCATGCAGTCTCCATTTAGAGAGAGACTCTAGTATGTCTCTCTCCTAACTATATCTGGCTTTGCTACAATGCATAATAATGGTTTTGTTCATATGTGACATTGTTGCAACATTTTTTGCTGAATTTCTTTCTGCAGAAAGAGCTGCTTTTTATAGTACCAGCAAAAGCTATGAGACTTCAGAAATCTTATGCACACGCCTTTTTTTCCTTGACTGAATTTGTGCACTGCAGCGTTTTCGAAAATCTGTAGCACATCAATTCTTTCATGGCTACTTGCAGCATTTTTTCATGGATTGAACCCTAACTAATTTTAGTCAATAAATCTTTGTTCATCTGCGATTTTTTTCTCAGCTTGGATCGGACTGAGAAAAAAATTGCAGCATGCTGTGAGTGCCCGCGTATATCGGACGAGACTCGCAAAAGCAATGGGTGCGAGATTTTTTTTTTTACGCACCCATCTCATAGGAAACCCGACATTTCATCAGCCGAGTACAGTAAAATCACAGTGTGAACCGTCAGAATATAATAGATATAGATAATAGGGTGAGGTGAATGGAGTTCATTGGCTATGAACTCGGCTCACCTTATTGATGTCACTGCGAGGCATTGATGCTGCGCTATCACGCGCAGTTCAGGGTCTCTTCTGGATGCCAGGCTGAACGGTCGCATCATGCCACCATTTAGCAAGGCATCTAGATGTAGCAGAGTGACTTGTCGCCGAACAAATAAATTATTGTCGGACAGGTGAGGAATGTGGTGTTTTATTATTTTGCAATTTTCAATAATAAATGGGTAAAAGACGGGGATCAACCGCCCCAGAAATGGATGCGCCATTTCTGGGGCGGCTGAGGGCTGATGTTCTTAGTCTGGGAGGGGGCCAATATCCATTGCCCCTTCTTAGCCTATTAATATCAGCTCGCAGCTGTCTGCGTAGCATTTGCTGGTTATTATAGAGGTAACCCCACATAATTTTTTTGTGGGGTCCACCTTTTTAATCACCAGTAAAGGCTAAGTACACAGCTGTGAGCTGATATTAATAGCCTGGGACGATCCATGTTTATTACCCCCTTCTAACACTATAAACATAAGCCCCCCAGCTGTCGGCTTTCCCTCAGCTGTTTAAGAATAATATGAAGGACCCCACACCATTTTTTTCTTTAATTCATTTATTTATTAATGAAATACATGTACAGTGATCTACACACGCAAAGCAATGATTATATATTTCTAACTATCTTTAGATATATGTATTTAAGCTTCTTTACTTAGAAAGCTATCTTTAAATGACAAAGAGAATTGCTGTATGTAAAAGCTAATGTTAAAAACGCACTGCATACGGATTGCATACGCATGTCATAAGGATGTCATACTGATGCTTTTTGCTAAAAGTCGCCTTCCACTCGCATGACACTTGTGCGACTTTTCATGAACAACATCGGACCAATTTTATAAATACAGGTGAGTGTGAGCCCTTACACTTAGCATTTTTACTTCCAAGAGTGAAGGTTTTGGCTGCAGAAAAAAATACTGCAAAAATGCCAGATGTGAACGTAGCCTAAAATGAGTCACTCAGAACCTTGTGTCAGAATGGTTGTATAACCCTGGTATAAAAAAATAGCACTTTATACAGTAAATCCAGCTAATATCATGGAGAAAAACTTTTAAAAAGGATTATATAGCCAAAGTAAGTATACCGGCCCCATCAGTTTTAAGAAATCTATTTAATAATGAATTCAGCTTGTATTATGAAATCTTGTAGGAGATCCCCTTTAACTTCAGAAAGACATTCGCAACCTGTGGGATAACAAAAATATTGCTGTCTCTTAAAGGTTTTCTAATATATAATCTCATGAACTAGGTGGACAGATCAGATAATAATGGAGCTAGACAGTACTTTAGCAGTCACACCTTGTTTTCTAGTAGTCAATGTATTATTCTCCATAGACAGAATCCAGGCTTCCATACATTAAAATTTGCACTCTGGTGGATTCATAGGACAACTATGAGTGTTTTACATTTCCATAAGCTTTCAAGCTTATTATCACCAATTTTAAAGGGAGCTATAAAAATATCAATTTACATAAAATAACACTGCACAATAAACAGATTGTTGGCTTTAATAGTTTACCTGTTCAGATACCTCCTCTGTTATCCAGAAAGGGAAACCACTAAATAAAGCCATGCTTCTCAAAAATAGCCTATTGATTTCTCTGCAACATGCAGCTGAACATCCTTTTTTCATAGAATTGGTTTATATATAATGCTATTTATTTTCATGTATTTTCTGTATTTAGCCATAAATGTACACATGTTAATGGGATAGTGGTAAGAAGATAAGAGATATAGATATATAATAGAAGGTAATGGAAGTAGAGATTCTGCAATACACAATACGCCTGCATAAATCGGGATCTGATCTACGATTTGGCAATTTTAGCTTTTAAGCCCCATGGTTTTGGCACTCTTGTGTGTGTCAGTCAAATAAGACATGTTATGTACGTAATATTGTTGAAGGAGTTGTGTAGTGCCTTTTATTTGCACATTGGGTCTTGTGAGATGCATCTCACCAGGCGAGACAGTTACATAATGGTTTTAGTGATGTATTAAAAATAAAGATTCTTGTCATTTACAATAAGAGCTAAGTATGTCTAATATGATTATTTATCGTAATCTAAGACATATCTTTAATCCCCTGAGTCCCAATGCATAATATGTAACCGGGTCCCGACCTACCATTACAGTGGCATGTAAAAGTTTGGGCACCCCTGGTCAAAATTACTGTTATTGTGAACAGTTAAGCAAGTTGAAGATGAAATTATCTCTAAAAGGCCTAAAGTTAAAGATGACACATTTCCTTTGTATTTTAGGCACAAAAAATATATATATTGTAATTTTTTTTCTAATTTTAAAAATGACAAAAAGGAAAATGGGCCAATGCAAAATTTTGGGCACCCTTGGAGATTTGTGTGCTCAGATAGCTTTAACCAACGTTTCAGACCTTAATTAGCCTGTTAGTGTTATGGCTTGTTTACCATCATCGTTAGGAAAGGCCAGGTGATGCAAATTTCCCAGATTTATAAAAACCCAGCCACCTCTAACCTTATGTCAAAAAACAGCAGCCATGGATTATTCTAAGTGGCTGTCTAGCACTCTGAAAATGAAAATGGTGGAGGCCCACAAAGCAGGAGAAGGCTATAAGAAGATAGCAAAGCGTTTTCAAGTTGCCCTTTCCTCTGTTCGAAACGTAATTAAGAAATGGCAGTTAACAGGAACAGTGGAGGTCAAGATAAGGTCTGAAAGACCAAGCAAATTTTCAGTGACAGCTGCTCGTAGGATTGCTAGAGAGGCAAATCAGAACCCCCACTTGACTGCAAAAGGCCTTCAGAAAGATTTAGCAGATTCTGGAGTTGTGGTACATTGTTCTACTGTTCAGAGACACCTGCACAAATATGGCCTTCATGGAAGAGTCATCAGAAGAGAACCTCTCCTGTGTCCTCACCATAAAATTCAGTGTCAGAAGTATGCCAAAGAACGTCTAAACAAGCCTGATGCATTTTGGAAACAAGTCCTGTGGACTGATGAGGTTAAAATAGAACTCTTTGGCCACAATGATCAAACGTATGCGCGGAGAAAAAAGGGTACAAAATTTCAGAAAAAGAACATCTCTCCAACGATTAAGCATGGGGGTGGATCAATCATGCTTTGGGGTTGTGTTGCAGCCAATGGCACGGGAAACATTTCAGGGGTAGAGGGAAGAATGGATTCAATGAAATTTCAACAAATTCTTGATGCAAACATAACACCATCTGTAAAAAGATGCAGGGTAAGGTTTTAATATTAGAGGTTGGGACCATCCCGAACTGGGTACACATTGATGTTGGTGAGATGGCTTCTACACTTTTTTTGATCAAACACGGTGTTTACTAAGTACCCAATGTTATTCATGTGCACTATTGCTTTTACTTATTTACTTACAGCAGGGTATTTATTTATTTTATTTATTTTGTTTCTGTCTTGTGTTTTGTCTGTTTTTCAGTCAGTGTGAATGTGCTTCTATTTTGCATGCATACCAACTTGACTCCAGTTCATTTCTTTTGGCTTACCATCTGTAAAAAAGCTGAAGTTGAAAAAAGGATGGCTTCTACAAATGGATAATGATCCGAAACACACGTCAAAATCCACAATAGACTGCCTCAAAAGGCGCAAGCTGAAGGTTTTACAATGGCCCTCACAGTCTCATGATCTGAACATCATTGAAAATCTGTAGATAGACCTCAAAACAGCAGTGCATGCATAACGACCCAGAAATCTCACAGAACTGGAAGAATTTTCCAAGGAAGAATGGATGAAAATTCCTCAAACAAGTATTGAAAGACTGTTGGCTGGCTACAAAAAGCATTTACAAGCTGTGATACTTTCAAAAGGGGGTGCTACTAGGTACTAACCATAGAGATTGGGAGGACAAATGAGTAGAATGGCATAGAGGAAACTTTATTGTACAAATATTAAAAGACAGTACATCACTTTAGTAACATTGACATATGGATAGGACAAGCGGACATGTAGTCCCTCACATTGCTTATAAATCAGTCTGACCAGAAGGTTCACCCCAAGGGTCAGAAAATGTGCTGAAGTTAAGACAGGGAAAGATACATATAATCAAAATATTTAGGAATCGCTCCCCTGTGGATTATATTATCCCAACAATCCCAAAATTCAGGTTGCACCAGACTCACCCGAATACAGAGGGACCCCAGACCTGAAAAAGGTGGTGCAGGGACAGGTCATGAGGTTAGAAAAAGCCTCGACGCTCGTTTCGCTGGTGTTAGGACCTGGCTTTCTCAAGAGGCCTCTCCTGTTTTTGGCATTTTTTGCCCTAAAAAAAACTGTAAGGCTATGTGCCCACGATGCAGAAATGCTCAGGTTTTTTCCTGAGCGTTTCTGCATCTCCCTGGCAGAAAAAAACACATGCGGATTTTACATGCGTTTTCCTGCCAGGAACATGCGGAAATGGAGCGTTATTCACTGACATTTCCGCATGCAGATTGACAAGCGCTTTCCAAGCGATTAGCATCACTTGGAAAGTGCTTGTGACAACTAGGTCACACTATATAAATCCATGCAAACGGCATGGATTTATATAGTGTGACCCGAGAGAGTGGTTAAAAATAGAAAAATAAATGTATACTTACCCTCCGATGGCCCCCGGTGTCCTGCTCACTCCGTTCTCCCTTGCCGACAGCGGTGGATTGAAAGACCTGCCAACGTCAGCGTCGCGTGACCCGTCACAAGACTCTGATGTCAGCGCAGGTCCTTCAATCCACCGGGAAGCAAGGAGGAGTGCAGCGCGGGCCGCCAGAAGGTAAATATACATTTATTTATTATGTTATTCTTTTTTTACAGATTTTTTAATGGTACCTGGGTGTGGATGAGACTCTCCTCTCATCTACACTCGGGTACAATCCGCACATTAGAACGCGCCAATTACGCAAGTACAGATGCAGTCTTGCGGAATTGGCACGTTCTAATGCAAGTCAATGGCGGCGAAGACGCAGCACTTCCGCAAAATAATTGGTAGTGCTGCGTTTTTTTCCGCAATGATAATCCGCAGAGGAAATTTCCGCAGCATGTGCATAGCACATGCGGATTATCATTGGGGAACATTGCTGCCCTTCTACCATGCGTTTTTAATGCATTTCCGCAGCTGCAGAAGCGCATTAAAAACGCATCGTGGGCACACAGCCTAATAGTGTCTCCCTGACTGGTCAGACACCAATATATCTGTTTAAAAGAGCCTAGTGTACGCCACATAACTATAACTGTGGTTTTGCAGTTCCACGGGTCAAATCTCTGTATTATCCTGTTTTTGGCATTTTTTGCCGTAAAAAAAACTGTAATAGTGTCTCCCTGACTGGTCAGACACCAATATATCTGTCTAAAAGAGTCTGGTGTATGCCACATAACTATAACTGTGGTTTTGCAGTTCCACGGGTCAAATCTCTGTATTATCCTGCTTTTGGCATTTTTTGCCGTAAAAAACAACTGTAATAGTATCTCCCTGACTGGTCAGACACCAATATATCTGTTTAAAAGAGTCTAGTGTACGCCACATAACTATAACTGTGGTTTTGCAGTTCCACGGGTCAAATCTCTGTATTATCCACTTTTGAGTCTTTTTTACGTAAAAAAAACAGTTTGAGTGTGTCGCTGGTATACGCCAGTAAATTAGAACTGTGGTTTTGCAGTTCCACGGTTCAAATCTCTGTATTATCCAGCTTTTGGCCTGTTTTACGTAAAAAAAAACAGTAATAGTGTCTCCCTGTCTGTTCAGTCACAAATATATCTGTTTAAAAGATTCTGGTGTAGGCCAGACAAATAGAACTGTGGTTTTCCTCTTCCACAGTTCTAATCTCCTTTTTATTACCCTTTTTCCATTGATAGTGCGAGTGTAAGCTATTTTACTTCATTTACAATGGGCAAGGCGCGTGGCAAGGGACGTGGAACTGGACGTTCTGGTGATGGTGCGTGTAGAGGACGGGGCCGTGGCCAAGGTGAAAATGTGCCACAACCAACAGCCACATCTTCTCGCTCCCACTTCTTGACCGAATTACTAGGGAAGCACACTACAACACCAGTATTGCGAACTGATCAGTGTGAACAGGTTATTAATTGGATAGCAGATAATACTTCCAGTTACCTGGGCACCACCACTTCCGGTCTGTCTTCCACACGGTCAAGTTTTAGTAGCCGTGAGTCTCGACCGCATACTCTTCCTCACCCTGATGCTCCTTCCTCCCACCATGCCGAGTGTCATCAGACAGCAACTGATCCCACACTTGGACACTCTGAAGAGCTGTTCACTGGTCCATTTCCATATTTGGGCCCCTCGCCAGCTCCGCTTGAAGTGGTGGAAGAGGAGATCCCATGTAGCGATGCCCAAATATTTGAACAGCCACGACCACAGGAAGTCGATGCTGGCAATTTGTCACAAGAGGTGGACGATGACGAGACACAATTGCCAGGAAGTGAGGAAGAGGATCGTGGTGCGCAAGGGGAAGAGGAGGAGGTGGTGGATGATCTAGTAACTGACCCAACGTGGCAGGAGGACACGCAGAGCGCTGGTATCATGCGCTGTAGACGGTAGTACCTGTACAACTGTCATACCGTTGGTTCAGTGTGGGTGGCCTGAGGACAGGGGGGGGGGAGGAGGAGGAGAGCATGGTCAGTCGTCATCTTGGTGAGGACACGGAAGTCTTGCCCATTACCAGTCTGGCACGCATGGCTGACTTTATGTTACGCTGCCTTAACCGTGACCCTCGCGTTGTCAAAATGTTGGGTGACAGTCATTACTGGTTGGTGACTCTTTTAGACCCCCGCTACAAGGAGAACTTTCACTCTCTTATTCCTGAGGTGGAGAGGTCTACAAAAATGGGGCAGTACCAGAAGGCCCTTGCTGCAGAACTGTTAAAATAAATTCCCATCTGAACACGCTAGCGGCAGAGGTCACAGTTCGTTGCCCAACCAAGGAGTACAGGCGAGAGAGACGCAACTCCAATCCAGCAGAGGCAGGGGAACACTGTCAACGTTCTGGGACAGTTTTCTGAGACCCGCCCAGCTTACAGGCCCTGAGGCGCGTGGTACTCTCTCACAAGGAGTGGAAAGTTTCAAAAGATGGTGAGGGAGAACCTTGCCGACTGTACCAGCGTCCTCCGTGATTCCTCTGTGCCTTTTAATTTTTGGGTATCCAAGTTGGACACTTGGAATGAACTCGCTCTGTATGCCTTGGAGGTCCTGGACTGCCCTGCCGCTAGCGTGTTATCGGAGCGTGTTTTTAGTGCCGCTGGGGGAATTATAACAGATAAGCGCCTGTCAACTGACAATGCTGACAAGCTGACCCTTATCAAAATGAACAAGGGCTGGATTGGGCCAGACTTCTCATCACCACCAAATGACAGCAGAGTAACATAAAGTCAAATCCACTGTGTTATTTCGGGAGGTGTATTCCCATGCACCGCTTCACACCCACAAATAGGTATACGCTTCCTCATTTCGGCTGTATTTTGCTCTTCTCCTTATCCTCAGCCTCCACCACCACTATACCACCAGGGTGACCTTGGTCCGTGTTGCCAGCATTGCAAGTTCCTCCGTCCTAACTTTTGGCAGCTTTTGCTTGGAAGGCATAGGCAAAGACTATGGGAGACCCACTCCCCAATAATGGGAATAATGTTTTTAAGATGCTGTACTGCATGGCTCTTCCAAGGGGCATTTAAACCGTCTTGTTAAGCTACTGCAACCTCCACGTCTCTTCCAAGGGGCATTAAAACCGTCTTGTTAAGCTACTACGACCTCCACCACTTTTCCCAGGGGCATTGATATTGTCTTTTTATTCCACTGCGACCTCCACGTCTCTTCCAAGGGGCATTAAAACTGTCTTGTTAAGCTACTGCAACCTCCACGTCTCTTCCAAGGGGCATTAAAACCGTCTTGTTAAGCTACTGCGACCTCCACCACTTTTCCCAGGGGCATTGATATTGTCTTTTTATTCCACTGCGACCTCCACGTCTCTTCCAAGGGGCATTAAAACCATCTTGTTAAGCTACTGCAACCTCCACTTCTCTTCCAAGGGGCATTAAAACCGTCTTATTAAGCTACTGCGACCTCCACCACTTTTCCCAGGGGCATTGATATTGTCTTTTTATTCCACTGCAACCTCCACGTCTCTTCCAAGGGGCATTAAAACCGTCTTGTTAAGCTACTGCGACCTCCACCACTTTTCCCAGGGGCATTGATATTGTCTTTTTATTCCACTGTGACCTCCACGTCTCTTCCAAGGGGCATTAAAATGGTCTTGTTAAGCTACTGTGACCTCCACCACTTTTCCCAGGGGCATTGATATTGTCTTTTTATTCCACTGCGACCTCCACATGTCTTCCAAGGGGCATTAAAACCGTCTTGTTAAGCTACAGCGACCTCCACCACTTTTCCCAGGGGTATAGATATTGTCTTTTAATTCCACTGTGACCTCCACGTCTCTTCCAAGGGACATTAAAACCGTCTTGTTAAGCTACTGCGACCTCCACCACTTTTCCCAGGGGCATTGATATTGTCTTTTTATTCCACTGCGACCTCCACGTCTCTTCCAAGGGGAATTTAAACCATCTTGTTAAGCTACTGCAACCTCCACGTCTCTTCCAAGGGGCATTAAAACCGTCTTATTAAGCTACTGCGACCTCCACCACTTTTCCCAGGGGCATTGATATTGTCTTTTTATTCCACTGCAACCTCCACGTCTCTTCCAAGCGGCATTAAAACCGTCTTGTTAAGCTACTGCGACCTCCACCACTTTTCCCAGGGGCATTGATATTGTCTTTTTATTCCACTGTGACCTCCACGTCTCTTCCAAGGGGCATTAAAACCGTCTTGTTAAAATACTGCAACCGCCACGTCTCTTCCAAGGGGCATTAAAACCGTCTTGTTAAGCTACTGTGACCTCCACCACTTTTCCCAGGGGCATTGATATTGTCTTTTTATTCCACTGCGACCTCCACATGTCTTCCAAGGGGCATTAAAACCGTCTTGTTAAGCTACAGCGACCTCCACCACTTTTCCCAGGGGTATTGATATTGTCTTTTTATTCCACTGTGACCTCCACGTCTCTTCCAAGGGACATTAAAACCGTCTTGTTAAGCTACTGCGACCTCCACCACTTTTCCCAGGGGCATTGATACTGTCTTTTTATTCCACTACGACCTCCACGTCTCTTCCAAGGGGCATTAAAACCGTCTTGTTAAGCTACTGCGACCTCCACCACTTTCCCAAGGGGCATTGATATTGTCTTTTTATTCCACTGCGACCTCCACCATTCTTCCAACGGGCATTGCATTTCCTCCTAATTTTAGTCTGCTTTTGCTTTTCAATGCATAGGCGAACACTAAGGGAGACCCACTCCCCAATAATGGGTAGAAGGTTTTTAGTATGCTGTAATCCACATCTGTTTCAAGGGGCATTGCAGTTCCTCATAATTTTTGGAAAGCCTTCCATTCACTGCTTAGGCCAACAGTGCACAGGAGACCCAGTTGCTATAAATGGAAAAAAACGTTTAGTTAAGGTCTGACCTCATTGTCACTTCCAAAGGGCATTGGAGTGCCTCGAAATTTTTGTTAGGCATTGCACTCACTGCATGCCCTATAACTGTGTAGCCGAACCGCTCCTTTTGGTACAGAAACATATCCTACAAGACATGTGTGGTTGACTGGCCTGATATTGATGTGAATGGTCCCTGTTCCTCCTGCTCCTTCTCCTTTGCCACCACCTCATCCATCATTCATCACCTGAAGCTTTGTTTTAACGGGAGTCATAGAACTGGGATAGTAGCAGGAAAACATCCAGCAATCTGAGGAGGAGGTAGGATATGCGCCAAAACGCTGACCACCTCAGGCCTAGCCGCTACTACATACATGAGCTTGCATTCCAAGAAAACAAAGCAGACGCTAACTTCTATCATCATCATCATGCTCCTCACCTTGGCACTCTCAACTCCCCTGATGGAGAAGCCAGGGCCCACCGGAGGAGTCTGGTTCTCTGGTGGGCTCTTCCAATGCTGCCCTAAAGCAGGCCAGGCTAAGAAAAGTGTGGGGGAAGTTCATCAGACAAATAGGGGCGGCTGGGGACCGTTTATGGACACCCGGCCGCCGTCTGGGGGCTGGGGACCGAGCGTGGAAACCCGGCCACCGGGGGGCTGGGGACTGAGTATGGATACCAGGCCGCCGACGCAGCCATGACATGGTGGCCGGCGTCTGCCTCCACATGCCTAAAAGGCCCAATTTCAAGTGCAAGCAAGCTAGCATTATGGTATTGCAGCCTGGGGGTTGGTGGGTGGCAGGTTGCACACTTACGCTTGCATTGCAAGGAATGGGGGAGGTACTATTGAACACTGCCCTGGGACAAGGACTTGCACGGGGACAGTTGCAAGTCTGCATCTTCTGATGCGGCAAGGATCACTTCTGATGGGCACACTTTTAGGCAGTGACCTGGGTGTCAGAGATGCTTCCAGGGGTCTTCCCCATGCTGTTCTCATGTCTTTTCAGCACTGTATGCATGTGTCGCACAGCACATGGCCAGATGAGGTTGTAAAATGTTAAAATGACATTTCCCGGTGAATGCATTTGTCACGGTTGAAAGCTATACAAAAGTGCAAAAACGCATAAAAAATACTACTTGTGAACATAGCCCAAGGTGTGGAGGAGTATTTTTGTTTTTGGTTATTTATTTTACCTTATACACAAGTCTTTACTCTGGAAAGGAAGTTCCTTAACATATTTCACAGGAAAACCGTTTCAGTTTCGTTTTTGAACGTTTTCTTCTGAGCCTGTAAAAGTGGCTTAATACCTCTGACCACGTTGTTGACAGCAGTGACCTGGGGGTCAGAAATGCTTCCTGGGGCGATGCCCATGCTGTCCCCAAGTCTTTTGAGCACTGTCACTATCGTTTTGGGCACTTTTTAGGCTTTCCACAGACTGCCGGGGGTGCCGCCGCAAAAATGCTCGGGTCTCCCATAGACTAACATTGGGCTCGTTGCTCGGGTCGAGCACCCGAGTATCATGGTGAGCTCGGCCCGAGCTTCGAGCACCCGAGCATTTTAGTGCTCGCTCAACACTAATTATAACCTTCGGTGCTGCTCACATGTCCGTGTTTTTACAAGGACCGTGTGTCCGTGTAAACCACATGGAGACATGTCCGTCTTTTACTGACAGCACCGATGACAAGGGTCAATAGAAGTCTGCATAGAACAAGTATAGCACACGGATGGCATCCATGTGCCGTCCGTGTACTGTACATATTTAACATTGCAAAGTATTGGAGAAGCTTTGGAATTGATTTTTCTTAAGCCATACTGGAAAAAACTGATGTCACACAGATGGCACACTGATCCAAAACACTGATGGCACACTGATGCATGTCACTGATGGCACACTGATCCAAAACACTGATGGCACACTGATCCAAAACACTGATGGCACACTGATCCATGTCACTGATGGCACACTGATCCAAAACACTGATGGCACACTGATCCAAAACACTGATGGCACATTGATCCAAAACACTGATGGCACACTGATCCAAAACACTGATGGCACACCGATCCAAAACACTGATGTCACACCGATCCAAAACACTGATGACACACTGATCCAAATCACTGATGGCACACTGATCCAAATCATTGATGGCGCACTGATCCAAATCACTGATGGCACACTGATCCAAATCACTGATGGCGGACTGATCCAAATCACTGATGTCGCACTGATCCAAATCATTGATGGCACACTGATCAAAAACACTGATGGCACACTGATCCAAATCATTGATGGCACACTGATGCAAAACACTTATGGCACTCATAGGAAACACAAGAGCGCTTGGTCTGGTGAGCGCTCCTATGTATGAGAGAGTCGGGGGAATATCTATCAGGCGTGCAATCAGCCGAGCCATCGTTTGGAGGGTTTTAATTTTCTGCATGTAAAAGTCAGTGAAAACATATTGCAAAAACTTTACTAGAGACAAAAATAAAGTATTAATAATAATAATAATAATAATAATAATACTAGACACTTAGCTTGTAATGCTACATTTAAAAAAAAAAAAGTGAATATAATGGTACAAAATAAAGATATTTTATTACTGTTGACCAATGGCTTAATTAGAGCGTGAAGTATATTCATGAAGAACTCCCACTATGTAGTTGTTGCCAATGATGCCAATAATAATTTAGATACTGATTGACAATGCTGCCAGTTACTATCAAGTTGTTTTGTTACCTGAAGTTGTCAGCGTCAGTTCAGTATCAGAGGGGTCTCTCGGGGCTGCCCCCTTCTATGTGTATCATGTACCTTTACGGACTTTCCTCTCACCACAAGCTCAGCACACTTCTGCTACTCCTGAAAACACAAGCTGAATTATTAAATGTAAGCACACAATCAGATGTCACAGGCCAGGGGACTGCAGGGAGAGCAGCTAATCTTCCCTTCCTATTTCTCCCTGCGTTCCTCCACCTCTTGAATTCATGGTGTAGGATTATGGGAGATGCTCTCTTTATCTAGGTTGCAAACAGGACACGCAAGGAATATTTGCACCCCCAAATTGGAGAGATTAGGACATATTTGTCGAGGATTGGGGAGTTTTATCGCGTGTGACAGCAGCTGCTGGTTAATATTCATGAGATGGATAAGTGGGGAAGAGCAGGCCTGACAGGTTTGTATGGGGGGGAGTAAAACTGTATCAGGGAAATTAACCAGAAGAATACTTACATAGGGAAGGAGAAGAGAGAAAAACAGAAGAGGGGTCTGTGATGCAGAAAGATGGAGCGAGTACAAGCCAAAGAGGAAAGGAGATAAAGAAGGGACAATAGACATGAGTACAAATATTTACTTATTAATTCTCACCAGACACTTTACAATTAGGTAATAAATGAAAAAAGCATGATGGAGGAAGTAAACTGATGGCGTACTAGTGCTGGAATATTCCAATGTGGTTGTGCTGGTCTAATTCACTAATCATGGGTTTTGGTTGTAAATGTACATTGAAATCTGTGAACAATTGACTTGTATTTGACAGCACTGTGACGTGTCATAAATAATAATTCACAAGGAGCGCCGTCGAGCATCCTAGATGTGGTGGATTTTCTGCAGATGATCAAGCAAGGATGAAATTGGTCAAATCGTTCTGGGTAATCATCTTGTTTATGAGACATTCAGTCATTTTGGGACAATTATGCTGTGATCAAAAATGATCATATCATTTTTAAGAGAAATCATGTCTATGGCCAATGTAAATTGCATTAATAAGCTAAAAGCTATTTACTGATTGGTCATTATCCCTCAGTGAAATAAGTGGTTCAATGAAAGGAAATGCCAACAAGAAATAGCAGAGGACAAGGTATTAATAAAATATTAAAATCATCTTTATTATTACATTCTTTAAAAAAATTAGCTTAATTTAAAAAAATATATATGGTAATAATAATAAAGATTATTTCAATTTTTTATTAAAACATTGTCATGCACTATTTTTGATGACCAGCCAAGGTAAAGTAGACAGTTGAAGGCTTATATTATCAGGCGGGGAAGATCCATGGATATTGGGCCCTTCCACGCCTAAAAATACCAGCCTGCAGCCTCCTCAGGATTGGCGCATCCATTAAATGCACCAATTCTGGCATTTGCCTGGCTCTTCCTAATTTCCCTGGTGTGGTGGCAATTGGGATAATGGTATTGGGGTTCATGTCAGCTGTGATTTGTCAAAAATCTCAACTGGCATCAAGCCCTGGGGCTAGTAATGGAGAGGTGTCTATCAGACACCCCCATTACTAACCCAGTAATCCAAAAAACACACACACACACACACACACACACACACAAAAAAAAACCTTTATTTGAATAAAGACTCCCCTACACTATTTCTCGTTCATCAATTTATTGAAAAAAAAAATTCCATGCAGGTCCGCCATAATCCACCGAATCCAATGTAGTCCAGAAATGGATACCTGAAAAACATAAAACGAGAGAAATAAACACAAGAGACTGTCTCTTGTTCACCAATTAATTAGCAAAAATGTTCCCATGAAGCTCTGATGTAGTCCATGTTAAGGCCCTGTCACACTAAGCGAGATCGCTAGCGAGATCGCTGCTGAGTCACAAGTTTTGTGACGCAACAGCGACCTCAGTAGCAATCTCGCTACGTTTGACTCATTTGGACCATTTTTTGATCGTTGAGGTCCCGCTGGGTAGCATGCATCGGTGCGTTTGACACCTTACCAACGACCTAGTTGGCGACTCAGAACTGAGACACATAGGCGTGCATTTGCGTTGCCTTTTCCGCGCCACCTCAGCTCCGATTGGTGGTCGCTACTGCGTTCTGATTGGGCGGCCTTGCCTAAAAGAAGGCAACATAGTAGCGCTTCCGTCCTTTGTTCCTGACCGCGTGCTGGTTTGCAGATAGTAGTAGAGTTCTCCGGGCTGTGACTCCACATCGATTTATCTGTTGTTCAACGGTTCTTCTGGCACCTGGTCAGGAACAAAGGATGGAAGCGCTACTATGTTGCCTTCTTAAGGCCGCCAATCAGAACGCAGTAGCGACCACCAATCGGAGCTGAGGGGGCACGGAAAAGGCAATGCAAATGCACGCCTGTGTGACTACAGCGTCACACAGTACGTCTCTCATCGAGGTCTGAATCGTCAGAGTAGCTGCTATGAGACAGGGTCCCAACGACCGCCGACATCGTTATACAGGTCGCTACAGGTCACCGTATCGTTGCAGCGTCGTTGGGAAGATATGACTGTTTGACATCTCACCAGCGACCACATAGCGACACAGCAACGATCCCTGCCAGGTCGTATCGTTGTCGGGATCGCTGTAGCGTCGCTAAGTGCAACGGTACCTTTACCTGAATCTGTCTCCAGTGACTGTGAATGGCAGTAAAGTTCCTGCTACTCACAGGCGTCGGGTAATGGCGACATTAGCTGACTATCTTAGCCTGAATAGCGTGCAGAAGCATTTCATGGTGACTCTGGATAATGAGAGGACGTCACAGCTCACAGTTTAGCCATAGAGATAGGGAGAAAAAACAGTGAAAAAAAATGTACAGATAGTGTGTGACAGCACAGCAGTGAAAAAGATTAAAATGTATGTAAAAGAGAATAATGTTATACAGTTTTCAGTGCAACTGGGGGCTGTGGAGTGATTATAGTGAAGAATTGTATTTGATGCCTCAAACAGAGAGTCCCTGGTCACTTTTCCTTAATGCAGCACTATATAAAGGTTGGGTCAAGAAAAACAAAACTCAGTTATTTGCTGGAAAGAAATAATGCTCATGATCAGTTAAGCATGCATAGAGTTGTTCAAAGAATATGAATGAATATTGGACCCACATCCCATTTACCCACAGCTGTACACTAAATGCTAATCTTTAAATAATGAAGTTGTTGCTGCAGAACATGTGAATTTTCTGCATACAGTGCCAAAATTCTGTAAATTACCCCTCCTTGTCAGAAGGAACCACACTTTATCGAGCATAATGTATTACGACTGGTCCAAATGGCCATCTACAACGATATCTAGGGCCCAACTGCAACATGCCACATCCTTCTGTTTATGTCCCTCTTTTATCTCTTCCACAATTGATACTTTATTGCTTGAGTTGAAGCTATTTCAGTCCACGTTGACATGATATTCTGCTGATGTGCATCTATTGGGATCATTTTCATGTTGATTTCCCCAGGATTCTTGCATTCCTCTCCTGGAGGTCTTCAACAACGTTAGGTTTTCAAACATGAGGCTGTCTACATTTTTGGCATTGCCCTCAGGCTATATGTTACACCACTTCAGCACCAAACTACCATATATACTTATTTTTGCTACAAAGGGAAGATCTGGAAATTTACCAGCAAGACAGTCCTGTGTTTCTGTGAATGAGCATGTATGTAAATAGGACTCCACTATCGCCATCTTTTGTTGAGCCAAAAACGCCATGTTGGACACACTCACGGTACTACTGACTTATGCCTAGACTACCACTAGGCTTGGATGGGTGGATACAGTGGACTCATTAAATTCTTAAACTGTTCTGGTGAAAGGAAAGCTGAGAACTGACTAGTTACAAAGACGGTGGTAATGTGCAGTAGCATTCATGAACTATACTAATATCCCTGTACAAACCACACAAGGGAATCAGGGCTCTGTTTTCATGGCCCACCCTGTATGTTTGCAGCTTGTCATTACCATACATTTTAGTTTGACATTCTATCCAAATATAGTCATTTCCTAAAAGTCCAAAAACTCTTAAGCAAGTGTTACAAGTACATAAAAAAGAACCAGACCACAATGTATTGACTGTCCATTGATTTTACAAATCCCAGTGCTGGCAGACTTACCTTACAGATGTCATAAGAAGTAGTCAACTGAATTCACAAATAGAACCGGCTTTAATATTAACTGAAAGCATTCAAGCAAATAAAATCTAAATTTATTTTTACCATAGTTAAAGCAGTAGCATCTAGTTTTATGCCTATGGCTATATTCCAGCCAATGAACCAGTGGTAGATATCCTGCCTGTATTATGGCCCGTTAAAGAGAATGTATAATCTTACGGTGTGAATAAAGTTTTGATGTAAAACATATAAATGTTAGGCAACAATTTTTTTTATGTTTTTAATGTTTTATGTTACTGTGTACAGTACTGTGCAAAAGTTTTAGACAGATGTGGTAAAAACTCTTGCAAAGTTAGAATGCTGTAAAGATAGAAGTATTAATAGTTTATTAGTATCAAATAACCAAATGGAAAGTGAATGATCAAAAGAGAAATCTAAATCAAATGAATATTTGGTGTGATCCTTTTACCTTCAAAACACCATCAATTATTCTAAGTACACTTACACATAGTTTTTGAAGGAACTCAGCAGGGACGTTGTTCCAAATATTTTGGAGAACTAACCACAGATCTTCTGTGGATATAAGCTTGGACAAATCCTTCTATTTCTTCATGTAATCCTACACAGTCTCGATGATATTGATATCAGGGCTCTGTAGGGGCCAAATAATCATTTACAGACTCCTTGTTTTACTCTACGATGAAAATACTTAAAGACATTGATTGTATATTTGGGCTTGTTGTCCTGTTAAGGAATAAATTTGTAGCCAATCAGATGCCCCCCTGATGGTGTTACTGTCACGGGTTTACTGCGGCAGAGAGGAGCCAGAAGACCGTGGTGTCTGATTCCACATACTCGTGCACTGATTAGAAGCACTTCACCATCATATAAAATGGTGCAGGTTTCTGCTAGCAGTGCAGAGGTGAAATCTTTTCAGTTGAGAGTCTCTGAAGATTTCCTGCTTTGATGATCTCAGCTGTTCAGTGTTGGCCACTCCCCTCAGCTATTTATACTCACATCTGTCAATCAGGTTTGCCAGTGTTAGTTTTATGCTGCCTGGTTCTGGAGTTGGAGGTGTTTGTTGAGGAGGTGTTTGGAGTGTTGATCTAAAGACTGTTGCTTGGTGATTTGTCTGTGTGCTTATCCTCATCCTCTCCTATTTGGTTTTTCCTTCCTATTACTTCCTAGTGTTTCACTCTGTTGTTTGTAAGTGCATATTTGTATGATTGGTATTTTTATTTATCCCTGTACATCTTCCCTTGTTAGTTTGGTTTGTGTATTCTTATATACAACTACTCCCCACTTCCCTGGGTGGGGGAGGGCTGATTCACAAGCTCAGCAAGGTACGTGGCCCTAGTTTCTTCACCATTAGAAGTAATCTGGGGAGCAGAGATATCTAGGGCGCCCCTAGCTTTAGGGATAGGTAAGGAGCCTCTAGCCCTGGGATATCAAACTACAGTGTCTTGTGTTACATGATGGATAAGTATCTACCTGTATTTCTCAGCATTGAGTACACCAAAAAATGGGCAACTTTGATGAGCATAGACAAAGTGGTCGGTCAAGGAAACTAAAAGTGAGAAACGACACCTCATGAATAAAGACTGACTACAATCTGCATCATCATGCATTAGTATGTTTTACGTGTATATTTTTAAAACGATGCCCACTTAAATAATTTTATTCATCTATGCCATCCATGTTTTCAGTTACAAGCAACTAACCTGCTACTGCAATAGTGTCAGACTGAGGTTGAGGAAGGCCCCATAACAAAAAATTGGGTGGGATTACTGGAAACTACAATGGAATTTAATGTATAAGTAACTTAAAGGAGACTTTTTAGGGATTTAAAAAATATAAAATATAAACTTTACAATATATTCTGATTGCCTCATATTTACTACTTTAAATTAGTGAATGATGATATCTTACAACAAAGTTGTTGTCCACTTTCTGGAAAGTGGACCACAAATGCTGTGAAATAGCTAAAATAACTAACAGACCATGTACTCACCCTCCCTGGGTCCAGCATCAGCTCTCCAATGCTTCTCCAGTCACAGTGTTTTGGCTGCAGCGGTGACGTCATGTCGACAGCGCACATTACTGCTGTAGCCAATCACTGAGCTCAGTGGCTGTGGCAAGGTAGAAGGCAACAGTCACTGAGCTTACTGATTTGGGGCAAAAGGGAGTGGGATCTGAACTTTTGTGTTGTTTTTTATTATTTTCATATTTTACATTTTTTTTTACATTTCTTACTGTATTTAATAGTCTGAGCTTTTGCTGAGTTTTTGATACTGCAGAATTTCTGCACCTATTATTTAAATTAGGTTACTTGCGTTTTTCATAGCATTTTTGTGTACGGTTTTTAACATGTGTTTTTATCGCATTTTTGACGCTCAGCTTTTGTCTCTTGTTGGTGTGTTATGCTTTAATTAAAGCTGCTTTGTTTTTGATACTTCCTGATATTTGGCTTTGACAAAACTTTATTGACATACCTACGCACTAAAAACGCATGTGCGTTTTTTACCTGCGGAATTTCCGCACCTAATGCAAGTCTATGGGGAAATTCTGCACAGAAAACTCAGGGTACTCGCAAGAGAAATTGACATTTTGCGGATTTTAAACATGCAGAGATAATCTTATAAATGTGCCCCTGCTGTGTACTGTGTAATGGCTGTGTCTGACCGTGCAGGAACATGGTCTGATCATACCACAGCTCCTGGGCAGGGGAGGAGGCAAAAGAGTATACAGACATTAGAGTACGAGATCACAGCTGATTCTTTCTTTGAAATAAAACATTTTTTAAAAACAGGCAGGGAAATGTTTTACCTCCCAAAAAGAATCAGCTGTGATCCCGTGCTGTAATGTCTGTATACTCTTTTGCTTCCTCCCCTGTCCAGGAGATGCGGTATGATCAGACTGTGTTCTGTATACAGTCAGACACAGCCATTACACAGGGAACATTTATAAGATTATCTCCGCACAGGAACATTGTATTTAAACACATCCAATTGTGGAAGTTATTATTATTCCAAGATCTATTGATTAAATTCAACTTTCATTCGTGGGAAAACCCCTTAACCCCTTAACAACGCTTGCCGTATTAGTACGCACATTTGCGTACCCCCGGTTCAGTGAGGGCTCCGGCGGTGAGCCCACACTGAACCGAGCACATGTCAGCTGATTCTTACAGCTGACATGTGCCCGCAACAGCCGCGGGTGGAATCGCGATCCACCCGCGGCTGTTAACATGTTAAATGCCGCTGTCAATCTCCGACAGCGGCATTTAACGCGCGCTTCCGGGTAGCGCGTCATAAGCCCCGCCCATCGGCGACCCCGTCACGTGATCGCGGGTCACCGATGGGTGGGCATGACAACCCAGGGTCTGCAGCAGATGCCTGTGGTTGTCATGATCTGGTCACTATGAGCGCCACCTAGTGGTCGGCGCTCATAGCACAGGACCATTTCTGCTGCATGCAGGGGATCTGGTGGTCCCCTGTATGTAGCAGAGACGATCGGACAGTTGCTGCTTCTAGTCTCCTATGGAGACTATTAAACATGCAAAAAGTACAAAAAAAAGTTTTTAAAAATATAAAAAAAACTAAAAAAATATAAAAGTTTAAATCACCCCCCTTTCGCCCCATTCAAAATAAAATATCTAAAAAAAAACCCTACATAGACATATTTGGTATCGCCGCATTCAGAATCGCCCGATATATCAATATAAAAAAAGAATTAATCCGATCGTTAAACAGCGTAACGAGAATAAAATTCTAAACGCCAGAATTACGTTTTTTAGTCGCCGCAAAATTGCAATAAAATGCAATAACGGGTGATCAAAACATCGGATCTCCCCAAAATGTTATCAATAAAAACGTCAGCCCGTCGCGCAAAAAATAAGCCCTCACCCAGCCCCAGATCACGAAAAATGGAGACGCTACAGGTCTCGGAAAATGGTGCTATTTTTTTTTTTTTTACCAAATTTTGGAATTTTTTTTCACCACTTAAATATAAAAGAACCTATACATGTTTGGTGTCTATGAACTCGTAATGCCCTGTAGAATAAGAAGGGTTGGTCCGTTTTAGCATTCAGTGAACGTGGTAAAAAAAATAAATAAAAAACAACTGTGGTATTGCACTTTTTTTGCAATTTTACCGCACTTGGAATTTTATTCCCGTTTTCCCGTACATGATATGGTAAAACTAGTAATGGCGTTGAAAAGTACAACTCGTCCCACAAAAAATAAGCCCTCACATGGCCATATTGACCAAAAAATAAAAACGCTATGGCTCTGGGAACAAGGGGAGCAAAAAACGAAAATGCAAAAACGGAAAATGCTCCGGGGCTTAAGGGGTTAAAATAACAAATAACTTTCTGTCTATGGATATGTTACATCTGTTCTCTGCAGAAAACATTCCTTAAGGGTTTGCCCATTTTAATATACTGTTTTCCATTGGGGTGCAGACCTATAAAATAACAAATGGAGCTGTTACACACTTTGGGGAGAAAAGTGCTCCTACTCCACTCTACTCTGTTCTTTGTTGTTAAGCTGCAGCTGTGACATCATGTCTATAAAGCATAATTGACCGCTGCAGCCAATCACTGTGAGTTATTTTATAAGTCTGCAATATTATTGAAAAATTTCATTTTGAAGCGGACAACAAACAATTAGCTCCGAGAATGGTGTTTGACTCTCAGTACTTTCCATAGTTCTTTCTATTGAGAGTTTCTCTCTATGGAAAATAATGTACTGGAGAGCAAGGACCCCAGTCACTGATCTTTCCAGAAGTATAACCTAAAACTCCTGAAACTCACTACAAAATCTATAACAGGAATCCCCACCTAATATGTGCAATTTAAAGCACTGGAAAATTGTGTCCTCTTACATACTAGGGCTTGGGTGCAAATCCAACCTCTGTACTTCTTACAGATACATCTTCAGGTCTTGCCCAGGAACAAGGGCCACATCTGCCATGAGGTGTGGTAACCTTATGTGGTATACGACAGAGAGAGAGGGGGTTTATGCTCCTGGTGGTCTATAACCTGCGTCCCAGGAGCCAAGATTTCTGTCACGAAGAGACTCTTCCCCCTCTCCAATTACACACACACACAAATATATAAAAAATAAGATAACAGTGGAAAATAGCTTGCGCGATACCAGGTGCATATCGGACAGTTGGAGATGGGCCTCTCCAAATGCCAAATCTGCGCACATCAGAGCGGGCAATGTGGAGAATGATGATTTGCACAATAGCTACCTCTTTAAGTGAAGTATGATGGTGGTGGTGGTCGTTTGTGCAGCTAATCCCCAATCATGAAGAATCAGCGTTAACCTGAAAAAAACTGTCTCTTTATTAATGATAACAGGATTAGTGATTACAGTGAAGGAAATAATTATTTGATCCCTTGCTGTTTTTGTACGTTTGCCCACTGACAAAGACATGAACAGTCTATAGCTTTAAAGGGTAGGTTAATTTTAACATTGAGAGAGAGAATATCCAAAAAATCAAGAAAATCACATTGTATAAATTAGGTAAATTTATTTTGCATTTTGCAGTGAGAAATATGTATTTGATCCCCTACAAACCATTGAGTTCTTGCTCCTACAGACCAGTTAGACGCTCTTAATCAACTTGTTACCTGCATTAAAGACAGCTTACATAGTCACCTGTATAAAAGACTCCTGTCCACAGACTCAATTAATCAGTCAGACTCTAACCTCTACAACATGGGCAAGACCAAAGAGCTTTCTAAGGATGTCAGGGACAAGATCATAGACCTGCACAAAGCTGGAATGGGCTACAAAACCATAAGTAAGACGCTAGGTGAGAAGGAGACAACTGTTGGTGCAATAGTAAGAAAATGGAAGAAATACAAAATGACTGTCAATCGACATTGATCTGAGGCACCATACAAAATCTCACCTCGTGGGGTATCCTTGATCATGAGGAAGGTGAGAGATCAGCCTAAAACTTCACGGGGGGAACTTGTTAATGATCTCAAGGCAGCTGGGACCATAGTCACCAAGAAAACCATTGGTAACACATTACGCCTTAAAGGTTTAAAATCCTGCAGTGCTCGCAAGGTCCCCCTGCTCAAGAAGGCACATGTGCAGGCCCGTCTAAAGTTTTCCAATGAACACCTGGATGATTCTGTGAGTTACTGGGAGAAGGTGCTGTGGTCAGATGAGACAAAAATGTAGTTCTTTTGGCATTAACTCAATTCGCCGTGTTTGGAGGAAGAGAAATGCTGCCTATGATCCAAAGAACACCGTCCACCCTGTCAAGCATGGAGGTGGAAACATCATGTTTTGGGGGTGTTTCTCTGCTAAGGGCACAGGACTACTTCACCGTATCAATGGGAGGATGGATGGAGCCATGTACTGTAAAATCCTGAGTGACAACCTCCTTCCCTCCGCCAGGACATTAAAAATGGGTCGCGGCTGGGTCTTCCAACAAGACAATGACCCAAAACATACAGCCAAGGCAACAAAGGAGTGGCAAAGAAGCACATTAAGGTCACGGAGTGGCCTAGCCAGTCTCCAAACCTTAATCCCATAGAAAACTTATGGAGGGAGTTGAAGCTCTGAGTTGCCAAGCGACAGCCTCAAAATATGAATGATTTAGAGATGATCTGCAAAGAGGAGTGGACCAAAATTCCTCCTGACATGTGCGCAACCCTCATCATCAACTACAAAAAACATCTGACTGCTGTGCTTGCCAACAAGGGTTTTGCCACCAAGTATTAAGTGTTGTTTGCCAGAGGAATCAAATACTTATTTCTCACTGCAAAATGCAAATAAATTTATCTAATTTATACAATGTGATTTTCTTGATTTTTTTTGGATATTCTATCTCTCAATGTTAAAATTAACCTACCCTTAAAATTATAGACTGTTCATGTCTTTGTCAGTGGGCAAACTTACAAAAACCTTTTTTATCGGTACTTTCTAGAACCAGCAGTCGGGGAGAAAACAACATCTCCTCCTTGCAAATTGCCCTCCTCTTATGACTTCTCTCCCATGTGACTCTTTTCAGCTGCAGTCATTGGCTGACTGCCCAGGGGAAGCTTGTTAATGCTTTTTCCAGAAGCTTCTGCATTGTACCAAGCAGAGCTAAGTCATGTGAACAAGCCTCCTGAGAGGGAAGATTAACCCTTTGAGTGCTGTCTTTCAGCAAGTCTCACAATAAGTTACAACATGCAGTTTATACAGAAATTACAGTATTTGCATGGAACCCACTATACATCCGGTATCTTATGGAGATGGCCACTTTGTGGGATGCCACAGAGGCAAGATGAGCACCTCGCCTCAGGTGGCGTCAGCACAGTAATGCTACCTCCGGCCATGATGTATAGCACAGTTGACATATTCCTACTGTGCATCCCTACTTTCTGTGCAGGTGGACATGTCTGAGCATATAACACTCAGTCAGTCTCTGCCTAAGGATGTTGCCTAAACTGACACACTCAGGGAGGGGGCCCAGTCTCACTGCATGTGTATTAGTCAGGACACCATTGTTCAATTTCTCCTCCTCAAACTTGGGACCTTGAGTTAAGGGCCCCCAGCATCTGTCATATTTTGTTAATTGATTCTTTACTTTTCTTGAAAAATTATATTTATTGGGGTTCAGTTACATAACCTGTATCATGGCAAGCAGAAAATGTAGCATTGATACACAGGCTGCACTGCCAAGTGTTGGAGAATGTTCCTAGGGAGGTCTGCCCCTGGTTGCCATACTACTACACCTTCAGAGAGGCGCATGTGTGTTTGGAGATGTGTGACCACTACTAAATGTTCAGTTGATCCTCATTGTGATGCAGCGCTTGAGACCGAATAGGTAGAACTTTGGTGAGTGATAGTACAATGGTTGCTGAGTGCTGCTGTTGCATGTGTGCAGCTATCTAGCTATTGTGTTGAAGGAAAAGCTGGTGATTTTGAGAACAGGGTTCATTAAATAACCATGTATCAGGGGTGTGAAATTAATTATTCATTTATTAAACTAATAATGATTTTACTGATTTATTATATTTTTTTATTACTTCATGGGGAAGGGGGGTGATTACAGCAAGGTAATATGTGATTGTAAACTTAGGGGGAGTGATTCACTAATATACGGTACTCACATGGGGAGATGACGGATCACTACTGCAAAGTTTTACCTACTCCCGGCTTCTGTAATGTTGATGTGATTTCAGCAGTAGGGACTAATATTACCAGGGAAGATATAATTTCTATAATGGCTTCTATAATGGCTAATCATAAGCACCTACTGAAATATTATCAGCCTTTGACTTTGACCCAACTTGCTAAGAACCATGTGATAATGATTGTTTCTATGCATTTTATATATGCATGTGATGGAATTTACGTTCTTGGTCCCATGACTGAAATGTCTTTTTCAAGGTTATACTGAAGTTAATTAAAGGGGAAATTCACTCTTAACTAAAGGGATTTAATGCACTGAGCACAAGAAGAGTTCAAGCTTAGAAGTGTAATTAATAATAAAGGCCATTTAGCGCGTGTATAACAAGGGGCCATTGGTGATCGACCCTTTTACCTTATACATAAAATGTGCAAGAAGAAAAGAACAGAGGAAAATGATTAGAGTGAAATTTATCTTGACCGACCTTTTGACATTGTTACTCTTGTAATAGAGAGTACTTTCACTATTACTCCATGTCCTCTATAGTCTGCGGCCATTATGCATCTTGACCCTAAGCTAGATCATGATTTCCCAAGTCTTTGGTAAAATAGCTATAAAATAGTGACATTATATAATAATCTACAGGAATATTAGAAGTCATTGACGAATACATTGTTATAAAACTGATTTAGCAAAGACCATTGTATTTAACACTTATACACATTATAGCTTTTTTACATAGCGGTCTTAGTTGACTTACACTTGTATATGCCATTTTTTTTCCTGATTTTAATAACATGATGCTTCGTTTTCCTCTAGATTAATGCATGTAGAATTTGGAAATCAGTGAACTTGGCCTTTCTCTCAAGTTCACCAGTTCTATAATTATTTTATATGCAATTTGGACAAATTAATGCACAGACCTTCACTGAATATTCAGGTGAGGATTTATCAAAGATTTATGTAAAGGACAGATTATACTTCTCCCCTGTGAATTTACACCTCTCTTAAAACATGATGTGTTGCTAGCTTTGGCTGCTATTGATTGACATTGCTTGTTGTTGCACAGTCTGTGGTCCACTCCCAAATCCTTCTGCATCGTGGATTCACCCAATGTAATCCCATTTACTGTGTAATTTGCATGGATATTCTAGCTCTCCAAATGCATAACTTTGCATTTATATATATTGAGCCTCATCTTTCCCATACCAGGCAAAGCATTCAACTTGTTTAAATTCCCGTGAGTAGGAAAAAATCCTCATCTGAGCTACAACCTAGAATTTTGGTGTCAAATCTGTAAGCCCTGATCTATCATTAGGAAATGTGTTCTGCCCGTTGTATATGAATTGCTCAATCATAGCCAAGTCATGGGAAAAAACAGAGGAAACAAACTAAGTACTCTAGTTAACCACAAGCTAAGCAGCAACGAATGGAAGTATATAGAGGATGGCAATTCCATATCAATATAGACAGATGGTTCTTTGCAACACAAACATTTAGACAGATACTGAAAATTGATTAAAGGTGTTTTTCACCTTCAGAAAAATGGCCCCTAATTTCTGGCCGGCATGTAAAACAAAACAGCCAGGTGTTACTCATCCACCCCCAGGTTCAGTGCCGGCTCTCTGCTACTGACCCGGTCTCTGAGTGGTGGCTGCATTGGTGATGTCACATCGAAAGCTCGCACCACTGCTGCAGCCAGTCACTGATCTTTGCACCTCATGCTGTCTAGGTATGGATTTTGATGGGATGTCACGGTTGTAGTGAAAACATAGAGATGGGTTAGCAGTGGAGAGAAGTTGCAGGAGCAAGGTAGGATGAGTACCAGCTGGCTTTCTTACTTTACATGCCTGCAAGCATTTGACATCTGCTTTGCTAAAAGTAGAAAAGCCTTTTAAAGTACCACTCTAGGTTTTATTTTTATTTCATAAGTATCAGTAATGCATGTTCCCTGTGTGTAGTACTTACCGGTGTCTGTTTTCTACTGTTTCCAGTGCCACTTTGGTCTCCGTCATCTTGTAATCACAGCTCTGACTGACTGGGAGTCACTGCTATTGATTACTATCTATCTTACAGTAGGTTCAGACAACCGATGTCTCCACATTCGAGAAAAACAGTCCAATTATTCTGATCAGACTTTGATCAGGGATAGATGAGAGTGGCATAAGTTTTTTTCAGACGTGGAGAAAAAAAAAAGTTTCTCCACCTTCTCCATTCTATTAGTCCGTGAAAATCAGAATGCATTCGGATGTCAACCGAGTACAGTCCGCATTTTTTCATAGACTCAGATTTGCATTGCCGATTTTGATCCGACGCTTGGATCAAAATTGGACACATCTCCGATTTTTTTTCTGTCGACCATTTGGTCCGAGGAAAAAAATTGGACATATGCACAGCCTCATAGAATATCATAGCTACAGTTAGGTCCATATATATTTGGACAGAGACAACATTTTTCTAATTTTGGTTCTAGACATTACCACAATGAATTTTAAACAAAACAATTCAGATGCAGTTGAGGTTCAGACTTTCAGCTTTCATTTGAGGGTATCCACATTAATATTGGATGAAGGGTTTCGGAGTTTCAGCTCCTTAACATGTGCCACCCTGTTTTTAAAGGTACCAAAAGTAATTGGACAGATTAAATAATTGTAAATAAAATGTTCATTTCTAGTACTTGGTTGAAAACCCTTTGTTGGCAATGACTGCCTGAAGTTTTGATCTCATGGACATCACCAGACGCTGTGTTTCCTCCTTTTTGATGCTCTGCCAGGCCTTCACTGCAGTGGTTTTTAGGTGCTGTTTGTTTGTGGGCCTTTCTGTCTGAAGTTTAGTCTTTAACAAGTGAAATGAATGCTCAATTGAGTTGAGATCAGGTGATTGACTTGGCCATTCAAGAATCTTCCACTTCTTTGCTTTAATAAACTCCTGGGTTGCTTTGGCTTTATGTTTTCGGTCATTGTCCATCTGTAGTATGAAATGACGACCAATCAGTTTGGCTGCATTTGGCTGGATCTGAGCACACAGTATGGCTCTGAATACATCAGAATTCATTCGGCTGCTTCCGTCCTGTGTCACATCATCAATAAACACTAGTGACCCAGTGCCACTGGCAGCCATGCATGCCCAAGCCATCACACTGCCTCCGCCGTGTTTTGCAGATGATGTGGTATGCTTTGGATCATGAGCTGTACCACGCCTTCGCCATACTTTTCTCTTTCCATCATTCTGGTAGAGGTTGATCTTGGTTTCATCTGTCCAAAGAATGTTCTTCCAGAACTGTGCTGGCTTTTTTAGATGTTTTTTAGCAAAGTCCAGTCCAGCCATTTTATTCTTGATGCTTATGAGTGGCTTGCACCGTGCAGTGAACCCTCTGTATTTACTTTCATGCAGTCTTCTCTTTATGGTAGATTTGGATATTGATACGCCTAACTCCTGGAGAGTGTTGTTCACTTGGTTGGCTGTTGTGAAGGGGTTTCTCTTCACCATGGAGATTATTCTGCGATCATCCACCACTGTTGTCTTCCGTGGGCGCCCAGGTCTTTTTGCATTGATGAGTTCACCAGTGCTTTCTTACTTTCTCAGGATGTACCAAACTGTAGATTTTGCCACTCCTAATATTGTAGCAATTTCTCGGATGGGTTTTTTCTGTTTTTGCAGCTTAAGGATGGCTTGTTTCACCTGCATGGAGAGCTCCTTTGACCGCATGTTTACTTCACACCAAAACCTTCCAAATGCAAGCATCACACCTTAAATCAACTCCAGGTCTTTTATCTGCTTAATTGAGAATGACATAACCAAGGGATTGCCCACACCTGTCCATGAAATAGCCTTGGAGTCCATTGTCCAGTTACTTTTGGTCCCTTTAAAAACAGGGTGGCACATGTTAAGGAGCTGAAACTCCTAAACCTTTCATCCAATTTTAATGTGGAGCTGAAAGTCTGAACTTCAACTGCATCTGAATTGTTTTGTTTAAAATTCATTAGAAAAATGTTGTCTCTGTCCAAATATACTGTATATGGACCTAACTGTACCAATGCTATTCATGATAACCACAAATAGAACTTGTACAAGAAAATTGGACGTGCGGATGAGCCCTAAATGCAAGTCTTATAGACTTACACTAAGAAGTGACTTATGGTCCACCCAGCAAACATTGGAGTAATCCGGCCAATCACCGATGGTCATGTGGTGTAAAAGAGGACCGGAGCAGTGCAGGGAATAGCAGAAGACAGCGTGTGTATTTTACTACCACAGGGAACATACAGTACATTATTGATACTTATCAGGTGATGAAATAGAAAAAAACCCTGTGGTACTTGAATGAGGAACTGTCAGATCTCCCTGCATGTCTGTTACAATACATACTTATATTCTCAATTCAATAATTCTTGAGCATATTTTTAAGCTGTGCTGTTCCTCAGTTATTCCTCATGGAAATTAGTAAACTGACTACTGAGTATTGCTATTCCTTTTTTTCTATAGTGTATCTAATTGTCCAGGCAACTTCACACTCAATTTACAAAGAAAATTATACCAGTATTTGTCTATTTTTTAATTCTTTTTCAGAAGTAATAATAGAGAAACAGCATAGCTCATATATCACAGGTTTACCGCGACAGAGAAGAGCCAGAAGACTGCAGTGTCTGATTCCTCCCACTCCTGCACTCATCAGAAGCCTTTCACCTTCATATTAAATGGTGCAGGTTTCTTTTAGCAGTGCAGGGGTTAATCTGCTGCTGAAATCTTTTGGATGCTTCACAGGGTGATGTTCTCAGCTGTTCACTGTTAGCCACTTTCCTCTCCGATATCTACTGGACTCTGGTTAGCTGTCATTGCCAGAGCTAGCTTCAATGCTGCATGGTTAGGAGTTTGGAGGTTTGTTGTTTGAGAAGGCATTTGGTGGATTTAGCTAAGACAGTTGCGTGGTTTTGGTTGTGTGTTAATCCTCTGCTTTTCCTACTTTGGTTTTCCCCATCCTCCACTCCCCTGTGTTAACCTCTGTTGTTTGTGTGTGTATATTTGTATGATTGGTATTTTCCTTTATCCCTGTTTGTATTACCTTGTTAGTTTGGTTTGTATACTGCCATACACTACTACTGTCCTCTTCCCTGGGTGGGGGGAGGGAACAGATTGAGGGCGGATTCAGGAGCTCAGACAAGGTACGTGGCTCCGGCGTCTTCCCCTTCAGAAGTAATCCGGAGAACATGGAAAGCTAGGGCGCCCCTAGCGTTAGGGACAGGGAAGGAGCTCCTTGTCCCGGGATAGCAGACAACAGAATTGTGACATCAGATTTCTTAGAAAAGATAGTCCAGAATTATTTCATGGAGGATTAAAAAGTATGACACCTAAAGTAAATCTATTGGATCAACCTGCTTTCCTTGAGGATTTAGAAAACACATTTGCCTTTCCGATCTGAACCTTGTACCTAGCTTGTTGTTTTTCTTTACCAAGGATTGTAGATTAAACCTCTTTTAAAAATAGCTTTACTGTATTTTGAACTCCAAGGCCCTGATTAATAAAACAGTTTTCAGCAGAATTTGTTTGAAATATTGAAAAACTTTTTGGACTTTTTCCGATTTTACACCAAGTCCAGTCAGCTTGGCTTACTTTTGAAAAGTGGGCAAAGAGTAGTGTAAGGGTTAAAGGGGTATTCCCATCTCCAAGATCCTTTCCCAATATGTAGTAGGTGTAATAATAGTAATATTAGCAAATACCTTCAATTAGAAATGTAGTATATTTTTTCTGATTCACTATGTCTTTTTCCTCATGTGCAGGCATCGCAGGACCTTAGGTATCCATGGTTTCATCCACTGATAAAGTCACAGTTAGTTATCTAGTTGCTAGTGGTCATAACCATGGATACCTAAGGTCCCGCATTGCCTGCACATGAGGAAAGAGAGATAGCGAATCAAAAATACTATACTACATTTCTAATGGGAGGTATTTGCTAAAATTATTATTATTACACCTACTACATATTGGGATAGGATCTTGGAGATCGGAATACCCCTTTAATCACAGTTTACTGTATTGTTGGAGATTTGTGATGTAATGTATGATCTGTCCAGTAGAGGGCAGCGGTGAGAGGCCAGAGTTGGAGCACGGGGTTTTGGCGGTTGGTGGGCAGTTGAAGTGAAGCTGCGGATCCTTGGAGAAAGGTCTGGATAGAGCGGTGCGAATCAGGCTTGACATGAGCCGACTGTGTGAGCACAACCAAGGACACAGCAACTTGGGCTAGGCCACGTGAGACCCCATCTCTAAGGATTTAGGGAAGCCCTGCTTTGGAGAGATTGGCATTCCCTAAGAGCTTCAAAACAGCTTTTCTGATTATTCTGAACTCAGCCCAGAAAGGGTCCTTTTACTTGAGTCTCAGGATATACTGGTACAATCTTACATCTGAATATATATGCGCATACATAAATAGCCTTATAGAGGTCCAGTTAGTTAGGATGTGGCACCCCAGGTCTGGTCGCCACAGTGGCAGCAATGTCATGTCTGAGAGCAGGTGGGAGGTTCCCTGGTTGGGGGACAATTAGCATGCAGCACCTCCTGCCTCAGTCCAGGGAGGGGAGAAACCTGCCCTTTATAAACTGGATCTGGGGTGGGGTTAGACAGTGAAGCCAGAGACAAGTTCCAGTCTAGTTCCAGAGACAGGGACAGGTCAGCAGCAGGCTGAGGAGTCCCTGTAGGCAGAGGAGGAACACAAGGCCAGGAGGGGAACTAGCAGAGTTCGTCCTGGCCAGAGACTTGCAAAGCTGGACACTGGAGTCCGAGGCTGTGAGGGTTATAAGCCCAGCAGCAGAAAACCACCACGCAGGGGACTTCAAGTCCTCTGGCCCAAGGAAGCCTGGAGGCTCAGCCACACGAGAGGGACCACTACTGCCCTGGAGGGGTGAGAAGCACGGAAGGCCCGAGTTGCCAGTCATACGGGTGAGAACAACACGGTACACTCAGAGACGTGGGCTACCACTACACGACAGCGGGATAGCCAAGAAAGAGTGAAGTCAGCATGGTAGGCCTACAAACTCCCCCTGACCAGCAGGATTTCCCAGTTGCTCTCAGACTGACCAGGCCTCCATTGTTAACCTGTATTCCGGACGGGTCCTTTAATACCACCAACAGTAAAGACCCTGAATTGCATGACAGACTCCGTGTGGTTACTGCTGCTCCCACGCACCATCACCCCCAACATCCCTACTTACTGCCCTGAGGCTATACTCCTCCCGTGGGGAGTTATACCATTCTCTGCTGCATTCCCAATACCAGCCTCAGCGGTCTGCCCTGCAGCGGCGGTACACTCTGACCGCAATCCACGGGTGGCGTAGACTGCCATTTGAGTTGACTACCCTGAGCCACGGGACCGGGTCCCCGCCACACGAGGACTACAACCCCCAGCATAGGCAACGGGTCCGGTTCCGGGTATCCCCACACACGCGTGGCCCAGGGGGCGCGTCAAGGAGAAAAGGCCTCTTCTGTAAGACAGGGTTCCCCAACTCCAGTCCTCAAGGCCCACCAACAGGTTATCTTTTCAGGATTTCCTTAGTATTACACAGGTGATGGAATTATTGCCTGTGCAGGTGATGTAATTATCACCTGTGTAATACTAAGGAAATCCTGAAAACATGACCTATTGGTGGGCCTTGAGGACTGGAGTTGGGGAACCCTGCAGTAAGAGACACTTTGAAAACTGCTCCGAGCAGGCGATTACTAAAGTGCTGGCACAACACTGTCGTTTTATTGATTCATGCATAGAAAGGGTTAATCCTGTTGTATTTTGCTCACATAATTAATTATTCTGTGTTATTGAGAGTAACTGCTGTCATTGTATTTGTTACTTATGCACTGTTTACCTACCATCCTTTCCTTTGTTTTATAAACTGGTTAGGAAATATTCATATTATATTATGTAATCTTTGTGCATGTTTGCTGATTGTTGCTGTACCCCTCGTTCTGTGGACGTCCCTCATCCACATTTCATTAGCAAGAATGGGACGTGGCTGAGGGCAGCCAACAAAGTCATCATAATTTACGTCACAAAAGTGGAGCAAATTATAACAGAAATGTACACCAGTCCATGACTAAAGTACATTTCTTACGGTGGTGCACAGCAGTTGAAAAATGCAGCAAATTCACTAAGACGAGCATGCCTTATAACTAGTGTTGAGCGACCCCCGCAGTGTTCGGGTTCGGTTCGTCGAACACCGGGATGTTCGAGGAACTGTTCGTCGAACTGTTCGTCGAACACCTTAGAACACCGTCGAACACCGTTAAAACCAATGGCAGGCAAACAAAAACACATAGAAACACATAGAAAACACCTTCAAAGGTGTCCAAAAGCTGACAAACTGCTCAGAAGACACTCTCTTTAAAAAAGCCGGCCGGCAAATTCAGCAGCGGCATACACCGGTACCCGACAATTTAGACAAGAAGGAATAGAGCATCACACATAGATTAGATAGATAGAAACATGTCAGTCACACATATAAGAAGCACAGTGACAGTGTTGGTCACTGTACTTGTCATTTAGTGTAAAGGATTTATTAAAAAAAATATTAGTGTTTTCATGCACCGTCTCTTTAAAAAAGCCGGCCGGCAATTCAGCAGCGGTACCCGACAATTTAGAACAGAAAGAATAGAGCTTCACACATAGATTAGATAGATAGAAACATGTCAGTCACATATATAATAAGTACAGTGACAGTGTTGCTTACTGTACTTGTGATTTAGTGTAAAGGATTTATTTAAAAAAATAATAGTGTTTTCATGCACCGTCTCTTTAAAAAAGCCGGCCGGCAATTCAGCTGCGGTACCCGACAATTTAGAATAGAAAGAATAGAGCATCACACATAGATTAGATCGATAGAAACATGTCAGTCACATATATAATAAGTACAGTGATAGTGTTGGTTACTGTACTTGTCATTTAGTGTTAAAATAAAGGATTTATTAAAAAAAAAATTAGCGTGGGGTTCCCCGTAATTTTAGTCTCTAGCGGAGGTTAAGCAGACGGCTGGGGCAGATGTTTGAAGCCTGGGAAGGGGGTAATACCCATGGAGCTTCCCAGGCTACTAATATCAGCCCCCAGCTGAATACCTAGCCTTTACTAGCTATTAAAATGGGGGACCCCCCCAAAAAAATGACGTGGGGTCACCCCTATTTTAATAGCTAGCAAAGGCTAGGCAGACAGCTGGGGGCTGATATTAATAGCTAAGGAAGGGTGCCATGAATATTGGCCCCCTCCCAGGCTAGAAACACCAGCCGTCAGCCGCCCCAGAAATGGCGCATCCATAGGATGCGCCAATTCTGGCACTTAGCCTCGCTCTTCCCACTGCCCTGTAGCGGTGGCAGTGGGGTAATAGGGCTGGGGTTGATGTCAGCTTATAATGCCAGCTGACATCAAGCCCAGGTTAGTAATGGAGAGGCGTCTATAAGACACCCCTATTACTAACCCCATAGTGAAAGTTAAAAAAAACACAAACACCCAGAATAAAGTCCTTTAATTGAAATAAACACACATTGTGTTCTAAATTAAACCATACTTACCGTCACGCCCATTCCAGCTGAAGCCAACGATCTCCTGCAATAAAAATAAAATAATAAACCAACATCATCCTTACCTTTCGATGGTTCCCAGGACAGCTCCAGCTCTGCTACATCGAGATGACAGGCTGGACCGCAGCAGAACGCTGCCATCCAGCCTGTCATCCCGCAGACACTGAGAAGAGCAGGCTTGCTTGCGCTCCTCAGTGTCTCGCTGTGACGGCATCCAGATGAGCCGAGGTCATGTCCAATGAACTCGGCTCACCTCATGCACGTCACTGACAGCGTGGGAAAATTTTCCTGCACTCAGCACTTCAGCGTGGGAGAATTCTCACGCTGAAGCGCTGAGTGCAGGAGAATTTTCCCACGCTGTCAGTGACGTGCATGAGGTGAGCTGAGATCATTGGACATGATTCATGTCCAATGATCTCAGCTCACCTCATGCACGTCACTGACAGCGTGGGAAAATTCTCACGCTGAAGTGCTGAGTGCAGGAGAATTCTCCCACGCTGTCAGTGACGTGCATGAGGTGAGCTCATGTCCAATGATCTCAGCTCACCTCATGCACGTCACTTACAGCGTGGGAGAATTCTCACGCTGAAGCGCTGAGTGCAGGAGAATTTTCCCACGCTGTCAGTGACGTGCATGAGGTGAGCTCATGTCCAATGAACTCAGCTCACCTCATGCACATCACTGACAGCGTGGGAAAATTCTCCTGCACTCAGCGCTTCAGCGTGAGAATTCTCCCACGCTGTCAGTGACGTGCATGAGGTGAGCTCATGTCCAATGAACTCAGGTCACCTCATGCACGTCACTTACAGCGTGGGAAAATTCTCCTGCACTCAGCGCTTCAGCGTGAGAATTTTCCCACGCTGTCAGTGACGTGCATGAGGTGAGCTCATGTCCAATGATCTCAGCTCACCTCATGCACGTCACTTACAGCGTGGGAGCGTTCTGCTGCGGTCCAGCCTGTCATCTCGATGTAGCAGAGCTGAAGCTGTCATGGGAACCATAGAAAGGTAAGGATGATGTTGCTTTATTATTTTTCTTTTATTTCAGGAGATCGTTGGCTTCAGCTGGAATGGGCGTGACGGTAAGTATGGTTTAATTTAGAACAATAAAGAATTGTGTGTTTATTTCAATTAAAGGACTTTATTCTGGGTGTTGTGTTTTTTTTAAATACTTTACTAGAAATTCATGGTGGTCATGTCTAATATTGGCGTGACCCCATGAATTTCGGGCTTAGGGCCAGCTGATAATGCCAAGCTGGCCCTAACCCCTTTATTACCCAGTGAGCCATTGGACATGAACTCGGCTCATCTGGATGCCATCACAGAGAGACGCTGAGGAGCGCAAGCAAGCCTGCGCTTCTCAGTGTCTGCGGGATGACAGGCTGGATGGCAGCTTTCTGCTGTGGTCCAGCCTGTCATCTCGATGTAGCAGAGCTGAAGCTGTCGTGGGAACCATGGAAAGGTAAGGATTATGTTGCTTTATTATTTTTCTTTTATTGCAGGGGATCGTTGGTTTCAGCTGGAATGGGCGTGATTGTAAGTATGGTTTAATTTAGAACAATAAAGAATTGTGTCTTTATTTCAATTAAAGGACTTTATTCTGGGTGTTTGTGGGTTTTTTTAACTTTGACTATGGGGTTAGTAATGGGGGTGTCTTATAGACGCCTCTCCATTACTAACCTGGGCGTGATGTCAGCTGGCATTATAAGCTGACATCAACCCCAGCCCTATTACCCCACTGCCACCCCTACAGGGCAGTGGGAAGAGCGAGGCTAAGTGCCAGAATTGGCGCATCCTATGGATGTGCCATTTCTGGGGCGGATGACGGCTGGTGTTTCTAGCCTGGGAGGGGGCCAATATTCATGGCACCCTTCCTGGGCTATTAATATCAGCCCCCAGCTGTCTGCCTAGCCTTTGCTAGCTATTAAAATAGGGGGGACCCCACGTCAATTTTTTGGGGGGTCCCCCATTTTAATAGCTAGTAAAGGCTAGGCATTCAGCTGGGAGCTGATATTAGTAGCCTGGGAAGCTCCGTGGATATTATCCCTTCCCAGGCTTCAAACATCTGCCCCAGCTGTCTGCTTAACCTCCGCTAGAGCCTAAAATTATGGGGAACCTCACGCCAATTTTTTTTTAAATAAATCCTTTATTTTAACACTAAATGACAAGTACAGTAATCAACACTGTCACTGTACTTCATATATATGTGACTGACATGTTTCTATCTATCTAATCTATGTGTGATTCTCTATTCCTTCCATTCTAAATTGTCGGGTACCGCTGCTGAATTGCCGGCCGGCTTTTTTAAAGAGACGGTGCATGAAAACACTAATATTTTTTTTAATAAATCCTTTACACTAAATGGCAAGTACAGTAATCAACACTGTCACTGTACTTCTTATATATGTGACTGACATGTTTCTATCTATCTAATCTATGTGTGATGCTCTATTCTTTCGGTTCTAAATTGTCGGGTACCGGTGTATGCCGCTGCTGAATTGCCAGCTTTTCATGTTTCACTGTGAGCACAGTTCCCATCGATTTGGGCAATCACTCTAATGCCACAACCACCATGGCTGTGGCATTACAGTGAGTGGCAGACAATCCCTGCATGATTGGTGCTCTAAATAGCGCCAGACATGCAGGACACGCTTTTGGTGCATGAACAGTTATCGAACATAACCTCGAACAGCCGAATTTTTTGCAAATCGTTCGGGTTCGTCGAACAACTCGAACACTGCCCAAAACAGCTCGAATTTGAGATTGGCGAACAGTTCTAGTCGAACACCGCTCATCTCTACTTATAACTTTATTTTACTCCAGCGGACCTTTCATCAAGACGGAAGTATAATACACCCGTGGTGATGAATCGGTGCCGAAATGTTAGACTGTTTCCATGATTGGATAATTTCGATCATTTCAAGTTCCCAGATTTTCTTCTCCCTAACTTATTAAAATGGTCTTTCAGAAACTTAAAGGGAATCTGTCAGCCAGATTTGACACCCCAAACTCTTTATATGTGCTTGTAACTCTTTCAAAGACAAGTATAGAAATACCTTTACATGGCCAGTCCTTTCCTCCATTACTAAGAAATCAGCGTTTGAATTGATATGGAAATGAGGCTAAAGAGCTATATGTAGATCTGAAACTTCTGTCACTCCAGCTCCATTCCCTGCCGAGTGCCACCTTCTTCTGCTTGTATGACAGTTTCTATGTTGTGTAAGTTCAGGCAAAGGAGCCGTCAGTCAAGCAGGAGGAGGCTGCATTTTGCAGGGAATAGAGCTGGAGTGACAAAGGCTTCTGATATCCAGCCTCATTTGCATATAATTTCAAATGCTGATTTCTCAGTAATGGAGAAAACAACTCAAGTGCTACATGAACATCTAAATAGTTAGTGGTGTGGAATCCTGCTGACATGTTCCCTTTCAGTATTTGCAGATTGTTCTTTATCGTTTGACTGTGTAGATTCATCCTAGATTGTAAAGTATAAATATAGCAGTATAAGTAAAGTGATGGTCAGTTTTAGTTCCACTAGGAGAAAATAATTAAATTAACCTGGTTTGAGCCTGATCGTATGCATGGAAGGGTTTGGTTAAGTTCTCACAATGAGTTTTTGGCGAGAGTTTGATATTGTGTGTTTACACGGCACACGGCACAAAAAGCGCAGTGTCTTACAGTTTCGGGAAAGTGGATGGGATTTAGCGAAATCTGAACTGTGGTGCGTTTTGGAAATCCGCAACATGTCAATTTCTCCTGTAGGTACGCTGATTTTTAAGTATGGATTTTTCCTATAAAATTATATTAGATGAGGAAATCCAAAGTTAAAGAATGAATATGTTTTTTTTGTACGTTTTCTGATGCGGAAACTGACTAATGACGCGTGTTAACCACATGACTGTATCAATAAAGTTTTAACAAAGCCAAATACCAGAAAGCAACAAAAGCAAAGCAGATAAACCTGACCTGCCCCAAAAAAAAATGCAGTGTCAAAACGTGATAAAAACAATTGCAAAAACTCACCAGATACTCACTTTGGGAGTGTAGCCCTAGACTAAATTCACATCACATTTGCAGTGTACTGTCAGGGCTCATTTAGACATCGGTGATTGTTCTAAAAAGGAAAAGATTGACCAATTTCCATCAGTGATTTGGATCAGATTTTCATCAGTATGTGATCAATATGTCAGTTTTTGCCATCAGTTTCATTTTCCTTATATGCAAAACAGTCAGTTAGTGAAAAACAGACAGAACACAGATGTCGTCAAAGTACTGTCTGATTTTTTTCACTGACCCATAGACTTTCAATTGCAAAGTTATTCCATGATTTGGATCAAAATGGAACATTTGTTTGTGTTTTGGTCGTGACTAGTGTTGAGCGAGTATGTTCTATCAACCCTTTCGCCGAGTATGCTCGGGCCGAGCTAAGAGTAATTACAGCTGCTCGGTGATATGGTTGAATCGCTCCCGTGTGCATGATTTGCGACTGTTTGACAGTTTTAATACATGTGAGGAATGTCTATTTCTTACACATTCCTCACATGTAATAAAGCTGTCAAACAGTTGCAAATCATGCACACGGGAGCGACTTAACCTTATCACCGAGCAGCTGTAAATACTCGGAGCTCGGCCCGATCATACTTGGACAGAACATACTCGCTCAACCCTAGTCTGGACCATTCATTCCACAAAAATAAATTACCATATGAACAACCCTATAGATTATAATAGCTTATGAGTTCTGAGTTCTATCTGTGAAAAACATACATAGAACTGTTATGTGAAAAAATGTACAAGCATATCATTATGGCAGAAATGAAAATAAAGATTATAAAAGAACCACAGGATGGACATCAACAAAGGTATCAGTTTAATCAGTGTAATGTCGCCCACCTGACAGTGTATGTGGTTTACTAAGCACAATCCTGCTGACAGGTGCGCTTTAACTTTTACCAAATACATAAAAAATGGCAAATATCCAAAAATAGCCAAGACACACAAACACGTATAACACATGTATAGTAAAAGCCCGTATCCCTGTATAGGACAAACAATGACAATGGTCAAGCAGTTTTATAGGGTAATAATATCACTCACCATATACTAGTATTAGGAGCATGCTAGATATCAGGCTCTAAGGCTGATGGGATAGTGCAGTACAGCGTTCATATATGTGACAAAAAATTCAGGAACAATCTCACCAGTCTTGTGGTTCGGTTTGTCCTACTAGTGGTTCCTCTTGCCACTTATGATAGGATCCTGGTATTGACCCTATCAGTCCCTATTATGTCGCCTGACCCTGGCACCTAAGACTCCTACCCTTACAAGGGCAGTCCACAGTCCAATGCTTTTGTACAGCAATGAATGCTTTTGGAGCTAAATAAAGATATTTGAAAAAACAAACGTGGGACATCGCTTTAACCCTTGGATTACCGTTGGACCTGGGGTGAGTATATTGGTAAATTTAAATGATTAAAGGATGTGTCTGTTTTATTTCAAATAAAGTATTTTATTCTCAGTGTGTGTGTTTTTATTTAACTCTTTACTTACAGGTTTAGTAATGATGGTGTCTGGCTGACATCTCTTCAGTACTAAACCTAGGGCTTGGTGTAAGCGTCACCTAATCCCATTACCCCTAATCCCATTCAAATATGAAGTGAGATTTCTGGGGCAGCTGGGGGCTGATATTTTTAACCTAGGAAGGGACAATTATGCCAACATGTTCTCTAACTATTAATAACAGCTCACAGCTGTTTGGTTAGCCTGTGGGTACATCCCCATGATCAGGAACCAGCAGCGTATTTTCGCTACATCCAAAATGCTGCATTCTAATGCCGCACTTGTTTTGTTAGTAGATGTGGATCCACCGCATATAATGACATTTCAATTGGTCAAAATCTGCAGTGGAGCTAGTCTCCGCTACAGGAATTGATGTGCTGCGGGTGAGTTTACGCAGTATCAAAAACAAGCACAGTGGGCATGGGATTTCTTATAAATGAAATAAAATGAATTAAATAAAAAAAATGAAGTAGGCTCCCGCTTCATTTTCATAACCAGCAATGGGAAAACCGACCACTTGGGGCTGATATTACTAGCTAGGGAAAGAGCCATTAGCCAAAAATGTTCCCTGGCTATTAATAACAGCCAACAGCTGTCTGCTTAGCGTTTACTGGTTAGATTACAAGGGGACCCTTGAAACAATTGACATAGGGTCCCCCTATAAAGTCTAACCAGCAAAGGCTAAACAGACAGCTGTGAGCTGATATTAATAGCAAGGGAAGGGGCCATGGATCCTGGCCCCCGCTCAGGCTAATAATATCAGCCCTCAGTGGCCCCAGAAATGGTGCATCAATAAGATGTGCCAAATCTGGCGCTTAGCCTCTCTCTTCTGACTTGCCCTGATGGGGTGGCAAGTGGGGTAATAGGGTTGGGGTTCATGTCAGCCTTGTATTGGCAGCTGACATGAGGCCCAGATTAGTAATGGAAAGGCATCTATAAGACGCCCCCATTACTAACCCCATAGTAAAGGCGTGGAAATAAACACATGGCATGAATAAATCCTTTATTTGAAATAAAAGTCCACACGGTTTTAATCACTTATTTAAAAATAAAAAACACAGTATACTAACCTAATGCCTAATCCCCTAAAGCCATTGTCCCCTGTAAAAAAACAGAAAAATAAAAAGCAACCTTATATTCACCTAATGACTAATCCATTTGAAGCCATTGTCACCTGTAAAAAAAAAATAAGTAAAAAAACATATCCCTCACCTGTCCGATGTGATGACATAATTCAGAATGTCCCACGGTGATCGGATCATCAGTAAAGCAATCCCATCAGCAGTCACCATCTGTGACTGCTCAACATGACAGCAGGCTGACACTGACACAGGAGTGAAATCGCTCCTGTGTCAGTATATAGTGCTGAGCTGCAGTGAGAGAGGTCACACGAGTTTATTTGCTGATGAGCTCCAGTGATCTTACTGCACCACCGCTGTGTGAGAATTTTCTCACGCAGCGGTGGCGACATAAGTGAGATCATCAGAGCTGATCAGCTGATGAACTTGTGTAACCTCACTCATGGCAGCTCAGCGCTATTCACTGTGGGAGTGATTACGCTACTGTCGGTGTATTGCCGGCTGCCGGGTAGAGCAGTCACATGACCTGATGGTCACAAATTACCTGATCTCCGTGGGACACTCTGGATTGCATGGATTATGGCAGACAGATGAGTGATATGGTGGTTTATTATTTTTGATTTTTTTACAGGTGACATGGGCATCGGGATTAGGTGTTAGGAAGAGCATATGGTGTTTTTTTATTTCATTTTTTTTTACAGGTGACATGGGAATCAGTGATTTGGTGTTAGGTGAGCATAATGTGTTTTTTATTTCCATATTTATTTAAACTTTTTTTTTCTTGTCCGCAGGTCACAGGCGCCGGCTTATGAGAGACTACTCCTCCCATCAGCGGCGCCTGCTCTCGCTATTATCAGCGGCAGCAGCCATAGGCTGATGGTAGGAGTAGTCTCTCAACAGCCGACACCTGTGACCCGCTGTCAATTCTTCGTGCGTTTTTGCAGCGTTTTTGACCCATCGACTTCAATTAAGTCTGTCAAATATGCAGCGAAAATCCGCAGCAAATCCGCAAATATTTTTATACCTGCGTTTTTGCGGCGGATTTGACTGACTCAATTGAAGTGAATGGGTGAAAATCACATCAAAATCGCACAAAGAATTGACATGCTGCAGATTTAAACGCACAGCAAATACTCAAAGTAAAATTACTGATCATGTGCACAGAACTTCAGGATTCTCATTTAATAAGCTGGCAGGATTCCCTACCGTTTCTGGCTCAATTCCGTGTAGAAAAACTCTGTGAAAACGCACCAAAAATGCACTGTGTGCACACAGCCTAAGCAAACTTTACATAAATCAATATAAGTAAATATATCAAACAAAACAATCTTACTAAAGAGATTAGCTTCCTTTGCAATTTATCAGATACTTCTTCATCTCCCAGGCCTCCTGAACTCATCATTCTCTTTGGAAAACTGCTAAAATTGTCTTAGTCAAAAGTAGATGAACTGCAAGCACGCCAAAGATCAGAATACTCCTGCCCACAAAAATCTATGGGCGGGGAAAGAGAGGAGGGAGGAGCACAGAGGTGGAACAGACCAAGGGAGACAGAGCCATATATGGTGCTGCTTCTATTAAGTGTTATATTTCACCCCAGAGCTAGAGTCACAACTACACTGCTCAGTACTGCTGTATAATGTTACTTATGCTGATGTTGATTATGTGGGCTACAACGAGAAAGAAGAGCAGAGATACAGTACAGACCAAAAGTTTGGACACACCTTCTCATTTAAAGATTTTTCTGTATTTTCATGACTGTGAAAATTGTACATTCACACTGAAGGAATCAAAACTATGAATTAACACATGTGGAATTATATACTTAACAAAAAAGTGTGAAACAGCTGAAAATATGTCTTATATTCTAGGTTCTTCAAAATAGCCACCTTTTGCTTTGATGACTGCTTTGCACACTCTTGCCATTCTCTTGATGAGCTTCAAGAGGTAGTCACCGGAAATGACATCCTGGGGGCCAAATTCTGGGGACGAAATGTGCGGGGGCGAAATGTACCCGGGGCGACCTGCTGCGGGCGAAACATCCAATTCCCACCTCAGAGATGGCTGATTGAGCCTGCAAAGGGCAAATATGCAGAAAAGTCAGAAATGGCCAAAATCAACATAATAATGATATGTACACTTAGGCCCTGTGCACACGTTGCAGATTTGTCACATTTTTGTTTCAGTTTTGTCTGCACAGATTCGTCAAAAAACAAAGTGAATGACAATCCTGAAGTGTCATGCACCTGTTGCTTATTTGTGACTTGCAGATTTTGTCAATTGCAGCATGTCAATTCTTTCAGCATGTTTGCTGCAGATTTCACCCATACTAATGATTGGGAAAAAATCTGCACCAAATACACATGTAAAAAACGAGTCAAAAATGCTCCAAAAATGTGCATATTATGCGCAGCATTTTTCCTGCCAAGAGATGCAGAAATGGTGCAGAAATTTCTGCACCAAATATTTAACGTGTGTACATAGCCTTAAAGAGTTTTGCAACTTACAGTTAACATGTTGAGGGCGGCCACACCCATAACCAATCAGTCTAATACACCTGACTTCATTTAAACAAGTTTTAATGTTACCTCCTTTAAATCAATGATATACTGTATATGGATCAAATCTGCCTATGAGTAACTATATATGTGCATATATATGTTATATATATATATATATACACACATATATCTATGGATATAGATATATGGATTGTATATACAGTATATATACACTGCTCAAAAAAATAAAGGGAACACTCAAATAACACATCCTAGCTCTGAATGAAATATTCTCATTGAATACTTTGTTCTGTACAAAGTTGAATGTGCTGACAACGAAATCACACAAAAATCATCAATGGAAATCACATTTATTAACCAATGGAGGCCTGGATTTGCAGTCACCCCCAAAATTAAAGTGGAAAAACACACTACAGGCTGATCCAACTTTGATGTAATGTCCTTAAAACAAGTCAAAATGAGGCTCAGCATTGTGTGTGGCCTCCACGTTCCTGTATGACCTCCCTACAATGCCTGGGCATGATCCTGATGAGGTTGTGGATGGTCTCCTGTGGGATCTCCTCCCAGACCTGGACTAAAGCATCCGCCAACTCCTGGACAGTCTGTGGTGCAACGTGACGTTGGTGGATGGAGCGAGACATGATGTCCCAGATATGCTCAATCGGATTCAGGTCTGGGGATCGGGCGGGCCAGTCCAAAGCTTCAATGCCTTCATCTTGCAGGAACTGCTGACACACTCCAGCCACATGAGGTCTGGCATTGTCCTGCATTAGGAGGAACCCAGGGCCAACCGCACCAGCATATGGTCTCACAAGGGGTCTGAGGATCTCATCTCGGTACCTAATGGCAGTCAGGCTACCTCTGGCGAGCACATGGAGGGCTGTGCGGCCCTCCAAAGAAATGCCACCCCACACAATTACTGACTCACTGCCAAACCGGTCATGCTGAAGGATGTTGCAGGCAGCAGATTGCTCTCCAAGGCGTCTCCAGACTCTGTCACGTCTGTCACATGTGCTCAGTGTGAACCTGCTTCATCTGTGAAGAGCACAGGGCGCTAGTGGCGACTTTGCCAATCCTGGTGTTCTGTGGCAAATGCGAAGCGTCCTGCTCGGTGTTGGGCTGTGAGCAAAACCCCATCTGTGGGCATCGGGCCCTCATATCACCCTCATGGAGTCGGTTTCTAACTGTTTATGCAGACACATGCACATTTGTGGTTTGCTGGAGGTCATTTTGCAGGGCTCTGGCAGTGCTCCTCCTGTTCCTCCTTGCACAAAGGCGGAGGTAGCGGTCCTGTCGCTGGGTTGTTGCCCTCCTACTGCCCCCTCCACGTCTCCTTGTGTACTGGCCTGTCTCCTGGTAGCACCTCCAGCCCCTGGACACTACGCTGACAGACACAGCAAATCTTCTTGCCACAGCTCGCATTGATGTGCCATCCTGGATAAGCTGCACTACCTGAGCAACTTCTGTGGGTTGTAGAGTCTGTCTCATCTTACCACGAGTGTTAAATCACAACCAACATTCAAAACGGACCAAAACATCAGCCAGAAAGCCTTGGTACTGAGATGTGGTCTGTGGTCCCCACCTGCACAACCACTCCTTTATTGAGGGTGTCTTGATAATTGCCAATAATTTCCATCTATTGTCTATTCCATTTGCACAACAGCATGTGAAATTGATTGTCAATCAGTGTTGCTTCCTAAGTGGACAGTTTGATTTCACAGAAGTTTGATTTACTTGGAGTTATATTCTGTTGTTTAAGTGTTCCCTTTATTTTTTTGAGCAGTGTGTGTATATATATATACAGGGTGGTCCAAAAGTAGGTGGACAGAATGTGTAATAAGGTTATGAAGGGGGAGATTTATCAAACATGGTGTAAAGTGAAACTGGCTCAGTTGCCCTTAGCAACCAATCAGATTCCACTTTTCATTCCTCACAAAGTTTATAGTCGAAAACCAAAAAGTGTCAGTGATTTGAAAAAATTACATAAGAGATGCATTTCAAGAAATTAATACCCAAAGAGACTTGTGCAAAAAAGTTTGTCGAAGCGTAAGAGGCAGACTTCAAAGCTTTGCAAATTGTAATGGAAAAGAGTTTGAGCACCTGCGTTGATAAAATTTAAGAGCTTTTGTATTATTGTTCAGAATATAATGTAATTGTCAATGCTATTCTTGTGTTAGTAAATATAATTTTATATATAAATCAAAATAAATGTTATTATTTTCTGGCCATCTACTTTTGGACCACCCTGTATGTATGTATGTATATATAGCAGGCCTTCATGGTAAAATAAGCTGCTAGGAAACCACTGCTGAGGACAGGCAACAAGCAGAAGAGACTTGTTTGGGCTAAAGAACACAAGGAATGGACATTAGACCAGTGGAAATCTGTGCTTTGGTCTGATGAGTCCAAATTTGAGATTTTGGTTCCAACCACCGTGTTTTTGTGCGACGCAGAAAAGGTGAACGGATGGACTCTACATGCCTGATTCCCACCGTGAAGCATGGAGGAGGAGGTGTGATGGTGTGGGGGTGCTTTGCTCGTGACACTGTTGGGGATTTATTCAAAATTGAAGGCATACTGAACCAGCATGGCTACCACAGCATCTTGCAGTGGCATGCTATTCCATCCGGTTTGAGTTTAGTTGGACCATCATTTATTTTTCAGCAGGACAATGACCCCAAACACACCTCCAGGCTGTGTAAGGGCTATTTGACCAGGAGGGAGAGTGACGGGGTGCTACGCCAGATGACCTGGCCTCCACAGTCACCAGACCTGAACCCAATTGAGATGGTTTGGGGAGAGCTGGACCGCAGAGTGAAGGCAAAAGGGCCAACAAGTGCTAAGCATCTCTGGGAACTCCTTCAAGATTGTTGGAAGACCATTTCCGGTGACTACCTCTTGAAGCTCATCAAGAGAATGCCAAGAGTGTTCAAAGCAGTCATCAAAGCAAAATGTGGCTACTTTGAAGAACCTAGAATATAAGACATATTTTCAGTTGTTTCACACTTTTTTGTTAAGTATATAATTCCACATGTGTTAATTCATAGTTTTGATGCCTTCAGTGTGAATGTACAATTTTCATAGTCATGAAAATACAGAAAAATCTTTCAATGAGAAGGTGTGTCCAAACTTTTGGCCTGTACTGTATATATACATATACATACAGATCCATATACTGTATATATACAAGCCATCTTAAATCAGGAGAGAATTAACTTTCATGATATGCCCCTTTCACTTCTTATAGTCATGAATATATTTTCTTTAATTTTAATACCCCATGCATATATGAGGAGTCAATGCATAATTGCTTCTTTTTGTAACGAGTCAGCTCCATTGCCTCCTAAAGGGTGTAAGATTTTTTTCCACACGTTTCTCCATTGTGAGTTGTGCTGTGTCATTACATGCCTTGTGTTATTATGCTAATCAGACACTCACGAACATTTCAGTCTCTTACAATTCCTACTCTTTTTTTTTCCTATGATTCAGCCAAGCATTGGCACATCAAACATATTAACATACTAAACAGCAAAATACGTTATTATATAAAATGTCATAAATACATAATGCAAATGATATGGTCAGTATCAACTTTACCCAGGTGCTCTGCATCATGGTTCTCACTAGTGATTTCCATCTATCTATCTATCAATCAATCTGTCTATCTATCTATCAATGCTAGCTTTACATTTGTAAATGGTAATGTGCAATATATGTATAACTATCACCTTATACTTTGTTTTTTTCTAATGCTGATCATCTTGGTAGAGTACAAGTCTACTTCTTACTATATTGTGTACAAGCTAGTACTAAATTCTTGAATGCTTTGCTTCGTTATAGATTACCAATGATACTGTGATTTAACTCATTAATTTCCGTCTTATGAACACTCTTTTCAGATGCTTCTGATTCTGACAACATGACTGAAATGGGGTACATTTAATCATAGCTATATCTGTTGCTAACTATCAAATCATACTTGTCTACTCTTGCTGTCCCAGGAGGTCTAGAGAGTATTGGGGGTGAGGGAAATGAAGGTTGGAGGGGTACTTGTCTCAATAATTAGACGCCCTAGGTGAGATGTAACGCCTCACAGAGGTGATGACACCTGGAGGGGGTTGAGAGGGGGATTTGAGGTGATTTGGAGAAGGTGTGTGGGGCTGGGGGGGAGACGCAGACACTTTCAGACAAGTGTGAAAAATTGTATGAGAAGTGAAAAATTACGTGACAAAATCTAATAGTGATTTCCTCGCTTCCTTCAATCAATGTTATTCTATGTCTATGGTGGTCCTGAATTTATAACCCTTTACTTGCCACAAAAGACAGTAAGAAGAAATGCACCAACTAACATCCTTGCACAAAAGGTTAAATGTTGAGACGCCTTACATTGTATGTCATTCGAAGGATGAAGCTGATATAAAATATAAGAGAAAGAACTTTGGCACATTGATTATATTGAACAATTTTGTCATATTTTACACATCATGACATTAAAATTGACCAAAAGGTAAACGATCAGACTGAATCTGATGTAAAATGATGTGGATCGCTGATCAATCACCACTGTGACCAGGCTCTCATTAAGATTATTCCTGTCCTAGGATGCAATTACCCACATAGAAGCACCTGTATACAGGTCTAGATTTATATCTCAGGAGCCAATCCCAAAAATGCTTTTCTATAAGATTATCATCAGTCAAAATACCAGATATGGGTCTGTACTTCATGGATCCCTAAATATTTATGAAAGATGAACAATCACAGCAACTGAGAAGTACTATATCAGAGCTCTTAGTATAAAAGTCCATTACATATTGAATGGAAACTTATGCATGGACATCCACTGCTTTCCTTATTCTGGTACTTGACAGTAAGATTAATAAAATACCCTAAACTTCTGTGTTCTGTCACAGGCTACTCTAATTGTCCCCCCCTGCATTTCAGAGTCTGCTGTTGCACCTGAAACTACTTTGTGAACCGTTATCCCGGCCCTAAGGGGCATTTACACTGCAAGATATTTGTGAATGAGCATTTTTAAAAACGCTCGTTTAATGATTATCTTGCTGTGTGGGCAGGCTGCCGATCACCTGAACTAGCAAAAAGCCTTTTCATAGGGTGAAATGATCTTCTGAACAATGTAACAGATCATCATTCTCGGCGGCGTGTCGTAAACAGTACAGTGTTTAGTATAAATCGCCCTGTGCGCAACATTTGCTTTGGTCTCCCTGTCAAATCATAGTATATACCCCAAAATTGTGTAAATAAAAGGACTAACTTGCCCCGCAAAAAATAAGCCCCAACTCAGCTCCATTGATGGTAATAGAAAACAGTTACGGTATATGTCTCGGAAAATGGCGAAACAAACCTTTTTTTTTGGCATATATGCAATGCAAGTATACAGTATATATGTATGTGTGTGTCATCTACATTTATATGTATGTGATTTATGTGCAATGTATATGTATGTGTGTATATATATATATATATATATATATACTGTATATATATATTACAGACCAAAAGTTTGGACATACCTTCTCATTTAAAGATTTTTCTGTATTTTCATGACTATCTCAAGGATATGGCTATAAAAGGACTGCAGCCCCTGGAAACAAATGCCATCCAACGTTACCAGGGTGGGACTACTCCAGTGCCTGCTACACCCACCTTTTCCCCAGTGGCTGCTGAAGCTAAGGTTCCAGCAACGTCCCCTAAAGAACTGGACAGTCTGCGCTCTGAGGTGCATCAGTTGAGCAAAACCCTGACCACCGTGCTGAGTGCCCTGCAGCTGCGGACAGAGCCCGAGGAAGGAGGGAAGATCCTGCTAGCCGACAGCCCTGAGGATGTCCCCTGGATGCGGAGGAGGAGGAGGCCAACACCACCCTCGCCAAGGACCAGTGACCAGCGCCGTCCGCCGAGGGAACCAACCTGCTACCGATGCCGCAAGACCGGACACCTCGCCCAGAAGTGTCCTTAAAACGAGAAAACCCAGGGTCCGAGGGCCGACACCCAGGAGTAGACTCACCAGGCCCATCAGACTGGTACAACAGGTTCGTCGGAGGAAGACCTTTCCTGTCCATTGTACTGGACGGGATCCCGACGCATGCCCTGCTGGACACAGGATCTCAGGTAACCATCATGCCTGAAGTCCTCTACAAGAGGTTCTGGTCCAAGGACGATCTACGTCCGCCAGCTCCAAATTTGTCTGTATATGCCTCAAATGGACTCCCCCTTAACCTACTCGGGGTTAAGAATGTGACTGTAAAGGTGGGGAGAGTGGAGCTGAAGGACCAGGGACTAATTGTAGTGGAGACTAACCCTGATGACAGCAACCCATATATGGTACTAGGCACTAATGTTGTTGGTAACTGTTTGGGAGAGGTTGTGTTCTTGCTCCAACAGATCGCCGACACTGCCAGACCGAGACAAAGGAGGGCGCTACAGAAGGAGATCCGTGTCCTGATGTATCAACAGCAAGTAAGGTTGACAGATGGTGAAATTGGTAACGTGAGGGTAACAGACCCCATACCCATTGTCATCCCCCCAATGAGTGAAATGCTCATCTGGTGTAGAGCTGCCATAGGTCTTAGAGGACAGAGCTACCAGGCGGTGGTAGAACCCCTTTGCTCTGAGCATAGACCCACGCTCTTAACCGCCAGGGGAGTGGTAGATGTACATAATTTAGGGGAAGATGAGGTCAAACTGCCACGTTATGCCACTGTTGCCAAATTACATGCTGTCAATAACAACTGCATCCATGCGGCGGAGTCCTTAACCTCACCAGATGAAGTAGGGGATAATGACCCTGCAACCCAGGTGGAGGATTGGTGTCAACAGCTCCATGTTGGGACAGACACCACTCCTGCCCATCAAAAACAGGGTGTACACCGGGTGGTACAAGAATACTCGCAGGTGTTCAGTAAACATCCACTAGACTTCGGGAGGGTTAAGGGGGTTCAACATCATATCCCCACAGGCAGCCATTCCCCAATCAAAGAACGCTATAGGCCAATACCCCCAGCTCACTACCAGAAGGCAAAAGAAATGCTGCATGACATGAGGAAGGCGGGAGTGATTAGGGATAGTTGTAGTCCCTGGGCGACTCCCCTAGTGCTGGTTAGGAAAAAGGATGGGAGCATGAGAATGTGTGTAGATTATCGTCAAGTTAATCGCCTTACACATAAAGATGCATACCCTTTACCACACATAGAGGAGTCCCTAGCTGCCTTAAAGTCTGCAAATTACTTTTCCACCCTTGACCTCACTAGTGGATACTGGCAAGTCGCTGTGGCTGAGGAGGATCGGGAGAAGACGGCCTTCACCACCCCGATGGGACTCTGCGAGTTCAACAGCATGCTGTTTGGACTCTGCAATGCCCCCGGAACGTTCCAGAGATTGATGGAGTGCTGCCTGGGACACCGCAACTTCGAGACTGTGTTACTTTACCTGGATGACGTAATTGTGTACTCCAGAATGTACGAGGACCACTTGAAACACCTAGCAGAGGTATTTGAGTCACTGTCCCGGTACGGGATGAAGTTGAAGCCCTTAATGTGGCACCTGCTCAAGAAGAAGGTACAGTACCTGGGACACATTGTCAGTCCGGAAGGCATAGCACCAGACCCGGAGAAAGTCACAGCCATCCAGAAGTGGCCGGAGCCGAAGAACCTCAAGGAGGTGCGTCAGTTCTTGGGACTAGTAGGATACTACCGGAGGTTCGTAAAGGACTACACAAAGAAAGCAGCTCCTCTGCAAGACCTCCTGGTAGGGCAGTCCCCCAAAGGCAAAAACCCTCCATTCCACTGGGGTAAGGAGCAAACAGAGTCGTTTCAGGAGATCCTGACTGGTGATGAGATCCTAGCCTACCCTGACTACAGCCAACCATTCCTGCTGTATACGGATGCCAGCAACGAAGGCCTGGGCGCTGTCTTAAGTCAGAAGCAGAATGGGCAAGAGAAAGTCATCGCATACGCAAGCAGGAAGCTCCGTCCGACAAAGAGGAACCCAGAGAACTATAGCAGCTTCAAGTTGGAGTTCCTGGCCTTAGTCTGGGCCATCACTGAAAGATTCAAGCACTATCTGGCTTCCAACAAGTTCACTGCCTTTACTGATAACAACCCCTTGACCCATCTTGAAACAGCTAAGTTGGGGGCTCTGGAACAACGATGGATGGCTCGGCTGCCAAACTACCAATTTACAATTAAATACCGGACGGGCCGCAAGAACGCCAACGCCGATGCCCTGTCTAGGATGCCTCACCAGTCAGACACAGAAGAAGTGGATGACCTGGAAGAGATAGAGCTACCTGCCTTTCACCGGAGTGGGATGATCCATGAGCAACGAGCCTCCAGGAAGCCGCGTGAAAAGACGTTAAACCCCCTTCCTCACCACAGCTGGAAAGAGACCCAGGACAGCGACCCGGTTGTCAGCCGCATCAAACAGCTGATAACCCAAGAAGGTGCCTCCCTGGAGAAAGATGCGTCTCTGCAAGCAAAGCAGCTGTGGAACGAGAGAAGCCGGCTGTTTATCTACCGTGAGAAGCTGTGCCGGAGGTACGTTAATCCAAGAACCCATGAGATGGTATGGCAGATAGTGGTCCCGAAGACAGACATCCAGATGGTATTAGAGGCTTACCACGATCAAGCGGGGCACTTTGGCTGGAAAAAGCTAGAGACCCTGCTGAAATGTCGATTCTACTGGGTAGGAATGCGCAGCTCCATTGAAAGGTGGTGCCGGGACTGTGGACCCTGCGGCCTAAGAAGGAAAGACTTCAGCAGCCAGAAGGCACCCCTGCAACCCATCAAGACGACTCGACCCCTAGAGATCGTGGCCTTGGACCATGTCAAGCTGTCCCCCAGCAGGTCAGGGTACTCCTATGCTCTGACCATGGTGGATCACTACTCACGTTTCCTGGTGGTCGCCCTCGTCGGCAGAGACAGCAGCAAAAACGTTCCAAACGTATTTCTGCAGACCCCATGGCTACCCTGAGCAGGTGCTGATGGACCAAGGCCCGGCCTTTGAGGCTGAATTGTTCAAGGAGTTCTGCCATCTCTACGGGTGTAAAAAGATAACTACACCTTACCACCCACAAACAAACGGTCTCTGCGAAAATATGAACAACATCATCATCGACCTGCTAAAGACCATACCACTTGAGGAGAGAAACCAGTGGCCAGACCTACTACCAGACCTAGTGGATCTGTACAATCATATACCAGTCAGTTCCACCAATTGCACTCCGGCATATCTCATGCGGGCAAGGCCAGGAAAGCTGCCCATGGATTTGGAGCTTGGTGTTGTTGAACCTGAAGCTGATATGACCACTGAGGACTGGGACACCACCAGACAAGAGCAGTACAGAAGGGTACAAGCTTGTGTCAAGGACAGTCTTACTCGGGTGAGAGAAAAACAGGAAATTCAATACAACAAAAACGCACCTGCAGAACCTTTCACACCTGGTGAAACAGTACTAAAAAGGAAAAGACGCAACCACAAACTCGACGACCAGTGGGAAAAAGACCCTTACACTGTGTTACCGTCAAGATTTGACAACAAAAAGACCTGTATAATTAGTCGTGATGGAGGTAGAACATCTGCTACAGTGTCCAGGGACCATCTAAAATTGTGTCCACATCTACTAAAGACTCAGGAAGAATTGTCTCTCACAACCCAGGAAGAACCTAAAGAAGCGGTGATACACACTGACCTAGGAGACTTCCCAGCGGATTGGCCTCAGATAGGAGGTGCAGTAATTATTCCAGTACTCCAATTCTATGAACAACCAGAAAACCCTCCACAGCAAGTTGAACCTGTAAGTGCTGCAGAAGAGCCAGCTCAAGAAGTATCCCCGGATGAAGGATCCCCGGCAGGAGCAGAGCAAGAGGGCCCAGCCAATGGTAGACTTGCCAGTCCAAGAGAGAGGTTAAGGCAGTTTTACAACATGGTTACACGTAGAACTGATAGAGTAACTGAGGATACAGACACTGACACTCCACCAACCACAGCACTACGCAGATCAGTACGCAGCACGAGAGGTAAACCCCCTACTAGGTACAAGCAGTAGATGATCAAAATTGCTGAAAGTGTAGATAGTTACCCCTGGGGTATTGAGTATTAAATTGTAATGTACTGCATAATTGTGTATTTTCCATGCAAATGTACATTATTTTGTGTTTTTGCTTATTTTTGAACAGTTTAAGTGATATGGACACTTTGCCTATTTACTTCTTTATTTGCATAATGAACTGCGTGGCTGAGGACTGTGTGCAGCCCAAAAACTTTTATTGTATATAATTGCACTCCCTGGAGTGCCCTTTAGGTGACCTCAGAAGGAAAACCTGTATGGAGTGGCACGTGTGGAGGTCCGATTCGGGATCTTCATGCCCTGCAGCCACCCCAGGGCCTACGTAGAGGGTTTAGGACAGGTCCCTCAAAACCACCAAGTACTCTACCTTGTGAGATGGACATCCTTTTTGGGAACCTCACCACCAGAGACTTGGATTCTGAGGACACTGTGCTTTGTTATTGTTATGCAACGTTTAAGATTTGTGCCTCCATAAAGGGTAGATTGTTTAGTATTGCTTATATTTCCTATTGTTACTGTTTTTATAAAATGTACTTCAGCCCGGGAGTGCTGAGTTTAACTAGGGGGGAATGTGAAGCCCAGCTGTGCTTGGTATCACAAATCCCAGAAGGGTGTATTGAAGGATTCCTCTACAAGAGGCCCCCATAACCATTCACACATCTCCACCTTCCACCTCAGACCACCAGAGGGAGCTCCTTAGGGAGATATAAAAGGGAAGGTGAAGCCAGGCAGCAGTCAGTCTTGAGACTACAGTCTGTGTGAGTTAGTCTATTCTGGTATAGCAGTGAGTCCAGTACAGCCTGAGAGGAGTTACCTCAGAGGACAAAAGCCTGTTTTCTGCGCCTCTCCATCCTGCACGTCCATCTTGTCATGTGCTACCCGCATCCTGCGCCTTCATCCTGTCATGTGCTGCCATCCTGCGCCCCCATCCTGTCATGTGCTGCTCCGATCCTGCGCCCCCATCCTGTCATGTGCTGCTCCCATCCTGCACCCCCATCCTGTCATGTGCTGCTCCCATCCTGCACCCCCATCCTGGTATGTGCTGCTCCCATCCTGCGCCCTCATCCTGTCATGTACTGCATCCTGCGCCCCCATCCTGGTATGTGCTGCTCCCATCCTGCGCCCCCATCTTGTCATGTGCAGCCCCCATCCTGGGCCCTCATCCTGTCATGTGCTGCTCACATCGTGCGCCCCCATCCTGTCATGTGCTGCTCCCATCCTGCGCCCATCCTGTCATGTGCTGCTCCCATCCTGCCATGTGCTGCTCCCATCCTGCGCCCCTATCCTGTCATGTGCTGCTCCCATCCTGTCATGTGCTGCTGCCATCCTGCGCCCCCATCCTGTCATGTGCTGCTCCCATCCTGTGCCCCCATCCTGTCATGTGCTGCTGCCATCCTGCGCCCCCATCCTGTCATGTGCTGCTCCCATCCTGCGTCCCCATCCTATCATGTGCTGATCCCATCCTGCGCCCTCATCCTGTCATGTGCTGCCATCCTGCGCCCCCATCCTGGTATGTGCTGCTCCCATCCTGCGCCCCCATCCTGTCATGTGCTGCTCCCATCCTGCGCCCCCATCCTGTCATGCGCTACCCCCATCCTGCGCCCTCATCCTGTCATGTGCTGCCATCCTGCGCCCCCATCCTGTCATGTGGTGCTCCCATCCTGCTCTCCCATCCTGTCATGTGCTGCTCCCATCCTGTCATGTGCTGCTCCCATCCTGCGCCCCCATCCTGTCATGTGCTACCGCCATCCTGCGCCCTCATCCTGTCATGTGCTGCCATCCTGCGCCCCCATCCTGTCATGTGCTGCTCCCATCCTGCGCCCCCATCCTGTCATGTGCTGCTCCCATCCTGCACCCCCATCCTGTCATGTGCTGCTCCCATCCTGCACCCCAATCCTGTCATGTGCTGCTCCCATCCTGTGCCCCCATCCTGTCATGTGCTGCTCCCATCCTGCGCCCTCATCCTGTCATGTACTGCATCCTGCGCCCCCATCCTGGTATGTGCTGCTCCCATCCTGCGCCCCCATCCTGTCATGTGCTGCTCCCATCCTGCACCCCCATCCTGTCATGTGCTGCTCCCATCCTGCACCCCAATCCTGTCATGTGCTGCTCCCATCCTGTGCCCCCATCCTGTCATGTGCTGCTCCCATCCTGCGCCCTCATCCTGTCATGTACTGCATCCTGCGCCCCCATCCTGTCATGTGCAGCCCCCATCCTGGGCCCTCATCCTGTCATGTGCTGCTCACATCGTGCGCCCCCATTCTGTCATGTGCTGCTCCCATCCTGCGCCCATCCTGTCATGTGCTGCTGCGATCCTGCGCCCCCATCCTGTCATGTGCTGCTCCCATCCTGCGCCCCCATCCTGTCATGTGCTGCTCCCAACCTGCGCCCTCATCCTGTCATGTGCTGCCATCCTGCGCCCCCATCCTGGTATGTGCTGCTCCCATCCTGCGCCCCCATCCTGTCATGTGCTGCTCCCATCCTGAGCCCTCATCCTGTCATGTGCTGCTCCCATCCTGCGCCCCCATCCTGTCATGTGCTGCTCCCATCCTGCACCCCCATCCTGTCATGTGGTGCTCCCATCCTGCTCTCCCATCCTGTCATGTGCTGCTCCCATCCTGCGCCCCCATCCTGTCATGTGCTACCCCCATCCTGCGCCACCATCCTGTCATGTGCTGCTCCCATCCTGTCATGTGCTGCTTCCATCCTGCGCCCCCATCCTGTCATGTGCTACCCCCATCCTGCGCCCTCATCCTGTCATGTGCTGCCATCCTGCGCCCCCATCCTGTCATGTGCTGCTCCCATCCTGCACCCCCATCCTGTCATGTGCTGCTCCCATCCTGCACCCCCATCCTGTCATGTGCTGCTCCCATCCTGCACCCCCATCCTGGTATGTGCTGCTCCCATCCTGCGCCCTCATCCTGTCATGTACTGCCATCCTGCGCCCCCATCCTGGTATGTGCTGCTCCCATCCTGCGCCCCCATCCTGTCATGTGCAGCCCCCATCCTGGGCCCTCATCCTGTCATGTGCCGCTCACATCGTGCGCCCCCATCCTGTCATGTGCTGCTCCCATCCTGCGCCCATCCTGTCATGTGCTGCTCCCATCCTGCACCCCCATCCTGTCATGTGCTGCTCCCATCCTGTGCCCCCATCCTGTCATGTGCTGCTGCCATCCTGCGCCCCCATCCTGTCATGTGCTGCTCCCATCCTGCGCCCCCATCCTGTCATGTGCTGCTCCCATCCTGTCATGTGCTGCTGCCATCCTGCGCCCCCATCCTGTCATGTGCTGCTCCCATCCTGCGCCCCCATCCTGTCATGTGCTACCCCCATCCTGCGCCCTCATCCTTTCATGTGCTGCCATCCTGCGCCCCCATCCTGTCATTTGCTGCTCCCATCCTGTGCCCCCATCCTGTCATGTGCTGCTGCCATCCTGCGCCCCCATCCTGTCATTTGCTGCTCCCATCCTGCACCCCCATCCTGGTATGTGCTGCTCCCATCCTGCGCCCTCATCCTGTCATGTACTGCCATCCTGCGCCCCCATCCTGGTATGTGCTGCTCCCATCCTGCGCCCCCATCCTGTCATGTGCAGCCCCCATCCTGGGCCCTCATCCTGTCATGTGCTGCTCACATCGTGCGCCCCCATCCTGTCATGTGCAGCCCCCATCCTGTGCCCCCATCCTGTCATGTGCTGCTGCCATCCTGCGCCCCCATCCTGTCATGTGCTGCTCCCATCCTGTGCCCCCATCCTGTCATGTGCTGCTCCCATCCTGTGCCCCCATCCTGTCATGTGCTGCTGCCATCCTGCGCCCCCATCCTGTCATGTGCTGCTCCCATCCTGCGCCCCCATCCTGTCATGTGCTGCTCCCATCCTGTGCCCCCATCCTGTCATGTGCTGCTGCCATCCTGCGCCCCCATCCTGTCATGTGCTGCTCCCATCCTGCGCCCCCATCCTGTCATGTGCTGCTCCCATCCTGTCATGTGCTGCTCCCATCCTGCGCCCCCATCCTGTCATGTGCTGCTCCCATCCTGCGCCCTCATCCTGTCATGTGCTGCCATCCTGCGCCCCCATCCTGGTATGTGCTGCTCCCATCCTGCGCCCCCATCCTGTCATGTGCAGCCCCCATCCTGGGCCCTCATCGTGTCATGTGCTGCTCACATCGTGCGCCCCCATCCTGTCATGTGCTGCTCCCATCCTGTCATGTGCTGCTCCCATCCTGCACCCCCATCCTGGTATGTGCTGCTCCCATCCTGCGCCCTCATCCTGTCATGTACTGCCATCCTGCGCCCCCATCCTGGTATGTGCTGCTCCCATCCTGCGCCCCCATCCTGTCATGTGCAGCCCCCATCCTGGGCCCTCATCCTGTCATGTGCTGCTCACATCGTGCGCCCCCATCCTGTCATGTGCAGCCCCCATCCTGTGCCCCCATCCTGTCATGTGCTGCTGCCATCCTGCGCCCCCATCCTGTCATGTGCTGCTCCCATCCTGCGCCCCCATCCTGTCATGTGCTGCTCCCATCCTGTGCCCCCATCCTATCATGTGCTGCTGCCATCCTGCGCCCCCATCCTGTCATGTGCTGCTCCCATCCTGCGCCCCCATCCTGTCATGTGCTGCTCCCATCCTGTGCCCCCATCCTGTCATGTGCTGCTGCCATCCTGCGCCCCCATCCTGTCATGTGCTGCTCCCATCCTGCGCCCCCATCCTGTCATGTGCTGCTCCCATCCTGTGCCCCCATCCTGTCATGTGCTGCTCCCATCCTGTGCCCCCATCCTGTCATGTGCTGCTGCCATCTTGCGCCCCCATCCTGTCATGTGCTGCTCCCATCCTGCGCCCCCATCCTGTCATGTGCTGCTCCCATCCTGTCATGTGCTGCTCCCATCCTGCGCCTCCATCCTGTCATGTGCTGCTCCCATCCTGCGCCCCCATCCTGTCATGTGCTGCTCCCATCCTGCACCCCCATCCTGTCATGTGCTGCTCCCATCCTGCACCCTCATCCTGGTATGTGCTGCTCCCATCCTGCGCCCTCATCCTGTCATGTACTGCCATCCTGCGCCCCCATCCTGGTATGTGCTGCTCCCATCCTGTGCCCCCATCCTGTCATGTGCAGCCCCCATCCTGGGCCCTCATCCTGTCATGTGCTGCTCACATCGTGCGCCCCCATCCTGTCATGTGCTGCTCCCATCCTGCACCCTCATCCTGGTATGTGCTGCTCCCATCCTGCGCCCTCATCCTGTCATGTGCTGCTCCCATCCTGCACCCTCATCCTGGTATGTGCTGCTCCCATCCTGCGCCCTCATCCTGTCATGTACTGCCATCCTGCGCCCCCATCCTGGTATGTGCTGCTCCCATCCTGCGCCCCCATCCTGTCATGTGCAGCCCCCATCCTGGGCCCCCATCCTGTCATGTGCTGCTCCCATCCTGCGCCTATCCTGTCATGTGCTGCTCCCATCCTGCCATGTGCTGCTCCCATCCTGTGCCCCCATCCTGTCATGTGCTGCTCCCATCCTGCGCCCCCATCCTGTCATGTGCTGCTCCCATCCTGCGCCCCCATCCTGTCATGTGCTGCTCCCATCCTGCGCCCTCATCCTGTCATGTGCTGCCATCCTGCGCCCCCATCCTGGTATGTGCTGCTCCCATCCTGCGCTCCCATCCTGTCATGTGCTGCTCCCATCCTGCGCCCTCATCCTGTCATGTGCTGCTCCCATCCTGCACCCCCATCCTTGTATGTGCTGCTGCCATCCTGCACCCCCATCCTGGTATGTGCTGCTCCCATCCTGCACCCCCATCCTGTCATGTGCTGCTCCCATTCTGTGCCCCCATCCTGTCATGTGCTATCAATTTATGGATAGCTATGGTTTGATTTATTTGCCTGTGTGGATTGGATGGGTTGTTACCGACATCTGGTGAGAATTTCATGTCAAAAGCATCTTTAGAAATATATTTACTAAATTAATGACATGTTCAATATTTATTTCACCCACTGTATGTATGTGTGTGACATGCATGTTTATATACGTGTGTTTCATGTGCAATGCATGTGTATATATATATATATATATATATATATATATGTGAGACATATGTGCACTGTATGTATATATATAGATGTGTGTCATGTGGGTAATGCATGTGTTTATACAGTATGTACCGTATATTCCGGCGTATAAGACGACCTGGTGTATAAGACGACCCCCCTACTTTCCTGTTAAAATATAGAGTTTAGGATATATTCACCGTATAAGACTACCCCTTTTCCAACGCATACCAAACACCGGTAAAAATTTAAAAAAAACAGATTTGAATTTAACATGGTCCTTTTTTTAATTTAAATTCTTATGACATGCAGGTATATAGCAGGAAAACTGTCACTCATAAACATATTAAAATAGGGGGGACCCCACGTCATTTTTTGGGGGGGTCCCCCATTCTAATAGCTAGTAAAGGCTAGGTATTCAGCTGGGGGCTGATATTAGTAGCCTGGGAAGCTCCGTGGGTATTACCCTCTTCCCAGACTTCAAACATCTGCCCCAGCCGTCTGCTTAACCTCCGCTAGAGACTATAATGATGGTGGATCCCACGCCAATTTTCTTTTTAAAAAATCCTTTATTTTAACACTAAATGACAATTGAGGGGTTAATAAAGATGCAGTCCCTAAATTATTAATTTTGTAATTAATTTTTCCCAAAAATGTTGACGTGGGGCTTCGCCATATTTTTGTGTCCAGCCAGGTACAGCAGGCAGGAACGGGCTGCACCCAACCACCAGCTGCCTATTTGTACCTGGCCGGACACAACAATATAGGGAAGCCCTTTTTTTTTTAATTATTTCATGAAATAATTAAAAAAAAAAATACGTGGGGCTTCGCCCTATTTTTGTGTCCAGCCAGGTACAACTAGGCAGCTGGGGGCTGGAATCCGCAGCGCAGGGAGGCCCAAGCTTTCTGGGCCCCCCCCGCTGCAAATTGCAGTCCGCAGCCACCCCGGAAAATGGCGCGTTCATAGAAGCGCCATCTTCTGGCGCTGTACCCAACTCATCCAGGGCCCTGGTGCGGTGGCTCACTGGGTAATAAAGGGGTTAGGGCCAGCTTGGCATTATCAGCTGGCCCTAAGCCCGAAATTCATGGGGTCACGCCAATATTAGACATGACCACCATGAATTTCTAGTAAAGTAATTAAAAAAAACACAACACCCAGAATAAAGTCCTTTAATTGAAATAAAGACACAATTTTTTAATGTTCTAAATTAAACCATACTTACCGTCACGCCCATTCCAGCTGAAGCCAACGATCTCCTGCAATAAAAGTAAAATAATAAACCAACCTCATCCTTACCTTTCCATGGTTCCCAGGACCGGTCCAGCTCTGCTACATTCACATGACAGGCTGCACCGCAGCAGAACGCTGCCGTTCAGCTTGCCATGCGGCAGACACTGAGAAGCGCAGGCATGCTTGTGCTCCTCAGTGTCTGACTGTGACGGCATCCAGATGAGCCGAGATCATGTCCAATGAACTCGGCTCACCTCATGCACGTCACTGACAGCGTGGGAAAATTCTCCTGCTCCCCGCATGCACAGTAGAAGTTTCCCACGCTGTCAGTGACGGACGTCCAGGAGGTGAGCTGAGTTCATTGTCGGCTCATCTGGATGCCGTCACAGAGAGACGCTGAGGAGCGGAAGCATGCCTGCGCTTCTCAGTGTCTGCGGGATGACAGGCTGGATGGCAGCGTTCTGCTGCGGTCCAGCCTGTCATCTCGATGTAGCAGAGCTGGACCCGTCCTGGGAACCATGGAAAGGTAAGGATGAGGTTGCTTTATTATTTTATTTTTATTACAGGAGATCGTTGGCTTCAGCTGGAATGGGCGTGGTGGTAAGTATGGTTTAATTTAGAACAATAAAGATTTGTGTCTTTATTTCAATTAAAGGACTTTATTCTGGGTGTTTGTGTTTTTTTTAACTTTGACTATGGGGTTAGTAATGGGGGTGTCTTATAGATGCCTCTCCATTACTAACCTGGGCTTGATGTCAGCTGGCATTATAAGCTGACATCAACCCCAGCCCTATTACCCCCTGCCACCTCACCAGGGCAGCGTGGAAGAGCGAGGCTAAGTGCCAGAATTGGCGCATCCTATGAATGCGCCATTTCTGGGGCGGCTGACGGCTGGTGTTTCTAGCCTGGGAGGGGGCCAATATTCATGGCTCCCTTCCTGGGCTATTAATATCAGCCTCCAGCTGTCTGCCTAGCCTTTGCTAGCTATTAAAATAGGGGGGACCCCACGTCATTTTTTTTGGGATCCCCCATTTTAATAGCTAGTAAAGGCTATGTATTCAGCTGGGGGCTGATATTAGTAGCCTGGGAAGCTCCGTGGGTATTACCCCCTTCCCAGGCTTCAAACATCTGCCCCAGCTGTCTGCTTAACCTCCGCTAGAGACTAAAATTAAGGGGAACCCCACGCCAATTTTTTTTTTAATAAATCCGTTATTTTAACACTAGATGACAAGTACAGTAACCAGCACTGTCCCTGTACTTCATATATATGTGACTGACATGTTTCTATCTATCTAATCTATGTGTGAAGCTCTATTCTGTCTGTTATAAATTGTCGGGTACCGCTGCTGAATTGCCGGCCGGCTTTTTTAAAGAGACGGTGCATGAAAACACTATTATTTGTTTTAATAAATCCTTTACACTAAATGACAAGTACAGTAAGCAATACTGTCACTGTACTTCATATATATGTGACTGACATGTTTCTATCTATCTAATCTATGTGTGAAGCTCTATTCTTTCTATTCTAAATTGTCGGGTGCCGGCTTATGCCGCTGCTGAATTGCCGGCTTTTCATATATTGTCACAGAAGCGATGCGAACTTCCCTGCTCCGGACACAGCGCAGCGCTTCTGTGACAAGTGAAAGCTGTCGGCACAGAAGCCCTGCGCTGTGTCCGGAGCTGGGAATACGCAGCGATGTGTCAGTTTCAGCAAAGAAGCGCTGACTGTCTGGACCTACCGCCGCCGTATTTTAACTCCCTCCACCTTATATTAACTCCGACATGGCAGGGATATGGCCACGGCAGCTTATTAACACCTCCAGAGTATCCCCGCATGTCAATTTCTGAAAGTTCAAAAGCATTACCGGCGTATAAGACGACCCCAGACTAGACAGAAGATTTTTCAGTCTTCAAAAGTCGTCTTATACGCCGGAATATACGGTATGTGTCATATGTGCAATGTAATTGTATTTTCTGTATGTGTGACATGTGCAATGCATGTGTATAATATAATGTATTGTATGTTATGTATTTGCCATTACCATATAGAAATCATACCGTTCTCCTTAAGCTGCTTTCGTTGCCATAGTAATTATTTTGTATCTATCACCATTCACATACCTATATACTTCTATGGCTGAGTCAGGGCACGCATAAGGCATGCACTGCTTCGTTGTGATAGGGGAAGCGCTGATGCTGTGTTGCGTCTCCCAGGCTACTAACCCCATAATACGCGGCAGTTATGTGACCGTTTGACATGAGCACTATGTGCCGTCCCCTTATTTCATATGCACTGTGACGCGCCCCCTGGGCCGTGGGGTACTCGGTAGCCGGGCCTCAGGTTGCCGTGGGATATCACGGTGGCTGGCCCGGTCCGTGACCCAGGGCGGTCAGTGAAAAGGGGAACTTCTATTATATGGGGTTTTTGGGATTATTCGTGATGCCACCTGCGGAATGCGGCTACACGGTGCCGCCGCTGCGGAGCAGTCCTCTGAGGCAGATGGTAGGGCAGCTTGTGATGGGATGGCTCCCCACAGGTGGAGTGGGCCTCAGGGCAGCGTGGGGGATGTACTGGATGGTGGTGCAGGGGAGAGATGGCAGGACAGTCCAGAAGGAAGGATGGACACTCACACAGGGGTAAGCTTCAGTACCTTTACTGGTGATGCTGCAGGCACGGTCCAGGGTACTCCAGGTGAAGGGCGCACTTCTGGACTCTCCCCAGTGAGCGGTTATAGGGCCTCCTGATCCGTTGCTTTATTCTCTAAGCTTCTGGCCTGCCTGGAGCTGGGTCTAGCTTGGTTACTGTCTCTCTCTGCACCTGCTAACCTGGTGGTAGGGCCTTCTCTTTGGAGATCACTCTCCCTGGACGCTGGGACCTCTGTGACTCCTAGTCCTGGTACTTTAGTCAGTGTTTGGTGAACCTGGGACCTGTAGTCCTCCAGGGGTTCCGGTGGTTCCTACTGGGTATAAATGGTCCCTGTAGGCGCGGACGCGGTGTCCGGTATATATATCGGGGTGAGCCTGGTATGCTCCTCTGCCCCCTCACTACTTCTTCCTTCTCCTCTCGCCTTCGGCCGACTCAAGGCCCTCACTAGGCTTCCACACGTGCTGTAGGCCTTGGCTCACCTAAGCACTGCAGCCAGCGTGTTGCTATCTTCACTGCTCTCAGAGTGTCAGCACACTCTCAGCTCACTCTGAGCTCTGTCCCTCTCTGTGTCTCAGCAGGAACTCAACTGAGCTGCCTGACTCCACCCTCCCTATATATGTCCCTAACGGGCTCCCTCTGCTGGTCTGAGGTGGGAGGGTGGAGGTGTGTGAATGTGTGAGGGCCTCTTGTGGAGAAGTCCATCCATGCACCCTTCTGGGTTCTGTGGCACCAATGCACAGCAGGGCGCCACAACTGCTTATTTGGTGATATGCCCCAATCACCTATAATCACTTATTCCTTAATTATGGCATCACTGGATAGGCTATAAAAATATGTCACTTATATTTGACTTTTACCTCCTGATGAAGCTGTAGTCTAGTGGTGAAACGTGTGTCAATGTTTTTGTTTATACCACATGCAGAGCAGGATGCAGGGCCTGAACAAGATGTTTTGGTGCACTAGGCAGATGAAGCTGACAGCCCCCTTCTCCCCCCGCGATGAACCCTCAGCACCCAAGTAAAGGAATCGGTCAGAGACTAAGATAACAGAACCTCTAAAGTACCCCCCTTTTTCGCCAAAAAATATTAGCAAAAGTAAAAACAAGTGATGTACTTTAGGGTTAAGGCTTAACAGGTAGTGTGTTTTCAAAGTTCTATATATAATAATTCATTGTTTGCGCACCATTTACTCAATGGAAGGGATAAATAGCCCGTCCCTCATATGTTTCCCACAGTCAGCCCCTCTTATGTCCCCCACATCCAGCCCCTCTTATGTCCCCCATAGCCAGCCCCTCTTATGACCCCCATAGACAGCTTCTCTTATGTCCTCCACAGTCAGCCCCTCATATGTCCCCCTTTCATTGGCAAAATATCAGGAAATTTAAAAAAAGGCTTATACTTACCTAATCCAGGCTCCCTGTACACCACGGCCTCCGTCTCCTCTTCTTTCATGTACAGCTGTGAATGCTGGATGGCAGAATAACGTCACTGTATCACGCCATCTTATGTCCCCTGCATACACCGTCTCAACAGGGCTGCATTCTGCTGGAGTTCCCAGCAGGGTAGGGAGCTGATTACAGCTCCTCTGCTCCTATCACGGCAGCGCTCACAGCAATAGTATTCGCATCTTACAGATGCAAATACAATTGAGTGCAGAGAGAGGGGTGAGCGGTGTAAGTGACTGACACTGCTCCCCCGTGTGACCGCGCCCCAGTCATCACCGTGTGGAATGTCTGTGGCTGGAGAAAGATACTGGGCGGCTGCAGGTGACTCGCCCAGGAGGATATGGGGGGACTCGGTGCCCGGGCCTTTACCTTCTTGGGAGGTCACGGCAGTCGGCTCCCTGGCCCGTACCCTGGGTTCACTCTTTAAAAGGGGGTTTGTTACTTGATGGGATGAATAACAGTTTTGTCTCGTGACGCCACCTGTGGTTCCTGGTAATGGGTACCAGCGCTGCTGCAGACCTCCGGGGGTGATGGGATGGCAGCTGGGATGCTTCGGCTCCCCACAGGCAGAGCGGCCCCCCGGGGCAAGGTTGATGGAAGGAATGCAGGTGAGACGTGGCCAGGTCGGGTCAGGGCAGAATAACAGACACGCACACAGGGGGTTCACTTCAGTACCTTTACTGGTGTAGACGGCAGGTACAGTCCAGGGTACTTGATAGGAAGTACTTGATAGGAAGCGTGCAATTCTGGACTCTCCCCAGTGAGCGGGTATAAGGCCTCCTGATCCGTTTCTTCCTCTCACTCTGAAGCTTCTGACCAGCCTGAAACTAGGCCTAGCTTCTGTACTCTTTCACTCTCCTAACCTGTATGCTTGGTGGTAAGAACTTTCCTCTGGATACCACTATCCCTGGATGCTGGGGCCTTCGTGGTTCCTAGTTCTTTAGATGATTGTAGCTTCAGGTTGACCAGGGGTCTAGAATCCTCCTGGTATACCGGTTATTCCTACTGGGCGTAGAGGACCCTGTAGGCGTGGACCCGGTGTCCGGCTTGTGTTCTGGGGTGAGCCTAAGATGCTCCTCTACCACCATAACTCCTCTCACTCTTCTCCTTGCCTCCGGCCACGCTCTAGGCCCTGAGGCTTCAGCACGTGCTTTAGGCCCTGGCTGGCCCTCAGCACAGCTGCTCACATGCTGCTTCTTCACTGAACTAAAGTACCAGCATACTCTCTCTACCTAACTCCACCCTCCAGTATATATATCCCTAACAGGGCTCCCTCTGGTGGTATGAGGTGGAAGGGTGGAGGTGTCTGTTATGTAATAAGGGCCTCTTGTGGAGAAGTCCGTCCATGCACCCTTTTGGGTCCTGTGGTACCTGTGGGCTTTCTCCAAAGTGCGCCCCACTCAGGGAGGCATTAGGTAGTGCCCTAGGTGGGTGACAATCCTACCTACCCCTCATCCCAGGCCCTGGCAGGATGTCTCAAGGTATACTTGGGAGGATATTGGCTATGCTGCTACTTGTTTAATTTGTAACATTGATGCATAATATTTATTCCTATTATATTTAGCATGATACATGGTATTATATAATACATGGTATTATATTTGGCATGATACAGAGGCTGTAGCGTAACACCATAAGATATACAGTGGCATGTAAATGTTTGGGCACCCCTGGTCAAAATTACTATTATTGGGAACAGTTAAGCAAGTTGAAAATAAAATCTCTAAGGCCTAAAGTTAAAGATGACACATTTTATTTGTGTTTTAGGCAAAAAAAATATATATTTTCATCTTTTACACTTTAAAAATTACAAAATGGAAAATGGGCCGATGGAAAAGTTTGGGCACACTGCGTGGTTAGTACCTAGTAGCATCACCTTTTGCAAGTATCACAGCTTCTAAACGTTTTGTTTTGCCAGCCAATTCTTGTTTGAGGGATTTTCATCCATTCTTCCTTGGAAAATTCTTCCAGTTCTGTGAGATTCCTGGGTCGTCTTGCATGCACTGCTATTTTGAGGTCTAGCCACAGGTTTTCAATGATGTTCAGATAAGGGAATTGTGAGGGCCATTGTAAAACATTCAGCTTGCGCCTTTTGAGGTAGTCTATTGTGGATTTTCACGTGTGTTTAGGATCATTATCCATTTGTAGAAGCCATCCTCTTTTCAACTTCAGCTTTTTTACAGATGATGCTATGTTTGCATCAACAATTTGTTGAAATTTCATTGAATCCATTCTTTCCTTTCCCCGTGCCATTGACTGCAACACAACCCCAAAGCATGATTGATCCACCCCCATGCTTAATGGTTGGCGAGATGTTATTTTCATGAAACTCTGTGCCCTTTTTCCTCCTCCACACATACCTTTGATAATTGTAGCCAAAGAGTTCTATTTTAACCTCATCGGTCCACAAGACTTGTTTCCAAATGCATCAGGCTAGTTTAGATGTTCTTTTGCATACTTCTGAATTTTATGGTGGAGACATTTTCTTCTGATGACTTTATATTGAAGGCCATATTTGTGTAGGTGTCTCTGAACAGTAGAACAATGTACCACATGATAGTGAACAATCCATAACAGGCTAATTAAGGTCTGAAACCTTGGTCAATGTTATCTGACCACACAAATCTCCAAGGGTGCCCAACTTTTTCATCTGCCCATTTTCCTTTTTGTAATTTTTAATATATATACAAAATGACAATATGTTCTTAAGTCCATAATCTGAACCTGCAATAATATGGGGATCTGTCAGCAGAATTTCATTCCCTGCACTATTTATATGCACATGTAGCCAACAATACCTTTAAATAGCCAGTTCAGAGAAATCAGCATTTCAGTGGATATGCAAATGAGGCTGTATATCTGAAGCCTCTGTCATAATAGGAAGAGGCAGCACTGGGCGGGGAATAGAGATGGAGTGACAGAGGCTTCAGACCTATAATAGCTCTTCAGCCTCATTTGCATTTCAATCCACACACTGATTTCTCAGTAACAGAGGAACAGACTGGCCATGTAAAGGTATTGCTGGACTTATCTTTGAAAGAGCTACATGCACATATAAATAGTTTGGGGGAATGAAATCCTGCTGACAGATTCCCATTAAAATTTTACATAAAACCTCTCTTCCTGCTAAAAGACTGAAAATGGGCTGAGTAACAAATAACTGTTGGATTAGACTACACACAGGGTTTACTTTCCTGTAACTATGGAGACTCACAAATCTGCATTGAAAGCTTTTAACTTGGAAAATTTGGCACATTGCCTGCATGGTACATAAGCGGTGAATGGTTGAAAAGCACCAAAAAGCAGAGGTAAATAAGTCCTGATGTCTCGTAAATTTTAGTTGAAGCTACTTAGAACTTTGGAACTATAAATCTTTGTAATCTTCCATATGGGATACGAGTTTATAATTTTTGTTATTTTCTTTATATAGATTTAATTCTGAATTAATTTTTATCTTGATTGTTCAAATGTACATTGAAAAACAAATTACAGTAACTCTTTATCTTCAAATTCCTAACAATCCTGAAATGTATCATCCTATAGCAGAAGACTTCATTCACTATAAGTTCATGCTTAAAACTTATAACTCTGCTCTCCATCTGGCCAAACAAGTCTACTTCACCACCCTCATCACATCAATAGCTGACAATTGAAAACAACTCTTCAAAACTTTCCACTCCCTCCTAGGAGCTAAAGAACAGGCCCCAGTCACCAACCTCAGCCTTGATGATCTGGCCACTTATTTCCCCCCCCAAAAAAGCAACCACATCCGTCAGGACATTTTTACACAATTCCCTCAGAGTCTGGATCCCCTCTCTCCCGCACCTGAAGATCACTTTAAACTTTTGATCCTATTATGGAAGAAAAAATTACCAGACTCCTTGCTTCTTCTCGCCCTACAACCTGCACCAATTACCCTGTTCCCTCATATCTCCTTCAGTCCCTCTCCCCTGGCTGTCACTGCCCATCTAACTAAAATATTTAACCTCTCTCTTTCTTCTGGTAACTTTCCCTCTTCATTCAAACATGCCATTATACAGTGGCATGTAAAAGTTTGGGCACTCATCAAAATTACTGTTATTGTGAACAGTTAAGCAAGTTGAAAATGGAATGATCTCTAAAAGGCTTTTAAGTTAATGATGACACATTTCATTTGTATTATAGGCAAGAAAAAACTATTTTTTATTTTTTTTAATTCTAAAAATTACAAAAAGGAAAATGCGCCTATGAAAAAGTTTGGGCTCCCTTGGAGATTTGTGGGCTCAGGTAACTTTGACCAAGGTTTCAGAGCTTAATTAGCCTATTAGGGTTATGGCTTGTTCACTATCATCGTTAGGAAAGGCCAGGTGATGCAAATTTCCCAGCTTCATAAAAACCCAGTCTCCTCTGTCTTTGTGCCAAAAAACAGCAGTCATGGGTTCTTCTAAGCAGCTGCCAAGCACTTTGAAAATGAAAGCGGTGGAGGCCCACAAAGCAGGAGAAGGCTATAGGAAGATAGCAAAGCATTTTAAAGTTGCCCTTTCCTCAATTTGAAATATAATTAAGAAATGGCAGTTAACAGGAACAGTGGAGGTCAAGATAAGGCCTGGAAGACCAAGCAAAATTTCAGTGAGAGCTTCTCGTAGGATTGCTAGAGAGGCAAATCAGAACCCCCGCTTGACTGCAAAAGACCTTCAGAAAGATTTAGCAGACTCTGGAGTTGTGGTACATTGTTCTACTGTTCAGAGACATCTGCACAAATATGGTCTTTATGGAAGAGTCATCAGAAGAAAATGTCTCCTGTGTCCTCACCCTAAAATTCAGCGTCAGAAGTATGCAAAAATACATTGAAACAAGCCTATTGCATTTTCATAGTTTTGATGCCTTCAGTGTGAATGTACAATTTTCATTGTCATGAAAATACAGAAAAATCTTTAAATGAGAAGGTGTGTCCAAATTTTTGGTCTGTACTGTATGTGTGGAGAAAAAAGTGCTCAGAATTGAATGAAAAGAACATCTCGCCAACTAGTAAGCAAGGGGATGGATCAATCATGCTTTGGGGTTGTATTACAGCCAATGGTACGGGGAACATTTCACTGGTAGAGGAAAGAATGGATTCAATGAAATTTCAACAATTTTTTTTATGCAAAAATAACACCATCTGTAAAAGAGATGAAGTAGAAAAGAGGATGGCTTCCACAAATGGATAATGATCCTAAATCCATGTCAAAATCCATACTAGACTACCTCAAAAGGCACAAGATCTGAACATCTTTGAAAATGTGTGGCTAGACTTCAAAATAGCAGTGCATGTGTGGCGCCCCTGAGGGTTCGACCGCCACAGGGATGCTGCACTTCTCTAATGGAGGGTAGTGTTCCTCCTCTGAGGTAAGAACAGTGCGATGGTCAGGACCCAACCTCCACATCCAACACCACATTTCTCCCACCAGAGGGGGCTAGAATGCACTAGGTGCTGCCCTCCTGGTTACAGGGAGACTGGGGAACGAAGAGATAGGGGAACCATTTAGTTGGTGAGGGTGGAGGACTCACATTTTAGTGACACTTTAAATTTCATATTTAATAAAAGAGCAATTTTGGTTCTGGGTCTTTGCATTGTGATCTCCCTCCCTGAGCGTGGAACCTGTGTGGGCCTGCAGAGGACGGAGACACGGCCCTCGTACCTTAGCCTTGGGTCGAGGGGCAGGTTGCAGGTAATGGATGTCTCAACCTGGTCAAGGACCATGACCAAGAAGGCCCGGAGCTTAAGAGTGTAGCTCCACAGCAAATGGATCCCAGGGAGGATGCAGACGGAGCAGTATACGCCACCTGTCCTTGCCAACCTGATATATTCAGAGGGATTCCGGCTGCAAGAGGGGTACCGGTCCCCGACACCCGACATTGCTACTCCATGTCCTGGTTGGGAAAGCCCGGTAGGCCCTGAGGATCCCACCAGGTATCGTAAGGAGCGGAGCTGCCACCCGTGCCCTTTTTCTGAGAGGAGTTCAGAGGGAGACCCGGCCTATCTACATACACAGACAGGAAAGAGAACCCGGTCTGTAGTCTAGGAAACACTCTGGTGCGGGGTCCTGATTGAACACTGGACTTACTCGGAGGTTGTCGGACCCCCCCGTCTCTGGTGACCGCAGAACTCCGCGAGGAGCAGGGAGAAGCCTTGCAGCTGTACTCTACAACGTGAGTAAAAGCCCTGGAAGTTAACCCCTATGGACTCTTTATTCTGCATTACACCGTACTACGCAGCACCAGACCTCCCGGACTACTACCCCCGTCTTCCTGTCTCTCTGCTCTGAGGCCCTGCTCTGCCTGTGGGGAGTAGTAACAAAGACAGCCGCCATAACACCATGCCTCAGCGGACTGCAGCGACGCTGGTGGCCTTCACCAGGTGCCACAGGTGGCGTAGTCGAGATCAGCCACTCAACCCGGACGAGCCCATACCATCCTTTTTTTAAGTGTGACGACCCTGGGCACGGAGCGAGTCCAGGCCATGGCTGCACCCCCATCAACAACTTAGGACCCGTCTCCGAGTCCCCATCTCCCAGGGTAGGGCTTCCATCGGTAGTGTCACACACATGCAAGACGATCCAGGAATCTCACAGAACTGGAAGAATTTTCCAAGGAAGAATGAATGAAAATCCCTCAAGCAAGAACTGAAAGTCTCTTGGCTGGCTACAAAAATCCAAAGCTGTGATACTTTCAAAAGGGGATGTTACTAGGTAATAACCATGCAGGGTGCCCAAACTTTTGCATTGGCCCACTTTCCTTTTTATAATTTTTAAAATGTAAAAGATGAAAAAAATAAATAAATAAGTAATTAAAAAAATATATATATATACAGTACAGACCAAAAGTTTGGACACACCTCATTTAAAGATTTTTCTGTATTTTCATGACTATGAAAATTGCACATTCACACTGAAGGCATCAAAACTATGAATTAACACATGTGGAATTATATACTTAACAAAAAAGTGTGAAACAACTGAAAATATGTCTTATATTCTAGGCTCTTCAAAGTAGCCACCTTTTGCTTTGATGACTGCTTTGCACACTCTTGGCATTCTCTTGTTGAGTTTCAAGAGGTAGTCACCGGAAATGGTTTTCACTTCACAGGTGTGCCCTGTCAGGTTTAATAAGTGGGATTTCTTGCCTTATAAATGGGGTTGGGACCATCAGTTGTGTTGTGCAGAAGTCTGGTGGATACACAGCTGATAGTCCTACTGAATAGACTGTTAGCTGCTTTTTTTTGCCATAATACAAATTCTAAGTAAAGAAAAACGAGTGGCCATCATTACTTTAAGAAATGAAGGTCAGTCAGTGCGAAAAATTGGGAAAACTTTGAAAGTGTCCCCAAGTGCAGTTGCAAAAACCATCAAGCGCTACAAAGAAACTGGCTCAGATGAGGACCGCCCCAGGAAAGGAAGACCAAGAGTCACCTCTGCTTCTGAGGATAAGTTTATCTGAGTCACCAGCCTCAGAAATCGCAGCTTAGATTAGAGACCAGGTCAATGCCACACAGTGTTCTAGCAGCAGACTCATCTCTACAACAACTGTTAAGAGGAGACTTTGTGCAGCAGGCCTTCATGGTAAAATAGCTGCTAGGAAACCACTGCTAAGGACAGGAAACAAGCAGAAGAGACTTGTTCGGGCTAAAGAACACAAGGAATGGACATTAGACCAGTGGAAATCTGTGCTTTGGTCTGATGAGTCCAAATTTGAGATCTTTGGTTCCAACCACCGTGTCTTTGTGCGACGCAGAAAAGGTGAACGGATGGACTCTACATGCCTGGTTCCCACCGTGAATCATGGAGGAGGAGGTGTGATGGTGTGGGGGTGCTTTGCTGGTGACACTGTTGGGGATTTACTCAAAATTGAAGGCATACTGAACCAGCATGGCTACCACAGCATCTTGCAGCGGCATGCTATTCCATCCGGTTTGCGTTTAGTTGGACCATCATTTATTTTTCAAAAGGACAATGACCCCAAACACACCTCCAGGCTGTGTAAGGGCTATTTGACCAAGAAGGAGAGTGATGGGGTGCTACGCCAGATGACCTGGCCTCCACAGTCACCAGACCTGAACCCAATTGAGATGGTTTGGGGTGAGCTGGACCACAGAGTGAAGGCAAAAGGGCCAACAAGTGCTAAGCATCTCTGGGAGCTCCTTCAAGATTGTTGGAAGACCATTTCCGGTGACTACCTCTTGAAGCTCATCAAGAGAATGCCAAGAGTGTGCAAATCAGTCATCACAGCAAAAGGTGGCTACTTTGAAGAACCTAGAATATAAGACATATTTTCAGTTGTTTCACACTTTTTTGTTAAGTATATAATTCCACATGTGTTAATTCATAGTTTTGATGCCTTCAGTGTGAATGTACAATTTTCATAGTCATGAAAATACAGAAAAATCTTTAAATGAGAAGGTGTGTCCAAACCTTTGGTCTGTACTGTGTATACAGTGCCTACAAGTAGTATTCAACCCCCTGCAGATTTAGCTGGTTGACACATGCGGAATTAACTTGGCATTGTGACATTTGTACTGTAGATCAGCCTGGAAGTGGGAAATGCACTGCAGCAAATTTTTTTTTTTTTTTTTTTTTTTTTTTAAAACATAAAAAGTTCATTCAGAGTGTCATTTATTATTCAACCCCTCAAACCACAAGAATTCTGTTTGGTCCCCCTAAAGTATTAAGAAGTAGTTCAGGCACCAAGAATAATGAGCTTCACATGTGTGGATTAAAGATCTCTTTTGCCAGCCTTTTCTGACTATTTAAGACCCTCCCCAAACTTGTGAACAGCACTCAGACATGGTCAACATGGGAAAGACAAAGGAGCATTCCAAGGCCATCAGAGACAAGATCGTGGAGGGTCACAAGGCTGGCAAGGGGTACAAAACCCTTTCCAAGGAGTTGGGCCTACCTGTCTCCACTGTTGGGAGCATCATCCGTAAGTGGAAGGCTTATGGAACTACTGTTAGCCTTCCACGGCCAGGACAGCCTTTGAAAGTGTCCTCCCGTGCCGAGGCCAGGCTTGTCCGAAGAGTCAACGCTAACCCAAGGACAACAAGGAAGGAGCTCCGGGAAGATCTCATGGCAGTGGGGACATTGGTTTCAGTCAATACCATAAGTAACGTACTCCACCGCAATGGTCTCCGTTCCAGACGAGCCCGTAAGGTACCTTTACTTTCAAAGCGTCATGTCAAGGCTCGTCTACAGTTTGCTCATGATCACTTGGAGGACTCTGAGACAGACTGGTTCAAGGTTCTATGGTCTGATGAGACTAAGATCGAGATCTTTGGTGCCAACCACACACGTGACGTTTGGAGACTGGATGGCACTGCATACGACCCCAAGAATACCATCCCTACAGTCAAGCATGGTGGTGGCAGCATCATGCTGTGGGGCTGTTTCTCTGCCAAGGGGCCTGGTCATCTGGTCCGCATCCATGGGAAGATGGATAGCACGGCCTACCTGGAGATTTTGGCCAAGAACCTCCGCTCCTCCATCAAGGAACTTAAGATGGGTCGTAATTTCATCTTCCAACAAGACAACGACCCAAAGCACACAGCCAAGAAAACCAAGGCCTGGTTCAAGAGGGAAAAAGTCAAGGTGTTGGAGTGGCCTAGTCAGTCTCCTGACCTTAACCCAATTGAAAACTTGTGGAAGGAGCTCAAGAATAAAGTCCACATGAGACACCCAAAGAACCTAGATAACTTGGAGAAGATCTGCATGGAGGAGTGGGCCAAGATAACTCCACAGACCTGTGCCGGCCTGATCAGGTCTTATAAAAGACGATTATTAGCTGTAATTGCAAACAAGGGTTATTCCACAAAATATTAAACATAGGGGTTGTATAATAATTGACCCACACTTTTATGTTTAAAATTTAATAAAATTCAACTGAGCAACATAACTTTTTGGTTTGTAAGATTTATGCTTCTGTTCATAAAACCTACTCTCGTTTGCAGTTTGAAGGCTCTAACTTATTTGCATCTTATCAAACCAGCTAAATCTGCAGGGGGTTGAATACTACTTGTAGGCACTGTATATAGCCTAAAATACAAAGGAAATGTGCCATCTTTGACTTTTGGCCTTTTAGAGATCATTTCATCTTCAATTTGCTTAACTGTTCCCAATAACAGTAATTTTGACCAGGGTTGCTCAAACTTTTAAATGCCACTGTAACTACTTTAATAAAAAAAAACATCCCTCTACCAGAACTGCACTGCTAACTACAGACAGGTTTCCAATCTTCCCTCTATTTCTAAACTCCTGGAATGCTTGGTCCACTCTCATTTAATCTGCTATCTATCAGATAACGCTCTTCTTGACCCTTTACAATCTGGTTTCTGTTCTTTACACTCTGAAAACTGCCCTTACTAAAGTCTCTAACAATCTACTAACAACTAAATCGAATGGCTACTATTCCTTGCTAAGTCTCCTGGATCTCTTTGCAGCATTCAACACTGAATTACAGCTCCCTCTTACTACAATCTACTATCTCAGCCTCAAAGAAACTGCTCTCTCTTGGTTCTCCTCCTGACTTTCTGACAGCTCCTTCACTGTATCTTTTGCCAGCTCTTATTCTTTTAATCTTTCCCTTAGTATCGGGACTCCTCAACGTTCAGTCCTAGGCCCACTTCTCTCTATATACTGCCCCTATTGAACAAACCATGAGCAGATTTTGTTTCCAGTATCATCTCTATGGTAATGACATCCAATTATACACCTCTTTTCCTGACATTACCCCTACCTTAATACAAAATAGCAGGAATTGTCTGTCCTCTGTCTCTAGTATCATGTCCTCCCTATATCTGAAACTGAATCTCTCCACAAATGAATTTCTTATGTTTCCTCCCTCTGCTAACCTACTTACCTATACCTGATATTGCAATTACCTTAGGTAGCTCAATCATAACTCCCAAGCAGCACGCCCACTGTCTTGGGAGTCATATCTAGAGATGAGCGTTGTTCTACTCGAACTGTTCGCCAATCTCAAATTCGAGCTGTTTTGGGCGGTGTTCGAGCCGGTCGGCGAACACGAACAATTTGAGAAAAATTCGGCTGTTCGAGGTTATGTTCGATAACTGTTCGTGCACCAAAATCATAACTGGATTTTTTCTCAGTAATGATGAAAATTAATGTTAATACGCAGTTTGAGTGTACAGCGGGGCGGGGGGAGGGGCAGGGGATGGATCTCTGCAGGAACAATGAAGATCTCCATTTTTTTTTCTCTTTCCCGCATTTGCAGTGGGGAGGTGCAATCTGTCAGCCTATCAGCAGCGCACACACGGAGCGAAGTGCTTTTTTTCACACAAGCAAGGGCATGTGTGATTGGCAGTGTATGTCACATGTCCTTGCCCTATAAGACCAAGCCATTTTCCCCGTCGCCACCATTTTCTCACTGCTGCAGCTGCGTGTTAGACGGCACCGCTGTTGCTGTGTGCGCTATACCTTGTTAATTTCAAGCCAATTTTCGCACAAATATACAGATAGCTTGGGAGTAGGGAATAGTTGTGATTGCAGTCCTTTTAAGGACTAGGTTACAGCATTTCCTACGACTTTTATCAGGCAGGTCTGTGCTCTTAAATAGATAGATTGTGGGAGTAAAGACTTATTGTAATTGGAGTCCTTTTCAGGACTAGGTTACATCAGTTCCTATCAGTTTTTGCCAGGCAGGTCTGTGCCAGTGCTGTGCAAGTTTTTTTCACAGCATTTGGCTGAATCTAGCAAAGCTAATCCTTTTTGGCCTATTGCAGAGTGTGTTAGCCAGTGGAGTAGCCTATCTGTGTTGCAAGATATACCACCTGTGTATAGAATACCAATTTTTTTACTGCACCTAGTGAAGTAAAATCTTTTGGGCATAGCATCATTCTATTAGTCCATCTATACTGACCTCCATCAGGTTGCAAACTGAATATAATTTTTTTCTGCATCTAGCTCTGAAAAAATATTTGGGCTTCTAGCAGTGTGTGGGACTTGGTCTATTAGTCCATCTATACTGACCTCCATCAGGTTGCAAATTAAAAATAATTTTTTTCTTCATTTAGCTCTGAAAAAATATTTGGGCTTCTAGCAGTGTGTGGGACTTGTTCTATTAGTCCTTCTATACTGACCTCCAGCAGGTTGCAAATTGAATATAATTTTTTTCTGCATCTAGCTCTGAAAAAATATTTGGGCTTCTAGCGGTGTGTGGGACTTGGTCTATTAGTCCATCTATACTGACCTCCATCAGGTTGCAAATTAAAAATAATTTTTTTCTGCATCTAGCTCTGAAAAAATATTTGGGCTTCTAGCAGTGTGTGGGACTTGGTCTATTAGTCCATCTATACTGACCTCCATCAGGTTGCAAATTAAAAATAATTTTTTTCTTCATTTAGCTCTGAAAAAATATTTGGGCTTCTAGCAGTGTGTGGGACTTGTTCTATTAGTCCTTCTATACTGACGTCCAGCAGGTTGCAAATTGAATATAATTTTTTTCTGCATCTAGCTCTGAAAAAATATTTGGGCTTCTAGCGGTGTGTGGGACTTGGTCTATTAGTCCATCTATACTGACCTCCATCAGGTTGCAAATTAAAAATAATTTTTTTCTGCATCTAACCCAGCCAATAGTTTTGGCCTAATACCACAGTTTGGCCACTCAGCTCTGCTCGGTTACCATCCATTGTTTTTTTGTGCAAACAACTCCAGAGTTGTGAATTAGTTAACCACCAAAATGAGTGGAAAAAGGCCTGCTGCTGGTGGAAAGGGGAATAGGCGTGTTGGGAAGGGGAAAAAAGGTTGTGTCCGTGGGGTAGGTGCAGAAGAAAGACCATCTTCCAGCCAAACTAAAATGTCTACTTCTTTTAGCGGACAATGTGATAAGATCCCTTTCTTACGGCCACGCCAATCGCTACAAATTCCAGATGAGGCACAAAAACAGCAGGTGCTTCAACGGATATCAAGTGCTCCTTTAAGTGGGCTCTCCTCCACATCAACTTCAACATCACAAATACTCCAGTCCTCAAAGGTGTCACCCAAATCGCACTTGCTTCCTCACAGCTCCCAAATCTCCAGCTGCCCGTCTGAGTATGAGGTAGAACAGATGGTTGAGTCTGCAGAGCTGTTTACTCATACTATAGCCTGGGAATCAGAGGTCGACTCCAGCGCTTCTGTGAATCCAGACGAGGAAATGATCTGCACTGATGCCCAGAATCTTTATGAGTCGGATCCAGGACCAGACGCAGAAGGTTCTGACCATAATGTAGACCCTCATTCCCAAACTGTAACTCCTGTTGGTGGAGACAATGAGGAAGACGATGATAAGACTCAAATACCTGATTGGAGCGACAACTTTAGTTTTTTGTCAGGGCAGGAACAGGTTGGCTCTGAGGACGACGGGTGTGATAACGCACAGGGTGATGATGATGAGGTCGGAGATCCCACTTACTGTCAACCCACAGTCAGCCAAGAGATGAGGTCAGCAGAGGAGGTGGAGGAAGATGCTAGTGACGACGAGGTCAGGTTGCGCCTTCCTGGACAGAGACGTAGTACTGGAAGCACGTCAACAACTGCATCCTCAAACACAACTCTGCCTCTCACCACAAGTCGTGGTGGCTCTTCAGGTCGCATGGGTGCTAAGCCTTGCATAGCCTGGGCATTTTTTCAGATCGATAAAGATGACCCAACTCGTGTTATCTGTAACATTTGTCAGCAAAAGCTAAGTAGAGGCCAAAAAATACATAGTTTGAGTACTTCATGCATGAACCGGCACATGGACATGAAGCATAAGTTGCAGTGGGAAGCTCAGTGTGCTACAATGCGGTCTAGCCGGCCGGGCCAACCACCGTCTGCCATATCTTGTGCATCCGCGGCCTCTTCATCCTCTGTGACTGGGGGGACAGCAGTCACACCTGTTTTGGGGCGCAGACCTGCCACCTCTTTACCCGCAACAGCCAGTGTGATTGGCAGGTCATCATTTTCTTTGGAGGTGGTAACACCAGCTGGTCTTGAGCGCTGTCCGACATCGATAGCACCACCTTTGGATCAAGGCAACCTAACATGTCCGCCTGCATCTTCCTCACAGACCGGCAGTTTGCCGGGGACACCCTTATCAACCCCGTCTAAGCACAATAGCCAGCCCTCGGTCCCTCAGATGTGGACAAGTAAAAGACCATTTCCTCCTAGCCATGAGAAAGCTAAGAGGTTGAATTTCACCATCTGCAAGCTCTTGGCTACAGAAATGCTGCCTTTCCGCCTGGTGGACACAGAGGATTTTCGAGACCTTATGTCCGTCGCAGTGCCCCAGTACCAGATGCCCAGTCGGCACTACTTCTCAAAGAAAGGTGTGCCTGCGCTCCACCAGCATGTCGCACACAACATCACCGCTTCTTTGAGAAACTCTGTGTGTGACAGGGTGCATTTCACCACAGACACTTGGACGAGTAGGCATGGACAGGGGCGTTACATGTCGCTGACTGGGCACTGGGTAACTATGGTGACAGCAGGACAAGGGGCTGCTGTCCAAGTCTTGCCGTCCCCACGAGTTGTGCGTCAATCCTCTTTATGTCATTTTTCCTCCACTGCTTCTGCCTCCTCAACCTCCTCTCGGTCTTCCACCTGCACCCAAAGCCTGTCTGGTCATGCCACAAGCTTTCTAACTGCGCAGAAGGGGTCCTGCACACCTCCTTACTATGCTGGCAGTAGGGCTCAACGTCATCAGGCGGTTTTTACATTGAAATGTCTGGGAAATGTGAGTCACACAGCTGAGGAGTTGTGGTCAGCTCTGGAGAACCAATTTCATGAATGGTTGTCTCCACTGGACCTGAAACCAGGGAAGGCCGTGTGCGACAATGCTGCAAACCTGGGTGCGGCCCTTCGCCGGGGCAATGTCACACACGTGCCTTGTATGGCTCACGTGTTGAACCTGGTTGTCCAGCAATTTTTAGCCCACTATCCCAGACTAGATGGCCTTCTGCAGAGGGCACGGTCGCTGTGTGCTCACTTCCGCCGTTCGCATCCCGCAGCTCAGCGACTTACATCTCTACAGAAGTCGTTGGGCCTGCCACTTCACCGGCTAAAATGCGATGTGCCTACCAGGTGGAATTCAACTCTGCACATGTTGCAGCGACTGTGGCAGCACCGACAAGCCCTGGTGCAATACGTTCTGACGTATAGCCTGGGCCAACGAGATTCAGAGGTGGGGCAAATCACGCTGGAGGAGTGGTCTCAGATCAGGGACCTATGCACCCTTCTGCACAGTTTTGAAATGGCGACGAAGATGTTTAGTGCTGACGATGCCATTATCAGCATGACTATTCCGGTGATTTACATGCTGGAGCACATGTTAAACAGAATTCGGAGTCAGGTGGTGGCACAAGAGGAGGTGGAGGAAGTAGAGGAGGAGGAGTTGTATGCGGAAGGGCTAACATCTGCAAGGTCCAGACGGTCGGCAGCACCAGGGCGGCAGGCATGTGAGGGTGGGGGAGATGATTTTACCAGGGCGCATGGTAGCAGCCAAACTAGTGAGGAAGGTGCAGGAGCCCAGGAAGAAGTGGAGGACGAACTGATGGAAGACTCATCAGATGAGGGAGACCTTGATCACATTTCTGTTGTGCGAGGTTGGGGGGAGAGGACAGAGGAAGGAAGCATGATTGTTACCTCGCCACCAACACAACAGGGACTTTGTGCTCCTGGATGCGCAACACACATGAGTGCCTTCTTGCTGCACTACCTGCAACATGACCCTCGAATTGTGAGAATTAGAAATAATCCTGACTACTGGGTTGCCACACTGTTAGATCCCCGGTACAAAAGTACATTTGCAGAAATTATTCCTGCCATAGAAAGGGATGCACGCATGCAGGAGTATCAGCAGAGACTGTTGCAGAATCTTACATGTGCTTTTCCACAAAATACCAGTGGTGCACGTAGTGAATCTCACAGTTCCAACTTGCCAACCGTGGGACCGTCAAGTGTTCAGCACTCAAACCGTAACAGAACCACAGTATCTGCTGGTAACATCAATTTTGCGGAATCATTTCACCACTTTTTTAGCCCATCCTTTGCAAGGCCACAGGAGACAAGAAGTCTGACACATAGTCAACGCCTAGAGACGATGGTACAGGAGTATCTCCAAGTAAACATTGAAGCCACGACTGTGTCACTGGACCCTTGCTCTTTTTGGGCTTCCAATCTGGATAAATGGCCGGAGCTAGCCACTTACGCCTTGGAGATCTTGTCATGCCCCGCAGCCAGCGTTCTGTCTGAACGTGTGTTCAGCGCTGCTGGTGGTGTGCTGACAGATAAGCGCACGCGGCTCTCCACTGATAATGTAGACAGACTCACGTTCATAAAGATGAACAAATCATGGATCCGAAACGACTTTTCTACCCCTGTGTCATCCTGGGGAGAGTAAAAGCTTGATGATTGGTTAAAATCACCCTACCAACCGTTTTAAGCTTTCAAATTACTAATCATGTTTATTTGTATCTTGACTGGAAAATAATTTGGGCTTTGTAGCAGTGTGCAGCACTGATCCTATTAGGCCATCTATAATAAGCTTCACCAGATTTAAAATTAAAAATAATTTTTAGCTGCATCTAGCCCGGAAAATAATTTTGGGGCTCCGAGATGCGCAAGACACATAAGTGCCTTCTTGCTGCACTACCTGCAGCATGACCCTCATATTGTCAGAATTCGAAGTAATCATGACTACTGGGTTGCCACACTCTTAGATCCCCCAAACTTTTCGATCAACCTTTTCATTTTAATAAAGACCAAAAAAATGGTCATTTTTGAAATTATAAGCATTAGCAGGTTGTTAGAAACTGAAATCAAACAGTTTTCAACTCAAAACTTTATTCTAGGTGATGTTACATTTTCACATAGGACCCCTTGTTCGAAAGGAGCTTCTGAACTCTCTCGTCCATTGAATTTGTCAGGTTTTGGATGGTTTCTGCTTCAATTGTTTTGCATGAGGACAGAATACCCTCCCAGAGCTGTTGCTTAGATGTGAACTGCCTCCCGCCATCATAGACACTCCTTTTAATGATGCTCCAAAGGTTCTGAATGGGGTAGAGGTCAGGGGAGCATGGGGGTCACACCATAAGTTTGTCCCCTTTTATGCCCATATCAGCCAGAGATGCAGATGTTTTATGTGCAGCATGAGATGGTGCATCATCATGCAGAAAAATGATCTTGCTGTGAAATACACGGTTCTTCTTCTTGAACCATGGCAGGAAGTGCTGTTTGAGAAAATCCACATACATTATGGAGTTCATCTTTAGCGCCTTCAGGGATCCTAAAGGGGCCGACAATCTCTCTCCCCATGATTCCAGCCCAAAACATTACTCCACCTCCTCCTTGTTGGCGCTGTAGCCGTGTTTGCGTGGGGTGTCCATCAACCAGCCATCCTCCACTCCATTCATCTGGACCATCGAGCGCTGCACGGCACTCATCCGTGAACAAAACAGTTTTGAAATCAGTCTTCATGTAATGTTTGGCCCACTGGAGCCGTTTCTGCTTGTGTGAAGTGGATAGAGGAGGTCGACAGGATGGCGTATGCACAGCTGCAAACCTCTGAAGGACCCTGCATCTTGTTGTTCGGGGGACGTTGGAGGCACAAGCAGCTTCAAAAACTTGTCTGCTGCTATGACAAGGCTTTTTTGCCGCTGCTCTTTCAACCTGACGTAATTGCCTGTAGGAAAGAGTCCTCAATTTGCCCTTATCAGCACGCACACGTGTGTACTGTGAATCAGCTACATACTTCTTGATTGCCAAGACACTTCATCCTGATCATCGCACAATGTTGATTGTAGTCATGCCTTGACCTAAACACTCCACAATTTGTTGCTTCTCAGCAGCCGACACATCCTTTTTCTTTCCCATTTTGGCAGAAAATGTAGGCTGCTTAATAATGTGAGAGAGCCTTCTTAAGTAGTCTTGCCTTTCATTGGACACACCTGCCAAACTAATTAGCACAGGTGTCTGCAATTGCTTACAGTGATATAAAGAGCCCTGACACACATCACCATCAATGAGTTTAACTGACAAACAAACAAATTCTTCCCTTATCACTCCTAAACACTTTTTGCATAATAATTTGGAACGCGGTGTACATGTGCTTTTCCACAAAACACCAGTGGTTCACGTAGTGAATCTTACAGTTCTAACTTGCCAACCGTGGTCTGTATGGAATTGTTCAATAAAGGGCCCAAAATTAAGATAACATAGATGGGAGAGGTCTCTATGAATAGGAATTCCTAAGTATTTGATACCCTGTGAGGGCCAGGCAAAGGGAAAGTTGGACTGGATGGAATCCTATATGGATTTAGGGAGGGAGACATCGAGGGCCTCAGACTTCGCTGCATTGATTTTAAAATTTTACCATGTAACAAAGTGATCTATTTCAGCCATAACAGCAGGGATGGATATATGTGATTGAGTGATATATGCTAGGACATCATCAGCAAATAGAGAGCACTTGTACTCGGTGCCTCCCACCTCAATCCACCTAATATTGGGGTTATGGCGAATTGATGAGAGCAGGTGCTCCGTCACTAGGATGTATAAGAGAGGGGACAGAGGACATCCCTGCCTTGTCCCATTGGTGATTGTGAAAGGTGATGAAAATGTTCTGACGCACCCCCTGGGCCTTGGGACACCCGGAGCCGGACCCTTTTTGGTGGATGCTGGTGGTTGTAGTCTTCGTGGCGGCGATCCGGTTCCGTGGCTCAGGGCGGTCAAACCAGTGGCGGAACTATTTATGTGGTTTTGATGTTTAAATGTCCGACTACGCCACCCGTGGATTGCGGTCAGAGTGAACCGCCGCTACAGGGCAGACCGCTAAGGCTGGTGTTGTGGGTGCAGCAGAGCGTAGCATAACTCCCCACGGGAGGAGTATAGCCTCAGGGCAGTGTATGCGGAGGATGGGGGTGATGGTGCAGGGCAGCAGCAGTAACGACACGGAGTCAGTGATGCAGTTCAGGGCCTTTACTCACAGTTCTTATTATCCAGACCACGTCTGCAGGTAACGGCTGCCCACGTCGTACTGTGCTCACCAGGTGAGGGGCTCAGACAACTCCCAGATAACTTTGGAGCGCTTCACAGGACCCCCTTTGTGTGTCCTTTGTCTGGCCTTTCTTACCAACACTTCTGTCCGGCTGCCTCGGGCCTCCTCTTGGTAAACTTGGCGCCAGTTTCCCTGACCCTATGTGGTGCCTTCCTAGTGGGTGGAGCAAGGGGCTGCGCCACATAAAATGTCAGAGCCTCCGGTTTCTAGCTGAGGGTCGTTTCCTGCCTCCACTAGTTCGGGGACCGGTCTCCCCCTTTGGCCTGACCCCTCCACGCAGGTGGATTCGGGCGTGCGGTGGCGACTCGCCCGTCCGCACCCCTGGGATCCCTTCATTCCTCGTTCCTGGAGCCTTCTCCGCTCCTCTTCCTTCCTTCTCCCTCTTGCAGGCCTGGGCCTCTGTTACTAGGCCCGCCTCCGGAGCAGAGCTCATGCAGAGCCCCTGCTCCCTGCCACTTCTGCTCAGACTTCTCTGCACTGAACTAAGATGGTGCCCACCTTTTATACTCCCTTCTCAATGCACCCAGGAACTGCTTCCTCCCTGCTCCTGCACTGCAGGGTTCCCCTTCCTCAGTGTTCCCTCCCCCCACTCCAGCCAGGGACAGGGACTGTCGTGCCCATCTCAGGGGCATATTGGTCGCCCTGCCCCACGGCAATGTGGTGTAATGCATGCAGGTGTCGGGTCCTGATCCACACTCCATCCTTATCTGAGAGTGAGATATCACACCTCTGGGTGAGGTGCAATACGTCTGTAGCAACCGAGCCCTCGGTGCTACAGTTCCATTTATCTTCAGCCTAGGTGACGTATTGTGATACAGGGCCGTGATTTTGGCTATAAAAGGGTCCCCTAGACCCCTACCCCAAGCTTTTTAAGAGAATCATATATGGCGTGCCAGGAGACTCTATGGAATGCTTTCTCAGCATCCAACGAGAGTATCTACTTACAAATTTTTAACTGCATCTAGCCCAGGAAATACTTTGTGCCTAGTAGCAGTGTCTGCTAGTCAGCGGATTATCCCGGCTGTTAAGCAAGCTACACCACCTGTAGTTTGGACACTTAATTTTTTCAAAGGAAATGCTTCGGGACCACGGGATACTTAGTGAAGAGCATCAGGAGGCACCCCAAGGCATAGGGGCTGGGACTGGCACTAGGATGCCTTGCGGTGGACAGCCGAGCTCGATCCTTGTAAAAGCTTTTTAACTGCAGCAGCTTTAGTGGACGCTACTGGAGCTGGAATTACGCGGCTGCTGGCATGAGACTTGCCCTCCAATAGATCCTTGTAAATGGATTTAAAGTGTATTCATTCAAATTAGAGGGACAATTTAAATTAAAAAGCTTAGAGCTGCCTCCACCACAGGGGGGCTCTCTCGACCCACCAGCGGACAGGCACCAGTATTGGGAGAGGGGGGCTGGCCGTCAGGGTTCACCGCGGCTCTGGCACAAACCCGGCGACACGGAGGTGGCACGGGCAGGAGCGGACTGGCCGTCTCGGCTTCTCACTTTTTGGATTTTAGAAGGGCATGACATGCCTATATCTGTGTCTCCCCCTCCTTTTACTCCTCCACCTCTTTTCTTTTCGCATGACTATATGTACTTGTCACTTTTCCATGTGTTAGTTGTGTCTTCTGAGCAGTTTGTCAGCTTTTGGACACCTTTGAAGGTGTTTTCTATGTGTTTCTATGTGTTTTTGTTTGCCTGCCATTGGTTTTAACGGTGTTCGAAGGTGTTCGACGAACAGTTCGACGAACAGTTCGGCGAACACACGGGTGTTCGACGAACCGAACCGAACTCGAACACTACGGGGGTGGCTCAACACTAGTCATATCTGACACAGAACTTTCCTTTTTTCACTAGATTTAGTCGCCAGAATACAACCTTTTCTCACCTTTGAAACTGCAAAAACTCTTACTGTTGCTCTCATTCATTCTTGTTCCGACTACTGCAACTCTCTATTTATCAGTCTTCCTCTAACCAAACTTTCTCCTCTCTCGTCTATCGCCCTTCCCGTGCTCTCCTTACTGCAACTGATCTAAGACTAACATCATCCATAATCTTAACCTGGCACCTCTGTGAGACTTCTCTCATGCTGCACCAGTTTTCTGGAATGCACTACCCTGGACAATCCGACTAATACCCAGTCCCCACATTTTTAAACACATCTCTTTAGACAAGCCTATCACCTCTCTTCACTAAACTAACTCTTGCCTATTCCCAATAGCACTTGGGAACAGTACTTAGGCAGATATTGGCTGATGAATGGATCATGCAGCTTATTTGAAATGCCCTATTTTTTATAATGATGGCTGTGCCATATATGAAAAGCACTCTTTACCTATTTTGCCCCCCCTATTTCCTTAGTGGTTGTAAGCTTGCAAGCATAGTTCTCACTCCCCCAGTAAAGGCCCCGTCACACTTAGCGACGCTGCAACGATCCCGACAACGATACGACCTGTCAGGGATCGTTGCTGCGTCGCTATGTGGTCGCTGGTGAGCTGTCAAACAGGCAGGCTCACCAACGATCAGGGGAGCAGCGACATCGTGGAAAGAATCTTTCCACGATGTCCTGCTCCTGGTTACGAGCCTGCTGAAGCAGGAGCAGGCTGGTAACTATGGTAAACATCGGGTTACTAGGGGCACACGCGCTCCTAGTAACCCATTGTTTATCATGGTTACCACTCTGCTACAGTGAGCGGGAGGTTACCGCTCACTTTAGCAGGCTCGTAACCATGATAAACAATGGGTTACTAGGTGCGCGTGTGCCCCTAGTAACCCGATGTTTATCATGGTTACCAGCCTGATCGCTGCTCCCGCTGGTCACACACAGCGATGTGTGCTGACCAGCGGGAGAGCAACGACCAAAAAATGGTCCAGGACACTTTGCAGCGATCAGCGACCTCACAGCAGGGGCCTGATCGCTGCAAAGTGTCACACATAGCAACATCGCTGGTGAGGTCGCTGTTGCGTCACCAAAACCGCAACACAGCAGCAATCTCGCTAGCGATCTCGCTATATGAGATGGGGGATTAACAGTTGAACTATGTGTTACTTTGTATTGTCTTTGTTGTCAGTACATGTCCACGCTTAAGTGTAAGATGTTGCACAATATGTTGGCACTATATAAATAAAATTATTATTATTATAGTTTAAAGGAAGTTTTAATGTAAAACATATAAATAGTAGGTGGTGATTTTTTTTAAACAATTCATGTCACTGTGTATACACTGTGTTCCAAATTATTATGCAAATAATATTTTCTCAGATTTTCCCAAATTACCTATATGAATTGCAGTCATTGTAATTTTCCAGTCAAATAACTATTAGAGTACAATTGAAAGGTTTTTGTACAAACTGCCTATGATAACAGTATATTTTTTAAAAAATAAAAAACTCAAACTGCACTCAAAATGCATGTTCCAAATTATTATGCACAGCAGAGTTTTCAACCTTTTCATTTTAATAAAGAACAAAAAAAATGGTCATTTTTGAAATTATAAGCATTAGCAGGTTATTACAAACTGAAATCAGTTTTCAACTCAAAACTTTATTCTAGGTGATGTTACATTTGCACATAGGACCCCTTGTTCGAAAGGAGCTTCTGAACTCTCTCGTCCATTGAATTTGTCAGGTTTTGGATGGTTTCTGCTTTAATTGATTTGCATGAGGACAGAATACCCTCCCAGAGCTGTTGCTTAGATGTGAACTGCCTCCCGCCATCATAGACACTCCTTTTCTTCTGATGCTCCAGAGGTTCTCAATGGGGTTGAGGTCAGGGGAGCATGGGTGCCACACCATAAGTTTGTCCCCTTTTATGCCCATAGCAGCCAGAGATGCAGATGTGTTATGTGCAGCATGATACTGTCCATCAGTATCATCAGGCCAGAAACCAGTGGGCAGCAACCAGTGGGAGCCAGCTACACCCATCTTCAGAGAAGTGTGGTCCGAAGTGGTTGTCAAGGAAGAATTGCGGCTAAAAGCCATAAATACAACTTGGCAAAAAGGACAAGTGACTCAACTGTGCATTAATCTATAGGATTTGCCATCATGCAGCACCATCAAGTAAGAGTCTGATTGGCAAATTTATTCAGCAGCAGGACAATGAACCCAAATATACAGCCAATGTCATTAACAACTATCTTCAACATAAAGAAGAACAAGGAATCCTGGAAGTGATGATATGGCTCCCACTTAAAGCGCCCCTGTCAGCAGGATTTTGTAAAGTAAACTACATACACTGTCAGGTGGGCGCCATTACACTGATTAAAATTATACCTTGGTTAATAAAATCCATCCTGTAGTTGTTGTGTAATATTTATTTTCAGTTTTGAGATAATGATATGCTCGTGCTTCGGAGAGGCCTTTGGGGAGGGGCTTTATCTGGTGCTTTACTTATGTATTGGACTTGTCTCTGAAAGAGTTACATGTGCATAAAAATAGTGTAGGGAGTAAAATCCTGCTGACAGATTCATTATAAAGCTATATTTAGTGTGGGTTTTCTCATGCTTGCAAGATGTTTATGCCCATAGGGTATATATTGTCCCATTAGCTATGTGTACTTTTATTTTTAAGGACATTGTCCCTGTTTATGGTATCCAGATTATCTCTTAGCCAACAAAAATTGTCCTTTCTGAAGTTTATGTTTTTGAAACCCTTCTTCTATATACCTTATTAAAGGATACATAAAACTTATTGTTTTGTTTTTACTAGTACCTAGTGACCCCCAGCCCATACATTTGATACTTTGTCTGGCCTATTGGTTAAAATTATGTCTAGAAGTGTCCCCTATCTTGTTGGACACTGCAACAGTTAAAGATAATTGTCCTTTATTATTGTCAAAAACCTGTTTTGTTTGATGGCTCTGTAGGTTCCTGATCCCCAATTTATATCAGGGTAGTTACAGTCTTTCTTTAACCCTTTCCCGACATCTAATGTACATGAAATGCGTTCCCACAAACCAACTTACATGTACGATACAGTGATATGGACAAGCGCTTGCACCAATTGAAAGGTTTTTGCTATTAAAGGGGTTTTCCACTACTTGGACAACTGCTTATCAATTGTTATATCCCCCCTTTTAAAATAAAAACAGCCTATACTCACCTACGGTGTCGGCACCATTCCAGCGAAATTGTCACCGAGTCTCACGGGGCTCGGGTGATGATATGTCATGTGAACTCTGCAGCCAATCAGTGTTCGAAAATGGGCCACTTAGTTTCTTCCAAAGGAAGTAAGAACTAACATCCTAAAGAAGTGAGAACTGCTGCTGCTCTCTAATTTTCTCCGAATGTCAATTGCAAAGGAAATGAAGGTGAATTGGCCAATTAGCAGTTGCTGATTGACAGCAGGGCTCATGTGACATAACAACATCACACGAGTCCCGGGAGACCTGGCACCGGAGGCGAGTATATGCTGTCACTATTTTAGAAAGGGGAGTATAGCAATTGAGAAGAGGTTGTTGAAGTAGTGGACAACTGCTTTAATCTAAGAGCAACATGATTTAGGGGTAGAGACCATGATTCCAGTGATGTCTCACTTACTAGGCTGCTTGATATAGTTTCAATAAAATCAGTGTTTTATCAACAGGAGATTATCATTAGAGGACAAGTGGTCTCTTGCCATTCAGTCCTACTGCTTTGTGTAACCCCACCCCCAACACTGTTTAGCAGCTATTTGCCAATGTACAGTGCACACAGAAAGCTGCCGATGAGTGCTGTGAGTGGGGTTATACAGGTTTCAGTATTCAGAGAACTGCTAGATCTGCAGCAGAGAAAACAAGGGTTTTATCAAAACTACACCCAGCAGACCAGTAAGTGACACATATCTCGATTCAGAGTCTCTGTCCCTACATCATTCTGCTCTCATATTACATAGCAAAAACCTGGTGACAGATACCCTTTAACAACACAAAGTCTGCTGTTAATACTGAGCAATGGCCTTGGTTCACCCAGCTATGGTGGCTTGTTAGGCCATGCCATGAAGAGGACCTGACACACCACATATCAATATAAGATTGACAGGTCTAATACCATGCAATAAAAAAGTATTGCCTGAAAGTTGAAATCCCATACTGGGACTAAGTAAAAACGTGTAATATTTTTTTTTTTAACAGAAATATGAAAAAAATAACAGAAAACAACCCATTCTATAAAGCTGTCCTATTATTTAACTTGTACAGTGAACACCTTCAAAAATAAGCACAAATAGTAAAAATATAACTTTTTCATCATAATAAAACACAAAATGTGAAATAAAGTGATCAAAAAGTTATAATATAAAAAAATAGAATTGCAGAAAACATAATTTCATCTCATAAAAAAACAAGCACTCATGGCTGCGTAGGCAAAAAAAAATGTTATAGCTATCAGAATACGGCGATGCAGAATATATATATATATATATATATATATATATATATATATATATATATATATATACTGCTCAAAAAAATAAAGGGAACACTCAAATAACACATTCTAGATCTGAATGAATGAAACATTGAATACTTTGTTCTGTACAAAATTGAATGTGCTGACAATAAAATCACACAAAAATCATCAATGGAAATCAAATTTATTAATCAATGGAGGCCTGGATTTGGAGTCACCCCCAAAATTAAAGTGGAAAAACACACTACAGGCTGATCCAACTTTGATGTAATGTCCTTAAAACAAGTCAAAATGAGGCTCAGTATTGTGTGTGGCCTCCACGTGCCTGTATGACCTCCCTACAACGCCTGGGCATGCTCCTGATGAGGTTGTGGATGGTCTCCTGTGGGATCTCCTCCCAGACCTGGACTAAAGCATCTGTGGCGCCCCTGAGGGTTCAGTCGCCACAGAGGTACTGCACCTCACCTGAAGTGTGGCATCTCCTTCTCTCAGGTAAGGAGGAAGTACTGCCAGGGACCCCAACACCCGCATTCAACACTACACTACTCCAGGCTGGCTGGAAGGGCATTATGCACTTCTTCTGCTGCCCTGTCCCTGGCTGGAGTGGGGGGAACCAAACAGAGGGGGAACCAGTAGTGGGTGTGGGTGGAGGACGTATAACAAGGGAGCACGTGAATAGGAGGTGTATAAAAAGGGGAAGCCATCTTAGGGAGGCAGTGCAGTGCTGTGCAGTGAAGTGAGTAGTAAGGAGAGGACGGGAGCAGAGTCTCTTCAGGAGCTCTGCTCCAGAGTGGGGCCTAGTAAGATGGAGGCCCAGGAGTGTGAGGGGAGTCAGGGAGGAAGGCTCCGGTAACAGAAGGGATCCCAGGGGGTACGGTGAGTGCAGGACGGCACCCGTACGCCCGAATCTGCCAGGCATCAGAGGGATCAGGCCGCAGGAAGGGAACCGGTCCCTGGACCAGACGTGTTACTCCAGATCTCGGCTGGAAAAAACGGAGGCTTCTGCACTTCCATGGTGCAGTTGCCACAGCCTCACCCTAGTCACCGTGAAGGGCATCAAGTAGGTCCAGGAACTCCAGGTTGCCCAGAGGGACTTCAGAGCACCCGATCGGGACTGTGTGTGGGGAGCGCAGGGCAGGAGGAAGAAGACCCAGCACGGGAAGTCGGCCAAGGAAGGAACATAAAGGAAGGGGGTCCCGTTAAGTGCTTCTAAAATACCTGAAGGAGTGCTGAACCCCTGCCTGGCAAATGCAGTGCGATGCGGGAGTCTGACACCTGGACAGTGTACCCGAGGAACCTAAAAAGAACTGTGAGTAAACTCGGGTGACTGCACTCCACTGTCTCTGTCAGTTATTTCCATCACGCTACCGCGCCTGCACTACAACGCCCAGCATCACCATCTGCACCTACACTGCCCCGGGGAATCCGCTCCGCCTGTGGGGAGCAGAAACATCCCAGCTGCCATCCCATCACCCCCGGAGGTCTGCAGCAGCGCCGGTATTCATTACCGGGAACCACAGGTGGAGTCACGAGACAAACTGTTAACAAAAACCCCCTTTTAAAGAGTGACCCCAGAGGACGGGCCCGGGAGCCGACTGCCGTGACATCCCAAGAAGGTAAAGGCCCGGGTACCGAGTCCCCCATATCCCCCTGGGCGCGTCACATCCGCCAACTCCTGGACAGTCTGTAGTGCAATGTGACGTTGGTGGATGGAGCGAGACATGATGTCCGAGATGTGCTCAATCGGATTCAGGTCTGGGGAACGGGCGGGCCAGTCCATAGCTTCAATGCCTTCATCTTTCAGGAACTGCTGACACACTCCAGCCACATGAGGTCTGACATTGTCCTGCATTAGGAGGAACCCAGGGCCAACAACACCAGCATATGGTCTCACAAGGGGTCTGAGGATCTCATCTCGGTACCTAATGGCAGTCAGGCTACCTCTGGCGAGCACATGAAGGGCTGTGCGGCCCTCCAAAGAAATGCCACCCCACACCATTACTGACCCACTGCCAAACCGGTCATGCTGAAGGATGTTACAGGCAGCAGATCACTCTCCACAGTGTCTCCAGACTCTGCCACGTCTGTCACATGTGCTCAGTGTGACCCTGCTTTCATCTGTGAAGAGCACAGGGCGCCAGTGGCAACTTTGCCAATCCTGGTGTTCTGTGGCAAATGCCAAGCGTCCTGCATGGTTTTGGGCTGTGAGTGCAACCCCCATCTGTGGACGTCTGGCCCTCATACCACCCTCATGGAGTCGGGTTCCAACCGTTTCTGCTGACACATGCACATTTGTGGCCTGCTGGAGGTCATTTTGCAGGGCTCTGGCAGTGCTCCTCCTGTTCCTCCTTGCACAAAGGCGAAGGTAACGGTCCTGCTGCTGGGTTGTTGCCCTCCTACGGCCCCCTCCACGTCTCCTGGTGTACTGGCTTGTCTCCTGGTAGCACCTCCAGCCTCTGGACACTACGCTGACAGACACAGCAAATCTTCTTGCCACAGCTCGCATTGATGTGCCATCCTGGATGAGCTGCACTACCTGAGCAACTTCTGTGGGTTGTGGAGCCCGTCTCATGCTACCACGAGTGTGAAAGCACAACCAACATTCAAAAATGACCAAAACATCAGCCAGAAAGCATTGGTACTGAGATATGGTCTGTGGTCCCCACCTGCAGAACCACTCCTTTATTGGGGGTGTCTTGATAATTGCCAATAATTTCCATCTATTGTCTATTCCATTTGCACATCAGCATGTGAAATTGATTGTCAATCAGTGTTGCTTCCTAAGTGGACAGTTTGATTTCACAGAAGTTTGATTTACTTGGAGTTATATTCTGTTGTTTAAGTGTTCCCTTTATTTTTTTGAGCAGTGTATATATGTATAGTTTATTAAAACTAGTGTGGAAAAGTAGCAAAACAGAAAAAAAAACAATATAAATGTGGTACTGACCCAAAGGATAAAGTTTTCTTAACATTGCGCATTGAACGATGTAAGTAAATAAAACAATTGTTGGTTACTCTGGCTCCCAAGAATCTAAAATAAAAGAAGTGATTAAAAAATGTTATGAACCCCCCAAATGGCACCATTAAGAACTTTAGCTCATTCCTGAAAAAAACAAACTCCTGCTCAGACCTGTCGTCTACCAATGGAAAAATAGAGGTTTTCCACGTTACTAGTGACTCAAAGGCGCTGAAAAATCAACATGGTTCCCAAAAGTCAGCCTAGTAAATTTCACACCCACAGAGCCAAAAATCCTCCCTTCTGAGCATGCATTGTGCTCAAACAACAGTTTACGTTGACATATATGGCATTGCTGCAGAGGCAAGAACGCATTTAAAGTGCTTCTTCAGGTCTACCCATTGATGACCTATCTGCTGGATGGTTCATCAATATAAGATGAATGGGGTTCCGAAACCTGACACCACCACTGATTAGCTGAAAACTGCTCTGGCAGTGGACAGAAATAAGCATGTACAGGCGGTACACAACAACATCGTTCATTGCCTAGTGGACACAGACGAGTACTGCCCTAACTCCCTTTAAAGTGAATGTACTGCAGTACTTTGCAGCAGACATCAAGAACGTACAGGGCTTTTGTACTCAGTCAATACATTGCTCTGTTTGGGCCGTTGCTGATGCAGTTTTCAGTTGATCAATGAGAGTGTTGGACCCTCTCTGCTCTCATATTGAAATAGGTCAACAATTTTTTAACAAGTAATGCAGCTCCACAGGTTACACCAATGGTATATCCACCCCTGTGCAGACAAATTTGTAAAATGGGGCCACCTTTTGGAGATTTCTGCTGTTTTAGGAGCTCTGCAAATGGTGCCTACAAATTATTACAGGATACTCTGTGCCCAAAAAGTCAAATGACTGTCCTTGTCTTCTGAGCCCTGCCATGTGCCCAAACAATAGTGTATAACCATGTATAGGGTATTGCCGTACTTGGCGGAAATATCATATTTTACAAGGTAATTGTTTCTTATTAGCCATGGTAAGAATAAAACATTTTGAGCTAAATATAATTTTTATTGTAACAAATGTCATTTTTCATTTTCACACTGCCCAATGGTAAAGAAATTGGCAAGATACTTGTGAGTGAAAAATGCTCAATACACCCTTATAAATACAATACAGACCAAAAGTTTGGACACACCTTCTCATTTAAAGATTTTTCTGTATTTTCATGACTATGAAAACTGTACATTCACACTGAAGGCATCAAAACGATGAATTAACACATGTGGAATTATATACTTAACAAAAAAGTGTGAAACAACTGAAAATATGTCATATATTCTAGGTTCTTCAAAGTAGCCACCTTTTGCTTTGATGACTGCTTGCACACTCTTGGCATTCTCTTGATGAGCTTCAAGAGGTAGTCATCGGAAATGGTCTTCCAACAATCTTGAAGGAGTTCCCAGAGATGCTTAGCACACTGCTTAGCCAGTGTGTAACCTCGCACGTCGTCCTGTGTTCACCAGGGAAGGGGTTCAGCAACTCTCAAGCCTCTCAGGAGTACTTAAACAGGACCCCGCTCTATGTTCCTTTCTCGGTCGTCTTCCCTGCACTGGCTCTTGCCCTCCTGCCCTGCGCCTCACAATCAGTGTCCCAAGCTGGTAGCCTCAGGTCTTGTCGGGCGACTTGCAATCCCCTGGACCCTTTGCATCCACCTTTTCAGCGATGTGATTGTGGTGGTTGGTCATTGCACCTCGCAAGTACAGCAGCCTCCGGTTATCTAACCGAGCCTGGTTGTTCTCCACTAGTTTAGGGCTCTCTGCGGCCTGATCCCTCCACGTCCGTGTAGAATCGGGCACACGGGTGGCTTCCTGCTCTCACCATGCCCCTGGGATCCCCTCAGTCTCTGGAGCCTTCCCTCTGCTCTCGTCCTCTCTCACTCTCTCTTCTGGACCTCTCAGACTAGGCCCAACTCCTCTCTCTCTCCACTCAACTCCTGCTCCAAGCACTGGAGCCAGGAGCCTGGACCCTCCTACACTGCTCTCCTGAGCAGGACTGGACTCTTCTAGATGGTTCCCTTTCTTCTTATACTGCTTCTTAACGGTGCTCCCCTGATCTGCTTCCTCCACCCACACCCACTACATGGTTCCTCCTCTCTTGGTTCCCCCCCTTCCAACTAGGGACAGAGCTCAGCAGTGGATTAGTGCATCTTGCTCCTTCTGCTGGTCTGGAAAGGTGTAGTATTGGATGTAGGTGGGTGGGTCCCGGGTAGCACTCCCTCCTTACCCGAGAGTGGGGTACCACACCTCTGAGTGAGATGCAGTACGTCTGTGGTGACTGAACCCGCAGGGGCGCCACATCTGAACCCGCCGGGGCCTTGAGCAGGCAGGGGGCCCACTCACCATCGGGCACCCCGCTGCGCTATGGGACCCGTGAGCGGAGGAGAGCGGTGTCAGTGCCTGCTCTCCCCCGCTTGCGCAGGGCCCTGGCACAATACTTACCTCTCCCCGTGCCTCTGCAGCAGCTCCGGTCTCTTCCGTGTCCTCTGACTGTGACGTCTCAGGTCAGAGGGCGCGGTGACGCTGGAGTCCAGAGCTGAGCAGCGGCAGCAGGTGAAGAGAAGTGAGGTGAGTATTGATTTTTTTTTTTTAATGTATGGAGGCATGGGGCATTATAAGGGAGGGGGTGTGTGACATCCTGCATGGGGCATAATATGGGGTGTGTGTGACATCCTGCAAGGAGCATTAAAAGGGGGGGAGTGACATCCTGCATGGGGCCTTATAAGGGAGGGGGGGTGACACCCTGCATGGAGCATTATAAGGGGGGGAAATGACATCCTGCATGGGACATTATACGGGGGGGGAGTGATATCCTGCATGGGGCATTATAAGGGGGGGTGACATCCTGCATGGGGCATTATAAGGGGGGGAAGTGACATCCTGCATGGGGCATTATAAGGGGGGAAGTGACATTCTGCATGGGGCATTATAAGGGAGGGGGGGGAGATGACATCCTGCATGGGGCATTAAAAGGGGGGGAGTGACATCCTGCATGGGGCATTAAAAGGGGGGAAGTGACATCCTGCATGGGGCATTATAAGGGAGGGGGTGTGTGACATCCTGCATGGGGCATTATAAGGGGGTTAACATAATGCATGTGGCACTATAAGGGGGGTGACATCCTGCATGGGGCATTATAAGGGGGAGTGACATCCTGCATGGGGCATTATAAGGGGGGTGACATCCTGCATGGGGCATTATAAGGGGGGGTGACATCCTGCATAGGGCATTATAAGGGGGGTGACATCCTGCATGGGGCATTATAAGGGGGTGACATCCTGCAAGGGGCATTATGTGGGGGGAAGAGCCTGCATTATTATTATTTATTATTATAGCGCCATTTATTCCATGGCGCTTTACATGTGATAGGGATATACATAGCAAAAACATTTACATAATCTTAACAAAACGAGTCAGCGACTGGTACAGGAGGAGAGAGGACCCTGCCCACGAGGGCTCACAATCTACAAGGGATGGGTGAGGATACAGTAGGTGGGGGTAGAGGAGGTCATGCAGTAATGTGGTGGGGCGGTGGTTACTGCAGGTTGTAGGCTTGTCGGAAGAGGTAGGTCTTCAGGTTTCTTTTGAAGGCTTCCATGGTAGGCGAGAGTCTGATATGTTGGGGTAGAGAGTTCCAGAGTAGGGGGGATGCGTGGGAGAAATCTTGTATGCGATTGTGGGAAGAGGAGATAAGAGGGGAGTAGAGAAGGAGATCTTGTGAGGATCGGAGGTTGCGTGCAGGTAAGTACCGGGAGACTAGATCACAGATGTATGGAGGAGACAGGTTGTGGATGGCTTTGTATGCCATGGTTAGGGTTTTGAACTTGAGTCTCTGGGCAATGGGGAGCCAGTGAAGGGATTGACAGAGGGGAGAGGCCGGGGAATAGCAGGGGGACAGGTGGATTAGTCGAGCAGCATAGTTTAGGATAGATTGGAGGGGCGCAAGAGTATTGGAAGGGAGGCCACAGAGCAGGAGGTTGCAGTAGTCAAGGCGGGAGATGATGAGGGCATGCACTATTGTTTTTCCGGAGTCTTTGCTGAGGAATGCATGGATCCGGGAGATATTTTTGAGTTGGAGTCAGCAGAAAGTGGAAAGGGCTTGGATATGTGGTTTGAAGGAGAGATCAGAGTCCAGGGTTACCCCAAGGCAGCGAGCTTGTGGGACTGGGGAGAGTGAACAGTCATTAACGTTGATGGATAGGTCAGATGGGGGAATTGAATGAGAGGGTGGAAAGATGATGAACCCTGTTTTATCCATGTTAAGTTTTAGAAATCTGGCAGAGAAGAAGGATGAGATGGCGGACAGACATTGTGGGATTTTAGTTAGTAGGGAGGAAATATCGGGTCTAGAGAGGTAGATCTGTGTGTCATCAGCATAGAGGTGATAGTGAAAGCCGTGAGACTCTATGAGCTGTCCCAGGCCAGAGGTGTAGATGGAAATTATGAAGATTATGAGATTAAGATTATGGAGATAATGCCCTGCATGGTGCATTATAAGGGGGAACAGCCTGCGTGGGGCATTATGTGGGGGGAACAGCCTGCATGGAGCATTATGTGGGGGCACAGCCTGATGGAGCGTTATATTGGGGCCAGTATTCTATATGGAGCGTTATATGGGGGCCAGTATCCTGTAGGGAGCGTAATAAGGGGGCCAGTATCCTGTATGGAGCGTAATAAGGGGGCCGGTATCCTGTATGGAGCGTTATATGGGGGCCAGTATCCTGTATAGAGCATTTTATGGAGGCCAGTATTCTGTATGGAGCGATTCGCCGGTTTCTGAGCTATTGTGGAACTTACAATAGATACCGGTCATGTAATGTAAGAAGTGAAATCTTCGGCATTGTACTATATATACAGTACAGACCAAAAGTTTGGACACATCTTCTCATTTAAAGATTTTTCTGTATTTTCATGACTATGAATTAACACATTCAAAACTATGAATTAACACATGTTGAATTATATACTTAACAAAAAGGTGTGAAGCAACTAAAAATATGTCTTATATTCTAGGTTCTTCAAAGTAGCCACCTTTTGCTTTGATGACTGCTTTGCACACTCTTGGCATTCTCTTGATGAGCTTCAAGAGGTAGTCACCGGAAATGGTCTTCCAACAATCTTGAAGGAGTTCCCAGAGATGCTTAGCACTTGTTGGCCCTTTTGCCTTCACTCTGCGGTCCAGCTCACCCCAAACCATCTCGATTGGGTTCAGGTCTGGTGACTGTGGAGGCCAGGTCATCTGGCGTAGCACCCCATCACTCTCCCTCTTCGTCAAATAGCCCTTACACAGCCTGGAGGTGTGTTTGGGGTCATTGTCCTGTTGAAAAATAAATGATGGTCCAACTAAACGCAAACCGGATGGAATAGCATGCCGCTGCAAGATGCTGTGGTAGCCATGCTGGTTCAGTATGCCTTCAATTTTGAATAAATCCCCAACAGCGTCACCAGCAAAGCACCCCCACACCATCACACCTCCTCCTCCATGGTTCACGGTGGGAACCAGGCATGTAGAGTCCATCCGTTCACCTTTTCTGCGTCGCACAAAGACACGGTGGTTGGAACCAAAGATCCCAAATTTGGACTCATCAGACCAAAGCACAGATTTCCACTGGTCTAATGTCCATTCCTTGTGTTCTTTAGCCCAAACAAGTCTCTTCTGCTTGTTGCCCGTCCTTAGCAGTGGTTTCCTAGCAGCTATTTTACCATGAAGGCCTGCTGCACAAAGTCTCCTCTTAACAGTTGTTGTAGAGATGTGTCTGCTGCTAGAACTCTGTGTGGCATTGACCTGGTCTCTAATCTGAGCTGCTGTTAACCTGCGATTTCTGAGGCTGGTGACTCGGATAAACTAATCCTCAGAAGAAGAGGTGACTCTTGGTCTTCCTTTCCTGGGGCGGTCCTCATGTAAGCCAGTTTCTTTGCAGCGCTTGATGTTTTTGCAACTGCACTTGGGGACACTTTCAAAGTTTTCCCAATTTTTCGCACTGACTGACCTTCATTTCTTAAAGTAATGATGGCCACTTGTTTTTCTTTACTTAGCTGCTTTTTTCTTGCCATAATACAAATTCTAATAGTCTATTCAGTTGGACTATCAGCTGTGTATCCACCAGACTTCTGCACAACACAACTGATGGTCCCAACCCCATTTATAAGGCAAGAAATCCCACTTATTAAACCTGACAGGGCACACCTGTGAAGTGAAAACCATTTCCGGTGACTACCTCTTGAAGCTCATCAAGAGAATGCCAAGAGTGTGCAAAGCAGTCATCAAAGCAAAAGGTGGCTACTTTGAAGAACCAAGAATATAAGACATATTTTCAGTTGTTTCACACTTTTTTGTTAAGTATATAATTCCACATGTGTTAATTCATAGTTTTGATGCCTTCAGTGAATGTACAGTTTTCAAAGTCATGAAAATACAGAAAAATCTTTAAATGAGAAGGTGTGTCCAAACTTTTGGTCTGTACTGTATATATTTCTCTGCGGTATCTGTGCATTATGAATCGTGGTATGTGTTAAAGGGGCCCACTGAGACTCTTTCGCCCAGGGTCCACAAAAACCTGGAGCCGGCCCTGGCCTAAGGCCACGGCCCCACTATCAGTATTTGGTCAGCATTTTTTCTCAGGAGTGGGAGCCAAAACCAGGAGTGGGTGATAACCACAGAATTGGTGCACTTATTTCTATTATACATTTTCTCTGATTGTTCCTCACCTGGTTTTGGCTCTCACTCCTGAGAAAAAGTACTGACCAAATACTGATAGTGGGGCCTTGGCCTTATACTTTATTTGTGGAGTCCATTTCCTCTTATTACCCCTTCTGAAAATGAAAAATTTGAGGCTTAAACAACATTTTAGAGGAAGAAAATTTTTCATTTCCATGATCCAGAATTGTAAAATTCTGTGACTCACCTGTGGCTTCAAAACACTCACCACACCCCTACATGAATTTCATAAGGAATGTAGTTTCCAAAATAGGGTCACTTTTGTTTTCTTTTTTTTCCTGTTCTGGTATGATGAGGGCTCTGCAAGTGGCATCCGTAAACTATCCCAGACAAATTTGCGCTCCGAAAGCCAAATTGCCATTCTTCTCCTCCAGGCCCGGTGGTGTGTCCAAACAGTAGTTTCTGACCACACATGGGGTATTTGTGTGTTCAAAAGAAATTGATTTACAAATTGTGACATCAATTTTTTCCTATTACTCCCTAAGAAAGTGAAAAATGTGGGGCTAAAGCATAATTTTAGTGGAAAAAAATTACTTTTTAATTTTCATAAATTTTTGAGAAGCACCCGTCGGTCTTAAATATTCACTTCACCAATAGATGAATTCCTTGAGGGGTGCAGTTTCCAAAATTGGGTAACTTGTTGGGGATTTCTGCTGTTTTAGTACCTTCAGGGCTCTGTAAATGCGAAATGGTATCCACAATCAATTCCAGATTGAAATTGCATTTCAAAAGTCTAATAACGCTCCATCCCTTCTGTGCCATGCAATCACATTGTCACAATATATACACACATGTATACACTGAGCACATACATATGGATTCACCAAGCACATACTTACATACCCTGAGCACATATTCCCACATATAGGCTCAGAGACTCAGAGGAAGCATGGTTTACATGCGAAAAGGCTGTCAGACAATTTTTGCCTCCACATTCTGAACCACAATAAAGTGACATTTTAATGTGAAGTGATGAGTGCCCCATTTCTTTTCTTGCATCGCATTCACAAATACACACATGTATGTACAGAGCACATACACACTGTAGCATCGGCATCTCTGCCTCCTGCTGGGCAGAGACACCGTTCCCCTCACCGGTCCCAGTCTGGCATCTTCCTGCTCCCCTGCCGCTGATGTGGCGCGCACCGCACACAGCTTCCCAGGCACTGTGCTTAGGGCTTGCACGCTCCCTCCCTCTTATAGGGGATGCGTGCGCCGTCCTAAAGGACTTCTCCTATATAAGGCACCTCCTCCAAAATGGAGGTGCCTGTGCAAGGTTGTTGTTTGTGTGCTAACACTTTCCTCAGCCCTCGAGTCCGCTGCCTGTCAGTCCTGCTCGCCAGCCTGTCTGTCAGTCCAGCCCGCCAGTCTGTCTAACAGTTCTGCCCGCCAGTCTGTCTAACAGCCGTGCCCGCCAGCCTGCTTACCTGGAGCACCTGCCAGTTACCTGCCATGTCCGTCAGCCTGCCTATCTGGAACACCTGCCAGTTACCTGCCGTGCCCGCCAGCCTGCTTACCTGGAGCACCTGCCAGTTACCTGCCATGTCCGTCAGCCTGCCTACCCGGAACACCTGCCAGTTACCTGCCGTGCCCGCCAGCCTGCCTACCCGGAGCACCTGCCAAGTAACCAGCCGTGTCCGCCAGCCTGCCTACCTGGAGCACATGCCAGTTACCTGCCGTGCCCATCCGCTGTACCGGTCAGCTCCTGTCATCTGACCCGTGGGAGTCGCCTGCTCTCATACAAGGTCGGTCCCAGAGTGGCACCTGGTTCACCTGCTCGGTCCCTTCCTGGTTCACGGAGTCGACCTGGGTCGGTCTGAGTAGGCACTTAATCATGCCCCTCTGGTCCCTCCTTGCACCGAAGCACAGAGGTTCCACCACTCGGACCCGTAACACACACAAACACACACATATACATGGAACACATACACACATATGTATGTACAGAGCACATACACAAAAACACAGACATACACAGAACACATACACACATATGTATGCACAGAGCACATGCACACAAACACACATATATACACAGAGCACATGCATATACTGTACACTAGAGATAAGCAAATAAATTCAAGTTGAATTGAATTTTACTCGAATTTTACAAAATCTGCAATTGCCTTAATGCAGATTTATTGCAATTCACTTTTGCGCGAATTAAGCAAAATTTGTAAACTGGATTCAGCAAAAGCTATAAACTAAACAGTAAAAGGCCTTGTTAAAATACAAAAAAGTGTAAAGCTCAAATGTTTCAGCCTGGTGCAACTCAACTAAATCACAATTGATGGAAAACAAGGTGACATTAAGATTTTTCACCATTTTGCCTGGGGCCAAATCAAAATGTTAAATTTAAAGGGAAAGCTGGTATTTGCTATGTAATCTGGATACAGCACGAGGTAGGGGTTAAAGCACAGGTCTCAGCCTCTTGGTCTGACTTCACCCCCTTCTGTGATAAGCAGATCACTGTCTATAGCTATGTACACAGAAAACCTGTGGGTGGAGTTAGCTTTCTTAGCTCTGCTGTATTGCTAAATCTAAAAACTGTGATTGTGTCCGAACCACTGCACCCAGTAATCTAAGTGATATATTGTTCAATTCAGCTTCGCTTTGCCTACATTACGCTGCTCTCAGATGAGGTAGCAAAAACCTACTGACAGATTCCCATTAATGTGATTTGGCCAACAGACTGGTACCTGTCTGTGGAAGCAACTGATGTGCCAAATAAGTGGGAATGATCCCACTGAAAAAAATGGGATCAGTTCCTCCATCAGTTTCCATCTGGCATTTTAGTTAAATTATGAATGAAAATGACCATGCAGACTGTAACAATATGTGCAGTTATATTCAAGATATAACTCCCAGTAAGTTGTCGCTCTAGAGCACTGTTACCAAAGAAAAGCATAGTACAGAAATAGAGATTGTTCTTTTTTGCTTTCTTCTGTGTTAGTAATGAACACAGAAAGTAATGCTTTTATATTAGGATTGCTCCTCCTCAATGTGTCTATAAATCTGATTATTATATGATTGTGAGCTGGCTTTATTACACTGCATTCGATATATCCTTCAATCGTTTATAATGAAAAAAAAAAATAGATAAAGAAAAATGGAATCCGTTTGTCACTTCCCAGTAAATTTTTACACAAGTTTTTGTACATTGTCCCCACAATATGTTTTCTGTGTTTTTGCTGTGTCCTAATATAGTTCATTTTATGTATAGCAATGCGGTTAAAGATTTTATCTCAAGGGTAAGACTAAAGGCACACTACACTATTACAGCGACATACAATGAAGCAATAAAATGGTACTCTTATACTTTTATAAAGCCATACTCTGCCTCCATACGCCCGAGATTCTATAGAGGCACACGTGGGTATGTTACATTAATCTATGGTATTATCTATGAGGTGGGTTGGATGAGGGGGAGCTAGCACACAAAATAACTGTCACGGGTATGTAGGGTGGGAAAGACAGTCATTCTGGATCCGGCTGTCGAAGGTCACTGTGCTTGGCCTTGCAGATACCTTCTTGATCCTTTCACCATCTTTTCCTCTCTAGGACCCATCGGTGAGCTCCACTTTCTGCTGCTAATTAACACACCCTTGCTGGACCTTTAAAACATCCAGTCTCTCCAGTGAATCACTGGTGATAGAAGTATATTCTTCTGTTCAGGCCTGGAGTTCTAGCTGTCGGCTAGTTTCTTCTTGATGTTCCTTTGTGATTGTTATCATGATCACTCTGGTGTCTTCCCAAAGCTAAGTGTATCCCCTTGTCTGTTTACCTTGTTTTTCTTTAGTTGCAGTGGGGCTGACTAGTGTTCACAAGTGTTGAGCGAGTATGTTCTGTTCCGAGTATGCTCGGGCGAGCTCCGAGTATTTACAGCTGCTCGGTGATATGTTTGAATCGCTCCCGTGTGCATGATTTGCAACTGTTTGACAGCTTTATTACATGTGAGGAATGTGTAAGAAATAGACATTCCTCACATGTATTAAAACTGTCAAACAGTCGCAAATCATGCACACGGGAGCGATTCAAACATATCACCGAGCAGCTGTAAATACTCGGAGCTCGGCCCAAACATACTCGGCAAAAGGGTTAACAGAACATACTCGCTCAACACTAGTGCTCACCCCTTCTCTTCTCCACCTAGGGCCTAGCTCTAGGGTCAGTCAGGGATTAGGTATCCTGCTCGGCGATAGGTGAGGAACCTATTTAGGGACAATAGGTGAGCCAGGGTGTTGTAAGATCTACCTAGGGGTCTCCACTCTCCCTTTCCCTAGTTGCTGGGCTTCCCCCCCTCTTCCCATCGTCGTACACTGGGTCCTTCCCATACCTAGCATGACAATAACACATTGTACTTGGGAGATCCTCGCAAAGATTTTGTACTGTGGCCCCCAGGAGCAAGGCTTCTGGAATAGAATATGTCCATGTAATTATGCCATATACAAGCACCATTGTAGCTAGGTTCTCTTTCACTCGGGATAAAGGTTTATTTTGTTGCCCTAGTCCCATGTCTAAATACACTGGACAAGGCAACCTGGCCTCCTGCTATTTATTTTGTTGCCCTCTTACCTAACTACACTCCAACTACAAGAACTGACTTACTGCGTAATATATTCAAAAACAAGATGGGTGGCATTGTAATAAGATAGTCAATCTTATTTATCTCCTTGTCAGTAATTGTATTTTTATGGCTGATTCTTCTATACTATAAAAATAAAATATCTGTATTATTGATGTAAAATACTAAATAATTTATTTCCTAATGATATTTGCAAATTGGTTAGTTATCTCTTTATAACATATAAAAGAGAAAAACAGTGGTTATGGTGCAACATGAGTTAATATTTCTAAAATGTTTTTTTAAAAGTACACTTCATGCAAAATGGATTTATTTCTAATTAAGTAAAACTTAATCATTTCAAACCTCTTGGTTGTAAATTAAATGATGCTGAGCTGGGTTAAGTCATTAGAAAAAGGTGCAGTTGTCTTAATTATACAATTACTAATCTTATTTTATTACATTTAAGGCAAGAATTGTTTGTTTCAATTACAGAAAATGTATTTAAATTAGAGAAAGTAATTATTGCAATATTTTACTTTATAAGGGTTTTGACTATTCTTAATATGAATACTATAGAAAGAAGACAAATAATTCTTGATAGCATGGACATGTTTGAAAAAAAAAAAAGCTTGGACATAATTCAAGAGTATTTGTGGATACTTAGGTATACATTATATGGTACATATATAGTGTAAATGTAGGCAATTTTCCCACATAAAGCTTCTTTGTGTTTAGTAATAATTAACATGTCATTATTGCATAGGACTAAATGTTAAAGAATAATATAACGATGTTTATTGGTATGCCATTATTTCCTCATTTGTCCTTGATAACAGAATGAGATGAGAAAATTGTACAATTTTGTTAAAACTAAGAAAAACATACAATTACAATTTGTACAGATATGACTACTGACATGTATTTCAAGTTCATGCTTTATTGTGGTTTTATGTGTTTAAATAAGTTTTGTGTAAATTCAGGTATTATAAAATGTGTACATGTGCAACAGGTTACCTAATAATTTCCTTTGGAGGTTTGCTTGCTTTTAAAGCAGATCTGTCATTAAATTTCAGAATACAATCTGCATTGACCTCTCAGACTTGATAAGGATGCTGTATTAACTTTGAAAATCCAAGTCTGAATGAATGTGTAATCATTGAGGAAAGTTTAAACTCAATCTCCGCCCATCTGACCTGATTGACAGCTCCTCAGTGTCCTTCCTGCTGCTGGGATCTCACACTGCTTATTACAAGCAGCATCTGTCAGTCTGGTTGGGCAGGCAGCGATTGAATACTTTTGGGCTTATGAGTTATTTCATTCTATAGCATGGCTCATGAATTCTCTTCTTAAAATAAAGATTATACAGCCGTTTGAGCATAGATTATCAGACCAGTCTCATCAGGTCAAAGACTTCTCTTTATTAATGTACACAGTTTGTATTCCAAAATTAGGTGACAGATTTACTATAATCATCATTATAGATGATTGCCGCGAATCACAGGTACTCCAATTGCCGTGAAAATATCTGTATAACACTCTGAGGTCTCCTAAGACTGTATCCAGCCTTTTTCAATCTCTGTAGCGCAAACACAGACTTAGTAATGCTAAAGTGACCTCAATATTAAAATGGATGATAACTAGTGATGAGCGAGCACTAAAATGCTCGGGTGCTCGATGCTCGGGTTGAGCTAATTGGAATACTCGGGTGCTCGACCAATGTTTCTATGGGAAACTCGAGCATTTTTCAGGCGGCTCCCCCTGGCGGTCTGCAGATGGCCTAAAAATTGCCCAAATCGATGGGAACAGTGCTCAAATGACATGGGAACAGCCTGGGGAAGCATTTATGACTCCCAGGTCACTGCTGTTAACAAAGTTGTCAGAGGTATTATGTCACTTTTACGGACTCACAATAAAACATACCAAAACGAAACCAAAATGGATTTTCTTGGGAAATATGTTAATGAACATCCTTTCCAGGGTAATGACTTGTATATAAAGCAAAATAAATAACCAAAACCAAAACTACTCCTCCACACCTTGGGCTATGTTCACACGTAGCATTTTTGATGAGTTTTTGCACTTTTGCATTGCTTTCAACCAAGACAAATGCAGTCACCGGGAAATGTCATTTTAACATTTTACAACCTGTGAAGCAGTGACGGGTATACGAGGGACGGTATATATCCCCCAGAATGTGTACAGAGACCTATTAAACCCGTTGAAGTGTATTGCAGTCACAGACACACCTGTGGCTGCAATGCAGGAATGAAGGTGACGTGGTCAGGCTATCTGGCTAAGGCAGATTAGTAAAACCCGGCAGGGCCTTCATTTCTTGGAGGAGGCTACAGGAAGGCAGTGGGGCGGCCTCCTTCCTCCAACCCGGGTTTTCCAGTGTCTCTTGCCACAGGTCCTTTAACCCCTTTCTGATATGTGACCTAATAGTAAGTCATGGTGACCTGGGTCGATTGGACCAATGACGTACTATTAGGTCATGTGGCGATCGCGCCCGCACACAAGCGGAGCGGGGCGATCGCCGCCGGGTGTCAGCTGATTGTCACAGCTGACACCCGGTGCTATGTGCTGGGAGCAGTCCCGCACCACTCCCAGCACATTAACCCCCTCAATGCTGCAATCGAAGTCGATCTCAGCATTGCAGGGGCAAGGGGAGGTGATCGCAATACTCACCTCCTCTCCCGGCCTCCAACGCAGTCTGCCGCGGCTTCCCGGATATTGCCATGACGACCCAATGTCATCATGACAACATCCGGGTCACCAGACAGCAGGAAGATATTTTGGTCATGCGCAGTGCATGACCAAAGTATCTTCTGCCTCTGCAGCGCTGACAGCCTGTATAGCACAAGGATGGTGCTCCATCCCTGTGCTATACAGGCAATCAGAATAAAAAAAGTGAAAGTCCCATAGTGGGACAAGGTGTAAAAGAAAAAAAAGTGCCAGAAAGTGAAAAAATAAAAAATTGTAAAAATCTAAAAAAATAAATAAATAAAATAATCCACCAAAAATAAAAATATAATGTACAAATCAATAAATATTATTATGAAAAAAAACAAAACAATAAAAGTACACATACTTGGCATAGCCGCGTCCGGAACGACCTGACCTATAAAACTGTCCCACTAGTTAACCCCTTTAGTGAACACAGTAAAAAAATAAATAAAAAATGAAGCAAAAAACAATGTTTTATCATCATACTGCCAAACAAAAAATGGAATAACACACGATCAAAAAGATGAATATAAATAAAAATGGTACCGCTGAAAACGTCATCTTGTCCTGCAAAAAACAAGCTGCCATACAACTCCATCAGCCAAAAAATAAAAAAGTTATAGCTCTCAGAATAAAGCGATGCAAAATTTTTTTGTTTCTATAAAATAGCTTTTATTGTGTAAAAGCACCAAAACATAAAAAAATGATATAAATGTGGTACCGCTGTAAGCATACTGACCCAAAGAAAAAAGCTACCTTATCAATTTTACCACACGCGGAACAGCATAAAAAAAAACTATAAAAATAATTCCGGAATTGCTGGTTTTTGTTTATTCTGCCTCCCAAAAATCGGAATAGAAAGCGATCAAAAAATGTCAAGTGACAGAAAATGGGACCAATAAAAACGTCAACTCGTCCCACAAAAAACAAGCCGTCACATGACTCTGTCGGCCAAAATATGGAAAAATGATAGCTCTCAAAATATGGCGATGCAAAATCTAGATTTTGCAAAAAAATGCGTCTTTTAGTGTGTGACAGCTGTCAATCATAAAAACCTGATATGATTCTGGTATCGCTGTAATCGCACCGACCCGAAGAATAAAGTCATCTAATCACTTATGCCACACAAGGAACAGCGTAAAAAATAAACTGTAGGGTTAGGGCTTTGTTAGGGTTGGGGTTGGGGTTAGGGCTAGGGTTGGGCAAGGGTTAGGGTTGGGCAAGGATTAGGTTTGGGCTAGGGTTAGGGTTAGGCTAGGGTTGGGGTTACGGTTGGGCTAGGGTTGGGGTTAGGGTTGGGCTAGGGTTGGGGTTGGGGTTAGGCTTGGGCTAGGGTTAGGGTAGGGCTAGAGTTAGGGTTGGGGTTGTATTAGGGTTGGGGTTAGGGTTGGGCTAGGATTAGGGTTGGGGTTGTATTAGGGTTGGGGTTAGGGTTGGGATTTTTTTCAAAAGTAAAAAAAAAAAAGATGACGATATGGCGACTAGTGTTGAGCGCAAATGCTCGCTACTTGTGTTTGCATCGGGTGCTCGGGTATGCACTGAGTATCGCAGGTGCTCGAGTGACATGCTCGAGTCTCCGCCCCTTATGCTTCGTGGCCAAAAAAACCTCACGGGGATTGCCTGCCATGCACGAGCGATCCCCACATGTTTTTTTGCGTGTCTAATGTGAAATATTAAATATAAATACGTGAAATATGCGAGCGGGGACTCGAGCATGTCACTCGAGCACGAACGATACATGGTGCATACCCCAGTACCCGATGCAAACTCAAGTACAGAGTACTTGCACTCAAGACTAATGACAACTTATTCAATATGATGACCTGATGTTATCAAGTTCTGTGTCGTACCTCTGGGTTCAAAATGTTCACTATACCCCTTGATAAAATCCTTGAGGGGTGTAGTTTCCAAAATGGTGTCACTTGTGGGGGTTTTTCACTATTTAGGCACGTCAGGGGCTCTCAAAACGCGACGTGGCGTCCGCTCTCAATTCCAGCTAATTTTGTGTTCAAAAAGTCACACAGTGCTCCTTCCCTTCTGAACTCTGCCGTGCGCCCAAACACTGTATTTTCCCCACATATGGGGTATTGGCGTACTCAGGAGAAATTGCACAACAGTTTTTGGGGTCCATTTTCTCCTCTTACCCTTGTGAAAATAAAAAAATTGGGGCTAAAACATTATTTTTTGTGGAAAAAGTTCTGTAAAGCACTTGGGGGTTCAGGGTGCTCACCGCACATCTAGATAAGTTTCCTGAGGGGTATAGTTTCCAAAATGGTGTCACTTGTGTGGGGTTTCCACTGTTTAGGCACATCAGGGGCTCTCCAAATGCAACATGGCGTCCGCTAATTATTCAAGCAAATTTTACATTCAAAAAGTCAAATGGCTCTCCTTCTCTTCCGAGCCCTGCCGTGCGCCCAAACAGTGATTTTCCCCCACATATGGGGTATCGGCGTGCTCAGGAGGAATTGCACAACAAATTGCATGGTGCAAATTCTCCTGTTACCCTGATGAAAATGCAAAATTGGAGGCTGAAAAACATTTTTGTTGCAAAAATGTGAAAATTTTATTTTTACGGCTCAATGTTATAAACTTCTGTGAAGCACCTGGGGGGGTTCAAGGTGCTCACCACACACCCGATAAGTTCCCTGAGGGGTCTAGTTTCCAAAATGGTGTCAATTGTGGGGGGTTTCCACTGTTTAGGCACATCAGGGGCTCTCCAAATGCAACATGGCGTCCGCTAATTATTCAAGTAAATTTTACAATCAAAATGTCAAATGGCCCTTCCGAACCCTGCTGTGCGCCCAAACAGTGGTTTTTCCCCACGTATGGGGTATCTGCGTGCTCAGGTGAAATTGCACAACAAATTTTGGGGTCCATTCTTTCCTGTTAAAAATTGGGTCTAAAGTAACATTTTTGTGAAAAAAGTTAAATGTTAATTTTTTTCTTCCACATTCCAAAAATTCCTGTGAAGCACCTGAAGGGTTAATAAAGTTCTTGAATATGGTTTTGAGCACCTTGAGGGGTGCAGTTTTTAGAATGGTGTCACTTTTGGGTATTTCTGTCAAACGCCCCTCAAAGTGACTTCAAATGTGATGTGGTCTCTAAAAAAATGGTTTTGTAAATTTTGTTGGAAAAATGAGAAATCGCTGGTCAACTTTTAACCCTTAAAGCACCCTAATAAAAAAAAATGTGGTTCCAAAATAGTGCTGATGTAAAGTAGACATGTAGGAAATGTTATTTATTAACTATTTTGTGTGACATATATCTCTGATTTAAGGGCATAAAAATAAAAATTTTGAAAATTGCTAATTTTTCAAAATTTTCACCAAATTTCCGTTTTTTTCACAAATAAGCGCAAGTGATATCGAAGAAATTTTACCACAATCATGAAGTACAATATGTCATGAAAAAACAGTCTGAGAATCAGGGGGATCCATTGAAGAGTTCCAGAGTAATTACCTCATAAAGTGACAGTGGTCAGAATTGTAAAAATTAGCCCGGTCATTAATGTGCAAACCACCCTCGGGGGTAATGGGGTTAAAAAAAAACCTGCATTAAGGATTAGTGTTGTTCAGTGTTGGGACCTGCTATGAACATAGCTGGAAAGCTTGGCGGGCCTGTGTGTAGCTGAACCTATGCCTGGGAAGGCTCTGCACCCGTCAGGCTTTGAGCGGCCCAGCGCGGCCGTTGCCCACGGCAACCGTTGTTATGGACTTATGTTCACCCGGCTGCGAACCGGAGGACTTTCTGTTTTACCCATGAGTGCTGAATAAAAGCTGCTTATGTTGGACTTGCTTGGGTCACTGCCTCAGTTACTGCACGGTGTGAACACTGCCGCCTTATAGCTTGGTGGTGAATGCAGGCAATGTGACTGAGGCATACCCCAGCGGCAGCTGCATGACCACAATCCAGCCAGCCACCTTTCAGCCCAACCTCGTGGACAAAGTGGAGAAGCTGTTAAGGCAATTGGTCCTCACACAGCAGCAACAGCAGGAGCAGTTCAAGCAGCAGCAGCACACCAATGAGCTAATCGTGCAGCAGCTCACAGCCCTGCGGGAGACGCCGACGGCAACAACCCCGGAAGTGGTGGCTCCATTTTTGGTCGGCGATGCCCAGAAGGCCTTCTTCGACCTCAGTCAGGAGGACGCCCAGGACTACCAGAGGCTCAAAAGTGAGATCCTTGGCCGACTTGGGGTCAATAAATACGTGAGGGCTCAGCGTGTATTTTCATGGGCCTATGTGGAAACCCGACCCGCCCGATCTCAGGCTTATGACTTTTTGCAGCTGGTCAAGAGGTGGCTCCAGCCTGAGTCTTTGACTCCAGCCCAGATGGTGGAGAGGGTGGTGGTCGACCGGCTGGTGAGGACTCTGCTGGCCGCTATCCAACGTTGGGTGGGGCAAGGGGACCCCGGTACCCTCAACCAGGTGTTCAGCCTGAACGAGCGCTACTCGGCCACTCAGAACTGTATCCGGAACTCTGTGCCCTTGCGGATGTCACGCCGATCCCTGCCAACCCAGGAACCGGGAAAGGGGTCGCGTCGTCCCTCTGCTGAGGACAGTCAGCAACGTACCTGTGCTGAAGGGGTACCCCGGAGTGAGAGTAGCAGGAGACCGGTTCCCTCCCAAACGGTCATAAGAACTAACAGTACCCCCACCATTAGGTGCTGGTGGTGTCAGGGGCCGGGACATGTGGTTGCTAACTGCCTCCTGACTACGGAGCCCATGGACTGCAGGTATAACCGCCGGGTCTCAATGTACGCCCAGACCGTCTGCACTGCGAGTGCCGACCCCTCGGACAGTGAACCTCAACTTTGCCAGGTACTGGTTAATGGGTACCCCACGGAAGCCCTCCTAGATTCGGGGAGCCTAGTGACTTTGGTACATGGGTCGCTGGTGGCAGGAGACAACCCCAGTGGACGGACAGTCGGGGTTGTGTGTATCCATGGGGACCTCCGAGAGTACCCAACCGTGGAGGTAGTTTTGTCAATGCCATGTGGAGACATAAAACATGTGGTGGGGGTGGTAAAAACTCTTTCCCCTGTTCTGGACTCTGTGGAAAAACAAAATCCACTCTCCCCCAGTAAAAGTTATTACGGGCGCTGTACCCGACGAACCCGAGTCAGGGGTACCTGCCGTAGGGGTGTCCAACCTAGGGACAGAGTGTGACCCCGATAGGTCTCCCCTAGAGGTGCTGGCTGGAGAGGTTGAGGAGACCCCATCGATCCCCGAGCTGGAAGTGTCCCAGGACACGTTTGGGACAGCTCAGCTACAGGATCCCACCCTGACTCGGGCACGGGAAAGGGTGTTAGAGGTAAGTGGCGTAGCTCAACAGCCTGGTGCAGATACTGTGTTTCCACGCATGGTGATCAACGGTGAGTTGCTCTATAGGGTAGACAAAATCAGGGACGAGGTCGTGGAACAGTTAGTGGTACCTCAGTCGTACCATCGGGCGGTTCTGGAGATGGCACACACACACCTGCTGGGTGGACACTTAGGATTTAAAAAGACGAAAGAACGTATCTTGCAGCGGTTCTTTTGGCCTGGGATTTATGCAGAGGTCCAAAAGTACTGCGAATGCTGCCCCGAATGTCAACTGACCACACCCACTGCCAGTTTCCGTAGCCCATTGGTACCTCTGCCAGTGATAGAGGTACCTTTTGAACGGATTGCAATGGGCTTGGTAGGGCCATTGTAAAATCCGCTCGTGGCCACCAACATATACTTGTGGTCGTCGACTATGCTACCCGGTACCCGGATGCTGTACCGCTACGCCACACCTTGGCAAAACTGATTGCACGGGAGCTGTTTGCCATGTTCTGTCACCTTGGGCTACCTAAGGAGATTCAGACGGATCAAGGGACCCCTTTTATGTCCAAGGTGACGAGGGAACTGTGCAAACTGCTAAAAATAAAACAATTGCGCACCTCGGTGTACCACCCTCAAACCGACGGGCTACTAGAACGGTTCAATAAAACCCTCAAGTTCATGTTAAAAAAGGTGGTTTCTAAGGGCGGAAGGGATTGGGACATGTTGCTACCCTATTTGATGTTTGCCGTCCTTGAGGTACCCCAGGCTTCCACAGGGTTCTCTCCCTTTGAGTTATTGTACGGCTAACACCCTAGGGGTCTGTTGGACGTAGCCAAAGAGACATGGGAACAAGAGCCGACTCCACATAGGAGTATAATTGAACACGTGGCTAGTATGCAGGACCAGATCGCGGTGGTCATGCCCATCGTGAAAGAACATCTGTTAGATGCCCAGACAGCACAGAAGCATACATATAATAAAAGAGCGACAGTCATGTCCTTTAACAAGGGCGATCGGGTGTTAGTACTGGTACCCACAGCCGAGAGTAAGCTCATGGCCAAGTGGCAAGAGCCATATGAGGTTCGAGAAAAGGTGGGGAAGGTAAATTACCAGGTGTATCAGCCCAGAAGGAGAAAACCGGAGCAGCTTTATCATGTAAACCTGCTAAAACCTTGGAAAGATCAAGAGTGTTTAGTTACAGACGTCACTTCGGGCAAGCCGCCAGAGAGTTCTCTACCTTCAGCCAGGGATGCATCCGGGGGAGAGGTCAAGATAAGTGATGCTCTCACTAAACAGCAGCGACGGGAGGCTCGCTCGCTAGCGCAGCAGAATACCGACATGTTCTCAGAGCTACCAGGTAGTACTACGGTTCTCCAACATGACATTGTCACCGAACCTGGGGTAAGGGTACGAATGAGACCGTACCGGGTACCTGAAGCCTGGAGGCAAGCCATCACGGCTGAGGTAAAACAAATGCTCCAGTTAGGCATCATCGAGGAATCACGGAGTGAGTGGGCTAGCCCCATCGTACTGATTCCGAAACCAGACGGATCGTTATGCTTCTGTAATGATTTCCGGAAATGAAATGAAGTGTCGAAATTTGACCTATATCCAATGCCCAGGGATGAGCTGATTGAGAGACTGGGGCAGACCCAGTACTTTACCACGCTCGATCTCACCAAGCAGGTATCTCTCATGGAATCGGCGAAGGAAAAGACCGCCTTCATAACTCTGGAGGGTCTATATCACTATGTGGTCTTACCTTTTGGGTTACATGGGGCCCCGGCTACATTCCAGAGGTTGATGGACATAGTACTCAAGCCTCATCAGGAGTATGCGTCCGCGTATTTAGATGATATTATCATCTTTAGCACCGACTGGCATACACACCTATCCCAGGTACAAGCGGTGCTGGATTCTCTCAGAGCCGCGGGGTTAATGGCAAAACCAAAAAAATGTGCGATAGGGCTAGAGGAAGCCCGATATTTGGGGTATGTGATTGGCCGAGGAGTTATCAAGCCACAAATCAATAAAGTTGAGGCCATAAATAACTGGCCTAAACCGTCACGTACAAAGCAGGTGAGGGCGTTCCTTGGCATCCTTGGGTATTACTGCCCGTTTATACCTAATTTTGCTGGGAGAACAGCGGCCCTGACCGATCTTTTGAAAGGAAAAAAATCAGTAATGGTTTGGTGGAACACTCAGGCAGAAGAAGCCTTTCAGTCCATGAAGTTGGCCCTGTGTGGACAGCCGGTCCTCATCAGCCCCAACTTCAAGGAAACCTTCATTGTACAGACAGATGCCTCGGAGGTAGGCCTAGGGGCGATATTGTCACAAAAAGTGAATGGTGAAGAGCACCCGGTCACCTACTTCAGTAGAAAACTTATCCCGGCAGAGAAATACTATAGCGTGGTGGAGAAAGAGTGTTTGGCTATTAAGTGGGCCTTGGAATCGTTACGTTATTACTTACTCGGGCGTCAGTTCCACTTGGTAACGGACCACTCACCCTTGGTATGGATGAAGAACGCCAAGGAGAGGAATGCGCGAGTCACCAGGTGGTTTCTGTCACTGCAAAATTTCAGTTTCTCTGTAGAACATCACCCTGGAAAGTCGTAGGCAAATGCGGATGTCCTGTCCTGGGCACCCTGTATGGTGACAAATGTTCAACCCCACAAGTTTGAACAGAGGGGGAGGAATATGTGAGGCAGTGACGGGGATCGTATACGAGGGACGGTATATATCCCCCAGAGTGTGTACAGAGACCTATTAAACCTGTTGAAGTGCACTGCAGTCACAGACACACCTGCTGCTGCAATGCAGGAATGAAGGTGAGCATTGATCTGGTCAGGCTATCTGGCTAAGGCAGATTAAGTAAAACCCGGCAGGGCCTTCATTTCTTGGAGGAGGCTACAGGAAGGCAGTGGGGCGGACTCCTTTCTCCAACCCGGGTTTTCCAGTGGCTCTTGCCACAGGTCCTTTAAAAAAAACCTGCATTAAGGATTAGTGTTGTTTAGTGTTGGGACCTGCTAGGAACATAGCAGGAAAGCTTGGCAGACCTGTGTGTAGCTGAACCTACACCTGGGAAGGCTCTGCACCCGTCAGGCTCTGAGCAGCCCGGCGTGGCCGTTGCCCATGGCAACCATTGTTATGGACTTATGTTAACCTGGCTGTGAACCGGAGGACTTTCTGTTTTAACCGCGAGTGCTGAATAAAAGCTGCTTATGTTGGACTTGCTTGGGTCACTGCCTCAGTTACTGCACGGTGTGAACACCGCCGCCTTACAAACCTTAACTGGCCATGTGGTGTGCGACACATCATCAGACACATGCATACAATGCTGAAAAGACATGGGAACAGCATGGGGAAGACCTCTGGAAGCATCTCTGACTCCTAGGTCACTGCCTAAAAGTGTGCCCAACATAAGTGATCCTTGGCATATGCAAAGATGCCTTCCGCCATGCACCTGTCGTTGCAGACTTGCAACAATCACTGTCCACGTCCTTGTCCCAGTGCAGCGTTCATTTGTCCCTACTCCATTCCTTGGAGAGCAAGTGCAAGTATTCAGCCAGCCACCCACCCACCCACAGGCTGCAATACTATACTGCAAAATTTTTGACAGCTGCTTGCGCTTGAAATGTGGCCTTTTAGGTTCGTGGAGGCGGAAGCTGTCCACAATCTTATGGCGGCGGCAACCGGGTATCTATACTCGGTCCCCAGCCACCACTATTTGTCCCGGTGTAGTCTCCGCCTTCCACAAGCACGAGTCCTACAACATTACCCGTGCCCGCCCCAGTGAACTTAATGGGAAGGACCTCCTACACACAAACACGTATTCAAGTGAATGTGACCAGGGATGATACGGAGCCAGTCCACAGCTTTTTTTGCTGAGAGTTGTATTTCACCACAGCCATATTCTTTAGCTTGGTGAAAGAACTTGGGAAACCATATCTACTCCAGCTGTCATTTCTCCCAGGAAGTCCTCTAAAGCTGCTTGCACTTGAAATGTGGCCTTTTAGGCTCGTGGAGGCGGAAGCTTTTCACAACCTCATGCCGGCGGCGGATGGATGTCCAAACTCGGTCCCCAGCCGCCACTATTTCTCCCGGTATCGTCTCCACCTTCCACAAGCACGAGTCCTACAACATTACCCATGCCCGCCCCAGTGAACTTAATGGGAAGGACCACCGACCACCTACCCACAAACACGTGTTCAAGTGAATTTGACCAGGGATGGTACGGAGCCAGTCCACAGCTTTTTTAAATGAGAGTTGTATTTCACCACAGCCGTATTCTTTAGCTTGGTGAAAGAACTTGGGAAACCATATCTACTCCAGCTGTCATTTCTCCCAGGAAGTCCTCTAAAGCTGCTTGCACTTGAAATGTGGCCTTTTAGGCTCGTGGAGGCAGAAGCTTTTCACAACCTCATGCCGGCGGCGGATGGATGTCCATACTCGGTCCCCAGCTGCCACTATTTCTCCCGGTATCGTCTCCGCCTTCCACAAGCACGGGTCCCACAACATTACCCGTGCCCTCCCCAGTGCACTTACTGGGAAGGACCGCCTAACCACAAACACGTGGACAGGTGAATGTGGCCAGGGATGGTACGGAGCCAGTCCACATTAAAAATGCAGCCATAGAGTGAAGTGGAACCTTCCCACAGATTTTTCTTAGTCAGGGCTGCTTCTCATCAGGGTTGGATGGGCCCACCAGAGAATCCTCAGGTGGGCCCTGGCTTCTCCATCAGGAGAGTTCATGATAGGCACAAACTTTGCAGCTGCTATGGGGCTCTTCAGCGGGGGAGAAAGGTGGGCCCTCAGAATCAAATCCTCTGGTGGGCCCAATGTTTTTCAGTCTGACACTGCTTCTCAGTGAGAGTTGTATTTCACCACTGCCATATTCTTTAGCTCGGTGAAAGGACTGGCATAGAGGGAATCTGTATCTACTCTGGGTGTCATTTCTCCCAGGAAGTCCTCTAATGCAGCTTGTTGCAAAAGCAATAGCAGCCTGTCCGACATCAGCTCGCACTTGTCAGTGGTGCTTCAACACACAAACATCTTTCTTTGCGCCTTTAATTTCATGACTACAGAGTTGGGCAATGGCCTGATCTGCAATGTGGTTTGAGAAATAACATGCATAAGCACATCCAATCCACATTAAAAAAGCAGACATAGAGTGTCCGGGAACCTTCCCACACACTTTTCTTAGCCAGGGCTGCTTCTCGGCAGGGTTGGACGGGCGCACCAGAGAACCGGAGACTCCTCCGGTGGGCCCTAGCTTCTCCTTCAGGAGAGTTCATAGTGCCGAGGTGAGGCCATGATGATGATAGAGGCCAACATCTGCTTAGTTTTTTGTCACTTGGAATGCAAGCGCAAGTATGCAGCCAGCCTCCCATCTACCCACAGGCCGCAAAACTAAACTGCCAGATTTCTGGGCAGCTGCTTGCACTTGAAATGTGGCCTTTTAGGCTCATGGAGGTGGAAGCTGTACACAACCTCATGGCGGCGGCGGCCGGGTGTCCATACTCAGTCCCCATCCACCACTATTTCTCCCGGTATTGTCTCCGCCTTCTACAAGCGCTGGTACCTGAACATTACTGCTGGTACTTTTCTGTGGGAATCTGCTTGCCTCCTATCAGCCTGGAATATTTCCAGTAAACTATGGTATGACGCCATGGTATTAGCACTCCCTCAGCATCTTCCCAAACTTTGCACTCCTTGTGAGAGTACCCCGCGCCTCAGGGCCTGTGCGATGGGAGGGGCTGAGAAAATTCTCCCAGAACTTTGACAGTGTTCCCTTGCCTCTGCTGGATTGGGGTTGTGTCTCTCTCGCCTGTAGTCCTTGGTTGTCCAACGAACTGTGACCTCTGCCGCCAGCGTTTTCAGATGGAAATTTTTTTAATAGTTCTGCAACAAGGGCCTTCTGGTACTGCCCCATTTTTGTAGACCTGTCCACCTCAGGAATAAGAGATATAAAGTTCTCCTTGCAGTGTGGGTCTAGAAGTGTCACCAACCAGTAATGACTGTCACCCAAAATTTTGAGAACGCGAGGGTCATGGGAAAGGCAGCATAACATAAACTCAGCCATGCGTGCCAGACTGCCAACAGGCAAGACTTCCGTGTCCAAGAGGGTGACTGGCCATGCTCTCCTCCTCCTCTCTGTCCTCAGGCCATCCACGCTGAACAGACGGTATGACAGTTGTGCTGGTAGTACCATCTATAGCGCATGAAACTAGCTCCTGTTCTTCCCCCTCCTCCTCTTCCTCATTGTCACGCAATCCACGTTGGGATGAGATGAGGCTGGGCTGTGTGTAATCACCCTGTATGGTTCCTTGCTCCATCTCATCGTGCTCCGCCTGCAATGCATCCTCTTTGATTGTGAGCAGAGAGCGCTTCAGAAGACAGAGAAACACGATGGTGACGCTAATTATGCCGTCATCGCTGGTGGTGGTCAGGCTGGTCGTTTTGCTACCCCTGCTGATGCTGGCCTGGCAGGTGGTGCAAATGGCCTTTTTGGGGTTATCGGCAGAGTCTTTAAAAAACAACCAAACTCAGGAAGACCTAACAGTTGTACTGGCAACTTCCTTCGTGTTGGTGTTACGGGGAACGGTTGCCTGCCTTCTGTCTGCAGCCACCACACTGCTTCTTCCTGCCTGGGGTGCTCTGCCTCCCTCCCCCTGTGTGCTGCTCTCCTCACTCTGCATGTCCTCCTGCCAGGTTGGGTCAGTTACTATATCATCCACCACCTTGTCTTCCACTTCCGCACTCTGGTCCTCTTCCTGACTTTCTGGCAATTATGTCTCATCATCGTCCACCTCTTGTGACACTTTCCCACCGTCGCCTTCCTGTGACCGTGGCTGCTCAAATATTTGGCCATTGCTACATGCGATCTCCTCTTGCACCGCTTCAAGTGGACCGGGCAAGAGGCCCAAATCTATAAATGGAAAAGTGAACAGCTCTTCAGAGTGTCCAAGTGTGGGATCAGTTGTCTCTGGGCACTTAGCATGGTGGGAGGAAGGAGGTTCAGCGTGAGGAATATGCGGTCCAGACGCACAACTACTGAGACTTGACAGTGTGGAAGACAAGGTGTTGGTGGTGGTGGCTAAGTGACTGGAAGCATTATCTGCTATCCAACCAATAACCTTTTCACAATGCTCTGTGTTCAATAGTGGTGCTCTGCGGTCCCCTATTAATTGGGACAGGAAGGTCGAGCGAGTAGATGTGGGTGTTTGTTGTGGCACAATTTCAGCTTGCCCACGGTGTTCTCTGGATTGCTTTTTAAGCAAATAATAAGGATTAAGATCCAAAAAAAATATTCCTGGCCCCTGAGACCTGGGCCTATTTTTAGGCTATATACACTGCAGTCTGCTATATACCCTGCCTGCCTATATACACTGCCTGCCTGATATCTCTGCAGATGGATTAGTCTTCAGAAGGACTGTTTGTTGAAATGGATATGTGTTTCTACAGTAATATAGTTTGGTACACCTACACTAACTAGAAACAAGCAAATCTCTCCCTAGCTCAGCAGCACCTATCCCTACACTGTCTGATTCCGGAGTGACTGTGACGAGCATGGCGGCGCCAGGTCTGATATAGCCCTGATGACGCTGTGCGGCCAGCTAATGACTGTAATGCCACAATCAACATGACTCCGGCATTACAGTGAGTGGCAGACAATCCCTGCATGTTCATTGGCTCTGTAAAGAGCGCCAAACATGCAGGGAGGGGACCCGAGCTCCCGCTTCGCAACTCCGGAAATACTCAGCGAGCGCAGAGCATCTCGAGCAGTGAGATGCTCGGGCGAGTACCGAGCAGTAGCGAGCATGGTCACTCATCACTAATGATAACCTGTGTGGTAGATCGGCTCACTTGGTTGCACATAGAGGTAGACACAGGAACACTGTCTCTTTAAAGGGAAGGTGCCATAAAAAAAAAAATTAAAGTATTAATGTTTTCATTTTTTTTAAAAATATTATCATTTGTTTTTAACGAAGTGAAATATGAAAAATAATTTTAAAAGGTTTGGTATTTCCACTTTTAAACACTAGGGGGAGCAACTGCTGAAATTTGCCATGAAAACCTAGTGTATAACTAGCTCACATTACGACTGCAGTAAATTGGGGCTGGATCTGCTCACATGTGTGTGACCTCACTCCCCTCCTCTCCTTTTGGGTATTTGTAACAGGATAAGAGAGGATGAAGTTTAGGATCACAGTGTGGAGCCATTTTGTTGGTGACTGGCAGTGATACTGACAAGTACAGTGTCACAGAGGACACTGACCGGCAGCACCGATTCTGTTAGATGATGCTGGGATTAGATACGTGGATACTTCCGATGGGGAGAGCATTCTACTGTATGGAGTCCAATGGGGAGTGTGATCTACTGTATGGAGTCCGATGAGGAGTGCGATCTACTGTATGGAGTCCGATGGGGAGTGCGATCTACTTTATGGAGTCCGATGGGGAGTGCGATCTACTGTATGGAGGCCGATGGGAAGTGCGATTCTCTACTGTATGGAGGCCGATGGGGAGTGCATTCTACTATATGGGGTATTTTATATTTTAAGTAACAGTGCGGTCATCTGCTGAGGTTCTCCTACATGTACTATTAGGGTGCACCACCGTAGTTGTAATCAAGGTTACTTGGTTAGGGGCCCACTCAGAAGTTTCACCATCCCAAAACCCTAGCTACACTTCCGGCGACACCACTCCGTCCACTTCTATGGGAACAGTGGTGTAATGTGTGACCCACGCTCCATCCACCATATTACTAATCCCATAGAAGTGGACCGAGTGGGGTCACACATTACACCACTGCTCCCTTAGAAATGTGTAACCTTGCTCAGTCCACTTCTAAGGGAGCAGGGGTGTAATAGAATAAACGTCCAGTATATATAGAATTTCACAGTAATACATACTACATATAATAAACTTGCACCCTTTAGTGCCTTTTATGTAGCACTAAAGGGTGTTTACCCTAATAAATGGAAAAAAAAACATGTATCGCGTATGATGATGGGATTAAATACACTGGTCTGGGGAGTATCGTGCATTTTGTTGGGGGCTGCAAGTGATACTGACAAGTACAGTGTGACAGAGGACGGCCGGTAGCACTGATTCTGATAGTTGGTGCTGCTCGTTGTATCATAAACTGGGGTTAGATTTGTGGAGTGTATCACGTGTATGATTAGATACGCTTAGAGTAGCACATGCTGAGAGTAGATACAGGGCTAGGTGTAACGTATCACATTATGGGATTAAATATTGAGCTCAGTGGAGTGTGTCACTCAGGATGGGATTAGATACACAACAGCTAATGTATGGGGCAGGGTCACACATTTCTATAGGAGCGGTGGTGTAATGTGTGACCCCGCTCAATCCACTTTTATAGGAGCAGTGGTGTAATGTGTGATCCTGCTACGTCCACTTCTATGGGTATATATAGTATATATATATATATATATATATATATATATATATATATATGGCCCCATCATCATCCTCCTCCTCCTGGTATATGGCCCCCATCATCATCATCCTCCGAATATATGGCCCCCATCATCATCCTCCTCCTCCTGGTATATGGCCCCCATCATCATCCTCCTCCTCCTGGTATATGGACCCCATCATCATCCTCCTCCTCCTGGCATATGGCCCCCATCATCCTCCTCCTCCTCCTGGTATATGGCCCCCATCATCATCCCCCTCCTGGTATATGGCCCCCATCATCATCCTCCTCCTCCTGGTATATGGCCCCCATCATCATCCCCCTCCTGGTATATGGCCCCCATCATCATCCTCTTGGTATATGGCCTCCATCATCATCCTCCTCTTTCTGGTATATGGCCCCATCATACTCCTCCTTATATATGGCCCCATAATCTTCACCCTCCTCCTTATATATGGCCCCATGATCATCCTCCTCCTCCTTGTATATGGCCCCATGATCATCCTCTTCCTCCTTATATATGGTCCCATGATCATCCACCTCCTCCTTATAAATGGCCCCATGATCATCCTCCTCCGCCTTATATATGGCCCCATGATCATACTCCTCCTCCTTATATATGGCCCCATGATCATCCTCATCCTAATTATATATGGCCCCATGATTATCCTCCTCCTCCTGATATATGGCCTCATGATCATCCTCCTCCTGGTATATGACCCCATGATCCTCCTCCTTATACAGTATATGGCCCCATGATCATCCTCCTCCTGGTATATGGCCCCATTATCATCCTCCTCCTGGTATATGGCCCCATGATCATCCTCCTCCTGGTATATGCCCCCACGATCATCTTCCTCCTTATATATGGCCCCATGATCAACTTCCTTCTGGTATATATGGCTTCATATGTTCAATAAAATAAAAAACACTTGCACTTACCTTCCCGGCGATTCGACGCAGAGGTGCGTCCTGTTAAGTGTGCTCAGGGCAAGGCAGATGGATGATCTGCTTGCTGTGCCCTGAAAGGTAGGCGGTGATAGTAGCCTGTAGTGTCATACTGACAGGCTGAGATCACCGCTGGCCACCGCCGCCGCCGCCCAGCACGTACTCACCCAGAGACCTCTGCCACCGCATACTCACCCCGGGACCTCCGCCGCCTGGGACCTCCGCTGCCTGGCTGCTCCTGATTGTCATCACAGGCACTCAACAGTGCGTGCGATGACAGGGGGAAAATGAAGCCCACGCTTACAATAAAATGGCTGCGAGCTCCTCTCACAACTATGAACTGGGCAGCTCAGGGGGTGTGCCCAGGTCACAGCTAGAGGCAGAAGGAGCGGCCTCTAATGTAAGAAATAGGGTCGGTATCCGACTCCTGTCTCTTATGGCCAGGGGCTGCCGTAACTGAGGTGTGTAAGATGCTGTTTAGCTTCTTACATATCCCCCAAATAAAAATGGCAGCCCCCAGTGGCCAATGTAAAATTTAATAAATAAAAAACTAATAAAGTGATACATTTAATTTTGTATTAAAAATAATTGATTACATAATCCAAAAATTTGAATACAAAATTGAAAATCGTGCCACCTTCCCTTTAAATCTTCTGTGGTTTATTAAGAGTACTGCATAAACTACAGCAACGTTATCAAAACAAACACGGCCTTCCCAGCATAACAGGAAAAGCAAAACATAATGTATGGCACAGTCCTTGTTGCTACGTGTAACTGCCCACTGCAGGAACAAACAATTCAATGTTTAGCTTGTCTTCACATGACAATACAGTTCCAGAGCTTGTGAATCCAGGCCCACCCCACAGAAAATGCTCTAAAGGCTGGGAATTTATCCTCTGAGTTCCTCCCTTTCTACAGGTGTTTAATCACCCTAGCACTCAAGGTGGCTGATTAACCCCCTTTTATACTTCGTGTGCTGGAACACTTTTTTTATGCTTGTATTACTGGAGCTAACAAACTCAGCGCTGTACATCTTCCCTCCAGTACTTTGCCAGTGACTTTGTCACACCTGGTAAGAACCAACAGCCCATTTAATAATACAGTGCACTGACAGAAAATTCATGTTGTTTAAAATAAAAAAAAACTTTCCAAAAGTAACCTCATTAGGCTATGCGCACATGTTTTTTTCAGACAGAAGCTCTGCAAAAAAAATTTCCTGAAGCTTTTTTGTCTTGAAAAAATCAGCAGTTCTGCTTGTGATGAAGCAGCCGGCGCTGTGCAAAACAGTGACTCAAACTGACAGTGTCACTGTTAGAGGTAACATTATCCTGCTGTGACGAATGATGTGCCATATATTTCATATTAACATGCTTGCTGAAATCAAAGGAGTCTAAATGTGGACTGCATTTGGTAGTACTGTTGCCTGCCAGACTGGTACCAGTGGTGGTGGTGATGGTACCTCTGCTGCTGCTAGCGCCTCCCACATTCTTAGCTGTAGTAAGGGTTTTTTTTCCTTTTACTCTATCCTGTTTATTGCAATTGCCACTTTTTTTTACCATTTTACCATACATTTTCTCCAGCACTATCTTTTTAACCTGAATTATTCAATGTCGACAACACCATATTACTGATCAATTGCACCAAGTCTGGGACTGCTGCTGACACCTCTTCTCTCTTTCCCCTTATCACTGAATCTTTTTCTTATTTCCAGACTACTCCTCTCATTTTTTTCACTGCTGCAGTTAAACAACACATTGCTGACTGTCTGGAGTATTTATCTAATGTTTTAGGGCTTTCTTTTGCTATCTCTAGTGCTGAGCTGTGAGCGAGGCTGTGTGCACACGATGCGTTTTTCATGCATTTCCGCTGTGGAATTTCCGCAGCGGAAACGCATCAAAAACGCATGGTAATCCGCACCCCATGGTCCCCAATGGCATTCCGCAATGTCAATGCACATGCTGCAGATTTTTCCGCGGCGTTTCTGCAGCGCTCATAAATCCGCAGCATGTTCATTAATTTTGCGGAAGCGCAGCGGAAGCGCCGCCATTGACTTGCATTGAGACGCATATAATCCGTGTCTGTACATTTGTACAAGCGGATAATATGCGTTTCAATGTGCGTATGGTACGCAGTTCTGGAGGAGAGAAGACTCTCATCCAGACCTGGGTACCATTGTACCTGTAAAAAAAGGAATAAAATAAAAAATAAAGTTTATATTCACCTGTCCGGCGGCCCCTGCAGCGCTTCTCCTTCCAGGACTTGAGATGACGTCGCGGTCATGTGACCGCAGGCTGTCTCGCGAGAGCCCGGCAACCAGGAAGAAGCCAGGACGAGCGCGACAGCACACGCGGTGGGGCATCGGAGGTAAGTATAGCTTTATTTTTTTATTTTTACGGTCACACTATATAAATCCATGCCGGTTGCATGGATTTATATAGTGTGACCTAGTTGTCAAGCACTTTCCAAGTGATGCTATCGCCTGGAAAGTGCTTGTCAGTCTGCATGCGGAAACACATGCGTTAACGCATGTGGATACGCATGTGAATCCGCATGTATTCTGCAGGAAAAACGCATGCACAATCTGCTTGCGTTTTTTCTGCCAGGGAGATGCAGAAATGCTGCAGAAATTTTCTGCTTCATTTCTGCATCGTGGGCACTTAGCCCAACAGTATTCTCACTATCCTAAAATCACCCTAAGGCCACGGCCCCACTATCAGTATTTGGCCAGTATTCGATCAGTATTTTTTTTCAGGAGTGGGAGACAAAACCAGGAGTGGGTGATAAATGCAGAATTGGTGACTTGTTTCTATTACACCTTTTCCTCACCTGGTTTTGGCTCCCACTCCTGAGAAAAAGTACTGACCGAATACTGACCAAATACTGATAGTGGGGCAGGGGTTGTGGCCTTAGCCTGTGCATTTTTTGCCGCAATTTTCCAAAAATGTAGTAAAAACAAATCAATTTTACCCTGATTTTGAAAATTTCTTACAAAAACTGCATCAGAAATGTATCGTGTAAACACAGCTTGATATTGCTGTTGCATTGCCTGCCTAGCCTTTTGACAGGTTATGATAGTCACTCCTATTGGTTGTGCTATACATTGTGATGTGACTACTGTAAAAGTATTATGGGGAAACCTATGTGGTTGCGCCTAAGGTTAGGTCAGCCTATTGTGACTGATGCAATCTTCTGCAGTGTGAAAAAGGCAGTGGGCAATTTTTAGCAATTCTCTTAAATTGAGATGCAAATTGTTTGAATTCGCTGGGACCTATTGGTGTACCGCCAATTGGCGACAGGCCACGCCACTGCTATGGGGCACATGAGCCGTAGCAGCCCCATAGCAGCTGCAGCGGGCCCTCCGGTCCCCTGGCCCCGTCTCCGCCTGTTAGCACCCGCACTACTAAGCCGCCCGCCCGCACAGAATGATGGGGATGGAAGAGTCTGCTGACACTCCCTCCTCCATCATCATTACTCGTGCTCTCGGCCGTAAATGATGATGGAGGAGGGTGCGTCAGCAGACGGAATGCATTATATTGTATGCCGGACCATGGGGGTGCATTATATTATATGCAGGACCATGGAGGGTGCATTATATTGTATTAAGGGCCATGGGGGTGCATTATATTGTATGGAGGACCATGGGGGTACTCTATATTGTATGGAGGACCATAGGGGTGCATTATACTGTATGGAGGACCATGGGAGTGCAATATATTGTATGGAGGACCACGGGGTACACTATATTGTATGGAGGACCATAGGGGTGCATTATACTGTATGGAGGATCATGGGGGTGCATTATACTGTATAGAAGACCATTGGGGTGCATTATATTGTGTGGAGGACCATTGGGGTGCATTATACTGTATGGAGGATGATGGGGGTGTATTATACTGTATGGAAGAGCATGGGAGTGCATTATGCTGTATGGAGAATCATGGGGATGCATTATGCTGCATGGAGGACCATGGGGGTGCATTATGCTGTAGGGAGGACCATGGGGGTACATTATACTGTATGCAGGACCATAGGATGCATTATATTGTATTCAGGACCATGGGTATGCATTATATTGTATGGAGGACCTTGGGGAGTGCATTATATTGTATGCAGGACCATGGGGGTGCATTATATTGTATGGAGGACCATGGGGGTACATTATATTGTATGGAGGACCATGGGGGGTGCATTATATTGTATGCAGAACCATGGGGGTACATTATATTGTATGGAGGACCATGGGGGTACATTATATTGTATGGAAGACCATGGGGGGTGCATTATATTGTATGCAGGACCATGGGGGTGCATCATATTGTATGGAGGCCATGGGGGTACATTATATTGTATGGAGGACCATGGGGAGTGCACTATATTTAATGGAGGACCATGGGGAGAGCATTATATTTTATGGAGGACCATGGGGAGAGCATTATATTCTATGGAGGACCATGGGGAGTGCATTATACTATATGGAGGATTATGGGGGGCGCATTATACTATATGGAAGGCTATGTGGGGCCATTATACTGTATGCAAGCAATTATACAGTGTGAAGGTTTGTGTGCGGTCCATCATACTGTGTGGGGGCCACTATACTGTTTGGAGGGCTAATGCAGTCCATTATACTGTATGTAGGCCCATTATAGTGCATGGAGAGCTGTGTGGGGGTCACAGTTGGGGGATTATACTGTGTTGGGGTCACCATACTTTGCCTTGGGGGGTTGAGGTGGGGTACGGTAGGGTCTTTATACTGTGCATGTGGAGGAATTCACCATGGGGGTATCATACTATGTTTGGAGGGCATTTTTGTTTTCATCATACTTTATGGGGGCAATGAAAGAGGAATCTAGGACTTCAGCAGGAGGAACATTATTATGTAAAGGCCAGAAAGTTGTGAGATATGCTCTTCTGTGGCCCCGATGATTATTACATTTTTTTTTGGGGGGGGGGCAATTAGAACTTCTGTGAATTTCAAAAAATTTGCATCAAAATCAAATCAATTCTATAGTTTCTAATAATCATATGTTACACGCACGCCGCTAGGTAGGTTCAGATAGGACGAGACAGGTTTCTTTGGAATCTTGGGGGAACCGTTACTCAGCTGCAGCTTCTCTCAGGCACACGATAGATTCAATTGCTGACCAGGCATATATGACAAGAGTCTTTTTCAACAGTTTAACAGTGGAATTTAATCTGAAGCACGGCCAGTGCAATTCAGGGATATTACAGCAACAATCTTCATTACAGTACGGTCTGAGTTTCTTGAGCAATCGGCTCCAGTAACAATACAGTACTTTCTTTACAAGGCACAGTATTACAGTCTCTTCAGCAGCATAATGCAGCATACTTCTATGCATACACAACCATGGGCTTTTCCTTCACAAGGACACAATAGTACACAGCATTCTTTATCCTACATGGAGATGGAGGGGGGGAGGGTTTGATGAGGGAGATGATCCCTGTGACACAATTCCTTGCAGTCCTTATCTCCCTGCCCGATAATACTCTGCACTGTTAGTTCAGGGAGTTGATCGGACCTGAGTTTAGTCTCTCTTCTGATCTGAATCCTGTTCAGTTGCCTTCTGTCAGATATAGATAACACACCACCTTTCTCTTCGGCTTCAGCCAGACTACAATAACAAGTTCCCCATAATCACCCTGGGGCTCTGCTAAAATACTCCCTGTCTCCTGTGACTGTGTTAACCCCTCTAATTGCAGGATGCTTCTGAAGCACAATACTTCCTGTCTCCTGTGCTTGTGTTATTTGTAACAGTTGCTGGATGCTTTTGAAGAAACAGCACTACTTTTGCATGTAACGCATACTATAGTATTCTGTGCCAGGTGTAATGAACATTAGCTTCCTGTGCTTTGAGGTTGTGTTAAACTTGTGCTCAGCATCTAATCTAAAGAAAGACCAGCAGTACAAAGTACAGGGATGTAAAGAAAGAGGGCAGTAGTCGTGAGCAGTGATAAGACAGAAGGACTGTTGTCAGGCACTGTTTTCCTTAGCAAATAAATGTAGCAACAGCAAATAGATGTAGCATCAGCAGGACATAAACATGTAAATGAATTGCAAGAGACAGTGGAGTTATGGATATTCCACTAACTTCTTGTATGTGACGCGCCCCTGGGCCTGAGTCGCGCAGCGTTGCGCACGCAGGAGCCTACCCGGAGCCGGATCTGATAGGGGTAGTAGTCTCGTGGCGGTGACCCGGTCCGTGCCCAGGGAGTCAAGCTGAGTGGCAGAGTTTAGCAGAAGATGGTACGGTGTTCGACTACGCCACCCGTTGAATGCGGCTATGAGGCCGCCGCTGCAGGGCAGACCGCTGAGGCCGGTGGTACGATTGTGCAGCGTAGATGGTATAACCCCCAACGGGAGGGGTATGGCCTCAGGGCAGCCGACGTGTTTGAAGGGGGTAGCAGAATAGCATGCAGGTAGCAGGAACCACTCAGAGACGGTGCGGTGTAGTTCAGGGTCTTTACTGATGACAAAGGTAGACCCTCCCGGAGTACTGGCTAGCGATCGGGGCCTGGTCAGTCCGTGAGCAGATGGGATCTCCCCTGGCCAGGCGGAGTTGTAGGCCTCCCCAACTAATTGTACTCTTCTGGCTACCTTGCTAGAGGCGGGTAAAAGTAGCCCACGTCCCTGAGTGTACCGTGTGGTGCTCACCCGTATGGCCGGTGACTCGGGGCCTTCTGGTAGCTTCCGCTCCACGACGGCGGTGCTGGTCCCTTGCGTGTGACCGTGCCTTCGGGTTTCTTGGCCAGAGGACCTGAAATCCCCTGCCGGTCGGTTTCTGCTGCTGGGTAAGGATTAGTCCCCACAGCCTCGGACTCCGGGTCCGGTGAGAACTCTTCAATCAGGGCGAGCTCTACAGCTTCCAGCCCCTGACTCCTTTTAGCACTGCTCCCACTGAGCTCCTGATTAGAGATGAGCGTTGTTCTACTCGAACTGTTCGCCAATCTCAAATTCGAGCTGTTTTGGGCGGTGTTCGAGCCGGTCGGCGAACACGAACAATTTGAGAAAAATTCGGCTGTTCGAGGTTATGTTCGATAACTGTTCGTGCACCAAAATCATAACTGGATTTTTTCTCAGTAATGATGAAAATTAATGTTAATACGCAGTTTGAGTGTACAGCGGGGCGGGGGGAGGGGCAGGGGATGGATCTCTGCAGGAACAATGAAGATCTCCATTTTTTTTTCTCTTTCCCGCATTTGCAGTGGGGAGGTGCAATCTGTCAGCCTATCAGCAGCGCACACACGGAGCGAAGTGCTTTTTTTCACACAAGCAAGGGCATGTGTGATTGGCAGTGTATGTCACATGTCCTTGCCCTATAAGACCAAGCCATTTTCCCCGTCGCCACCATTTTCTCACTGCTGCAGCTGCGTGTTAGACGGCTCCGCTGTTGCTGTGTGCGCTATACCTTGTTAATTTCAAGCCAATTTTCGCACAAATATACAGATAGCTTGGGAGTAGGGAATAGTTGTGATTGCAGTCCTTTTAAGGACTAGGTTACAGCATTTCCTACGACTTTTATCAGGCAGGTCTGTGCTCTTAAATAGATAGATTGTGGGAGTAAAGACTAATTGTAATTGGAGTCCTTTTCAGGACTAGGTTACATCAGTTCCTATCAGTTTTTGCCAGGCAGGTCTGTGCCAGTGCTGTGCAAGTTTTTTTCACAGCATTTGGCTGAATCTAGCAAAGCTAATCCTTTTTGGCCTATTGCAGAGTGTGTTAGTCAGTGGAGTAGCCTATCTGTGTTGCAAGATATACCACCTGTGTATAGAATACCAATTTTTTTACTGCACCTAGTGAAGTAAAATCTTTTGGGCATAGCATCATTCTATTAGTCCATCTATACTGACCTCCATCAGGTTGCAAACTGAATATAATTTTTTTCTGCATCTAGCTCTGAAAAAATATTTGGGCTTCTAGCGGTGTGTGGGACTTGGTCTATTAGTCCATCTATACTGACCTCCATCAGGTTGCAAATTAAAAATAATTTTTTTCTGCATCTAGCTCTGAAAAAATATTTGGGCTTCTAGCAGTGTGTGGGACTTGGTCTATTAGTCCATCTATACTGACCTCCATCAGGTTGCAAATTAAAAATAATTTTTTTCTTCATTTATCTCTGAAAAAATATTTGGGCTTCTAGCAGCGTGTGGGACTTGTTCTATTAGTCCATCTATACTGACCTCCATCAGGTTGCAAATTAAAAATAATTTTTTTCTGCATCTAGCTCTGAAAAAATATTTGGGCTTCTAGCAGTGTGTGGGACTTGGTCTATTAGTCCATCTATACTGACCTCCATCAGGTTGCAAATTAAAAATAATTTTTTTCTGCATCTAGCTCTGAAAAAATATTTGGGCTTCTAGCAGTGTGTGGGACTTGGTCTATTAGTCCATCTATACTGACCTCCATCAGGTTGCAAATTGAATAAAAAAAATTTCTGCATCTAGCTCTGAAAAAATATTTGGGCTTCTAGCGGTGTGTGGGACTTGGTCTATTAGTCCATCTATACTGACCTCCATCAGGTTGCAAATTAAAAATAATTTTTTTCTGCATCTAGCTCTGAAAAAATATTTGGGCTTCTAGCAGTGTGTGGGACTTGGTCTATTAGTCCATCTATACTGACCTCCATCAGGTTGCAAATTAAAAATAATTTTTTTCTTCATTTAGCTCTGAAAAAATATTTGGGCTTCTAGCAGTGTGTGGGACTTGTTCTATTAGTCCTTCTATACTGACGTCCAGCAGGTTGCAAATTGAATATAATTTTTTTCTGCATCTAGCTCTGAAAAAATATTTGGGCTTCTAGCGGTGTGTGGGACTTGGTCTATTAGTCCATCTATACTGACCTCCATCAGGTTGCAAATTAAAAATAATTTTTTTCTGCATCTAGCTCTGAAAAAATATTTGGGCTTCTAGCAGTGTGTGGGACTTGGTCTATTAGTCCATCTATACTGACCTCCATCAGGTTGCAAATTAAAAATAATTTTTTTCTGCATCTAGCTCTGAAAAAATATTTGGGCTTCTAGCAGTGTGTGGGACTTGGTCTATTAGTCCATCTATACTGACCTCCATCAGGTTGCAAATTAAAAATAATTTTTTTCTGCATCTAGCTCTGAAAAAATATTTGGGCTTCTAGCAGTGTGTGGGACTTGGTCTATTAGTCCATCTATACTGACCTCCATCAGGTTGCAAATTGAATAAAAAAATTTTCTGCATCTAGCTCTGAAAAAATATTTGGGCTTCTAGCGGTGTGTGGGACTTGGTCTATTAGTCCATCTATACTGACCTCCATCAGGTTGCAAATTAAAAATAATTTTTTTCTGCATCTAACCCAGCCAATAGTTTTGGCCTAATACCACAGTTTGGCCACTCAGCTCTGCTCGGTTACCATCCATTGTTTTTTTGTGCAAACAACTCCAGAGTTGTGAATTAGTTAACCACCAAAATGAGTGGAAAAAGGCCTGCTGCTGGTGGAAAGGGGAATAGGCGTGTTGGGAAGGGGAAAAAAGGTTGTGTCCGTGGGGTAGGTGCAGAAGAAAGACCATCTTCCAGCCAAACTAAAATGTCTACTTCTTTTAGCGGACAATGTGATAAGATCCCTTTCTTACGGCCACGCCAATCGCTACAAATTCCAGATGAGGCACAAAAACAGCAGGTGCTTCAACGGATATCAAGTGCTCCTTTAAGTGGGCTCTCCTCCACATCAACTTCAACATCACAAATACTCCAGTCCTCAAAGGTGTCACCCAAATCGCACTTGCTTCCTCACAGCTCCCAAATCTCCAGCTGCCCGTCTGAGTATGAGGTAGAACAGATGGTTGAGTCTGCAGAGCTGTTTACTCATACTATAGCCTGGGAATCAGAGGTCGACTCCAGCGCTTCTGTGAATCCAGACGAGGAAATGATCTGCACTGATGCCCAGAATCTTTATGAGTCGGATCCAGGACCAGACGCAGAAGGTTCTGACCATAATGTAGACCCTCATTCCCAAACTGTAACTCCTGTTGGTGGAGACAATGAGGAAGACGATGATAAGACTCAAATACCTGATTGGAGCGACAACTTTAGTTTTTTGTCAGGGCAGGAACAGGTTGGCTCTGAGGACGACGGGTGTGATAACGCACAGGGTGATGATGATGAGGTCAGAGATCCCACTTACTGTCAACCCACAGTCAGCCAAGAGATGAGGTCAGCAGAGGAGGTGGAGGAAGATGCTAGTGACGACGAGGTCAGGTTGCGCCTTCCTGGACAGAGACGTAGTACTGGAAGCACGTCAACAACTGCATCCTCAAACACAACTCTGCCTCTCACCACAAGTCGTGGTGGCTCTTCAGGTCGCATGGGTGCTAAGCCTTGCATAGCCTGGGCATTTTTTCAGATCGATAAAGATGACCCAACTCGTGTTATCTGTAACATTTGTCAGCAAAAGCTAAGTAGAGGCCAAAAAATACATAGTTTGAGTACTTCATGCATGAACCGGCACATGGACATGAAGCATAAGTTGCAGTGGGAAGCTCAGTGTGCTACAATGCGGTCTAGCCGGCCGGGCCAACCACCGTCTGCCATATCTTGTGCATCCGCGGCCTCTTCATCCTCTGTGACTGGGGGGACAGCAGTCACACCTGTTTTGGGGCGCAGACCTGCCACCTCTTTACCCGCAACAGCCAGCGTGATTGGCAGGTCATCATTTTCTTTGGAGGTGGTAACACCAGCTGGTCTTGAGCGCTGTCCGACATCGATAGCACCACCTTTGGATCAAGGCAACCTAACATGTCCGCCTGCATCTTCCTCACAGACCGGCAGTTTGCCGGGGACACCCTTATCAACCCCGTCTAAGCACAATAGCCAGCCCTCGGTCCCTCAGATGTGGACAAGTAAAAGACCATTTCCTCCTAGCCATGAGAAAGCTAAGAGGTTGAATTTCACCATCTGCAAGCTCTTGGCTACAGAAATGCTGCCTTTCCGCCTGGTGGACACAGAGGATTTTCGAGACCTTATGTCCGTCGCAGTGCCCCAGTACCAGATGCCCAGTCGGCACTACTTCTCAAAGAAAGGTGTGCCTGCGCTCCACCAGCATGTCGCACACAACATCACCGCTTCTTTGAGAAACTCTGTGTGTGACAGGGTGCATTTCACCACAGAAACTTGGACGAGTAGGCATGGACAGGGGCGTTACATGTCGCTGACTGGGCACTGGGTAACTATGGTGACAGCAGGACAAGGGGCTGCTGTCCAAGTCTTGCCGTCCCCACGAGTTGTGCGTCAATCCTCTTTATGTCATTTTTCCTCCACTGCTTCTGCCTCCTCAACCTCCTCTCGGTCTTCCACCTGCACCCAAAGCCTGTCTGGTCATGCCACAAGCTTTCTAACTGCGCAGAAGGGATCCTGCACACCTCCTTACTATGCTGGCAGTAGGGCTCAACGTCATCAGGCGGTTTTTACATTGAAATGTCTGGGAAATGTGAGTCACACAGCTGAGGAGTTGTGGTCAGCTCTGGAGAACCAATTTCATGAATGGTTGTCTCCACTGGACCTGAAACCAGGGAAGGCCGTGTGCGACAATGCTGCAAACCTGGGTGCGGCCCTTCGCCGGGGCAATGTCACACACGTGCCTTGTATGGCTCACGTGTTGAACCTGGTTGTCCAGCAATTTTTAGCCCACTATCCCAGACTAGATGGCCTTCTGCAGAGGGCACGGTCGCTGTGTGCTCACTTCCGCCGTTCGCATCCCGCAGCTCAGCGACTTACATCTCTACAGAAGTCGTTGGGCCTGCCACTTCACCGGCTAAAATGCGATGTGCCTACCCGGTGGAATTCAACTCTGCACATGTTGCAGCGACTGTGGCAGCACCGACAAGCCCTGGTGCAATACGTTCTGACGTATAGCCTGGGCCAACGAGATTCAGAGGTGGGGCAAATCACGCTGGAAGAGTGGTCTCAGATCAGGGACCTATGCACCCTTCTGCACAGTTTTGAAATGGCGACGAAGATGTTTAGTGCTGACGATGCCATTATCAGCATGACTATTCCGGTGATTTACATGCTGGAGCACATGTTAAACAGAATTCGGAGTCAGGTGGTGGCACAAGAGGAGGTGGAGGAAGTAGAGGAGGAGGAGTTGTATGCGGAAGGGCTAACATCTGCAAGGTCCAGACGGTCGGCAGCACCAAGGCGGCAGGCATGTGAGGGTGGGGGAGATGGTTTAACCAGGGCGCATGGTAGCAGCCAAACTAGTGAGGAAGGTGCAGGAGCCCAGGAAGAAGTGGAGGACGAACTGATGGAAGACTCATCAGATGAGGGAGACCTTGATCACATTTCTGTTGTGCGAGGTTGGGGGGAGAGGACAGAGGAAGGAAGCATGATTGTTACCTCGCCACCAACACAACAGGGACTTGGTGCTCCTGGATGCGCAACACACATGAGTGCCTTCTTGCTGCACTACCTGCAACATGACCCTCGAATTGTGAGAATTAGAAATAATCCTGACTACTGTGTTGCCACACTGTTAGATCCCCGGTACAAAAGTAAATTTGCAGAAATTATTCCTGCCATAGAAAGGGATGCACGCATGCAGGAGTATCAGCAGAGACTGTTGCAGAATCTTACATGTGCTTTTCCACAAAATACCAGTGGTGCACGTAGTGAATCTCACAGTTCCAACTTGCCAACCGTGGGACCGTCAAGTGTTCAGCACTCAAACCGTAACAGAACCACAGTATCTGCTGGTAACATCAATTTTGCGGAATCATTTAACCACTTTTTTAGCCCATCCTTTGCAAGGCCACAGGAGACAAGAAGTCTGACACATAGTCAACGCCTAGAGACGATGGTACAGGAGTATCTCCAAGTAAACATTGAAGCCACGACTGTGTCACTGGACCCTTGCTCTTTTTGGGCTTCCAATCTGGATAAATGGCCGGAGCTAGCCACTTACGCCTTGGAGATCTTGTCATGCCCCGCAGCCAGCAGTGTGTTCAGCGCTGCTGGTGGTGTGCTGACAGATAAGCGCACGCGGCTCTCCACTGATAATGTAGACAGACTCACGTTCATAAAGATGAACAAATCATGGATCCGAAACGACTTTTCTACCCCTGTGTCATCCTGGGGAGAGTAAAAGCTTGATGATTGGTTAAAATCACCCTACCAACCGTTTTAAGCTTTCAAATTACTAATCATGTTTATCTGTATCTTGACTGGAAAATAATTTGGGCTTTGTAGCAGTGTGCAGCACTGATCCTATTAGGCCATCTATAATAAGCTTCACCAGATTTAAAATTAAAAATAATTTTTAGCTGCATCTAGCCCGGAAAATAATTTTGGGGCTCCGAGATGCGCAAGACACATAAGTGCCTTCTTGCTGCACTACCTGCAGCATGACCTTCATATTGTCAGAATTCGAAGTAATCATGACTACTGGGTTGCCACACTCTTAGATCCCCCAAACTTTTCGATCAACCTTTTCATTTTAATAAAGACCAAAAAAATGGTCATTTTTGAAATTATAAGCATTAGCAGGTTGTTAGAAACTGAAATCAAACAGTTTTCAACTCAAAACTTTATTCTAGGTGATGTTACATTTTCACATAGGACCCCTTGTTCGAAAGGAGCTTCTGAACTCTCTCGTCCATTGAATTTGTCAGGTTTTGGATGGTTTCTGCTTCAATTGTTTTGCATGAGGACAGAATACCCTCCCAGAGCTGTTGCTTAGATGTGAACTGCCTCCCGCCATCATAGACACTCCTTTTAATGATGCTCCAAAGGTTCTGAATGGGGTAGAGGTCAGGGGAGCATGGGAGTCACACCATAAGTTTGTCCCCTTTTATGTCCATATCAGCCAGAGATGCAGATGTTTTATGTGCAGCATGAGATGGTGCATTATCATGCAGAAAAATGATCTTGCTGTGAAATACACGGTTCTTCTTCTTGAACCATGGCAGGAAGTGCTGTTTGAGAAAATCCACATACATTATGGAGTTCATCTTTAGCGCCTTCAGGGATCCTAAAGGGGCCGACAATCTCTCTCCCCATGATTCCAGCCCAAAACATTACTCCACCTCCTCCTTGTTGGCGCTGTAGCCGTGTTTGCGTGGGGTGTCCATCAACCAGCCATCCTCCACTCCATTCATCTGGACCATCGAGCGCTGCACGGCACTCATCCGTGAACAAAACAGTTTTGAAATCAGTCTTCATGTAATGTTTGGCCCACTGGAGCCGTTTCTGCTTGTGTGAAGTGGATAGAGGAGGTCGACAGGATGGCGTATGCACAGCTGCAAACCTCTGAAGGACCCTGCATCTTGTTGTTCGGGGGACGTTGGAGGCACAAGCAGCTTCAAAAACTTGTCTGCTGCTATGACAAGGCTTTTTTGCCGCTGCTCTTTCAACCTGACGTAATTGCCTGTAGGAAAGAGTCCTCAATTTGCCCTTATCAGCACGCACACGTGTGTACTGTGAATCAGCTACATACTTCTTGATTGCCAAGACACTTTATCCTGATCATCGCACAATGTTGATTGTAGTCATGCCTTGACCTAAACACTCCACAATTTGTTGCTTCTCAGCAGCCGACACATCCTTTTTCTTTCCCATTTTGGCAGAAAATGTAGGCTGCTTAATAATGTGAGAGAGCCTTCTTAAGTAGTCTTGCCTTTCATTGGACACACCTGCCAAACTAATTAGCACAGGTGTCTGCAATTGCTTACAGTGATATAAAGAGCCCTGACACACATCACCATCAATGAGTTTAACTGACAAACAAACAAATTCTTCCCTTATCACTCCTAAACACTTTTTGCATAATAATTTGGAACGCGGTGTACATGTGCTTTTCCACAAAACACCAGTGGTTCACGTAGTGAATCTTACAGTTCTAACTTGCCAACCGTGGTCTGTATGGAATTGTTCAATAAAGGGCCCAAAATTAAGATAACATAGATGGGAGAGGTCTCTATGAATAGGAATTCCTAAGTATTTGATACCCTGTGAGGGCCAGGCAAAGGGAAAGTTGGACTGGATGGAATCCTATATGGATTTAGGGAGGGAGACATCGAGGGCCTCAGACTTCGCTGCATTGATTTTAAAATTTTACCATGTAACAAAGTGATCTATTTCAGCCATAACAGCAGGGATGGATATATGTGATTGAGTGATATATACTAGGACATCATCAGCAAATAGAGAGCACTTGTACTCGGTGCCTCCCACCTCAATCCACCTAATATTGGGGTTATGGCGAATTGATGAGAGCAGGTGCTCCGTCACTAGGATGTATAAGAGAGGGGACAGAGGACATCCCTGCCTTGTCCCATTGGTGATTGTGAAAGGTGATGAAAATGTTCTGACGCACCCCCTGGGCCTTGGGACACCCGGAGCCGGACCCTTTTTGGTGGATGCTGGTGGTTGTAGACTTCGTGGCGGCGATCCGGTTCCGTGGCTCAGGGCGGTCAAACCAGTGGCGGAACTATTTATGTGGTTTTGATGTTTAAATGTCCGACTACGCCACCCGTGGATTGCGGTCAGAGTGAACCGCCGCTACAGGGCAGACCGCTAAGGCTGGTGTTGTGGGTGCAGCAGAGCGTAGCATAACTCCCCACGGGAGGAGTATAGCCTCAGGGCAGTGTATGCGGAGGATGGGGGTGATGGTGCAGGGCAGCAGCAGTAACGACACGGAGTCAGTGATGCAGTTCAGGGCCTTTACTCACACTCACAATTCTTATTATCCAGACCACGTCTGCAGGTAACGGCTGCCCACGTCGTACTGTGCTCACCAGGTGAGGGGCTCAGACAACTCCCAGATAACTTTGGAGCGCTTCACAGGACCCCCTTTGTGTGTCCTTTGTCTGGCCTTTCTTACCAACACTTCTGTCCGGCTGCCTCGGGCCTCCTCTTGGTAAACTTGGCGCCAGTTTCCCTGACCCTATGTGGTGCCTTCCTAGCGGGTGGAGCAAGGGGCTGCGCCACATAAAATGTCAGAGCCTCCGGTTTCTAGCTGAGGGTCGTTTCCTGCCTCCACTAGTTCGGGGACCGGTCTCCCCCTTTGGCCTGACCCCTCCACGCAGGTGGATTCGGGCGTGCGGTGGCGACTCGCCCGTCCGCACCCCTGGGATCCCTTCATTCCTCGTTCCTGGAGCCTTCTCCGCTCCTCTTCCTTCCTTCTCCCTCTTGCAGGCCTGGGCCTCTGTTACTAGGCCCGCCTCCGGAGCAGAGCTCATGCAGAGCCCCTGCTCCCTGCCACTTCTGCTCAGACTTCTCTGCACTGAACTAAGATGGTGCCCACCTTTTATACTCCCTTCTCAATGCACCCAGGAACTGCTTCCTCCCTGCTCCTGCACTGCAGGGTTCCCCTTCCTCAGTGTTCCCTCCCCCCACTCCAGCCAGGGACAGGGACTGTCGTGCCCATCTCAGGGGCATATTGGTCGCCCTGCCCCACGGCAATGTGGTGTAATGCATGCAGGTGTCGGGTCCTGATCCACACTCCATCCTTATCTGAGAGTGAGATATCACACCTCTGGGTGAGGTGCAATACGTCTGTAGCAACCGAGCCCTCGGTGCTACAGTTCCATTTATCTTCAGCCTAGGTGACGTATTGTGATACAGGGCCGTGATTTTGGCTATCAAAGGGTCCCCTAGACCCCTACCCCAAGCTTTTTAAGAGAATCATATATGGCGTGCCAGGAGACTCTATGGAATGCTTTCTCAGCATCCAACGAGAGTATCTACTTACAAATTTTTAACTGCATCTAGCCCAGGAAATACTTTGTGCCTAGTAGCAGTGTCTGCTAGTCAGCGGATTATCCCGGCTGTTAAGCAAGCTACACCACCTGTAGTTTGGACACTTAATTTTTTCAAAGGAAATGCTTCGGGACCACGGGATACTTAGTGAAGAGCATCAGGAGGCACCCCAAGGCATAGGGGCTGGGACTGGCACTAGGATGCCTTGCGGTGGACAGCCGAGCTCGATCCTTATAAAAGCTTTTTAACTGCAGCAGCTTTAGTGGACGCTACTGGAGCTGGAATTACGCGGCTGCTGGCATGAGACTTGCCCTCCAATAGATCCTTGTAAATGGATTTAAAGTGTATTCATTCAAATTAGAGGGACAATTTAAATTAAAAAGCTTAGAGCTGCCTCCACCACAGGGGGGCTCTCTCGACCCACCAGCGGACAGGCACCAGTATTGGGAGAGGGGGGCTGGCCGTCAGGGTTCACCGCGGCTCTGGCACAAACCCGGCGACACGGAGGTGGCACGGGCAGGAGCGGACTGGCCGTCTCGGCTTCTCACTTTTTGGATTTTAGAAGGGCATGACATGCCTATATCTGTGTCTCCCCCTCCTTTTACTCCTCCACCTCTTTTCTTTTCGCATGACTATATGTACTTGTCACTTTTCCATGTGTTAGTTGTGTCTTCTGAGCAGTTTGTCAGCTTTTGGACACCTTTGAAGGTGTTTTCTATGTGTTTCTATGTGTTTTTGTTTGCCTGCCATTGGTTTTAACGGTGTTCGAAGGTGTTCGACGAACAGTTCGACGAACAGTTCGGCGAACACACGGGTGTTCGACGAACCGAACCGAACTCGAACACTACGGGGGTGGCTCAACACTACTCCTGATCTTTCTTTCCTATAGCTGCTCCTCTCCAGACCAGACTATGTCTCTGTCTGGGACTCCTCTTCTCCTCTTTCTCTTCTAACCCTGCCTCAGCCCCAGTCTTATATAGGGGAAGTTCTTCCCCTCCCAGGACTGGGCAGGAGGTGTGGCATGCATAGGATTCCTGGCCAGGAGACCTCCCACCTGCTCTCAGACGTAATATTGCTATTACTGTGGAAACCAGACCCCTGGGGTGCCACATTCCCCCCTAGTTAAATTTAGTACTCCGGGACTAAACATACTTTTGTAAACATAACAAGTTATAAACAGAAACAGTACAATAAAGAAAAACACATTAGGATGGTCACGGCGTGTCCGCAACCGGGTGCAGTTTTTGAAGAAAACAAGTGTGTCCATTCCACCAAAGAACAGGGAGCCGTAACCAGGTAGGGGTCTGTCCTGCCCCGAGTCTTTAACAGTCTTTAGTCCGTTCCTGGGTTACGCTCCAAACATATGTACAAAGGATTCCGGATAATCCATAAACGACACCTATAAAATAACTAGAAATACACAATTATTCACAAGCAACAATAAACAGGTAAATACAAATAAAACAGTTTGAGCACTTTAAATCCTCCAACGTACGGGCAACTGGCCTCTAGTGACCCTAGTAGACCTACGGAGCTGACTGACTGGTCCTGAGTTACAGGGTGTAGGGGCTGTCAAAGGTAAACTGGGCAGCTGTCTACGAGCTCTTTGGCTCACTAGGGGCACGGCTGGCTCACTATAAGCAGAGGGTTGATCCTCCTGGTCTGCTTGTGTGGGGTCTTCTGCCTCCTGGACCGGCTGCTCTTCCAGCTCTACCTGTTTCTCCGTAGGTACTTGAGATGCTGGTTGGAGGAAGGTGAGGACGGGTACCACAACAGCGCCATTGACTTGAGTCCAAGACCGAGGGAAGTCTCCGAGCACAGTACTGACCATATCTTCCCTTTCCTCTGCGGGTCGAGGGTCTTCCTGTTCTTCTTCAGGGTTCCGTAGCTGTTCGGGACACTTCTTCAGGTGATCTCGGGATACAATGGCTGTGGTTTCTCCTCCATCCTTATTGATTGTGCAGACTTTCGGGTTCTCATGGCTTGAGGGCAGTACAGTGTACGGGTCCTTCTCCCACTGGTCGTCCAACTTGTGGAGCCGTCTCTTCCTCTTCAAGACCTGCTCTCCAGGTACCAGGGGAACAGCGGGAGCATACTGGTTGTAAGTCTTCTCCTGTCTTTCTCTAGCTTGACAGAGACTTCGCTCCACGCTCTCCTGTACTTTCCGGTACTGCTGCTGCCTCTCTGTGTCCCAGTCTGCTTCTGGTGAAGTGTCCTCGGGTGTCAGGACTCCCATATCCAGGTCAACAGGCAGCTTACCAGGTCTTGCTCTCATTAGGTAAGCCGGGGTACAGTTGGTAGAACCTACAGGGATGTGGTTGTATAGGTCCACCAGATCAGGCAGTTTCTCAGGCCACTGACTGCGTTCTTCCAGGGGCAATGTTTTCAAAAGGTCTATCACCACCTGGTTCATTTTCTCGCAGAGTCCATTGGTTTGTGGATGATAGGGTGTTGTTCTTATCTTCCGGCAGCCATACAGAGTGCAGAACTCCTGGAAGACCTCCGCTTCAAAGGCAGGTCCCTGGTCCGTCAGCACCTGCTCTGGGTATCCGTGTGGACGGCAGAAGTGCTGCTGGAAGGCTCTAGCTGCTGTTTGAGCCGTTAAGTCCTTGACGGGGACGACAACCAAGAACCGGGAGTAGTGATCCACGATGGTTAATGCATAGACGTAGCCACTTCTGCTGGGGGTCAGTTTTACATGATCCAAGGCTACCAGTTCCAACGGCTGCTTGGTGACGATGGACTGCAGGGAGTCTTCTGGCTAGCACGGTCCTTCCTTCTTAGGTTGCATGGGCCACAGTCTCTGCACCACCTCTCGATGGTTCCTCTCATGCCTACCCAATGGAACCGCCCGCGCAGCAGGAACTCCAGCTTCTTCCATCCGAAGTGCCCAGCTCCGTTGTGGTATGCCTCCAGTACCATAGCCACGTCTCTTCTTGGCACCACTACTTGCCAGATCAGTTCATGCGTCCGGGAGTTAACCATTCTGCGGCACAACTTCCCCTTGTAAAGGAACAGTCGACTCTTCTCAACCCACAGTTGCTTGGCCTCCTCCGGAGCGTCTGGGTCAAGGCGGGCATCTGGCTGAGTCAGCATCTCCTTCACCAGTCAGACGGCGGGGTCACTGTCTTGCGTTTCCGCCCAGTTGTAATGAGGTAAGGGGTTGAACGTAGCGGATTGCTTACCCCTTACACGGTGGGAATACTGGATAGTCCCATGACGGTGGAACGCGGGGAGTTCAACTTCTTCCAGTTCCTCTGGATCTTCCCCTACGTCCGGTAGGTTTGGCATTCTGGACAAGGCATCCGCGTTGGTATTGGAGCGTCCTGCCCGGTATTTGATCGTGAACTCATAGTTGGACAGGCGGGCCATCCATCTCTGCTCCAGGGCACCGAGTCTTGCCGTATCCAGGTGTGTCAACGGGTTGTTATCCGTGTACACGGTGAACCGGGAAGAGGCAAGGTAGTGCCTAAAGCGTTCGGTGACTGCCCACACCACTGCCAGGAACTCTAGCTTGAATGAGCTGTAATTCTCAGGGTTTCTTTCGGTGGGTCGCAGTTTTCGGCTGGCGTAAGCAATTACCCGTTCTTTCCCCTGCTGGATCTGGGACAGTACGGCTCCTAGCCCGACGTTACTTGCGTCGGTGTAGAGGATAAAGGGCTGGCTGTAATCAGGGTACGCCAGGATTTCATCCCCCGTGAGGGCCATCTTCAGCTGGCGGAAGGACTCTTCTTCCAGCTTCTCCCATTTGAAGGGTGGCTTCTGGTTCTTGGCCTTCCTGGACTGGCCTATCAGGAGGTCCTGCATAGGAGCTGCCTTTTTTGTGAAACCGGGAATGAATCTTCGGTAGTAGCCTACCAACCCGAGGAACTGCCGCACTTCCTTTACGCTGGAGGGGCTTGGCCATTCCTTAATTGCGGTGATCTTATCAGGGTCGGGAGCCACTCCGTCAGCACTCACCACGTGTCCCAGGTACTGCACCTTTGGTTTCAGGAGGTGACACTTGGAGGGTTTCACCTTTAGGCCGTAGTTTGCCAGGGCTTCGAACACTTCTGCCAGGTGTTTCAGGTGGTCCTCGTAGGTCTTGGAGTAGACGATAACATCGTCCAGGTATAACAGGACCGTCTCGAAGTTTCGGTGTCCCAGACAGCATTCCATCAATCGTTGGAAGGTTCCTGGTGCGTTGCAGAGTCCGAACGGCATGCAGGTAAACTCGCTAAGTCCCATCGGGGTGGTGAATGCGGTCTTCTCCCGGTCCGCCTCTGCTACAGGAACCTGCCAGTACCCGCTAGTGAGATCCAAAGTGGAGAAGAAGTTAGCAGATTTTAAAGCAGCCAAAGACTCCTCTATCCTTGGTAAGGGGTACGCATCTTTGTGTGTGATACGGTTGATTTTCCGGTAATCTACACACATTCTCATGGTGTTGTCCTTCTTTTTAACCAAGACTAGTGGAGCTGCCCAGGGGCTACAGCTATCCCTGATTACTCCAGCCTCCTTCATGTCTCTAAGCATCCCCTTGGCGTGTTGGTAGTGTGCAGGGGGTACGGGTCGGTATCTCTCCTTTATGGGAGGATGGTCTCCCGTGGGGATGTAGTGTTCTACCCCCTTTACTCGCCCGAAGTCTAACGGGTGTTTACTAAACACTCTCTCGTACTCTTGAACCACCCGATAGACTCCCTGTTTCTGGTGTGATGAGTGGAGTCAGTTCCCAAATGTAGTTGCTGACACCAGTCCTCCATTGGTTTCTTAGAGCCGTTACCTTCCTCTGGGTGAGATGGAGGCAAGGGTTCCACGGACTGTACAGAATTTTGGTCGATGGTATACAATTTGGCTAGCGTGGCATACCGGGGCAGGTATACTTCCCTCTTCCCGATATTTATTATGCGAACGGGCACCCTCCCATGGCGTACATCAACCACCCCCCGTGCCGTCAAAATGGTGGACCTACTGTCTGAGTAGACTGGTTCTACCATTGCCTGGTAATCTCTACCTCTCAGACCAATAGCTGCCCGGCACCAAATCATCATTTCACTTTTCGGGAGCATGGCAATAGGGAAAGGGTCACACATTCTCACGCTTCCTATCTCACCACCGGAGAGTTCCACCTGTTGCCGCCGCATCAGTGCCCGGATCTCTTTTTGGAGCACTCGCTGCTGGCCGGAGCTGGCGTTCTTGGCAACCTGCTGTAAAATGAAAATCACCTCTGCAAGACAATTTTCAATCACATTAGTTCCTAGAGTTATCTTTGGGTGACTCTCGCGCTTGTCAATGTCTACAATGATCAGTCCCTGTGCTGCCAGTTCGACTCTACCGATTTTAATGGTCATCTCTTTAAATCCGATCTGTGGCACGGGCTGACCATTGCTGGCAATGATACTCAAGTCGTCGTCAGGGTAGCGGGTTATATCCGAGTCATTCCAGTACTGCTTGAAGAGCACGTACGGGATGGTGGTGACCTGTGACCCGGTGTCAAGTAGGGCACTCATAGGAATGCCATCCAGTACCACAGGCAAGACTGGACGTCCTCCCACGTATTTGTCACGTCAGTTCGATGGGCCTGGTGATCTTATTCCTGGGGGTTGGCCCTCTACCCCAGGTTGTGCCAGTTTAAAGGACAGTACCTTGCCATATGTCCGGGTTGATTGCAGCGGCGGCAGATGGGTTGTCCGTCCTCGTTGTATCGGTCGCTGTGTCTTCCTCTGGCCGGTGGGGTCCTCCTTGGTCGACGCCACGGGATGTCCTCCGGTCCGGATGCCAGCTGGATCTTCCCTGGAGCAGAAACCTGTAAAGACTGCACAGTTCGGGTTAGCGCAGCAACGCTTTTAGCTAGCTCTTGGACCTGATGGTGCAGGTCTGGAGCCGGGTCATTGTTCAAAGCCTGTGCATCAGCTCCCACAGGCCCTGCCGACAAGGGCGCCGCCTCCTGGTGGTAAGCGGTAGTAGGGCGCCTGTGGGTCACCACGCCACCCGGTGCCGGTTCTCGGAGCACCCGGATGGCTCTGTCCTTGAACTGTGCAAAGTCCAGATGAGGATCCTGTAAGGCCATTGCCCGCAACTGGGTTCGGTGGGCATTGCAATATAGTCCCTCTATAAATTGTTCGGTCAACAGCCTGTCCTCGTTTCCCACGCCGTCAGGGTCAGTCTGCTTAATGGCTCTCAGGGCCTCTTGTAGGTTTAGTGCATAGTCCCTTATATTCTCATGTGCTCGCTGTTTGCACCCGTAGAATCTAAGCTTAATCTCGGCTGAGGTGCGGGTATCAAAGGTGTCCTTCAGCCGGGTTAATATCCCTGCGACAGTCCTCCTCCCAGGTGGCCAGGACTTTACCTCCCTTTGGGCTGCCCCGGTTAGTTGGGCCACCAGGATGCTCACTTTTTGCTCTTCTGTGAGGGGGTACACCTGGAAGAGGCTATCCAGCTTTTCTCTAAAGTCATTCAGGGTATGTGACTCCCCTGAGTACTGGGGTAGCCAGGCTGCCCCCGGGATATAGGGCATGGTGAAAGGCATGACCGCAGCAGCGGCGGCGCTGGCGGTGGCTGTGGCAGTGAAGCTCTCCTCCGTATCCGACATCCTCCTCCCCCCTAGTGGACCGTGGCCTACCTTGCGATGATCCTCTTCCGTAGGCCGCGGTTCCGCAGTGGATCGTCAGGGTTGAGGACCTTCCGTCGCGCTCCTGTGACGTCGGCGTCTGCTGGGCTCCTTCCAGGACCTTACGCAACGTCCTGACGTAAGGCGGGGCTTCAGTTCTCGCGCGCTTTCAGAGTCCACGCCCCTCTTCTTCCCGCGCGGCGTCTTCAAGATGGCGTCCAACGGCGGGAAAACTCCACGGATGGCGGGAAGAAGGCAGAAGATGGCGCCGGATGGCGGGAAAACTTCACGGATGGCGGGAAGAAGGCAGAAGATGGCGCCGGATGGCGGGAGTCTTCACCACAGGTAAGTTTAACAGTCTTCTTTTAGGCACGCAGTACCCGGTGGTTGCGGGCACGGAATCCTGCCGACTACGCCAAAGTTGACGCGCCCCTGGGCCTGAGTCGCGCAGCGTTGCGCACGCGGGAGCCTGCCCGGAGCCGGATCTGATAGGGGTAGTAGTCTCGTGGCGGTGACCCGGTCCGTGCCCAGGGAGTCAAGCTGAGTGGCAGAGTTTAGCAGAAGATGGTACGGTGTTCGACTACGCCACCCGTTGAATGCGGCTATGAGGCCGCCGCTGCAGGGCAGACCGCTGAGGCCGGTGGTACGATTGTGCAGCGTAGATGGTATAACCCCCAACGGGAGGGGTATGGCCTCAGGGCAGCCGACGTGTTTGAAGGGGGTAGCAGAATAGCATGCAGGTAGCAGGAACCACTCAGAGACGGTGCGGTGTAGTTCAGGGTCTTTACTGATGACAAAGGTAGACCCTCCCGGAGTACTGGCTAGCGATCGGGGCCTGGTCAGTCCGTGAGCAGATGGGATCTCCCCTGGCCAGGCGGAGTTGTAGGCCTCCCCAACTAATTGTACTCTTCTGGCTACCTTGCTAGAGGCGTGTAAAAGTAGCCCACGTCCCTGAGTGTACCGTGTGGTGCTCACCCGTATGACTCGGGGCCTTCTGGTAGCTTCCGCTCCACGACGGCGGTGCTGGTCCCTTGCGTGTGACCGTGCCTTCGGGTTTCTTGGCCAGAGGACCTGAAATCCCCTGCCGGTCGGTTTCTGCTGCTGGGTAAGGATTAGTCCCCACAGCCTCGGACTCCGGGTCCGGTGAGAACTCTTCAATCAGGGCGAGCTCTATAGCTTCCAGCCCCTGACTCCTTTTAGCACTGCTCCCACTGAGCTCCTGATCTTTCTTTCCTATAGCTGCTCCTCTCCAGACCAGACTATGTCTCTGTCTGGGACTCCTCTTCTCCTCTTTCTCTTCTAACCCTGCCTCAGCCCCAGTCTTATATAGGGGAAGTTCTTCCCCTTCCAGGACTGGGCAGGAGGTGTGGCATGCATAGGATTCCTGGCCAGGAGACCTCCCACCTGCTCTCAGACGTAATATTGCTATTACTGTGGAAACCAGACCCCTGGGGTGCCACATATGTCTCTGTGTTCTTCATTGTCAGATCACTCCACTGGTCAGCATAGCCAGCTGAGCCAAGTGATATTTGATGGGTAAATACAGCTTGGCACTATATCTAACCGGAGTTAACATTGAGTGGAGTCCAGCAGCACCTACTACTGTATTTACTGTATTTACTGTAAATATTTCTTTTATTTCATTATTTTAGAGACTTAAACTCCTGTCAATCCTGAATCCAACATATACAAGTCAAAGATGAATAGGATGCTATGACATCACGAACAATATATGATCTGTCTTGATGTAAATACTGAAATGAAAATAATCCTTAATCTAGATATAAAATCAAGAGCTATAATCTCTCATTAGTTTTAGATTTCTGAGCTGTGAAAATTCTAGATTTTTATGATATTTACATTGGGAAGTAAAGATGCTCCATAAACAAAATTAATAAACCTATATGCAATTATATCAATAATAAAAAGAGTCATTCAGTGGACCTCCATCAGAGAGTGAAAGGGTGCTCTGAATGGCAAGATTACAGCATATAGCATGTTTAGGTCTAATGAATGAGCAATTTATCTAGCCATGAGAAATTTAAAGACTGGCTGAAAAAATAAGCTACTTAGTCACCTTGTATAATAAAAGTCATTTATATAGTATTATCAACCTATTAGATCAATGATTGGTTTGAAATGAACTCTTTCTGAATTTCAGCATACAATAGGGGTTCATTGTACCATTTATTACAATATGTACGTAGAGAGATAATTCTAATAATATCTAGATGATTATCTACAGTATATACTGTCTTGTCTCCTACCCTCACCCTGTTGGGTTCTAGTCCCTGCTTATAAACAATCTGATGGTGAAGTTCTCTTTTAGTATTGGCACACAATTCCAATCTAATTTTATACAGAGTAGCACGTCGTGTATTACACATGTTCTATGAAAACAATGACAGAAAACTGTCAAAGGAATGTGTTTGTTAAGACAGTATGTAAAATGTTGCACTTAATTTCCATTCCACACATAAATGCGTACAGAATAAAAATTTTCAATGTTGACATACTGTTGTAAATATTCTACTACACAAAAAGAAAATATTCTTAGTTCACACAAGCATTTTCCTTGGGGCATGCTGCCTTATATTATTGTTATTTTTATTTTATTTTACAACTGATCTAAACTGATTGGACAACTGATGCATAAAATTTACATTTGCTTATTAAATGCATTTCTCATCCCCCCATTTTCTTTTATGATAGCAGTCTGGCAACTAAAGAATAGAGTGAAAACCTAGTGCAAACAGATATATAGATGTATTTTGTACTAATCCATCGTCTATTAACTCTAACCCTAAAGGAGATCTATTGAAATAAAATAAAAAAAACTCTTCCTTAATGTACATAAAGAATGTGAATATCATTTATATCGTTTTCACTGATGAGATAAGATGTCCGGTATTATTTATTATTTTTATTTATAAATGGCAGTCAACATAAAACATAAAGCAGTCAACATAAAACACTAGAAAGACCTTATCAAAATGCTAAATCAAGCACAGAGCCAAGAAATTAGGTGTATAAACAATACATTATCAGTTCAAAACAATTTCTTGAACTCTTAATATTATTATCTTTTTTAGGTTTTTCCAGGACAATCCAAATCCCACATTGTGTACTATACGATTTGAACCCAACTCCCCCCCACACACACACACACACCCCAGAGTTGACACCTTGACCCTGATAAGTATTTATACTCAATCAGTAATTTTACTGTAATGTATCATGTTTGTGTCACTAATCTTGTCTCTAGTATATTATTAGTAAAAAAAGGTTTAAGCTAGAAATATTTAACTACTTTACATTTGACTTTTACTCTTAAAATGTATGCTTACTTGTCTCTTCCCTATCTTTATAGGGTATATTCTTCCGTACATTTCGTCCCTCCTTCTTTTTTCCCTCCCTAATAAATACTGTGTTCCTTCTCCTTCCTCCCTCCAACCTCCTTCCCATTTTACTCCTTATCTGGTGTCTTTATTTTTAGTATAATTTAGATCATATATTTACTGTAATAGTTATAAAAAATTGTCAATAAAAATATTTAAACAAAAAACTATTTGTTGAACACTGAGGTATCAAGTGTTGAGATATAGTATAATCTCTGCCAAGTCACCAATGAATTATCGAATTATCGGCTCGACCAGAGTTCATCTGTTTTCAAAGGGGAGAGCAGGCAAAGTCACTGCCAGACAGCTCTGGCAGTGTCTTATCTCTGTGAGAACAAAAGGATCGGGTATTAAAATTCAAACTACCCGACCCTTATCTTCCCTGACATTTTCTGTCTGGGGAGACTCAGGATGTTGCCATACACATTAGGCTGATGATGTCGATATCGGCTGATCCAGCCCACTTTAGTCTAATGTGTATGGCAATTGTATGACACAATCAAAATTAAAAAACTATAGCTGTCAGAATAAGTCCATGCAAAACCTTTTTTTCTATAACATTATATTTATTGTGTAAAAGCAGCAAAATATCAAAAACCTATGTAAAAGTGGTATCGCTGTAATCATACTGAGCCAAAGAATAAATCTGGCTTATCACTGTAACTACACAGTGAACAGCATGAAAAAGACAACAAAAAAATCCTAAATTGCTGTTTTTTGCTAGTTTTGTCTTACATAAATTAGAATAGAAAGTGATCAAAAAATGTTATGTGATCAAAAATGGTACCGATAAAAACTTCAACTCATCCCACAAAAAGTAAGTACTCACATGACTCTGTTGGCAGAAACGTGGAAAAATTATAGCTCCAAAAAAAAATAAAAATAAAACCAATTCTTGACCTGCTGTTGATTTGTTCATTCTGCCTCCCAAAGATCGCAGTAAAGCTTGTCTCACATTTATCCTGTGCTACTGTACATTGGGGTTTCCAGGTAAATCTCTGAAATCTGTGATTCACACAACTCCCCAACGGAACATTCAATATAATAAGGCAGATGGGGTTATTTTGGGTTCTGTCTTGCCTATGATGCAGTGGTGTCCATCGTTTTAGACGTGCACAAAAGTGCGGTTAGCCACAGTTTTGTGCACGTCTGAAAATATGGACACCACTCAACAGAGGCCTAACGGAGTCCGGAGTAACTCTGCGTTCCTCGATAGTGAATGGATCTGTAAGGAGTTTCATCTGAATCATGTATTTCGGAGATTTAGATGGAGCCCCTGATGTAAGTGCTCAGCGTATAGCACAGGATAAATGTGATCCAAAATGTTCTGTATTCCAAAATGCCACCAATAAAAGTTTCAACTCAACCCACAAAAAACATGTCAACACTCTGTCATCTGCTAATAGAAATATAGGGGGTTTTCATGTTACTGGTAGCACAAAGGCTCTGGAAAAGGGACATGGCTCCCACAAAAGAAATCTAGCGAAATCTGCTCTACCAAATCCTACCAAATCCAAATGCCCCCCTCCCTTCTAAGCCCCACAATGTGCCTAAACCACAGTTCGTATCCACATATTTGGCATTACAGTAGCAAGGAGAACCTCTTCCACCCCGAACCCTGCTCTGTGGCCAAACAGTACTGTAAAGTCACATATATGGTATTGCCACATTCAGGAGAAATTGTGTAACAACTTATGGGGCATTTTTACCTATTTCCCCTTTTGAAAATTAAAATCTTGGAGCTAAAACAACATTTTGGCTTAAAAAATGTTAAGATTTTTTCTTCAATGCCCAACGGTATAACATTTTGTGACACACTTGAGGTGTCAATATGCTCACTGCACCCCTAGATGAATTCATTGAAGGGAGTAGTTAGTAAAATGGGGGTCAATTATGGGGGTTTCTGCTGTTCTGTCCCCTCAATATAACATGGCACCCACAAACCATTCCAGAAAAATCTGCATTCTAATATTGCGCTCCTTCCCTCTTTGTTTTGCACTGTATCTGAAAAGTAAGTTATCGGCACACAAAAAACTTGGGGCTAAAACAGTATTTTAGTGGAAAAAATAACATTTTTAACTTACACCGCCCCATGCTACACAATTCTGTGAATATTGTGTGGGTTTAAAATGCTCAGCATACCCCTAGATGTGTAGTTTCCAAAATTGGGTCACTTGTGTGGAGTTTCTGCAGTTTTGGCACCTCAGTGGCTCTTCAAATGCTACATGGCGTTCACAGTCTATTACAGCCAACTCTGCACTCAAAAAGTCAAATAGTGATCCTTCCCATCCAAGCCCTGTCATGTGCCCAAACAGTAGTTTTCCCCCACATATGTGTATATGAGTGCGCTCAGGAGAAATTGCACAACAAATTGGGTGGTCCATTTTCTCCTGTTACCCTTTTGAACATGATAGACGCCTCTCCATTACTAACCTGGGCTTCATGTCAGCTGGCATTATAAGCTAACATCAACCCCAGCCCTATAACCCCACTTGCCACCACCACCGGGCAGTGGGCAGAGCGAGGCTAAGTGCCAGAAATCGCGCATCCTATGGATGCGCCATTTCTGGGGCGGCTGAGGGCTGGTGTTTCTAGCTTGGGAGGGGGCCAGTATTCATATATCCAGCTGTCTTCTTAGCCTTTGCTAGCTGTTAAAATATGGAGACCCCACGTCAATTTTTTTTGGGTCCTGCATTTTAATATTCAGTAAAAGCAAAGTATTCAACTGGGGGCTGATATTAGTAACCTGGGAAGCTCTGTGGGTATTACCCCCTTCCCAGGCTAAAAACATCTGCCCCAGCTGTCTGCTTAACTTCTGCTAGAGAATAAAATTACGAGGGACCCCACGCCAATTTTTTTTTTAATTCTTTAATTTTACAATAAATGACAAGTACAGTAACCAACACAGTCACTGTACTAATTATATATTATTATTTATTATTATAGCGCCATTTATTCCATGGCACTTTACATGTGAAAAAGGGGTATACATATAGTGGTGGCCAAAAGTATTGGCACCCCTGCAATTCTGTCAGATAATACTCAGTTTCTTCCTGAAAATGATTGCAATCACAAATTCTTTGGTATTATTATCTTCATTTAATTTGCTTGCAAGGAAAAAACACAAAAGAGAATGAAGCAAAAATCAAATCATTGATCATTTCACACAAAACTCCAAAAATGGGCCAGACAAAAGTATTGGCACCCTCAGCCTAATACTTGGTTGCACAACCTTTAGCCAAAATAACTGCGAACAACCGCTTACGGTAACCATCAATGAGTTTCTTACAATGCTCTGCTGGAATTGTAGACCATTCTTCTTTGACAAACTGCTCCAGGTCCCTGATATTTGAAGGGTGCCTTCTCCAAACTGCCATTTTGAGATCTCTCCACAGGTGTTCTATGGGATTCAGGTCTGGACTCATTGCTGGCCACCTTAGAAGTCTCCAGTGCTTTCTCTCAAACCATTTTATAGTGCTTTTGGAAGTGTGTTTTGAGTCATTGTCCTGCTGGAAGACCCATGACCTCTGAGGAAGACCCAGCTTTCTCACACTGGGCCCTACATTATACTGCAAAATTTGTTGGTAGTCTTCAGACTTCATAATGCCATGCACACGGTCAAGCAGTCCAGTGCCAGAGGCAGCAAAGCAACCCCAAAACATCAGGGAACCTCCGCCATGTTTGACTGTAGGGACCGTGTTCTTTTCTTTGAATGCCTCTTTTTTTTTCCTGTACACTCTATGTTGATGCATTTTCCCATAAAGCTCTACTTTTGCCTCATCTGACCAGAGAACATTCTTCCAAAACGTTTTAGGCTTTCTCAGGTAAGTTTTGGCAAACTCCAGCCTGGCTTTTTTATGTCTCGGGGTAAGAAGTGGGGGTATCCCTTTTCATTCAGACGCCGACGGATAGTACGGGTTGACACTGTTGTACCCTCGGACTGCAGGGCAGCTTGAACTTGCTTGGATGTTAGTCGAGGTTCTTTATCCACCATCCGCACAATCTTCCGTTGAAATCTCTCATCAATTTTTCTTTTCCGTCCACATCTAGGGAGGTTAGCCACAGTGCCATGGGCTTTAAACTTCTTGATGACACTGCGCACGGAAGACACAGGAACACTCAGGTCTTTGGAGATGGACTTGTAGCCTTGAGATTGCTCATGCTTCCTCATAATTTGGTTTCTCAAGTCCTCAGACAGTTCTTTGGTCTCTTTCTTTTCTCCATGCTCAATGTGGTACACACAAGGACACAGGACAGAGGTTGAGTCAACTTTAATCCATGTTAACTGGCAGCAAGTGTGATTTAGTTATTGCCAACACCTGTTAGGTGCCACAGGTAAGTTACAGGTGCTGTTAATTACACGAATTAGAGAAGCATCACATGATTTTTCAAACAGTGCCAATACTTTTGTCCACCCTCTTTTTTAGGTTTGGTGTGGAATTATATCCAATTTGGCTTTAGGACAATTCTTTTTGTGTTTTTTCATTGAAGACAAATAAAATGAAGATAATAATACCAAAGAATTTGTGATTGCAATCATTTTCAGGAAGAAACTGAGTATTATCTGACAGAATTGCAAGGGTGTCAATATTTTTGGCCACCACTGTACAAGAACAATTACAATAATCTTGAACACAATGTGACAGCGACTGGTACAGGAGGAGCGAGGACCCTGCCCTCGAGGGCTCACAATCTACAAGGGATGGGTGAGGATACAGTAGGTGAGGGTAGAGCTGGTCGTGCAGCGGTGGTTACTGCAGTTTGTAGGCTTGTCGGAAGAGGTGGGTCTTCAGGATCCTTTTGAAAGTTTCCACGGTCGACGAGAGTCTGATGTGTTGGGGTAGAGAGTTCCAGAGTAGGGGGGAAGCACGGGAGAAATCTTGAATGCGATTGTGGGAGGAGGAGATAAGAGGGGAGTAGAGAAGGAGATCTTGTGAGGATCGGAGGTTGCGTGCGGGTATGTAACGGGAGACTAGGTCAGAGATATATGGAGGAGATAGGTTGTGAATGGCTTTGTATGTCATGGTTAGGGTTTTCAACTGGAGTCTCTGAGCAATGGGGAGCCAGTGAAGATATTGACAGAGAGGAGAGGCCGGTGAATAGCAGGGGGACAGGTGGATTAGTCGGGCGGCAGAGTTTAGGATGGATTGGATGGGTGTGAGAGTGTTGGAAGGGAGGCCACAGAGCAGGAGGTTGCAGTAGTCAAGGCTGGAGATGATGAGGGCGTGTTTTTGCAGATTCATGGTTGAGGAATGTACAGATCCGGGAGATATTTTTGAGTTGGATTCGGCAGGAAGTGGAAAGGGCTTGGATATGTGGTTTGAAGGAGAGTTCAGAGTCCAGGATTACCCCAAGGCAGCGAGCTTGAGGGACTGGGGAGAGTGGACAGCCATTGACGTTGATAGATAGGTCAGTTGGGGGGGTGAATGAGATGGCGGAAAGATGATTAATTCTGTTTTGTCCATGTTAAGTTCTAGAAATTTAGCAGAGAAGAAGGATGAAATAGCAGACAGACATTGTGGGATTTTGGTTAGTAAGGAGGTGATATCGGGTCCAGAGAGGTAGATCTGTGTGTCATCAGCATAGAGGTGATAATGAAAGCCATGAGACTCTATGAGCTGTCCCAGGCCTAAGGTGTAGATGAAGAAGAGCAGGGGTCCTAGAACTGAACCTTGGGGGACACCGACAGATAGGGGGTGAGATGAGGAGGTGGTGTGTGAGTGGGAGACACTGAATGTCCTGTCTGTTAGGTATGAGGAGATCCAGGATAGGGCCAAGTCTGTGATGCCAAGAGATGAGAGAGTTTGTAGTAAGAGGGAATGGTCCACTGTGTCGAAGGCAGATGACAGGTCTAGGAGGAGGAGGACAGAGTACTGTCGCTTAGATTTGGTGGTTAGTAGGTCATTGGTGACTTTAGTCAGTGCAGTTTCAGTAGAATGGTGCGGTCGGAAACCAGATTGTAGGCGGTCGAAGAGGGAGCAGGAGGAGAGGTGGGAGGACAGCTCAGAATGGACGTGTTGTTCCAGTAGTTTTGAGGCATAGGGTAGAAGTGATATGGGGTGAGTTAGAGAGGTTAGATAGGGAACAGAGGAGGGTGAAGATGAGGTCCAGTGTGTGGCCGTCTTTGTGGGTGGGTGTGGAAGACCACTGAGTAAGACCGAAGGAGAAAGTGAGGGATAGAAGCTTAGAGGCAGCTGAGAGGGAAGTGTCAATGGGGATGTTAAAGTCACCCATGATGATAGTGGGGATGTCAACGGAGAGGAAATGAAGTAGCCAAGTGGTGAAGTGGTCAAAGAAAGTGGTGGTTGATCCTGGGGGGCGGTAAATGACAGCCAGTTGGAGGTCGGAGGGGGAGTAGATGCGCACGCAGTGCACTTCAAAAGAAGGGAGAGTAATTGAGGGCGGCAGTGGGATATGGGTGAAGGAGCAGTTAACTGAGAGGAGGAAACCTATTCCTCCACCGTGCTTGCCGGTGGGGCGATGGGTATGGGAGAGGTGGAATCCGCCGTACGAAAGTGCAGCAGGAGAGGCGGTGTTAGAGGGGGTGAGCCAGGTTTCAGTGATGCAGAGGAAGGAAAGCTTGTTAGTGATGAAGAGGTCGTGAATGTAGGAAAGTTTGTTGCAGACGGAGCGAGCGTTCCATAGAGCTCCTGTTAGAGGGACTGGGGAAGCGGGGGCTGGGCGGATGGGTATAAGGTTAGAAGGGTTACGAGAGTTTGGGATAGATAGTGGGTAGGAGGTGGAAGTGATTGTAGGGATGTGGTGAGGAGGGCCGGGATGTGGAGAGATGTCGCCGGCAGTGAGGAGGAGCAGAGAAAGCGTTAGTAGGTGGGAACAGGAGAGGGCATGAGGTGGCTGTCTGTGTTTGGAGACTGGAGACACTGACATCTTTATATCTATCTATTCTATGTGTGTATATGTATTCTCTCTATTCTATAATGTCAAGTACCACTGTGTTTTTACTGTACGCAGCTGATGAATTGCCGGGTGTCAAGGAGATGGGTGAGTGAAAATCAGACGGCACTTGCATTGTCTGGGTCCCGTGCGATTTTTTTTCATGCCCCCATTGACTTGCATTGGTGAGTCTCATCCAAGATATGCAGCAATACGCAGCATACTGTGATTTTTTTGCTCAGTCCGATTTCAGCTGAGAAAAAAAATCGCAGATGAGATGTCACTCATTGATTAACATTGGTCCGAGTGCAATCCGATGTTTTATCGGATTGCACTCATCCATTTTCCTCACATATGAGCCCTTAGGCCAGGGCCCCACAATCAGCATTTGGTCAGTATTTGGTCACTATTTTTTCTCAGGAGTGGGAGCCAAAACCAGGAGTGGGTGATAAATGCAGAATTGGTGACTAGTTTCTGCAACCCCTGGCAAAAATTATGGAATCACCAGGCTCGGAGGATGTTCATTCAGTTGTTTAATATTGTTGAAAAAAAACAGATCACAGACATGGCACAAAACTAAAGTCATTTCAAATGGCAACTTTATGGCTTTAAGAAACACTAAAAGAAATCAAGATAAAAAATGTGGTACTCAGTAAGGGTAACTTTTTTTCAGACCAAGCTGAGGGAAAAAATTATGGAATCACTCAATTCTGAGGAAAAAATTATGGAATCGTGAAAAACAAACACACAAAGGAACACTCCAATACATCACTAGTATTTTGTTGCACCACCTCTGGCTTTAATAACAGCTTGCAGTCTCTGAGGCATGGACTTAGTGAGTGACAAACAGTACTCTTCATCAATCTGGCTCCAACTTTCTCTGATTGCTGTTGCCAGATCAGCTTTGCAGGTTGGAGCCTTGTCATGGACCATTTTCTTCAACTTCCAGCAAAGATTTTCAATTGGATTGAGATCCGGATTATTTGCAGGCCATGACATTGACATTATGTTTCTTCTTTCAAGGAATGTTTTCACAGTTTTTGCTCTATGGCAGGATGCATTATCATCTTGAAAAATGATGTCATCATCCCCAAGCATCCTTTCATTTGATGGGATAAGAAAACTGTCCAAAATATCAATGTAAACTTGGGCATTTATTGAAGATGTAATGACTGCTATCTCCCCAGTGCCTTTACCTGACATGCAGCCCCATATCATCAATGACTGTGGAAATTTGCATGTTCTCTTCATACAGTCATCTTTATAAATCTCATTGGAACGGCACCAAACAAAAGTTCCAGCATCATCACCTTGCCCAATGCAGATTCGTGATTCATCACTGAATATGACTTTCATCCAGTCATCCACAGTCCACGATTGCTTTTCCTTAGCCCATTGTAACCTAGTTTTTTTCTGTTTAGGTGTTAATGATGGCTTTTGTTTAGCTTTTCTGTATGTAAATCCCATTTCCTTTAGGCGGTTTCTTACAGTTTGGTCACAGACTTTGACTCCAGTTTCCTCCCATCCGTTCCTCATTTGTTTTGTTGTGCATTTCCTGTTTTGGAGACATATTGCTTTAAGTTTCCGGTCTTGACGCTTTGATGTCTTCCTTGGTCTACCAGTATGTTTGCCTTTAACAACCTTCCCATGTTGTTTGTATTTGGTCCAGATTTTAGACACAGCTGACTGTGAACAACCAACATCTTTTGCAACATTGTGTGATGATTTACCTTCTTTTAAGAGTTTGATAATCCTCTGCTTTGTTCCAATTGACATCTCTCAGGTTGGAGCCATGATTCATGTCAGTCCACTTGGTGCAACAGCTCTCCAAGGTGTGATCACTCCTTTTTAGATGCAGACTAACGAGCAGATCTAATTTTATGCAGGTGTTAGTTTTGGAAATGAAAATTTACAGGGTGATTTCATAATTTTTTCCTCAGAATTGAGTGATTCCATAATTTTTTACCTCACCTTGGTCAGAAAAAAATTACCCTTATTGAGTACTACATTTTTTATCTTGATTTCTTTTAGTATTTCTTAAAGCCCTAAAGTTACCATTTGAAATTACTTTAGTTTTTTGCCTTGTCTGTGATCTGCTTTTTTGCAACAACTGAATGAACATCCTCTGAGCCCGGTGATTCCATAATTTTTGCCAGAGGTTGTATTATACCTTTTCTCTGATTGTTCCTCACCTGGTTTTAGCAAGCACTCATGAGAAAAAATACTGACCGAATACTTACCAAATACTGATAGTGGGGCTGTGGCCTAAATCTAGACATTTCACTGTGTAGACCTGTTTAGCACACCTGTTTATCAATTGGAGACAGGCAGCTGGTGTTGCAGCTGCTATTTGGCTATCATGTGTACCCTAAATAGCATTTCTGGTTGATTCCCTATCTTTGCGGCATTGCTAGAAACTTTTTTGTAAAATTTATAATTGTGTCTCAAATATATGGTACATGAAAAAGTGGTCCTGGCAATGAACATGGCAGTATCCGAGAAAAATACATGCCACAGCTAAAAATGTAAGAGCTGCTAACAGTAGCACCACCAGCATCACTGCTGGTACCAACCATACTGGCAGTAGTATCAAGTGCGGGTCACAATTGCCCTCCTTTGCCTTTGGCATGCATAATAGTTGGGAGGAAGTGGAGGGCCCGTCCATTTTTTTGGAAACTAAACTCCCACATGTCCAAGTTCACTATAATTGATGCAGAATACATTAAATTATACTATCTTTTGTGAAAGAATTGTATGCCCTTATCCTCAATGGAAGATATATAGCCATTATAATTTATTGATTAAAGCCATTCTCTGCTTTATACTGTTTTCATTAAAGTTTTTACGCTAGTATTTTGGCATTAAAAGCTTTGAAAAGTCGCATATTTTTGGCACAACTTGAGGACGTGATAACATTTTACGACTTTTGCCTTTCATGCCATTTTTGCCCAGCTCTGACAAAGTGGGAGGGGCTTTGATGAGGAAGGGGCGTGGTGACTGCTGCTTGTCAAATTTGCCACAATTTGGGAGTGGAGTAGAATGTGTGGTGAGGCACACACGAAGGTGTACTCCACTTGTCCAACACCCTTGACTGATGAAGAGGCATAAGCTTCTTCATGAATCACGAGCGTCTGATTCCTGCACATTCCCTCTTCAAGACCAGCGTGACTAACAATGGTCTTGATGAATTGGGCCCCTAATCTTTTTCAGTTGTGTCACTTACACCTCTATCTATTAAGCCCTGGAAGATATTTCACAAGAACAACTTTTTCCTGATTTATTGGATGAGATGGAAAGTCAGCCTATGTGCTGGGATGACATGGGGCAGGAGAAAATGAAGGGCATGATGCAAATGCCTAGCTGTGTTGCTGTCTCTAAATGCCGTGGTTGTGGGGGCACTGGTAGTGGTATTAGCACTGTAGTCACGGCAAATCTAGAGGTGAAAATTGGGCTTGTGGGCCGGGAGCTCATGGCATTTTGCCCACTGAGACAACTGTGAGCTGAGTTATGGATAATGCCTATGATGATTGGAAAGCAGATCATGGTGCCAAGGAGGTGATGTCATCAGAGGGAGAGGGTGGTAAAGTCAGCAATAAAGAGCAGAGCCGATATCTGGCCAGCAGAACTTCCGGGGAAAGATCTGTTTCTACTGCTGTCAATTCTGGAGTAAGTGATTTTGTGACTGATGTTAGTGCAGGAGGCAGGTGCTGCCACCAGTAATTTTGGGGGCCCATACTGGCAAAATTTTCGGGCCACCTTGAGACTCCACCCAAGCTCCACCCCAGCTCCGCCTCCATCCCTCGAACATTCCACAGTCCCACCGCCCACTCTTGGAAAAACTCCACTTCTGCACCATGTCCTCACCAATCACACATTAACAGTTCCCATCGAACACCAGATCACATACATAGCCAGCAGCTTTTGTTTTGGCCAAAAGATTTATTAATCCGCCACCACGACAAGGAGAGTCTTCTGGCTGGGCCCTACTCTACTCTAACCTATTAAACATTTCTTATAATACCCAATATTCTTTTTAGGTATATTATTATTTATGAAAATGTGTCACATACATTTTTTAAAATGACCAATAATACCACATACAAGGGACAAATACCACCAGACTATGACCAGATCACATATTCACATATTACCACCACATAGTGACTGAATAATACCACATACAAGGGACAAATACTGCTACACCATGACCAGACCACATATTACCACCACATAGGGACCAAATAATACCACATACAAGGGACAAATATCGCCACCCTGTGACCAGATGACATATTACCACCACATAGTGACCGAATAATACCACATACAAGGGACAAATACTGCTATACCATGACCAGACCACATATTACCACCATATAGTGACCGAATAATACCACATACAAGGGACAAATACCGCCACACTGTGACCAGATGACATATTACCACCACATAGTGACCGAATAATACCACATACAAGGGACAAATACTGCTACACCATGACCAGACCACATATTACCACCACATAGGGACCAAATAATACCACATACAAGGGACAAATATCGCCACCCTGTGACCAGATGACATATTACCACCACATAGTGACCGAATAATACCACATACAAGGGACAAATACTGCTATACCATGACCAGACCATATATTACCACCATATAGTGACCGAATAATACCACATACAAGGGACAAATACCGCCACACTGTGACCAGATGACATATTACCACCACATAGTGACCGAATAATACCACATACAAGGGACAAATACCACCACACCATGACCAGATGACATATTACCACCACATAGTGACCGAATACTACAATAATGATCATTAATAAAAAAAACAGAATACTAATGTTACCATAAGTACCATCTTTGCTTTTCCTCTTCATCCAGCGCAGACCACCATCACTTCTTCCAGCCTGTACTCGTCTCTGCATAAAATAACAGTTATCTAGAGCAGCTTACAGAGCACATTCCCCAATATTTCTCCAACTTCTACACTACACCAGATGAGGAAAAAAAAGCGACATAGTGCCGCCCTGCACAGTAACAGGACCTCTCCTCACTGAAAACAGTATCCTCAAAAATAAAATACATCACAGCAATAATAATAACTATAATTAGCCCCTACAGTAATATCTCACAATAACCATAAGAAAGAAAAATGAGCTGCACTCACCAGTCCTTAAAAGCAGTATCTTCATTCCATGAGAATAAAAAGTCCGGCAAGCCGGGAGAGCTTCCCCGCTCTCCCTGCTTGCCGGACTTTTTATTCTCATGGAATAAAGATACTGCTTTTAAGGACTGGTGAGTGCAGCTCATTTTTCTTTCTTATGGTTATTTTGGACTGTTTAAACTTTTTTATGAGCTTTTGCACCTGAAATGTTACCAAGTCCTATTTAGGTGTCTGCACTGTACATGTTCAGCTTTGCACTGACTATTGCAGCTGCTTGCAGGTGGTGCATGTTTTTCATTTTCCTCGCTGTAAGTAATATCCCACATCCTGCCCCATGTCTCCATCCTGCCCCCATTGTCTCCATTCTGCCCCCATTGTCTCCATTTTGCCCCATGTCTCACATTCTGCCCCATGTCTCCCATTCTGCCCCCCATGTTTCCATCCTGCCCCCACTGTCTCCCATTCTGCCCCCATGTTCCACATTCTGCCCCGATGTCCCCCATTATGCCCCCATGTTTCACATTCTGCCCCCAATGTCTCCCATTCTGCTCCCATGTTTCACATTCTGCCCCCACGGAGCGGCTTTTAAAAAAAAAATGTTTCTCCTTACCTTGCCGCTCTCCAGCGGTGCCGGGCTGTCCCATCACTAGGAGCACGATTGCTGGCACATGACAGTGACGTCATATGCCATCAACATGCGCACTGACATTAGCCGCCGGCCTGTAATTGGCTGGCAGCTGTTAACTATTGCTGTGCGGGAATCTTCCCGCATGGCAATAGATTTAAAGTGATCTTGGGTCCATTCTGCCCCCATGTTTCACATTCTGCCCCCAATGTCTCCCATTCCGACCCCATGTTTCAAATTCTGCCCCCAATGTGTCCCCCAATGTCTCCCATTCTGCCCCCATGTTTCACATTCTGTCCCCAATGTGTCCCCCAAAGTCTCCCATTCTGCTCCCATGTTTCACATTCTGCCACTGATGTCTCCCATTCTGCCCCCATGTTTCACATTCTGCCCCCAATGTCTGCCCCCAAAGTCTCCCATTTTGCTCCCATCTTTCACATCCTGCCCCCACGGAGCTGCTTTAAAGAAAAAAAGTTTCTACAGCGGTGCCGGGCTGTCCCATCACCGGGAGCACGATCGCTGGCGCATGACAGTGACGTCATACGCCAGCGACGTTCACTCTGACGTCAGCCGTCGGCCTGTAATTGGCCGGCAGCTGTTAACTATTGCTATGCAGGAAGCTTCCCGCGCAGCAATAGATTGAAAGTGAACTTGCGTCCAAGGACGCACATTCACTGAACCAGCAGAATGGTGCCGCTGGGGTCCGGTGAGCAGAAGAACGGGGGCCCGACAGACCCCCTCTGCTCACCGGGCCCCATACGCCAGTAACGGTAGTAATGCTCTGATGGTGGCCCTGGCAGGAGGCTCAACAGTGCAAGTAAGCTCTGGAGGTTATTGTGGTAAGTGCCAAGTCCTATGTGTGGGCATCTCGGGTGTGAGAATTCTTTTCCGAGTTGCTAGAGGATCAATCTATTGCCGTGTGCAGGCTCTGCTGTTTTAAAATAAGCTATGCACATCCTGACACACATCAACTAGGAATTGTCCATCTGCACATGAAATCGTATTAGCAACTCACATGGGGAAAGCAAAGTGACCAGCAAAATGAGCAAGTCTCAACCTGTCCTTCTCCTTCCAGTCGTCTTTCTTGTTGTCATCAACCTCATCATCATCCTCATCTACTGGTTTCCATACTCTTCCTCCTCTCCCACCATTGTGTCATCAGTTAGCCTTTTGCGTGGCCAAGAAATGTGTTTAGTTGTCCGTTTTTTCTGGAAACTAAACTTCCACATGTTCAAGTTCTCCACTATTGATGCCGAATACTCTGGATTGTGCTACCTTTTGTGAAAGAATCGCATGCACTTATCCTCAATGAAAGATATATAGCTCCTATAATTTATTGAATAAAGTCATCTCTGCTTTATACTGTTTTCTTCAATAGACATCTCCAGCAATTGGGTATACTATTTTATCAAATGTCAAACAGAATACCTCCTATTTAACTTCAGCTGGGCCAAGCGACAATCCAAGAAATATTGTGGCTGCCATATAATTAGGCAAAGTAACACATGCTTGAAGCATGGTACACACTCTAAATTTGGTAGTGCAATATATTGGAACAAAGTTGTGCTCATTGCCAGAAGGATGTGTGGGCACCTCAACAATTCTTAGGTGGAACGAATGGCCACCAGGATTTGCAGCAACTGAGTGGTATGACTGAGCCACCGGCTGATGTGCAAAACTGAAACGTGATGGAATTCAGTACTTCATATTTTACAACATCTGTGTCACGCTCGCGCCCGGACTGAATGGCGTGAGCGTGATTAGTGATCCCACTGTACCATGAACCGAGGAGTGCCTGGAGGGGCGTAACTAAGTATCAACCCGATCCGACCAAGGTCGCACAGCGGTTTAGTTGACTCCGTGAACCAAGGAGGAACCAAGGAGGAACCAAGCAGAGGGACCAGGTGCTACTCCAGGTCAGACCCCGGTCACAGTTGTTGACCCACACCGGGGAATGCAGGAACAGGCAGGTGGGTATTGGCAGACACGGCTGGTATGCAGACAGGTGGATACTGGTAAGCACGGCCGGTATGCAGACAGGTGGGTACTGGCAATTACGGCTGATATGCAGACAGGTGGGTACTGGCAAGTACGGCTGGTATGCAGACAGGAGGGCACAGGCAAGCACGGCTGGTATGCAGACAGGTGGGCACTGGCAAGCACGGCTGGTATGCAGACAGGTGGGCACTGGCAAGCACGGCTGGAGTGCAGACAGGGAGGTACTAGCAGGTTGGAGCGCAGGCTGGATAGGGTCCAGTAAAGACTGGGAGACAGGTACAGAGCCGCAGATGCGGTACACAAGCAGAGTAAAGCGAAACCGCCGGAGCGGAGGACAAGGCAGAGCAGAGAGGAACTGCTGGTGCAGTGAGCAAGCAGAGCGGAGCGAAAACCACAGGTGCCGTGGGCAAGGCAGAGCAGAGTGGAACCACCGGAGAGGTGGACAAGGCAGAGCAGAGAGGAACCGCCGGAGCGGTGGACAAGGCAGAGCAAACCACAGGTGCGGTGGATGAGGCCGAGCAGAGCGAAACCGCAGGTGCGGTGGACAAGACAGAGCAGAGCAAAACGGCAGGTGCGGTGGACAAGGCAAAGCAGAGCGGAACTGCTGGAGCGGTGGGCAAGGCAGAGCAGAGAGAAGCCGCCGGAGCGGTGGGCAAGGCAGAGCAGAGAGAAGCCGCTGGAGCGGTGGGCAAGTCAGAGCAGAGAGAAGCCGCCGGAGCGGTGGGTAAGGCAGAGCAGAGGGAAGCCGCTGGAGTGGTGGGCAAGTCAGAGCAGAGAGAAACCGCTGGCGAGGTGAGCAAGCAGAGCCTAACAGGGCTGAAGGTGCAGGCAGAGAGGACAGGGCTCTGTTCACATGGAACAGACTGGAAAATACAGGAAGATGGCTAGAAAACAGGAGGAAGATATGGAGGAAGGGAAAAGGGACAAGCAGAACCAGATACACACAAAGTACTTACTATGAAGTAGCGAGTGGACACAAAACTCTCAAACAGAAGTACAGAGACAACGAGTTGAAGTTAGGTGCAGGTTCAGATACTGCAGGAAAAGGGAAGGTACGGACATAGAGACAAACAGGTAACAGGCTAGGATACAGTTCAGACAGGAACTGCTACTGCAATGAGATACAAGAACGAGCCTGGGTATACAGCCCCCAGAGTGGCGGAAACAGACTAGAAGTCAGAGATAACAGGCCTGGGTATACAGCCCCCAGAGTGGCGGAAACAGACTAGAAGTCAGAAATAACAGGCCTGGGTATGCAGCCCCCAGGGTGGCAGAAACAGACAAGATACAAGACAAGACCTGGCAACTCAGAGGCAAGAAGCACACTGAAAGTTAGTGTTGCTCAGGCACCTCCTTCAGGGTGGAGGGGGTTTAAATATCCAGAGACTCACAGCAATAGGCTGGAGACGCATTAGGGGTGCGCCCACAGCAGCTATAAGAATCAGGAAGTAACCGGGCCGCCGCCCTAAACAGTCAGACAAGAGCCATGCACACAGCATGAACAGGAGCAAGGTTTGCAGGCTGGACTGATGGGTAAGATTGCGGTCTTGCATGGTGGGAGGTGGTGCACTATGCAAGTACGCCACCAGGGATGTTACAATCAGTATAAGCAACATCAGATGGTCGGTGACATGATGGATAATATTATGCAGCAGGCCCAGGCAGGTTAATTCTGAGTTGGCCCCCATGTAGAAAATTTCAGGAATTCTCATGGACTTGAAGACATTGACAGAATGGTGTGCCTGATCAAAAAAGACTACGACGGATAATTATAGGACAGTTTTTTTTTCTTTTAGAAAGCATGAAAAGTCTGTCTATGCATTGTGTTATTAAACAGGCTGTTGGTTACCTACTGTAAATAACCACTTACCCTTAGTGAAGATCAGACGGCTGTATAAATCAGAGTGAGATTGGAATACAGTGCACGGACTGGCCTGCGGCTCTCCCGACCCGAGCGTGACAGCTGCATATATTTCTAGGCGTGTCTGACTCTGCCCAATAGCCAGATATGTTGAGGTCACTTAGAATTATTAGGACTGTGTTTGCATTAAATAACTCAAAAGGGTTTAAATTCAGTCCTAGGAAACCTCAGGGTGTTACACACATCTTTTCCAGGCAGTTAGCAGTATTGCGATTTGCTGTGAATCGATTAGCTGCAATCAAATTTTATGAAAAATTCATCAACTCCAGCTAATTTGAATTTCAAAAGATTCGATAATCTCTAAATATTTTGGTTATTATGTTATTATTATGTCTTATTTTGTTTTAAGGATAATTCAGTTCATGATGTAAAATGTTTTATTTCATTACAGATGAAAAGAAATGTGCAGTGACACATAGTAACGGGCCAAATGTAAACTCACCGAGCACAGAGCTCAGAGTACTGTGATTCTCAAGCAACTGCTTCTGTATCTAGCCAATGGTCTTGGAATGTCATGACGTCTTACAGATGTCATGGGACTTCCTGTGTCAGAAGAGGATGACAGAGGTGATACTAAGAAGCATGGAATATGAAGAATAAAAAGGTGCTTCTGAAGCCAAAAATATATACATACCTTATCCAGTGTGGCATGGATGCACTGTGCTTCAACGTCACAATAATATGTCTATAACATTCAGAAAAAATATCCAATACGTATTAATATTACTCCTTTCCCCTATGTTTTCTACCATTCATATTAGCTCTTTCATTTTCCCTAAACATGTCTATACAAGTATGCCTTACACCCATGTTTCAGCATAAAAGCTAAGGCCAGTTTCACTCAAGCATATTATGTATGCACTTTTGGTGCCCATATTATGGTCTAGCGTTCAGCCTGATTGCGGGTTTAATGAATTGTACTGACAGCTGTTTTAAAAATTAATTATTCCACAAGATAAATTTTTGTTGTTGTCCCTAAGGTTTAAAATACTCCCAGTGGATCACCATCTGGATCTATTTTTTTTTCTACTCAGCTACACCAAGAACCCCCTTAAATATCACAGGGCCTCCCACTATATGTTTGTCATTTGGTAAGTGATCAAAAATATCTCCTATTCACTTGAATAAGTGATAAGGTTCAGTACCTGGCTGCCAATTAACCAAGCACAGATACACTGTGTGTTCCCCATACATTGCTTATACCTAGAAACTCCTAGAGCAAATTTCAACTGATCCGCTGGGGTGCAGGGTGTTCCCAACCGTACCCTCTTCATATGATCTCAAATTGATAGGATAGGTCATCAATTGTACCTTTGTGTCTTGCTTCCTTATAGATTGGAGTCTAAGGGGTAACGTTTCTCCTTGTGGAGAGTGACAAGCCAAGCCTGGCATGTCAGAGTGAGGAGACTTATAAGCCATGCATGCTCCTATGGGAAATTAAATATGCAAATTGTCTCTTCAGAGAGGAAAATGACTAAAACTGTAGCACCACCTATTGGAATCAGCGATTCTAAAAGTCATTGTCAACTCTTTAATGAGCCCTGCAATATGACTTGGAATAAAAGCCAAACCAGAATCTCAATTTGCAGACATGTTGTTTTTCCGGGGTGTCGCCCCTCATCAGTGCAAAGTACAGTTATATGAAAAAGTTTGGGCACCCCTATTAATCTTAAGCTTAATGTTTTATAAAAATTGGTGTTTTTGCAACAGTTTGATATATGCAATAACTGTTGGACACAGTAATGTTTCTGCCTTGAAATGAGGTTTATTGTACTAACAGAAAATGTGCAATCTGCATTCAAACAAAATTTGACAGGTGCATAAGTATGGGCACCTCACCAGAAAAGTGACATTAATATTTAGTAGATCCTCCTTTTGCAAAAATAACAGCCTCTAGTCGCTTCCTGTAGCTTTTAATGAGTTCCTGGATCCTGGATGAAGGTAGTTTTGACCATTCCTCTTTACAAAACAATTCCAGTTCAGTTAAGTTTGATGGTTGCCGAGCATGGACAGCCCTCTTCAAATGATCCCACAGATGTTCAATGATATTCAGGTCTGAGGACTGGGATGGCCATTCCAGAACATTGTAATTGTTCCTCTGCATGAATGCCTGAGTAGATTTGGAGCAGTGTTTTGGATCATTGTCTTGCTGAAAGATCCATCCCCTGCGTACCTTCAACTTTGTCACTGATTCTTGAACATTATTGTCAAGAATCTGCTGATACTGAGTGGAATCCATGCGTCCCTCAACTTTAACAAGATTCCCGGTGCCGGCATTGGCCACACAGCCCCAAAGCATGATGGAACCTCCACCAAATTTTACTGTGGGTAGCAAGTGTTTTTCTTGGAATGCTGTGTTTTTTTGACGCCATGCATAACGCCTTTTTGTATGACCAAACAACTCAATCTTGGTTTCATCAGTCCACAGGACTTTCTTCCAAAAAGAAATTGGCTTCTCCAAATGTGCTTTTGCATACCTCAGCCGACTCTGTTTGTGGCGTGCTTGCAGAAATGGCTTCTTTCGCATCACTCTCCCATACAGCTTCTCCTTGTGCAAAGTGCGTTGTATAGTTGACCGATGCACAGTGACACCATCTGCAGCAAGTTGATGCTGTGTAGCGCCGGCGTCCCTGCCCTCTGCTAGGCAGGGACGCTGTTCCTCTCACCTCCCTGCTCCGTGCCCGGCGTCCTCCTCCCGCTCTGCTGGCAGCGCGCGCTCCTTCCCGGCCACTGTGCTTAGGGCGCGCGCGCTCTCCCTCCCTCTTAAAGGGGCCGCACGCACCGTCCTAAGGAGTCCCCGGCCAATGGCCGGAGGACTTCACCATATATAAGGCACCTCCTCCAAAATGGAGGTGCCCGAGCAATGTTGTTGCACTGTTCACTACTCTGCTTCAGCCCTCAGGTCCCATTGCCAGTTACCTGCCAGATACCTGCCAGATTCCTGCCAGCTTGCTGTCTTATTCCTGCCTGATATTCCGCTACCTGCCTGCTAGCCTGAGGTCCGACGGTCTGCCTTACAACTCCTGTCAGTCTGTCTAAGGACCAGCTTGCCCGCTCACCTGGGAGCGCACTTCAGCTACCTGCCTGCTTGCCTGAGGTCCGACGGTCTGCCTTCCAACTCCTGTCAGTCTGTCTATGGACCAGCTTGCCCGCTCACCTGGGAGCGTACATCTGCTACCTGTCTGCTAGCCTACCTGGAGGCTCCGCCGTCACGTGCTGTGACCACCTGCCTGTCCAGTGACTCCTGTCCGCTCACCTGGGAGCGCTCATCTGCTGCCTGTCCGTTAGCCTACCTGGAGGCTCTGCCGTCACGTGCTGTGACCACCCGCTTATCCAGAGACTCTCGCCCGCTCATCTGGGAGCGCTCATCTGCCGCTTGTCTGTTGGTCTTCCTGGAGGCTCCGCCGTCACATGCTGTGACCACCCGTTTATCCAGAGACTCTCGCCTGCTCACCTGGGAGCTCAAGTCTACCATCAGCCGCCACAGGTCGTACCAACCCTTTACCCAGAGACTGTCCCGGTCACTTGCCGTGACTGACCATCTGCCCGTTCACCCAGAGACTGCCCCAGTCACTTGCCGTGATCTCCTGCCCGTTCTTCCAGAGACTGTCCCGGTCACTTGCCGTGACCATCTGCCCGTTCACCCAGAGACTGCCCCAGTCACTTGTCGTGATCTCCTGCCCGTTCTTCCAGAGACTGTCCCGGTCACTTGCCGTGACCATCTGCCCGTTCACCCAGAGACTGCCCCAGTCACTTGTCGTGATCTCCTGCCCGTTCTTCCAGAGACTGTCCCGGTCACTTGCCGTGACCATCTGCCCGTTCACCCAGAGACTGCCCCAGTCACTTGTCGTGATCTCCTGCCCGTTCTTCCAGAGACTGTCCAGGTCACCTGCTGTGACTGCCTGCCTGGTCGCCACCCGCTCCCTTACAAGGACCGCCCCCTTGTATAGTAGCTCAGAGGTTCCGCCTCCCAGACCCGTTACATGCTGCAGCTCTCTGGAGGTGGTCTGAGGATTGTCCTTGACTGATCTCACCATTCTTCTTCTCTGCCTTTCTGATGTTTTTCTTGGCCTGCCACTTCTGGCCTTAACAAGAACTGTCCCTGTGTTCTTCCATTTACTTACTATGTTCCTCACAGTGGAAATGTTAGAACCTTGCTCTTAGTTTTTTTTTCCTTTGCTGGTCACATGACCTTGTTGGCCTATTTAATCCTGCTCCGCCCTTCTGGCTTTGCTGGACTTCATTGTATATCTACTTTCTAGCTAGCCTGTGCTCTGTGTCTTGCTCTGTTAGTTTGCTTGGTCTACTGACCTCTATGTTCTATATATTTTGTTTGTTCGTCTGTCTGCTACTATTTCTGTTAGGAGGTGTCCCATATTCCTCCCAGTCCTTAGTACTTGTAGGGATTCCTTCCCCACATCTATAGGTCTCCGTACAGACTAGCTTAGGATTTTAGCAGGTCTGATCGCAGGATCAGGTCCCCTGTTACATCGTAGGGATTAAGCTGAGTTCTATCGTAGGGACAGATCTCCTCTCTTTCCTTAGCTCTGGTAGCAGAACATAACAGTAAGTCCAGCCTTTAATCAAATGACCAGATTTTCCGCAATAGAAACACAAGCCTTCAGAAAATCGACGGTCTTTTTCTTGAGAGCGAGGTGCCACCGATCCAATCTCCATCGGTTCACCACTGTTAGTACACACATTCTCATAACCAGAAACTGACATAGCAGAGGATTTGCTCTCATTAACCCTTGCACGCAGTCTTCTATCCACCCGTATAGCTAATTGCATAGCCTGTTGCAAATCTTCAGGTGTAGGATAAGCAATTAGCAGGTCTTTAACCCTTTCACTGAGCCCAGCAAGAAATAGACTTTTCAGAGCAGAATCGTTCCACCCTGCTTGAGTAGACCAACGACGGAAATGAGTACAATATTTTTCCACATTACCTGATCCCTGTTTTAAACGTCTCAACTCAGTCTCAGCTGATGCGACACGGTCAGGATCATCATATAATAGTCCCAAAGCAGAAAAAAAACTATCCACTGATCTGAAGCATGTATCACTAGGTTGCAAAGAAAAGGCCCACTCCTGAGGCTCTTTGCGCAAAAGTGACATTATGAACCCTACGCGCTGGGATTCATCCCCAGAGGACTTAGGTCTCAAACGAAAATACAATAAGCAAGCATTTTTAAATGAAAAAAATTCTCGGTGTTCACCAAAAAATAAATCCGGCAAACATACCTTAGGCTCCAAGAAATGTGCTCCAGGACAGTTACTCACGTGCTGACGGAGCTCGGCCACCTCCAGAGAGAGTCCCTGCAGGCGATGAACCAAATCCTGAATCTAATGGCCAGACAGAAAGGAAAAACCAGGATGTTGAGCAGTTCTTGCGTTGTTTTGTGGCAGACAATCATGAGGGGTGGTCTGAGTTTCTGCCACTTGCTGAATTTGCTCTGAACAATCATACATCTTCTTCTGCTGGTTGTTCGCCTTTTTTTTGTTGTTCTGGGAGACATCCGTCGTTTGGGTCGTTCTCCAAGTTGGGATCTGCCGTGCCTGAGGAGGAGAATTTTTCCGGTGATTTGGAGAGAGTTTGGACGGATGTGCGTGGTAATCTTCAGGAGGCCAACAGAAAATCTAAAGACTACTTTGATAGGAAACGACAGGAGGTTTTGTTCGCTGTTGGTGACATGGTTTGGTTGTCCTCTAGGAATCTGCGGTTGAGGATTCCTTCAAAGAAATTGGGTCCCAAGTTTGTAGGGCCCTTTAAGGTGCTTCAGGTTGTCAACCAATCTGCTGTTAGGTTGGAGGTTCCTACCTCCTGGAGAATTAATCCGGTATTTCATGTCTCTCTGTTGAAAAAAGCTGTTGTATCGGATTGTGACGCCTCTGCCTCTGTTCCTCCGGTGGTGGAGGACGGGGAATATGAAATTTCTCGCATCCTTAACTCTAGACGGTATAGAGGTAGTTTGCAGTATCTTGTGGCCTGGAAAGGTTTCGGTCCCGAGGATAACTCTTGGGTGAGGTCGGATGATGTTTCCGCGTCCAGACTTATCAGAGCGTTTCACAGGAGATTTCCTGATAAGCCTGGTCCTAGGGGATCCGGAGGATCCTCTTAGAAGGGGGGGTACTGTTAGAACCTTGCTCTTAGGTTTTTTTTCCTTTGCTGGTCACATGACCTTGTTGGCCTATTTAATCCTGCTCCGCCCTTCTGGCTTTGCTGGACTTCATTGTATATCTACTTTCTAGCTAGCCTGTGCTCTGTGTCTTGCTCTGTTAGTTTGCTTGGTCTACTGACCTCTATGTTCTATATATTTTGTTTGTTCGTCTGTCTGCTACTATTTCTGTTAGGAGGTGTCCCATATTCCTCCCAGTCCTTAGTACTTGTAGGGATTCCTTCCCCACATCTATAGGTCTCCGTACAGACTAGCTTAGGACTTTAGCAGGTCTGATCGCAGGATCAGGTCCCCTGTTACATCGTAGGGATTAAGCTGAGTTCTATCGTAGGGACAGATCTCCTCTCTTTCCTTAGCTCTGGTAGCAGAACATAACAGGAAACTGACAGGTTAAATCTCTGAGACAGCTTTTTGTATCCTTCCCCTGAACAACTATGTTGAATAATCTTTGTTTTCAGATCATTTGACAGTTGTTTTGAGGAGCCCATGATGCCACTCTTCAGAGGAGATTCAAACAGGAGAACAACTTGCAAGTGGCCACTTTAAGTAGCTTTTCTCATGATTGCATACACCTGGCTATGAAGTTCAAAGCTCAATGAGGTTACAAAACCAAAAAAAAGTGCTTTAGTAAGTCAGTAAAAAGTAGGTAGGAGTATTTAAAACAAGAAAATGATAAGGGTGCCCATATTTATGCACCTGTCAAATTTTGTTTGAATGCAGATTGCACATTTTCTGTTAGTACAATAAACCTCATTTCAAGGCAGAAACATTACTGTGTCCAACAGTTATTACATAGATCAAACTGAAATAGCTGTTGCAAAAACACCAATTTTTATAAAACATTAAGCTTAAGATTAATAGGGATGCCCAAACTTTTTCATATAACTGTATGAGATCTGATTTGGATAGGTGAGACTATTGTAAGCTTCAGATAAATGCCATCACTCCTTTTATTTAAATTGTTGAATTAGGTATTACTCTAATGTTTATATGTACATGTCCACTTTGAATTATAAATTGCTGCGGAATATGTTGGCGCTACATAAATAAAATTATTATCATTATTATTATTTGTTTAGTTCCAGACCTTTAATATTGTTGTTGTTGTTATTATTATTTATTTCAGAGCACCATTGACTCCATGGTGTTGTACATGTGAAATCAGTCAGAATTAATGTTTTTAATTATTCAACCTAAAAAAATGACATTAATGGATTACATTGTAGGATTGCTGCTTCCAATAGGTGGCGCTATAGAGTTCAAGTCCTCTTTTTCTCTGAAGAGGCAATTTGTACATTAATGGAAAAATGTTTTCAGTCTTCCACTGAGCGGACAAAAATATTGAAGTAATATGTTTTTATTGTGCAAAAGTAGAAAAAAAAACTAAAGAAAATAAGTTAGGTATTGCCATATTTGTTCTGACCCAGAAAAGTTAGTGACATTTATTCCTGACAATGAACACTATACAAAAAAACAAAACCGGAATCATTGTTTTTCTGTTGAGCTCATCCTTAAAAAAAACATTAAAAAAAAAACTATTTCAAGTGTCATATGTACCTCAAAACGGAACCAATGAAAATTACATCTTATCCTGCAAAATTCAAGGCCTTACATAGCTCTGTCATAAGAAAAATAAAAAAGATATGGCTCTCAGAACATGGCGACACAAAAACAAATTAGTTTCTTTCCAAAAGTGTTTTATCAGCGTAATAGCTTCAGTTCCATAAAAAGGAAGAAGAAACTATAGAGAAATTGCTTTTTTTTTCAATTTCCCACAAAATAAACTAATACTATTTTTCAATACATTTTATGCACCCTAAAATGGTGTTGTTAAAAAGATATAAGTCAACTGAAGATGAAGTCAACAGGAGGTCAAGCTAGTGGAGCCATAATGGTATCTACTTATCCTTGTAATGAGGTCTACGGGTAGATACTAGTAATGTAGTATTTTGGCCAGCACTCTTAAAAATGTATTTATCCAAACTAACGTTTTTCACTGATTCATAAGATTCAAAAGGCGTCCAATAGATAACTGACTAGATCATATTGTTTTCCACTCCAATACATAAAGATTCCTCTTACGTGAATGTCACAAGTTGAACTCCCACTAATTGTCGTTTGCCAAGAAATAAAGAATATAGAAAAGCTAATATAACTAGATTGGCATCCATCTTTTCCAATTCCCCAGATCTCCTGATTAATTTAAATCATACAGTAGATCATGCTCCTTGCGGGTGGAGAGGAGCTCTGCCTGTGATAATTAACCTGTTAACTGCCACTGTCAAACTCTGACAGCGGCAGTTAAGATGTGACGCATCATTCCATGTGCCCATCGGCGCTCCCATGACGTGATCGCAGGTCGCCGATGGGTTGCTATGACAGCTGAGGGTCTATTGATGACCCCTGTGCCTGTCATTATAGAGCTCCTATGAAACCCTGCCTGTGGCCAGGCTTCAAAGGAGACAGTGACTTCTGCTATATAAAGTGATGCTGTGTCATTGCTGTATATAGCACAAGCGATCAAATGATTGCAGTTTCAAATCCACTATGGAGACTAACAAGAACAGGGAAAAGTAAAAAAAATGTTTTAAATTCTATGAAACATATAAAAAAACCCTAAAAGTTAAAATCCACCCACCTTTTCCCCCATTAAAAATAAAGATCTTTAATTTTTTTATAAAATTCACATATGGGGTATCGCCGCATTCAGAAAAGTCCAATGTATCAAAATATAAAAATAACTAACCATAAACACTATGAACGAAAACTAATTCAAGAGCACCAAAATTATGCTTTTTTTGGTCGCTGCAATTCCACAAAATGTGCTGTAACAAGCGATCAAAAACTCACATCTATCCCAAAATGGTATCAATAAAAACTTTGTCTAGCCGCGCAAAAAATAGGCCATCACGCAGCTCCATTGACAAAAAATAAAAACATTTCGGGTCTCGGGAAATGGCGACACAACCTCAAAAAAAATGTTTTTGCAAACTTCTGATTTTTTTTCACCACTAAAATAATGAAAAAACTGGACATGTTTATTAACTGTACTGATGAGCAGAATAATATTGTGAGGTCATTTTTATCACAAAATGTACGCTGTGCAAACAATTCCCAAAAAGCAATGCCAGAATTGGTGGGGTTTTTTTTCTCCACTTGGAATTTTTTTCCAATTCTCCAGTATACTTGTCCTGTAAAAACCAAGCCCTCATATGTCTATGTGGACAAAAAAATAAAAGAGCTTTGGCCCTGGAAAGAAGAGGAAGTAAAAAATGAAAACGGAAAACAAAAATTGTCCCCTTTGTGAAGGGGCTAAAGTCTAAGCTTGCTTCAAAATCATCATTCTAGGCAGCACATTGTCATGCTACTGTGAACAATGATATTCTATGCACACAGAACAAACATGAACGATCAGAACTTCTATGTGCACATGGAAGTGTGGTTGGCTTAAAAATCATCATTCTATGCAGCACCTGACTAAGCAGGGAATGGACCACTGATAACAATGATGTTGTATGATATTCTATGTTCACAGAATGATCATATACAATCATTCTGTGCTCTTGGAAGTATGGTCAGACTGTTCAAATAGAGTATTAGGCTATGTGCGCACTTTGAGTATTTGATTTCTGCAAGGTTTTTGCATCTCTTGGCAGCAAAAAATGTGCGTTTTTGCAGCGATTTTGATGCATTTTTGACTTCGGTTTTTTAAGCATTTTTTTGTACAGCATTGAATGTTTTTTGGAGCTGAATAAAGTTATTTGAAAAAAGAAACATGGGACATCGCTTTAACCCTGGGATTACCATCGGATCTGGGGTGAGTATATTGGTTAATTTAAATGATTAAAACATGTGTCTGTTTTATTTCAAATAAAGTGTTTTATTCTCGGTGTATGTGTTTATTTAACTGTTTACTTACAGGTTTACTAAAGAGGGTGTCTGGCTGACACTTCTTGATTACTAAACCTAGTGCTTGGTGTCAGCGACATCTAATCCCATTAAAATATGAAGTGCCATTTCTGGGGCAGCTGAGGGCTGCTATCTTTAGCCTAGAAAGATGCCATTAGGCCAACATGCTCCCTGGCTATTAATAACAGCTCACAGCTGTTTGGTTAGCCTTTGGGTACGTCCCCACGATCAGGAACCAGCAGTGCTTTGGACACAGTGTATTTTCGCTGCATCCAAAACACTGAGTGCTAATGCCGCACTTGTTTTGTCAGTACATGCGGATCCACCACATGTAATGACAATTCAATCGGTCAAAATCCGCAGCGTCTCCACTACAGAAATTGACATGCTGAGGGTGAGTTTACGCATCATCAAAAACAAGCACAGTGGGCATGGGATTTCTTATAAATGAAATAAAATGAAGATTTAAATTAAAAAAATGGCGTGGGTTGCCGCGTCATTTTCATAACCAGCAGAGAGCAAGCTGACCACTGGGGGCTGATATTACTAGCCAGGGAAGGGGCCATTAGCCAAAAATGTTCCGTATTAAGAACAGCCCACAGATGTTTGGTTAGCCTTTACTGGCTAGATTACAAGGGGACCCCAGAAAAAAATGACGTAGGGTCCCCCTATAAAATATAACCAGCAAAGGCTAAACAGACAGCTGTGAACTAATATTAATAGCCAGGGAAAGGGCCATGGATACTGGCCATCTCCGAGGCTAATAATATCAGACCTCAGCGGCCCCAAAAATGGAGCATCCATAAGATGCACCAAATCTGGCAGGCACTTAACCTCCTCTTCCCACTTGCCCTGATGTGGTGGCAAGTGGGGTAAAAGGGGTTGGGGTCCATGTCAGCCTTGTATTGGCAGCTGACATGAAGCCCAGGTTAGTAAAGGAAGGGCGTCTGAAAAACGCCGCCATTACTAACCCCATAGTAAAGATTTTGAAATAAACACAGGACCTGAAAAAAATCCTTTATTTATTTGAAATAAAAGTCCACACAGTTTTAATCATTTAAAAATAAAAAACACAGTACACTCATCTAACGCCTAATACCCTGAAGCCATTGTCCTCTGTAAAAAACAGAAAACAATAAACAACAAAAATACTCACCCAATGCCCATTCCATTTGAAGCCATTGTCACCTGTAAAAAAGCAAAAATAAAGAGGCAGCAGCTGTAGTCTCTCATCAGCTGACGCCTGTGACCCATGGTCAATTCTTATTCTTTGTGCGTTTTTGCCACGTTTTTGACCCATTAACTTCAATTGAGTCAGTCAAATACGCAACAAAAATGAACAGCAAATCTGAAAACATTTTTATACCTGTATTTCTGCTGCGGATTTGACTGACTCAATTGAGGTCAATGGGTGGAAAACGTGGCAAAGAATTGACATGCTGACAGATTTAAACGCACTGCAAATCCTGACAGGAAAATTCTTGATCATGTGCACAGCACTTCAGGATTGTCATTAAATTAGCTGCCACAAGGATTCCCTAGCATTTTTGGCCCAATTCCATGGGGAAAAAACACAGCGAAAACGCACCAAAAAAGTACCGTGTGCACACAGCCTTAAACGACCACCGATCAGCTTACATGTAGCTGATGGCGGCTGTTTAACAGTCGCAATCGAGACGTGTAAATGCAGGATCCATTACAGATTTAGGCAAAAATAGAAGACAAAACAGCAAAAATACCAGGCCAAATATTCTATTTTCATTTTGTAATTCTAATTTTTTTTCTATTTTTATTCTATTCTATTTTGTAAGTGAATTAGTATGGCCTTAATAGGGCAGGAGCTTGATATTTTATGTCTGAAAATATTAGCGGAACTCATAGCCTAGAACAATATCACTTAGCATTCACGTTAGACACAGGATTTTCTCTAAATACAGCACATTATATACCGACAAACACCATGTGTACTAATCGCTAGAAGTTCATTGTAATGTGCACCTTGTATCTCTATCCTGTTGTTTGTGGGACCACTGATGACGCTGTGATAATAGCACAACATGTCGGTTTGTCGACAGTGTATGTAGGTTTTTAGTTAATCACGAGATATACTCTGCATGTGACGCGCCCCCTGGGCCATGTTCAGGGGATACCTGGAGCCGGATCTGGATAGGGGTAGTAGTCCTTGTGGCGGTGACCCGGTCCGTGCCCAGGGTGTCAAACTAAGTGGCAGTCTATGGCAGTAGATGTTAAATTGATCGACTACGCCACCCGTTGATCGCGACTCTGAAGCCGCCGCTGCAGAACAGTCCGCTGAGGCTGGTGGTATATCAGTGCAGCTTTGTTGGTATAACCCCCAACGGGAGGGGTATCGCCTCAGGGCAGTGTTTGTGGGAAATGATGATGTGGGTGTCCCAGGACTGATGGTGCCGGTGCGGTAATCAACACAGAGACGTGAAGTGCGGTTTCCAAGCTTTACTCACTTTTGTTGTTCCGGTCACTTCGGCCAGCAGTGACCACCCGAGCCGTGCTGCATCCACCAGGTCAAGGACTCGGCCAACCCCCAGGTATCTCTAGAGCGTGGTCCAGAGCTCCCCTTTCTGCCTTTCTACCGGCCGTTCCCACCAGGGATCCACCTTTGTCCGGCTCCCTCGGGCCTCTTGATGGTGAAACCTTTCCCGGCTTCCCTGACCCTATGCGTGGTCTGCCTTTCTGATGGATGTGGTGGGGGGTCGTGCCAAAGCTTGGCCGCGACCTCCGGTTCCTGGTTAAGGATTATTCGCCTCTGCCAGCTTGGGATCCGGTACCTCACTGTGCCAACCCTTCACCCTTTTTGGTCACTCATGGGTTCTCAGGGCTCCCTCTCTTCCTGTGCCTCTGGGCCCTTCTGTCTCCTTCTTCCTGAAGCCTGGCTCTGGAGCTGGGCCCAGCCGGAGCCACAGCTCCCTGTCAGCCCTCTTGGATGAGCTCCTCTCTGAACTCACTCTCCTGACAGACTGCCCCTGTCTCTAGATGGTGCCCACCATATATACTCCCTCTATGTGTGAGCCCAGGTGACTAGCACCCAATGGGCTCCTACCTCTATGTCCAGAAGCCCTCCCCTATCTGTCCCTACACTACTGGGATGTTCCACCCCCCTCCCCACTCCAGCCAGGGACAGACACTGTCGTACCTGCACATTCACCTAGTGGGAGTACCATTGATCTGTCCCCCGGAAATGGGGTGAATGTAGTGCATGCAGCCTACTGAGCTCAGTCCCACACTCTATCCTTACCCGGGAGTGGAATACCACACCTCTGGGTTGAGGTGCAATACCCCTGTAGCAACCGAGCCCTCAGGGTGCTACATTCCCCCCTGGTAAACCACAGCACGTCCTCGGGCTGTAAAAGAGTAAAACAAACAAACATACAAAATTTTTAAAATGCTCTTACATATAAAACATAACTATAACTCATCCCTTTATGGGAGGTACTCTACTTTCCAATAAACATCATTAAATATTTGGCTAATGCCACCGGAACTCTTTTGTAAACACTTCAGTTTCACATCATTAAACATTCTTGACCACACGTCCTTGGTCTCTGGCCACTGTGCAACCTGTGACCAGGTAAAAGTGCAACAGTCATTAATTTTTTCATAGAAAAAAAAACAAAAAACAGTTCCTTATAAAACCGGTAGGGGGCGCCTTAGGAAGCGCAACTATTTACAGAATATGGCCGCTCTCAGTCCTCGGCCAGTGGGGATAAGGGATGGCTGCTCACAGTCCTCAGCCTGGTTAGGGATGGGGACACACGGGTAACAATTCACTAGTCCCAACGGGGACCATATTTTAATTAGCAGCAGCCCTTGTACCCTAACGGGTAACTATTTACAGTTCCACTTTACCGTACTTCAGTAACGGCGTCCTCCTGCTCCTTCTCGCGGGTAGTCTTCAGACCCATCCGGGTCCTCTTGTTCCTCTTCATACCGTAGCTCTTCCTCGGTCAACCGGTGCACATGAAGAGCATATGGTCCCTTAGCACACTGATGCCGGGTGAAGGTGACCTCGTCACCCGGGTAAAGGTCACGTCCTCGGTGTCCCTCCGGCAGATGACTCTCGACATCTCTGCGGGTGACAAAGCCGTCGCCGGGGGTTCTGTGATCCCTGATAAAGCCCCAACCGTGCTCCAGTTGGAATTTGATTACGGTCCCGATGGCGCGGGGACCGTGGGCTGCACGGGGGTTTCGCCGGGTCCGGCGTTTCTGCTCCGCACTTTGGACTTGCAGGCGCTCCTCGCGGACCCGCCTCTCTCGCCGTTCCCTGTCGAAGACCTCCAGTTGTTGCCGGCAGCACTCCGCACGCTGGGCTGCGGCCGCCCGGGTCTCTTGGGTGAACCCGATGAGGTTTTCTCCAGTGGGGTCCCATGCGAACTGCGCCTCCTCCAACGGGAGTGGGGTGATCTTGGCGGGCGCCGGAGCCGGAATCAGGGACTCACACAGAGGCCATTCCTTCTGGAGTCGGGGAGTGGTGTACTCCGGAGGCCACACAAAGGGCTGCCCATCCGGGCAAGTATGCTGGGCGAACAAGTCTTCACCCAAGGGTAGCACTTTGGAGGTCGAGGGCGCGGTGGTGGCAGCGGCGCCCGGATTCACCAGGCCTTGCGACCAGGCCGATGGCTTAGTGGAGGTAGAGGGCGCTGTTGGAACTGCGGCGCCCGGGGGTACTCGGCCTTGTGACCAGGCCGGTGGCGTTTCCTGCTTGGCCATGCTCTGGATTGAGGCGCATGTCGTCACAGGGGGCGTGGCCGCGGCTCCTGCCGCTTGAGGCCTAGTTTGGAGCGGTGGCGGTGCAGTAACGGGCACGGTCGGTGGGATTTCGGGCTCTGCGACGGGGAGCTGGGGCAGGCTTACGGCTACTAGGCTTGGGGTGGTGACGCCCCCTTTACCTGCTTCCGTCTCTTCATCTCCTTCCACGGCGTCGTCTCCGGCCTTTGTCCCTCCTGCACCATCCTCAGAGGCAGACAGGCTCCTCGTCCCGGGTGGCGTTCTTTGCTGGCGGGTTCCAGCTTGCAGGGCCATTTCTCTGCTCCACTCGGCCAGCACTTCTTGCTGCACTCGGGCCATCCTCCGAGCCAAGCCCTCCAGCACGGTCTGTGCATGCTCCCGATCTTTGGGAAGCTGTGCCAGGATCTCCACCAGGCCTTCTGGGGTGGCGGCCTGCAACAGGCTCCTGACCACAGGGTCGGTGCTGCCTGACTCTCCCTCCATCTCCGGGTGCGATCTCTCCAGACTCCTCCAGGCTGCACCCATCCTCTCTCTCTTATCCTTGATCCGCCCACTTTTTGGGTGGTCCCGGGGCAACTTGGTGATTGTCAGTTCCAGGGGCAGCCCCCCCACGCTGATGGACATTTCTACCATTGCAGTCTCTGCTGGTGGGGGCGGTCCTCGCTTTTGGCGCTCTTCTGGGACCAGGCCCACGATGGGAGGTGGTCTCTTGCCATCCTCTGGCACGCCCATAATGGCGTCCGCTCTGCCAGGGCGGGAAATCGCCCAAGATGGCGGGAATCGTCTCCTGATGGCGGGAAACTCCGTGGATGGCGGGAAAAGGCTGCAGATGGCGGGCAAACGGCGGGAACCGACCCAAAATGGCGTCCGATGACGGGGACCCTCCGGAACTGGCGGGAGACTTCTCCTTACGGTACATTTAAACTTTTCCTCAGGCACGCAGTACCCGGCAGTTGCGGGCACGAGATCCTGCCGACTACGCCAAAATTGACGCGCCCCCTGGGCCATGTTCAGGGGATACCCGGAGCCGGATCTGGATAGGGGTAGTAGTCCTTGTGGCGGTGACCCGGTCCGTGCCCAGGGTGTCAAACTAAGTGGCAGTCTATGGCAGTAGATGTTAAATTGATCGACTACGCCACCCGTTGATCGCGACTCTGAAGCCGCCGCTGCAGAACAGTCCGCTGAGGCTGGTGGTATATCAGTGCAGCTTTGTTGGTATAACCCCCAACGGGAGGGGTATCGCCTCAGGGCAGTGTTTGTGGGAAATGATGATGTGGGTGTCCCAGGACTGATGGTGCCGGTGCGGTAATCAACACAGAGACGTGAAGTGCGGTTTCCAAGCTTTACTCACTTTTGTTGTTCCGGTCACTTCGGCCAGCAGTGACCACCCGAGCCGTGCTGCATCCACCAGGTCAAGGACTCGGCCAACCCCCAGGTATCTCTAGAGCGTGGTCCAGAGCTCCCCTTTCTGCCTTTCTACCGGCCGTTCCCACCAGGGATCCACCTTTGTCCGGCTCCCTCGGGCCTCTTGATGGTGAAACCTTTCCCGGCTTCCCTGACCCTATGCGTGGTCTGCCTTTCTGATGGATGTGGTGGGGGGTCGTGCCAAAGCTTGGCCGCGACCTCCGGTTCCTGGTTAAGGATTATTCGCCTCTGCCAGCTTGGGATCCGGTACCTCACTGTGCCAACCCTTCACCCTTTTTGGTCACTCATGGGTTCTCAGGGCTCCCTCTCTTCCTGTGCCTCTGGGCCCTTCTGTCTCCTTCTTCCTGAAGCCTGGCTCTGGAGCTGGGCCCAGCCGGAGCCACAGCTCCCTGTCAGCCCTCTTGGCTGAGCTCCTCTCTGAACTCACTCTCCTGACAGACTGCCCCTGTCTCTAGATGGTGCCCACCATATATACTCCCTCTATGTGTGAGCCCAGGTGACTAGCACCCAATGGGCTCCTACCTCTATGTCCAGAAGCCCTCCCCTATCTGTCCCTACACTACTGGGATGTTCCACCCCCCTCCCCACTCCAGCCAGGGACAGACACTGTCGTACCTGCACATTCACCTAGTGGGAGTACCATTGATCTGTCCCCCGGAAATGGGGTGAATGTAGTGCATGCAGCCTACTGAGCTCAGTCCCACACTCTATCCTTACCCGGGAGTGGAATACCACACCTCTGGGTTGAGGTGCAATACCCCTGTAGCAACCGAGCCCTCAGGGTGCTACACATGCATAAGTATACATTAGGGAGATAAGATAGATAGCTTTGAAAGAAAGCTCCAAAAGGGAAGAATTGAGTTGGGCTCTTTTGTGAAGTACCTGAAAACAAGTATATAAGTGAAAGAATTATCAAATGATGCAGAGGCGGATACTGGTAGAAATCGGCTTCTGTGCAAGAAATGTGTATGGATCCCCTTCTCATAAAAAGGCTTTAATTTTTTTATGCCCGTAGGCCTGCATTAGGGAAAAATAATAAAGCAGAGTTACTTATCCTCCCTGGTTTCAACAATGCTTCTCCACTACTGCACCGGTCTTTGTTAACACGCTGCAAAAAAAGCAACACGGGACCGATGCAGCCAATCACTGGGCACAGCAGCTTGTGCTGTCCACCTCAGCATGACTGAGCCAAGTGCTGGCTGTAGTAGTCCTGTGTGTTGCAGTTATGACGTCACCATTCCAGCCTGCAAATAAAGACCATAGCAATAGGAGAGGGAGCGTTGGATCCGGGGAAGATGAATAATTCTGATTTAATTATTTTTCTCTAGTGCAAGTGACGCGCCCCCAGGGCAGTGGGGTACTCGGTGTCCGGGCCTATGGATGCTGGCGGGGAATATGTCACAGTGGCTGGCCTGGTCCGTGGCCCAGGGCGGTCAACAAAAAGGGGATAGTTTATATGGGATTTGTAGTTTGATCGTGACGCCACCTGTGGTTTCTGGTAATTTGTACCAGCGCTGGGGTACCTGTTGTAGCAGGGTGCCACATTCCCCCCTAGTACAATTCAGTACTCTTGGACTGAAGCATTTTGTAACAGGTTACAACAATAACAATAATTATAATAACAATAATAGAGTTATAGTATGTCCCGTAACTAGGTGTCCATTTCACCTATGAAAGTGTAACAACAGGAGAAACATGAGGGACCTGCCTGAAAACCTTCAACGTAGGCCCTGGGCGTGGCTACAGGGCATAAGTGATCCAGGTGTTGGACCACGTCTTCGGCCACGCCAAACGGGTTTTTGTTCTGTGGTCTTATAAGGGGCACTTTTGATGAGTGCAACTATTTACAAGGACAGTTTTTGGCTGCTCACAGTCCTCAGCCTTCAAGTCTCTGTACCCTGACGGGTAACTACAGGCACACATTAATTTCAGTTTACACAATAAACAATAGGCAATACCTAACTGGGTAACTATTTATACTTTAGGCATTTTGTATTTTAATCCCTAAACCTGGCAGGGATTTGGCCTTGTGTGGACCTTCGTAGCACTGGGGTGTTACTAGTGTCTGTTCATGCACTCTCTGTTAATCTAGTAGGTGTACGTGCTGGTAGATTCTAAAACTGCCTTAATCTCTCTATGGGACTGGCAAGTGCACTGATTACTGGGCCTTCAGGCTCTGCTTCAACGGTTGATCCTCCTCTTACTGGGGACTCTTCCTGTTCCTGAGCAGGTTCTTCCAGAGCTCTCACAGGTTCTTCTTGTGGCTGATAGAAGTGTATCACGGGTATAATAACTGCTCCATCAAGTTGAGGCCAGTCCGCAGTGAAATCTCCTAGAACTGTGTGAAGCACATCTTCCTTGGGTTCTTCCGGTGCTATAGGAGGTACTTCTTCCTCTGTTGTCTTCAGTAGACCTGGGCACAATTTCAAGTGGTCTCTTGAGACTGTTGCGGTTGTCTTACCTCCATCTTTGCTAATCAGGCAGGTTTTACTGTTGTCAAAATTGGAGTTTAGCACAGTGTAGGGCTCTCTTTCCCACTGGTCATCGAGCTTGTGACCTCTTCTTTTCCGCTTTAGCACTATCTCTCCAGGTGCCAAGGGTTCTGCTGGTGCGTGTTTATTGTACTGTTCTTCTTGTTTTTCCCTTACTCTGTTTAGACTGTCTTCGACACAGGCCTGTACTCTCCTGTACTGCTCTTGCCGATTTGTATCCCAGTCTTCAGTGGACATATCTGCTTCAGGTTCTACCACTCCGAGTTCCAGGTCCATGGGCAACTTTCCGGGTCTAGCTCTCATGAGGTACGCTGGGGTACAATTAGTAGAACTCACAGGTATGTGATTGTACAGATCTACCAGGTCAGGTAGTTTGTCTGGCCACTGGTTCCTTTCTTCCAAGGGTAAGGTTTTCAGCAGGTCTAAGACGATGTTGTTAATTTTCTCACACAAACCATTGGTCTGAGGGTGATACGGCGTAGTCCGGATCTTCTTGCACCCATACAGATGACAGAATTCTTTAAACAGCTCGGCTTCAAAGGCAGGGCCTTGATCCGTCAACACTTTGTCCGGGTATCCATGGGGCCTGCAGAAGTATGCTTGGAACTTTCTTGCTGCAGTTTCTGCTGTCAGATCCTTGATCAGTGCATAGGAATAGCCTGACCTGCTGGGTGACAGCTTGACGTGATCCAGAGCGACAATCTCCAGGGGCTGGGTTGTTTTGATGGACTGCAAGGGTGCTTTCTGGCTGCCGTAGTCTTTTCTTCTGAGGCTACAGGGCCCACAATTCCGGCACCACCTCTCTATGGAACTCCGCATTCCAACCCAATAGAACCAGTCCTTCAGCAGGGTTTCCAGCTTCTTCCAGCCAAAGTGACCTGCTTGATCGTGGTAGGCCTCTAACACCATCTGGATATCTGTCCTGGGTACAACAATCTGCCACACCATTTCATGGGTCTTGGGGTTGACATATCTTCTGCACAGCTTCTCTCTGTAGATGAACAGCCGGCTTCTCTCATTCCACAGGTGTTTAGCTTGTGGGGGAGCATCCTTCTCCAGGTGAGAACCTTCTTGGGTTATCAGTCTTTTGATGAGGCTGACAACCGGGTCACTGTCCTGGGTCTCCTTCCAGCTGTGATGAGTTAGAGGGTTCAGCGTCCTTCCATGACGTCTTCTGGTGGCGTGTTTCTCGTGGACCACTCCGCTTCGGTGGAAAGCAGGTAATTCAACTTCCTCTAAATCATCCACTTCATCCCCGGTGTCTGACTGGTGGGGCATCCTTGACAGGGCATCGGCATTGGTGTTCTTGTGACCTGCCCGATACTTAATGGTGAACTGATAATTCGACAGTCTGGCCACCCAACGCTGTTCCATGGCTCCCAACCTGGCTGTGTCCAGGTGTGTCAAGGGATTATTGTCAGTAAAGGCTGTGAATTTCGTTGAGGCTAGGTAATGCTTGAACCTTTCAGTGAGAGCCCAGGCCAAGGCCAGGAACTCCAGCTTGAAGGAACTGTAATTCTCCGGGTTCCTCTCAGTAGGGCGAAGCTTCCGACTGGCATAAGCAATAACCTTTTCTCTGCCGTTTTGCTTCTGGGACAACACAGCTCCCAGTCCCTCGTTGCTGGCATCGGTATACAACAGGAAAGGCTGGCTGTAGTCAGGGTAAGCCAGGATTTCTTCACCAGTTAGGACTTCCTTCATTTCTGCAAAGGATTCAGCCTGTTCCTTATCCCACTGGAATGGGGGACTTTTACCTCTCTTGGACTGTCCTACCAGGAGATCTTGTAAAGGTGCTGTCTTTTTGGTGTAATCCTTTATGAACCTCCTGTAGTACCAGTCCCAGGAATTGCCGTACTTCTTTGATGCTTCTCGGTTTAGGCCACTTCTGGATGGCAGTGACCTTCTCCGGGTCTGGTGCTACTCCCTCTGAGCTGACTACGTGTCTCAGGTACTGAACCTTCTGCTTGAGCAGGTGGCACTTAGAAGGTTTTAGTTTCATCCCATACCGGGACAATGCTTCAAATACCTCCGCCAGGTGCTTCAGATGGTCTTCATACGTCCTCGAGTACACGATAACGTCATCCAGGTACAGCAGCACTGTCTCAAAGTTCCGGTGTCCCAAGCAACACTCCATCAGCCTCTGGAACGTTCCGGGGGCGTTGCAGAGCCCAAACGGCATACTGTTGAATTCGCACAGTCCCATCGGGGTGGTGAAGGCTGTCTTCTCCCGGTCTTCCTCAGCAACAGAGACTTGCCAGTACCCGCTAGTGAGATCCAATGTAGAGAAGTAATTGGCAGATTTTAGTGCAGCCAGGGATTCCTCTATACGGGGCAAAGGGTATGCATCCTTATGTGTTATTTGATTAATTTGTCTATAATCTACACACATCCTCATACTACTGTCCTTCTTTCTGACCAGGACCAGGGGAGCTGCCCAGGGGCTACAGCTATCCCTTACTACCCCTGCCTTTTTCATGTCATGCAACATTTCCTTGGCTTTTTGGTAATGTGCTGGTGGTACGGGTCTGTAACGCTCCTTAATGGGTGGATGGTTACCGGTGGGTATGTGATGTTGTACCCCTTTAACCCTTCCAAAATCAAGTGGGTGCTTACTAAACACATGTTCATATTCCTGAACCACTCTGTAAACACCGTGTTTTTGATGGACAGGAGTGGCGTCAGTTCCAACATGGAGCTGTTGACACCAATCCTCCAGCTGAGCTTCGGAGTCATTGTCCTCCACTGTATCTGGTGGGGTCAAGGATTCCACTGTGTGTATGGCATCATTATCCACAGTATACAATCTGGCAACAGTGGCGTATCTTGGCAATTTAACTTCCTCCTCCCCACAATTTAGGAGACGTATGGGTACCCTCCCATTGCGTACATCAACTACCCCTCTAGCAGTTAAGAGTGTAGGTCTGTGCTCTGAGCTAATGGGCTCCACTATCACCTGCTAGTTCTGTCCTTTGAGACCTATTGCTGCCCTAAACCAAATCAGCATCTCACTCATTGGGGGAATCACAATGGGTATCGGGTCTGTCACCCGTACATTACCAATCTCACCACCTGTTAGCTTTACCTGTTGCTGGTACAGGAGGGCTCGAATCTCTCTCTGGAGCACCTTCCTCTGCCCTGGTTTGGCAGTGTCAGCAATCTGTTGGAGTAAAAACAACACTTCTCCCAAACAGTTACCAACAATATTTGTACCAAGTATCATATGCGGATTGGTATCACCAGGATTAGATTCTATGACAATTAGTCCTTGGTCCTTTAGTTCCACTCTCCCCACCTTCACTGTCACGTCCTTAACCCCTACTAAGTTAAGAGGAAGGCCGTTAGAGGCATACACAGAGAGGTTCGGGGCTGGCGGGTGGAGTTCATCTATGGACCAGTACCTTTTGTAGAGGACATCAGGTATGATGGTTACCTGTGAGCCGGTGTCCAGTAACGCAGGTGTTGCTATGCCGTCCAGCACGATGGACAGGAAAGGCCTTCCTCCTACGAACCGGTCGTACCAGCTTGTTGGGCCTGGTTGAGTTACTCCTGGGTGTCGGCCCTCGGCCCCAGGGTTTGCCCGTTTAAAGGACAGTTCCGCGCGGTGTGGCCTGCCTTGTGGCAACGGTAGCAGATGAAGTCTCCTGGAGGGCGACGTTGGTCGTTGGTCCTCCCACGGGGTGGCGTTGTCCACCTACGGGGTGGCGTCGTCCTCCTTCTTCTCCTCATCCAGGGGACATCCTCAGGACTGTTGGCGAGTAGGATCCTTCCTTCCGGCTCAGGCTCCGTCTGTAGCTGCAGGGTGCTCAGGACAGTGGCCAGGGTTTTACTTAGCTGACGCACTTCAGAGCGCAGGCTGTCCAGCTCACTAGGGGGCACTGTTTGCATTTTTGTTTCAGCCGTTAATGAAGGAGCAGTGGGTGCTGCGGGCACTGGGGTGGACCCACCCTGGTAACGCTGGATAGCAGTATCTGATGGCTCCAGGGGCTGCAGACCCTTAATAGCCATGTCCTTCAGGGCGTCAAAGGTGGCATTTGGATGATCTAAGGCCCACCACCTTACGGTTCTGCTCTCCTCCTGGGACCTCAACCCCCGGATGAATTGTTCTGTCAGCATTTTATTCTCATCTTGTATGCTGGCTGGACTAACCTGTTTCAGGACCCGCAGGGCTTCCTGTAAGCGCCAGGCATAGTCCCGGATACTGTCCTCAAGTTTCTGGGTACAGTGGTAGAACCTCATCCGGAGATCTGTCTCCGTGCGGTTTTCAAAGACAGTTTGCAGTCTCTTAAAGATAATGGATACTGATTCCTGGTCTGCGGCTGGCCAGGTTTCAACTTCCCGCTCTGCGGCACCAGTCAATTGTCCCAGCACAACAGCGGCTCTCTGCTTACCAGTCATTGAATACATGTCTAATACACCGCATATCTTTCTCTTGAATCCAGACAGGGTGTCTGGTTTGCCATCATACTGGGGAAGCCATTTTGCTCCAGGGATATACGGCAGGGCCATGGGTATTAACGGAGTCACGACCCCTGCTGGTGGGGCGGCCGCTCCGGCCTGAGCAGCGCCGGGCGCAAGTTGAGCATCAGGAGCGTTATCCGGTGCTCCGGCGTCTCGCTGGTCGTCGGCCATGGTTGCGCCACCCTAGTGAACCGTAGCCTACCTCCTGTTTCTTTAATCGGGTAGGCCGCAGCTCCGCAGACGACGGTCTCCTTCCAGGACCTGACGCTTCCAGGTGCTGCGTCAGAGCGCGAGGCGGGGCTTGAGCTTCGCGCGCTTCTAGCAGTCACGCCTCTCCGATTCCGGCGGTTACGCCCCTCTTCTTCCCGCTCGGCGACGCGTTAATGGCGGCGATGTTCACCACAGTTAAAACACAGTTCAATTACGGCACACAGTACCCGGTGGCAACGGGTACGAAATCCTGTTCGTGATGCCAGAGATGACGCGCCCCCAGGGCAGTGGGGTACTCAGTGTCTGGGCCTATGGATGCTGGGGGGGGATATGTCAAAGTGGCTGGCCCGGTCCGTGGCCCAGGGTGGTCAACAAAAAGGGGATAGTTTATATGGGATTTGTAGTTTGATCATGACGCCACCTGTGGTTTCTGGTAATTTGTACCAGCGCTGCTGCAGACCTCTGAGGCAGTTGATAGGCAGCTAGGATGGAACAGCTCCCCACAGGTGGAGCGGGCCTCAGGGCAGTGTATAGTTTGACGGTGGGTGGTGATGCTGGGGCTTGTAGTGCAGTCGGGATGGCGCAGCAGGAGTAACTGAGAGAGACAGGGGATTCACTTCAATACCTTTACTGGTGCGGATGTCAGGTACGGTCCAGGGTACTCGGTAGGAAGGGTTCACTTCAGGACTTCTCCCCAGTGAGCGGGTATAGGGCCTCCTGGTCCGTGTCTCCCTCTCTCTAAGCTCCTGGCCAGCCTGCAACTGGGCCTAGCTTCTGTGTCGTGTTGCTCTCTTCACCTGTCGCTTGGTAGTAGGACCTTCCGCTGGCAACCACTATCCCTGGACACTGGGGCCTTCGTGGTTCCTAGTCCTGTCAAGGGTTTAGCTTCAGGTCGACCAGGGACTTGTAGTCCTCCTGGTATGTCGGTGATCCCTACTGGGTATAAAGGACCCTGTAGGCACGGACCCGGTGTCCGGTTCGTGTCTTGGGGTGAGCCTATGATGCTCCTCTGCCCCCTCAACTCCTTTCTCCTCTCCTCTTTGCCTCCGGCCACACTCGAGGCCCTCAATACAGCAGCAGCCGTGCTGCATCTTCACTGCTCTCAGCGTCAGCATGCTCTCTCTCAGACTGAGAGACTAACTGAACTGCCTGGCTCCACCCTCCATATATATGTCCCTAACAGGGCTCCCTCTGGTGGTATCAGGTGGAAGGGTGGAGGTGTTTGTATGTAGTGAGGGCCTCTTGTGGAGAAGTCTGTCCATGCACCCTTTTGGGTCCTGTGGTACCTGTTGTAGCAGGGTGCCACACAAGTGTAAAAAAAAAATTAAATGGAAATGTAAGAAGGTGTGACCTAAAAGACAAGAATCCCCAGCACTGGGTGGCATTTGTGTGAGAAGACTGCCATCTACAGTCCAAATGGGACCCTGTGGAACCGACCGGAAAAGGGAGAGTTTCAGGAATGAAGAGTTAGGATGGAACACCGGGTCAGGTGACCTTGATGACGCAGTTCCCCGATATAAAAATTCAGCATGCCAAAACAGGAGCAGATTTGGTGCCAAGTGAAGGAAAGGACAGGACGTGTATCAAGGGAGATGTTGAGGCCGAGGTGACAGAAAGCATGAGGCAACAAGTTGTGGCACGCTTGGAAGCAGAACCCCAGGCGCCAGATGAATCCCAGAATCTAGACGACACCGGTCAAGGCCTGAAGACCCGATCTACACCAGGCAAGTCCTGGAGCCCCAACGACACTGGGCAAGGCCCAAAAAACAGATCTTTGCCGGTCAAGACCTGGAGTCCAGACTACGCCAGTCAAGAGCCGAGGCCCTGCCCTCATCCCATCGGGTACAAGAGACATCCACTGTTGGTCAAGCACGAAGATCCATGAGGAGACTCCGCTCTGGGGTGGATGCCTGTGGTGGTGAATGGGAGGCGCGAGTGAGCCAGGCCATTGCTTCCAGCACTGACATTCAGTACAGGGGTTGGTCGGGACTAGTACAACAGACAAAGTGGGGGCCGATTGAAGCAAAGGCGGCCCAGTGAGCATTGTTAGACTTTTCAGTAGGACTTGCGGCCTAGCGGGAAGAACTGGAGACCCCCGTTAGGGCTTGTGTTAGAAGAAGAGATAGTATGGTGACTTTTGTGGTTCTGTGGTTATCACTGTTGTCAGAAGAGAATGTTATAATAGTTGGAATGAACCTGAGGATTCATTGTATATCTGATATTGTGTAATTCATGCTGCAATTACTCTGTTTGGTATTATTTACTGTTGCTATAGTTACCACAATTTCCCGCCACATCAGGCAAATATATAGTGTCACTGGTTACTTCCGCTTTGTGTTTGTCTGTGCATTGCATCTGGTGAACTGCTAACAGAAAATCCTTTTAAGTAACACATTTCATTACAACATAAATATGTTAGACGCATAAAAAAATCACAGTACACAAATCACAAGGTATAAGTACAAAACACACTGTTCATGGATCACACCAGTGCAGTGAACACATCAGACACATCAATCAGGCATACAGCACATACCACACACACATCACCCAAGCATAGCGCACACATCACACAAACACAACACACACATCAAGCACAGTGAACACATCAGACATCTCATCCAAGCAGACACATAACACAAGAACAGCGAACACATCTCACAGGCACAATGCACACATCAGACATGTGACCCAAGCACAGCACACACATTACCAGCACAAACATCAAAAAATAAATAAAGCACATCAAATAAACACAGCGACTATATCGTACAAGTCACACAAGCACAGCACACACATTGTACATGTCACAGAAGCTCACATCAGTCACATACAAACAAGCACAAACATTAGATGTGTCACACATGCATATCACACACATCACAAGTACAGTGTATACATCACACAACCATAGCCACACATTAAACATGTCACACAACCAGAGCAGACTATAGCATTGGCGTCTCTGCCCCCTGGTAGGCAGAGACGCCGTTCCCCTCACCTCTCTGCTCCGTGCTCGGCGTCCTCCTCCCGCGCTGCTGGCAGCGCACGCTGCTTCCCAGGCACTGTGCTTAGGGCGCGCGCTCCCTCTCTCTTAAAGGGGCCGCGAGCGCCGTCCTAAGGAGTCCGTGGCCCATTGCCGGAGAATCTTCCATATATAAGGCACCTCCTCCAAAATGGAGGTGCCCGAGCAAAGTTGTTTGCACTGTGTCTTCCTGTGCTTCAGCCCTCAGGTCCCGCTGCTAGCCTGACTTCTCGTCCTGCCTGCCAGCCTGTTATCCGCCAGTTACCTGCCTGTCACCTGCCTCGTCTGTCAGACCGCTCACCTGGGAGCGTCCACCAGTTACCTGTCTGTTACCTGCTGTCTCCGTCAGCCCGCTCACCTGGGAGCGCCCGCCAGTTACCTGTCAGGTATCCGCCTCGTCTGTCTGCCCCCTCACCAGGGAGCGTCCACCAGTTACCTGCCTGTCACCTGCCTCGTCTGTGAGACCGCTCACCTGGGAGCGTCCACCAGTTACCTGCCTGTTACCTGCTGTCTCCGTCAGCCCGCTCACCTGGGAGCGCCCGCCAGTTACCTGTCAGGTATCCGCCTCGTCTGTCTGCCCGCTCTCCTGGGAGCACCTGCTTGCTTTCTGCCAGCCTGCCTGGAGATCCTGCCGTCACTTGCCGTGACCTCCTGCCTGTCTACCCAGAGACTGTCCCCGTCACTTGCCGTGACCACCTGCCTGTCTACCCAGAGACTGTCCCCGTCACTTGCCGTGACCACCTGCCTGTCTACCCAGAGACTGTCCCCGTCACTTGCCGTGACCACCTGCCTGCTTACCCAGAGACTGTCCCCGTCACTTGCTGTGGCTACCTGCTTGCCTTCCCTGGGAGTCCCCCGCTTCCTTACAAGGACTTCCCATTTGTATTGCAGCTCAGAGGTTCCACCTCCCGGCCCCGTTACACAGACAAAGACACACAAAAGCAGAGCACACACATCAGACATATCACACAAGCACTGCTGCCAGGGGCTCACCTGGTGAGATAAATTCTCTAGATCATGGTGAACAACATGGACCAAAGGTGACTGCACAGCGGGCAGGACTAGCCAGATGGCACGTGAATCAGTGAGGTCCAGGATAGTAGGGTATGCAGGACAGCAGGCAGACAAGTGGAGCAATAAACATTAGATTACACACAACAAGTACTATAGACATACACAGAAACTGTAGATGTATAGTTAGTTCAGGACATGAAGTAAACAAAAGGTTAAAGACAGTTGTATGCTATCAGCAGACAGATGGTCCTTGGCAGGAAGGTAGGCAGGAGTGATCATAGAATCATAGAATGGTAGAGTTGGAAGGGACCTCCTGGGTCATCTGGTCCAACCCCCTGCTCAAAGCAGGATTCACTAGATCATCTCAGACAGATGTCTGTCCAGCCTCTGTTTGAAGACGTCCATTGAAGGGGAACTCACCACCTCTCGTGGCAGCCTGTTCCACTCATTAATCACCCTAACTGTCAAAAAGTTTTTTCTAATATCTAATCTGTGTCTCCTCCCATTTAGTTTCATCCCATTGCTTCTAGTCTTTCCTTGTGCAAATGAGAATAAAGATGATCCTTCTACAATGTGACAGCCCTTGACATATTTGTAGACAGCTATTAAGTCTCCTCTCAGTCTTCTTTTTTGCAAGCTAAACATTCCCAAATCCTGCAACCGTTCCTCATAGGACATGGTTTGCAGACCAGTCACCATTCTGGTCGCTCTTCTCTGAACTTGCTCCAGTTTGTCTATGTCTTTTTTAAAATGTGGTGCCCAAAACTGTACACAGTATTCCAGATGAGGTCTGACCAAAGAGGAGTAAAGACCGATAATGACTTCACGTGATCTAGACTGTATGCTTCTGTTAATACATCCCAGAATTGTATTTGCCTTTTTTGCTGCTGCATCACACTGTTGACTCATGTTCAGTCTATGAGCTATTAGTATACCTAAGTCTTTTTCACATGTACTGTTGCTTAGCTCTATTCCTCCCATTCTGTATATGCTTTTTTCATTTTTATTGCCCAGATGTAGTACTTTGCATTTTTCCCTGTTAAAAACCATTCTGTTGGTTGCTGCCCACTGCTCCAGTTTATTTAGGTCTTTTTGAATCCTCTCTCTCTCTTCTCTAGTATTAGCTATCCCTCCTAGCTTTGTGTCATCAGCAAATTTAATCAGTTTACCCTCAATTCCTTCATCTAAATCATTGATAAAGATGTTGAACAATACAGGTCCCAGGACGGAGCCCTGTGGTACCCCACTTGAGACATTCATCCAGCTGGATGTGAAGCCATTTACAACCACCCTTTGAGTCCGATCACTAAGCCAGTTATGAATCCACCTAACAGTTGCCTGGTCCATTGCATACTTGGTCATTTTTTCAATAAGGATGGTGTGAGATACTTTGTCAAATGCTTTGCTGAAGTCAAGATATACTATATCTACAGCATTTCCCTGATCCACCCAGTCAGTGATTCTGTCATAGAAGGAAATTAAGTTAGTCTGACATGACTTGTTAGTTACAAACCCATGCTGACTCTGGTTAATCACTTCATTCTTATCCATGTACTTACATACATGTTGTTTAATAATTTGTTCAAAGATCTTTCCTGGTATAGAAGTCAGACTCACCGGCCTATAGTTCCCTGGGTCCACCTTCTTCCCCTTTTTGAAGATAGGAACAACATTTGCTCTTCTCCAGTCTTCTGGGACTTCTCCTGTTCTCCAAGAATTTTCAAAGATTATGGAGAGTGGTTCTAAAATTTCTTCTACGATCTCCTTCAGTACTCTGGGGTGTAATTCATCTGGACCTGGAGACTTGAACTCATTTATGTTAGCTAAATATTCCCTCACAATCTTTCTGTTTACAGATAACTTGGATTCCTCTATTCCTTTAAAAGGACAGTGAAGATCAGTTGATGTTACATTTTCTTTCTGAGAGAAAACAGATGCAAAATAGGAATTAAAAAGTTCGGCCTTCTCAACATCCTCTCTTACCATTTCTCCATTTTCATCCTGTAAAAATCCTATAGCATCTTTGACTTTTCTTTTACTTTTGACATACCCCCAAAATCCTTTTTTATTGCTTTTGACATCTCTTGCAAGCCTTAATTCATTGTCAGCTTTAGCTAACCTGATACGTGCCCTACAGGATCTGCAGACTGCATTATAATCTTCTTTAGATATGCCTCCCTCTTTCCATTTAATAAACATTTCTTTCTTTCTTTTTAGCATGTGTTTAAGTTCTGTGTTCATCCATCCTGGTTTCCTTAAATGCTTCCCATTCTTCCTACTTTTCGGGATTGTTAACGATTGTGCTTTGAGAATCTCATTTTTAAAAATTTCCCATCCTTCCTGGACATTTTTGTCCTTAAGGACATCCAGCCATTGGATCCCTCCTATTCTCTTTCTGAGTCTCTTAAAATCTGCCTTTCTAAAATCTAACCTTGAAGTCTGAGTCTTCACATGTCTTCCTCCTCTAGTTATCCAAAATTCTATAATAGCATGATCGCTGCCTCCTAGGGTCCCAGCCACCTTTACCTCCTCAACCATTTCCTCCCTGTTTATAAGGATTAGATCCAAAGTAGCAGATCCCCTTGTTTTCTCCCCTACCTTTTGGAAGATAAAGTTGTCAGCAAGAGAGGATAAGAATTTGCTTGACCTGTTAGTTTTACTTGAGAGAGATTCCCAACAAATGTCTGGATAGTTGAAATCTCCCATGACCACTACGTCATATTTTTTGGAGAACTTGGTCATTTGATACATAAAGAGTTCATCCATATCTTCAGCTTGCCCAGGTGGCCTGTAGTAAATGCCTACAATGGTGTCCTTTCCGTTGTTCTCTCCTTGTATTCTTACCCAAACAGTTTCCACAGAACTCCCAGTCTCTGAAGCTTTAATCTCTGTGCAGATATACGCTTTTCTAACATACAATGCAACACCTCCTCCTCGTTTATCAAGTCTGTTTCTTGCAAATAAGTTGTATCCTTTTAGCCTTGTATTCCAATCATGTGTATCGTCCCACCAAGTTTCAGTGATTCCAATGACATCATATTCCTTTTCCTGCATTAGTAGTTCCAATTCTCCTTGTTTGTTGCCCATGCTTTGTGCATTTGTATAAAAACATTTTAGTTTGTGATTGGTTTCTCTTCCTCCCATATTTTTATTATTTAAATTGTTTTGTCTTTGTTCTTCCTTTCCACTTCCAGTAGCAGAGATCTCAATAGTATTTGTCAGCTGTATGGCTTTTTCTGGCCTTTTGCTTCCCTTCCCACATTGTTCTAGTTTAAAGCTCTTCTGATGAGTGTAGCAAGGCGACTTCCAAATACATGTTTTCCAGTCTTCGTAAGGTGCACCCCATCTCTAGCAAGTAGTCCATCGTATAGGTAATTCATTCCGTGATCCAGAAATCCAAATCCTTGTTGACGGCACCATCGACGTAGCCAGTTGTTCACCTGTAGAATCTTATTCCACCTCATTGTTCCATGGCCATCCACTGGGAGGATGGATGAGAAGACCACCTGCGCTCCCAATTCTTTCACTTTCTTGCCTAAGTCTTCAAAGTCACTGCAGATGGTTTCCAGGTCCTTTCTTGCGGTGTCATTTGTCCCCACATGTATTAGCAGGAATGGGTAGTGATCTGTAGGTCTGAAGAGTCTTGATATCCTGTCAGACACATCTTTAATTTTTGCTCCTGGAAGACAGCACATTTCTCTTGAGGTTATGTCTGGTCTGCAGATAGCGGCCTCTGTTCCTCTTAACAGGGAATCCCCCATGACCACCACTCTCCGTTTTTTCTTCACAACATTCTCCATCCAGGAGGATTCTGAGGGCTTACAAGGTTATTCATTGCTGGCAAAGTCTTATTTTGCTGTATTTCTTCATGGTTCTCCTGCGTGAGAGCCTGGTACTGGTTCCTGAGCAGTATGGGTGCTGACTGCCTCTCGATCCTCCTGCTTCTGTGGGTCACATGCTTCCATTCCTCTGTTTCGTCAGGTGCAGTTCGAATTTCTTCTCTTTCTGAATCATGAAGAGATAATTCTGCTCTGTCTAAGAACTCTTCACCTTCCTTAATGATTTTCAATGATGCACGTAGCCAAAGTGACTACTTGTTATAAAGCAGACATACACAGTAGCAGCAGCATTTGTAGTGTGAACAGCACTACATAAGAGTTTGTTATGCTTACAGGAGGCAAAAGGATAACTACATATCAGAGCCAGAAAGTAAATGCAGATAGTTGAGAAACAAACTGTATTTGCTGAATAGATGATTGCCAGCTGAGAGAAATGTATGGTGAGGAAAACACCAAAGCACATGGCAACTGAAAACAAAACTTATTGAATACTTAGATACATACAGCTGTCTGAGTTGGCCTTAAAGAAGCACACCTATGAAACTTTTTATGCCCTAAATCTTTCTAAATGTATATGTAATGTAGTATTAGTGTATTAACATATTTAGTGATCGGCATCTTCCCCAGTTTCAAGCACTGCTCCGGGTCTTCACACTCACGCGACTACAATTCCGACTTGCTGGATGACATTGGGGTTTATATATGAGCCAGAAGTCGAATTACAATGTACATCTATGGAGCCTCGTGACTTTTGGCTCACACATAGACCCCAGATATGGCAATATGGAATAGAAGTCATGCGAGTCAGAAGCGGACCAATGTTAGAAACTGGAGAAGACAGTGATCCATGTGTGTCACCCTGGCCTGGATGCCACAAAATGTAATGAAGCGGTGTCTGAGAGCAGGGGGGAGGTTCTCTAGTCAGGGGAACATTAGCATGCAGTACCTCCTGTCTCAGGCCAGTAGGGGGAGCAGGCTGCCCCTATAAAAGCTGGTGCTGGGGGCAGGGTTAGGGAGAACTGGATGACCTGTCTCAGCACTGAGACGTGTCCCGGAGCAGAGCAGGGACAGAAAGTTGTATTGCACCTAAGAGGAAGTGTGGCAGGAGGAGAGCCACAAGCCAGAGACAAGAGGCGAAGTGAGCCTGTCTTGGCAGATAAAGGACTTAATTTACCAGACTTTGGTGTCTGAGGCTGGGAGGATTCCACATCCCACAGCAGATAACCAGTCCGCAGGGGACTGTATGTTCCTTGGCCTAAGAAACCTGGAAGCTCTGCCACAACAGAAGGGACCAGTAAAGCCGTACCAGGCTGGGAGCAGAAAGGAACCCACGTCGCAGGCCATACAGGTGAGAGTACACGGAAAGCTCGGAAACGTGGGCTGTTACCCTATAAGGAGGAGATAGCCAGAAGGAGCACAGAAAGCACGGTAGGCCTACACCCTCACCCTGACCAGGGCCAATTTCCCCATTGCTCTCAGACATCCAGGTCCCCTCCTAGCCGGGACTGTTTATGGGTCAGTTTACCTGTTTTAGTAAAGGCCCTGGACTGCACACCTCATCAGCCCCAGCGGTCTGCATGCAGCGGCGGTTCCTAATAACCGCAATCCACAGGTGGCGTAGTCGGACATAATCATCAGCGCATAACGGACTACCACTGGCCTGACCACCCTGAGCCACGGAACCGGGTTGCCACTACTACTCCCATCGTTCCCCTACTGCCCGGATCCGAGTGCCCTACGGCCCAGGGGGTGAGTCACATGAATATATTACCGAACTTACAGAACACTACATATACCTTTACACAGGTTGAGGCAATAAAAAAATTTGTTGCAGTGGTTCTTTAAAGGAAGTCTGTACCCCACAAAATGCATTTTAAATGGGCTATACCGTGCTGTAGGGAACTTACCACTTATGAAAACCATACTAGCACTGTACCTGTTATTGGTACAGTGCCTGATAAAATAACTTTTAATACGCATAGCTCCCAACGATCCCGGATCCAGCGGGACAATCTCAGATTTGAGTCACTGTCCCAGGCAGTGGGCCATGTGTCCCGCCTTCCCCTGATCAGTGAATTGCAGCGTGAGCAATGACCCGCTGAGCTCACACTGGGCAGCGCTATACAGGTGACCCGACAGTGCTGCCAGCAGTTGAGGGGCTGCAGTGACCCCTGAAAAGACAGTAGCGGTTTCTACTATCTGTATTCTCTTCTGCAGGCACATAGAGCTCAATGAGCTCTGTGTGCTGAATAGAACCTTCCACACAGCCAAGTCTTCTATTATATCATGCGGTCATATGATCGCTGGGTCTCTGCCTGACACAAGGCTGCTGGGTCCTAGCTCAGTCAGATCAGCTCTACCAGTGACTTAGCACTGGATATTCCCATGTAAAGCCCCCGTCTCACATAGCGATCTCGCTAGCGAGATCGCTGCTGAGTCAAGGTTTTGGTGACGCAACAGCGACCTCACCAGCGATGTCGCTATGTGTGACACTTTGCAACGATCAGGCCCCTGCTGTGAGGTCGCTGATCGCTGCAAAGTGTCCTGGACCATTTTTTGGTCGTTGGCCTCCTGCTGGCCGGCACACATCGCTGTGTGTGACCAGCGGGACCAACGATCAGGCTGGTAACCATGATAAACATCGGGTTACTAGGGGCACACGCGCACTTAGTAACCCGCTGTTTACCATGGATACCACTCTGCTACGGTGAACGGTAACCTCCCGCGCACGGTAGCAGAGTGGTATCCATGGTAAACAGCGGGTTACTAGGGGCACACGCGCACTTAGTAACCCGATGTTTATCATGGTTACGAGCCTGCTCCTGCTTCAGCAGCAGGCTGGTAACCGGGAGCAGGACATCGTGGAACGATTCTTTCCACGATATCGCTGCTCCCCTGATCGCTGGTGAGCCTGCCTGTTTGACAGCTCACCAGCGATGTATTAGCGACGCAGCAACGATCCCTGACAGGTCGTATCGTTGTCGGGATCGCTGCTGCATCGCTTAGTGTGACGGGGCCTTAAGGCTATATTCTCGTGATGAGCTTTTGTTGCGTTTTTGACGCTGCAGAATTTCTGCACCTATTATTTAAATTAGGTTATTTGCATTTTCATTGTGTTTTTGTGTGTGTGTTTTTAACATGCATTTTCATTGCGTTTTTGATACTGTGGATTTTGTCTCGTTAGTGTGTCATGCTTTAAGTCAGGGGTGGGGAACCTCAGGCCCACAGGCCATTTAGGGCCCTCCTCGACCTTTCATCTGCCTCCCCCACAGTGCTTGGGCTGGCCGCTGTATTTTGATGGCCACCGGCCCATTCATTTCTTCTTCCTCTGTGAGCATGCGCACACAGTGTATGCTACTGAACGCTGAGGCGCGTGCAATGAAAGATTATGTCCTGACATCAGCGCCAGCGTCAGGACGTACTTTGTGAGTGGAGTTAGAATGCAATTTGTACGGCCCCCGAAGGATGGTATAAATATCCAAATGGCCCTTTGCAGAAAAAAAAGTTCCCCACCTCTGCTTTAACCCTTTCGCAACCTTGGGTTTTGTCGTTTTTGCTTTTTCGTTTTTTGCTCCCCTTGTTCCCAGAGCCATAGCGTTTTTATTGTTTGGTCAATATGGCCATGTGAGGGCTTATTTTTTGCGGGATGAGTTGTACTTTTCAACGCCATTACTAGTTTTACCATATCATGTACGGGAAAACGGGAAAAAAATTCCAAGTGCGGTAAAATTGCAAAAAAAGTGCAATACCACAATTGTTTTTTATTTATTTTTTTTACCACGTTCACTGAATGCTAAAACTGACCTGCCATTCTTATTCTACAGGTCATTACGAGTTCATAGACACCAAACATGTATAGGTTCTTTTATACTTAAGTGGTGAAAAAAAATTCCAAAATTTGGTAAAAAAAACAAAATAGCGCCGGGCTGACGTTTTTATTGATAACATTTTGGTGTAGATCCGATGTTTTGATCGCCCATTATTGCATTTTATTGCAATTTTGCGGCGACCAAAAAACGTAATTCTGGCGTTTAGAATTTTTTTCTCGTTACGCCGTTTACCGATCGGATTAATTCTTTTTTTATATTGATAGATCGGGCAATTCTGAACGCGGCGGCGATACCAAATATGTGTATGTGGGGTTTATTTTTTATTATTTTATTTTGAATGGGGCAAAAGGGGGGTGATTTAAACTTTTATATTTTTTTAATTTTTTTAATTTTTTTAAAAACTTTTTTTTTTCACTTACTGCATGCTTCAATAGTCTCCATAGGAGACTAGAAGCAGCAGTTGTCTGATCGTCTCTGCTACATACAGGGGACCAGCAGATCCCCTGCATATAGCAGAATTGGTCCTGTGCTATGAGCGCCGACCACTAGATGGCGCTCATAGCGACCAGATCATGATAACCACAGGCGTCTGCTGCAGACCCTGGGTTGTCATGCACGCCCATCGGCGACCCGCGATCACGTGACGGGGTCGCCGGTGGGCGGAGCTTAGGACGCGCTTCCAGGAAGCGCGCGTTAAATGCCGCTGTCGGAGATTGACAGCGGCATTTAACAGGTTAACAGCCGCGGGTGGATCATGATTCCACCCGCGGCTTTTGCGAGCACATGTCAGCTGTAAGAATCAGCTGACATGTGCTCCGTTCAGTGAGGGCTCAGCGCAGCAGCCCTCACCGAACGGGCAGTACGCAAATGTGCGTACTAATACAGGATGGGCTCTAAAGGGGTTAAATAAAGCTGCTTTGTTTTTGATACTTCCTGGTATTTGCCTTTGACAAAACTTTATTGACATACTTTGCAGCGGAGTACATGCATTTCTGATGTGTTTTGTCTGCGGAAACGCACTAAAAACGCATGTGCATTTCTTACCTACGGAATTTCCGCACCTAATGTTAGTCTATGGGGAAATTCCGCACAGAAAACTCAACGTACCCGCAGGAGAAATTGACATGCTGCAGAGGTAAGTTTACGCTGCTTTAAAAAAAATACAGTGGAAGTGAGATTTCTATTAATCCCATCCACTTTGCTGGAACTGTAAGACGGTGCGTTTTTGACCCAGCAAATATACACAGTGTCAAGAATGGACCAAAAGCTCATTGTGGGAATGTAGCCTAACTGAGGCTTTCAGAGATGTCTCATGTACAGTGGAAAATACGTACAAGTAAAGATAAAATAAATATACGTCCCACAGAGATTTGCTATGAGTTCTTGGGGGACAAATTATATTAAAAAAATAATAAAATCTATCTTTATATCTCTCTTATCACATCTATCTATCTATTTGTTTATGTCTATGTATCTAAGAGTCATCTATCTATTTATCTATCTATCTATCTATCTATGTGTCTATCAGTCTGTCTGTTTATCTGTCTAATAAAATAAAGAGCCCACCCCCTATAATATAACATTACGACACAATAACATTTTATTACATATGTTAGATTATGTTAAAGGGACTCTGTCAGCACAGAATGACTGTTCAAACCAAGTACGGGTGGTCGGTGCATCATGTCGTGGCCAATCATTTAAATACACCTTCACATCTGCTTGTTTTCCATCTATCTCCACCCTTTTCTGGCTCTATAAAGCAAGAGCTGTCAATCAACGAAGGGAAGGTGGAGATAGAGGGAAAACAAGCCGATGGGAAGGTGCTCTTAAATGTTTGGTCCCACCAATAATGCACTGAGCACCTGTATTTGGTTTGAACAGTTATTCTGTGCTGACAGTAAGGTCATTACAGCAGCCAGGCACCTTCATAATGCTATTAACTTACAGATTAACACTATATTTGCAGGTTATTAGTGTTATCTGACCTGACAGGTTCCCTTTAAATGGCAAAAAACATAATTATTAATATGTATTTACACAATCATAATAACCTATAGGTATTCCTATTAAGACTCTCCTATCTGCCCTCCAGGACACACTGTGACAAAGTTCTTGCCATGGTCTGAGGGCAGAGAGGAATTCTGAGGAGACTACCTGAGAGCAGAGAGAAACGCTGAGGAGACCGCTTGAGGGCAAAGACGAATGCCGAGGAGGCAGTCTGGGGGCAAAGAAGAGCACTGAGGAGACACCCTGAGGGCAGAGAGGAGCGCCGAGGAGATGGCCTGAGGGCAGAGAGGAGCACCGAGAAGATGGCCCTATGGCAGAAAGGAGCACCGAGGAGACGGCCTGAGAGCAGAGAGGAACATCGAAGCTACGGCCCAAGGGCAGAGAGTAGAGCTGAGGAGATGGCAGAAAAAGGAGACACCCTGATGGCAGAAAATAATTCCAAGGAGATGGCCTGAGGGCAGAGAGGAGCGCTGAGGGAAAGGCCCGAGGGCAGAGAAGAGTGCTGGGAGGCTGCCGGAGGACAGAGAGGAGCGCCGAGGAGACGGCCTTCAGGGTAGAAAGGATGACTGAGGAGACAACCTGAGTGTGGACTGATAGGAAAAGAAATATAGGAATTCAGGTTTGAAATATTATGGACACCTGGACAGAAAATTGATGGACTCATTACAGTCAAAGGGGTTGGTTGAGCTCTGCTGTGTGTTCCATGACATATCTGTCCTCAGCTGTTTCCCAATGTTCTGCTCCTAAATTGAACAGAACAACAAAAAGGTTTAGCAGTAGTGTGAACACAACCTTCAAATGGTTGTCCATTGCTTTCTAAACTTTTCTTAATAAGGCCAGATAAGAATTAAATGGTAAATGGGTGTGGCTGTGGTTAAGGGTGTTGCCTAAAATTTTGCCAGGGCACTCTAGACCAGCACTTTTCAGCCATGAGTAGGCCCCAGAGCATGCGCAGTGAACTCTGGGGCCATCTCGCAACTGGATTCATCGGCCTAGACTGAACAACGAGCCGAAGATGAGCACTATGGAGGTATGGAGATCTGGACAGTGGACAAAGAGTAGCAGGGGCGGCCAGAAACGATAGCAGTGAAGTATATATGACGCGCCCCCTGGGACATATTCCTTTTTGAGGGGAATACCCGGCACCGGATCAGATGGGGGGTTGTAGTCTCCGAGCGGCTGAGACCCGGTCCCGTGCCCAGGGCGTCAAGCTATGTGTTATGTGGCAGTCCTTACTGATGTTATAAGAGTTCTTTTGTGTCGACTACGCCACCCGTTGTAATGCGGTCACTGTGGCCGCCGCTGCAGCAGGGTCCGCTGAGGCTGATGGTGGATGTGCAGCTTGGTGGGATAACCCCCAACGGGAGGGGTATAGCCTCAGAGGGGACAGGCGCAGAGGATGGGGGTTGTGGTGGTGCGGTGCAGCCGGCAATGAAGACAGACTCGGGTTGTGCAGTTAAGGGAGTTTACTTACTGCGGATGTTTCGGTCACTCCAGCTGTTAGTGACCACCCGAGCCGTGCTGCGTCCACCAGGTCCTGGATCCGGCCAACCCCCAAACAAGTCCGGAGCGTGGCCCTGAGCTCTCCCTCTGTCCTTTCTTCAGCCGTCCCCACCAGTGATCCACCTAGGTCCAGCTCCCTCGGGCCTTCTGTTGGGCAACCCTTGGCCTTAGGTTCCCTGACCCTCCATGTGGTATGCCTTCAGGGTGGATGTAGTGGGTGGCCGTGGCAGATGCTGCCCACAGCCTCCGGTCTCTGGCTAGGGATGTTTTTGCCCCCACCAGCTTGGGTTCCGGTACCCTTGTGCTGACTCCTCACCCGGTGCTCTAATTTGGGTTCTTGGGTCCCTTCAGTCTTCCCCCTCTGGGTCTTTCTCTTTCTTTCTCCTCTCTCTCTCTCCAGGGCTGCTGTTTCCTTCTCTGCAGCTGACTTGTTCTCAGCGTCTGACCCTGATCTAAGCTGGTGCCCTCCTTATATATCCCTCTATGTGTGAGCTCAGGTGACCAGCACCCAATGAGCTCCTATCACTACCCAGACTGCTCCCCCTATCTGCCCCTACACTACATGGGATGTACCACCCCCCTCCCACTCCAGCCAGGAACAGGCTCGGTTGTACCTGCACATTTCTAAGTGGGAGTACCGTCGGCCTGCTCCTCTGGAATGGGATGTATGTAGTGCATGCAGTCTATCTGAGCTCAGTTCCACACTCCTTCCTTACCCGGGAGTGGAATATCACACCTCTGGGTTGAGGTGCAATACCCCTGTAGCAGCCGAATCCTCAGGGTGCTACATTCCCCCCTGGTAAATCACAGCACGTCCTCGGGCTGTAAGACAAAAACACCAAAACATACAAAATTTTTATATGAACATATAAAACATATAAACATTATATATAACTTTTCATATAAAACATTCTCGTAGACTTCTCTGGTTTCAGGTTCCTCCTCCGGACACTGTGCAACGTGTGTCCGGGAAAAGTGCGACAGTCTTTCTAGAAAAATGGTTTCTCCTATAAAACCGGTAGGGGGCGCTTTAGGAAGCGCAACTATATACAGGGAAAGTTGGCCGCTCTCAGTCCTCGGCCAGGTAGAGGGTAGGGAATGGCTGCTCACAGTCCTCAGCCTGTAGGATGTAGGGGTTAACGGGTAAACAGTTCACTGGTCCCAACGGGGACTATTTTAGCAGCAGCAACAGTTCCAGTTCCAGTTCCTTTATACCCCGTTTGGGTAACTATTTACATCACTTCTCGGCCGCACTCAACGGCGTCTTCCTCCTGCTCTTTCTTGATATGGTGTTGCTTCAGACCCGTCCGGGTCCTCTGGCTCCTCCTCTCCGTACCGCAACTCCTCCTCCGTCAAGCGGTGTACGTGGAGGGCGTAAGGTCCTTTGGCACACTTGTGCCGGGTGAACGTTACCTCGTCACCGACGTAGAGGTCACGGCCTTTGTGACCCTCTGGCAGGTGGGACTCGACGTCTCTGCGAGTCACAAAAACGTCACCGCGGTTGTTACGGTCCCGAATAAAGCCCCACCCATGCTGCGGGTTGAACTTTATCACTGTCCCGATGGTGCGGGGACAATGCGCTGCACGGGGGTTCCTCCTAGTCCGGCTCTTCTGCTCCGCGCTCTGGATTTGGGCCTGTTGTTCTCTGACCCGCCTCTCCTCCCGTTCTCTCTTAAACTCTGCCAGCTGTTGACGGCAACACTCTGTACGTTCAGCTGCGGCTGCCCGAGTTTCTCCGGTGAACCCCATCAAATCTTCTCCCGTGGGGTCCCACACGAATTGGGCTTCTGCTAGAGGAGGCGAGACCCGAGCCACGGGCTTCGGAGCCGGGATTAGGGGCTCACACAAGGGCCCTAGTCTTTGCTGCCGCTCCAGCTCAGGGTACCCTTCGGGCCAGATGAAGGGCCGCCCGTCCGGCCATGTGAGCTGGCCGAAGAGGTCCTCCCCCAGGTGTGGCACCCTTGGTATTGCGGGCGCGGGCGTGGTGGTGGTGGCGCCCGGGTTGCCCAGGCCTTGCGGCCAGGCCTGGGGCACCTGGAAGGTGAAGGGCACCGTTAGGACGGCGGCGCCCTGGGCTACCTGGCCTTGCGGCCAGGCCGGAGGCTCCGCGGAGGTAGGGGGCGCTGTTGGTGGTGCGGCGCCCGGGGGTACTAGGCCTTGCGACCAGGCTGGTGGTAATTCCTGCTTTGTCACGCTCCGGGTCGGGGCGCGTGACGTCACAGGGGTCGCGACGGCGGCTTCCGGTCGGGGCCTAGTCGGTGGCGGTGTCATGGCGGTCTCGGGTACGGCCGGGGGACCTTCGGGCTCTGCGACGGGGAGCTGGGGCAGATAAGCGGTCTTCCGGTATGGGGTATAGGCGTCCCCCTTACCTGCTGCCATGCGTCTCGCTCCCTCTTCTGCGCCGTCTCCGGCCTTGGGTCCTCCCGCGTCATCCGCAGAGGCAGTCGGTGTCTTCTTCCAAGGGAGCGGGTTCCGTGGACGGGCTCCAGCTTGCTGGGCCATCTCCCGACCCCACTCCGCCAGGATCTCCCTCTGCACTCGGGCCATCCTTCCCGCGAGGCCCTCCAGGGCACTCCGCGCGCACTCCCGATCTCGGGGAAGCTGCGCCAGGATCTCCGCTAAGCCTAGCGGGGTTGTTGACTCCAGCAGGCTCCTGACCATCGGGTCGGTGCTGCTCTGCTCTCCTCTTTCTTCTTTTTGCAGGCTCCTGGCCAGCGGGCCGGTGCTGCGCTGCTGCCGCTCCATTCCCGGGTCTACTCTTCCTCTCCTCGACTCCGGGTGCTCTCGCTCTGGACACCTTGCCTCCGGGTGCGCTCGTTCTAGACTGCTCCAAGCGACACCCATCTTTTCTCTTTTCTTTCGTCTCCTCCCACTTCGAGGGCGGTCCCGGGGCAACTCGGTGACTGTCAGCTCCAGGGGGAGTTCTTTCACGCTGACAGACACCTCCAGCATCACAGTCTCTGTTGGTGGGGGCGGTTTCCACTTTTGGCGCCATTTTCTGTCCTGGCCCACGATGGGAGGTGGCCTCCTGCCCTCCTTTGGCACGCCCATAATGGCGTCCGCTGCTCTTCCAAGGCGGGAAATCTGCGGTTTTGGCGGGAATCGCTTCCCAGTGGCGGGAAACTCTGCAGATGGCGGGAACAAGCTGGAAATGGCGGACAATCGGCGGGAAACGACTGGTGATGGAGTCCGATGGCGTGGACCCTCCGGAACCGGCGGGAGACTTCTTTCTGAGGTAAACTTGCACTTTTCTTCAGGCACGCAGTACCCGGGTGTTGCGGGCACGTAATCCTGCCGACTACGCCAAAGTTGACGCGCCCCCTGGGACATATTCCTTTTTGAGGGGAATACCCGGCACCGGATCAGATGGGGGGTTGTAGTCTCCGAGCGGCTGAGACCCGGTCCCGTGCCCAGGGCGTCAAGCTATGTGTTATGTGGCAGTCCTTACTGATGTTATAAGAGTTCTTTTGTGTCGACTACGCCACCCGTTGTAATGCGGTCACTGTGGCCGCCGCTGCAGCAGGGTCCGCTGAGGCTGATGGTGGATGTGCAGCTTGGTGGGATAACCCCCAACGGGAGGGGTATAGCCTCAGAGGGGACAGGCGCAGAGGATGGGGGTTGTGGTGGTGCGGTGCAGCCGGCAATGAAGACAGACTCGGGTTGTGCAGTTAAGGGAGTTTACTTACTGCGGATGTTTCGGTCACTCCAGCTGTTAGTGACCACCCGAGCCGTGCTGCGTCCACCAGGTCCTGGATCCGGCCAACCCCCAAACAAGTCCGGAGCGTGGCCCTGAGCTCTCCCTCTGTCCTTTCTTCAGCCGTCCCCACCAGTGATCCACCTAGGTCCAGCTCCCTCGGGCCTTCTGTTGGGCAACCCTTGGCCTTAGGTTCCCTGACCCTCCATGTGGTATGCCTTCAGGGTGGATGTAGTGGGTGGCCGTGGCAGATGCTGCCCACAGCCTCCGGTCTCTGGCTAGGGATGTTTTTGCCCCCACCAGCTTGGGTTCCGGTACCCTTGTGCTGACTCCTCACCCGGTGCTCTAATTTGGGTTCTTGGGTCCCTTCAGTCTTCCCCCTCTGGGTCTTTCTCTTTCTTTCTCCTCTCTCTCTCTCCAGGGCTGCTGTTTCCTTCTCTGCAGCTGACTTGTTCTCAGCGTCTGACCCTGATCTAAGCTGGTGCCCTCCTTATATATCCCTCTATGTGTGAGCTCAGGTGACCAGCACCCAATGAGCTCCTATCACTACCCAGACTGCTCCCCCTATCTGCCCCTACACTACATGGGATGTACCACCCCCCTCCCACTCCAGCCAGGAACAGGCTCGGTTGTACCTGCACATTTCTAAGTGGGAGTACCGTCGGCCTGCTCCTCTGGAATGGGATGTATGTAGTGCATGCAGTCTATCTGAGCTCAGTTCCACACTCCTTCCTTACCCGGGAGTGGAATATCACACCTCTGGGTTGAGGTGCAATACCCCTGTAGCAGCCGAATCCTCAGGGTGCTACATATATATTTTTTCTTTTTAAACTTTTGCCAGCCTTCTAATTCTCAGCAAGATGGCAGGCCCAGCTGGGTGCCATTTTGCTGTATTCATGCGGAACAAATTGTAAAAAGTCTATATTCTCCAGAATGTGTAGTTTTGTAAAATTCGAGTAGAGCACTTGGATGAATTCACCCATCACTAATTGCTATTGAGGATTAGCTAAAAAAATGCAATAAATTAAAAAAAACTAATCTATATATTAAAAAAGTAATCTATTTACTATATTAATCTCTGTAAATGTCTTTTATTGTAAATATACAAATGAAAATATATTTTTTATTTATAAATTAATAAAATGTAAGAACAAATTTGTAGCTTGAGATGGTTGGATTACAGGATGTAAGTGTAATATATTAAGGCCTCCTTCACATGTCCATGTTTCCAGTACATGTGGTATCCGTTTTTTTCACAGATACCACTCGTACTCATTGTAACCTATGGTGTTATGCACATATCTGCTTTTTCCGGCAGCATGGATGACAAAGGCCAATATAAGTCTACGAGTCCCTGTGCATCCGTGTGCTGCCCGTCTTTAACACTGCAAAGTATGGGAAAAGCTTTATAATTTATTTATTTTTTATGGATACTGGAAAACATTGATGACACACATGATGGCAAAAACGGACACACTGATGACGCACTGGTGGAAAACACTGATGACACTGGTATGGGTTTTTCAGGAATTCTTAAATGGGTTTTCCGACACTTTAACATTGTTTAACCTAAATTTAGGATAGGTCACCAATATCAGACCAGTGGAGGTCTGACTCCTGGAATTCTCACTGATCGGCTTAGTGATCAGGACGTAGTGTTTCAGTGTTTTCCAACCACTGCCTATCACATTTTTTAATGGCTGTGCCAGGTACTGCAGCTCCTGCACCTTTATCACATGAATGATGAAAATGCAAAGATGCAAAGAGTTTGACTCTCTCTGATCTGATATTAACAACTCATCAATATCAAAATCTCAGAAAACCCTCTTAAGGGGTCGCTCATACGAGCGAATAAATCGGATGAGTGCAATCCGATAAAAAAAAAAAATCGGATTGCATTCGGACCAATGTTATTCAATGATTCAGTGCTCATCTGCGATTTTTTTATCAGCTTGGATCAGATTGCGATTGGGCTGATAAAAAAATCGAAGCATGCTGCGAGTGGATGCGAATCTCGGATCGAAAACGCCAATGCAAGTCAACGGGTGCGAGAAAAAAAATTGAGTGTGCCATGCGATTTTTACGCACCCATTTCATCAGCTGAGTACAGTAAATTCACAGCTTGAACCGTCAGAATAGAATAGATAGAATAGATGTCAGTGAGATATACATTGGGTACGGAAAGTATTCAGACCCCTTTAAATTTTTCACTCTTTGTTTCATTGCAGCCATTTGGTAAATTCTAAAACGATCATTTTTTTTCACATTAAATTACACTCTGCACCCCATCTTGACTGAAAAAAAAGAAATGTAGACATTTTTGCAAATTTATTAAAAAAGAAAAACTGAAATATCACATGGTCATAAGTATTCAGACCCTTTGCTCAGTATTGAGTAGAAGCACCCTTTTGAGCTAGTACAGCCATGAGTCTTCTTGGGAATGATGCAACAAGTTTTTCACACCTGGATTTGGGGATCCTCTACCATTCTTCCTTGCAGATCCTCTAGTCCCGTCAAGTTGGATGGTGAACGTTGGTGGACAGCCATTTTCAGGTCTCTCCAGAGATGCTCAATTGGGTTTAGGTCAGGGCTCTGGCTGGGCAGTCAAGAATGGTCACAGAGTTGTTCTGAAGCCACTCCTTTGTTATTTTAGCTGTTTGCTTAGGGTCATTGTCTTGTTGGAAGGTGAACCTTCGGCCAAGTCTGAGGTCCAGAGCACTCTGGAAGAGGCTTTCATCTAGGATATCTCTGTACTTGGCCTCATTCATGTTTCCTTCAATTGCAACCTGTCGTCCTGTCCCTGCAGCTGAAAAACACCCCCTTAGCATGATGCTGCCACCACCATGTTTCACTTTTGGGATTGTATCGGGCAGGGGATGAGCAGTGCCTGGTTTTCTCCACACATACCGCTTCGAATTATCACCAAGAAGTTCTATCATCATCTCATCAAACTAGAGAATCTTATTTCTCATAGTCTGGGAGTCCTTCATGTGTTTTTGAGCAAACGCTATGCGGGCTTTCATATGTCTTGCACTGAGGAGAGGCTTCCGTCGGGCCACTCTGCCATAAAGGCCCGACTGGTGGAGGGCTGCAGTGATAGTTGACTTTGTAGAACTTTCTCCCATCTCCCTACTGCATCTCTGGAGCTCAGCCACAGTGATCTTGGGGTTCTTCTTTACCTCTCTCACCAAGGCTCTTCTCCCATGATTGCTCAGTTTGGCTGGACGGCCAGGTCTAGGAAGTCTTCTGGTGGTCCCAAACTTCTTCCATTTAAGGATTATGGAGGCCACTGTGCTCTTAGGAACCTTGAGCAATGCAGTAATGCAGAAATTCTTTTGTAACCTTGACCAGATCTGTGCCTTGCCACAATTCTGTCTCTGAGTTCATGATTCTCATTTGGTCTGACATGCACTGTGAGCTGTGAGTTCTTATATAGACAGGTGTGTGCATTTCCAAATCAAGTCCTATCAGTTTAATTAAACCCAGCTGGACTCCAATGAAGGAGTAGAACCATCTCAAGGAGGATCACAAGGAAATGGACAGCATGTGACTTAAATATGAGTGTCTGAGCAAAGGGTCTGAATACTTATGAACATGTGATATTTCACTTTTTATTTTTTAATAAATTTGCAAAAATTTCTACATTTCTGTTTTTTTCAGTCAATATGGGATGCAGAGTGTACTTTAGAGAAAAAAAATGAACTTTTTAGAAGTTACCAAATGGCTGCAATGAAATAAAGAGTGAAAAATTTAAAGGGGTCTGAATACTTTCCGTACCCACTGTATAATCAGTGCAGTGCCTGTGTAGTTTACTGTACTTGTATCTATTTAAAAAACGAATTAATTAAAAAAAATGGTGTGGGGTTCCCCTAATTTTTATTAATCAGGTGAGGGAAAGCAGACAGCTGAGAGTTGGTCTTATTAGCATGGGAAGGGGGTAATAAACATGGAGCGTCCCAGGCTATTACTATCATCCCACAGCTGTCTGCGTAGCCTTTACTGGTTATTACAGGGTGGGGACCCCAAAAAAATGATGTGGTGTCCCCTCTATATTTAATAAACAGCAAAGTCTAAACAGACAGCTGCGGGCTGATAATAATAGCCTGGGAAGCTACCAGACAAAGAACACCAGCCCTCAGCTGCCCCAGAAATGGCGCATCCATTAGTTGTGCCATTTCTGGTGCTTGGCCTCAGCTCTTCCCACTTACCCTGGTGCATTGGCAAGTGGGGTAATAGTTTTGAGGTTGTTGTCAGCTGGTTAATAAAAACTAGGGGGACCCCACACCATTTTTTCCATTTATTTATTTTTTAAATAAATTCAAGTACAGAAAAGTACACACGCAAGCACTGATTATATATCTCAATGACATCTACCTATCTATACTATATACAGTATATCATTCTTTTATTAGTTAGAAAACTATCTTGAAATGACAGAGAATTACTGTATGTAAAAGCTGATGTTAAAAACGCATTGTATACGGATTTCATACGTATGTCAGATGGATGTCAGACAGATGCTACTTGCTAAAAATCGCATTGTATTCACATGATATTCGCATGACACTCGTTCTACTTTTCTGGATCAACATCAGACCGAATTTTTAAATGCTACAGTGACTCCAGTCTTAGGGTATCTTTCACCACAATATAAACAGGATCAGCAATCTAAAAAATAATGACCTCCAATGCTCCACACTTGCCATATCCAACAGTTTTTCTTGTAATTTGTACCACATAACACCATTCTGCCATAATTGTGCTTAGCATAATGCAAACATTAAAGTACTCATATAATATGTAGTATTTAAATGGATTCTGTCATCAGATTTTTGCTGCCTATTCCGAGAGCAGCATAACGTAGAGACAAAGAGCAGCATACTATAGAGACAGAGACCCTGATTCCAGCGCTTACTGAGTTGTGTGCTGTAGTTTTGATAAAATCACGGCTTTCAGAAGTAGACAGTGTACACAGAAAGCTGTCAATCAGTAATGTGGGCGGGATTATGCATAGCTCAGCATTTAGATAATGGTAGATCTTCAGCAGATAAGAGTGATTTCATCAAAACTGCAGCAACAGCCCCATAAGAGATACAGCACTGGAATCAGGGTCTGTGCCCTACATCATGCTTCTCTCAGATGGTATACCAAAAACCAGGTGACAAATTCCTGTTAAATAATGACCCCTTAAACATTTTTACATATGGAAGTAGTGGTATGGCTGTAAGGCTTGACCCCAATAAAATCGTTGCCTTTTTAATAGATTTTCGATGTGCCAATCATGAGAAATATAGCACAGAAGAAGCATGCAAATTAGTCTGAAAGTGCAAAGGAGGCATGTCAATGAACTTGAAAGAAATTCAAGTGTTTTGACTTCCTGGCAGTCATGGTCTTGCCAATTTCTGTAAATTCATGGACAGTCTGCAAAAAATGGGTGCTTTTTTTCTGCTACCCATAGCACCCAGCAAAAATAGCACTGTCCGTGAATTTTGTTCTCTGAAGACTGTACTGGCCATGCGCTGCATATGAAGTACGAACACACTAACAGCCATACTGACCAGTCAGAAGAGGAAGGAGTGGACTAGGGGGAGGAGCACGTGCTCTTTTATTGTCTTCAGTTTTTTAATTTTGAGCATGGTCTTCTTTTCAGCAAAGGAATGGGAGTCAAGGGGAAACAGGTGCAAAAACCAGGGAGTCTTGACAAGGTAACTGTGAGTAACCAACTTCGTTCCCATCCATCATGATGTATGTGTTCTGTCTTTTGCCGTACCACTTCACAGTTGCACTTCCCTTGTCCTATGTGCTGGGTAAAATTCTTAGTATTGGCACTTATAATGTACATAAATAAACTGCACAGTACATTTCTTTTGTACTGTATGCCGCATGAAATTCTCATCAATATTATTTGCTCCTAGACTACAGCTACATGGCGACTTTGTCAACGTAGCTGTAGTTGCCGTAGCTGTAGTTGCCGTAGCTGTAGTTGCCGTAGCTGTAGTTGCCATAGCTGTAGTTGCTATAGCTGTAGTTGCTGTAGCTGTAGTTGCCATAGCTGTAGTTGCTGTAGCTGTAGTTGCCGTAGCTGTAGTTGCCGTAGCTGTAGTTGCTGTAGATGTAGTTGCTGTAGCTGTAGCTGTAGTTGCTGTAGCTGTAGCTGTAGTTGCCGTAGCTGTAGTTGCTGTAGCTGTAGTTGCCGTAGCTGTAGTTGCTGTAGATGTAGTTGCTGTAGCGTCTCAGAAGAAAGATCGGTGCATAACAAAGCCAATCATGTTTTAGCTAACGATCTCACAGGTCCATCCACCGCATCATCATGTGTCTTCATTAGACAAGCCTCCGATCTAGCTAAAACATGATTGGCTCTGTTATGTACCAATCTTTCTTGGGAGATGCACCAACAACTAACTACAGCTAGTGCTATTGCTGAATATCAACATGGGAGGACCCTCGCAAGTTTTAAAAGTCTTTGCAAACTTGTGGTGCACACCATAACCCTTTAGCCCATTGATAACACTGTGAAACATGTCGGAGGGGGGCCTCCGATCTTTTATTTTATTTGCAGTCAAAGGGACATTATTTGTCAGCAACACTGCAGGCACACTATCTACTACTCACAATCTAATACTGATTGCTTTAGAGATCACATTACATCTACACATCTGTCACATTATATAGCATCGGCGTCTCTGCCTCCTGCCACTGCACACAGCTTCCCGGGCACTGTGCTTAGGGCACGCGTGCGCTTCCTCCCTCTTAAAGGGGTCGCGCGCGCCGTTCTAAAGCGTCCCCGGCCAATGGTCGGAGGACTGACCCTATAATAAGCACCTCCTCCTAAATGGAGGTGCCTGTGCAAGGTTGTTGTTTGTGTGCTAACACTCTCCTCAGCCCTCAGGTTCCTTGCCCGCCAGTCTGTCTAACAGTCCTGCCCGCCAGTCTGTCTAACAGTCCTGCCCGCCAGTCTGTCTAACATTCCTGCCCGCCAGTCTGTCTATCAGCCATGCCCGCCAGCCTGCCTACCTACCCGGAGCACCTGCCAGATTACCTGCCGTGCCCGCCTGCCTGCCTACCCGGAGCACCTGCCAGATTACCTGCCGTGCCCCCCTGTCTGCCTACCCGGAGCACCTGCCAGATTACCTGCCGTGCCCGCCTGCCTGCCTACCCGGAGCACCTGCCAGTTACCTGCCGTGCTCGCCACCTGCTCGTTTACCCAGAGTACCTGTCTGGCTATCCGCCGTACCCGCCTGCTTGCCTACCCGGATCACCCGCCAGCCTACCTGCCGTGCTCATCTGCTGTACTGGTCAGCTCCAGTCATCTGACCCGTGGGAGTCACCTGCTCTCACACAAGGTCGGTCCCAGAGTGGCACCTGGTTCACATACCCGGTCCCTCCTTGGTTCACGGAGTCGACTAAGCCGCCGTGTGACCTGGGTCGGTCCGAGTAGGCACTTAGTTACGCCCCTCTGGTCCCTCCTTGCATCAAAACACAGAGGTTCCACCACCCTGACCCGTAACACATTACATCTACACATCAGCTGGCAGGCTAAAATAGATAGGTTATTATAACCACTTTAGTGTGGCAGTATTTTTCATATACTGGCTTTCTTTAGAAATGTATCTTCTATTATTTTGACTATTAAGTTTATACAGTATAGAGAGACATAGATATGTTAATCAATATAATAAAAGTTACATTTTATATATTCATTAGTTGGGGGAGGCAAGATATTATTTGTCCAACACTGTGCTTTATATACCAAACCACCTTCTGTAGGTCCAAATTATTTTCTTGTGTATGATAGATTCCTTTTAAACTGACAATTTTTAATATAATTTTTTTTAGGATAGTTTCACATCAAAACAACTTAAAGTGAACCATACAGCTAATACTTGCTGTCCAACCCAGTGGTCGGCGCTCATAGCAAGTGAGCATTTCTGCAACACATAGCAGGGCTGAAGCCCTGCTGTGTGTAACACAAGAGATCAGATGACCGCAGCTTCTAGTCTCCCATGGAGACTATTGAAGCAGGGAAAAAGTAAAAAAAATGTTTTTAACATTTTTTTAAAAATATAAAAGTTCACCCCCCTTTCGCCCCATTCAGAATAAAACAATAAAAAAATATACATATACAGTACAGACCAAAAGTTTGGACACACCTTCTCATTTAAAGATTTTTCTGTATTTTCATGACTATGAAAATTGTATATTCACACTGAAGGCATCAAAACTATGAATTAACACATGTGGAATTATATACTTAACAAAAAAGTGTGAAACAACTGAAAATATGTCTTATATTCTAGGTTCTTCAAAGTAGCCACCTTTTGCTTTGATGACTGCTTTGAACACTCTTAGCATTCTCTTGATGAGCTTCAAGAGGTAGTCACCGGAAATGGTTTTCACTTCACAGGTGTGCCCTGTCAGGTTTAAAAAGTGGGATTTCTTGCCTTATAAATGGGGTTGGGACCATCAGTTGTGTTGTGCAGAAGTCTGGTGGATACACAGCTGATAGTCCTACTGAATAGACTGTTAGAATTTGTATTATGGTAAGAAAAAAGCAGCTAAGTAAAGAAAAACGAGTGCCCATCATTACTTTAAGAAATGAAGGTCAGTCAGTGCGAAAAATTGGGAAAACTTTGAAAGTGTCCCCAAGTGTAGTTGCAAAAACCATCAAGCGCTACGAAGAAACTGGCTCACATGAGGACCGCCCCAGGAAAGGAAGACCAAGAGTCACCTCTGCTTCTGAGGATAAGTTTATCCGAGTCACCTTTGTGCGACGCAGAAAAGGTGAATGGATGAACTCTACATGCCTGGTTCCCACCGTGAAGCATGGAGGAGGAGGGGTGATGGTGTGGGGGTGCTTTGCTGGTGACACTGTTGGGGATTTATTCAAAATTGAAGGCATACTGAACCAGCATGGCAACCAAAGCATTTTGCAGTGGCATGCTATTCCATCCAGTTTGCGTTTAGTTGGACCATCATTTATTTTTCAACAGGACAATGACCCCAAACACACCTCCAGGCTGTGTAAGGGCTATTTGACCAAGAAGGAGAGTGATGGGGTGCTACGCCAGATGACCTGGCCTCCACAGTCACCAGACCTGAAATCAATCGAGATGGTTTGGGGTGAGCTGGACCACAGAGTGAAGGCAAAAGGGCCAACAAGTGCTAAGCATCTCTGGGAACTCCTTCAAGATTGTTAGAAGACCATTTCCGGTGACTACCTCTTGAAGCACATCAAGAGAATGCCAAGAGTGTGCAAAGCAGTCATCAAAGGAAAAGGTGGCTACTTTGAAGAACCTAGAATATAAGACATATTTTCAGTTGTTTCACACTTTTTTGTTAAGTATATAATTCCACATGTGTTAATTCATAGTTTTGATGCCTTCAGTGTGAATATACAATTTTCATAGTCATGAAAATACAGAAAAATCTGTAAATGAGAAGGTGTGTCCAAACTTTTGGTCTGTACTGTACATATACATATATTTGGTATCACCGCATTCAGAATTGCCCGATCTATCAATATAAACAAATAATTAATCCTATCGGTAAACGGTGTAATGAGAAAAAAATCAAAATGCCAGAATTACATTTTTTGGTTGCCGCAACATTGCAATAAAATGCAATAACAAGCAATCAAAAGATCGTATCTACCCCAAAATGGTATCAATAAAACCTCAGCTCAGCGTGCAAAAACTAAATCCTCATCCTGCCCCAGATCCCGAAAAATTGAGACGCAAATTTTGGATTTTTTTTTCACCACTTAAATAAAAAACAACCTATACATGTTTGATATCTATGAACTCATAATAACCTGGAGAATCATAATTGCTGGTCAGTTTTAGCATTTAGTGAACATGGTTAAAAATAAAAAGAAACAATTGTGGAATTGCACTTTTTTTTGCAATTTCACCGCACTTTGATTTTTTCCCTGTTTTCCAGTACACAATATGGTAAAATCAATGGTGTTGTTCAAAAGTGCAAGTCGTCCCACAAAAAAACAAGTCCTCACACGGTCATATTGCCCGGAAAATAAAAAAGTTATGACTCTGGGAAGACAGTGAGCAAAAAATGAAAACGCAAAAAAGGAAAAAAACCAAGACCGTTAAGGGGTTAAAGTATGTTTATATCTGAAATTCCGCAGCGATTCAGAGTCAAACATACATGGCAGAAATCATACAGCCACTGCCTGTTACATGCTGGCTTTGGATTGGACAGCATGTGTCATCTGTCAGGTCCCTTTAAGACACTATATTGTAAGGGGACTCCAGCTCCTGTGATGTAGACCAATTGTCACATCTGCTCATGCACGGCCATCCAGGTGGATCCATAACCATGATCACAGTCAAATTAGTGTTTAGTGATTAGATCAGCTGTCTACCACTGAAGTCATCATTTTCCTTCATTTCAATGCAGAATGTCCCTGGAAATCTCTTTATTTTCAGCACTGACCAAGTATATAGTACAAAATATCTCTTTTGCAGCCGTTATCAACTAGTTCCTCTGTAAAGAATAAAAAAATCTTTTATAGAGAACCTAATGCAGATGCAGTTCTGTTTAACTAGTGTGATGGCTTAACACTGACAAAGACTGTGTTCATCTTTATGTAATGATTTTGATGATCATTTAATCATTTTTTTGTTATTTTAGAATATTATAAAAGCATATTTTAGAATGCTTGCTTTTCTGCGTGTAGACAATACAACTTGGTCATTTTCTGTAGCCAATTTTTTTTTTTAAGCAATCTCTCTGTATTTCTTCCATCCACATACAACTAATTGTTACATTGCTATTCATTAACATTATCCTTTGCAGGCTAATTAAGAGAAGGAGGGGGTGGATGGGCTGCCTGAAAGATTAGTTAGTGACTCTAATGAAGTTTTTATAATTATACTTTTAAAAGATTTGAACTGGTTTGTATTAAATAAAAATTAACTATAAACGGTTGGTGAAGGCAGTGTGTTATGGAGGATGGGCGCACATTGATTACTATTAAAAGGGAGGGGTGCAGGCATTATGCCTAATTAACAATGTTTGAGATGTTGGTAGCAAAATCCTGCCCCCTTCTGTACTGACCCTGCTGACAATAAAGTGTTAATGTTCAATATTATCAAAATTTTTATGGGAGTAAAGGAGGGATGAATATCCGATAAAGATTAAAACTTGAAAATATCTGTTGTTAAAGGGTAGTTCATGACATCTAACAAAATAAAAGTGTTATACAGACATAGATCTCCTCTTTCTACTATGCCGTTATAAAACGTTAATAGTAATAAGTGACATTCAGAGCCATGGATACTCTAGTGTGGCACTCTAAGTAATTTGCAAGCTACAACATTGTTGTGCGTATCAAGAGCTGGATTTCTTGCAGCGCACAAAAATAATTGAATTAACTTGGAAAGCCCTGTAATTAATGGCTATTATTAGCACTATAATTAGACCTCTTTATTTAAAGTTTCCTTCCTATCCTTCTGGTTAGAAATTTAATGGTTACCCCCTGCAACCTTTCTCTGTGTTCAGAGGGAGGTACTGGATGTTTTACCCCCACACTTAATCAAAATGGATTGCAATTAACTAATTATAAGCTGATAAGCTGAGAATTTGACCATCTTCACTTAGTTTATAGTTCCGCTTACAAGGGACTTCAACAATTCCCATTTTTTCCCAATTAGCTTACATTGTAAGAAAATGAGCAGAGGCGACCCACCTTTCAAAATTTGAAATATTTTCAATGATTGCACTCATCTTGTTACAATAAATAGGTGTGTATATATATATATATATATATATATATATATATATATATATATACAGTACAGACCAAAAGTTTGGACACACCTTCTCATTTAAAGATTTTTCTGTATTTTCATGGCTATGAAAATTGTGCATTCACACTTAAGGCATCAAAACTATGAATTACCACATGTGGAATTATATACTTAACAAAAAAGTGTGAAACAACTGAAAATATGTCTTATATTCTAGGCTCTTCAAAGTAGCCTCCTTTTGCTTTGATGACTGCTTTGATCACTCTTGGCATTCTATTGATGAGCTTCAAGAGATAGTCACCGGAAATGGTTTTCACTTCACAGGTGTGCCCTGTCAGGTTCAATAAGTGGGATTTCTTGCCTTATAAATGGGGTTGGGACCATCAGTTGTGTTGTGCAGAAGTCTGGTGGATACACAACTGATAGTCCTACTGAATAGACTGTTAGAATTTGTATTATGGTAAGAAAAAAGCTGCTAAGTAAAGAAAAACGAGTGGCCATCATTACTTCAAGAAATGAAGGTCCGTGAGTCTGAAAAATTGGGAAAACTTTGAAAGTGTCCCCAAGTGCAGTTGCAAAAACCATCAAGCACTACAAAGAAACTGGCTCACATGAGGACCGCCCCAGGAAAGGAAGACCAAGAGTCACCTCTGCTTCTGAGGATAAGTTTATCCGAGTCACCAGCCTTAGAAATCACAGGTTAACAGCAGCTCAGATTAGAGACCAGGTCAATGCCACACAGAGTTCTAGCAGCAGACACATCTCTACAACAACTGTTAAGAGGAGACTTTGTGCAGCAGGCCTTCATGGTAAAATAGCTGCTAGGAAACCACTGCTAAGGACAGGCAACAAGCAGAAGAGACTTGTTTGGGCTAACGAACACAATGAATGGACATTAGACCAGTGGAAATCTGTGCTTTGGTCTGATGAGTCCAAATTTGAGATCTTTGGTTCCAACCACTGTGTCTTTGTGCGACGCAGAAAAGGTGAACGAATGGACTGTACATGCCTGGTTCCCACCGTGAAGCATGGAGGAGGAGGTGTGATGGTGTGGGGGTGCTTTGCTGGTGACACTGTTGGGGATTTATTCAAAATTGAAGGCATACTGAACCAGCATGGCTACCACAGCATCTTGCAGCGGCATGCTATTCCATCCGGTTTGCGTTTAGTTGGACCATCATTTATTTTTCAACAGGACAATAACCCCAAATACACCTCCAGGCTGTGTAAGGGCTATTTGACCAAGAAGGAGAGTGATGGGGTGCTACGCCAGATGACCTGGCCTCCACAGTCACCAGACCTGAACCCAATCAAGATGGTTTGGGATGAGCTGGACCGCAGAGTGAAGGCAAAAGGGCCAACAAGTGCTAAGCATCTCTGGGAACTCCTTCAAGATTGTTGGAAGACCATTTCCAGTGACTACCTCTTGAAGCTCATCAAGAGAATGCCAAGAGTGTGCAAAGCAGTCATCAAAGCAAAAGGTGGCTACTTTGAAGAACCTAGAATATAAGACATATTTTCAGCTGTTTCACACTTTTTTGTTAAGTATATAATTCCACATGTGTTAATTAATAGTTTTGATGCCTTCAGTGTGAATGTACAATTTTCATAGTCATGAAAATACAGTAAAATCTTTAAATGAGAAGGTGTGTCCAAACTTTTGGTCTGTACTGTATATACACATAGCTATATATAGATATAGATATATAGATACATGTACATATGTGTATTTTACATGTATGTATACACAGGGTAGTCCAAAAGTAGGTGGACAGAAAGTGTAATAAGGTTATGAAGGGGGAGATTTATCAAACATGGTGTAAAGTGAAACTGGCTCAGTTGCCCTTAGCAACCAAGCAGATTCCACTTTTCATTCCTCACAGACTCTTTGGAAAATGAAAGGTGGAATCTGGTTGCTAAGGGCAACTGAGCCAGTTTCACAGATCTAGTTTTCACAGATAGATCTCCCCCAAATCTGTTTTCTTTTCAGATAATTCAGATAACACATAATGGCAAATAAGTTAAATACAGATCAAAGAAAATGGATTTTAACAGAGTATTGGAAATCTCAAAATGCTGAAACCGTTAGAGCAAATTGGGTTGAAACATTTGGTACTCAAGCCCCAAAGAGACAAACCATTTATCGCATTCGTGACAAATTCAATGCCACTGGCTCAATCCTTAATGCTCCAAAAACTGGTCGACCCAAAACAGTCTGTACAGAAGATAACAAACAACTTGTTGCTGAAAAGAGTCCAAAAAAGTCCACCAGAAGAGCCTCTTTGGAATTGGGAATTTCACGAGCTTCTATCATGCGAATCCTGAAATCTATTGGGTGGAAAGCTTATCGTCCACGTCTAATTCATGGTTTATTGGAGGATGATCCAGACAGGCGGCTGCAATTTAGTGAGGTTATGCTTAACGAAATTGAAGAAAATCCAGTAATTTTAGATAACATTATATGGACTGATAAAGCTTCTTTCAAATTATCCGGCCATATTAACAGACATAATTGTATTTACTGGTATAATGAGAACATGCATTTAACATTAGAGCAACAACTAAATGAGCCTTGTGTCAATGTTTGGGGTGGTATTTCAAGTTTTGGTGTTTTAGGACCAATATTTTTTGATGGAATAGTCACAGGAGATAAATATCTCAAAATTCTAATGAATCAAGTTGTTCCCCAGTTACAGCAACAGCCTAATTCAAATAACCTTTATTTCCAACAAGATGGGGCCCCTCCACATTATTCAAGAGTAGTCCGCGAGTATCTTGATGAAACATTTCCTAATAAATGGATTGGCCGAAGAGGTCCACTTGATTGTCTGGCACGTTCACCAGACTTGAACCCAATGGATTTTTTCTTTTGGGGAGTACTCAAGGACAAAGTTTATAGTCGAAAACCAAAAAGTGTCAGTGATTTGAAAAATTACATAAGAGATGCATTTCAAGAAATTAATACCCAAAGAGACTTTTGCAAAAAAGTTTGTCGAAGCGTAAGAGGCAGACTTCAAAGCTGTGCAAATTGTAATGGAAAACAGTTTGAGCACCTGCATTGATAAAATTTAAAGGCTTTTGTATTATTGTTCGGAATAAAATTTAATTGTCAATGTTATGCTTGCGTTAGTAAATACAATTTTATATATAAATCAAAATAAATGTTATTATTTTCTGGCCACCTACTTTTGGACCACCCTGTATATATGTATATGTACATATATACACACATATATCATAAGAGGGAAAATCAGAAGCGGTACCAAAGGACCATTGGCCAAAATATCTTGTTAAGAAACAAAACTGACAGAATTCCAATGGTCTGGGGTGAAAAGGTTTATTTGCCTATATCAAAAGTACATGCTGGTCAGACGAGACCAAAGTAGAACTTTTTGGGCTATATGTGAAACGCTATGTGGGGCAGAAAACTGACACTGCACATCACCCTGAAAATCCCATCCCCACTGTCACACATGGTGGTGGCAGGATCATGCTATGGGGATGCTTTTCTTCAGTAGGGACAGGGAAGCTGGTCAGAGTTAATGAGATGATGGATGGAGCTAAAACAGAGCAATTTATGAGGAAAACCTGCTAGAGGCTGCACAAGACTTGAGACTGGGGCGTAGGTTCACCTTCCTCCAGGACAACCCTAAACATACTACCAGAGCTACAATGGAATGGTTAAGATCTAAGCATATTCATGTGTCTGAATGGCCCAAAGTTCAGACCTAAATCCCATTGAGAATCTGTGGCAAGACTTGAAAATTGCTGTTCACAGATGATCTCCATCTGATCTCACTGAGCTAAAGCTAGTTTGCAAAGAAAAATGGGCAAAAATGTCAGCCTCTAGATGCACAAAGCTGGTAGAGATATACCCCAAAAGACTTGCAGCAGTAATTGCAGCGAAAGGTGGTCCTCCAAAAAATTGACTCATACAAATGTACATCACAATTTTTCAGATTTATATTTTTAAAATAATTAGAAAACCATGTATCATTTCTTTTACATTTCACAAATACATTCTACTTTGTGTTTGTATATCACATAAAACCCAACTAAAAAAACATTTACATTTGTGGGTGTATTGTGAAAAACTGTGGAAAAGTTAATTAGCTATGAATACTTTTTAAAGGGACTGTATATACACAATAGATAAAAGAAAGTCAACAAACTCCTGTTAAAATGGCAATTTAATGTAAAAAAATCATACAAAGAAAAATAAATTCAGAACTTTTTCCACCTTTAATGTCTCTCATAATCAATTCACAATCTGAAATCTTTTTGGGTTGAAAAAGGAAAAACTAAAATAAAGTGGTTGCATAAATAAGCACGCCCTTACACTAATACTTTGTTGAAGTACCCTTTGAATTTGTGGCAGCATTTAGTCTTTTTGTGTAGTAATCTATCAACAGGATAAATCTATAACTGGCAATATCTGTCCACTCTTCCTTGCAGTTGCTTTGCAAATCTGTCAGATTGCGAGAGCATCTACTGTGTACAGCACCCTCTGCAGGTGAACCCACAGATTTTAAACTGGATTCAGGTCTAGGCTCTGGCTGGGCCATTCCAAAACTTTGATTTTCTTCTGGCAAAGCCATTCTCCTCTTAATTTTCAGCTTTTTATCAACAGCGTGAAGGTTTTAATGCAAAATTGACTGATATTTGGAACTGTTCAGAATTTCCTCCCCAGTTACAGCGGCCTAAACTCAGCTCCAATGCATAATGCTGCCTCCATAATGCTTCATTGTGGGTATGGTGTTTTTTCAGGAATGCGCAGTGTTGGCTTTGCCAAACAAACCTTTTGGAATTATGAACAAAAACTTCAACCTTAGTATTATCAGACCAAACCATGTTTTCCCTCCAGCTTTTACCAGACTTGATGTAGGTTTGGCAAAACATAGCCGGGCTTGAATGTTTTTCTTTGTAAGACACAGGCCAGACATAAGAAGAATATGGTACATTATTGTCCCTTACATGCAGTACACAACCAGTATTTGCCAGAAATTCCTATATCTCATTTAAAGGTGGTTTGGGCCTTTTGGCAGTCTTCAAGACCAATTTTATTCTTGTCTTTTCATCAATGTTTGAAAGGCGTCCAGTTCTAGGTGATGTCACTGTTGTGCCAAATTTAAGCCACTTCTTGATGACCATCTTCACATTGTTCCATGGCATATCTATTGCCTTGGAAATTTATACCTTTCTCCTGACTAATAACTTTCAACAAAGAGATCCCTTTGTTGAGTTGTAAGCTGTTTACAGAACATGGCTTTTGCTGTAAAATGCAGCTAAGAAAATGTCAGGAAAATCCTACTAGAAGAACTAAACTTTATCTGGGATTATTCAGAATCAATGTAAATGATGGCACCTGTGTACTGACAGTTATCTAATGAGTTTAAATGTGGTTTGATAATTCTAAACACAACCACATCCCCAATTACAAGAGGGTGTTCATACTTCTGCAACCATATTAATTTAGTTTTGTTATTTTTATTTCCCCTCTCAAAATAAAATAATTTCAGTTTGTTTCTCAATGAATTTATGCAGATTATGGGTAATATATATACACTATAATACTATATATACACTAAATAAGATAATTCGCGCTGAGCTGCTGGATAAAAAAGGAAAGAAGGAGTAGGAATAAAATCAATAAAAGATCAATAAAAAAGAATTTATTTACGTAAGATTAAAATAGGATTAAAATGCGTAAAGAATAATTTATGTAAATAGTAATTTCTAGAACCACTTCCAGAAGGGTAGATTGGATATGAGAGACATGATGAAGTCCATTTGATAGTAGAAAACAGCCAGGATTGTCAGAGTGGTCAATAGGTTGCAAAGAGCGACCCTGGATGGAAAAAAAGGTGCGTGGGTTAGAGTGGATCAATGCTCCAATTGGTGGGCTAATAAAGAGCAAACCAATGTATTACCTTATTGACTGTAAGTTGCATTTCCTAACTATTTGTACCTAATGCAGTTTTGCCGGTGACTAGGTGTGCACAGGCACCTAGTATACAAAAGAACCTCAATTATATGTAGACAAGAAAGGGATTGTATCGTAGGAAATTAATCTGACAATAGTTACCTGATATGAGGGTTCTATATTTTTATCCTAGATCAATACTTTAAGATGACAGAGGAATCTTTTTGAAAAGTAGAGCAAATAATTCACCTGAAGGGATAAAGAAGGTGGTAATAATAAGTTAGAGCAGGTGTAGGTATGCTGACCAGTTCCACTATATCATACCTAATGTGCCTGATGATTATTCGTTTGGTGGCGTTTTATTCTTCCCTAGGCTGGCTCCAGTGTAGGCTATCTGCCACGGTTCTTTTCTAGTTTATAAGGTAATTCCTATTCGTTAGGTAGGTGGAAGGACCCGGTATGCCAATTGTCAGGCAGGTGTAGCAAAAACCATGGTCCTACTGGTGCCAAGAATAATAAGTGACCAATGACATTGCTGACGTTGGGAATTGCCTGATAAGTCCATTCCTTCATCCTGCAGCAAGATACGAGATGTGCAGCATCTGAAACAACGGATACTGGAAGCCTGTGCTAGCATTTCTTCTGCGGTATTGCTATCAGTGTGTCAAGAGTGGGAGAAGAGGGTTGCATTGACAATCCAACACAATGGGCAGCACTTTGAACACATTTTATAAGTGCTCATAAACTTGTAAAACACTCATGAAAGAACAAAGCTACATTAAAACCAAGCACACCATTGTTTTTCTTATGAAATTCTCAATAAGTTTGATGTGTCACATGACCCTCTTCTCATTGAAAAAAATAAAGTTGGATCCAAAATGGCCAACTTCAAAATGTCCGCCATGGTCACCACCCATCTGGAAAAGTTTTCCCCCTCCCATATACTAATGTGCCACAAACAGGAAGTTGATATCACCAACCATTCCCATTTAATTTAGGTGTATCCATATAAATGGCCCACCCTGTAGAATGAATTAACTGAGAATCCGTCAGTGAGCTCATCCTCACTGGAGACTTTGTAACTCTTTTGTCTGGCTTTTTCTGGGCTACTATCAGAAAATACATTTATTGCATCATCATGATGGTTAGGAATTCCAAGATGAAGTTCAAATCCTTGAATCTCTCAGGGCCAAATTGTTGTTCAGTTTTTGTATTTTTTGCTGGTCTTCCAATAAAGTGAACTTTTTATCAAAGATTCGTACGCTAAATACAGAAAGCAGAACATGGCACTCTGTCAAGATCTGAGCAGTTGTTGCAGAGACTGAATCATCGATCATGAAGTATAGATCCACAAGGATAATCTCCCATTGGATTATGTATCAGAAAAGTTCTTTGTATAGACTGGCGTGTTTGAATTTTTTGATATAAGTTGAAGTCACAATTTAAAAGACATAGACATGTTCAGGGCTATTTTTTTTATTAAAGGGGTTGTCCACTACTAGGACAACCCCTTCTCAATCTGAATGTTTGCCCCGTTAAATTAAAAACACTTATACTCCCCTCCCGTGCTGGTACCGTCCCAGTGACGCGCCCCTGGGCCTGTGTCGCGCTGCGTTGCGCACGCGGGAGCTTACCCGGAGCCGGATCTCTTGAGGGTTGTAGTCTCGTGGCGGTGACCCGGTCCGTGCCCAGGGAGTCAAACTAAGTGTGTGGCAGTCTTGGGAGATGTTGTTTCTGTGTCGACTACGCCACCCGTTGATTTGCGGTCACAAGGCCGCCGCTGCAGAACAGTCCGCTGAGGCCGGTAGTATGGGTGCAGCGATGTGGTATAACCCCCAACGGGAGGGGTATGGCCTCAGGGCAGCTGGTGCGGATGATGGGGGTAGCAGGAACCACTCGGAGACGGTACGGTGTAGTTCAGGGTCTTTACTGGTGACAAAGATAGACCCTCCCGGAGTACTGGCTAATGATCGGGGCCTGGTCAGTCCTTGAGCAGATGGGATCTCCCCTGGCCAGGCGGAGTTGTAGGCCTCCCAAACTGACTGTACTCTTCTGGCTACCTTGCTAGAGGCGGGTATAAGTAGCCCACGTCCCTGAGTGTACCGTGTGGTGCTCACCCGTATGGCCGGTGACTCGGGGCCTTCTAGTAGCTTCCGCTCCACAACGGCGGTGCTGGTCCCACGCGTGTGACCGTGCCTTCGGGTTTCTGGGCCAGAGGACCTGCAATCCCCTGCCGGTCGGTTTCTGCTGCTGGGTAAGATTAGTCCCCACAGCCTCGGACGCCGGGTGCGGTGATAACTTCTCAGTCAGGGCGAGCTCTGCAGCTGCCAGTCCCTGACTCCTTGTAACACTGCTCCCACAGAGCTCCTGTTGTTCTTTTCCCATAGCTGCTTCTCTTCTCTGTCTCTACTTCTGGCATGGCCCAGGAGCTGGGCCCAGCCGGAGCCACAGCTCCCTGTCAGCCCTCCTGGCTGAACTCTCCCTTTGAACTCCCTAACCCTGCCTCAGCCCCAGGTTTATATAGGGGAAGTCCTTCCCCTCCCAGGACTGGGCAGGAGGTGTGGCATGCATAGGATTCCTGACCAAGAGACCTCCCACCTGCTCTCAGACATAACATTGCATTACTGTGGAAACCAGACCCCTGGGGTGCCACACCAGCAGTGTCAGAACTCGCATTCATGTGACTCAAGTGAGGTTGTTATGTCTCGCAAGCCCTGCACCCAATCAGCACTGGCTTCATTGTCCCCGTCTTCAAACATATCGAACATCAACAGGAAGTCAAAGAGCAGCCACAGCCCGGCCTTCCTCTAAATGTTCAATTTGTCCGAAAGCAAGGACAGTGAAACCAGCACTGATTGGGCGCAGGGCTCACATGACGTAACAACCTCATATGAGCCCTTGGAACACGAGTGCTAACACCGCTGGAACAGCGCCGGCACGGGAGGTGAGTATATGTTTTTTATTTTAACGGGGGAAAACATTCAGATTGAGAAGCGGTTGTTCTAGTAGTGGACAACCCCTTTAAATCCATGTATTTTTAGTTAAACATTATTTCACATGTAAAGCGCCATGGAATAAATGGCGCTATAACAATAAATAATAATAATAATTACACCAATAAGGTTTTATTTCAAATGTCTTTTTCAGCCTCTATTCTCACTTTCCACAGTCTCACTTTCCACAGCTGTGAATCTATCAGTGAATTTGTTCTTAAAGCAAGTTTGTAACTGTCAAGGTATGTTCACACATCACATTTTTCTCAGTATGTTTTTTGCCACAAAAAACGCAGCACTTCACTGTTGCAGCAAAATGAATGAGATTTCTGAACTCTCATGCACATGCTGCTTAATGTTTCCTTGCAGCTTTGAAGCAGTTTCAATTCTGCAGCATGTCAATTCAGCGTTTTCCACTCGTTCTAATGAATGGGATAATGAATGTGAAAAAAACGCATCAGAAAAGCACTCAAACACATGGCAAAGCGCATGCTTTTATGCAGCATTTTTCCTGCCAAGAGACCCATTTTTGATGCAGAAATGTCTGCAGGAAATACTCTGCACTTACCCTTATGTTTGTTTTACTGAACTTCTCTAAGTTCATTTATGACCACAACAAAGTTGAACTGAACTCTGATGCATTCATGAATTAGCTGATAGGAGTTAAAAAGAACATTTGAAGTGACTTTGAGGGGCCTTCATGACAGAAAATACCCAAAAGTGGCACCATTCTAAAAACTGCACCCCTCAAGGTGCTCAAAACCACATTCAAAAAGTTTATTAACCCTTCAGGCACTTCACAGGAATTTTTGGAACGGGGAAGAAAAAAATGAACATTTTACTTTTTTCATAAAAGTGTTACTTTAGACCCAAATATTTTTTTATTTTTGCAGGGGTAACAGGTAAAAATGGACCCCAAAATTTGTTGCGCAATTTCCCCTGAGCACGCAGATACCCCATACATGGGGAAAAAGCACTGTTTGGGCACTCGGCAGGGCTCAGAATGGAAGTAGCGCCATTTGACTTTTTGAATGTAAAATTTGCTTGAATAATTAGCGGACGTGATGTTGCATTTAGAGAGCTCCTGATGTGCCTAAACAGTGGAAACCCCCCATAAGTGACACCATTTTGGAAACTAGACCCCTCAGGGAACTCATCTAGATGTGTGGTGAGCACCTTTAACCCCCAGGTGCTTCACAGACGTTTATAACATGGAGCCATGAAAATAAAAAAATCTAACTTTTTCCACAAAAATGATCTTTCAGCTCCAAATTTTTTATTTTCACAAGGGTAAGAGGAGAAAATGGAACCTAAAAACTGTTGTGCAATTTCTCCCGAGTACGCCAATAAACGATATGTGGGGAAAATACACTGTTTGGGCGCACGTCAGGATTCAGAAGGGAAGGAGCACTGTGTGTGACTTTTTGAACTCAAAATTGGCTGGAATCAAGAGCGGACGCCATGTCGCATTTCGTGAGCCCCTGATGTGCCTAAATAGTGGAAACCCCCCACAATTGACTACAGAATTTGATAACATTAGGTTATCATATTGAATAAGTTGTCATTAGTCTTAAGTGCAAGTGCTCGCTACTTGAGTTTGAATTGGGTACTCAGGTATGCACCATGTATCACGGGTGCTCGAGTGACATTCTCGAGTTCCTGCCACGCATGTTTCACAATTGTTAGACACCCAAAAAAAACATACGGGGATCGCTCGTGCATGGCAGGCGATCCCAGCAACTTTTTTTGGGCCGCAAAGCATATGGGGCAGAGACTCAAGCATGTCACTCGACACCCGCAATACTCAGTGCATACCCGAGCACCCGATGCAAATTCAAGTAGCGAGCACTTGCGCTCAACTCTGGTTGCCATATCGTCATCGTTTTTTTTTCTTTACTTTTGATAAAATCCCAACCCTAACACAACCCCAACCCTAACCCTAGCCCAGCCCTAACCCTAGCACAACCCTAACCCCAACCTTAATACAACCCCAACCCTAACCTTAGCCCAACCCTAACCCTAGCCCAACCCTAACCCTAGCACAACCCCAACCCTACCCCTAGCACAACCCTAACCCTAGAGTTTATTTTTTTATGCCGTTCCTCGTGTGGTATAAGTGATTAGATGACTTTATTCTTCGGGTCGGTGCGATTACAGCGATACAAGATTCATATCAGGTTTTTATGAATGACAGCTGTCACACGCTAAAAGACGCTTTTTTTTGCAAAGACTAGTTTTTGCATTGCCATATTTTGAGAGCTATAATTTTTCCATATTTTAGCCGACAGAGTCATGTGATGGCTTGTTTTTTGCAGGACAAGTTGACGTTGTTATTGGTACCATTTTCAGGCATGTGACATTTTTTGATCGCTTTCTATTCCGATTTTTGGGAGGCAGAATAAACAAAAAACAGCAATTCCAGAATTTTTTTTTTTTTTTTTATGCCGTTTCACGTGTGGTAAAATTGATCAGGCAGCTTTATTCTTCGGGTCAGTATGTTTACAGCGGTACCGCATTTATATTGTTTGTATGTTTTGGCACATTTACACAATAAAAACTATTTTCTAGAAAAAATAATTTTTTCGGATCGCTTTATTCTGAGAGCTATAACTTTTATATTTTTCGGATGATGGAGCTGTATGGCGGCTTGTTTTTTTCAGGACAAGATGATGTTTTCAGTCGTGCCATTTTTATTTACATTCGTCTTTTTGATCGCGTGTTATTCCATTTTTTGTTTGGCGGTATGATGATAAAGCATTGTTTTTTGCTTCGTTTTATATTTATTTTTTTTACCGTGTTTACTAAAGGGGTTAACTAGTGGAACAGTTTTATAGGTCGTTCCGGATGCGGCGATACCAAATATGTGTACTTTTATTGTTTTTTTTTTTTTTTAATAATAAATAAATAGTATGGGTACAATATATTTTTATTTTTGGGGGATTATTTTTTTCATTTTTTTAAATATTTTTACAATTTTTGTTTAATTTTTTTTTTCACTTTCCTACCCTTTTTGTTACTTTTACACATTGTCCCACTATGGGACTTTCACTTTTTGCAGACTGATCGGTTGTATAGCATAGAGAGCAGCAGCTCCCTATGCCATGCAGCATGTCAGCACTGCACACAGGGGAGACATTACTTTGGTCATGCACTGCGCATGACCAAAGTAACTCCCTGCCTTCTGGTGACCCGGATGTTGTCATGACATCGCTGGAGGCAGGAGAGGAGGTGAGTACCGGTGCTTACCTCCCACCTTGCACCCGCAACACTGCGATCAACTTCGATCGCAGCATTGCGGGGATTAACGTTCTGGGAGTGGTGCGGGACGTGAGTCCCGCACGGTGCGGGCGCGATCGCATTATGCGTAATAGGATGTAGCTGGTCCATAAGTCCCAGGGCACAGCTACGTACTATTACTGACGTCGTCGGAAAGGGGTTAAAAAGCCCACAAAGTTGTTTGTATTCTGTATATACTTATATTAGCGGATTATAACCTACAGAGAATGTAAATGCGTATGTTTTTACCTTTTGCTGTTATAATGCGGCACCAGCCATTGTGTCTCTTTCCTCATTTATACATGCACAGATCGGCTACACTTTGCCAGAGCAACAAGATTTTTTGGTTCTAATCTTTACCATTAGTGAGTAGTGTTGAGCATTCCGATACTGAAATATCGGGTATCGGCCGATATTCGCGGTATCGGAATTCCGATACTTAATTCCGATACTTTTACAATATCGAATACCGGAATCGGAAGTTCCCATAATGCCTGCACTCTGCAGTGTCTCTGAAGGATGACAAGCTGGATGGCTCACGTCATCCAGCCTGTCATCAGAATGCCATCCCAGCGTGGGAGAATTCTCCTGATCGTTTAAAAGCCGGCGGGCGGTAAAAAGCCGCCGGCTTTTAAACAATCACACAGCCCCATACTGCTTCCCCGCAGCCTACCACCCCGATCCTCCGCTCCCCTCGCCACCTCCCATCCCGATCGTAAGTTAGGACCGGGCGGGGAGCGCAGCACCAAGGAGCGGGGAGCGAAGGACCCGGGCGGGGAAGCCGGCAGTGAAAAGACTTCACCGCCGGCTTTCCCGTTCTGTGCTGCGCTCTCCCGCCGGTTATTTCAAATGAACAGCTGAGGTATCAGGTGATGCTGATCAGCTGTTCATTTGAAGTCGCCGCGGTGCCCTCAGAGGGTTCATGTGAGTTCATGCTTGACTGCATTGCATGAACTCACATGAACTTTCCCACGGCCGCACAGGTCAGCCTCACCTCCCAGACGATCAGCCCGTCATGATTGGTGTGTGCGGGTGTCTGTGCGATGTCTGCGGGTGTGTGCGGGGTGTCTGTGCGATGTCTGCGGGTGTGCGCGGTGTCTGTGCGATGTCTGCGGGTGTGTGCGGGGTGTCTGTGCGATGTCTGCGGGTGTGTGCGGTGTCTGTGCGATGTCTGCGGGTGTGTGCGTGCAGGCAGACATAGGCCGATGTGACACTACTACTCCCATCGGCCTATGTCTGTCCCCCGTCCACTCGTGCCAGCAGGATCAGCTCGATGGGAGCAGTAGTTCCCATCAGCCTGATCCTGCTATTTAAATTGCCCTACTGTGTCCCCAATACATTTTAAATACATGTCATTGGTGGCCAGTGGTTACCTAAAATAAATTAGTTTATACATTACCTGTCCCCGCCGATCGCCACCTAAAATAAAGTAAAAAATAAAAAACTACACCTATACTCACCTAGACACCTAATTCCCCGAAGCCATCGATCTCCTGTAATAAAATATAAAATAATAAACCACAACCTTATCCTTACCCCTCCGTAGTAGTCCACGAGTGTCCCACGATGATCTCCAGTTTAGAGCAGCCACATAGAATGTGACCGCTCTGAACCGCTGCCGCCGCTAGAATGATGGGGCCGTAAAGCAGCACCGTCATTGCATAAGCGGGTTCGCCGGAGTTCAGGCAGCGCTGCTCCGGTTAGCTCCTTTACGGCCCTGCTGTATCGTGAGAAATTCCCACGGTACAGCAGTGCCGTAAAGGAGGTCTCCGGAGCTGCGCTGCCTGAATGCACTCCGGTGACCTCAGTCAGTGGCTCCCACTGCCGGGAGCGGACGTGTTCCCGGCAGCGTGAGCTTACAGCAGCCATGCACAGCTGTCACCATCTCCAGATGTGACAGCTGTGCATGGGAGATCAGCGCAGGAACGTGGACAGGTAACTATTTTTTTTTAGTAAACTAAGAATTAAATAAAATTGTGTGTTTTATTTCAAATAAATTATTTTTTTCTGGGTGTAGTGTGTTTTTTCTTTTTAACACTTTGTAGGTTAGTAATGGGGGTGTCTTATAGACGCCCATCATTACTAACCAGGGCTTCATGGCAGCTGGCGCTGACATGAACCCCACCACTATTACCCCCTGCCACCGCACCAGGGCAGCATGGAAGAGCGAGGCTAAGTGCCAGAGTTGGCGCATCCTATGGATGCGCCATTTCTGGGGCGGCTGACGGCTGGTGTTTCTAGCCTGGGAGGGGGCCAATATTCATGGCACCCTTCCTGGGCTATTAATATCAGCCCCCAGCTGTCCGCCTAGCCTTTGCTAGCTATTAAATTAGGGGGGACCCCACGTAATTTTTTTGAGGGGGTCCCCCATTTTAATAGTTAGTAAAGGCTAGGTATTCAGCTGGGGGCTCATATTAGTAGCCTGGGAAGCTCCGTGGGTATTACCCCCTTCCCAGACTTCAAACATCTGCCCCAGCCATCTGCTTAACCTCCGCTAGGGACTAAAATTAAGGGGAACCCCACGCCAATTTTTTTTTAAATAAATCCTTTATTTTAACACTAAATGACAAGTACAGTAAGCAACACTGTCACTGTACTTCATATATATGTGACTGACATGTTTCTATCTATCTAATCTATGTGTGAAGCTCTATTCTGTCTGTTATAAATTGTCGGGTACTGCAGCTGAATTGCCGGCCGGCTTTTTTAAAGAGAGAGTGCATGAAAACACAATTATTTTTTTAAATAAATCCTTAACACTAAATGACAAGTACAGTAAGCAACACTGTCACTGTACTTCATATATATGTGACTGACATGTTTCTATCTATCTAATCTATGTGTGAAGCTCTATTCTTTCTGTTCTAAATTGTCGGGTACCGGTGTATGCCGCTGCTGAATTGCCGGCTTTTCATGTAATACATTCTACATTATTCTTGGTTGTTTTACTTCATGTAGAATTAACCTACAAGGAAAGAAAGGGTTTATTTTCATTCCGATATTTGTGTCCCATTGACTTGCATTGGTTTCCGGTATCGGAATCGGCGATATCCGATACTTTTTGGGTATCGGTCCGATCCAATCCGATACGATATTTCCTGATATCGGAAGGTATCGCTCAACACTATTAGTGAGATGTTTATGTTAGATATGGCTTATATAGAATGATTTATTGAATGATTTCTTGTCTTTGGGAGTCTGCTGCCGACTTACAATTTTGTAGATCTGGGCATTCACTACCTGAAGTAATGGAAGATAAACACCAAATACTCTCCGTGTCCACTCATTTATTTCTTTGTTTTTTAAATACTTTTTTTATTGAATTTTCTAAATTAACTTAAATTCAAGCATCTTTTAAAGCATGGATAAAGATACAAGTTTTCTCATCAAACAAGTTCACAAGGTACATCTTCAAGATATGAAAAGGTCTAAGATTCATCAGATCAAATAATCACATTATACGTGATGATTCAAAAAGGAAGTTGGAAAATTATAGCCTCGGAATTCATAATCGAGAGAACATAACACAAATTAATTAACATGAAAAGACTCGCTATCTATCCAAGTATTATCTATACACTACAAATATTGATAGCCATCTCCATTGGTGACATGGCAGATGTCTAGCAGTTAGTCCAGTTCTGTTCAGATGCCGACAACATATCCTCGGCTATGGACTACAGTGATGTGATATCTCAGGTTGTTCAGATCTTGTGACTGTTGGGGCAGATGCACAGAATCCTAGATGGAGCCCCACAGAAAGAAGTCACAGTGTGTTAGCTCTGGTGATTGTGGACGCCAGTGCAAGACTGGTGAATTGTTTCCGACCTGGCCTATCCAACGTCCAAATGGAAATGTAGAGGTGCTCCATCATGCTGGTAGACTACAGTTGGCCGAGCTTTCTCTATCTTTGGCATAAGCCATTCCTTTAACACATTCAGCTAAGAGTGGCCAGTGACAGTATCCTTTACAGTATCATTTACAAAATTTATTCTGAAAGTTTCACAGACCCTGTTATTGCAAATTTCAACAATCAAAAAAAAAAATGAAAGCTATGCTGTGATTGGCTGCTATGGACCTCTAAGCCAGTTTTGCTTAAATTTTCAATCACTGGCCATTTACTACTGTTGTTAGTTTAACTACGGGCCTTTTCTTTTGCACCATCCTTTTTGAATCACACTGTAGATAAACAGCCTGGACATCATACTGTGATTTTAAAAGGAAATAAAAATAAATGTGGTTTGATACTGGAAATGAAAATAGCAAAGGGTAAGAGGTGAGTGTGTGTGGGGGGGTTCAAGTGTGTAAGCTAGCAATTATTGATAAACACAAACTCCAATGATATAGACATTAGGGGGTTGATTTGGCAGAAAACTGGGGTAAAACACTTTGAATACTACCACAATCGTTGTGCAATGTGAAGTTACACAGAAATTTTGTGACTTTTAGCGCTTTCACACCAGTTTGAAACAGCTTCACCAAAATAGGCGGAGCTGAGGAGATATCAGGATGGGGTTTGGCCATGTCTGTCCATCAAATTCAGTAAAAGTGTTGACGTTTCTTTTGCCAGAAATGCTACTCCAGTCCCTGACTGGAGTAGCATTTCTGATAAGGCACGTGGAGGCGAATGCCGTTGGGAGTTAATTATGTGCCATGCGCCTCTTAATGAAATTGCCATATAGTACTACAGTGAGCCCTTCATTAAGACTGGTATGCGCACTGCCAGTCTTAATGAATCGGCCCCAATGTGTATAGTCTGTAAGGTTTCAATGCAAATTCAGGGGAGGAGTCGAATGTCTCAAGAAAAACATATGGTTTCTAGTTTACAAAGAGGACAGCTCGCCCATGTGCTAAATACAGTCCACTACTTGTAGCCTCAGTGCTGCCGTTGACAGAGCAAGCTGGTACCATCAAGGTAGAATCAGAGATTTTGCTGCTTACGAAACCAAGCGAAACAACTTTGAGTAGGCTTTGACATGCATGGGAGCAGAATGTTTAAGCAGAGAGCCATTGGTGTGGGACAGACCCAAGTGAGCTGTTTCTAATAAAGCTGAATGGCTGGGCTGCTCCACCACAGATAGCTATCAGCCATCTCAAGCAATTTTTTAGCCTTAGATAAAGTCATAATTTTAAGTTTTGCAGGGGTAAAGCACAACGTTGAGATAAGTTTTAGAAAATCATCTTGTAATTGCATGCAGCTTGATACTCCATGGGAGAGATTATGAATTGAAAAAAATCTCATAGTCTGTTAACTCTTTCACCACCTTGCGAATTTACATTTTTGTGTTTTCATTTTTTGCTACCCCTCTTCCCAGAGCCATAACTTTTTATTTTTTGATCAATTTGGCCGTGTGAGGGCTTGATTTTTGTGGGATGAAATGTACTTTTAAACATCACCATTGATTTTACCATATCGTGTACTGGAAAACAGGAAAAAAAATTCCAAGTGCGGTGAAATTGCAAAAAAAAGTGCAATGCTAAAACTGACCTGCCAATATGATTCTCCAGGCCAATACACAGATACCAAGCAAGTATAGGTTCTTTTTTATTTAAGTGGTGAAGAAAAAACTCCTAAGTTTGTAAGAAAAAATATGGTGGAATTTTCCGAAACCCATAACGTCTCCATTTTTTGGGATCTGGGGCTGGGTAAGAGCTTATTTTTTGCGCGCCGAGCTGAAGTTTTTATTGATACTGATTTGGGGTAGATACGATATTTTGATAGCCTGTTATTGGATTTTATTGCAATGTGGCGGTGACCAAAAAAACGTAATTCTGGCATTTTGATTTTTTTCTCGTTACACCGTTTACCGATCGGATTAATTTGCTTTATATTTTGATAGATTGGTCATTTCTGAATGCGGCAATACCAAATATGTGGGGGTTTTTTGTTTTATTTTGAATGGGGCAAAAGGGGGTGATTTGAACTTTCAAAGGAGATCAAAAATGACAAGCACGGGGGTCTTCTGAAGACCTCCAGCTGTCATGCCAACCCATCGGCGCCCCGCGATCACGTGATGGGGGCGCCAATGGGCAGGTCTTATGATGCGCATCCAGTTTGCGCGAGTTAAATGCTGCTGCTGTTAGGGGCACATGACAGTTGGTTAAATCAGCTGTCATGTGCTGGGAAAGATGCGGGCTCAGCGCTGGAGCTCACATCAAAGGGAGTGAGAAGACCTTGGACGTACCTATACGTCCAAGGTCGTAAAGGGTTTAAAGATGCATTTAAATTTGACTCTCATAAGGAGATATACTGTCTCCTAGAGCAGTGTCCTTCAGTTCCAGGCCTCAAGGCCCACCAACAGATCATGTTTTCAGGATTTCCTTAATGTTGCACAGGTGAAGGAATTACATCCTGTGAAATACTAAGGAAATCCTGAAAACATGATCTGTTGGTGGGCTTGAGGCCTGGAGTTGAGCAACACTGTCCTAGAGGGTAGACCGAGAGCTTGGAAATGACTATAGACCCCAGACAACAAATTAAGCTACAGTATGCACGTTTACTGGTTATTCATAATTTAAAGACCATGAGCACTCTAGAGGCAGTATGGAGATTTAACAGTGGGATAAGGTTTAAATGGAGGATAGGGGACTGGGATATGTTCAAGTACATTTTTTACAAGTAAAGAGAGTAGTCCTTGTCTCTTGGAAAAGTCCAAGCTTGTTTAAGTGCAGTTCTATGTCTTCAAGTCTTCCTAGTGGCGAGAGGAATGAAGAATGTTAAGAGAGAAGCAATTCCCAGTCTGGCTTTCTAGTGTAATTGGTTATGTTAATGCAGGGGTGATTTCGGGGACACCAAAGTAAGGACCATATAGAGATGGGACCAACTTATTGGTTTATCTTCTCGCTCATTTCCACCGCTCAAGCCACATGATTTGTATCATAGTAAAATTACTAGTTTGGAATATCAATATCTTCTAACTTTTTAGGGAAATAAAAAATATTGTGGCTAAATTAAATATATGGAGTGCACAAAAAAGGAGTATTTAGGGCTTAGAAGTTTAAAGGGGTGGTTTGAAGTCTAAAAAAAGGACTAACTTAGCCCCTGAAACGAGCGTCAGATAAAGAGCAGACACAGGGGTTGTCACAGTTTGGGATACAGGATAGGTGATAATTTGCTGACCGCTGGAGGCCCCACTGCGGGGACCATAGGTGGTTTATACTGAGGGCACTCTGGGCTACCGCCCAGGGCCAAAGACTCTCGGGGGGTTCCATGGCCATACGGCCCTCACTACAATATTTTCTGCGCCAATGGTGGCATACATCTCCAGATAAGGAGCTTTCCTGAAGCTCCACTGCAGGCAATACAGAATGGCAGCGCATCTCCAGGGGAGCTCCCATCACCTTTTCTGCCCCAATCAGTGCTGACGCGATTATGGTGTTACAGTAAAATTAATGAAATGGGGGTGGGAGAGCGATGTTGAAGTTGGTTTCTTATTAGTCCAGTTTCTTATTTGGGGCTGAAGTTGGTTTCTCATTCAGCAGCTTCTTATTCGCAACATTTTCTTTTTTGTTTTTTTACAGGTTTAATAACAAAAAGAAAAAATCACAATAATAAAATTCAATGCGGTGATAAGCCCTGATGTGAATACAATTTAAAATAGCTACAAAAGCTATAAAAGTGGCACAAAATGGACATTAAAGTAGTCACTGAAGGATGTTATTTAAAGACACACAGATAAGGCTGCCTCTTATCAAATTCTGATCACTCCAGCCTGGCCCAAACAGATTCTGGGCATCAGAGCTGGCATAAAAGTGGGCAGACAGTCAATTTTCACAATTTGAATAAGTAACTGGTGTTTTTAAAGGGTTAAATTACTTTGGTCCACTGATCTTACACCACTAATAGACAGATAGGTATTTCCCACATCAAAAATAGATCACTCCAACCAGGCTCAAACGTGTTCTGGGTATCAGAGCTGTTATCAAAGTTGGCAAATAGACAATTTTCACAGATTTGAATAAGTACTGTAGTTGTTTTTTTAAAGGGTTAAATTACTTTGGGCCACTGGTCTAACAGAACCATCACACAGAAGACTAAGACATCAAAATCATTTTTCTTGAGGCTGGCTGAAGTGGTTTAACCCTTTCAATAACACCCTTTACTGCCATTATTAGAATTTATAGCTGTTTTTAATTGGAGTCACATCAGGACTCATCACAGCATTATATTTTATTATTGTGATTTTTTCTTTTTGTTGTTAAACCAGTAAAAAGACAAAAAAGAAAATTTTGCAAATAAAAAACTGGACGAATACAAAAACAACCTCAGCATTGTGGTGGTAGAGAGGAAATTATAATTACTTATCATGCATGAAAATGATCTTGCTGCGGAATGCATGGTTCTTCTTCTTGAACCATGGAAGGAAGTGCTGTTTGAGAAACTCAACATACATTATGGAGTTCATCTTTACCCCTTCAGGGATCCTAAAAGGGCCGACAATCTCTCTCCCCATGATTCCAGCCCAAAACATTACTCCACCTCCTCCTTGTTAGCGCCGTAGCCGTGTTTGCATGGGCTGTCCATCAACCAGCCATCCTCCACTCCATCCATCTGGACCATCGAGATCATTTCATGCATGATAATGCCCCGTCTCATGCTGCACATAACACATCTGCATCTCTGGCTGCTATGGGCATAAAAGGGGACAAACTTATGGTGTGGCACCCATGCTCCCCTGACCTCAACCCCATTGAGAACCTCTGGAGCATCATCAAAAGGAGTGTCTATGATGGCGGGAGGCAGTTCACATCTAAGCAACAGCTCTGGGAGGGTATTCTGTCCTCATGCAAAACAATTAAAGCAGAAACCATCCAAAACCTGACAAATTCAATGGACGAGAGAGTTCAGAAGCTCCTTTCGAACAAGGGGTCCTATGTGCAAATGTAACATCACCTAGAATAAAGTTTTGAGTTGAAAACTGTTTGATTTCAGTTTGTAATAACCTGCTAATGCTTATAATTTCAAAAATGACCATTTTTTTTTGTTCTTTATTAAAATGAAAAGGTTGAAAACTCTGCTGTGCATAATAATTTGGAATATGCATTTTGAGTGCAGTTTGAGTTTTTTATTTTTTTAAAAATATACTGTTATCATAGGCAGTTTGTACAAAAACCTTTCAATTGTACTCTAATAGTTATTTGACTGGAAAATTACAATGACTGCAATTCATATAGGTAATTTGGGAAAATCTGAGAAAATATTATTTGCATAATAATTTGGAACACAGTGTAGAGGGTGGAGTGAGAGAGAAGAAATTATAATGGATTGAGGATGGGAGAGAGGGCATTATATTATAATGATTTGAGGATGGGGTGGGAGAGAGGACTTTATATTATAATGAATTGAGGGTAGGGGGTGGGAGAGAGGACATGACAATGAATTGGGGGAAGGGGACATGTAAATATAATGAATTGGAGAGGCAGGAACTATATATGTTTTACATATATGTCTTATTTATACGTTTACTTGCGGCACTAAACTACCACCAATCGGTAAACTATTACCGACCGCAGTCGTTTTCTGCAGTCTGTCTGATTAAACAGGCTATTAAATGATGCGCACTGAGCGATCAGTCCTATATTATATACTATTCCCTGTTGATATATATCTAGCGCTGTCATTTATTACATAGCCTTCTCTTTTGTTATGTATAGCGCAGTCTTGTATTATATAGCGTCCCCTTGTTATATATAGCGCCGTTTATTATTATATAGCATCCTCTATTTATATACCACTATGTTATGTATAACGCTGTACGTAAGTGAAGGGAATTTTGTGCTGTCTCTGTCATTTTGCATCTGTAGATGAGCACTAAAGCTCCTGTGTGTTAATCACATGACCCATCACATGATCTCTCAAAGGGAGCCATGTAACATGTCACATGATACATTGGGTGTTGGGAGAGAGCCATGCCCTCTGCCCATGGTTCTGGCTACTCTTACTCCGCCCTGGCTGTGACCCACACCAATCCAGATTAGGACTCTGAAGTTCCCCCTTTTAAATGGAATTCCATCTATTGTCTATCAGACTGTCTCTCTCTGGAAGACCAATAAACAGTGAATGGAGCTATTAAATGAGACAACCCCTTTGTCACGCAAGGTGTGGGAAAGACTTAGTGCAATACAAAGGGAAGAGGGAAAGGGAGCCCAGACTCTAGGGAAAGGGAGGAGTGAAGGCCTCCTAGGCTGATCTATTATCACCCTGTCTCCACTAACATCCCTATATTGGTTCTTCACCAAGGGGGATGTTAGTCGAGGGGGATGAGCGCTAGTCGATCCCCACTGACAACTAAAGACAACAAGGTGGAACAAACAAGGGAAGGTAGCTTAGCTTTGAGTCGACTTCAGAGAGATGAACACCCGTCCTCCTAGCTCCAGAGAGGAAGAAGTAATGCACTTGCTCTGAGCCTTCACAAGGGATAATGTATCGCCGGCACCCCCCTCTAGCAGACAGCAGGTATTTATACACCCAGGCCAGGGTGTTAATTAGCTAGAGGAAGGTAGCCGCTGAGTCCTAGAGAGACAGCCTCTAAGAAGGTTTCTGCAATGCCAAATGAAGAGATCTCCTGCAACCAACAGCAGGGTGACTGTCTGTCACTTCTGACACACCCGTGACAGTACCCCCCCTTCTACGAGTGACCTCTGTACACTCAGGACCTGGTTTCTCAGGATAAGAATGAACGAACCAACCTGGGAGTGTTCACCTCTGATACTGAAACCCACATCCTCTCCTCTGGACCATGACCCTTCAAGAGCACCAAGTATTGTAGAGAACGATGTTGGAGACGAGAATCTACAATCCTCGAAATATGGAACTCCAGATTACCATCAACCATTACTGGGGGCGGTGGTAGAGGTGAGGGCTCAAGAGGTTCCACATACTTCTTGAGTAAGGACCTGTGGAACACATTGTGGACCTTAAAGGCCCGAGGAAATTCAAGACGAAATGCTGCTGGGTTAATGACGGCGGTTATTTTATAGGGACCAATAAACCTAGGTCCCAACTTCCAAGAAGGAACTTTCAATCTTATATTCCTGGTAGACAACCATACAAAGTCATTCACATTCAGGTCCGGACCTGGCAAGCGTTTTCTGTCAGCTATACGTTTATACCTGTCTCCCATGATCATTAAATTACTCAGAACACCCTGCCATACCGAGGAGAGCGACGAAGCAAATCGCTCCTCCTCAGGAACTCCCGAAGCTCCTCCCCCACTAAAGGTACCAAACTGTGGGTGATAACCGTATGCACCGAAGAACGGTGACCTGCCAGTGGATTCTTGACGATGATTATTAATGGCAAATTTTGCCAGCGGTAAGTAGGATGCCCAATCTTCCTGATTTTCAGAGACGAAACACCTGAGGTAGGTTTCCAAATTCTGATTGACACGCTCGGTCTGTCCATTCGACTGAGGGTGGAAGGCAGAGGAAAAGGACAGCTGCACCCCCAGCCTTCCAGAACTTGGAAACAAACTGGGTCCCCCGATCTGACACCACATCGGAGGGAACCCTGTGAAGCTTCACAATCTCATTTATGAACACCTGAGCAAGTGTCTTGGCATTTGGAAGTGCAGGTAATGCGACGAATTGAAACATTTTACTGAACATATCTACAACCACCAAAACCACCATTTTGCCTGCAGAAACCAGTAGGTCAGTAATAAAATCCATGAACAAGTGTGTCCATGGCCTACTAGTGATAGGTAGCGGAAGAAGAGTACCAGACGAACGGATATGTGAAACCTTAGAACGCGCGCAAATACTGACGCGCCCCCTGGGCCGTGGGGTACTCGGTAGCCGGGCCGGTCGGTGCTGGGGGACATCACGGTGGCAGTGACCCGGTCCGTGACCCAGGGCGGTCAATTAAAGGGAAAGTGAAAGGGGGATAACGTTTTTAGAGATAATGTTCGTGACGCCACCTGTGGTATGAGGCTATATGTGGCGCCCCTGCAGGTTCAGTCACCACAGAGGTACTGCATCTCACCCAGAGGTGTGGTACCCCACTCTCAAGTATCTCAGGAGTACTTAAATGGGACCCCATTCTATTTACCTTTCCCGGTCGTCTCACTGCACTGGCTCTCGCCCTCCTGCCCTGCGCCTCACAATCAGTGTCCCAAGCCAGTGGCCTCGGGCCTTGTTGAGCGACGTGCAGTCCCCTGGACTCTATGCGGCCTTTTCGGCAATGTAATTGTGGCTGTTGGCTGCAGCACCTTGAAAATGTCGCAGCGTCCAGTTGTCTAGCTGAGCCTGGTTGTTCTCCACTAGTTAGGGGCCGGTCACCTTCTGCGGCCTGATCCCTCCACGTCAGCATGAATTCGGGCGCACGGGTGGCCTCTGCACTCACCGTGCCCCTGGGATCCCCTCTGATCCTCCTGGAGGACTTCTCACTGCTCCTCTCTTCTCTCTTTCCTTCTCCTGGGCTTCTCTCACTGGGCCCTGCTCCTTTCTCCACTCCTCCTGAGCAGAGCTCCTCCTGGGCTCCTGCTCCCAACTCCACTGTGTACTCTGAACACTCCCAGAACCTTCCACCCTCTCTTTTATACTCCTACCCTCTGTGCTCCACTGATCTCCTTCCTCCACCCAACTCCTCTACCTAGTTCGACCCTTCAGCTAGGGACCAGGGACTGTGCTCTCCCTTAGGAGCAAACTCGCCCTTCCCTACTGAAGTGGAGTGTATTGGGTGTGTGGGTCCTGGGTAGTACTCCTTCCTTACCTGAGAGTGGAGTACCACACCTCTGGGTGAGATGCAGTACCTCTGTGGCGACTGAACCCGCAGGGGCGCCACAATACTACAAGTAGATACGTGTTCAATCACATCCCGATGCAATGCCGGCCACCAAAAACGACGAGAGAGGAGGTCCTCGGTTGCCTTACCACATGGATGCCCAGCAAACACAGAGTTATGATGTTCCTTAATTACTTTGCGGCGCATATTAGATGGTACAAATAACCTTCCTGAAGGGCAGGAGGCAGGGGCGTCCCCCTGAGCCTCCAACACCTCACCCTCCAGTTCAGGATACAGTGCCAAGATGACTACCTCTGTAATATCCGGGCAGGGTTCTCATGGTCACCACCACCAGGGAAGATAGCTTAGCTTTGAGTCAACTTCAGAGAGATGAACACTCGTCCTCCTAGCTCAAGAGAGGAAGAAGTAATGCACTTGCTCCGAGCCTTTACAAGGGATAATGTGAGTATCGCCAGCACCCCCCTCTAGCAGACAGCAGGTATTTATACACCCAGGCCAGTGTGTTAATTAGCTAGAGGAAGGTAGCAGCTGGGTCCTAGAGAGACAGCCTCTAAGAAGGTTTCTGTAATGCCAAACGAAGAGATCTCCTGCAACCAACTGCAAGGTGACTGTCTGTCACTTATGACACACCCGTGACACCCTTTCATAATAGATTTGGAGATTAAAACCATATTTTACTATATTTGCACATGCTTTTGAAGGTAGTGTCTTCATCCCTGGTTCATCACTCCTATAATCTGTCACTGGTAATTTAAATAGGTGAGTTTCAAGTAAGGCAACACATGTAATTTTCCATTTATTCAATAGATTAGTGTAACAGTAAGTGAAGATGGTCAGATCTGGCATGATTAAAATTTGCAAAATGGCTGATTTTTTTGTAACTTGTACTTTTGGCTTGAGAAAGGCCTACCATGGCCGAAACGTTGCTTGATTCATCTATCTCATTTGTAACTACTGTCAAATGCTTTTAAAGACAGAATAAAAGTTATATTTTATCCATTTGAGAAGTTTTCTGGTGCCTCAGATTTCCTTGGATTTTGAAGCTGATTTAGACCTTGTGGGGGTCAGTCTGAGCCTGCACAGAGTGGCCTTTGGTGCAGGAGAAACATCTACTGGACTCAAAAAATTTGCAAATTCCACCAGACTTTCCTGGGAAATTCGATTAGCAGCATAATAAACATAAAATGTAGAAAAAAAACATCTGATAATCACCTCGTCACTCACCTCCACTGCTCAGTGTCCACCATACTGTCCCAGTGGCTCTTCTTATCGTCACCACGTGCTGAAAGCTTAGGCATACAGTATTCACACTATGCCAGGACTTCTGACTGCGACTAAGCCTTGGTCGTCCTGAGCCTTGTTATGTATGGAAGTCCCGGCCTAGAGTGCGCGTCGTAAGGTCATGGTGCACACGACCTGATAACGTGCATCCGCAGAGATGTCTCATGCCTGGTAGCTGCCAGATTTCCCAAGCTAGCTTGGAGAGGCCTACGGTTTCAGCGCACGGTGGATGGAAGAGGAGGCAGAGAGGGCCGAACAGGAATGTGTGTGCTGCAGAGGTGGCCAGGAGGTAAGCTTTGAGGCGATTATTAATTTTAAAACTTTTTTTAATCTTTTGCTGACGCCATGTAGTTCAGCAAAATGGTAGCTAGCCGGTCACCATCTTGCTGGATTTGCATGGAGCGAATTACAAAATAATCTGCATTCTGAAGAATACAGATTTTTTTAAAAATTCAAGTAGAATTCAATTCCACTTGAGTCATTTTTCCCTTCTGAACAAAGTGACCGTGATAAAGTAGATCAGCAAGTTGATGTTAGCTAAGAACCTCAGCTATTTCACAGTAGATATACAACACTGCCCGTATATTGTGATATTACCAGTGATGTTCTCATTTGTAACAGAGTATCTATAATTGGATAATTTCTCAATTGCTCTGCGTTCAAGGTCTGCTGAGTTTAGCCTGTAAAATCAGGACCTCATTTTACTGAGGATTTCTTTCTTGTATCCCATTACAATCTGGTGACAGTTATTGTCCACACCCACTCTTTTTCCCAACACAATGATTTTTATAATTTATTTCAAATGTAAAAAAAATTCAGAGAATTTATCTAAAAATGGTAAAATGTTCCAACATCTATTCATTTCAAGGGAATCTGCCACAGTAAAAACAGCCCTGAACTGTTATTTGGATAGCTGAAGAGACACAAATCCCAAAGATGTAAGTATTAACTCTGAACTGAGCTTCACTCCCCCTGCTGTAAGCGACCAATGCTCTGCATGATAAAGAAGCATCCTGGAGTTTTGGACGCCAGTCTTAATGATGGGCATGTAGAAGTAAGATGTGCCTAATCCATTAGGAAGGGCATGCCACTTCAAATCTATGATGAGCGCTTTGTCGCATCTCGCCATAAATGATACTCCAGTTGATGACTGGAGTAACTTTTCTGCTGTAAGGTATGTAACACCTTCTTATGAATTTGCTGGGTGGGCTTTGTCATGCCATATCCTGCCCCAGCTCCTGCACATCTTCGTCCAGCTGGACAATACTGGTGTGAAAACGCCAAAAGACCGAACATTTTTGGAACATTTGAAGGTGTTTTATACCAATTCTGGTATAAACACTTTGATCAAAGAGGGAATATCCCAGTAGCAGCATTCATCTGTTATTTTACTAAGTAAATAGAGAATTTGAAACAACCTGCAGAACAATGCATCTACAACTTTTTATATGACTTTATGGCTGTTACAGAGATCCAAATCTTCTGTATAGTCATGGGGGGAAATTCATCATATCATTTATGACAGAGTTCAGGCAAAAACATTTTTGGGCTACGTTTACTTGTTCATAACTCAACTTCTACTCTCTTTACAACAGTCCCATCACTTTCTTAAAAACTAGTTGGCAAGACTTAGTTAGAGGGAGCATGGTCCAGCCCAGCTCAACAAATTCCCTACATTTTATGTCAGAAAGTGATATAATTTATACCATACATCTACTAAAGCTCATATCTCCAGTAGGTTTCAGATTCTACCGCCTGGAATTTCTAAACAATGTACCAAATTCGTGACAGCACATGCCTCTTAATAAAGTTGTTGAATCTATTACAGCAGACTTTTCTTCAACACCAGTTTTTATGGATCAACCCCATTGAGTTAAATTAGACTATTCTGGTTTCCTGCAGTTGACCATAGAGAGAGATGATTTTTTTTAAAATTATTGAATAGAGTTAAATTACTGTAAGTTTAAAAGAACATGTAAATAGTATGCGTTACGCTACTGAGCTCCCCCTAGTGGTGACCGCAGAAAGTTATTTCATAATATATGCAAAGGATTTGGAGCACTGTATAAGGAAAAATGGAGATCTGTCTGCTATACAAATATTAAGAAATCAATCAGCACAGAATATTTGGCCTAAATGGCATTGGACATTCACTGTAACACTCTTTATTCCCTAGAAATACATCTACAATTACACTTCTCTATAAAACATACAAAGAGCACTTAACATTTTAAATAAATCAAATAGCATTAATCTTGTAAACTGCGCTAAACCATGGACCAAGATCAGAACGGTGCTTCCTGCCTTACATGTCTGCATTATATAAAGAATAAAGTAACGGTCTATTGTATATTGTTCTTTCAGACTGTTGCAGCCTGGTTTTCCTTTTTTAATGATACATGTGTGAGAGACTCATTTGCACACTTATACTGTGCATATTGCTATCCATTCACAGCTATAAGATCTCTAGCACAGTGCAGGGAGGTTAATTGTCCTGTGTCAGCCTCTGTCCCTTTCTATGTCCCACGCTCTGTGTTGTGGCAACAAAATGTGCCCTGTGCTGAAAGAGACAGGATTGGGGAGGGGTGGATCTGGCATTGGCAGGCTTTATCTAAGACCCTCTTACACAGAAAGCAATTGGTTTGCAATAGGCATCAAAAATGTGTGCCTTTGATGTTGATATAAAAAGAAGTGAGAGACTGGAGGGGATATGTCCTGGGTGCTGAGGATTTAACCCTCTCCCACACGACTCTGAACTTCGCTCGCTCCAGAAGTATATACTGACTCATTCTTTTCAAACGCTAGATATGTATAATGAAATCTTAGGTACCCGCTTCTATAGAAGACCCTCAAACCTTTCAAAAACGTCTAATGAAAATATTTACATTATTTACACTCCTCATATTCTATTCTTCCTTTCCTAATACATACACTAAATGTAACAACTGGTTTTTAACTTGTCAGTTTAAGTGCAAGGGACAGCCAACAACAATCAGCCATTAAAGAATATAAAAAAGGATTGTGCAGCATTACAGATAGAACAGGGTAAGTCCTATTCACAGCCTCTTGTACACACTCTGTGTCTTTTTGTGTACTCTCCATTCTTTCTTGTAATTTTTGTTCAACTTATAAAAAAAAAAGCTGTTAAATCCCCTTGTTTAAATCCTCTCAGCCCCCTATACCTCCCCGCTGCATCTTCCTTACTCACAAAGGGGCAGACCAACAGGTCAGAACAACTTCATGAATGGGGAGTGATGAGGGAGGCTGGAGAGGGAAGATCATGTAGAAGGTCTGTGAGAATGGCATTAACCATATATACAATAAAAGTATTCAGTGTACACTTTTACCTGCAAGTACAACGTTATATACTGTATAACATTTAGAATGCAGATGATAGCGGTCCTGAACAGTAATGGCTGTATACACAATTCACATGCCTGACTGCAAATTCCCCCTGTCACTAAAATGACTTAAAGCGAATCTCCTCCTCTGCCTTCTGTGCTTCATGTGGATGATTCTTCCTACGTCATCCACACAGGGTCCCCGGCATCGTGCTCCTGCGCAGAAGTAATTCTCTTCCCTGACCATGGCATAGTAAAGTACTGCAGTGCGCATGCGCCGGGGCTCTTTGACCTTTCACGACGCAGTCGCACTGCGGTACTTTGCTCTGCCCTCAACAGGGCAAAGAAGTGTGCCTGTGCAAGAGCACAATGCCGGGGAGACTGTGTGGATGATGTAGGGACGTGCCATCCACAAGAAGCAAGAAGGAGGACGCGTCATCCACATGAAGCACAGAAGGAGGACGACATCGAAAGAAGGGAGGCGCCAGACCAGGACTAATGACTAGTGTTGAGCGAATTTGATAACATCTGTGTGACAGCGTGGCAAATCAGGGATGTTCATGGGTGGAGCCAATTTTTTGGCGTGAACAAGCCGGAACCCCGAACACGAACACGAATTTGAAATGCCGAACAAATTCACTCAACACTACTAATGACACCCATCAGACCAGACCGCCCAGTATAATAAAACATCTTTTTCTAGTCTTGCAGCTCAGGTTGGGGGCTTACATACAGCATTACAGAATGCTGCATATGAGGGCTGAAAGGTGGTGGTCTTATCTCATATGGGAAAAACTTTACAGGTTACCTTTAATTGATATAACACAGTTTTGTTTGACAATCCAACTAATAAATGCACACAAACTTTAAATTTTTCCCCCATTTTAGATCCCTATTAGTGAAAAAAGGTTGTATACACTTAAATGGACCAAAAAGGCCATATTATAGGTTACTGGGGTTTGTGAGGCACAACTTGTATCTGGTAGACGGCTGTTACTTTAGTTATCAACAGTGCCAAAACACAGATGTGAACAGAACCAATTTTATACATTGTAGTCTTTGATATTTAAATGTTTATTAATATCTACGTAAATAACAACTGTTGTATATTAATTTAACCCCTTTGCAACCCATGACGTCTTAGTACGTCATAGGACTCCTCCCCCGTTTCAGTGAGGGCTCCGGCGCTGAGCCCGCACTGAACCGAGCACATGTCAGCTGATTCTTACAGCTGACATGTGCCTGCAACAGCCGCGGGTGGAATCGCGATCCACCCGCGGCTGTTAACATGTTAAATGCCGCTGTCAATCTCCGACAGCGGCATTTAACGCGCGCTTCCGGGAAGCGCGTCCTAAGCCCCGCCCAACGGTGACCCCGTCACGTTATCGCGGGTCACCGATGGGTGAGCATGACAACCCAGGGTCTGCAGCAGACGCCTGTGGTTGACATGATCTGGTCGCTATGAGCGCCACCTAGTGGTCGGCGCTCATAGCACAGGACCAATTCTGCTATATGCAGGGGATCTGCTGATCCCTTGTATGTAGCAGAGGCGATCGGATAGTTGCTGCTTATAGTCTCCTATGGAGACTATAGAAGCATGCAAAAAGTGAAAAAAAAACGTTTTTAAAAATATAAAAAATAATTAAAAAATATAAAAGTTTAAATCACCCCCCTTTCGCCCCATTCAAAATAAAATATTTTTTTTAAAAAACCCTACATAGACATATTTGGTATCGCCGCGTTCAGAATCACCCGATCTATCAATTTAAAAAAAGAATTAATCCGAACGGTAAATGGCGCAACGAGAAAAAAATTCTAAACGCCAGAATTACGTTTTTTGGTCGCCGCAAAATTGCAGTAAAATGCAATAACAGGTGATCAAAACATCGGATCTACCCCAAAATGCTATCAATAAAAACGTCAGCCCGGCGCGCAAAAAATAAGCCCTCACCCAGCCCCAGATCCCGAAAAATGGAGACGCTACAGGTCTTAGAAAATGGCTCTAGTTTTTTTTTTTTACCAAATTTTGGAATTTTTTTTACCACTTAAATATAAAAGAACCTATACATGTTTGGTGTCTACGAACTCGTAATGACCTGGAAAATAAGAATGGCAGGTCAGTTTTAGCATTCAGTGAACGTGGTAAAAAAAATAAATAAAAAACAACTGTGGTATTGCACTTTTTTTGCAATTTCACCGCACTTGGAATTTTTTTCCCGTTTTCCCGTACACGATATGGTAAAACTAGTAATGGCGTTGAAAAGTACAACTCGTCCCGCAAAAAATAAGCCCTCACATGGCCATATTGACCAAAAAATAAAAACGCTATGGCTCTGGGAACAAGGGGAGCAAAAAACAAAAACGCAAAAACGGAAAAAGCTCTGGTCCTTAAGGGGTTTTTAAAGAGTAATTTTTTATTTTTATTTTATAAATCAATTGTATATGTGAAAATAAGAAACTTTGTATGTATGTTATCAGAGAAATTTTCTTCTTTCACCCCTTATTTTGATTTTTACTCTAAATTCGTGGGGAAAATATTCCGTGAAGACAGATTTTCCCATTACTGAGATAGAAGGTGCCAGTTGGTGCTTTAAAAATACTATGGAGAAAGGAGAAGCAAGTGGAAGGCAAAGATATTCTGCTGAACGCTCTCCTGAAACAGTTACAGTTCTCCATAGAACTTTGAGCACCAACTGTCATTTCCTATCTCCGTAATGGAAAATCTGTCTTAACCCCTTCCCAACACGCACCGTATATATACAGCGCTGCGGGAGCTGCATTACCGCAAAGCGTCATATATGCGCGGGCTCATGCTGAGTGCCGCCGCAATCATGTGCGGGTGTCAGTTCTATGTGAGAGCTGACACCCGGCAGCAATGCCCACGAGAGAAAAAAAAAATGAAAAAAGTACACATATTTGGTATCTCCGCGTCCGGAATGACCCGATCTATAAAACTGTCCCACTAGTTAACCCCTTCAGAGAACATCGTAAAAAAAAAAAATGAAAGACAAAGCAAAAAACAATGCTTTATTATCATACCACCAAACAAAACATGGAATAAAACACGATAAAAAAGACGAATGTAAATAAAAATGGTACCGCTGAAAACGTCACCTTGTCTCACAAAAAACAAACTGCCATACAGCTCTGTCAACGGAAAAATAAAAAAGTTACAGCTCTCAGAATGAAGTGATGCAAAAATATATTTTTTTTCTAGAAAATGGTTTTTATTGTGTATAAGCGCCAAAACATAAAAAAACTATATAAATGTAGTATTGCTGTAATCGTACTGACCCAAAGAATAAAGCTGCCTTATCAATTTTACCACATGCGGAACGGCATAAAAAAATTGTTCATTCTGCCTCCCAAAAAACAGAATAGAAAGCGATCAAAAGATGTCATTTGCCTGTAAATGGTACCAATAAAAACGTCAGTTCGTCTCGCGAAAAATAAGCCCCCACATGACTCTGTCGACAGAAATATGGAAAAATTCTAGCTATCAAAATATGGCGAGGCAAAAACTTGTTTTTACAATAAAAAGCGTATTTTAGTGTGTGACAGCTGGCAATTATAAAAACCTGATATAAATATGCTATTGCTATAAATGCACCGACCTGAAGAATAAAGTCGCCTAATCACTTATACCACCAGTAACACCATAAAAAATAAATTAAACTAATTCTTCACCTGCTACTGATTTGTTCATTCTGCCTCCCAAAGATCGCAGTAAGGCTCGGCTCACATTTATCCGGCGCTCCGTGCTGAGGGCTTACACCAGGGTTTCCGTGTAAATCTGTGAAATACGTGATTCAGACGAAAACCCTAGAGGAAGATTCCCCATAATGAGGCAGATGGAGCCAGTATGGATGCCGTCTGGCTTATGATCTGGCAATGTCCGTCTTTTTATTAGGAGTGTATAAAAGTGCCGTCGGCCACAGTTTTCTGCACTTCTGAAATGAAGGACGCTGAACAGAGGCCAGACTGAGTCCAGAGTAACTCTGCTGCCTTATTTTAGTGAGGATCCCTTGGAGGTTTCATCTGAATTACAACACTCAGAGATTTAGATGGAAACCCTGATATAAGTGCTCAGCGTAGAGCGCAGGATAAATGTGATCCCAAATGTTACATAAAATGTTCCCAATAAAATCTTCAACTCCATTCACAAAAAAGCAAGTCCCCACTCAGGTCCGTCATCTGTTAATGGAAATATAGGGGGCTTCCACGTTTTTGGTAGCACAAAGGCTCTGGAAAAATGAAATGGCACCTCGCCCTCCAAAAGAAATCCAGTGAATTCTGCACTCCCAAATCCAAATGTCCCCCTCCCTTTTGAGCGCCACAGTGTGCCTAAACTGCAGCTAGCGTCCACATGTGTGGCATTCCTGTAGCGATGAGAGCCTGCCTAATTTACGGGTGCATGTCTCCAGAAGCACGTGTTGGGCATAACGTACTGGTCACTACAATGTACTGGTCACTACAATGGCAGGTTGCAATCTTCACTTAGCAACATCCACTGCTGATTGTTTCTGGAAAACACCCATTCATATTCATAAAGGGGTATAATTTCCAATGGGATCACTTGAGGGGGGATTCTACTCTTCTAGCACTTAGGGCCTATCTATATGGAATCCGCAAACTATTCTAGGAAAATCTGCACTCCAGGAGGCAAACAGTGTTCCGTCCATCCCAAGTCTCGCCGTATGGCTAAGCAGTACTGCACCACCACATATCGGGTATTTCTACATTCAGCAGAAATTGTTGAACACATTTTGGTGCCATTTTTACCCATTTCCCAGTGTGAAAATGTAAAATCTGGGGCTAAAACAAAGTTTTGGTGGTAAAAATGTAATTATTTTTTCTTCACTGCCCAAAGGTATAAAACAGGGCCCTCAAACTACGGCCCGCGGGCCACATGCGGCCCGCGGAGGACTTTTATCCGGCCCGCCGGGCTGTGGGCAGAGGAGAGCGGTGTCAGCGCCCGCCCTTCCCCCCGCTTTCTCAGAGCCCCGGCAGCCCGATACTTACCTCTCCCCGTGTCTCCGCAGATCCGCTGTCTTCCTGGTCTGCGCTCCCTGTGAAGTTTCAGGTCAGAGGGTGCGGTGACGTCTTTCCACCCCTGAGCCGTCACAGGCAGCGCAGAGCGGGAAAACGCCGGAGACGCTGGAGTCCGGACCTGAGCAGCGGCAGCAGGCAAGGAGGGAGGTGAGTATTGGATTTTTTTTTTTAATGTATGGAGGCATGGGACATAATATTAGGGGTGACATCCTGCATGTGGCATTATATGGGGGGGGGGGTGACATCCTGAATGGGGCATTATATGGGGGGGTGACATGCTGCATGGGGCATTATATGGGGGGTGACATGCTGCATGGGGCATTATATGGGGGGTGACATCCAGCATGGGGCATTATATGGGGGAGTGACATCCTGATTGGGGCATTATATGGGGGGGTGACATGCTGCATGGGGAATTATATGGGGGGTGACATCCAGCATGGGGCATTATATGGGGGGGTGACATCCTGAATGGGGCATTATAAAGACAGGGGAGTGATATCCTGCATGTGTTATTATATGGGGGGGGGGGTGACATCCTGAATGGGGCATTATATGGGGGGGTGACATCCTCAATGGGGCATTATAAAGACAGGGGAGTGATATCTTGCACGGGGCATTATATGGTGGGAGAAAGGGAAATCCTGCATGGGGCATAATAAGGGGGGAACAGCCTGCATAGGGTATTATAAGGGGGAAACAGCCTGCCTATTGAGGACCTATGCTGCCTATTCGGGACATTTACTTGTCTTTTGGGGATATTTACCTGCCTATTGGGGACCTATGCTGCCTATTTGGGACATTTACCTGCCTATTGGGGACCTACGCTGCCTATTGGGGACATTTACCTGCCTATTGGGGATATTTACCTGCCTATTGAGGACCTATGCTGCCTATTGGGGACATTTACCTGCCTATTGGGGATATTTACCTGCCTATTGAGGACCTATGCTGCCTATTGGGTACAGTTACCTACCTATTGAAATACCGGTTGATTTAACTTTACTTGTTCTTCATTTTAAATATTGTATTTGCTCCTGTATTGTTTTTTTACTACAAAATAAGATATGTGCAGTGTGCATAGGAATTTGTTCATAGTTTTTTTTAAAAACTATATTCCGGCCCGCCAATGGTCTGAGGGACCGTGAACTGGCCACCTGTTTAAAAAGTTTGAGGACCCCTGGTATAAAATGATGTGATACACCTGTGGTGTTAATATGATACCCTAGATGAATTCATTGAGAGATGTAGTTTGTACTCTTTGGGCTCTACCAATGTGACATGGCACCCTCAAACCAGTCCAGCAAAATCTGAACTCCAATATGGCACTTCTGCCCTTCTGAGCTTTGCACTATGCCTCAAAAGTGGGTTTCGACCACATATGGGGTATCTGTACTCAGGAGAAATTGCACAAAAAATTTTGTGGTCCATTTTCTCTTGTTACCCTTGTGAAAATGAAAAATTTGGCTCTAAAAAATATTCTTGCGGGAAAAATTAGATTTTTTTTATTTTCACGGCTCAATGTTATAAACTTCTGTGAAGCATCTGGGGGTTCAAGTTGCTCATCACACATCTAGATAAGTTCCCTGAGGGGTCTAGTTTCCAGAATGGTGTCACTTGTGGGGGGTTTCCACTGTTTAGGCACATCAGCAGCTCCCCAAATGCAACATGGCGTCCGCGACATAGTGCCTGCTAATTTTGCCAGCAAATTTTACATTCAACAAGTCAAATGGCGCTCCTTCCCTTTCGAGCCCTTCCGTGCGTGCAAATAGTAGTTTTCCTCAACATATTGGGTGTCAGTGTGCTCAGGAGAAATTGCAAAACCCATTTTGGGCTCCATTTTCTCCTGTTACCATTGTGACAATAAAAAAAAATGGGACTAAAGTAAAATTTTTGTGAAAAAAGTTAAATGTTTATTTTTTTCCTTCCACGTTCCATTAATTCCTGTGAAGCACCTGAAGGGTTAATAATCGTCTTGAATGTAGTTTTGAGCATGTTGAGGGGTGCAGTTTTTAGAATTATGTCACTTTGGGGTATTTTCTGTCATCTAGACCCCTCAAAGTCACTTGAAATGTAATGTGGTCCCTAAAAAAATGGTTTTGTAAATTTTGTTGTAAAAATTAGAAATCGCTGGTCAACTTTTAACCTTTATAACTTCCTAATAAAATAAAATTATGTTTCCAAAATTGTGCTAATGTAAAGTAGACATGTGGAAAATGTTATTTATTAACTATTTTGTGTGTGATATATCTCTCTGATTTAAGGGCATGAAAATTAAAAGTTTGAGAATTTAAAAATTTTCACACTTTTTCTCCAAATTTTCGATTTTTTCTCAAATAAATGTAAGCCATATCAAATAAATGTTACCACTATCATGCAGATATGTCACGAAAAAACAATCTCAGAATCAGTGGGATCCGTTGAAGCATTTCAGAGTTATTATCTCATAAATTGACACTGGTCAGAATTAAAAAAAATTGGCCTGGTCAGGAAGGTGAAAACAAGCTTCGGGATGAAAAGGTTAACTGAAGAAAGATTTTACCCAAAAATTGAGAATTTTGAGAGTGAGAATTTAGTTGTGGAGAAGAAAAAAGATGATTTCTTTGATATGATATACTACATAGATTAGTTTCACATGTACTATTATTAAAGCCAATTTATTGTGTACACATTTATGAATGATTATTTATTTGATAAAGGGGTATTGTAGGACTTTTTTCAGCATTGTATAACCTGTAAGCCCATATTAATAGTTTATATAGGTCACATGTGGTGACAGATTCCGTTTAAGCTACCGCCGATCGGATCATTCAAGATGATTGGTTAGTGTAAATGCACCAGCAGAGTATGCTCACATGTAGCGCGTTTTTGATGCACTTTTTCCTGCATGAAAAATGCAGGCTATGGAAATTATGCACTATTTATGTGGTTTTTAACACATTTTTTGGTGTTTTTTATGCTAAGCCATTTTGATCTCAATGAAGAAACTCTGCATCAAAAGAATTGACATGCTGCGTTTTATAAAAACGTACTATTGGTCAATGATTGCTAGGAAAAAAAAACACTATGAACTAGATTTTAGAACTCTCATTTATTTTACTGTTACTTTAAATCACTGCAGTTTTTTTCTCTGCACCAAAAAAGGTACAAAAAAGTCGGATAAAAAATGTTAAGTGTGAACAAGTTCCTGCTATGAAAAGAAGTCAACACTGTTGAGAGTGGGATGTTTTCAGTGCCGCTGTAGGGACTGTGTTGTAAGACCTGTCTTTGGCGGCGCACTAGTAATTAAAGGTCTTGCATAATTGCCAGTTTTGCTCCCTGGTTAACTCTTGGCTGTGATTTTCAAGTATCTAAGCTGGTTTTAATAAATATACCGCATTATAGAGGATTCTATTAACCCCTTCAAGACAAATGACATACCACTTAGAATTATCACCAAAAAGTTCTATCTTCGTCTCATCAGACCACAGAATCTTATTTCTCATAGTCTGGGAGTCCTTCATGTGTTTTTAAGCAAACTCTATGCGGGCTTTCATATGTCTTGCACTGAGGAGAGGCTTCCGTCGGGCCACTCTGCCATAAAGGCCCGACTGGTGGAGGGCTGCAGTGATAGTTGACTTTGTAGAACTTTCTCCCATCTCCCTACTGCATCTCTGGAGCTCAGCCATAGTGATCTTGGGGTTCTTCTATACCTCTCTCCCCAAGGCTCTTCTCCCACGATTGCTCAGTTTGGCTGGACGGCCAGGTCTAGGAAGACTTGAAGACTTCGGGTGATCCCAAACTTCTTCCATTTAAGGATTGTGGAGGCCACTGTGCTCTTAGGAACCTTGAGTAATGCAGAAATTCTTTTATAACCTTGGCCAGATCTGTGCCTTATCACAATTCTGTCTCTAAGCTCATTGGGCAGTTCCTTTGAGCTCATGATTCTCATTTGGTCTGACATGCACTGTGAGCTGTGAGGTCTTATATAGACAGGTGTGTGCCATTCCAAATAAAGTCCTATCAGTTTAATTAAACACAGCTGGACTCCAATGAAGGAGTAGAACCATCTCAAGGAGGATCACATTCAGTCAAGATGGGGTGCAGAGTGTACTTTAATGAGAAAAAAATGAACTTTTTAGAATTTACCAAATGGCTGCAATGAAATAAAGAGTGAAAAATTTAAGGGGTTCTGAATACTTTCCATACCCACTGTATATATATATATATATACTTACACTGCTCAAAAAAATAAAGGGAACACTCAAATAACACATCCTGGATCTGAATGAATGAAATATTCTCATTGAATACTGAATCGGATTCAGGTCTGGGGAATGGGCGGACCAGTCCATAGCTTCAATGCCTTCATCTTGCAGGAACTGCTCATTTAAGAGGGTGGTGTCCTACCGGAGGATTCTCCCGTTCTCCTGTGGGCCAGTCCAAGCCTGGATGCCATACTGTTTTAGGGTATGTGCGCACGATGTGGATTTGAAGCAGAAATTTCCTGAGCGTTTTTGCCTCTCCCTGGCAGAAAAAACGCATGCAGATTTTACATGCGTTTTTGACGCGTTTTTTACATGCGTTTTTTTAAACGTTTTTTAAGCGTTTACATCAATGAATGCTTTTTGGAACTAAATAAAGTTATTTGATGGGACATTGCTTAGACCCTTGGATTACCATAGAACTGGGGTGATTATATTGGTTCATTTAAATGATTAAAGAATGTATCTGTTGTAATTCAAATAAAGTGTTTGCTCTGTATCTGTGTGTTTATTTTACTCTTTACTTTAATTAAGTTTAGTCATGAAAAAGTCTGATTGACACCTTGTCATCACCAAACAAAAGAGCTAGGTGTCAGCACATTCACCCAGTCTTCATTAGCATTTCTATTCATGTAATTTATGTGGCTGCTGTGAGCTGCTATTTTTAACCTGGGAAGGTGCCATTTTCAAACATGGTCCCTGGCCATTAAATAACATCTCACAGCTGGTTCGTTGGCCGCTACGTCCCCCCGATCAGCAATCAGCAACGCTTTGAACGCAGCATATTTTTGTTGCGTCCAAAACATAGTGTTCTAATGCCGCACTTATGTTGTTGGTACATGTGAATCAACCGAATATAATGACACTTAAATCGATCAAAATCTGCAGCGGATACTAGTGTGTCCGCTACAGAAATTGACATGTTGCGAGTGAGTTTGGGTACGTGGCCGCAGTCAGGAGCCGCTGCAGGTTTGACGCTGCATGTTTATACAGCGTCAAACCTAAAGTGTCCAGATGTTACAGCATAGTGGATGGGATCTTTAGAAATCCCATGTCCACTATACGTGCATCAGAGGCTGTGAATCACCCATGGCCACTGACATGCGGTGCGTCATTCAGGACCGCAGCATGTCAAATTCTCTTGCGGAGTCACTAGTGTCCGCAACAGAAATTTGACCACTAGAATGTATTGAATGCGGTAAATCCGCATGGTTCAGCGAACACATGTGGATTTACCTGCGTTCAATAGAATGCAACATTTTGGACACAGAAAAAATTTGAGTCCAAAGCGCTGCTACGTCTGAATTATGGGCACAAAGCCTAAAATTAAAAAAAAAATGCCGTGGCCTCACGCGTCATTTTTATGCCCAACAGAGGGAAAGCCGACCCCTGGGGGCTGATATTAGTAGCTTTGGAAGGGGCCATTAGCCAACAGTGTTCCCTGGCTATTAATATCAGCCCACAGCTGTTTGTTTACCCTTTACTGGCTAGATTACAGGGGGACCCAAGAAAAAATTGACATGGGGTCCCCCTATAAAATCTAACCAGCAAAGGCTAAACTAGGCAGCTGTGGACTGATATTAATAGCTAGGGAAGGGACCATGAATACTAGTCCTCAGCACTGATTGCCAGAATGCCAGCACTGAACAGCTGATAGTCATGTGAATATCATCTGATCGCTGCCGGCACTGAACAGCTGATCAATGACGTCACTGCAGGTCCTGGCAGCTCGGTACACTGCGGGGCGCGAGCCCGCGCGCTGCAGTGTACCGCTGGCCGCCGGGGAGACAGCATCGCTGCCCGGGACCAGGAGGACAGGTGAATATGAAGGTTTATTTTTTTCTTTTTACTTTTTTTTTTACAGCCGTGGGCTGGGAAGTGTAGACTGCTGCTCTTCCCATCCACTCTGCTCTCACTGTTATCAGCGGGAACGGCGGTCAGATGAGAGGAGTAGCAGTCTCCTCTCCCGACCTGGGTACCACCAGCAGCGGGATTCCGGCGATTTTGCGCCTATTGATTTTCATTGAAAATCAGCAACTCCGCAGGTATAGATATTCTACCTGCGGGTTTGCTGTGATTCAAGGCAAGTCAATGGGTTCGAATTCACCGCACAATCGCGCTAGAAATGATCCTGCTGCATTTTTTACCACAATGGTAATCCGGAGCGGAAATTTCCGCACCATGTGCACAGCACATCCGGATTACCATTGCTATACATGGCAGACCTATTAACAAGCGTTTTTAAATAGTTTCCGGGGGAAAAAAACGCCACGGAAATGCATTAAAAACACATCATGTGCACATAGCCTTACCAGTGACTACAATTATGGCTTGATGCTTGAATGAAAGACGCCTGCACCATGAGTAAGTACAGCTACACACATCATATGCATACAATTTGCCATATTTTTCCATACTCAGAAATGCACCTGCAGTTTAGCATCAGAAATACATTTACTGGATTTAATGAATGGATAAATAATTGATAAGCGGAAAGGAGGAGATATGGCAGTAGGTCCATTTTTCCTAGCAGAAAATGAGAACAGGGAAAGCAGGTTATTGATAGAGAAATAGATGAAACGGAAAGCAAGGGGGAAGAAGTATGAAAGCCAAAAGAGAAATGTTAAGGGAGAGTTGTGTAAGGAAAAGGGGGAGGAGAGAGAGTTAGACAAGAGCTAGCAGCTAGAAGAAAGAACATTGACAGAGACATACTTTATTTCCCCTCTTTCTTTTGTGTCTGAATTTTGCTGAAAATTGTCAGAAAATCACAGAGCCACAAAAGAAATGACCTCTCAGGGAAAAAAAACAGCATTTTTCATCTTTCACTAAATGAGGTAAGAAAGGGGTTAAATAAAGAAACACATTATCCACGCAGAAGGTGCTTGTGAACAGGCTATGAAGGGACCCCCCCCCATACATTGCCACCCTTATAAAGAAGAACAGCTTTCTCTCCTCACACAGAACACAAAAGGATCTATAACAAAGGCAGAGAAGCAGCTATTGTTTCATTCAACCATCCCTCATCATCCTACCTCTCCTGAACAAGTTAACCCTTCTCACCCCGATCCTTTGTACATGCCGCTCTTCACAAAGAGCAGAAAGATCTCCCTTGGAACAGGCGAGATCAGAAGAGAGGCCAGGGCACAAGGGAAAAGGTTCCAGATTATCTATGTCTTGGGTTATGATAGGGGCTGAGCTTCTTTTTCTAATATGTTATCCTATGACAGAAGCTCCTCTTGTAGGACAGCTATGACAAGATGTTCTCCTGTCAGAAGATTAGATAATGGTAGAACATAGGTTTTTTTCAGTGTTTTGTAGAACTTACTCTTTCCCATTGGAAAATTGTTACATTTTCCAATTCCATCCCATATTTCTAAAATTAAAGTTAGTCATGTAGGATCAATTTCTTTAAGATGATTGACTTCACGAGCAGAAAAACATTATTGACTATGTCTGTAAAATCTCGATCATGGCAGCTGCTATTGCAGTGGGAATATTTCATGCACTACTTTAGGTTACGTGTCCTCTATGAGTTTTTGGTGAATTTCTGATGTTTCAGATTTTCTGCACCTATTAAGTAAATTAGCTAACTTGCGTTTGTTTTCATTTTGTTTTTTCTGCAGGTTTCTTTTACATGCGTTTTTATCACGTTTTTCATGCTGTGATTTTTTGTCTCTTGTTGGTATGTCATATTTTAAATAAAGCTTTGCTTTTGATACTTCCTGGTATTTGACTTGGACAAAACTTCATGTGCGGATTAAATTTTTAGTACGATTACGTAGTTGAGACGCATTAAAAAGCACACATGCGTTTTTTACATGTGGATTTTACTCATCTAATGCAATTCTATGGCGAAAATCCGCACATAAAACTCAGCGTACCAGCAAGAGAAATTGACATGTTGCAGATTTTGTTTACGCTACATAAAAAGAAAAGGCAAAGTGGGCATGAGATTTCAATAAATCCCATCCACTTTCCTGGAATTGCAAGACGCTGCATTTTTCACACAGTGAAAATACGCAAAAGTAAAAACTCACCAAATACTCAACATAGGCACACAGTCTAGGGCTAAGCTAACGTTCGTCTTAAGAAAGTAAAATAATTTATAATTAGTGATGGGCGAGCACTAAAATGTTCGTGTGCTCGATGCTCGGGTCGAGCAAATTGGAATGCTCGAGTGCTTGACCAGAGCAACGAGCCCAATGTAAGTCTGTGGGAAACCCGAGCATTTTTCAGGCGGCTCCCCCTGGCGGTCTGCAGAGGGCCTAAAAATTGCCCAAATCGATGGGAACAGTGCTCAAATGACATGGGAACAGCATGGGGAAGACCCCTGGAAGCATTTCTGACTCCCAGGTCACTGCTGTCAACAACGTTGTCAGAGGTATTATGCCACTTTTACAGACTCACAATAAAACATACAAAAACTAAACCAAAATGGATTTTCCTGGGAAATATGTTAAGGAACATCCTTTCCAGGGTAATGACTTGTATATAAGGCAAAATAAATAGCCAAAACCAAATATACTCCTCCACACCTTGGGCTATGTTCACACGTAGCGTTTTTGATGCGTTTTTGCACTTTTACATTGCTTTCAACCAAGACAAATGAATTCACTGGGAAATATAATTTTAACATTTTACAACCTTCTCTGGCCATGTAGTGTGTGACACATCATCAGACACATGCATACAGTGCTGAAAAGACATGGGAACAGTATGGGGAAGACCCCTGGAAGCATCTCTGACTCCCAGGTCACTGCCTAAAAGTGTGCCCATCATAAGTGATCCTTGGCGCATGCAAAGATGCCTCCCGCCATGTAGCTGTCATTGCAGACTTGCAACAATCATCATCCACATCCTTGTCCCAGTGCAGCATTCAGTTGTCCCTACCCCATTGATTGGAATGCAAGCGCAAGTATGCAGCAAGCCACCCACAGGCTGCAATACTATACTGCCACTATACTATACTTTTTGACAGCTGCTTGCACTTGAAATGTGGCCTTTTCGGCTCGTGGAGGCGGAAGCTGTCCACAACCTTATGGCGGCGGTGACCGGGTATCCATACTCGGTCTCCAGCCGCCACTATTTGTCCCGGTGTAGTCTCCGCCTTCCACAAGCACGGGTCCTACAACATTACCCGTGCCCTCCCCAGTTTACTTACTGGGAAGGACCGCCTAACCACAAACACGTGGACAAGTGAATGTGGCCAGGGACGGTACGGAGCCAGTCCACAGCTTGTAGGTGTGTTGTATTTCACCACAGCCATATTCCATACTCGGTCCCCAGCCGCCACTATTTCTCTCGGTATCGTCTCCGCCTTCCACAAGCAAGGATCCCTGAACATTACTGTTGGTACTTTTCTGTGGGAATATACTATTGCACGACGCCACGGTATTAGCACTGCCCCGAGTACCAGTAGTGAAGCCATCCCCAATTTCTTTCTCAAGAATTCTATTTGGTAGACTGAGTGGCTGCCCAAATACATTAGTTTCTGTCAAAGGAGCTGAAGATAGACTGGCAATAGGTGCAAGTTTCTCCAGCCTGATAGATATTACAGGGTGAACTGCAACACATTGGCTCAGTGGTTAGCACTAAAGTCTTGCAGCACTGGGATCCTGGGTTCAAATCCCAGCAAGGATAACATCTGCAAGGATTTTGTATGTTCTCCCCGTGTTTGCGTGGGTTTCCACCTCAGTAAAAAAGGAGACATAGAGTGTCCGGGAACCTTCCCACACACTTTTCTTAGCCAGGACTGCTTCTCGGCAGGGTTGGATGATCCCACCAGAGAGTCCTCGGGTGGGTCTTGGCTTCTCCATCAGGAGAGTTCATGATAGCACAAACTTTGCAGCAGCTATGGGGCTCTTGAGCGGAGGAGAAAGGTGAGCCCTCAGAATCAAATCCTCTGGTGGGCCCAATGTTTTTCAGTTTGAAACTGCTTCTCAGTGGGAGTTGTATTTCACCACAGCCATATTCTTTAGCTCGGTGAAAGGACTAGCATAGAAGGAAACCGTATCTACTCTGGCTGCCATTTCTCCGTCACCAGATTCCGCCCATTGTCACACATGACCATGCCAGGCTGTATGTTCAGCGGTGAGAGCCACAGATCAGGTTGCTGTGTTACAGCTTTCAACAACTCTGCAGCGCTGGGCGGTTTGTCACCTAAGGATTAAGCATGTTATCTTCAGCACAGCCTGTTGCCGCTTGGCCAAGGTAGTGCTGCAGTGTTTTCAGCTTGTGACTGATGTGGTCATTTCGGAAATGGAGGAGGAGGTGCAGGAGCTGAACAATGTGATTATATTGAGGTTACATTGGCGACTGTGTTTTTTATACTAAAGAAAGATCCTACTGTTTTTTGTTACTTTATTTTAAAGACAAATGCATTCACCGGGAAATGTCATTTTAACATTTTACAACCTTAGCTGGCCATGTGGTGTGTGACACATCATCAGACACATCCTATTACATTTATGATGGAGGGACTCTGAAAGTCGCAAAGCCTATTTTTATAGGGCCATCAGGTGGCCCTTACTATTCTTAAAGGGCCAGCAGTCGGCCTCCGCTATTGTTATAGAGCCATCAGCTGGCTATGCTTTGTTGTTCCCATTATTAACGAGTGGGTCTCCTATATTGTTATTGCGTATGCAGTGACTGCAAGGGCTGCCAAAAATTCAGACTCAACCCAATACCCCTTTGAAGAGACATAGAGGAGGGTCTCAGTAAAAAAAAAAATGTTCACATTATAAAGGAGTGGGTCTCCTATAGTGGTAATGCCCATGCTGTGATTGCAAGGGCTGCCAAAATTTGGGGAAAACCCCACTAACAATTTAAAGACACATAGAGCAGGGCCACAGTAATGACATGCTTCTATTACAAAGGAGCGGGTGTGCTATACAGTTATAGGGTATGCAGTGAGTCCAACGGCTGACAAAATTTAGGAAAAACCCCACTAACAATTTAAAGACACATAGAGCAGGGCCACAGTAATGATAAATTCCCATTAGAAAGGAGAGGGTCTCCCATACTGTTTGCCTATGCAGGGAAGCAACAGCTGGCAAAAATTTGGAGGCACTCCAATTCCCCTTGGAATAGACGTAGAGGTCAGAGAGCCTCCTATAAACAATGTTCCCATTATTAGGAAATGGGTCTCCCATAGTGTTTACCTATGCAGTGAATGCATAAGCTGCCAAAAATTTGGAGGCACTCCAATTCCCCTTGGAATAGACGTAGAGGTCAGAGAGCCTCCTATAAACAATGTTCCTATTATTAGGAAGTGGGTCTCCCATAGTGTTTGCCTATGCAGTGAATGCATAAGCTGCCAAAAATTTGGAGGCACTCCAATTCCCCTTGGATTAGACGTAGAGGTCGGAGAGCCTCGTAAAAACAATGTTCTCATTATTAGGAAGTTGGTCTCCCATAGTGTTGGCCTATGCAATGAATGCAAGGTCTGCCAAAATTTGGGAGGCACTCCAATGCCCCTTGGAAGAGATGTGGATGAGGGCCTCATAAAAAAAATGTTCCCATTAGAAAGAAGCGGGTCTTCTATACTTGTAATGCCCATGCGCTAAGTGTTTGGGCTGACAAACATTTACCCCTGGGGGGTATACATGAATATACTGTCTAAAATTTTTTTTAAAGGGCATCATAAACACCCTTCAAAAAAATGATGTGGGTGTTGCATCACGGACCACGGTCACCCTGGTGATATGGTGGTGGAGGATGAGGAGGATGAGGAGAAGGAGGAGGACAAGAGTAAATAGCCAAAATCAGGAAGCATATACCCATGTGTGGGTGTGAAAAGGTGCATGGGAATACACCTCCCAAAAAAAACCACTGGATTTGAGCCTATGTTACGCTGCTATCATTCGGTGGTGTTGAGAAGTCTGGCCCAATCCAGCCTTTGTTCATTTTTATAAGAGTCAGCCTGTCAGCATTTCAGTTGACAGGCGGATGCGTTATCAGTTATAATTCCACCAGCGGCACTAAAAACCCGCTCTGATAAAACGCTAGCGGAACGGCAGGCCAGGACCTCCAAGGCGAATAGAGAGCCAGTTCATTCCACGTATCCAGCTTGGATACCCAATAATTATAAGGCACAGAGGAATCACGGAGGATGTTGGTACAGTCGGCAAGGTACTCCCTCAGCATCTTCCCAAACTTTGCACTCCTTGTGAGAGTATCCCGCGATACAGGGCCTGTGCAATGGGAGGGGCTGAGAAAATTCTCCCAGAACTTTGATAGTGTTCCCTTGCCTCTGCTGGATTGGAGTTGTGTCTCTCTCGCCTGTAGTCCTTGGTTGTCCAACGAACTGTGACCTCTGCCGCCAGCGTTTTCAGATGGGAGTTTTTTTAATAGTTCCGCAACAAGGGCCTTCTGGTACTGCCCCATTTTTGTAGACCTGTCCGCTTCAGGAATAAGAGATATAAAGTTATCCTTGTAGCGTGGGTCTAGAAGTGTCACCAACCAGTAATGACTGTCTGACAAAATTTTGAGAACACGAGGGTCATTGGAAAGGCAGCGTAACATAAACTCAGCCATGCGTGGCAGACTGCTAGCAGGCAAGACTTCTGTGTCCTCAGCAAGAGGATGAGTGACCATGCTCTCTTCTTCCTCCTCCTCCTCCTCACTGTCCTCAGGCCATCCACGCTGAACAGACGGTATGACAGTTGTGCAGGTAGTACCATCTATAGCGCATGAAACTAGCTCCTGTTCTTCCTCCTCCTCCTCCTCTTCCTCATTGTCACCCAATCCACGTTGGGATGAGATGAGGCTGGGCTATGTGTAATCACCCTGTATGGTTCCTTGCTCCATCTCATCATGCTCTGCCTGCAATGCATCCTCTTTGATTGTGAGCAGAGAGCGTTTCAGAAGACAGAGAAGTTGGATGGTGTCGCTAATTATGGCATCATCGCCGCTCACCATCTTGGTGGAGTCCTCAAAGATTTGGAGGAAGGTACATATGACTGACATCTATGTCCACTCCCGAGGTCTTATGTGTGGAGTCTGAACTGAATACCGATGGCCTTGTTGATTCTGGTACTCAACAACTGCCCTCTTCTGCTCACAAATCCTTCCCAACATCTGCAGTGTAGAGTTCCAACGTGTGGGGACATCACACACCAGTCTGCGAGCCGGAAGCTGCAAATGCTGCTGAAACAAGGCAAGGGCGGCGGAAGCTGTAGCTGACTTTCTAAAATGGACACACAGGCGGCGTACTTTAACAAGCAGATTCGGCAGCTATGAGTAGGATTTGAGAAACCACTGAACCACGAGGTTAAGTACATGGGCCAGGCATGGTACATGTGTGAGCTCGCCTCGCCTCAGAGCCGCCATCAGGGTCCGGCCATTGTCACACACGACCATGCCTGGCTGTAGGTTCAGCGGTGTGAGCCACAGATCTGCCTGCTCTTTCAGAGCTGTCCACAACTCTTCAGCATTATGCGGTTTGTCACCTAAGCATATTAGCTTCAGCACAGCCTGTTGCCACTTGGCCGAGGCAGTGCTGCAGTGCTTCCAGCTTGTGACTCATGTGGTCATTTCGGAGATGGAGGCTGAAGAGGAGGAGGAGGCTGAGGAGGATGAGGTGCAGGAGCTGTAGACTGTGGGGGCAACCCTGATTGACCTAGGGCCCGCAATCAATGGCGTCGGGAGGACGTGTTCCGTCCCAAGGTACGACTGGGTCCCCATTTCCACTTCCATTATGTTAACCCAGTGTGCCGTCAGAGAGATGTACCTTCCCTGCCCACTTTAGATGGACTTTACCGGTAACTGCGTTGTAGAGGGCACAGCTAATGTTTTGGGACACGTGCTTGTGTAATGCGGGGACGGCACACCAGGAGAAATAGTGGCGGCTGGGGACCGAGTACCGAGGGACGGCCGCCGCCATCAGGTTGCGGAATGCTTCCGTCTCCACAAGCCTAAAAGGTGACATTTCTAGCGCAAGCAGTCGTGAAATGTGAGAATTTAGTAGTGTGGCCTGTGGGGCGTTGGCTGCGTATTTCCGCTTGCGTTCCAAGGACTAGAGTATGGACAACTTAACACTGCGCTGGGACAAGGACGTGGACGTGCTTCCTGATGCTGCTACTTGAGAGTGTGCAATGACAGGTGCAGGGCAGGAGGCATCTTCGCATGCACTATGGACAGGGGATTAGCTTGCATGCACAACAGCGGAAGAAGCAGTGGTGCCACCCACAGACACTGTTCCTGGACCCTGGGGTTCGGCCCACAAAGTCGGGTGCTTTGCTGCCATGTGCTTGATCATGCTGGTGGTGGTCAGGCTGGTCGTTTTGCTACCCCTGCTCATGCTGGCCTGGCAGGTGGTGCAAATGTTCATTTTGGTGTTATCGGCAGAGTCTTTAAAAAACAACCAGACTCGGGAAGACCTAACAGTTTCCTGCAACTTCCATTGTGTTGGTGTTACGGGGAATGGTTGCCCACCTTCTGTCTGCGGCCACCACACTGCTTCTTCCTGCCTGTTGGGGTGCTCTGCCTCGCTCCCCCTGTGTGCTGCTGTCCTCGCTCTGCATGTCCTCCTGCCAGGTTGGGTCAGTTACTATATCATCCACCACCTCGTCTTCCACTTCCACACCCTGGTTCTCCTCCTGACTGTCTGGCAATTGTGTCTAATCATCATTCACGTCTTGTGACAATTTCGCCTTCATGTGACCGTGGCTGCTCAAATATTTCGGCATTGCTACATGCGATCTCCTCTTGCCCCGCTTCAAGTGGACCGGGCGAGAGGCCCGAATCCATAAATGGAAAAGTGAACAGCTCTTCGAAGTGTGGGATCAGTTGTCTCTGGGCACTCGGCATGGTGGGAGGAAGGAGAATCAGGGTAAGGAATAAGTGGTCCAGACTCACGGCTACTGAGACTTGACCGTGTGGAAGACAGGGTGGTGGTGGTGGTGGCTAAGTGACTGGAAGTATTATCTGCTATCCAAACAATGACCTTTTCACACTGCTCTGTGTTCAATAGTGGTGTTCTTTGGTCCCCTATTAATTGGGACAGGAAGGTCGAGCGAGAAGATGTGGGTGTTTGTTGTGGCACAATTTCAGTTTGCCCACGGGCTCGGCCTCTGCATGCACCATCCCTATTACCATCATGTCCAGTTCCCCGTCTCTTGCCATGTGCCTTGCCCATTTTAAATGGAGGTCAATATCTTCCACACTTACTACAAATGGCTGACACACTGAAACAATTTTTTAATGGAGGCCTGAAATGGCAGTATTTTCTGAAAACGTATATGTGATCCGTGTGACAGAGAAAACAAAGTTTTAAATACCTGGCCTGCAGGTAACTATTTTGAACAGCAAACTGGTGTCAATAGCTTCACTGACACACTGAAACAAAATTTTCAATGGAGGCCAGAAATGGCAATTTTTTCAGCTTAATTATATGTGATCCGTGTGACGGACAAACCACAGTTTTAAATAGCTGGATTTTTAGCGCTGTAATATGGAAAGGACCTGGCTGTATTCTGCAGTGCCAACAAGCAAATGGCGCAGAAAAACTGTGTTCTCTGGATTGCTTTTTAAGCAAGTAATGAGGATTAAGATCCAAAAAAAAAAATATTCCTGGCCCCTGAGACATGGGCCTATGTCTAGATGGATTAGTCCTCAGAAGGACTGTTTGTTGAGATGGATATGTGTAATATACTTCTGTTCTACCTACACTACCTAATAAACAAGCGAATCTCTCCCTAGCTCAGCAGCACCTCTCCCTACACTGTCTGTGATGAGCATGGCGGCGCTAGGTCTGATATAGACCTGATGACATTGTGCGGCCAGCCAATCACTGTAATGCCACAACCAACATGGCTGTGGCATTACAGTGAGTGGCAGGCAATCCCTGCTTGTTCATTGGCTCTGTAAAGAGAAGCAAACATGCAGGGAGGGGACCCGAGCTCCCGCCGAGCAACCCTAGAAATACTTGGCGAGCGCCGAGCATCTCGAGCAGTGAGATGCACGGGCGAGCACCGAGCAGTAGAGAACATGCTCGCTCATCACTAGTTATAATAAGGATTGGTAACTCCTCAGACGACTGCTGGTAAGTGGTATTTTCATATAACAATTCTTTAAAGGCCAGCATTTAGATCCAAACTAAACTACAGTATTTAATGAGAAATAATACCATGAAACATTATGCGAAACATAACTACTTCGGTTTGTCCAAGGTTCAGCCGAAAGAAGTGGCCGCTGATTGGCTGCAGGGTTTATGTGACATAACATTGTCAGTCAAGCCCCAGAATACCTGGCGCTAAAATAGTTGGAACAACACCAATACGTAAGTGATTATAGTGTATTTTATTTTATATATAAGGGGGACTACTTTATTTAAAAAGCCATTGTCCGTTGTCCATGTAGTAGACAAACTCTTTATCAATGAACTACTAGGGGTTTTACCATTTACACTTTCACTGCTCTAAATCTCCCAGAGATTTCTCTATTCATTATCTTAGTTTACCAGAGATGTCCACATAAAATCCTCCACCACCCAAGGGCACCAAATATGGTACATTTAACCAATGATTTGCCTGGATCACCAGAGATAAACTGAGTGTACAATTTTATAGGCAATTTATATTTTTGATGATTCATTTTATTATTGAACAACTACAGTGCTGTCGGTCAGTCCAAAAGGCTAATAAATCAGAATATTTAAGAAAGTAAAAGTGAAGTTTTGCCTTTCTTAGGAGAATATCTGTGTGTGAAGAATTATTAGGCAACTATTAGAGTGCGGAATTATTATGTAACTAAATGAAAAACTTACATTATCCCATCTCAATTGTTTAGTCTCACCTGTTAAAGTGAAGATAATAACCAAACAACTCAAAATGTACAAAAATACTTTTTTGACATTTCCAAAAAATATCAGTGACCAACATAGCTACACTTCTTTTCAATAACAGTCATAAGCTCCATCCATGGAGTCTGTCAGTTTCTTAATCTGTTGACAATCAACCAACCACAGCCAACTGTTTAGAGAGGTGTATTGTTTTCCATCAACATAAATATATGGAAGGGCTCACAAGTACTCTATAGGGATTAAGTCAGATGAGGAAAAGGCCATGTCATTATTCTTTCATCTGTACGGCCTTTACTGGCTAGATAAGCAGTGGAGACTTCGATGCATGAAATGGAGAATTGTCCTGCATAAAAATCATGGTTTTCTTGAAAGATTCAGACTATTTCCTGTACAAATGCTTGAAGAAAGAGTCTTCTAAAAATTGGCGAGTTCAACTTCGACTTCAACTTCATCTCGAAAAGGTCCAATTAGCCCATCTTGAATAATAAAAGCCCATAGCAGTACTCAAGCCCCACCTGGCTGGCATCTGAGTAAAAGTTGAGGTCTGTGCCCGTTACTGATCCACAAAACGGCCCATCCATTTGGGCCGTCAAGAGTCACTCTCTTCTCTACAGTCCATAAAACCTTTGAAAAAGCTGTTAAGATATTTATTGGCCCAGTATTGACATATCATCTTTTATGTTAGGTTTCAGCCTTCTTACCTTGGCCATGTCTCTGAGCACAGAATACCTTGTGAACCTTTTCACCATCACAACTATAAACTAGTAAGGATATCATCTCATCAAAGCCCCTGACCACCAATAATGCTACCATGAATTGTTTTCCCAAACTAAATTAAATTTGTGCCCTAAAACACAAAGTATTTATTAGCCAAAGGGTAATATTATTTGCGTATTTAAAGGTAACCTGTCATGTCTCCAGCCCCACCTAAATGACATTGTAAATTTATATAAGACTATTCCTAGATTATAAGACGGTCCTTTATGTGCCATTCACTTATTTCTAAGTCTGAAAAATCTATTTATAAATCTGGCTTGCAGCATGCAAATTATCCTGGACTAGTCCGGCACGGCACTGACTAGTGATAACATCCACTACACAGGCGGCATCAACATCAGTGCTCAGCATCTCTCATGCAGTAGACTTGCTGGCTTCATTCATACACTGCTCATGCCCAGATGGGCATTAATCCTACTTCACTTTGTCTGGCTGCAAAGTGGGTCTGGCATTACTAATACCTATGACGGCATGCTCATGGCCAGTAAGGCTGAACATTGTGCTCATGTGAGAAAGTTGCTGAGCTCTGCTGTGACACCGCCTGTATGGTGGATGCTAGTCATGCCCCCTGGGTGTGGATGCAAGATCCGAAGCAGGACTAGACTAGAGGAAATGACTAGTTCTGGATAATTATAATTTGTATACAACTCAGATTTCTAACTTGAGTTTTTAAACATAGAAATAAGTAGATGGCACATAAAGGACCTTCTTATAATCCAGGAATTGGCTTATATCAAGTAATGGTGGTGGTTTAGAAGGGGCTGGGGACCGGTTCACTATAAAGGCAGCATTACGCTGAGAGGTGGCATTTTTATCTGGGTGCTATCTGGGGGTGTTATAGGAATGTTAGTTAAGATACATTTTTTTTTATAGTTTTATGTGGGTACTATGTGTTAGTATTATTTTGACACTATATGGAGGTAATATGAGAACCCCTTGTCAGTATATTTGTTTAACGTGTACAGTGAGATTTATGAAACCTGCCTGTGATATAAGTTCCAACTATTCTGTTTGGTTTTTGTGACCTTGAATCAATCATTTTGTCCTTTACATGAAAAAGAATTGCAAGCTTATCTTGACAACAAAACTGCCAAAAAATGTATAATGATAAAAGAAAAGAAAAAAAAAAACATACTAATATACTTGAAAAAAATTACCTAAATCATTTTGCTAAAATTATAGAAAAGGAGAAGCAAAAGCAACCCTGAGAATAATAAAGCATAAGAGAATGAAACACAAAAAAAAATAAATGAAGCAGCAGAGAATGATGGAGGAGAAGAGATAAGGGAAATGACAACTACAAAGAATGATGGAGCAGACAGAGAAAGGAGAGAGAATGGTGTGCACCAGAACTGAAGGAGGGAGAGTTGAGGTATGCAGCAGCGAGAGAGGATGGCAAAAGCATGTAAATGAAGAAAAAAAATAAGGGAGGCAGGAGAGGCCCTATAAGGAATTATATTCTAAAGCAGGAAAATTAGGGGACTGCAGGTCCAAAGTTACATAAGAGGAGTATTGTTGGGTATTTGGGAACATCTGGCTGCAAGAAAAAGTAGAAAAGGAGTAAATCCGAAGGAGTGGCATGTGATCATATGAAGTAAACATCTTATAGTGAGTGATGTGACAAACAAGCTTGCCTATCTCTATGATTTTTTATAGCAGCAACATAATGACAACCTGAGTAGAGATCTATAACAATATTACAGGAGGCATCAGTAGATCATAAAAAGCTGTACAGAAGTGGTTGGAGTCGTATATCAAATGGAGGGTCCTACACATATTAGTAACATGAAGCTCCTTGGCCTCAATACAAAATCTGTGACTGAGACCCTCATTTATAGTTTGCTATTTAAAATACTGGAGTCCTCTTGTGAGATAGAAGGGCTTTTGGCCTCATCAGTCACCAGGGAACAGGCCGACTACTATTCTTGCACCCTTACAGCAATGCCACGGAGGTTGCAGTAGAATTCTCATGGTTGCACTCTATGAGAGGAAAAAGGTGAGATTGTCATTGTAATGGAGAAGAAATGTGGTTTGTAGAACAAAAGTGGGTCAAAACGACACAGTGTGGCTGACATGTCTGCAAAAAATAGATAAATGTGCTTTGATTTGATTGAAGATTGTGGCTACAAGTAAAGTTAAAAAAGATGAATGGAGCCTAATATATGATCAACTGGAATTTGAAGAAAAATAAAGTAAATGACAGAAGAATAAGAGTTTGATATGCGACTATATAGAGAAGTTACGTAGGAAAAAGGACAAGAATGATGTGCAACAGCAGAAGAGTGAGCAGGTGAAGAAGAAAAGAAATGAGAACAACGGAAGTTCACAGGATAAAAATAAGATATTTAGGTAGATTTGAATGTGGCTGACTTGAAAATAGGGTGTGGCTGAAAATGGGCATGTTGTGGGATGTATGAGCCAAATTTTGCCACAAAAATTGGCCTAAAAGTAAGCCATCTAAGACAGAGGTCCCCAACCGCCGGTCCGCGGACCAGGACCGGGCCGTTGGGGTTTTTCAGCCGGTCCGCGGGGAGAGGGGGCCCCTCCAGCCTCCAGCAGGGCCGCCATCAGGGCATGACTGCCCTGACTCCAGTATGGGGCCCGGCCGGTAGGAGCCCCCTCGGAGCCCCCCTCTTGTGCGTCTCTCTCCTCATGGGGCCCCCGGCCGCATGCTAAGCGCCGGGTCCGGGACATCTTAGCGCTGCGCTGCTGCGGCAGCACCTTCATGATTCCCCTGACTTCCGGTCATGTGACGGCGCCGTCACATGGCCGGAAGTCAGGAGAACCTGGTGTCAGCGATTTGGACGAGCGCCAGGATTCTGCAGGGATCGCATGGGGGTAAGTATAACAAGTTTTATTTTATTTTAAATACAATTAACTAGGAGTGGGGGGAATGGGAGATGCACATGGGGGGAGGGGAGAGATGAGAGATGCACATGGGGGAGGGGAGAGATGAGAGATCCACATGGGGGGGGGGAGAGATGAGAGATGCACATGGGGGAGGGGAGAGATGAGAGATCCACATGGGGGGGAGGGGAGAGATGAGAGATGCACATGGGGGAGGGGAGAGATGAGAGATCCACATGGGGGGGAGGGGAGAGATGAGAGATGTGACGCGCCCCTGGGCCTGTGTCGCGCTGCGTTGCGCACGCGGGAGCTTACCCGGAGCCGGATCTCTTGAGGGTTGTAGTCTCGTGGCGGTGACCCGGTCCGTGCCCAGGGAGTCAAACTGAGCGGCGATGTAACAGCGGTAGATGTAGGACGACTACGCCACCCGTTGAATGCAGCTTTGAAGCTGCCGCTGCAAGACAGTCCGCTGAGGCCGGTGGATGGATGGTGCAGCGTAGATGGTATAACCCCCAACGGGAGGGGTATGGCCTCAGGGCAGCAGATGTGGATGATGGGGGTAGCAGGAACCACTCAGAGACGGTGCGGTGTAATTCAGGGTCTTTACTGGTAACAACGATAGACCCTCCCGGAGTACTTGCTAGTGAACGGGGCCTGGTCAGTCCTTGAGCAGATGGGATCTCCCCTGGCCAGGCGGAGTTGTAGGCCTCCCAAACTGACTGTACTCTTCTGGCTACCTTGCTAGAAGCGGATATAAGTAGCCCACGTCCCTGAGTGTACCGTGTGGTGCTCACCCGTATGGCCGGTGACTCGGGGCCTTCTAATGGCTTCCGCTCCACGATGGCGGTGCTGGTCCCACGCGTGTGACCGTGCCTTCGGGTTTCTGGGCCTGAGGACCTGAAATCCCCTGCCGGTCGGCTTCTGCTGCTGGGAAGGAGTTAGTCCCCACAGCCTCGGACGCCGGGTCCGGTAAGAAAGCTTCTCAGTCAGGGCGAGCTCTGCAGCTGCCAGCCCCTGACTTGTAGTAGTATTGCTCCCACTGAGCTTCTGCTGTTTCTTCCTGTGACTGTTTCTTGTCTCTACTCTCCTTGACTGACTAACCCTGCCTCAGCCCAGGGTTTATACAGGGGAAGTTCTTCCCCTCCCAAGACTGGGCAGGAGGTGTGGCATGCACAGGATCCCTGACCAAAGGACCTCCCACCTGCTCTCAGACATAACATTACATTACTGTGGAAAACCAGACCCCTGGGGTGCCACATTCCCCCCTAGTGAAATTTAGTACTCCGGGACTAAACATATTTTAGAAAAAACATAACAAGATATAACAACAATAATAGTACAATAAGAAGAAACACATAAAGGTGGTCACGGCATGTCCGTAACCGGGTGTAGTCTTTGAAGAAAGCAAGGTGTCCATTTCACCAAAACAGGGAGACGTAACCAGGTAGGGGTCTGTCCTACCCCGAGTCCTTAACAGTCTCTAGTCCATCCTGGGTTACGCTCCAACTATGTACAAGGATTCCCGGTAAATCCACCAAGGATTCCTAAAAATAACTGGAAACACAAAATTATACACAAGCAACAATACACAGATAAACATAAATAAAACAATTTATACACTTCAAATCCTCCAGCGTGCGGGTAACTGGCCTCTAGTGGCCCTAGTGGACCTACGGAGCTGACTGTCTGGCCCTGAACTACAGGGTGTAGGAGCTGTCAAGGGTAAACTGGGCAGCTGTCTACCGGCTCTTTGTCTCACTAGGGGTACGGCAGGCTCACTATAAGCAGAGGGTTGATCCTCCTGTCCTGCTTGTGTGGAGTCTTCTGCCTCCTGGACCGGCTGTTCTTCCAGCTCTACCTGTTGCTCCGTAGGTGCTTGGGATGCTGGTTGGAGGAAGGTGAGTACGGGTACCACAACTGCACCATTGACTTGAGTCCAAGACCGAGGGAAGTCCCCGAGCACAGTACTAACCATATCTTCCCTTTCCTCTACGGGTCGATGGTCTTCTTGTTCCTCTTCAGGGTTCCTCAGTTGTTCGGGACACTTCTTCAGGTGGTCCCGGGATACAATGGCTGTGGTTTCCCCTCCGTCTTTACTGATGGTACAAACCTTCGGGTTCTCGTGGCTTGAGGGCAGTACGGTGTACGGGTCCTTCTCCCACTGGTCATCCAACTTGTGGAGCCGTCTCTTCCTCTTCAAGACCTGCTCTCCGGGTACCAGGGGAACAGCGGGAGCATACTGGTTGTAAGTTTTCTCTTGTCTTTCCCTAGCCTGACAGAGACTTCGCTCCACGCTCTCCTGTACTCTCCGGTACTGCTGCTGCCTCTCTGTGTCCCAGTCTGTTTCTGGTGAAGTGTCCTCGGGTGTCAGGACTCCCATTTCCAGGTCAACAGGTAACTTACCAGGTCTTGCCCTCATTAGGTAAGCCGGGGTACAGTTGGTGGAACCTACCGGGATGTGGTTGTATAGGTCCACCAGATCGGGCAACTTCTCAGGCCACAGACTGCGTTCTTCCAGGGGCAACGTTTTTAGAAGATCCATTACCACCTGGTTCATTTTCTCACAAAGTCCATTAGTTTGCGGATGGTAGGGTGTCGTCCTTATCTTCCGGCAGCCATACAGATTGCAGAATTCCTGGAAGACCTCCGCTTCAAAGGCAGGTCCCTGGTCCGTCAGCACTTGGTCCGGGTACCCGTGTGGACGGCAAAAGTGCTGCTGGAAGGCTCTAGCTGCTGTTTGAGCCGTTAAGTCCTTGACGGGGACGACAACCAGAAACCGGGAGTAATGATCCACGATGGTTAACGCGTAGACGTAGCCACTTCTGCTTGGGGTCAGTTTTACATGATCCAAGGCTACCAGTTCCAACGGTTGCCGGGTGACGATGGACTGCAGGGGAGTCTTCTGGCTGGCACGGTCCTTCCTTCTCAGGTTGCACGGGCCACAGTCTCTGCACCACTTCTCGATGGTTCCCCTCATGCCTACCCAGTGGAACCGCTCGCGCAGCAGGAACTCCAGCTTCTTCCACCCGAAGTGTCCAGCTCCGTCGTGGTATGCCTCCATCACCATGGCTGCGTCTCTTCGTGGCACCACTACTTGCCAGAGTAATTCATGCGTCCGGGAGTTAACCATTCTGCGGCACAACTTCCCTTTGTAAAGGAACAGTCGACTCTTCTCTGCCCATAGTTGTTTGGCTTCCTCCGGAGCGTCTGGTTCAAGGCGAGCCTCCGGCCGAGTCAGCATCTCCTTCACCAGTCGGACGGCAGGGTCGCTGTCTTGCGTTTCCGCCCAGTTGTAGTGGGGTAAGGGGTTCAACGTAGCAGCCTGCTTACTCCTTACCCGGTGGGAATACTGGATAGTCCCATGACGGTGGAACGCAGGGAGTTCAACTTCTTCCAGTCCCTCCGGATCTTCTCCTCCGTCCGGCAGGTTGGGCATCCTGGACAGGGCGTCCGCGTTGGTATTGGAGCGTCCTGCCCGGTATTTGATTGTGAACTCGTAGTTGGACAGACGGGCCATCCACCTCTGCTCCAGGGCACCAAGTCTTGCCGTGTCCAGGTGTGTCAACGGGTTGTTATCCGTGTACACGGTGAACCGGGAAGAAGCGAGGTAATGCTTAAAGCGCTCGGTGACTGCCCATACTACGGCCAGGAACTCTAACTTAAATGAGCTGTAATTCTCGGGGTTCCTTTCGGTGGGTCGCAGTTTTCGGCTGGCGTAGGCGATTACTCGTTCCTTCCCCTGCTGGATCTGGGACAGTACGGCTCCTAGCCCGATGTTACTGGCGTCGGTGTAGAGAATAAAGGGCTGGCTATAATCCGGGTACGCCAGGATTTCGTCCCCCGTGAGGGCCATCTTCAGCTGGCGGAAGGACTCTTCTTCCAGCTCCTCCCATTTGAAGGGCGACTTCTGGTTCTTGGCCTTCCGGGACTGGCCTATCAGGAGGTCCTGCATAGGTGCTGCCTTTTTGGTGAAACCGGGAATAAACCTTCGGTAGTAGCCTACCAACCCGAGGAACTGCCGCACTTCTTTTACGCTGGAGGGGCTTGGCCATTCCTTAATTGCGGTGATCTTATCAGGGTCGGGAGCCACTCCGTCAGCGCTCACCACGTGTCCCAGGTACTGCACCTTTGGTTTCAGGAGGTGACACTTGGAGGGTTTCACCTTTAGGCCGTAACTTGCCAGAGCTTCGAACACTTCCGCCAGGTGTTTCAGGTGGTCCTCATACGTCTTGGAATATACGATGACATCGTCCAGGTACAACAGGACCGTCTCGAAGTTTCTGTGGCCCAGACAACACTCCATTAGTCGTTGGAAGGTTCCCGGAGCGTTGCAGAGTCCGAACGGCATGCAGGTGAACTCGCTAAGTCCCATCGGGGTGGTGAATGCGGTCTTCTCCCGGTCCGCCTCTGCTACAGGAACCTGCCAGTACCCGCTAGTGAGATCCAAGGTGGAGAAGAAGTTAGCAGATCTTAAAGCAGCCAAAGACTCCTCTGTCCTTGGTAAAGGGTACGCATCCTTGTGTGTGATACGGTTGATTTTCCGGTAATCTACACACATCCTCATAGTGTTGTCTTTCTTTTTGACTAAAACTAGTGGGGCTGCCCAGGGGCTACAGCTATCCCGGATTACCCCAGCCTCCTTCATGTCTCTAAGCATCCCCTTGGCGTGTTGGTAATGTGCAGGGGGTACGGGTCGATACCTCTCTTTTATGGGAGGATGATCTCCCGTGGGGATGCGGTGTTCTACCCCCTTGACTCGCCCGAAGTCTAACGGGTGTTTACTAAACACTCTCTCATACTCTTGAACCACCCGGTAGACTCCCTGTTTCTGGTGGGAGGGAGTGGAGTCAGTTCCCAAGTGTAGTTGCTGACACCAATCCTCCATTACTTTCTTAGAGCCGTTACCTTCCTCCGGGTGAGATGGAGGCAAGGGTTCCACAGACTGTATAGAGTTTTGGTTGATGGTATATAATTTGGCTAGCGTGGCATACCGGGGCAGGTACACTTCCCTCTCCCCGATATTGATTATGCGAACGGGCACCCTCCCATGGCGTACATTGACCACCCCCCGTGCTGTCAAAATGGTGGGCCTACTGTCTGAGTAAACTGGTTCTACCATTGCCTGGTAATCTCTACCTCTCAGACCAATAGCTGCCCGGCACCAAATCATCATTTCACTTTTTGGGGGCATGGCAATAGGAAAAGGGTCACACATTCTTACGCTACCAATCTCACCGCCGGAGAGTTCCACCTGTTGCCGTCGCATCAGTGACCGGATCTCTTTCTGGAGCACCCGCTGCTCGCCGGAGCTGGCGTTCTTGGCAACCTGCTGTAAAAGGAAAATCACCTCTGCAAGACAATTTTCAATTACATTAGTTCCTAGAGTTATTTTTGGGTGACTCTCATGTTTGTCAATATCTACAATGATCAGTCCCTGTGCTGCCAGTTCGACTCTACCGATTTTGATGGTCACCTCTTTAAATCCGATCTGTGGCACGGGCTGGCCATTGCTGGCGATGATACTCAAGTCGTCGTCAGGGTAGCGGGTAATATCCGAGTCATTCCAGTACTGCTTAAAGAGCACGTACGGGATGGTGGTGACCTGTGACCCGGTGTCCAGTAGGGCACTCATGGGAATGCCATCCAGTACCACAGGCAAGACTGGACGTCCTCCCACATATCTGTCGCGCCAGTTCGATGGGCCTGGTGATCTTTTTCCTGGGGGTTGGCCCTCTACCCCAGGTTGTGCCCGTTTAAAGAACAGTACCTTGCCATATGTCCAGGTTGATTGCAGCGGCGGCAGATGGGTCGTCCGTCCTCGCTGTATCGGTCACTGGGTCTTCCTCTGGCCGGTGGGGTCCTCCTTGGTCGACGCCACGGGATGTCCTCCGGTCCGGATGCCAGCTGGATCTTCCCTGGGGTGGAAGCCTGTAAAGACTGCACAGTTCGGGTTAGCGCAGCAACGCTCTTAGCTAGCTCTTGGACCTGATGGTGTAGGTCTGGAGCCGGGTCATTGTCCAAAGCCTGCGCATCAGCTCCCACAGGCCCTGCCGACAAGGGCGCCGCCTCCTGGTGGTAAGTGATAGCAGGGCGCTTGTGGGTCACAACGCCACCCGGTGCCGGTTCTCGGAGCACCCGGATGGCTCTGTCCTTGAACTGTGCAAAGCCCAGATGGGGATCCTGTAAGGCCATTGCCCGCAACTGGGTTCGGTGGGTATTACAATACAGTCCCTCTATAAACTGTTCGGTCAACAGCCTGTCCTCGTTTCCCACTCCATCAGGGTCGGTCTGCTTAATGGCCCTCAGGGCCTCTTGTAGGTTTAGTGCATAGTCCCTTATACTCTCATGCGCTCGCTGCTTGCACCCGTAGAATCTAAGCTTAATCTCGGCTGAGGTGCGGGTATCAAAGGTGTCCTTCAGCCGGGTTAGTATCCCTGCGACAGTCTTCCTCCCAGGTGGCCAGGATTTTACTTCCCTTTTGGCTGCCCCGGTTAGTTGGGCCACCAGGATGCTCACTTTTTGCTCTTCTGTGAGGGGGTACACCTGGAAGAGGCTATCCAGCTTTTCTCTAAAGTCATGCAGGGTATGTGACTCCCCTGAGTACTGGGGTAGCCAAGCTGCTCCCGGGATATAGGGCATGGTGAAGGGCATAACTGCAGCAGCGGTAGCGCTGGCGGGGGTTGAGGCAGTGAAGCTCTCCTCCGTATCCGACATCTTCCTCCCCCCTAGTGGACCGTGGCCTACCTTGCGATGATCCTGTTCCGTAGGCCGCGGCTCCGCAGTGGATCGTCAGGGTTGAGGACCTTCCGTCGCGCTCCTGTGACGTCGGCGTCTGCTGGGCTCCTTCCAGGACCTTACGCAACATCCGGACGTGAGGCGGGGCTTCAGTTCTCGCGCGCTTTCGGAGTCCACGCCCCTCTTCTTCCCGCGCGGCGTCCTCAAGATGGCGTCCAATGGCGGGAAAACTCTACGGATGGCGGGAAGAAGGCAGAAGATGGCGCCGGATGGCGGGAATCTTCACCACAGGTAAGTTTGAAAAGTCTCTTTTTCAGGCACGCAGTACCCGGTGGTTGCGGGCACGAAATCCTGCCGACTACGCCAAAGTTGACGCGCCCCTGGGCCTGTGTCGCGCTGCGTTGCGCACGCGGGAGCTTACCCGGAGCCGGATCTCTTGAGGGTTGTAGTCTCGTGGCGGTGACCCGGTCCGTGCCCAGGGAGTCAAACTGAGCGGCGATGTAACAGCGGTAGATGTAGGACGACTACGCCACCCGTTGAATGCAGCTTTGAAGCTGCCGCTGCAAGACAGTCCGCTGAGGCCGGTGGATGGATGGTGCAGCGTAGATGGTATAACCCCCAACGGGAGGGGTATGGCCTCAGGGCAGCAGATGTGGATGATGGGGGTAGCAGGAACCACTCAGAGATGGTGCGGTGTAATTCAGGGTCTTTACTGGTAACAACGATAGACCCTCCCGGAGTACTTGCTAGTGAACGGGGCCTGGTCAGTCCTTGAGCAGATGGGATCTCCCCTGGCCAGGCGGAGTTGTAGGCCTCCCAAACTGACTGTACTCTTCTGGCTACCTTGCTAGAAGCGGATATAAGTAGCCCACGTCCCTGAGTGTACCGTGTGGTGCTCACCCGTATGGCCGGTGACTCGGGGCCTTCTAATGGCTTCCGCTCCACGATGGCGGTGCTGGTCCCACGCGTGTGACCGTGCTTTCGGGTTTCTGGGCCTGAGGACCTGAAATCCCCTGCCGGTCGGCTTCTGCTGCTGGGAAGGAGTTAGTCCCCACAGCCTCGGACGCCGGGTCCGGTAAGAAAGCTTCTCAGTCAGGGCGAGCTCTGCAGCTGCCAGCCCCTGACTTGTAGTAGTATTGCTCCCACTGAGCTTCTGCTGTTTCTTCCTGTGACTGTTTCTTGTCTCTACTCTCCTTGACTGACTAACCCTGCCTCAGCCTAGGGTTTATACAGGGGAAGTTCTTCCCCTCCCAAGACTGGGCAGGAGGTGTGGCATGCACAGGATCCCTGACCAAAGGACCTCCCACCTGCTCTCAGACATAACATTACATTACTGTGGAAAACCAGACCCCTGGGGTGCCACAGATGCACATGGGAGGGAGGGGAGAGATGAGAGATGCACGGGGGGGTGAGAGATGCACGGGGGGGTGAGAGATGCACGGGGGGGATGAGAGATGCACGGGGGGTGGATGAGAGATGCACGGGGGGGTGAGAGATGCACGGGGGGGATGAGAGATGCACGGGGGGTGGATGAGAGATGCACGGGGGGGTGAGAGATGCACGGGGGGGTGAGAGATGCACGGGGGGTGGATGAGAGATGCACGGGGGGGATGAGAGATGCACGGAGGGGATGAGAGATGCACGGAGGGGATGAGAGATGCACGAGGGGTGGATGAGAGATGCACGGAGGGGGATGAGAGATGCACGGAGGGGGATGAGAGATGCACGGGGGTGAGCTGCACATGGGGGGGTGAGAGATGCACATGGGGGGTTATGTTTACATAACTTTGTTGCCTTATGAAGGGCGGGAGGGGCCCCCAAAAATTTCTTGCACAGGGGCCCACTACAGTCTGTGTCCGCCCCTGGGATGAAGTAAATGCAGCTGAACAGCAGCTGTCAGGACAGCTGCCCTGTCCTGCTGCAGGGCGTGATGGGGCCTCAGTGATGCGGCTCCTGGCACAGCACATTATGTGGGGCTCCTGGCATAGCTCCTGGCGGGGACCTGGTCTACACTATATGATAAGTATGCACTAAACTCCAAATCCCTCCATTACCCCGCCCCCATATGACCAAAGCCCCGCCCACCCCACCCCCTCCTTGCTGGGCCATGGAAAAATGATCTTGCTTCAAGCCGGTCCCTGGTGCAAAAAAGGTTGGGGACCACTGATCTAAGAGATGACAGTATATAAAGAAGTGACAGTATATAAAATTATAAAACTTTTATCAAATACATCTGCAAACTAGTAAATCACTTAAGTACAGGGACACAGATTTTAGTTTCACTTTTCCACAGTCAGCTCAAAATCTGATGAGGTTGGGTAATACCACCTGAGATGATGGGGGGATGATTCTATACAGCATCTGAATGGTGAGTGGAACCTTGTGCTTAGATCTTCAGGATTTAGGGTGGACTCATCAGTTCGCCTCTCTGTCAAGTCGCTTGTCCATTGAATTCAATGGGAGAATCAATTAACCTATTTTTTCTCATGAATTCCCCTAAATGGATTCATAAACATGGCAAATAGATTTTTTTCCAAATGCATCACAGCAAGCAGTAAATCAGTGAGAGGCAAATCAAGAAAAAACTTTCCTCACTTCAACCCAATGTCTGATTTTTACTTGATAGTTACTATTGCTATTTATCATACATGTAGTAAGATGTCCAGTGTAATCCGTGGACCTGCTAAAGGAAGAGGACATAGCTGTTTATAAAGGGTTAATTTGCAAATAAGAGGACACAGAAGCTTAGAAAGGGTTAATCTGAGTCTCTCACTAAATAATGCACAGATACAGTATCAGCCAAACCAAACAGGGAAGGCAGTGGGGTGTACCTGTATTGTATCTTCTATCCTCCATATTTACCTGCAGATGCTCCATAATATACAGGGATCAATCTGATTTTGCTACATATAAAACTACATTCAGCATAAAGACTCTTCCGTGTTATTTGCATTCTTCAGTACACTCATCTGCACTAAGCAATAGACAGCTACAACTGCATAGGCATTCAACTTTATACATCTGGGTTATCCAGGTGGGGGTGCTACTTAAAGGGAACCTGTCACCAGCAGAAATGCTATTAACCTGTAGATGCGGGCTTAATCTACAGGTCAATAGTGTTGCTAACCTGCCCAGCACCTACACGTTGTAACCGCACCATGGCCCTGACCGACAGCCAGCCCCAGTGCAGAGCCAGTGTCAGTCAGTGACTGGTACACGGTTATAGCTGTCGCTCTGTAGTCTCAGAGTGGTGACGGAACCAGCATTGGCGCTGCCCCTGTGACTGAAACTGAATGCTGCCGGGGAGAATAAATTTCATTTTCTCCCTGCAGCACTCAGCTATGTGCAGGCGTCGGGCAGGTTAGTAACGCTATTAACCTGCAGATTAAGCCCATATCTGCAGATTAATAGTGTTTTTGCTGGTGACAGGTTTCCTTTAACATTATTGCCCAGCAAGATGTGAACGGAGCCCTGTCTGTCCCCAACAATGCTTAATTACCTAAATAATTTGTAAGAGGATTTTTTATTTCACTATTCATTATAAAAATCATTTTACAGTACACAATGAATGCTTATGTTTTCATAATAGTATCTGAGCTATGAGCATAGATGAAGTATGATTCATTGTAGTTTTCCAACATCTGCTTAAGAAAATATAGACTGTGCATGATGTTTGATCAGGAAAAAAAAAAGAATATAAATCAAGTTGGCAATCTTGGCCGTATAGATTAAATTCTGATCAGAATATCAATCCTACTTTTCTTCCTACTTTTATAAATGAAAAGGGTGCTCCAGGCTTAAAATAGTGATGCCCTATCCTTATGATAAGTCATGAATGTCAGATTGGTGAGGTGCAACACCCTGCTGTCAGCTCTGCCGGAAGCCAGATGTAAACGCGAAGGTAAAGTTCACACATTCAGTATTTGGTCAGTATTTTACATCAGCAAGCCAAAACCAAGAGTGGGTGAAAATACAGAAGTAGTGATGTGTCTCTATTATACTTTTCCTCTGATTGTTCCACTCCTGATTTTGGCTTACAAATACTGATGTCAAATACTGCCAAAACACTGAATGTATGAATGTGACCTAACAGTGAATGAAGCAGGAACTACACAGCTCTGTTCTCTGTGAATTAGCTATTCTCCAGAGCCACACCTTGGCTCCTATTCATTTTAATAAGACCTGAGCTGTTGTACCTGAGAGTGGCCGCTACACAGAGAACAATGCTGTGCTATTCTGACCCCGTTCAGTGTTTACATCTGGCCGCTGCACAAGATGAAAACTGCCGGATGTCAGACCCCCATTAATCAGATACTGATGACCAATCCTGAAGATAGATCACCAATAACTTAAGCCTTGAAAAATCCCTTTGATTATTTTATTCTAATCTGCCTTATACTACCCTCTTATGTTCGTTGTATAAAATAGACAATATTATTAATTAATTAGTATAGGATATTTTTCAATCCAATCTTAATATGCCAGGCTAAAGAGGTTATCCACTACTGAACAACCCCAGTGTAATCAATTCAGGATCTGAATTAGAATAAAAACAATATCTACTCAGCATCAGCAGAAGCGCAGCTCCAGCAATGTCGGCGCTGCGGTGGTGACATGACATTGCTATCACGTGATTGATGCAGAAAATAAGCAGCCGCTCATCAGCTGCAGGTGCAGAACGGACATCTGATCTGATGACATAGTGAAGGCTGTCATGCCATCACTGAGAACAGCAGCGCCAACATCACTGGAACAGCACCGCTGCAGGAGGTGAGTATAAACGGTTTTTATTTTCATTTGGATCCTGAATTTATTAAGCTGTGGTTGTCCGTAAATGGACAATCCCTTTAAACATACATTTTATCAATACCATGTACATGGCTAAACTTTGGCACAGGTCACAAGTAATATTTGGCACACCCTCATGTGAGCTAAATGCCAACTCTCCATATGACATACCTGGTATTTCGCAGCATGGTGGCTCAGTGGTTAGCACTGCAGCCTTGCAGCGCTGGGGTCCTGGGTTCAAATCCCACGAAGGACAACATCTGCAAGGAGTTTGTATGTTCTCCCCGTGTTTGTGTGGTTTCCTCTGGGTTCTCCGGTTTCCTCCCACATTCCAAAGATATATTGTTAGGGAATCTAGATTGTGAGCCCCAATGGGGACAGTGGATATAATGTCTGTAAAGCGCTGTGTAATTATTGGTGCTATATAAGTGAGTAAAATAAATAAATATATTAATCTGGGGAGAGAAACATTACATATGTTCTATGACCTAAGAATCTGCTTTATATTCCAGTCAAGTCTGCAATTTTCCAAGGCTATTGGCTTGTGTGAACTTGGCATTTCATTGAAAAATAAATAACGCATGGCATTCATTAGTTTGTATTGAAAATCATATTAAACTGTGCTTTTCAGAAGAGTTAGGAAAAAGGTATATGGTCATATTCTGTCAAAATGTAGGACAAAAGGATTCGCTATTGGTGTAAAGTGAATGTAAAGTGTAAATATGATGAGCATGTTAGTGTAGTTATTTGTATTCCACTCTATACACCATCCGTACACCATAGACATGGTGTCATTGTCGGAATCTGGTCTGGGGTTCATCAGTCAGCTACATGACCCTAGTTCACACATTTTCCTATGCTTCTGTTTAATACTAAATTGGGTAATTAGATATATAATAATGATGAGATTCTTGCCTTGGCCATACACGTTGCATTTGCTGTGCCATACAGTACTCATGTGGAAGGGAGGTGGGCCCAATTCTGCACAGGGGTATTCACCTTTTTCTCGTGAGGCCATCTGAGCCTGCATGGTGTGACTTTAGCCTAGCAGATACCTACAGGCATTCCCGGAATAGTGTATGAACGTTATACCACATTAATACATCGGATTTTGTTTCTCACTATTTGATGTCTTTTTGTTTTTGTTGTTTTTTTTAAAAAGGAATGTTCAAGATTAGAAAAACTGCATACGCATTAATTTATTTTCATTGGGAAACCCTTTCATCACCTATCTACAGGATAACTGATAGGCGAGCGTCTGACGACCACATCAGTTGTCAAAATTGGGAATTTGTATCCCTGACAGGGCTCTTGTATCTCCATTACAAAATAGTGTTGCAGGATGGATGCCCCACCGCCTTTCCACTCATTCTCAATGGTGCTGAGGGCAGCAATGCCTCTTCAGTCTAATAGGGATAAACATTTTCCATTCTCTCAATTGGTGTGGCTCCAAAGCGTCAAAACTTAACCGGTCAACAAGAGATCACACATCCAACTTATTTCACAGGACAACTCCTTCAATAGAATTGAAGATAATGGGACTGAGCTGCAATGCCACACATAATGGACCTGAGCCCCAGTGTGACATATAGGTTTTATGAAGAAAGCAGCTATTTTCTTTTACAGTATTTTAATTCAGAGTAGTATCAAGGAATCACAAGGTATAGAATATAAGGTATAGTTTGTACTGTAACTGCGATTGAATATGAAATCTAAGTTATGTATGTAACTACAACCCTAGAAGATATCCAAGTACTTCAGTGGCTTGAACGTCAAAGGACGAATTATATTATTATGACACAGCAAGATTAGACAAAAGACCCACAAAACAATATGTCACTGTTTTATATTACAACCCCAATTCCAAAAAAAGTTGGGACGCTGTGTGTAACGTAAAGAAACAAGAATGCAATGACTTAGAAATCTCTTATAGTCATATGTTATTCACAACAGAACACAGATCAGCAGGTTAGACAATTTTTCATTTGATTTGTATAAATGAATTCATTTAGAAACTGATGGCAGCAACACATCTCCAAAACGTTAACACAGAGCCATGTCTACCATTGTGTAGCATCCCCTCTTCTTTTTACATCAGTCTATAGACATGAGGTGAAGTGACAGGCCTATCTAAAGAAATGCTTTTTAGGGCACACTTAAAACTGTGGTACTGGGAATTAATTGAGTGCATTGCAGAAAACTGGAGAAGTACGAGGGAAGTCTTAGAGACGGGAGTGGGAGGTTCAGATTATTGAGGATGTTAGTTTTAGGTCATTAGCGGAATGAAGAGCACGGGAAGGGCGATAGACAGAGATGAGGGAGGAGATGTAGGGTGGTGCAGAACTGTGGAGTGTTTTTTGGGGAGAGAGTGACAGGTTTATATTGTACTCTGTGACGGATGGATCCTGGCTGGGAGCATATGTTGTTCGAAAACCTTAAAATAATGCCCAGCATTAATAGTGCCTTTTAAGATGTGTAATCTGCCCATGTCATCGGCACTAATGCAAAGCAATACCATCAGTGATGGAAACTTTTGAACTGTGCGCTGATAAGCTGGATGCTCCCTCTCCTCTTGAATCCACAAAACATGGCATCCATGGTTTTCATAAATAAATTTAAGTTATGATTCATCTGACCCCAGAATAGTTTTTCATTTTGCCTCAATCCATTTTAAATGAGTTTTGGTTCAGACAAGATGGCAGAGTTTCTGGAGTGTGTTGATATATCTTTGCATGATAGAGCTTTAACTTGCATTTGTGGATTGCATAGGGAACGGTGTTCACAGACAATGATTTCTGGAAGTATTCCTGAGCACATGCAGTGATTTATATGACAGAATCATGTCTGTTTATAACACATTTTTGCCTGAGGAACAGTAGATCACGAGCATCCAGTATTGATCATTGGTCTTGTCTGTTGTACACAGGAATTTCTTCAGAATCTCTTGTTGAAATTATGTACTGTAGATGGTGGGATATTCAAAATCTTGGCAATTCAATATTGAGGAAGATTATTCTGAAAATTTTCCACAATTTTTAGATGCAGGTCACAGATTGATGAACCTCTGACCATCTTTGCTTCTAAGAGACTCTGCCTACCTAACATGCTCTTATTATACACAGTACTGTGACTTACATGAAAATTGACTCTTCAGCTTTTTTCCATTAGTACCACCTACTTTTCCAGTCTTTTGTTAATCCTATCATTTTTTAGATGTTTTGCTGCCATCAATTTCTATATTTGTTTTTTTTTTTTTTTTTCAAATTCAATTTTTAACATCTGAACTGTGTCTTCAGTATGTTGTTCATTTACTTTACTTACTTCTATAGCTCCATCAGACATTTTAATTACTGTTCTCACTGGGGCTCATAATCTAAATTCCCTATTAGCATGTTTTTGGAATGTGGGAGGGAACTGCAGTACCTGGAGGATACCCACAAAACATGGTGAAAACGTACAAACTCCTTGCAAATGTTAGCCTTAGTGGGATTAGAACTCAATGAAATATGGTTATAACAAATTTCAAAATCATTGCATTCTTGTTTTCTTAACACTTTTCATAAATTCCCAACTTTTTTTGGAACTGGAATTCTACTTGTATGTTCAGAAATTAAATATAATTTCTGAAGGACTGGCTGCAGGGCAATAGCAGGGAGGTGGTCTGCATTTTTTGACAAGTTAGCCAGTAGAGAAAAGTGAGAATGTGAATCACTGTAAGGGAACAGGAAGGAAACGAATTCTAGCTGCAGGATATGGAGTCCAAAGAGGTGATGTGCTGGGTACAGGTAGAGAGGGAAGCTGCGCAGATCCAAAAATTGAGGTGGGGGTTGAGGTGGGAAGGAGAAAAAACAGATATACACAGTGGTTGAAATAAGTATGGAACATGTCACCAAGTTTCTAAGTAAATATATTTCTAAAGGTGCTATTGATATGAAATTTTCACCAGATGTCCGCAACAACCCATCCAATCCACACAGGCAAAGAAATCAATCCATAGATGTCTATAAGTTAAGCAATGTGCAATAATGAGAAATGACACAGGAAAAAAGTATTAAACACGCTTACTGAAATTTATTTAATACTTCGTACAAAAGCCTTTATTGGTTTTGACAGCTTCAAGACGCCTCCTGTATGGAGAAACTAGTCGCATGCGTTGCTCAGATGTGATTTTGACTCTTTCTTCCACACAAATACTCTTCAGATCCTGAAGGTTCTGTGGGCTCCTTCTATAAACTCTGAGCTTCAGTTCATTCCATAAATTTTATATTGGCTTCAGGTCAGGTGATTGGCTGGGCCATTCTAGCAGCTTTATTTTTTCTCTGAAACCAATTGAAAGTTTCCTTGGCTGTGTGTTTAAGATCATTGTCTTGCTGAAATGTCCACCTTCCTTTCATCTTCATCATCCTGGTAGATGGCAGCAATTTTTTTTAAGTATGTTTCAGTACCTTTGTCCATTCATCCTTTCTTGAATTATATGATGTTTTCCAGTGCCATTTACCGAAAAACAGCCCCACACCATGATGTTTCCACCTCCAAGCTTCACTGTTGGCATGGTGTTTTTGTGGTGAAATGCAGTGTCTTTTGGCCTCCAAACATGTATATTATGGCATCTAAAGAGTTCAATGTTGGTCTCATCTGCCCAGACTATATTCTCTCAGTATTTCACAGGCTTGTCTAAGGCTATGTGCCCACGATGCAGAAATGCTGCGGAGCGTTTCTGCATCTCCCTGGCAGAAAAAACGCATGCGGATTTTACATGCGTTTTTCCTGCCAGGTAGAAGCGTTTGTTAAGCGTTTTTACATGCGATTTCACATGCGATTTCACATGCGGGTTGTCAAGCGCTTTTCCAAGCGATTTTAGCATCACTTGGAAAAGTGCTTGACAACTTGGTCACACTATATAAATCCGTGCAACCGGCATGGATTTATGTTGTGTGACCAAGTTACGATGCTGCAAATGCAGCATCAATAGTAAAAAAAAGAATAAAAATGTTGAAAATAAAAATAAACCATTATACTCACCTTCCGATGGCCCCCGGTCTCCTTCTCCGGTCGCGTGACCTGTCACATGACTAAATTACGTCATGGAAGGTCCCTTTACCACCACGAGCAGCCGAAGAGCCAGCAGCGCCGCCGGGAGCAGACAGGGGGCCATCAGAAGGTAAGTATATGTTTATCTTTTATTTTAATTCTTTTTTAACTACAGGTACTATGGTACCCGAGTCTGGATGAGAGTCTCCTCCTACCTTACGCGTATTAATCGAATAAGATCTGCATGACTACATGTACTCATGCGGATCTTATGCGATCCAATGCAAGTCAATGGCGGCTATTTCACAGCGAAATCGCACTAGAATTGGTCTTGCTGCAGTTTTTATCGCAATGCGAGTTCGCAGCGGAAATTTCCGCATGATGTGCACAGCACATGCGGATTTGCATTGCAGTAAATGGCAGACCTATTACAAGCTATTTTAATGCGTTTTCGCAGCGAAGATTAAATTAAAATCGCTTTGTGTGCACATAGCCTAAATGTTGTTGAGAAAACTTTAAAAGCGTATGAACATGTTTTTTGTTCAGCAATGGAGTCTTGCATGGTGAGTGTGCATACAGGCCATGGAGTTTGAGTGAATTACTTATTGTTTTCTTTGAAACAATTGTACCTGCTGATTCCAGGTCTTTCTGTAGCTCTCCACAGGTGGTCCTTGGCTCTTGGACAACTTTTCTAATAATTCTTTTCACTCCTCTCTCTGAAATCTTGCGGGGAACACCTGAATTGTGGCTGATTTATGGTAAAATTATATTCTTCCCACTTCCAGATCATGGTCTCAACAGAGCTCACTGGAGCCTTCAGTTGTTTAGAAATTCTTCTGTAACCAATGCTATTAGTATGTTTTTCAACAATAAGGTTGTGAAGGTCTTGAGACAAGTCACTAGTTTTACCCATCATGAGATGTGTCTTGTGTGGCACCTTGATAATGAGACACTTTTTTATAAGCCATCTATTGAACCAGCTGATATTATTTTTCACTAAGTGGCAGGATTGCTGATAAATTTCACCTGACTTTCAATGGCTTTTTGTACTCCTCTTTCATGTGTTCAATACCTTTTCACTGTTTTATTTCTTATTATTACACATAGCTTAACTTATGGATATCTACAGTTTGATTGCTTTGGTCTGTGTGAATTGGATGGGTTGTTAGCAACATCTGGTGAGAATTTCATGTCAATAGCACCTTTAGAAACATATTTACTTAGAAAATTGGTGACGTGTTTCATTTTTATTTCACCCACCGTACATATTTATATTTTAAGGGGGGTATGCATGTGTAAGACAGTGAATCAATTAAGTCTGAAGTGAACACTGTCTAGGTGTAAGCATACACAAGGGAGAAAGCAGCTGTAGGCAGGAAGACAATAAACCTTAGAAAAACACTGCAGAATTCAAGGCGAAGGAACCAACAGTGGGAATGACCAGCTGGTAGTGTGGGAACAGAGCAGGTGCGGGGCTGAACATGGGTGTTACAACAACATGTCTTTCCAATTGTCCTCTGGTGATTTTGTCATGATCATGATATAAACCCCTTCTTTTCCAATAGATTATGCAGAACAATATGGTTCAAGAGCTGGCAGCAACCCAGTCTGCACAGGGGTTAACCCTTTCCCTGGAGAGGCCTGGCTGTGGTAAGATAACACCATACAAGTAATACACGTAGGCACAACATTGCTATCTCTGCTCCCTGTCCTGCCTTTTATCTGCTTATAGCGTGAGAATTATCTCTGGGTACACTGCAGAAGCTTATTTTATTCACACAGCCCTATTAGAATCAAACAGTCCTACTTTCACTCACCAGACAGCCTAAGCCCGTGGCTGCAGAGCATCCCACAAACATCCCTATAACCTTGAATACAACTTGCCATAGAGCATCCTTGCAGAGCATATGGTAAATAGATGTGCAGAACACAGCCTTCCTCTGTTTTGCAAACTCTCTGCAAAGTGCGTTTTAACCAGTCGACCACAGCAGTCATAACGTGTATGCGTGCAGATTCGAGGAAGGCTAATAACAGACACAGCGGGGTGAGTGTGTGTTTAGAAATGCGTTCGTTATGGGGAATTGAGTCTCCCGGAGTGGGCAGTTAGCTTTAATTGCAAATGGTTTTCCCATCGTCTCTTGCGGCCCCCCTGCAGCTCACACTGCACGTTGGGGCTTCTGAAAATCCTCAGCTTCACTGACACCATTCAAAAATATATTTTGCTCATCATCTGAATCCGGTCTTCTGTGGGGAAGCAGGTTTGGGGTCAGTTCCCATTACAGATTTCTGCTTTTGAGAAAAAGACAGACGCATTACTGTCTTGTGTTTGTTTGTAGGTCTATTTTAGGATGTTAGAAAGCTATGCTAATTTTTAATGAATTGTTAAGGCTGCCTTTCATCTTCTGGCTGCCTCTATTACCCTTTCTAGTTTTAGATTCATTCAGTACAGATTTGCTTCTTTTTGAATTTTGCTCCGCTATTGCTTTTTCATTCATCTTTCCTGCCTTCCGTTTTATCACTAACCTCTTTCTCCTGCTTCTCTTTTATCCCTTCTTCAGCCTTGCTGCTTCCTCCCTTCTTCAAGCCCTCACCCCCTCCGATGACTCCCCCTCCCATTCTCTTGTGGTACCCGTTTTTTATCTCTTCTTTTTTTCCTGCAGGCCCAAGAGATAAAAGACAAATCTTAGCTTTGCTTCTCCCCTGGATAAAATTCTTTTCCTGGTCCTGAAGATAAGAGATGGTGACCAGTCATACACCTCTCTCCCCCTCCTTCATGTCACAGGACCCAAATCCAAGACAGACTCCTGTGTTCTTCTAGGGACAAGCAAAAACAATTAACCACTACGGTTTCAGATGCCTCATGAAATCTTAGAATTATGAATTAGCACCCATGTTTCTACTTACACCAATCTATATTAGGTATTTCATAAGAAGCTCAGTGAGCTTTAATTTTGCCTTTGATCTGGACACCAAATCCTACAACAGAAGAAATAATTCAAGATAAAATAAAAATGAATTCCTAATCAGCATAATAACGGAAATTTTAGCTCATGGAAACAATAAATATATGTATTGGATAGTAATATATTTAACGCATCAGAGATCTGAATATGTCATTTGTCCAGGGATTAGCATTTTACAGGCCTTTGGAAACACAGGGGCAAAACTATAGCGGCTGTAGGGTTTGCAGTCACACCTTGGACATGGAGCATTGGGGGGGGGGTGTCGAAAAGGTGCCTTTAGCCCATGTGAAAAGACTAATTCAATTAAAGACCAATGATTGGATGCACGATTGGAGATTATGCATTGAGGTCCACTAGCTTCAAGGTATGCCACTGTGGATCACCAATGGATTTAGGTTCAATAACTATTCCTTTTTTTAACCATATCCAACTGGCAGCACAAGAGAACAATGGCAAACATACCACCAGGAGAACATGCAGCAGCAATGGGGCCACTACTGAGAATGGCAAGTCCTGGTTGGTCGCATCTCATGTACTATTAGGTGAAAAGGAACCAATGCAAGAACTTCCCTATCTAGAGGAAAAGCATTATTCTCAAGTGGACGCTTGCCCCAAAGTTGTGGTAAGAAAGGTGAGGGAGGATCAAAACAGCAGGTCCCACTATTGTTAGTGGCAAAACTATATTAGGATCAATTTTGATCTTTCTATGGCCAAAGTCCACCATGGCCAACGAGTGGTAGTGAGAAAATACATATAATGTGGATAACAAGAAAAGCAGGTGGGGCACTAAAGATATATGTGGAGTCTGTTTGGATATTACGCCAATAGTCACCAAGATATCGAGAGCAGGTGAGCCCTCAAATGGGTTCCAAGGAAACATGAGGAGTGAAAAGACAGCAAGACATTTGTTATTTTAGACATCTGTTATTTTTTCACCCTTTAGAGTGCTTTCCCCACATCAATTTAACAATTTCCACAGTCTCAGAATAATTTGCTTGACATCCGGTAAAGGAAATTACAAATATTTTTTTAAAGTGACCTCCCAAGCCTCCCCTTATCATTTGTTATTTCTGCAACAGAAATCGGCTTTGTGTGCACTACCTTCCGGGTCAGCCTGTGACACAGCAGCCAATCAGAGTAGGCAAGGCTGCAGGGAGGCGGGAGAGAGCAGCAGTCTTAACCAATGAGGAGACAGGAGGTGTGTTTCTAACTACCACTGACTCCCTGTAGGCACTGCACCTTAATTGTAGTCACAATAAAAAAGCAGGCAAAAAGCCACCACTAAGGAAAGTAAACAGGAGGTAGACATCTTCTATTAGTACAAATTTACAATTTATTTCTGAGGTCATAACTGGACAGTTACTTGGTAGATGTATATGACGCACCCCTGGGCCTGTGTCGCGCTGCGTTGCGCACGCGGGAGCTTACCCGGAGCCGGATCTCTTGAGGGTTGTAGTCTCGTGGCGGTGACCCGGTCCGTGCCCAGGGAGTCAAACTGAGCGCCGATGTAACAGCGGTAGATGCAGGACGACTACGCCACCCGTTGAATGCAGCTATGGAGCTGCCGCTGCAGGACAGTCCGCTGAGGCCGGTGGATGGATGGTGCAGCGTAGATGGTATAACCCCCAACGGGAGGGGTATGGCCTCAGGGCAGCAGATGTGGATGATGGGGGTAGCAGGAACCACTCAGAGACGGTGCGGTGTAATTCAGGGTCTTTACTGGTAACAACGATAGACCCTCCCGGAGTACTTGCTAGTGAACGGGGCCTGGTCAGTCCTTGAGCAGATGGGATCTCCCCTGGCCAGGCGGAGTTGTAGGCCTCCCAAACTGACTGTACTCTTCTGGCTACCTTGCTAGAAGCGGATATAAGTAGCCCACGTCCCTGAGTGTACCGTGTGGTGCTCACCCGTATGGCCGGTGACTCGGGGCCTTCTAATGGCTTCCGCTCCACGATGGCGGTGCTGGTCCCACGCGTGTGACCGTGCCTTCGGGTTTCTGGGCCTGAGGACCTGAAATCCCCTGCCGGTCGGCTTCTGCTGCTGGGTAAGAGTTAGTCCCCACAGCCTCGGACGCCGGGTCCGGTAAGAAAGCTTCTCAGTCAGGGCGAGCTCTGCAGCTGCCAGCCCCTGACTCGTAGTAATATTGCTCCCACTGAGCTTCTGCTGTTTCTTCCTATGCTGCTTCTCTGTCTCTACTCTCCTTGACTGACTAACCCTGCCTCAGCCCAGGGTTTATACAGGGGAAGTTCTTCCCCTCCCAAGACTGGGCAGGAGGTGTGGCATGCACAGGATCCCTGACCAAAGGACCTCCCACCTGCTCTCAGACATAACATTACATTACTGTGGAAAACCAGACCCCTGGGGTGCCACATTCCCCCCTAGTGAAATTTAGTACTCCGGGACTAAACATATTTTAGAAAAACATAACAAGATATAACAACAATAATAGTACAATAAGAAGAAACACATAAAGGTGGTCACGGCATGTCCGTAACCGGGTGCAGTCTTTGAAGAAAGCAAGGTGTCCATTTCACCAAAACAGGGAGACGTAACCAGGTAGGGGTCTGTCCTACCCCGAGTCCTTAGCAGTCTCTAGTCCATCCTGGGTTACGCTCCAACTAATTGTACAAGGATTCCCGGTAGATCCACCAAGGATTCCTAAAAATAACGCCGGAGAGTTCCACCTGTTGCCGTCGCATCAGTGCCCGGATCTCTTTCTGGAGCACCCGCTGCTCGCCGGAGCTGGCGTTCTTGGCAACCTGCTGTAAAAGGAAAATCACCTCTGCAAGACAATTTTCAATTACATTAGTTCCTAGAGTTATTTTTGGGTGACTCTCATGTTTGTCAATATCTACAATGATCAGTCCCTGTGCTGCCAGTTCGACTCTACCGATTTTGATGGTCACCTCTTTAAATCCGATCTGTGGCACGGGCTGGCCATTGCTGGCGATGATACTCAAGTCGTCGTCAGGGTAGCGGGTAATATCCGAGTCATTCCAGTACTGCTTAAAGAGCACGTACGGGATGGTGGTGACCTGTGACCCGGTGTCCAGTAGGGCACTCATGGGAATGCCATCCAGTACCACAGGCAAGACTGGACGTCCTCCCACATATCTGTCGCGCCAGTTCGATGGGCCTGGTGATCTTTTTCCTGGGGGTTGGCCCTCTACCCCAGGTTGTGCCCGTTTAAAGAACAGTACCTTGCCATATGTCCAGGTTGATTGCAGCGGCGGCAGATGGGTCGTCCGTCCTCGCTGTATCGGTCACTGGGTCTTCCTCTGGCCGGTGGGGTCCTCCTTGGTCGACGCCACGGGATGTCCTCCGGTCCGGATGCCAGCTGGATCTTCCCTGGGGTGGAAGCCTGTAAAGACTGCACAGTTCGGGTTAGCGCAGCAACGCTCTTAGCTAGCTCTTGGACCTGATGGTGTAGGTCTGGAGCCGGGTCATTGTCCAAAGCCTGCGCATCAGCTCCCACAGGCCCTGCCGACAAGGGCGCCGCCTCCTGGTGGTAAGTGATAGCAGGGCGCTTGTGGGTCACAACGCCACCCGGTGCCGGTTCTCGGAGCACCCGAATGGCTCTGTCCTTGAACTGTGCAAAGCCCAGATGGGGATCCTGTAAGGCCATTGCCCGCAACTGGGTTCGGTGGGTATTACAATACAGTCCCTCTATAAACTGTTCGGTCAACAGCCTGTCCTCGTTTCCCACTCCATCAGGGTCGGTCTGCTTAATGGCCCTCAGGGCCTCTTGTAGGTTTAGTGCATAGTCCCTTATACTCTCATGCGCTCGCTGCTTGCACCCGTAGAATCTAAGCTTAATCTCGGCTGAGGTGCGGGTATCAAAGGTGTCCTTCAGCCGGGTTAGTATCCCTGCGACAGTCTTCCTCCCAGGTGGCCAGGATTTTACTTCCCTTTTGGCTGCCCCGGTTAGTTGGGCCACCAGGATGCTCACTTTTTGCTCTTCTGTGAGGGGGTACACCTGGAAGAGGCTATCCAGCTTTTCTCTAAAGTCATGCAGGGTATGTGACTCCCCTGAGTACTGGGGTAGCCAAGCTGCTCCCGGGATATAGGGCATGGTGAAGGGCATAACTGCAGCAGCGGTAGCGCTGGCGGGGGTTGAGGCAGTGAAGCTCTCCTCCGTATCCGACATCTTCCTCCCCCCTAGTGGACCGTGGCCTACCTTGCGATGATCCTCTTCCGTAGGCCGCGGCTCCGCAGTGGATCGTCAGGGTTGAGGACCTTCCGTCGCGCTCCTGTGACGTCGGCGTCTGCTGGGCTCCTTCCAGGACCTTACGCAACGTCCGGACGTGAGGCGGGGCTTCAGTTCTCGCGCGCTTTCGGAGTCCACGCCCCTCTTCTTCCCGCGCGGCGTCCTCAAGATGGCGTCCAATGGCGGGAAAACTCCACGGATGGCGGGAAGAAGGCAGAAGATGGCGCCGGATGGCGGGAATCTTCACATATGGCGGGAAGAAGGCTGAAAATGGCGCCGGATGGCGGGAATCTTCACCGATGGCGGGAAAACTTCACGGATGGTAAGTTTTAAAAGTCTCTTTTTCAGGCACGCAGTACCCGGTGGTTGCGGGCACGAAATCCTGCCGACTACGCCAAAGTTGACGCGCCCCTGGGCCTGTGTCGCGCTGCGTTGCGCACGCGGGAGCTTACCCGGAGCCGGATCTCTTGAGGGTTGTAGTCTCGTGGCGGTGACCCGGTCCGTGCCCAGGGAGTCAAACTGAGCGGCGATGTAACAGCAGTAGATGCAGGACGACTACGCCACCCGTTGAATGCAGCTATGGAGCTGCCGCTGCAGGACAGTCCGCTGAGGCCGGTGGATGGATGGTGCAGCGTAGATGGTATAACCCCCAACGGGAGGGGTATGGCCTCAGGGCAGCAGATGTGGATGATGGGGGTAGCAGGAACCACTCAGAGACGGTGCGGTGTAATTCAGGGTCTTTACTGGTAACAACGATAGACCCTCCCGGAGTACTTGCTAGTGAACGGGGCCTGGTCAGTCCTTGAGCAGATGGGATCTCCCCTGGCCAGGCGGAGTTGTAGGCCTCCCAAACTGACTGTACTCTTCTGGCTACCTTGCTAGAAGCGGATATAAGTAGCCCACGTCCCTGAGTGTACCGTGTGGTGCTCACCCGTATGGCCGGTGACTCGGGGCCTTCTAATGGCTTCCGCTCCACGATGGCGGTGCTGGTCCCACGCGTGTGACCGTGCCTTCGGGTTTCTGGGCCTGAGGACCTGAAATCCCCTGCCGGTCGGCTTCTGCTGCTGGGTAAGAGTTAGTCCCCACAGCCTCGGACGCCGGGTCCGGTAAGAAAGCTTCTCAGTCAGGGCGAGCTCTGCAGCTGCCAGCCCCTGACTCGTAGTAATATTGCTCCCACTGAGCTTCTGCTGTTTCTTCCTATGCTGCTTCTCTGTCTCTACTCTCCTTGACTGACTAACCCTGCCTCAGCCCAGGGTTTTACAGGGGAAGTTCTTCCCCTCCCAAGACTGGGCAGGAGGTGTGGCATGCACAGGATCCCTGACCAAAGGACCTCCCACCTGCTCTCAGACATAACATTACATTACTGTGGAAACCAGACCCCTGGGGTGCCACATATACACACAGGACAAAAACAACATTTACGGTTAAGTTCCCATGATGAGTTTTTCACAATGCATATTTTCATTGCACAAAGAATGCAGTGTCTCACAGTTCCAGCAAAGTGAATGGGATTTATAGAATAAAAAATAAGAATTTTTATTTATATAGCACCAACATATTCCGCAGCACTTTACATTTTAGAGGGGACTTGTACAGATAATAAAGACTTAACAGAGTAGCACATAATTCAACAGATACCAATAGGAGTGAGGGCCCTGCTTACAATCTATGAGGAAATAGGGGAGACACGAAAGATAAAAGGTAAAAAGTGCTTGTATTGTATGGTCCAGCCATCACTATAATAGAATATTCACATAATGCTGCATGAACCGGTCACCAGCCAGTATGTGTACAATACAGACACAGAGGGCTATTAAGTGCATGGAGGATGTATGAACAGAAGCTATGAGGGTCCTGATTTTGAAGAAAAATCTGTATGGGCAAAATGGGGATAGTTGGATAAGTGAGGTGATACGATAGGCCAGTGTAAAGAAATGTGTTTTTAGGCCACGTTTAAAGCTGTATGTATTGGCAATTAATCAAATTGTCCCGGGTAGTGCTTTCTGAAATAGAAATCTCATGCCCACTGTGCTTTCTTTTTTGACTGCATAAACTGACCTACGGTGTGCTTTTAAATTCCGCAACATGTCAATTTCTCTTACAAGTAGAGAGTTTTATGTGCAAATTTTATGTACAGCAAGACTTCATATTATCAGATGCAGGGTTACAATAACAGTTGACATCTCTATACACAGCTGATAACACAGGATTCACTAATCACAATAGGTGATGTCACAGCTGACCTGCTCCCCCTCCCTTCACAATCACCTTTGCACATGCTCATTAGATGCTTCAGTATAAAAGATAGAGTCAGACTATTGTGGCTAATGTGTATGTGTTATTTCCTGAAACAATAATAAGTGAAGAGTCTAAAAAGCCCCAGTGGTCAGTATGAAAAATTAAAAAATAAGATTTTAATACAGATTGTGATATTTAAAAAAAAACATTGCCATAAATCTTTCATAAATACATATAACACAAAAACCTGATTTAAAAAGTTTAAACAAATAGTAGTTTTCTGATGATAGATTCTCTTTAATGATCTATAGATTTGTTTGTAGATACATAATAAATGCTGAACCGATAACATTTGATTTGGGACTAAGAAATATATATGATAAGACAGTTGCAGTTTTAGAGTTGCAGTTAAAAAAAATTTAAGTTCTGTAAATATTAACATGTGAGCATGCTGAGATGATGATACCATGCACACTCATATCAATGAGTCATATAGATAAAATATTCAGACCCCTAAATTAATTTAGACCCCAGACTAGACCCCCAAATAATTAAGACCCAAGACGGATTCTCCAAAGCACCAAACCTTTTCATTGGCTGTATGTGATATTGCATTTCAGTTGCTTTGAAGTGAACAGGGCTATGCTGGCATACCATATCCAACTGTGGTCAGTTGTGGCACCTTGTCTAGAAAAAAGCAATCAGTACAAAGTGAAGTTCATCCAACTGGAAATCAGTAGTTTGAGATTCAGAAATAAGCCTACTAGTCCATCAAATAGAATATTTAGTGGCTTGCCTCTTCACCCAGAATCTGTTGTATTGTCGAATATGATTCTGATCATTGTCCTCAAGCATATTGACAGTTACAGCAATCAATTTCTGAGCGCACAGATGGCATGACCTTGTAAATTGCATGCTAGACTTTCTTATTCAATATTCTTTTCACTCAGTAGTAGACACCTTGTATGGTATCTTTAGGTTTCTTAGCATTCTCACACATAAAAAAGCCATTATTTTGCAAAGCAATAATTCTTGAAAAAGATGTTTTGCTTTGGTCATTTGGAATCCTAGTTCAGAAATTTTAAAATTATATTACTCTCCTCATGGCTTTTACTGAAGTGTTTACCTGGATGCCAGTTCAGTTTGTGGCCAGGTAGCAGCAAGTATTGAAACAAAAAATCCCAAAAACATATTGCTTGTGGACACATACACACGTCCGAACCGGGTGTGCGCCACTGCAAACCACTCCAAAGAACATGGAAAAAGCAGAGCAAAAACACAGAGTTTTGTAGGTTATGTATAAAGATAAATATAACTTTATTAGCACATACAAGTTAGTCAAATACATATGAATATAAAAAAAGACTTGTGTAGGAGGGATATAGGGGGTAGCAGCAGGGGCGTAAATCACACACGAGATCGTGCCAAATCACATAGTTGAGGACTGGGGGGGACACCAAAATCAGGCATCATAAGGCTGCGTGCCCACTATGCGTTTAACAGGCGTTTTTGATGCAGAATTTCCGCAGCGTAAACCCTTGAAAAACACTTGGTAATCCGTGCCCCATGATCCCCAATGAAAATCCGCATGTTCTGTGCACATGCTGCGGAATTTTCCGCAGCGGAGTTTCCTTGCAGAAAAATCCACAGCATGTCCATTATTTGTGCGTTTCCGCATGCGGATTTGAGGTCACAATGCATTTGAAAAACGCAAGTCAAATCCCCATATAAAAACGCTGCAAAAACGCTTGAAAAACGCGTGTAAAATCCGCAAGCGTTTTTACTGCCAAGAACATGCAGAAACGCTGTGGAAATTTTCTGCTTCAATTCTGCATCGTGGGCACATAGCCTACAAAGGCTAAAACAAGACCAAGTGGTATATAGGCAATATGAGACAATGTCCTTAAAGTTAAATAGCCATAGTTACAGTACAAAAACAAGACCTGATGCTGGTGTGCCTATCAAAGCATAGAAGACCAAGATAAATAGAAACTACATGGCTTACCCTGAGTGAACGCAGCGCTCAAGATGACAAATAGATATGTACTGCTTCCCGACGCGCGTTTCACGTAGAGCATACACGGCTTTATCAAGGGAAGGTACAAGTGTTGTGTTTGAGGACCTTAAAATACCCAGGTAGCCGACCACGTGATGCAGCACGTGATCGGATCGCGGCGAGTAGCATTATGTGTGCGGCGCATGCGCACGGAGCAGAACGGGCCCGGCGGTCACATCCGGGAGTGCGCAGCAACAAGCTGAAAGACGCCGTGCTGCAGGGCCATGCAGACAAATGCGCTGGGCGCACGGGCACCACAATACCAGGGCGGGTAAGTATACACATGTAATAGCAAACATACAATTTCACAAGAAACACGGTGCATCGGAAAAAACAGATTCATAGGAAAAGAACATAAATTAAACATTCAGTTCAGAAATTTTAAGATTATGTTAACCTCCTCATGGGTTTTACTAAAGTGTTTACCTGGATGCCAGTTCAGTTTGTGGCCAGGTAGCAGCAAGTATTAAGCTGACAGGTTTTCCAGAGACTATCGCGGGTTTTAGGGTAGTCAAAATAGTTTGGCAGTAGAGATAATTACATTTTTTGCAATTCAAATTGGCAAGCTTTGAGACATTTTTAAAAAAACTGTTCGATTTGTAGCTAATCAATCCGTCGCAAGTCGCCAATACTGCTTAGATTTTAATTGTCTTTAAAAGATGTGTAACACTCTGAGGTCTCCTGGGACTGTAGTGAACCCCTTTTGAGCTCTTTAACGCTAACACAACCTTAGAAATGTCAAAGTGACCACATTATATAAATGGATAGTAACTGGTGGTAACCAACAGCCTGTTTAACAACTCGCTGTACTAACAGGCAGGTGTTTATACACAAGTATTGAACGCAGAAGAAGCTGTGGCTTTTTCACAAGTGGTGATGCAAAAATCTTTCCTATTTGGGGAGTAGCAAGAGATTTTTTCTTTGGCAAATGAAAGAGCTATAGCTTTTTCACAAGCCATCCAAAAATTGTCTGTTTCGGGATCTGCAGACAGCAACACCTTCACTGTTTACATAGAGAAAAAGCAATGGCAGAAATGTGTTCTGTTTTGAAAGTGAAGAAACAATGGCTTCTCAACTATTTGATTTGTAATTTATAAAATTACTGAACAATTACAATGGCTTTTTATCAAGCTATCCAAAACTTATACCTTTATTTATGGAGCAGGAACAGGTTAAATTGAAAAAGTAATGACTTGTCAACAAGCCGTGAAAAAATTATCCCCATTTTGGGGGCAGTTTCATGTGTGTGTACCGTGAAGAGGGTATGCTTCCCAGTAGCAGTACAGTATACATATACAACAAACTGGACAAACGCAAGAGATGTGTGTGAGCATCAGTAACAACAAACAGTATGGAATAGTATTGGGAAGACAAAGGTATGTCTGACAATTAAGGCCAGCTTTGGCCGACTCAGCAGCAGCAGTACAAAATATAATCCTATAAAACACATTGGGCAGGCAGGATATGTGTAGCTGATGTCGCTAACTAACGGTAGTGGCATCTTCGGTGGTAAAACCCATACGGTATTAAAATATGTCTGGCAGTTGAGAGCTAGGACTGGCAGTCTCGACTGCAGCACTGCATAGATGACAGAGTTAGAAGATGCCTGGCTGATCATGGGCCATCAGCATTGGTGGCAGAAGAAGAGTGTAGCAGACATCGGATATGCAGCTGCTACTGCTGATCTAATCACTGGCATCAGCTGTAGGTGAAAGAAAGTCACCACCGAACTATACCTTTTTAAGGATAACCTTGGGTGTAACAAAGCTACCATGCATGCTGAATACCCTTTCTGACAGTACACTGGAGGTTGGACAAGACAGCGCATAGCAAACTGGGCAAGTTTTTGCCACTGGTCCACTTTACTGTTCCAGAAGTCCATGGGATCTAAGGGTGTGTGCCAGAGAAAAGACACAGTCCAGGTACAACTAAACCTGACTCTTAAGCCGATGCATCTCTATTTGTTGAAGCATGTCAGATTGGTGCTGGTGCTGATAAAGTGGGGGAGAATAGATTCCAAGGGGAGAGGAGAGGAATCTCCAGGTCAGATATATGATCAGCAGGCATCCTTTCAGTGGAAGCTTGGCTGAGAAGGGAACACAACTTATCCTGGTAATATGCCAATTTGGACTCTTTTTCGGAAGCTGGAAAAAAAATCCCCCCTTTCGCTTTTAAAGAGAAGATTTAAAAGCATGGCTTTCCAATAGTCATCCCTTTGTTTGATGGTAACGATACAACTGTCTCCCAAAAGCATTTCAGCATACAACTTGCCATGCTTGCCAGTGCAACTGAGGGCTCCGTTGGTTCACTTTCCACTTCACACTATGTTATGAAGTTTGGCGGTCAAGGCCAGCATCATCATTATCATTTTCTACTCTGTCAACCTCAGACTCTGCCTGGGATAACTCAATGTTCCCCTCTATACCCATCTACTGCTGCTCCTCCTTCACATCCTGCTATATGTAACATGGACCTTCAGCATCCCCAACAGCCCCAGGATAGTACTGTACATGTACAGGTTGCTGTTCTTCAGTCATCTCATGTCGCATCCTGGAGGGTGTTTTTTCAAAGATAATTATGAGGGCGTGACAAATTGATGCCACAGTTATACCTACTGATAAATTTAGTAGCCTCTTCGAAAGGTTTCAGTAGGCGATATACATCTATCATCAGCTGCCAATGGCAGATCTCAAAGTAACCCATGACCCAGTTTGGCTTCTGCATGATATAGTCCTTTACCATTTTATGCTGCTCATACACACACTCTAACATATGCAACATCAAATTCTAGAACGTTGAATGTTACAAATCAAGCTGTGCTCTGCAAGATTATTCTGATTTTGCAAAGCCAAGAGGGCCTCCTTCGCCATATAAAAATGATTGAAATGAGCTGGCATTTTCCAGGCCATTGCCACCACCTTCCTCAAGTAGGTATATTTGTTAAAGGGAACTGGTTGCTAAATTCATGCTGCCTAAGCCACAGGCAGCATGAGTCAGAGCCTAGATGCATGATTACAGCCAAATATGTCTTCTCTGAAAACACTACAGCATTTCAGAGAAAAACATTTTAAGATCCGACCAGTGACCACTGTCTGCAGGTTTTTCCCTGACCTAGTCGATTGACAGTTCTCTGCTGATATACACACATGCGAGAGGCCTGTCAATCAACTATAAGGCCACATACACAGGTTAAGTATTTGGTGAGTTTTTTACCACAGTATTTGTAAGTCAAAACCAGGAGTGGAACCATCATAGAAAAAGTATAATAGAAACACTTGCAATAACTCTGCATTTTTCCCCAACTCCTGGTTTTGGCTTACAAATGCTGAGGTAAAAAAACGTACCAAATAATCAACATTTGCAGGTGGCCTAGCATTTTGGGAAAAGCATCTTTAAATTCTGTTTTATTATACACTTTTTCTCCTGGCATCACCTCCACCCTAATACAAAATACCAAGGATTGTTTCTCTGCTGTCTGTAACATCATGTCATCCCTCTATCTTAAACTGAATCTCTCCAAAACTGAACTTCTTGTGTTTCTCCCCTCTACTAACCTAACTCTACCTAACATCGAAATTACCTTGGAGGGTTCAACCATAACTCCCAAGCAGCACGCCCGCTGCCTTGGGGTCATATTCGATACTAACCTTTCCTTTACTCCCTATATCCGATCACTCACTCGCTCTTGTCGAATCCGCCCTGAATGCGGCAGCCAAAGTCGTATTTTTGTCCAGCCACTTCACTGATGCCTCCATCTTGTGCCAGTCATCACCCACAAAGCTCTCCACTGTTCTGCACCACCTTATATCTCCTCCCTCATCTCTATCACCCTACACATGCCTGTTCTACAAATGACCTAAGACTAACATCCTCTATAATCCGAACCTTGCACCTCCGTCTCCAAGACTTCTCTCATGCTGGAATGCACTACCCCAGACGGTCCGACTGATGCCTAGCCCCCGTGACTTCAAGCGCTCTTTAAAAAAACAACTCTTTAAACAATCCTACCACCTCAACTCACTAACCTAACTTTCCCCTGTTCCTCCTTCTAAATATTATTCAAAATCTGTTCCCTACTATTCATTTGTCTCCACACCCTCCATGCACACGATAACTGCCCTTGATACTTGAGTATTGCACTTAAACATACAGGCTGATGACTGGATCATGCAGCTTCATATGAAAATCCCTATTTATTATAATTGCCAGACCTAAAATAACAAGCACTTTTCATCTACTGTGTCCACCCATTTTATTGTAGAATGTAAGCTTGCGAGCAGGGACCTCACTCCTAATGTAACTGTTTAAACTGTCTCACCTTGTACTGAATTTATTGTTTGTACATGTCCCTGCTTAATTGTAAAGTGCTGCGGAATATGTTGGCGCTATATAAATAAAAATTATTATTATAAACTATGTCCTCTCTAAAAAGCCAAAGCATTTCAAATAAATATAGACCTGGCTGCAATTGTGCAGTCAGACTCTGACTAATGCTGCCCCTGGTTTGGGCAGCATGAATAGACTGATAGGTACCCATTAAGAAATTTTGCACAATTAAAATCAGGAAATGCATCATGCAGAGATTATGAGTTACTTTGCCCAAACATAAGGCAGCCAGAATGTTCCAGGCATTGTTGCTCAAGACATCCAAGTTGCAGGTAAATAGCGAGCCCTCCATTGTGAGATTTACTGTTTGATGCACAGCAACAAGTCATCCATTGTATGGTTTTGTTCACCATACAGTCTGTAAAACCACTTGGTAGTGCTTTACCATGCATGAATAAAATTAATAGGGGAGGTGTGAGGTCATTGCCGGGCCCTGTTGCTATTGGGGATGGGATCATATCTGTTGACGAAGATGTGGAGGAAGCATTGTAGGGGGAGACAGATAATCAAAGCCTGGTGATGGAAACAGACATAGCTCCCAGTCGCTGAGGCTTCATCACCTTTCCTGGCTGTGGTGGAAAATTGCTGTCGCTCGAAACATTCACCCAGTGGGTTGTGAAACCCATGTATTGTTCCTGCTCATAGTTGCTTCTCTAGGTGTCTATGGTGCAGTGCATTTGGAACTCAAATACAAAATCAGAGAGTAGACAACACCAGCTCAAAGCAGGTACCCCTTGCTGAGAAAAATAATGATGGCTGGGTATTTTCCAGTAAGGCTAAGCGCGCACAATCATTTCTCAAAAGGCAACTTGCTCCACTAGGTTATACGGCAGTGACTGCACCACCAACAACTTGGCTAGGTGGGACTTTAGTTGGCACCCAAAGAGGATGACCAGAAGCGTACATCTGTTTCCTTGACGTACAATTAGGGATGGATATCTGTCCGTACAACAAAGAAGGAGGGAGAGTAGTCCGAGTATGACAAACACTAGATATGGATGACATTTGACCAGGTGCTACTAGAGGATGCGACCTGGCCACCAGAAATATGAGTGTGAGGAGCAGGAGGAGGAGGACAACTTGAGCCTTGCTCAGAATGCTAGCCAATTTCTTTTCCCAAATGAGCAGGTGATGTTGCTTTATGTCTTGATGGAGAGCTATAGTTCCTAATCTAGTCGAGCCTGGATGACAACAGCTTGTTTTACTCTTGCATACTACTAAAGATTCATCTATTAATAATAAGTGAAAGAACTCCCACACTCGAGCTGACCGCTCATACAATTCCACCATGACTAAAGCTTTCAGATGCTGTTGAGCCTTATCCACCAAAAGCACATGCAGCATTACCTGCTCCTAAGTCAACTAACGAAGAATCACAGAGAATCCGCACGTTGCCTCCGCTGTGTATCGTCAAGGCCAGCAGCCTTTTCCTCTGATGATATCAACTCCTTGGCACCTCTATCTGGTTCCCAGGTCTTGTCTACCACAGAATCATCATCATCATCCTTGAATCAGCTAACAGCTGTATCTATGTTGAAAATGTCTTGGGTTCCCTGCCCACTGCCTGATTCCCACCTAAGCGTTTGCTCTGGCTCAGAGTGCCACTACAAATGCCAGTGCCCCTATCACCCCACTTGCACAGCTAGCAACACAGATAAGCATTTGAATTTTCCCCTTTATCCCTTCCGGGCCCATGTCATCTGACTACAAAGGCTTACAGTTCATCTGTTACAGCAAATCAGCTGAAAGAAGTTGTGCTGATGAAATATCTTTCTTAACTCCTTGGTGCTGTGGGTTTATAGCACAAACGGTCAGGACACATACGGGTATCATTGACGGAATTTAAATTTTGTTATGTAAAACATTAAATGCTATGGTGGCAGAGGAGAAGAAATGAGAAGAACACTGACAATGTCGCTCTCATAGGTAACATAGTGACATATATTCCATTACACCCTCTGCTTCCTCTCCACTAGTATTGACGGAATTGAAATTCTGCTATGTAAAACATTAAATGTTATGGTGGCAGAGGAGACTGACTTAGCAGAACACTGACTCAAGGTGATGGAGTCACTGTCAGAGGTAACATAGTGACATATATTCCATTGCCCCCTCCATTTCTCCTCCACTAATATGGTTGCCAGAATCAAAGTAGGCCAATTGTGACCTCAATTTGGTACCACTACTGCCAGGATGGCTGGTGCCAGCAGAGCTGCTGTTGACAGGGGCTCCCACATTTTTAGCCATGGCATGTGTTTTTTTTCTCTCACACTTTAAAATCAGTTGCCAGTGCCCCTTTTTTGTTTACCATGAATTATAGATACAAGTATAACATTTAAAAACATGTTTAGCCACATTTACCCAAACCTGGAAAAATATGGAATCAACAGAAATGCAACATGTTAGGATGCACGTGGTGGCTTAAAAAGCAAAATACAGCAACAGCCTACCTGTAGTATTGATGTTTTGTGTATGCGCCTCCAATTAGCAAACGTAATCAGGTTGCCAAAACAGAGTCGTGCATTAAATGTCTCGATTTCATGCAATTTCTTTATTTTTTGTAAAGCAAATTAAAATTACTTGCCCAAAAAGGACACTGTCATAGCAACTTCTAGGTAGGTACATGGCTACATTCACTTCACCATGACAAAAAGTCTGTAAAGAAAAAAAGCTATGTTGCTAGGTTGGTGCTTGCCTGGAAAGAAACAAGCAACAACAGCATGCAGTATTGACATGGGTTGTATGCTTGTAAAATTGTATTAGTCAAACAGGTACGCAAAAAGTAAAAAAAAATAAATACATTTTTGTTTTACATAATTTTATTGTTTGGGTAGGTGAGGGGGTGAATATAACCTACCTTTCCCCAAAATTGATGCAACAAGAAATTCTTGGAGGAAAACACATACAAATAACCAGCACCTTCAACAGGGCACTGTATTGGTGTATTGTACTATTTAAACAAGTGTGCAATTTTTTTTTTCCATTTTTGCAACACAAACACTTTTTGAGGCAGACAGTTGCATTTAAACCGTCGTGAATAGTGGGAAAAATATTCTGTGTTTTGTAGAAAAAAAAAGAGAAACTTTATAAAAAAAAGAAATGCAAATAGATGTTGCATATGGCTTGTCAGTCTCACACACCAGGAAGAACACTTTCTCAGACAGACTAGCCTTGGTTTCAGTGTTTTCCTTCAGTTGAAAAAATAGGACTGATGGAATAAAAACTGCCAGTAGTGGTAGTGATTCAAAAATGACAAAAAAAATTGATGTAACTAAGTTGCTGTACTGCAGTACATCATGAATCAATCAATTCAGTTACACAGGCTGTGCAGCTCCTGGACCTATCCTATCTCTATCTTCCCCTATCACGTAAATATATGCATTATTAGACCATGCCTCAAAGGGGTTGGCTGTATGGTGACAAGTCTGCAGTCATTCTATATTACTGTAGACTTGTGAATACTCCCAGCGCATGCACTGCGTGCTGGGAGGATTCACCGGTGTCAGCGACGGGAATGGCGGTCACGTGTAGTATGCAAGTATGTGATATGCATACTTCCATCCAGAACCCAACTCAACTGTTCCCGGCCTCTCACAATATGTATTGTATTGAGTGCTCTGGAAACACAGTCTAGGCGGGTTCTGGCCAGGAGTATGCATATCTCATACTTGCAGTCACGTGACTGCCATTCCTGGCATTGACACTGGCGAATTTCCACAGCGCGCAGTGCACTAGGAGAGTCAGAAGTCACAGAGTGAAAACTCATGAAAAAAACAAAATGAGCATATACTCTATAGTAAGTAAATAGTAATAGAACATATAAAAAACATAGAGCAGGACCATGACAAGGTGTACCCAATCGGGACGATCCTATCCTGCCTCTAGTATCAAAACCTTACCTTGTGTCAGCCTACCACAATTTGAATAAGGGCAGAGCAGATGAGGTGCCTGACTGTTCAGACAACCATCCATGGGAAACTACAAGAGCTTCTCACTAAATTAGAATATCATCAAAAAGTTAATTTGTTTCAGTTCTTCAATACAAAAAGTGAAACTCATATATTATATAGAGTCATTACAAACAGAGTGATCTATTTCAAGTGTTTATTTCTGTTACTGTTGATTATTCTGACTTACAGCCAATGAAAATACAGAAGTCATTATCTCAATAAATTATAATAATTAACAAAAAACACCTGCAAATGCTTCAGATGAGTTAAAAAGGTCCCTTAGTCTGTTTCAGTAGGCTCCACAATCATGGGGAAGACTGCTGTCTTGACAGCTGTCCAGAAGGCAGTCATTGACACACTCCACAAGGAGGGTAAGCCACAAAAGGTCATTGCTAAAGAAGCTGACTGTTGACAGAGGGCTGTATCAAAGCATATTAATGGAAAGTTGAGTGGAAGGAAAAAGTGTGGTAGAAAAAGGTGACAAGCAACCGGGATAATCACATCCTTGAAAGGATTGTTAAGAAAAGGCCATTCAAAAATTTGGGGGAGATTCACAAGGAGTGGACTGCTGCTGGAGTCATTGCTTCAAGAGCCACCACACACAGACATATCCAGGACATGGCCTACAAGTGTCGCATTCCTTGTGTCAAGCCACTCATGACCAATAGACAACGCCAGAAGCGTCTTACCTGGGCCAAGGAGAAAAAGACCTGGACTGTTGCTCAGTGGTCCAAGGTTTTGTTTTCAGATAAAAGTAAATTTTGCATTTCATTTGGAAATCAAGATCCCAGAGTCTGAAGGAAGAGTGGAGAGGCCACAATCGAAGCTGCTTGAGGCTTAGTGTGAAGTTTCCACAATCAGTGATGGTTTGGGGAGCCATGTCATCTGCTGGTGTAGGTCCACTGTGTTTTATGAAGACCAAAGTCAGCGCAGCCATCTACCAGGAAATTTTAGAGCACTTCATGCTTCCCTCTGCCGACAAGCTTTTTGGAGATGGAAATTTCATTCTCCAGCAGGACTTGGCACCTGTCCACACTGCCAAAAGTACCAATAATTGGTTTAAAAACAACAGTATCACTGTGCTTGATTGACCAGCAAACTCGCTTGACCTTAACCCCATAGAGAATCTATGGGGTATTGTCAAGAGGAAGATGAGAGACACCAGACCCAACAATGCAGACGAGCTGAAGGCTGCTATCAAAGCAACCTGGGCTTCCATAACACCTCAGCAGTGCCACAGGCTGATCGCCTCCATGCCACGCCGCATTGATGCAGTAATTGATGCAAAAGGAGCACCGGCCAAGTATTGAGTGCATTTACTGAACATACATTTCAGTAGGCCAACATTTCGGATGTTAAAAACGTTTTTCAAGCTGTTGCTACAAAGTACTCTAATTTACTGAGATAATGACTTTTGTGTTTTCATTGGTTGTAAGTCATAATCATCAACATTAACAGAAATAAACACTTGAAATAGATCACTCTGTTTGTAATGACTCTATATAATTTATATGAGTTTCACTTTTTGTATTGAAGAACTGAAATAAATCAACTTTTTGATAATATTCTAATTTAGTAAGATGCACTTGTGTATATATGAAATGCCTAAATCAGAAAGAGGGGCCACAGCCCTGTTTGTACAAAGTACAAAAAACTGCAGCAAAAAAAAAAGAAGTAATGAGCCAGAGCAAGTTGGTATACATGCAATGTGTAAGAGCACGTTCACACTGTTGCCATTTCACGGACAAAACCCAAGAAAAATTAAAATAAGCAAATATCCTATGGTAAGTAAATAGTAATTGTACATGTAAATAACATAGGGTACATAGTTAACACGTAGAGTGACTGCAGACTTGGCAGACTTGTCATTTTAGATCAGATAACCCCTTTAAATCATGTGCGCCTGATCTCTGGCTGATGAAATCTTCGACAATGTGTGAAATGGTGCCGGACCTTTTTTTGGGAGATTCACGGCAATTGAATATCAGATTATTTATTTGACGGGACCTGCAAGTTTCATGAAGTTCAACTTGAAATTGATTTGCAGCAGATTGATTCAATTGTCTTTATGTGGCATCGAGGTTTGGTAGCAGAAAGTTTCGGTGTTCCGTCTTCATGATGATGCCACAGCATTGGGTGGGTCAACTAAGTGCCTGCAAAGCTTGGTTTTTTGAACATTTTGAAGAGGCTTTGAAGAATTATTTCCTGGTGGACAACCTTTCCAGGATATTAAAATTTAGATTTTCAGCAGTTCATAATCTTCTTCACCTCACATTTTGTCGAGTTAGCAATCAGGAATGTCTGGGTCAGAACTTGGGATGGCTGGTATCTTGATAATAAGTGAGTAGAGTGGTGTATGAATACAATAGAAAGCATAAGCTTTCTACTGCATATATACAGTCCTGCTTATCGTTATTGGCACCCATGAAGTTTAAGTAAATAATGTGGAATATCTCCTGAAAAAAAGGAATAAAATGAAAGTTTTTTGTATAGAGCACTCGTGTTAAATACAAAAGAGCAAATGATAAACAATAATTTAAAACAAAAAACAATGGGAGGGAAAAATAGAAAAACCTAAAGCTTGCTGTGTCACTGGTATTGGCACCCTTTACATTAATTTAGTATGGAAACACATTTTGACTCGCCTGTGGTAAATCACAAAACAGATTCACCTGTGATTAATTGTCAATGCCCATGTGACATGAATTAGCCAATCAATGATGACTTCAGTGTTTTAAAAAGCCATATGGTAGGCCCTGTTCCTTTGTCATAATGGTGAAGACAAAGGAGCGGTCTGAGGACATCAAAACTGCTATTATTAGCAAATACAAGACTTCCAAAGGGTATAAGGCCATCTCCAAAGACCTTGATATCCCACTTTCAACAGTGCGCAATGTTATTAAGAAGTTTGCCATGTATGGAACCATCAAGAACCTCCCTGGACGTGGGGGAAAGAGGAAAATTGACAAGAGATGTCTATCGAAAGTTGGTGAGACTGGTGGAAAAAACACCACGTCAAACATCCAAAGACCTGAAGGCCAACCTGGAACAGTCTGGGGTCATGATTTCAACAAGTACCATACGTCGCACACTAAGCCAAGCAGAGCTTTATCGGTGAAGGCCAAGGAAGAAACCATTGCTGAAGAAAAGGCATAAAAAGGAACGACTGATCTTTGCCAAAGAGTACATTGACAAACCACAATCCTGCTGGGAAAATGTTCTGTGGACAGATAAAACAAAAATAGAGCTTTTTGGCAATGCAAAGCAACAGTTTGTTTACACATGGTACAATGAATCTTATAAGGAAAACAACACCTTGCCAACAGTTAAGCATGGTGGAGGATCCATAATGCTGTGGGGTTGCTTTGCTGTGTCTGGTACTGGGGCCTTGACCGTATTGCAGGAATCATGAACTCAGAGAATTATCATGAGATTTTAGAGCGAAATGTCCTACTCCGTGTAAGAAAATTTGGTTTGAGTCGAAGATCATGGGTCCTCCAGCAAGACAATGGCCCAAAGCATACATCCAAAAGTACAGAGGAATGGTTGAAAAAGAAAATAATGGACTGTTTTAAAATGGCCAGCAATGAGTCCTGACCTCAATCCCATTGGAAATCTTTGGGGTGAACTGAAATCTGCCATTGGGAAAAAGAACCCTGCAAACATTCAAGAGCTTAAACACGCCAAAGGAAGAGTGGGAGAAAGTTCCAGCTGAGAAGTGCAAGAAGCTTATAGATGGCTACAAGAAACATTTGGAGGCTGTCAGTAATGCCAAAGGGTGTGCAACAAAGTATTAATTAGGGGTGCCTTTATTGCTGCACATGCATATTCTGTTTCTTCTTTGAAATTGCAACATGGAAGTTTAAAAACAATGTCTTATTGTTGTATTACTTTTGACCACTAATTAAAAAATCCTGAGGATATAACTTTGGTACATTTCCATTTATTTCTGAAGATATTGTACAGTCTATGAAAAAAATGAAGGAGTGCCAATAATGGTGAGCAGCACTGTACTGTGCTGAGTATGCATTCTCAGGCAAGAAATGTTTGCTCCTCTCTCTTGAGCGGTGTACATCTAGGGAGCTTTGTTGAGTAATCGTCGGGGGGGTCTAAAGACTATCTCAGGATCATGTAATACTACAGATTCAATCATATAAGGTCACACAATTTCAAGGGAAATTTTCTAACATTTTTTGTAATCCTGTAATCTATAAATCCTGCAGAATTTTATTGCCATATTCTAGCAAATGAACCCCAAATTAATTTACCATACAATGTTTATTTCTGAAGCTTATGAGACTCAACAAATAACTGGAAGCTTTAATGTAGTACACTTTGTACCCACCTGATGGCAGTCTTGTGCATTGACAATGCACATTATTATAATAGATAGTTTGCGTCAAGCATATCCCAAGTCATGCACCACCATACAATTAGATTTTTTTTTACTATATACATAAATATATTATTATGATGATCAATGACTAAAAGAGGTTTTTGTTGATGTTTAATATAGAATAGAATAACTTCATTATTACAGAGAATAAATTAACTCTTGATGAAGAACTTTTCATTTGTTTGCATCAAGTGGATTCTGAACTTTACAAGATATAATCTTGAATGTCTTTCATTGGTTGCTATTGTTAATACTTTATATAGATAACACTTGAAAATGTTTTTGTAATGGACTACAATATCAGTGCTGGACATTTTCACTTGATCATTTTAAGAGCGTCTCAGCTCCAGAAAGAAAAACTATAAAATTGTGGCCAAACTGGAGATTAAGAAAACTGGAAGCAAGTGAGAAATAAACAATGTCATCGTTGTGAAAAAGAGTGGGAACAGAAGATGAATTCTAGCAGAAAGTGGGGAAGAACTCTCTGTGATGCAGGGCAGGTAAAGCGGACAGCTGTGCTCCGTAAAACAAACAGAAAGCTCCAGTATGTAAGACGTTTTCCTGAATCTGACTCTTTTGAGATATGTGCGAATGCTTCTGAAGATGCGTGGAGTGCAGACAAATTATTTCTAATATGGTTTTTGAAAAAAAAAAGTTGACACTTTTGTATATGGATCAAAATGTCACAATAATTATGTGTTTCATTAGCAAAGGTTTGAGGCATAGTTGGAATTTTCATTCCTAACACTTGTTCTAGAGCTTGTGAACACAATGCATCTGAAAAAAAAAACCCCGATCAATTGTCATAAAAGGATTGTTCACTACACGAAGGTCCTCCTATATCCTGCAGTATATAAGCTGCTATCAGATACTGGACAAATAGATTGCTTTATATAGGTCCTTTTTCCAATAATGACTTTCAGCTTCTGTTGAGAATATTACTACAGCAAAGGTTGGAAAATACACCATTTCTTCTTAATTTAGCTGTGTAAATCTTAAGATAACAGTTATCATTGAGCACACTAAGTCTGTATCTGGTAGGTTATTTTCTGAAGAACATGTATGTCAAACTTATTTTCCATAAAAGCAAAAGTGAATTGACAAAAGCTTAAGCGGAACTATGCTATCAAGCACATTACTCTATTAAACAGTCTTAGAGACATATTAGAAGAACACATCAGTTGAGTCAATGGCCTCAAGTCTCTGCTTGTTTCCCTAACCACAGTAACCCCAAATACCTTAATTTTGATTTCATCAATGGAAATGCTTTATGACTCTGACTTTGTGCTCATCCAGCGCACATTGCAAAGCCATGTGTTTTTCTGTTCTTTCGCTCTATTCCTGGAGATTTCAACCTCCACCTTGTCCACCACAGAACTGTCCTATCAAGCCTACATGAGCCCCTGCCACCTTGGGGACTTTGGACCCATCTCCAAGAGTTCTAACGAAACACAAAGACGCTGATACCGTGTAATTGCAATATGGACTTTTAAATACTTTTTGAAAATTCTGACATCTAAAATACGAAATCAGGACTTTGGTTTTGAGATTGTGAAAAAGTGATCCAATTTTTGGCAGAAATTATGAATTCAGTTTCATAGTGATTCTCTCCACGGATACACGAAGAGAAGGCTGTTGGGTTGACATCACTTGAATATAACTTACGCTACCAATAATTTTGTTTTAAGGTCAGAATATTTATTATTATTTATTATAGCGCCATTTATTCCATGGCAATTTACACGTGAAATTTGACATGTTGACGGGTTCCAAGCCAATTCTAATTTCTGGACGACATTAAGCTTCTAATTCTAGGCAAGAATTTGGTCTTAAGATCAGGAAACTGATATTTGATATGTTCAAGGATTTCAAGACAATTCTAATTGCAGGGTGGCACTAAAGGCCCAATTTATCATATACTTACATATAAGTTGAAAAAAGACCTAGGTCCATTAAGTTCAACCTTCCTCCACCAATTATACATTTTGTCACTAAATTAACTATAACCCGCAATGTTATATGTACTGAGGAAACCATCCAGTCCTTTTGTAAAATCGTGTTTTTTTAAGTAATTTTTCTTTGTCTTGTGGTATTTGGAGGCATTTTTTGCAAAATAAAAAAATGCTTTTTGTTAGTTACTTTAATCCTTTTTTTGCAACTTTTTTACGCAAAAAGTCAACTGTTCCATTAAAATTTAATACATAATTTGAGCCAAAAGTCAAAGCGTACATAAAATTACTCTAGGGGAAGTTTAGCCACAAATAACTAGAAGGCCAAACCTCACGCACAATGGCAAACATAAAAAAGGCAAAAAAAACTATAAAGCTCAAACGAAAAAAAAAAAAAGCCAAAACCTGGACAGTAAAAAGAAAGGCAGACTACAGAGATTCCAGAATCTCAGGAACATACTGTAGGTTTGGGAAGGACTTACCTCAACAGGAATAAAATATCTTCTTTTGTTAAATTGAGGCAGTGACTTTTAGGTAAAGTCATTGATTATAAGGTTGAGATGTCATGGGACGAAAAAGCTGTTCTAGTCAATCGTGACCTTACTGGATCAAAATTTTTGAATGCACCTTCTACAGATTCAGAAGTATTATTGAATCTTGGGGTAAAATTCTTCTGAAGGAGAAAAACGAGTCATGTTAATATCAGTCCTTTTAGGCCACGGCCCCACTATCAGTATTTGGTCAGTATTCTGACCAAATACTGATCGTGGGGCCGTGGCCTTAGACTGAGATTAGTGCAGCTGCTCCTCTTAAGGTACCACCTGTCCACCCTGGAGAAATCTCCCCAGGTATGTCTTTTTCACCCCGCAGGGTGGTAGGTCTCCTCTTCCTGGAACAGGAAACCACGCTGAGGAGTAAGGAAAGGTACTGCCCTTTTATTTAAGTAGGTTTCTTGTTCCTGGGCATGGATAATAATAATTTTTCTAGCGCCAACATATTCCGCAGCACTTTACTCTCTCGGTGCGTGTCACGGGTATGTCAGAAGTGACAATCAACCTGCAGTTGGTTGCAGAAGATCTCTTCTTTTGGCATTACAGACACCTTCTTAGCTGTCTCATTCCCAGCGGCTACCTCCCTCCTGCTAATTGACAACCAGGCCTGGGTGTTTAAATACTTGCTGTTTGCTACAGGGAGGCGCCGGTGATATTCACTTGTTCTCTGGTGTAGACTTGAAGCTGTTGCAGTCTGCTTGCTTCCTCAGGGTGCTTGGAGGACATTAGGAGTGATCTCTCTGAAGTCGGCTCAAGCTAAGTTACTTTCGCTTTGTCTTTAGTTGTTAGTGGGGACTGACTAGTGCTCCCTATCCAGGGACAAGCGCTAGGGAAATACAGGGTTTAGGTTCCTGTGTGGTGATTGGTGATCCCAATATAGGGATGATAGGGGAGACAGGGTGATATCAGATAAGCCTAGGAGGTCTCCACTCCCCCTTCTCTAGAGTCCGGGTTCCCTTTCCCTCTTCCCTTCGTGTTGTACTTATTTTTTCCCACACCTTGCATGACAGTGCGGTGCTGTCATGGTAAAGGGTAAATAGCCCTTTATCATCTAGCCATAGTAAGGCCCCTCCAACGACCTCAGTCACAGGGCTGCCATTAGGGAATAAAGTTGGCATAAAGGAATATACATGGTCTACCACAATGTTCAGAAGTTCAGGTGGATGATACTTGTCAAAGTAACAGCAATTTGGTTGCCAGGATCCAATAATTCCCAAAACAATAACCAGAACATTACACTGTCTCTGATGCTTTGCCTTCTTACAACAGTGCATCTTGGAGCCTTCTCTTTCTCACACTGACTGCTCTATGGCTGTGCAGCCCAATATGTAGCAAGCTGCAATGTTTCTATCATACAGAAGCTAACATTAACTTTTTCAGCAATAATAGCAGTTCTTCTATGGGATTGGACTAAATGGGCTAGACTTGGGTACCCATTACCCTGCCACTGGCTCAAAGGTTGTCCATCTTTGGGTCACTTTTGGTAGGTGGTTGTCTATCCTTGGGTCACTTTTGGTAGGTACTAACCTCTGCATATGAAGAATAGCTTGCAAGACTTGCCATTTTGGAGACAATCTGACTCAGTTGTCTAGCCATCACAAAGTTACCTTTGTCGAAGTTGCTCAGATCCTTTCACTTGCTATTTTACCTGTTGCCAACATATCAGCTTAAGTGATTGGTCATTCACTAGCTACTTACATCCCACCCCTCGAAAGGTGCCAATGTCACAATTCAATCAATGCCGATCAATTTACTTGTCCATGGTTTTAATGTTACAACTTATGTGTCCATAGACTTCAAAGAACAAATGAGTCCAAAGAAGTCTTTTTAACATATGTCTGGCCACTATATGTTGGCATGCTGTTTCCTTAATTTGACTGAATAGCACATTCAACTACACTTCTCAATACAACTGCATGTAGGAAAATACTGTACTGCAAAGGATACTTCTTTTTAAAAGAAGTAACTGGAAAATTAAGGGAACTGTAAAGTCCCGCAGTTGGATATGCCTAGATATACTGTATGTTTATCCTTGACATGTAGCAGTAACCTAGACTTACAAACTTAGGATATTCTTCAATAGGACACAGATTTGAAAAGAATATTATTTCCAAAGTTGTGGAAGTTTAAATCTGATCATTCTCAATGATCTTTCTGAAAAAAATAAGAAATATTGTATCCTGTACTGATATTTATGATTGTGTAAAATGGATGTTCCTAGTGATAAATTCTAAACATTGAATGAAATAAAAACAGACAAGTCTTGGATGCATGTATTCTCCTACAGCCAGACTACTGAAAAAGAACAGTAATATAATATTATAGCAAAGTATAATAACTAGTTTAATATATTTGACAGAGGTGGGCAACATGAACCTGGGGAAACATAAATCCTGGCATCCAGGATGTGCAAGGAAAGTCATTCTTTCCAATTTAAAAAGAAGGAAATTATGTCTACCATGAGCTATGGGAGGCATAGTTTACAGAGAAGACAAATTTGAAGAAAATACTAACTAAAAGTTGAATTAAAGACCCAGAATCGCTAAAAGATATTCAGATTGGAGACAGATGATTATGTATTAAATGAAGGCATTTTTCTATAATTACTTGAAGAGGAGCAAAGTGTTCTGCGTTTCAAGCTTATTCCTCTCTAATCCCATCTACTATCTAATCCCAGCTGCATTTAACACCTTTGCTATAATCCCACTGACTTCATGCTGTGTCTATGATAAATTTATCATGAAGCAGACTGGCTTTGTGCTGCACCTTACCTTTCAATGCTACTACACTGCCATGATTCCACTATTAAGTTGCCTACACACCTTTCACCCTGTGACACCCATATGAAACACCAAACTGCCAGAAAACAAGCTATTAAGCTCAATCATGTTCTTTCCAGAGCGGTATCTTAGTGTACCATATGATCTCCCCTTCTCTGATGACCATTTTTTCTTGCACGGTTCCTCCTTCAAAACCTATACATTATACCCTGGCTTTCACAAAAACTTTTGTCATCATAGTTCTAAAACCTTTCTTTTGAACCATCAGATTGCTAGATGGCATGTTTCAGATTTGTGGTAAGTGCTCAGCCTGCTGATCCCTCTGCTGAAGGACACAAAGCTCTTTACTATGGTCTTCAAGGGGTCTTCCATTATCTTCATATATTAGACTAAACGGCATAAATAACTGTTCTCTCCACAGTCTTCGTGTACTTCTCTGCAGCATTTACAGTGCTGGCCAAAAGTATTGGCACTCCTGCAATTCTGTCAGATAATACTCAATTTCTTCCTGAAAATGATTGCAATCACAAATTCTTTGGTATTATTCTCTTCATTTAATTTGTCTTCAATGAAAAAAACACAAAAAGAATTGTCCTAAAGCCAAATTGGATATAATTCCACACCAAACCTAAAAAAGGGGGTGGACAAAAGTATTGGCACCCTTTGAAAAATCATGTGATGCTTCTCTAATTCGTGTAATTAGCAGTACCTGTAACTTACCTGTGGCACCTAACAGGTGTTGGCAATAACTAAATCACACTTGCAGCCAGTTAACATGGATTAAAGTTGACTCAACCTCTGTCCTGTGTCCTTGTGTGTACCACATTGAGCATGGAGAAAAGAAAGAAGACCGAAGAACTGTCTGAGGACTTGAGAAACCAAATTGTGAGGAAGCATGAGCAATCTCAAGGCTACAAGTCCATCTCCAAAGACCTGAATGTTCATGTGTCTTCCGTGCGCAGTGTCATCAAGAAGTTTAAAGCCCATGGCACTGTGGCTAACCTCCCTAGATGTGGACGGAAAAGAAAAATTGACGAGAGATTTCAACGCAAGATTGTGCGGATGGTGGATAAAGAACCTCGACTAACATCCAAGCAAGTTCAAGCTGCCCTGCAGTCCGAGGGTACAACAGTGTCAACCCGTACTATCCGTCGATGTCTGAATGAAAAGGGACTGTATGGTAGGATACCCAGGAAGACCCCGCTTCTTACCCCGAGACATAAAAAAGCCAGGCTGGAGTTTGCCAAAACTTACCTGAGAAAGCCTAAAACGTTTTGGAAGAATGTTCTCTGGTCAGATGAGACAAAAGTAGAGCTTTTTGGGAAAAAAAAGCATCAACATAGAGTGTACAGGAAAAAAAAAGAGGCATTCAAAGAAAAGAACACGGTCCCTACAGTCAAACATGGCGGACCTTCCCTGATGTTTTGGGGTTGCTTTGCTGCCTCTGGCACTGGACTGCTTGACCGTGTGCATGGCATTATGAAGTCTGAAGACTACCAACAAATTTTGCAGCGTAATGTAGGGCCCAGTGTGAGAAAGCTGGGTCTCCCTCAGAGGTCATGGGTCTTCCAGCAGGACAATGACCCAAAATACACTTCCAAAAGCACTATAAAATGGTTTGAGAGAAAGCACTGAGACTTCTAAGGTGGCCAGCAATGAGTCCAGACCTAAATCCCATAGAACACCTGTGGAGAGATCTCAAAATGGCAGTTTGGAGAAGGCACCCTTCAAATATCAGGAACCTGGAGCAGTTTGCCAAAGAAGAATGGTCTACAATTCCAGCAGAGCATTGTAAGAAACTCATTGATGGTTACCGGAAGTGGTTGTTCGCAGTTATTTTGGCTAAAGGTTGTGCAACCAAGTATTAGGCTGAGGGTGCCAATACTTTTGTCCGGCCCATTTTTGGAGTTTTGTGTGAAATGATCAATGATTTGATTTTTGCTTCATTCTCTTTTGTGTTTTTTCCTTGCAAGCAAATTACATGAAGAGAATAATACCAAAGAATTTGTGATTGCAATCATTTTCAGCAAGAAACTGAGTATTATCTGACAGAATTGCAGGGGTGCCAATACTTTTGGCCAGCACTGTAGGTGCACTATCCGCATGTGACTAAAGTAGCAAAAACACTGGCCACATTGGTCTCATGCTGTAAAACATGGAGACCTGTATTTGGCTGCAGTGAACAGTGGTTGGAAAAAGCTCAAAATTAACAATTTAAACAAATTGATTAAGAAAGCCATAGGGTGCTTCAGCTCAGCTCCTATTCTATTCAACAGGAGTAGAGATGGACAGACCCGAACTTGCGAGTTCGGTGTCTGTACCGGACAGTTACTGTCCCGTTCGGACGCCGAACATGGGCATTCCCTGGAAATCCATAGCAAAGTTCAGAGAGAGAGAGAGAGAGAGAGAGGAGAGAGGCAAGACGGGCAGAGAGAGAGACACCTTTATTTTCATTGGGGTTCAGGTTCTGGTTGAAGTTCGGGTACTGTTCTGGTACCCGAACCGAACTTTGAAATAGACCAGAATCCAAACTTACACCAGTCTGACCATCCCTAAACAGGAGCTAAGCTGCAGCACCAGAGAATGGCCACTACACAGTGTATGGAGCCTCGCCGTTCTGGCTTCTTACACTATTTATATCAGACCAATGCTGCAAATAGCTTATCGGTGGGGGTGCCAGACCCCACAAATTGGCTATTGAAGCCCTATATAAAAGCTAGATTATCAATATCTAAGTAGTGGACAATCCAATTAAATCAGAGATTACTGCAGTCAGAGAAAAGGCTATGATGATATATTCACAAAGTACATTTACAGTTTAATGAAGGCAAATCAAGGCAAAAGTGCAGCAATTAGCCATAATTTCACTGTACTCTTAGCCATAAAACCTGAGTAGACTGCTCCATGTGAATATGCCCTGAAGGGTTTATTCACTCCTAAAAACCTGACTACCCTGTGCCTTACCAAAAATTAGGGGGCGCCTTACTGATAAAGATCAGCTTACAGTTTGAGGTGAAATAAACATTTTTGGCTTTGCTGCACCTTCTTCATTTAGGTTACAGGCAAGGCACGCGCTCAGCTGTGTACATGCCATTAGCAGAGGGTGTCCGCTGTAACACAGCTTGTTTTATACATTTAATAGCTGCTATGATTGAGGTTTTCATTTTTATGCAACACCCTCCTCCCATACTGATGTCAAAAGTAAAAAGGTACATACAGTGGGGAAAATAAGTATTTGATACACTGCCGATTTTGCAAGTTTTCCCACCTGCAAAGAATGGAGAGGTCTGTAATTTTAATCTTAGGTACACTTCACCTGTGAGAGACAGAATCTAAAAATAAAAATCATAAAATCACATTGTATGATTTTTACACATTTCATGCAATAAAATGCAAATTAATTATTTAATCACCTTCCAACCTGCAAGAATTCTGGCTTTCACAGACCTGTTTGAACTTGTTACCTGTATAAAAAAAAAAGACACCTGTCCACACACTCAATCAATAACACTCCAACCTCTTCACCATGGCCAAGACCAAAGAGCAGTCTAAGGACACCAGGGACAAAATTGTAGACCTGTACAAGGCTGGGATGGGCTACAGGACAATAGGCAAGCAGCTTGGTGAGAAGGCAACAACTACTGGCACAATTATTATAAAATGGAAGAAACACAAGATGACTGTCAATCTTCCTCGGTCTGGGGCTCCATGCAAGATCTCGCCTCGTGGGGTAAGGATGATTCTGAGAAAGGTCAGGAATCAGCCCAGAACTACATGGGAGGACCTGGTGAATGACCTGAAGAGAGAGCTGGGACCACAGTCTCAAACATTACCGTTAGTAACCCACTACGTCGTCATGGATTAAAATCCTGCAGGGCACGCAAGATCCCCCTGCTCACGCCAGCACATATCCAGGCCCATTTGAAGCTCACCAATGACCATCTGGACGATCCAGAGGAGACATGGGAGAAGGTCATGTGGTCAGATGAGATCAAAATAGAACTTTTTGGTATCAACTCCACTCGCCGTGTTTGGAGGAAGAAGGAGGAGTACAACCCCAAAAACACCGTCCCAACCATGAAGCATGGTGGGGAAAAAAAAATCATACTTTGGGGGTGCTTTTCTGAAAAGGGGACAGGACTTCACCATATTGAAGAGAGGATGGATGGGGTCATGTATTGCAAGGATATTGGCCAACAACCTCCTTCCCTCAGTAAGAGTGACACGACCCCTGGGGCTGTGGGGTACTCGGTAGCCGGGCCGGTCCTGTATTGGGGTTGTCACGGTGGCAGTGACCCAGTCCGTGGCCCTGGGCGGTCAAATAAAGTACAGTGAAAGTCAATTTGGGGGAATAAAGTTTTTGGGATAATGTTCGTGACGCCACCCGTGGTATGCAACTAGGTGGGGCCGCCGCTGCGGTGCAGATCCACTAGGGCTGATGGTGATGCAGCAGAGTTGGTTCAGCTCTCCACGGGCAGAGCTAAGCCCCAGGTCAGTGTAGATGATTTTATGATGTAGATGTCGCCGGCAGGGAGTGTAGTGCAGGGCTGGTGACACAGTAATTAGTCAAGGACACACTGCGGTGCAGTCTTTACTTACAGTTGTTAAGCTGCTCCAAGTTACAATGGCCAGGTTATAAAAGCCCACGTCGTCCTGTGTCCTCTAGGGAAGTGATCCAGCCAACTCTCACGCATCTCAGGAGCACTTGAACAGGACCCTTTTCTGTGTACCTCTCCAGGTCGTCTCACTGCACTGGCTCTCGCCCTCCGCTTCACACCCAGTATCCCAAGCCAGTGGCCACGGGCCTTGTCGGGCGATGTCCAGACTGTCCCCTTGGCACTATATGGCCACCTTTTCGGTGATTAAGTGTGGAGTGTGGTTACAGCACCTGAAATGCTGCAACCTCCGGTTTGCTAGCTGAGTCCTAAAGTACTAAACTAGGCTGTGGCCAGTCCCCTTACTGCGGCCTGATCCCTCCACGTCAGCGTGAATTAGGGTGCACGGGTGGCCTCCACACTTGCCGTGCCCCTGGGATCCCTTCTGACTCTCTGGAGCCCTCCTCCATGCTCCTGTCTTCTCACCTCACTCTCTCAATTCAGCTCCTGCTCCAAGGACTGGAGCCAGGAAGATGGACCCCGCTCCCCTGAGCAGAACTCTCAACAGAACTCTCAACTGCTCCCCTGAGCAGAACTGGACTCTCTCCTCTTCTAGATCTTTCCACCCTTGCTTATATACTGCTCTTTCAGTGCTCCCCTGAACTTCTTCCTCCACCCACACCCACTACATGGTTACCTCTCTTTTGGTTCCCCCCCTTCCAGCCAGGGACAGGGCTCAGCAATGACCAAGTGAATCTTGCCCCGCCTGCTGGTCTGGAGTGGTGTAGTGTTGGGTCCCGGGTAGTGCTTCCTCCTTACCTGAGAGTGGGGTAAAACACCTCTGGATGAGATGCAATACCTCGGTGGCAACTGGACCCACGGGGGCGCCACATGAGCATTGAAGATGGATTGTGGCTGGGTCTTGCAGCATGACAATGAATTGAAACACACAGCCAGGGCAACTAAGGAGTGGCTCCGTAAGAAGCATTTCAAGGTCCTGGAGTGGCCTAGCCAGTCTCCAGACCTGAACCCAATAGAAAATCTTTGGAGGGAGCTGAAACTCTGCGTTGCCCAGCGACAGCCCCGAAACCAGTAAGATCTGGAGAAGACCTGTATCGAGGAGTGGGCCAAAATCCCTGCTGCACTGAGTGCAAACTTGGTCAAGAACTGCAGGAAACGTCTGACCTCTGTAATTGTACACAAAGGTTTCTGTACCAAATAGTAAGCTCTGTTTTTCTATCGTATCAAATACTTCTTTCATACAATAAAATGCAACTTAATTATATAAAAATCATACAATGTGATTTTCTGGATTTTTGTTTGATTCTGCCTCTCACAGGTGAAGTGCCCCTATGATACAAATTACAGACCTCTCCATTCTTTGTAAGTGGGAAAACGCGAAAAATCGGCAGTGTATCAAATACTTATTTTCCCCACTGTTAATGCCACATAGGTTATTATTTAAAAAAAAATTAGTTTCATTGTGGCTTTTGTAATTAAAATTTCATAAAAACTATGGCATATGCTGTAAATTACTTCAACAACAGCAAAAGCACAATAAAAATTTTGCATGTGACTGCACTTCAGGCCATATTTGGATAGAAAAGGTGTAATGTTGAATGAAATAGTAATGTAAAATCCCAATTATTATACTCATTCAATTCTGTAAAAATGTTCTCTGTTCTTAATGAAACCTTTATTTCTCTGGCTCCTTTACTGAACATATTTACATACATGTGATGCCAAATAAATATGCATCATGTACTTTTTAATAGGCATAATATTCAATATGCCTTCCAAAACAGAACACTTTAATTTTGAAAATATGATCGGTCAGTTTATAAAAATACACCTGTAAAAAAACACGCTACGGCTGTATAGATCATATTTAACCCCTTTACCCCCGAGGGTGGTTTGCACGTTAATGACCGGGCCAATTTTTGACAACTGTCACTTTATGAGGTAATTACTCTGGAACGCTTCAACTGGTCCCGCTGATTCTGAGATTGTTTTTTTCGTGACATATTGTACTTCATCATAGTGGTAAAATTTATTCGATATCACTTGCGTTTATTTGTGACAAAAATCGGAAATTTGGCGAAAATTTTGAAAATGTAGCAATTTTCAAAATTTTTATTTTTATGCCCTTACATCAGACAGATATGTTACACAAAATAGTTAATAAATAACATTTCCCACATGTCTACATTACATCAGCACAATTTTGGAGCCAAATTTTTTTTGTTAGGAAGTTATAAGGGTTAAAAGTTGACCAGCGATTTCTCATTTTTACAAAACCATTTTTTTTAGAGACCACATCACATTTGACGTGACTTTGAGGGGCCTTTATGACAGAAAATACCCAAAAGTGACACCATTCTAAAAACTGCACCCCTCAAGGTGCTCAAAACCACATTCAAGAAGCTTATTAACCCTTCAGGTGCTTCACAGGAATTTTTGGAATCTGGAAGAAAAAAATGAACATTTAACTTTTTTCACAAAAATGTTATTTAGACCCAAATTTTTTCATTTTCGCGGGGGTAACAGGAAAAAATGGACCCCAAAATTTGTTGTGCAATTTCCCCTGAGCATGCAGATACCGCATATGTGAGGTAAAACCACTGTTTGGGCACACGGCAGGGCTTGGAAGGGAAGGAGTGCCATTTGACTTTTTGAATGTAAAATTTGCTTGAATAGTTAGCGGATACCATGTTGCGTTTGGGGAGCCCCTGATGTGCCTAAACAGTGGAAACCCCCCACAAGTGACACCATTTTGGAAACTAGACCCCTTAGGGAACTTATCTAGATGTGTGGTGAGCAACCTGAACTCCCAGGTGCTTCATAGAAGTTTGTAACATTGAACCGTAAAAATAAAATTTTCAAATTTTTTCAACAAAAATGTTTTTCAGCCCCCAATTTTGCATTTTCATAAGGGTAACAGGAGAAATTGCACCATGCATTTTGTTGTGCAATTTCTCTTGAGTAAGCAGATACCTCACACGTGGGGGAAAACAACTGTTTGGGCGCACGGCAGGGTTTGGAAGGGAAGGAGCGCCATATGACTTTTTGAATGTAAAATTTGCATGAATAATTAGCGGATGCCATGTTGCGTTTGGGGAGTCCCTGATGTGCCTAAATAGTGGAAACCACCCTCCCTCCCCCCAGTAACTCCATTTTGGAAACTACACCCCTCCAGGATTTTATCAAGGGGTATAGTGAACATTTTGAACCCAGAGGTACGACACAGAATTTGATATCATTAGGTCATCATATTGAATAAGTTGACATTAGTCTTGAGTCTCAGAAGTAAAGAAAAAAAACGACGATGATATGGCGACTAATGTTGAGCGCAAGTGCTCGCAATTTGAGTTTGCATCGGGTGCTCGGGTATGCACCAAGTATCGCGGGTGCTCAAGTGACATGCTCGAGTTCCTACCCCGCATGTTTCACGGTTAGACACACAAAAAAAAACCATGCGGGGATCGCTTGTGCATGGCAGGCAATCCCCATGAGGTTTTTTTGGCTGTATAACAGCTGCAAAACATTTGGGGCGAAGACTCAAGCATGTCACTCAAGCACAAGCTATACTCGGTGCATACCCGAGCACCCGATGCAAACTCAAGTAGCGAGCACTTGCGCTCAACATTAGTCACCATATCGTCGTTTCTTTTTTTTACTTCTGAAAAAATCCCAACCCCAACCCTAACCCTATCCTAACCCCAGCCCAACCCTAACCCTAAAGTTTATTTTTTACACAGTTCCTCGTGCGGTATAAGTGATTAGACGTCTTTATTCTTCTGGTCGATGTAATTACAGCGATGCCAGATTCATATCGGGTTTTTATGATTGACAGCTGTCACACACTAAAAGACGCATTTTTTTGCAAAGACTAGTTTTTGCATTGCCATATTTTGAGAGCTACAATTTTCCCATATTTCGGCCGACAGAGTCATATGACGGCTTGTTTTTTGCGGGACAAGTTTTATTGGTACCATTTTCGGGCATGTGACATTTTTTGATCGCTTTCTATTCTGATTTTTAGAAGGCAGAATAAACAAAAACCAACAATTCAGGAATTTTTTATTTTTTTTTATGTCGTTCTGCGTGTGGTAAAATTGATAAGGCAGCTTTATTCTTCGGGTCAGTACGTTTACAGCGGTAAAGCGTTTATATTTTTTTTATATTTTGGCGCTTTTACACAATAAAAACTATTTTATAGAAAAAAATTATTTTGCATCGCTTTATTCTGAGAGCTATAACTTTTTTATTTTTCGGTTGTTGGAGCTGTATGGCAGCTTGTTTTTTGCGGAACAAGATGACGTTTTCAGCGGTACCATTTTTATTTACATTCGTCTTTTTGATCGCGTATTATTCCATTTTTTGTTTGGCGGTATGATGATAAAACATTATTTTATGTTGCTTTTTTTTTTTTTACCGTGTTCACTAAAGTGGTTATCTAGTAGGACAGTTTTATAGGTCAGGTCCTTCTGGATGCGGTGATACCAAGTATGTGTACTTTGTTGTTTTTTTTTCATAAGATTATTTATTCATGGGTACAATATATTTTTATTTTTTTATTATTTTTTTTATATTTTTACAATATATATATATTTTTTTCACTTTGACATTTTTATTACTTTTACACTTTGTCCCACTATGGGACTTTCACTTTTTGCAGCCTGATCGGCTGTATAGCATCGGAATGCAGAACCATCCCTGTGCTATGCAGCCTGTCAGCGCTGCACAGGGAGTTATTTTGGTCGTGCACTGCACATGACCAAAGCAACTTCCTGCCTCCTGGTGACCCGGATGTTGTCATGATAACATCGGGTCACCATGGCAACATCCGGGACCGGACTCAGACGCCGGCAGAGAAGGTAAGTATTGCGCTTACCTCCTTTTGCCACCGGAATGCTGCAATCATTTCGGGGGTTAATGTGCAGGGAGCGGTGCGGGACCGCTCCCTGCACATTGTTACAGCTGACACCCGGTACTATCAGCTGACACCCAGCGGCGATCTTGCCCGCACCACTTGTGTGCGGGCGAAATCACCAGGGCGTACTAATATGTATCAGGCCCTTAAGACCCAGGGCACAGATACGTATTTGTACGCCCTTGGCCAGAAAGGGGTTAAAGCACCACTCGAGTGTTATTTGATTTCATCGCTGGAGTGGTGCGCTCACAAGATGGCATCATGGGACCAGAGTGGTATCTGTAAAAGGTGAAGACGCCGGAGGGCGAATATATGACCGGGGGCAGGGTGCTTACACTTCTAGCGCCACTCCAGCGCTACCCCCCCCCCCTCGCTGGAGTAGTGCTTTAAAGGCTACCTGGCATTGGATTCATGTTGCCCAAACCAAACGCAGCATGAAGTAGAGCCTGGTGATTGCACTCAGGTATGTTTTACTCTGAAATATTGAAGAATTTCAGAGTACACAATATGAGGTGGCGCACAACAGGAACAGGAAGGACAGGGCGGTGGTGGGATGGGCTTCCGCTGGTGTGTGACTGTTCGCAGAACTGTCATTATGTTAGCCAACTTTGTTAGGGAAGGTTGTGTTTGGCTCCAGAGATTTTTTTTCAACGATTTGTTCAGTCTTTCTCCTGCTGTGTGATGGCTGAGTCACATGAACGTGTGGGTATTAAGTTTTGCTTCCTTTTGGGAAAAAAAGCATCGGAAATGGTTGGTACATAGAAGGAACCAATTCATTAATAAAAAAAATGTGTGTATTTATGTGTACATTTTGTTACTTTAGTCTCTTTCAAAGTACTCTCCATTCACAAGCCAGTCCATTGTCTTTCTGGTCAGGGGTGAGCAGGCGAGACACAAATTTTGCAGCAACTCGTTTCATGCCCAAATCCTCCATTAAAAATTAGCTGAGAGAAACTCCATGAGATCCCAGTCAATTTCATGAATTCATCATTGGTCTGATGGTGATTGTCCAAAATGGCTTGATAAATTTTCATCATATTATTTTCAGCAATTTGAGCAGTCGAATGTAATAACAAAAAAGTAACAAAATAAGCGAAAGATTAAACAACTGATTGATAAAAATATAATACTCACTGAAAAGGGTTGTCCAGGTTTTACAGTACATATGGATATCTTATTCTCAGGATAGGTCATCAATATCAGATTGGTGGAGTCCGACACCAGGCACCCCCAACAATTAGCTGTTTGCAAGTCCTGGGTTGGGCATCAGTGCAAGTGAAGTTGCAGTACCAAGAATGGCCACTACACAGTGTACTGATGTGTGATGTCCTGGCTCCACAATAGTTGTATGATGACGTGCAGCTATGAAGCTCTGCCCACGTTTTCCAATGCACTTTAAAAGTGTTGGCCAGCCGGGGAGCTGTGTTCTCATCTTGAGGTTATTAATATTGCCATATATGCTTCCTAATAAAGTAATTGAAGAGACGGGTGTTGCTGTTCCTGCTTTTTTTTTTTTTTTTCAGTCCAAAACATTTTTTTTATCACTTTAAATTGAAAAAAAAAAAAAATAAGTGCAAGAATAAAAATCCAAGAACGCACAGCTATGCATAGTAAAATATTCCACATCTGCTTCATTTTAGTGGGCACAAAACATATTGAGGCTGCGGTATCTGCACAAGCTTTGCGAAAATGAATAAAAGACTTCAGGCTGTTCTATACAGAGTTAGAAATATATTTTTTTAACAGACATGGGCTTTGTAATGCATGAAATAAATTGTATGAATGGCATGCATGATGAAAAAAATAGCTTTGATAAATTAACAATGTGTCAATATCTGTGTGCATGATGTATTCTACCTCCTATATGGCAATTTGTATGAAAAAAAAATATTTGTTCACTATTACTGTGCCTACAGTCTGGATTCAATGCAAGGTTCAGTGGGTTCTATGTGCAGTGATGAGTAAACTTTCTGAATAGTTTATGAGAGGGGTTTTTTTTCCACTGGCCCCAAGAAAGTCACTGAAAATTTTCTTCTATAGTTGACTTACAATACCGAATAAACCCAGGTAAATTCAGAACATCAGACTTCACATGAGGGTATTATGATTCATCTTATTAGCTTTAATTATTCCAAACATTTCAATAGCCCTAATGAACAAGAGCTGACAGAAAAATGAACAGATGAAACCTAAAGTAACATCAAGGCGGTGAATCCTTAGAATTTATATACAAATGTGCACAAGCCGCTTTCATATGGACATAACACAACTGCATTTTATCATCCATATTATGCCCACAACATAGCGATCCACTTGAAGATCTACAAAAATGAGTTCACCATAGGCTCTGATGGCCAAGCTTCGACTGGCCCACGGGGGAACAGGAGAATCCTCCGGTGGGCCCCTGCGCAAGAGTCGGCCACCACCCTCATATATTAGCAGTACTTGGCACTATATACCTGAATCACTATGTACAAGAGAGGCAAAATTAATATTCATTTATCAATCTACCCAGATCATTTTATATACATTTGTGATTGATGATAATGTCACATTTGCAGGTAGCTGAAAAGTGGAGTCCTGGCGTTGGTTACTGGTGGGCCCTTGGCACCTCAGTCCGGCACTGCTAACGGCAAATTTGGATTTGTAGACAAACAGGCACTCAGATTTTGCAGCCATAATATGGACCAGTAAAGTGTGGCATATATTTTTTCTCTCCTGTATATTACAAGCCAGCACCTCTTCTACTCTAGAACCAAGTGTGTATTTTAGACAGGGTTACTATACCTGATTACAGTCACTATTCATGATGGTTCTTCAAAACTGAATTTACAACACCACAAAGATAGACTGTTAAAGATGTTTTTTCAAGTTTCATCTTCAGGATCGCAATCTCCCTTTTGTCTCCTAAAGATGGGCAATTTGGACCAGTGTTATGGATGAGCTGCTGGCCTCAGTTATGCACAGTCTGACGCGGCTAGCAGATCAGAATGATATATACTTTTGTGGGCGGTCCTATTAGTGATTGTATAATTGTGCATATAGAGATAGCTGTCAAAGAAAGCAGTCAGTCACTGATAAGACCGCCCACTGGACTGAAAATCCCAGAAAGAGAAGGGTTTAATTTTTAATATATGGGTTATACTGAATCTTTTTCACAAAAGCTAAATATCAATCTGCTCAGCTCCTCCTGCTCTATAACACGATGCCTACAGATTGAACAACATTTTCATAGTGACATGCTCCCTTTAAACCTAGCCAGATTGTGTGCTCCAGCCAGCTTTAGATCAGCGCTTACAAGCTCCATAAAGATAGATTGTAAGCACTGCACATGCTAATCCAAAGCTGCTAGAGTGCAGTGGTGGCCTGTAACCTAGATGACTAGCATTAAACAATGAAAATTAAGAATCACTCATTCTTGATAACAGAAACGAATTTTAATAATAAAGTAAACTGCAAAGTTTCTTGTTTTAACAAGCACTTTAACCCTTTAAACACAGGTGTAACTTATGAAAATAGAAATGAGGCCTTTTAAAAGAAAAAAACACCATTAACCTGCCAATATGGGGTAAATCTGCAGGTTAATAGCATTATTTACCTGCCCGGCGCCTGCACATAGCCAAACGCTGCGGGAAGAAAATCAATTTTATTCCCCAGGAGCGTTCCGGTTTCAGTCACGGGGCGGTGCCGGCGCTGGTTCAGTTAGCGCTCTGAGTATACAAAGCAGCGGCTATAACTGCTGACCTAGCCCTGACTGACAGCCGGCCCCACTGCAGAATGAGTGTCAGTGAGGGCTGACGCCGGCCCCCGTGACTGAAACCGGAACGCTGCTGGGGAGAATAAAGTTAATTTTCTCCCCGCAGCTCTCAGCTGCGTGCAGGCGTCGGGCAGGTTAGTAACGCTATTAACCTACAGATTAATCCCATATCGGTAGGTTAATAGCGTTTTTTCTGGCGACAGGTTCCCTTTAAAGGGGGTACTGCAGGATATGTGTTTTAATTTAATAATTAATACATTTCCTTGTAGATTGTAAGCTTGCGAGCAGGGACCTCACTCCTAACTTAACTGTTTAAACTGTCTTAACTGGTATTGAATTTATTGTCTGTACATGTCCCCGCTTAATTGAAAAGTGCTGCGGAATATGTTGGCGCTGTATAAATAAATACTATTAATTTTGACTTGTTATTGATAAAAAATTAAAGTGTTTTCCAGTTTCATGTTTGTACAAAACAATGAGACTAACTATAGGACACGCATATATTGCAAAGAAAAGCTTTCACGCCAAAAAAGTGGCATTTCATGCTGGTTTGCAACATAGGCATCATTTTAGAAATCTGAAATTAAAAAATGTTGATACACACATAATTTCCCACCTGGAAATCCACGATGATCTGTAGATAACCATGATTACATTGCAGGTTTGGAAGATTCAATGCTGCCCCATCCTTGAGCCCAGTTGTCTAATGTTGGGTTTGAACTTGGGTGTTTTTATTGCAACAAAGTCACATGTTAAGAAAAGACTGCATGTTTACTACAAATTGCAGAATTTTTGGTAAAGGAGTTTTTACTGGTGAAACGCATTTTGGAGGATGTCTTTTTAACGTGATTTTTATTTATTTAACATGTGCACAAACAAATTTGTTATAGTAGTAATCAAAATGCCCTGGGAAAGCCAACCTTAACATCTAGTACAAGGATGTTAGGAACACCTGATAGTATACGGCAGAGGCTGCTGAGATACTTGAATATTTTGATCAGTGATCCAAATGTCTGGCTTATATTGACAGAGATGAGATTCCACATCAGGTGAGTAAATATGTCTTGCTCCTGGCTGAAGACCCATAAGCTGTAAACTTTATCATGTTGCCCCGAGAGAATGAAGTAGAATGATGGAGCTTGTACTGGCTGAGATTTTGCACATCTTTCAACATCTTTTGAAAGTGAGGACAGTTGTAATTCACATGCCCCTTGGGAAGGGGGGGGGGGGAATCTGTCCCATCTTGCCACTTCTTAATAAACAAAGCATTCTTTTCGGCCAAGATCTGTAGCAGAAGCACTTCCAGATAGTGTTAAATCCCTCCGGCTTTGATTAGACAAGGAATTGGGGAAGGGGGGACACATGATCCTGATGCACAAATGTCTTGATACGGAATGCAAAACAATGTACATACACCTGGGCTATACACCCTCACTGAAGCCTGTGCCCAGCAGTGATGGCAAAGGATATCTATTTGTATGTCTATTTTTTATAGTAGCAGGAAAAACATTTTTGAAGATTTTTTTCTTTGTAGATCTGTGTCGTCCAGCACGTTATACTATTCTACATCTCTATCTTCTTCCAGATTTTTAGCATGGCTAGATGTATGGCTCACATAAGGCCTATTAGGCTATTGTCATGCTGCATATAGGTTGGTAGCAGTCGCGACTTCTTTTTCTTTTATGTAATGTACTGAATACAGCTTTGCTAACAAGTCTTTTCTCTGCCTTAAGATTCTTTATGCACTTCATCAATAGTAGAAGGTATATCGTTCACCTCTCCATTGCACTCTTATTCCAAGTATTCACCGGGGTGCTCAATGTGTTTTTCTTTATATTCTTCGCTAGTTATGATGGTTATTCTACGGCTTCTCCCTGTCCATTTCTTTCAGATTTCACATGTCCACATTTTTCCTATCTTTTGCATCGTTTTACTCCATTACCTTTGATGAAAGCTTTGAATTATTCATTGTTAATTAGTTTTTCAGTTAGTTAACTAACAAGTACCAAGATCCATACATTAAGGCAAGTGTAGAGTTTCTGTTATTACTCTATACCTACCTGTTCTCTGCTGCCTTTCTGCCTGGTCTTATTCCTTCTCTTTCTTGTCTCTGGCTTCCATCCCTCGTCCACCCCCCTTCTCCTCGCTCAGCTTTCTCTCACTGAGCAGTAAAACTGATTAACCCCAGGTCACCCCCCTCCCTCTCTCTCCCGCTCCCTATTGCTTCTGGCTCTTCTCTCCTCTGATTTACACGCTGCGTTCTGCTCACCACATTTGCATATGGTTATTGCGATTTTATTCTACATCAGGATTTGTATTTTAAAGGAACAACTGCATAAGAAAAAATGAGCCTTGGGGGTTGGGAGTGGAATTGAATGATACAAATGGAAAACGGATGCACAAGTGCCACTCAAACAGTTAAGTCATTCTGTGCAATTATTCTCCAGTAAACAAAAAGAGTTTGCACCTGTAGATTACAAAGTGTCCTGATTTTGCCATCGAGCGGTGAAGGAGGCTCACACAAAGTCATACATGCTTATACAGCGTTGGAGCTATAATTCTGCCATGTTTTCATGACTGGGGTGTAGGACGCGCATTTGCTGCTGCTGCCAGTCATTTGTTATTTCTTTGGTTTTCGTGTCTACCAAGTGTCGGGTTAGATTGGGGTGTTCACACGCATACATGGTCAATTTTGGCAATTTGCTATGATGCTACTCACAGATTATATAGAAAAAATATATAAAAAACTAAAAAAAAATTACTTTTTGATCTGAAGAATTTATCCAGCTATAACCCTTCCCTGCATTCGACTTACAGGATTCAATTAAATAAATATATCTGTCTCACACTGTTAACAGCAACAAATATATCGTTAAAGGCCTTGCTTCACCTGTACAAGCTATTCAGCCAAAAAAAATGCATCAAGAAACAGCAAAAAAATTGCTGTAAAAATGCCACATTAGAAAGCACCTTAATTGGTTACGTGGTAGGGCGTTTCAGCCCTTAAGAAGATGGCAGCTGGGTGGTATTATAGTTCAGCTTCATTAGAGAAAATGTGGTTGAGCGGCTTTTGGACAAACCCTGCAATAAGCAGCCACAAAATTTACCAGTTCTAACAGTACAATGTGGTTTTGACCCAAAAAAGAAACCATAAGTGTATCTCAGTTTATGTATCTATTAAATGGTTACATTTATACAAAAATATAACAAAATGCTACATCTGCCTATTTCACAATATTTCTTACCGGGACGATAACTTCCCCACCTTCCATGTCACACGGTCCGTGCAGGTAAGGGTGTGAATGCCATTACTTACTGTTGGCTAACACAGTCTATGAGATTTCTGTCTATTGACTCCCATCCATTTCCGTTGCCATAAAGCACACACCCTGCTGTGCTGCCTTTACAGGAATAAAGTACACACTGGCAGCTCCAGAAAAATTGTAAAAATAATAAATAGCGGTAAAAAATAATACAAGTAATCAATATCAGGTTGGTAGATGTCCATCAATAAACGATCAACTGTTTTCAGCTCCAAAGGTCACATTCATTTAAATAGGTGGTGAACTGCAGTACCCGTGAATGGCCACTACACAGTGAATGGAGCTGTGCTGTTTATGCTCTGTTCACTACTGGAGCTGGAAACTGCTGATCATGTGGTGCCAAGATGTCAAACCCCTGAAGATAGGTAATCAAAAGTAAGCCGGGAAAACCCCTCTAATCTATTTTATGATAGTCTAAGCTCGCTTTCTTTTATACAGAGCTGCCACTTGAGGGCGCTTTATTATGGAGTCCAATGATCTTACTCCGGAAGCTCCCAAGTACCCCCTTAGTGGTAGCAGCAGGTAGTCAGCATTTTAAGTTTAGGTATCAGATTTTTAAGTCTGAAACTAACAAAACTTAACTCTTTCCACTAAATAAATATTCATAGAAATTAACCAGCATAGAAAAAAAGATTTTATTATATTTAAAATCAACACACTTATTGCTTTATTTGTGATGAAATTGTTAAGATATTAGGGGTCAGGGTTGAAGAAAACGGACCATTTAGACTCCTATGGGACCCGCGAATTGAAAAAAATAAAGAAATCATACAACACTGAGCTAAAACCTGTTGCACAGTAGATTTCCTGCAGGTCATATTACTCATACCAATCAACTTATTTTTATTGATTGATCCAGTAAAAATTAAACTTTTTTCTGCAAAATTGATGAAAAATTTGGTGCAAAAAGCAGAGTGTAAACACTGACAAGACTCCGTGCCTTGTGGCAGATCATCCTTAGGCCACTGCATCAATAACCAAGCTTCATGATATAGCGTCTGGGAAATGGAAAGTATTATGAAGCCGAACGCACGCTGAAATGACATCTATGACTAATTGTGTTTTGGTGCGCAGAGGAGATAGAAGGATGGGGGTACACTGCCAATACTCTCAATGGGCTAGTGCAAGCAGATTGTAAAGCCGGTAGCGTAGAAAGAAATTGTACCCTATCCCATTGCCGGACATCACCTTTGCCTGTTTCTGGATGAGCAGGGATGAAGTGAAGGGTCACTTGAGCAGCCGCCCCACCCTGGGGAAAGGGTTTCGCACTGACAGGAGGCCAAAACCATTTAACATCTCATCAGGCAGCATGGCGGTCCGGCTGTCACCGTGGCAACGCTGAGGCTCAATTTCACAAATGTCACATTGCGTTAACATCTTCACACTGCCCCACAACCCAGGGATTAACCCTAGACAGTCTGTATAAGGGTACAGCCCGAACACTACTACCTACTTGTACTTTGCTGACAGGATGGTTTTTTCCTAGTAATAAAACACTGCACTAGTTGTGTATATGCGTGCGTATGTATATATACACACATATACTAATAAATATATATATATACATATATATATATATATATATATATACACACATACATATATACACACACACACACATATATATACACACTGATATAACGGCTCAATAAATCACCTTATATTGGAATTCCTGGAGTGTTGCCTCTATTCCCTTTTTACATATTATATATATAGGCAGACATGATGATGATACTTTGCCCTATTACATATATGAATTATTTACTCTATATCCCAAATATGATCATCTGTGCCACCCCACACGTTTTTAATAATCACCTGTATTTCTATGGATCTACTTTTTCACTGGGTCTTTTACACGTACAGATCTCTTTTTTTTTTCAAGCTGTTAATATTTAAAAGAACCAAGAACCATAAATATGGAAAACGGGACTTTTAATTAAACAAGCGGGCCTTCTAACAGCCCCCCTGGGCCTACGTTCCATGGTTTAAATATGATTTATAGGACACATGCCTCTCTGTGTGTAGAAGGGAGAACTTCCTTTAGAGAGCTGTCAAGTCCCATAATGCACTGGAAGTGCAACGGCTCACCCTTGTTAACGATCTTGGGACATACTTATCCCTTTAACAGAACAAATGTTGCCAGCCGCCAATACTGCTCTCCCGATAGCGCTTTAAGGTTTTTCATCTTTAAAAAACTCCGCAAAGAGTCCATTGTTGGCAAGTTGCAGGTAAGAACAGTTTTCTGGTATAAAATGGCTCCTTGTGTTAAAAGTCAAACTGTACAATGCAGCGATCCGCAAGTCAGACAATTCCATCAGTGTCCAATAAAGGCTTTGAAATGGGGTCACAGTCACCCCAGAGATGTCATAACAATGGTTATCAATGGCATCAAATACAAGGAATCCTATGTGTTGGGGGGAAAAAAGGGTAAGAACATATAATCTTATATGTGTGTGTATGTGTATATTTATATATGTGTGTGTATATATATGTGTGTTTATATATATATATACACACACACGTGTGTGTGTGTGTGTGTGTGTGTGTGTGTGTGTGTGTGTGTGTGTGTGTGTGTGTGTGTGTGTGTGTGGCACAGACCAAAAGTTTGGACACACCTTCTCATTTAAAGATTTTTCTGTATTTTCATGACTATGAAAATTGTACATTCACACTGAAGGCATCAAAACTATGAATTAACACATGTGGAATTATATACTTAACAAAAAAGTGTGAAACAACTGAAAATATGTCTTATATTCTAGGTTCTTCAAAGTAGCCACCTTTTGCTTTGATGACTGCTTTGCGCACTCTTGGCATTCTCTTGATGAGAATCATTACTTTAAGAAATTAAGGTCAGTCAGTCTGAAAAATTGGGCAGACTATGAAAGTGTCCCCAAGTGCAGTTGCAAAAACCATCAATCGCTACAAAGAAACTGGCTCACATGAGGACCGCCCCAGGAAAGGAAGACCAAGAGTCACCTCTGCTTCTGAGGATAAGTTTATCCGAGTCACCAGCCTCAGAAATCGCAGGTTAACAGCAGCTCAGATTAGAGACCAGGTCAATGCCACACAGAGTTCTAGCAGCAGACACACTACAACAACTGTTAAGAGGAGACTTTGTGCAGTAGGCCTTCATGGTAAAATAGCTGCTAGGAAACCACTGCTAAGGACAGGCAACAAGCAGAAGAGACTTGTTTGGGCTAAAGAACACAAGGAATGGACATTAGACCAGTGGAAATCTGTGCTTTGGTCTGATGAGTCCAAATTTGAGATCTTTGGTTCCAACCACCGTGTCTTTGTGCGACGCAGAAAAGGTGAATGGATGGACTCTACATGCCTGGTTCCCACCGTGAAGCATGGAGGAGGAGGTGTGATGGTGTCGGGGTGCTTTGCTGGTGACACTGTTGGAGATTTATTCAAAATTGAAAGCATACTGAACCAGCATGGCTACCACAGCATCTTGCAGCGGCATGCTATTCCATCCGGTTTGCGTTTAGTTGGACCATCATTTATTTTTCAACAGGACAATGACCCCAAACACACCTCCAGGCTGTGTAAGGGCTATTTGACCAAGAAGGAGAGTGATGGGGAGCTACGCCAGATGACCTGGCCTCCACAGTCACCAGACCTGAACCCAATCGAGATGGTTTGGGGTGAGCTGGACCGCAGAGTGAAGGCAAAAGGGCCAACAAGCGCTAAGCATCTCTGGGAACTCCTTCAAGATTGTTGGAAGACCATTTCCGGTGACTACCTCTTGAAGCTCATCAAGAGAATGCCAAGAGTGTGCAAAGCAGGCATCAAAGCAAAAGGTGGCTACTTTGAAGAACCTAGAATATGAGATATTTTCAGTTGTTTCACACTTTTTTGTTAAGTATATAATTCCACATGTGTTAATTCATAGTTTTGATGCCTTCAGTGTGAATGTACAATTTTCATAGTCATGAAAATACAGAAAAATCTTTAAATGAGAAGGTGTGTCCAAACTTTTGGTCTGTACTGTATATATGTGTGCGTGTGTGTTGAAAATGAATAGTTGGCACACACATTTGAGCGCTGTGCCTGCCAAACATGCAGCACTCTGGTGTGTGACAAGACGTTGTGAATGAGTCCAGAAAATGGCATTCTACACACATTGAAATATTAGAACAAGTCCAATTAGGGGTAGAGCAAATAGGCAAATGAGGATGAAAGAGAGAAGAGGAAAAGGAGAATAATTAGATGGAGAAGGAAGACAGAAAATGTACAAGTGCAGTGCATGCTAGAAAAGAACTGAATGTAAGAGGGGGAGGAGATCTTGAGAAAGCAGAGAGCGCAAATACAAACGATGGACAGAATGGGGATCCAGAGGAGGGAGGCTGCACTCGGTGAGAAGGGGGAGAGGAGCCCATCTGGCCACTGTGTTACACAGAGATTGCTGGTATTAAAGGTTCTCTCGGCTGAGTGGAATCAGGGGACGGCTGGTAATGAGATGACAAAACGCTGGCAGTCTGGGAGGAGCGGCTCGGTCACAGCGCTGCGCGCTCAGCTGGGTCATTTGTAAGTGTCAATCACATGGTGCCCAAGGGGAGGAAAAGGGGGGGCATCGTCCCATTTCATCTGTCCAAGCAGAAAGCTGTAGCTCAAGCAGGTTTTCCTAGCTACCTGCCCTATGTGCCGACACCACCTGTCAGCATGGGCATGCATAAAGGTAGATATAGGCGTCTGCATACAAATAGAAACACATGAGCGCCATATAGAACCAGTGCAATATAAAAACACTGCAAGAAAAAGAGCCGCACAGGAACAAATCAGCTGGATTTGTCTTGTACAGATATATTGTATACTTATGCGACAGACCGTGGCAAAAAGAAAAAAAATGGCACCGCAGCATGTCGTATTTACAGGCTGGCGTTTTGTTTTTATGTGCAGGATAGAGAACATAGGAGAAAGTGGCCGCAGCAGCCCCCTCCCTGGATGCATTAAGATGCTGTCAGGAAAACCATAAGCCTTACATCTTACTCATCCACATCATCCGGCTCTAAGATCCCCATAAAATCCTCCATCAGGGCAGAGGATTTCTTCTTCTTTTTCGGCAAACCTGTATGAGGGAAATGAAAAATCAAACAAGTTGAGAGACTGATCAACTTAAGGTTTCAGAGGAGATGTTCATGTAGATGGGGGATTGTGGTCAGTCGGAGGATTCAAGAAAAGCTTTCCATGATAAAACCATTGTAAGGTTAGTGTGACATATATATATATATATATATATATATATATATATATATATTATACACGCACATGTACGCATGACAAAAAGCCCCCTCCCCAGCCAAAAGACGTGTGTAAGTATCTCATGCACTGAAGGGTGACTGCCTGGATGAGTGGCACAGCTATATTCCCCAAATCCCCGGCATTATTTCTCACTGTTGCCCTGCTGTCTTCTCCAGGGAAGTCCCCTCCTTTGAGGATGGAGTGGGAGGCCCCACTGACTGACATGTTTACAGAATGCAGAAAACTAGTCAATACTAATTAACCTGCTAGGAGACACAGTTGCTGACAGAGAAGAGGAAGGCGGGGGATAGAGACACGTAGCCGATGCAAGAGAAGACTGCAAGAATTAGGAAGTCAAGAAAAGTGAGAGCGAGAGGAGAAAGTATGCAGATGTAAAGAGGAGCAAGCTTAGGAGCAGTGGAGGCAAATGACGGGGACAAGAGGCAAAGAAAGAAGAAAAACAGAACTGGTCCATCTGACTATTTAGTTAATAACTAAAGAATATTATTAACTGAAAAAAATTCGAAAGAATCTAAAGAAGGAAATATTCTACAAAATAACAAAGTCAGTTAGACTGACAAAACTAACGTACTGGGTCAGCACTTGTAGGATATTTCTAGAGACGATAAACTAGGGGAGAAGGCATCTATAATAAGTATATTCCTCACGACCTGTATATAGATGAATCCTATGATAGCACTAGGCTTCACCCCATACAGTATTTCACCATATGGTAAAAATGGCTCATGTAAATGCACCCGTAGGAGACAAGGTCTCACGTGGCAGCTGCGTTCCGGCCCAAAGTCCAAACCATCATGTAAGCTGTTGCAGCTTTCAAATGACTTGTTAGAAGATGAATGTAAATTGAGTATTAATGATCACGAGGTTAACTATTAATCAATCAATTCAGTAAAAGGAATGGGTCTTAAGAAAATAACCTACTTTTTGAGTCACTTTTTTATGTTAACAGCATTTTTTAAACTGTTTTTATATTATTATTGTATTTTCCATATCAGATTCTTCATAAAGAAAAAAAAATTATATCTTGCAATTTTCACCCTGGTTACTAGGATATTTCAGACTACACTTTGCAAAAGATTTTTCAGCAGTCTCATTATCATCACAGGAGGGAACTGCACATCAAGAGGCATGTAGAAATAGCTTAAATAGTATTTATTATGGGCATCTCATATTCATTAATCACACCTCAGTAGGTGCAGAAAATAAGTGGTGCAATGTTTCAGGTATCTCACTGTTCAACAGGAGTGTAAGCAAGAGTCACTGCGCATACATTTTGAATGTCCAGTGTACGGGATAGGCATCCCCCCAAAAAAAGTCAAACCGAAAGAGAAACCGACAAAAGGCCAAGATAGTGGTAAAACATATGTTAAGCTTTATTAGATCAAGATATAGGTGCATATAGGGAGGGGAAACAACCCAAAGGCAGGCGCCGAAACGCACGTAGGGGTGGGCACATCCTTGTGGGACCCTTGGCTTCTACCCAGGTATATATATATATTTAGTCATTACTTGCCCTCATTGTATATTATTTAGATCATTTTGCCACAATTGTATATGCTGGGAGCCCTCTTTCTTCCAGGTATCTATGCACTATACCTACATTCTGCAGGCACAGACACATGCTTACATACCACCCCATGGTTTAAATACCAGGATTTTTACTATGCTGCTGAATTTTATGTTATCCTTAGATATTCGATGATGATTTTCTTATCTGCATTGATAATCCTATATTAACTGTAAGCATACTCTGTGATACCTTGAATTTGTTCTATTTGTTACATCGGTTTTTATATATCTATTGACCATTTGACACACTTGGATTTGTGACCCCTTTTTTCTGCTTGTTTCCCCTCCCTATATGCACCTATAGCTTGATCTAATAAAGATTAACTTCTGTTTTACCACCATCTTGGCTCTTTGTCGGTTTCTCTTTTGGTTTCCCATGTTTTCATTAACGATCGGACAATATAATGACCGGTTCACACATGCACCTATATGTGGATATATATATTTATATGCACTGATGATGCTTTACTTTGGGGCGGCAAATTAAGCAAGTAGAGTGTCGGGATGTCCCACCCACCACCCGATAACGCTTCGTTTTAGGGCGGAAAGGGGAGTGACAGCAGTTTCTGCCAGCAAATGACGATTCGTTTCAGTATCCCATCATGCACCACTGGGATGCTCAAACGAATCGTCATAGGAAGAGGTTAATATAAACAGAACCCCAAGTTGCAGTACAAACTGAATGGTAGGGAATTTTACTATGACTTGAATTACAAGAGTTAATAGTTTTTAAAGATTTATTAATTGGAATGTACTTTTGGGTTTTGGAATAACCCTTTAATGGTTTTGAGATACCCATAATAAATCCTATTTAAAGCATCTCTATGTACCTCTTGGTGTGCAGTTCCTACCTCCTCCTTGCTAGATTTACAGGAGCTCAATGGTTGGCTCTAATCTAAACTAACCCCTAAGAGTGCGCCACCTACCCGACTGAAGATTCAGTATAATCCCAGACAGGATTACAATATAAGGTAACCCAGGATCCACCAATCACAATAGTGGATGTCACAGCTCACCTCCTCTCCTTCCTTTCACAGGCCTGTGACCTTTGCACGCACTGATTCAATACCCAATATAGGGTCTGAATCAGACTTTTGCTGTTAATATACATGTGCATTTCCAGAAAAAAAAAACAAGTTTGAGCTTAGAGAGGCCCCAGTGACTAATATGAGAACGGCAATTTTTTTTAATGTTTTAAAATTTTTTAATAGAGGTTGAGATGTTAAAAAAACAAAAGACAAAAACAGTTTTCAAAAATTGTTAAAAACATACATTTAAAGTAAAAACTTGATTGAAACTGTACGTTATCTTCTGTTGACTCATTAACATTAAAGGGTATTCCCATCTCCAAGATCCTATCCCAATATGTAGTAGGTGTAATAATAATCATATTAGCAAATACCTACAATTAAAAATGTAGTATAGTTTTTCTGATTTGCTATGTCTCTTTCCTCATGTGCAGGCATTGCAGGACCTTAGGTACCCATGGTTACGTCCATTGATATAGTGACAGTTAGCTAGTTGCTAGTGGTTGTAACCATGGATACCTAAAGGTCCTGCAATGTGCACACATGAGGAAAAAGACATAGCGAATCAGAAAAACTATACTACATTTCTAATTGGAGGGATTTGCTAATATTATTATTATTATTACTACATCTACTACATATTGGGAGGGGATCTATGAGATAGATTGCCTTTAAAGGGGTATTCCCATGTGAGAACCGTGGCCATTTACACAATGGTGCAGGCGTTTGGCTGCATCACATCTGCCATACTATGGCAGCTACCAGAGACCCTACACCCAAATTCTACTGCTAACCAAATGAAACCCAACACTGACGACTCACCATGATATTGTTCAGCTGTTTTCCTCCTCAGAGTCTCCACACTTTCCTCTGTGTCAGCCCACTCCAGGACCAGCCTACGCCCATACAGATGGGTACTGTGACACAGGGCATTAAATGCTCTCTGTGAAGAAAGGTGAAATTCAGCAAGAGAGTCTCAAATGTGAGCAAAAACTGGATAAAAATGATGTTATGCCAACATAAAAACACAATATCAGTAGAAAGCTTAGCATAGGCGTGGCAAGAAATTTCAAAACATGAAAACATTAATGAAGACTCAAAACATCAATGGCCGAGTTCATTGGCAGTAAGGAACCTGGTAGGAAATACCGGAGGTCAACATGAGACTATGCAAAAGAAATTTCCAAATCTTAGAAAGCTTCTTTACTGCATTCTTCTTTCCTCGCCTCCCCACCACACACAAAAGAAGCCACAAGGATGAAGCTTGGGTTCAGATAGATATGGCTCATGTGGATCGGTCACCAGATTTCACACTGCAAACTGTATACATTGTTAAATAAATTTCTTATACCTGATGATGCTGGTGTACTTACTTTGAAAACACACGTCAGAATGGCTCTACAATCCTGATAATAATATATGAATTTAAATTATTATAGGAGACAAAACACACCGAGGCTCTCAGAGACTTACAATGAAAAAATGAATTCTGGTCCACACAGCTAGGTGCCAGCCATTTTGCAAATATTTTCAAAGTAAGTACACCAGCCTTATCAGGTGTAAGAGGAATTCCCCAGAAATTTGTATTCCTTAATCCGTTACCAATATGTATGTAGTGAAGTGTTAATACAGTCACATAGTTACCATTAGCTGTCTTCTTTTCCCACTGCTGTTCCTAACCATATGACCATAATTCACACTAGCCGGCACATAGATAGTCTTCTGTGTGGACCAGAAACTGCTTTCTCACCCTTGATGTGAACCTCATAGGTCTACATTGGGAATTCAACTATCTGGTCCACACAGAAGATGTTCTGAGACAGGTACACTGCACTGCAGCCATGAGGTTCAGAACGGGTCTGGAGCGGCGCTGGGAACGGGAGAAGGCGGCGTAGTATTTACACACATTCACAATACACTAGATGAAGATTTTTAACATATTAAGGAAAAGAAATTGTTATTGTGCAATATGGTGACCGATTTGCGTTAAAAGACTTTTTTGATTTTAGATAGAAATGCATTTAATAATGAACAATCGTATCCACTTCTCAGCTGAATTAGGACTTGATATGTGGGGGTTTTGTTGCCAGAGTAGATGTTCTCATTCAATGACAGAAAACCTATAACCAAAACCCAAATCCTTATTAGAAAATCATAGAACTTTTCATTTACAGAAAAAATTCAGACCATTTCTTTATTAGAAGCGTAATTCACTTCCCATGTCCGTGTTTCCAGTACGTGTGGTATCTGGTTTTTTTCACAGATACCACACATACCCATTATAACCTATGGGGCTGCATATGTCCATTTTTTTATTGGCAGCACGGATAATAAGGGACAATACAAGTCTATAGGTCCATGAAAAACATGTACAGCACACAGATGGCTTCTGTGTTTAATATTGCAAAGTATAGGAGAAGCTTTGTCATTTCTTTTTTTAACCACACTGAAAAAACACTGATGACACACTAATGGTAAAAACGGGCAAATGGACCATACATTGATGGAAAACACTGATGGTTTTTCACGTTTGTGTTTTATACAAACTTGTGGAGGCGGCCTAACAGAGTACATCCTTCTAGCAGCGGCTTTCCTTATCAGAAGCCATGCGGATCTCGAAAAATTGCCTCGCACTAGACTAAAGTTATGGGGGAGTCAAGCTGAAAGAGGTGAGGGTAAGCCATCTTTATATATAAGCTCTTATGGAGTAGAGATTCAAAGACATAAGGACTAGTGCAACAGTTGTATATGTAGGTTAGATTTGATTTTTAAAAACCAGGTAACAATTTGTTTAAAAAACAAAACGTTGTTGCACTAACCCCTCCTGGGGTCCAGCGCAGACTCTCTGCCGCGCTGATATGACATCGACAGCGTTGCAGCCAATCAGTGAGCTCAGTGGCTCTGAGCAGCTGGTGTAGTTAGCTCAGGCAGAGCCACTGAGCTCAGTTCTTGGGTGTAGCCATGTCGAGGGAGCAGTGGAAGAGACTCAGTGGTGGACACAGAGAAAATTAGGGAAGGACAGTTTGTTTTTAATAAAAAAAAAAAAAAAACTGTAGCTGGGTTTATCAAAACCAGAAAACCCATTTAAGGCCACATTCACAAGTTCAGTATTTGGTCAGTATTTTACCTCAGTATTTGGAAGCCAAAACCAAAAGTGGGTGGAAAATGCAGAAGTGGTGACGTGTTTCTATTATACTTTTCCTTTGATTGTTCCCACCACATCACGGTGACCCTATTCGGGACTCTCCTAACCTCTAATATGAAAACATTACCATTTGTCACCTTGACATGGTGGGATGGCTTTTACATTTTTTTTTTTAGCAAAATTATGTTAACCAAGCACCCTATATTATTTTCATGCACTATTGCTGTTTATTTACTTACTGCAGGGTATTTGCTTATTATGCTTTTATCTTGGGTTTTGTCTGTTTAGTGGCCAGTGTGAACATGCGCTTACATGCTGCATGCACACCAACTTATATTTCAGTTCATCTCTTTAGGTTTTTTACTTTTAAGCTATAACTAACCTAGTCTGGTGAATCTAGGAACAGCAGCCTTGGTTCTTCCCTCGCCAGGTAGTATTTTATAGGTCATAAAATATATAATAGTCGACTATAGGATATGGAAACTTGATGTAATTTTCTTATCAAATCCAAGACCTCATGTCAATAGAGAGTGGGCAGATCATATTATGCGAGTCAGGTCCTCCTAGGCTGTTTCACAGAGGTTTCATTCTGCCTTACATGCAGTATTGTATAAAAATAATCAGGTTTAATAAACTCAACAGATGAGATATATGTGAAAGTCTCAATAACAATTAAAAAATGGTTAGTTTTAACAGTAATTGGAAAAAGCCTTTAGAAACTAAAACAGAACATATTTGTACAATAAAAAATCCAGATGTGGATTTAAAAAGTAACCATACGAAAATTTGTAATCTTATCTTATCAGAAAAATCTGCTTTTTCTCTGCCAGGACTGATCATCCATTTTTAAAATTCTCTTTCTCGGGTAAAATCTCTATTCAGTGAAGACAGATTTTACATTATTGAAATAGGAGATTATACAGGTGCATCTCACTAAATTAGAATATCATCAAAAAGTTAATTTATTTCAGCTCTTCAATACAAAAAGTGAAACTCATATTATATAGAGTCATTAAAAACAGTGATCTATTTCAAGTGTTTATTTCTGTTAATGTTGATGATTATGGCTTACAGCCAATGAAAACACAAAAGTCATTAGCTCAGTAAATTGAAATAATGAACAAAAAACACCTGCAAAATCTTCAGAAGTATTTAAAAAGGTCCCTTAGTCTGTTTCAGTAGGCTCCACAATCATGGGGAAGACTGCTGACTTGACAGATGTCCTGAAGGCAGTCATTGACACACTCCACAAGGAGGGTAAGCCACAAAAGGGCTTTGCTAAAGATGCTGGCTGTTCAAAGAGTGCTGTATCTAAGCATATTAACGGAAAGTTGAGTGGAAGGTAAAAGTGTGGTAGAAAAAGGTGACAAGCAACCGGGATAATCGCAGTCTTAAAAGGATTGTTAAAAAAAGGCCATTCAAAAATTTGGAGGAGATTCACAAGGAGTGGACTGCTGCTGGAGTCACTGCTTCAAGAGCCACCACACACACAGACGTATCCAGGACATGGGCTACTAGTATCGCATTCCTTGTGTCAAACCACTCATGACCAATAGACAACGCCAGAAGCGTCTTACCTGGGCCAAGGAGAAAAAGACCTGGACTGTTGCTCAGTAGTCCAAGGTGTTGTTTTCAGATGAAAGTAAATTTTGCATTTCATTTGGAAATCAAGGTCCCAGAGTCTGGAGGAAGAGTGGAGAGGCCACAATCCAAGCTGCTTGAGGTCTAGTGTGAAGTTTCCACAATCAGTGATGGTTTGGGGAGCCATGTCATCTGCTGGTGTAGGTCCACTGTGTTGTATCAAGACCAAAGTCAGCGCAGCCGTCTACCAGGAAATTTTAGAGCACTTCATGCTTCCTTCTGCCGACAAGTTTTTGGAGATGGAAATTTCATTCTCCAGCAGGACTTGGCACCTGTCCACACTGCCAAAAGTACCAATACCTGGTTTAAAAACAACAGTATCACTGTGCTTGATTGGCCAGCAAACTCGCCTGACCTTAACCCCATAGAGAATCTATGGGGTATTGTCAAGAGGAATGAGAAACACCAGACCCAAGAATGCAGACGAGCTGAAGGCTGCTATCAAAGCAACCTGGGCTTCCATAGCACCTCAGCAGTGCCACAGGCTGATCGCCTCCATGCCACACCGCATTGATGCAGTAGTTGATGCAGAGGGAGCCCCGACCAAGTATTAAGTGCATTTACTGAACATACATTTCAGTAGGCCAACATTTCAGATTTTAAAATAATTTTTCAAGCTGTTGTTATAAAGTATTCTAATTTACTGAGATAATGACTTTTGTGCTTTCATTCATCATCAACATTAACAGAAATAAACACTTGAAATAGATCACTCTGCTTGTAATGACTCTGTATAATATACGGGTTTCACTTTTTATATTGAAGAACTGAAATAAATTAACTTTTTGATGATATTCTAATTTTGTGAGAAGCACCTCTAGTTGCTACCAATGAGATGCTATTTATACTAGAGGGTGGAGCTCTGTCTTAAGCTCCTCCTTCCTCCTCCATTTACATAGAATCTTATCAGCACCAACTGCCATCTCCCATCTGTGTAATGACTTCAGCCATAATTTGAGAATGAATGATTAGTCCTGGCAGAGAAAGAAGCAGATTTCTCTGATAAGATATCTTACAAAGTTTCTTATTTTCATGTATATTATTGATTTCTGAAATAAAAATTAAAACGACAGTTACTATTTAACACAGGCAGTCCAAGTCATTGAAATACTTTGCTTGGGGATTAAATGTATCGTTCTTTGTTGGGTGTCTATGTAACTGCAAAAACTTGTAAAATCAAGTGTTTGACATATCAAACACCTATTAAATTTGGGTGATTTTTCATATATTGGTTGCTATAAATATGAGAAAAACTGTGAATACAACTGGTTCTGAGCAACTTTAACTAGGGCCTAAATATAATGAATAGATAACGGAATAGGAACATCTCCAAAACTGTTGGTCTTGTGGGACGTTCCTGGTATGTAGTGTTAAGTACTCAACAAAAATAGCTAAAGGAAGAGCAAAGTTCATTGATGCGTGTGGTGAGTGAAGGCTCACTTGTCTAGTCTGATCCCACAGTGTTACTGTAGCCCAATTGAGGAAGAATGTAATGCCGGCTATGATAGAGAGGTGTCAGAATACATGCAGTGCATTTAATCTGGCTGCATATAGCCGACCAGTCCGAGTGCCTGCAGTGACCCCTGGTCACCACCAAAAGAGTCTACAATAGACACGTGAGCATCCGAACTAGACCATGGGGCAATGTAAGAAGGTGGCCTGGTCTGATGAATCACATTTTCTTTTACACCATGTGGTTGGATAGGTGCATGTATGTTTCTTACCTGGGGAGGAGAAAAAGTTAAGCCGGTGGAGGCAGCCAGTAAGAATTGTTTGAAGAACAGGATAAAGAGTTCAAAGTGTTACTTTGACTCCAAATTCCCCAGATCTCAAATTTAAGAATTTGAAGGATGCATGTGAAAAAAAAAAAAGGATCTATGAATGCCGCACCTGACAAATTATAGTATTTAAAGCATCTGCTTGATCATTATGGCTAGTCAATATACAGTGCCTACAAGTAGTATTCAACCCCCTGCAGATTAAGCTGGTTTGATAAGATGTAAATAAGTTAGAGCCTTCAAACTGCAAACGAGAGTAGGTTTTATGAACAGAAGCATAAATCTTACAAACCAAAAAGTTAGGTTGCTCAGTTGAATTTTATTACATTTTAAACATAAAAGTGTGGGTCAATTATTATTCAACCCCTATGTTTAATATTTTGTGGAATAACCCTTGTTTGCAATTACAGCTAATAATCGTCTTTTATAAGACCTGATCAGGCCGGCACAGGTCTGTGGAGTTATCTTGGCCCACTCCTCCATGCAGATCTTCTCCAAGTTATCTAGGTTCTTTGGGGGTGTCTCATGTGGACTTTATTCTTGAGCTCCTTCCACAAGTTTTCAATTGGGTTAAGGTCAGGAGACTGACTAGGCCACTCCAACACCTTGACTTTTTCTCTATTGAACCAGGCCTTGGTTTTCTTGGCTGTGTGCTTTGGGTAGTTGTCTTGTTGGAAGATGAAATTACGACCCATCTTAAGATCCTTGATGGAGGAGCGGAGGTTCTTGGCCAAAATCTCCAGGTAGGCCGTGCTATCCATCTTCCCATGGATGCGGACCAGATGGCCAGGCCCCTTGGCAGAGAAACAGCCCCACAGCATGATGCTGCCACCACCATGCTTGACTGTAGGGATGGTATTCTTGGGGTCGTATGCAGTGCCATCCAGTCTCCAAACGTCACGTGTGTGGTTGGCACCAAAGATCTCGATCTTGGTCTCATCAGACCATAGAACCTTGAACCAGTCTGTCTCAGAGTCCTCCAAGTGACCATGAGCAAACTGTAGACGAGCCTTGACATGACGCTTTGAAAGTAAAGGTACCTTACGGGCTCGTCTGGAACGGAGACCATTGCGGTGGAGTACGTTACTTATGGTATTGACTGAAACCAATGTCCCCACTGCCATGAGATCTTCCCGGAGCTCCTTCCTTGTTGTCCTTGGGTTAGCCTTGACTCTTCGGACAAGCCTGGCCTCGGCACGGGAGGACACTTTCAAAGGCTGTCCTGGCCGTGGAAGGCTAACAGTAGTTCCATAAGCCTTCCACTTACGGATGATGCTCCCAACAGTGGAGACAGGTAGGCCCAACTCCTTGGAAAGGGTTTTGTACCCCTTGCCAGCCTTGTGACCCTCCACAGCCTTATCTCTGATGGCCTTGGAATGCTCCTTTGTCTTTCCCATGTTGACCATGTCTGAGTGCTGTTCACAAGTTTGGGGAGGGTCTTAAATAGTCAGAAAAGGCTGGCAAAAGAGATCTTTAATCCACACATGTGAAGCTCATTATTCTTGGTGCCTGAACTACTTCTTAATACTTTAGGGGGACCAAACAGAATTCTTGTGGTTTGAGGGGTTGAATAATAAATGACACTCTGAATTAACTTTTTACGTTTAAAAAAAAACCAAAAAACCAAACAAAAAAAACACTATTTGCTGCAGTGCATTTCCCACTTCCAGGCTGATCTACAGTACAAATGTCACAATGCCAAGTTAATTCCGCATGTGTCAACCAGCTAAATCTGCAGGGGGTTGAATACTACTTGTAGGCACTGTATACCCTCAATCTGTGTTTGTCGTGATCAATATATACCCCCAATCTCCATAACACCGCCTGCACAGGAGCCAAATGTCCGCATCTATAGAAAACATAAGGCCGAAAACCTTAGTTAATCTATATTAAGTTTGGCAAATGGTTACTGAAAATCTTATTTGGCAGGACATGTCTGTGAGTTTGATTGGTGGCTAAAGTCTCTTGCACATGATCAAGTGCATTTTGGCCCATAATAAAAATAAATATTCAGTGGTATGTGTGTCCCTAATGAAATACCTTAATAATCAATCTGCAAGGGTAATTATATTGGTCTGGAATACGGTTCTGTACACATTCTTATAACGATCTATCCGGACTTACCCTGACTAAGTAGTTACCCTGTACGGCACGATATTACAGCTGCTGGAGTACTCCATTAATATTAATGTAGACTGCATCAACTGGTTGTGAATTAGCGATATCAGATCAGCATTCAGCTCTTACACCGTATTTATGTCACTCTACATAGAAAGTCATTTGTAAGTTTATACTTATGGCTACTGTAGAAGGACCTGTCAGCGGGTCAAAAGGGTCCAGTTCTCGCTCTTATTTTATTCCCGCAGCTCCTCCGAGGATTCTGTTTTCTTAAAAATCCACCTCACGGCGCCAAAGATACGGACCTTAATATTTGATAGTTATCTTTATCAAGGGGACGTGTCTCTCAGTATAATTATTCAAAGCCGTTTAAAGACACGCCCCTAGATAATCCTCTCGGCCACACCCACTTAATAAAAATTAGCACTGAATAAAAAATGCCCACATCTCCAGAACCGTATGGTCAATTTTATTCTTTTTTTTAAAGCAGAATTCTCAGGTGAGCAGCCGGAATAAAATAACAGCAAAAAACGGTCACTTTTAACGTCCTCTAAGTGCTCAAATTTTTTTTTCTAGTAATCTTTTCAAATTCTTAATTTTATTATGAAGAGAGATTAATAATCACCATAAAACACGCATATTAGGATAGAGCATACTTCACATAAAATCGCTCATATAACGGACTTGGTAAAGGGTTTTCAAACCTTCAAATTAATTCAAGGGAAAGAATAAACCATATAGTGCTGCAACCGATAAAGATTATTGTATAGGAAAACACAAAAAGGCTTTTGTTCAGAACCAAGATCTCTTCAATGCAAAAATGTCACAAAGGTCAAGGACAAGAAGCCATAATATTGTATATCTCCAAAAGCAATCTTTGTTTCCCGGGTCACAGGTTGTGCTTGCTTGTATCTACTGCGAGAGGCAGTGCTGCACCAGCCCACCAAGACGTAACGACCGGGTCGAGACACAGCGCGAGCCAAATATTAGCAGAGCTGAGAATGCTAGGGTACAAATGAGGATGTAATTGGAGTATACTGATCATCATAAACAGCGTCTAAGCATCACCCCCTCTGCCTGTTTATTTACACCCATGCATCACTTGTTAATTGGGAAACAGGCAGTGTGAAAACAGCTATTTAAGGGGGGTGAAAACAGGATCCCCATGTCTGGAGAGGAATATGTGATGCACAATATGAGATAAGATGCAGAAACGGAGCAGCACAAAAGGCGAGCAGAGACGCTGCAGAATAAATAGTGCAAGAGATGTCGGCGTGACCTGGATAAGCCGTGCAAGGAGCAACACGTGTGGAATAAAACAGGTCCAACACTCATGGTCCGAGTATAGATCATAATGTCCGGACCGGCCGCGGGGCTCCTAAGCCTGAGCTCAACATCTTCATAGGCATATATGAGTGTGCTAAGTCAGGAGGCCTGAGACCAGCCCAGAAATCAGGGTCTGTACTCAAACCGTGAATGTTGGACATGTGGGAACGGGCTAAGTGTACAGTCAGGTCTAATTAATTTATTTGCTTTCTTCTATAGCGCTGCAAGAGACCTAGTCATCAGTGTCCCCATTGGGGCTCACAATCTAAATGTGGGAGGAAACCCAGAAGAACAACATACAAACTCCTTGCAGATGTTGCCCTTGGTGGGATCTGAACCCAGGACCCCAGTGCTGCAAAGTCAGGTGCTAACCACTGAGCCGCGCTCTGCTCAGATGGCCAATATCTTGCAAAAGCATGACAAACTTTAATGCAGAATGTACATAGAGAAGAGTGAAAAGTAGAAGGCCCCTCCTAGCATCTTGTTCTCACCTTGGCATCTTGTTTTGTTACAAAGTCCACAAAGCCAAATCCCCGGTGAGCTCCTGTGCCAGCCATCTTCCTAGGCAGACGAATGGTCTTCAGTTCACCAAAAGTGCTGCGTTCAACATGGAGGAATGTTAGCAAGGAAAATCAACACTGACTCAGTTTGAGGCCAACTTGTAACCCAACTTCTAAGACTTATTGCTTTACACAATGGTTCTACCCATGATGGAGGTTCTAACACCGCTGCTTCCTCTGTTTGTCACACTTATGCCACCATGCAACTATTCCAAACAACCAGCAAGAGACAGACATTTAGAGAATGTACGAGGCAACGTTCTATTCCCCCAGGTCACAGCGTCTCCTTCACCTAGGGTTCCCACTACCGACAATAGAGGACAAAACAAATGAAGGATGCACTAAATCCTCGCAGGAATGTTATTCTTATAAGAAAGCATCACTGACCAAGACATCTCGCTCCATTCTTCTTACAAAAGCTCCTGTACACCTCAAAAGATACTATCTGCCCCTGAGATTTTTAAAAAAAATTAGTTGTCAGCCCACACAATGTGTCTGCGGTACATACCAAGGACACACAGAAAAACAAAGATAGTCAAGCGTGAACACTGCAGTGATGCCAAATTGTGACATGAATGAGACACAAGGTCACTCAATCCCAATAGGTACGATAGGCAGTGAGTACTAACAATACACAGATAGTCAGAATCGGGTGTGAAAAGATGACAAGATGTAGGTAAGGGTACACACTGCATACTAATGTATGAATCTCCATACACACGCGGCCACCGCAAGTCTCAGCTCACACTCCAGAAACACAGTACCACAGCTCCCCCTGCTGGACAAGACATCGTAAAAGCAGGCATTCACCTGAAGAGCTCTCGGACTTCCTTGACTGTAGCCTGGAAGGGAACGTTTCGAACAAGAATCTTTGAGGTTTTCTGCTTTTTATTCACCTGTTTCTTCCGACCAGTGGGCACTACAGACCTGCAAAACACAAAAGCAAATCATTTATTCTTTATCCAGTGTCTAAAGCCTATAAAGCAACAGAAATGTAGATTTCTGTGATCGGAGGTGTTAGGTGCCTCACAATCTATGAAGAATGTACCTTCTGCCGTATACACTAATGAAGCAAGCCTAATCCCTTGGCGTCTATTACCTTGGACTAGTTCTGCCTCAGATTCTCTTATGACGGCCCCCTGGGTGAGTGACACCCTGCATGGTCCACAGTACTGTACGCAGGTTGTCACCCATGCCCAGATGTTGTGATTAGAAGATCTAAAGCATGACTAGGCTAGGGGAAGAGAGACCCGGCCGGGCTAGTCCTGCCTCATTAGTATATACAGTCATGGCCGAAAATTATTGCAGTTACACATGTTTTTTTATTTTCACATTTATTTCCTGTGTGTGTATTGGAAAAAAACAAAAAAAAAACCCACAGAAAAAAAAAACACAATTTGGCCATAATTTCACACCAAATCCCAAAAATGGGCTGAACAAAATTGTTGGCACCCTCAACTTAATATTTGCTTGCATACCCTTTGGAACAAATAAGTGCAATCAATCGCTTCCTATAACCACTGATATTACATTGATAAGCACTGTTTTTTTTTTTTTTAATTTCTATCTGCTCTCAAATAATCTTTCAATATGGCTTTTTCTTGCCTAGATATTCTTGGCATAGCCACCGGATATGGCAAACATGTCTAAGAGATGTGTGTCTTCTCTCTGTACGCTCTGCTATCTGCAAGTCATCCATGGCCGAGCACCTCCTCTCCATTCACTCTCTGTTTTGATGGAGCAGTTAATATTTGCGCTTGCGATGCCACTTGTGTCTTTATTTATATGGCTGTGCATATGCTACAAAAAAAAGTAAGCCCCAATTTGTCACTGTGACGACTCTAAATCATCTTTTCTGATGGGCCACAACTAATCCCATGACCACACTGCAGGCAATCTCTTGATAATTGATACATTTTTGACACTCTTGACAACTGGTCTAATCCCATTCACCTCCAGCATTTAAAGGGGTTCAGGGAAGATAACCTATCACGTATACATAGAACACACAATAACTTCTAGATCAGTGGAGGTTCAACTGCAAGGGTCCACACCAAACAGCAGAATGGGGCACTCACATCCTTATTACAATGGAATGGCAGTGCAAATGCCCAATCGCGACTCCATTCATTTTCAATGGAGCTGCAGTACAAAAAAAAATCAAGCACAGTGATCAGCAACCTCATAGACAATGAACAGAGATGTGGGGCATGGGCACTGCCGCTACGTTCAAAATAGCGATAACTGAGATAAAAGCTTCCAGCTATCGCTATATGATCTGCAGATTGGTGCGGGTCTTAGCTGTTGAATTCCTAACGGCCTATAAGTTATCACCCATCCGGTAGATCGGTAATAACTTAGCTTCACTTAGGTTATGTGCCCACGATGCAGAAATGCTCCGGATTTTTCATGCGGATTGTACATGTGGATTGTACATGCGTTTTCCTGCCAGGGACATGCGGATGTGAAGCGTTCTTCACATGCATTTCCGCATGCGGGTTGTCAAGGGCTTTCCAAGCGATTTTAGCATCACTTGGAAAAGTGGTTGACAACTTTGTCACATTATATAAATCAGTGCAAGCAGCATGGATTTATATAGTGTGACCAAGTTAATAGTTAAAAAGAATGGTAAAAAATGGACATTATACTCACCTTCTGATGGCCCCCGGTCTTCTTAGCGATGCGTCCTGGCTCCCCGCGATGGTCTAAAAGGACCTTCCATGACGTCATTTAGTCATGTGACAAGTCACGCGACTGCCAACGTCAGCGGTCGCGTGACCTGTCACATGACTAAATGACGTCATGGAAGGTCCTTTTAGACCATCGTGAGCCGCCGGATAGCCAGGACGCATCGCTAAGGAGACCGGGGGCCATCAGAAGGTGAGTATAATGTTTATTTTTTATTTTATTTTTATTTTATTTTTTTACAGGTACTATGGTGTACCCGGGTCTGGATGAGAGTCTCCTCTTCTCCAGACCTGGGTACCATCCGCACATTGAATCGCTTAATATCCGCATGTGCACATGTAGTCATGTGAATATTATGCGATTCAATGCAAGTCAACGGCGGCGAAAATGCCTCGATTACGCAAAATTAATGGTAGTGCTGCAGATTTGTCCGCAATGATAATCTACAGCGGAAATCTCCGCAGCATGTGCACAGCACATGCGGATTATCATTGGGGAACATGGCAGACCTTCTACCAAGCGTTTCTTAAGCATTTCCGAGGTGGAATTGCCGCTGCGGAAACGCTTAAAAAACGCATAGTGGGCACACAGCCTTAGAGTGGGGGAAATTATTATTTGATCCCTTGCTATTTTTGTAAGTATGCCCACTGACAAAGACATGAACAGTCTATAATTTTAAGGGTAGGTTAATTTTAACATTGAGAGAGAATATCCCAAAAAAAATCAAGAAAATCACATTGTATAAATTAGATAATTTTTTTTTCATTTTGCAGGGAGAAATAAGTATTTGATCCCTCTGGCAAACAACACTTAATACTTGGTGGCAAAATCCTTGTTGGCAAGCACAGCAGTCAGACATTTTTTGTAGTTGATGAGGGTTACGCACATGTCAGGAGGAATTTTGGTTCACTCTTCTTTGCAGATCATCTCTAAATAATTCAGATTTTGAGGCTGTCGCTTGGCAACTCGGAGCTTCAACTCCCTCCATAGGTTTTCCATGGGACTAAGGTCTGCAGACTGGCTAGGCCACTCCATGACCTTACTGTGCTTCTTATTGAGCCACTCATTTGTTGCCTTGGCTGTATGTTTTGGGTCATTGTCTTGCTGGAAGACCCAGCCACCACCCATCTTCAATGCTCTTACTGAGGGAAGGAGGTTGTTGGCCAAAATCTCATGATACATACTTCACGGTTGAGACGATGTTCTTAGGGTTGTACCCATCCTTCTTCTTCCTCCAAACACGGTGAGTTGAGTTAATGTAAAGAGCTCAATTTTTGTCTCCTCTGACCACCGCACCTTCTCACAATAACTCACTGAATCATCCAGATGTTCATTGGCAAACTTCAGACGGGCCTGCACATGTGCCTTCTTGAGCAGGGGGACCTTGCGGGCACTGCAGGATTTTAAACCTTTAAGGCGTAATGTGTTACCAATGGTATTCTTCGTGACTGTGGTGCCAGCTGCCTGGAGATCATTAACAAGTTCCCCCTGTGTAGTTTTAGCCTGATCTCTCACCTTCCTCATGATCAAGGATACCCCACGAGGTGAGATTTTGCATGGTGCTCCAGATTGATATCGATTGACAATCATTTTGCATTTCTTGCATTTTCTTACTATTGCACCAACAGTTGTCTCTTTCTCATCCAGCATCTTACTTATGGTTTGTAGCCCCTTCAAGCTTTGTGCAGGTCTATGATCTTGTCCCTGACATCCTTAGAAAGCTCTTTGGTCTTGCCCATGTTATAGAGGTTAGAGTCTGATTAATTGAGTCTGTGGACAGGAGTCTTTTACACAGGTGACGAGTTGATTAGGAGCATCTAACTGGTCAGTAGGAGCCAGAACTCATAATGGTTTATAGGGGATCAAATACTTATTACTCACTGCAAAATGCAAAAAAAGTATGTAATTTATGCAATGTGATTTTCTTGATTTTTTTGGGGGGATATTCTATCTCTCAATGTTAAAATTAGCCAACCCTTAAAATTATAGACTGTTCATGTCTTTGTCAGTGGGCAAACGTACAAAAACAGCAAGGGATCAAATACTTATTTCCCCCACTGCAAATATTTTATATATATATAAAATATATAATTAATATATATATATATATATATATATATATATATATATATATATATATATATACACAATTAATATATATATATATATATATATATATATATATATATATATAATATATATATATAAATATAAATATATATAAATATATATATATATATATATATATATATATATATATATGTGTATATATATATAAGTGTGAATATTTTGTGTGGCCATTATTGTCAAACACTGCCTTAACTCTCTTGGGCATGGAGTTCACTAGAGCTTCACCGGTTGCCACAGGAATCCTCTTCCACTCCTCCATGACGACATCACAGAGCTGGTGGGTGTTAGAGACCTTGAGCTCCTCCACCTTCCGTTTGAGGATGCTCCACAGATGCTCAATAGGGTTTAGGTCTGGAGACATGCTTGGCCAACACCTTTAGCCTCAGTTTCTTTAGCAAGGCAGTGGTGGACTTGGAGGGGTGTTTGGGGTCGTTATTAAGTAGGAATACTGCCGTGCAGCCCAGTTTCAGAAGGGAGGAGATCATACTCTTCTTCAGTATGTCACAGTACATGTTGGCACTCATAGTTTCCTCAATGAACTGTAGCTCCCCACAGCTGGCAGCACTCATGCAGCCCCAAACCATGATACTCCCACCACCATGCTTGATTGTAGGTAAAACACACTTGTCTTTGTGCTCCTCACCTGTTTGCCCCCACACACGCTTGACAACATCTGAACCAAATAAGTTTATCTTGGTCTCATCAGACCACAGGATATGGTTCCAGTAATCCATGTCCTCAGTCTGCTTGTATTCAGCAAACTTTTTCCGGGCTTTCTTGTGCATCATCTTTAGAAGACGTTTCCTTCTTGGACAACAGCCATGCAGAATAAATTGATGCAGTGTGCGGTGTATGGTCTGAGCACTGACAAGCAGACCCCCCCACCTCTTTAACCTCTGCAGCAATGCTGGCATCACTCATATATTTATTTTGAAAAGACAACCTCTGGATATGACGCTGACCACGCGCGCTCATCCTCTTTGGTCGACCATGGCGAGGCCTGTTCTGAGTGGAACCTGTCTTGTTAAACCGCTGTATGGTCTTGGCCACCTGGCTGCAGCTCAGTTTCAGGGTGTTGGCAATCTTCTTATAGCCTAGGCCATCTTTATGTAGAGCAACAGTTTTTCAGATCCTCAGCATTCTTTGCCACGAGGTGCCATGTTGAACTTCTAGTGACCAGTATGAGAGAGTGAGTGCGCGATAACACCAAATGTAACACACCTGCTCCCCATTCACACCTGAGACCTTGTCACAATAATGAGTCACATGACGTCGCAAAGGGAAAATGACTAATAGGGCACAATTTGGCCATTATCACTTAGGGGTGTACTCACTTTTGTTGCCAGCAGTTTAGACTGTGTTGAGTAATTTAGAGGGCACAGCAGATTTACACTGTTATACAAGCTGTACACTGACTACTTTACATTGTGTCAAAGTGTCATATCGTCAGTGTTGTCCCATGAAAAGATACAGTCATATGAAAAAGTTTGGGCACCCTATTAATCTTAAGCTTAATGTTTTATAAAAATTGGTGTTTTTGCAACAGCTATTTCAGTTTGATATATGTAATAACTGTTGGACACAGTAATGTTTCTGCCTTGAAATGAGGTTTATTGTACTAACAGAAAATGTGCAATCTGCATTCAAACAAAATTTGACAGGTGCATAAGTATGGGCACCTCACCAGAAAAGTGACATTAATATTTAGTAGATCCTCCTTTTGCAACAATAACAGCCTCTAGTCGCTTCCTGTAGCTTTTAATGAGTTCCTGGATCCTGGATGAAGGTATTTTTGACCATTCCTCTTTACAAAACAATTCCAGTTCAGTAAAGTTTGATGGTCGCCGAGCATGGACAGCCCTCTTCAAATGATCCCACAGATGTTCAATGATATTCAGGTCTGGGGACTGGGATGGCCATTCCAGAACATTGTAATTGTTCCTCTGCATGAATGCCTGAGTAGATTTGGAGCGGTGTTTTGGATCATTGTCTTGCTGAAAGATCCATCCCCTGCGTACCTTCAACTTTGTCACTGATTCTTGAACATTATTGTCAAGAATCTACTGATACTGAGTGGAATCCATGCGTCCCTCAACTTTAACAAGATTCCCGGTGCCGGCATTGGCCACACAGCCCCAAAGCATGATGGAACCTCCACCAAATTTTACTGTGGGTAGCAAGTGTTTTTCTTGGAATGCTGTGTTTTTTTGCTGCCATGCATAACGCCTTTTTGTATGACCAAACAACTCAATCTTGGTTTCATCAGTCCACAGGACCTTCTTCCAAAAAGAAATTGGCTTCTCCAAATGTGCTTTTGCATACCTCAGCCGACTCGGTTTGTGGCGTGCTTGCAGAAATGGCTTCTTTCGCATCACTCTCCCATACAGCTTCTCCTTGTGCAAAGCGCGTTGTATAGTTGACCGATGCACAGTGACACCATCTGCAGCAAGTTGATGCTGCAGCTCTCTGGAGGTGGTCTGAGGATTGTCCTTGACTGATCTCACCATTCTTCTTCTCTGCCTTTCTGATGTTTTTCTTGGCCTGCCACTTCTGGCCTTAACAAGAACTGTCCCTGTGTTCTTCCATTTCCTTACTATGTTCCTCACAGTGGAAACTGACAGGTTAAATCTCTGAGACAGCTTTTTGTATCCTTCCCCTGAACAACTATGTTGAATAATCTTTGTTTTCAGATCATTTGACAGTTGTTTTGAGGAGCCCATCATGCCACTCTTCAGAGGAGATTCAAACAGGAGAACAACTTGCAAGTGGCCACTTTAAGTAGCTTTTCTCATGATTGCATATACCTGGCTATGAAGTTCAAAGCTCAATGAGGTTACAAAACCAAAAAAAGTGCTTTAGTAAGTCAGTAAAAAGTAGGTAGGAGTATTTAAAACAAGAAAATGATAAGGGTGCCCATACTTATGCACCTGTCAAATTTTGTTTGAATGCAGATTGCACATTTTCTGTTAGTACAATAAACCTCATTTCAAGGCAGAAACATTACTGTGTCCAACAGTTATTACATAGATCAAACTGAAATAGCTGTTGCAAAAACACCAATTTTTATAAAACATTAAGGTTAAGATTAATAGGGGTGCCCAAACTTTTTCATATGACTGTATAATAAATATTTACAAAAACACTATTTTCCTTTGACTAATATTGCCAATCACATTCTGCCCCCTTACTTTGGTCTATTTTTAGTAAGGTTCAGTACCCAGCAGTAAGTTGGCACAAAATACATCATTCTCAGAACCCACATGTATCATATTCAGTGGATCTGTCACCAAAATTTGACAACTGTAACTGTATACATTATTAAAAAGATCTATTAGACCTGATAAGGCTGGTATGCTTACTTTAAAATTCCTTGACAGATGTTTTTGAAAGTTTTCCAGCCTAATATTACAATGGGCATTTTGAGTGCAGCCCTATCAGGATTATATAGCCATTCTGACATGGCACTCCAAAGCAAGTACACCTGCCCCATCAAATCTAAGAAATCTACTTATGTATGCAGGATGTATAGTGAAATCTGGCGACCGATCAATTTTAAGCTATTTAACTGTACAGTAGAATCATGTCATCAACTAGACCACGCTTCCCTAATTCCAGTCCTCAAGTCCACCAACAGGTCATGTTTCCAGGATTTCCTTAGTATTACACAGGCAATAATTCCATCACCTGTGCAATACTAAGGAAATCCTAAAAACATGATCTGTTGATGGGCCTTGAGGACTGGAAGATGGTAGCCTCTGTATCTCTACAGTCCTCCTTTATTGCACTGATAGTGACTATCTACCCAATTCTTTTGTATTTACTGTATTTTTCTGACTATAAGATGCAGTTTTTAACAAGTGGACAGTCAGTAAGGTCCGCAGTGCCAGACTTCCCTGACCACTTCTTTATATCGTAGCGCATGCATAAGTGCTGTGTTCCTAGCCATGAGATCACTAAGTGGCTGGACAGTTCTCTCTCTAATTAATGCTGAGCAGGAGACTGAGCTGAGCTTGTAGCAGGTTAGGCAAAGCTTACAGGTCATGAGGGTTAACAGAAAGGATCTCTGGTGCACAGGCTGAAGGAAAATATAACTGTCACACATAGATAAGATGATTTACATGTAGCAGGAGAGTCTCCTTCTCTTGGACAAAAGCCAATCTCCTCTATTTGCAGTACACCATATATGATACATATATGATGCCTTCTTGTTTGCCCACATTTATGTGTGGTCATGAAAAATCAGAATAGTACAGCACTGCTTAAAGGGAATCTGTCATGTAAAAAACGTATCTGCAGGTTAATAGAGTTCTGAACCTGCCCGGTGCCCGCACTTAGATCCCCGCTGCTGGGATGAAATTAACTTTATTACTCCCGGTAGCATTCACGTTTCAGTCATGGGGACGGTGCCGCCATGGTTTCAGTCACCGCTCTGTATATAGAGAGGGGCAGCTGAAATCACGCCCCCTGCACTGACTGACAGCAGCTCAGCATTAGGGCCAGCTTGTCAGTCAGTGCAGGGGGTGCAATTACAGCCACCGCTCTCTATAATCAGAGTGGCTAGTGAACCCGTGACGGCGGCACCCCCGTGACTAACACCCGAACGCTACCGGGAGGAATAAGGTTCATTTCCTCCTGGCAGCGGGGGTCTATGCTCCGGCGCCAGGGAGGTTTAGAACACTATTAACCGACATCTGCAGGTTAATAGCATTTTTTACATGACAGGTTCCCTTTAATACAAAATCTGCAATAGGCATCCTTTATAGTATGTAAATTAGAATACCTTCTACTAAAGTGTACAGCCGACTAAATTGTGTATAAGGCGTTTACGTGGCATAAATGAAAGACATTACACATATAAGACACCATCCACACAGGTAATTCCACAATATATGCACTTGTGCTCTTTATGAACAAGACAACCAAAGTAAACTGTATTGGGATCTTGTTAGTTCAGTGTTGGGGACAGAATATAATGCCCTTTTTTTTGGTACATCCCTCCTAATATACTTCTACCACTTTGGAATAAATTATTACCCCCCTCTTAAACCCTAGAGCACAACCATAGCCCACCAATGTTCTCCCCTCCACATTGTTACATCATCAGGGTAGCTTTAATATTAATACTTTTTTCCTGGTGCGTGTTTTAGTCCGCACAAATACGGTAATCACTTCTGCCATTTCTTGCAGTGTTCCGATAATATTGCACTTACTGCTATAAACCTGTACTGCAGTTGGATACAGGGCTTTTCAACAGAGGCTTTTTCATGGTACACATTCAACTGGATAAGCTGAAAGTGTAGAGGAGTAGAAATGCAAATGGAGTGTTGTCTTTAAGAGGCACACCCACAAAAGAGTGAAGATTTAGTCCTGTTGTCCCTCTATGTGGCAGCATAAATTATTAGAAATGTCATATTTCATCAAAAGCTGTGCTCCAAGCACGTACACAAAGCAGAGGTTGGTCCTCTATGTGCCCACGGAAAGCGATTCTCATAGGTGGTTTATTCTAGAATACAACCGATCCAAACAGCGAATGAAATGTAGACTCACCTGACTGCCCGTTCTGACAGCTTCACTTCTATCTGGTGATCGTCAACAGTACAGTGCTAAGAAAAGAAAACAAGAAGCATCAGCTACTGTTACAGAACAAGAGGGAAGCCCCCCTGGCACAATCAAACGGACAGCCATCAGAAGTAATGTACCTATGTTAGAGAGAGTCCGAGGGACTATGATAGGGCCTGTAGTGAGAGGACAATTGACAGGGCTGCTACCTCTTCTTTCCAGTCACAGCATTATTCCCATCTAGTAATATCACCTACCCACTAGATAGGTGATAACTTTGTTATTGCTGGAGGTACCACCGGATCTAGGTTAAGCGGCTCTGTGGTGCTATATTTAAATAGAGCAATGGCCCCACATGCGCATCCCCAGTTCATTCATTGTCCATAGGACTGTCAGAGATATCAGTTAAAAGGGTTTTCCCACAAACAAAGTTAATTTTAATCAATAGATCTTGGAATAATAATAACTTCCACAATTGGATATGTTAAAAAAATGTTCCTGTGCTGAGATAATCTTATAAATGTGCCCCTGCTGTGTACTGTGTAATGGCTGTGTCTGACCGTACAGGAACATGGTCTGATCATACCACATCTCCTGGCCAAGGGAGGAGAAACACCAAGGTTACTTACCGGTAGCCGGATTTTCCACAGCCCATGACAGCACACCTGAGAGAGGATCCGCCCTTCAAGGACAGGAAACCATCTGAAATATAAGGGCGGCACCTCTCCCTCGCTTCAGTTGGTTACAGAGCATTGAGAGGACCTCCGTAAAACAGGAGCTATAAACAAAATCCAACACCATATCACATAGCACCCAACACACGTGCACACCCGAGGGTGAGAGAAAAGGGAGGGGAATATACGGGTGCTGTCATGGGCTCTGGAAAAACCGGCTACCGGTAAGTAACCTTGGTGTTTTCCCTTCCCCCATGACAGCACACCTGAGAGAATTTTGGAGAAAGAAACACCTTAGGGAGGGACCACCGCCTGTAGCACCCTTCTACCAAAGGTCAAGTCAGACAGGCAGGATAGATCCAAACGGTAGTGTTTGAAAAAGGTAGATGGTGACGACCAAGTAGCGGCCTTACAGATTTGATCTATCGATACCTCTGCTTTCTCTGCCCAGGAGGTAGCCACAGCCCTGGTGGAGTGAGCCTTGATGCCGTCAGGAATCGGGGTGTAACTTGAAGAGTAAGCTAAACAAATGGCCTCCCTAATCCATCTGGCTATTGTTGCTTTTGTTACCCCATACCACTTCCTACTCCCCTGGAAGGCTACGAACAAGGACTGACTACGCCTCCACTGGATAGTAACTTCTATGTATTGCAACATAGCCCTTCTGACATCAAGATTATGAAACTTTTGTTCCCTTGAGTTCTTTGGGCTGTTACAAAAGGAGGGCAGAACAATCTCCTGAGATCTATGAAATTTTAGTGCAACCTTAGGAAGGTAGGCTGGATCAGGTCTCAGAACTATTCTATCCTCAAATATTTGCGTATATGGAGGATTTATGGACAGGGCCTGTAGATCACTTACCCTACGGGCTGATGTTAGAGCTACCAAAATAATAGTTTTGAGCGTTATATATTTTGCTGACAAGCCCTGAACTGGTTCAAAGGGCTCCATGGTTAGTGCGTCAAGTACTAAATTTAGGTCCCATGGAGGAACTTTGGGAATTGAGACTGGCCTAGATCTACCGCAAGATTTAATGAATCTTGTAACCCATTTATTTGCTGCGAGGTTATGGTTATATAACGCACCTAAGGCAGAAACCTGGACCTTAAGTGTACTGGTAGCTAGGCCAAACTCAAACCCCTTCTGTAAAAACTCCAGTATTGAAATAATTGGTAGTTTTTGGCTTAACGGTTTCCCCAGGAACTGCAAAAACTTACTCCACATTCTACCATAGATCTTGGTGGTTATAGGTTTCCTACTTTTTAACAGGGTAGACACTAACCCTGATGAAAACCCTTTGCTCCTCAATATTGCCCTCTCAAATTCCATGCTGCTAAGTGGAAACCCTTCACTTGAGAATGGAATACTGGTCCCTAAGCTAGAAGGTCCGGGGTTTCCGGTAGGATCCATGGGTCTGACTGTGACATCATCCTCAACAGGGAGAACCATGGTCTTTTTGGCCAGAAGGGGGCTATGAGTATCACTCTCGCTTGATCCTTCCTGATCTTTATCACCACTAAAGGTATCATGGCTATTGGTGGAAATGCATAGGCCAGCTTGAAGCTCCAGGAAATTTGGAAAGCATCTACTGCCCAAGGGTTCCCCCTAGTGTCTAGAGAGCAGAATTTCTCCACCTTCCTGTTGTCTTTGTCGGCGAACAGATCTATCTCTGGTAGACCCCACAGCTGTACTATCTGATGGAACACAGTGGGGTTCAGGGCCCATTCCCCTTGCCTCAACTTGTTGCGGCTTAGAAAGTATGCTTTCGTGTTGTCTATGCCCCGTATGTGTAGCGCCGTGAGAGAGAGGAGATTTTTTTCTGCTACTTGAAAAAGCCAGCTTACTGCCTCCAGAAGAGAATAAGATCTTGTTCCCCCCTGGTGGTTTATGTAGGCCACAGTGGTTCTGTTGTCCGACATAACGACCCTGGAGTAGAGGGAGGAAGCCTTCTAAAGCATTCCTCACCGCCCATAGCTCTCTTAAATTTGACGACCCCTTTTTTTCCCAGAACGACCAAGGGCCTTGAATCATATGATCTTTCAGGTGAGCGCCCCACCCAGAGTTGCTTGCATCGGTCGTGATGATATCTTGTACCGGCGTGTCCCACTGGACCCCCCCCCCCCCCACCCCGAGACAAATTTGACCTGCTTGTCCACCACAAGAGGGCGTTCCTGGTTTGCAAGGAGAGATGAACCTTTCCATATAAAATGCCCTCTTAACAACTTTTGTGCTGACAAGATTTCCCACTGAAGGTTTCTTGTGTGAAATTGGGCCCACTTGACCGCCGGAATGCAAGACGTTAGGGTTCCCAACAGGGACATAGCCTCCCTTAGGGACATAACTGGAGTGTGTATAGCTGCCAACACCACATTTGTGACTTTGTCTATCTTGCTGTCGAGTAGAAGACAAGTCTGACACTCTGAATTTAGTGTAAACCCCAAAAAGGCCTGAATCCTTGCGGGTTCTAGTCTTGATTTCTTGCCATTGATCATCCAGCCCAAGCTCTGCAAGACCGCTATGACCTGATTCAGATGTGAAACGCAGTGTTCCTCTGAATCCCCCACTATAAGGAAGTCGTCCAGATAGGGTATTATGATCGTATTCTGGATGCGGAGAAAGGCTGTTACCTCTGCTATCAGCTTGGTAAATACCCTTGGAGCAATTGACAACCCGAAGGGAAGAGCTTGGAACTGGAAGTGTCTGAGGCTCCTCTGAATGTAAAGAGCAACTCTCAGATACTGTTGATGACCTGGGAAAATCGGGACGTGATAGTATGCGTCTTTGAGATCTATCACTGCCATGAAACAATTGTGGGAAAGAAGCTTTATTGTAGAGTTTATTGACTCCATTTTGAACGTACTGTTGCTGACAAACCGGTTGAGGCCCTTTAAATTTATAATAGTCCTAAACGACCCGTCCGGTTTTCTTATCAAAAAGAGAGGGGAATAAAATCCCCTTCCTTTTTGACTGTCCAGCACCTCGCATAGTACCTGCTTGTCCACTAGGCTCAAAATCTCCGATTCCAGGGCTCGCTGTTCTTCTGGGGATTTTCTCACCGGAGTTATCAAAAACGAACCGCCTGGCCGTTGAAGGAATTCAATCGTTAGTCCTTCCCTCACTATGTCGAGGACCCAGGGACTGGAGAAAATTTTTTCCCAGGCACGAAGAAAAAAGGACAGTCTTCCTCCCACCTGAGGCCTGGCGTCATTGTGGAGGTTTCTTGGGGGCAGCGGAGGAAACGCTGAACATGTAACCAGACTCTTTTCTGTTCTTAAAGTCCCATTTCCTTTTTTCTCCCGGGGGACGACTTCTACTAAATTTTCCCCTCCGAAAATAGGTTTTCCTGGCATCCGCCGAAACCCCAGGGAATCTACCCTTTCTGTCACTTGCTCTTTCAAGGACCTCGTCCAATTTTTTTCCAAAAAGAAATTGGCCGTCACAGGGGATAGAGCACAGTCTAGCTTTTGATTGCAAGTCCCCAGGGCATCCTTTAAGCCACAGAGCTCGTCTAGCAGCGTTCGATAACCCAGCCGACCTAGCTGCCAGTTTCACTGAGTCAGCGGAGGTATCTGCTAGGAAGGCAGCTGCACCATGTAGCAGGGGAAGACTGTTTAATATTTTCTCCCTTGAGGTCTTTTTATTTTTTAGCTGATCTTCCAGCTGCCGCAACCATACCATAAGGGAACGAGCTGTACATGTTCCAGCAATGGCCGGCTTAAGACCCCCTGCTGCGGATTCCCAGGCATGTTTTAAAAAGGAATCCGCCTTCTTGTCTAAGGGGTCTCTAAGCACCCCCGAATCCTCAAGAGGAAGTGCAGATCTTTTTGAAGACCTAGAGACTGCCGCGTCGATTCTTGGCACCTTGTCCCAGACCTCCGAGTCTTTTAGATCAAAGGGATACCTTCTCTTTGAAGATGAAGGCAAGGCCCCCACTTTCTCAGGCTTCTTCCATTCTCTATTAATGAGAGCCTGGACTCTAGCATTCACTGGGAAGGTACGTTCTCTGTTCCGCTTCTTGGCGGTTGCCTTCCTGGGTTCCTCCTGGTGATTAAAACACACAGTAGGACCCGTTAACCAAATATATATAGTGACATTCACGAAGATCACTCACCCCCGCCATTGCAGATACCGGAATTGGAGTTTTTTTTCAGGATACGCGACGCATCCTTCCTGGAAACCGAGGAGTCCTGAGATGCTTTACCCCTCTGACTACCACTGCTCCTCCTACTGGACCCTCTGGACCGGCGCGCAGATGAAGATGGCGATGGCGACTGTGGCTGTGGCGACAGCTGCTGTTGCTCCATGTCCGACATGTTGATGAGCAATCTCCTGACCTCAGGTGCGCCCTTTTATGGGAGACTGGATGAGGTCACCACCTGCTGGTCCCTGCGGTCTCCGTCCGGTATCCAAACCCCTCCCCCTAACAGCCATCCACCTCCTGCAACCGTCGCTAGCGCTTTCGTGATGCCGGCCTGCATTATGCAGGGCGCCGCCATCTTTTTTACGGCGCCGCCCCCAACGTCATCAGGGCACGCCCCTACCCGGCGTGCCCCGCACCGCGACGTCAGAGGCACGTAACCGGTCACATGGGCGACCGGGGGAGGGTGGCGTGGCGGTGTCCGGAAGTCCAGGACCTCTGCACCGCCTGCGCCAGCACGTGCGACAGGTCCCCGGGGAACCTTCGGACGGCTCTTCCAGCACCTGAAGGCCGGCGCCACGGACTACAGCCTGCTCTTCCAGCGCCGGGACAGGCCTGGGTAAGTGTTCTTCCTATGGCAGCCGCCTTATATTCCATGAGGCTTCCTATCAAGGACAGGAAACCAACTGAAGCGAGGGAGAGGTGCCGCCCTTATATTTCAGATGGTTTCCTGTCCTTGAAGGGCGGATCCTCTCTCAGGTGTGCTGTCATGGGGGAAGGGAAAAAAGAGAGTATACAGACATTACAGCATGGGATCACAAAAAAAAATCATTTCTGTGAGGTAAAACATTGTTTAAAAACAGGCAGGGAAATGTTTTACCTCACAAAAAGAATCAGCTGTGATCCCCTGCTGTAATGTCTGTATACTCTTTTGATTCTTCCCCTGCCCAGGAGCTGTGGTATGATCAGACCATGTCCCTGCACAATCAGACACAGCCATTACACAGCACACAGCAGGGGCACATTTATAAGATTATCTCAGCACAGGAACATTTTATTTAAACACATCCAATTGTGGAACTTATTATTATTTCAAGATCTATTGATTAAAATAAACATTGTTTGTGGGGAAAACCCCTTTAAGAGATCGGCTTTTGTAGGCAGTCCTATGGACAATGAATGGAGTGGTGATGTGTGTGCAACAGGATCATATCATCTAACTCACTCCCTGAATGCATTTCTGTCCCCTACATATCAAATCTGATTGATATTTAATAATTAAAAGAAAAAAACACATAGAACAAAAAAAAAAAGTTTAACTGGTGGCTCTACCAGGTAGGAAATATACATATTAAGTAGTGCCTTAGAGGACACTCTTAGAAATGTATGGTTGACCTGGTAAACTAGTATAGACTGCCTTTCAACTCCCCGACTCCTTCAGTATGTAACCTTGCATATTATAAGATTTAAATGCTTCTGAACTGCAGAATATTGCAGAATCATAGATGTTATATATGACAAGAACACTATGGCCACATATTTTACATGGCCAGTACAACAATGGTTACAGTAATCCTCTCCTACACAGCAAGATTGTATTGGTAAGCTCAGTAAATTTGACCTTTAGGGAAAAAAATAATGTACTGTGAAACAATTTTAGGATTGTGTGGGAAAAACCGCTGTATAGTAAGAATACTTTAAAAAATACAAGTGTTAAAAGTGAAAGAACAAAAGACAAATGTAAAATCGCATCAATATTTGGGGTGTCCATCCCGGATGCTTTGATGCTGTTTTGAAGGCAAAACGTGGCCTCATCAAATACTGATTTGACTTAGATTTCTCTTTTGTTCATTCATACAAAGATATAATAGCGCCTCCTAGTGTGGCACCAGTCCACGATGCACTTTCCACGCTATGCCTTGGTCTGTTCATCTGGGGTGTTGATGTGAGCTCAGTACACTGGCCAGATACTGAGACTTCTCTTCCTTTTCTACAAGTATTTAATACTATATTGACTGTATATATATCTAGGCTTATGAAACAGTACTCCCCATTATTATTATATATTTTCTATATTTGGAGTCCATGATTTTTTGTAGATATGTGTTGGTGTAAATGCTCACCATTTCTAGGGAGATGCGGTGACAAAAACCTGCAATTTGGTTGTTCTGAAGTTTTTTTCCCTCATTACGGCATTTACCATAAAGGTTAACCCATTGTGCTTTTTGACAAACCGAACCTTTACTGACTTATTTATTTTTTTTATTTCTTTATATATAAGGGGAAAAATGGAGTGGTTCGACTATATATATCTATATATATACTTTTTATTTCTTACTTAAATTTTTTAGTCCTCTCAGAGGACTTGAACCGCCTTGAAACATATGATGGCTTCTACTATTATTTATTTTTAGAGCACCATTAATTCTATGGTGCTGTACATGTGAAAAGGATTTACTTACAACATACAAATATATAAATTACAATGAACAAAATAACAGTGACAGATGGGTACAGAAGAGGTGAGGATTCTGCCCTCACGAGCTTATAGTCTACAGGGTTATGGGGAAAGACAGTAGGTTTGGGGGTTACAGGTGGTGAGGTGACAGCGGGGTCATTGCAAGCTGTACGTTTTCTTGAAGAAATGGGTTTTCAAGTTGTGTCTGAAGGTTTAGAATGTAGGAGGCAATCGGACACGTTGGGACATGAAATTCTAGAGAATTGGGGATGCTCAGGAGAAGTCTTGGGGGCGATTACCTGAGGAATGTACGAGAGTGGAGGAGAGAAAGAGTTAATTTGAGGACCAAAAGTGTGAGAAGATATCGGGAGGTTAGCTGGACTTTTCAAAGTGATACTGTTCCACATAACAGCCTTATACTGAAGCTCAGACTTGGGGGAACTACCGTATTTTTCGGACTCTAACTATAAGACGCACCGGACCATAACACGCACCCCAAATTTTAAGGTGAAAAATAGGAAAAAAAATATTTTTTATAAGATGGGGGTCCGTCTTATAGTCTGAATAGGTATCTTACCTGGGGGGGGCGGTGGAGCAGGGGTCACAGGAGGCAGGGTCCTTCAGGAAGACGGCGGAAGTGGAGGCATGCTGGTATCTGGGGGCCTGGCGCTGGAGGCTTGGTGCCCTGGTAGCTGTGGGCCTGGTGCCTGGGGTGCTGGGGCTTGGCACCTGAGGTGCTGGGGGCCGGGGTGCTGGGGACCTGGTACCTGGGGTGCTGGTGGCCGGGGTCCGGGTGTGCTGGGGGTCAGGGTGCTGGTGGCCTGATACCTGGGGTACTGCTGGCCTGGTGCTGGTGGCCTGGTACCTGGGGTCCTGGTACCTGGGGGTCTGGTACCTGGGGTGCTGGTGGTCTGGTGCCCTGGTGGCCTCGTACCTGGGGTGCTGGGGGGCCGGGGTGCTGGTGTCGGTGTATTGCTGTGGTGGTGGAGAGGGATCGCAGGGTGGCGGCGGAAGAGGAGGTGAGGCGGGCAGGTATCTGGCTGGGGGCCGGGCCTGGCCGGGTATCGGGGCCGGGGTATTGCTGTGAGCAGAGTGGCAGAGCAGAGTGAGAGGCTTCCGGTGGCCGCGGCCATCTTTCTGAAGCGGTGCTCTACAGGAAAATGGCCGCCGACTCGGCAGAGCGCATACGCTGGCTCCAGCGGTCATTTTCCTGTAGAGCACAGCTCCAGGAACATGGCCACGGCCAGCGGAAGCCGCTCACTCTGCTCTGCCACTCTGCTCACAGCAATACACCAGCCCCGGTACCCAGCCAGATACCGGCCCGCCTCACCTCTTCTTCCACCGCCGCCCTGCGATCCCGCTCCACCACCACCGGTAAGTTGCGTTCAGACCATAAGACGCACCCCCCATTTTCCTCCCAAATTTGGGGGAGGGGGGAGTGTGTCTTATGGTCTGAAAAATACGGTGTAAGTAGATGGGTAAGGAAATGACTAAATGATAAGAAACAAAGTCGTCATAAATGGTACGTTCTCTAAATGGGACATAGTCAGCAGTGGGGGTCGCAGGGATCTGTGCTAGGACAGATTCTTTTTAACCTCTTTACTAATGACCTTAGGGATGGGATTGAGAGTAAAGTATCAATCTTTGCTGATGACCCCAAACTATGTAGGATATTAAAATCTGATCCTGACATTACGATATTGTAGAACGATCTGGATAAGATGACTGAATGGTCAAACACTTGGCAGATGAGGTTTAATGTAGATAAATGTAGAGTAATGCACCAAGGGCGGAGTAATCCTATTGCTACATATACATTAAATATGAGTATACTCGGGACTGCAGAACAGGAGAAGGACTTGAGTATTCTGGTTACAAGTAAGCTGAGCAGCAGTACTCAATGTCAAGCAGCAGCCGCAAAAGCAAACAAGATTTTAGGATGTATAAAAAGAGAAATAAAATCCTCCGATCCCAATGTATTGTTACCCCTTTATAAATCACTGGTGAGGCCACATCTAGAATATGGGATCCAGTATTGGGCTCAGCATTTTAAAAAGGATATTCACAAGTTAGCATCAGTTCAAAGGCAGGCAACTAGATTATTACAAGGGATGGAAGGCCTCTCATATGATGAGTAGTGATGAGCGAGTATGTTTTGTTAACCCTTTCGCCGAGTATACTCGGGCGAGCACCTTGTATTTACAGCTGCTCGGTGATATGTTTGAATCACTCCCGTGTGCATGATTTGCGACTTTTTGACAGCTTTAATACATGTGAGGAATGTCTGCTTCTTACACATTCCTCACATGTATTAAAGCTGTCAAACAGTCGCAAATCATGCACACGGGAGTGATTCAAACATATCACTGAGCAGCTGTAAATACTTGGTGCTCGCCCGAGTATACTCGGCGAAAGGGTTAACAGAACATACTCGCTCATCACTAATGATGAGAGATTGAAAAAGTTGAGCTTGTTTAGCTTACAAAAAAGACGTCTGAGAGGAGATCTCATTTATATGTATAAATATATGCGTGGTCAGTACAAAGGATTAGCAGATGACTTATTCCTTCCAAAGACCACACTAAGGAAGAAAGGCGATTTCGACAGCTAAATAGGAAAGGGTTCTTTACAGTCACAGCAGTCAGACTGTGGAATGCCGACCACAAGAGATAGTGATTGCAGACACTAGAGGAGCTTTCAAAAAGGGGCTGGATGACTTCTTCAGTACACATAACATTGTGAGTTATAGATAATTTAGTGACCAAGAATGTATAATTAGAGGAGAAAGGTTGACCTTGATGGACCTAGATCTTTTTCCAACCTATGTAACTATTAGCTCAGAGATATAACAAAACAGATTTTTCAACAGACCATGCTCTTCTGTGTAGGACCAACATAGTATGTAGACAGGTCCACCTTCCTATTAGCCAAAATGGCGCAGAAAAAGTATAATGCCATTTGGCTAACAAAAGCAATTGGAGAATACATCAGATGTCTGGTTTTCCAGAGTCAGGAATAGTCATAATGAGAGCACTTCCTCAGCCTTTCTTACAGGGATTGAGGGACTATTATACACAGACACATAGCATACTGACCTATGGAAGGAACAAACAGCTTGGCTAATGGAGGCACACAACCTATTCAATTGTACTTTCATATCCCCAGTCTATAAACATACCTGAAGCAGTCGTAGAGCTTTTTGTGCATGTTCTGGTTTCCTGTATTCCACAAATCCATAGCCCATAGACAGCAAGGTACCTAAAAAGAAGCATCACTTGAGAACAGCTACACTTGGAACCACTTTGTTTAAAATAGAAAAATAAACCTTGTCACAAAAAAGATATAAGACACGTAACAGCTTTACACTAACAGTAAGGCCTCATTCACAATTGCGGATTGAAATACAAAGCTATAAATTTGGATTACTTTGTCTGTATCTTATTACGCACCACTAGCTGTGATTTTATGTCAGTAATTTGTACTGACCGCTCTATATTGTTTTAATCCTTAATTTCATGAATGTTTTCCCAACTATTTTCTCGCTTATTGCAGATACAACTAAGGCTACATTCACACCTGTATGCTGAGCACTCCCATTGGCAGAAAGTGAGAGGTGTTATGTCCTTAGTCTCAAAATCAGGATTTAGACGAGTTCCCTCATTTACTAAAAGGCTGCAGCCAATCAGCAGTTGCTGATTGTTGTGTAATGTGACCAATAGAGCCAACGTCACATCACCACTAGAAGACACAGCGACAATCCGGGAGTAAGTATGCACTTTCTTTTATAATTTTCTGCACCAGACTAGATGTATTAGAGGGAATCTGTCAGTAGGATCAGCCCTCCTAAGCCGTCTATATGGGCATGTAGGTCATATTAAGCTGAATAAAATGATACTTTGATATCTGCGATCCGATGTCTTATTCCAGAGAAATTCACATTTAATCAGTAAATGACCTGTTGAGATCTATGGGCCAGACACAGATCTCCCGATGAATCTGCCTCCAGTGTGAAACATGTAATGACTGACAGTCTGCTCTTATGATCTACATGTCTCACATTGGTAACACACTCATTTAAAATCAGCCCTGTAGGCAGATTCTCAGGGACATCTGTGTCCAGCCCATAGATCTTAACTAATTTACATATTAAAAGGCGGCACCTAAAATGTCCTTTCTAAATATCTATCTTTACACCCTATCTAGCTAATCCCCAAAGGTGTTTTTTTTTTTTTTTTACTTCCCTTTCTGTGACGACTCATTTGAGAGGAGTCTCAAAGGAGTCTCAAACAGGACGTCATAGGAGGCTGGTGCTGCACTCACTTCCCTGCTGCTTCAATCTACCTCCTGGAACAGGACGTCATAGGAGGCTGGTGCTGCACTAACTTCCCTACTGCGTCAATCTACCTCCTGGAACAGGACGCTTTGGGAGGCTAGCGTTGCAGTCACTTGCCTGCTGCGTCGATCTACCTCCTGGAACAGGACGTCATCAGTTGAGTGACACTAGTATAGCCCGACAGCTTCCAGCATGATTCGTCATCAGGGGGCGGCACTAGTGTCACTCATTGCTTCCATCACCGCCTCCTGATGACTATTCATTTGAGGGTGGAACTAGAAGCTGCGGGGCAGCACTGGTGTCACTCACTGCCTTTATCTCCTCAACGTCACAGGAAGTGCAGTAAAAAAAAAAACACATTTAGGGATCAGATAAGATAAGGAGAAGTGTAGGGAATTTTATAATAAGTGCTTTTCCAAATGAGCACTCTTGAGTAAGGAAGAGTGGCTGAAATGGGCATTGTCCGAATGATCGTCCAAAGCATCGTTTGGCTGATAGCCATCTAATGTGCATGGCCAGCCTTGCCTAAAGCCCCCGTCTCACATAGCGAGATTGCTAGCGAGATCGCTGCTGTGTCACGGTTTTGGTGACGCAACAGCGACCTCACAAGCGATGTTGCTATGTGTGACACTTTGCAATGATCAGGCCCCTGCTGTGAGGTCGCTGATCGCTGCAAAGTGTCCTGGACCATTTTTTGGTCGTTGCTCTCCCGCTGGTCAGCACACATCGCTGTGTGTGACCAGCGGGAGCAGCGATCAGGCTGGTAACCATGATAAACATCGGGTTACTAGGGGCACACGCGCACTTAGTAACCCGCTGTTTATCATGGTTACGAGCCTGCTAAAGTGAGCGGTAACCTCCCGCTCACTGTAGCAGAGTGGTAACCATGATAAACAACGGGTTACTAGGAGCGCGTGTGCCCCTAGTAACCCGATGTTTACCATAGTTACCAGCCTGCTCCTGCTTCACCAGGCTCGTAACCAGGAGCAGGACATCGTGGAAAGATTCTTTCCACGATGTCGCTGCTCCCCTGATCGTTGGTGAGCCTGCCTGTTTGACAGCTCACCAGCGACCATATAGCGACGCAGCAACGATCCCTGACAGGTCGTATCGTTGTCGGGATCGTTGCAGCGTCGCTAAGTGTGACGGGACCTTTATACTGTTAGTTAGGGCTGACAGACTCCCTTTAAGCTTAAGAAAGGACATTTAGAAGATGGCCCAAATCTCACCCACTAAAGGTATCCAACAGTATTAAATTAGTATTGTTGATCTCTTTGTGGACGACTAATGGCCAAGTGTGACATAGTCACTCAATGTGCATCTCAAAGAACCATGAATTTTTTGGGCAATCATTTTTAATTGTCGTCATTCCTAAAACATCGTTAAGTGACTCAATATGTTCTCGTATACAAGGGACTACAGTGTCTATTAAAATTATCTTTCTATGTCACACCTCCCAACCAGTGCAGTTTATTATAACAGTTTTTAAACCACCAAACATTTAAGTGAAAGAGATACACACCTTGCTTATCTTTTTTCTTAGAAATGCTACAGGTTTTCACCTCCCCAGCTTTTAAAAAGACCTGTGGAGAATACAATACATTGAACACTTTAATACAGAGGATCTTATTGGCTGCATAGGAAATTCATTGCCATATGTGACATTTATTATTTCCACATTCACTTTCTTTCCACTCAAAAGGCGGTTTTCCTACAAGCATTAAAGGGGGTTTCCTTAGGATAGATCATCAATATTAGATTAGTGGGGGACTGACACCCGGCAGCTACGCAGATCAGCGGTGTTCAGATATAGTGGCATCTACACATAACAGTGTATGCAGTCATACAGCACAGCTCCATTTACTGTGGCCAATCCCAGATACTGCAGTTTGGTTCCTATTCACTTCAATGGGAGGAGCTTAGCTGCAAGCTGTATAAGCTAAATTGTAACATTTTTAAAGGGATTGTCCCGTATTCAGACAAACTCTTCTCAAATGCTGTATTACCCAATGTAAGATAAAAACACCATATAGTCACTTCCCATACCAGCACAGTTCCAGCAATGTTGGCACTGTGTCAACTGAGGCTCACGTGACATTGCTATACCACATGTGCACTGCAGCCAACCAGTGGCCACTAAAGGGATGAAGCTTTCACACTTCCTTCTGAGGTTTGGTGGAAGAAAGTGAAAGCACAGCAACTCAATAGCGGCTGCTGATTGGCTGTAGGACTCAGGTGGCATAACAGTGTCACGCGAGCCTTGGGAGACAGGAGGTGACAAGGTATCCATATTGGGGAATATAGTAGTTAAGAAGGGATTGGCTGGGTAAGTTGTAATCCTTTATAGTGAATCTGTCACCAGATGATTTTTGCTACCCTATTTGAGAGAAAATTAATGGAAAAAATCCCAGGAACATTTTAAATAGATACAGTGGTGCGAAAAAGTGTTTGCCCCCTTCCTGATTTCTTATTCTTTTGCATGTTTGTCACACTTAAATGTTTCAGATCACAAAACAAATTTAACCATTAGACAAAGGTAACATTAAATGCAGTATTTAAATTAAGGTCTTTATTATTAAGGGAAAAAGAAATCCAAACCTACAGGGCCCTGTGTGAAAAAAGTGATTGCCTGCCCCAAACTTGAAACATAAATGAACTGTGGTTTATCACATGGTTGGGAAGCTGAGCTCAATTTCCCTAGCCACACACAGGCCTGATTCAGTACTGCCACACCTGTTCTCAATCAAGAAATCACTTAAATAGGACCTGCCTGACAAGGTGAAGTAGACCAAAAGATCCTCAAAAGCTAGATATCATGCTGTGATCCAAAGAAATTCAAGAACAAATGAGAAACAAAGTAACTGAGATCTATATCTGTCTGGAAAAGGATATAAAGCCATTTCTAAAGCTTTGGGACTCCAGCGAACCACAGTGAGAGCCATTATCCACAAATGGAGAAAAAACATGGAATAGTGGTGAACCTTCCCAGGACTGGCCGGTCGACCAAAATTACCCCAAAAGCGCAGCGATGACTCATCCAAGAGGTCACAAAAGACCCCACAACAACATCCAAAGAACTGCAGGCCTCACTTGCCTCAGTTTAAGGTCAGTGTTTGTGGCAGAGTTCCAAGATAAAGAGGGATTTTGGGTACTCACCGTAAAATCTCTTTCTTGGAGCCTTCATTGGGGGACACAGAACCATGGGTGTATGCTGCTGTTGCTAGGAGGTTGACACTATGCAAAAAGGAAAATAGCTCCTCCTCCGCAGTATGCACCCGCCTACAGGCACCAAGCTCACCAGTTAGTGGCTAGAGCAGTAGGAGAAGCACAATAAAAACCAACTATGTAATGCCCAACGGGGCACAACCGTGAAAAACTAAATGAGATGCCCAACAGGGCCAACAGGACATAAGTCCAAACACAGGGAGGGTGCTGTGTCCCCCAATGAAGGCTTCAAGAAAGAGATTTTACGGTGAGTACCTAAAATCCCTCTTTCTTTATCGCTTCATTGGGGGACACAGGACCATGGGACGTCCCAAAGCAGTCCCTTGGGTGGGAGAAGAGAAGATAGTCACAGACTAGGTCAGACTTCGGCAACTGCCGCCTGCAGGACCTTCCGTCCAAGACTGGCATCAGCCGAAGAATAAGTGTGGACCTTGTAAAACCTTGAAAAGGTGTGAAGAGAAGACCATGTTGCGGCCTTGCAGATTTGAGAGGCCGAAGCCTGATGGCGAACCGCCCAAGAGGCCCCCACCGCCCTGGTGGAGTGAGCCCTTACTCCGGGAGGGGGAGGTTTGCCCTAGATGCGATGTGCCTCCAAGATGGTCGAACGTATCCAACGGGCGATGGTTGACTTGGAAGCAGGGAGACCCTTGCGATGCCCCTCAGGGATGACAAAAAGGGCATCCGAGCGCCGAAGGGAGGCCATTCTGGAAAGGTACACACGTAGAGCTCTGACCAGGTCCAGTTTGTGCAGAGCTTTCTCCCGTGGATGCACTGGAGCAGGGCAAAAGGAAGGCAAAACGATGTCCTCATTAATGTGAAAAGCGGAAACCACTTTTGGCAAAAAAGGAAGGCACCGGCCTGAGCACTACCTTGTCCTGATGGAATACCAGAAAAGGCGACTGACAAGAGAGGGCTGCGAGTTCTGCAACCCTTCTAATAGAGGTAACAGCCACCAGAAAAGCCACCTTCCAGGAAAGGAGAGAGGCTGAAATGTCCTGAATGGGTTCAAAAGGAGGCTGTTGTAGGACGCTTAGGACCATATTAAGGTCCCATGGTTCCACTGGAGGGCGATAGGGGGGCGCCAGGTGGGCCACCCCTTGTAGAAAGGTCCTGACCTGAGGACGGCTAGCTAAGTTACATTGTGCTGAGATTGCCGGGACCGTTTTCTCGGCCCAAAGTAGCACTCTTGCCACCTCTTTTAAAACGGGCTTGCTGCGCGTTCCTCCCTGATGGTTTATGTATGCCACGGCCATGGCATTGTCCGATTGTACCCGGACTGGGGACCCTGCCAGGATCTTCTGCCAGTGACGCAACGCCAGGTAAATCGCCCTTATCTCTAGAATGTTGATGTGGAGGGAGACTTCGTGGGGACTCCACCGGCCCTGGTCCGTGTGTTGTAGGAAAACTGCCCCCCAACCGATGAGGCCGGCATCGGTCGTGACCACCTGCCAGCGAAGCGGAAGGAATGATCTCCCGGGTCTGAAGGAAGAAGGGCGGGACCACCAGGTTAGCGACTGTCTTACTTGAGGAGGTAACTTGATGCGTCGATCTAGAGATGACGGATTCTTGTCCCAAGCTGAGAGAAGGGCTAGATGAAGAGACTGGGTATGGAACTGGGCAAACGGAACTGCCTCCATGGCCGCCACCATCTTTCCCAGGACACTCATGCATAGGCGAAGGGAGTGTGGACCCGAGGATGTGGATTGCTTGTCGTAGGGAGTTTATCTTTTCCCTCGGAAGGAGGACCCGGGCACGGGTCGTGTCGAACTGCATCCCTAGGAAGGTTAGGCGTTGGCATGGGACCAGGGAGGATTTGTCCGTGTTGATCAGCCAGCCTAACCGGGAGAGAGTGTTCAAGGTGATCAGTAGGCTGTGGTGACAGTCCTTGAACGTGGGGCCTTTGATTAACAGGTCGTCGAAGTAGGGGATGATTACAATTCCCCTTGTTCGAAGAATGGCCATAACTGTCGCCATCACCTTCGTGAAAACCCTCGGGGCTGTGGCGAGGCCGAAGGGGAGGGCAGTGAACTGGTAATGCGCGTTCTTGAAGGAAAAGCGTAGGAACTTCTGATGTGACGTGCAGATTGGGATGTGAAGGTATGCATCCTGAATGTCCACTGAACATAGATATTCCCCGGCCTCCATCGAGGCGATTACCGACCTGAGGGACTCCATCCTGAACTGTCGGATGCGTACATGTCGGTTTAGCTGTTTGAGGTCCAGAATCGGACGTAGTGAGCCGTCCTTTTTTGGGACGACGAAGAGATTTGAGTAAAAACCGGAAAACCTTTCCTGAACGGGAGCCGGGACTATGACTGACTCCTGAGCGCAGAAGAGAGGTGATGGCTTGGAGGAAACCGGGAAGCAGAGATGGTTGTGGGGGGCGGGACCTGAGAAAGCGTGATCGTGGGCTGGAATCAAACTCGATTTTGTAGCCGGAAGTCACAATTTCTTTTACCCAGGCATCTTCTATTGCCGGGAGCCAAGAATCTGTGAACAGAAGGAGACGGCAGCCCACCCTGGGAGAAGTCCCAGGTGGGAGTGACCCGTCATGTTGAGGAAAACCTGTTGGATCGTGATCGTGATCCAGAGGACTTGGAGGAGCGACTCTTTGGGCGCCAGTTAGGCGTGGGCCTAAAGGAAGGTCTACGACTGTCCCGCTGTGCTGGAGTACGGTCCTGTTGAGAGGAGGGGTTCGGTTGAGCGAACTGACGAAAGGACCGTAATTGAAGGGGGCGTCTCCTAGGAAAAGGGCGTTTGGGTCTGGGCTGGGGGAGAGAGGTGCTCTTACCCCCAGTAGCATCGGAGATGATCTGATCTAGCTTGGATCCAAACAGCCTGGAACCTTGAAAAGGAAGATTAGTTAGAGATCTTTTGGAAGCCGGGTCGGCGTTCCAGGCTTTAAGCCAAAGAATTCTACGTAAGGCAACGAGATTACTGGAAACCCGGGCTGAGCATGCAGCGGAGTCGAGGGACGCCATAAGTAGATATTTTCCGGCATGGCCGATCTGATCAGCTAAGTCGGCCAGATCGTCCGGGGAGGCGCCTGCTAGGATGCCCTGTCTGAGATGTTTGGCCCAGGCGGACACCGCTTTTGATACCCAAGTTGAGGCGAAGGAAGGGCAGAGGGAGGTGCCCGCAGCCTCAAAGGCTGACTTGGTGAGTGCCTCAACCTGTCTATCCGTGGTATCCTTAAGGGAGGAACCATCCGGAAGAGACAGTACTGTCTTGGTGGAAAGGCGAGAGACAGGAGGATCCACAGATGGGGACTCCGTCCATTTGCTGACAAGGTCATGGTTAAAGGGGTATAGGATGTTTAACTGTTTCTTTCCTGTAAAGCGCTTTTCTGGATGCTCCCACTGCTTTTGAAAAACGCTGTCAAATTCTGCATGGTTAGAAAAAGTGCGTGCAGGACGCTTAATCTTTTTGAAGGAAACTGAGTAGTCCCGGAAAGGGCTCTCGTCTTCTGTAACATGCAGAGTCTGATTGACGGCCGTTATAAGGCTGTCTATCATGTCCTGGACCTTGGAATACTGGTCTGAGTCAGAACCAGAGTTAGCTTCCTGGGCGAGCTCCGGGGAAGAGGTGTGAGACGCAGGGAGCATCTTGGAGTCTGGAGAGCTGGAGGATGAGCTTGCGTGGGTCCGTTTCTGAGAACGTGCCGTCAGTCGGCCCCTGTGAGGAGGGGGCAGGGGTGCCTGCGAATCGTCTGTGGGGACGTTCGGAGCGCTGGTGGCCGTGGACAGCATAGAACGCTTGCCACAACGTTTGCCTAAGACCGGCACCAGAGATTGAAAAACCTTGGTGAGGTCAGAGACAGACTGTGACATAGCAACAGCCCACTCCGGAGGGGAGGGGGTTACCATGTCCTGAGCGGCGGGGGGATCTTGGATTGCCAGCATGGCGGGAGGTTTGCAGGTCGAGCAGAAGGCCGTAGTGAGACCCGAGGGCCACTTAGTACCGCAAAGAGTACAGGCGTAGTATGCGACGATGTGAGAGGGACGGACTGAGGGTTCCTGGGTTTGGGCATATGTGCCTGACCAGGGATATTGCAGAAGGGAGCGCTGTGAGTGAAGGGGGGGTCAGTGTCAGGACAGAGCCTACCCGATCCTGTAGAGAAGCGGTCCAGTGTCCCCCTGAAGGCTCCGAAGGTGAGGTGGGAGCGGGTCAATAGGTGCCGACGGAGCGGGGAGCTGCGTGCGGCAGAGAGATGGCGTCGGTGCAGAGGACGCAGAGTTGATGACGGAGCGCGACGAGACTCCGATAGGTAGATGGGAAGGGGGGCAGGCTTGAGAGGCCCGCCGTGATAGGTCCGCAGAAGGCACGAGGGCGTGACGGAAGAGTCACTGTGGTCCTCGGCCCTGGTTGGTCAAAAAAAAAAAGGAGGTGGCGTATAGCCGTCGGAGCGGGACCGCCCACCGGACACGCCCCCCCCGACGGAGAAAGCGCGGCAGATTTGTCGCGCATTATGAGGGAGAAGGAGGAAGTGGCCCAGGGAAGAGCTATTAAGCGCCATGTTTGGTGAGAGGGGGAGGGGGGAGGGAGGCAGGTAACGCCGGGGGAGTGGGACCTGCAGCTAGAAGGGAGGGAAGTACCTGTCTTAGCGGGTCCGGGAACCGTCCCTTCCTTTCTCCTTCTGAGGATGGTCTCAGGATGCCTTCCTGGATAGGGGGGGGGATCCTGGCTTTTCCTCCTTCCCGCACTGTCCGGTCCTGGACAGTGCAGGAGACTGTGTCAACCCCAGAAAACTGGGGGAAGGTCACCCGCAGGGACCACCGTCTCCCTCCCAGGCCGCTCCGAGGAGGGAGCTGGGGTGGGGAACAGGCTAGGACTGGCCACCGAGATCACCCTGAGACACCCTAAGGTGACAGGGGATAAGTCCTGCCCAGCCGGTCCGAGAGTGGGCGATGTGGGGGTAGCCACATTGCTCTCTCGGTCGCTAGTGGGTTAACAGGGGAAGCAATGTTCCCTGTTAGCCTGAAGAGCTGTATCTGAAAAAGAAAAAAGAAAGGTTAATAAACACAACAGGGTTGAATCTGTAAAGATCCAGGTCTACCTCCTACAGACACTAAGCTTAAACTGGTGAGCTTGGTGCCTGTAGGCGGGTGCATATGACGCGCCCCTGGGCCTGTGTCGCGCTGCGTTGCGCACGCGGGAGCTTACCCGGAGCCGGATCTCTTGAGGGTTGTAGTCTCGTGGCGGTGATCCGGTCCGTGCCCAGGGAGTCAGACTAAGTGGCGCTGTATCAGCGGTAGATGATGGACGACTACGCCACCCGTTGAATGCAGCTATGGAGCTGCCGCTGCAGGGCAGACCGCTGAGGCCGGTGGAAGGATGGTGCAGCGTGGATGGTATAACCCCCAACGGGAGGGGTATGGCCTCAGGGCAGCCGACGTGGATGATGGGGGTAGCAGGAACCACTCAGAGACGATGCGGTGTAGTTCAGGGTCTTTACTGGTGACAAAGATAGACCCTCCCGGAGTACTGGCTAGCGGTTGGGGCCTGATCAGTCCTTGAGCAGATGGGATCTCCCCTGGCCAGGCGGAGTTGTAGGCCTCCCAAACTAACGATACTCTTCTGGCTAGAAGCGAGTATAAGTAGCCCACGTCCCTGAGTGTACCGTGTGGTGCTCACCCGTATGGCCGGTGACTCGGGGCCTTCTAGTAGCTTCCGCTCCACGACGGCGGTGCTGGTCCCATGCGTGTGACCGTGCCTTCGGGTTTCTTGGCCAGAGGACCTGAAATCCCCTGCCTGACGGATTCTGCCGCTGGGTAGGAGTTAGTCCCCACAGCCTCGGACTCCGGGTCCGGTAAGAAATCTACTCAGTCAGGGCGAGCTCTGCAGCTGCCAGCCCCTGACTCTTTGTAACACTGCTCCCACAGAGCTCCTGTTGTTTCTTCCTATGCTGCTTCTCTTCTCTACTTCTGGCATGGCCCAGGAGCTGGGCCCAGCCGGAGCCACAGCTCCCTGTCAGCCCTCCTGGCTGAACTCTCCCTCTCAACTCTCTAACCCTGCCTCAGCCCCAGGTTTATACAGGGGAAGTTCTTCCCCTCCCAGGACTGAGCAGGAGGTGTGGCATGCATAGGATTCCTGACCAAGAGACCTCCCACCTGCTCTCAGACATAACATTGCCGTTACTGTGGAAACCAGACCCCTAGGGTGCCACACATACTGCGGAGGAGGAGCTATTTTCCTTTTTGCATAGTGTCAACCTCCTAGCGACAGCAGCATACACCCATGGTCCTGTGTCCCCCAATGAAGCGATAAAGAAAAACCACTGATGAGCAACAAGAACATAAAGGCTCATCTCAGTCTTGCCAGAAAAGATCTTGATGATAGCCAAGATTTTAGGGAGAAAACTCTGTGGACTGACAAGACCAAAGTTTAACTTTTTGGAAGGTGTATGTCAAATTAAATCTGGCGTAGAAGGAACACAGAATTTCAGAAAAGGAACATCATACCAACAGTAAAATATAGTGGTGGTAGTGTGATGGTTTGGGGCCGTATTGCTGCTTCAGGACGTGGAAGACTTGCTATGGTAGATGGAACCATGAATTCTGCTGTCTACAAAAAAATCCTGAAGGGAATGTCCGGCCATCTGTTCGTGACCTCAAGCTGAAGCGCACTTGGGTTATGCAGCAAGACAATGATCCAAAACACACCAGCAAGACCACCTCTGAATGGCTTAAAAAAAACACAAAAAAAAATTAAGACTTTGGAGTGGCCTAGGCAAAAGTCTTGACCTTAATCCGATTGAGATGCTGTGGCATGACTTTAAAAAAGTGGTTCATGCTCGGAAACCCTCCAATGTGGCTGAATTACAATTTTGCAAAGATGAGTGGGCCAAAATTCCTCCAAAGCGTTGTAAAAGTCTCATTGCCAGTTATCGCAAATGCTTGATTGTAGTTGTTGCTGCTAAGGGTGACCCAACCAGTTATTAGGTTTAGGGGGCAAACACTTTTTCACGCAGGGCCCTGTAGGTTTGGATTTCTTTTTCCCTTAAAAAGGTTGTCCACTACTATTTAAAATATGCCAAAGAGTTTTTATGATGAAAAGCAGCTTCTATGTAATTACCTCCCTCTGCCTTTTCTGCCTGTGAGCGGCGCTATCACTGGCCAGTCACAGGCATCACGTAACACCCGGCTACAGCCGGCTCTGACATCCGCTGACATCACGACAAGTCCAGGCTGCAGTCGGGGGTGTCTCTCTTCCGCGTTCCACGGTGGATGCTGGGTTGTGGGCAGGGTTATCCCCGCGCGTCATACACAACATGCGCTCTCCCTCTCCCCATTCATTGAGAAAGTGCGCGGTGGATGCAGGGTGTGACGCGGTGGGGTAACCCCGCCCACAACCCAGCAGCCACCGCGGGGACCCCAGCGCTGAGTCACGCCTCAATAGACGGGACATCAGCGGTGGGGTCACGTGCTGCCTGTGAGCGGCCAGTGATAGCGCCGCTCACAGGCAGAAGGAGGTAATTATAAATAAGTTGCTTTTCATCATAAAAACGCTTTGGCATATTTTAAATAGTAGTGTACAACCCCTTTAATAATAAAGACCTTCATTTAAAAATTGCATTTTGTGTTTACTTGTGTTATCTGTGTCTAATATTTAATTTTATTTTGTGATCTGAAACATTTAAGTGTGACAAACATGCAAAAGAATAAATCACAAAAGGGTCAAACACTTCTTCACACCACTGTATATACAGGTGCATCTCACAAAATTAGAATATCATCAAAAATTTAATTTATTTCAGTTCTTCAATACAAAAAGTGAAACTCATATTATATAGAGTCATTACAAACAGTGATCTATTTCAAGTGTTTACTTCTGTTAATGTTGATGATTATGGCTTACAGCCAATGAAAACACAAAAGTCATTAACTCCGTAAATTAGAATAATTAACAAAAAATGCCTTCAAAGGCTTCCTACGCATTTAAAAAGGTCCCTTAGTCTGTTTCAGTAGGCTCCACAATCATGGGGAACACTGCTGACTTGACAGATGTCCAGAAGGCAGTCATTGACACACTTCACAAGGTCCCAGAGTCTGGAGGAAGAGTGGAGAGGCCACAATCCAAGCTGCTTGAGGTCTAGTGTGAAGTTTCCACAATCAGTGATGGTTTGGGGAGCCATGTCATCTGCTGGTGTAGGTCCACTGTGTTTTATCAAGACCAAAGTCAGCGCAGCCGTATACCAGGAAATTTTAGAGCACTTCATGCTTCCCTCTGCCGACAAGTTTTTTGGAGATGGAAATTTCATTCTCCAGCAGGACTTGGCACCTGTCCACACTGCCAAAAGTACCAATACCTGGTTTAACAACAACACTATCACTGTGCTTGATTGGCCAGCAAACTCGCCTGACCTTAACCCCATAGAAAATCTATGGGGTATTGTCAACAGGAAGATGAGAGACACCAGACCCAACAATGCAGACGAGCTGAAGGCTGCTATCAAAGCAACCTGGGCTTCCATAACACCTCAGCAGTGCCACAGGCTGATCGCCTCCATGCCACACCGCATTGATGCAGTAATTGATGCAGAAGGAGCCACGACCAAGTATTGAGTGCATTTACTGAACATACATTTCAGTAGGCCAACATTTTGGATTTTAAAAACATTTTTCAAGCTGTTATAAAGTATTCTAATTTACTGAGATAATAACTTTTGTGTTTTCATTTGCTGTAATCCATAATCATCAACATTAACAGAAATAAACACTTGAAATAGATCACTCTGTTTGTAATGTCTCTATATAATATACGAGTTTCACTTTTTGTATTAAAGAACTGAAATAAATTAACTTTTTGATGATATTCTAATTTTGTGAGATGCACCTGTATCAGGCCACAATAGACTAAATGCATCTACAAAAATAGAAGCCACTCCTCAAAGAGCCTAATCAATAAAGGAGAACAAACTGGATTGTTTTGAGCTTAAAATGATAACATTATTTGTACAAAAAAACACATTTAAAATTCCCCACAGGTGTATACAACAGAACAAACAAGTGGCAAATAGCACTTAGAGGCCAACAATTGAGCAGGCCGGTATCTGAATTAGGTGAGTCAGAAGGAAGGTTTAAACAAACCTATCCACGTACGCCATTGTGGCCATTAAACCTCCTCCATAAATATTCCCCTCCATACTTCAGTAATGCCACCAATACATAAGAGAATTCTTACCCATGCTGCCAAAAGTAATCCCCAATGCACATGGAGGTGAATCCCCCTATCTGAGAGCAGCATAATGTAGAGACAGAGACTCTGATTCCAGCAATGTATCACTTACCAGGCCTGCTGGGTGTAGTTTGTATAACAGGGTTCCCTAACTCCAGTCCTCAAGACCACCAACAGGTCATGTTTCCAGGATTTCCTTAGTATTGCACAGGTGATAATTCCATCACCTGCACAGGAAATAATTCCATCACCTGTGCAATACTAAGGAAATCCTGAAAACATGATCTGTTGGTGGTCTTGAGGACTGGAGTTGGGGAACCTTGTTTTATAAGATCACTGTTTTATTACCAGATTATTAATGGAGGACTACTTGGCCTGCTGTCCGGTAGTCCAAACATGCCCCCATAACTTATTGACAGCTTTCTGCCTATGCACAGTGTACACAAAAAGTTGCCAATCAGTGGGGTGGGCGGGTTATACAGAGCTCAGCGTTAATGGAACTGGTAGATCTGCAGCAGATAAATCAGTTTTAAAACAAAACTGCAGCACACAGTAAAGTAAGTGGCATATCACTGGAATCAGGTCTCTGGCCCTACATCATGCTGCTCGCAGATATGGTAGCAAAAACCTGGTGACAGATTCCCTTTGCTTTTGGAGGACACCTGGTTGAACTAGGAGTAGAGGGAAAAGTTGGTTATGTGCATAGAGCGTTTCATCCCGACAGGTTTGCTTTTGTGGCGGAATTAGGATGTAAGTTCACATTTTTTTTAATAAATCAAAAAATAAAAAATAATAAACCTTGGCCTTTGGTCTGTACCATATCTAGAGGTACAACACTTACCTGCTTAAGTTTTTCCTCATCGGTACTGAAGTTCAGGTTCTTAATGAATAATGTGCAGCCTGAAAGGGTTTCTTCTTCATCTTCTGACTCTTCTGTCTCACTTTTCTCTTTAGGTTTCTTTTCAGACTCCTCTACAACATTCCCTACGTCAGGAATAAAAAAAAACATTTAGTTTTTTTTTGCTTTTAAAGATGATCATCTGATGTCATGGATACATGTGAGGTCATCACATCGCCCTTCATCCTCTCACCAAGCAATCTTCAGGAATCAGTAAAAATCACCTACCATTGTCTTGCTCATCTAATTTGACAACTGACACTGGCTCTGCTTTCTTCTCAGCGCACGGGCTGCTAAAGACATTCATAGGTGCCCACTCTAAATAAAGGGGGACATGCTGAAACTGAATGGGAGAAAGACCAAGCTAATTAATATGCAGCATTTCGTACAGGGAAAAAACAAAACAAAACTCAAATAAAAAAACCTTCACCCCCGGGCAATTTTCTGTTTTTTTCTCCCCTTCTCCCCAGAGCCATATATTTTTTTCCTAGCCAAATAGCTGTGTGAGGGCTTGTTTTTTGGGCGCCGAGTTGTACTCTTGAATAACACCATTAAGTTTACCATATAGTGTACAGGAAAACGAGAAAAAAATTCCAAGTGTGGTGAAATTGCAAAAAAAAAAAAGTGCAATTCCACAATGTTTTTTTATTTATTATGTTCAATATATGGTAAAATTGACCTGCCAATATGATTCCCCAGGTCAGTACGAGTACGCCGATAATAAAACAAAAACTATACATGTTTTGTAAGTGGTGAAAAAAAAATGTAGAAATTTAAAAAAACAACAATTTTTGTTTTTATCACTATTTTCCAAGACCCGTAAAGTTCTAATTTTTTGGGATCTAGGGCTGTGTGAGGGCTTATTTTTTGCACCCAGAGCTGACACTGTTACTCATAAAATTTTGGGGTGGATGCAATGTTTTGATCGCCTTTTAGTGCAATGTTGAGGTGACCAAAAAAAACATAATTCTGGCGTTTTTATTTTTTTTCTCGTTGCGCTGTTTACAGGTCAGACTCATTTATTTTATATTTTGATAGACATTTATGAAAGTGGCGATACCAAATATGTGTATTTTTTTTTTTATTGTTTTACTTTTAAAATAAATTATTTTTGTTTATTGTTGTTTAAGCCGAACTACAGAAAATAAAAAAACAGAAGTTCTGGCATTTCAGTTAATTATTTTTCTTTACAATTTTCACTGATCGGGTTAACTAATTTTATATTTTGATATATTGGTGTTTTATGCAATAGAAATTTTTTGTGACTACAGAATGTATTTTTTAGCAATAAAAAGTCCTGCCAAAGTGTGTGCATCTCATAGAACAGAGATAGCTTCCCGTGGTCGAGAAGAATGCCGACACAACATCCTTACTGATCACTGACAGAACTATGCAATGGCACCGCTCTCTATCCTCCTGCCCTACACTTATCTATGTGATCAGGGTAGGGCAGGAGAGGAAGCTGCAAGAACCTGCACAGACGCTGCACATCCTAAGAAGCTGAAGGACCTTTTAAGTCATGTGATCAATCACGTACGTGGAAAAAACTTCAAACTGTGGTAATGTATACACAGATTATGTGTTTATATTCTGTAGTTGGGTGAGTGTGTTTTGACTGAGCCAAGTGTTTTGATGCTGTAGTTATGCTGATTGTGATGTATCAACGCTATATATGGCGTATCGATGAAGTAGTTGAGCTGTGTGTGGTGTTTTGATGACAGTGCCGCAGCAGAGCCCGACACTGCCGCAGCAGAGCCCGACACTGCCGCAGCAGAGCCCGACACTGCCGCAGCAGAGCCCGCCGACACTGCCGCAGCAGAGCCCGCCGACACTGCCGCAGCAGAGCCCGCCGACACTGCCGCAGCAGAGCCCGCCGACACTGCCGCAGCAGAGCCCGCCGACACTGCCGCAGCAGAGCCCGCCGACACTGCCGCAGCAGAGCCCGCCGACACTGCCGCAGCAGAGCCCGCCGACACTGCCGCAGCAGAGCCCGCCGACACTGCCGCAGCAGAGCCCGCCGACACTGCCGCAGCAGAGCCCGCCGACACTGCCGCAGCAGAGCCCGCCGACACTGCCGCAGCAGAGCCCGCTGTGTGGCAGCTGAGAGTGTATATCTGTGCGTGTACTGTGTGCACGCAGCAGTATTGTGTATGTGGGTTTCTGAGTCTTTAGGCAGGAAAAAACGCTGCATAAAATACCCATTTTTGTGTTGCCAATTTTTCCCTACTCATTAGTATGGATGAAATCTACTGCAAATCTGCAAGGAAAAAATAAGCAACGTGTGCATGAAACTTCAGGGATCCTATTCAATTTTCTGGTACTAGTAAATCCTTCAGGTTTTTGGCAAAACTGAGCAGAAAAAAATGCAAAAACCCAAAGTGTACACATACCCTGTGTGAGAATTGCAGAGTATACATGTGTGTGCTGTAAAGCTATATGTGTATGATACACTTGCTGCATAGAAACACTTTATGTGTTAAATAACCATCATTATTTTAAAAATATATATATATCAATCACACTCACCTTTGAGTATGCCAGTTTCCGAAAAGCTTGCTTAGCTTCAGTTGGTTCAATAAATTCCACTATGGCCGATATTCCACCTTCTGGTAGCAATACCCTTCCCAGATCTCCAAAAGGTGCAAACACCTCCTGTAGTTCTGCAACCTGAGTACCAGCCGGAAGGTTCTTGACTAGAATCACCGTTTTACTACGTGGTGAAGCAGCCTAATGCAGAGAAAACAGATAAGACAACCTGTTAAACAAAAATGTTCCATCTAACACCACAATAAAAGGATACATTTGGGTTATGCCTCTAAAGGTGGCATAAGGTGTGCATCTTCATATTTAGTATTAACTTAGGGGTCTATGGGGTAACGTTTCTCCTTCTGGAGAGTGACAAGCCAAGCCTGGCATGTCAGAGTGAGGAGACTTATACACCATGCATGCTCCTTTAGGAAATTAAATATGCAAATTGTCTCTTAAGAGATGAAGAGAACTAGAACTCTAGTGCCACCTATTGGAAGTAGCAATCCTAAAAGTCAATATCGACCCTTTAATGAGCCTTGTCACATGACTTAGGATAAAACTGTCTACAAATTGAGATTCTGGTTTGGCTTTTATCTCAAGTCACATTGCAAGGCTCGTTAAAGGGTCGATATTGACTTTTAGGATTGCTACTTCCAATAGGTGGCACTAGAGGTCCAGTTCTCTTCCTCTCTGAAGAGGCAATCTGTATATAGTATTAAGTTAGAAATGTATAAAACTGCTAAAATTTAAGGGGGATTACTAGGACAAAAATATTGATGGTCTTTTCTTAGGATGTTCATATAGGTTTGAGACTTGGGATATTCACCGATCAGCAGAAAGGAAAAGGCCAACACCCTTCATTATTTAGATGTGAATGGGTGCCACTACCCTTTCACCCTAAAGATTGGTTTAGTTTAATAGGAAAGGTCATAGATTAGACATAATGGACTATCACCAAGACGCTTTATTGTAGTGTGGGTACAATCGCAATGCATGATCTAAACCAGGTAAAAAGCCACTAATACAGGATCATTAGATTTACATAAACATACAGTAGTAAATTATTAGCAGCCCACTATATCAGTGAAAACACACAAGGATTGAAGGGGTATTCCCAAAATCACAATGTGGTTTCATTCTAATATGCACATATATTTATTCATTTGAGACAATATAACCCATTTTTAAATGTGCCTCGTTTTGAACATATGACTCCAAAAGCTCTATTTAAAGGGGTTTTCCCATGAACAAGAGTTCATTTTAATCAATAGATATCGGAATAATAATAAGTTCCACAATTGGATGTATCTAAATAAAATGTTCCTGTGCTGAGATAATCTTATAAATGTGCCCCTGCTGTGTCCTGTGTAATGGCTGTGTCTGACTGTGCAGGAACAAGGTCTGATCATACCACATCTCCTGGGCAGGGGGGGAGCAAAAGAGTATACAGACATTTTAGCAGGGGTTTGGTGGTGATTCTTTCTTTGAAGTAAAATATTGTTTAAAAACAGGCAGGGAAATGTTTTTCCTCACAAAAAGAATCAGCTGTGATCCCCTGCTGTCCTGTCTGTATATTCTTTTCCTTCCTCCTCTGCCCAGGAGATGTGGTATGATCAGACCATGTTCCTGTACGGTCAGACACAGCCATTACACAGTACACAGCAGGGGCACATTTATAAGATTATCTCAGCACAGGAATATTTTATTTAAATACATCCAATCTATTGATTAAAATTAACTTTAGTTCGTGGGAAAACCCCTTTAATCTTTCAGTTGCCATTAGAACCATCCTTTATGAGTTCCAGCTCATAGTCGATCATGCGTAGTGCAGTCTATTTCTATTCAGCATAGCTCTGCTGAGTTTAGAACGGAGCTTCTAGAACAGCGACTCCTTCATTACAGTGCAAAGAGCTTATACCAGGAAGTAGAAGTGTGCCTGACTGCTGGTAAATAAGAGAAGCGATGTACTGCAGGATGGGCTGTGTATAAAGGGGGCTGAGAGGAGAGATGTAATACACCATAGGCTGTATATCCATGTGGCTGAGAGGAAATATCTACTGCAGGATGAACTGTATATACAAGGGGTTGAAATGAGATATATACTCTAGGACGGGAATTAAAGGAGCAATTTACTTTAGAATGGGGCTCTTTATAAAGGGCTGAGAGGAGTGATGTACACTGCAGGATGGGGCTCTGTATAGAGGAGCTAAGAGGAAATACTGCGAGAGGTGATTGTGTACAAGGGCTGAGATTAATTGAGCTGTTTGTTGCCTGCTGCTGACAGATCAGTGATGTTAAATTGAAAATACCACTCTATTGATGCACAGGACATAAAATTGGCTACTGCTGTATGCATCAATAGAGCGACATTTGCAGTTTCACAAAACTGATCTGTCAGCAGCGGGCAACAAACAGCTCTGCACTGCTGTTGTGGAGGAATGCAGGAGAGTTGCACTCCACTACAAACCAGCTAACAATGATGTAAAACCTCAAAGATGTAGATAGCAAAATATAAAAGTGGAAACACAGGGTACTGTACAAGAATATATAATGCACAGAAGCAGAAGGTGAAATCTACACTTGATGATGACTCGGAGAGGTGGGGCTAGTGAGATGCACATATGACAGGTGGGAGACGTTTGCAGCAAGTGTTGCTGGGATATGTACTTTTAGCAGACAAGAATAAGACTGCCCATTTTGCCATGAGAAGCTAGATGTACAGAGAGGCAAAATAGAGATGAAAGAAGACATACACAAGAAAAAAGTTATGTATAACTATGTAATAACTATGCATTTACTGTGCTTTGTGAATAATAATGCGATTTTGGGAATAACCCTTTAAATATTGGAAAATATGTGAACCATAGACCATGAACACCATTACCTGACTGAAAGAATCCAGACATACTCCATTCTCCTGCAGGAAGCGACGCACGTCTTGAACTATCTGGGTTTCTCCCAATGCAACTCTGACAGCAACACTGCCTTTTCCTTCCTGATTGGAATGAAGAAGAAAATGTATCAGAGCGGAGGAAATACTTTTACTACTGACACAATGTAAGCAGTTAGGATGATAACTCACATGATCCAGGACTTGGCTTTTACTTGTGTTATACTTTTGAGCAATCACTTCGGCCACTGAGCTGGTTCCCATGAACAGGGTATTCCAGTTGTGAGAACTGAGCGGGGAAAAGATCACATTGGGAACAGAAATAGATTAATCTACACTAAATGTATCACAGTGGCTCACACTTCAACATATATCTGGGGCATTTATAGACACGTTTGTCTAACTTTACACCAGTTCGGAGCTGCCCATTTCCTCCCCACTATACAACCACAGTGAAAAGAAGTTTAAAGGGAATCTATCAGTAGGATTCTGAGACCTAATCTGAAGACAGCAGGAGATAGAGGCTGAAACACAGAATTCAGAGATGTGTCACTTAGCAAAGTGCCCTCTGTTTACTAACTGTGAAGAATTTATCACTAAGAGATTAACATTACCAGTAGGCAACTAAGCACCTCACTGTCTATGGACTTTGTACAAAGAGAACCTGGTGTGGGCGGGGCTAGCTTTCTCAGCTCTGCTTCATTCTAAATCTAAAAGCTCTGATTGTGTCAGAACGGCTGCATCCAGTAATCTATGTGATACATCGTTGGATTCAGCTTCTCATTCGCTACATGAGGCTGCTCTCAGATAAGGTAGCAAAAACCTACTGACAGATTCCCTTTAAATAGAGTGGCAGTCAGGTATATGTGTCCTTTCTCTCCATTCAAGGTCTATGGGGCTGATGTGAACCTCAGAGTACTGCACTCTGCTGTCTCCATTAGTCCTATCAATTTAGTATCTGGGCACCAGCTTGACCTCCACTCTATTCAACCTTCCCTTCACTGCACCAACAATCCAGTAAAATCCCGATATGGCTTTACTGAATAATCCACAGAATACTGACACAGGTACAATAACTCTGATGCGCTTCAGATCCGTTATGATCCTTATTCTTAGCAATAATTTTACTGATGTTACAGTAGAAGCTACAGTTTATCACTGTGTAAACATGGCTGAATTTATTGTATATCATGAAACTCTTAACTAGCAGAATCAGAGATAGGTAAAGGATGGGGTGTTTTTTTTCTCTGACACTTGCATGCTACATATAAGCATCTTTATTCTTGTGACTTAAGTATGTAACTCTTTGAAAACCCTTGCCTTTGCTGATTTCAATGACTTCTTATGGTGAAAAGGTGAATAGTCACATGTAGCAGCAGATAATAGGGCAGCCGTTAATGCTTTATTCCTGCTCTTGTGAAATTGGATGACAATAATAAATGCTGCCTACGCAATCACTGTAAAGACTTCAGGATTATGGACAGTACCTGGAACTGTTGGCTTTGTCCTTCAAAGCTTTTTGTTTCTTATAACTTGATTCTGCTTCACCTTCATCTTCCTTTTTCACAGTGGAGGGAAGAACATGCAACATGCGGCCCTGAAGACGAGTCAAAGAAAAGACGATAAAGGGTATTAGATCTCACCCTCTAAGCCCACCACTGAAATACGGTAATGGGGCCAACTTGCAGTGCCTAACATTAGAATAGTCCCCAGGTTGTCTTCTTATTCAATTTAAAGAGGACCTGTCACAAGGTGAAAAGTGCTCAGTTTTTGCTTTTTTTTTTTTTTAATTTTCGCTCATCCAATTATTCCTTTTTTTTTTTTTAAACCTGCAATATGATTCCAGGTTTAATCTTTATGTCCTTTACAAGGGGTGTTACTAACAGCATTCTCAGGGCTTGTGTTTAAGCTGCTCAGCATTATAGCCTTGTAAGTAAAGCAACCTTGGTAAAAGACCATAAAAATTAGCATCTCGGGTGCACCAAACAAAAAGGCCCATATTTCTGGAACCTTGTGGCAGATTTAAAAACAAAGAAACAAAAAAAATTGAATAAATCAGGGGAACAGCGGAATAAAGGAGCAAAAATGGCCACTTTTTAATATCTATTGAAAGGGGACCTGTCACCGTAATAATTCAATCCAATCTGCAGGCCCCATGTTATAGAACAATGAGAGCAGAGTAGACTGATATCTAGTTTTGTGAGAACAGATTCAGGATAACCTGTGTTGACTGACGGCTTTTTTTTTTTTTTTTTTTTTTTTGCATACAGAGATAACACACATTATACTGAATCTTTTCTCACAAAACTATATCAACCTGTTCCGCTCCCCCTGCTCTATAACATTATCCCAGCAGATTGGACGGCATTTTCATGGTGACAGGTTCCCTTTAAGGGCCAGAGCACAGTGTTTGTTTGTTTGTTTTTTCATAAAGTTTTCACAAAGTTCCAAATCTGCGGCTTCACTTGATCATTGTGCAATAAAAAAATTAAAATCTACCTGTCATTTCAGGTGATTGTTCAGAATAAATTGTCACATGTGAACCTGAGGAATAATAGTATCTCTAGCCATTATATGACTTTTATCCTGCAGTTTGCTTATCTTGAGGCTTTATATGCCAATTTTCAGAAACAGTGGGTGGATACTAGCTGCTATGATTTCTTACACACACAGTACACAGAAATAAAGGATTCCTGCTCTTTGTGGCAAGCAGCATTGAGAAGTGTAGCTGTGAATCCAGAACTGGGGTGGGCAATAGAAAGCAGTGACATAGGTCTGTATATATCAACCATTGTGACTTTCACTATGTTTCTGTCACGGGTGTGTCAGAAGTGACAGACAGTTGTCCTGCAGTTGGTTGCAGGAGATCTCTACGTTTGGCATTACAGACACCTTCTTAGAAGCTGTCTCTCTAGGACCCAGCGGCTACCGTCCTCTTGCTAATTAACACCCTGGCCTGGGTGTATCAAATACCTGCTGTTTGCTAGAGGGAGGTGTCGGCGATACTCGCATGACCCGTTGTGAAGGCTTGGAGCAAGTGCATTACTTCTTCCTCTCTGGTGCTAAGAGGGCGTGTGTTCATCTCTCTGAAGTCAACTAAAGCTAAGAGATCTTCCCTTGTTTGTTCCCCCTTGTTGTCTTTAGTTGTCAGTGGGGATCAACTAGTGCTCACCCTCTCCCTTCCCTAGCCAGGGCCACATGCCAGGGAAAGACAGGGCGAGGTTCCTGTGTGGCGATTGGTGCGGAACCAATGCAGGGACGTTAGGGGAGACAGGGTGATATAAGGTCAGCCTAGGAGGTCTCCACTACCCCCTTTCCCTAGAGTCTGGGCCCCCTTTTCCTCCTTCCCTTTGTGTTGCACTTTGTCTTCCCTACACCTTGCGTGACAGCACCTTTCTCCTTTTCCCGTCCAAACGCCATACAATTGAAAATCTTTATTCGCTGGCAGTGGATGAAAACATTCCGGCTTACATAGAGAAGCTAAAAAATGTCGCTATATAAAAGTTCAGATAATTTGCTACAGTAATTAAATGTATCACGATTACCTAGACTGAGTACAATTGTAGATAAAAGTAGATGTAGATATTTATGTTTTATTGAGAACATTTATAGACAAGCGCTACTTCCACTTTCTCCAGACCCTGCAGGAAACATCAAATCTCACCAAAACATGCCATGAGTCCACTATTCTGGATGGAGTTTATAAAGTTCTACCAATTTATCTTCTGACAAGTCTATATGACATCAGCTAATGAACTTATTGAAATACATGTAATTCCTGTTAGTACAAAACCAAGTACGCACCTGAAAAATGTGTCCATCAACCTCTGCATAAGCTTTCACAGCATGCTCCGTAATAAGGTATGTAATAAAAGCAAAGCCCTTAGGCTTCTTCGTTAGCTTGTCAATTGGAAAATGGATTTCTGAGAGAGGACCTGAAGGTGGGAAAAGCAATAGTGAAGAAATAACTTAGATGAAGCATTTCCAACATTAATATAAGTTTCTTAATAACTTATAGTATACAACAATGATATGTCATGAATTTCTGCTTGGTTGTGAACCAAGTGCTAGGACTAGTGATGAGCGCAAGAGCTCGTTACTCGAGTTTGTATAGAGTGCTCGGGTATGCACCAAGTATCGCAAGTGCTTGAGTGACATGTTTGAGTTCCTGTGGCCGCATGTTTCGCAGCTGTTACACAGGCACAAAACATGCAGGGATTGCCTGACAAACATGGGCAATCCCAGCATGTTTTGAGGCTGTACAACAGCCGTGAAACATGCGGCCGCGGGGACTCGAACATGTCACTCGAGCACTCGTGATATTCGGTGCATACCCGAGCACCCTAGACAAACTCGGACCCACACAATTCTGAGTAGTGGTGCTTCACATCTTTCACAGCTCTTCCCTCCACTTCATTCAGTCATATGAATGTGCTGAGCCCATAAAATACATGGGAGACATAAACCGATTCAAGGTAGTAAATAAAAAAAAACTGAAATGTTACAATAAAGCTAGAAGAATATAAGGAATCCGTGTAAGTATTTTCAAAAACATTTCATATCCCGAAATCAATTTGTAGTCAATTGTATAGAGTGAGTCCATGTTTACTGAAAGCTTGGACACTGGCTTAGACTTAGAAGCATAACGTATGTTTATCAGGTCCTGCAAATCAACTATGCATATTTATCACCTCTACAAATATCAGTTTTATGCTCATTTCCATTAATGAGGGTAAACAGTTCCTCCATTTCTTACCGTATTTGGAGAATAATGCCTCCAAGTCCTCCTCAGTACAGCTGTATGGCAGGTTTCTAACAAAAAGTCTTCCAGAGTCGGACAAATCTTCTTGCGTCTCAGAATCCTTTTGGCGCTGCTCCCATGGTCTGTTCGGCGTTTTTCCTGAGAGATGGGCTTCTTTTGCTTGCTCAACCCGGAAAACCTCAATGTATCTCGTACCTATGGATTCATATAATTTAGTGAACGGTTTTACCTTCCAATTAGGTGGCGAATTTAAGGCTGCGATTTGGGTTTACCAAGGTTGTCAACATTGTTGGAAGGTCTGACATCACAGTACTGTACGCACATTACTTGCTATTTTCAGTGCATTAGCAAAGGAATCAAACTACTGTAGCTAAAATGGACGGTTCACTGAACGCGAGAAGACATCGGTGCTGGTGCAATTACATGCTTTAATAATGCTCAAACATGTCAATACTTACACCTGACCACTATAAATGCTTGAAATCAAAATTGCAGATCTCTATGTAGGCTAAAAATTAAATAGTAAGATCTGCAAAATGCTGTGTGTAATGCAAATCGCTTCATGGCTTTGCACTTAAAGGGAATCTCTCAGTCGGTTTTTGCTATGTAATCCAAGAGCAGTATAATGTAGGAGCAGATATCCTGATTCCAGCGATGTATCGATTACTGGGCTGCTTGATGTCATTCTGATAAAATTACAGTTTTCCCTGCTTTAGATCTAGCAGTTCTTTGAATTCTGAGCTGTGTAAAACCCCGCCCACACCGCTGATTAGCTGCATTCTATGTACCCTGTGCATAGGCAGAAAGCTGCCAATCAGTGGTGGGGGGTATGGTTACACAGAGAAGTTGACAAGGTAGAATGAGACAACTAGTCCTCTAGTAATAATCTCATGCTGATAAAACACTGAATTTTATTAAAACTACAACAAGCAGCCCAGTAAGTGATACATCACTGGCATCAAGGTTCTCTTTTTAAAGCCCCAAGCTAGACTAGAATTATAATTGTAATGCAAATTAAAAGAAGCACCACTACATTATTTTTTCTACATATCATATACATAAGTATCATACAGTCTTATCTCAAGAAATGTTACTTAAAATCAAAGGACAGCATGCACCCTGAAAAGACAGTCTGGCCCACCATTCCCTCAGGTCAACACTAAAATTGCATTTTTTCACATTTCAGATGAAACATGAGGGCAAAATTTACCAAAACACAGAATGCTTACATTGTAATATTGTGCACAAACTGATATACGGTATGTAAAAAAAACAGCAGAAACAGATAATGCAAGAAAATGTGATCTGATGCAGGATTTCTAATGTCATCACAGATCCTTCCAAGTCAACTCACCCATATAATCTTTATTCTTCTTAAGCGCTTTATGTACATCATCTTCAGTATTAAAATCTACAAAAATATATCCTAAAAAGATATGGAAAGTTGGTAAACATACAGTGTAGAATACAGACAAAAAAAAAAAATCAGTATCGTGCGGCTTCCTACTACGGATAGGGAGATGCTGTTCTATAGAGTCCATTGTGGGTTTTTCTTCTGCTGCCCAAGACTAAATTCTCACAATGAGTATTTGGTGAGTTTTTCACGTTGCAGATTTTCGGCAACCTTTCAGTACTTTTTATGTAAATTAAGTTACTTGCGGTTTTTTCATTCATTTCATTTTCAGCCACATCCCTCCACCACCTTGCCCTGATTGTGGCGGTAGGACAACTAACTGCAGTAAGAGCCTCCATCCCCAGTCTGCAAGTAGGAAACAATCCCTTCTCCATGTTTAAACTATACCCTCTCAATCCTAACTAGAAAATGGAAAAGATCAGACAAATTATCCTGTATTCTCTAAAGGATTGCTACAAGTTTGTTTCATGAACATGCTGAAAATGACATTTTTCAGATTATTTCCATTCAATTTAAAGGGGATTTGTCAGTTGATTCATGCTGGCCAAACTACAGGCAGCATAACTCAGAGCTATAGTCTGCAAGAATGCAGCCAAGTATAATTTTCTCTGAAGCAATCTGGTGTAGTCTAAAGAACCGGTCGGCTTCTCCCCACAAAGCTCGAGTTATCCGGTAGGTCTCTCCCTATGTACGGAGAGAGAGAGAGACTTGTCAATCAACCGGAGCGGGGCAGTGCCAGAATAGTCTTATCTCTTTCTACTCCCCAGCCGCATCCTTAAACTATGTGATTTCTGAAAAGTCGAAGAGTTTAAAAGAAATAAATAATTGGCTGCAATCATGTAGCCAAACTCTGATTCATGCTGCCCCCGTAGTTTGGGCAGCAGGAATTTACTGACAGGTGGTTCCGTTTAATCATTCCTTTCTAGATTTAGGGTTCCTTTAAGATTTTAGCAATGTCTTACAACTGTAGAAGTACAAAAGAACATACCTGTCTTGTTTCCATAGGAATTTCGCACTATTCGAATAGCAGCTGGTTTTAGTGGTAGAAGAAACTCTCGAATGTTTTGCTGGAAACACAAAGCATATTTTGTAAAGGGTAGGTGGACCTTAGTTCAGTCTTGAATTTTAAACAAGAATTTATTGGAGCTTGTTCACACTATGTTAAGAAATGGCAAACAATTTCCACTACAGAAGGGTTATAATGTGTATTTGCCAAATATTTCAACTGTTGCATAGAGAGGGTGAAATACACAACAAAAATCTGGAAGAATTCTGCAACATATTGTATAGATTGTGACTAATTTTATAGAGGTGAACACGATGCTTAATTGCATGGTGTGGAGGATCACATTTTTGGGGAAGAAAAGTTTACCAAGTGATGTACAGAACCTACTTCTGTTACATTGAATGGTGCTCCTCTCAGTTTGACAGTATAAGGCGTCGTAGGCTCATTCAAAACAGGTGGTTTCTGAAGGAAAGAAGTAGGGGCTTAATTACACACATTGCAATGAAATCAAGACTGGCATTTTGGCACGTGATCCGCCAATCTATTGTTGTAAATTGCATCTAATTTACTAAAAGGTGTGAACAACGTGAAGCTGTGCATAGATTTATCAACTTTTGCTGTTTCCACGTCATTTTTGCCCAGCTGCCACACAGTGGAAGAGGCTCGACGGGATAGTGGCGTGGCGACCCCTGCTCGTCAAAATCATGATAAGGGTTGGTGTTCTTTATACGAAATCATCCTCTAGTCCATGGCCACTTCGCGCCCTGCCTATATGCGCCTCTTAATCAATCATGAGCCTTACAATCTGTCCCGCCCCATCCTCAAGACCGGCAAGAGAAGAAAAAAAAAAACGCCGGTTTTGATGAATCAGGGCCCATAAACTCTAATGGATATGTGTTCTATTTGTGAAAAAAAAAACATGTATGTGAAATAAGGACATGTGAATAGGGACTTTTAATGCTATGATACACTGGATTTCTCACCCTCACACTTCAATGGCCATGGATTTACTCTTTAAGGTTAAGCAATATGGGTGTGAAGAAAGCCTGTAAACAACTGGAGTCTAAGCAGTAACATTTCTCCATGTGGAAAGACACATGCCAGTGTGAGGAGGCTTATAAGTCATGCAATGCTCCTCTGGGAAATTAAAATGCACATCGCCTCTTCAGAGAGGAAGAGGACTAGAACTTTAGTGCACCGTGTCTGCAAATTGAGATTCTGGTTTGGCTTTTATCCCAAGTCATGTGGCAAGGCTTGTTAAAGGGTCGATATTGACTGTTTGGATTGCTACTTCCAATAGGTGGCACTAGAGTTCTAGTTCTCTTCCTCTCTGAAGAGACAATTTCAAAAAACAAACAAATGGACACAGTCTATTGCATCTAAGCTTGTAGCTAAGCAGCTCAGGTTTCCTCATAGCCAGCAGGACACTCTGCAATTTATCAATATGGTTTCTGCAGATAAAATTCGAGAGAGGAGAGTTTATATTGAATAGAAAGTACTTATATGTGAAATAAAACATGAGAAGTGTAGATCTGTAGCTATGAACGAAGCACTCAACATTTATAAAGAAAAAACATCCCTTACCTCTTTCTTTCCTGGTTTGCTCTTCTCCGAAGACCCAACCACTTTACTCTTGGCAGCCGTTTTCTCCAGGTCTGCAGCTTTCTCCTCTTTAGCCCCAGATGATACAGTGGATGGCTCATTCACTACCTTTGATTTGAGGTAGTCCATGTCAGAAATCTCTGATTGCAAGGCTATCTTCTCATCTACAAATAAGCAGAAATTGATGAAAATCTTAATGCTGTATATTTGCCATTTCTTACTTAAAATAACATACAAACCAGCATTTCAATTTTAGGGTCATTTTTGTGAATGGCAATGTGCAAAATGAAAGTGTATAAATGAACAATATGATGGACACTTCAGCATCTGCAATTTTTAGACTTCCAGCTTAAAAATGACAGAAATACCTAAAACCTCCAAATAATACACAAAGTCACTAGACTGTATGTAGGCCTAAACCAAATCTAAGAAGTCCTCTACTTCCCTAGCCAAGAAGTACGAATCGAAGGGTCCAATTTTTCAAGGTTTGCAGTCAGGTTTCCTACAACAAGTAGTAAGTATGGAGATAAATAGTTCCTACCTGTGTTTTCCTCACCGTCCTCATCCCCAGAATCTTGCTCTGATTCAGAATCAAAGTTGAGGTAGTCATCCTGGGAGCGGCTCTTCACCTTTTCTATAGGCTCAGTCACTGTGTCATTAGCCCATGTAGCTGTCTTGCTCCTGCTTTGGTGCACATTAAGAAATTCCTTGAAGCCACTGTCCATTTCCAGCTGCAGATCAAACAGCAGGATATTATATTAATTGAAGTGAATTCAGACTTACTTTAAATTAATCAAAACAAGCTAATTTTTTAAGAATTCAATGTAGTCTCCTTTATAATCAAACATATAAAGAACACTTACGTCTCCCAACACAGACTTCTGCTCTTTCTGTGCCTACAAAAAAAGATTAATTCTATTAAGTATGGGTAACACAAAGTAGTTGTGCAAACAACTTTTTTTTTATCAATATCTGTATTTTGTATCGGTCACCAGATTTCACAACATAAAAAAAAATCCTCAGACCTGAATAGTTTGTTATTTTAGGTATTTTACAAGACTTTGAGGACCACTTTCTTGAAAGTGGAGCACCCTTTAATTTGCTAGCACTACTATCGGAATTAGGAACATCCATGCAGCCCCATCAGAATAATCCAGCGATATTACTACTGTTGCACCCGGCAAGGTAGAGGTGTTTGCCTATTAACACAATGCATACTGTCAGCTTACCCTTACTTTACAACTCTACTTCTTTTACTTTACCTTTTTGTCTTCTGTTTTCGCATGTGCTCCATCCTCATTTTTTGTGACCTCCTTGCTTTTACTTTGAGAGTACTTACTCCACGGCCTACTTTTCGTGGGATCACCAAATGATTTACATAGCTCCACCTTTAAGGAAAGAATAAATAAAGTGACTACGTTAAAAAAATGCATCATACCACTCCCCACCATTGGTTATGTACCTGGCTTACTCACAGAAATACGGGATGTGTCAATGAAGCTCTTGTTGAAGTGGCTTAGAGCGGCTTTAGCCTCATCTTCTGCGCTAAAACCAATGAAGCCAAATTTCCGGAATTTCCCAGCCTTCGTAAATTTCAGGGTGCAGTCGGTTAAATTGCCAAACTCAGCAAACAACTCTCGGAATCGATCTTCTTTCATCTTCACAAAAAATACACAAATAAACCATCATGCTTTGAATAAAGCCTAACTTCTGTGCTTTCATTAAAAGCCTTGTGTTAAGATAACTGATAATAGCTTTACACCGGAGTATAAGAGAACTGGAATTTGTGAGTCAGTGTTCAGAGAAAAGTGCTCATCAGTGCCACTAAATCTATTAAAGGGGTATTCCCATCTCTAAGATCCTATCACAATATGTAGCAGGTGTAATCATAATAATATTAGAAAATTGCTCCAATTAGAAATGTAGTATAGTTCTTCTGATTCACTGGGACGCTTACCCCATGTGCAGGGCATTGCAGTAGCTTAGGTATCCATGGTTACAACCATTAACAACTAACTGACACTATATAAATGGCCATAACCGTGGCTACCTAAGCAAATGCAATGCTCTACACATGGGGTAAGCGACATAGTGAATCAGAAAAACTATACTACATTTCTAATTGGAGGTATTTTCTAATATTATTACTACACCTACGACATATTGGGAGAGGATCTTAGAGATGTGAATACCCCTTTAAAGAAAACCCATAAAATCCAAAGCCCCAACACTTTAAAGTGAGGACATAAGCAGAACAGGTGTGTATACATGCAAACACATGGAAACATCGATACTCAGCAAGTGTGCTCATTCTCAGGTGTCTACTATTTTATACACGATTAGTGTGCTCACTGTATAGTGAGTGCTGCCTATTCACAGCCCACAGCCAGTGCTGTGGCGTCTGTCGGTAGAAAATGGACAGACTCCTAAAATCTATAATAAATTGGTACAGCAGTACAATGCAGGATGTGCAGTAAATGTTTCCATAAGAATTTTGGAAAGTTATGAAATGTCCTATAAATATTTGTTCTATTCCTGATCTAAGGGTCTCGGCTTTTAGTGGCGATGAATCTGTGCTGCACTTTATGTACACGCTCAGTAGTGAGGCAGGGCTGTGGAGTTAGTGAAAGTGAGGAGTCAGAGGTTTGACTTGCCGACTCCACAGAACTGCCCACAGCGCTACCCCAATGACTGGGAATGAGTGACGGCAGGGAGAATATAACTTAATTTTCTCCCTGCAGCTGCACTTCCAATTAGATATCTACACATATTTAAAACAGTACTTATCTGAATATTACCACTATGGCTGGGGGTAAATACCATTTTATATTCTTGACAGGTTCCCTTCAAATTGCAACAAGAACTAGACAGTCAACAATCAAAAGTAGTGTCAAATTACCTAGAAGACTGGTAATACTACAAAAATATGTGGAAACTGTTCCTATTTAATTTTTTATCTAAATCGTCGGGTCTCTTTTTTGACCTGATAAATAAATTAGCTTCTTTTGAATGTACAATATTACTCCAGAAAGCCTCAGTCTAGTTCAGGGGTGCACAACCTTTTTTGGTCCAAAGGCCACATACTGTGCTGTTTTATACAAAGTATTTTTTTTCACATTATTTTGAACGTTTTCCAGTAAAATCAGCAGGAAACTTATTCAAGGAGTGTTAGAAACATTTGTTAATGCGGATTTGTAGTAAAATCTCCTTTTAAATGCTCATAAAAAGCTGTCTGAATAGGCCCTAAAATAGAAGAGGTGATGAGTGTATATTATTCTCTACAATTATGGAAATGGAAAAGAGATCAAACATCAGAAATCAGCTCACCCTTTTTGAAGTCCAGTGCCGGAACTGAAGCAGTGCCACAGCAAAAAGTAGAAAAAAGGAGGTAAGGCGTTCCAGCACTCGGATAAAAACTTAATTTTTATTGATACATCCAATAAAATCGAAAAAATAGTCACAAACCACCAATGGTATCTAGCGTTGCAAACGCGTTTCAGACCTTCTGTCTTTATTCATTGCAAAAGTTTATTGCAATGAATAAAAACACAAGGTCTGAAAAGCATTTGCAACGCTAGATACCATTGGTGGTTTGTGACTATTTTTTCGATTTTATTGGATGTATCAATAAAAATTACATTTTCATCCGAGTGCTGGAACGCCTTACCTCCTTTATACTCTACAATAGGTCACGGGTTTTTTGCTTACTGTTGAATGTTTCACAATTCCCACAATCCCCCTCTGTAATCCATGCGACCGCTGCTGCTGGGGAGAATGAGCGGCTCATTCTCCCCGGCAGAAGCGGTCGCATGGATTACAGAGGGGACCACCTAGGAGAGGTGAGTACATGAATTTTATTCTTATTTTTACAGGTGGGGACACAGCGGGATCAGACTACCACTACACTCATCATTGTCCCTGCTGGTGCTGATCACAGCGCTGGCAGGGAACCATGATGAGGGCAGCATTCAGCACCCAGCGCTTGGAAACAGCGTTAACTATAACACTGATTTCCAGGCGCCAGTCTGTGTCACACTGATGACACACGGATGTCATCCATGTGTCATCATTTGTGAGGCACTTTTGTGGACCGTGTATCCACAAAAAAACGGACTTGTCTCCATGTGAAGCACACAGACACACGGTTCGTGAAAACACAATGAGGTGTACACAGACCCATTCATTTGAATGGGTCTGCGTGTGTCAGTGTCTTCGGTACGTGTGGAAACTGTCACCACTCGTACCGGAGATACTGACTTGTGAAAGAGCCCTTAATCTGCATTCTGGTCTCCTATTCAGAGATGTCAGAACTGCTGTCAGAGTCCATAGACATCAAGATCTGCAGTTCTTCATGGTGACTGCAGGCACCAAAGACAATAAAAAAAAGTTAAATATAACAAATTAAACTTTTCCATGAGACACATAATTAGTAAGAAAAAGAAGTAAAACATAGAAAAAAAAAAAAGAGTGTAAACTGAGAATCTCAGTTTTGTACATTTTTGCCCAGTGGCATTAGATCAACGTATGATTTTTGGATGTGAGGTCCATGTCTTTGGCATACTGCAAGGTCTGCACCCTCCTTTTTTTTTTTCTTTTACTTGGACCATCACTCCTCCGATTTGGCACAGATGTTTATAATTACCAGGAGACTAACAGGGGTTTCACTTATTTTTGCTCTCAATCTGAGGGCATGTAGAATGTGAGTTTTCTAGCTCCTTTCACTTGGTGTTGGTGCTGTGTAGCAACCAGGGTTGTGCATGTGGGGTGGCCTGAAGTCATAGGGACTCAGCCTTGCAGTATGGGTTCTGTGGGACACTAGGGCGCTGACCCGATGGTTGGCACACGGTGCCGCACCTTTTAGTCTATAAGAAGCTATGGACCCACTCAGAGGTGTGCTGTGACGTGGCAAGGGGCTTCATACAGTCAGAACGGAATTGTAACCTATAATTAGTTGAGTGGCGTCCATTGCACCCCAAGCGAGTTTTGTTTTTATAATTTCCGTAAGTATGGAAGTTAGGTAAACCTCCATTTCGGTAGCTTCCTAGCTTGGGCGCCGACTACATGTGCCACAGCAATAGTGATGTGTCCATCGCGAACGATCCGACACAAAGAGCTGGCTCCCTGCTGTGAATCATGGGAGCCGGCACTCCAGTGAGAGCCACTAACTTCTCTTAATGGCTCTCACTGGGCGGAAAATTCCGGGGTTTGTCGGACGTAACTCCGACCACCATTGAAAGGGCGGAGTTTTGGCCGTGGGTGGGCGGAGTTTCGGCTGCATCATAGTCATCTCAAATGTGTCCACCTATAGGGATCCAAAAGAGACTGCTCTTTTTGGTGAGCAGAGCCAGACTGCCCATCACTACACAGCGAGGCACTTGCGACTAACTGAAGGTTAAACTAAGAACTTCGTAGTGAGTTTTGTACATTTTTATTACATCAACGTATGATTTTTGATTGGACAGTCCATGTCTTTTTCTACAGCAATGGCATAGAAAAAAAGACACAAAACAGTTTGTATCGAAGTGATTATACAGCCTGATAGAAAAAAAGGTAAGGCCTCATTCAGGCATTAGTTTTTTTCACGTATGAGAACTGAGTTTCATTATTGATTTTCATCAGCTTTACATTGATGAGAAAAAAAAAAAAATCTGCACTTTTCCTGTCTGTCAGTGAAAAACTGCCAGCACACTGATGGCATCTCAGTCCTGTCCGATTTATCTATTTTCACAGACCCATAGCTATTTATTGCAAAGTTCGATCAGCCATGTCTCCGATCCTGCATGGACCACTGTGTCCACAGAAAAAAAAAAAACGTGGACAGCCTGTAAGAGGTATGAGTGCTATCTGTGAAAAAACTAGATGGCACTTGTGTGTGAAGAACTGAAGTGTGAATGAGTCTGTACTTTCTGCAGCAGCGATGATGGCCCATAACTAGGGTCATGTGACTGCTGCAGCGGATCACAGCAGTGGCCAGCGACTGGCTGCAGCGGATCACAGCAGTGGCAAGCGACTGGCTGCAGCGGATCACAGCAGTGGCAAGCGACTGGCTGCAGCGGATCACAGCAGTGGCCAGCGACTGGCTGCAGCGGATCACAGCAGTGGCCAGCGACTGGCTGCAGCGGATCACAGCAGTGGCCAGCGACTGGCTGCAGCGGATCACAGCAGTGGCCAGCGACTGGCTGCAGCGGATCACAGCAGTGGCCAGCGACTGGCTGCAGCGGATCACAGCAGTGGCCAGCGACTGGCTGCAGCGGATCACAGCAGTGGCCAGCGACTGGCTGCAGCGGATCACAGCAGTGGCCAGCGACTGGCTGCAGCGGATCACAGCAGTGGCCAGCGACTGGCTGCAGCGGATCACAGCAGTGGCCAGCGACTGGCTGCAGCGATCACAGCAGTGGCCAGCGACTGGCTGCAGCGGATCACAGCAGTGGCCCATCATCTCTGCTGCTGAAAGTAGAGACTAGCGGGTAACTGGGGAGCAGCAGGAATAGATGAGGGGAGCTGTGCTCTGTAAACCCTTCTGCACTCCAGACAGCCCCTGTAAGGTGCTACATAAGAATCACTACACAACTTACTGTACTAAAGCGCAAAACTCAAGGAAATAAGTGTCGTGATAGAAAATGCACAGACGCCAGTGATCGTGAGCATGGCAAGAGCCACCCGCAGCCCCGACATGGGCGGACCCCTTCACATCATCAATGAGTAAATAAAGTATTTAAATACCCCATTAGGGAGATTCTTGACGATTAATCGCGACATCTTGCTTGGTAGCTTTAACACCAGGTAGTGGAATCTCTAACTTAGCTTCACGTTTAGTCCGTGGGCGCCGCCATCTTGGTTTACACCACGTGACTAGCGCAGGGCATGTGCACACACGATAGGGGCGTGGCCTGCCTGTGGCGCGCAGTGTACTGCTGCTCAGAGTCCTCTCCTGTATGAATAGCGGGCGAGAAGTTCATTCGCTCTGCCTGCAGGGGGCAGTGTAGCTTTACGTCATTTCTACGTGTAACGGCTGCCAGCAAAGTTGCTATGTGGGAAGAGAATATTATAGACAGTGTGGGCCGCAATCGTTTTATAATAGCCACAGTGCCAGCCAGAGGCTGTGGGCCCTATCAGTGTGGTAAAAGCGTCCCTATATAATTCAGCTATTGGCACCACTAATGCCGTGTGTGCACGAGCCGGTACAGCGCTTCATGGTTCTTATAGTTTTGCCAAGAGCAGCACAGCGCAGAATGGCTGCAGTGTCACTGACCGCTGTACTGAGCTTCACCTGTGTGCTTGTGGTAAAGCAAATTGTCTCTTCAGAGAGGGAGAGGACTAGAAGTCTAGTGCCACCTATAGGAAGTAGCAATTCTAACAGTCAGTACCGACCCTTTAACCCCTTCACCCCAAAGCCTGTTTTCACCTTCATGACCAGGCCAATTTTTACAATTCTGACCACTGTCACTTTATGAGGTAATTACTCTGGAACACTTCAATGGATCCCCCTGATTCTGAGATTGTTTTTTCGTGACATATTGTGCTTCATGATTGTGGTAAAATTTCTTCGATATCGCTTGCGTTTATTTGTGAAAAAATCGGAAATGTAACGAAAATTTTGAAAATGTTGCACTTTTCAAGCTTTTAATTTTAATGCCCTTAAATCAGAGAGATATGTCACACAAAATAGTTAATAAATAACATTTCCCACATGTCTACTTTACATCAGCACAATTTTGGAAACTATTTTTTTTTGTTAAAAAGTTGACCAGTGATTTCTCATTTTTACAAAACCGTTTTTTAGGGACCACCTCACATTTGAAGTGACTGAGGGGTCTTTATGACAGAAAATACCCAAAAGTGACACTATTCTAAAAACTGCAACCCTCAGGCTGTGTGCCCACGTAGCGTTTTTCAAGCGTTTTTGATGCGGAATTTCCGCAGCGGAAACGCTTGTAAAACGCTTGGTAACCCGCACCCCATGGTCCCCAATGGGATTCCGCAAGTTCTATGCACATGCTGCGGATTTTTCCGCAGCATTTATGCTGCGTTCAAAAATCCGCAGCATGTCAATTAATTTTGCGTTTCCGCAAGTAGAATTGCCTTTGTCCAATGCATAAAAAACGCAAGGCAATTCCGCATGTGGAAAACGCGTGATAAACGCGCGAAAAATGCGCGATAAACGCGTGCGGAATTCCGCATGCGTTTTTCCGGGAGAGGACTTGCAGAAATGAAGCAGAAATTTTCTGCTTCATAAATGCAACGTGGGCACATAGCCTCAAGGTGCTCAAAACCACATTCAAGAAGTTTATTAACCCTTCAGGTGCTTCACAGGAATTAATGGAATGTGGAAGGAAAAACTAAACATTTAACTTTTTTTTCACAAACATTTCACTTTAGACCCATTTTTTTTACTTTCAGAAGGGTAACAGGAGAAAATGGACCCCAAAATTTGTTGTGCAATTTCTCTTGAGTATGCAGATACCCCATATGTGGTCAAAAACTACTTTTGAGGCAGAGTGCAAAGCTCAGAAGGGAAGAATCTGGAGTTCAGATTTTGCTGGACTAGTTTGAGGGTGCCATATCACATTGGTAGAGCCCCTGAGGTGCCAGATCAGCGACCCCCCCCCCCCCTTCCCCATAAGTGACCCTATTTTCCAAACTACACCTCTCAATAAATTCATCTAGGGGTGCAGTGATCATATTGACACCACGGGTGTGCTACAGAATTTTTTTACCATTGGGCAGTGAACAAAAAATAATTACATTTTTACCACGAAAATTTTGTTTTAGCCCCAGATTTTACATTTTCACACTAGAAAATAGGTAAAAATGGCACCAAAATTTGTCCCCCTATTTCTGCTGAATGTAGAAATACCCCATATGTGGCTGTACAGTACTGCTTAGCCACACTGCGAGACTCGGCAGTGACGGAGTGCTTTTTGCCTCCTGGAGCGCAGATTTTCCTAAAATAGTTTGTGGATGCCATATTCAGAGCCCCCACGTGCTAGAAGAGCAGAATCCCCCTCAAGTGACCCTATTTTGGAAATTATACCCCTTTGTGAATTTATCTACAGGTGTAGTGACGATTTTGACTCCATGGGTGTTTTCCAGAAACAAGCAGCAGTGGATGTTACTAAGTGAAGATTGCAAACTGCCGCTGTAGCGACCAGTACGTTGTAGTGACCAGCACGTTGTGACCAGCTCGTTCTTCTGGAGACATGCACCCGTAAATTAGGCAGGCTCTGATCACTACAGGAATGCCAAACACGTGGACGCTAACTGCGGTTTAGACACACACTAGAGCTCAGAAGGGTGAGGAATAGTGTTGAGCCACCCCCGTAGTGTTCGAGTTCGGTTCGGTTCGTCGAACACCCGTGTGTTCGCCGAACTGTTCGTCGAACTGTTCGTCGAACACCTTCGAACACCGTTAAAACCAATGGCAGGCAAACAAAAACACATAGAAACACATAGAAAACACCTTCAAAGGTGTCCAAAAGCTGACAAACTGCTCAGAAGACACAACTAACACATGGAAAAGTGACAAGTACATATAGTCATGCGAAAAGAAAAGAGGTGGAGGAGTAAAAGGAGGGGGAGACACAGATATAGGCATGTCATGCCCTTCTAAAATCCAAAAAGTGAGAAGCCGAGACGGCCAGTCCGCTCCTGCCCGTGCCACCTCCGTGTCGCCGGGTTTGTGCCAGAGCCGCGGTGAACCCTGACGGCCAGCCCCCCTCTCCCAATACTGGTGCCTGTCCGCTGGTGGGTCGAGAGAGCCCCCCTGTGGTGGAGGCAGCTCTAAGCTTTTTAATTTAAATTGTCCCTCTAATTTAAATGAATACACTTTAAATCCATTTACAAGGATCTATTGGAGGGCAAGTCTCATGCCAGCAGCCGCGTAATTCCAGCTCCAGTAGCGTCCACTAAAGCTGCTGCAGTTAAAAAGCTTTTATAAGGATCGAGCTCGGCTGTCCACCGCAAGGCATCCTAGTGCCAGTCCCAGCCCCTATGCCTTGGGGTGCCTCCTGATGCTCTTCACTAAGTATCCCGTGGTCCCGAAGCATTTCCTTTGAAAAAATTAAGTGTCCAAACTACAGGTGGTGTAGCTTGCTTAACAGCCGGGATAATCCGCTGACTAGCAGACACTGCTACTAGGCACAAAGTATTTCCTGGGCTAGATGCAGTTAAAAATTTGTAAGTAGATACTCTCGTTGGATGCTGAGAAAGCATTCCATAGAGTCTCCTGGCACGCCATATATGATTCTCTTAAAAAGCTTGGGGTAGGGGTCTAGGGGACCCTTTTATAGCCAAAATCACGGCCCTGTATCACAATACGTCACCTAGGCTGAAGATAAATGGAACTGTAGCACCGAGGGCTCGGTTGCTACAGACGTATTGCACCTCACCCAGAGGTGTGATATCTCACTCTCAGATAAGGATGGAGTGTGGATCAGGACCCGACACCTGCATGCATTACACCACATTGCCGTGGGGCAGGGCGACCAATATGCCCCTGAGATGGGCACGACAGTCCCTGTCCCTGGCTGGAGTGGGGGGAGGGAACACTGAGGAAGGAGAACCCTGCAGTGCAGGAGCAGGGAGGAAGCAGTTCCTGGGTGCATTGAGAAGGGAGTATAAAAGGTGGGCACCATCTTAGTTCAGTGCAGAGAAGTCTGAGCAGAAGTGGCAGGGAGCAGGGGCTCTGCATGAGCTCTGCTCCGGAGGCGGGCCTAGTAACAGAGGCCCAGGCCTGCAAGAGGGAGAAGGAAGGAAGAGGAGCGGAGAAGGCTCCAGGAACGAGGAATGAAGGGATCCCAGGGGTGCGGACGGGCGAGTCGCCACCGCACGCCCGAATCCACCTGCGTGGAGGGGTCAGGCCAAAGGGGGAGACCGGTCCCCGAACTAGTGGAGGCAGGAAACGACCCTCAGCTAGAAACCGGAGGCTCTGACATTTTATGTGGCGCAGCCCCTTGCTCCACCCGCTAGGAAGGCACCACATAGGGTCAGGGAAACTGGCACCAAGTTTACCAAGAGGAGGCCCGAGGCAGCCGGACAGAAGTGTTGGTAAGAAAGGCCAGACAAAGGACACACAAAGGGGGTCCTGTGAAGCGCTCCAAAGTTATCTGGGAGTTGTCTGAGCCCCTCACCTGGTGAGCACAGTACGACGTGGGCAGCCGTTACCTGCAGACGTGGTCTGGATAATAAGAACTGTGAGTAAAGGCCCTGAACTGCATCACTGACTCCGTGTCGTTACTGCTGCTGCCCTGCACCATCACCCCCATCCTCCTCATACACTGCCCTGAGGCTATACTCCTCCCGTGGGGAGTTGTGCTACGCTCTGCTGCACCCACAACACCAGCCTTAGCGGTCTGCCCTGTAGCGGCGGTTCACTCTGACCGCAATCCACGGGTGGCGTAGTCAGACATTTAAACATCAAAACCACATAAATAGTTCCGCCACTGGTTTGACCGCCCTGAGCCACGGAACCGGATCGCCGCCACGAAGACTACAACCACCAGCATCCACCAAAAAGGGTCCGGGTGTCCCAAGGCCCAGGGGGTGCGTCAGAACATTTTCATCACCTTTCACAATCACCAATGGGACAAGGCAGGGATGTCCTCTGTCCCCTCTCTTATACATCCTAGTGACGGAGCACCTGCTCTCATCAATTCGCCATAACCCCAATATTAGGTGGATTGAGGTGGGAGGCACCGAGTACAAGTGCTCTCTATTTGCTGATGATGTCCTAGTATATATCACTCAATCACATATATCCATCCCTGCTGTTATGGCTGAAATAGATCACTTTGTTACATGGTAAAATTTTAAAATCAATGCAGCGAAGTCTGAGGCCCTCGATGTCTCCCTCCCTAAATCCATATAGGATTCCATCCAGTCCAACTTTCCCTTTGCCTGGCCCTCACAGGGTATCAAATACTTAGGAATTCCTATTCATAGAGACCTCTCCCATCTATGTTATCTTAATTTTGGGCCCTTTATTGAACAATTCCATACAGACCACGGTTGGCAAGTTAGAACTGTAAGATTCACTACGTGAACCACTGGTGTTTTGTGGAAAAGCACATGTACACCGCGTTCCAAATTATTATGCAAAAAGTGTTTAGGAGTGATAAGGGAAGAATTTGTTTGTTTGTCAGTTAAACTCATTGATGGTGATGTGTGTCAGGGCTCTTTATATCACTGTAAGCAATTGCAGACACCTGTGCTAATTAGTTTGGCAGGTGTGTCCAATGAAAGGCAAGACTACTTAAGAAGGCTCTCTCACATTATTAAGCAGCCTACATTTTCTGCCAAAATGGGAAAGAAAAAGGATGTGTCGGCTGCTGAGAAGCAACAAATTGTGGAGTGTTTAGGTCAAGGCATGACTACAATCAACATTGTGCGATGATCAGGATGAAGTGTCTTGGCAATCAAGAAGTATGTAGCTGTGCGTGCTGATAAGGGCAAATTGAGGACTCTTTCCTACAGGCAATTACGTCAGGTTGAAAGAGCAGCGGCAAAAAAGCCTTGTCATAGCAGCAGACAAGTTTTTGAAGCTGCTTGTGCCTCCAACGTCCCCCGAACAACAAGATGCAGGGTCCTTCAGAGGTTTGCAGCTGTGCATACGCCATCCTGTCGACCTCCTCTATCCACTTCACACAAGCAGAAACGGCTCCAGTGGGCCAAACATTACATGAAGACTGATTTCAAAACTGTTTTGTTCACGGATGAGTGCCGTGCAGCGCTCGATGGTCCAGATGAATGGAGTGGAGGATGGCTGGTTGATGGACACCCCACGCAAACACGGCTACAGCGCCAACAAGGAGGAGGTGGAGTAATGTTTTGGGCTGGAATCATGGGGAGAGAGATTGTCGGCCCCTTTAGGATCCCTGAAGGCGCTAAAGATGAACTCCATAATGTATGTGGATTTTCTCAAACAGCACTTCCTGCCATGGTTCAAGAAGAAGAACCGTGTATTTCACAGCAAGATCATTTTTCTGCATGATGATGCACCATCTCATGCTGCACATAAAACATCTGCATCTCTGGCTGATATGGGCATAAAAGGGGACAAACTTATGGTGTGACCCCCATGCTCCCCTGACCTCTACCCCATTCAGAACCTTTGGAGCATCATTAAAAGGAGTGTCTATGATGGCGGGAGGCAGTTCACATCTAAGCAACAGCTCTGGGAGGGTATTCTGTCCTCATGCAAAACAATTGAAGCAGAAACCATCCAAAACCTGACAAATTCAATGGACGAGAGAGTTCAGAAGCTCCTTTCGAACAAGGGGTCCTATGTGAAAATGTAACATCACCTAGAATAAAGTTTTGAGTTGAAAACTGTTTGATTTCAGTCTCTAACAACCTGCTAATGCTTATAATTTCAAAAATGACCATTTTTTTGGTCTTTATTAAAATGAAAAGGTTGATCGAAAAGTTTGGGGGATCTAAGAGTGTGGCAACCCAGTAGTCATGATTACTTCGAATTCTGACAATATGAGGGTCATGCTGCAGGTAGTGCAGCAAGAAGGCACTTATGTGTCTTGCGCATCTCGGAGCCCCAAAATTATTTTCCGGGCTAGATGCAGCTAAAAATTATTTTTAATTTTAAATCTGGTGAAGCTTATTATAGATGGCCTAATAGGATCAGTGCTGCACACTGCTACAAAGCCCAAATTATTTTCCAGTCAAGATACAAATAAACATGATTAGTAATTTGAAAGCTTAAAACGGTTGGTAGGGTGATTTTAACCAATCATCAAGCTTTTACTCTCCCCAGGATGACACAGGGGTAGAAAAGTCGTTTCGGATCCATGATTTGTTCATCTTTATGAACGTGAGTCTGTCTACATTATCAGTGGAGAGCCGCGTGCGCTTATCTGTCAGCACACCACCAGCAGCGCTGAACACACGTTCAGACAGAACGCTGGCTGCGGGGCATGACAAGATCTCCAAGGCGTAAGTGGCTAGCTCCGGCCATTTATCCAGATTGGAAGCCCAAAAAGAGCAAGGGTCCAGTGACACAGTCGTGGCTTCAATGTTTACTTGGAGATACTCCTGTACCATCGTCTCTAGGCGTTGACTATGTGTCAGACTTCTTGTCTCCTGTGGCCTTGCAAAGGATGGGCTAAAAAAGTGGTGAAATGATTCCGCAAAATTGATGTTACCAGCAGATACTGTGGTTCTGTTACAGTTTGAGTGCTGAACACTTGACGGTCCCACGGTTGGCAAGTTGGAACTGTGAGATTCACTACGTGCACCACTGGTATTTTGTGGAAAAGCACATGTAAGATTCTGCAACAGTCTCTGCTGATACTCCTGCATGCGTGCATCCCTTTCTATGGCAGGAATAATTTCTGCAAATTTACTTTTGTACCGGGGATCTAACAGTGTGGCAACCCAGTAGTCAGGATTATTTCTAATTCTCACAATTCGAGGGTCATGTTGCAGGTAGTGCAGCAAGAAGGCACTCATGTGTGTTGCGCATCCAGGAGCACCAAGTCCCTGTTGTGTTGGTGGCGAGGTAGCAATCATGCTTCCTTCCTCTGTCCTCTCCCCCCAACCTCGCACAACAGAAATGTGATCAAGGTCTCCCTCATCTGATGAGTCTTCCATCAGTTCGTCCTCCACTTCTTCCTGGGCTCCTGCACCTTCCTCACTAGTTTGGCTGCTACCATGCGCCCTGGTAAAATCATCTCCCCCACCCTCACATGCCTGCCGCCTTGGTGCTGCCGACCGTCTGGACCTTGCAGATGTTAGCCCTTCCGCATACAACTCCTCCTCCTCTACTTCCTCCACCTCCTCTTGTGCCACCACCTGACTCCGAATTCTGTTTAACATGTGCTCCAGCATGTAAATCACCGGAATAGTCATGCTGATAATGGCATCGTCAGCACTAAACATCTTCGTCGCCATTTCAAAACTGTGCAGAAGGGTGCATAGGTCCCTGATCTGAGACCACTCCTCCAGCGTGATTTGCCCCACCTCTGAATCTCGTTGGCCCAGGCTATACGTCAGAACGTATTGCACCAGGGCTTGTCGGTGCTGCCACAGTCGCTGCAACATGTGCAGAGTTGAATTCCACCGGGTAGGCACATCGCATTTTAGCCGGTGAAGTGGCAGGCCCAACGACTTCTGTAGAGATGTAAGTCGCTGAGCTGCGGGATGTGAACGGCGGAAGTGAGCACACAGCGACCGTGCCCTCTGCAGAAGGCCATCTAGTCTGGGATAGTGGGCTAAAAATTGCTGGACAACCAGGTTCAACACGTGAGCCATACAAGGCACGTGTGTGACATTGCCCCGGCGAAGGGCCGCACCCAGGTTTGCAGCATTGTCGCACACGGCCTTCCCTGGTTTCAGGTCCAGTGGAGACAACCATTCATGAAATTGGTTCTCCAGAGCTGAACACAACTCCTCAGCTGTGTGACTCACATTTCCCAGACATTTCAATGTAAAAACCGCCTGATGACGTTGAGCCCTACTGCCAGCATAGTAAGGAGGTGTGCAGGATCCCTTCTGCGCAGTTAGAAAGCTTGTGGCATGACCAGACAGGCTTTGGGTGCAGGTGGAAGACCGAGAGGAGGTTGAGGAGGCAGAAGCAGTGGAGGAAAAATGACATAAAGAGGATTGACGCACAACTCGTGGGGACGGCAAGACTTGGACAGCAGCCCCTTGTCCTGCTGTCACCATAGTTACCCAGTGCCCAGTCAGCGACATGTAACGCCCCTGTCCATGCCTACTCGTCCAAGTGTCTGTGGTGAAATGCACCCTGTCACACACAGAGTTTCTCAAAGAAGCGGTGATGTTGTGTGCGACATGCTGGTGGAGCGCAGGCACACCTTTCTTTGAGAAGTAGTGCCGACTGGGCATCTGGTACTGGGGCACTGCGACGGACATAAGGTCTCGAAAATCCTCTGTGTCCACCAGGCGGAAAGGCAGCATTTCTGTAGCCAAGAGCTTGCAGATGGTGAAATTCAACCTCTTAGCTTTCTCATGGCTAGGAGGAAATGGTCTTTTACTTGTCCACATCTGAGGGACCGAGGGCTGGCTATTGTGCTTAGACGGGGTTGATAAGGGTGTCCCCAGCAAACTGCCGGTCTGTGAGGAAGATGCAGGCGGACATGTTAGGTTGCCTTGATCCAAAGGTGGTGCTATCGATGTCGGACAGCGCTCAAGACCAGCTGGTGTTACCACCTCCAAAGAAAATGATGACCTGCCAATCACGCTGGCTGTTGCGGGTAAAGAGGTGGCAGGTCTGCGCCCCAAAACAGGTGTGACTGCTGTCCCCCCAGTCACAGAGGATGAAGAGGCCGCGGATGCACAATATATGGCAGACGGTGGTTGGCCCGGCCGGCTAGACCGCATTGTAGCACACTGAGCTTCCCACTGCAACTTATGCTTCATGTCCATGTGCCGGTTCATGCATGAAGTACTCAAACTATGTATTTTTTGGCCTCTACTTAGCTTTTGCTGACAAATGTTACAGATAACACGAGTTGGGTCATCTTTATCGATCTGAAAAAATGCCCAGGCTATGCAAGGCTTAGCACCCATGCGACCTGAAGAGCCACCACGACTTGTGGTGAGAGGCAGAGTTGTGTTTGAGGATGCAGTTGTTGACGTGCTTCCAGTACTACGTCTCTGTCCAGGAAGGCGCAACCTGACCTCGTCGTCACTAGCATCTTCCTCCACCTCCTCTGCTGACCTCATCTCTTGGCTGACTGTGGGTTGACAGTAAGTGGGATCTCCGACCTCATCATCATCACCCTGTGCGTTATCACACCCGTCGTCCTCAGAGCCAACCTGTTCCTGCCCTGACAAAAAACTAAAGTTGTCGCTCCAATCAGGTATTTGAGTCTTATCATCGTCTTCCTCATTGTCTCCACCAACAGGAGTTACAGTTTGGGAATGAGGGTCTACATTATGGTCAGAACCTTCTGCGTCTGGTCCTGGATCCGACTCCTAAAGATTCTGGGCATCAGTGCAGATCATTTCCTCGTCTGGATTCACAGAAGCGCTGGAGTCGACCTCTGATTCCCAGGCTATAGTATGAGTAAACAGCTCTGCAGACTCAACCATCTGTTCTACCTCATACTCAGACGGGCAGCTGGAGATTTGGGAGCTGTGAGGAAGCAAGTGCGATTTGGGTGACACCTTTGAGGACTGGAGTATTTGTGATGTTGAAGTTGATGTGGAGGAGAGCCCACTTAAAGGAGCACTTGATATCCATTGAAGCACCTGCTGTTTTTGTGCCTCATCTGGAATTTGTAGCGATTGGCGTGGCCGTAAGAAAGGGATCTTATCACATTGTCCGCTAAAAGAAGTAGACATTTTAGTTTGGCTGGAAGATGGTCTTTCTTCTGCACCTACCCCACGGACACAACCTTTTTTCCCCTTCCCAACACGCCTATTCCCCTTTCCACCAGCAGCAGGCCTTTTTCCACTCATTTTGGTGGTTAACTAATTCACAACTCTGGAGTTGTTTGCACAAAAAAACAATGGATGGTAACCGAGCAGAGCTGAGTGGCCAAACTGTGGTATTAGGCCAAAACTATTGGCTGGGTTAGATGCAGAAAAAAATTATTTTTAATTTGCAACCTGATGGAGGTCAGTATAGATGGACTAATAGACCAAGTCCCACACACCGCTAGAAGCCCAAATATTTTTTCAGAGCTAGATGCAGAAATTTTTTTTATTCAATTTGCAACCTGATGGAGGTCAGTATAGATGGACTAATAGAATGATGCTATGCCCAAAAGATTTTACTTCACTAGGTGCAGTAAAAAAATTGGTATTCTATACACAGGTGGTATATCTTGCAACACAGATAGGCTACTCCACTGACTAACACACTCTGCAATAGGCCAAAAAGGATTAGCTTTGCTAGATTCAGCCAAATGCTGTGAAAAAAACTTGCACAGCACTGGCACAGACCTGCCTGGCAAAAACTGATAGGAACTGATGTAACCTAGTCCTGAAAAGGACTCCAATTACAATTAGTCTTTACTCCCACAATCTATCTATTTAAGAGCACAGACCTGCCTGATAAAAGTCGTAGGAAATGCTGTAACCTAGTCCTTAAAAGGACTGCAATCACAACTATTCCCTACTCCCAAGCTATCTGTATATTTGTGCGAAAATTGGCTTGAAATTAACAAGGTATAGCGCACACAGCAACAGCGGTGCCGTCTAACACGCAGCTGCAGCAGTGAGAAAATGGTGGCGACGGGGAAAATGGCTTGGTCTTATAGGGCAAGGACATGTGACATACACTGCCAATGACACATGCCCTTGCTTGTGTGAAAAAAAGCACTTCGCTCCGTGTGTGCGCTGCTGATAGGCTGACAGATTGCACCTCCCCACTGCAAATGCGGGAAAGAGAAAAAAAAAATGGAGATCTTCATTGTTCCTGCAGAGATCCATCCCCTGCCCCTCCCCCCGCCCCGCTGTACACTCAAACTGCGTATTAACATTAATTTTCATCATTACTGAGAAAAAATGCAGTTATGATTTTGGTGCACGAACAGTTATCGAACATAACCTCGAACAGCCGAATTTTTCTCAAATTGTTCGTGTTCGCCGATCGGCTCGAACACCGCCCAAAACAGCTCGAATTTGAGATATGCGAACAGTTCGAGTAGAACAACGCTCATCTCTAGTGAGGAACCATTTAGTTTTTCCAGAGCCTTTGTGCTACCAGTAATGTGGAAGCCCCTATATTTTTGTTAACAGATGACAGACCTGAGTGGGGACTTGATATTTTTTTGTGAATAGAGTTGAAGCTTTTAGGCTATGTGCCCACGTTGCAGAAATGCTGCATATTTTTTACGCTTCTCCTTGGCAGGAAAAACGCATGCGGTTTTCCCGCCAGGTAGAAGCGTTTGTGAAGCGTCTTTGCATGCATTTCTGCATGCGGGTTATCAAGCGCTTTTCCAAGCGATTTTAGCATCACTTGGAAAAGTGCTTGACAACTTGGTCACACTATATAAATCCATGCAACCAGCATGGATTTATAGTAGTGTGACCAAGTTAGTTAAAAAAAAGAATAAGAATGGTGAAAAAAAAAAAAAAATAAAGTTTATACTTGCCTTCCGATGTCTTCCCGGTGTTTTGTCTGCTCCGTCCGGTCTCTTGCAATGTTCGTGGTGATGTGAAGGACCTGCCGTGACGTCATTGAGCCATGTGATGGGTCACATGACTCTGACGTCACGGCAGGTCCTTCACAACAACGCGAACATTGCAAGACATCGGAAGGTGAGTATAAACTTTATTTTTTATTTTAAATTTCTCTTTTTTACAGTTTATATGGTACCCAGGTCTGGATGAGAGTCTCCTCTCCTCCAGACCTGGGTACCATCCGCACATTGAAACGCATATAATCCGTGAGTACAAATGTACTGACACGGATTATATGCGTCTCAATGCAAGTCAATGGCGGCGATTACGCCGCGCTTCCGCAAAATTAATGGACATGCTGCGGATTTTTGAGCGCAGCATAAACGCTGCGGAAAAAAACGCAGCATGGGCATTGAAAGTGCGGCTTGTCATTGGGGACCATGGGGGGCGGATTACCAAGCGTTTTTGAAGCGTTTATGCTGCGGAAATTCCGCAGCATAAACGCTTGAAAAACGCATGGTGGGCACACAGCCTTATTGGGAACATTTTATATAACATTTTGGATCAAGCTTATCTACGCTGAGCACTTATATCAGGGTTTCCATCTAAATCTCCGGGTTACGTGATTCAGATGAACCCCAGAGGGATCCATTCACTGAGGCAGCAGAGTTACTCTGGACTCCATCTGGCCTCTGTTCAGCGGTGTCCTTCATTTCAGAAGTGCAGAAAACTGGCCGATGGCACTTTTATGCACGTCTAATAAAAAGACGGACACCGCCAGATCATAGGTCAGACAGCATCCACAGTGCGTCCATCTGCCTCATTACAGGGAAACTTCCGCTGGGGGTACCATTTGAATCATGTATTTCACAGATTTACACGGAAACCCCGGTGTAAGCGCTCAGCGCAGAGCACAGGATAGATGTGAGCCGAGCCTTACTGTGATCTTTGGGGGGCAGAATGAATAAATCAACAGAAGGTGAAGAATTAATTTTATTTATTTTTTACACCGTTCCTCGTGCAGTATAGTTGATTAGATGACTTTATTCTTCAGGTTAGTGCGAGTACAGCTACACCAGATTTATATTGGGGTTTTATGTTTGGCTGCTATCACACACTAAAAGTAACTTTTTATTGTAAAAACAAGTTTGTACATCGACATATTTTGAGAGCTATAATTTTTCCATATTTCTGCCGACAGTCATGTAAGGGCTTGTTTTTTGAGGAACAAGTTGACGTTTTTATTGGTACCATTTTCGGGCACGTGACATTTTTTGATCGCTTTCTATTCCATTTTTTTAGGAGGCAGAATGAACAAAAACCAACAATTCAGGAATTGTTTTTTTGGGATTTTTTTTATGCCGTTCTTTGTGTGGTAAAACTGATAAGACAGCTTTATTCTTTGGGTCATTACTTCTACAGCGATACTACATTTATATAGTTTTTTTATATTTTGCCGCTTTTACACAATTAAAAACAATTTTAGAGAAAAAATAATTGTTTTGGCATCGCTTTATTCTGAGAGCTGTAACTTTTTTATTTTTCTGCTGACGGAGCTGTATGGCACCTTGTTTTTTGCGGAACAAGATGACGTTTTCAGTGGTACTATATTTATTTACAGGCATCTTTTTGATTGCGTTTTGTTCCACTTTTTGTTCGGTGGTATGATAATAAAGCATTGTTTTTTGCCTTGTCTTCCATTTATTTTTTTTACGGTGTTCACTGAAAGGGTTAACTAGTGGAACCGTTTTATAGGTCTGGTTGTTACGGACGTGGCAATACCAAATATGTGCACTTTTTTTTTTTTTTTACACAGATAAATATATTTGTTGGATTAATATTTTTTTTTCTTTTTTTTTCTTTATTTTGTGATGCTCTGCAATGCATCTGCACTGCAGAGCATCAGGGCAGTGTCTTGACAGGCAGGAAGGAGGCGTCTTAGCTCCTTCTGTCTGAGCAGGCACTGAGTGGCCACCTTCCTGGCGGGACCATGAAGGACCCTGCTGCCATCTTGTGACCAGAGGTAACTTTGGAGAACATCAACACAACACGATCGTATCACATTGTGTTGATGGAATCACAGAGGGCGCCCACTCCCTTTGCGATGCCCTGCGATGTCGCTGTCACTATTGACAGTGGCATCAGAGGGGTTAAATGCCCGCGATCGATGCTAGCGGCGTTGATCTCACATAGAGCTGACACCCACATGTAATCACAGCGGCTCTCAGTGTGAACCCGCGCAATAACTGCGTCGTACATATACTGCTCTTTGCAGGAACGCAGTACATGTACAGCGCATTTTGGGAAGGGGTTAATAAGCCTTGTCACATGACTTAGGATAGTAGCCAAAATCTCAATTTGCAAACCCTGTTTCAGGGTACTGCCGCTCGTTAGTGCAAAGTGTGAGATATGGTTTGGCTGGGTGAGAGGCGTCTGACCTGTATCCGACCATGTTGTGATAATGAAGCTGCTGGCGGCCATGTAATAGGAACGATTGGGTGACTGAGCTGATTGCAGTGGCGGGTTCTACCCTGAGATATATATATATATATCTCTGTCTACCTCACTGGGGTGCATTTCATTGTATCCGAGAGGAAAGCTCCCTGTTTTCACCTTCGTGTCCAGGCCAAATTTTACAATTCTGACCACTGTCACTTTATGAGGTAATAACTCTGGAACGCTTCAACGGATCCCCCTGATTCTGAGACTGTTTTAAATGACATATTGTACTTCATGACAGTGGTAAATTTTGTTCGATATGACTTGCATATATTTGTGAAAATATTGGAAATTTGCCAAAAATGTAGAAAATTTTGCAGTTTTAAAACTTTTCATTTTTATGTCCTTAAATCAGAGCGATATGTCACACAAAATAGTTAATAAATAACATTTCCCACATGTCTACTTTACATCAGTATCCTATTTTTTTATTTTTTTTTTAAACATTTTTTTTTTGTTTTGTTAGTAAGCAAGTTAGTTAGCATTAACTATAGAGATTAGACTGCAGAGTACTTCGCCAAAGTTATTTTTTCTCATGAAGTCCTCTTCAGTCTGTTCGGGACACCTAAATGAATGATTGTCTGTAGAAAAAAGGTGAGTGGGCTCACTGCCTAAGTGTTATAAACCTATCCCAGGCTCTGTTCCCTTCCCATGTGTCTGCTGCCCTCTGTTGTGCTCTGCATTGGGTTTTGCAGGTTGACCAGAGTGGATCAATGACACCATCTCCTTATACCTATTTAAGGCCCATTTAGACACAAATCTGTGTCTTGGGATTGAGACTCTATGGCTATATGCCCACGATGCAGAAATGCTCAGGATTTTTTCCTGAGCGTTTCTGCATCTCCCTGGCAGAAAAAAACGCATGCGGATTGTACATGCGTTTTCCTGCCAGGGACATGCGGAAGTGAAGCGTTCTTCACATGCATTTCCGCATGCGGGTTGACAAGCGCTTTCCAAGCGATTTTAGCATCACTTGGAAAGTGCTTGTCAACTTGGTCACACTATATAAATCCATGCAAACAGCATGGATTTATATAGTGTGACCCGAGAGAATGTAATAAAATAAAAAATAAATCTATACTTACCTTCCGATGGCCCCCGGTGTCTTGTTTCCCTCTGTCCCGGCTGCCGGCAGCGCTACACTGAAGGACCTGCCGACGTCAGCGTCGCGTGACCCGTCACATGACTATGACGTCAGCGCAGGTCCTTCAGTACATCGCGAACTGTGGGCATGCGAGGAGGAGCGCAGCGTGGGCCATCAGAAGGTAAGTATATATATATATATATATATATATATATATATATATATATATATTTTTTTTTACAGTTTTCTATGGTACCCAGGTCCAGAGGACAGTCTCCTGTCCTCCACACCCGGGTACCATCCGCACATTAGAACGCATGGAATGCGCATCTACATATACAGTGATGCGTAATCCATGCGATCTAATGCAAGTCAATGGCAGCGAAAACGCAGCACTTCCGCAAAATAATTGGTAGTGCTGCGTTTTTTTCCGCAATGATAATCCGCAGCGGAAATCTCCGCAGCATGTGCACAGCACATGCGGATTATCATTGGGGAACATGGCAGGCCTTCTACCATGCGTTTTTTAAGCGTTTCTGCAGCATTTTTGCCGCTGCGGAAATGCTTAAAAAACGCATTGTGGGCACACAGCCTATTCCAATGTTTTGTGTGCTTCACCATCGGTGCTTTTTATGTTTGCATTCATCCCTGCTGGGTTGCACTTTATCTGACCTGCTGTTCCCAAGATTCTGGAGTGTGCCAAATCCTCGCTTCTCACTTACCTTCCTGATTGCTGCACCAACGTCCGGAATCCATGTGCCTACCCAGACCTGAGGCTTAGAGAATCCACCTCACAAGGTGAACCTAAACACTAAGAACTCTTTCATGAATAAGAAATGGTATTTAAGCATCCTCCAAGAGAAACCTCTCCCAGCAATCCATGAACAATTTGGTGATGAACAATTCTTTTTCTAGCATGATGGAGCGACATGTCACAAGGCAAAAGTGATTACTTGGTGAACAAAACATTGACATTTTGGGTTCACAGACAGGAAAATCCCTACAATCTCAATCCCATTAAGAACTTGTGGTCAAACCTCAAAAATTGGTGGACGAACAAGAACACTGAAATTATGATAAACGCCAAGCACTGATTCGGAAAGAATGGGTTGTCATCAGTCAGGATTTGGCCTAGAAGTTGATATCCAGCATGCCAGGGCTTATTGCAGAAATTTTTAAAAATAAGGGTCAACACTATTGTGGCACCCCAGGGGTCCGGTTGCCACATTGGCATTGCCTCCCTCACAAGGGTGTGATGCCATGCCTAGAAGCAAGGAGGGGCCCCCTTATCAGGTATACCAGCATCCAACACTTTTCTGGCTCCAGACCAGAAAGGGGAGCTCCTCCCCTTTAAATTGAAACCTGGAGGCGGGGTTAGAAAAAGTTAGTTGAAGGAGAGTTGGAGATAGGAGAGCGACGAGGAAGGATCTGGGGAAGGGAGCTGTGAACAAGCTCGCCCCAGAGAGAAACGCAAGGGAATCGGACACCGGAGTCCGTGGTTGTGCGGGCACTGAAGGCCTGGCGGCTAAATCCGGAGGGCAGGAGACTGCAGGTCTCCTGGCCCCACCAGACACCCGGCGGCTCAGCAGCATCTTAGGGCCCAGCGCCGCCACGAAGGAGCGACACTTGAAGAAGGCTCGAGCTGCCTGCCATACGGGTGAGAAACAGATGTTTTGCTCAGGGATGAGGGCCGGAGCATAGCTTCAAGCAGCAGAGCCAAAGAGAATAGCGCAGGGGGAAAGCCTACAACTCCACCTGGCGAGGTGGATTCCCAAACTGCTTCTAGGCTGCCCGGACCTCCACCACCAGCTAGTACCAGTGCCTCGGTCTGCTCTGACAAACCGCAAGTAAAGATAGAGGAAACTGCCATTAATTTGTTGTCTGGTCATTATCTGCGCCCTCAGCCCTGCATTACACTGCACCAACAACATTCTACCTCCACAATTCATCATATACTGCCCTGGAGCTTAGCTCTACCTGTGGAGAGCTGAACCAACTCTGCTGCGTCACCATCAGCTCCAGTGGATCTTCACCACAGCGGCGGCCCTATATAGCCGCATACCACGGGTGGTGTCACGAATACATTCCCCAAAATTGATTTTTACACTTATCCTTCATTTGACCACCCGAAGCCACGGACCGGGTCACTGCCATCGTGACTACCCCAGAAAAGGACCGGCCCGGCTACCGCGTACCCCACGGCCCCAATGGGCGTGTCACTATAAATATTGAGTCTTTGCATAAACTTGATGTTTGCTTCAATAAAAGAATAAAAACGTATGAAATGCTTAGAATTGAACCTCAGTGACTATAGAAACATCTGGCTAAACGATCAGAAAAGCACTGAAGCAGCAAACCAATAACCAAAATTTGTGTTAGTCTTACTTTTTGGCCACAACTGTACATTACCAAATGAATAGTAGAAAAATATTAAAAATTGATTGTCCTTAGTGGTTGATACTTTTTAATGACTAACTGAAAAGATGGTAACAATGAGCAAGCTTTGGAGACTACTTAGTTGACTTTGTCAGGCATAGTATTAATTTATTTTTTCAGAAAAACAGCAGAGGGCAGTAGTGTTCTTTTACAAATTAAAACCCCTGTGTATAGTCAGTGTCCAAAATCTGTATTGCAAATTGCTTAGTAATTAACTTCAAAGTGTATATATAGTTTTAACAAACTGTTTACAATTAAAACTGTTTAAATTGTTTTACTTTTTTCATCAATATTTAGTCTTATTTATTCAACTATTAACATAAGTTTACCCATTTTAACAAATAATACTGAAAAGATATAATTGCATTACTCAATTAAACTAAACAAAAAAAAACGTATTTCTTTGTTTTTCTTAAAAAGGACCTTTCACCAAATTTTTGGTGAAAGTGCACCCCACCCCAGTGAAAACTCTGATAACACCCACTTGATCTTAAATTATGTGCCAAATACTTTGTTTGTTAATACCTCCACAATGGAGAGGCGAAATAAAAAAAACCTTAAAATGTTTTTTTCTGCTCTGCAGCATCTTTTATATAGTGTCCAGTTCAACATCAAAAATTTGCTAAATGATCCTCTTTAAGTACATGTACTTAATATTCTTATGCAAATAACTTGTAGCTTATTAGCTAACAGGTGTGCTACTGAGGAATGCAACTTTAGAAACTTGCCAAAGTCCAGTCACTTGTGATGCTGCAGTTTAAGGGCTCGTGCACATTATGTATCTTTGGTCCGAATGCTATACGTTAAAAAAAGCAGATCGCACTTAAACAAATGTTAGTCATTGGAGCAGTGCAAATGAATGATTTTTTTTTCCACGTACTGAAGGTGCATGTGAAAATATTGCAGCATGCACGATTTTCTTCCAAATATCGAATGAGATGCACTCATTCAAGTCTATGGATGTGTGAAAAAAATCGGATGCTAAATGGAGCCACAGTTATAGCATCAGATTTTTACAGATACATAGCAACTCTGTAAGATATTGTAAATGATTACTAGCTGCTGATTAAAATAACGGATTGCATACAAGCTGTACAGTCATGGCCAAAAGTTTTGAGAATGACACCAAAATTATATTTCCACATGATCTGCCGGCCTCTGGTTTTTATTAGTGTTTATATGTTGTTTATATCACATACAGAGATATAATTGCAATCATATTATGAGTACCAATAGGTTATATTGACAGTTAGAATGAGTTAATGCAGCAAGTCAATATTTGCAGTGTTGCCGCTTCTTCTTCAAGACCTCTGTAATTCTCCCTGGCAGGCTCTCAATCAACTTTTGGACCAAATCCTGACTGATTGCAGTCCATTCTTGCATAATCAATGCTTTCATTTTGCCAGAATTTGTTGGTTTTTGTTTGTCCACCCGTCTGTTGATGATTGACCACAAGTTCTCAATGGGATTAAAATCTGGGGAGTTTCCAGGCCATGGACCCAAAATCTCTGTTTTGTTCCATGAGCCATTTAGTTATCACCTTTGCTTTATGGCAAGGTGCTCCATCATGCGGGAAAAGGCATTGTTGGGCGCCAAACTGCTCTTGGACGGTTGGGAGAAGTTGCTCTTGGAGGACATTCTGGTACCATTCTTTATTCATGGCTGTGTTTTTAGGCAAGACTGTGAGTGAGCCGATTTCCTTGGCTGAGAAGCAACCCCACACATGAATGGCTTCAGGATGCTTTACAGTTGGCATGAGACAAGACTGGTGGTAGCGCTCACCTCTTCTTCTCCGAATAAGCTGTTTTCCAGATGTCCCAAACAATCGAAAAGGGGATTCATCAGAGAAAATGACTTTGCCCCAGTCCTCAGCAGTCCACTCCCTGTACCTTTTGCAGAATATCAGTCGGTCCCTGATGTTTTTTCTGGAGAGAAGTGGCTTCTTTGCTGCCTTCCTTGAAACCAGCCCTTGCTCAAAGAGTCTCCGCCTCACAGTGCGTGCAGAAGCACTCACACCAGCCTGCTGTCATTCCTGAGCAAGCTCGGCACTGTTGGTAGTCCGATCCCGCAGCTGAAACAGTTTTAAGATACGGTCCTGGCGCTTGCTGGTCTTTCTTGGGCGCCCTAGAGCCTTTTTGACAACAATGGAAGCTCTCTCCTTGAAGTTCTTGATGATGCGATAGATTATTGACTGAGGTGCAATCTTTGTAGCTGCGATACTCTTCCCTGTTAGGCCATTTTTGTGCAGTGCAATGATGGCTGCACGTGTTTCTTTAGAGATAACCATGGTTAACTGAAGAGAAACAATGATACCAAGAACCAGCCTCCTTTTAAAGTGTCCAGTGATGTCATTCTTACTTAATCATGACTGATTGATCGCCAGCCCTCTCCTCATCAACACCCACACCTGTGTTAATGGATCAATCACTAAAACGATGTTAGCTGCTCCTTTTAAGGCAGGACTGCAATGATGTTGAAATGTGTTTTGGGGGTTAAAGTTCATTTTTTGGGCAAATATTGACTTTGCAAGTACAGTAATTGCTGTTAAGCTGATCACTCTTTGACATTCAGGAGTATATGCAAATTGTCATTACAAAAAATGAAGCAGTAAACTTTGGAAAAATTACTATTTGTCTCATTCTCAATACTTTTGGCCATGACTGTACATGGATGACAAGTGAGAAAAAAATCTCCCGCTTTTTTTTTTTTTTTTTTTTAATACTGTTGTTTGACCCTAGTCTATGGGTATATGCACAGAATGTCTTTTCAGGTGAATTCCACCTAGAACCCACCTGAAAAAAACACTAAAAACCATAAAGAAAATGCACAGCAATGTCAAAATGACTTGCTGTGCATGTATTCTCTGTTCTGTCACTACTTTTAATTGTTTCAAAAGCTGTAAGAAGTGACCTGTCCATTTTTCTGTTGGCATCCACTCTTTTATTTATAGAATGAAGAAAAAAAAAAAAAGTCAGAAGAGATGCTTTGGTAAAAATGCCTGCATTTTCCTGAAGCTGAAAAGTCGTGTGCACATACCCTTAAATGTTCAGTTCCATAGGAACTATAAGATGCAACTTTTTTTCAAAGTCATCTGCTTCATTCTCCGCTGCAGCCCTGAACATTACCACAAAGAAGACTTTCTAGACTACAAGGAAAACACTCTAAGGCCACGGCCCCACTATCAGTATTTGGTCAGTATTCAATCAGTATTTTTTCTCAGGAGCGGGAGCCAAAACCAGGTGAGGAACAATCAGAGAAAAGGTATAATAGAAACAAGTCACCAATTCTGCATTTATCACCCACTCCTGGTTCTGGCTCCCACTCCTGAGAAAAAATACTGACCAAATACAGATAGTGGAGCCATGGATTCATAAGAGACAGCAAAACTGAAGAGAGATGACTGCTAGAGCTAAGAGTGCTTTAACGCTGCGTTTTGGCACCTGTTTGTTAGTACAGTCGGGGCTTGCGTATATACCCCCACCACCAAAACGGGATTCAGACGTATGCGCCGACAGGGCCATAGACTATAATGGTGCCGACAGTGTGAATGTGCACTCTGTCGTGCATCATTTTTGGGTGTATACACCTACTGGTGGCAGACACTCAGACGCAGTTTACTTGACCTGTTTTTGCACATAGGATTTAAAGTAATAAAAGAACAGCCCTACAGTTTTAGACATGGAACATATTTTTGTGGAGCAGCAATATAGTTGGGCGCAGGATCGGATTAGCACTGATCACTGTGCTTCAGGCGTAAAATCACCATGATCAGACCAGCCTTCAATCACCGCCACGCTCAAACTTCTGATCACAGGGCACAGCTGCTGTGCCTGCGTGATCTTAAATGACGTGTACATACGTCTTTGTACAGAAAGTACATGAATAATATAAACGAGTTGTCATTTTGAGTTAAGGGGTCTATAACTATAGTGATAAGACAGTAAACCTTTCAATTCTGTTATTATGGTCTAACGTATAACTAACACAGTAAGTATGTGGTCTCTAAAAAAAATAACGAGGGCCAACAGCCCGAAACACCGGTCTGCAAACTGAGATTCTGAATTGGCTTTTATCCTAAGTCATATTGCACGACTCGCTAAAGGGTTGATTGTGACTTGTAGGATTGCTGCTTCCAATAGGTGGCGCTATAGAGTACAAGTCCTCTTTTTCTCTGAAGAGGCAATTTTCATAAAAAAAAATAATTATCCTTTGGTGACAACAAAAACTTTCAATATGTAGTAATTGTTTTTTTTCTAAAGATTAAACAAATATTCAGAAACGTAGTGGGAAAAAAGTACACCCGATAATTCAGTAACTTGTGCAGCTAACTGTTACGCCTGTGGATTGTGGACCCAATGCGCCACAATCCAGGCTTACCCGTGGAAGATGTGGCTAAGCGACCACCTGGTTCTCACTAAAACTCCTGATGGTGTAGTTAGGATTGAGCGGCAGGTGGCCGCCAGGTACCATTGCAATGGCAGTTCCCGGTACTGCGTCAGCTGACCCCAAGGTCAGGATCGCAGAGTCCAAGGCAGGGCCAGATACTTTTGCAGGTTCAAACAGTGCTTTTCCTGGAACGCTTGACAGGACAGACACTGGTGTAGGCTCAGACAGTGCGGATTCTGGAAAACTTGACAGAATGAACACTGGTGCTGGTTCAGGTACTGCCAAATCAGTTTCAGGCTCAACAGTGGGTTCAGGTAACACAGGTAACAGGCACATGTTCAGACTAGAAAAAACACAAAATTTGAACTTGGTCTAAGTTGGTATACATGCAGCAAATAAATGCATGTTTCACAATGGCCATGAATCAGAAGGTTCAGACTAGGCGGATTCAACAACAGGTTCGGGTTCTAACAGAATCGGTTCAGGGACCTGACAACTAACTAGCAAGGACAAACACAAACTAAGGCCGGAGTCACACCAGCGTATGGCATCCGATGCGAGATGCTAATGACCCTCGGCTCTTGCTCTTCTGCGAGCGGGAGCCGAGTGTCATGCTACTGTGCTGTGATTATCTTGCATGAGAAGATTGCAATACAGCTGTGGAGGAGATGAAGAAAGTAATTTCTTCATCTCCTCCATGGCATGACTCGGCGTATATCGGACTGCATTGGGATGACATCCGTGTGCAGTCCAATGTTTCATTCGCACCCATAGACTTGTATGAGTGCGAGTAAAATCGAGTTTCGCTGCAAATCGCAGTGTGCTGCGATTGTTCTCTCATGCCAAATTGGCATTAGAAAATAATCGCTGATCTGAGCTGGCCCATAGAATAACACTGGGCCGAGTGCTATGCAATGTTTCATCGCATAGCACTCGGCCATGTTATATGGTAGTGTGACTCCAGTCTAACACTAAAGAGGGCGTTGTACAGGCACCTCCCTAAAGGGGAGCAAGCCTTAAATATCTGATGCCCCCAAGTGATTGACTGGGGGCATTTCCAAATTGTGCGCTCCCTTTTAAAAATCGGGGAGTGTGCGCACTAGGCACGCCACTGGAAGACCTATGTGACATGCGCAGACCCAGGGGATTAGGACACCATGCAGGGAACAGAGACACCTCCGAGCGGCTGGGGCCGTGAGTATGTCGGTATCCCTGCCGGGGGGAGGGAGAAGGGACATGCAGGGATGCCGGCATTAGCGTTACAGTACCCCCCTTATAACCACTCTTCTTCAATCCCGCAAAAAATCTCTGCAGAAGAAGTGGGTTACGTATATTCTCCTTGGATTCCTACATTCTCTCTTCAAGGCCACGTCCTCTCCAGACCACTAGAAAAAAGGTTTTACCTTTGGGCCCCTGGAGCACAGGAGCAGAAGTGAGAACCCATTTAATGAAAAGAATTGAAGATGCCTTTTCTGGGTCCATCTTCAATTTGATGTCTGAGATGATACATCCTTTAGGGGGTGAGGATCCGGAAGACAGGCCAATGGACCCGATTTCTCTTTGAGGCCGAATTCTTTCCAGACCATTAGAAATTTTTTTTTACCTTCGGGCCTCAGGAGCACTGGAGAAGAAGAGAAGAGATGTTCTGGGGAAAGAATTGAAGATACCTTCTCCTGGTTCATCTTCAATTCGGAGTCCAGGATGATGCATCCTTGAGGGTTTGAGGATCCCTGAAGCAGGTCCAAAGTGGAGGCGTTTCCAAATGTGCGCTCTGCTCCTTTAAGAATCGAGAAGCTCTCGCACTCGGAGCATCGCAGGGAGATTTAGCCGACATGCGCAGGCCAAGGGGACCAGGAAGGTATGCAGGGAACGGAGACACCGCCAAGCGGCCAGGGCATTGAGTATGTCAGCGTCCCTGCTGGGAGGAGGGATGGGGAGCATGCAGGGATGCCTGCATTAGCATTACACTAATGCAACAATAATTTGAAGTAAATGTTTTCTACAGGAGTTTGTCTTGCACATCGTTTGGAAAAAGCACTGGCGAAACGGCATTGTCGTTCAACCTCAAAACACTAAGTCTCACGGAACTTTAAGCTATGGTTACAGCCATATAGACTAATACCTCTATAAATTGCACTGTGAATTCCACAGTAGGCTGTTCTTTATGGTATACCCTTGTGTTCACCCAGTTTAAAATCATACATTGGCTCATGTAGTCCTAGATGTTACACCGGACAACAAATATTTATAATAGCACTATGCACTTTATTTTGATGACACTGCTTTTTTTTCTTTAATATCCACACTGCTTATATAGATACTATAAATCCAAAAGAACATATGAGGGCCTATAAGGTGCAATACTTCAATTCAATATAATCCAAACACAACAGGGAAGTATAGATGCAATAAAATACAAATTTTATTCAAAAACGTTAAAAAGACATCAAATAAAAGTTCAAGGGAGGAGAGGTAAAAATAGATGACACCCACAGTGACAACAGGTATATATACTATAATCATGTGGACATAATAACAGCTCCAGTCATGTAAGCAATAGTAAGACAGGGGGATATGTAAAGTGACCAGTGCATAGTGCATATAAGAAATAATTACCACTTTTCTAAAGCTGACAAATAAGCATACATGAAGGAAGCACAATAGTCTAACACATGTGAATTATCTATAATAGAAAATATATAGGATTCAAGAAATAAAGCTTCAAAAATCAAAAAAGCCCTCAATATTGTAAGATACAAGGACAGTGTCCCTGGCACGATTAACAATTGCAGCTGTCAGTCAGCAAGAAGTCACAGAGGAATGAGGGACAAGTCAAAGGGATATAAGAGACTGAAGCAATACAACCTGTGTCACTGCTGGGACCAGACAACCCCAACGCACGTTTCGCGTTTCGCTTCTTCCCCCCGAAAAGTGGTAATTATTTCTTATATGCACTATGCACTGGTCACTTTACATATCCCGCTGTCTTACTATTGCTTACATGACTGGAGCTGTCATTATGTCCACATGATTATAGTATATATACCTGTTGTCACTGTGGGTGTCTTCTATTTTTACCTCTCCTCCCTTGAACTTTTATTTGATGTCTTTTTAACGTTTTTGAATAAAATTTGTATTTTATTGCATCTATACTTCCCTGTTGTGTTTGGATTATATAGATACTAGCTATTGAACCCGTTCTACGACCGGGTGGCGAGCATTTTTATTGATATATGGTCTCCCATCCTGTTATGTGCTGCCCCCATCCTGTTATGTGCTCCCACCATCCTGGTATTTCTGCTGCCCCCATCCTGGTATTTGTGCTGCCCCCATCCTGTTACGTGCTGCCCCTATCTTTTGCCCCCATCCTGTTACGTGCTGCCCCTATCTTGTGCCCCCATCCTGCTCCCCAATCCTGTTATGTGCTGCCCCATCCTGCTCCCCAATCCTGTTGTGTGCCCCCCCATCCTGCTTCCCAATCCTGTTATGTGCGCCCCCCCCATTATGTTTCCCAATCCTGCTATGTTTTGCCCCCATTATGTGCACCCCTCATCCTGGTATTTGTGCTGCCTCCATCCTGGTATTTGTGCTGCCCCCATGCTGGTATTTGTGCTGCCCCCATCCTGTTATGTGTGCCCCCATCCTGTTATGTGCTGCCCCAATCCTGTTATATGCGCCCCCCATCCTGCTTCTCAATCCTGTCATGTGCTTCCCCCATCCCGTTATGTGCGCCCCCCATCGCGCTGCCCCGTCCCGTTATGTGCCCCCCATCCTGGTATGTGTTGCCCCCATTCTGGTATTTGTGCTGCCCCCATCCTGCGCCCCCAGCCTGTTATGTGCTGCCCCTATCTTGTGCCCCCATCCTGCGCTGCCATCCTGTTATGTGCTGCTTCCATCCTGCGCCCCCATCCCGTTATGTGCACCCCCATCCTGCTTCCGAATCCTGTTATGGGCGCCCCCATCCCGCTTCCCAATCCTGTTTGTGCTCTCCCCAACCCATACATCCATACAAAAAATATATATATATACTCCTACTCACCTTTTTCCCCGCTCCCTTGCAGCGCGTCCTCGATCTCCGACGAGTCTGGAGGAGGAGTGTGGCGCCGGAGTTCGCACCTGCACATTGCGCGATCTCAAGTGCCTTTTGCTGAAGACAAATTTGCACACTACATTTGTCTTCAACAAAATGGCGCCGGAGATTGCACTATGCGCAGGCGCGAACTTGGGCGCCACACTCCTCCTCCAGACTCGCCGGAGAGCGAGGTATGTAGCCTAATGGCGCCGGAGATAGCAGTATGCGGTGAGCGCTTCCGCAAACTGCGATCTCCGACACCACAGTCCTTCACCCTGGCCTCGTCCTCCTCCCTCTCACCTGTAATGGCAGATGTTTTCTTCTGTCTGGAGCCAGACTGCGCAGGCGCGTTGCACGTGCGCAGTCTATAGAGGCTTCGGACAGAGGGGCGCAACTACGGTTATATTATAGATTCGGTAACTCCTTTGGTCATATGATACATTTGATTATTTATATTCCATTTATATTTTCTATGTAACTAAATAGATGTATGAGAAGAAAAAATCCAAAAGCAGCACAAAGAAATCAGGTGCAAAGCCCCAAAGGTACAGTGCTGGCCAAAAGTATTGGCACCCCTGCAATTCTGTCAGATAATACTCAGTTTCTTCCTGAAAATGATTGCAATCACAAATTCTTTGGTATTATTCTCTTCATTTAATTTGCTTGCAAGGAAAAAACACAAAAGAGAATGAAGCAAAAATCAAATCATTGATCATTTCACACAAAACTCCAAAAAAGGGCCGGACAAAAGTATTGGCACCCTCAGCCTAATACTTGGTTGCACAACCTTTAGCCAAAATAACTGCGAACAACCGCTTCCGGTAACCCTCAATGAGTTTCTTACAATGCTCTGCTGGAATTGTAGACCATTCTTCTTTGGCAAACTGCTCCAGGTCCCTGATATTTGAAGGGTGCCTTCTCCAAACTGCCATTTTGAGATCTCTCCACAGGTGTTCTATGGGATTTAGGTCTGGTCTGATTGCTGGCCACCTTAGAAGTCTCCAGTGCTTTCTCTCAAACCATTTTATAGTGCTTTTGGAAGTGTGTTTTGGGTCATTGTCCTGCTGGAAGACCCATGACCTCTGAGGGAGACCCAGCTTTCTCACACTGGGCCCTACATTATGCTGCAAAATTTGTTGGTAGTCTTCAGACTTCATAATGCCATGCAGACGGTCAAGCAGTCCAGTGCCAGAGGCAGCAAAGCAACCCCAAAACATCAGGGAACCTCCGCCATGTTTGACTGTAGGGACCGTGTTCTTTTCTTTGAATGCCTCTTTTTTTTTTTCCTGTACACTCTATGTTGATGCTTTTTCCCAAAAAGCCCTACTTTTGTCTCATCTGACCAGAGAACATTCTTCCAAAACGTTTTAGGCTTTCTCAGGTAAGTTTTGGCAAACTCCAGGCTGTTTTTTTTATGTCTCGGGGTAAGAAGCGGGGTCTTCCTGGGTATCCTACCATACAGTCCCTTTTCATTCAGACGTCGACGGATAGTACGGGTTGACACTGCTGTACCCTCGGACTGCAGGGCAGCTTGAACTTGTTTGGATGTTAGTCGAGGTTCTTTATCCACTATCTGCACATTCTTGCGTTGAAATCTCTCAGCAATTTTTCTTTTCCATCCATATCTAGGGAGGTTAGCCACAGTGCCATGGGCTTTAAACTTCTTGATGACACTGCGCATGGAAGACACAGGAACATTCAGGTGTTTGGAGATGGACTTGTAGCCTTGAGATTGCTCATGCTTCCTCACAATTTGGTTTCTCAAGTCCTCAGACAGTTCTTTGGTCTCTTTCTTTTCTCCATGCTCAATGTGGTACACACAAGGACACAGGACAGAGGTTGAGTCAACTTTAATCCATGTTAACTGGCTGCAAGTTTGATTTAGTTATTGCCAACACCTGTTAGGTGCCACAGGTAAGTTACAGGTGCTGTTAATTACATGAATTAGAGAAGCATCACATGATTTTTCAAAGGGTGCCAATACTTTTGTCCACCCCCTTTTTTAGGTTTGGTGTGGAATTATATCCAATTTGGCTTTAGGACAATTCTTTTTGTGTTTTTTTTCATTGAAGACAAATTAAATGAAGAGAATAATACCAAAGAATTTGTGATTGCAATCATTTTCAGGAAGAAACTGAGTATTATCTGACAGAATTGCAGGGGTGCCAATACTTTTGGCCACCACTGTATGTACCAGACCTATGAAGTATCCAAAAACTTAGAGGCAGCACACAAGCAAGCATAAAGTGCAAAAAAGTTGTTATTTAATAGCCCATGTGGCTGTGGCGACGTTTCGGTCCCAAATTGTGGACATTTCTCACAAATAGTGCTTGTGTGCTGTCTCATTTTTTGGATACTAAATAGATGTATGTTTAAATAAAATGAATATTTTTTTTAAACACTTCTTAGAATATATCTCTTTGTTATCTCTGATAAAATTGAAATCTGGAGTTGTGAGGTAATAATGTGGTAAATGTTGTAAATGTTATTATTAGTGTTGAGTAATGTTGAGCATTCCGATACTGAAATATCGGGTATCGACCGATATTCGCGGTATCGAAGTTCCGATACTGAGTTCCGATACTTTTAGAATATCGAATACCGGAATCGGAAGTTCCCATAATGCCTGCGCTCTGCAGTGTCTCTGAAGGATGACAAGCTGGATGGCAGCGCTCAGCTTACTGTACTTGTCATTTAGTGTTAAAGGATTTATTAAAAAAAATAATAGTGTTTTCATGCACTGTCTCATTAAAAAAGCCGGCCGGCAATTCAGCAGCGGTACCCGACAATTTAGAATAGAAAGAATAGAGAATCACACATAGATTAGATAGATAGAAACATGTCAGTCACATATATAAGAAGTACAGTGATAGTGTTGATTACTGTACTTGTCATTTAGTGTTAAAATAAAGGTTTTATTAAAAAAAAAATTGGCATGGGGTTCCCCATAATTTTAGGTTCTAGCGGAGGTTAAGCAGACGGCTGGGGCAGATGTTTGAAGCCTGGGAAGGGGGTAATACCCACGGAGCTTCCCAGGCTATTAATATCAGCCCCCAGCTGAATACCTAGCCTTTACTAGCTATTAAAGCGCTGAGCGCAGGAGAATTTTCCCACGCTGGACATGAACTCGGCTCATCTTTATGCCGTCACAGCGAGACACTGAGGAGCGCAAGCATGCCTGCGCTTCTCAGTCTCTGCGGCATGGCAAGCTGGATGGCAGCGTTCTGTTGCGATCCAGCCTGTCATGTCAATGTAGCAGAGCTGAAGCTGTCGTGGGAACCATGGAAAGGTAAGGATGATGTTGCTTTATTATTTTACTTTTATTGCAGAAGACATTGGCTTCAGCTGGAATGGGCGTGATGGTAAGTATGGTTTAATTTAGAACATTAAAAAATTGTGCGTTTATTTCAATTAAAGGACTTTATTCTATATTATCCTGCTTTTGGCATTTTTAGCCATAAAGAAAAACAGTAATAGTGTCTCCTGATCTCCTGATTGTTCAGACACCAATATATCTGTTTAAAAGAGTCTGGTATTGACGCGCCCAAGGGACGGGGACTCGGCGCCCGGGCCTTGCTGTTTTGGTTTATGGGGATGTCGTGGTGGTCGGCTCCCGGGCCCGTACCCTGGGGTCACTCTTAAAAGTAAGGGATAATGGGGGAAAGGTATATGGGATAGGAAAAGTTTGTGACGCCACCCGTGGTGTCTGGTGAGGATCACCAGCGCTGCTACAGTCCTCTGAGGCCGGTGATCAGGCAGCTTAGTTGGTGCGGCTCTCCACAGGTGGAGCGGGGCCTCAGGGCAGTGTAGGAGAAGGGATGCAGGACAGAGGGGACCCAGCCGGGTCGTAAGAAGAATAGGCACACTCACAACAGTTCACTTCAGTACCTTTACTGGTGGTGTTTCAGGCATGATCCAGGGCACTGTAGGGTGAAGGGTGCATTTCAGGACTCTCCCCAGTGAGCGGGTGTGGGGCCTCCTGTTTCTTGCCTTTTCCTGATAAGTTTATGACCTGCCTGGAGCTAGGCCTAACTTGGTCTCTGTCTTGCACCGGCTGACCTGGTGGTAGGGCTTTCTGTTTGAGATCATCCTCCCTGGTCTCTTGGGCCTCAGTGACTCCTGACCCTGGTATATCAGTCAGCTTTTGGTGTTCCTGGGACATGTAGTTCTCTAGGGGTTCCGGTAGTTTCTGCTGGTCGTAGAGATCCCTGCAGACGCGGACCCGGTGTCCGGTATATGGTCTTGGGGTGAGCTGACTAAGCTCCTCTGCCCCCTATGTAGCTCGCTTACTCCACTTGCCTTCGGCCACGCTCGGGGCCCTCACTAGGCTTCACACTGGCAGTAGGCCTCGCTACTCTTCACCGCTCTTACGGCGTCGGCACGCCTTGGGCTCACTGACCTGAGCTCCCTGAGTCTGGGCTGGACTGACTTTCTCTCTGGCTGCAGCAGACTTTAGACTTCTTACTCCAGGCTGTAGATTCCAGACTGACTGTAACTTCAGACTCAACTGAACTGCCTAGCTCCACCTTCCCTATTTATATCCCTACCGGGCTCCCTCTAGTGGTCTGAGGTGTAGGTGTGTGTATGCTACGAGGGCCTCTTGTGGAGGAATCCGTCCATGCACCCCTCTGGGATCTGTGGCACTAATGCGCAGCAGGGCGCCACATTCCCCCCCTAGCAAAGCTCAGTACTCCCGGACTGAAGTACCTTTTATGGGAGGCACTTTGCTTAAATGTTACATATAAAACATTATAAATAATAAATAGATATGTACAATTTGATAAGCAACCCCAGAATTCAAGTCTCTTCTGGTGAGGTTCCCCGACAGGATGTCCATCTCACAGGGTAGAGTACTTGGTAGCTTGAGGGACCTGTCCCAAACCCTCCACGTAGGCCCTGGGGTGGCTGCAGGGCATGGCGATCCCGAGTTGGACCTCTGTTAGTGCCACACCAGACAGGATTTTCTTCTGAGGTCACCTAAAGGGGCAACTCCAGGGAGTGCAATTATTTACAAGAAGCAGTTTTTGGGCTGCACATAGTCCTCAGCCACAAAGTTCTTGATGTACCCTTACGGGTAATTAGAGGCAACAAGGGAAGTGTCCATATCACTTAAATTGTCCATTATAAGGCAAAACACAAGTTAATAAATACATATATGAAAATACACAATATAATACCCCAGGGGCAACTATTTACACTGTCAGAGTTTCCTTCTCTATTCTCTGTAGCTGACAGGGGTCTGACCTCGTGTGCTACGAGTCGATCTGCGTAGTACGGGGGTGTGGATGGTATCTGTGTCTGCACTGTCTGCTACCCTGTCAGTTCTACGTGTGGGTAGATTGTAAAACTGCCTTAACCTCTCTATGGGACTGGCAAGTGTACCATTGGCTGGGCCTTCTTGCTCTGCTCCAACCGGGGATCCTTCTTCCGGGGATTCTTCTTGAGCAGGCTCTTCTGTAGCACTTACAGGCTCTACTTGCTGTGGAGGGTCTTCTGGCTGTTGAAAGAAGTGGATCACAGGGATTATTACTGCTCCTCCTAGTTGAGGCCAATCTGCCGGGAAATCTCCTAAGTCAGTATGGAGTACTGCTTCTTTAGGCTCCTCCGGTACGGTGAGAGGCACTTCTTCTTGGGGCTTTAGCAGGTCTGGACACAACTTCAGATGGTCTCTAGATACCGTTGCAGTCATTATTCCTCCGTCTTTGCTAATCAAACAGGTCTTCCTGTTATCAAATCTTGAATTTAACACCGTGTAGGGTTCTCTTTCCCACTGGTCATCAAGTTTGTGGTTTCTCCTTTTCCTCTTTAACACCACTTCTCCTGGTGTGAAGGGTTCTGCGGGCGCACTTTTATTGTAGTGGGCTTCCTGCTTGTCCCTTACCCGAGTGAGACGGTCTTCGACACAGGCCTGTACTCTTCTGTACTGCTCCTGTCTGGTCGTGTCCCAGTACTCAGTGGACATATCTGCTTCTGGTTCTACTACACCAAGCTCCAGGTCCATGGGCAACTTCCTGGGTCTGGCTCGCATGAGATATGCTGGAGTACAATTGGTGGAACTCACAGGTATGTGGTTGTACAGATCTACCAGGTCAGGTAGTAGGTCTGGCCACTGATTTCTCTCCTTTAATGGTAAGGTCTTCAGCAGGTCGATGACGATGTTATTCATCTTTTCACAGAGACCGTTGGTTTGGGGGTGGTACGGTGTAGTCCTGATCTTTTTACACCCGTACAGATGGCAGAACTCCTTGAACAGTTTGGCTTCAAAGGCTGGGCCTTGATCTGTCCGCACCTGCTCCGGGTATCCATGGGGCCTGCAGAAGTACGCCTGAAACGTCTTCGCCACAGTCTCTGCCATCAGATCCTTGACGGGGCCGACCACCAGGAACCGGGAGTAGTGATCCACCATGGTCAGGGCATAGGAATATCCTGACCTGCTGGGTGACAGCTTGACATGATCCAGGGCCACGATCTCCAAGGGTTGAGTTGTCTTGATGGGTTGCAGGGGTGCCTTCTGGCTGCTGTAGTCTTTTCTTCTGAGGCTACAGGGTCCACAATTCCGGCACCACCTCTCAATGGAACTGCGCATTCCTACCCAATAAAACCGACACTTCAGCAGAGTTTCTAGCTTCTTCCAGCCAAAGTGCCCCGCCTGATCGTGGTAGGCTTCCAACACTATCTGGATGTCTGTCTTGGGCACCACTATCTGCCATACCATCTCATGGGTTTTGGCGTTGACGTACCTCCAGCACAGCTTCTCTCTATAGATGAACAGCCGGCTCTTCTCATTCCACAGCTGCTTGGCTTGTAGAGACGCGTCCTTCTCCAGGGAGGAACCTTCCTGGTTTATCAGCTCTTTGATACGGCTGACAACCGGGTCGCTGTCCTTGGTCTCCTTCCAGCTGTGGTGAGGCAGGGGGTTTAACGTCTTAACGCGATGCCTCCTGGAGGCTCGTTGCTCGTGGACCATCCCATTCCGATGAAAGGCAGGGGGAGCTCAATCTCCTCCAGGTCATCCACCTCTTCTTCAGTGTCTGACTGGTGAGGCATCCTGGACAGGGCATCGGCGTTGGTGTTCTTGCGGCCCGCCCGGTACTTAATAGTGAATTGGTAGTTTGACAGCCGAGCCATCCATCGTTGCTCCATGGCTCCTAACTAGTGTTGAGCAACCCCGTAGTGTTCGAGTTCGGTTCGGTTCGTCGAACACCCGTGTGTTCGCCGAACTGTTCGTCGAACTGTTCGTCGAACACCTTCGAACACCGTTAAAACCAATGGCAGGCAAACAAAAACACATAGAAACACATAGAAAACACCTTCAAAGGTGTCCAAAAGCTGACAAACTGCTCAGAAGACACAACTAACACATGGAAAAGTGACAAGTACATATAGTCATGCGAAAAGAAAAGAGGTGGAGGAGTAAAAGGAGGGGGAGACACAGATATAGGCATGTCATGCCCTTCTAAAATCCAAAAAGTGAGAAGCCGAGACGGCCAGTCCGCTCCTGCCCGTGCCACCTCCGTGTCGCCGGGTTTGTGCCAGAGCCGCGGTGAACCCTGACGGCCAGCCCCCCTCTCCCAATACTGGTGCCTGTCCGCTGGTGGGTCGAGAGAGCCCCCCTGTGGTGGAGGCAGCTCTAAGCTTTTTAATTTAAATTGTCCCTCTAATTTAAATTAATACACTTTAAATCCATTTACAAGGATCTATTGGAGGGCAAGTCTCATGCCAGCAGCCGCGTAATTCCAGCTCCAGTAGCGTCCACTAAAGCTGCTGCAGTTAAAAAGCTTTTATAAGGATCGAGCTCGGCTGTCCACCGCAAGGCATCCTAGTGCCAGTCCCAGCCCCTATGCCTTGGGGTGCCTCCTGATGCTCTTCACTAAGTATCCCGTGGTCCCGAAGCATTTCCTTTGAAAAAATTAAGTGTCCAAACTACAGGTGGTGTAGCTTGCTTAACAGCTGGGATAATCCGCTGACTAGCAGACACTGCTACTAGGCACAAAGTATTTCCTGGGCTAGATGCAGTTAAAAATTTGTAAGTAGATACTCTCGTTGGATGCTGAGAAAGCATTCCATAGAGTCTCCTGGCACGCCATATATGATTCTCTTAAAAAGCTTGGGGTAGGGGTCTAGGGGACCCTTTTATAGCCAAAATCACGGCCCTGTATCACAATACGTCACCTAGGCTGAAGATAAATGGAACTGTAGCACCGAGGGCTCGGTTGCTACAGACGTATTGCACCTCACCCAGAGGTGTGATATCTCACTCTCAGATAAGGATGGAGTGTGGATCAGGACCCGACACCTGCATGCATTACACCACATTGCCGTGGGGCAGGGCGACCAATATGCCCCTGAGATGGGCACGACAGTCCCTGTCCCTGGCTGGAGTGGGGGGAGGGAACACTGAGGAAGGGGAACCATGCAGTGCAGGAGCAGGGAGGAAGCAGTTCCTGGGTGCATTGAGAAGGGAGTATAAAAGGTGGGCACCATCTTAGTTCAGTGCAGAGAAGTCTGAGCAGAAGTGGCAGGGAGCAGGGGCTCTGCATGAGCTCTGCTCCGGAGGCGGGCCTAGTAACAGAGGCCCAGGCCTGCAAGAGGGAGAAGGAAGGAAGAGGAGCGGAGAAGGCTCCAGGAACGAGGAATGAAGGGATCCCAGGGGTGCGGACGGGCGAGTCGCCACCGCACGCCCGAATCCACCTGCGTGGAGGGGTCAGGCCAAAGGGGGAGACCGGTCCCCGAACTAGTGGAGGCAGGAAACGACCCTCAGCTAGAAACCGGAGGCTCTGACATTTTATGTGGCGCAGCCCCTTGCTCCACCCGCTAGGAAGGCACCACATAGGGTCAGGGAAACTGGCGCCAAGTTTACCAAGAGGAGGCCCGAGGCAGCCGGACAGAAGTGTTGGTAAGAAAGGCCAGACAAAGGACACACAAAGGGGGTCCTGTGAAGCGCTCCAAAGTTATCTGGGAGTTGTCTGAGCCCCTCACCTGGTGAGCACAGTACGACGTGGGCAGCCGTTACCTGCAGACGTGGTCTGGATAATAAGAACTGTGAGTAAAGGCCCTGAACTGCATCACTGACTCCGTGTCGTTACTGCTGCTGCCCTGCACCATCACCCCCATCCTCCGCATACACTGCCCTGAGGCTATACTCCTCCCGTGGGGAGTTATGCTACGCTCTGCTGCACCCACAACACCAGCCTTAGCGGTCTGCCCTGTAGCGGCGGTTCACTCTGACCGCAATCCACGGGTGGCGTAGTCAGACATTTAAACATCAAAACCACATAAATAGTTCCGCCACTGGTTTGACCGCCCTGAGCCACGGAACCGGATCGCCGCCACGAAGACTACAACCACCAGCATCCACCAAAAAGGGTCCGGCTCCGGGTGTCCCAAGGCCCAGGGGGTGCGTCAGAACATTTTCATCACCTTTCACAATCACCAATGGGACAAGGCAGGGATGTCCTCTGTCCCCTCTCTTATACATCCTAGTGACGGAGCACCTGCTCTCATCAATTCGCCATAACCCCAATATTAGGTGGATTGAGGTGGGAGGCACCGAGTACAAGTGCTCTCTATTTGCTGATGATGTCCTAGTATATATCACTCAATCACATATATCCATCCCTGCTGTTATGGCTGAAATAGATCACTTTGTTACATGGTAAAATTTTAAAATCAATGCAGCGAAGTCTGAGGCCCTCGATGTCTCCCTCCCTAAATCCATATAGGATTCCATCCAGTCCAACTTTCCCTTTGCCTGGCCCTCACAGGGTATCAAATACTTAGGAATTCCTATTCATAGAGACCTCTCCCATCTATGTTATCTTAATTTTGGGCCCTTTATTGAACAATTCCATACAGACCACGGTTGGCAAGTTAGAACTGTAAGATTCACTACGTGAACCACTGGTGTTTTGTGGAAAAGCACATGTACACCGCGTTCCAAATTATTATGCAAAAAGTGTTTAGGAGTGATAAGGGAAGAATTTGTTTGTTTGTCAGTTAAACTCATTGATGGTGATGTGTGTCAGGGCTCTTTATATCACTGTAAGCAATTGCAGACACCTGTGCTAATTAGTTTGGCAGGTGTGTCCAATGAAAGGCAAGACTACTTAAGAAGGCTCTCTCACATTATTAAGCAGCCTACATTTTCTGCCAAAATGGGAAAGAAAAAGGATGTGTCGGCTGCTGAGAAGCAACAAATTGTGGAGTGTTTAGGTCAAGGCATGACTACAATCAACATTGTGCGATGATCAGGATGAAGTGTCTTGGCAATCAAGAAGTATGTAGCTGATTCACAGTACACACGTGTGCGTGCTGATAAGGGCAAATTGAGGACTCTTTCCTACAGGCAATTACGTCAGGTTGAAACAGCAGCGGCAAAAAAGCCTTGTCATAGCAGCAGACAAGTTTTTGAAGCTGCTTGTGCCTCCAACGTCCCCCGAACAACAAGATGCAGGGTCCTTCAGAGGTTTGCAGCTGTGCATATGCCATCCTGTCGACCTCCTCTATCCACTTCACACAAGCAGAAACGGCTCCAGTGGGCCAAACATTACATGAAGACTGATTTCAAAACTGTTTTGTTCACGGATGAGTGCCGTGCAGCGCTCGATGGTCCAGATGAATGGAGTGGAGGATGGCTGGTTGATGGACACCCCACGCAAACACGGCTACAGCGCCAACAAGGAGGAGGTGGAGTAATGTTTTGGGCTGGAATCATGGGGAGAGAGATTGTCGGCCCCTTTAGGATCCCTGAAGGCGCTAAAGATGAACTCCATAATGTATGTGGATTTTCTCAAACAGCACTTCCTGCCATGGTTCAAGAAGAAGAACCGTGTATTTCACAGCAAGATCATTTTTCTGCATGATAATGCACCATCTCATGCTGCACATAAAACATCTGCATCTCTGGCTGATATGGGCATAAAAGGGGACAAACTTATGGTGTGACCCCCATGCTCCCCTGACCTCTACCCCATTCAGAACCTTTGGAGCATCATTAAAAGGAGTGTCTATGATGGCGGGAGGCAGTTCACATCTAAGCAACAGCTCTGGGAGGGTATTCTGTCCTCATGCAAAACAATTGAAGCAGAAACCATCCAAAACCTGACAAATTCAATGGACGAGAGAGTTCAGAAGCTCCTTTCGAACAAGGGGTCCTATGTGAAAATGTAACATCACCTAGAATAAAGTTTTGAGTTGAAAACTGTTTGATTTCAGTTTCTAACAACCTGCTAATGCTTATAATTTCAAAAATGACCATTTTTTTGGTCTTTATTAAAATGAAAAGGTTGATCGAAAAGTTTGGGGGATCTAAGAGTGTGGCAACCCAGTAGTCATGATTACTTCGAATTCTGACAATATGAGGGTCATGCTGCAGGTAGTGCAGCAAGAAGGCACTTATGTGTCTTGCGCATCTCGGAGCCCCAAAATTATTTTCCGGGCTAGATGCAGCTAAAAATTATTTTTAATTTTAAATCTGGTGAAGCTTATTATAGATGGCCTAATAGGATCAGTGCTGCACACTGCTACAAAGCCCAAATTATTTTCCAGTCAAGATACAGATAAACATGATTAGTAATTTGAAAGCTTAAAACGGTTGGTAGGGTGATTTTAACCAATCATCAAGCTTTTACTCTCCCCAGGATGACACAGGGGTAGAAAAGTCGTTTCGGATCCATGATTTGTTCATCTTTATGAACGTGAGTCTGTCTACATTATCAGTGGAGAGCCGCGTGCGCTTATCTGTCAGCACACCACCAGCAGCGCTGAACACACGTTCAGACAGAACGCTGGCTGCGGGGCATGACAAGATCTCCAAGGCGTAAGTGGCTAGCTCCGGCCATTTATCCAGATTGGAAGCCCAAAAAGAGCAAGGGTCCAGTGACACAGTCGTGGCTTCAATGTTTACTTGGAGATACTCCTGTACCATCGTCTCTAGGCGTTGACTATGTGTCAGACTTCTTGTCTCCTGTGGCCTTGCAAAGGATGGGCTAAAAAAGTGGTGAAATGATTCCGCAAAATTGATGTTACCAGCAGATACTGTGGTTCTGTTACGGTTTGAGTGCTGAACACTTGACGGTCCCACGGTTGGCAAGTTGGAACTGTGAGATTCACTACGTGCACCACTGGTATTTTGTGGAAAAGCACATGTAAGATTCTGCAACAGTCTCTGCTGATACTCCTGCATGCGTGCATCCCTTTCTATGGCAGGAATAATTTCTGCAAATTTACTTTTGTACCGGGGATCTAACAGTGTGGCAACCCAGTAGTCAGGATTATTTCTAATTCTCACAATTCGAGGGTCATGTTGCAGGTAGTGCAGCAAGAAGGCACTCATGTGTGTTGCGCATCCAGGAGCACCAAGTCCCTGTTGTGTTGGTGGCGAGGTAGCAATCATGCTTCCTTCCTCTGTCCTCTCCCCCCAACCTCGCACAGCAGAAATGTGATCAAGGTCTCCCTCATCTGATGAGTCTTCCATCAGTTCGTCCTCCACTTCTTCCTGGGCTCCTGCACCTTCCTCACTAGTTTGGCTGCTACCATGCGCCCTGGTAAAATCATCTCCCCCACCCTCACATGCCTGCCACCTTGGTGCTGCCGACCGTCTGGACCTTGCAGATGTTAGCCCTTCCGCATACAACTCCTCCTCCTCTACTTCCTCCACCTCCTCTTGTGCCACCACCTGACTCCGAATTCTGTTTAACATGTGCTCCAGCATGTAAATCACCGGAATAGTCATGCTGATAATGGCATCGTCAGCACTAAACATCTTCGTCGCCATTTCAAAACTGTGCAGAAGGGTGCATAGGTCCCTGATCTGAGACCACTCCTCCAGCGTGATTTGCCCCACCTCTGAATCTCGTTGGCCCAGGCTATACGTCAGAACGTATTGCACCAGGGCTTGTCGGTGCTGCCACAGTCGCTGCAACATGTGCAGAGTTGAATTCCACCGGGTAGGCACATCGCATTTTAGCCGGTGAAGTGGCAGGCCCAACGACTTCTGTAGAGATGTAAGTCGCTGAGCTGCGGGATGCGAACGGCGGAAGTGAGCACACAGCGACCGTGCCCTCTGCAGAAGGCCATCTAGTCTGGGATAGTGGGCTAAAAATTGCTGGACAACCAGGTTCAACACGTGAGCCATACAAGGCACGTGTGTGACATTGCCCCGGCGAAGGGCCGCACCCAGGTTTGCAGCATTGTCGCACACGGCCTTCCCTGGTTTCAGGTCCAGTGGAGACAACCATTCATGAAATTGGTTCTCCAGAGCTGAACACAACTCCTCAGCTGTGTGACTCACATTTCCCAGACATTTCAATGTAAAAACCGCCTGATGACGTTGAGCCCTACTGCCAGCATAGTAAGGAGGTGTGCAGGATCCCTTCTGCGCAGTTAGAAAGCTTGTGGCATGACCAGACAGGCTTTGGGTGCAGGTGGAAGACCGAGAGGAGGTTGAGGAGGCAGAAGCAGTGGAGGAAAAATGACATAAAGAGGATTGACGCACAACTCGTGGGGACGGCAAGACTTGGACAGCAGCCCCTTGTCCTGCTGTCACCATAGTTACCCAGTGCCCAGTCAGCGACATGTAACGCCCCTGTCCATGCCTACTCGTCCAAGTGTCTGTGGTGAAATGCACCCTGTCACACACAGAGTTTCTCAAAGCAGCGGTGATGTTGTGTGCGACATGCTGGTGGAGCGCAGGCACACCTTTCTTTGAGAAGTAGTGCCGACTGGGCATCTGGTACTGGGGCACTGCGACGGACATAAGGTCTCGAAAATCCTCTGTGTCCACCAGGCGGAAAGGCAGCATTTCTGTAGCCAAGAGCTTGCAGATGGTGAAATTCAACCTCTTAGCTTTCTCATGGCTAGGAGGAAATGGTCTTTTACTTGTCCACATCTGAGGGACCGAGGGCTGGCTATTGTGCTTAGACGGGGTTGATAAGGGTGTCCCCGGCAAACTGCCGGTCTGTGAGGAAGATGCAGGCGGACATGTTAGGTTGCCTTGATCCAAAGGTGGTGCTATCGATGTCGGACAGCGCTCAAGACCAGCTGGTGTTACCACCTCCAAAGAAAATGATGACCTGCCAATCACGCTGGCTGTTGCGGGTAAAGAGGTGGCAGGTCTGCGCCCCAAAACAGGTGTGACTGCTGTCCCCCCAGTCACAGAGGATGAAGAGGCCGCGGATGCACAAGATATGGCAGACGGTGGTTGGCCCGGCCGGCTAGACCGCATTGTAGCACACTGAGCTTCCCACTGCAACTTATGCTTCATGTCCATGTGCCGGTTCATGCATGAAGTACTCAAACTATGTATTTTTTGGCCTCTACTTAGCTTTTGCTGACAAATGTTACAGATAACACGAGTTGGGTCATCTTTATCGATCTGAAAAAATGCCCAGGCTATGCAAGGCTTAGCACCCATGCGACCTGAAGAGCCACCACGACTTGTGGTGAGAGGCAGAGTTGTGTTTGAGGATGCAGTTGTTGACGTGCTTCCAGTACTACGTCTCTGTCCAGGAAGGCGCAACCTGACCTCGTCGTCACTAGCATCTTCCTCCACCTCCTCTGCTGACCTCATCTCTTGGCTGACTGTGGGTTGACAGTAAGTGGGATCTCCGACCTCATCATCATCACCCTGTGCGTTATCACACCCGTCGTCCTCAGAGCCAACCTGCTCCTGTCCTGACAAAAAACTAAAGTTGTCGCTCCAATCAGGTATTTGAGTCTTATCATCGTCTTCCTCATTGTCTCCACCAACAGGAGTTACAGTTTGGGAATGAGGGTCTACATTATGGTCAGAACCTTCTGCGTCTGGTCCTGGATCCGACTCATAAAGATTCTGGGCATCAGTGCAGATCATTTCCTCGTCTGGATTCACAGAAGCGCTGGAGTCGACCTCTGATTCCCAGGCTATAGTATGAGTAAACAGCTCTGCAGACTCAACCATCTGTTCTACCTCATACTCAGACGGGCAGCTGGAGATTTGGGAGCTGTGAGGAAGCAAGTGCGATTTGGGTGACACCTTTGAGGACTGGAGTATTTGTGATGTTGAAGTTGATGTGGAGGAGAGCCCACTTAAAGGAGCACTTGATATCCGTTGAAGCACCTGCTGTTTTTGTGCCTCATCTGGAATTTGTAGCGATTGGCGTGGCCGTAAGAAAGGGATCTTATCACATTGTCCGCTAAAAGAAGTAGACATTTTAGTTTGGCTGGAAGATGGTCTTTCTTCTGCACCTACCCCACGGACACAACCTTTTTTCCCCTTCCCAACACGCCTATTCCCCTTTCCACCAGCAGCAGGCCTTTTTCCACTCATTTTGGTGGTTAACTAATTCACAACTCTGGAGTTGTTTGCACAAAAAAACAATGGATGGTAACCGAGCAGAGCTGAGTGGCCAAACTGTGGTATTAGGCCAAAACTATTGGCTGGGTTAGATGCAGAAAAAAAATATTTTTAATTTGCAACCTGATGGAGGTCAGTATAGATGGACTAATAGACCAAGTCCCACACACCGCTAGAAGCCCAAATATTTTTTCAGAGCTAGATGCAGAAATTTTTTTTATTCAATTTGCAACCTGATGGAGGTCAGTATAGATGGACTAATAGACCAAGTCCCACACACTGCTAGAAGCCCAAATATTTTTTCAGAGCTAGATGCAGAAAAAAATTATTTTTAATTTGCAACCTGATGGAGGTCAGTATAGATGGACTAATAGAACAAGTCCCACACGCTGCTAGAAGCCCAAATATTTTTTCAGAGATAAGTGAAGAAAAAAATTATTTTTAATTTGCAACCTGATGGAGGTCAGTATAGATGGACTAATAGACCAAGTCCCACACACTGCTAGAAGCCCAAATATTTTTTCAGAGCTAGATGCAGAAAAAAATTATTTTTAATTTGCAACCTGATGGAGGTCAGTATAGATGGACTAATAGACCAAGTCCCACACACCGCTAGAAGCCCAAATATTTTTTCAGAGCTAGATGCAGAAAATTTTTTTATTCAATTTGCAACCTGATGGAGGTCAGTATAGATGGACTAATAGACCAAGTCCCACACACTGCTAGAAGCCCAAATATTTTTTCAGAGCTAGATGCAGAAAAAAATTATTTTTAATTTGCAACCTGATGGAGGTCAGTATAGATGGACTAATAGACCAAGTCCCACACACCGCTAGAAGCCCAAATATTTTTTCAGAGCTAGATGCAGAAAATTTTTTTATTCAATTTGCAACCTGATGGAGGTCAGTATAGATGGACTAATAGACCAAGTCCCACACACTGCTAGAAGCCCAAATATTTTTTCAGAGCTAGATGCAGAAAAAAATTATTTTTAATTTGCAACCTGATGGAGGTCAGTATAGATGGACTAATAGAACAAGTCCCACACGCTGCTAGAAGCCCAAATATTTTTTCAGAGATAAATGAAGAAAAAAATTATTTTTAATTTGCAACCTGATGGAGGTCAGTATAGATGGACTAATAGACCAAGTCCCACACACTGCTAGAAGCCCAAATATTTTTTCAGAGCTAGATGCAGAAAAAAATTATATTCAGTTTGCAACCTGATGGAGGTCAGTATAGATGGACTAATAGAATGATGCTATGCCCAAAAGATTTTACTTCACTAGGTGCAGTAAAAAAATTGGTATTCTATACACAGGTGGTATATCTTGCAACACAGATAGGCTACTCCACTGACTAACACACTCTGCAATAGGCCAAAAAGGATTAGCTTTGCTAGATTCAGCCAAATGCTGTGAAAAAAACTTGCACAGCACTGGCACAGACCTGCCTGGCAAAAACTGATAGGAACTGATGTAACCTAGTCCTGAAAAGGACTCCAATTACAATTAGTCTTTACTCCCACAATCTATCTATTTAAGAGCACAGACCTGCCTGATAAAAGTCGTAGGAAATGCTGTAACCTAGTCCTTAAAAGGACTGCAATCACAACTATTCCCTACTCCCAAGCTATCTGTATATTTGTGCGAAAATTGGCTTGAAATTAACAAGGTATAGCGCACACAGCAACAGCGGTGCCGTCTAACACGCAGCTGCAGCAGTGAGAAAATGGTGGCGACGGGGAAAATGGCTTGGTCTTATAGGGCAAGGACATGTGACATACACTGCCAATGACACATGCCCTTGCTTGTGTGAAAAAAAGCACTTCGCTCCGTGTGTGCGCTGCTGATAGGCTGACAGATTGCACCTCCCCACTGCAAATGCGGGAAAGAGAAAAAAAAATGGAGATCTTCATTGTTCCTGCAGAGATCCATCCCCTGCCCCTCCCCCCGCCCCGCTGTACACTCAAACTGCGTATTAACATTAATTTTCATCATTACTGAGAAAAAATCCAGTTATGATTTTGGTGCACGAACAGTTATCGAACATAACCTCGAACAGCCGAATTTTTCTCAAATTGTTCGTGTTCGCCGATCGGCTCGAACACCGCCCAAAACAGCTCGAATTTGAGATTGGCGAACAGTTCGAGAAGAACAACGCTCATCTCTACTCCTAACTTGGCTGTTTCTAGATGAGTCAAGTGGTTGTTATCAGTGAAGGCAGTGAATTTACTGGAGGCTAGATAGTGCTTGAACCGCTCGGTGATGGCCCAGACCAGGGCCAGGAACTCTAACTTGAAGCTGCTATAGTTCTCTGGGTTCCTCTCGGTTGGGCGGAGCTTCCTGCTTGCATAGGCGATCACCTTCTCTTTGCCATTCTGCTTCTGACTCAGTACAGCTCCTAATCCTTCGTTGCTGGCATCCGTGTACAGCAGGAACGGTTGGCTGTAGTCAGGGTAGGCTAGGATCTCTTCGCCGGTCAAGATCTCCTTCATCACATTAAAGGATTCAGCTTGCTCCTTACCCCACTGGAACGGGGGATTTCTGCCTCTGGGGCATTGTCCTACCAGGAGGTCTTGCAGAGGCGCCGCTTTCTTGGTATAGTCCTTCACAAACCTCCGGTAATACCCGACTAGTCCCAGGAACTGACGTACCTCCTTGAGGCTCTTTGGCTCCGGCCATTTCTGGATGGCAGTGACCTTCTCTGGGTCTGGTGCTACTCCCTCTGGACTAACGATGTGCCCCAGGTACTGTACCTTTCGCGTAAGCAGGTGGCACTTTGAGGGCTTCAGCTTCATCCCATACCAGGACAGTGACTCAAATACTTCAGCCAGGTGCTTCAAGTGGTCCTCATACGTTTTGGAGTACACTATCACGTCGTCCAGGTATAGTAGTACAGTCTCGAAGTTGCGGTGTCCCAGGCAGCACTCCATCAATCTCTGGAACGTTCCGGGGGCGTTGCAGAGTCCAAACGGCATACTATTGAACTCGCAGAGTCTCATCGGGGTGGTGAAGGCCGTCTTTTCCCGATCCTCCTCAGCAACAGCTACTTGCCAGTACCCACTAGTGAGGTCAAGGGTGGAGAAGTAATTTGCAGACTTTAAGGCAGCCAGGGATTCCTCTATATGTGGTAAAGGGTATGCATCTTTATGTGTAATGCGATTTACTTGTCTGTAATCTACACACATTCTCATGCTTCCGTCCTTTTTCCTGACTAGAACTAGGGGAACTGCCCAGGGACTACAACTATCCCTTACTACCCCTGCCTTCATGTCGTGCAACATCTCCTTCGCCTTCTGGTAGTGTGCTGGTGGTATAGGCCTGTAAAGTTCTTTGATGGGTGGATGGTTACCTGTGGGGATATGGTGTTGAACCCCCTTAATCCTCCCGAAGTCAAGTGGGTGTTTACTGAATACCTGCTCGTATTCCTGAACCACCCGGTGTACACCCTGCTTCTGATGGGCAGGAGTGGTGTCTGTCCCAACATGGAGCTGTTGACACCAATCCTCCACCTGGGTTGCCGGGTCATAATCCTCCACTTCGTCTGGTGAGGTTAAGGACTCCGCCGTGTGTATGGAGTTTGCTCAATTGACGCACTTCAGAGCACAGGCTGTCCAGCTCACTAGGGGACGTTGCTTGCACCTTGGCTTCAGCAGCCACTGGGGAAAAGGTGGACGCTGCAGGCACTGGGGTGGCCCCACCCTGGTAACATTGGATAGCAGTTGTTTCCAGGGGCTGCAGTCCTTTTATAGCCATGTCCTTAAGGGTGTCAAAGGTGGCATCTGGATGATCCAGGGACCACCAACGCTCTCCTCTTGAGACCTCAGTCCCCGGATAAACTGTTCCTTCAGCATTTTATTTTCATTATCGATGCTGGTTGGACTAACCTGTTTCAGAGCTCGCAGGGCCCCTTGTGGACGCCAGGCATAGTCCCGAACACAGTCCTCCGGTTGCTGAGAGCAGTTGTAGAACCTCATCCGGAGGTCTGTCTCATTACGATTCTCAAAGACAGTCTGTAACTTTTTAAAGATTGCGGACACTGACTCCTGGTCTGCGGCTGACCAGGTTTCTACTTCTCGCTCCGCAGAACCAGTCAATTGTCCTAATACAACAGCGGCTCTTTGCTTGCCTGTCATAGAGTACATGTCCAGTATACTGCATATTTTCCTTTTGAATCCAGACAGGGTATCTGGTTTGCCGCTGTACTGGGGGAGCCACTTCGCTCCAGGGATGTACGGCAGGGCCATGGGTATGACAGGGGTCACAAGCCCTGCTGGTGGAGCGGCTGCCTCGGCCTGCTCGGCGCCGAGCGCGGGTTGAGCATCAGGGCGGTTAACCGGTATTCCGGCGTTGTGCTGTTCTTCGGACATTCTGGCGCCCCCCTAGCGAACCGTGGCCCATCTTCTTTTCTTTTCTTCCGGTAGGCCGCAGCTCAGCAGGTGATGGTCTTCTTCAGGACCTTGCGTCGCTTGCGTCCTACGTCAGAGCGCTCACCGGGGCTCCTTCAAGGAACTGGCGCTTCCTGATTTGACGTTGAGGCATGGGGCGTGTCCGGGGCTTCGCGCGATTTAGCAGGTACGCCTCTCAGTTTCCCACGGTTACGCCCTTCTTCCCGCTCGGCAGCACAACAATGGCGGCAATCTTCGCCACAGTAAAATACACAGTTTTTTTTTATTAAAAGCGCACAGTACCCGGTGGCAACGGGCACAACACTCCTTCATTGCAGCGGGCACGGAATCCTGTTCGGGATGCCAGGAAGAGATGACGCACCCAAGGGACGGGGACTCAGCGCCCGGGCCTTTCTGTTTTGGTTTATGGGGATGTCACGATGGTCGGCTCCCGGGCCCGTACCCTGGGGTCACTCTTAAAAGCAAGGGATAATGGGCGAAAGGTTTATGGGATAGGAAAAGTTTGTGACGCCACCCGTGGTGTCTGGTGAGGATCACCAGCCCTGCTACAGTCCTCTGAGGCCGGTGATCAGGCAGCTTAGTTGGTGCGGCTCCCCACAGGTGGAGCGGGGCCTCAGGGCAGCGTAGGAGAAGGGATGCAGGACAGAGGGGACCCAGCCAGGTCGGAAGAAGAATAGGCACACTCACAACAGTTCACTTCAGTATCTTTACTGGTGGTGTTTCAGGCATGATCCAGGGCACTGTAGGGTGAACGGTGCATTTCAGGACTCTCCCCAGTGAGCGGGTGTGGGGCCTCCTGTTTCTTGCCTTTTCCTGATAAGTTTATGACCTGCCTGGAGCTAGGCCTAACTTGGTCTCTGTCTTGCACCGGCTGACCTGGTGGTAGGGCTTTCTGTTTGAGATCACCCTCCCTGGTCTCTTGGGCCTCAGTGACTCCTGACCCTGGTATATCAGTCAGCTTTTGGTATTCCTGGGACATGTAGTTCTCTAGGGGTTCCGGTAGTTTCTGCTGGTCGTAGAGATCCCTGCAGACGCGGACCCGGTGTCCGGTATATGGTCTTGGGGTGAGCTGACTAAGCTCCTCTGGCTTACTCCACTTGCCTTCGGCCACGCTCGGGGCCCTCACTAGGCTTCACACTGGCAATAGGCCTCGCTACTCTTCACCGATCTTACGGCGTCGGCACGCCTTGGGCTCACTGACCTGAGCTCCCTGAGTCTGGGCTGGACTGACTTTCCCTCCTGCTCCAGCAGACTTTAGACTGCTTACTCCAGGCTGTAAATTCCAGACTGACTGTAACTTCAGACTCAACTGAACTGCCTAGCTCCACCTTCCCTATTTATATCCCTACCGGGCTCCCTCTAGTGATCTGAGGTGGAAGGTGGAAATGTGTGTATGCTATGAGGGCCTCTTGTGGAGGAATCCGTCCATGCACCCCTCTGGGATCTGTGGCACTAATGCGCAGCAGGGCGCCACAGTATACACCAGTAAATTATAACTGTGGTTTTGCCGTCCCACAGTAAAAAATCTCTATTATCCAGCTTTTGGTATTTTTTCCGTAAAGAAAAACAGTAATAGTGTCTCCTGATTGTTCAGACACAAATATATCTGTTGAAAATAGTCTGGTATACACCAGTAAATTATAACTGTGGTTTTGCAGTTCTACAGGTCAAATCTCTGTATTATCCTGCTTTTGCCATTTTTTACCGTAAAGAAAAACAGTTTGAGTTTGTCGCTCACTGTTCAGCCGCAAATATATCTATTTAAAATTGTCTGGTATACCCCAGTAAACAATAACTGTGGTTTTGCCTTTCCACGGTAAAAAATCTCTATTATTCAGCTTTTGGTATTTTTTCCGTAAAGAAAAACAGTAATAGTTTCTCCCTGATTGTTCAGATTGTTTAAAAGAGTCGGGTGTAGGCCAGAGAAATTGAACTGTGGTTTTCCTCTTCCATGGTTCTAATCTACTTTTTATTACCCTTTTTCCATTGATAGTGCCAGTGTAAGCTATTTTACTTCCTTTACAATGGGCAAGGCGCGTGGCAAGGGACGTGGAACTGGACATTCTGGTGATGGTGCGTGCAGAGGACGGGGCCGTGGCCAAGGTGAAAATGTGCCACAACCAACAGCCACATCTTCTCGCTCTGACTTCTTGACCGAATCACTAGGGAAGCACAGAACAACACCAGTATTGCGAACTGATCAGTGTGAACAGGTTATTAATTGGATGGCAGATAATACTTCCAGTTACCTGGGCACCACACCACCTCCGGTCTGTCTTCCACACGGTCAAATCTTAGTAGCCGTGAGTCTCGACCGCATACTCCTCCTCACTCTGATGCTCCTTCCTCCCACCATGCCGAGTGTCGTCAGACAGCAACTGATCCCACACTTGGACACTCTGAAGAGCTGTTCACTGGTCCATTTCCAGATTTGTGCCCCTCGCCTGCTCCGCTTGAAGTGGTGGAAGAGGAGATCCCATGTAGCGATGCCCAAACATTTGAACAGCCACGGCCACAGGAAGTCGACGCTGGCAATTTTGTCACAAGAGGTGGACGATGACGAGACACAATTGCCAGGAAGTGAGGAGGAGGATTGTGGTGCGCAAGTGGAAGAGGAGGAGGTGGTGGATGATCTAGTAACTGACCCAACGTGGCAGGAGGACATGCAGAGCGAGGTCAGAAGCACACAGGGTGAGGGAGGAAGAGTACCCCAACAGGCAGGAAGAAGCAGTGTGGTGTCTGCACACAGAAGGCAGGCAACAGTTCCCCATAACACCAACACGAGGGACGTTGCCAGTACAACCTGTAGATCTTCCAGAGTCTGCTGATAACCCCAAAAAGGCCATTTGTGCCACCTGCCATGCCAGCATCAGCAGGGGTGACAAAACTACCAGCCTGACCACCACCAGCATAATCAGGCACATGGCAGCAAAGCACCCGACTTTGTGGGGCAAAACCCAGGGTCCACGACCAGTGTCAGCGGGTGTCACCACTGCTTCTTCCGCTGTTGTGCGTGCAAGGCAATCCCCTGTCCATACTGCATGCAAAGATGCCCCCTCCTCTCAGTCTTCACTTGTTATGGCAGTTTCTCAAGAAACAGCATCAACGTCCACGTCCCACTGCTGCGTTCAATTGTCCATATCCCAGACCTTTGAACGAAAGTGGAAATTCGCAGCTAACGCCCCACAGGCCATAGTCCTAAATTCGCACATTTCACGACCGCTTGAGTTGGAAATGCTGGTTTTTAGGCTGGTGGAGACGGAATCCTTCCGCAACCTTATGGCGGTGGCCGTCCCTCGGTACTCGGTCCCCAGCCGACACTATTTTGCCCGATGTGCCATCCCCGCACTACACAAGCACGTGTCCCAAAACATCTGCCGTGCCCTCAACAACGCAGTTACTGGGAGAGTCCACCTGACATCGGACACGTGGACAAGTGCTTGTGGCCAGGGACGGTACATCTCCCTGATGGCACACTGGGTAAACATAGTGGAAGCCGGGACCCAGTCGGACCTTGGGACGGAACACATCCTCCCCACACCGAGGATTGCAGGCCCTATGTCAGTCAGAGTTGCCCCCACAGTGTACAGCTCCTGCGCATCATCCTCCTCCTCATGTTCAGCCTCCATCTCAGATATCACCACAACAATTACAAGCTGGAAGCACTGCAGTACTGCCTCCGGCAAGCGGCAACAGGCTGTGCTGAAACTCATAAGCTTAGGTGAGAAACCTCACACTGCTTGTGAGTTGTGGACAGCTGTGAAAGAGCAGGCAGATCTGTGGCTGACACCACTGAACCTACATCCAGGCATGGTCGAGTGTGACAATGGCCGTAACCTGGTGGCGGCTCTGAGGCGAGGCGAGATCATACACATACCATGCCTGGCTCATGTGCTTAACCTCGTGGTTCAGCGGTTTCTTAAATCGTACCCCGAGTTGCCAGATCTGCTCGTCAAAGTACGCGCCTGTCAGCTCATTTTCACAAGTCGGCTACAGCTTCCGCCGCCCCTGCTGTGTTGCAGCAGCGTTTGCAGCTTCCGTCACACCGACTGGTGTGTGATGTCCCCACACGTTGGAACTCTACCCTCCACATGTTACAAAGGATTTGTGAGCAGAAGAGAGCAGTTGTGGAGTACCAGCTGCAACAAGGCCGTCGATATTCAGGTCAGACTCCACACATAAGACCTCAGGAGTGGACCTGGATGTCTGACATATGTACTTTCCTGACAAACTTTGAGGAGTCCACCCAGATGGTGAGTGGCGATGACGCCATCATTAGCGTCAGCATTCCACTTGTCTGTCTTTTGCAACGCTCTCTGCAGAGAATTAAAGAGGAGGCATTGTAGCCAGAGTATGATGAGATGGATCAAGAAGCCTTAGCGGTCGATTACACACAGCCCAGCCTCATCTCATCCCAACGTGCCTTGGGGGACAATGAGGGAGAGGAGGAGGAGGAGGAGGAAGAACAGGAGCTTGTATCATGCGCTGTAGACGGTAGTACCTGTACAACTGTCACAACGTCGGTTGAGCGTGGGTGGCCTGAGGACAGGGGGGAGGAGGGGGAGGAGAGCATGGTCAGTCGTCATCTTGGTGAGGACACGGAAGTCTTGCCCGTTACCAGTCTGGCACGCATGGCTGACTTTATGTTACGCTGCCTTAACCGTGACCCTCGCGTTGTCAAAATGTTGGGTGACAGTCATTACTGGTTGGTGACACTTTTAGACCCCCGCTACAAGGAGAACTTTCACTCTCTTATTCCTGAGGTGGAAAGGTCTACAAAAATGGGGCAGTACCAGAAGGCCCTTGCTGCAGAACTGTTAAAAAAATTCCCATCTGAACACTCTAGCGGCAGAGGTCACAGTTCGTTGACCAACCAAGGCGTACATGCGAGAGAGACGCAACTCCAATCCAGCAGAGGCAGGGGAACACTGTCAATGTTCTGGGACAGTTTTCTCAGACCCTCCCTTCGGACAGACCCTGAGGCGCGGGGTACTCTCACAAGGAGTGGAAAGTTTCAAAAGATGGTGAGGGAGTAACTTGCCGACCGTACCAGTGTCCTCCGTGATTCCTCTGTGCCTTTTAATTATTGGGTATCCAAGCTGGACACTTGGAATGAACTCGCTCTGTACGCCTTGGAGGTCCTGGCCTGCCCTGCCGCTAGCGTGTTATCGGAGCGTGTTTTTAGTGCCGCTGGGGGAATTATAACGGATAAGCGCACTCGCCTGTCAACTGACAATGCTGACAAGCTGACCCTTATCAAAATGAACAAGGGCTCGATTGGGCCAGACTTCTCATCACCACCAAATGACAGCAGAGTAACAAAGTCAAATCCACTGTGTTATTTCGGGAGGTGTATTCACATGCACCGCTTCACACCCACACATGGGTATACGCTTCCTCATTTTGGCTGTATTCTGCTCTTCTCCTTATCCTCAGCCTCCACCACCACTATACCACCAGGGTGACCGTGGTCCGTGTTGCCATTATTGAAAGTTCATCCGTCCTTATTTTTGTCAGCTTTTGCTTGGAAGGCATAAGCAAAGACTGTGGGAGACCCACTCCCCAATAATGGGAATAATATTTTTAAGATGCTGTACTGTATGGCTCTTGAAAAGGGCATTAAAACAGTCTTGTCAAGCTACTGCGACCTCCACGTCTCTACCGAGGGGCATTAAAACCGTCCTGTTAAGCTACTGGGACCTCCACGTCTCTTCCGAGGGGCATTAAAACTGTCTTGTTATGCTACTGTGACCTCCACCACTTTTCCAAGGGGCATTAAAACTGGCTAGTTAAGCTACTGTGACCTCCACCACTTTTCCAAGGGGCATTAAAACCGTCTTGTTACGCTACTGCGACCTCCACGACTCTTCCAAGGGGCATAATGGGAATAATGTTTTTAAGATGCTGTACTGTATGGCTCTTGTAAGGGGCATTAAAACCGTCTCGTTAAGCTACTGTGACCTCCACCACTTTTCCAAGGGGCATTAAAACCGGCTAGTTAAGCTACTGTGACCTCCACCACTTTTCCAAGGGGCATTAAAACCGTCTTGTTACGCTACTGCGACCTCCACGACTCTTCCAACGGGCATTGCATTTCCTCCTAATTTTAGTCAGCTTTTGCTTTTCAATGCATAGGCGAACACTAAGGGAGATCCACTCCCCAATAATGGGTAGAAGGTTTTTAGTACGCTGTAATCCTCGTCTGTTTCAAGGGGCATTGCAGTTCCTAATAATTTTTGGAAAGCCTTCCATTCACTGCTTAGGCCAACAGTGCACAGGAGACCCAGTTGCTATAAATGGAAAAAATGGTTTAGTTAAGGCCCTCTGACCTCCATGTCATTTCCAAGGGGCATTGGAGTGCCTCTAAATTTTTGGTAGGCATTGCACTCACTGTATGCCCTATAACTGTGTAGCCGAACCGCTCCTTTTGGTACAGAAACATATCCTACAAGACATGTGTGGTTGACTGGCCTGATATTGATGTGAATGGTCCCTGTTCCTCCTGCTCTTTCTCCTTCTCCACCACCTCATCCATCAGTTATCACCTGAAGCTTTGTTTTAACGGGAGTCATAGAACTGGGATAGTAGCAGGAAAACATCCAGCAATCCTCGGAGGAGTTAAGATATGCGCCAAAACGCTGACCACCTCAGGCCTAGCCGCTACTACATACATGCGCTTGCATTCCAAGAAAACAAAGCAGATGCTAACTTCTATCATCATCATGCTCCTCACCTTGTCACTCTCAACTCCCCTGATGGAGAAGCCAGGGCCCATCGGAGGAGTCTGGTTCTCCGGTGGGCTCGTCCAATGCTGCCCTAAAGCAGGCCAGGCTAAGAAAAGTGTGTGGGAAGGTAACAGGAGAAATAGGGGCGGCTGGGGACCGTTTATGGACACCCGGCCGCCCCCAGGCGGCTGGGGACCGTGTGTGGACACCCGGCCGCTGGGCGGCTGGGGACCGAGTATGGACACCCGGCCGCCCCCAGGCGGCTGGGGACCGTGTGTGGACACGCGGCCGCGGGGTGGCTGGGGACCGAGTATGGAATCCCGGCCGCCCCCTGGTGGCTGGGGACCGAGCGTGGACACCTGGCCGCCGGGCGGCTGGGGACTAAGTATAGATACCTCGCTGCCGAAGCAGCCATGAGGTAGTGGCCAGTTTCGGCCTCCTCCAAGCTAAAAGGCCCCATTTCAAGTGAAAGCTAGCAGTATGGTATTGCAGCCTGCGGGTGGGTGGGTGGTTGGTTGGCTGCATATTTGCGCTTGCATTACAAGGAATGGGGGAGGTACAATTGAACACTGCCCTGGGACAAGGACTTGCTCGGGGATAGTTGCAAGTCTGCATCTTCTGATGCGGCAAGGATCACTTCTGATGGGCACACTTTTAGGCAGTGACCTGGGTGTCAGAGATGCTTCCAGGGGTCTTCCCTATGCTCTTCCCATGTCTTTTCAGCACTGTATGCATGTGTCACACAGCACATGGCCAGATAAGATTGTAAAATGTTAAAATGACATTTCCCGGTGAATGCATTTGTCACGGTTGAAAGCAATACAAAAGTGCAAAAAACGTATAAAAAATGCTACTTGTGAACATAGCCTAAGGTGTGGAGGAGTATTTTTTTTTTTTGTTTATTTATTTTACCTTATACACAAGTCTTTACCCTGGAAAGGTACTTCCTTACCATATTTCACAGGAAAACCGTTTCATTTTCGTTTTTGATCGTGTTATTGTGAGCCCTTAAAAGTGGCTTAATACCTCTGACCACGTTGTTGACAGCAGTGACCTGGGGGTCAGAAATGCTTCCTGGGGCGATCCCCATGCTGTCCCCGTGTCATTTGAGCACTGTCACTATCGTTTTGGGCACTTGTTAGGCTTTTAAAAGACTGCCGGGGGTGCCGCCGCAAAAATGCTCGGGTCTCCCATAGACTAACATTGGGCTCTTTGCTCGGGTCGAGCATCCGAGTATCACGGTGAGCTCGGCCCGAGCTTCGCGCATCCAAGCATTTTAGTGCTCGCTCAACACTAGTTATTATCTATTTTAGGTGGTATAACTCTGATTTTAAGGGCATAAAAATTCAAAGTTTGAAAATTGTGATATTTTCATATTTTTATAAATAAACGCAAATCTTATCGACCAAAATTTACCACTAACAAGAAATACAATGTATCACGAAAAAATATTCTCAGAATCACTGGGATATGTTGAAGTGTTGCTCTGTGGGAGGAGAGAGTGCTCTCCTCTGTCCTGCCTTTGTAACGCCGGCTGCAGCGGCCTAACGAATCAGGGAGATCTCTGCTCCTACCTGCGCGCCAGGTCCAGTGAGTGCTGTGAGCTGTTCTATCTGCTGTGAAAAACATGTTTCATTTGAAATATTTAATGATCCCTAAGCCTACCCTGGTGCAGAACTGGCTGGGCTGGGGGCTGACTTCTGGGGCTGGGGGCTGTCTTCTGGGGCTGGGGGCTTACCTCTGGGGCTGGGGGCTGACTGCTGACCTCTGGGGCTGGGGGCTTACCTCTGGGGCTGATGGCTGACTTCTGGGGCTGACTGCTGACTTCTGGGGCTGGGGGCTGATTTCTGGGGCTGAGGCTGACTTCTGGGGCTGGGGGCTGATGAATGATAAATGGGGCTCTGGCCAGACTTCGCAGGTGCATTGCACTTGCTCAGTCTATAGAGGCTTCGGACAGACGGACACATCTCCCGTTATATAATTTTTTTTTTAATTAAAGTTTTAAACTTTTAATTGTTCCCCTCGAGCATGTTATCACTTGTACATTAATTACACTGCAATCACAACTGTATAGTGTATTGTAACTTTTATATATATATATAGATATATATATAATATAAATTTTATTTTTTTTTCTTCATTTTTACAGATTTAAAGTTATATTCATTTTACTTTTTATATATTTCTTAAACCTGTGATCGCTTGTAGAATACACTGCAATACTATAATGTATTGTGAAATTTGACTCGTTTATAGCTTGACAGACGTGTGGTTCTTGGGTAGGCCCTTCGACTACCAAGTCGACCCATCTGTACTCATGGATCACGTCGCCGATGGTTGTCGGAACCGACAGCGCCATGTTAAAGCTTTTCAACTACCACTGTTATGCGTGACAGTGGCATTTAACAGGTTAAACTCTTGCATTAGGCGCTAGATCTGTTCATATCATGAGCTCTGGCGCGATGTCCAGCTTGGTACGAGCCCTAATCTCGGCATCCATTGCTGCTTGTGTATGGTGGGTGCACGTCCGTCAGTAAGGATTATATAAGGGGGATTCAGCCTGAATATATGGTAGCAAACGCCACGTCATCAAGTAATCACAGGACACCGGATTCTGTTCCATATGTCTATTTATCTGTAACGACGGTTAACGTTTTTTTTTTTTTTTATGGTGACGCTTGTGCACGTCTGGACGTCAGTACGGAGCCATCACTAGCGGGAGACGTCCCCTTCTCACCGGTCGGCTTTAATAATGGCGCTGCCTGCGTCTGTGAACTGCGGACAGAAAATCATGAGATCCGATTCTGCCTCTGGATCATTTCCACTCAAAATCTAGAAATATCCCGAAATGTTAAACATTCTGTTCAGCCGTCTCTTAAAGGCGCACTCCACACAGGACAAAGTGGGTTCACTAAGATAAATTTGTTGCCCGTAGCAACCAATCACAGCTCAGCTTTTACTTCTAAAGTGGCTCAGAATGCTGCATTGTGGCTGGTTGCTATGGGCAACAAGACCATTTTGTTTATGGCATATGTCTGCGGTGACGTCTGGGCGCGTCTGTTGCTATCGCAATGTTCCTTTTCCGGAATCCGGAGCGGAATGAGCCGGCGGAATCCATGATTCCAAATGGAATGTTCATGACAAGTACGATGACATCACGGAATATGCAAATCGCTTAGGTCACCCGACCACACCCTCTGACTAAACAAAGGGGCCACACCCACTTGCTATATCATTGAATTATGGCATCACAACAGTAAGGGGCTATAAAAATCCCCCCTGGAGCCCTGGGCCATCACTTACCTTACTCCTGGACCGGAAGAAAGTACTGCCATCATGCCATCGAGAAAGAAGCAAGAACAGAACGGACAGAGGAGGCGACGCAGAGCAAGGAGGAGCCCCCTCAAACACCATGCCGGCCGCAGGACAGGTGATAGTATGTCCGCCATCTAGCAGCACTGTGGACAGCAGGGTACTCACGTTTATTCTCCTCTCAGTTCATAGACGCAGACGTCGCCGGCATACAGTGTAAAGTCAGAGGACGCAAGGAGTGAAGAAGATGTCTCCCCGTATCCACGCCACTACTCAAGTCCCTCAACGCTTTCAGATGGACGAAAACCATAGTGAATCCAACATAATGCGACCGGAGACATTAGTCAATAAATCCAGTAGTCAATAAATCTAAGGAGCAAAACTCTTGTGTTCTGTGATCATTTTATGATAGAATCTGTTTTTTATATTTTTGTAAAAATATAAAATTATTTTATTAAAAAAAAAACATTAAAAATTTCATGAAATAAATGGGAAAAAAATCATAACACCACAAATAAACAAACAAAAGAATTCTAAATATAAAAAATTAAATAAAGGGTAAAAATGTGTATATATATATATATATATATATATATATATATATATATATATATATATATATATATATATAGCAAAAAAAATAAACACCACAATAAAGTAAAGACACTAAATGAAATAATGTGGAGAATCTGGAGGTATCATAGAGGTTGTGTTATTGGTTACCCTCCCTACATGCTACGCAAAAAAATGGAAAAGTGTGTGTGTGTGTGTGTGTGTGTGTGTGTGTGTGTGTATATATATATATATATATAATATAGTGCTAATTAACACACAATACTATATATTGAAACTAAATTTCGCTAATGTCAAAAAACAATCCCTCACACATACCTCATGGATGAAAAAAGTTATCGAAAGTGAAATATTTAATATATTCTTTGTTTCTTCCCCTGAAGCACCGCTCACCCCTCCCTTATCCACCAAATCTCAGTAGAAGAGCTGTCTCCATGTACATCTCAGCACAAAACCCCAATTGGTACACTCATAAGTAAGCTCTTGTAAACAACTGCTGGCAAGATGGGTTCCACCAGCGTGCTTAAAATGCGAATAGATTTCCGCTGGAAAAGTTCAGGGGATGATAAACAGGCTTGCAATAATTTACATCTAACTGTTGAAACTTGCTTCCCGAGCTTAAAAAGGAAGTTTATAGTGTCGCAGGCACCGATACGGAATATGGAATATTGTAAGTTCTGTAATTTTGATAATAATGGCACCTATATTTTTAGTGGCAGGGTGAGCCAAGGAACTTAAGCATATTTTCTCATTGCTCTAAGCCAAACCAGGGGGCTGTGGCGCGAAAGTAACAAAATAGCAAACTGCAACTGTATCATGTGTGGTCTCTTAATGAAGGTAAAATCATAATTATAAAATATGGTACCACTTTTGGGCTTCTGGTATCAACCAGCAATAAGTTATCCCAAAAAACAGTTTTTAATACAAACATGAAGGGTGGCGCCCCTGACTCTTGGGACTTCTCCTTCATCTCGAGATGCATGTGCCCCCGATCTCCGTGTATGAGGGGGCCAGATAGTCAGTCAGTTGAAATCCCTTTAATGTCCATAGAACTCCCCTTTAAGAAAAAGTATACCGGATCAGTTCCACGAGGGTGGGGTCAGTATGTAGCGTGGGGGATGTTTTCCATCCGGCAGCGCTGCAGACCCTCTCCGGACCCCGCGGCGTGTCCTCTGATAATATTTACTTGTCGGGTGAAGTTGGTTTCCTTCCAGGCCGCAGTAGTGGTGGTGAGTGACGCCGAGCGCTGCGTAACACGGTCGGCTGAGGGTTTGTGGTGCAACTGCCGCTGCGGTGAGTGTTGCTGAATGTTCCCGCTCTGGGTGGTCGCATCACAAGTGAGGCTCTTTTATTTCAGCACATTCCACGGAGGAGAACGGTATCCAGCCCGAGAGCGGCGGCGCCTGCGCTCTGCAGATATATAGGGTGTGACATACTCCGCTAATCCCCGGAATCACAGGGAAAGTGCCAGCACTCTGCTTTCCCAGACTCCTGCATGGCAAATCGGCAATGGAATGATGGCAGCGGTGGATCACTGCAGAACTCGACTTCAGGAGCCTGGAAAAGCTTGATGGCCACTGATGAAATACTGGACACGTTAGTAGTCAGCAGTGTGATATCAGGTGTCCGTACAGAGGGACAGCGGACTGATGGCCCCCACTGAGTTGGTCACCACTACTCGCCTACCCCCTCTGCGGGCTGCAACTTATGAGCTCTCTTCTGGGTATTACTATTTCATTTTGCTTCTGGTGGCCGACCCCTCCCTACCTCTGCTGGAGTGGCCATCACTGTTGATGACACCTCTCCCCCACCCCTGCTGGCCATCTCTGTTGATGGCCACCGATACCCCCATCATTCTCCCTAGATCTTTGACCCCTGTTGACCTATTTCCCATTTAGTGGCTATTGTTGAGAATTCCCACTTCTTCCTCCCGTGGGCTCGTTCACCTCCTCTGTCAGTGGCCACTTATATTATTTGGTGATTGGACGTCTCCTTCTTGGGTTTGTTCCTCTGTGACTAATGGTCCAGTAATTTGGAGCGGTGACACCCAGCTGCGCTTGGTATCACAGATCCTAGAAGAGTGCATTGATGGATTCCTCCACAAGAGGTCCCCATAAACATTCACACATCTCCACCTTCCACCTCAGATCAGCACAGGGAGCCCGTTAGGGATATAAATAGGGAAGGTGGAGCTAAGCAGTTGAGTTCCTCTGAAGAGTTCCCGCAGTAGAGAAGCCTGAGACAGGTTAGTCTGCAGAGGAGCTCAGTCTAGTTTAGAGAACTCGTCTAATAGTTCAGCAGTGGAGCACGAGGCTCCTGCTAGCTAGATTCAGGGAGCTCAGTTGGAGCTTAAGGTGTGCCGGCACCATAAGATCAGTGAAGCGCGGCAGCTGATGTTCCCATAAACTGTGAATGGAGGGGTGGAATGCTGGCACGGCTGCATTTCAGAGCCCCTTTTCTTAGGATTAGATGGTGGCCCCAATCCTTTATTCTATGGATGGGTAATACATTTTAAAGGCCGCTCCCAGAAAGTTGTGGTGATTGCTACTCTGAATGGAGTATGACCGGGGATCAAAGTTCAGTGCTGAATCCGCTGTTATTTAGTAATCGTGCAGAAGATGGGAGTAGTAGTGCTGTTTCTGCTGTTGACACCAAGCTGTGCAGTATAAAGTTAGGGCATTACCACATTGCATGTAATTTCCTTTGGTGTCTCATTGCAACCTGGGAACTACCGCCACAAAGACAAAGTTGCAAATGTTTCCAAAAGTGTTTGATTTCCTATCAATTCCCTTGCCATAGACTTCAATGCAAGTCGTATGAGGCTATGCCTTGCATGAAGCGTTTTATTTATTTTGAAAGCAAATGCACAGCACTAACATACTTTTTGCAAAACCAGTCACCTGTCACATACACAAATGGTTTTTAGTCCCAGCTTAAGTGTAAAGTTCTCAATCTAGGTATAAATGTATGCACCATATGTACTATACAGAAAAACAAACTAGGAGAGTCCCTGGTAGAGAAGAAATCTGGGTCTTCTTGTAGATCAGACTAAATAACAGCACAATGTCAATTAGCAGCTTCTAAAGCTGCCAGGATATTTTTCATGAGGCCTGGACTCTCATGGATAATACTACTACTTTATAAAGCGCTAGTGCGGCCTCATTGAGAATATGCAGTTCAGTTCGGAGCCCCAGTTCATAGAAGGTATTCTCTTTTTTTACAATTTTAGGGCAGTTTTGTTCTTGTTTTTCTTCAGTACTTAAATAGTCGCATGATAACAAGAAAAACAAACGTCGCCGTCTAGCCCCAGCCGAAATGTAAAGTTGTGCATCTGGCTACCAATAAATTGTGACCCCCATAAGTTTTAGAGAAGGAGCTGGGAGAGTCACTTGTAGAGAAGTTGCTGGGAGAACTTGTGGTTCCCAGGCTGGAGGATGGCACCATGTCAATCAGATGCTTCTATATTACCATATAAGAGGCATGGACTAACTGCACAGGGATGTAACAATACTGGCAAATTTCTTAATGTTTACGCGTACCCCCTTTCTATTAATGCAGTCTCCCATCTCTTGGATAAAATGTCTTCTTTCAACCTTACTAAATAGTCAGCTATGTCGCATTGATCATTCCTGAGTCTACCAAACTGGTTGTTAAACCAGCTGCCGGTTTCTAGTATCTGGGGCGATGCAGGTCGCCCGTCTCTGCGTTTCATTGTACCCACATCCTCAGGATTTCAATTTTTGGTGTATGAAAAGCTTAAAATGCACTAAACTTATTCCGAAGTCTGCACCTCTTCATTAATTTATTGCATGCATGTATAATTGCATACATATAGTGTATAGCTAAACTGGAAGGCCAAGTTCGCTGTATATAAACCAGGAGGGGGAGGGGTACGTGAATCTGCTGAGTAGCGAGCTTCCAGCCTCTTGATATCTTCTGCCGTCTCAGCCAACCATGGGCGGCAATTATTACCACTCCGACGGTTTCCATTGTGCAGGAAATTTCATTCAGTTTAATCTCCGTTTGCGCATTTCCAAGTGAAATGTCGAGAACGGCTTTCCGTGCCCCTACGTTTTGCGTTGTGCGATCAGAAGGCGGATCCTTTTTTTTTTCCACTACCGGGTTTTTGATCAGACTATGAAGCCAAAAAAAATAGCTGTAGGTCATGCTGATCGTTAAAGGGATTTTTCTTTTTGGGTTGGAACTGTAGACATGAACAGACCAGAGCCCCTGATGGATTCCCTTCACATTTCAGTGGACCAGTACATAACAAATCTGGACAAGCTACTTCTTTGGAAGGATCCCATGACTATTGATTATGGAGATCCCAGAAATTAGCTGGAATTTGTAGGGAAACCTGGCAGTAAGCGTTCAGTTCCCTACAGCACCCCCGCAGGGGGGAAAGAAGCATTACACTGAGCCAATGCATTATCTATGTGAGGGCAGGCCGGTAGGGGTCCTCCAGAGACACGCTTGTAACTTCTGTACACTTTGGCTAAGAGATAAGGATCATGGACAAGGACAATCTAATTATTAGAATTTAAAGGGGTGTCTCATGAAGGCAGCCCCTGCTCTTATTGGGCACGTGGTCTTCTTTAAGGGTTGTTTTCCTGATTGATTTTCAGGCGAGCATTGGTCTGCTGACTCCAGCCCCCTGCTTGGGAGGGGGGGTCGGTCTGCTCTTGAGTGACTGACATTTTGGACCTACACTACGTTCACACCACTAGTCTGAATTGTGCACTCTCTGTGACTGCTGCAGGGCGCAGTTTTTCCTCCCAACGCATGGGAGAAATGCAGGATCACTGAAGCCGGCCAGATCTAGCGAGCTTCAGATCAGCGCTTACAAGCTCTACATCAGGGAGGTTGCAAGCACTGTGCTCTTTGCCTAGGAAACCAGCCACTGCTGATAGACCGCAGAGGTGGCCGGTGAAATATAGAATTAAAAATCCTCTCCATTCTGAAGAACAGAAGGGATTTTTAATTCTATAAGAGGTAAATTGCAAAGCTGTTTTTTTTTTTTTTCTTTACAAGCACCATTTATGATGAGGAGACCACCCCTTTAAGGGGGTCTACTTCCGAAACTAAAGGGGGTTTCTAATGGGTGCATGCAGATCCTCCATGAGTGGCTGAGTTGGACTTCTTCTGCTAGGTGGAGTAGTGGTGAGACCTGAGAAAGTCATCCTTTTTAGTAGACAGGTAAAGCGGCTGCAATTTTTAGAAGTGAAGCGGTGGATATTTATTGTGGGCAGGAGCGTGGCAGCACCAGGCCTGTATTACACGCGGCTGACGGTTCCCCGAGGACGCTCCTTTTCCCAGTGACTGAGTCACTTCTGGGCGTGCGGATGGATGACAGACCGCCATTAGTTCGTGGATTAGTGACACATCCGTCCTCCAGGGAACGTGAGCGCAGTCGGAGCGTGAAAACGTGTTTTCCAGTTCACCTGTGTTCTCAGAGCGGAGCGTCTGATGGTTTGGAGGACGGGGCAGGTCTGACTGCTTTGGTCTACATTACAGAGTGCCCAGAGCTTACATTGCGCACAGAATACTTCTGTGAGACTACAACTCCGAGCATTCAGGAGAGGGAAGGCGGAGGGTGTAACTGGCCCTGAGTCATGGAGTCGTCAGTGAACACCTGGCACCATAATAGGGGCACATTTTGATCATTGCTGGGTTACATGTGCAGTGGGACGGCTCGAGGCTCACCATGGCACGCTGGGGTGTGAGTGTTCTAATTGGGCGAGTGCTCTTTAAGCCCTGGTGTCGGCGCACCTTGTGACCAGCCGTTTACAGTAAAATGAGATACAAAACACAGAGCAGGAAATATTTGTCCGCTTAGTTATTCAGCACAACAAGCGGCACGCCTAATGAGCCGCGTGGAAAATGTGCTGCAGTTGACGGAAGAGACCACATGTGACATTGGGAAGCCCTCCGAGTACGAGGATGATGGGAGGTAACAAGTTGGTATGGGAGAATGTATGAGCACTGCGGACAAGTCTCCAAAACCTTTACACCTATGGGGATATGGAATGTGCTTATTTCCCTAAATAGATAGATGAGGTCCAGAGAGGGCGTAATGTGACACAAGTGTGGCACCCCAGGGGGTCTGGTTGCCACAGTGGTAGCAATACCATGTCTGAGAGCAGACAGGAGTTTCCTGGTCAGGAGTGCTTTACATGCATCACCTCCTGCCCCAGGCCAGGAAGGGGAGGATCCTGCTAGTGTTGAGCCACCCCCGTAGTGTTCGAGTTCGGTTTGGTTCGTCGAACACCCGTATGTTCGACAAACTGTTCGTCGAACACCTTCGAACACCGTTAAAACCAATGGCAGGCAAACAAAAACACATAGCAACACATAGAAAACACTTCAAAGGTGTCCAAAAGCTGACAAACTGCTCAGAAGACACAACTAACACATGGAAAAGTGACAAGTACATATAGTCATGCGAAAAGAAAAGAGGTGGAGGAGTAAAAGGAGGGGGAGACACAGATATAGGCATGTCATGCCCTTCTAAAACCAAAAAAGTGCGAAGCCGACACAGCCAGTCCGTTCCTGCCCGTGCGACCTCCGTGTCGCCGGGTTTGTGCCAGAGCTGCGGTGGACCCTGACGGCCAGCCCCCCTCTCCCAATACTGGTGCCTGTCCGCTGGTGGGTCGAGCGAGCCCCCCTGCGGTGGAGGCAGGTCTAAGCTTTTTCATTTAAATTGTCTCTCTAATTTGAATGAGTACACTTTAAATCCTTTTACAAGGATCTATTGGAGGGCAAGTCTGATGCCAGCAGCTGCGGGAATTCCAGCTCCAGTAGCGTGCACAAAAGCTGCTGCAGTTAAAAAGCTTTTTTAAGAATCGAGCTTGGCGGTCCACCGCAAGGCGTCCTACCGCCAGTCCCAGCCCCTGTGCCTTGGGGTGCCTCCCGATGCTCTTCACTGAGTATCCCGGGGGCCCGAAGCATTTCCTTTGAAAAAATTAAGTGTCCAAACTACAGGTGGTGTAGCTTGCTTAACAGCTGGGATAATCCGTTGACTAGCAGACACTGCTACTAGGCACAAAGTATTTGCTGGGCTAGATGCAGTTAAAAATTTGTAATTAGATACTCTCGTTGGATGCTGAGAAAGCATTCCATAGAGTCTCCTGGCACGCCATATATTATTCTCTTAAAAAGCTTGGGGTAGGGGTCTAGGGGACCCTTTTATAGCCAAAATCATGGCGCTGTATCGCAATACGTCACCTAGGCTGAAGATAAATGGAAATGTAGCACCCCGAGGGCTTGGTTGCTACAGAGGTATTGCACCTCACCCAGAGGTGTGATATCTCACTCTCAGGTAAGGATGGAGTGTGGATCCGGACCCCGACACCTGCATGCATTACACCACATTGCTGTGGGGCAGGGCGACCAATATGTCCCTGAGATGGGCGCGACAGTCCCTGTCCCTGGCTGGAGTGGGGGGAGGGAACACCGAGGAAGGGGAACCCTGTAGTGCAGGAGCAGGGAGGAAGCAGTTCCTGGGTGCATTGAGAAGGGAGTATAGAAGGTGGGCACCATCTTAGTTCAGTGCAGAGAAGTCTGAGCAGAAGTGACAGGGAGCAGGGGCTCTGCATGAGCTCTGCTCCGGAGGCGGGCCTAGTAACAGAGGCCCAGGCCTGGAAGAGGGTGAAGGAAGGAAGAGGAGCGGAGAAGGCTCGAGGAATGAAGGGATCCCAGGGGTGCGGATGGGCGAGTCGCCACCGCACGCCCGAATCCACCTGCGTGGAGGGGTCAGGCTTAAGGGGGAGACCGGTCCCCGAAACTAGTGGAGGCGGGAAACGACCTTCAGCTAGAAACCGGAGGCTGTAACATTTTATGTGGCGCAGCCCCTCGCTACACCCGCTAGGAAGGCACCACATAGGGTCAGGGAAACTGGCGCCAAGTTTACCAAAAGGAGGCCCGAGGCAGCCGGACAGAAGCATGGTCACTGGTGGGGTAAGAAAGGCCAGAGAAAGGACACACAAAGGGGGTCCTGTGAAGCGCTCCAAAGTTATCTGGGAGTTGGCCGAGCCCCTCACCTGGTGAGCACAGTACGACGTGGGCAGCCGTTACCTGCAGAAGTGGTCTGGATAATAAGAACTGTGAGTAAAGGCGCTGCACTGCATCACTGACTCCGTGTCGTTACTGCTGCTGCCCTGCACCATCACCCCCATCCTCTGCATACACCGCCCTGAGGCTATACTCCTCCCGTGGGGAGTTATACTACGCTCTGCTGCACCCACAACACCAGCCTCAGCGGTCTGCCCTGCAGCGGCGGTTCACTCTGACCGCAATCCACGGGTGGCGTAGTCGGACATTTAAACATCAAAACCACATAAATAGTTCCGCCACTGGTTTGACCGCCCTGAGCCACGGAACCGGGTCGCCGCCACGGAGACTACAACCCCCAGCATCCACCAAAAAGGGTCCGGCTCCGGGAGTCCCAAGGCCCAGGGGGCACGTCAGAACATTTTCATCACCTTTCATAATCGCCAATGGGACAAGGCAGGGATGTCCTCTGTCCCCTCTCTTATACATCCTAGTGACGGAACACCTGCTCTCATCAATTCGCCATAACCCCAATATTAGGTGGATTGAGGTGGAAGGCACCGAGTACAAGTGCTCTGCATTTGCTGATGATGTCCTAGTATATATCACTCAATCACATATATCCATCCCTGCTGTTATGGCAGAAATAGATCACTTTGTTACATGGTCAAATTTTAAAATCAATGCAGCGAAGTCTGAGGCCCTCGATGTCTCCCTCCCCAAATCCATACAGGATTCCATCCAGTCCAACTTTCCCTTTGCCTGGCCCTCACAGGGTATCAAATACTTAGGAATTCCTATTCATAGAGACCTCTCCCATCTATGTTATCTTAATTTTGGGCCCTTTATTGAACAACTCCATACAGACCACGGTTGGCAAGTTAGAACTGTAAGATTCACTACGTGAACCACAGGTGTTTTGTGGAAAAGCACATATACACTGTGTTCCTAATTATTATGCAAGAAGTGTTTAGGAGTGATAAGGTAAGAATTTGTTTGTTTGTCAGTTAAACTCATTGATGGTGATGTGTGTCAGGGCTCTTTATATCACTGTAAGCAATTGCAGACACCTGTGCTAATTAGTTTGGCAGGTGTGTCCAATGAAAGGCAAGACTACTTAAGAAGGCTGTCCCACATTATTAAGCAGCCTACATTTTCTGCCAAAATGGGAAAGAAAAAGGATGTGTCGGCTGCTGAGAAGCAACAAATTGTGGAGTGTTTAGGTCAAGGCATGACTACAATCAACATTGCCAAGACACTTCATCCTGATCATCGCACAATCAAGAAGTATGTAGCTGATTCACAGTACACACATGTGCGTGCTGATAAGGGAAAATTGAGGACTGTTTCCTACAGGCAATTACGTCAGGTTAAAAGAGCAGCGGCAAAAAAGCCTTGTCATAGCAGCAGACAAGTTTTTGAAGCTGCTGGTGCCTCCAACGTCCCCCGAACAACAAGATGCAGGGTCCTTCAGAGGTTTGCAGCTGTGCGTAAGCCATCCTGTCGACCTCCTCTGTCCACTGTACACAAGCAGAAACGGCTCCAGTGGGCCAAACAATACATGAAGACTAACTTCAAAACTGTTCACCGATGAGTACCGTGCAACGCTCGATGGTCCAGATGGATGGAGTGGAGGATGGCTGGTTGATGGACACCCCATGCGAACACGGCTACGGCGCCAACAAGGAGGAGGTGGAGTAATGTTTTGGGCTGGAATCATGGGGAGAGAGATTGTCAGCCCCTTTAGGATCCCTGAAGGGGTAAAGATGAACTCCATAATGGATGTGGAGTTTCTCAAACAGCACTTCCTTCCACGGTTCAAGAAGAAGAACCGTGTATTCCGCAGCAAGATCATTTTCATGCATGATAATGCACCGTCTCATGCTGCACATAACACATCTGCATCTCTGGCTGCTATGGGCATAAAAGGGGACAAACTTATGGTGTGACCCCCATGCTCCCCTGACCTCAACCCCATTGAGAACCTCTGGAGCATCATCAAAAGGAGTGTCTATGATAGCGGGATTCAGTTCACATCTAAGCATCAGCTCTGGGAGGGTATTCTGTCCTCATGCAAAACAATTGAAGCAGAAACCATCCAAAACCTGACAAATTCAATGGACGAGAGAGTTCAGAAGCTCCTTTCGAACAAGGGGTCCTATGTGCAAATGTAACATCACCTAGAATAAAGTTTTGAGTTGAAAACTGTTTGATTTCAGTTTCTAATAACCTGCTAATGCTTATAATTTCAAAAATGACCATTTTTTTGTCCTTTATTAAAATGAAAAGGTTGATCTAAGAGTGTGGCAACCCAGTAGTCAGGATTATTTCGAATTCTGACAATCTGAGGGTCATGTTGCAGGTAGTGCAGCAAGAAGGCACTCATGTGTCTTGCGCATCCAGGAGCACCAAGTCCCTGTTGTGTTGGTGGCTAGGTAACAATCATGCTTCCTTCCTCTGCCCTCTCCCCCCAACCTCGCACAACAGAAATGTGATCAAGGTCTCCCTCATCTGATGAGTCTTCCATCAGTTCGTCCTCCAGTTCTTCCTGGGCTCCTGCACCTTCCTCACTAGTTTGGCTGCTACCATGCACCCTGGTAAATCCATCTCCCCCACCCTCACATGCCTGCCACCTTGGTGCTGCCGACCGTCTGGACCTTGCAGATGTTAGCCCTTCCGCATACAACTCCTCCTCCTCTACTTCCTCCACCTCCTCTTGTGCCACCACCTGACTCCAAATTCTGTTTAACATGTGCTCCAGCATGTAAATCACCGGAATAGTCATGCTGATAATGGCATCGTCAGCACTAAACATCTTTGTCGGCATTTCAAAACTGTGCAGAAGGGTGCATAGGTCCCTGATCTGAGACCACTCCTCAAGCTTGATTTGCCCCACCTCTGGATCTCGTTGGCCCAGGCTATACGTCAGAACGTATTGCACCAGGGCTTGTCGGTGCTGCCACAGTCGCTGCAACATGTGCAGAGTTGAATTCCACTGGGTAGGCACATCGCATTTTAGCCGGTGAAGTGGCAGGCCCAACGACTTCTGTAGAGATGTAAGTCGCTGAGCTGCGGGATGCGAACGGCGGAAGTGAGCACACAGCGACCGTGCCCTCTGCAGAAGGCCATCTAGTCTGGGATAGTGGGCTAAAAATTGCTGGACAACCAGGTTCAACACGTGAGCCATACAAGGCACGTGTGTGACATTGCCCCGGCGAAGGGCCGCACCCAGGTTTGCAGCATTGTCGCACACGGCCTTCCCTGGTTTCAGGTCCAGTGGAGACAACCATTCATGAAATTGGTTCTCCAGAGCTGACCACAACTCCTCAGCTGTGTGACTCACATTTCCCAGACATTTCAAAGTAAAAACCGCCTGATGACGTTGAGCCCTGCTGCCAGCATAGTAAGGAGGTGTGCAGGATCCCTTCTGTGCAGTTAGAAAGCTTGTGGCATGACCAGACAGGCTTTGGGTGCAGGTGGAGGACCGAGAGGAGGTTGAGGGGGCAGAAGCAGTGGAGGAACTTCTAGATAAAGAGGACTGACACACAACTCGTGGGGACGGCAAGACTTGGACAGCAGCCCCTTGTCCTGCTGTCACCATAGTTACCCAGTGCCCAGTCAGCGACATGTAACGCCCCTGTCCATGCCTACTCGTCCAAGTGTCTGTGGTGAAATGCACCCTGTCACACACAGAGTTTCTCAAAGAAGCGGTGATGTTGTGTGCGACATGCTGGTGGAGCGCAGGCACACCTTTCTTTGAGAAATAGTGCCGACTGGGCATCTGGTACTGGGGCACTGTGACGGACATAAGGTCTCAAAAATCCTCTGTGTCCACCAGGCAGAAAGGCAGCATTTCTGTAGCCAAGAGCTTGCAGATGGTGAAATTCAACCTCTTAGCTTTCTCATGGCTAGGAGGAAATGGTCTTTTACTTGTCCACATCTGAGGGACCGAGGGCTGGCTGTTGTGCTTAGACGGGGTTGAGAAGGGTGTCCCCAGCAAACTGCCGGTCTGTGAGGAAGATGCAGGCGGACATGTTAGGTTGCCTTGATCCAAAGGTGGTGCTATCGATGTTGGACAGCGCTGAACAGCAGCTGGTGTTTCCACCTCCAAAGAAAATGATGATCTGCCAATCACGCTGGCTGTTGCGGGTAAAGAGGTGGCAGGTCTGCGTCCCAAAACAGGTGTGACTGCTGTCCCCCCAGTCACAGAGGATGAAGAGGCCGCGGATGCACAAGATGTGGCAGACGGTGGGTGGCCCGGCCGGCTAGGCCGCATTGTAGCACAGTGAGCTTCCCACTGCAACTTATGCTTCATATCCATGTGCCGGTTCATGCATGAAGTACTCAAACTATGTATTTTTTGGCCTCTACTTAGCTTTTGCTGACAAATGTTACAGATAACACGAGTTGGGTCATCCTTATCGATCTGAAAAAATGCCCAGGCTATGCAAGGCTTAGCACCCATGTGACCTGAAGAGCCACCACGACTTGTGGTCAGAGGCAGAGTTGTGTTTGAGGATGCAGTTGTTGACGTGCTTCCAGTGCTACGTCTCTGTCCAGGAAGGCGCAACCTGACCTCGTCGTCACTAGCATCCTCCTCCACCTCCTCTGCTGACCTCATCGACTGGCTGACTGTGGGTTGACAGTAAGTGGGATCTCCAACCTCGTCATCATCACCCTGTGTGTTATCACACCCGTTGTCCTCAGAGCCAACATCTTCCTGCCCTGACAAAAAACTAAAGTAGTTGCTTCAATCAGGTATTTGAGTCTCATCATCGTCTTCCTCATTGTCTCCACCAACAGGAGTTACAGTTTGGGAACGAGGGTCTATATTATGGTCAGTACCTTCTGCGTCTGGTCCTGGATCTGACTCATAAAGATTCTGGGCATCAGTGCAGATCATTTCCTCGTCTGGATTCACAGAAGCTCTGGAGCCGACCTCTGATTCCCAGGCTATAGTATGAGTAAACAGCTCTGCAGACTCAACCATCTGTTCTACCCCATACTCAGACAGGCAGCTGGAGACTTGGGAGCTGTGAGGAAGCAAGTGCGATTGGGGTGACACCTCTGAGGACTGAAGTATTTGTGATGTTGAAGTTGAGGTGGAGGAGAGCCCACTTAAAGGAGCACTTGATATCCGTTGAAGCACCTGCTGTTTTTGTGCCTCATCTGGAATTTGTAGCGATTGGCGTGGCCGTAAGAAAGGGTTCTTATCACATTGTCCGCTAAAAGAAGTAGACATCTTAGTTTGGCTGGAAGATGGTCTTTCTTCTGCAGATGTTACTGTTGCTTTAACACCTTCCCCACAGACACAACCTTTTTTTTCCCTTCCCAACATGCCTATTCCCCTTTCCACCTTTCCACCAGCAGCAGGCCTTTTTCCACTCATTTTGGTGGTTAACTAATTGACAACTCTGGAGTTCTTTGCACAAAAAACAATGGATGGGAACCGAGCAGAGCTGAGTGGCCAAACTGTGGTATTAGCCCAAAAGTATTGGCTGGGTTAGATGCAGATAAAAATTATATTGAATTTGCAACCTGATGGAGGTCAGTATAGATGGACTAATAGAATGATGCTATGCCCAAAAGGTTTTACTTCACTAGGTGCAGTAAAAAAATTTGTATTCTATACACAGGTGGTATAGCTTGCAACACAGATAGGCTACTCCACTGACTAACACACACTGCTAGATTTAGCCAAATGCTGTGAAAACAAAGTTGCACAGCACTGGCACAGACCTGCCTGGCAAAAAGTGATAGGAACTGATGTAACCTAGCCCTCAAAAGGACTGCAATTGCAATTAGTCTTTACTCCCAACCTATCTATTTAAGAGCACAGACCTGCCTGATAAAAGTTGTAGGAAATGATGTAACCTAGTCCTCAAAAGGACTGCAATCACAACTATTCCCTACTCCCAAGCTATCTGTAGATTTGTGCGAAAATTGGCTTGAAATTAACAAAGTATAGCGCGCACACAGCAGCAGCAGTGAGAAAATGGTGGCGACGGGTATAACGCCTGGGTCTTATAGGACAAGGACATGTGACATACCCTGCCAATGACACATGCCCTTGCTTGTGTGAAAAAAAGCAGTTCGCTCCGTGTGTGCGCTGCTAATAGGCTGACAGATTGCACCTCCCCACTGTAAATGCGGGAAAGAGAAAAAAAAATGGAGATCTTCATTATTTCTGCAGAGATCCATCCCCTGCCCCTCCCCCCGCCCCACTATACACTCAAACTGCGTATTAACATTAATTTTCAACATTACTGAGAAAAAATCCAGTTATCATTTTGGTGCACGAACAGTTATTGAACATAATCTCGAATAGCCGAATTTTTTTCAAATTGTTCGTGTTCGCCGAACGGCTCAAACACCGCCCAAAACAGCTCGAATTTGAGATTGGCGAACAGTTCGAGTCGAACACCGCTCATCTCTAATTATAAGTTTCTGGCTGTTCACAGTCCCCAGCCTGGGATCTGTATACCCTGACAGGTAATTATGCAAAACACACACTATAAAGAAAAAACATTTTCAATACTGCACCCTTGCGGGTGACTCCTAACAGTACTTTTCGGCAGTTCAATAAGGGTGCTCCCTCCGGGGAAGCACCTGTCCACAATATGCTGGCCCAGCCGGGTCATCAGCTCTAGATGGCGAGGGTTTGCTCTCCTCCACCACCCTGTGACATTCAGGGCATACCAGCCCCTTTCACCTCTATGCCTGGTATAGGTGACGTAGTCACCAGGGTAGAGATTCCGGTCGGGAACGTTATCCGGTGCTCTGGCGTCTTGCTGGTCGTCAGCCATGGTTGCGCCCCCCTAGTGAACCGGAGCCTACCTTCTTCACTTTCTTTTTGGTAGGCCGCAGCTCCGCGGCGACAGTCTTCCTTCAGGACCTTGCGTCGCTCGCGTCTGACGTCAGAGCGTCCTCTGGCTCCTTCCAGGACCTGACGCTTCCTGGTTCGACTTCAGGGGTGGGGCGTGTCCTGGGCTTCGCGCGCTTCCAGCGGTTACGCCCCTCTTCTTCCCTCGCGGCGACAGGAAAATGGCGGATATGGCGGGAAAACCTCAGGAATGGTAACCACAGTAAGGGTTACAGTCTCTTAAGGCGCACAGTACCCGGTGGCAATGGGCACGCAATCCTGTTCATGACGCAAGAGAGATGACTCGCCCCCAGGGCTGTGGGGTACTCGGCAGCCGTACTTTGTGGCTGCTTGCCGGGGGATATCACAGTGGCTGGCCCGGTCTGTGGCCCAGGGCGGTCACTCAAAAGGGGGCTTATTTATAGGGGATTTTGTCGTGACGCCACCTGTGGTGTCTGGTGAGGATCACCAGTGCTGCAACAGTCCTCTGAGGCAGATGATAGGGCAGCTAGAGATGGAACGGCTCCCCACAGGTGGAGCAGGCCTCAGGGCAGTGCAAAACGATGCAGGTTGCACTGGGCGTTGTAGTGCAGGGAGGGAAATGGCGCCGGTGAAAGAAAGGGACGGAGGCAATTCAGTGCAGTCGTCCAGGTTTTTACTCACAATTCTTTTAGGCAACCCACAAGTGCATGTTACAGGTGAAGGCCTCCCTCGTCGTGCTGCGTTCACCGGGCAGGGGTTCAGTCCTTCTTCAAGCTGCTTAGGAATGCCTGGCAGAACCCCACTTTCTCATGTTCCTACTTTGACCGTCTTTACTCTGGTCCTTCTCCCTCCTGCTCTGCGCTGCCCACTCTCAATCCCGCTCGGGTATGCTGAAGTCCTTCCTGTATGTCGGATCCGGGACCAACCTGAACCCCTGGGGATTTAGAATGCGGCAACCGATCCCTCTGACACCTGCCAGATTCGGGTCGTACGGGTGCCATCCTGCACGCGCTTTATCCCCTGGGATCCCGTCTTACAATGGAGCCTACTCCCTGCTCCCCTCCGGGGCCTCTATCCTGGGCCCTAACTGTGGAGCAGAGCTCTTGCTGAGCCTCTGCTCCCAGACAGTCCAGACTGAATGTCTGTCCTGTCCACACTCCTCCTACTGTCTGAACTGTACTCTCCAAGATGGCTTCCCTCTTTATATCTACTGTATGAGTGCTCCCTCTAACTACTTCCTCCACCCACACCCACTACTGGTTCCCCCTACCTTGGGTTCCCCCTGCTCCAGCGAGGGTCAGGGCTCAGCAGCTGCGCTCTGTATGTTGCCCCTCCAGCCGGCCTGGAGCAGTGTAGTGTTGGATGCAGGTGTTTGGGGTTCCGTACAGCACTCCCTCCTTATCTGAGTGAAGGGAGGCACCACACCTCTGAGTGAGGTGCAGTACCTCTGTGGCGACTGAACCCTCAGGGGCGCCACATTTCTATTATACCTTTTCTCTGATTGTTCCTCACCTGGTTTTGGCTCCCACTCCTGAAAAAAAATACTGACCGAATACTGATAGTGGGGCCGTGGCTAAGACAGAAACCCTGATTAAGTGGTTAGTGTAGTGCACAGGATAAATGTGTTTTTGTCCTGATGAAGGAGTTTGTTCTACTCTGAAACGCGTAGATTAATAAAACTGCTCTTTGGTCAACACCATCTTCTCCATTGGATATCTTCTTAACCAGCAGCACAGCAGAATGATTCATATACCCCTTTCTACTATTGCAGCTTATGGAGCAGCAGCAGCTGATATCTATATCTGCACAGGAGTTGTGTCTGACACAACTCAGCCAGGTGAGCAATACCATACTATATACAATGTTTATTGTGTGCTTTTTGACACTTTTTCGCTATACTACATGTTTGCAATTTTCACTCTGCAATGTACACTGCCTGCTTATTCTGGAAAATGTCTGTGGGGTTAAAAAGAAAGTTCCTACACCTATATAGATGAATTTCCAGTGAGGTGTAATTTCAAAAATTGAGTCAATTTTGTGTGTTTAATTTGTTCTGGCAATTCAGGGGCTCTGCAAATGGCACCCGCAAACTATTCCAGCAGATTCTGCCCTCCAAGATTCAAAAAGTTCTTTCCCTTCCCCCCTGCTATGTTGTGAAACAGTAGTTTCTGACCATATACAGGTGCATCTCACTAACTTAGAATATCATCAAAAAGTTAATTTATTTCAGTTCTTCAATACAAAAAATGAAACTCATATTATATAGAGTCATTACAAACAGAGTGATCTATTTCAAGTGTTTATTTCTGTTAATGTTGATGATTATGGCTTACAGCCAATGAATATACAAAAGTCATTATCTCAGTAAATTAGAATACTTTATAACAATAGCTTGAAAAATGTTTTTAAAATCTCAAATGTTGGCCTACTGAAATGTATGTTCAGTAAATGCACTCAATACTTGGTCAGGGCTCCTTTTGCATCAATTACGGCATCAATGCGGCGTGGCATGGAGGCGATCAGCCTGTGGCACTGCTGAGGTGTTATGGATGCCCAGGTTACTTTGATAGCAGCTTTCAGCTCGTCTGCATTGTTGGGTCTGGTGTCTCTCATCTTCCTCTTGACAATACCCCCCATAGATTCTCTATGGGGTTAAGGTCAGGCGAGTTTGCTGGTCAATCAAGCACAGTGATACTGTTGTTTTTAAACCAGGTATTGGTACTTTTGGCAGTGTGGACAGGTACCAAGTCCTGCTGGAGAATGAAATTTCCATCTCCAAAAAGCTTGTCGGCATAGGAAGCATGAAGTGCTCTAAAATTTCCTGGTAGACATCTGCGCTGACTTTGTTCTTGATAAAACACAGAGGACCTACACCAGCAGATGACATAGCTCCCCAAACCATCACTGATCGTGGAAACTTCACACTAGACCTCAAGCACCGTGGATTGTGTGCCTCTCCACTCTTCCTTCAGACTCTGGAACCTTGATTTCCAAATGAAAATTGAAAATCTGGGACCTTGTGGAGTGTGTCAATGACTGCCTTCTGGACATGTGTCAAGTCAGCAGTCTTCTTCATGATTGTGGAGCCTACTGAAACAGACTAAGGGACCTTTTTAAACGCTTAGGAAACCTTTGCAGGTGTTTTTTGTTAATGATTCTAATTCACTGATATAATGACAATTTTGTATTTTCATTGGTTGTAAGCCATAATCATCAACATTAACAGAAATAAGCACTTGAAATAGATCACTCTGTTTGTAATGACTCTGTATAATATCAATTTCACTTTTTGGATTGAAGAACTGAAATAAATTAACTTTTTGATGATATTCTAATTTTTTGAGATGCTGCTGTATGTAGTATTCCTGCCTGTAGGAGAAATTGTATAACAAACTGTGTGGGGTAGAGCACAATTTTAGTAAAAAAAATGTTTTTTTTATATTCACTTCAAGTTGTTATAAAATCTTTGAAACATCTGTCATGTCACCATATTCACTATACCCCTAGATGAATTCCTTGAGGAGTATAGTTTCCAAAATTGGGTCATTTGTGGGTGGTTTCTGTTTCTGCACCTCAGAGGCTCTGCAAATACAACATGGCATCCTCCATCTATACCAGAAAAATACAGTAGCTTCTGACCACATTTTAGGTATTGCCGCATTTGAGTGTTTTGAAAATTAGGTCTTGTTTGGGGGGTTTTCATCATTTAAAAGAAATTGTGTGGTCCATTTTCTCCTTTTACACCTCATGAAAATGAAAATTATGGGGCTAAAGTAACATTTTTAGTGGAAGAAATGTTTTTTTCAATCCACCTTACATTAATTCCTGTTAATCACTTGAATGGTTAATAACTAACTTTTTGACAGTGGTTTTGAATGTATGATGACATTCACAGGTCCTTATATACAGTATGATGGTTATATACAGGGGTGGATTAAGAGTAGCAAGGGCCCCGGGCAGTTTAGAAGGCGCGGCCCCCCCCCCCGACACCCCTTCCCCCCAACACACACACACACACCTGATTTATCACGTGACATGTCACATGATCCCCTGTGATAGATCATGTGATAGTTCACGTGAAATTAATTTGGCACAATATTAATTATAATATTTTTTTTTAGGCTCTGTGCCCACTATGCGTTTTTTAAGCGTTTCCGCAGCGGCAATTCCGCTGCAGAAATGCTTAAAAAACGCTTGGTAAAAGGTCTGCCATGTTCCCCAATGATAATCCCCATGTGCTGTGCACATGCTGCGGAAATTTCCGCTGCGGATTATCATTGCGGAAAAATCCGCAGCATTACCAATTATTTTGCGGAAGCGCGGCGTTTTCGCCGCCATTCACTTGCATTTGAACGCATGGAATCCGCATCACTGCATCTGTAGATGCGGAATCCATGCGTTTCAATGTGTGGATGGTACCCGGGTGTGGAGGACAGGAGACTCTCCTCCGGACCCGGGTACCATAGAACCTGTAAAAAAAGAATAAAATAAAAAAAAAATATTATACTTACCTTCTGATGGCCCCCGGTGTCTTTATCCCATGCGTCCTGGCTTGCCGGCAGCTCACGATGGTCTGAAAATGACCTGCCGTGACGTCATTTAGTCATGTGACGGGTCATGCAACCGCTGACGTCGGCAGGCCATCAGAAGGTAAGTATATATTTATTATTTTTTACCATTCTTTTACGGTCACACTATATAAATCCATTCTGGTTGCATGGATTTCTATAGTGTGACCAAGTTGTCAAGCACTTTCCAAGTTATGCTAAAATCGCTTGTCAACCCGCATGAGGAAATGCATGTGAAGAACGCTTCACTTCCGCTTGTTCCTGGCAGGAAAAACGAATGTACAATCCACATGTAAAATCCGCATGTACAATCCGCATCTAAAGATGCAGAAACGCTCAGAAAAAATCCGGAACATTTCTGTATCGTGGGCACATAGCCTTACATTAATTGTATGACTCAATATTGAGCACACGTAGCCATCTATACACAGCGGGAGGCCGCACGGTGCCATTTATACACAGCAGGAGGCCGCACGGCGCCCCCCCAGAGACAGCAGGAGACCGCACGGCGCCATCTATACTCAGCAGGAGGCCGCACGTAGCCATCTATACACAGTGGGAGGCCGCACGTAGCCATCTATACACAGTGGGAGGCCACACGTAGCCATCTATACACAGCGGGAGGCCACACGTAGCCATCTATACACAGCGGAAGGCCGCACGGTGCCATCTATACACAGCGGGAGGCCGCACGGTGCCATCTATACACAGCGGGAGGCCGCACGGTGCCATCTATACACAGCGGGAGGCCGCACGGTGCCATCTATACACAGCGGGAGGCCGCACGGTGCCATCTATACACAGCGGGAGGCCGCACGGTGCCATCTATACACAGCGGGAGGCCGCATGGCGCCAACTATACACAGCACGAGGCCGCACGGCGCCATCTATACACAGCAGGTGGTCGCAAGGCGCCATCTATACACAGCAGGTGGCCGCACGGCGCCATCTATACACAGCAGGGGGCCGCACGGCGCCATCGATACACAGCAGGGGGCCGCACGGCGCCATCGATACACAGCAGGGGGCCGCACGGCGCCATCGATACACAGCAGGGGGCCGCACGGCGCCATCTATACACAGCAGGGGGCCACACGGCGCCATCTATACACAGCAGGGGGCCACACAGCGCCATCTATGCACAGCAGGGGGCCGCACAGCGCCATCTACAGTGCTGGCCAAAAGCATTGGCACCCCTGAAATTCTGTCAGATAATACTCAGTTTCTTCCTGAAAATGATTGCAATCACAAATTCTTTGGTATTATTCTCTTCATTTAATTTGTCTTCAATGAAAAAAACACAAAAGAATTGTCCTAAAGCCAAATTGGATATAATTCCACACCAAACCTAACAAAGGGGGTGGACAAAAGTATTGGCACCCTTTGAAAAATCATGTGATGCTTCTCTAATTCGTGTAATTAACAGCACCTGTAACTTACCTGTGGCACCTAACAGGTGTTGGCAATAACTAAATCACACTTGCAGCCAGTTAACATGGATTAAAGGTGACTCAACCTCTGTCCTGTGTCCTTGTGTGTACCACATTGAGCATGGAGAAAAGAAAGAAGACCAAAGAACTGTCTGAGGACTTGAGAAACCAAATTGTGAGGAAGCATGAGCAATCTCAAGGCTACAAGTCCATCTCCAAAGACCTGAATGTTCCTGTGTCTTCCGTGCGCAGTGTCATCAAGAAGTTTAAAGCCCATGGCACTGTGGCTAACCTCCCTAGATGTGGACGGAAAAGAAAAATTGACAAGAGATTTCAACGCAAGATTGTGCGGATGGTGGATAAAGAACCTCGACTAACATCCAAACAAGTTCAAGCTGCCCTGAAGTCCGAGGGTACAACAGTGTCAACCCGTACTATCCGTTGACGTCTGAATGAAAAGGGACTGTATGGTAGGATACCCAGGAAGACCCCACTTCTTACCCTGAGACATAAAAAAGCCAGGCTGGAGTATGCCAAAACTTACCTGAGAAAGCCTAAAACGTTTTGGAAGAATGTTCTCTGGTCAGATGAGACAAAAGTAGAGCTTTTTGGGAAAAAGCATCAACATAGAGTGTACAGGGAAAAAAAAGAGGCATTCAAAGAAAAGAACACGGTCCCTACAGTCAAACATGGCGGAGGTTCCCTGATGTTTTGGGGTTGCTTTGCTGCCTCTGGCACTGGACTGCTTGACCGTGTGCATGGCATTATGAAGTCTGAAGACTACCAACAAATTTTGCAGCATAATGTAGGGCCTAGTGTGAGAAAGCTGGGTCTCCCTCAGAGGTCATGGGTCTTCCAGCAGGACAATGACCCAAAACACACTTCCAAAAGCACTATAAAATGGTTTTAGAGAAAGCACTGGAGACTTCTAAGGTGGCCAGCAATGAGTCCAGACCTGAATCCCATAGAACACCTGTGGAGAGATCTCAAAATGGCAGTTTGGAGAAGGCACCCTTCAAATATCAGGGACCTGGAGCAGTTTGCCAAAGAAGAATGGTCTACAATTCCAGCAGAGCATTGTAAGAAACTCATTGATGGTTACCGGAAGCGGTTGTTCGCAGTTATTTTGGCTAAAGGTTGTGCAACCAAGTATTAGGCTGAGGGTGCCAATACTTTTGTCTGGCCCTTTTTTGGAGTTTTGTGCGAAATGATCAATGATTTGATTTTTGGTTCATTCTCTTTTGTGTTTTTTCCTTGCAAGCAAATTAAATGAAGAGAATAATACCAAAGAATTTGTGATTGCAATCATTTTCAGGAAGAAACTGAGCATTATCTGACAGAATTGCAGGGGTGCCAATACTTTTGGCCAGCACTGTATACACAGCGGGAGGCCGCACGGTGCCATCTATACACAGCGGGAGGCCGCATGGCGCCAACTATACACAGCACGAGGCCGCACGGCGCCATCTATACACAGCAGGTGGTCGCAAGGCGCCATCTATACACAGCAGGTGGCCGCACGGCGCCATCTATACACAGCAGGGGGCCGCACGGCGCCATCGATACACAGCAGGGGGCCGCACGGCGCCATCGATACACAGCAGGGGGCCGCACGGCGCCATCGATACACAGCAGGGGGCCGCACGGCGCCATCTATACACAGCAGGGGGCCACACGGCGCCATCTATACACAGCAGGGGGCCACACGGCGCCATCTATGCACAGCAGGGGGCCGCACAGCGCCATCTACAGTGCTGGCCAAAAGCATTGGCACCCCTGAAATTCTGTCAGATAATACTCAGTTTCTTCCTGAAAATGATTGCAATCACAAATTCTTTGGTATTCTTCTCTTCATTTAATTTGTCTTCAATGAAAAAAACACAAAAGAATTGTCCTAAAGCCAAATTGGATATAATTCCACACCAAACCTAACAAAGGGGGTGGACAAAAGTATTGGCACCCTTTGAAAAATCATGTGATGCTTCTCTAATTCGTGTAATTAACAGCACCTGTAACTTACCTGTGGCACCTAACAGGTGTTGGCAATAACTAAATCACACTTGCAGCCAGTTAACATGGATTAAAGTTGACTCAACCTCTGTCCTGTGTCCTTGTGTGTACCACATTGAGCATGGAGAAAAGAAAGAAGACCAAAGAACTGTCTGAGGACTTGAGAAACCAAATTGTGAGGAAGCATGAGCAATCTCAAGGCTACAAGTCCATCTCCAAAGACCTGAATGTTCCTGTGTCTTCCGTGCGCAGTGTCATCAAGAAGTTTAAAGCCCATGGCACTGTGGCTAACCTCCCTAGATGTGGACGGAAAAGAAAAATTGACAAGAGATTTCAACGCAAGATTGTGCGGATGGTGGATAAAGAACCTCGACTAACATCCAAACAAGTTCAAGCTGCCCTGAAGTCCGAGGGTACAACAGTGTCAACCCGTACTATCCGTTGACGTCTGAATGAAAAGGGACTGTATGGTAGGATACCCAGGAAGACCCCACTTCTTACCCTGAGACATAAAAAAGCCAGGCTGGAGTATGCCAAAACTTACCTGAGAAAGCCTAAGACGTTTTGGAAGAATGTTCTCTGGTCAGATGAGACAAAAGTAGAGCTTTTTGGGAAAAAGCATCAACACAGAGTGTACAGGGAAAAAAAAGAGGCATTCAAAGAAAAGAACACGGTCCCTACAGTCAAACATGGCGGAGGTTCCCTGATGTTTTGGGGTTGCTTTGCTGCCTCTGGCACTGGACTGCTTGACCGTGTGCATGGCATTATGAAGTCTGAAGACTACCAACAAATTTTGCAGCATAATGTAGGGCCTAGTGTGAGAAAGCTGGGTCTCCCTCAGAGGTCATGGGTCTTCCAGCAGGACAATGACCCAAAACACACTTCCAAAAGCACTATAAAATGGTTTTAGAGAAAGCACTGGAGACTTCTAAGGTGGCCAGCAATGAGTCCAGACCTGAATCCCATAGAACACCTGTGGAGAGATCTCAAAATGGCAGTTTGGAGAAGGCACCCTTCAAATATCAGGGACCTGGAGCAGTTTGCCAAAGAAGAATGGTCTACAATTCCAGCAGAGCATTGTAAGAAACTCATTGATGGTTACCGGAAGCGGTTGTTCGCAGTTATTTTGGCTAAAGGTTGTGCAACCAAGTATTAGGCTGAGGGTGCCAATACTTTTGTCTGGCCCTTTTTTGGAGTTTTGTGCGAAATGATCAATGATTTGATTTTTGGTTCATTCTCTTTTGTGTTTTTTCCTTGCAAGCAAATTAAATGAAGAGAATAATACCAAAGAATTTGTGATTGCAATCATTTTCAGGAAGAAACTGAGCATTATCTGACAGAATTGCAGGGGTGCCAATACTTTTGGCCAGCACTGTATACACAGCGGGAGGCCGCACGGCGCCATCTATACACAGTGGGAGGCCGCACGGCGCCCCCCCCCAGAGACAGCAGGAGGCCGCACGGCACCATCTGTGCTCAGCAGGAGGCCGCATGCAGTCACACACGCAGTCGCACACACACACAAACATATACAGATATACATACACGCATAAACACAAAAATACATATAAACAAACATCACACAATGATATCTGCCTACACACACACACACACACACACACACACACACACACACACACACACACACACAGACATATACGCACACACACAGACTCACCATCCCCCGGCTCGGCTCCAGTCCTCAGGCTCTTCGGTGCAGCAGTGCAGGCCGGGCACGCACCGCGTGACGTCACAGCTAGGAGACACGGCCGCGCACAGGGCCGTGTCTCCTTGCAGTGACGCGGCCGGGCCAGCACAGGGAAGTTAACTGCTGCAATGCCGGGCCCCCCCTCCCTCCACTGCTGCCGGTATGTGCCGCGGCGGCCGGCACATATAATGAGGGCAATCCGGCCATAGACACCCTTCCCGGAGCCGCGGGCCCTCTGGAGGCTCGGGGCCCTGGGCGGTCACCCGGATTGCCCTCATTATAATCCGCCTATGGTTATATAGCTTCCTATATACAGTATAATGGCCCTCACAGCACAATATACACATTATGATGTCCCCAAAGCTCCCTTATATATATTATGAGACCTCACCAAAGCCTCCTATACACAGTATAATGATTCCTACCTCCTTATATACATTATGATGGTCCCATATCTCCTATATACAGTATAATGCCCGAGAGCTCCCTATATAGAGCAGGACTGCCCCACAACTTCTTTTATACAGTATGTCTCCACAGCTGCCCTATATCCAGTATGATGCCCCCATAGCTTCCTATATACAGTATTATAGACCTCACAGCTCCCCTATGTACAATATTATGACCGCTACAGCTGTTAGGCTCACCTGACAAGGTGGATTCACTAAGCCTCAGGTCCGGGTGTGCAGACAGACCCTGGGAGTTGGTGCAGCTTGTTCGAGGACAAATGGAATTGTATAGACTTGGATAAACAGCCCAATTAGGAGCAGTAGGCCAAATGAAGTGGAATCTGTGCGGCGCCTTTCCAGGGCTGTCGGCACTAGTTTTCCTGAGGCTCACATGAGTTATGTCACATGAGCCCTGCGCCTAATAAGCATTGATGTCACTACCCCCTCCTTTGGATGAGAAGTAATCAACAGGAAGTGAGAGTGCGAACTGTAGACTTATCAATTTAGACCGGACAACCCCTTTAACCTACTGTCTCCTTCCCCATACCTTGTAGATTGTAAAAAGTCATCTCCTTCTATATACCAGTCTGTTACTGTTTGTTCATTTATTGTACTTTATTTTATATATGTAAACCTTCTTTACATGTACAGTATCCTGGAATAAATGGTTATTTAAAATGGATAATAAAAATGATTAGTAGTTATTGTTGCATATAACATGTAATGTGTCTTGAAATAATATTTTCTACTTGTGATATTAGGTAATCCTTTTCTGATTAAATAATATATTTACTACTTGAACTGTTTTTAGTTATATCGCATAGATATAGTGTAATTTGGAATTTCAATGAGTTTTGCTAATTATGGTTTAATAAATTATTGATAAGTTTACTAAAAGAAAACATTTGTCAAAGTGACCTCTTACTGGAGGGCAATGAAGACCTCAAAATCTTACGATAATCTTGAGAAGGACAGGCGAAGAGAGAATTACTGCCATTCCTAGTGACAGTACCACTTCTCCTTTGCATGAACTGTCACTGTGGCTGTCAAGCTGCCATGGAAGGACATATGCTGCCTTCAGGGTCCTATGTAACATGAAGGTGACCAAGGAAAGCTACAACAAGACCTGCTCTTTTGATCCCTTTGTCCCCGTAAGGTGACTAATGTCATGCTCTTTGTCTACTTCTAAAGTGCCACCACCTTTTAGAGTCAACAGAGCCTGTGGCATATTATTGTGATTTCTACCATGTAAAGACTTAACCTAAAAATACTGCTTGACCTCTACAAAGTAAACCTTTTATTACCAATGCATCAAAGCAAATTCTTTTTTAGCCCTTTTAGCAATTGGGAAATCCATTGTTCTAACCTATCTATTAAACTGTATAACAGTGCTTCATGTATGTGTGCCTGACCTTGAACAGTGTAACGTTTTGCCTTGGTGCTTCTCATGTATTATGCTTTTTTAAATTGCCAAATATAAATTGTTCCTGTGAAATGGAAGTTTATGAACATTTTTTCATCCAGTTTTATACACTGCTCAAAAAAATAAAGGGAATACTTAAACAACAGAATATAACTCCAAGTGAATCAAACTTCGGTGAAATCAAACTGTCCACTTAGGAAGCAACACTGATTGACAAACAATTTCACATGCTGTTGTGCAAATGGAATAGACAATAGATGGAAATTATTGGCAATTATCAAGACACCCTCAATAAAGGAGTGGTTCTGCAGGTGGGGACCACAGACCATATCTCAGTATCAATGCTTTCTGGCTGATGTTTTGGGCACTTTTGAATGTTGGTTGTGCATTCACACTCGTGGTATCATGAGACGGACTCTACAACCCACATAAGTTGCTCAGGTAGTGCAGCTCATCCAGGATGGCACATCAATGCGAGCTGTGGCAAGAAGGTTTGCTGTGTCTGTCAGCGTAGTGTCCAGAGGCTGGAGGCGCCAGGGGAGGGCAACAACCCAGCAGCAAGATCGCTACCTCCGCCTTTGTGCAAGGAGGAACAGGAGGAGCACTGCCAGAGCCCTGCAAAATGACCTCCAGCAGGCCACAAATGTGTTTCCGCATGCGGACTGACAAGCACTTTCCAGACGATAGCATCATTTGGAAAGTGCTTGACAACTAGGTCAAACGGCATGGATTTATACAGTGTGACCGTAAAAATAAAAAAATAAAGCTATACTTACCGATCCCCCGCCACGTGAGCTGTCGCGTGTGTTGTCGCGCTACTTCCGGGTTGCCGGCATCTCGCGAGACAGCCTGCGGTCACATGACCGCGACGTCATCTCAGGTCCTGGAAGGAGAAGCGCTGCAGGGGCCGCCGGACAGGTGAATATAACTTTATTTATTATTTTATTCTTTTTTTTACAGGTACAATGGTACCCAGGTCTGGATGAGAGTCTCCTCTCCTCCAGAACAGGGTACCATCCGCACATAGAGACGCATAGAATCCGCTTGTACAAATGTACAGACGCGCATTCTATGCGTCTCAATGCAAGTCAATGGCGGCGCTTCCGCAAAATTAATGAACATGCTGTGGATTTATGAGCGCTGCAGAAACGCTGCGGAAAAATCCGCAGCATGTGCATTGACATTGTGGAATGCCATTGGGGACCATGGGGTGCGGATTACCATGCATTTTTGATGCATTTCCGCTGCGGAAATTCCGCAGCATAAACGCATGAAAAACGCATCGTGTGCACGCAGCATAAAGGTATACAGTTGAAGTGAGGAATACGTTAATTCATGCAATCCGGTATTGACCTTTCGGTCCTCCATCCAGACCTTCATCAGAATGGTGCGGATTGCTGTGAGGATGAAGGGTAATGTTCTACATGCAGCTCTATAGAACATGTGATTGCCGTCCCTGGTGGCATGGGACCTTCCGTAAATTTGTAGTCTTTTAACCCGGGAGAGGTATGTTTGGTTCTATAATCTAGATTCTTGCACTTTCTTATATATAAATACATCAGATACTGTCTAACACATAAACCCCATTTTCATTAAGTAATAATTTAATGAAACCTCTCAAGTAAAATACAGTATATTTAGAAACAAAAACCTGTCAGTTATTGATTTTCAATACAATGAATGACAAGCACTAAAATTATGTGAGTCTCAATGTTTTACCAAGGTTTGTACCATTTCCGAAAGTGATGTCTGCTTCATTTGAAAGTCAACAGGACCGCTGCAGCCTATGATGGGTGACATCTGCTGTTGCGCTTTTCTCGTCACTTGGCTGCAACATTCTGGTAAACTTCTGAACGGAGGAAACATCGCTTCCAGAGCTGGCACAGACCTCTAGGGTTGTCTACGCTGGACCCCTAGGGGTGCTGGATTGTGAAAATGCCACCGTTTATTATTTTAATGCCATCCATACCTAAAAAAATATATATCAGTGACAGACAGTAAAGTTAGCATAAATTGTGGAATAAGTTTATGCATCATGTATAGCCAGACCTTTATGTCCAATTTTCATTTTTGCTTTTTCGTTTTTTTCTTCCCAGATCCATAACTTTTTCTATTTTTCAATGTGTTTTATGCAGGACAAGTACTTTTGAATGACACCATTCATTTTACCACATAGTGTACTGGAAAATGGGGAAAAAAATCCAAGTGGGGAGAAATTGTGGACAAAAAACCCCCACAATTTTGACAGTTTTTTGGGAATTGTTTTTAAGGTATACATTTTGTGGTGAACATGACCTCACAATACGATTCTCATCAGTACGATTACAGCAACACTAAACATTTCCAGTTTTTTAAATTATTTTAGTGGTAAAAAAAAATCGGAAATTTCCACCCAAAAATTTTTTTGGGGATTCTGTCACCATTTTCCGAGACCCATAACGTTTTCATTTTTAGGTCGATAGAGATGTTTGATGGCTTAATTTTTGTGAGGCAAGATGATGTGTTTTATTGATACTATGTTGGGATAGATATGACACTTAGATCGCTTGTTACAGCTCTTTTTGTGGTATTGCAGCAACCAAAAAAATGTAATTTTGTTCTTGAATTTTTCTCTTTTATGGTGTTTACCGATCAGGTTAATTAATTGTATATTTTAATAGATAGGACTTTTCTGAATAAAGAGGTATCACATATGTATGTATTTTTTTATTACCTTTATTTTTAACACTAGATGGTGGCCCGATTCTAATGCATCAGGTATTCTAGAATATGTCTCCCGACGGTGGCATAATTATTTTAAATCTGCCGCGACGACCGTGTTTAAATTTGGCGCCACAATCGCAGAAAATCACGGTCTCCTTTGAAGTCCAGCCACAGACAGGGTTTCAGAGGAGCTTCGTAATGCCGAGAATGGAGGTCTTGAACAGACCTCCGGCTGTCATAGCAACCTATCCGTGATCTGTAGCGCCCTGAGGGTTCGATCACCCAGAGGTGTGATATCTCACTTACAGGTAAGGATGGAGTGTGGCTCAGGACCCTAACACCCACATGCAATACTCCACATTTCCGGGGGGCAGGGCGACAATGCTCCCAAGAGTGAGCACAACTGCCTCTGTCCCTGGCTGGAGTCGGGGGAGGGAACACCTAGAAAGGGGGAACCCGGTAGTGTGTGGGTGGGGAGAGTAGATTCAGGGTGCACTGAAAAGGGGAGTATATAAGGTGGGCACCATCTTGGAGAGAGAGCAGAGAGAGAAGGAGGCTGGGAGCAGGGGCTCTGAACGGGCTCTGCTTTGCAGGGAGGCCAAGTCTCTAGGCTTGAGCCTAGAGAAGAGGAGAGCTGCTGAGTTCAGTCAGAGAGGAGAGGAACGGAGGAGGCTCCAGGAGTGGAGTGAAGGGACCCTAGGGGTGCGGACCGGCCAGTCACCACCGTACGCCCGCCGCTACCAGAGTAGGGGGTTCAGGCCAAGAAAGGGAACCGGATCCCTCATCTAGTGGAGGAGAGCCACTACCATCAGCTAGTAACCGAAGGCCATGGCATTGCACGTGTTACGGCCCCTCACTACAGCTGTTAGGAAGGCACCATATAGGGCCCAGGGAAACGGAACATACGTTTGCCCGCCAAGACCCAAGGCAGCTGGACAGAAACGTGGTAAATTGTGGGGTACGACGGGCCAGAGAAAGGACACATGAAGGGGGTCCTGAAAAGCATTCCAAAGGTACCTGGGAGTTGGCCGAGCCCCTCACCTGGTGAGCACAGTACGACGTGGGCAGCCATTACCTGCAGAAGTGGCTTGGAATGTAAAACTGTGAGTAAAGACCCTGGACTGCATCACTGGACTCTGAGTCATTACTCTTGCTCCCGCGCACCGTCACCCCCACCATCTGCATTCACTGCCCTGAGGCTATACTCCTCCCGTGGGGAGTTATACTACCCTCTGCTGTGCACACAACATCAGCCTCAGCGGTCTGCCCCGCAGCGGCGGTTTTCAGTGACAGCAATCCACGGGTGGTGTAGTCGGACATTTCAACATTAAAAACCAAGTAAACAGATCCGCCACTGGTTTGACCACCCTGAGCCACGGGACCGGGTCGCCGCCACGGAGACTACAACCCCTGACATTAGACAGAGCCCCGGCTTCAGGTATTCCCCCACACACGGCCCAGGGGGCGTGTCAGACCCACGATCATGTTACGGGCGCGCCAATGGGATGACGTGCCCCCATGTCGGCGTGTGCTTAATGTTGCTGTCAGAGTTTGACAGCGGCATTTACATGTTAACAATCGTGGGTAGTACTCTGCTCCACCCACGATTTTTAGCGGCAGGTCCTGGCTGTAGCACACAGCCATCACCTCCTGAGTATGAGGCAGGCTCACCCCGTGAGCCCGCTCCATACACTCACTTCCGACTTTCGCCATTCATATACGGCGCATGTTGTGAAGGGGTTAAAGGGAATCCGTTGGCTGGTTTTTGATTTGTTATCTAAGAGCAACATAATGTAGTGGGTGAGAGCCTGATTCCAGGGATGTCTTACTTACTGGACTACTTGGTGCAGTTTTTCTAGAATTCTTGTTTTTTGTGTTGTGTATGTAACAGTGCTGAAAAAGCTGATCTGTGTATAACTCCACCCACACCCCTAATTGGCAGCTTCCTCTGTAAAGAGTGCATTGTGAGCAAGCTGCCAATCAGTGGTTGGGGAGGGGTTACAAAGATTAGCTGGTCTGGCATGGTGAGACCTATTCCTGTAGTGATCATTTCCTGCTGATAAAATACTGATTGTATGGAAACTACATCACACAGCCTAATAAATGGCACATCCCTGTAATAAGGTTCTCTTGCCTTATATTATCTGTTATAAGATTCCCTTTAAGAGCACAACTATTAGACATCTTGGACTGAAGTATTGTTTCAAAGACTTTTGTGGTTTACAGTAAATACATGATTAGACTATTCTATGGAGCTTTTTTATTTTAGTCTGTATTGTTTACATGTGGCATAAGAAATATAGGATACATTGTATTCCCTTCTGGGAAAAATTCTTATGTGTATTTTAAAATGTCTCTTACTGCATACACCTCCCTATACTCTCCGGCCTCCTGCTTGCATTCACTATCTCTTCTTGGCCTTTCTCTTATGGTTCACAAAGCTTAAAGAAGAAAAGCAGCATTCTTTCTTCACTTTCTGACCTGTTCATTTTGTCAATTGTTATTTTGGGAAATAAAAGCTTTTTGGCTTTTGTTTTTCCACATTCTATTTTATAACACAAATGTTGTATACCTTTCTATGCATTCAACTGGAAAAAGAGAAAATTGTTGATGGACGTAATTGAATAAATACACAGTCCATTTTTGTGTACATTTTAACCTATTAATGGCTGTAGTTCTGATGGTGAGTTTTTACTTTAGCAATTGTAATGCAAAAATGGTTTACAGTAACCCATGATTAAATACAAAGAAAAAGCTACATCTTTTTTGAGCTTTTTTACCAAAATGGCTAATGATTAGTGTTGAGCGAGCACTAAAATGCTCGGGTGCTCGAAGCTCGGGCCGAGCTCGCCGTGATACTCGGGTGCTCGACCCGAGAAACAAGCCCAATGTTAGTTTATGGGAGACCCGAGCATTTTTGCGGCGGCACCCCCGGCAGTCTTTTAAAAGCCTAACAAGTGCCCAAAACGATAGTGACAGTGCTCAAATGACATGGGGACAGCATGGGGATTGCCCCAGCAAGCATTTCTGACCCCCACGTCACTGCTGTCAACGACGTGGTCAGAGGTATTAAGCCACTTTTAAGGGCTCACAATAAAACGTTCAAAAACTAAACAAACTGCTTTCCTGTGAAATATGTTAAGGAAATTCCTTTCCAGGGTAAAGACTTGTGTATAAAGTAAAATAAATAACCCCCAAAAAAATACTCCTCCACACCTTGGGCTATGTTCACAAGTAGCATTTTTTATCCGTTTTTGCACTTTTGTATTCCTTTCAACCGTGACAAATGCATTCACCGGGAAATGTCATTTTAACATTTTACAACCTTATCTGGCCATGTGCTGTGTGACACATGCATACAGTGCTGAAAAGACATGGGAACAGCATGGGGAAAACCCCTGGAAGCATCTCTGACACCCAGGTCACTGCCTAAAAGTGTACCCATCAGAAGTCATCCTTGCCGCATCAGAAGATGCAGACTTGCAACTACCCCTGTGCAAGTTCTTGTCCCAGGGCACTGTTCAATTGTACCTCCCCCATTCCTTGCAATGCAAGCGCAAATATGCAGCCAACCACCCACCCACAGGCTGCAATACCATACTGCTTGCTTGCACTTGAAATTGGGCCTTTTAGGCATGTGGAGGCGGAATCTGACCACCACATCATGGCTGCGTTGGCGGCCTGGAATCCATACTCAGTCCCCAGCTGCCCGGTGGCCGGGTGTCCATACTCTGTCCCCAGCCGCCCCGCGGCCGGGTGTCCACACACGGTCCCCAGCCGCCTGGGGGTAGCCAGGTGTCCATAAACGGTCCCCAGCCGCCCCTATTTCTCCTTGGAACATCCCCCCCCCACACACTTTCCTTAGCCCGGCCTGCTTTAGGGCAGCATTGGACGAGCCCACCAGAGAACCAGACTCCTCCGGTGGGCCCTGGCTTCTCCATCAGGGGAGTTGAGAGTGCCAAGGTGAGGACCATGATGATGATGATAGAAGTTAGCATCTGCTTTGTTTTCTTGGAATGCAAGCGCATGTATGTAGTAGCGGCTAGGCCTGAGGTGGTCAGCATTTTGGCGCATATCCTACCTCCTCCAAGGATTGCTGGATGTTTTCCTTCTACTATCCCAGTTCTATGACTCCCGTTAAAACAAAGCTTCAGGTGATAAATGATGGATGAGGTAGTGGCAAAGGAGAAAGAGCAGGAGGAACAGGGACCATTCACATCAATATCAGGCCAGTCAACCACATATGTCTTGTAGGATATGTTTCTGTAACAAAATGAGCGGTTCGGCTACACAGTTATAGGGCATAGAGAAACCAAAGACAAGAAAAATACCCAAATAATTAAAAGCAAATATATAAATCGCACAGTGCAAAAATAATAATAAATAATAAAGGGTATTTAGTTAACATAATTTTGATCAAAATAATGTAAAAGCTGTCACGCCACTTCACGGCATCCCTTGTGGGACAGTCCTAACTCTAATTTTAAAAACCTTACCATTTGTCAAGTGACATACATATGGACAAGGGCAGAGAGACTGGATCCCTGGTGCAAGCATAAAACCGAGGCAGGATCAGCGTCCCAGCCCAGACAAAGGGCGGCCACACCCTTTTACATGCACTAAAGCATACTAACTGCAAAGAAAAAACCTGAAGGTGTGAACTGGAACATAAATTGATGTGCATGCAAAATGTAAATGCATGTTCACACAAGGCCATTAAACAAAGAGAAACCAAAGACAAAAAAAATACCCAAATAATTAAAAGTAAATATATAAATCACACAGTGCAAAAATAATAATAAATAATAAGGGGTATTTAGTTAAAATAATTTTGATCAAAATAATGTAAAAGCTGTCCCGCCACTTCACAGCATCCCTTGTGGGACAGTCCTAACTCAAATATTAAAAACCTTACCATTTGTCAAGTGACATACATATGGACAAGGGCAGAGCGACTGGATCCCTGGTGCAAGCATAAAACCGAGGCAGGATCAGCGTCCCAGCCCAGACCAAGGGCGGCCACACCCTTTTACATGCACTAAAGCATACTAACTGCAAAGAAAAAACCTGAAGGTGTGAACTGGAACATAAATTGATGTGCATGCAAAATGTAAATGCATGTTCACACAATGCATGTCTGGGCTGGGACGCTGATCCTGCCTCGGTTTTATGCTTGCACCAGGGATCCAGTCTCTCTGCCCTTGTCCATATGTATGTCACTTGACAAATGGTAAGGTTTTTAATATTTGAGTTAGGACTGTCCCACAAGGGATGCCGTGAAGTGGCGGGACAGCTTTTACATTATTTTGATCAAAATTATGTTAACTAAATACCCTTTATTATTTATTATTATTTTTGCACTGTGCAATTTATATATTTACTTTTAATTATTTGGGTATTTTTCTTGTCTTTGGTTTCTCTTTGTTTAATGGCCTTGTGTGAACATGCATTTACATTTTGCATGCACATCAATTTATGTTCCAGTTCACAGTTATAGGGCATACAGTGAGTGCAATGCCTACCAAAAATTTTGAGGAACTCCAATGCCCCTTGGAAATGACATGGAGGTCAGAGGGCCTTAACTAAACCGTTTTTCCATTTATAGCAACTGGGTCTCCTGTACACTGTTGGCCTAAGCAGTGAATGGAAGGCTTTCCAAAAATTATGAGGAACTGCAATGCCCCTTGAAACAGACGTGGATTACAGCGTACTAAAAACATTCTACCCATTATTGGGGAGTGGGTCTCACTTAGTTTTCGCCTTTTCATTGAAAAGCAAAAGCTGACTAAAGTTAGGAGGAAATGCAATGCCCGTTGGAAGAGTCGTAGAGGTTAGAGGTAATTAAAAACAACATTTCAATGCCCCTTGGAAGAGCTGTGGAGTTCAGAGTGGCTTAAGAAGACGCTTTTAATGCCCCTCAGAAAAGTGGTGGAGGTCCCAGGAGCTTAACAAGACGGTTTGAATGCCCCTTGGAAGAGACGTGGAGGTCACAGTAGCTTAACAAGACGCTTTTAATGCCCCTCGGAAAAGTGGTGGAGGTCCCAGTAGCTTAACAAGATGCTTTTAATGCCCCTCAGAAGAGACGTGGAGGTCACAGTAGCTTAACAAGACGCTTTTAATGCCCCTCGTAAAAGTGGTGGAGGTCACAGTAGCTTAACAAGACGCTTTTAATGCCCCTCAGAAGAGAGGTGGAGGTCGCTGTAGCTTAACAAGACGCTTTTAATGCCCCTCAGAAGAGACGTGGAGGTCCCAGTAGCTTAACAAGACGTTTTTAATTCCCCTCGGAAAAGTGGTGGAGGTCGCAGTAGCTTAACAAGACGCTTTTAATGACCCTTACAAGAGCCTTACAGTACAGCATCTTAAAAACATTATTCCCATGATTGGGGAGTGGGTCTCCCATAGAATTTGCTTATGCCTTCCAAGCAAAAGCTGCCAAAAATTAGGACAGAGGAACTTGCAATGCCCCTTACAAGAGCCATGCAGTACAGCATATTACAAACATTATTCCCATGATTGGGGAGTGGGTCTTCCATAGTATTTGCTTATGCCTTCCAAGCAAAAGCTGACAAAAATTAGGACGGAGGAACTTTCAATAATGGCAACACGGACCACGGTCACCCTGGTGGTATAGTGGTGGTGGAGGCTGAGGATAAGGAGAAGAGCATAAAACAGCCGAAATGAGGAAGCGTATACCCATGTGTGGGTGTGAAGCGGTGCATGGGAATACACCTCCCGAAAAAGCACAGTGGATTTGACTTTGTTACTCTGCTGTCATTTGGTGGTGATGAGAAGTCTGGCCCAATACAGCCCTTGTTCATTTTGATAAGAGTCAGCTTGTCAGCATTGTCAGTTGACAGGCGAGTGTGCTTATCAGTTATAATTCCCCCAGCGGCACTAAAAACACGCTCCGATAACACGCTAGCGGCAGGGCAGGCCAGCTTGGATACCCAATAATTAAAAGGCACAGAGGAATCACGGAGGACGCTGGTATGGTCGGCAAGGTACTCCCTCACCATCTTTTGAAACTTTCCACTCCTTGTGAGAGTACCCCGCGCCTCAGGGCCTGTAAGCTGGGCGGGTCTCAGAAAACTGTCCCAGAAGGTTGACAGTGTTCCCCTGCCTCTGCTGGATTGGAGTTGCCTCTCTCTCGCTTGTACGCCTTGGTTGGTCAAAGAACTGTGACCTCTGCCGCTAGCGTGTTCAGATGGGAACTTTTTTAACGGTTCTGCAGCAAGGGCCTTCTGGTACTGCCCCATTTTTGTAGACCTTTCCACCTCAGGAATAAGAGAATGAAAGTTCTCCTTGTAGCGGGGGTCTAAAAGTGTCACCAACCAGTAATGACTGTCACCCAACATTTTGACAACGCGAGGGTCACGGTTAAGGCAGCGTAGCATAAAGTCAGCCATGCGTGCCAGACTGGTAACGGGCAAGACTTCAGTGTCCTCACCAAGATGACGACTGACTCCTCCTCCTCCTCGTACTCCTCCTCCTCCTCGTACTCCTCCTCCTCCTCGTACTCCTCCTCAACCGACGGTATGACAGTTGTACAGGTACTACCGGCTACAGCGCATGTTACAAGCTCCTGTTCTTCCTCCTCCTCCTCCTCCTCCTCCTCCTCCTCCCCACGCTGAACCGACGGTATGACAGTTGTACAGGTACTACCGGCTACAGCGCATGATACAAGCTCCTGTTCTTCCTCCTCCTCCTCCCCACGCTGAACCGACGGTATGACAGTTGTACAGGTACTACCGGCTACAGCGCATGATACAAGCTCCTGTTCTTCCTCCTCCTCCTCCTCCTCCTCCTCCTCCTCCTCCTCCCCACGCTGAACCGACGGTATGACAGTTGTACAGGTACTACCGGCTACAGCGCATGATACAAGCTCCTGTTCTTCCTCCTCCTCCTCCTCCTCCTCCTCCCCACGCTGAACCGACGGTATGACAGTTGTACAGGTACTACCGGCTACAGCGCATGATACAAGCTCCTGTTCTTTCTCCCCCTCCTCCTCCTCCTCCCCACGCTGAACCGACGGTATGACAGTTGTACAGGTACTACCGGCTACAGCGCATGATACAAGCTCCTGTTCTTCCTCCTCCTCCTCCCCACGCTGAACCGATGGTATGACAGTTGTACAGGTACTACTGGCTACAGCGCATGATACAAGCTCCTCCTCCTCCTCCCCACGCTGAACCGACGGTATGACAGTTGTACAGGTACTACCGGCTACAGCGCATGATACAAGCTCCTGTTCTTCCTCCTCCTACTCCTCCCCACGCTGAACCGACGGTATGACAGTTGTACAGGTACTACCGGCTACAGCGCATGATACAAGCTCCTGTTCTTCCTCCTCCTCCTCCTCCTCCCCACGCTGAACCGACGGTATGACAGTTGTACAGGTACTACTGGCTACAGCGCATGATACAAGCTCCTGTTCTTCCTCCTCCTCCTCCTCCTCCCCACGCTGAACCAACGGTATAACAGTTGTACAGGTACTACCGGCTACAGAGCATGATACAAGCTCCTGTTCTTCCTCCTCCTCCTCCTCCCCACGCTGAACCGACGGTATGACAGTTGTACAGGTACTACCGGCTACAGCGCATGATACAAGCTCCTGTTCTTCCTCCTCCTCCTCCTCCTCCTCCCCACGCTGAACCCACGGTATGACAGTTGTACAGGTACTACCGGCTACAGCGCATGATACAAGCTCCTGTTCTTCCTCCTCCTCCTCCTCCTCCTCCCCACGCTGAACCGACGGTATGACAGTTGTACAGGTACTACCGGCTACAGCGCATGATACAAGCTCCTGTTCTTCCTCCTCCTCCTCCTCCTCCTCACCACGCTGAACTGACGGTATGACAGTTGTACAGGTACTACCAACTACAGCGCATGATACAAGCTCCTGTTCTTCCTCCTCCTCCTCCTCCTCCCCACGCTGAACCAACGGTATGACAGTTGTACAGGTACTACCGGCTACAGCGCATGATACAAGCTCCTGTTCTTCCTCCTCCTCCTCCTCCTCCTCCCCACGCTGAACCGACGGTATGACAGTTGTACAGGTACTAGCGGCTACAGCACATGATACAAGCTCCTGTTCTTGCTCCTCCTCCTCCTCCTCCTCCTCCTCCCCACGCTGAACCGACGGTATGACAGTTGTACAGGTACTACCGGCTACAGCGCATGATACAAGCTCCTGTTCTTCCTCCTCCTCCTCCTCCTCCTCCTCCTCCCCACGCTGAACCGACGGTATGACTGTTGTACAGGTACTACCGGCTACAGCGCATGATACAAGCTCCTGTTCCTCCTCCTCCTCCCCACGCTGAACCGACGGTATGACAGTTGTACAGGTACTACCGGCTACAGCGCATGATACAAGCTCCTGTTCTTCCTCCTCCTCCTCCTCCTCCCCACGCTGAACCAACGGTATGACAGTTGTACAGGTACTACCGGCTACAGCGCATGATACAAGCTCCTGTTCTTCCTCCTCCTCCTCCTCCTCCTCCTCCCCACGCTGAACCGACGGTATGACAGTTGTACAGGTACTACCGGCTACAGCGCATGATACAACTCCTGTTCTTCCTCCTCCTCCTCCTCCTCCTCCTCCTCCTCCTCCCCACGCTGAACCGACGGTATGACAGTTGTACAGGTACTACCGGCTACAGCGCATGATACAAGCTCCAGTTCTTCCTCCTCCTCCTCCCCACGCTGAACCGACGGTATGACAGTTGTACAGGTACTACCGGCTACAGCGCATGATACAAGCTCCTGTTCTTCCTCCTCCTCCTCCTCCTCCTCCCCACGCTGAACCGACGGTATGACAGTTGTACAGGTACTACCGGCTACAGCGCATGATACAAGCTCCTGTTCTTCCTCTTCTTCCTCCTCCTCCTCCTCCTCACGCTGAACCGACGGTATGACAGTTGTACAGGTACTACCGGCTACAGCGCATGATACAAGCTCCTGTTCTTCCTCCTCCTCCTCTTCCTCCTCCTCCCCAAGCTGAACCGACGGTATGACAGTTGTACAGGTACTACCGGGCTACAGCGCATGATACAAGCTCCTGTTCTTCCTCCTCCTCTTCCTCCTCCTCCCCACGCTGAACCGATGGTATGACAGTTGTACAGGTACTACCGGCTACAGCGCATGATACAAGCTCCTGTTCTTCCTCCTCCTCCTCCTCCCCACGCTGAACCGAGGGTATGACAGTTGTACAGGTACTACCGGCTACAGCGCATGATACAAGCTCCTGTTCTTCCTCCTCCTCCTCCTCCTCCTCCCCACGCTGAACCGACGGTATGACAGTTGTACAGGTACTACCAGCTACAGCGCATGATACAAGCTCCTGTTCTTCCTCCTCCTCCTCCTCCTCCCCACGCTGAACCGACGGTATGACAGTTGTACAGGTACTACCGGCTACAGCGCATGATACAAGCTCCTGTTCTTCCTCCTCCTCCTCCTCCTCCCCACGCTGAACCGACGGTATGACAGTTGTACAGGTACTACCGGCTACAGCGCATGATACAAGCTCCTGTTCTTCCTCCTCCTCCTCCTCCTCCTCCTCCCCACGCTGAACCGACGGTATGACAGTTGTACAGGTACTACCGGCTACAGCGCATGATACAAGCTCTTGTTCTTCCTCCTCCTCCCCACGCTGAACCGACGGTATGACAGTTGTACAGGTACTACCGGCTACAGCGCATGATACAAGCTCCTGTTCTTCCTCCTCCTCCTCCTCCTCCCCACGCTGAACCGACGGTATGAAAGTTGTACAGGTACTACCGGCTATAGCGCATGATGCAAGCTCCTGTTCTTCCTCCTCCTCCTCCTCCCCACACTGAACCGACGGTATGACAGTTGTACAGGTACTACCGGCTACAGCGCATGATACAAGCTCCTGTTCTTCCTCCTCCTCTTCCTCCCCACGCTGAACCGACAGTATGACAGTTGTACAGGTACTACCGGCTACAGCGCATGATACAAGCTCCTGTTCTTCCTCCTCCTCCTCCTCCTCCCCACGCTGAACCAACGGTATGACAGTTGTACAGGTACTACCGGCTACAGCGCATGATACAAGCTCCTGTTCTTCCTCCTCCTCCTCCTCCTCCTCCCCACGCTGAACCGACGGTATGACAGTTGTACAGGTACTACCGGCTACAGCGCATGATACAACTCCTGTTCTTCCTCCTCCTCCTCCTCCTCCCCACGCTGAACCGACGGTATGACAGTTGTACAGGTACTACCGGCTACAGCGCATTATACAAGCTCCAGTTCTTCCTCCTCCTCCTCCCCACGCTGAACCGACGGTATGACAGTTGTACAGGTACTACCGGCTACAGCGCATGATACAAGCTCCTGTTCTTCCTCCTCCTCCTCCTCCTCCTCCTCCTCCCCACGCTGAACCGACGGTATGACAGTTGTACAGGTACTACCGGCTACAGCGCATGATACAAGCTCCTGTTCTTCCTCTTCTTCCTCCTCCTCCTCCTCCTCCTCACGCTGAACCGACGGTATGACAGTTGTACAGGTACTACCGGCTACAGCGCATGATACAAGCTCCTGTTCTTCCTCCTCCTCCTCCTCCTCCCCAAGCTGAACCGACGGTATGACAGTTGTACAGGTACTACCGGCTACAGCGCATGATACAAGCTCCTGTTCTTCCTCCTCCTCCTCCTCCTCCTCCTCCCCACGCTGAACCGATGGTATGACAGTTGTACAGGTACTACCGGCTACAGCGCATGATACAAGCTCCTGTTCTTCCTCCTCCTCCTCCTCCTCCTCCCCACGCTGAACCGACGGTATGACAGTTGTACAGGTACTACCGGCTACAGCGCATGATACAAGCTCCTGTTCTTCCTCCTCCTCCTCCTCCTCCTCCTCCCCACGCTGAACCGACGGTATGACAGTTGTACAGGTACTACCGGCTACAGCGCATGATACAAGCTCCTGTTCTTCCTCCTCCTCCTCCTCCCCACGCTGAACCGACGGTATGACAGTTGTACAGGTACTACCGGCTACAGCGCATGATACAAGCTCCTGTTCTTCCTCCTCCTCCTCCTCCTCCCCACGCTGAACCGACGGTATGACAGTTGTACAGGTACTACCGGCTACAGCGCATGATACAAGCTCCTGTTCTTCCTCCTCCTCCTCCTCCCCACGCTGAACCGACGGTATGACAGTTGTACAGGTACTACCGGCTACAGCGCATGATACAACCTCTTGTTCTTCCTCCTCCTCCCCACGCTGAACCGACGGTATGACAGTTGTACAGGTACTACCGGCTACAGCGCATGATACAAGCTACTGTTCTTCCTCCTCCTCCTCCTCCTCCCCACGCTGAACCGACGGTATGAAACTTGTACAGGTACTACCGGCTATAGCGCATGATACAAGCTCCTGTTCTTCCTCCTCCTCCTCCTCCTCCCCACACTGAACCGACGGTATGACAGTTGTACAGGTACTACCGGCTACAGCGCATGATACAAGCTCCTGTTCTTCCTCCTCCTCCTCCTCCCCACGCTGAACCGACGGTATGACAGTTGTACAGGTACTACTGGCTACAGCGCATGATACAAGCTCCTGTTTTTCTTCCTCCTCCTCCTCCTCCCCACGCTGAACCGACGGTATGACAGTTTTACAGGTACTACCGGCTACAGCGCATGATACAAGCTCCTGTTCTTCCTCCTCCTCCTTCTCCTCCTCCTCCTCCCCACGCTGAACCGACGGTATGACAGTTGTACAGGTACTACCGGCTACAGCGCATGATACAAGCTCCTGTTCTTCCTGCTCCTCCTCCTCCTCCCCACGCTGAACCGACGGTATGACAGTTGTATAGGTACTACCGGCTACAGCGCATGATACAAGCTCCTGTTCTTCCTCCTCCTCCTCCTCCTCCCCACGCTGAACCGACGGTATGACAGTTGTACAGGTACTACCGGCTACAGCGCATGATACAAGCTCCTGTTCTTCCTCCTCCTCCTCCTCCTCCGCCCCACGCTGAACTGACGGTATGACAGTTGTACAGGTACTACCGGCTACAGCGCATGATACAAGCTCCTGTTCCTCCTCCTCCTCCTCCTCCTCCCCACGCTGAACCGACGGTATGACAGTTGTACAGGTACTACCGGCTACAACGCATGATACAAGCTCCTGTTCTTCCTCCTCCTCCTCCTCCTCCCCACGCTGAACCGAGGGTATGACAGTTGTACAGGTACTACCTGCTACAGCGCATGATACAAGCTCCAGTTCTTCCTCCTCCTCCTCCTCCTCCCCACGCTGAACCGACGGTATGACAGTTGTACAGGTACTACCGGCTACAGCGCATGATACAAGCTCCTTTTCTTCCTCCTCCTCCTCCTCCTCCTCCCCACGCTGAACCGACGGTATGACAGTTGTACAGGTACTGCCGGCTACAGCGCATGATACAAGCTCCTGTTCTTCCTTTTCCTCCTCCTCCTCCTCCTCACGCTGAACCGACGGTATGACAGTTGTACAGGTACTACCGGCTACAGCGCATGATACAAGCTCCTGTTCTTCCTCCTCCTCCTCCTCCTCCTCCTCCCCACGCTGAACCGACGGTATGACAGTTGTACAGGTACTACTGGCTACAGCGCATGATACAAGCTCCTGTTTTTCCTCCTCCTCCTCCTCCTCCCCACGCTGAACCGACGGTATGACAGATGTACAGGTACTACCGGCTACAGCGCATGATACAAGCTCCTGTTCTTCCTCCTCCTCCTTCTCCTCCTCCTCCTCCTCCCCACGCTGAACCGACGGTATGACAGTTGTACAGGTACTACCGGCTACAGCGCATGATACAAGCTCCTGTTCTTCCTGCTCCTCCTCCTCCTCCCCACGCTGAACCGACGGTATGACAGTTGTATAGGTACTACCGGCTACAGCGCATGATACAAGCTCCTGTTCTTCCTCCTCCTCCTCCTCCTCCTCCTCCCCACGCTGAACCGACGGTATGACAGTTGTACAGGTACTACCGGCTACAGCGCATGATACAAGCTCCTGTTCTTCCTCCTCCTCCTCCTCCTCCTCCTCCTCCTCCCCACGCTGAACTGACGGTATGACAGTTGTACAGGTACTACCGGCTACAGCGCATGATACAAGCTCCTGTTCCTCCTCCTCCTCCTCCTCCTCCTCCCCACGCTGAACCGACGGTATGACAGTTGTACAGGTACTACCGGCTACAGCGCATGATACAAGCTCCTGTTCTTCCTCCTCCTCCTCCTCCTCCCCACGCTGAACAGACGGTATGAAAGTTGTACAGGTACTACCGGCTATAGCGCATGATACAAGCTCCTGTTCTTCCTCCTCCTCCTCCTCCTCCTCCTCCCCACGCTGAACCGACGGTATGACAGTTGTACAGGTACTACCGGCTACAGCGCATGATACAAGCTCCTGTTCTTCCTCCTCCTCCTCCTCCCCACGCTGAACCGACGGTATGACAGTTGTACAGGTACTACCGGCTACAGCGCATGATACAAGCTCCTGTTCTTCCTCCTCCTCCTCCTCCCCACGCTGAACCAACGGTATGACAGTTGTACAGGTACTACCGGCTACAGCGCATGATACAAGCTCCTGTTCTTCCTCCTCCTCCTCCTCCCCACGCTGAACCGACGGTATGACAGTTGTACAGGTACTACCGGCTACAGCGCATGATACAAGCTCCTGCTCTTCCTCCTCCTCCTCCTCCTCCTCCCCACGCTGAACCGACGGTATGACAGTTGTACAGGTACTACCTGCTACAGCGCATGATACAAGCTCCTGTTCTTCCTCCTCCTCCTCCTCCTCCTCCCCACGCTGAACCGACGGTATGACAGTTGTACAGGTACTACCGGCTACAGCGCATGATACAAGCTCGTGTTCTTCCTCTCCTCCTCCTCCTCCCCACGCTGAACCGACGGTATGACAGTTGTACAGGTACTACCGGCTACAGCGCATGATACAAGCTCCTGTTCTTCCTCCTCCTCCTCCTCCTCCTCCTCCTCCCCACGCTGAACCGACGGTATGACAGTTGTACAGGTACTACCGGCTACAGCGCATGATACAAGCTCCTGTTCTTCCTCCTCCTCCTCCTCCCCCTCCCCACGCTGAACTGACGGTATGACAGTTGTACAGGTACTACCGGCTACAGCGCATGATACAAGCTCCTGTTCCTCCTGTTCCTCCTCCTCCTCCTCCCCACGCTGAACCGACGGTATGACAGTTGTACAGGTACTACCGGCTACAGCGCATGATACAAGCTCCTGTTCTTCCTCCTCCTCCTCCCCACGCTGAACCGACGGTATGAAAGTTGTACAGGTACTACCGGCTATAGCGCATGATACAAGCTCCTGTTCTTCCTCCTCCTCCTCCTCCCCACGCTGAACCGACGGTATGACAGTTGTACAGGTACTACCGGCTACAGCGCATGATACAAGCTCCTGTTCTTCCTCCTCCTCCTCCTCCTCCTCCTCCTCCTCCCCACGCTGAACCGACGGTATGACAGTTATACAGGTACTACCGGCTACAGCGCATGATACAAGCTCCTGTTCTTCCTCCTCCTCCTCCTCCCCACGCTGAACCAACGGTATGACAGTTGTACAGGTACTACCGGCTACAGCGCATGATACAAGCTCCTGTTCTTCCTCCTCCTCCTCCTCCTCCCCACGCTGAACCGACGGTATGACAGTTGTACAGGTACTACCGGCTACAGCGCATGATACAAGCTCCTGCTCTTCCTCCTCCTCCTCCTCCTCCTCCTCCTCCCCACGCTGAACCGACGGTATGACAGTTGTACAGGTACTACCTGCTACAGCGCATGATACAAGCTCCGGTTCTTCCTCCTCCTCCTCCTCCCCACGCTGAACCGACGGTATGACAGTTATACAGGTACTACCGGCTACAGCGCATGATACAAGCTCCTGTTCTTCCTCCTCCTCCTCCTCCCCACGCTGAACCAACGGTATGACAGTTGTACAGGTACTACCGGCTACAGCGCATGATACAAGCTCCTGTTCTTCCTCCTCCTCCTCCTCCTCCCCACGCTGAACCGACGGTATGACAGTTGTACAGGTACTACCGGCTACAGCGCATGATACAAGCTCCTGCTCTTCCTCCTCCTCCTCCTCCTCCTCCTCCTCCCCACGCTGAACCGACGGTATGACAGTTGTACAGGTACTACCGGCTACAGCGCATGATACAAGCTCCTGTTCTTCCTCCTCCTCCTCCTCCTCCACACGCTGAACCGACGGTATGACAGTTGTACAGGTACTACCGGCTACAGCGCATGATACAAGCTCGTGTTCTTCCTCTCCTCCTCCCCCTCCCCACGCTGAACCGACGGTATGACAGTTGTACAGGTACTACCGGCTACAGCGCATGATACAAGCTCCTGTTCTTCCTCCTCCTCCTCCTCCTCCTTCCCACACTGAACAGACGGTATGACAGTTGTACAGGTACTACCGGATACAGCGCATGATACAAGCTCCTGTTCTTCCTCCTCCTCCTCCCCACGCTGAACCGACGGTATGACAGTTGTACAGGTACTACTGGCTACAGCGCATGATACAAGCTCCTGTTCTTCCTCCTCCTCCTCCTCCTCCTCCCCACGCTGAACCGACGGTATGACAGTTGTACAGGTACTACCGGCTACAGCGCATGATACAAGCTCCTGTTCTTCCTCCTCCTCCTCCTCCTCCTCCCCACGCTGAACCGACGGTATGACAGTTGTACAGGTACTACAGGCTACAGCGCATGATACAAGCTCCTGTTCTTCCTCCTCCTCCTCCTCCCCACGCTGAACCGACGGTATGACAGTTGTACAGGTACTACCGGCTACAGCGCATGATACAAGCTCCTGTTCTTCCTCCTCCTCCTCCTCCCCACGCTGAACCAACGGTATGACAGTTGTACAGGTACTACCGGCTACAGCGCATGATACAAGCTCCTGTTCTTCCTCCTCCTCCTCCTCCCCACGCTGAACCAACGGTATGACAGTTGTACAGGTACTACCGGCTACAGCGCATGATACAAGCTCCTGTTTTTCCTCCTCCTCCCCACGCTGAACCGACGGTATGACAGTTGTACAGGTACTACCGGCTACAGCGCATGATACAAGCTCCTGTTCTTCCTCCTCCTCCTCCTCCTCCTCCCCACGCTGAACCGACGGTATGACAGTTGTACAGGTACTACAGGCTACAGCGCATGATACAAGCTCCTGTTCTTCCTCCTCCTCCTCCTCCTCCTTCCCACGCTGAACCGACGGTATGACAGTTGTACAGGTACTACTGGCTACAGCGCATGATACAAGCTTCTGTTCTTCCTCCTCCTCCTCCTCCTCCCCATGCTGAACCGACGGTATGACAGTTGTACAGGTACTACCGGCTACAGCGCATGATACAAGCTCCTGTTCTTCCTCCTCCTTCTCCTCCTCCTCCCCACGTTGAACCAACGGTATGACAGTTGTACAGGTACTACCGGCTACAGCGCATGATACAAGCTCCTGTTTTTCCTCCTCCTCCTCCTCCCCACGCTGAACCGACGGTATGACAGTTGTACAGGTACTACCGGCTACAGTGCATGATACAAGCTCCTGTTCTTCCTCCTCCTCCTCCTCCTCCTCCTCCCCACGCTGAACCGACGGTATGACAGTTTTACAGGTACTACCGGCTACAGCGCATGATACAAGCTCCTGTTCCTCCTCCTCCTCCTCCTCCTCCTCCCCACGCTGAACCGACGGTATGACAGTTGTACAGGTACTACCGGCTACAGCGCATGATGCAAGCTCCTGTTCTTCCTCCTCCTCCTCCTCCTCTTCCTCCTCCTCCCCAAGCTGAACAGACGGTATGACAGTTGTACAGGTACTACCGACTATAGCGCATGATACAAGCTCCTGTTCTTCCTCCTCCTCCTCCTCCTCCTCCTCCCCACGATGAACCAACGGTATGACAGTTGTACAGGTACTACCGGCTACAGCGCATGATACAAGCTCCTGTTCTTCCTCCTCCTCCTCCTCCTCCTCCCCACGCTGAACCGACTGTATGACAGTTGTACAGGTACTACCGGCTACAGCGCATGATACAAGCTCCTGTTCTTCCTCCTCCTCCTCCTCCCCACGCTGAACCAACGGTATGACAGTTGTACAGGTACTACCGGCTACAGCGCATGATACAAGCTCCTGTTCTTCCTCCTCCTCCTCCTCCCCACGCTGAACCGACGGTATGACAGTTGTACAGGTACTACCTGCTACAGCGCATGATACAAGCTCCTGTTCTTCCTCCTCCTCCTCCCCACGCTGAACCGACGGTATGACAGTTGTACAGGTACTACCGGCTACAGCGCATGATACAAGCTCCTGCTCTTCCTCCTCCTCCTCCTCCTCCCCACGCTGAACCGACGGTATGACAGTTGTACAGGTACTACCGGCTACAGCGCATGATACAAGCTCCTGTTCTTCCTCCTCCTCCTCCTCCTCCTCCTCCTCCTCCTCCTCCCCACGCTGAACCGACGGTATGACAGTTGTACAGGTACTACCGGCTACAGCGCATGATACAAGCTCCTGTTCTTCCTCCTCCTCCTCCTCCTCCCCACGCTGAACCGACGGTATGACAGTTGTACAGGTACTACCGGCTACAGCGCATGATACAAGCTCCTGTTCTTCCTCCTCCTCCTCCTCCTCCTCCTCCCCACGCTGAACCGACGGTATGACAGTTGTACAGGTACTACCGGCTACAGCGCATGACACAAGCTCCTGTTCTTCCTCCTCCTCCTCCTCCCCACGCTGAACCGACGGTATGACAGTTGTACAGGTACTACCGGCTACAGCGCATTACACAAGCTCCTGTTCTTCCTCCTCCTCCTCCTCCTTCTCCCCACGCTGAACCGACGGTATGACAGTTGTACAGGTACTACCGGCTACAGCGCATGATACAAGCTCCTGTTCTTCCTCTTCCTCCTCCTCCTCCTCCTCCCCACGCTGAACCGACGGTATGACAGTTGTACAGGCACTACCGGCTACAGCGCATGATACAAGCTCCTGTTCTTCCTCCTCCTCCTCCTCATCCTCCTCCCCACGCTGAACCGACGGTATGACAGTTGTACAGGTACTACTGGCTACAGCGCATGATACAAGCTCCTGTTCCTCCTCCTCCTCCTCCTCCCCACGCTGAACCGACGGTATGACAGTTGTACAGGTACTACCGGCTACAGCGCATGATACAAGCTCCTGTTCTCCCTCCTCCTCTTCCTCCTCCTCCCCACGCTGAACCGACGGTATGACAGTTGTACAGGTACTACCGGCTATAGCGCATGATACAAGCTCCTGTTCTTCCTCCTCCTCCTCCTCCTCCTCCCCACGCTGAACCGACGGTATGACAGTTGTACAGGTACTACCGGCTACAGCGCATGATGCAAGCTCCTGTTCTTCCTCCTCCTCCTCCTCCTCCTCCTCCCCACGCTGAACCGACGGTATGACAGTTGTACAGGTACTACCGGCTACAGCGCATGATACAAGCTCCTGTTCTTCCTCCTCCTCCTCCTCCTCTCCACGCTGAACCGACGGTATGACAGTTGTACAGGTACTACCGGCTACAGCGCATGATACAAGCTCCTGTTCTTCCTCCTCCTCCTCTTCCTCCTCCTCCCCACGCTGAACCGACGGTATGACAGTTGTACAGGTACTACCGGCTACAGCGCATGATACAAGCTCCTGTTCTTCCTCCTCCTCCTCCTCCTCCTCCCCACGCTGAACCGACGGTATGACAGTTGTACAGGTACTACCGGCTACAGCGCATGATACAAGCTCGTGTTCTTACTCCTCCTCCTCCTCCTCCCCACACTGAACCGACGGTATGACAGTTGTACAGGTACTACCGGCTACAGCGCATGATACAAGCTCCTGTTCTTCCTACTCCTCCTCCTCCCCACGCTGAACCGACGGTATGACAGTTGTACAGGTACTACCGGCTACAGCGCATGATACAAGCTCCTGTTCATCCTCCTCCTCCTCCCCACGCTGAACCGACGGTATGACAGTTGTACAGGTACTACCGGCTACAGCGTATGATACAAGCTCCTGTTCTTCCTCCTCCTCCTCCTCCTCCTCCTCCCCACGCTGAACCGACGGTATGACAGTTGTACAGGTACTACCGGCTACAGCGTATGATACAAGCTCCTGTTCTTCCTCCTCCTCCTCCTCCTCCTCCCCACGCTGAACCGACGGTATGACAGTTGTACAGGTACTACCGGCTACAGCGCATGATGCAAGCTCCTGTTCTTCCTCCTCCTCCTCCTCCTCCTCCCCACGCTGAACCGACGGTATGACAGTTGTACAGGTACTACCGGCTACAGCGCATGATACAAGCTCCTGTTCTTCCTCCTCCTCCTCCTCCTCCCCACGCTGAACCGACGGTATGACAGTTGTACAGGTACTACCGGCTACAGCGCATGATACAAGCTCCTGTTCTTCCTCCTCTTCCTCCTCCTCCTCCCCACGCTGAACCGACGGTATGACAGTTGTACAGGTACTACCGGCTACAGCGCATGATACAAGCTCCTGTTCTTCCTCCTCCTCCTCCTCCTCCTCCCCACGCTGAACCGACGGTATGACAGTTGTACAGGTACTACCGGCTACAGCGCATGATACAAGCTCCTGTTCTTCCTCCTCCTCCTCCTCCTCCTCCCCACGCTGAACCGACGGTATGACAGTTTTACAGGTACTACCGGCTACAGCACATGATACAAGCTCCTGTTCTTCCTCCTCCTCCTCCTCCTTCTCCTCCCCACGCTGAACCGACGGTATGACAGTTGTTCAGGTACTACCGGCTACAGCGCATGATACAAGCTCCTGTTCTTCCTCCTCCTCCTCCCCACGCTGAACCGACGGTATGACAGTTGTACAGGTACTACCGGCTACAGCGTATGATACAAGCTCCTGTTCTTCCTCCTCCTCCTCCTCCTCCTCCCCACGCTGAACCGACGGTATGACAGTTGTACAGGTACTACCGGCTACAGTGCATTATACAAGCTCCTGTTCTTCCTCCTCCTCCTCCTCCTCCTCCTCCCCACGCTGAACCGACGGTATGACAGTTGTACAGGTACTATCGGCTACAGCGCATGATAGAATCATAGAATCATAGAATCATAGAATGGTAGAGTTGGAAGGGACCTCCTGGGTCATCTGGTCCAACCCCCTGCTCAAAGCAGGATTCACTAAATCATCTCAGACAGATGTCTGTCCAGCCTCTGTTTGAAGATGTCCATTGAAGGGGAACTCACCACCTCTCGTGGCAGCCTGTTCCACTCATTAATCACCCTAACTGTCAAAAAGTTTTTTCTAATATCTAATCTGTGTCTCCTCCCATTTAGTTTCATCCCATTGCTTCTAGTCTTTCCTTGTGCAAATGAGAATAAAGATGATCCTTCTACAATGTGACAGCCCTTGACATATTTGTAGACAGCTATTAAGTCTCCTCTCAGTCTTCTTTTTTGCAAGCTAAACATTCCCAAATCCTGCAACCGTTCCTCATAGGACATGGTTTGCAGACCAGTCACCATTCTGGTCGCTCTTCACTGAACTTGCTCCAGTTTGTCTATGTCTTTTTTAAAATGTGGTGCCCAAAACTGTACACAGTATTCCAGATGAGGTCTGACCAAAGAGGAGTAAAGACCGATAATGACTTCACGTGATCTAGACTGTATGCTTCTGTTAATACATCCCAGAATTGTATTTGCCTTTTTTGCTGCTGCATCACACTGTTGACTCATGTTCAGTCTATGATCTATTAGTATACCTAAGTCTTTTTCACATGTACTGTTGCTTAGCTCTATTCCTCCCATTCTGTATATGCTTTTTTCATTTTTATTGCCCAGATGTAGTACTTTGCATTTTTCCCTGTTAAAAACCATTCTGTTGGTTGCTGCCCACTGCTCCAGTTTATTTAGGTCTTTTTGAATCCTCTCTCTCTCTTCTCTAGTATTAGCTATCCCTACTAGCTTTGTGTCATCAGCAAATTTAATCAGTTTACCCTCAATTCCTTCATTTAAATCATTGATAAAGATGTTGAACAATACAGGTCCCAGGACGGAGCCCTGTGGTACCCCACTTGAGACATTCATCCAGCTGGATGTGAAGCCATTTACAACCACCCTTTGAGTCCGATCACTAAGCCAGTTATGAATCCACCTAACAGTTGCCTGGTCCATTGCATACTTGGTCATTTTTTCAATAAGGATGGTGTGAGATACTTTGTCAAATGCTTTGCTGAAGTCAAGATATACTATATCTACAGCATTTCCCTGATCCACCCAGTCAGTGATTCTGTCATAGAAGGAAATTAAGTTAGTCTGATATGACTTGTTAGTTACAAACCCATGCTGACTCTGGTTAATCACTTCATTCTTATCCATGTACTTACATACATGTTGTTTAATAATTTGTTCAAAGATCTTTCCTGGTATAGAAGTCAGACTCACCGGCCTATAGTTCCCTGGGTCCACCTTCTTCCCCTTTTTGAAGATAGGAACAACATTTGCTCTTCTCCAGTCTTCTGGGACTTCTCCTGTTCTCCAAGAATTTTCAAAGATTATGGAGAGTGGTTCTAAAATTTCTTCTATGATCTCCTTCAGTACTCTGGGGTGTAATTCATCTGGACCTGGAGACTTGAACTCATTTATGTTAGCTAAATATTCCCTCACAATCTTTCTGTTTACAGATAACTTGGATTCCTCTATTCCTCTAAAAGGACAGTGAAGATCAGTTGATGTTACATTTTCTTTCTGAGAGGAAACAGATGCAAAATAGGAATTAAAAAGTTCGGCCTTCTCAACATCCTCTCTTACCATTTCTCCATTTTCATCCTGTAAAAATCCTATAGCATCTTTGACTTTTCTTTTACTTTTGACATACCCCCAAAATCCTTTTTTATTGCTTTTGACATCTCTTGCAAGCCTTAATTCATTGTCAGCTTTAGCTATCCTGATACGTGCCCTGCAGGATCTGCAGACTGCATTATAATCTTCTTTAGATATGACTCCCTCTTTCCATTTAATAAACATTTCTTTCTTTCTTTTTAGCATGTGTTTAAGTTCTGTGTTCATCCATCCTGGTTTCCTTAAATGCTTCCCATTCTTCCTACTTTTCGGGATTGTTAACGATTGTGCTTTGAGAATCTCATTTTTAAAAATTTCCCATCCTTCCTGGACATTTTTGTCCTTAAGGACATCCAGCCATTGGATCCCTCCTATTCTCTTTCTGAGTCTCTTAAAATCTGCCTTTCTAAAATCTAACCTTGAAGTTTGAGTCTTCACATGTCTTCCTCCTCTAGTTATCCAAAATTCTATAATAGCATGATCGCTGCCTCCTAGGGTCCCAGCCACCTTTACCTCCTCAACCATTTCCTCCCTGTTTATAAGGATTAGATCCAAAGTAGCAGATCCCCTTGTTTTCTCCCCTACCTTTTGGAAGATAAAGTTGTCAGCAAGAGAGGATAAGAATTTGCTTGACCTGTTAGTTTTACTTGAGAGAGATTCCCAACAAATGTCTGGATAGTTGAAATCTCCCATGACCACTACGTCATATTTTTTGGAGAACTTGGTCATTTGATACATAAAGAGTTCATCCATATCTTCAGCTTGCCCAGGTGGCCTGTAGTAAATGCCTACAATGGTGTCCTTTCCGTTGTTCTCTCCTTGTATTCTTACCCAAACAGTTTCCACAGAACTCCCAGTCTCTGAAGCTTCAATCTCTGTGCAGATATACGCTTTTCTAACATACAATGCGACACCTCCTCCTCGTTTATCAAGTCTGTTTCTTGCAAATAAGTTGTATCCTTTTAGCTTTTTATTCCAATCATGTGTATCGTCCCACCAAGTTTCAGTGATTCCAATAACATCATATTCCTTTTCCTGCGTTAGTAGTTCCAATTCTCCTTGTTTGTTGCCCATGCTTTGTGCATTTGTATAAAAACATTTTAGTTTGTGATTGGTTTCTCTTCCTCCCATATTTTTATTATTTAAATTGTTTTGTCTTTGTTCTTCCTTTCCACTTCCAGTAGCAGAGATCTCAATAGTATTTGTCAGCTGTATGGCTTTTTCTGGCCTTTTGCTTCCCTTCCCACATTGTTCTAGTTTAAAGCTCTCATGATGAGTGTAGCAAGGCGACTTCCAAATACATGTTTTCCAGTCTTCGTAAGGTGCACCCCATCTCTAGCAAGTAGTCCATCGTATAGGTAATTCATTCCGTGATCCAGAAATCCAAATCCTTGTTGACGGCACCATCGACGTAGCCAGTTGTTCACCTGTAGAACCTTATTCCACCTCATTGTTCCATGGCCATCCACTGGGATGATGGATGAGAAGACCACCTGCGCTCCCAATTCTTTCACTTTCTTGCCTAAGTCTTCAAAGTCACTGCAGATGGTTTCCAGGTCCTTTCTTGCGGTGTCATTTGTCCCCACATGTATTAGCAGGAATGGGTAGTGATCTGTAGGTCTGAAGAGTCTTGATATCCTGTCAGACACATCTTTAATTTTTGCTCCTGGAAGACAGCACATTTCTCTTGAGGTTATGTCTGGTCTGCAGATAGCGGCCTCTGTTCCTCTTAACAGGGAATCCCCCATGACCACCACTCTCCGTTTTTTCTTCACAACATTCTTCTTTCTCCATCCAGGAGGATTCTGAGGGCTTACAAGGTTATTCATTGCTGGCAAAGTCTTATTTTGCTGTATTTCTTCATGGTTCTCCTGCGTGAGAGCCTGGTACTGGTTCCTGAGCAGTATGGGTGCTGAATGCCTCTCGATCCTCCTGCTTCTCTGGGTCACATGCTTCCATTCCTCTGTTTCGTCAGGTGCAGTTCGAATTTCTTCTCTTTCTGAATCATGAAGAGATAATTCTGCTCTGTCTAAGAACTCTTCACCTTCCTTAATGATTTTCAAGGTAGTTAACCTCTCTTCTAGATTTCGCAACTTTTCCTCCAACAGGGACACAAGCTTGCATTTCTGGCATGTGAAGTTTGGCTTTTCCACTGGCAAGTCTGTGAACATGTAGCAGGATATGCAGCTCACCAAATGGCTCCTGGACTCTTCCATGTTCTTACTGCTAATGTTCTGAAAACAGTGAAAAAAGCTTAAAAAAAAAAAAAAAAATACAAGCTCCTGTTCTTCCTACTCCTCCTCCTCCCCACGCTGAACCAACGGTATGACAGTTGTACAGGTACTACCGGCTACAGCGCATGATACAAGCTCCTGTTCTTCCTCCTCCTCCTCCTCCCCACGCTGAACCGACGGTATGACAGTTGTACAGGTACTACCGGCTACAGCGCATGATACAAGCTCCTCTTCTTCCTCCTCCTCCTCCTCCTCCTCCCCACGCTGAACCGACGGTATGACAGTTGTACAGGTACTACCGGCTACAGCGCATGATACAAGCTCCTGTTCTTCCTCCTCCTCCTCCTCCTACTCCTCCCCACGCTGAACCGACGGTATGACAGTTGTACAGGTACTACCGGCTACAGCGCATGATATAAGCTCCCGTTCTTCCTCCTCCTCCTCCTCCCCACGCTGAACCGACGGTATGACAATTGTACAGGTACTACCGGCTACAGCGTATGATACAAGCTCCTGTTCTTCCTCCTCCTCCTCCTCCTCCCCACGCTGAACCGACGGTATGACAGTTGTACAGGTACTACCGGCTACAGTGCATGATACAAGCTCCTGTTCTTCCTCCTCCTCCTCCTCCTCCCCACGCTGAACCGACAGTATGACAGTTGTACAGGTACTACCGGCTACAGCGCATGATGCAAGCTCCTGTTCTTCCTCCTCCTCCTCCTCCTCCCCACGCTGAACCGACGGTATGACAGTTGTACAGGTACTACCGGCTACAGCACATGATACAAGCTCCTGTTCTTCCTCCTCCTCCTCCTCCTCCTCCTCCCCACGCTGAACCGACGGTATGACAGTTGTACAGGTACTACCGGCTACAGCGCATGATACAAGCTCCTGTTCTTCCTCCTCCTCCTCCTACCCATGCTGAACCGACGGTATGACAGTTGTACAGGTACTACCGGCTACAGCGCATGATACAAGCTCCTGTTCTTCCTCCTCCTCCTCCCCACGCTGAACCGACGGTATGACAGTTGTACAGGTACTACCGGCTACAGCGCATGATACAAGCTTCTGTTCTTCCTCCTCCTCCTCCTCCTCCTCCCCACGCTGAACCGACGGTATGACAGTTGTACAGGTACTACCGGCTACAGCGCATGACACAAGCTCCTGTTCTTCCTCCTCCTCCGCCTCCTCCTCCTCCTCCCCACGCTGAACCGACGGTTTGACAGTCGTACAGGTACTACCGGCTACAGCGCATAATACAAGCTCCTGTTCTTCCTCCTCCTCCTCCTCCCCACGCTGAACCGACGGTATGACAGTTGTACAGGTACTACCGGCTACAGGCTACAGGGCATGATACAAGCTCCTGTTCTTCCTCCTCCTCCTCCTCCTCCTCCCCACGCTGAACCGACGGTATGACAGTTGTACAGGTACTACCGGCTACAGCGCATGATACAAGCTCCTGTTCTTCCTCCTCCTCCTCCTCCTCCTCCCCACGCTGAACCGACGGTATGACAGTTGTACAGGTACTACCGGCTACAGCGCATGATACAAGCTCCTGTTCTTCCTCCTCCTCCTCCTCCTCCTCCCCACGCTGAACCGACGGTATGACAGTTGTACAGGTACTACCGGCTACAGCGCATGATACAAGCTCGTGTTCTTCCTCCTCCTCCTCCTCCTCCCCACGCTGAACCGACGGTATGACAGTTGTACAGGTACTACCGGCTACAGCGCATGATACAAGCTCCTGTTCTTCCTCCTCCTCCTCCTCCTCCTCCCCACGCTGAACCGACGGTATGACAGTTGTACAGGTACTACCGGCTACAGGCTACAGGGCATGATACAAGCTCCTGTTCTTCCTCCTCCTCCTCCTCCTCCTCCCCACGCTGAACCGACGGTATGACAGTTGTACAGGTACTACCGGCTACAGCGCATGATACAAGCTCCTGTTCTTCCTCCTCCTCCTCCTCCTCCCCACGCTGAACCGACGGTATGACAGTTGTACAGGTACTACCGGCTACAGCGCATGATACAAGCTCCTGTTCTTCCTCCTCCTCCTCCTCCTCCTCCCCACGCTGAACCGACGGTATGACAGTTGTACAGGTACTACCGGCTACAGCGCATGATACAAGCTCGTGTTCTTCCTCCTCCTCCTCCTCCTCCCCACGCTGAACCGACGGTATGACAGTTGTACAGGTACTACCGGCTACAGCGCATGATACAAGCTCCTGTTCTTCCTCCTCCTCCTCCTCCTCCTCCCCACACTGAACCGACGGTATGACAGTTGTACAGGTACTACCGGCTACAGCGCATAATACAAGCTCCTGTTCTTCCTCCTCCTCCTCCTCCCCACTCTGAACCGACGGTATGACAGTTGTACAGGTACTACCGGCTACAGCGCATGATACAAGCTCCTGTTCTTCCTCCTCCTCCTCCTCCTCCCCACGCTGAACCGACGGTATGACAGTTGTACAGGTACTACCGGCAACAGCGCATGATACAAGCTCCTGTTCTTCCTCCTCCTCCTCCTCCTCCTCCCCACGCTGAACCGACGGTATGACAGTTGTACAGGTACTACTGGCTACAGCGCATGATACAATCTCCTGTTTTTCCTCCTCCTCCTCCCCACGCTGAACCGACGGTATGACAGTTGTACAGGTACTACCGGCTACAGCGCATGATACAAGCTCCTGTTCTTCCTCCTCCTCCTCCTCCTCCTCCTCCTCCCCCCACACTGAACCGATGGTATGACAGTTGTACAGGTACTACCGGCTACAGCGCATGATACAAGCTCCTGTTCTTCCTCCTCCTCCTCCTCCTCCTCCCCACGCTGAACCGACGGTATGACAGTTGTACAGGTAATACCGGCTACAGCGCATGATACAAGCTCCTGTTCTTCCTCCTCCTCCTCCTCCTCCCCACGCTGAACCGACGGTATGACAGTTGTACAGGTACTACCGGCTACAGCGCATGATACAAGCTCCTGTTCTTCCTCCTCCTCCTCCTTCTCCTCCTCCTCCCCACGCTGAACCAACGGTATGACAGTTGTACAGGTACTACCGGCTACAGCGCATGATACAAGCTCCTGTTCTTCCTCCTCCTCCTCCTCCTCCCCACGCTGAACCGACGGTATGACAGTTATACAGGTACTACCGGCTACAGCGCATGATACAAGCTCCTGTTCCTCCTCCTCCTCCTCCTCCTCCCCACGCTGAACCGACGGTATGACAGTTGTACAGGTACTACCGGCTACAGCGCATGATACAAGCTCCTGTTCTTCCTCCTCCTCCTCCTCTTCCTCCTCCTCCCCACGCTGAACCGACGGTATGACAGTTGTACAGGTACTACCGGCTATAGCGCATGATACAAGCTCCTGTTCTTCCTCCTCCTCCTCCTCCTCCCCACGCTGAACCGACGGTATGACAGTTGTACAGGTACTACCTGCTATAGCGCATGATACAAGCTCCTGTTCTACCTCCTCCTCCCCACGCTGAACCAACGGTATGACAGTTGTACAGGTATTACCGGCTACAGCGCATTATACAAGCTCCTGTTCTTCCTCCTCCTCCTCCTCCTCCTCCTCCCCACGCTGAACCGACGGTATGACAGTTGTACAGGTACTACCGGCTACAGCGCATGATACAAGCTCCTGTTCTTCCTCCTCCTCCTCCTCCTCCTCCTCCCCACGCTGAACCGACGGTATGACAGTTGAACAGGTACTACCTGCTACAGCGCATGATACAAGCTCCTGTTCTTCCTCCTCCTCCTCCTCCTCCTCCCCACGCTGAACCGACGGTTTGACAGTTGTACAGGTACTACCGGCTACAGCGCATGATACAAGCTCCTGCTCTTCCTCCTCCTCCTCCTCCTCCCCACGCTGAACCGACGGTATGACAGTTGTACAGGTACTACCGGCTACAGCGCATTATACAAGCTCCTGTTCTTCCTCCTCCTCCTCCTCCTCCTCCTCCTCCTCCTCCCCACGCTGAACCGACGGTATGACAGTTGTACAGGTACTACCGGCTACAGCGCATGATACAAGCTCCTGTTCTTCCTCCTCCTCCTCCTCCTCCTCCTCCCCACGCTGAACTGACGGTATGACAGTTGTACAGGTACTACCGGCTACAGCGCATGACACAAGCTCCTGTTCTTCCTCCTCCTCCTCCTCCTCCTCCTCCCCACGCTGAACCGACGGTATGACAGTTGTACAGGTACTAACGGCTACAGCGCATAATACAAGCTCCTGTTCTTCCTCCTCCTCCACCTCCTTCAACTCCCCACGCTGAACCGACGGTATGACAGTTGTACAGGTACTACCGGCTACAGCGCATGATACAAGCTCCTGTTCTTCCTCCTCCTCCTCCTCCTCCACACGCTGAACCGACGGTATGACAGTTGTACAGGCACTACCGGCTACAGCGCATGATACAAGCTCCTGTTCTTCCTCCTCCTCCTCCCCACGCTGAACCGACGGTATGACAGTTGTACAGGTACTACCCGCTACAGCGCATGATACAAGCTCCTGTTCTTCCTCCTCCTCCTCTTCCTCCTCCCCACGCTGAACCGACGGTATGACAGTTGTACAGGTACTACCGGCTACAGCGCATGATACAAGCTCCTGTTCTTCCTCCTCCTCCTCCACCTCCTCCTCCTCCCCACGCTGAACCGACGGTATGACAGTTGTACAGGTACTACCGGCTACAGCGCATGATACAAGCTCCTGTTCTTCCTCCTCCTCCTCCCCACGCTGAACCGACGGTATGACAGTTGTAGAGGTACTACCGGCTACAGCGCATGATACAAGCTCCTGTTCTTCCTCCTCCTCCTCCTCCCCACGCTGAACCGACGGTATGACAATTGTACAGGTACTACCGGCTAAAGCGCATGATACAAGCTCGTGTTCTTCCTCCTCCTCCTCCTCCTCCTCCTCCCCACGCTGAACCGACGGTATGACAGTTGTACAGGTACTACCGGCTACAGCGCATGATACAAGCTCCTGTTCTTCCTCCTCCTCCTCCTCCTCCTCCCCACGCTGAACCGACGGTATGACAGTTGTACAGGTAATACCGGCTACAGCGCATGATACAAGCTCCTGTTCTTCCTCCTCCTCCTCCTCCTCCCCACGCTGAACCGACGGTATGACAGCTGTACAGGTACTACCGGCTACAGCGCATGATACAAGCTCCTGTTCTTCCTCCTCCTCCTCCTTCTCCTCCTCCTCCCCACGCTGAACCAACGGTATGACAGTTGTACAGGTACTACCGGCTACAGCGCATGATACAAGCTCCTGTTCTTCCTCCTCCTCCTCCTCCTCCCCACGCTGAACCGACGGTATGACAGTTATACAGGTACTACCGGCTACAGCGCATGATACAAGCTCCTGTTCCTCCTCCTCCTCCTCCTCCTCCCCACGCTGAACCGACGGTATGACAGTTGTACAGGTACTACCGGCTACAGCGCATGATACAAGCTCCTGTTCTTCCTCCTCCTCCTCCTCTTCCTCCTCCTCCCCACGCTGAACCGACGGTATGACAGTTGTACAGGTACTACCGGCTATAGCGCATGATACAAGCTCCTGTTCTTCCTCCTCCTCCTCCTCCTCCCCACGCTGAACCGACGGTATGACAGTTGTACAGGTACTACCTGCTATAGCGCATGATACAAGCTCCTGTTCTACCTCCTCCTCCCCACGCTGAACCAACGGTATGACAGTTGTACAGGTATTACCGGCTACAGCGCATTATACAAGCTCCTGTTCTTCCTCCTCCTCCTCCTCCTCCTCCCCACGCTGAACCGACGGTATGACAGTTGTACAGGTACTACCGGCTACAGCGCATGATACAAGCTCCTGTTCTTCCTCCTCCTCCTCCTCCTCCTCCTCCTCCCCACGCTGAACCAATGGTATGACAGTTGTACAGGTACTACCTGCTACAGCGCATGATACAAGCTCCTGTTCTTCCTCCTCCTCCTCCTCCTCCTCCCCACGCTGAACCGACGGTTTGACAGTTGTACAGGTACTACCGGCTACAGCGCATGATACAAGCTCCTGCTCTTCCTCCTCCTCCTCCTCCTCCCCACGCTGAACCGACGGTATGACAGTTGTACAGGTACTACCGGCTACAGCGCATTATACAAGCTCCTGTTCTTCCTCCTCCTCCTCCTCCCCACGCTGAACCGACGGTATGACAGTTGTACAGGTACTACCGGCTACAGCGCATGATACAAGCTCCTGTTCTTCCTCCTCCTCCTCCTCCTCCTCCTCCTCCCCACGCTGAACCGACGGTATGACAGTTGTACAGGTACTACCGGCTACAGCGCATGACACAAGCTCCTGTTCTTCCTCCTCCTCCTCCTCCCCACGCTGAACCGACGGTATGACAGTTGTACAGGTACTAACGGCTACAGCGCATAATACAAGCTCCTGTTCTTCCTCCTCCTCCACCTCCTTCAACTCCCCACGCTGAACCGACGGTATGACAGTTGTACAGGTACTACCGGCTACAGCGCATGATACAAGCTCCTGTTCTTCCTCCTCCTCCTCCTCCTCCTCCTCCTCCTCCTCCCCACGCTGAACCGACGGTATGACAGTTGTACAGGTACTACCGGCTACAGCGCATGATACAAGCTCCTGTTCTTCCTCCTCCTCCTCCCCACGCTGAACCGACGGTATGACAGTTGTAGAGGTACTACCGGCTACAGCGCATGATACAAGCTCCTGTTCTTCCTCCTCCTCCTCCTCCCCACGCTGAACCGACGGTATGACAGTTGTACAGGTACTACCGGCTAAAGCGCATGATACAAGCTCGTGTTCTTCCTCCTCCTCCTCCTCCTCCTCCTCCTCCCCACGCTGAACCGACGGTATGACAGTTGTACAGGTACTACCGGCTACAGCGCATGATACAAGCTCCTGTTCTTCCTCCTCCTCCTCCTCCTCCTCCCCACACTGAACCGACGGTATGACAGTTGTACAGGTACTACCGGCTACAGCGCATGATACAAGCTCCTGTTCTTCCTCCTCCTCCTCCTCCTCCCCACGCTGAACCGATGGTATGACAGTTGTACAGGTACTACCGGCTACAGCGCATGATACAAGCTCCTGTTCTTCCTCCTCCTCCTCCTCCTCCTCCTCCCCACGCTGAACCGACGGTATGACAGTTGTACAGGTACTACCGGCTACAGCGCATGATACAAGCTCCTGTTCTTCCTCCTCCTCCTCCTCCTCCTCCCCACGCTGAACCGACGGTATGACAGTGGTACAGGTACTACCGGCTACAGCGCATGATACAAGCTCCTGTTCTTCCTCCTCCTCCTCCTCCTCCCCACGCTGAACCGACAGTATGACAGTTGTACAGGTACTACCGGCTACAGCGCATGATACAAGCTCCTGTTCTTCCTCCTCCTCCTCCTCCCCACGCTGAACCGACGGTATGACAGTTGTACAGGTACTACCGGCTACAGCGCATGATACAAGCTCCTGTTCTTCCTCCTCCTCCTCCTCCCCACGCTGAACCGACGGTATGACAGTTGTACAGGTACTACCGGCTACAGCGCATGATACAAGCTCCTGTTCTTCCTCCTCCTCCTCCCCACGCTGAACCGACGGTATGACAGTTGTAGAGGTACTACCGGGTAAAGCGCATGATACAAGCTCCTGTTCTTCCTCCTCCTCCTCCTCCTCCCCACGCTGAACCGACGGTATGACAGTTGTACAGGTACTACCGGCTACAGCGTATGATACAAGCTCCTGTTCTTCCTCCTCCTCCTCCTCCCCACACTGAACCGACGGTATGACAGTTGTACAGGTACTACCGGCTACAGCGCATGATACAAGCTCCTGTTCTTCCTCCTCCTCCTCCTTCTCCTCCTCCTCCTCCCCACGCTGAACCAACGGTATGACAGTTGTACAGGTAATACCGGCTACAGCGCATGATACAAGCTCCTGTTCTTCCTCCTCCTCCTCCCCACGCTGAACCGACGGTATGACAGTTGTACAGGTACTACCGGCTGCAGCGCATGATACAAGCTCCTGTTCTTCCTCCTCCTCCTCCTCCCCACGCTGAACCGACGGTATGACAGTTATACAGGTACTACCGGCTACAGCGCATGATACAAGCTCCTGTTCCTCCTCCTCCTCCTCCTCCTCCCCACGCTGAACTGACGGTATGACAGTTGTACAGGTACTACCGGCTACAGCGCATGATACAAGCTCCTGTTCTTCCTCCTCCTCCTCCTCCTCCTCCTCCTCTTCCTCCTCCTCCCCACGCTGAACCGACGGTATGACAGTTGTACAGGTACTACCGGCTATAGCGCATGATACAAGCTCCTGTTCTTCCTCCTCCTCCTCTTCCTCCCCACGCTGAACCGACGGTATGACAATTGTACAGGTACTACCTGCTATAGCGCATGATACAAGCTCCTGTTCTACCTCCTCCTCCTCCTCCCCACGCTGAACCAACGGTATGACAGTTGTACAGGTATTACCGGCTACAGCGCATTATACAAGCTCCTGTTCTTCCTCCTCCTCCTCCTCCCCACGCTGAACCGACGGTATGACAGTTGTACAGGTACTACCGGCTACAGCGCATGATACAAGCTCCTGTTCTTCCTCCTCCTCCTCCTCCCCACGCTGAACCGACGGTATGACAGTTGTACAGGTACTACCGGCTACAGCGCATGATACAAGCTCCTGCTCTTCCTCCTCCTCCTCCTCCTCCCCACGCTGAACCGACGGTATGACAGTTGTACAGGTACTACCGGCTACAGCGCATTATACAAGCTCCTGTTCTTCCTCCTCCTCCTCCTCCTCCTCCTCCCCACGCTGAACCGACGGTATGACAGTTGTACAGGTACTACCGGCTACAGCGCATGATACAAGCTCCTGTTCTTCCTCCTCCTCCTCCTCCTCCCCACGCTGAACCGACGGTATGACAGTTGTACAGGTACTACCGGCTACAGCGCATGACACAAGCTCCTGTTCTTCCTCCTCCTCCTCCTCCCCACGCTGAACCGACGGTATGACAGTTGTACAGGTACTAACGGCTACAGCGCATAATACAAGCTCCTGTTCTTCCTCCTCCTCCACCTCCTTCAACTCCCCACGCTGAACCGACGGTATGACAGTTGTACAGGTACTACCGGCTACAGCGCATGATACAAGCTCCTGTTCTTCCTCCTCCTCCTCCTCCTCCTCCTCCTCCTCCACACGCTGAACCGACGGTATGACAGTTGTACAGGCACTACCGGCTACAGCGCATGATACAAGCTCCTGTTCTTCCTCCTCCTCCTCCCCACGCTGAACCGACGGTATGACAGTTGTACAGGTACTACCGGCTACAGCGCATGATACAAGCTCCTGTTCTTCCTCCTCCTCCTCCTCCTCCTCCCCACGCTGAACCGACGGTATGACAGTTGTACAGGTACTACCGGCTACAGCACATGATACAAGCTCCTGTTCTTCCTCCTCCTCCTCCTCCTCCTCCTCCTCCCCACACTGAACCGACGGTATGACAGTTGTACAGGTACTACCGGCTACAGCGCATGATACAAGCTCCTGTTCTTCCTCCTCCTCCTCCTCCTCCCCACGCTGAACCGACGGTATGACAGTTGTACAGGTACTACCGGCTACAGCGCATGATACAAGCTCCTGTTCTTCCTCCTCCTCCTCCTCCTCCTCCCCACGCTGAACCGACGGTATGACAGTTGTACAGGTACTACCGACTACAGCGCATGATACAAGCTCCTGTTCTTCCTCCTCCTCCTCCTCCTCCTCCCCACGCTGAACCGACGGTATGACAGTGGTACAGGTACTACCGGCTACAGCGCATGATACAAGCTCCTGTTCTTCCTCCTCCTCCTCCTCCTCCCCACGCTGAACCGACAGTATGACAGTTGTACAGGTACTACCGGCTACAGCGCATGATACAAGCTCCTGTTCTTCCTCCTCCTCCTCCTCCTCCTCCTCCTCCTCCCCACGCTGAACCGACGGTATGACAGTTGTACAGGTACTACCGGCTACAGCGCATGATACAAGCTCCTGTTCTTCCTCCTCCTCCTCCCCATGCTGAACCGACGGTATGACAGTTGTACAGGTACTACCGGCTACAGCGCATGATACAAGCTCCTGTTCTTCCTCCTCCTCCTCCTCCCCACGCTGAACCGACGGTATGACAGTTGAACAGGTACTACCGGCTACAGCGCATGATACAAGCTCCTGTTCTTCCTCCTCCTCCTCCTCCTCCCCACGCTGAACCGACGGTATGACAGTTGTACAGGTACTACCGGCTACAGCGTATGATACAAGCTCCTGTTCTTCCTCCTCCTCCTCCTCCTCCCCACGCTGAACCGACGGTATGACAGTTGTACAGGTACTACCGGCTACAGTGCATGATACAAGCTCCTGTTCTTCCTCCTCCTCCTCCTCCCCATGTTGAACCGACGGTATGACAGTTGTACAGGTACTACCGGCTACAGCGCATGATAGAAGCTCCTGTTCTTCCTCCTCCTCCTCCTCCTCCTCCTCCCCACGCTGAACCGACGGTATGACAGTTGTACAGGTACTACCGGCTACAGCGCATGATACAAGCTCCTCTTCGTCCTCCTCCTACTCCTCCTCCTCCTCCGCCTCCCCACACTGAACCGACGGTATGACAGTTGTACAGGTACTACCGGCTACAGCGCATGATACAAGCTCCTGTTCTTCCTCCTCCTCCTCCTCCCCACGCTGAACCGACGGTATGACAGTTGTACAGGTACTACCGGCTACAGCGCATGATACAAGCTCCTGTTCTTCCTCCTCCTCCTCCTCCTCCCCACGCTGAACCGACGGTATGACAGTTGTACAGGTACTACCGGCTACAGCGCATGATACAAGCTCCTGTTCCTCCTCCTCCTCCTCCTTCTCCTCCTCCTCCTCCCCACGCTGAACCGACGGTATGACAGTTGTACAGGTACTACCGGCTACAGCGCATGACACAAGCTCCTGTTCTTCCTCCTCCTCCGCCTCCTCCTCCTCCTCCCCACGCTGAACCGACGGTTTGACAGTTGTACAGGTACTACCGGCTACAGCGCATAATACAAGCTCCTGTTCTTCCTCCTCCTCCTCCTCCTCCTCCCCACGCTGAACCGACGGTATGACAGTTGTACAGGTACTACCGGCTACAGGCTACAGCGCATGATACAAGCTCCTGTTCTTCCTCCTCCTCCTCCTCCCCACGCTGAACCGACGGTATGACAGTTGTACAGGTACTACAGGCTACAGCGCATGATACAAGCTCCTGTTCTTCCTCCTCCTCCTCCTCCTCCCCACGCTGAACCGACGGTATGACAGTTGTACAGGTACTACCGGCTACAGCGCATGATACAAGCTCCTGTTCTTCCTCCTCCTACTCCTCCTCCTCCTCCTCCTCCCCAGGCTGAACCGACGGTATGACAGTTGTACAGGTACTACCGGCTACAGCGCATGATACAAGCTCCTGTTCTTCCTCCTCCTCCTCCTCCTCCCCACGCTGAACCGACGGTATGACAGTTGTACAGGTACTACTGGCTACAGCGCATGATACAAGCTCCTGTTCTTCCTCCTCCTCCTCCTCCTCCTCCTCCCCACGCTGATCCGACGGTATGACAGTTGTACAGGTAATACCGGCTACAGCGCATGACACAAGCTCCTGTTCTTCCTCCTCCTCCGCCTTCTCCTCCTCCTCCTCCTCCCCATGCTGAACCGACGGTTTGACAGTTGTACAGGTACTACCGGCTACAGCGCATAATACAAGCTCCTGTTCTTCCTCCTCCTCCTCCTCCCCACGCTGAACCGACGGTATGACAGTTGTACAGGTACTACCGGCTACAGGCTACAGCGCATGATACAAGCTCCTGTTCTTCCTCCTCCTCCTCCTCCCCACGCTGAACCGACGGTATGACAGTTGTACAGGTACTACCTGCTACAGCGCATGATACAAGCTCGTGTTCTTCCTCCTCCTCCTCCTCCTCCCCACGCTGAACCGACGGTATGACAGTTGTACAGGTACTACCGGCTACAGCGCATGATACAAGCTCCTGTTCTTCCTCCTCCTCCTCCTTCTCCTCCTCCTCCTCCCCACGCTGAACCAACGGTATGACAGTTGTACAGGTACTACCGGCTACAGCGCATGATACAAGCTCCTGTTCTTCCTCCTCCTCCTCCCCACGCTGAACCGACGGTATGACAGTTGTACAGGTACTACCGGCTGCAGCGCATGATACAAGCTCCTGTTCTTCCTCCTCCTCCTCCTCCCCACGCTGAACCGACGGTATGACAGTTATACAGGTACTACCGGCTACAGCGCATGATACAAGCTCCTGTTCCTCCTCCTCCTCCTCCTCCTCCCCACGCTGAACCGACGGTATGACAGTTGTACAGGTACTGCCGGCTACAGCGCATGATACAAGCTCCTGTTCTTCCTCCTCCCCCTCCTCCTCCTCCTCCTCCTCTTCCTCCTCCTCCCCACGCTGAACCGACGGTATGACAGTTGTACAGGTACTACCGGCTATAGCGCATGATACAAGCTCCTGTTCTTCCTCCTCCTCCTCTTCCTCCCCACGCTGAACCGACGGTATGACAGTTGTACAGGTACTACCTGCTATAGCGCATGATACAAGCTCCTGTTCTACCTCCTCCTCCTCCTCCCCACGCTGAACCAACGGTATGACAGTTGTACAGGTATTACCGGCTACAGCGCATTATACAAGCTCCTGTTCTTCCTCTTCCTCCTCCTCCTCCTCCTCCCCACGCTGAACCGACGGTATGACAGTTGTACAGGTACTACCGGCTACAGCGCATGATACAAGCTCCTGTTCTTCCTCCTCCTCCTCCTCCTCCTCCCCACGCTGAACCGACGGTATGACAGTTGTACAGGTACTACCGGCTACAGCGCATGATACAAGCTCCTGCTCTTCCTCCTCCTCCTCCTCCTCCCCACGCTTAACCGACGGTATGACAGTTGTACAGGTACTACCGGCTACAGCGCATTATACAAGCTCCTGTTCTTCCTCCTCCTCCTCCTCCTCCTCCTCCTCCCCACGCTGAACCGACGGTATGACAGTTGTACAGGTACTACCGGCTACAGCGCATGATACAAGCTCCTGTTCTTCCTCCTCCTCCTCCTCCTCCTCCCCACGCTGAACCGACGGTATGACAGTTGTACAGGTACTACCGGCTACAGCGCATGACACAAGCTCCTGTTCTTCCTCCTCCTCCTCCTCCTCCTCCCCACGCTGAACCGACGGTATGACAGTTGTACAGGTACTAACGGCTACAGCGCATAATACAAGCTCCTGTTCTTCCTCCTCCTCCACCTCCTTCAACTCCCCACGCTGAACCGACGGTATGACAGTTGTACAGGTACTACCGGCTACAGCGCATGATACAAGCTCCTGTTCTTCCTCCTCCTCCTCCTCCTCCTCCTCCTCCTCCTCCACACGCTGAACCGACGGTATGACAGTTGTACAGGCACTACCGGCTACAGCGCATGATACAAGCTCCTGTTCTTCCTCCTCCTCCTCTCCACGCTGAACCGACGGTATGACAGTTGTACAGGTACTACCGGCTACAGCGCATGATACAAGCTCCTGTTCTTCCTCCTCCTCCTCCTCCTCCTCCCCACGCTGAACCGACGGTATGACAGTTGTACAGGTACTACCGGCTACAGTGCATGATACAAGCTCCTGTTCTTCCTCCTCCTCCTCCACCTCCTCCTCCTCCCCACGCTGAACCGACGGTATGACAGTTGTACAGGTACTACCGGCTACAGCGCATGATACAAGCTACTGTTCTTCCTCCTCCTCCTCCCCACGCTGAACCGACGGTATGACAGTTGTATAGGTACTACCGGCTACAGCGCATGATACAAGTTCGTGTTCTTACTCCTCCTCCTCCTCCTCCCCACGCTGAACCGACGGTATGACAGTTGTACAGGTACTACCGGCTACAGCACATGATACAAGCTCCTGTTCTTCCTCCTCCTCCTCCTCCTCCTCCTCCTTCTCCTCCCCACACTGAACCGACGGTATGACAGTTGTACAGGTACTACCGGCTACAGCGCATGATACAAGCTCCTGTTCTTCCTCCTCCTCCTCCTCCTCCCCACGCTGAACCGACGGTATGACAGTTGTACAGGTACTACCGGCTACAGCGCATGATACAAGCTCCTGTTCTTCCTCCTCCTCCTCCTCCTCCTCCCCACGCTGAACCGACGGTATGACTGTTGTACAGGTACTACCGACTACAGCGCATGATACAAGCTCCTGTTCTTCCTCCTCCTCCTCCTCCTCCCCACGCTGAACCGACGGTATGACAGTGGTACAGGTACTACCGGCTACAGCGCATGATACAAGCTCCTGTTCTTCCTTCTCCTCCTCCTCCTCCCCACGCTGTACCGACAGTATGACAGTTGTACAGGTACTACCGGCTACAGCGCATGATACAAGCTCCTGTTCTTCCTCCTCCTCCTCCTCCTCCTCCTCCCCACGCTGAACCGACGGTATGACAGTTGTACAGGTACTACCGGCTACAACGCATGATACAAGCTCCTGTTCTTCCTCCTCCTCCTCCCCACGCTGAACCGACGGTATGACAGTTGTACAGGTACTACCGGCTACAGCGCATGATACAAGCTCCTGTTCTTCCTCCTCCTCCTCCTCCCCAGGCTGAACCGACGGTATGACAGTTGAACAGGTACTACCGGCTACAGCGCATGATACAAGCTCCTGTTCTTCCTCCTCCTCCTCCTCCTCCCCATGCTGAACCGACGGTATGACAGTTGTACAGGTACTACCGGCTACAGCGTATGATACAAGCTCCTGTTCTTCCTCCTCCTCCTCCTCCTCCCCACGCTGAACCGACGGTATGACAGTTGTACAGGTACTACCGGCTACAGTGCATGATACAAGCTCCTGTTCTTCCTCCTCCTCCTCCTCCCCATGTTGAACCGACGGTATGACAGTTGTACAGGTACTACCGGCTACAGCGCATGATACAAGCTCCTGTTCTTCCTCCTCCTCCTCCTCCTCCTCCTCCCCACGCTGAACCGACGGTATGACAGTTGTACAGGTACTACCGGCTACAGCGCATGATACAAGCTCCTCTTCGTCCTCCTCCTACTCCTCCTCCTCCTCCGCCTCCCCACGCTGAACCGACGGTATGACAGTTGTACAGGTACTACCGGCTACAGCGCATGATACAAGCTCCTGTTCTTCCTCCTCCTCCTCCTCCCCACGCTGAACCGACGGTATGACAGTTGTACAGGTACTACCGGCTACAGCGCATGATACAAGCTCCTGTTCTTCCTCCTCCTCCCCACGCTGAACCGACGGTATGACAGTTGTACAGGTACTACCGGCTACAGCGCATGATACAAGCTCCTGTTCTTCCTCCTCCTCCTCCTTCTCCTCCTCCTCCTCCCCACGCTGAACCGACGGTATGACAGTTGTACAGGTACTACCGGCTACAGCGCATGACACAAGCTCCTGTTCTTCCTCCTCCTCCGCCTCCTCCTCCTCCTCCCCACGCTGAACCGACGGTTTGACAGTTGTACAGGTACTACCGGCTACAGCGCATAATACAAGCTCCTGTTCTTCCTCCTCCTCCTCCTCCTCCTCCCCACGCTGAACCGACGGTATGACAGTTGTACAGGTACTACCGGCTACAGGCTACAGCGCATGATACAAGCTCCTGTTCTTCCTCCTCCTCCTCCTCCCCACGCTGAACCGACGGTATGACAGTTGTACAGGTACTACAGGCTACAGCGCATGATACAAGCTCCTGTTCTTCCTCCTCCTCCTCCTCCTCCCCACGCTGAACCGACGGTATGACAGTTGTACAGGTACTACCGGCTACAGCGCATGATACAAGCTCCTGTTCTTCCTCCTCCTACTCCTCCTCCTCCTCCTCCTCCCCACGCTGAACCGACGGTATGACAGTTGTACAGGTACTACCGGCTACAGCGCATGATACAAGCTCCTGTTCTTCCTCCTCCTCCTCCCCACGCTGAACCGACGGTATGACAGTTGTACAGGTACTACCGGCTACAGCGCATGATACAAGCTCCTGTTCTTCCTCCTCCTCCTCCTCCTCCTCCTCCTCCCCACGCTGATCCGACGGTATGACAGTTGTACAGGTAATACCGGCTACAGCGCATGACACAAGCTCCTGTTCTTCCTCCTCCTCCGCCTTCTCCTCCTCCTCCTCCTCCCCATGCTGAACCGACGGTTTGACAGTTGTACAGGTACTACCGGCTACAGCGCATAATACAAGCTCCTGTTCTTCCTCCTCCTCCTCCTCCCCACGCTGAACCGACGGTATGACAGTTGTACAGGTACTACCGGCTACAGGCTACAGCGCATGATACAAGCTCCTGTTCTTCCTCCTCCTCCTCCTCCTCCTCCCCACGCTGAACCGACGGTATGACAGTTGTACAGGTACTACCTGCTACAGCGCATGATACAAGCTCGTGTTCTTCCTCCTCCTCCTCCTCCTCCTCCTCCCCACGCTGAACCGACGGTATGACAGTTGTACAGGTACTACCGGCTACAGCGCATGATACAAGCTCCTGTTCTTCCTCCTCCTCCTCCTCCTCCCCACGCTGAACCGACGGTATGACAGGGCCAATTCTTCACTTCGAAGAGATCACTTCCCCTGTCCACCGGAAAAACTGGTCTCCTCTGGGTAGCTAGGATGCTACCTCCCATCCAGCCACCCTTAGCAACAGACGAAACGGGTGGAGTACCAGGAACAGCACACAAGGAAGTCTCTCTCCACATATTTTCAGGTGGCACCCCAGAGGGTACAGGAGACAACTGGAAGTCCTCCACCGGGTTGGAGGGGGACAGAGACTTGGGGGTAATCTCTGCTTCGAGGTACATCTTGTCAAGCTCACAGGAAGAAATAGACGGGTTATCAGGTACATAATGAGGAAAAGTCACTGTCTCTTTGTTTTCTGGTGGTACCCCGGAGGATTCAGGAAACAACTGGAGGTCCTCTGCCGGGTCAGAAAAGTGCAGAGGCTCAGAGAAAACATCTGCTTCAGAGTACACTAGGTCGGACTCACTGGACGAAGCAGGCGAGGTATCGGGTACCGAGTATAGGAAAGTCTCTGTCCATTCTCCACCAGGTGGCACCCCGAAGGGTTCTGGAGACAACTGGCGGTCCTCCGCCTGGTCAGAGGGGTGTAGAGACTCACGGGTAACCTCTGCTTCAGAGTACACTAGGTCGGACTCACTGGACGAAGCAAGCGAGGTATCAGATCCAGGATATAGGAAAGTCTCTGTCCATTTACCACCAGGTGGCACCCCGAAGGGTTCTGGAGACAACTGGAGGTCCTCCGCCTGGTCAGAGGAGTGTAGAGACTCGGGAGTAACCACTGCTTCAGAGTACACTAGGTTGGACTCACTGGACGAAGCGAGCGAGGTATCAGGTACAGAGTATAGGAGAGTCTCTGTCCTTTCGCTACCAGGTAGCACCCCGAAGGGTTCAGGAGACAACTGGAGGTCCTCCGCCTGGTCGGAGGGGTGTAGAGACTCGGGGGTAACTACCACTTTGGGGTACCCATTGTCAGGCTCACAGGACGAAGCGGACAAAGTATCGAGTACCGGGTGTAGAGAATTCTCTCTCCATTTGTCATCGAGTGGTATCCCGGAGGATTCAGGAGGCAACAGGGGGTCCTCCGCCAGGTAGTAGAGGTGCACAGACTCTGAGGTAACCACAGCTTTGGAGCATCCTTGGACATGCACACCGGTTAAAGTGGGTGAAGCATCTGATGCCGGGTGCAGGAAGTTCTCCTGTGTGGAGTCTGGATGGGCAGAAGTCTCTTCGGGCAGGAGAACTGGTGCACTACCCACGCACATTACCCGTTGGGGCTTCTCCGGGATACAGGGAGATGAAGCTTCAGTAGGGACTTCAAGGTTGGGGTCAGGAGGTCTCAGGGAGGACAGACCCTGGCGTGACGGCTTGCCTCTACGTCTAGCACGTCTGGACTGCCTCTTGAGGTTGGGAGAAGTATTCCGGAAAGCGTAGTCACCCTGTGAGGATTCTGGGTGGGCAGTAGTCTCATTGGGCTGGAGGACTATTGCGCTACCCACACACATTACCCATTGGGGCTGCTCCGGGATATTGGGAAGTGAAGCTTCAGCAGGAGCCTCCGGGTTAGGATCATCGAAGACCATTAGAAAGGCCACCAGGAAGGCCATTAGGTCCAGGAGGATCGGATCCTGTGTTTCATATAGGGGGTTGATCCATTCCAAGGCATCACCCGCCAGGTAAGACATAATGAATGCCACCTTAACCCGATCGGTGGGAAAACATAGAGGGTAGAACTTGAAGTGTAGCATGCATTGCTCCACAAATGCACGACTTTGTCTAGGATCCCCATAATAACGTAGCGGATCCGCGGGAACGAGAGCAGATAGATCCATCTGGACGGGTGCGTAATTCGCCTGGAACTCAGCTAAAGGAAAAAAAAAAAAAATTTATTTATTTATTTTAATGCATGTATTCGCTGGAAAACTTCTCAGAGAGCGAAGGCCGTGGGGCTCAACGGGAACCATGGCCTGAGCATGCTGTTATGCACACGCCCGGGCTGAGCGGCGTGTGCGTGTGATTGTAGTGATTCCACTGGACCATGAACCGGAGAGTGCCTGGAGGGGCGTGACTAAGTATCTGGCCGATCCGACCAAGATGGCATGACGGCATACGACGCCAGTGCACCAGGGAGAAACCGGGCAGAGGGACCAGGTGCTACTCCAGGTCAAACTCCGGACACGGGGGTTGACCCACACAGGGATTACTGGATCAGGCTGGTTAGGCTGGCGCACAGACTGGAGGGTATAGGCAGGCACGACTGGTATGCAGGCAGGCGGGTAAAGGCAAGCGCAGCTAGAGTGCAGACAGGGAGGCACTAGCAGGTAGGAACACAGGCGGGATAGGACCCAGTACACACTGGGACTCAGGAACAATACAGGTAGAGGGGTACAGGCAAGCACAGCTAGAGTGCAGACAGGGAGGCACTAGCAGGTAGGAACACAGGCGGGATAGGACCCAGTACACACTGGGACTCAGGAACAGGCAGGTTAGGCTGGCACAGACTGGTGGATATAAGCAAACACGGCAGGTATGCAGATGGGTGGATACAGGCGAGTATGCAGGCAGGGAGGTACTGGCCGAAAGGACGGGCTGGAGCACAGAAAGGTTAAGACCCAGTACAGACTGGGTCACAGAACCGCAGATGCGGTAGACAACCACAGCAGAGAGGGAACGCCCGAAGCGGTGGGCAAGAACAGAGCAGGACGGGGCTGCAGGAGCAGCGAGCACAAGCAGGGCAGGACAGGACTGCCGGAGCAGCGGGCAGAAGCAGGGCAGGACAGGACTGCTGGAGCAGCGGGCAGAAGCAGGGCAGGACAGGACTGCTGGAGCAGCGGGCAGAAGCAGGGCAGGACAGGACTGCTGGAGCAGCGGGCAGAAGCAGGGCAGGACAGGACTGCCGGAGCAGCGGGCAGAAGCAGGGCAGGACAGGACTGCCGGAGCAGCGGGCAGAAGCAGGGCAGGACAGGACTGCCGGAGCAGCGGGCAGAAGCAGGGCAGGACAGGACTGCCGGAGCAGTGGGCAGAAGCAGGGCAGGCTAGAACCGCCGGAGCGGTAAGCAAAGGAGTCAGAGCAGACTAGAACCGCCGGAGCGGTGAGCAAAGGAGTCAGAGCAGGCTAGAACCACCGGAGCGGTGAGCAAAGGAGTCAGAGCAGGCTAGGCTGAGTAGGGGGGACAGGGCTCTGTTCACACGGAACAGACAGGAAGGGAAAGGCAGAGCCAGACACCCACAGGGTACTAGCAGAGAAGTAGCGAGTGGACCACAAACTCACAAACGGGAGTACAGAGACAACAAGCAGGAGTTAGGTACGAGTTCAGACTCTGCAGAAAAAGGAAGGGAACGGACATAGAGGCAAAACAGGTAAAGGATAGGAGAGAGTTCAGATTGGAACTGAGTGTACGGAGGAGACCGACACTGCAGCGGAATACAGGAGCGGGTCTGGGAATACGGCCCCCAGAGAGGCAGGACGAACAGGCAAGGTGCGTGTTCAGACAGGACAGACAAGATACAGGAGCAGGTCTAGGTAATCGGCCCCTAGAAGGCAGGAGGAACAGGCTAGGAGCGTGTTCAGACAGGTCAGACAAGATACAGGAACGGGTCTAGGTAATCGGCCCCTAGAAGGCAGGAGGAACAGGCTAGGAGCGTGTTCAGACAGGCCTGGAAATACAGCCTCCAGGATAGGCAGACAAGAGAACACAGAACGGGACCTGGCACCTTCAGAGTGAAAGCACACACTGAATGAAACACAATGCTCAGGCAGGGATAGATGGGAGCAGCTGAGCTATATACCAGGTGACAGACAGCAATAGGCTGAGGACGCACAAGGGGTGTGACCCACAGCAGGTACAAAAAGCAGGAAGTGATCGGGCGCCGCCCTTAAGCAGCAGAAACAGACACAAACAGACAGCATGGAGGGAAGCCAGAGAGACATTCTGGACAGGAGATCAAGTGCGCGCTCTTGCACAGTGGGAGATGGACCACTATGCAAGGACGCCGCCAGGTATGTTACACAGCGCATGATACAAGCTCCTGTTCTTCCTCCTCCTCCTCCTCCTCCTCCTCCTCCCCACGCTGAACCGACGGTATGACAGTTGTACAGGTACTACCGGCTACAGCGCATGATACAAGCTCCTGTTCTTCCTCCTCCTCCTCCTCCTCCCCACGCTGAACCGACGGTATGACAGTTGTACAGGTACTACCGGCTACAGCGCATGATACAAGCTCCTGTTCCTCCTCCTCCTCCTCTTCCTCCTCCTCCTCCTCCCCACACTGAACCGACGGTATGACAGTTGTACAGGTACTACCGGCTACAGCGCATGATACAAGCTCCTGTTCTTCCTCCTCCTCCTCCCCACGCTGAACCGACGGTATAACAGTTGTACAGGTACTACCGGCTACAGCGCATGATACAAGCTCCTGTTCTTCCTCCTCCTCCTCCTCCTCCTCCTCCCCACGCTGAACCGACGGTATGACAGTTGTACAGGTACTACCGGCTACAGCGCTTGATACAAGCTCCTGTTCTTCCTCCTCCTCATCCTCCTCCTCCTCCTCCTCGTCCTCCCCACGCTGAACTGACGGTATGACAGTTGTACAGGTACTACCGGCTACAGCGCATGATACAAGCTCCTGTTCTTCCTCCTCCTCCTCCCCACGCTGAACCGACGGTATAACAGTTGTACAGGTACTACCGGCTACAGCGCATGATACAAGCTCCTGTTCTTCCTCCTCCTCCTCCTCCTCCTCCTCCCCACGCTGAACCGACGGTATGACAGTTGTACAGGTACTACCGGCTACAGCGCATGATACAAGCTCCTGTTCTTCCTCCTCCTCCTCCTCCTCCTCCTCCCCACGCTGAACCGACGGTATGACAGTTGTACAGGTACTACCGGCTACAGCGCATGATACAAGCTCCTGTTCTTCCTCCTCCTCCTCCTCCTCCCCAAGCTGAACCGACGGTATGACAGTTGTACAGGTACTACCGGCTACAGCGCATGATACAAGCTCATGTTCTTCCTCCTCCTCCTCCTCCTCCTCTTCCTCCTCCTCTTCTTCCTCCTCCTCCTCCCCACTCTGAACCGACGGTATGACAGTTGTACAGGTACTACCGGCTACAGCGCATGATACAAGCACTTGTTCTTCCTCCTCCTCCTCCTCCTCCTCCTTTTCCTCTTCCTCCTCCTCCCCACGCTGAACCGACGGTATGACAGTTGTACTGGTACTACCGGCTACAGCGCATGATACAAGCTCCTGTTCTTCCTCCTCCTCCTCCTCCTCCTCCTCCTCCCCACGCTGAACCGACGGTATGACAGTTGTACAGGTACTACCGGCTACAGCGCATGATACAAGCTCCTGTTCTTCCTCCTCCTCCTCCTCCTCCCCACGCTGAACCGACAGTATGACAGTTGTACAGGTACTACCGGCTACAGCGCATGATACAAGCTCCTGTTCTTCCTCCTCCTCCTCCTCCTCCTCCTCCTCCTCCACCTCCCCACGCTGAACCGACGGTATGACAGTTGTACAGGTACTACCGGCTACAGCGCATGATACAAGCTCCTGTTCTTCCTCCTCCTCCTCCCCACGCTGAACCGACGGTATGATATTTGTACAGGTACTACCGGCTACAGCACATGATACAAGCTCCTGTTCTTCCTCCTCCTCCTCCTCCCCACGCTGAACCGACGGTATGACAGTTGTACAGGTACTACCGGCTACAGCGCAGGATACAAGCTCCTGTTCTTCCTCCTCCTCCTCCTCCTCCCCACGCTGAACCGACGGTAGGACAGTTGTACAGGTACTACCGGCTACAGCGCATGATACAAGCTCCTGTTCTTCCTCCTCCTCCTCCTCCTCCTCACCACGCTGAACCGACGGAATGACAGTTGTACAGGTACTACCGGCTACAGCGCATGATACAAGCTCCTGATCTTCCTCCTCCTCCTCCTCCTCCTCCTCCCCACGCTGAACCGACGGTATGACAGTTGTACAGGTACTACCGGCTACAGCGCATGATACAAGCTCCTGTTCTTCCTCCTCCTCCTCCTCCTCCTCACCACGCTGAACCGACGGAATGACAGTTGTACAGGTACTACCGGCTACAGCGCATGATACAAGCTCCTGATCTTCCTCCTTCTCCTCCTCCTCCTCCTCCCCACGCTGAACCGACGGTATGACAGTTGTACAGGTACTACCGGCTACAGTGCATGATACAAGCTCCTGTTCTTCCTCCTCCTCCTCCTCCCCACGCTGAACCGACGGTATGACAGTTGTACAGGTACTACCGGCTACAGCGCATGATAGAAGCTCCTGTTCTTCCTCCTCCTCCTCCCCACGCTGAACCGACGGTATGACAGTTGTACAGGTACTACCGGCTACAGCGCATGATACAAGCACCTGTTCTTCCTCCTCCTCCTCCCCACGCTGAACCGACGGTATGACAGTTGTACAGGTACTACCGGCTACAGCGCATGATACAAGCTCCTGTTCTTCCTCCTCCTCCTCCTCCCCACGCTGAACCGACGGTATGACAGTTGTACAGGTACTACCGGCTACAGCGCATGATAGAAGCTCCTGTTCTTCCTCCTCCTCCTCCTCCTCCCCACGCTGAACCGACGGTATGACAGTTGTACAGGTACTACCGGCTACAGCGCATGATACAAGCACCTGTTCTTCCTCCTCCTCCTCCCCACGCTGAACCGACGGTATGACAGTTGTACAGGTACTACCGGCTACAGCGCATGATACAAGCCACTGTTCCTCCTCCTCCTCCTCTTCCCCACGCTGAACCGACGGTATGACAGTTGTACTGGTACTACCGGCTACAGCGCATGATACAAGCTCCTGTTCTTCCTCCTCCTCCTCCTCCTCCTCCTCCCCTCGCTGAACCGACGGTATGACAGTTGTACAGGTACTACCGGCTACAGCGCTTGATACAAGCTCCTGTTCTTCCTCCTCCTCCTCCTCCTCCTCCTCCTCCCCACGCTGAACCGACGGTATGACAGTTGTACAGGTACTACCGGCTACAGCGCATGATACAAGCTCCTGTTCTTCCTCCTCCTCCTCCTCCTCCCCACGCTGAACCGACGGTATGACAGTTGTACAGGTACTACCGGCTACAGCGCATGATGCAAGCTCCTGTTCTTTCTCCTCCTCCTCCTCCTCCTCCTCCTACTCCTCCTCCTCTTCTTCCTCCTTCTCCTCCTCCCCACTCTGAACCGACGGTATGACAGTTGTACAGGTACTACCGGCTACAGCGCATGATACAAGCTCTTGTTCTTCCTCCTCCTCCTCCTCCTCCCCACGCTGAACCAACGGTATGACAGTTGTACAGGTACTACCGGCTACAGCGCATGATACAAGATCCTGCTCTTCCTCCTCCTCCTCCTCCTCCCCACGCTGAACCGACAGTATGACAGTTGTACAGGTACTACCGGCTACAGCGCATGATACAAGCTCCTGTTCCTCCTCCTCCTCCTCCCCACGCTGAACCGACGGTATGACAGTTGTACAGGTACTACCGGCTACAGCGCATGATACAAGCTCCTGTTCTTCCTCCTCCTCCTCCCCACGCTGAATCGACGGTATGACAGTTGTACAGGTACTACCGGCTACAGCGCATGATACAAGCTCCTGTTCTTCCTCCTCCTCCTCCTCCTCCTCCTCCCCTCGCTGAACCGACGGTATGACAGTTGTACAGGTACTACCGGCTACAGCGCATGATACAAGCTCCTGTTCTTCCTCCTCCTCCTCCTCCTCCCCACGCTGAACCGACGGTATGACAGTTGTACAGGTACTACTGGCTACAGCGCATGATACAAGCTCCTGTTCTTCCTCCTCCTCCTTCTCCTCCTCCCCACGCTGAACCGACGGTATGACAGTTGTACAGGTACTACCGGCTACAGCGCATGATACAAGCTCCTGTTCTTCCTCCTCCTCCTCCTCCTCCTCCTACTCCTCCTCCTCTTCTTCCTCCTAATCCCCACTCTGAACCGACGGTATGACAGTTGTACAGGTACTACCGGCTACAGCGCATGATACAAGCTCTTGTTCTTCCTCCTCCTCCTCCTCCTCCTCCCCACGCTGAACCAACGGTATGACAGTTGTACAGGTACTACCGGCTACAGCGCATGATACAAGATCCTGCTCTTCCTCCTCCTCCTCCTCCTCCTCCTCCTCCTCCCCACGCTGAACCGACAGTATGACAGTTGTACAGGTACTACCGGCTACAGCGCATGATACAAGCTCCTGTTCTTCCTCCTCCTCCTCCTCGTCCTCCCCACGCTGAACCGACGGCATGACAGTTGTACAGGTACTACCGGCTACAGCGCATGATACAAGCTCCTGTTCTTCCTCCTCCTCCTCCTCCTCCTCCTCCACCTCCCCACGCTGAACCGACGGTATGACAGTTGTACAGGTACTACCGGCTACAGCGCATGATACAAGCTCCTGTTCTTCCTCCTCCTCCTCCTCCCCACGCTGAACCGACGGTATGACAGTTGTACAGGTACTACCGGCTACAGCGCATGATACAAGCTCCTGTTCTTCTTCCTCCTCCTCCTCCTCCTCCTCCTCCTCCTCCTCCTCCTCTTCCTCCTCCTCTTCCTCATCCTCCTCCTCCTCACTCTGAACCGACGGTATGACAGTTGTACAGGTACTTCCGGCTACAGCGCATGATACAAGCTCTTGTTCTTCCTCCTCCTCCTCCCCATGCTGAACCAACGGTATGACAGTTGTACAGGTACTACCGGCTACAGCGCATGATACAAGCTCCTGCTCTTCCTCCTCCTCCTCCTCCTCCTCCTCCTCCCCACGCTGAACCGACGGTTTGACAGTTGTACAGGTACTACCGGCTACAGCGCATGATACAAGCTCCTGTTCTTCCTCCTCCTCCTCCTCCTCCCCACGCTGAACCGACGGTATGACAGTTGTACGGGTACTACCGGCTACAGCGCATGATACAAGCTCCTGTTCTTCCTCCTCCTCCTCCTCCTCCTCCCCACTCTGAACCGACGGTATGACAGTTGTACGGGTACTACCGCCTACAGCGCATGATACAAGCTCCTGTTCTTCTTCCTCCTCCTCCTCCTCCTCCTCCCCACGCTGAACCGACGGTATGACAGTTGTACAGGTACTACCGGCTACAGCGCATGATACAAGCTCCTGTTCTTCCTCCTCCTCCTCCTCCTCCCCACGCTGAACCGACGGTATGACAGTTGTACAGGTACTACCGGCTACAGCGCATGATACAAGCTCCTGTTCTTCCTCCTCCTCCTCCTCCTCCTCCTCCCCACGCTGAACCGACGGTATGACAGTTGTAGAGGTACTACCGGCTACAGCGCATGATACAAGCCACTGTTCCTCCTCCTCCTCCCCACGATGAACCGACGGTATGACAGTTGTACAGGTACTACCGGCTACAGCGCATGATACAAGCTCCTGTTCTTCCTCCTCCTCCTCCTCCCCACGCTGAACCGACGGTATGACAGTTGTGCAGGTACTACCGGCTACAGCGCATGATACAAGCTCCTATTCCTCCTCCTCCTCCTCCTCCTCCTCCCCACGCTGAACCGACGGTATGACATTTGTACAGGTACTACCGGCTACAGCGCATGATACAAGCTCCTGTTCTTCCTCCTCCTCCTCCTCCCCACGCTGAATCGACGGTATGACAGTTGTACAGGTACTACCGGCTACAGCGCATGATACAAGCTCCTGTTCTTCCTCCTCCTCCTCCTCCTCCTCCTCCTCCTCCTCCTCCTCTTCTTCCTCCCTCTCCTCCTCCCCACTCTGAACCGACGGTATGACAGTTGTACAGGTACTACCGGCTACAGCGCATGATACAAGCTCTTGTTCTTCCTCCTCCTCCTCCTCCTCCCCACGCTGAACCAACGGTATGACAGTTGTACAGGTACTACCGGCTACAGCGCATGATACAAGCTCCTGATCTTCCTCCTCCTCCTCCTCCTCCTCCTCCCCACGCTGAACCGACGGTATGACAGTTGTACAGGTACTACCGGCTACAGCGCATGATACAAGCTCCTGTTCTTCCTCCTCCTCCTCCTCCCCACGCTGAACCGACGGTATGACAGTTGTACAGGTACTACCGGCTACAGCGCATGATACAAGCTCCTGTTCTTCCTCCTCCTCCTCCTCCTCCCCACGCTGAACCGACGGTATGACAGTTGTACAGGTACTACCGGCTACAGCGCATGATACAAGCACCTGTTCTTCCTCCTCCTCCTCCCCACGCTGAACCGACGGTATGACAGTTGTACAGGTACTACCGGCTACAGCGCATGATACAAGCCACTGTTTCTCCTCCTCCTCCCCACGCTGAACCGACGGTATGACAGTTGTACTGGTACTACCGGCTACAGCGCATGATACAAGCTCCTGTTCTTCCTCCTCCTCCTCCTCCTCCTCCTCCCCTCGCTGAACCGACGGTATGACAGTTGTACAGGTACTACCGGCTACAGCGCTTGATACAAGCTCCTGTTCTTCCTCCTCCTCCTCCTCCTCCTCCTCCCCACGCTGAACCGACGGTATGACAGTTGTACAGGTACTACCGGCTACAGCGCATGATACAAGCTCCTGTTCTTCCTCCTCCTCCTCCTCCTCCTCCCCACGCTGAACCGACGGTATGACAGTTGTACAGGTACTACCGGCTACAGCGCATGATACAAGCTCCTGTTCTTCCTCCTCCTCCTCCTCCTCCTCCCCACGCTGAACCGACGGTATGACAGTTGTACAGGTACTACCGGCTACAGCGCATGATACAAGATCCTGCTCTTCCTCCTCCTCCTCCTCCTCCTCCCCACGCTGAACCGACAGTATGACAGTTGTACAGGTACTACCGGCTACAGCGCATGATACAAGCTCCTGTTCTTTCTCCTCCTCCTCCTCCTCCTCCTCCTACTCCTCCTCCTCTTCTTCCTCCTTCTCCTCCTCCCCACTCTGAACCGACGGTATGACAGTTGTACAGGTACTACCGGCTACAGCGCATGATACAAGCTCTTGTTCTTCCTCCTCCTCCTCCCCACGCTGAACCAACGGTATGACAGTTGTACAGGTACTACCGGCTACAGCGCATGATACAAGATCCTGCTCTTCCTCCTCCTCCTCCTCCTCCCCACGCTGAACCGACAGTATGACAGTTGTACAGGTACTACCGGCTACAGCGCATGATACAAGCTCCTGTTCCTCCTCCTCCTCCTCCCCACGCTGAACCGACGGTATGACAGTTGTACAGGTACTACCGGCTACAGCGCATGATACAAGCTCCTGTTCTTCCTCCTCCTCCTCCCCACGCTGAATCGACGGTATGACAGTTGTACAGGTACTACCGGCTACAGCGCATGATACAAGCTCATGTTCTTCCTCCTCCTCCTCCTCCTCCTCCTCCTCCTCCTCCTCCTCCCCTCGCTGAACCGACGGTATGACAGTTGTACAGGTACTACCGGCTACAGTGCATGATACAAGCTCCTGTTCTTCCTCCTCCTCCTCCTCCTCCCCACGCTGAACCGACGGTATGACAGTTGTACAGGTACTACCGGCTACAGCGCATGATACAAGCTCCTGTTCTTCCTCCTCCTCCTCCTACTCCTCCTCCTCTTCTTCCTCCTAATCCCCACTCTGAACCGACGGTATGACAGTTGTACAGGTACTACCGGCTACAGCGCATGATACAAGCTCTTGTTCTTCCTCCTCCTCCTCCTCCCCACGCTGAACCAACGGTATGACAGTTGTACAGGTACTACCGGCTACAGCGCATGATACAAGCTCCTGCTCTTCCTCCTCCTCCTCCTCCTCCTCCTCCTCCCCACGCTGAACCGACAGTATGACAGTTGTACAGGTACTACCGGCTACAGCGCATGATACAAGCTCCTGTTCTTCCTCCTCCTCCTCCTCGTCCTCCCCACGCTGAACCGACGGTATGACAGTTGTACAGGTACTACCGGCTACAGCGCATGATACAAGCTCCTGTTCTTCCTCCTCCTCCTCCTCCTCCTCCACCTCCCCACGCTGAACCGACGGTATGACAGTTGTACAGGTACTACCGGCTACAGCGCATGATACAAGCTCCTGATCTTCCTCCTCCTCCTCCTCCTCCTCCCCACGCTGAACCGACGGTATGACAGTTGTACAGGTACTACCGGCTACAGCGCATGATACAAGCTCCTGTTCTTCCTCCTCCTCCTCCTCCCCACGCTGAACCGACGGTATGACAGTTGTACAGGTACTACCGGCTACAGCGCATGATACAAGCTCCTGTTCTTCCTCCTCCTCCTCCTGCTCCCCACGCTGAACCGACGGTATGACAGTTGTACAGGTACTACCGGCTACCGCGCATGATACAAGCACCTGTTCTTCCTCCTCCTCCTCCCCACGCTGAACCGACGGTATGACAGTTGTACAGGTACTACCGGCTACAGCGCATGATACAAGCCACTGTTTCTCCTCCTCCTCCCCACGCTGAACCGACGGTATGACAGTTGTACTGGTACTACCGGCTACAGCGCATGATACAAGCTCCTGTTCTTCCTCCTCCTCCTCCTCCCCTCGCTGAACCGACGGTATGACAGTTGTACAGGTACTACCGGCTACAGCGCTTGATACAAGCTCCTGTTCTTCCTCCTCCTCCTCCTCCTCCTCCCCACGCTGAACCGACGGTATGACAGTTGTACAGGTACTACCGGCTACAGCGCATGATACAAGCTCCTGTTCTTCCTCCTCCTCCTCCTCCTCCTCCCCACGCTGAACCGACTGTATGACAGTTGTACAGGTACTACCGGCTACAGCGCATGATACAAGCTCCTGTTCTTCCTCCTCCTCCTCCTCCCCACGCTGAACCGACGGTATGACAGTTGTACAGGTACTACCGGCTACAGCGCATGATACAAGATCCTGCTCTTCCTCCTCCTCCTCCTCCTCCTCCCCACGCTGAACCGACATTATGACAGTTGTACAGGTACTACCGGCTACAGCGCATGATACAAGCTCCTGTTCTTTCTCCTCCTCCTCCTCCTCCTCCTCCTCCTCCTCCTCCTCCTACTCCTCCTCCTCTTCTTCCTCCTTCTCCTCCTTCCCACTCTGAACCGACGGTATGACAGTTGTACAGGTACTACCGGCTACAGCGCATGATACAAGCTCTTGTTCTTCCTCCTCCTCCTCCCCACGCTGAACCAACGGTATGACAGTTGTACAGGTACTACCGGCTACAGCGCATGATACAAGATCCTGCTCTTCCTCCTCCTCCTCCTCCTCCCCACGCTGAACCGACAGTATGACAGTTGTACAGGTACTACCGGCTACAGCGCATGATACAAGCTCCTGTTCCTCCTCCTCCTCCTCCCCACGCTGAACCGACGGTATGACAGTTGTACAGGTACTACCGGCTACAGCGCATGATACAAGCTCCTGTTCTTCCTCCTCCTCCTCCCCACGCTGAATCGACGGTATGACAGTTGTACAGGTACTACCGGCTACAGCGCATGATACAAGCTCATGTTCTTCCTCCTCCTCCTCCTCTTCCTCCTCCTCCTCCCCTCGCTGAACCGACGGTATGACAGTTGTACAGGTACTACCGGCTACAGCGCATGATACAAGCTCCTGTTCTTCCTCCTCCTCCTCCTCCTCCCCACGCTGAACCGACGGTATGACAGTTGTACAGGTACTACCGGCTACAGCGCATGATACAAGCTCCTGTTCTTCCTCCTCCTCCTCCTACTCCTCCTCCTCTTCTTCCTCCTAATCCCCACTCTGAACCGACGGTATGACAGTTGTACAGGTACTACCGGCTACAGCGCATGATACAAGCTCTTGTTCTTCCTCCTCCTCCTCCTCCTCCTCCCCACGCTGAACCAACGGTATGACAGTTGTACAGGTACTACCGGCTACAGCGCATGATACAAGCTCCTGCTCTTCCTCCTCCTCCTCCTCCTCCTCCCCACGCTGAACCGACAGTATGACAGTTGTACAGGTACTACCGGCTGCAGCGCATGATACAAGCTCCTGTTCTTCCTCCTCCTCCTCCTCGTCCTCCCCACGCTGAACCGACGGTATGACAGTTGTACAGGTACTACCGGCTACAGCGCATGATACAAGCTCCTGTTCTTCCTCCTCCTCCTCCTCCTCCTCCACCTCCCCACGCTGAACCGACGGTACGACAGTTGTACAGGTACTACCGGCTACAGCGCATGATACAAGCTCCTGTTCTTCCTCCTCCTCCTCCTCCTCCTCCTCCCCACGCTGAACCGACGGTATGACAGTTGTACAGGTACTACCGGCTACAGCGCATGATACAAGCTCCTGTTCTTCCTCCTCCTCCCCCTCCTCCTCCTCCTCCTCCTCCTCTTCCTCCTCCTCTTCCTCATCCTCCTCCTCCTCACTCTGAACCGACGGTATGACATTTGTACAGGTACTTCCGGCTACAGCGCATGATACAAGCTCTTGTTCTTCCTCCTCCTCCTCCCCATGCTGAACCAACGGTATGACAGTTGGACAGGTACTACCGGCTACAGCGCATGATACAAGCTCCTGCTCTTCCTCCTCCTCCTCCTCCTCCCCACGCTGAACCGACGGTTTGACAGTTGTACAGGTACTACCAGCTACAGCGCATGATACAAGCTCATGTTCTTCCTCCTCCTCCTCCTCCTCCTCCTCCCCTCGCTGAACCGACGGTATGACAGTTGTACAGGTACTACCGGCTACAGCGCATGATACAAGCTCATGTTCTTCCTCCTCCTCCTCCTCCTCCTCCTCCTCCTCCCCTCGCTGAACCGACGGTATGACAGTTGTACAGGTACTACCGGCTACAGCGCATGATACAAGCTCCTGTTCTTCCTCCTCCTCCTCCTCCTCCCCACGCTGAACCGACGGTATGACAGTTGTACAGGTACTACCGGCAACAGCGCATGATACAAGCTCCTGTTCTTCCTCCTCCTCCTCCTACTCCTCCTCCTCTTCTTCCTCCTAATCCCCACTCTGAACCGACGGTATGACAGTTGTACAGGTACTACCGGCTACAGCGCATGATACAAGCTCTTGTTCTTCCTCCTCCTCCTCCTCCTCCTCCCCACGCTGAACCAACGGTATGACAGTTGTACAGGTACTACCGGCTACAGCGCATGATACAAGCTCCTGCTCTTCCTCCTCCTCCTCCTCCTCCTCCCCACGCTGAACCGACAGTATGACAGTTGTACAGGTACTACCGGCTACAGCGCATGATACAAGCTCCTGTTCTTCCTCCTCCTCCTCCTCGTCCTCCCCACGCTGAACCGACGGTATGACAGTTGTACAGGTACTACCGGCTACAGCGCATGATACAAGCTCCTGTTCTTCCTCCTCCTCCTCCTCCTCCTCCACCTCCCCACGCTGAACCGACGGTACGACAGTTGTACAGGTACTACCGGCTACAGCGCATGATACAAGCTCCTGTTCTTCCTCCTCCTCCTCCTCCTCCTCCTCCCCACGCTGAACCGACGGTATGACAGTTGTACAGGTACTACCGGCTACAGCGCATGATACAAGCTCCTGTTCTTCCTCCTCCTCCTCCTCCTCCTCCTCCTCTTCCTCCTCCTCTTCCTCATCCTCCTCCTCCTCACTCTGAACCGACGGTATGACATTTGTACAGGTACTTCCGGCTACAGCGCATGATACAAGCTCTTGTTCTTCCTCCTCCTCCTCCCCATGCTGAACCAACGGTATGACAGTTGGACAGGTACTACCGGCTACAGCGCATGATACAAGCTCCTGCTCTTCCTCCTCCTCCTCCTCCTCCCCACGCTGAACCGACGGTTTGACAGTTGTACAGGTACTACCAGCTACAGCGCATGATACAAGCTCCTGTTCTTCCTCCTCCTCCTCCTCCTCCTCCTCCTCCCCACGCTGAACCGACGGTATGACAGTTGTACGGGTACTACCGGCTACAGCGCATGATACAAGCTCCTGTTCTTCCTCCTCCTTCTCCTCCTCCTCCTCCCCACGCTGAACCGACGGTATGACAGTTGTAGAGGTACTACCGGCTACAGCGCATGATACAAGCCACTGTTCCTCCTCCTCCTCCCCACGATGAACCGACGGTATGACAGTTGTACAGGTACTACCGGCTACAGCGCATGATACAAGCTCCTGTTCTTCCTCCTCCTCCTCCTCCCCACGCTGAACCGACGGTATGACAGTTGTGCAGGTACTACCGGCTACAGCGCATGATACAAGCTCCTATTCCTCCTCCTCCTCCTCCTCCTCCCCACGCTGAACCGACGGTATGACAGTTGTACAGGTACTACCGGCTACAGCGCATGATACAAGCTCCTGTTCTTCCTCCTCCTCCTCCTCCCCATGCTGAATCGACGGTATGACAGTTGTACAGGTACTACCGGCTACAGCGCATGATACAAGCTCCTGTTCTTCCTCCTCCTCCTCCTCCTCCTCCTCCTCCTCCTACTCCTCCTCCTCCTCTTCTTCCTCCTTCTCCTCCTCCCCACTCTGAACCGACGGTATGACAGTTGTACAGGTACTACCGGCTACAGCGCATGATACAAGCTCTTGTTCTTCCTCCTCCTCCTCCTCCTCCCCACGCTGAACCAACGGTATGACAGTTGTACAGGTACTACCGGCTACAGCGCATGATACAAGCTCCTGTTCTTCCTCCTCCTCCTCCTCCTCCTCCTCCCCACGCTGAACCGACGGTATGACAGTTGTACAGGTACTACCGGCTACAGCGCATGATACAAGCTCCTGTTCTTCCTCCTCCTCCCCCTCCTCCTCCTCCTCCTCCTCCTCTTCCTCCTCCTCTTCCTCATCCTCCTCCTCCTCACTCTGAACCGACGGTATGACATTTGTACAGGTACTTCCGGCTACAGCGCATGATACAAGCTCTTGTTCTTCCTCCTCCTCCTCCCCATGCTGAACCAACGGTATGACAGTTGGACAGGTACTACCGGCTACAGCGCATGATACAAGCTCCTGCTCTTCCTCCTCCTCCTCCTCCTCCCCACGCTGAACCGACGGTTTGACAGTTGTACAGGTACTACCAGCTACAGCGCATGATACAAGCTCATGTTCTTCCTCCTCCTCCTCCTCCTCCCCTCGCTGAACCGACGGTATGACAGTTGTACAGGTACTACCGGCTACAGCGCATGATACAAGCTCATGTTCTTCCTCCTCCTCCTCCTCCTCCTCCTCCTCCTCCCCTCGCTGAACCGACGGTATGACAGTTGTACAGGTACTACCGGCTACAGCGCATGATACAAGCTCCTGTTCTTCCTCCTCCTCCTCCTCCTCCCCACGCTGAACCGACGGTATGACAGTTGTACAGGTACTACCGGCTACAGCGCATGATACAAGCTCCTGTTCTTCCTCCTCCTCCTCCTACTCCTCCTCCTCTTCTTCCTCCTAATCCCCACTCTGAACCGACGGTATGACAGTTGTACAGGTACTACCGGCTACAGCGCATGATACAAGCTCTTGTTCTTCCTCCTCCTCCTCCTCCTCCTCCCCACGCTGAACCAACGGTATGACAGTTGTACAGGTACTACCGGCTACAGCGCATGATACAAGCTCCTGCTCTTCCTCCTCCTCCTCCTCCTCCTCCCCACGCTGAACCGACAGTATGACAGTTGTACAGGTACTACCGGCTACAGCGCATGATACAAGCTCCTGTTCTTCCTCCTCCTCCTCCTCGTCCTCCCCACGCTGAACCGACGGTATGACAGTTGTACAGGTACTACCGGCTACAGCGCATGATACAAGCTCCTGTTCTTCCTCCTCCTCCTCCTCCTCCTCCACCTCCCCACGCTGAACCGACGGTACGACAGTTGTACAGGTACTACCGGCTACAGCGCATGATACAAGCTCCTGTTCTTCCTCCTCCTCCTCCTCCTCCTCCTCCCCACGCTGAACCGACGGTATGACAGTTGTACAGGTACTACCGGCTACAGCGCATGATACAAGCTCCTGTTCTTCCTCCTCCTCCTCCTCCTCCTCCTCTTCCTCCTCCTCTTCCTCATCCTCCTCCTCCTCACTCTGAACCGACGGTATGACATTTGTACAGGTACTTCCGGCTACAGCGCATGATACAAGCTCTTGTTCTTCCTCCTCCTCCTCCCCATGCTGAACCAACGGTATGACAGTTGGACAGGTACTACCGGCTACAGCGCATGATACAAGCTCCTGCTCTTCCTCCTCCTCCTCCTCCTCCCCACGCTGAACCGACGGTTTGACAGTTGTACAGGTACTACCAGCTACAGCGCATGATACAAGCTCCTGTTCTTCCTCCTCCTCCTCCTCCTCCTCCTCCTCCCCACGCTGAACCGACGGTATGACAGTTGTACGGGTACTACCGGCTACAGCGCATGATACAAGCTCCTGTTCTTCCTCCTCCTTCTCCTCCTCCTCCTCCCCACGCTGAACCGACGGTATGACAGTTGTAGAGGTACTACCGGCTACAGCGCATGATACAAGCCACTGTTCCTCCTCCTCCTCCCCACGATGAACCGACGGTATGACAGTTGTACAGGTACTACCGGCTACAGCGCATGATACAAGCTCCTGTTCTTCCTCCTCCTCCTCCTCCCCACGCTGAACCGACGGTATGACAGTTGTGCAGGTACTACCGGCTACAGCGCATGATACAAGCTCCTATTCCTCCTCCTCCTCCTCCTCCTCCCCACGCTGAACCGACGGTATGACAGTTGTACAGGTACTACCGGCTACAGCGCATGATACAAGCTCCTGTTCTTCCTCCTCCTCCTCCTCCCCATGCTGAATCGACGGTATGACAGTTGTACAGGTACTACCGGCTACAGCGCATGATACAAGCTCCTGTTCTTCCTCCTCCTCCTCCTCCTCCTCCTCCTCCTCCTCCTACTCCTCCTCCTCCTCTTCTTCCTCCTTCTCCTCCTCCCCACTCTGAACCGACGGTATGACAGTTGTACAGGTACTACCGGCTACAGCGCATGATACAAGCTCTTGTTCTTCCTCCTCCTCCTCCTCCTCCCCACGCTGAACCAACGGTATGACAGTTGTACAGGTACTACCGGCTACAGCGCATGATACAAGATCCTGCTCTTCCTCCTCCTCCTCCTCCTCCCCACGCTGAACCGACAGTATGACAGTTGTACAGGTACTACCGGCTACAGCGCATGATACAAGCTCCTGTTCCTCCTCCTCCTCCTCCCCACGCTGAACCGACGGTATGACAGTTGTACAGGTACTACCGGCTACAGCGCATGATACAAGCTCCGGTTCTTCCTCATCCTCCTCCCCACGCTGAATCGACGGTATGACAGTTGTACAGGTACTACCGGCTACAGCGCATGATACAAGCTCCTGTTCTTCCTCCTCCTCCTCCTCCTCCTCCTCCTCCTCCCCTCGCTGAACCGACGGTATGACAGTTGTACAGGTACTACCGGCTACAGCGCATGATACAAGCTCCTGTTCTTCCTCCTCCTCCTCCTCCTCCTCCTCCCCACGCTGAACCGACGGTATGACAGTTGTACAGGTACTACTGGCTACAGCGCATGATACAAGCTCCTGTTCTTCCTCCTCCTCCTTCTCCTCCTCCCCACGCTGAACCGACGGTATGACAGTTGTACAGGTACTATCGGCTACAGCGCATGATACAAGCTCCTGTTCTTCCTCCTCCTCCTCCTCCTCCCCATGCTGAACCGACAGTATGACAGTTGTACAGGTACTACCGGCTACAGCGCATGATACAAGCTCCTGTTCTTCCTCCTCCTCCTCGTCCTCCCCACGCTGAACCGACGGTATGACAGTTGTACAGGTACTACCGGCTACAGCGCATGATACAAGTTCCTGTTCTTCCTCCTCCTCCTCCTCCTCCTCCACCTCCCCACGCTGAACCGACGGTATGACAGTTGTACAGGTACTACCGGCTACAGCGCATGATACAAGCTCCTGTTCTTCCTCCTCCTCCTCCTCCTCCTTCCCACGCTGAACCGACGGTATGACAGTTGTACAGGTACTACCGGCTACAGCGCATGATACAAGCTCCTGTTCTTCCTCCTCCTCCTCCTCCTCTTCCTCCTCCTCTTCCTCATCCTCCTCCTCCTCACTCTGAACCGACGGTATGACAGTTGTACAGGTACTTCCGGCTACAGCGCATGATACAAGCTTTTGTTCTTCCTCCTCCTCCTCCCCATGCTGAACCAACGGTATGACAGTTGTACAGGTACTACCGGCTACAACGCATGATACAAGCTCCTGCTCTTCCTCCTCCTCCTCCTCCCCACGCTGAACCGACGGTTTGACAGTTGTACAGGTACTACCGGCTACAGCGCATGATACAAGCTCCTGTTCTTCCTCCTCCTCCTCCTCCTCCTCCCCACGCTGAACCGACGGTATGACAGTTGTACGGGTACTACCGGCTACAGCGCATGATACAAGCTCCTGTTCTTCCTCCTCCTCCTCCTCCTCCCCACTCTGAACCGACGGTATGACAGTTGTACGGGTACTACCGCCTACAGCGCATTATACAAGCTCCTGTTCTTCTTCCTCCTCCTCCTCCTCCTCCTCCTCCTCCCCACGCTGAACCGACGGTATGACAGTTGTACAGGTACTACCGGCTACAGCGCATGATACAAGCTCCTGTTCTTCCTCCTCCTCCTCCTCCTCCCCACGCTGAACCGACGGTATGACAGTTGTACAGGTACTACCGGCTACAGCGCATGATACAAGCTCCTGTTCTTCCTCCTCCTCCTCCTCCCCCCCAGGCTGAACCGACGGTATGACAGTTGTAGAGGTACTACCGGCTACAGCGCATGATACAAGCCACTGTTCCTCCTCCTCCTCCCCACGCTGAACCGACGGTATGACAGTTGTACAGGTACTACCGGCTACAGCGCATGATACAAGCTCCTGTTCTTCCTCCTCCTCCTCTTCCCCACGCTGAACCGACGGTATGACAGTTGTGCAGGTACTACCGGCTACAGCGCATGATACAAGCTCCTATTCCTCCTCCTCCTCCTCCTCCTCCCCACGCTGAACCGACGGTATGACAGTTGTACAGGTACTACCGGCTACAGCGCATGATACAAGCTCCTGTTCTTCTTCCTCCTCCTCCCCACGCTGAATCGACGGTATGACAATTGTACAGGTACTACCGGCTACAGCGCATGATACAAGCTCCTGTTCTTCCTCCTCCTCCTCCTCCTCCTCCTCCCCTCGCTGAACCGACGGTATGACAGTTGTACAGGTACTACCGGCTACAGCGCTTGATACAAGCTCCAGTTCTTCCTCCTCCTCCTCCTCCTCCTCGTCCTCCCCACGCTGAACCGACGGTATGACAGTTGTACAGGTACTACCGGCTACAGCGCATGATACAAGCTCCTGTTCTTCCTCCTCCTCCTCCTCCTCCTCCCCACGCTGAACCGACGGTATGACAGTTGTACAGGTACTACCGGCTACAGCGCATCATACAAGCTCCTGTTCTTCTTCCTCCTCCTCCTCCTCCCCACGCTGAACCGACGGTATGACAGTTGTACAGGTAATACCGGCTACAGCGCATGATACAAGCTCCTGTTCTTCCTCCTCCTCCTCCTCCTCCTACTCCTCCTCCACTTCTTCCTCCTCTTCCTCCTCCCCACTCTAATCCGACAGTATGACAGTTGTGCAGGTACTACCGGCTACAGCGCATGATACAAGCTCCTATTCCTCCTCCTCCTCCTCCTCCCCACGCTGAACCGACGGTATGACAGTTGTACAGGTACTACCGGCTACAGCGCATGATACAAGCTCCTGTTCTTCCTCCTCCTCCTCCTCCCCTCGCTGAACCGACGGTATGACAGTTGTACAGGTACTACCGGCTACAGCGCTTGATACAAGCTCCTGTTCTTCCTCTTCCTCCTCCTCCTCCTCGTCCTCCCCACGCTGAACCGACGGTATGACAGTTGTACAGGTACTACCGGCTACAGCGCATGATACAAGCTCCTGTTCTTCCTCCTCCTCCTCCTCCCCACGCTGAACCGACGGTATGACAGTTGTACAGGTACTACCGGCTACAGCGCATGATACAAGCTCCTGTTCTTCTTCCTCCTCCTCCTCCTCCTCCTCCTCCCCACGCTGAACCGACGGTATGACAGTTGTACAGGTACTACCGGCTACAGCGCATGATACAAGCTCCTGTTCTTCCTCCTCCTCCTCCTCCTCCTCCACCTCCCCACGCTGAACCGACGGTATGACAGTTGTACAGGTACTACCGGCTACAGCGCATGATACAAGCTCCTGTTCTTCCTCCTCCTCCTCCTCCTCCCCACGCTGAACCGACGGTATGACAGTTGTACAGGTACTACCGGCTACAGCGCATGATACAAGCTCCTGTTCTTCCTCCTCCTCCTCCTCCTCCTCTTCCTCCTCCTCTTCCTCATCCTCCTCCTCCTCACTCTGAACCGACAGTATGACAGTTGTACAGGTACTACCGGCTACAGCGCATGATACAAGCTCTTGTTCTTCCTCCTCCTCCTCCCCATGCTCAACCAGCGGTATGACAGTTGTACAGGTACTACCGGCTACAGCGCATGATACAAGCTCCTGCTCTTCCTCCTCCTCCTCCTCCCCACGCTGAACCGACGGTATGACAGTTGTACAGGTACTACCGGCTACAGCGCATGATACAAGCTCCTATTCTTCCTCCTCCTCCTCCTCCTCCTCCTCCCCACGCTGAACCGACAGTATGACAGTTGTACAGGTACTACCGGCTACAGCGCATGATACAAGCTCCTCCTCCTCCTCCTCTTCCTCCCCACGCTGAACCGACGGTATGACAGTTGTACAGGTACTACCGGCTACAGCGCATGATACAAGCTTCTGTTCTTCCTCCTCCTCCTCCTCCTCCCCACGCTGAATTGACGGTATGACAGTTGTACAGGTACTACCGGCTACAGCGCATGATACAAGCTCCTGTTCTTCCTCCTCCTCCTCCTCCTCCTCCCCACGCTGAACCGACGGTATGACAGTTGTACAGGTACTACCGGCTACAGCGCATGATACAAGCTCCTGTTCTTCCTCGTCCTCCTCCTCCTCCCCACGCTGAACCGACGGTATGACAGTTGTACAGGTACTACCGGCTACAGCGCATAATCCAAGCTCCTGTTCTTCCTCCTCCTCCTCCCCACGCTGAACCGACGGTATGACAGTTGTACAGGTACTACCGGCTACAGCGCATGATACAAGCTCCTGTTCTTCCTCCTCCTCCTCCTCCTCCTCCTCCTCCCCACGCTGAACCGACGGCATGACAGTTGTACAGGTACTACCGGCTACAGCGCATGATACAAGCTCCTGTTCTTCCTCCTCCTCCTCCTCCTCCCCACGCTGATCCGACGGTATGACAGTCGTACAGGTACTACTGGCTACAGCGCATGATACAAGCTCCTGTTCTTCCTCCTCCTCCTCCTCCTCTTCCTCTTCCTCCTCCTCCCCACGCTGAACCGACGGTATGACAGTTGTACAGGTACTACCGGCTACAGCGCATGATACAAGCTCCTGTTCTTCCTCCTCCTCCTCCTCCTCCTCCTCCTCCCCACGCTGAACCGACAGTATGACAGTTGTACAGGTACTACCGGCTACAGCGCATGATACAAGCTCCTCCTCCTCCTCCTCTTCCTCCCCACGCTGAACCGACGGTATGACAGTTGTACAGGTACTACCAGCTACAGCGCATGATACAAGCTCCTGTTCTTCCTCCTCCTCCTCCTCCTCCCCACGCTGAACCGACGGTATGACAGTTGTACAGGTACTACCGGCTACAGCGCATGATAGAAGCTTCTGTTCTTCCTCCTCCTCCCCCTCCTCCTCCTCCTCCCCACGCTGAATCGACGGTATGACAGTTGTACAGGTACTACCGGCTACAGCGCATGATACAAGCTCCTGTTCTTCCTCCTCCTCCTCCTCCTCCCCACGCTGAACCGACGGTATGACAGTTGTACAGGTACTACCGGCTACAGCGCATGATACAAGCTCCTGTTCTTCCTCGTCCTCCTCCTCCTCCCCACGCTGAACCGACGGTATGACAGTTGTACAGGTACTACCGGCTACAGCGCATGATACAAGCTCCTGTTCTTCCTCCTCCTCCCCACGGTGAACCGACGGTATGACAGTTGTACAGGTACTACCGGCTACAGCGCATGATACAAGCTCCTGTTCTTCCTCCTCCTCCTCCTCCTCCTCCTCCCCACGCTGAACCGACGGCATGACAGTTGTACAGGTACTACCGGCTACAGCGCATGATACAAGCTCCTGTTCTTCCTCCTCCTCCTCCTCCTCCTCCTCCCCACGCTGAACCGACGGTATGACAGTCGTACAGGTACTACCGGCTACAGCGCATGATACAAGCTCCTGTTCTTCCTCCTCCTCCTCCTCCTCCTCCTCTTCCTCTTCCTCCTCCTCCCCACGCTGAACCGACGGTATGACAGTTGTACAGGTACTACCAGCTACAGCGCATGATACAAGCTCCTGTTCTTCCTCCTCCTCCTCCTCCTGCTCCCTACGCTGAACCGACGGTATGACAGTTGTACAGGTACTACCGGCTACAGCGCATGATACAAGCTCCTGTTCTTCCTCCTCCACCTCCCCACGCTGAACCGACGGTATGACAGTTGTACAGGTACTACCGGCTACAGCGCATGATACAAGCTCCTGTTCTTCCTCCTCCTCCTCCTCCTCCCCACGCTGAACCGACGGTATGACAGTTGTACAGGTACTACCGGCTACAGCGCATGATACAAGCTCCTGTTCTTCCTCCTCCTCCTCCTCCTCCTCTTCCTCCTCCTCTTCCTCCTCCTCTTCCTCATCCTCCTCCTCCTCACTCTGAACCGACAGTATGACAGTTGTACAGGTACTACCGGCTACAGCGCATGATACAAGCTCTTGTTCTTCCTCCTCCTCCTCCCCATGCTCAACCAGCGGTATGACAGTTGTACAGGTACTACCGGCTACAGCGCATGATACAAGCTCCTGCTCTTCCTCCTCCTCCTCCTCCCCACGCTGAACCGACGGTATGACAGTTGTACAGGTACTACCGGCTACAGCGCATGATACAAGCTCCTATTCTTCCTCCTCCTCCTCCTCCTCCTCCCCACGCTGAACCGACAGTATGACAGTTGTACAGGTACTACCGGCTACAGCGCATGATACAAGCTCCTCCTCCTCCTCCTCTTCCTCCCCACGCTGAACCGACGGTATGACAGTTGTACAGGTACTACCGGCTACAGCGCATGATACAAGCTTCTGTTCTTCCTCCTCCTCCTCCTCCTCCCCACGCTGAATCGACGGTATGACAGTTGTACAGGTACTACCGGCTACAGCGCATGATACAAGCTCCTGTTCTTCCTCCTCCTCCTCCTCCTCCTCCCCACGCTGAACCGACGGTATGACAGTTGTACAGGTACTACCGGCTACAGCGCATGATACAAGCTCCTGTTCTTCCTCGTCCTCCTCCTCCTCCCCACGCTGAACCGACGGTATGACAGTTGTACAGGTACTACCGGCTACAGCGCATAATCCAAGCTCCTGTTCTTCCTCCTCCTCCTCCCCACGCTGAACCGACGGTATGACAGTTGTACAGGTAATACCGGCTACAGCGCATGATACAAGCTCCTGTTCTTCCTCCTCCTCCTCCTCCTCCTCCCCACGCTGAACCGACGGCATGACAGTTGTACAGGTACTACCGGCTACAGCGCATGATACAAGCTCCTGTTCTTCCTCCTCCTCCTCCTCCTCCCCACGCTGATCCGACGGTATGACAGTCGTACAGGTACTACCGGCTACAGCGCATGATACAAGCTCCTGTTCTTCCTCCTCCTCCTCCTCCTCCTCCTCTTCCTCTTCCTCCTCCTCCCCACGCTGAACCGACGGTATGACAGTTGTACAGGTACTACCGGCTACAGCGCATGATACAAGCTCCTGTTCTTCCTCCTCCTCCTCCTCCTCCTCCTCCCCACGCTGAACCGACAGTATGACAGTTGTACAGGTACTACCGGCTACAGCGCATGATACAAGCTCCTCCTCCTCCTCCTCTTCCTCCCCACGCTGAACCGACGGTATGACAGTTGTACAGGTACTACCAGCTACAGCGCATGATACAAGCTCCTGTTCTTCCTCCTCCTCCTCCTCCTCCCCACGCTGAACCGACGGTATGACAGTTGTACAGGTACTACCGGCTACAGCGCATGATAGAAGCTTCTGTTCTTCCTCCTCCTCCCCCTCCTCCTCCTCCTCCCCACGCTGAATCGACGGTATGACAGTTGTACAGGTACTACCGGCTACAGCGCATGATACAAGCTCCTGTTCTTCCTCCTCCTCCTCCTCCTCCTCCCCACGCTGAACCGACGGTATGACAGTTGTACAGGTACTACCGGCTACAGCGCATGATACAAGCTCCTGTTCTTCCTCGTCCTCCTCCTCCTCCCCACGCTGAACCGACGGTATGACAGTTGTACAGGTACTACCGGCTACAGCGCATGATACAAGCTCCTGTTCTTCCTCCTCCTCCTCCCCACGGTGAACCGACGGTATGACAGTTGTACAGGTACTACCGGCTACAGCGCATGATACAAGCTCCTGTTCTTCCTCCTCCTCCTCCTCCTCCTCCTCCTCCCCACGCTGAACCGACGGCATGACAGTTGTACAGGTACTACCGGCTACAGCGCATGATACAAGCTCCTGTTCTTCCTCCTCCTCCTCCTCCTCCTCCTCCTCCTCCCCACGCTGAACCGACGGTATGACAGTCGTACAGGTACTACCGGCTACAGCGCATGATACAAGCTCCTGTTCTTCCTCCTCCTCCTCCTCCTCTTCCTCCTCCTCCCCACGCTGAACCGACGGTATGACAGTTGTACAGGTACTACCAGCTACAGCGCATGATACAAGCTCCTGTTCTTCCTCCTCCTCCTCCTCCTGCTCCCTACGCTGAACCGACGGTATGACAGTTGTACAGGTACTACCGGCTACAGCGCATGATACAAGCTCCTGTTCTTCCTCCTCCTCCTCCCCACGCTGAACCGACGGTATGACAGTTGTACAGGTACTACCGGCTACAGCGCATGATACAAGCTCCTGTTCTTCCTCCTCCTCCTCCTCCTCCTCCCCACGCTGAACCGACGGTATGACAGTTGTACAGGTACTACCGGCTACAGCGCATGATACAAGCTCCTGTTCTTCCTCCTCCTCCCCACGCTGAACCGACGGTATTACAGTTGTACAGGTACTACCAGCTACAGCGCATGATACAAGCTCCTGTTCTTCCTCCTCCTCCTCCTCCTCTTCCTCCTCCTCCCCACGCTGAACCGACGGTATGACAGTTGTGCAGGTACTACCGGCTACAGCGCATGATACAAGCTCCTGTTCTTCCTCCTCCTCCTCCTCCTCCCCACGCTGAACCGACGGTATGACAATTGTACAGGTACTACCGGCTACAGCGCATGATACAAGCTCCTGTTCTTCCTCCTCCTCCTCCTCCTCACGCTGAACCGACGGTATGACAGTTATACAGGTACTACCGGCTACAGCGCATGATACAAGCTCCTGTTCTTCCTCCTCCTCCTCCTCCCCACGCTGAACCGACGGTATGACAGTTGTACAGGTACTACCGGCTACAGCGCATGATACAAGCTCCTGTTCTTTCTCCTCCTCCTCCTCCTCCTCCTCCTCCTCCTCCCCACGCTGAACCGACGGTATGACAGTTGTACAGGTACTACCGGCTACAGCGCATGATACAAGTTCCTGTTCTTCCTCCTCCTCCTCCTCTTCCCCACGCTGAACCGACGGTATGACAGTTGTACAGGTACTACCGGCTACAGAGCATGATACAAGCTCCTGTTCTTCCTCCTCCTCCTCCTCCTCTTCCCCATGCTGAACATACGGTATGACAGTTGTACAGGTACTACCGGCTACAGCGCATGATACAAACTCCTGTTCTTTCTCCTCCTCCTCCTCCTCCTCCTCCCCACGCTGAACCGACGGTATGACAGTTGTACAGGTACTACTGGCTACATCGCATGATACAAGCTCCTGTTCTTCATCCTCCTCCTCCTCCTCCTCCTCCTCCTCCTCCTCCCCCCCACGCTGAACCGACGGTATGACAGTTGTACAGGTACTGCCTGCTACAGCGCATGATACAAGCTCCTGTTCTTCCTCCTCCTCCTCCTCCTCCTCCTCCTCACGCTGAACCGACGGTATGACAGTTGTACAGGTACTACCGGCTACAGCGCATGATACAAGCTCCTGTTCTTCCTCCTCCTCCTCCTCCTCCTCATTGTCCCCCAATGCACGTTGGGATGAGATGAGGCTGGGCTGTGTGTAATCGCCTGCTACGGCTTCTTGATCCATCTCATCATACTCTGGCTGCAATGCCTCCTCTTTAATTCTCTGCAGAGAGCGTTGCAAAAGACAGAAAAGTGGAATGCTGACGCTAATGATGGCGTCATCGCCACTCACCATCTTGGTGGACTCCTCAAAGTTTGTCAAGATGGTACATATGTCAGACATCCAGGTCCACTCCTGAGGTCTTATGTGTGGAGTCTGACCTGAATATCGATGGCCTTGTTGCAGCTGGTACTCCACAACTGCTCTCTTCTGCTCACAAATCCTTTGCAACATGTGGAGGGTAGAGTTCCAACGTGTGGGGACATCAAAAAAAATACCATAAGCTGAATAATAGAGATTTCTTACCGTGGAACAGCAAAGCCACAGTTATAATTTACTGGTGTATGTATACCAGACTTTTTTAAATATATATATTTGCGGTTGAACAGTGAGCGACACACTCAAACTGGGTTTTTTTTAGATACAAATGGCCCAAAAGTGGATAATACAGAGGTTTGAACCGTGGAACTGCAAAACCACACTTGTATTTCTCTGGCCTACACCAGACTATTTTCAACAGATATATTTGTGTCTGAAAAATCAGAGACACACTTTTTTTTGGGGGGGGGGGGGGGGGGACACCAAAAGGTTATTAAGACGGGTATTTGTACAGTGTGAAGGAGTATAAAAAAAAGAGGATTTAGATGAAAAAAAAAGGATTTTTCCTGGCCCCCGAGACCTGGAGCTAAGTCCAGCAATTTCAGCAACAGGAGCACACAGGACTGTAATGCAGCGTTTGCTGGTATAACAACTGTGTCTCATATACAGCCTGCCTGCCTGCCTGCCTGATAACTGGGATGGATATTGACGCGCGCCCTGGGCCATATTCTTTAGGGGGAATATCCGGAGCCGGATCAGATGGGAGTTGTAGTCTTCCGAGTGGCTGTGACCCGGTCCGTGCCCAGGGTGTCAAACTCAGTTGTATGTGGCAGTCCTACAGATGTTAATAAGTTCTTTATTGTCGACTACGCCACCCGTTGTATTGCGGTCACTATGGCCGCCGCTGCAGCAGGGTCCGCTGAGGCTGATGGTGCAGGTGCAGCTTTTGGTGGTATAACCCCCAACGGGTGGGGTATAGCCTCAGGGGGTCAGGTGCAGAGGATGGGGGTTGTGGTGGTGCAGCATAGATGTTAAAGGAAGACAGAGTCGGGTTGTGCAGTTTTAGGGTATTTACTCACTGCTGATGTTCCGGTCACTCCAGCTTCAAGTGACCTCCCGAGCCGTGCTGCGTCCACCAGGTCCTGGATCCAGCCAACCCCCAAGCGAGTCCGGAGCGTGACCCTGAGCTCTCCTTCTGTCCTTTCTCTGGCCGTCCCCACTATTGATCCACCCAGGTCCAGCTCCCTCGGGCCTTCTGTTGGGAGACCCTTGGCCTTGGGTTCCCTGACCCTCCACGTGGTATGCCTTCGTGGTGGATGTGGTGGGTGGCCGTGGCAGACGCTGCCCACGGCCTCCGGTCTCTGGCTGGGGTGTGTTTTTGCCCCCACCAGCTTGGGTTCCGGTACCCTGATGCCGACTCTTCACCCGTAGCTTGAATTTGGGTTCTCAGAGTCCTCTCTTTGTCCCCTCTCTGGGTCTTTCCTTCTTTCTCCTCTCTCTCTCTCTGGGACTGCTCTGCTCCTCTTCCTCTTGCTCCTCACAGACTGACTGACTGTGGCTGACTGACCCTGTTCTCTGATGGTGCCCACCTTATATACACCCTCTATGTGTGAGCTCAGGTGACCAGCACCCAATGAGCTCCTATCTTTACCCAGGCTGCTCCCCCTATCTGCCCCTACACTACTTGGGATGTACCACCCCCCTCCCACTCCAGCCAGGAACAGACTCGGTCGTACCTGCACATTTCTAAGTGGGAGTACCGTTGGTCTGCTCCTCGGAAATGGGATGTATGTAGTGCATGCAGCCTACCGAGCTCAGTTCCACACTCCATCCTTACCCGGGAGTGGAATATCACACCTCTGGGTTGAGGTGCAATACCCCTGTAGCAGCCGAATCCTCAGGGTGCTACAATATTATTCCTGAGAAGGACTGTTTGTTTGATCTGGCAGCCTTTACAGACCCTACACTAACTATTTTGCAGGATATATCTCTCCCTAAATCAGCAGCGCTGTCCCTACACTGTCTGATCCAGAGCGACTTTGTCCAAGATGGCGGCGCCCGGTTTTAAATACTCGAGGTGACGCTGTGCGGCCAGCCAATCACTGTAATGCCCACAAACAACATGACTGGCTGGCAATCCCTGCATGTTCATTGGCTCTATAAAGAGCGCCAAACATGCAGGGCGGAGACCCGAGCTCCCGCCCGAGTAACCCGGAAATGCTCGGTGCTCGCCGAACATCCCGAGTAGCGTGATGCTCGGGCGAGTACCGAGCAGTGTCGAGCATGCTCGCTCAACACTACTAATGATAATCCCAATGTACATAAAATATGACCCTAATGGCTTATGCTTTGAAAAAAGGTGCAAATGTAAGTTAGTGGGTATATATGTGGCACCCCAGGGATTTGGTTTCCACAGTAACAGCAATGTTATGTCTGAGAGCAGGTGGGAGGTCTCTTGGTCAGGAATCCTATGCATGCCACACCTCCTGCCCAGTCCTGGGAGGGGAAGAACTTCCCCTATATAAACCTAGGGCTGAGGCAGGGTTAGTGAGTAGAGAAGAAGTAGAGACAGAGAAAAGAAGCAAATACAGGAACAGAACATCAGGAGCTCTGTGGGAGCAGTGTTACAAGGAGTCAGGGGCTGGCAGCTGCAGAGCTCGCCCTGACTGAGAAGATTTCTTACCAGACCCGGAGTCCGAGGCTGTGGGGACTAAATCCTACCCAGCAGCAGAATCCGTCAGGCAGGGGATTCCAGGTCCTCTGGCCAAGAAACCCGAAGGCACGGTCACACGCATGGGACCAGCACCGCCGTCGTGGAGCGGAAGCTACTAGAAGGCCCCGAGTCACCGGCCATACGGGTGAGCACCACACGGTACACTCAGGGACGTGGGCTACTTATACCCGCCTCTAGCAAGGTAGCCAGAAGAGTACAGTTAGTTTGGGAGGCCTACAACTCCGCCTGGCCAGGGGAGATCCCATCTGCTCAAGGACTGACCAGGCCCCAATCGCTAGCCAGTACTCCGGGAGGGTCTATCTTTGTCACCAGTAAAGACCCTGAACTACACCGTACCGTCTCCGAGTGGTTCCTGCTACCCCCATCATCCACGTCGGCTGCCCTGAGGCCATACCCCTCCCGTTGGGGGTTATACTATCACGCTGCACAATCCTACCACCGGCCTCAGCGGTCTGCCCTGCAGCAGCAGCTCCTTAGCTGTACTCAACGGGTGGCGTAGTCGTCCAACATCTACCGCTGATACATCGCCGCTCAGTTTGACTCCCTGGGCACGGACCGGGTCACCGCCACGAGACTACAACCCTCAACAGATCCGGCTCCGGGTAAGCTCCCGCGTGCGCAACGCAGCGCGACACAGGCCCAGGGGCGCGTCAACTTTTGGCGTAGTCGGCAGGATTTCGTGCCCGCAACCACCGGGTACTGCGTGCCTGAAAGAGACTGTTCAAACTTACCTGTGGTGAAGATTCCCGCCATCCGGCGCCATCTTCAACCTTCTTCCCGCCATCGGTGAAGATTCCCGCCATCCGGCGCCATTTTCAGCCTTCTTCCCGCCTTCCGTGGAGTTTTCCCGCCGTTGGACGCCATCTTGAAGACGTCGCGCGGGAAGAAGAGGGGCGTGGACTCCGAAAGCGCGCGAGAACTGAAGCCCCGCCTCACGTCCGGACGTCGCGTAAGGTCCTGGAAGGAGCCCAGCAGACGCCGACGTCACAGGAGCACGACGGAAGGTCCTCAACCCTGACGATCTACTGCGGAGCCGCGGCCTACGGAAGAGGATCATCGCAAGGTAGGCCACGGTCCACTAGGGGGGAGGAGGATGTCGGATACGGAGGAGAGCTTCACTGCCTCAACCCCCGCCAGCGCCATCGCTGCTGCAGTCATGCCTTTCACCATGCCCTATATCCCGGGAGCGGCCTGGCTACCCCAGTACTCAGGGGAGTCACATACCCTGCATGACTTTAGAGAAAAGCTGGATAGCCTCTTCCAGGTGTACCCCCTCACAGAAGAGCAAAAAGTGAGCATCCTGGTGGCCCAATTAACTGGGGCAGCCCGAAGGGAGGTAAAGTCCTGGCCACCTGGGGGGAGGACTGTCGCAGGGATACTAACCCGGCTGAGGGACACCTTTGATACCCGCACCTCAGCCGAGATCAAGCTTAGATTCTACGGGTGCAAACAGCGGGCACATGAGAGTATAAGGGACTATGCCCTGAACCTACAAGAGGCCCTGAGAGCCATTAAGCAGACCGACCCTGACGGCGTGGGAGACGAGGACAGGCTGTTGACTGAACAATTTATAGAGGGTTTATATTGCAATGCCCACCGAACCCAGTTGCGGGCAATGGCCTTACAGGACCCTCATCTGGGATTTGCACAGTTCAAGGACAGAGCCATCCGGGTGCTCCGAGAACCGGCACCAGGTGGCGTTGTGACCCACAGACGCCCCACTACTACTTACCACCAGGAGGCGGCGCCCTTGTCGGCAGGGCCTGTGGGAGCTGATGCGCAGGCTTTGAGCAATGACCCGGCTCCAGACCTGCACCATCAGGTCCAAGAGCTAGCTAAAAGCGTTGCTGCGCTAACCCGAACTGTGCAGTCTTTACAGGTTTCTACTCCAGGGAAGATCCAGCTGGCATCCGGACCGGAGGACATCCCGTGGCGTCGACCAAGGAGGACCCCACCGGCCAGAGGAAGACCCAGCGACCGATACAACGAGGACGGACGACCCATCTGCCGCCGCTGTAATCAACCCGGACATATGGCAAGGTACTGTCCTTTAAACTGGCACAACCTAGGGTAGAGGGCCAACCCCTAGGAAAAAGATTATCAGGCCCATCGAACTGGCGCGACAAATATGTGGGAGGACGTCCAGTCTTGCCTGTGGTACTGGATGGCATTCCTATGAGTGCCCTACTGGACACCGGGTCACAGGTTACCACCATCCCGTACGTGCTCTTCAAGCAGTACTGGAATGACTCGGATATTACCCGCTACCCTGACGACGACTTGAGTATCATCGCCAGCAATGGTCAGCCCGTGCCACAGATCGGATTTAAAGAGGTGACCATTAAAATTGGTAGAGTTGAACTGTCAGCACAGGGACTGATCATTGTAGACATTGACAAACACGAGAGTCACCCAAAGATAACTCTAGGAACTAATGTAATTGAAAATTGTCTTGCAGAGGTGATTTTCCTTTTACAGCAGGTTGCCAAGAACGCCAGCTCCGGCGAGCAGCGAGTGCTCCAAAAAGAGATCCGGGCACTGATGCGACGGCAACAGGTGGAACTCTCCGGCGGTGAGATTGGTAGCGTGAGAATGTGTGACCCTTTCCCTATTGCCATGCCCCCAAAAAGTGAAATGATGATTTGGTGCCGGGCAGCTATTGGTCTGAGAGGTAGAGATTACCAGGCAATGGTAGAACCAGTTTACTCAGACAGTAGGCCCACCATCTTGACAGCACGGGGGGTGGTTAATGTACGCCATGGGAGGGTGCCCGTTCGCATAATCAATATCGGGAAGAGGGAAGTGTACTTGCCCCGGTATGCCACGCTAGCCAAATTATATACCATTAACCAAAATGCTATACAATCTGTGGAACCCTTGCCTCCATCTCACCCGGAGGAAGGTAACGGCTCTAAGAAAACAATGGAGGACTGGTGTCAGCAACTACATTTGGGTACTGACTCCACTCCCTCACACCAGAAACAGGGAGTCTATCGGGTGGTTCAAGAGTACGAGAGAGTGTTTAGTAAACACCCGTTAGACTTCGGGCGAGTCAAGGGGGTAGAACACCACATCCCCACGGGAGACCATCCTCCCATAAAAGAGAGGTATCGACCCGTACCCCCTGCACACTACCAACACGCCAAGGGGATGCTTAGAGACATGAAGGAGGCTGGGGTGATCAGGGATAGCTGTAGCCCCTGGGCAGCTCCACTAGTCTTAGTCAAAAAGAAAGACAACACCATGAGGATGTGTGTAGATTACCGGAAAATCAACCGTATCACACACAAGGATGCGTACCCCTTACCAAGGATAGAGGAATCTTTGGCTGCTTTAAGATCTGCTAACTTCTTCTCTACCTTGGATCTCACTAGTGGGTACTGGCAGGTTCCTGTAGCAGAGGCGGACCGGGAGAAGACCGCATTCACCACCCCGATGGGGCTTAGCGAGTTTACCTGCATGCCGTTCGGACTCTGCAACGCACCAGGAACCTTCCAACGATTAATGGAGTGCTGTCTGGGCCACAGAAACTTCGAGACGGTCCTGTTGTACCTGGACGATGTCATCGTATATTCTAAGACTTATGAGGACCACCTGAAACACCTGGCGGAAGTGTTCGAAGCTCTGGCAAGCTACGGCCTAAAGGTGAAACCCTCCAAGTGTCACCTCCTGAAACCAAAGGTGCAGTACCTGGGACACGTGGTGAGCGCTGACGGAGTGGCTCCCGACCCTGATAAGATCACCGCAATTAAGGAATGGCCAAGTCCCTCCAGTGTAAAGGAAGTGCGGCAGTTCCTCGGGTTGGTAGGCTACTACCGCAGGTTCATCCCCGGTTTCACCAAAAAGGCAGCTCCTATGCAGGACCTCCTGATAGGCCAGTCCCGGAAGGCCAAGAACCAGAAGCCGCCCTTCAGATGGGAGAAGTTGGAAGAAGAGTCCTTCCGCCAGCTGAAGATGGCCCTCACGGGGGATGAAATCCTGGCGTACCCGGATTACAGCCAGCCCTTTATCCTCTACACCGACGCAAGTAACATCGGGCTAGGAGCCGTGCTGTCCCAGATCCAGCAGGGGAAAGAGCGAGTAATCGCTTACGCCAGCCGAAAACTGCGACCCACCGAAAGAAACCCTGAGAATTACAGCTCATTTAAGCTAGAGTTCCTGGCAGTGGTGTGGGCAGTCACCGAACGCTTTAAGCACTACCTCGCTTCTTCCCGGTTCGTCGTGTACACGGATAACAACCCGTTGACACACCTGGACACGGCAAGACTCGGTGCCCTAGAGCAGAGATGGATGGCCCGCCTGTCCAACTACGAGTTCACCATCAAATACCGGGCAGGACGCTCCAATACCAACGCGGACGCCCTGTCCAGGATGCCAAACCTACCGGACGTAGGAGAAGATCCAGAGGGACTGGAAGAAGTCGAACTCCCCGCGTTTCACCGTCATGGGACTATCCAGTATTCCCATCGGGTAAGGAGTAAGCAAGGCGCTACGCTTAACTCCTTACCTCACTACAACTGGGCGGAAACGCAAGACAGTGACCCTGCTGTCCGGCTGGTGAAGGAGATGCTGACTCAGCCAGAGGCTCGCCTTGACCCAGACGCTCCGGAGGAAGCCAAGCAACTGTGGGCAGAAAAGTGTAGACTGTTCCTTTACAAGGGGAAGTTGTGCCGCAGGATGGTTAACTCCCGGACGCATGAATTACTCTGGCAAGTAGTGGTGCCACGAAGAGACGCAGCCATGGTGATGGAGGCATACCACGATGGAGCTGGGCATTTCGGATGGAAGAAGCTGGAGTTCCTGCTGCGTGGGCGGTTCCATTGGGTAGGCATGAGGGGAACCATCGAGAGGTGGTGCAGAGACTGTGGCCCGTGCAACCTGAGGAGGAAGGACCGTGCCAGCCAGAAGACTCCCCTGCAGTCCATCGTCACCCGGCAGCCGTTGGAACTGGTAGCCTTGGATCATGTAAAACTGACCCCAAGCAGAAGTGGCTACGTCTACGCGTTAACCATCGTGGATCATTACTCCCGGTTCTTGGTTGTCGTCCCCGTCAAGGACTTAACGGCTCAAACAGCAGCTAGAGCCTTCCAGCAGCACTTCTGCCGTCCACACGGGTACCCGGACCAAGTGCTGACGGACCAGGGACCTGCCTTTGAAGCGGAGGTCTTCCAGGAATTCTGCAATCTGTATGGCTGCCGGAAGATAAGGACGACACCCTATCATCCGCAAACTAATGGACTTTGTGAGAAAATGAACCAGGTGGTAATGGATCTTCTGAAAACGTTGCCCCTGGAAGAACGCAGTCTGTGGCCTGAGAAGCTGCCCGATCTGGTGGACCTATACAACCACATCCCGGTAGGTTCCACCAACTGTACCCCGGCTTACCTAATGAGGGCGAGACCTGGTAAGTTACCTGTTGACCTGGAAATGGGAGTCCTGACACTCGAGGACACTTCACCAGAAGCAGACTGGGACACAGAGAGGCAGCAGCAGTACCGGAAAGTACAGGAGAGCGTGGAGCGAAGTCTCTGTCAGGCTAGGGAGAGACAAGAGAAAACTTACAACCAGTATGCTCCCGCTGTTCCCCTGGTGCCCGGAGAGCAGGTCTTGAAGAGGAAAAGACGGCTCCACAAGTTGGACGACCAGTGGGAGAAGGACCCGTACACCGTACTGCCCTCAAGCCACGAGAACCCGAAGGTCTGTACCATCAGTAAAGACGGAGGGGAGACCACAGCCATTGTATCCCGGGATCACCTGAAGAAGTGTCCTGAACAGCTACGGAACCCTGAAGAGGAACAAGAAGACCATCGACCCGTAGAGGAAAGGGAAGATATGGTTAGTACTGTGCTCGGTGACTTCCCTCGGTCTTGGACTCAAGTCAATGGTGCAGTTGTGGTACCCGTACTCACCTTCCTCCAACCAGCATCCCAAGCACCTACGGAGCAACAGGTAGAGCTGGAAGAACAGCCGGTCCAGGAGGCAGAAGACCCCACACCAGCAGACCAGGAGGATCAACCCTCTGCTTGCAGTGAGCCTGCCATATCCCTAGTGAGCCAAAGGGCCCGTAGACCGCTGCCCAGTTTACCCTTAACAGCTCCTACACCCTGTAGTTCAGGTCCAGACAGTCAGCTCCGTAGGTCCACTAGGGCCACTAGAGGCCAGTTACCCGCACGTTGGAGGATTTGAAGTGTATAAATTGTTTTATTTGTGGTTACCTGTTTTTCTTGTTGCTTGTGTATAATTATGTGTTTCTAGTTGTTTATAGGAGTCTTTGGTGGATTTACCGGGAATCCTGTGTACATAGTTGGAGCGTAACCCAGGACGGACTAAAGACTGTTAAGGACTCGGGGCAGGACAGACCCCTACCTGGTTACGTCTCCCTGTTTTGGTGAAATGGACACCTTGCTTTCTTCAAAAACTGCACCCGGTTACGGACATGCCGTGACCACCTTTATGTGTTTCTTTATTGTATTGTTATTGTTATATCTTGTTATGTTTTTCTAAAATATGTTTAGTCCCGGAGTACTAAATTTCACTAGGGGGGAATGTGGCACCCCAGGGATCTGGTTTCCACAGTAACAGCAATGTTATGTCTGAGAGCAGGTGGGAGGTCTCTTGGTCAGGAATCCTATGCATGCCACACCTCCTGCCCAGTCCTGGGAGGGGAAGAACTTCCCCTATATAAACCTAGGGCTGAGGCAGGGTTAGTGAGTAGAGAAGAAGTAGAGACAGAGAAAAGAAGCAAATACAGGAACAGAACATCAGGAGCTCTGTGGGAGCAGTGTTACAAGGAGTCAGGGGCTGGCAGCTGCAGAGCTCGCCCTGACTGAGAAGATTTCTTACCGGACCCGGAGTCCGAGGCTGTGGGGACTAACTCCTACCCAGCAGCAGAATCCGTCAGGCAGGGGATTCCAGGTCCTCTGGCCAAGAAACCCGAAGGCACGGTCACACGCATGGGACCAGCACCGCCGTCGTGGAGCGGAAGCTACTAGAAGGCCCCGAGTCACCGGCCATACGGGTGAGCACCACACGGTACACTCAGGGACGTGGGCTACTTATACCCGCCTCTAGCAAGGTAGCCAGAAGAGTACAGTTAGTTTGGGAGGCCTACAACTCCGCCTGGCCAGGGGAGATCCCATCTGCTCAAGGACTGACGAGGCCCCAATCGCTAGCCAGTACTCCGGGAGGGTCTATCTTTGTCACCAGTAAAGACCCTGAACTACACCGTACCGTCTCCGAGTGGTTCCTGTTACCCCCATCATCCACGTCGGCTGCCCTGAGGCCATACCCCTCCCGTTGGGGGTTATACTATCACGCTGCACAATCCTACCACCGGCCTCAGCGGTCTGCCCTGCAGCAGCAGCTCCTTAGCTGTACTCAACGGGTGGCGTAGTCGTCCAACATCTACCGCTGATACATCGCCGCTCAGTTTGACTCCCTGGGCACGGACCGGGTCACCGCCACGAGACTACAACCCTCAACAGATCCGGCTCCGGGTAAGCTCCCGCGTGCGCAACGCAGCGCGACACAGGCCCAGGGGCGCGTCATATACAGCGCCATGAAAAAGTATTCATACCCCATTAACTTATACACCCACAAACTGAAATGTATTTTATTGTGATTTTGTAATGCACACGCCCGGGCTGAGCGGCGTGTGCGTGTGATTCCACTGGACCGTGCCGGAGAGTGAATGCCTGGGGGGGCGTAACTAGGTATTCACCCGATCCGACCAGGGTCGCACGACGGCATACGACACCAGTGCACCAAGGAGGAACCGAGCAGAGGGACCAGGTGCTACTCCAGGACAGACCCCGGACACGGCTGTTGACCCACACAGGGGAATACAGGAACAGACTGGTTAGGCTGGCACACAGACTGGTGGGAATAGGCAGGCACGACTGGTATGCAGGCAGGCGGGTATGCAGGCAGGGGGGTACAGGCAAGCACGGCTAGAGGGCAGACAGGAAGGCACTAGCAGGTAGGAACACAGGCGGGATAGGACCCAGTACACACTGGGACTCTGGAACAGAACCACAGATGTGGCGGACAAACACAGCAGAGTGAGGCCGCCCAGAGAGGTGAGCGAGAGCAGGGCAGGACGAGACCGCCCGGAGCGGTGAGCAAGAGCAGAGCAGGACAAGACCGCCCGGAGCGGTGAGCAAGGGCAGAGCAGGACGAGACCGCCTGGAGCGGTGAGCAAGGGCAGAGCAGGACGAGACCGCCTGGAGCGGTGAGCAAGGGCAGAGCAGGACGAGACCGCCTGGAGCGGTGAGCAAGAGTAGAGCAGGACGAGGCCTCCTGGAGCGGTGAGCAAGAGTAGAGCAGGACGAGGCCGCCTGGAGCAGTGAGCAAGAGTAGAGCAGGACGAGGCCGCCTGGAGCGGTGAGCAAGAGTAGAGCAGGACGAGGCCGCCTGGAGCGGTGAGCAAGAGTAGAGCAAGACTGCCGGAGCAGCGAGCAAAAGTATAAGAGCGGAGCGAGACTGCCGGAGCAGCGAGCAAAAGGGTCAGAGCGGAGCAAGGCTGCCGGAGCAGCGAGCAAAAGGGTCAGAGCGGAGAAAGGCTGCCGGAGCAGCGAGCAAAAGGGTCAGAGCGGAGCAAGGCTGCCGGAGCAGTGAGCAAGGCAGAGCAGGCTAGAACCGCCGGAGCGGTGAGCAAGGCAGAGCAGGGGGGACAGGGCTCTGTTCACACGGAACAGACAGGAAGGGAAAGGCAGAGCCAGATACCCTCAGGGTACTTGCAGTGAAGTAGCGAGTGGACCACAAACTCACAAACGGGAGTACAGAGACAACAAGCAGGAGTTAGGTACGAGTTCATACTCTGCAGAAAAAGGAAAGGAACGGACATAGAGAAAAAACAGGTAAAAGATAGGAGAGAGTTCAGACTGGAACTGAGTGTACGGAGGAGACCGACACTGCAGCGGAATACAGGAGCGGGTCTGGGAATACGGCCCCCAGAAAGGCGGGACGAACAGACAAGGAGCGTGTTCAGACAGAACAGACAAGATACAGGAGCGGGTCTAGGTAATCGGCCCCTAGAAGGCGGGAGGAACAGGCTAGGAGCGTGTTCAGACAGGCCTGGAAATACAGCCTCCAGGATAGGCAGACAAGAGAACACAGAACGGGACCTGGCACCTTCAGAGTGAAAGCACACACTGAATGAAACACAATGCTCAGGCATGGGTTAATTGGAGCAGCTGGTTTAAATACCAGGTGACAGACAGCAATAGGCTGAGGACGCACAAGGGGTGTGCCCACAGCAGGTACAAGAAGCAGGAAGTGATCGGGCACCGCCCTTAAGCAGCAGCACACAGAAGCAAACAGACAGCATGGAGGGAAGACAGAGAGACATTCTGGATTGGAGATCAAGTGCGCGCTCTTGCACAGTGGGAGATGGACCACTATGCAAGGACGCCACCAGGTATGTTACAGTACCCCCCCCTTACGCCCCCTCTTCTTCAGGCCTGCCAGAATCTTCCGCAGGGAATTCGAGGGCCAATCCTTCACTTCAAGGAAATCACTTCCACTGTCCACAGGAAAAACTGGTCTCATCTGGTTAGCTGGGATGCTACCTCCTATCCAGCCATCCTCAGCAACAGACGAAATGGGTGGAGTACCAGGAACAGCACACAAGGAAGTCTCTCTCCACATATTTTCAGGTGGCACCCCAGAGGGTACAGGAGACAACTGGAAGTCCTCCACCGGGTTGGAGGGGAGCAGAGACTTGGGGGTAATCTCTGCTTCGAGGTACATCTTGTCAAACTCACAAGAAGAAATAGACGGGTTATCAGGTACAGGATGAGGAAAAGTCACTGTCTCTTTGTTATCTGGTGGTACCCCGGAGGATTCAGGAAACAACTGGAGGTCCTCCGCCGGGTCAGAAGAGTGCAGAGGCTCGGGAGTAACCTGTGCTTCGGAGTACACTAGGTTGGACTCACTGGACGAAGCGAGCGAGGTATCAGGTACAGAGTATAGGAGAGTCTCTGTCCTTTCACTACCAGGTAGCACCCCGAAGGGTTCTGGAGACAACTGGAGGTCTTCCGCCTGGTCGGAGGGGTGTAGAGACTCGGGGGTAACTACCACTTTGCGGTACCCATTGTCAGGCTCACAAGACGGAGCGGACAAAGTATCGAGTACCGGGTGTAGAGAAGTCTCTCTCCATTTGTCATCGAGTGGTATCCCGGAGGATTCAGGAGGCAACAAGGGGTCCTCCGCCAAGTAGTAGAGGTGCACAGACTCGGAGGTAATCACAGCTTCGGAGCATCCTTGGACATGCACACTGGTTAAAGTGGGTGAAGCATCTGATGCCGGGTGCAGGAAGTTCTCCTGTGTGGAGTCTGGATGGGCAGTAGTCTCTTCGGGCAGGAGAACTGGTGCACTACCCACGCACATTACCCGTTGGGGCTTCTCCGGGATACAGGGGGATGAAGCTTCAGTAGGGACTTCAAGGTTGGGGTCAGGAGGTCTCAGGGAGGACAGACCCTGGCGTGACGGCTTGTCTCTACGTCTAGCACGTCTGGACTGCCTCTTGAGGTTGTGAGAAGTATTCCGGAGAGCGTAGTCATCCTGTGTGGATTCTGGGTGGGCAGTAGTTTCTTCAGGCAGGAGGACTAGTGCGCTACCCACACACATTACCCGTCGGGGCTGCTCCGGGATATTGGGAAGCGAAGCTTCAGCAGGGGCTTCAGGGTTAGGGTCCTCGAAGACCATACAAAAGGCCACCAGGAAGGCCTGCAGGTCAAGGACGACAGGATCCCATGCTTCCCATAGGGGGGTGACCCATTTCAAGGCATCACCCGCTAGGTAGTCAATCATAAAGGCCACTTTAGCCCAATCGGAAGGAAAATAGAGAGGGTAGGCCTTGAAGTGTAGCATGCATTGCTCCACAAATGCACAACTTTGTTTTGGATCCCCAAAGTACTGTGGCGGATCCGCAGGAACGAGTGCAGAAAGATCCATCTGGACGGGTGCGTACTTCGCCTGGAACTCAGCTAAAGAAAAAAAAATTTTTATTTATTTTTAATGCACGTATTCACTGGAAAACGTCTCAGAGAGCGAAGGCCTTGGGGCTCAACGGGAACCATGGCCTGAGCATGCTGTAATGCACACGCCCGAGCTGAGCGGCGTGTGCGTGTGATTCCACTGGACCGTGCCGGAGAGTGAATGCCTGGAGGGGCGTAACTAGGTATTCACCCGATCCGACCAGGGTCGCACGACGGCATACGACGCCAGTGCACCAAGGAGGAACCGAGCAGAGGGACCAGGTGCTACTCCAGGACAGACCCCGGACACGGCTGTTGACCCACACAGGGGAATACAGGAACAGACTGGTTAGGCTGGCACACAGACTGGTGGGAATAGGCAGGCACGACTGGTATGCAGGCAGGCGGGTATGCAGGCAGGGGGGTACAGGCAAGCACGGCTAGAGTGCAGACAGGAAGGCACTAGCAGGTAGGAACACAGGCGGGATAGGACCCAGTACACACTGGGACTCTGGAACAGAACCACAGATGTGGCGGACAAACACAGCAGAGTGAGGCCGCCCAGAGAGGTGAGCGAGAGCAGGGCAGGACGAGACCGCCCGGAGCGGTGAGCAAGAGCAGAGCAGGACGAGACCGCCCGGAGCGGTGAGCAAGAGCAGAGCAGGACGAGACCGCCCGGAGCGGTGAGCAAGAGCAGAGCAGGACGCGACCGCCCGGAGCGGTGAGCAAGAGCAGAGCAGGACGAGACCGCCTGGAGCGGTGAGCAAGAGCAGAGCAGGACGAGACCGCCTGGAGCGGTGAGCAAGAGCAGAGCAGGACGAGACCGCCTGGAGCGGTGAGCAAGGGCAGAGCAGGACGAGACCGCCTGGAGCGGTGAGCAAGAGTAGAGCAGGACGAGGCCGCCTGGAGCGGTGAGCAAGAGTAGAGCAGGACGAGGCTGCCTGGAGCGGTGAGCAAGAGTAGAGCAAGACTGCCGGAGCAGTGAGCAAAAGGATAAGAGCGGAGCGAGACTGCCGGAGCAGCGAGCAAAAGGGTCAGAGCGGAGCAAGGCTGCCGGAGCAGCGAGCAAAAGGGTCAGAGCGGAGCAAGGCTGCCGGAGCAGCGAGCAAAAGGGTCAGAGCGGAGCAAGGCTGCCGGAGCAGCGAGCAAAAGGGTCAGAGCGGAGCAAGGCTGCCGGAGCAGCGAGCAAAAGGGTCAGAGCGGAGCAAGGCTGCCGGAGCAGTGAGCAAGGCAGAGCAGGGGGGACAGGGCTCTGTTCACACGGAACAGACAGGAAGGGAAAGGCAGAGCCAGATACCCACAGGGTACTTGCAGTGAAGTAGCGAGTGGACCACAAACTCACAAACGAGAGTACAGAGACAACAAGCAGGAGTTAGGTACGAGTTCATACTCTGCAGAAAAAGGAAAGGAACGGACATAGAGAAAAAACAGGTAAAAGATAGGAGAGAGTTCAGACTGGAACTGAGTGTACGGAGGAGACCGACAGTGCAGCGGAATACAGGAGCGGGTCTGGGAATAAGGCCCCCAGAAAGGCGGGACGAACAGGCAAGGAGCGTGTTCAGACAGTACAGACAAGATACAGGAGCGGGTCTAGGTAATCGGCCCCTAGAAGGCGGGAGGAACAGGCTAGGAGCGTGTTCAGACAGGCCTGGAAATACAGCCTCCAGGATAGGCAGACAAGAGAACACAGAACGGGACCTGGCACCTTCAGAGTGAAAGCACACACTGAATGAAACACAATGCTCAGGCATGGGTTAATTGGAGCAGCTGGTTTAAATACCAGGTGACAGACAGCAATAGGCTGAGGACGCACAAGGGGTGTGCCCACAGCAGGTACAAGAAGCAGGAAGTGATCGGGCGCCGCCCTTAAGCAGCAGCACACAGAAGCAAACAGACAGCATGGAGGGAAGCCAGAGAGACATTCTGGATTGGAGATCAAGTGCGCGCTCTTGCACAGTGGGAGATGGACCACTATGCAAGGACGCCGCCAGGTATGTTACAGATTTTATGTGATATACGAATACAAAGTAGCAAATGTTTGTGAAGTATAAATGAAATGATGAATTTAACAGACATAACTGGTGATAAAAACAAAATGAGCAAATACCCTGAAGTAAGTAAATAAATAGTAATAGTATATGTTATTAACATAGGGTACTTAGTTGACACTGCTCTGATCAAAAGAGTGTAAAAGCCATCCCACCGCGACCAGGTTTACCCAATCAGGATGCACCCAAACTCTTATAGCTCATCTCACTATGCGCTAGAAGAGCTCAAAATAGATGGGGGGCAGAACAGGACCCAGCAGGTCCCCCGTTTTGTGCTCTGCATCTTGATATACAGCTTTACACAAGCAGGTGCAAAACTGTCAGGTCTAGGTCTTGCTCTGCCCCCGTCAATTAAGAGGTCTGCTGTAACAGAGCGAGGTGAAATACAAAAGTTGGGGTCCATTCTGATTGGAGACACCTTGTCGTGATGGGATGGCTTTTTCTCTCTTTTGATCAGAGTAGTGTCAGCTAAGTACCCTATTACTATTTATTCATTTACAGTACTTACTGGAGAGTATTTACTCATTTTCTTTTTATACTTTGTTCTGTCTTTTACCCCATTCACGACCTTGGAATTTTCCGTTTTTGCTTGAGCCCTGCTATGTGCAACAGAAATGATCATCTGCTATGTGCGCCGACCATGGGGCGGCACTCAAAGCAAATCTGCAGTGACAAGCATCTGCAGGAGCCCCCCGGTTTTCCTGCCAACCCATTGGCACCCTGCGATCATGTGACAGGGGCGCCGATGGATGTGGTTTGTGACTTGCTTCCGGCGCATGCTTGTTAAATGTAGCTGTCAGAGATTGACAGCGGCATTTAACATGTTAACAGCTATGGGTGGATCGTGTTTCCACCCGCGGCTGTTAGGGGCACATGACAGCTGATCATGGTGTATCGGGCCCCTAAGTCTCTCATCCACAATCCTTAATCTAATTGTTGTACATTTTTAATAATCATTGTCCTGGTCACACATGCAAAGTTTATGCAGATTAGCAGCAATTTTCTGTACCTTTTTAAGGCAACAAAAAATGCAACAATATATAACCATTCGATTTAATCTTTTTACCTTATATGTTTTGTTACAAAATCCTTTATTCATGCATGTTTCACACTAGCAGCTGAATAGGTTTTTGTTTTGTACAGATCACTTCACCAGCAGTCATCTCTTTATCATCAGAAGCAGGATTACAATAAAAGATAACACTTCTATTATGGAGCTGGAGATACAGTGGGTACAGAAAGTATTCAGACCCCTTTAAATTTTTCACTCTTTATTTCATTTGCAGCCATTTGGTAAATTCTAAAAAGTTAATTTTTTTTCTCATTAAAGTACACTCTGCACCCCATCTTGACTGAAAAAAAAACAGAAAGGTAGAAATTTGTGCAAATTTATTAAAAAAGAAAAACTGAAATATCACATGTTCATAAGTATTCAGACCCTTTGCTCAGACACTCATATTTAAGTCACATGCTGTCCATTTCCTTGTGATTCTCCTTGAGATGGTTCTACTCCTTCATTGGAGTCCCGCTGTTAGGACTTGATTTGGAAAGGCACACACCTGTCTATATAAGACCTCACAGCTCACAGTGCATGTCAGACCAAATGAGAATCATGAGCTCAAAGGAACTGCCCAAGGAGTTCAGAGACAGAATTGTGGCAAGGCACAGATCTGGCCAAGGTTACAAAAGAATTTCTGCATTACTCAAAGTTACTAAGAGCACAGTGGCATCCATAATCCTTAAATGGAAGAAGTTTGGGACCACCAGAAGTCTTCCTAGATCTGGCTGTCCAGCCAAACTGAGCAGTCGTGGGAGAAGAGCCTTCGTGAGAGAGGTAAAGAAGAACTCCAAAATCATTGTGGCTGAACTCCAGAGATGCAGTAGGGAGATGGGAGAAAGTTCCACAAAGTCAACTATCACTGCAGCCCTCCATAAGTTGGGCCTTTATGGCAGAGTAGTATGGCAGAGTGGCCCGACGGAAGCCTCTCCTCAGTGCAAGACATATGAAAGCCTGCATAGAGTTTGCTCAAAAACACATGAAGGACTCCCAGACTATGAGAAATAAGATTCTCTGGTCTCTGAGACGAAGATTGAACTTTTTGGTGATAATTCTAAGCGGTATGTGTGGAGAAAACCAGGCACTACTCATCACCTGCCCTATACAATCCCAACAGTGAAACATGGTGGTGGCAGCATCATGCTATGGGGGTGTTTTTCAGCTGCAGGGACAGGACGACTGGTTGCAATTGAAGGAAACATGAATGCGGCCAAGCACAGAGATATCCTGGATGAAAACCTCTTCCAGAGTGCTCTGGACCTCAAACTTGGCCAAAGGTTCACCTTCCGACAAGACAATGACCCTAAGCACACAGCGATCCCCAAATCCAGGTGTGAAAAACTTGTTGCATTATTCCCAAGAAGACTCATGTCTGTACTGGCTCAAAATGGTGCTTCTACTCGATACTGAGCAAAGGGTCTGAATACTTATGACCATGTGATATTTCAATTTTTCTTTTTTAATAAATTTGCAAACATTTCTACATATTTGTTTTTTTCATGTCAAGATGAGGTGCAGAGTGTACTTTAATGAGAAAAAATGAAATTTTTAGAATTTACCAAATGGCTGCAATGAAACAAAGAGGGAAAAATTTAAAGGGGTCTGAATACTTTCCGTACCCACTGTACAATATAATGCACCCCCATGGTCCTCCATACAGTATAATGCACTCCCCATGGTCCTTCATACAATATAATGTACCCCCGTGGTCCTCCATACAATATAATGCACCCTCCATCGTCCTCCATATAATAAAATGTTCTCCCCATGGTCCTCCATATAATAAAATGCTCTCCCAATTGTCCTCCATACAATATAATGCACCCCCCATGATCCTCCATACAGTATAATGCACGCCATGGTCCTCCATACAGTATAATGCACTCCCCATTCTCCTCCACACAATATAATGCACCCCCATGATCCTCCATACAATATAATGCACCTCCCATGATCCTTCATACAGTATAATGCACCCCATGATCCTCCATACTGCATTATGCACCCCCATGGTCCTCCATACAGTATAATGCACCCCCATGGACCCCCAGACAATAATGCACTCCCTCATGGTCCTCCACACAGTATGGTCCTCCATACAATATAATACACCCCTCCATGGTCCTCCACACAATATAACACTTCCTATGGTCCTCCACACAATATAATTTATGCTCACATGGTCCTACACACAATATAATGCACCCCCATGGTCCTCCACACAATATAATTCACCCCCCATGGTTCTCCACACAATATAATGCAACCCCCATGGTCCTTGGTCCTCCACACAATATAATGCACCCCCCATGGTCCTCCACGCAATATAATGCACCCCCCTGGGTCCTCCATACAGTATATTGCGTCCCCCCATGGTCCTCCACACAATATAAAGCACTCTCCATGCTGTATTATGGCCACCGGTCACTGATTAAAAAAAATAATAATACAGTACTCTCCTATCCTGCTTCCATCCGATGCTCCAGACGCTTCCACCTCCATCATTCAGTATGGGCGGGAGGGCGGCCGAGCAGTGCGGGTGCTGACAGCGAAGGCAGGGCCCAGTGTGGTGAGGGCCCGGTGCGGGCCCCCCCAGCTCACGGGCCCCATAGCAGTGGCGTGGCCTGCCGCCATTGGTCTTTTCTAGGAGCAGTATTTTTGTGTGGGCATATATAAAGGTCTAAACTAGATAGGGGAAGTTATGTAGTGTAAAAAAAAAAAAATTGTATCCGTTCTTCCTATCTTTTTAAGTAAAGAGGTATACCCCTATACTTGGGGGAGGGGGGGGGGGTTCTCAGTAGTAGAACCCTCATTGAACAGACTCAATTCTTTTAACTCTTTCCCAAACATACATGTACGTCAAATATACATACATGTATGGCACAGTGGCAATGACTCTCCCAAAGCACCATACAGGAATGGCAATGTTATGACCTTGGCCAAGGAACTGAGTCGTTGCTATCATTAGCGGGGTATCAGCATTTAAATCTCTGACAGCAGCATTTAACACGCTCCAGCACATGTTGCACGTCATTCCACTCTGTCATGACCGTTGAGGGTCTGCTTGTCATTACGATCCTCCTGTGAAAGCCAGTCTGTGACTGGCGTTCATAGGAGATCGTGATTTTCACTATGCTGATGCACTGCTATGTATAGCACAAGCGATTGCATGATCGCAGCTTCAAGTCCCCTATGATGACTATTAAACCCAGTAAAAAGTGAAAAAAAATGACAAAAATATGAAAAATATTTAAAAAGCACAATGCCCCATTAAAAATAAAAAATACACATATTTGGTATTGCTGCGTTCGTAAGAGTAAGATCTATGTAAATATAAAATAAATTAATCCGATTCGTAAACAGTATAATAAAAAAAAAATTAAATGCCAAAATTTTTTTTTGGCCACCACAACATTGCAATACAATGCAATAAGAGGTGATAAGAAAAAAATTGTATCTACCTCTGAATAGTATCAGTAAAAATGTCAGCTCAAAATCATACAATCATAGAGTTGGAAGGGACCTCCAGGGTCATCTGGTCCAATCCCCTGCTCAATGCAGGATTTGCTAAACCATCCCAGAGAGATGTCTGTACAGCCTCTGTTTGAAGACTTCCTTTGAATGAGAACTCACCACCTCTCATAGCAGCCTCTTGCACTCGTTAATCACCCTCACTGTCAAAAAGTTTTTTCTAATATATAATCTGTATCTTTGTAACACGGGTACTTTAGATGCAGCGACACAGAAACACAGAGCTGCCAATACAGGGTTAATAAACAGGGGAAGTTTATATTAACAGGGTAAATCTCCACGCAGGGGGTATCAGGGGAAAATATGGGGGAAAACAAGGGAAGTAGCAAGTAAAAGTCTTTAACTGACAGTTCACAGTTTAACTAGATATAGCAGAGTCGAACCGGTTGTAAACGACAGTTTTTACACTTAGCTGACTCTTTTCCTCCACAAGGTAGTTGCCCGCTGATGCTGTTGCTGATTTCCTCAGGCGTCCCCGCCCAAACAAGGCTCGGTCTTCTGGCGGCAGCGGGCGGTCTCAGGTTTTACCCGCTGAGCCCCTAGTCCATAACACGGCACCTCACGTGCTCGGCTCCACGGACCCTGCGTCTCTTCTCCCTCTAGTCGGCTTGACTCCTCCAGCCCACTGCACTCGACTCTTGCTCCCAGTCCTGGAGCCAGGAGCCTGGACCCTCTCACACTGCTCTGCTGAGCAGGACCCAGTTCCGCTTTCTCGCACAAATGTCCTCGTCTCTTCTTCTCTCTACCCACGTCACCAGTCTCTAGGTCACCTGACCTCCCAGCTCTTACTCTGGACACGCCCCAGCTTCCCAATCATCTGACTCCTGTGCTCGCAGTCTGTCTTCACCCTGCAACCAGAGCCATGGCCCCGGCAGTTCCGGATCCCTTGCTCTGAAAGTACTTACACCCCGGTCTTCCCCCTTACATCTTCTCCCAATCAGTTTCATCCCATTGTTTCTTTGTGCAAATGAGAATAAATCTGATCCCTCTACAGTGTGACAGCCCTTGAGATACTTGTAGACAGCTATTAAGTCTCCTCTCAGTCTTCTCTTTTGCATGCTAAACAATCCCAAATTCTCTAGCCGTTCCTCATAGGACATTGTTTGCAGACCGGTCACCATTCTGGCCTCTCTTCACTGAACTTGCTCCAGTTTCTTCATGTCTTTTTTAAAATGTGGTGCCCAGAACTGGACACAGTACTCCAAATGAGGTCTGACCAAAGAGGAGTAGAGGGAAATAATTACTTCACATGATCTAGACTGTATGCTTCTGTTAATGCAACTAAGAATTGTTTGCCTTTTTTGCTGCTGCAACACACTGTTGACTCATGTTCAGTCTGTGATCTATTAGTATACTCAAGTCTTTTTCACATGTGCTGTTGCTTAGCCCTATCCCTCCCATTCTGTATATGCTTTTTTCATTTTTTCTTCCCAGATGTAAGACTTTGCATTTCTCCCTGTTATAAACCATTCTGTTTGTTGCTGCCCACAGTTCCAGCTTGTTTAGATCTTTTTGAATCCTCTCTCTCTCTTCTCTAGTATTAGCTAGCCCTCCTACCTTTTGTGTCATCAGCAAATTTAATCAGTTTACTCTCAATTCCTTCATCTAAATCATTGATAAAGATGTTGAACATCACAGGGCCCAGGACAAAGCCTTGTGGTACCCCACTTGAGACATTCTTTCAACTGGATGTGTAACCATTTGTGACCACACTTTGGGACAGATCGCTAAGCGAGTTATGAATCCACCTAACAGTTGCCTTGTCCATTCCATTTTATCAATAAGGATGGCATGAGATACTTTGTCAAATGCTTTGCTGAAGTCAAGATATACTATATCTACTGCGTTTCCCTGATCCACCCAGTCAGTGATTCTGTCATAGAAGGAAATTAAGTTAGTCTGACATAACTTTTTAGTTACAAACCAACGCTAGCTCTGGTTAATCACTTCATTCTCATAAAGGTACTTGTATACATGTTGTTTAATAATAATTTGTTCAAAGATCTTTCCTGGTATAGAAGTAAGGCTCACAGGCCTACAGTTCCCTTTTTCCACCTTCCTCCCCTTTTTGAAAATAGGGACAACTCACTCTTCTCCAGTCTTCTGGGACTTCTCCTGTTCTCCATAATCTTTGAAAATTCTTGGAGAGTGGTTCAATAATTTCCTCTCCTATCTTCTTCAGTACCCTAGGATGTAATTCATCTGGACCTGGAGACTTGAATTCATTTATGTTAGCTAAGTATTCGCTCACTATCTCTCTGTTTATAGATAAGGTGGATTCTTCTATTTGTTCAATAGTACAGTGAAGATTAGTTGAAGTTATATTTACTTTATTAGAGAACACAGAAGCAAAATAGGAATTTAAAAGTTCGGTCTTCTCAACATTATTTTTTACTACTTTACCACTTTCATCCTGTAAAAATCCTATAGCATCTTTGACTTTTCTTTTACTTTTGACATACCCTCAAAATCGTTTCTTATTGCTTTTGACGTCTCTTGCAAGCCTTAATTCATTATCCGCTTTAGCTAATCTGATGTGTGTCCTACAGGTTCTGCAGACAGCATTATATTCTTCTTTAGATATGCCTCCCTCTTTCCATTTGATAAACATTTATTTCTTCTTTTTAGCATTTGTTTAAGTTCTGTGTTCACACATCCTGGTTTCCTTAAATGCTTACTATTCTTCCCTCTTTTAGGGATTGTTAACGATTGTGCTTTGAGAATCTCATTTTTCAAAATTCCCATCCCTCCTGGACATTTCTGTCCTTAAGGACATCCAGCCATTGGATCCCTCTTATCCTCTTTCTGAGTCCCTTTAAAATCTGCCTTTCTGAAGTCCAACCTTAAAGTCTGACTCTTCACAGGTCTTCCTCCTCTAGTTATCCAAAGTTCTAAAAATAAGTAAAAAATAAGCTTTCAAGCTCTCACACAGCCCAATATCCCAAACAATGAAAATGTTATGGATCTCAGAAAATGGCAACAAATGCAAAAAAAATGTTCTTATAGCTTTCCATTTAAATAAAAAAAATCTAAATGTTTGGTATCTGCGTACTCATACTGGCTTGGAGAATCATATTGTCAGGTCTGTTTTACCATATAATGAACATGTTAAATAAAATTGTGACATTGTACTTTTTTTGCAATTTCAACGCACTTGGAAACAAGTCCTCATACAGCTATATTTACGGAAAAATAAAAAAAAGTTATGGCTCTTGGAAGAAGGGGGGATAAAATTTAAACTTAAAAAAAAAAAAACAGAAAATGGCCATGGCGTGAAGGGGTTAAACATGGTACTGTCATACATGACTACCATAAGGGAGATCTGGGGACTAGGTGTGCAGGTTAGAGGGGAGGGAGGTGCCAACGTGAAAGACCTTTTTTTTTTTTTTTTTTTTTTTTTTTTATCCCTCCCCCGCTCTCCTCTGTTGGAGAAAAAATATAGCAAAAAAAATGTTAAAATATTAAAACAGTATAAAAATTCAATTCACCCTCCTTTGCAATGAAAATAAAGAAATCATACAAATTAAAAAAGCATAGCTGGTATCGCCACATTCATAAAAGTTTGAATTATCAAAATGTTAAATTAATTAACCTGATTGGTAAACTCCATAATGAGAAGAGAAAAAAAAATCGAAACACTGGAATAGCGTTTATTTTAGTCACCATTTCTCCATTAAAAAATGCAATAAAAATACATCAAAGCGTTGTATACTCTGTCCTCCTCACCGGTCACCCATGTCCAGCAACTAGCACACCCCCGCAGAAACCTTGCATATCTAGACACTCACACACTCTCTGACTCTATTCTACCACTGACATCCATATCCTCACTCCATAATACAGACAGCGCCACCGCTTTCTACAATGCCACTCTCGCATCAGCTATTGACTTGGTCGCCCCTCTTGTGCATAGCAGAGTGCGACGAGTCAACAGGCAACCCTGGCACAACAACCTCACTAAACTGCTTCGACAAGTGTCCAGGGTTGCGGAGCGGCATGGGAAGAAAACACATACTCAAGATGACTTCACTGCATTCAAACAAGCAACACTTGCATTCAAATCAGCACTCACCTCTGCTAAACACGCCTACTTCACAATCCTCATATCCTCCCTATCCTACAACCCCAAACAGCTATTCAACACTTTTAACTCTCTCCTCTGCCCTCCACTGCCCCCTTCGACCTCCGTGATCTCTGCTGAGGAGTTTGCCACACACTTCAAAAACAAGATTTACCAAACACGGCAAGTCTTTACTGTCCAACCACCACAACCCCTTTGTTTTCCACACCATTTCCCTACCCCCATAGCCTCCCTTCCCAACATCCCGGAAAGAGACCTTACTCTTCTCCTCTCCAAATCACACCTCACCACATGTGCACTCGACCCCATCCCATCCCACCTCCTCCCCCACATTCATCCCATCCCTAACCCATCTCTTCAACCTATCACTATGTTCTGGTACTTTCCCCGCTGCCTTCAAACATGCCACAATCACGCCCATCCTCAAAAAGCCATCCCCCGACCCAACTGCCTTGTCCAGCTATCGCCCCATAGCGCTGCTCCCATTTGCCTCCAAACTCCTTGAGCAACATGTTCACGCTGAACTTTCCTCCCACTTTTCATCTAACTCTCTCTTCGACAACCGACAATCCGTCTTCCGCCCCCACCATTCCACCGAAACTGCCCTTACCAAAATCACCAATGACTTACTTACAGCCAAAGCTAACAGACAATTCTCTGTACTGCTTCTTCTTGACCTGTCCTCTGCTCTCGATACAGTTGACCATTGCCTCCTACTACAGATCCTCTCTTCCTTTGGAGTCAAAGACCTTGCCCTATCCTGGATCTCCTCATACCTTTCTAACCGCACATTTAGCGTCTCCCACTCCCACACTACCTCCTCACCCCGCCCACTCTCTGTTGGAGTCCCTCAAGGCTCTGTCCTAGGACCCCTACTCTTCTCAATCTATTCCCTTGGCCTGGGACAGCTCATAAAATCCAATGGCTTCCAGTACCATCTGTACGCTGATGACACCCAGGTCTACCTCTCTGGCCCAGATGTCACCTCTCTGCGGTCCAGAGTCCCAGCAAGTCTAGCAGCCATATCCTCCTTCTTCTCCTCCCGCTACCTCAAGCTCAATGTGGACAAAACTGAACTCATTATCTTTCCCCCATCTCACATATCTTTCCCACCTGATCTTTCTATCACATTAAATGACATTACTCTTTCCCCTGTACTGACAATCCGCTGCCTCACAGTAACCCTTGACTCTGCCCTGTCATTCAAAGTCCACATCCAAACTCTCGCCACCTCCTGTCGCCTCCAGCTTAAAAATATTTCCAGAATCGGTCCTTTCCTCAACCCTCAATCTACTAAACTGCTTGTGCATGCCCTCATCATCTCCCGCCTCTACTATAGCAACATCCTCCTCTGTGGCCTACCTGCTAACACTCTTGCACCCCTCCAGTCTATCCTCCACTCTGCTGCACGACTTGTTCATCTCTCGCATTGCTACTCCTCTGCTACCCCCCTTTGCAACTCCCTTCATTGGCTCCCATTCCCCCAGCCTATCTAGTTCAAACTACTAACACTGACCGACAAAGCCATCCATAACCTCTCTCCTCCGTACATCTCTGAACTAATCTCCCAATATATTTCCTCACACAACCTCCGGTCCCCCCAAGACCTCCTTCTCTTCTCCACACTTATTCGTTCCTCACGCAATTGCCTCCAAGATTTCTCCCGAATATCCCCCATCCTATGGAATTCTGTGCCTCAACACTTCCGATTATCCACCACACCTGGATTCTTCAGACGGAACCTGAAAACCCATCTCTTCAAACAAGCTTACAGCCTGCCATGACCTCGCTAGCTGCCACCTCAACCAAGAACACCGGAGCTACTGCAACCCCTCAACCTACTGTCTCAGCCCCATTCCTGTAGAATGTAAGCCCGCAAGGGCAGGGTCTTCTTCCCTCCGTACCGTTCTATCATTGTTAGTTTGTTTATGGTAAGTGATATCTGTATTTAGTATTTAACCCCTCCTTATGTACAGCGCCATGGAATCAATGGCGCTATATAAATTATTAATAATAATAATAATAAGTATATTGCCCAAAAAAGTATCAATAAAACTGGTGGCTCATGACACAAAAAACAAGCCCTCACACAGCTCAATCAATGGAAATATAAAAATGTTACAGGTCTTGGAAAATGATGACAAAAACCCCAAATTTTTTTTATGAATTTTTTTTTCCTCACTTAAACGAAAAAAATAATTATATAAGCTTGGTATTGCCGTAATCCTATTTACCTGAAGATTCATGATTCACAGTAATTTTTATGATAGAATGTACGTAGTGTTGAGCGAGCATGCTCGACACTGCTCGGTACTCGCCCGAGCATCTCACTACTCGGGATGTTCGGCGAGCACTGAGCATTTGCGGGTTACTCGGGCGGGAGCTCGGGTCTCCGCCCTGCACGTTTGGCACTCTTTACAGAGCCAATGAACATGCAGGGATTGCCAGCCAGTCACTGTAATGCCGCAGCCATGTTGTTTGTGGGAATTACAGTGATTGGCTTGCCGCACAGCGTCACCTCGAGTGTTTAAAACCGGGAGCCGCCATCTTGGACACAGTCGCTCCGGATCAGACCGTGTAGGGAGAGTGCTGCTGACCGAGATTTATACTGCGAAATAGGTAGTGTAGGGTCTCTAAAGCCTGCCAAATCAAACAAACAGTCCTTCTCAGGACTAATATCCATCCCAGATGTCAGGCAGGCAGGCAGGTAGGCTGTATAGGAGACGCAGTGGTTATACCAGCAAACGCTGCATTACAGTCCTGTGTGCTTCTGCTGGTCAAATTGCTAGACTTATTCCCTGGTCTAGCAAGTATTAGGCTGAGGGTGCCAATACTTTTGTCTGGCCCATTTTTGGAGTTTTGTGTGAAATGATCAATGATTTGATTTTTGCTTCATTCTCTTTTGTGTTTTTTCCTTGCAAGCAAATTAAATGAAGATAATAAGACCAAAGAATTTGTGATTGCAATCATTTTCAGGAAGAAACGGAGTATTATCTGACAGAATTGCGGGGTGCCAATACTTTTGGCCACCACTGTATCTGTTTGAAAGATTCAGGTGTAGGCCAGAAAAATATAACTGTGGTTTTGCAGTTCCACGGGTAAAATCTCTGTATTATCCAGCTTTTGGTAGTTTTTCCGTAAAGAAAAACAGTAATAGAGTCTCCCTGATTGTTCAGACACAAATATATCTGTTTGAAAGATTCTGGTGTAGACCAGAAAATATAACTGTGGTTTACCTCTTTCACGGTTCTAATCTCCTTTTTATTACCCTTTTTCCATTGATAGTGCGAGTGTAAGCTATTTTACTTAATTTACAATGGGCAAGGCGCGTGGCAAGAGACGTGGAATTGGACGTTCTGGTGATGGTGCGTGTAGAGGACGGGGCCGTGGCCAAGGTGAAAATGTGCCACAACCAACAGCCACATCTTCTCGCTCCCAGTTCTTGACCGAATTACTAGGGAAGCACACAACAACAAGACCACTATTGCGAACTGATCAGTGTGAACAGGTTATTAATTGGATAGCAGATAATACAGTTACCTGGGCACCACCACCTCCGGTCTGTCTTCCACACGGTCGAGTTTTAGTAGCCGTGAGTCTCGACCGCATACTCCTCCTCACCCTGATGCTCCTTCCTCCCACCATGCCGAGTGTCGTCAGACTGCAACTGATCCCACACTTGGACACTCTGAAGAGCTGTTCACTGGTCCATTTCCATATTTGAGCACCTCGCCTGCTCCGCTTGAAGTGGTGGAAGAGGAGATCCCATGTAGCGATGCCCAAATATTTGAACAGCCACGGCCAGAGGAAGTCGATGCTGACAATTTGTCACAAGAGGTGGACGATGACGAGACACAATTGCCACAAAGTGAGGAGGAGGATCGTGATGCGCAAGTGGAAGAGGAGGAGGTGGTGGATGATCTAGTAACTGACCCAACGTGGCAGGAGGACACGCAGAGTGAAGCCAGCAGCACACAGGGGGAGGGAGGCAGAGAACCCCAACAGGCAGGAAGAAGCAGTGTGGTGGCCGCAGACAGAAGGCGGGCAACCGTTCCCCGTAACACCAACACGAGAGACGTTGCCAGTACAACCGGTAGGTTTTCCAGAGTCTGGAATTTTTTTAAAGACTCTGCTGATACCCCCAAAAAGGCCATTTATACCACCTGCCATGCCAGCATCAGCAGGGGTGACAAAACTACCAGCCTGACCACCACCAGCATGATCAGGCACATGGCAGCAAAGCACCCGACTTTGTGGGGTGAACCCCAGGGTCCACGACCAGTGTCAGCGGGTGTCACCACTGCTTCTTCCGCTGCTGTGCGTGTAATAGAACCCCCTGTTGTGCGTGAAAGGCAATCCCCTGTCCATACTGCATGCAAAGATGCCCCCTCCTCTCAGTTTTCACTTGTTATGGCAGCTTCTCAAGAAACAGCATCAACGTCCACGTCCACGTCCCACCACAGCGTTCAATTGTCCATATCCCAGACCTTTGAACGAAAGCGGAAATTCGCAGCCAGCGCCCCACAGGCCAGAGTCCTAAATTCGCACATTTCACGACTGCTTGCGTTGGAAATGCAGCCTTTTAGGCTGGTGGAGACGGAATCCTTCCGCAACCTTATGGCGGTGGCCGTCCCTCGGTACTCGGTCCCCAGCCGACACTATTTTGCCCGGTGTGCCATCCCCGCACTACACAAGCACGTGTCCCAAAACATCTGCCGTGCCCTCAACAACGCAGTTACTGGGAGAGTCCACCTGACAACGGACACGTGGACAAGTGCTTGTGGCCAGGGAGGGTACATCTCCCTGACGGCACACTGGGTAAACATAGTGGAAGCCGGGACCCAGTCGGACCTTGGGACGGAACACATCCTCCCCACACCGAGGATTGCGGGCCCTATGTCAGTCAGAGTTGCCCCCACAGTGTACAGCTCCTGTGCATTCTCCTCCTCCTCCTCATGTTCAGCCTCCATCTCAGATATCACCACATCAGTTACAAGCTGGAAGCACTGCAGTACTGCCTCAGCCAAGCGGCAACAGGCTGTGCTGAAACTCATAAGCTTAGATGATAAACCTCACACTGCTTGTGAGTTGTGGACAGCTGTGAAAGAGCAGGCAGATCTGTGGCTGAGACCACTGAACCTACATCCAGGCATGGTCGTGTGTGACAATGGCCGTAACCTGGTGGCGGCCCTGAGGCGAGGCGAGATCACACAAGTACCATGCCTGGCTCATGTGCTTAACCTCGTGGTTCAGCGGTTTCTTAAATCATACCCCGAGTTGCCAGATCTGCTCGTCAAAGTACGCTTCCTGTCAGCTCATTTTCGGAAGTCGGCTACAGCTTCCGCCGCCCTTGCTGTGTTGCAGCAGCATTTGCAGCTTCCGTCACACCGACTGGTGTGTGATGTCCCCACACATTGGAACTCTACCCTCCACATGTTGCAAAGGATTTGTGAGCAGGAGAGAGCAGTTGTGGAGTACCAGCTGCAACAAGGCCGTCGATATTCAGGTCAGACTCCACACATAAGACCTCAGGAGTGGACCTGGATGTCTGACATATGTACCATCCTGACAAACTTTGAGGAGTCCACCAAGATGGTGAGTGGCGCCATCATTAGCATCAGCATCCCACTTGTCTGTCTTTTGCAACGCTCTCTGCAGAGAATTAAAGAGGAGGCATTGCAGCCAGAGTATGATGAGATTGATCGAGAAGCCGTAGCAGGCGATTACACACAGCCCAGCCTCATCTCATCCCAACGTGCATTGGGGGACAATGAGGGAGAGGAGGAGGAGGAAGAACAGGAGCTGGTATCATGCATTGTAGACGGTAGTACCTGTACAATTGTCATACAGTCGGTTCAGCGTGGGTGGCCTGAGGACAGGGGGGAGGAGGAGGAGGAGAGCATGGTCAGTCGTCATCTTGGTGAGGACACGGAAGTCGTGCCCGTTACCAGTCTGGCACGCATGGCTGACTTTGTTACGCTGCCTTAACCGTGACCCTCGCGTTGTTAAAATGTTGGGTGACAGTCATTACTGGTTGGTGACACTTTTAGACCCCCACTACAAGGACAACTTTCACTCTCTTATTCCTGAGGTGGAGAAGTCTACAAAAATGGGGCAGTACCAGAAGGCCCTTGCTGCAGAAAGGTTAAAAAAAATTCCCATCTGAACATGCTAGCGGCAGAGGTCACAGTTCGTTGACCAACCAAGGCGTACAGGCGAGAGAGACGCAACTCCCATCCAGCAGAGGCAGGGGAACACTGTCAACCTTCTGGGACAGTTTTCTGAGACCCGCCCAGCTTACAGGCCCTGAGGCGCGGGGTACTCTCACAAGGAGTGGAAAGTTTCAAAAGATGATGAGGGAGTACCTTGTCGACCGCACCAGCGTCCTCCGTGATTCCTCTGTGCCTTTTAATTATTGGGTATCCAAGCTGGACACTTGGAATGAACTCACTCTGTACGCCTTGGAGGTCCTGGCCTGCCCTGCCGCTAGCGTGTTATCGGAGCGTGTTTTTAGTGCCGCTGGGGGAATTATAACTGATAAGCGCACTCGCCTGTCAACTGACATTGCTGACAAGCTGACCCTTGTCAAAATGAACAAGGGCTGGATTGGGCCAGACTTCTCATCACCACCAAATGACAGCAGAGTAACATAAAGTCAAATCCACTGTGTTATTTCGGGAGGTGTATTCCCATGCACTGCTTCACACCCACACATGGGTATACGCTTCCTCATTTCGGCTGTATTCTGCTCTTCTCCTTATCCTCAGCCTCCACCACCACTATACCACCAGGGTGACTGTGGTCCATATTGTTAGCATTGCAAGTTCCTCCGTCCTAATTTTTGCCAGCTTTTGCTTGGAAGACATAGGCAAAGACTATGGGAGACCCACTCCCCAATAATGGGAATAATGTTTTTAATATGCTGTACTGCACGGCTCTTGTAAGGGGCATTAAAATCGTCTTGTTAAGCTACTGCAACCTCCACATCTCTTCCAAGGGGCATTTAAACTGTCTTGTTAGCCTACTGCGACCTCCACGTCTCTTCCAAGGGGCATTAAAACCATCTTGTTAAGCTACTGCGACCTCCACCATTCTTCCAAGGGGCATTTAAACCATCTTGTTAAGCTACTGCGACCTCCACGTCTCTTCCAAGGGGCATTAAAACCGTCTTGTTAAGCTACTGCGACCTCTACGTCTCTTCCAAGGGGCATTAAAACCGTCTTGTTAAGCTCCTGCGACCTCCAAATCTCTTCCAAGGGGCATTAAAACCGTCTTGTTAATGTGACACCCCAGGGGTCTGGTTGTCACAGTGATAGAGATATTACGTCTGAGAGCAGGTGGGAGGTCCTTTGGTCAGGGATCCTGTGCATGCCACACCTCCTGCCCAGTCTTGGGAGGGGAAGGACTTCCCCTATATAAACCTGGGGCTGAGGCAGGGTAGGGAGTTCTGAGAGGAGAAGACAGGGAGCAGAGCTGCTCTATGGGCTCTGCTCCACAGGCAGGCCCTGTCCAGGGGCCTGAGCCTGGAGTCCAGGAAGAGTAGAGACAAGAGCAGCATAGGAAGCAGCAGAGTCACAAGGAGTCAGGGGCTGGCAGCTAAAGAGCTCGCCCTGACTAAGAAGATTCTTTACCGGACCCGGAGTCCGAGGCTGTGGGGACTAACTTCTACCCAGCAGCAGAATCCGTCAGGCAGGGGATTTCAGGTCCCCTGGCCCAGAAGCCCGAAGGCCCGGTCACACGCGTGGGACCAGCACCGCCATCGTGGAGCGGAAGCCATTAGAAGGCCCCGAGTCACCGGCCATAGGGGTGAGCACCACACGGTACACTCAGGGACGTGGGCTACTTACATCAGCTTCTAGCAAGGTAGCCAGAAGAGTACAGTCAGCTTGGGAGGCCTACAACTACGCCTGGCCAGGGGAGATCCCATCTGCTCAAGGACTGACCAGGCCCCGTTCGCTAGCAAGTACTCCGGGAGGGTCTATCGTTGTTACCAGTAAAGACCCTGAACGCTACCATACCGTCTCTGAGTGGTTCCTGCTACCCCCATCATCCACGTCGGCTGCCCTGAGGCCATACCCCTCCCGTTGGGGGTTATACTATCACGCTGCACCATCCTTCCACCGGCCTCAGCGGTCTGCCCTGCAGCAGCAGCCCCCTGGCTGCATTCAACGGGTGGCGTAGTCATCAACCATTTTCTACCGCTAACAGACTGCCGTCCAGTTTGACTCCCTGGGCACGGACCGGGTCACCGCCACGAGACTACAACCCTAAACAGATCCGGCTCCGGGTAAGCTCCCGCGTGCGCAACGCAGCGCGACACAGGCCCAGGGGCGCGTCAACTTTGGCGTAGTCGGCAGGATTTCGTGCCCGCAACCACCGGGTACTGCGTGCCTGAAAAGCAAAGACTGTTCAAACTTACCAGTGGTGAAGGTTTACCGCCATCCGGCGCCATCTTCTACCTTCTTCCCGCCATCCGCGGAGTTTTCCCGCCATTGGACGCCATCTTGAGGACGCCGCGCGGGAAGAAGAGGGGCGTGGACTCCGAAAGCGCGCGAGAACTGAAGCCCCGCCTCACGTCCGGACGTTGCGTAAGGTCCTGGAAGGAGCCCAGCAGACGCCGACGTCACAGGAGCGCGACGCCAGGTCCTCTACCCCGACGATTGACTGCGGAGCCGCGGCCTACGGAAGAGGATCTCCGGAAGGTAGGCCACGGTCCACTAGGGGGGAGGAGGACACCAGGAACGGACAGCAAGATGGCGGACCGGCAGCAGACTAAGCTGCCCAGCATCGGCAGTGCCCCAGTCGTCGCCGGCCCCGACCAGCGCCGGGAGAAGACGCGTGACGCAGGAGCGGTCGCGGGAGCAGGTAAGAGGAGTCTCCCTGTCCCGGACGCTGCCAGCGTCAGCCTGCTCCCGGGCCCCCTGGTGGAGCCGCCGATTTCGGGCGCTGCAGACACCGACCTGCTCCAGCCCCCGCAACAAGCCCTGCGGCCAAGCCCTCCAGCCCTGGGCACTACCACCACCAGCCCGCGCCCAGGCCCAAAGTTGCACCCTCTGACCCCGGGCGTCATCAACGGCGACCCTCTCCACGCCTGGTCGCAAGGCCTGAACTCCCCAGGTGCAAAAGGACTGTACGCCCTCCACGTTAACCAAGGAGGAGCTGCAGTACTACCAATACGAGGAAAGCCAAGAGGACCCGGACGGGTCTGAAGCCTACACACAAGAAGGAGCAGGAGGATGCCGTTACTGAAGTACGGTAAAGTGGAACTGTACATAGTTACCCGTAGGGGTACTTGTGTTGCTAATTAAAATATGGTCCCCGTTGGGACAAGTGTGAACTGTTCCCGTGTGTCCCCTATCCTTAACCAGGCTGAGGACTGTGAGCAGCCAATCCTTATCCCCACTGGCCGAGGACTGAGAGCGGCCATATCTTGTAAATATTATGTGTTTCCAGTTATTTATAGGAGTCCTTGGTGGATTTACCGGGAATCCTTTGTACAGTTAGTGGAGCGTAACCCAGGATGGACTAAAAGACTGTTAAGGACTCGGGGTAGGACAGACCCCTACCTGGTTACGTCTCCCTGTTTTGGTGAAATGGACACCTTTGCTTTTCTTCAAAGACTGCACCCGGTTGCGGACATCCGTGACCATCTTATTGTGCTTCCTTATTGTATTTTATTGTTCTTTGATATACCTTGTTATATTTTTCTAAAAAGTGTTTAGTCCCGGAGTACTAAATTTCACTAGGGGGGAGTGTGACACCCCAGGGGTCTGGTTGTCACAGTGATAGAGATATTACGTCTGAGAGCAGGTGGGAGGTCCTTTGGTCAGGGATCCTGTGCATGCCACACCTCCTGCCCAGTCTTGGGAGGGGAAGGACTTCCCCTATATAAACCTGGGGCTGAGGCAGGGTAGGGAGTTCTGAGAGGAGAAGACAGGGAGCAGAGCTGCTCTATGGGCTCTGCTCCACAGGCAGGCCCTGTCCAGGGGCCTGAGCCTGGAGTCCAGGAAGAGTAGAGACAAGAGCAGCATAGGAAGCAGCAGAGTCACAAGGAGTCAGGGGCTGGCAGCTAAAGAGCTCGCCCTGACTAAGAAGATTCTTTACCGGACCCGGAGTCCGAGGCTGTGGGGACTAACTTCTACCCAGCAGCAGAATCCGTCAGGCAGGGGATTTCAGGTCCCCTGGCCCAGAAGCCCGAAGGCCCGGTCACACGCGTGGGACCAGCACCGCCATCGTGGAGCGGAAGCCATTAGAAGGCCCCGAGTCACCGGCCATAGGGGTGAGCACCACACGGTACACTCAGGGACGTGGGCTACTTACATCAGCTTCTAGCAAGGTAGCCAGAAGAGTACAGTCAGCTTGGGAGGCCTACAACTACGCCTGGCCAGGGGAGATCCCATCTGCTCAAGGACTGACCAGGCCCCGTTCGCTAGCAAGTACTCCGGGAGGGTCTATCGTTGTTACCAGTAAAGACCCTGAACGCTACCATACCGTCTCTGAGTGGTTCCTGCTACCCCCATCATCCACGTCGGCTGCCCTGAGGCCATACCCCTCCCGTTGGGGGTTATACTATCACGCTGCACCATCCTTCCACCGGCCTCAGCGGTCTGCCCTGCAGCAGCAGCCCCCTGGCTGCATTCAACGGGTGGCGTAGTCATCAACCATTTTCTACCGCTAACAGACTGCCGTCCAGTTTGACTCCCTGGGCACGGACCGGGTCACCGCCACGAGACTACAACCCTAAACAGATCCGGCTCCGGGTAAGCTCCCGCGTGCGCAACGCAGCGCGACACAGGCCCAGGGGCGCGTCATTAAGCTACTGCGACCTCCACGTCTTTTCCAAGGGGCATTAAAACCGTCTTGTTAAGCTATTGCGACCTCCACGTCTCTTCCAAGGGGCATTTAAACCGTCTTGTTAAGCTACTGCTACCTCCACGTCTCTTCCAAGGGGCATTAAAACCGTCATGTTAAGCTACTGCGACCTCCACCACTTTTTCAAGGGGCATTGATTTTGTCTTTTTATATCACTGCGACCTCCACGACTCTTCCAACGGGCATTGCATTTCCTCCTAATTTTAGTCAGCTTTTGCTTTTCAATGCATAGGCGAACACTAAGGGAGACCCACTCCCCAATAATGGGTAGAAGGTTTTTAGGATGATGTAATCCACGTCTGTTTCAAGCGGCATTGCAGTTCCTCATAATTTTTGGAAAGCCTTCCATTCACTGCTTAGGCCAACAGTGCACAGGAGACCCAGTTGCTATAAATGGAAAAAACGGTTTAGTTAAGGCCCTCTGACCTCCATGTCACTTCCAAGGGGCATTGGAGTGCCTCGAAATTTTTGGTAGGCATTGCACTCACTGCATGCCCTATAACTGTGTAGCCGAACCTCTCCTTTTGGTACAGAAACATATCCTACTAGACATGTGTGGTTGACTGGCCTGATATTGATGTGAATGGTCCCTGTTCCTCCTGCTCTTTCTCCTTTGCCACCACCTCATCCATCATTTATCACCTGAAGCTTTGTTTTAACGGGAGTCATAGAACTGGGATAGTAGCAGGAAAACATCCAGAAATCCTCGGAGGAGGTAGGATATGCGCCAAAACGCTGACCTCCTCAGGCCTAGCCGCTACTACATACATGTGCTTGCGTTCCAAGAAAACAAAGCAGATGCTAACTTCTATCATTATCATCATGGTCCTCACCTTGGCACTCTCAACTCCCTGATGGAGAAGCCACGGCCCACTGGAGGAGTCTGGTTCTCTGGTGGGCTCGTCCAATGCTGCCCTAAAGCAGGCCGGGCTAAGAAAAGTGTGTGGGGGGATGTTCCAAAGAGAAATAGGGGCGGCTGAGGACCGTTTATGGACACCCGGCCGCCCCCAGGCGGCTGGGGGCCATGTGTGGACACCCGGCTGTCGGGCGGCTGGGGACTGAGTATGGATACTTCGCTGCCGAAGCAGCCATGAGGTAGTAGCCAGCTTCGGCCTCCTCCAAACTAAAAGGCCCCATTTCCAGTGCAAGCAAGCTAGCAGTATGGTATTGCAGCCTGGGGGCGGGTGGGTGGCAGGTTGCACACTTACGCTTGCATTGCAAGGAATGGGGGAGGTACAATTGAACACTGCCCTGGGACAAGGACTTGCATGGGGACAGTTGCAAGTCTGCATCTTCTCATGCGGAAAGGATCACTTCTGATGGGCACACTTTTAGGCAGTGACCTGGGTGTCAGAGATGCTTCCAGGGGTCTTCCCCATGCTGTTCCCATGTCTTTTCAGCACTGTATGCATGTGTCACACAGCACATGGCCAGATAAGATTGTAAAATGTTAAAATGACATTTCCCGGTGAATGCATTTGTCACGGTTGAAAGCAATACAAAAGTGCAAAAACGCATAAAAAATGCTACTTGTGAACATAGCCCAAGGTGTGGAGGAGTATTTTTGTTTTTGGTTATTTATTTTACCTTATACACAAGTCTTTACCCCGGAAAGGAAGTTCCTTAACATATTTCACAGGAAAACCGTTTCAGTTTCATTTTTGAATGTTTTATTGTGAGCCCGTTAAAGTGGCTTAACACCTCTGGCAACGTTGCTGACAGCAGTGACCTGGGGGTCAGAAATGCTTCCTGGGGCGATGCCCATGCTGTCCCCATGTCATTTGAGCACTGTCACTATCATTTTGGGCACTTTTTAGGCTTTCTACAGACTGCCGGGGGTGCCGCCTCAAAAATGCTCGGGTCTCCCATAGACTAACATTGGGCTCGTTGCTCGGGTCGAGCACCCGAGTATCACGGCGAGCTCGGCCCGAGCTTCGAGCACCCGAGCATTTTAGTGCTTGCTCAACACTAATATGTACGCTGTAAAAACAAATCTAAATAAACATGGTATTGCATTTTATTTCACAAAAAAACAAGCCTTCAAACAGCTATGTCGATTGAAAAAATTAAAAAATAAGAGTTACTAGCCCTCATACAGTTTTCTTGACAGAAAAATAAAGTCTTGGAAGATGGGAGGTAGAAACCGAAGTGCAAAAGCGAAAATTTGTTGTGGGGAGGATGGGTTAAGGACATACTGGCAGTTGCAGATCCATGCGATGCAATGTATCGATGCATTCATGTACTGATGGTGGTGCTGGTGTTGTATTCATGTATTGATGGTAGTTTTGGTGCTGCATTCATGTACTAATGATGATTATGGTGTTCTATTCATGTATTAATGATGGTTCTGGTTCTGCATTAATGTATTGGTGGTTGTGGTGCTGTATTCATGTATTGTTGGTGGCTATGGTGCTGTATTCTTATATTGATGGTAGTTCTAGTACTGTATTCCATTACAAATGGTGGTTTTGGTGCTGTATTTATGTACTAATGATGGTTGTGATACCGAATTCTGATGGTTGTTGTGGTGATGTATTTCCTTACCAATTGGGGTTATAGTGCTGTATTCGTTTACAGATGGTGGCTCTGGTGATGTATTCATATACTGATGATTCTAATGCTGCATTCATGTAGTCATGATGCATTCATATATTCATTCATGTACTGATGGTGGTTCTGGTGCTATATACATGAACTGATGGTGATTCTGTTGATTTATTCATGTATTAATGATGATTCTAGGGCTGTCTTAATTTTCTGATGGTGATTCTGGTGCTGTATCCATGTAGTGATTATGGTTCTGGTACTGTATTCATGTGCTGATAATGGTTCTAGTGCTGTATTCATGTATTAATGATGGTTCTGGTGCTGCATTCATGTACTGTTTGTGGTTCTGGTGATGTGTTCATGTATTGGTGATGATTCTGGGGCTGTATACATTTACTGATGATGATTCTGATGATATATTCATGTAGTGATGATGGTTTTGGTACTGTATTCATGTGCTAGTAATGGTTCTGGTGATTGTATTCATGTACTGATGTTGTTTCTTGTGCTTTAGTCATGTACTAATTATGGTTCTGGTGCTGTCTTCATGTTCTACTGATGGTTTTGGTACTGCATTCCTGTAATGATGGTGATTTTGGTGATGCATGCATTTACTAATGTTCTGTTGTTTTTTGCATGTACTGAAGCTTGTTCTGGTCCTGTAGTAATGTAGATGTAGTAATTCTTAATTTGTCAGCATTGACAATACATGATGATAAGGTCAGTGTGATGCCGGATGCACACATGGACAACACAGAGAGTGACATTTACTTCAGCTGAATAAGTGTTTTACTAAAGCTAACATACACTTTAAATAGCTGCTGGATTATCTTACCCGACACTAATATACAGAAGTGCTCGATCTGTAGATTGTTCTTGTGTTCTATATGAGAGAGCCACTACCAGACATCTTTGACAGTGGCTTCTCTCTACAGTCCAAAATCAGTCATACTGAATCCTTATCTCCTTCAAAAATTAGTTGTCAAGTGCTCCCATACACATTAGACTGTTGGCCAAACCCATCAATTTCGGCAGGTTTGACCAACTTTAACCTATTGAAGTGGTAGTAAACCTATGGCATGCATGCCAGAGGGGGCACTCAGGGCTCTCTCTGTGAGCACACTTGCTGTCACCCCAGCACTGCGACCTTTTCTCTGGCCCTTTCATTTTTTCTTGCACGTGCACACAGCATTTATTACTGCGTCGCACGCAATTAAGGATTACGTCCTGATGCAGTGGACATACTCTGTGGGCGGAGCTAAAGTGCAATGCACTCCCATCCCACAGATGATTATCCCAGCAGCAGACCCCATGTCTCCTGTGATACATGCACCAGCCCCATTGTCTTCTGTGATGTATATACTCAAGCTCCATTGTCAAATGTGAAGTATATACTCCAGGCCCAATGTCTCCTGTGAAGTATATTCTCCTGCCCCAATGTTTCCTGTAATATATTCACCAGCCCCAAATGTCTCCTGTGATGCGTGCACCAGCCCCAAATGTCTCCTGTGATATGTTCACGAACTACAAATGTCTCCTGTGATGTGTCACCAGCTCCAAAGGTCTCCTGTGATGTATGTGATCCAGCTCCAGTGTCACCTGTGATGTATATACTTCAGCCCCACCGTCTTCTGGACACTTCGATGCATGCAATGAAGGATTAGATCCTTACACTGGGCAGTGCCAACGTATGGATGTACTCTTTGGGTGGAGCTAGCAAGCAATGCACTCCCATCCCACAGATGAGGACCATAGTGGCAGCCCCTGTGTCTCCTGTAAGTCGTGCACCAGCCCCAACATGTCTCCTGTGATGTGTGCACCAGCCCAAAATATCTCCTGTGATACATGCACTGTTAGAACCCTCCTGTTTGCTTTTTCTATCTTGTGGTTTGCGGTCATGTGACCATCTGCCTTTATATTCCAGCTCCGCCCTTCTGGCTGTGCTGGACTTCAGTGTTCTACTGTCTCTCTAGCCTGGTGCTTCTGTGCCTTTCTCTGTCAAGTTCGCTTGGTCCTCTGGGACCTCTAGTACTTTTTGTCAGTTTGTCTTTTTGTGTTCTACAACAACTTCTGTTTAGGAGGTGTCCCTTTTTTGTCCCAGTCCTTAGCTCTTTTAGGGACCCCTCCCCTTAATTCTATAGGTCTTCGTTCAGACTAGCCGAGGACTAGGCGGGTCTATTTCTAGGAACAGGCAGCCCGCTACATCGTAGGGATTCAGCTTAGTCTTACTGTAGGGACAGCTTTCCCCTATCTTTCCTTAGTACATGTTGCAGATCATAAGATCATAACAGTAAGTCCAGCCACTCCCAATTTCCAACATCATAATTCAGTTCGGTTTCCAAAACTTTTTCGAAAAGAAGGCACAAGGATGTACTCCACCCTTGCTCTCCTGAGACAAAACTGCTCTGACCCCCACCGATGAAGCGTCGACGTCGACCAAAAAAGGCTTGGTCTCATCAGGCTGCAAAAGGATAGGGGCAGAACTGAACCTCTCTTTGAGATGCTCAAACACTTCAATGGCCTCAGTAGTCCACTGGGCCGTATTAGCACCTTTCCTGGTGAGATCGGTTAGAGGTTTAACAATTACAGAAAAATTCTTAATGAATTTCCTGTAATAATTGGCAAAACCCAAAAATCTCTGTATAGATTTCAAACCAATAGGCCTAGGCCATTCCTGCACAGTCTGAACCTTCACAGGGTCCATCTCAAAGCCCTCGCTGGAGACAATGTAGCCCAAAAAACTAATTTTCTGCACAGCGAACTCATATTTCTCTAGCTTAGCAAAGAGTGAATTATCACTCAATAACTGCAAAACTTCACATACACTCTGCCAATGGGACTCTAGATCTGGTAAATAAATGAAAATGTCATCCAAATACACAACCACATTCTTACCAATCAAAGGTCTCAGAATGTCATTAATAGGGTTCTGAAAAAATGCAGGTGCATTGGTAAGACCAAAAGGCATCACCAGATTCTCAAAATGACCTACCGGAGTGTTAAAAGCAGTTTTCCATTCATCACCCTCTTTCACACGTAACAAATTGTATGCCCCCCGGAGATCAATTTTGGAGAATCACTTGGCTCGCACTAACTGGTCAAACAAGTCAGGAATTAACGGCAATGGGTAGGAATTGCGTACGATAATCTTATTAATTTCACGAAAATCCAGACATGGACGTAAACCACCGTCCTTTTTTTTAACAAAGAAGAATCCAATTGCCACAGGTGACTTAGAAGGTCTAATGTGACCAGCAGCCAGGCTACTCTCTATGTACTCCTCCAAGGCCTTTCTTTCAGGGATAGTCAGATTAAACAAGTGACTTTTGGGAAGACTAGCACCCGGAACAAACTCAAAGGCTGTAGCGTCGGCGTCCCTGCCTCCTGCTAGGCAGGGACGCCGTTCCCCTCACCTCTCCGCTCCGTGCCCGGCGGCTTCCTCCCGCTCTGCTGGCAGCACGCGCTGCTTCCCGGCCTCTGTGCTTAGGGCGCGCGCGCGCTCCCCCTCTCTTAAAGGGGCCGCGCGCGCCGTCCTAAGGAGTCCCCGGCCAATAGCCGGAGGACCTCACCATATATAAGGCACCTTCTCCAAAATGGAGGTGCCCGAGCAATGTTGTTGCAAAGCCTATCAACTCTGCTTCAGCCCTCAGGTCCCGTTACCAGATACCTGCCAGTTACCTGCCAGATTCCTGCTTGATACATGCCTGATACCTGTCTATTTGCTTGCAATCCTGCGGTCCGACAGTCTGTCTACCAGCACCTGCCAGTCTGTCTATGAATCAGTCTGCCCGCTCACCTGGGAGCGTCCACCTGCTACCTGCCTGCTAGCCTACCTGGAGGCTTAGCCGTCACTTGCTGTGACCACCTGCCTGTCCAGAGACTCTTGTCCGCTCACCTGGGAGCGTCCACCTGCTACCTGCCTGCTAGCCTACCTGGAGGCTTAGCCGTCACTTGCTGTGACCACCTGCCTGTCCAGAGACTCTTGCCCGCTCACCTGGGAGCGTCCACCTGCTACCTGCCTGCTAGCCTACCTGGAGGCTCTGCCGTCACTTGCTGTGACCACCTGCCTGTCTAGAGACTCTTACTCTGCTTTCACTTGCCGTGACCATCTGCCTGTCAAGAGACTGTCCCCGTCACTTGCCGTGAAGTCCTGCCCTTCTACCCAGAGACTGTCCCCGTCACTTGCCGTGACCTCCTGCCCTTCTGCCCAGAGACTGTTCCTGTCACTTGCCGTGACTACCTGCCTGCCTTCCCTGGGAGCCACCCGCTTCCTTACAAGGACTGCCCCTTTGTATAGTTGCTCTGAGGTTCCACCTCCCAGACCCGTTACAATGGCGCAATCATAATCCCTATGAGGAGGTAAAACTTGCGACGCCTCCTCCGAAAAAACCCTCCAAAAATCTTGAATAGGTACCGGTAATTCCCCTTTTTCCACAGCCACAATGCGACCATTACAACATTTATCATAGTACTTCGGACTCCAAGACTTAATCACATTCGTAGACCAGTCCAATAAAGGATTGTGCAGTCTTAACCAAGGCAATCCTAGAACAACTGGAGAGGGCAAATTATCCAAAACAACCAAGTCCAAAATTTCTTGGTGAACTCCATTGATAGTGAGGGGAAATGCCGCAGTCTTGTGAGTAATACATTTCAAAGGAGTGTTATCAATTGCAATCACAGAAATAGGTGATGACAAAGGTTTGAATTTTAATTTAAGATTTTCCTGTGTTTCATGTTTCCTTGTTGAAAAAGGCTGACATATCTGATAGGGACGCCACTGTCACAGTTCCTCCTGTTGTGGAAGACGGAGAATATGAAATTTCTCGTATCTTGAATTCTAGATGGCATAGAGGGAGATTACAATATCTTGTCTCCTGGAAGGGTTTCGGTCCCAAAGACAACTCCTGGGTAAGGACGGATGATGTCTCTGCTCCTAGGCTTGTTAAAGCTTTCCACGGAAGGTTTCTGGATAGGCCTGGGCCTGGAGGATGCGGAGGATCCTCATAAAAGAGGGGGTACTGTTAGAACCCTCCTGTTTGTTTTTTCTATCTTGTGGTTTGCGGTCATGTGACCATCTGCCTTTATATTCCAGCTTCGCCCTTCTGGCTGTGCTGGACTTCAGTGTTCTACTGTCTCTCTAGCCTGGTGCTTCTGTGCCTTTCTCTGTCAAGTTCGCTTGGTCCTCTGGGACCTCTAATACTTTTCGTCAGTTTGTCTTTTTGTGTTCTGCAACAACTTCTGTTTAGGAGGTGTCCCTTTTTTGTCCCAGTCCTTAGTTCTTTTAGGGATCCCTCCCCTTAATTCTATAGGTCTTCGTTCAGACTAGCCAAGGACTAGGTGGGTCTGTTTCTAGGAACAGGCAGCCCGCTACATCGTAGGGATTCAGCTTAGTCTTACTGTAGGGACAGCTTTCCCCTATCTTTCCTTAGTACATGTTGCAGATCATAACATGCACCAGCCCCAACATGTCTCCTGTGATGCGTGCACCAGCTCCAAAGTATTTCCTGTGATGTGTGCACCAGCCCCAAATGTCTTCTGTGATGTATGTGCTCCAGTTCCAGTGTCTCCTGTGAACTATACACTGTGTGCAGAATTATTAGGCAAATGAGTATTTTGATCACATGATACTTTTTATACATGTTGTCCTACTTCAAGCTGCATAGGCTTGAGAGCCAACTGCCAATTAAGTAAATCTGGTGATGTGCATCTCTGTAATGAGTAGCGGTGTTGACTAATGACATCAACACCCTATATTAGGTGTGCTTAATTATTATGCAACTTCCTTTTCTTTGGCAAAATGGGTCAGAAGAGAGATTTGACAGGATCTGAAAAGTCCAAAATTGTGAGATGTCTTGCAGAGGGATGCCGCAGTAATGAAATTTCCAAACTTTTGAAGCGTGATCACCGAACAATCAAGCGTTTCATGGCTAATGGCCAACAGGGTCGCAAGAAGCGTGTTGGCCAAAAAAGGCACAAAATAACTGCCCATGAATTGAGGAAAATCAAGCGTGAAGCTGCCAAGATGCCATTCACCACCAGTTTTGCCATATTTCAGAGCTGCAACGTTACTGGAGTATCAAAAAGCACAAGGTGTGCTATACTCAGGGACATGGCCAAGGTAAGGAAGGCTGAAAAACGACCACCTTTGAACAAGAAACATAAGATAAAACGTCAAGAATGGGCAAAGAAATATCTTAGGACTGATTCTTCAAAGGTTTTATGGACTGATGAAATGAGAGTGACTCTTGATGGGCCAGATGGATGGGCTAGAGGCTGGATCAATAAAGGGCAGAGAGCTCCACTCCTACTCAGACGCCAGCAAGTTGGAGGTGGGGTACTGGTATGGGCTGGTATAATCAAAGATGAACTTGTGGGACCTTTTCGGGTTGAGGATGGAGTGAAGCTCAACTCCCAGACCTACTGCCAGTTTCTGGAAGACAACTTCTTCAAGCAGTGGTATAGGAAGAAGTCAGTATCGTTCAAGAAAAACATGATTTTCATGCAGGACAATGCTCCATCACATGCATCCAACTACTCCACAGCGTGGCTGACCAGTAAAGGTCTAAAAGAAGAAAAAATAATGACATGGCCCCCTTGTTCACCTGATCTGAACCCCATAGAGCACCTGTGGTCCATCATAAAATGTGAGATCTACAGGGAGGGAAAACAGTACACCTCTCGGAACAGTGTCTGGGAGGCTGTGGTGGCTGCTGCACGCAATGTTGATTGAAAACAGATCAAGCAACTGACAGAATCTATGGATGGAAGGCTGTTGAGTGTTATCATAAAGAAAGGTGGCTATATTGATCACTAATTTTTTTGGTTTTTGTTTTTGCATGTCAGAAATGTTTATTTCTAAATTTTGTGCACTGATACTGGTTTACCTGGTGAAAATAAACAAGTGAGATGGGATTATATTTGTTTTTTATTAAGTTGCCTAATAATTCTGCACAGTAATAGTTACCTGCACAAACAGATATCCTCCTAAAATAGCAAAATCTAAAAAAAAAACCACTGCAACTTCCAAAAATATTAAGCTTGGATATTTATGAGTCTTTTGGGTTGATTGAGAACATAGTTGTTGATCAATAATAAAAATAATCCTCTAAAATACAACTTGCCTAATAATTCTGCACACAATGTATACTCCAGTTCCAATGTCTCTTGTGACTTATATGCTCCAGCCCCAATGTCTCTTGTGAAGTATATACTCCAGCCCTGTAATATATGCACCAGACCCAAATGTCTCCTGTGATGCGTGCACCAGCTTCAATGTCTTCTGTGATGCATGCACTAGCCCCAAATGTCTCCTGTGATTTGTGCTCCAACCATAGGCGAATTATAATGAGGGCAATCTGGGCTACCGCCCGGGGCTACGGGGAGTCCATGGCCAGATTGCCCTCATTATAATATGTGCGGCGCCGCGGCACATACCGGCAGTCAGAGGCGGGGGGGCCCCCGGACCGCTTCCCCAGCAGTGGTGCACGGCCGCTTCTTCTTCGGCCGGGCCAGCACTGCACCTGTTAACTTCCCTGTGTGCTGGCCCGGCCACGTCACTGCTAGGAGACACGGCCCTGTGCGCAGCCGTGTCTGCTAGTGTGATGTCACGCAGTGCGCGCTGCACTGCTGCACCGGAGAGGAGCCGGGGGATGGTGAGTGTGTGTGTGTATGTGTGTGTGTGTGTGTGTGTGAGTGATTGAGTGAGTGAGTGTGTATGTGTGCAGGCAGATATCATTGTGTGATGTCTGTTCATATGTATTTTTGTGTTTCAAATGTCTTTATGCGTGTATGTGCATTACAGACCAAAAGTTTGGACACACCTTCTCATTTAAAGATTTTTCTGTATTTTCATGACTATGAAAATTGTACATTCACACTGAAGGCATCAGAACTATGAATTAACACATGTGGAATTATATACTTAACAAAAAAGTGTGAAACAACTGAAAATATGTCTTATATTCTAGGTTCTTCAAAGTAGCCACCTTTTGCTTTGATGACTGCTTTGCGCACTCTTGGTATTCTCTTGATGAGCTTCAAGAGGTAGTCACCGGAAATGGTCGTCCAACAATCTTGAAGGAGTTCCCAGAGATGCTTAGCACTTGTTGGCCTTTTTGCCAAATTTGGACTCATCAGACCAAAGCACAGATTTCCACTGGTCTAATGTCCATTCCTTGTGTTCTTTAGCCCAAACAAGTCTCTTCTGCTTGTTGCCTGTCCTTAGCAGTGGTTTCCTAGCAGCTATTTTACCATGAAGGCCTGCTGCACAAAGTCTCCTCTTAACAGTTGTTGTAGAGATGTGTCTGCTGCTAGAACTTTGTGTGGCATTGACCTGGTCTCTAATCTGAGCTGCTGTTAACCTGCGATTTCTGAGGCTGGTGACTCGGATAAACTTATCCTCAGAAGCAGAGGTGACTCTTGGGCTTCCTTTCCTGGGGTGGTCCTCATGTGAGCCAGTTTCTTTGCAGCGCTTGATGGTTTTTGCAACTGCACTTGGGAACACTTTCAAAGTTTGCCCAATTTTTCGGACTGACTGACCTTCATTTCTGAAAGTAATGATGGCCACTCGTTTTTCTTTACTTAGCTGCTTTTTTCTTGCCATAATACAAATTCTAACAGTGTATTCAGTAGGATTATCAGCTGTGCATCCACCTGACTTCTGCACAACACAACTGATGGTCCCAACCCCATTTATAAGGCAAGAAATCCCACTTATTAAACCTGACAGGGCACACCTGTGAAGTGAAAACCATTTCCGGTGACTACTTCTTGAAGCTCATCAAGAGAATGCCAAGATTGTGCAAAGCAGTCATCAAAGCAAAAGATGGCTACTTTGAAGAACCTAGAATATAAGACATATTTTCAGTTGTTTCACACTTTTTTGTTAAGTATATAATTTCACATGTGTTAATTCATAGTTTTGATGCCTTCAGTGTGAATGTATAATTTTCAAAGTCATGAAAATACAGAAAAATCTTTAAATGAGGTGTGTCCAAACTTTTGGTCTGTACTGTATATGTCTATGCTTGTTTGTGTGTGTGCGTGACTGCGTGCGGCCTCCCGCTGTGTATAGATGGCACTGTGCGGCCTCCTGCTGTGTATAGATGGCTACGTGCGGCCTCCCGCTGTGTATAGATGGCTAAGTGTGCTCAATATTAAGCCATACAATTAATGTAAGGCTATGTGCCCACGATGCAGAAATGCTCCGGATTTTTTTTTAGCGTTTCTGCTCTCCCTGGCAGAAAAACCGCACGCGGATTGTACATGCATTTTTCCTGCCAGGGGCAAGCGGATGTGAAGCGTTCTTCACATGCATTTCCGCATGCGGGTTGTCAAGCGCTTTCCAAGCGATTTTAGCATCACTTGGAAAAGTACTTGACAACTTGGTCACACTATATAAATCCATGCAACCGGCATGGATTTATATATTGTGACCGTAAAAGAATGGTAAAAAATAAATATATACTTACCTTCTGATGGCCTGCCGACATCAGCGGTCACATGACTAAATGACATCACCACAGGTCCTTTAGTCTACCGCGAGCTGCCGGCAAGCCAGGACGCATCGGATAAAGACACTGGGGGCCATCAGAAGGTAAGTATAATATTTATTTTTTATTTTATTCTTTTTTTTACAGGTTCTATGGTACCCGGGTCCGGAGGAGAGTCTCCTCTTCTCCAGACCCGGGTACCATCCGCACATTGAAACGCATGTGTAGCACCCTGAGGATTCGGCTGCTACAGGGGTATTGCACCTCAACCCAGAGGTGTGATATTCCACTCCCGGGTAAGGATGGAGTGTGGAACTGAGCTCGGTAGGCTGCATGCACTACACACATCCCATTTCCGAGGAGCAGACCGACGGTACTCCCACTTAGAAATGTGCAGGTACGACCGAGTCTGTTCCTGGCTGGAGTGGGAGGGGGGTGGTACATCCCAAGTAGTGTAGGGGCAGATAGGGGGAGCAGCCTGGGTAAAGTTAGGAGCTCATTGGGTGCTGGTCACCTGAGCTCACACATAGAGGGTGTATATAAGGTGGGCACCAACTAAGAACAGGGTCAGTTGCAGAGAGAAAGTCAGGAGCAGAGGAGAAGAGAGACCCAGAGTGAGAGAGGAGAGAGAGAGAGACCCAGAGGCACAGAAGAAAAGGACTCTAAGACCCCAAACTAAATCCCCGGGTGAAGAGTCGGCACAGGGTACCGGAACCCAAGCTGGTGGGGGTAAAAACACTCCCCAGCCAGAGACCGGAGACCGTGGGCAGCGTTTGCCACGGTCACCCACAACATCCACCACGAAGGCATACCACGTGGAGGGTCAGGGAACCCAAGGCCAAGGGTGTCCCAACAGAAGGCCCGAGGGAGCTGGACCTGGGTGGATCAATAGTGGGGACGGCCAGAGAAAGGACTGAAGGAGAGCTCCGGACTTATTTGGGGGTTGGCTGGATCCAGGACCTGGTGGACGCAGCACGGCTCGGGTGGTCACTCGAAGCTGGAGTGACCAGTACAACATCTGCAGTAAGTAAACACCCTTAACTGCACAACCCGACTCTGTCTTCACTGCCGTCTGCACTGCACCACCACAACCCCCATCCTCTGCACCTGTCCCCCCTGAGGCTATACCCCTCCCGTTGGGGGTTATTCCACCAAGCTGCGCACCCACCATCAGCCTCAGCGGACCCTGCTGCAGCGGCGGCCACAGTGACCGCATCACAACGGGTGGCGTAGTCGACACAAAAGAACTCTTAATAACATCTGTAGGACTGCCACATAACACTGAGTTTGACGCCCTGGGCACGGGCCGGGTCACAGCCGCTCGGAGACTACAACCCCCCATCTGATCCGGTGCCGGGTATTCCCCTCAAAAAGGAATATGTCCCAGGGGGCGCGTCAACTTTGGCGTAGTCGGCAGGATTACGTGCCCACAACAACCGGGTACTGCGTGCCTGAAGAAAAGTGCAAGTTTACCTCAGAAAGAAGTCTCCCGCCGGTTCCGGAGGGTCCACGCCATCGGACCCCATCACAGGTCGTTTCCCGCCGATTGTCCGCCATTTCCAGCTTGTTCCCGCCATCTGCAGAGTTTCCCGCCACTGGGCGACGCTTCCCGCCAAATCCGAAGATTTCCCGCCTTGGAAGAGCAGCGGACGCCATTATGGGCGTGCCAAAGGAGGGCAAGAGGCCGCCTCCCATCGTGGGCCAGGACAGAAAATGGCGCCAAAAGTGGAAACCGCCCCCACCAACAGAGACTGTGATGCTGGAGGTGTCTGTCAGCGTGAAAGAACTACCCCTGGAGCTGACAGTCACCGAGTTGCCCCGGGACCGCCCTCGAAGTGGGAGGAGACGAAAGGAGAGAACAAAGATGGGTGCCGCCTGGAGCAGTCTGGAGCGAGCGCACCCGGAGGCAAGAAGCCTGGAGAGGAGTAGCGGAGGAGCTTACCCGGAGATGGAGAGAAAGCAGAACAGCACCGGCCCGCTGGCCAGGAGTCTGCTAGAGACCGAGGAAGGAGAGCGGAGCAGCACCGGCCCGCTGGCCAGGAGCCTGCTGGAAGAAGAGCAGAGCAGCACCGACCCGTTGGTCAGGAGCCTGCTAGACACCACGACCCCACTAGGCCTAGTGGAGGTCCTCGCACAGCTCCCCCGAGACCGGGAGTGTGCACAGACTGCCCTGGAGGGCCTCGCACGGAGGATGGCCCGGGTACAGCGAGAGACATTGGCGGAGTGGAGCCGAGAGATGGCCCAGCAAACCAAGACCCGGAGCACGCCAGCCAAGATGAGGAGACAGACCGCCTCTGAGGATGGCGCGGGAGGACCCAAGGCCGGAGACGGCGCCGAGAAGGGAGCCGAACGCATGGAGGCAGGTAAAGGGAACGTCTATACCCCAAACCAGGACACCGCTTACCTGCCCCAGCTCCCCGTCGCAGAGCCCGAAAGTCCCCCTGCTGTGCCCGAAAACGCCATGTCACCGACGCAGACTAGGCCCCAACCGGAAGCCGCCGCCGCGACCCCTGTGACGCCATGCGCACCGACCCCGAGCGTGGCAAAACAGGAAGTAACACCAGCCTGGTCGCAGGGCCTAGAATTCCCGGGCGTCGCATCACCAACAGCGCCCCCTACCTCCGCGGAGCCTCCGGCCTGGCCGCAAGGCCAGGTAGCCCAGGGCGCCGCCGTCCTGACGGTGCCCTTCACCTTCCAGGTGCCCCAGGCCTGGCCGCAAGGCCTGGGCAACCCGGGCGCCATCACCACCGCGCCCGCACCCGTAAAACCAAGGGTGCCGCGTCTGGGAGAGGACTTGTTTGCCCAGCACACGTGGCCGGACGGGCAGCCTTTCATCTGGCCCCAGAAATATTATGAACTGGAGCACCAGAGGAGAGTTGGGGCCATGTGTGCACCCCTGATTCCGGCTCCGAAGCCCGTGATAAGGATCTCGCCCCCGCTTGAAGAGACCCAATTTGAGTGGGACCCCACCGGAGAAGACCTAATGGGGTTCACTCAAGAAACCAGGGCAGCTGCAGCGGAGCGTGCTGAGTGCTGCCGACAGCAGCTCGAGGAGTTTGCGAGGGAGCGGAGAGAGAGGCGGGTCCGGGAACAACAGGCTCAAGTAAGGAGCGCCGAGCAGAAGAGCCGGGCCAGGAGAGACCCCCGTGCAGCGCACAGTCCCCGCACCACCGGGACTGTAATTAAGTTCAATATGCAGCATGGGTGGGGCTTCATCAGAGACCACAACACCCCCGGCGACGTCTTTGTCACGCGCAGAGATGTGGAGTCCCATCTGCCGGAGGGGCACAGAGGTCGTGACCTTTATATCGGGGACGAGGTCACCTTTACCCGGCACAAGTGTGCCAAAGGACCTTACGCCCTCCATGTGCATCGCCTGACGGAGGAGGAGTTGCGGTGCGAGGAGGAGGAGCAAGAGGACCCGGACGGGTCTGAAGTTACAACTAGCTACAAGCAAAGAGCAGGAGGAAGACGCCGTTGAGTGCGGCAGAGCAGTAGATGTAAATAGTTACCCGACCGGGTACCAAAGAAACTGTTGCTACATATATATAGTCCCCGTTGGGACCAGCATGAGTGAACTGTTTACCCGTTATTCCGTATTCATACCAGGCTGAGGACTGTGAGCAGCCATTCCCTTCCCTTTACCTGGCCGAGGACTGAGAGCGGCCAACTTCCCCTGTATATAGTTGCGCTTCCTAAAGCGCCCCCTACCGGTTTTATAGGAAAACCAGTTTTCCAGAGAGACTGTCGCACTTTAGCCGGTCACACGTTGCACAGTGACCGGAGGAGGAGCCAGAGGCGACGAGAATGTTTTATATTGATATATATATATATGTTGTTTTATATGTTTTATATGTTTATGAAAAATTTGTATGTTTATGGTGTTATGTCTTACAGCCCGAGGACGTGCTGTGATTTACCAGGGGGGAATGTAGCACCCTGAGGATTCGGCTGCTACAGGGGTATTGCACCTCAACCCAGAGGTGTGATATTCCACTCCCGGGTAAGGATGGAGTGTGGAACTGAGCTCGGTAGGCTGCATGCACTACACACATCCCATTTCCGAGGAGCAGACCGACGGTACTCCCACTTAGAAATGTGCAGGTACGACCGAGTCTGTTCCTGGCTGGAGTGGGAGGGGGGTGGTACATCCCAAGTAGTGTAGGGGCAGATAGGGGGAGCAGCCTGGGTAAAGTTAGGAGCTCATTGGGTGCTGGTCACCTGAGCTCACACATAGAGGGTGTATATAAGGTGGGCACCAACTAAGAACAGGGTCAGTTGCAGAGAGAAAGTCAGGAGCAGAGGAGAAGAGAGACCCAGAGTGAGAGAGGAGAGAGAGAGAGACCCAGAGGCACAGAAGAAAAGGACTCTAAGACCCCAAACTAAATCCCCGGGTGAAGAGTCGGCACAGGGTACCGGAACCCAAGCTGGTGGGGGTAAAAACACTCCCCAGCCAGAGACCGGAGACCGTGGGCAGCGTTTGCCACGGTCACCCACCACATCCACCACGAAGGCATACCACGTGGAGGGTCAGGGAACCCAAGGCCAAGGGTGTCCCAACAGAAGGCCCGAGGGAGCTGGACCTGGGTGGATCAATAGTGGGGACGGCCAGAGAAAGGACTGAAGGAGAGCTCAGGGCCACGCTCCGGACTTATTTGGGGGTTGGCTGGATCCAGGACCTGGTGGACGCAGCACGGCTCGGGTGGTCACTCGAAGCTGGAGTGACCAGTACAACATCTGCAGTAAGTAAACACCCTTAACTGCACAACCCGACTCTGTCTTCACTGCCGTCTGCACTGCACCACCACAACCCCCATCCTCTGCACCTGTCCCCCCTGAGGCTATACCCCTCCCGTTGGGGGTTATTCCACCAAGCTGCGCACCCACCATCAGCCTCAGCGGACCCTGCTGCAGCGGCGGCCACAGTGACCGCATCACAACGGGTGGCGTAGTCGACACAAAAGAACTCTTAATAACATCTGTAGGACTGCCACATAACACTGAGTTTGACGCCCTGGGCACGGGCCGGGTCACAGCCGCTCGGAGACTACAACCCCCCATCTGATCCGGTGCCGGGTATTCCCCTCAAAAAGGAATATGTCCCAGGGGGCGCGTCACATGTAATCCGCATGTACAGATGCAGTGGTGCGGATTCCATGTGTTCCAATGCAAGTCAATGGCGGAGAAAACGCCGCACTTCCACAAAATAATTGGTAGTCCGCAGCGGAAATTTCCGCAGCTTGTGCACAGCCCATGCTGATTATCATTAGGGAACATGGCAGACCTTCTACCAAGCGTTTTTTAAGCGTTTCTGCAGCGGAATTGCCGGTGCGGAAACGCTTAAAAAACGCATAGTGGGCACACAGCCTTAAAAAAATTATTCTAATTAATATATTAATATTGTGGCAAATTAATTTCACGTGAACTATCACATGATCTATCACAGGGGATCATGTGACATGTGATACATCAGGTGTGTGTGTGGGGGGGGGCCCGCGCCTTCTGAACTACCCGGGGCCCTTGCTACTCTTAATCCACCCCTGGCTCCAATCCTAAATGTAGCAACATCATCACTACCACCTAACATCACAGCGGCACAAATGAGAAGCAGTCCCAGATGTCACATAAGGGGTGAGTTAATTTATTATTTGACCAGATATACCAGGATCATTCTCAAGTTGATCATTTAGTACGGGCCCTGAATTATGTTATAAATATCCAAATGGCCCTCAGCAAAAAAAAAAAAAGGTTCCCCACCCCTGGTCTAGCATAAAGTGTTCTCTAACAGGACAGGTGTTAGAACCCTCCTGTTTGTTTTTTTCCGTCTTGTGTTTTGCGGTTACGTGACCATCTGCCTTTATATTCCAGCTCTGCCCTCCTGGCTGTGCTGGAATTCAGTGTTTGACTGTTTCTCTAGCCTGGTGCTTCGGTGCCTTTCTCTGTCAAGTTCGCTTGGTCCTCTGGGACCTTTAGTACTATTTTGTCAGTTTGTCTTTTTGTGTTCTGCAACAACTTCTGTTTAGGAGGTGTCCCATTTTCGTCCCAGTCCTTAGTTCTTTTAGGGACCCCTCCCTTAATTCTATGTCAAGATTTCATCAGGGATCCATGAGCACATGGTCCCCACTACTCACTACGGAGGTATCGGCAAGCGACCAGTGAGCGTATGGCGTCACACCTCCAGATTCCAACACATGGAATATGTATATACACCCTCCGTATGGTCACTGTCTGGTTCACGATAGCCCGATTATTATTATTCTCTGCCACCACCGGCTGAGTTTGAATTATAATACAGGCCTGGCCGGACGCCTGCTTTTTGGTAGCATATATGGCTTCGGGGAAGGGAACTATTACAGGACAAAAAAAACAGAACTATTCAATTTTATATTTAATCCAAAAGGGAGGCAGTGTTTAGGAAAAATATATACAAAGATTTTACAAAGGAGACATTACAATACATAAGCAGTTACACAAAATAATAAGGATTAAAGAAGAGACTTAATATGAGATCGCTGAGACGATTCAATATAGGTGGAGGAGGGGTTCCCAGATTTGATTTGAACGTTATCGAACGTGACCCGCTGCTTATAATATCTATACCCTCTTGGCACTGAGTATGGATCAATCTTCAGTTGGCTCTTTTATGCCTAAGTGGAGATCTTCCCACACACCCCTTTGGTGACATCACGTGGGCTTGGGCTCCACCTTTCATGTTTTTATTAAAATAACTAACTTCTGGGATAACTTATCGCTCATTGATTGCAGAAGCTTGCAAACAACGCCATCCATTTTTTCTGTTATAAATTTACCTTTGCGTAGAAACCACACATGGCGCATTTGCAACCTGTTATTCTGGTGCTTTTGCACTACAGCTCCACTGAGGGGTTTACAGCGACAGGAAAATATCCCTCCCGTTCCCTAGGTAACCCTGTCACTAAAAATATGGATCCTATCATTATCGGATGTATGGAACTTTAGTTATTCCATATTTTGTTTTTGGTTCCGAAGAGTCTGAAGACTTTTATTAAACTCTCTTTGAAGCCCTGGGAATAAAATGTCAACAGGTATCTGTAGATTTATCACACGCCTGCGTCTAATTGTCCCCAGCCTTTTCCAGGGGAAATCTACTCACATTTTAAGTAGGTTGGTGGCACCTATCTTGCCAGCATTTGTGTACAAGACCTGACTCAGGAGTGTGTTAATTGGGGTTTTGTGCTGAGATTTACATGGAGACAGCTCTTATACTGACAAGTGGTGGATTGCTAGCTCTTGTCTTGTGACAAAAGGTGGATAAGGGAGGGGTGGAGAGGGGCTTGGGAGAAAGACTTCTTATTATCTATGACAGGGGGAGAAAGAATATTTTCAATATTTCTCAATATTTCCCTGACACTCCTTAATATCAAACGTTGCATTTTTTTAAAAAATGACAGTAAAAACACTGTGGTATTATCATGGCAAAAAATGTACCACGGCTACAACATGTGAAGCATCTTTTTTGGCACACGTACAGTACAGACCAAAAGTTTGGACACACCTTCTCATTTAAAGATTTGTCTGTATTTTCATGACTTTGAAAATTGTACATTCTCACTGAAGGCATCAAAACTATGAATTAACACATGTGGAATTATATACTTAACAAAAAAGTGTGAAACAACTGAAAATATGTCTTATATTCTAGGTTCTTCAAAGTAGCCACCTTTTGCTTTGATGACTGCTTTTGCACACTCTTACCATTCTCTTGATGAGCTTCAAGAGGTAGTCACCGGAAATGGTTTTCACTTGACAGGTGTGCCCTGTCAGGTTTAATAAGGTCAATGCCACACAGAGTTCTAGCAGCAGACACATCTCTACAACAACTGTTAAGAGGAGACTTTGTGCAGCAGGCCTTCATGGTAAAATAGCTGCTAGGAAACCACTGCTAAGGACAGGCAACAAGCAGAAGAGACTTGTTTGGGCTAAAGAACACAAGGAATGGACATCAGACCAGTGGAAATCTGTGCTTTGGTCTGATGAGTCCAAATTTGAGATCTTTGGTTCCAACCACCGTGTCTTTGTGCGACGCAGAAAAGGTGAACGGATGGACTCTACATGCCTGGTTCCCACCGTGAAGCATGGAGGAGGAGGTGTGATGGTGTGGGGGTGCTTTGCTGGTGATACTGTTGGGGATTTATTCAAAATTGAAGGCATACTGAACCAGCATGGCTACTACAGCATCTAGCAGCGGCATGCTATTCCATCTGATTTGTGTTTAGTTGGACCATCATTTATTTCAACAGGACAATGACCCCAAACACACCTCCAGGCTGTGTAAGGGCTATTTGACCAAGAACGAGAGTGATGGGGTGTTACGTCAGATGACCTGGCCTCCACAGTCACTAGACCTGAACCCAATCAAGATGGTTTTGGGTGAGCTGGACCGCAGAGTGAAGGCAAAAGGGCCAACAAGTGCTAAGCATCTCTGAGAACTCCTTCAAGATTGTTGGAAGACCATTTCCGGTGACTACCTCTTGAAGCTCATCAAGAGAATGCCAAGAGTGTGCAAAGCAGTCATCAAAGCAAAAGGTGGCTACTTTGAAGAACTAGAATACTAGAATATAAGACATATTTTCAGTTGTTTCATACTTTTTTGTTAAGTATATAATTCCACATGTGTTAATTCAGAGTTTTGATGCCTTCAGTGTAAATTTACAGTTTTCATAGTCATGAAAATACAGAAAAATCTTTAAATGAGAAGGTGTGTCCAAACTTTTGGTCTGTACTGTACTTCCACAGCAGAAAATCGCCAAATTCAAAATCCGCAACAAGCCATGCAAATTTGGTGCAGATATCACAATAGAAATTGTGTGGTTTTCCCTGTAGATATCAGCTTTGTAGTTAATCTGCTGTGAAAACACGTTCAGTATTTGGTCAGTATTTTACATCAGTATCTGTAAGCCAAAGCCAGGAGTGGAGCAATCAAAGGAAAAGTATAATAGAAACACGGACACTTCTTCTGTATTTCTCACCCACTCCTGGCTTACAAATGCTGATGTAAAATACTGACCAAATACTGAATGTGTGAACTTGGCTAGTACACTTTTACATTGCGCAGCATCAATCAGCTGCAAACTGTGTGTCATTGATGTTGGTTCAATAGCCTGTTTACACAATGGTGTAGAAGCATGTGGAACAATTAGTAATAAAAAAAGAAAGAGAAAAGAGATGCAGACAAATATAGTTTGTCCAGTCCATTTCACAAGTCAGGAAGAAGACTTTGTCTGACATTCAAACCTTGTATCACAATTTTTCTTCAGAAGCAAAATTAGGACAGATAGGGATCACCTGACCTCCTTGTTGACATTGTGCCAAGAATAAAAAAATGTGTTATTGAGGTGCTGTAGTGCTGTACACCACAACTCAAAGTCACACTGACTTTCCAGGTCCTGTACCCCCCAATCACGTGAATCTTTGTATTATTATTTACAGACTGAGTACTGCTCCCATTTTCAATATGCTTCAGCACTGCAGTAGTGCATCTAAATCAGATTCACACCTTTTTCTATCTCTATGTGTAATGAACTAACCCTAGACTGAAAAATCCTAAAATGTCCACTGATTGCCCAATCCTCATCTTTTATAAACCCATTGATAATCCCCTTTATTGTCTGCACTAGACCGTTTTATGTGATATTGCAAGACACTGTGTTATTGCAAAATCTTGATTAAGGAATGTACGGATCCGGGAAATATTTTTGAATTGGAGTTGACAGGAAGTGGAAAGGGCTTGGATATGTGAATTGAAGGAGAGATCAGAGTCAAGGTTACCCTGTGGCAGTGAGCTTGCGGGACTGGGGAGAGTGAGCAGCCGTTGACTTTGATGGATAGGTTTGTTGGGGGGGTTGAGTGAGATGGGGGAAAGGTGATGAAATGTAAAAGAGAAGAAGGATGAAATAGCGGACAGACATTGTGGGATTTTGGTTAGTAAGGAGGTGATATCTGGTCCAGAGAGGTAGATCTGTGTGTCATCAGCATAGAGGTGATACTGAAAGCCGTTGGACTCTATGAGCTGTCCCAGGCCAAAGGTGTAGATGGAAAAGAGTAGGGGCCCTATAACTGAACCTTGGGAGACACTGATAGATAGTGGGTGAGATGAGGAGGTGGTGTGTGAGTGGGAAACGCTGAATGTCCAGTCTATTAGGTATGAAGAGATCCAAGATAGGGCCAAGTCTGTGATGCAAAAAAATGAGAGAATCTGTAGTAAGAGGGAATGGTCCACTGTGTCAAAGGCAGATGACAGGTCCAGGAGGAGGAGGACAGAGTGTCGCTTAGATTTGGCGGTTAGTAGGCCGTTGGTGACTTTAGTCAGGGCAGTTTCAGTAGAATAATGCAGTCGAAAACAAGATTGTAAGCAGTTGAAGAGTGAGTGGGAGGAGAAGTAGGACGACAGTTCAAAATGAACTTGTTGTTCCAGAAGTTTTGAGGCATAGGGGAGACGTGATATGGGGCAATAGCTGGACAGAGAGGATGAGTCAAGGGAGGGCTTTTTGAGGATGGGTCTGATCGAGGCATGTTTGAAGCATGAGGGGAAGACACCAGTTGTTAGTGACAGGTTGAAGAGATGGGTTAGGGTTGGGGTGAAGACTGTGGTGAGGTTTGGGATGAGGTGGGACGGGATCAAGACAAGTGCATTCATGTGAATGTAAGAGAATGTAAGTAGGTTGTGGTCAGAAAGAGGGAGAGGTGAGTTAGAGAGGTTAGATAGGGAACAGAGGCGGGTGAAGATGAGGTCCAGTGTGTGGCCCTCTTTGTGAATGGCTGCGGAAAACGTTTGAGTGAGGCCAAAGGAGGAAGTAAGAGATAGACGCTTAGAGACAGCAGAGTTGGAAGTGTCAATTAGGATGTTGAAGTCACTCATGTTGATAGTGGGGATGTCAGCGGAAAGAAATAAAGTAGCCCGATGGTGAAGTGGTCAAAAAAGATGGTGGCTGGCCCTGGACAGCCAGTTGGAGTTTGGAGGGGGTGCAGATGCACACAGAGTGAAATTTGCATGAAGGAACAGTTATCTGACAGGAGAAAACCAACACCTCCATCATGCATGCTGCTGGGGCAGGGCGTGTAAGAAAGGTGGCATCCACCATAAGTAAGTGCATCTGGAGAGGCTGAGTCAGAGGGGGTGAGCCAGGTTTCTTTTTGATAGTAATTGGTAAATGGTAAATTAGGACAGAGCTGTAATCTTAAAGGGTAACCATTGTTTTAATATTTATTTTTTAAATCAATAGTACACATGAAAATGAGAAACTTTGTTTTAAATCTTATCAGAGAAATCTGCCTCTTTCTCTGCCAGGACTGATCAGTCTCAAAATTCTCAATTTACAGGTAAATTCTGTATTCAGTGAGCAAAGACTGTTACATTACTGAGATAGGAGATGAGAGCTGCTACTGATAAGATTCTATGTAGGAGATGGAAGAAGTGAGCATCTAAAGTAAGAGCTCCTCCCTCCTTCTCCCCCATGCCATCTTCATAGAATCTTATCAGTACCAACTGTCATCTCCTATCTCAGTAATGTAATAGTCTGTCTACACCGAATACAGATTTTACATATGGATTGAACATTTTGAGAATGACTGATCAGTCCTGGCAGAGAAAGAAGCAAGTTTCCCATATAAGATGTATTACAAAGTTTCATGTTTCCTATTGATTTAAAAATGAAAACGATGATTACCCTTTAACCCCTTTACCGCCAAAGGCTGTTTGCACGTTAATGACCAGGCCAATTTTTACAATTCTGACCAGTGTCATTTTATGAGGTAATAACTCTGGAATGCTTGAATGGATCCCACTGATTCTGAGAGCGTTTTTTCGTGACATGTTGTATTTCATGATAGTAGTAAATTTATTTGATATGAATGGCATTTATTTGTGAAAAAATTTTTCAATATTCAAACTTGGAATTTTCATGCCCTTAAATCAGAGAGATATGCCACACAAAATAGTTAATAAATAACAGTTCCCACATGTCTACTTTACATCAGCACAATTTTGGAGCCAAATTTTTTTTGTTAGGAAGCTATAATGGTTAAAAATTGACCAGCAATTTCTAATTTTTCCAACAAAATTTACCAAACCATTTTTTTAGGGACCGCATCACATTTAAAGTGACTTTAAGGGGCCTTTATGACAAAAAATACCCCAAAGTGACACCATTCTAAAAACTGAAAACTCAACCATGCTCAAAACCACATTCAAGAAGTCTATTAACCCTTCAGGTGCTTCATAGGAATTTTTGGAATATGGAAGAAAACAATGAACATTTAACTTTTTTTCACAAAAATTTTACCTTAGACCCAAATTTTTTTATTTTTGCAAGGGTAACAGGAAAAAATAGACCCTAAAATGTGCAATTTCTCCTGAGCACGCCAATACCCCATATGTGGGGGAAAACCACTGTTTAGGCGCACGGCATGGCTCGGAAGGGAAGGAGAGCCATTTGACATTGTGAATGTAAAATTTGCTGGAATAATTAGCTGACACCATGCTAAAACAGTGGAAACCCCCCACAAGTGACCCCATTTTGAAAACTAGACCCCTTAAGGAACTTAACTAGATGTGTGGTGAGCACTTTGAACCCCCAAATGTTTCACAAAAGTTTATAATGTAGAGCCATGAAAATGAAATAATCCCTTTTTTTTCCACAAAAATGATTTTTAGCCCCAATTTTTTTATTTTCACATGGGTAACAGTAGAAAGTGGACCCCAAATTTTGTTGTGCAATTTCTCCTGAGCATGCTGATACACCATATGTGGGAGAAAACTACTGTTTGGGCACGCGTCAGGGCACGGATGGGAAGGAGTGACGTTTTGGATTTTAGACTTTGATGGAATCGTCTGCGGGCATCATGTCGAGTGTGCAGAGCCCCTGATATGCCTAATCAGTGAAAATGCCCAACCAGTGCCCCCTTTTTGGAAACTAGACGCCCCCACTGAATTTATCTAGATGTGTGATGAGCACCTTGAACCCCCAGGTGCTTCACAGAAAATGATAACGTTGACTTGTGAAAATGAAAACAATCACACTTTTTCCACAAAAATGGTATTTTAGCCAAATAAAAATTATTTTCACAAGGGTAACAAGAGAAAGTGGACCCCAAAATTTGTGCAATTTCTCCTGAGCACGCAGATACCCCATATGTGGGGGAGAACTATTGTTTGGGCGCACGGCAGGGCTCAGAAAGGAAGGAGTGACGTTTTAGAATGTAGACTTTTGATAGAACGGTCTGTGGGTGTCATATCGCGTTTGGACAGCTCCTGATGTGCCTAAACAGTGGAAACCCCCCACAAGTGACCCCATTTTGGAAACTAGATCCCTCAAGGAATTAATTTAGATGTGTGGTGAGCACCTTGAACCCACAGATGCTTTGCAGAATTTTACAACGTGGATCTGTAAAAATAAAAAAATAAATGTATAGGACTTAAATGGTCTGATAATAACACGTTGCCACTCTTTCTTGGATTTGGTATAAACTGACGATACTTTTTCTGACTGACATTTATAGGGACATGAATACAACAGATAGTGTGCACGATGGGTACATTTATAGTCCCTTCTTTGCCCTTTCATGAACCCTAATAGTTGTGTCCCACCCTATAGCTGTGTAGTCATTATATTCTGGACCACTCATACTTGATTGTTACTTGAATATATCTTTATTCACCTTTTGGCGGTTGTCATATACCGCATATTGTTCTGTAATCTTTTAAAGAGTTGTTTAATAAAATGATTTTCTGGTTTTATATGATCTACGTGTGGTGTATCAGGTGCTTCTGCATTTGAATATAGGCTTAAATATTATGGTAACCCACGTTTTTGTTCCATTAGTAATGATACTTGGGGGAGATGGAATGGTGGACGTCTCCATCCATTATGGATTTGATATGCAATTTGAATTTATGTTTAACTTCCATTTGATTTTAGCTGCCTCTGATCAAGCACCTACTTGTCAGGAATACCAGCTATTGACTCTCAAGATTTCCCAAATCACCGTTGACGTCCCAGGTGGATTCAAGGAGAGCCAGTGCTGGAGGTAAAATCCTCCTATACCATTTATACATTTGACATTTCTCCTGGCTCACGGCACTGACTAAAGTGTACTGTAAGCCTCTATAAGTTAAAACCTCTTGGTATGCTGGTCATTTATATGTTATAGGTATGTAGGTATAGTCTTCTTTCTTTAACTGTTTCAAAGAGGGTATTTATACAGTTCAAGGAAGGTGTGACTGGAACCTTGAAACACACTGTCTTTTTTAAGTAGTGCCTACAAGCATTCCCTTAAACTATACTATCTCTAATTGAGAACAAAGACTATGTCTTCATGTTAGCAGAGGATTAATCCGCGTGACATCCAGAGTTTAGAACACAGAATGTAGGTTTATTCATATCCAGCATAGGCACAGCATGGAGTCTGGTGTTACTGCAGCATGAGGAAATCAAATACATATATAACAACAACACAGGAAGAGAAGGAGGGGGCATCCTGTCTGTGGGAGTTTTTTTTTTTTTTTAACTAAACTTTGTTAACAACCTCACAATATGCACAACATATGAAACAGCACAGTAGTTGTTGCAATACACATACAGATTAATATGTATTATTCCAACACCCCCACTCAACAACTACTTATCCTCTTAGTCCCATTGTGGTTCTCAATTCTTGGAACCTAGCTCGTGGCAATGGCTTTGTCATAATGTCAGCTACCATCTTATCAGTTTCACAATAGACAAACTGAATTATCCCACGATCTATCAAATCACGTAGATGATGATGTCTGACGTCAATGTGCTTGGTTCTAGCACTGATCTTTTCACTGCATGCAAGTTTAATGCATCCTTGGTTGTCCTCATAAATCACCGTCGGCTGAGTTGTCTGTTTGCCAAGATCGTCCATCAATTGTCTTAGCCAAACAACCTCCTGGCTTGCATAGGCTGCGGACACATACTCCGCTTCTGTAGATGACAAGGCAACAGACATTTGTTTCCTACTAGACCAGGAGATTGAACTTTCTCCAACTTTAAACAAGTATCCACTTGTGGATTTACGATCACGCGAATCACCAGCCCAATCCGCATCTACATAGCCGGTAAGTTCTAGATCTCCTGCTGCAGATAGTTTTAAATTTACGTCTTGCGTTTCTTTCAAATATCGGAGAAGTCTCTTAACGGCATTCCAGTCTTTTTGGCGCGGTTTTTCCACATATCTGCAAAGGATTCCAACTGTTGTTGTGATATCCGGTCGAGTCATAGTTGATATGTATAGAAGTGCCCCCACTGCCTGACGATATTTCTCATTGTTAGGCAACAGGTCATCTTCTCCTTCCAGCTTCAGGTAGGATGGTTCCATTGGGGTTGATATACAGTCATTTTTCATCAATGGCGCTATATAAATTAATAATAATAATAATAATTTTTATTTTCAGACAAATTTGTGGGATTGTCATATGTGCTGCTAGCCTTTAACATAGGTATAAGCGCCACGATTTATTATACATATAGGTGTTGAAAAATGCTGCAAAGTAAGAATGTGTTCAAAATAGAAATATTAATAGTCCATTTTCATCAATTAACAAGATGTGAAGTAATTGAACAAATGAAAAATCTAAATCAAATCAATATTTAATGTGACCTCCCCTTGCCTACAAAATAGCATCAATTCTTCTAGGTACACTTGCACATGGTTTATGAAAGAACTCCGGAAGTTGTTCCAAACTTCTTAGAAAGCTAACCACAGGTCTGCATATGAAGACTTGTGAAATCCTTTTGTCTCATCATGTAATCCCAGTCAGACTCAATTTTGACATCAGGGCTCTGTGTGGCTATATCATCACTTCCAGGACTACTTGTTATTTTTTATGCTGAAGATGGTTGTTAATGACGCTTACTGTATGTTTGCGTTTGCAGTTCTGCTGCAGAATACAGTTGGAGCCAGTCAAATGCACCATGAAGGTACTGCATCATTGATAAGCATCGGCTTGTTTTTCTCAGAACTGAAGATACCTTGAATCTTGACCAAATCTTCAACTGCATTTGCTGAAATGCAGCCCGAGTGTGCAAGAAACCTTCATCATTCTTAATTTTTGCCTGCAGACCCTCATTATTGTACTGCTCTCCAGCCCTTAATAAATAAAAAAAAAAACATGCCTTCTCTTCCAGCCAAGTGTTTCAAATTTTGACCCATCGGGCCAGAGCACTTGCTGAAATTTTTCTGCACCCCAGTTCCTTTTGCACAAAAACAGTTGAGTCTCTTGGTCTTGTTTTCATGTCAAGGTTTGTTCCTTGTTTACATGGCGACTGTGAGCAGTCTGCTTGGACTAAACGTACTAGTATGGTCTGCAGAGATTCTGGACTTTTCTCCCATCCAGCAGATCTGGGATGTCATTGATCAGCAATTACAAAGGGAGCTTACAGCAGTGGATCTTGATGATTTTATGCCCAAGTGCATTCAGTGTGGCAAAATATTCCTCGGGCAGCCATTTAATAACCTCACTAATAACATGTCAATGCATGCAAGTGTGTGTTTTTCTGCGTGTGGCGCTCATACAGATTAAATAGAGTTATATTGAAAATTTTGTTTCCATTATTCCATCATTTGCATCAGTTGCATGTCTATAAGTTCTGTGATTTTTATACTTCCTCAACATTTCTTTCTTGGTGTTGCAATTCTAATGTGCAGTGCATATAAATATATAGTACAGATATGATGGAGAGTAAAGTGAATTCCCGCACCTGAGATGCCCACACTAAGGTCCTGCCACCACCAAGACCACCACCAAGACCACCACCAGAGAACTGGCCGAAACCACTCTCAAAGAAGCAAGTTAGGGCCTTTCTGAGAATCGTGGGGTTCTACAAGAGGTTTATTCCAAACTTTGCCACGGTGGCCGCACCCCTGACCGACCTCCTTAAGAGGACAAAATCAGTCATGGTTATATGGACATCGGAGGCAGAGACGGCCTTTCAAGAACTAAAAGTGGCACTATGTAAGCAGTCAGTTCTGATTAACCCCAACTTTAAGAAGAAATTAGTACTCCAAACGGATGCCTCAGAAGTTGGATTAGGAGTGGTCCTTTCTTAAGAGATACACTGAGAGGAACATCCTCTTCTCTATCTGAGTAGGAAACTGTCAGCATGTGAGAAAAATTATTCCATTGTAGGAAAGGAATGCCTGGCCATAAAGTGGGCGGTGGACACATTACAATACTATCTCTTAGGGTGAGAATTTAAATTAGTGTCAGACCATGGCCCATTCAGGTGGATGAGGAAGGAAAAGGGGAAAAATGCTCGTGTTACTTGCTGGTTGCTAGTCCTGCAGGATTTCCACTTCCATGTAGAACATAGAGCCGGGAGTTACATGGTAATACTGATCCCCTCTCGAGAATCCCGTGTCTAGTGGTAGAATATGCCATGCCACGGCTTTAGGCAGAGGGGGGAGGTATGTAAGGTGGCTGTTAGACACCTAGTGGTTGGGAGATAAACTTGAAGTAATGCTTTAACCCCTTTACAACCCAAGGTGGTTTGCACGTTAATGACCAGGCCAATTTTTACAATTCTGACCACTGTCACTTTATGAGGTAATTACTCTGGAACGCTTCAACGGATCTCCCCTATTCTGAGATTGTTTTTTCGTGACATATTGTACTTCATGATTGTGGTAAAATTTCTTCTATATCACTTGCGTTTATTTGTGGAAAAAAAACGGAAATTTGGCGAAAATTTTGAAAATTTTGCAATTTTCAAAATTTGAATTTTTATGCCCTTAAATCAGAGAGATATGTCACACAAAATAGTTAATAAATAACATTTCCCATATGTCTACTTTACATCAGCACAATTTTGGAACCAATTATTTTTTTTTATTAGGGAGCTATAAGGGTTAAAAGTTGACCAGCGATTTCTCATTTTTCCAACAAAATTTACAAAACCATTTTTTTAGGGACCACATCACATTTGAAGTCACTTTGAGGGGGGTCTTTATGACAGAAAATACCCAAAAGTGACACCATTCTCTTAAAGCCCAGGGCGCAGGTACGTGTTAGTACGCCCTGGGATTTTAAGGGGTTAATGCATATAGAACTAAAAGGGTTTAATTGGCCATGACATGCCTGGGTGGGATTCGCAGGGTAAATTGAGAGCTGTTTGTCTCACACATGCTGGACGTATGGAGGTTGCAGGTCTCCGGGATTAAATGCCTTTGCTAAAGGACATGGAAGCTGGACTCTAGGCCAGGTGAGCTAACCAGCACCATTGTATGGACTTGCTACTTTGTTTTACCTTATGCCGGACAAAGACTGTATTTAAGTTTTCTGGTGATGTGGTTTATGAGGATTGCAATAAACCAGCCAGACTTTAAATAGAAACGGTTCCTGTGTCTACCTCTCTAAGAAGCCAAGTGAGTTGACCTACCACAGTACTTACATAGTTGCATAGGTTGAAAAAAGACCAAGGTTCATCAATTTCAACCTTTCTCCACTAATTATAAATTCTTTGTCACTAAATTAGCTATATCCCACAATGTCATTTGTGCTGAAGAAATCATCACCCCTTTTTTAACCCCTTAACCCCCGAGGGTGGTTTGCACGTTAATGACCAGGCCAATTTTTACAATTCTGACCACTGTCATTTTATGAGATAATTACTCTGGAACGCTTCAACGGATCCCCCTGATTCTGAGATTGTTTTTTCGTGACATATTGTACTTCAGGATTGTGGTAAAATTTCTTCAATATCACTTGCGCTTATTTGTGAAAAAACGGAAATTAGGCAAAAATTTAGAAAATTTTGCAATTTTCAAAATTTTAATTTTTATGCCCTTAAATCAGAGAGATATGTCACACAAAATAGTTAATAAATAACATTTCCCACATGTCTACTTTACATCAGCACAATTTTGGAACCAAAATTTTTTTTGTTAGGGAGCTATAAGGGTTAAAAGTTGACCAGCGATTTCTCATTTTTCCAACAAAATTTACAAAAACATTTTTTTAGGGACCACATCACATTTGAAGTCACTTTGAGAGGTCTTTATGACAGGAAATACCCAAAAGTGACACCATTCTAAAAACTGCACCCCTCAAGGTGCTCAAAACCACATTCAAGAACTTTATTAACCCTTCAGGTGCTTCACAGGAATTTTGGGAATGTGGAAGAAAAAAATGAACATTTAACTTTTTTCACAAAAATGTTACTTTAGACCCAATTTTTTTTATTTTCACAGGGGTAACAAGAAAAAATGGACCCAAAATTTGTTGTGCAATTTCCCCTGGGCACGCAGATACCCCATATGTGGGGAAAAAACACTGTTTGGGCGCACGGCAGGGCTCGGAAGGGAAGGAGCGCCATTTGACTTTTTGATTGTAAAATTTGCTTAATAATTAGCAGACGCCATGTTGCGTTTGGAGAGTCCCTGATGTGCCTAAACATTGGAGCTCCCCCACAAGTGACCCCATTTTGGAAACTAGACCCCCCAAGGCACCTATCTAGATGCATAGTGAGCACTTGGAACCCCCGGGTGCTTCACAAATTGATTCGTAAAAATGAAAAAGTGTTTTTTTTTCACTGTTTCATTTTTACGAATCAATTTGTGAAGCACCTAGGGGTTCCAAGTGCTCACTATGCATCTAGATAGGTGCCTTGGGGGGTCTAGTTTCCAAAATGGGGTCACTTGTGGGGGAGCTCCAATGCTTGGGCACACAGGGACTCTCCAAATGCAACATGGTGCCGCTAACAAATTGAACGGCTCAAATTGTTAGCGGACACCATGTTGTGTTTGGAGAGCCCCTGTGTGCCCAAACATTGGAGCTCCCCCACAAGTGACCCCATTTTGGAAACTAGACCCCCAAAGGCACCTATCTAGATGCATAGTGAGCAGTTGGAACCCCCAGGTGCTTCACAAATTGATTCATAAAAATGAAAAAGTGGGAAAAAAAATACTTTTCCATTTTTACGAATCAATTTGTGAAGCACCTAGGGGTTCCAAGTGCTCACTATGCATCTAGATATGTGCCTTGGGGGGTCTAGTTTCCAAAATGGGGTCACTTGTGGGGGAGCTCCAATGTTTGGGCACACAGGGACTCTCCAAATGCAACATGGCGTCCGCTAACAATTTGAGCCGATTTTCCATTCAATTTGTTAGCGGACACCATGTCGCGTTTGGAGAGCCCCTGATGTGCCTAAACAGTGGAGCTCCCCCACAAGTGACCCCATTTTGGAAACTATACCCCTCAAGGATTTTATTAAGGTGTATAGTGAACATTTTGAACCCAGAGGTACGAAACAGAATTTGATAACATTAGGTCATCATATTGAATAAGTTGTCATTAGTCTTGAGCGCAAGTGCTCGCTACTTGAGTTTGCATCGGGCACTCAGGTATGCACCATGTACTGCGTGTGCTCGAGTGACATGCTCGAGTCCCTGCCCCGCATGTTTCACGGTTATTAGACACCCAAAAAAAAACATGCGGGGATCGCTCGTGCATGGCAGGCAATCCCCGCAAAGTTTTTTTGGCCGCGAAGCATATGGGGCGGAGACTCGTGCATGTCACTCAAATACCCAAGATACTCAATGCATACCCGAGCACCCGATGCAAACTCAAGTAGCGAGCACTTGCGCTCAACACTAGTCGCCATATCGTCATCTTTTTTTCTTACTTTTGAAAAAAATCTCAACCCCATCACAACCCTAACCCCAAACCCAGCCCCAACCCTAGCCCTAACCCTAGCCCAACCCCAACCCGAGAGTTTATTTTTTACGCCGTTCCTCGTGCGGTATAAGTGATTAGACGACTTTATTCTTCGGGTCGGTGCGATTACAGTGATACCAGAATCATATGGGGTTTTTATGACTGACAGCTGTCACACACTAAAAGACGCATTTTTTGTAAAATCTAGTTTTTGCATCGCCATATTTTGAGAGCTATAATTTTTCCAGATTTTGGCAGACAGTCATGTGATGGCTTGTTTTTTGCGGGATGAGTTGACGTTGTTATTGGTGCCATTTTCAGGCACGTGACATTTTTTGATCGCTTTCTATTCCGATTTTTGGGAGGCAGAAAAAACAAAAAACAACAATTCAGGAATTGTTTTTTTCGTTTTTTTTTATTCTGTTCCGCGTGTGGTAAAATTGATAAGGCAGCTTTATTCTTCGGGTCAGTACGTTTACAGCGGTACCACATTTATATCGTTTTTCTATGTTTTGCACTTTTACATAATAAAAGCAATTTTCTAGAAAAATTATTTTTTAGCATAGCTTTATTCTGAGAGCTATAACTTTTTTATTTTTCGGCTGATTGAGCTGTATGGCAGCTTGTTTTTTGCGGGACGAGATGACGTTTTCAGCGGTACCATTTTTATTTATATTCGTCTTTTTGATCGCGTGTTATTCTATTTTTTGTTTGGCGGTATGATGATAAAGCATTGTTTTTTTGCTTCGTTTTTTTTTTTTTTTTTTTTTTTTTACCGTGTTCACTGAAGGGGTTAACTAGTGGGACAGTTTTATAGGTCAGGTTGTTCCGGACGCGGCAATACCACATATGTGTACTTTTTTTTTTTTTTTTTTATAATAATATTTATTGATGGGTACATTATATTTTTATTTTTGGTGGATTATTTTTTTTATTTTTTTTTTTATATTTTTACAATTTTTTTTTTTTATTTTTTTTTTTCACTTTCTGACAGTTTTTATACTTTTTTACTCTGTCCCACTCTGGGACTTTCACTTTTTTTATTCTGATCGCCTGCATGGCACAGGAATGCAGCACCATCCCTGTGCCATGCAAGCTGTCAGCGCTGGACAGGGAGAAGATAGTTTGGAGATGCACTGCGCATGTCCAAACAATTTTCCTGTTGTCTGGTGACCAGGATGTTGTCATGGCAACATCCTGGAAGCCACGGCAGACAGCGCTGGAGGCCGGAAGAGGAGGTGAGTATCTGCGATCACCTCCCCTTGCCACCGCAATGCTGCGATCGACTTCGATCGCAGCATTGCGGGGGTTAATGTGCTGGGAGCGGTGCAGGACCGCTCCCTGCACATAGCACCAGGTGTCAGCTGTGACAATCAGCTGACACCCGGCGGCGATCGCGCCCGCACAGCCTGTGTGCGCGCGCGATCGCGATGACGTACTAATACGGGTCTGGCTCTTAAGTCCCAGGGCACAGACGCGTATTAGTACGTCTAATGTTGTTAAGGGGTTAAAATATGTTATAGTGTCTGCCATTAGCATTTTTTGTGGTAGGGCATTCCACATTCTGACTGCTCTAACTGTAAAGAACCCTTTCCTATTTAGCTGCCAAAATTGCATTTCTTCTACCCGTAATGTGTCCCCCAGTCCTTAGTATGGTCTTAGGAAGGAATAAGTCATGTGCCAGACCTTTGTATTGACCACACATGTATTCATACATATAAATAAGATCTCCTCTGAGGCGTCTTTTTTCTAAGCTAAACAAGCCCAACTTTTCCAACCGCTCATTATATAAGAAGTCTTCCATCCCATGTAATAATCTAGTTGCCGCCTTTGAACTGACTCTAACTTCCGCATATCCTTTTTAAAATGTAGAGTCCAAATCTGTATCCCATATTCTAGATGTGATTTATAGAGGTGTAACAATACTTTGGGATCATGGGATTTTATCTCTTTTTATACATTTTAAAATCTTGATTGCTTTTGCAGCTGCTGCTTGACACTGAGTTGTGCTGCTGAGCTTACTGTAGTTCTTTATGTCGACGCAAAATAATATACATAGAATAGAATGCATGCTGACCTTCAATAAAGTTAAATCTTTATAAGCTTAAATGCAGAAGAACATTATAAAAAGACAAAAACACCTTTCTAAAATAAACGTTTTAAATTTCTTTTTAAACTCATTTTATTAAAGAATAAGCGAACATGAAAACATATAGTAGTTATTGCTTATTTGACTTTATTTACAATATACAGTATATCCGTGATTAAAGCGAATAAAAACACAAAGCATCAGTTCCACTTTTGTATTATTACATTGTGAAAATTAGGGTAGGAGTTGGACAGAGCTTTAATAAAGGCGGCCATGAGGATTGGGTGATGGGCAAGTCACACCACTTTCCCCAGACATTTACAGTTTTAAGGGCAACCTCTATTATTGTAAACTATATTTTTGAATGAAATGACATTATTTACTAGTTTTTTCTATTGAGATATAAAGGGCGGTCTCTTCTCCATGCAGTGCATAGCAATAGCCTTCTGGCCCATAAAGAGCGCTTCTCTTAGGAAAGCCCCATCATGATGAGACCACAGTTCTTCATCTTGGATTCCAAATAAATATAGCAGTCAGTGTAACCTATAGGGGCCTTCATTACTTGCGATAAAATGTTTATAATTTCAGATCAAAATCTATGAATGTCAGAACAGTGTCATACAAGGTATTTTTTCGTATTTAGTTAAATGTAAGTGCATCAGTGGCTAGATCTGAGCTGTAGCTTGTCAATCAAACATATAGTGAGAGTACAAGGGTTAAGGCCAGCAGCTACAGACAGGTTGCATTCTCTTTTCCTTACCCTGCCCAGGACTGGAGCCGCTGCCTTCCCTCATTAAAAAATCTCTCGCCCTGTCAGCTCTGATCTACTAACAGGAGCTGACTGGATTACAATATGGATCCCAGCATGTGGTAGAAGAGAGTGCAGCTCAGCTCATAGTGTTTGGACTCAAAATGTATTCTCATTAAAGCCTGAATGTAGGTAATAAGACCAGTACTCTAAGGAGTCCCATCCGTAATGTTTTTTGAACATTATCTTTCTCCTGAGTATGTGAAATGCTATTACGCTAAATAAACTTTTTTATTCATCTTTGTACTTTTTTTCTCCTATAAAGCCTTTTTCTAGCATTCATTCCTTGTTCAAATAGCTTTGGTTTTGTTTCTAAAGCTTTCAGAAGTATCAGTGTAACACACAATATACACTTGCCGATTTCACAATACTATGTATTTGAATATGTTTTATTTCAACCATTTAAAATGTGCTATAGACAGAATTTTCTATTTTTCATCATCGATCAGTTCAATTGTTTCTATAGTTGAAATTGGTTTACACAAAACACTTCAGTATATAAATCCACCCATAGTTTTTGCTGTTTATTTATCATTTCACTTTATGTCAGTAGATCACACCTTTAAGGGTATGTGCACACGATGCAGAAATGAAGCAGAAAATTTCTGCATCATTTCTGCATCTCCCTGGCAGAAAAAACGCATGCAGATTGTGCATGCGTTTTTCCTGCAGAATACATGCGGATCCACATGCAGATTCACATGCGTTTCCGCATGCAGATTGACAAGCGCTTTCCAGGCGATCTTAGCATCACCTGGAAAGTGCTTGATAACTAGGTCACACTATATAAATCCATGCAAACAGCATGGATTTATATAGTGTGACCCGAGAGAGTGTATATACTTACCTCCGATGGCCCGCGCTGTCCTGCTCACTCCGTTCTCCCGGCTGCCGGCAACTTTGAATTGAAAGACCTGCCGACGTCAGCGTCACGTGACCCGTCACATGACTCTGACGTCACCGCAGGTCCTACAACTCACTGCAAGTGCCGGGAACCAAGCGGGAGCGCTGCGCGGGCCGACAGAAGGTAAGAATACATTTATTTTTTATTTTATTCTTCTTTTTACAGCTTTTTTAATGGTACCTGGGTGTGGATGAGACTCTCCTCTCCTCCACACCCGGGTACCATCCGCACATTAGAACGCACCAATTACGCAAGTACAAATGCTGTCTTGCGGAATTGGCGCGTTCTAATGCAAGTCAATGGCGGCGAAATCGCCGCGTTTCCGCAAAATTAATTGACATGCTGCGGATTTTTGACCGCAGCGTTAACGCTGCGGAAAAATCCGCATCATGGGCACAGCACATGCGGATTTCCATTGGGGAACATTGCTGCCCTTCTACCATGCGTTTTTCATGCGTTTCCGCGGCGTTTACGCAACTGCAAAAACGCCGCGGAAACGCATGAAATACGCATCGTGTGAACACAGCCTAAAACTGACTATAGTCATGTTTCAGCAACCTGTGCTAGCGTCAGAATATTTTCTAGCTACATAAACCACTCCAGTAAAGTCTTTTAAACAATCCTATCATGTATTTCACCCTTTGACCTTTCATTAAGACCTGTTGCTTTTCACTTTCATTTTGCTGACCCTGAGGTCATCTATACTGAAGAGAGATGGAGAAGAGTCACCACCAGCTCTTAGATAAAACTTAGTCCAAGTCTCACCTCTGCCTGATAATAAGAAGCAAAACTAAGAGCACTTATGCTGTCTCTGCTTCTCTTCTAATATTCCAGAAAGACAGACTCCTCCAAATCCACATTTACATTTCTGGAGTTGATACTGTGGTTATTCTCTCACACACACTTAAGATCCCAACTAAATGGCAATGATATCTCTATATTTTCCTTTCAAAGACTGTCTTATATAAGAACGAAATTCATTTATAAATGTATCATTTTGCCATGGTACAGATTCACTATGCATAACATATCCAAAACTTTTTAATTCACAAATTTTGCAAGTAATTTAATATGTGCTACAGACAGAATTTTATATTTTTGTGGTGTGAAAAAGTGTTTTCCCCCTTCCTGATTTCTTATTCTTTTGCAGGTTTGTCACACTTAAATGTTTCAGATTACAAAACAAATTTAAATATTAGACAAAAATAACACAAGTAAACAAGAAATGCAGTTTTTAAATGAAGGTCTTTATTATTAAAAGAAAAAGAAATCCAAACCTACAGGGCCCTGTGGAAAAAGTGATTGCCCCACCCCCTTAAAACATCAATTAATTGTGGTTTATCACATCTTTGGGAAGCTGCGTTCAATTTACCTAGCCACACACAGGCCTGATCACTGCCACACCTGTTCTCAATCAAGAAATTACTTAGAGTACCTGCTGGACCAAGTAAAGTAGACCAATAGATCCTCAAAAGCTAGGCATCATGCTGCGATCCAAAGAAATTCAGGAACAAATGAGAAACAAAGTAATTGAGATCTATCAGTCTGGAAAAGGTTATTAAGACATTTCTAAAGCTTTGGGACTCCAGTGAACCACTGTGAGAGCCGTTATCCACAAATGGTGAAAACATGGAACAGTGCTGAACATTCCCAGGAGTGGCCAGCCAACAAAAATTACTTCAAGAGCGCAGCGACGACTCAACCAAGAGGTCACAAAAGACACTACTACAACATCCAAAGAACTGCAGGCCTCGCTTCTCTCAGTTAAGGTCAGTGCTCATGACTACACCATTAGAAAGAGACTGGGCAAAAATGGCATGTATGGCAAAGTTCCAAGACGAAAACCACTGTTGAGCAAAAAGAACATAATGGCTCATCTCAGTTTTACCAGAAAACATCTTGATGATCACCAAGACTTTTGGGAGAATACTCTGTGGACTGATGAAACAAAAGTTGAACTTTTTGGAAAGTATATGTCCCATTAAATCTGACATAGAAGTAACACAGCATTTCATAAAAAGAATATCATGCCAACAGTAAAATATAGTGGTGGTAGTGTGATGGTCTGGGGCTGTTTTGCTGCTTCCGGACCTGGAAGACTTGCTGTGGCAAATGGAACCATGAATTCTGTTGTCTACCAAAAAATCCTGAAGGAGAATGTCCGGCCATCTGTTTGTGACCTCAAGCTGAAGCACACTTGGGTTATGCAGGAGGACAATGATTCAAAACACACCAGCAAGTCCACCTCTTAATGGCTTAAGAAAAAATAAAATTAAGACTTTGGGGTATCTTAGTCCAAGTCCTGACCTTAATCCAATAAATTTACGGCTGTTGCAGCTAAGACTCTGCTGCAACAGCCGGGATAGGAGATATTTCCAATCCCAGCTGTTTAAACCCTTAGCTGCCATGATCAATAGTGACCACAACATCTAAGTAGTTAGTCAGAGAGAGGGAGGACCCTCAGTAACCCCACTTGACACTTCGGTGATTCAGTGCTGATAAATGCTCCCAGGACTAATATTTTGTACTCCTATTATGCTCTACCAGTATAAAAAGTGTTAATAGTCACATGTACAGTATCCCAAAATAATAAAAAAAAAGCTACAGCTCATCCCTCAATATACAAGCCCTCACACAGCTCTATAAGAGAAAAATAATAGTTAGGGCTCAGAATATGACAACACAAACAAAAAATTATTTTATTGTTTTATTGTGGGAAAATAAGTAAATCTAAATTATATGAACCTATATAGTTATTGTGTCATTTATACCACATGGTGAATGATCTAAACATTTCTTACCATAAAATCATCATCATCATGGCTTAGCTGTGCAAATGATTGTGGGATAAGCAAATCTGGCCACACTGACTACAGGGAAAGGTCTGATTTGGGCTTGGTGGTGTAGTAATTCCCTTGTTCTTTTGCCGTTGCCTTTTTCTTTAAGGCTAGCCCAGGGTGCATTCTCAGAGGAGACAGCCTTATGGATGGTATGTGCTTCTAACCTTCGCAATTAGCAGCTAGAGTAGGCCACTGACACTGATCAATATTGCAAGCATCTAGGGGTTTCTTCAGTTTGTCCTTGTATGTCTTCTTCTATGCCTCTTTTTGACATTGGCCCATGTCCAGTTTGCCATACAAAGCAATCTTGGATAGACAATGATGTTTCATTATTGAGATGTGTCCTACCCAGAACATCTTCTTTAGCTACATGGTCTCATTGCTGGTAACTTCTGCCAATTGAAGAACTCCAGTGTTGGTGCTGAAATCTTTACAGTCAATATGCAGCACAGTATAGAGACAGTGCTGATGGAAGCACTCAAGGAATCGCAGGTGATGGCAGCAGATAGCCCATGTCTTGGACCCATACAGGAGGACAGCATTGTACACGCTGTCTTTTATGTTTGCCTTCACATACTTGTTTTTCCAAACTCTTTGATACAGTCTACCAAATGCACTGTATGCCTTTGCTAATCTGTTGTATATGTCACTGTCAACCTTGGTGTCTGAGGAGATCATGCATCCAAGGTAGCTGAATTGTTGGACTGTCTTCAGCCCTGACTCACCAATAATGATATGTGGATAGGAGGCTTTAAGCTTCCTAAGATGCCGGCTGATACAGGACCTCTGCCTTCTTTAGACTGACTTCTAGTCCAAAGAGTATGGCATATTTTGCAAAATAAGATGTTATACACTGTAGAGCCAATTCTGTATGCATCATCCGCAGAGAGCAGCTCTAGGACAAGTAGTTTCATGGTCTTGATGTGAGCCCTTAGTTACCTCAGGTTGAGTCAACTGCATCAGTGTGGTATCAGTGTGTAGACTCCATCCACATCTTCAAGGTCTGCTATGTTCATTTGAAGCATCAAGCTAAAAAATATGGGAAAAGAGAGAGTTGGTGCAAGTATGTAGCCTTGTTTTACATTGTTGTTTATTGGGAATGTTTCTGAGAAATCGTTACTGTTACAGTTAAACATGTTGAAAAACTTTGGAGGACATCCTAGTCTTACATAATTTGCCACTGCCCTTTTTTACTCACTGTGTCGAATTCTCTGGTGAGGTGGACAAGCAATTCATAAAGTCCCTTTTTTTATTCCCTGCATTTCTCATGAAGCTGTCTGAGTACAAAAACCACGTCAATGGTACTCCTGTTTGCTCTAAAGCCACACTGGATTTCTCGAAGCAATTCTTCTGAGATTGTGGGCATGAGTCTTTTCAGGAGTATTCTTGCTAGGATGTTTGCTCTAATGGATAGTAGTATCTCCAGATAGCAGTCGTCAGTGGCGTAACTAGAGTCCGATGGGCCCCGGTGCAAAATTTGGACCTGGACTCCACCTTCATGTTCGTCAAATGTATGTGCCCTTGTACGGTTCCAGATCCTGTGAAGAAACATGTAACAATGTCCCCCATTCTGTAATAATGTCCCCGATCTTCTCCCCTTCCTGTAATAATGCCCCCTGTCCTGGCCCCTTCTAGGTATAATGTTCTGCATCCTGGGCCTTTTCGTGGTATAATGTCCCCCATTATGGGCCCCTTCCAGTAATAATGTCCCCCATCCTGGTATATCATCTTCATCCTGGCCCCCTTCTGGTATACAGTGGCATGTAAAAGTTTATGCACCCCTGGTCAAAATTATTGTTATTGTGAACAGTTAAGCAAGTTGAAGATGAAATTATCTCTAAAAGGTCTAAAGTTAAAGATGACACATTTCCTTTGTATGTTAAGGAAAAAATATATATACTGACATCTTTTATATTTAAAAAATTACAAAAATGAAACTGGGCTGATGGAAAAGTTTGGCCACTCTTGGAGTCTTGTGTGCTCAGTCAATCATGCTTTGGGTTGTGTTGCAGCTAATGACACGGGGAACATTTCACAGGTAGAGGGAAGAATGGATTCAATAAAATTTCAACAAATTCTTGATGCAAACATAGCACCATCTGTAAAAAAGCTGAACTTGAAAAGAGGATGGCTTCTGCAAATGGATAATAATCCTAAACACACGTCAAAATCTATAATAGACTACCTCAAAAGGTGCAAGCTAGAGGTTTTACAATGGCCCTCACAGTCCCCTGATCGGAACGGCATTGAAAATTTGTGGCTAGACCTCAAAATAGCAGTGCATGCAAGATGACCCAGGAATCTCACAGAACTGGAGGAATTTTCCAAGGAAGAATGGATGAAAATGCCTCAAACAAGAATTGAAAGACTCTTGGCAGGCTACAAAAAGTGCTTACAAGCTGTGATACTTTCAAAAGGGGGTGCTACATGGTGCTTTAGTGCATATAAGGGTGTGGCCACCCTTTGTCTGAGCTGAAAGGTTCATTCTGCCTCTCAGGTCTATGCTTCTACTACGGGTTTAGTCTCTCTGCCCTTATCCATATGTATGTCACTTGACAAATGGTAAGGTTTTAATATTAGAGTTAGGACTGTCCAATAAGGGTTACCGTGACGTGGTGGGATGGCTTTTACATTATTTTGATCAAAATTATGTTAACTAAATACCCTTTATTATTTATCATTATTTTTGCACTGTGCGATTTATCCATTTACTTCCAGTTATTTGGGTATTTTGCTTGTTTTTGGTTTTTCTCTGTCTAGTGGCCTTATGTGAACATGCATTTACATTTTGCATGCACATCAATTTACGTTTCAGTTCAGACTCCCAGGTTTTTTCTTTGTAGTTTAGTGTGCTTTAGTGCATATAAGGGTGTGGCCGCCCTTTGTCTGAGCTGAAAGGTTCATTCTGCCTCTCAGGTCTATGCTTCTACTACGGGTTCAGTCTCTCTGCCCTTATCCATATGTATGTCACTTGACAAATGGTAAGGTTTTAATATTAGAGTTAGGACTGTCCCATAAGGGTTACCGTGACGTGGTGGGATGGCTTTTACATTATTTTGATCAAAATTATGTTAACTAAATACCCTTTAATATTTATCATTATTTTTGCACTGTGCAATTTATCCATTTACTTCCAGTTATTTGGGTATTTTGCTTGTTTTTGGTTTTTCTAGGTACTAACCATGTAGGGTCCCCAAACTGTTGCATTGGTCCATTTTTGTATTTGTCATTTTTAAAATGTAAAAGAGGACAATATATATATATTATGAGTAGTAATTATGTCCTTGTTTACCTATGCCACAGGTTTTCAAGGTATGTTATGCACGCCCTGGTGTTGGGTGTCTTGATAGCTTGTCTTCACCAGATAACCCTTTTAACTTTGTGCTATCACCTATCCACATGATTGGTGTAGATTGCTGGGGTTCCGACCACTGGGACACCTAATGAATGAGGCACTTTTATCTCTATTAGAATAGAGCCTCAGTGAGCATGTTCAACTGCTGTTCAATTCCTACTCTATGGGGTTGCTGAGAAAAGCCAAGCGTTATGCATAGAAAATTAATGGAATGACAGTTGGGTGTGCTTAATGCCATTCAAATGCGGATGAAGGTTCCCTATTCTGCAAATTAGTCTCCTCTCACTGTTATAAGTTATCACCTATCCTGTAAATTAAGGGGCTGTCTGGTTTAGAAAATTAAATTCTTAATTGATTACTATAAGTGGATGACCCATTATACAGAGCATAATTATGCTTTATGACTTAACTTGACTAAGGATTATATTGACAACCCATTGATATCATTGGAAGCTGTGCAATATTTAATTTCCTCTGCAGTATTAACCACTTCTATTGTGGCATTCTATGTGACGCGCCCCCTGGGCCATATTCTTTTAGGGGGAATATCCGGAGCCGGATCAGATGGGGGTTGTAGTCTTCCGAGTGGCTGTGACCCGGTCCGTGCCCAGGGTGTCAAACTCAGTTGTATGTGGCAGTCATACAGATGTTATAAGTTCTTTATTGTCGACTACGCCACCCGTTGTGTTGCGGTCACTGTGGCCGCCGCTGCAGCAGGGTCCGCTGAGGCTGGTGGTGTAGGTGCAGCTTTGGTGATATAACCCCCAACGGGTGGGGTATAGCCTCAGGGGGATCAGGTGCAGAGGATGGGAGTTGTGGTGATGCAGTGTAGACGGCAATCAGAGACAGAGTCGGGTTATGCAGTTTAGGATGTTTACTCACTGCTGATGTTCTGGTCACTCCAGCTTCGAGTGACCTCCCGAGCCGTGCTGCGTCCACCAGGTTCTGGATCCAGCCAACTCCCAAATAAGTCCGGAGCGTGACCCTGAGCTCTCCTTCTGTCCTTTCTCTGGCCGTCCCCACTATTGATCCACCCAGGTCCAGCTCCCTCGGGCCTTCTGTTGGGAGACCCTTGGCCTTGGGTTCCCTGACCCTCCTCGTGGTATGCCTTCGTGGTGGATGTGGTGGGTGACCGTGGCAAACGCTGCCCACGGTCTCCGGTCTCTGGCTGGGGAGTGTTTTTGCCCCCACCAGCTTGGGTTCCGGTACCCTGTGCCGACTCTTCACCCAGGGATTTAATTTGGGGTCTTAGAGTCCTTTCTTCTGTTTCCCCCTCTGGGTCTCTCTTTCTTCTCCTCTCTCACTCTGGGTCTCTCTTCTCCTCCGCTCGCTGACTTTCTCTCTGCAACTGACCCTGTTCTTAGTTGGTGCCCACCTTATATACACCCTCTATGTGTGAGCTCAGGTGACCAGCACCCAATGAGCTCCTATCTTTACCCAGGCTGCTCCCCCTATCTGCCCCTACACTACTTGGGATGTTCCACCCCCCTCCCACTCCAGCCAGGAACAGACTCGGTCGTACCTGCACATTTCTAAGTGGGAGTACCGTCGGTCTGCTCCTCAGAAATGGGATGTGTGTAGTGCATGCAGCCTACCGAGCCCAGTTCCACACTCCATCCTTACCCGGGAGTGGAATATCACACCTCTGGGTTGAGGTGCAATACCCCTGTAGCAGCCGAATCCTCAGGGTGCTACATATGCACACAGGCTAAAATAACATATATTCCACACTGCTTCAGCACCACAACACCAATATTCCCTGCTCATCTTAACCCCTTAGTGTTGGAGCCAATTTTGACCTGTTTTCTCCCACACAAAGACATACTAATAGGGAATTTAGATTATGAGCCCAATGGGGACAGTGATTATGAAATCTGTAAAGCGCTGTGGAAAGGCAATTTTAAATCTGCCATCTCTGGCCATTGTGCAGTGGAGTGAAGATTTCATACTGGTTGTAAAATGGATGTTAGTGCATATTGCTGTCACACCAGTGCAGGGAGATGCCCAGGGTGTGACACAATAGGAGGGGGTAAGGAAGCTGATAAAGAAAACCCCCCCTGACAATAGAGACTGGAAGATTGTGACCCCTCAACACTCACCTTATGCTGAAACCAGCGCTATCACCCTAGACGGGTCTTTCCCCCTGTGTGCCGTCACGTGCCTAAGCCCTGACTGACCCAGCACTTTGCCCTGGCTAGTGTGCAGGACTGTAAGGATGTGTGAATTTCTGAACACACTCTGCATCACTCCCTGACAAAAGAGGTACATGTGTAATGTATAGTATATGTAGCTTGGTGAAATATTGAAAATGTGTGTTAATATACTTTAATAAGATAATATAGGGAAAGGACAAGGTATAAGTGTAGGAATAGAACAAGGTTAGATAGGAACCAGGGGTTCAGGATAGGGGGCATTAAAGTGCAAAGAATAGAAAGAAATCATAGTTATTGGGTCTAGGGACTTTCCTAAGTGGGAGGAGTAAAAGGTTATAAGTAGGACAAGCACTTCCTGTTTGGGGCAGATAGGAGTTGTGTTGTAACATTCAAGCTTGTGCAGGAGGTACAATTGAGGAAGAGAAGAAGTTCAGGGCCCTAGGGGCTGAACGGGAGCAAACATGCAGCAAGAGGAAGAGAGAGAAAGGGGCATCATGGTGAAAGAGGAAGCGGATAACTGCGAGGAAACTTCCCTAAACGTCCGGAGACTAGCCCTGGAGAAGGCGAGGAGTAGCCAGTCTTACTTCCCACGAAGGGGAAAACGGTCGAGGATGCACCTATAGTCAGCAGGACTGTGTTCTAGGAAGCTGCGGTACCAGGTGGGTCACATCTGGTGGAAAAGGAGTCAGAGAAGGAGGGACAGATAAGGAGGCTAAAACTGTTATGGTTGTATCACAAAGTGCTGTGTCTGTGACCAAACTGAACTGAAAAAGTAAAGTTGTTTTGATGAAAAAGGAAACAGAGTCTGAAAGTAATTGTCGACCTGCAGTTGCACCTGGGATCCTGAATCTGATGGGAGCCTCCAGGAAAACAATGAGTGTTGTGCAGTACACACGGACCACAAGACAGACTGGTCATTATCTTTTATTTGTGGGGAGTCAGGATGTGGAAGCACAGCAGCAGCCCCTTGCCACAACTACCACCCTGCACCCCTCACAAAATTGATGTAGTCAGCAGGATTGATTCCTCATGTTCAGAAAGCGGAGGAGCCCCCTAAATGGCAAAGATGGCGGCCGTTAGAGACACTAAAATGGCTGATGGCGCGGAGGCTGGCGATGGCTCCGACCGTCGTGGGCATCCTGCAGGTAAAACAGCACGAAAATCCATCTGGCGTGGGTGCTGGCCGGAGCCCAGGTTGCAGCCCCCTGTGAGCAGTGCCCACCAATCATGGGTGCGGCAAAGGAAGAAGAAACCCCACCCATTAATAATGTTCCCTAAGCTGGAGGAGATTGAAGCTGAACGGATGGAGCTTCCGGAAGTAACCCCACCCAGGGATTGGCAGAATCAGGAAGAAAGACCCCCTGAGGTGCACAGGCCGGAGCCAGGTGTGCAGCGAAAGCAAGTGAGAGAGCAACCAGACATCCAGATGGAAAGTTACCTGTTTACTGTGGAGTGGGACAGCGCTATGGCATCACCCTCCACGGTGAGCCCGGGTAGGCCAAGCGGAAACAACGGCTGGAGGACCATACAGAGGCAGATGGATATCAGAGGTTGTGACTTATTGCAAAAACAGGTAATGGAAAGGGAGAGTCAGCTCACCAGTATTCAGTCCATCAAGTTGTCTCCAGAAAGTCCTCGCAGGGAACCGCCCTGGTTCGGGTCGATATAGATGCACACGGAAAAGATATTCTCCAGCGATGGATAAATTCAAACTAGACAAGTTGTAACAACCATAAAGTAATCTAGTCAAATCAACACGTTTCAACTTTTATGAGTCATAATCAGATTAGATCATGATTAAGACTCATAAGAGTCGAAACGCATCGATTTGACTGGTGATAATGGTCACTGGGATTCATTTATGGAGGTTACAATTTGTCTAGTTCAAATTTAAGTACTTTTATTGGACTAAATAAAGATAATTTCGATTTTATCCATTCCTGGAGGATATCTTTTTCGGCAGCGATTGTGGCTTGGTGACGGCGGTGTGCGGCTGAGGCAAGACATCGTGATTCAGTCAGTGAGTCTACCGCAGCCTACTGACAAGAACCTGCCTAGCATGTATGAAGAAGAGGAGGGGGGAACCCACAGGGGTAGTGGAGAAAGCAGCTCCAGTGCCTCCTCTGCTACCAGCAGCAAGGGGTCCAGCCAGATGGAGGTGACAGGCACCAATGTGTATGTCTGCCAGGGCCCAATGTCAGTCACCTACATGGGCAAGAGAGGAGCCCATGAGACGTAGGTGTAATAAGGCGAGCTGGAAGCTTAAAAGTGGCGGCCGGAAGTTTAATGACTGTCCGTGTGCAAGAGTGCTAGTTACACTGAAGAAAAGGGAACTGTTCTACATTCCTGAGGATGGGCAGGAAGCCCTGAATGTGCCGGAAACTACCGGCGGTGGCAAAATGCGGCCACAGTTAAAGAGATTGTTCTGCGTTTCTTAAAGGGCAAGGAGCCCTGATTGCGCTGAGAGGAATTGGTGCTAGCCAAATGGGCCAGAAGTTTTTGTGTGTGTTTGATTTCCCCCTCCAAGTTTCTTTGCGCTTGTTGCGCATTCCCCTGCTGGATTACGGGACTAAAACCCTGATAGGGTTAAATACCCCTTGGTAATAGACTGTGTGTAGCTGTTCTATGGACTGTGCCTTTTTTAACCATGAACTGCCCTTGGTTTTACCTTGAACTTTCCAAATGGGGCTGGTGAGCAGCAAACTCGTTTAAAACGGCTGTACTCAGCAAAAAGGAGGAAAGGGGAAAAACTGTCTGGATGACCCGAGGATCGTGCTGGGTCACTGCTCCTGGACTGTCAGAGCTGGTATAAGTTGGCCAGTGGGCCATTGTGTTATTAAAAAGGACTGCCTGTGTTTGTCAACCCAGAGCAGGATTTGTTGTCCAACGGGCCTGTTGTGTTTCAAAATGGACAGTTTTTGTGGGTCCAGGAGCAAGGGGACAAGGTCAGTCGGACCCGTGTTGAAAAGAACTTGAACACTTACAGTGGATTCCTACAGCAGAGGAACCAGGGTCAGACGGACCCATTTAATTGATTGGACGACCTGAAGTGCGTGCTAGGTCGAAGAAGCAACAGACCATACCCCTGTGCACATGGACACTAATTGCCTATGATACCAGAACGTATATTTTACATCAGTCATGCCTAGCAATCAAAATGTAACATATGTAATTAATGATTTATAATGTGGTTTTATGAAGGATTGAATATTTGAAGATACCATATTTTTTGGGCTATAAGACGGACCGGACCATAAGACGCACCTAGGTTTTAAAGGAGGAAAATAGGAAAAAAATGTAAGCAAAATATGTGGTCATGATGCCCTATTATGGGGGAGGGGGTCTGCTGCTGACACTGGTATTAGGGTAATGTCCCCCAATTCTGTTCATATCCACCATCCTGTTATGTATGGCCCCTCCTTCCTGGTATAAGTGGCCCCCATCCCATCCTGGTATGCATGGCACCCCTTTATACCCCATCTTGGTATGCATGGCACACCTTTATCCCCCATCCTGGTATGCATGGCACCCTCTGAGCCCCATCCTGGTATGCATGGCACCCCTCTGAGCCCCCATCTATGGGAGTGGGTTGTACCAAATATTCATGAGCTTTAGTAGCAGGCACACTGACCGCAGAGCGCAGCGGGGGATCAGCGGGGCACAGGAGGCAGCAGCCACCTGCTGCGGCTCCAGTGTGCCGGCTATTAAGAGAAATTAATATTCATTGCTCTCCAAGTCCATGGGCGTGGCGAGCAGGGAATATTCATTTTCTTTAGTAGCAGGCACAGCTAGGCTGCAGCAGGCAGCTGCTGCCTCCTGTGCCCCGCTGATAAAAGTGCGCCTTATAGTCCGAAAAATACAGTATGTCTAAATGTTTTTAATAATGCTTAGAGGAGTATTTGTAAATATGGTATTCTACTGGTACCGTGTGGTCAGGGACGACTATGTTTTAGGAGGGAGGAATGTAAGGTTATGTGAACACCTGCGCAAGCTCTGCATCACTCCCTGACAAAACAGGTACATGTGTAATGTATAGTATATGTATCATGGTGGAATATTGAAAATGTGTGTTAATATACTTTAATAAAATAATATAGGGAAAGGATAAGGTATAAGTGTCGGAATAGAACAAGGTTAGATAGGAACCAGGGGTTATGGATAGGGCACTGTAGTGCAAAGAATTGGTATAAATCATAGTTACTGGGTCTAGGGACTTTCTTAAGTAGAAGGAGAAAAAGGTCATAAGTAGGATACGCACTTCCTGTTTGGGGCAGATAGGGTAGTAGAGTTGTGTTCGTTGTAACATTCAAGCTTGTGCAGGAGGTACAATTGAGGAAGAGAAGAAGTTCAGGGTCTTGGGGGCTGAAGGTCAACAGACATGCAGCGAGAGGAAGAGAGAGAGAAAAGGGCAGCATGGTGAAAGAGGATGCGGAAAACTGTGAGGAAACCTGCACCCCTCACAGGACAGTTATACACTAGTCAAGACAACACAGGGAATATTTTGCTGAGACAGACAAGGGAAAACACACGAACAAATGAAAATCCACAAACTTCAAAGAAGCACAACAGTATCTCCAAGAAAACCTTCTCCAGAGTAGTCAGAATAGTACAGTCACAATTTTCCTGATACCGATGAGTGATATCATATAGATCTAGCCTAAATGGAGTTTTATACTCAAAAGGAAGCCAGAATTTTAAAGAGGTTGTCCAAATATATTATGGCCAAGTATATGAAAACTAAAGCAAAACAATTAGGTACAAAATATATTTTGTATTTGATTTTTGTCACCTATTTAACTAACTCTATGAGCCGTGATCCTGTATTTGCTACAGAGTATTGATCACATATCTCAAAAACAGCTGATTGTGAACTGTAAGGATATGTGCCATGGAGTCTAAACCTCTGTGATGTATACTTGATATGCTATAAAAGTTGGAGCTTGCATAATAGGTAGTAGAGAGAAACAATGTTGAATTTCTATTTCCCAGAATCTTCTGTATATTGCTCAAGTTTCTTGTGTTTATATTAATGTCCCAGAGGAATTAGTGGCAAGCTATAATAGCCACATTCTGTATATGTTTTATAGAAGAAGGGGGGTTACGTTCCCTTGAGGCGCCCACCTCAAAGCTTCTCCCAGGAATCTTGTTTTGACATTCAAGCATTAAGGGTCCGAATGTGATAGCCCCAAAGCCAAGGTCCCTTTGATCAGCCAGCACATAACTGTGCAGATAGACATATTGTATATATTACGCACAAAATTAATTTTATTACAGCATAGGACACCACCTTTTGTGTACCATTCAAAGCCTGCTTGGGTTCTCATTTGATGTAATAATGTTTTTATATTAAGTCATAGTGAGGATGAGGCCCAGTAGTTAAAGATTTTTCAACTTCTAATTTACATTGATCATTAAACTGTATGCCCTGTTGATTATAGTTTAACTGCTGAAAAAAGAAATATTTCGGAAAAATATTAACAACATTTGATAGCATGTAAAACTGTAAAGGTTATTAGATTAAATATTTCAATTAAATGTCTAATAAATAGCATTGCTGAGAAACCCTCAATAAAACCTGATGGCCGGAACTACGACTGTAATGTGGTCCTCCTATTCATTGCATTTAAAGATGTTTAGTGCCATGTATAATTGTAACATCTTTTACTAAAACGTTATCAGACAAAGCAGTTCAATATATATATATATATATATATATATATATATATATATATATATATCTTACAATGCATTGTGATGTTTAGTGGGCTCTAGAAACAATGCACAAGACTCCCACTTGTGAGGGCGGTTTTGACTAAAGTTATGCATTTACTCAGCAGATTATTTTCCCTTTGGATTGAACTGCATATTTGCAAAACATTTGTCCTATAATTTTCTCTCATAGACAGACAGAAAACATATCTCTTGGCCGACAGCCATTCCTCCTGACTCCCCTGTACACATGCACATTTGGCTGAGCATATATGTGTTTTCATTTGGGAATAAACAATAAGCTACTGATAGACTCTTCTGGCTGCTGCTTATCTCTCAAGAAAACAAAAGGGTCGCTCATCGAAATTCAGTGTAGCGTGGTCGCGAGCGGTAGACTAGGGTGAGGTACTCATCTTCCACGCCCCACCAAGCTGCATGAAAATGGGGGTCCTGGCTAGGTATGTGTTCTGAATGTTGATGTTACGCTACAGTCCCTCATAGCTACTCTCAGTTTCCCAGCTGACTAATGAGGACCTCAATGTCTGAGGTACGTCGGTACGACACTTCACTAGTACTCTCAAAGTCAATTCGATCAGGGCCTAAGACTCCTTGCTGTGCCACTGCATCTTTAGCTCTGCATAGGATAGCTCGTTCCCAGTATGGCAACACTCTAGCATCCTCTTCACTAAAGACAATTGTTTGCTTACAACCTTATTATCTGAGAGTAGGAATCCATCTTTCAGCTAGTTCTCTTTAGGACCTCGTCCTACTGCTCACCTGAGCGATTCTCCCTTCAGTTGATTAGGCCTCCTGGCCTGGCCCATGGACCTCATCCTCCCCTTTAACTTCGCTAGGCATCCTGCCTGAATTCTTGAATTACGCTGCCACTTAATATCTGCTTCCCTACAGAACGTACTATCCAATCTATGGTTGCCTCTCTTTGTGCACAACACCATTTCTATGAAAGTCTGCAAACAGCTAGACCATAGGTCAGTTACTCAAGACTTAGCCCTGTCTGACTCATTACAGCAAATTGCTTTCCTGTTGGTGCCCATGTAACTCCTCCCAGTTGTTAACCCTGTCTGTAGCTAACTCACTGTTGCTGGGCAGAAAATAGAGAAACAACATTACAAAACATCACAATACATTATATAACCATGAAATCCACTTCCTTACATCAACACACCTTATTACTGTCACGGTTTCATAACTGACTGTGGCCTAGAGATGCTGTGAGTGACAGCTCAGCCGCTCTATGGAATTTGGAGAGTGTTGAGCTGTCAGCATTTTGATTAACAGCCCTGCTGTTCTATCTGGTTTAGTCTGTGGGCGTTTCTCCCAGGTGTCTTCCATCCTTAAATCATTTGCAAGGTATTTAACTAGCTAGCTCCTAGGAATCTGTGTCAGTTGTAACTCTGCTTTTTTGGATGTGGTTGCTAAGCTCTGTGTCTCTTTCCTCTGACACTGCTGCCGAACCCTTGGATTTATCGTGACTACTCTTGTGGATTTCCCCTTCTGGTTTTGACATATATATATATGTGCATCTCACTAAATTAGAATATCATCAAAATGTTAATTTATTTCAGTTCTTCAATCCATTAATATGCTTGGATACAGCATTCTGTGAACAGCCAGCTTCTTTAGCAATGACCTTTTTGTGGCTTACCCTCCTTGCCTTGTGGAGTGTGTCAATGACTACCTTCTGGACATCTGTCAAGTCAACAGTCTTCCTCGTGATTGTGGAGCCTACTGAAACAGACTAAGGGACCTTTTTAAACGCTTAGGACGCCATTGCAGGTGTTTTTTTGTTAATTATTCTAATTTACTGAGAAAATGACTTATGTGTTTTCATTGGCTGTAAGCCATAATCATCAACATTAAAAGAAATAAACACTTGAAATAGATCACTCTGTTAGTAATGACTCTATATAATATACGAGTTTCACTTTCCAGAACTTGGAAACTCATCGGAGGGAACCCCGTGAAGCTTCATGATCTCATTTATAAACACCTGAGCAAGTGTCTTGATATTTGGAAGTGCCAGTAATGCGACGAAGTGAACCATTTTACTGAACCTATCGATAACCACCAAAACCACCGCTTTGCCTGCAGAAACCGGTAGGTCAGTAATAAAATCCATGGACAAGTGTGTGCATGGCCTGCTAGGGATAGGTAGCGGAAGAAAAGTACCAGATGGACGGGTATGCAAAACCTTAGAACGCGTGCAAATACTACAAGCAGATACGTGTTCAATCACATCTCAATGCAACCCCAGCCTCCAAACACGACGAGAGGGGAGGTCCGTGGTTGCCTTACCACCTTAATGACCTGCAAGCAGGGCTGCAACCAGGAATTTCAGGGCCCCATGCTGGCAACATTTTCAGGGCCCCCTTGAGACTCCGCCCAGGCTCCACCCCAGCTCCGCCTACATCCCTCGCACCTTCTACAGTCCCACCACCCACTCTTGGAAAAACTCCTCTTCTGCACCACGTCCTTACCAATCACACATTACCAGTTCCCAGTGAACACCAGATCACATACATAGCCATCAGCTTTTGTTTTGGCCAAAAGATTTTTAAATCCGCCATCATGATAAGGTAGACTCTTCTGGCTGGGCCCTACTCTACTCTAACCTATTAAAAATGTCTTAAAATATCAAATACTCTTTTTAGGTATATTTTTATTTATTTTTCTTTAAGGGAATGTGTCATATACATTTTTTAAAATGACCAATAATACCACATACAAGGGACAAATACCACCACACCATGACCAGACCACATATTACCACCACATTGTCACCGATTAATATCACATGTACAAGGGACAAATACCGCTACACCATGACTGGACCACATATTACTACCACATAGTGACCGAATACTGCAATACTGATCATTAATAAAAAAACACGATACTAATATTACCAAAAGTGCCATTATACATGGGAGCTCTGTACATGGTATACAGTGTATAATGTAAGTGTACAGGTAATATAGTGATCACCAGTGACATTATACACAGGAGCCCTGTACATAGTATATCCTGTATAGTATCAGTGTACAGATAACACACTGACTCACTGGTGACGTCTCTAGGTGAAGTCCTTCAACTTCACTTTTCTCCTTCATTCAGCACAGACCAACATCACTTCTTCCAGCCCGGACTCGTCTCTGCATAAAATAACACACAGTTATCTAGAGCACATGCCCCAACTTCTACATTACACAGCTGAATACAGATGTGCACCCACCATTAATATATAATTAGTCATTATGCAACCCACCATTCCAAATATAAATTGTAATCCACCAGTGTGCCCCCACTAACTTTAAATAATGTAAATGGAATAAATGGCGCTATAATAATAAATAATAATAATAAATAGCCACTTCCGCGCCTAATAAATATATAAATTAATTAGAACCTGTACTCTTTCCCCCAATTTATTACCAGTCACACTACTGCATCCTGAACGCCCCCTACTTTGTACCTCCTGCTCCCCTGATTCATTATATTTACATGTACCCTCTGTGCCAATTCATTATGTCATGTCCGTGCTCTCCCCACCCCCACCATCTATTCATCATCATTTGCTCACCCCCCAACTCTCAGGCTATGTGCGCACGATCAGGATTTGAAGCACAAATTTCCTGAGCGTTTCTGCATCTCCTTGGCAGGAAAAACCGCACGGTTTTGACGCGGTTTTTGAAGCATTTTTGTACGTCAATGAATACTTTTTGGAGCTAAATAAAGTTATTTAGTGGGACATTGCTTAAACCCTTGGATTACCATGAGAACTGGGGTGAGTATATTGGTTAATTTAAATAATTAAAGAATGTGTCTGTTGTATTTCAAATAAAGTGTTTGCTCTGTGTCTGTGTGTTTATTTAACTCTTTACATTAATTAGGTTTGGTCATAAAAGGGTCTGATTGACACCTTGTCATCATCAAACTGAAGAGCTAGGTGTGAGCTGATCTCATTTGCACAATCTTCATTAGCATTTCCATTCATGTAATTTCTGGGGCAGCTGTGAGCTGCTATTTTTAGCCTGGAAAGGTGCCATTTGCAAACATGGTCTCTAGCCATTATTAACAGTTCACAGCTGTTTCGTTAGCCGCTACATCCCCACGAAGAGCACTCAGCAGCGCTTTGGACGCAGCTCATTTTTGCTGCATCCAAAACGCAGTGTTCTAATGCCGCACTTTTGTTGTCAGTACATGTGAATCCACCGCATATAATGACACTTCAATCGGTCAAAATTTGCAGCAGAGACTAGTGTGTCTGCTACAGAAATTGACATGCTGCATCACCTTGACCAGGAGCCGCTGCAGGTTTGACGCTGCATGTTTATACAGCGTCAAACCCGCAGCGTCCAGATGCTACAGCATAGTGGATGGGATCTCTAGAATGTATAGAATGCGGTAAATACGCATGGTTCAGTGAACACATGGGGATTTACCTGCGTTCAATAGAATGCAACGTTTTGGACGCAGCAAAAAATATGCGTCCAAAGCGCTGCCATGTCCGGATTGTGGTATTAGTTTCCGTGGAGGGGGCCATTAGCCAAAAATGTTCCCTGACTATTAATATCAGCCCACAGCTGTTTGTCTAGCCTTTCCTGGCTAGATTACAGGGGGACCCCAGAAAAAATTTGACGTGGGGTCCCCCTATGAAATCTAACCAGAAAAATCTAAACAGACAGTTGCGGGCTGATATTAATAGCCAGGGAAGGGGCCATGAATACTTGCCCCCTCCGCGGCTATTAATATCACCCCTCAGCAGTCCCAGAAATGGCGCATCCATAAGATGTGCCAAATCTGACGCTTGGCTTCCGCTCTTCCCACTGCCTTGTAGCGGTGGAGAGTGGGGTAATGGGGTTGGGGTTCACGTCAGCCGCCAATCCAAGGCCAGGTTAGAAATGGAGGGCTACTATAAGACGCCCCCATTACTAACCGTGTAGTAAAGTTATCTCCGCCTTTTCAATAAATACACGGCCAGAATAAATTATTTTAATGAAATAAAAAACACACGGTTAAAATTTTTTATTGTACGCCTTGTCCCCGAATCCCTCGATCTTCTGAAAAAAAAGTAAAAAAACAAACAACCATATTCCTCACCTGTCCGCCGTCACGACACAGTCCACGATTACCACCAACGATTGTCACTTGGCGATCCAGGTCACTTCTACAGCAGTGACATCAGCAATCACTCCTATCAGTATACATGCTGCAGGAGTTCACTGGGGTTCATCAGCTGAAAATCTGTTGATCAGCCCCGGTGAGCTTACCACCATGGGAACATTCTTGAGAATAATCGCTCACGTGACCGCAGGACCTGGCAGCACAGTACACTGCTGGGAGCGAGCGCGCTCCCAGCAGTGTACCGCTGGCCGCCGGGAGGAGAGCATTGCCAGGACCAAGGACCAGGAGGACACCGGGGGGCGCCGGACAGGTGAGTATAAGGTTTTTTTTTTTAATTTTTACTTTTTTATATAATTTTTTTTACCACGGGCACGCCGGCTCGGCTGTGGATACTACCCCTCAGCCGCGCCACTCTCGCTGTTATCTGCAAGAGCGGCAGTCGATGATATGAGTAGTCGTACTCCTCTTCCGACCCGGTTACCACCTGCCCCACTTTTCCACCGCAAATTTGCATCTATTGGCTTTAATTGAAAAGCAGCAAATCCACAGGTATAAATATTATACCTGCGGTTTTGTTGCGGTTCAATTCAAGTCAATGGGTGCGAATTTGCGGCGGAAACACCCGCACAATGGTCATCCTGAGTGGAAATTTCCGCATCATGTGCAGAGCACATCAGAATTACCATTGCTATAGCTGGCAGACCTATTAACAAGAGTTTTCGCAGCGTGAAAACGCATCAAAAATGCTTCGTGTGCACATAGCCTCAATTCATCATTTGCTCTCCCCACCCCCCATTTGCCATTTGCTTTCCCCACCCCCACTCCCAATTCTTCATGTGCTTTCCCCACCTCCCCAAACCCAATTCATGTGCTCTCCCCACCCCGCCACTACCAGTTCATCGTTTGCTGTAATCACCTCCCACTCCCAATTCACCATTTGCTGTCCCCACTACCATCTCCCAATTCACTATTTGCTCTCCCCACCCGCCACTCCCAATTCACAATTTGCTCTCCCCCCACTCCCAATTCACCATTTGCTCTCCCCAACCCCCAATTCGCCATTTGCTCTTCCCACACTCCACTCCCAATTCTACATGTGCTCTCCCCCCCACTCCCAATCCTCTATGTGCTCACCCCCACTCCCTATCCTCTATGTGCTTATCCCCACTCCCAATCCTCCATGTTCTCATACCCCCCACTCCCAATTCTCCATGGGCTCTTCCAAACCTCCACTTCCAATTTACCATATGCTCTTCCCACCCTCCATGTGCTCATCCCCCCACTCCCAATTCTCCATGTGCTCATCCTCCCACTCCCAATTCTCCATGTGCTCATCCCCCCACTCCCAATTCTCCATGTGCTCACGCTACCATTCCCAATGCATCATGTGCTCACCCCCAAGACCATTTAATTAATTCTATTTAAAAAAACAAAGTTTTCATACTTACCTCTCATACGATCCCTGCAGCTGTACTGGCATCCTGGCGCTCTATGCAGGCGCGTACGCGATGAGTCATCGCATATGCGCTTTCATCAGCGATTCACTGAAGAGGAGGAGGGACTCCCTTGGAGCTGCTGCACGGTCGTTCAGTCTTGAAGGCTGTGAGTGCTCCTAGGGTCCCTGCGCTGAGGAGAGGTACGCCGCCGGATTCTTCTGACTTCTGGTTACGTGACGGCGCATAAGCGATGTCACCTGACCAGAAGTCCGGAGAAATATGAGGGAGCTGCTGGAGCTGTGTGGCTGTGGAGCTCCATTAAGCCACTTAGCGCCGAGTAAAAAACAGGAACTATCTGGTTTGCCTAGGGTTAAGATGTTTAGCTGATTAGAGATATGACAGGTTCTTATGGTCAGTAAAAACAGTAATAGGATGGACAGCCCCCTCAAACCAATGTCGCCATTCTTTGAACGCCAATTTGATGGCCAAAAGTTCCCTATTTCCCATATCATAATTTCTCTCAGCCGAAGGCCGAGAGTGTCCCCGATGTGTCTCAAAATCAGGTGAGTAAACCAAAATATCATCCTGATAAACCACCACAAACCTCCCCACCAAAGATATCATTTATGAAATGCTGGAACACCGCAGGTGCATTGGTCAAACCGAAAGGCATAACCAGACTCTCAAAATGCCCTTCAGGGGTATTGAAAGCTGTTTTCCATTTGTCCCCTTCTCTGATTCTAACCAGATTGTAGGCTCCCCTTAAATCTAACTTGGAGAATATCTTAGCTCCCATAACATGGCTGAACAAATCTGGAATCTGAGCAAGTGAGTATGGATCTCGGATGGTAATTTGATTTAATTCCCAAAAATCTAAACTGGGACGTAGACCGCCATCTTTTTTCTTCACAAAGAAGAACCCTGCCGCCACGGGTGAAGAAGAGGGCCTAATGTGTCCCTTCTCCAGACTTTCTGCAATGAAATCCTTCATGGCTTGTCTCTCAGGACCAGAAAGATTATACAATCTGGACTTCGGTAGTTTAGCTCCGGGGTTAATAGGACTGTCATATGCATGATGAGGAGGCAAATCCTGACACCTCCTCTCAGAAAAAACATCCTCAAAACCAGACAGAAAATCAGGTAATATTTCCGCAGACAGTAGCAATGGAAATACTTAAACAGTTCTCATGGCAGTTATCTCCCCATTCAATGATCTCCCCTGCTTGTCAATCCACCAATGGATTATGTTTCAGCAACCAGGGGAGACCCAAAACAATTGGGATGGGAAGACTGTACAGGACATAGCAATGGATTATTTCACAATGAACCAACCCCACCCTCAGTTTTACATTATGAACAATCTGAGTTAATGATTTGTGTGCAAGTGGCGCTGAGTCGACGGCGAAGATAGGAATAACCTTAGCTAAAGTACAAGTACAGCAAGCAAAAACATGAGTTTTCACAAACTCAGCATCAACCATGCTGACTCCAGCTCCACTGTCAACAAGCACAGACATTTTCTCAGTTTTGCTCTCTATCACCACCTCTGCTGTCAGGACAAACCAGAAACTGCAGGTTGGCAACAAATGCACCCCTTGCTTATCCAACTCCAGACTATCAAGGGTTAACCGAGTTTCCTTTCGCCTAGAAACCGAAGGACAAGCCCCAATTAAATGTCCCTTTTTCCCTTAAAAAAAACATACACCTTTTTTCTTGCAAATCTCCGGGGAAATGTATGATGCAGAAGCATCCCATAACTGGATGGGTTACTCCACCTCCCCCAGCACTGGTTCACCACCAGACCACTCCCCCGGCAGAGATACATAACCCAGACAAGAAGGCCCCGGAGAAGGTGGTCTCACCCGCCTATCCCGAAGGCGTCTATCAATACCTATAGCTAACGACATGGCAGCCTCCAAGGACACAGGAGTTTCATACACTGCCAAAGCATCGTTCAACCTTTCAGTAAGTCCCTCATAAAATTGGCTCTGAAGGGCTGAGTCATTCCATTTAGAATCGGTTGCCCAGCTACAGATTTCAAAACTGTACGTCTCCACTGCCTGATTCCCCTGCTGAAGGCGACGTAGCCTGGACTCAGCCAAAGCGATTCGGTCAGGGTCATTAAAGATGAGGGCCAGGGCCCCTAAAAAACTCTCTACAGACTGAAGACAAACCGAATCCTGCAGTAAAGAAAAAGCCCAGGATTGCGGATCTCCCTGCAACAGGGAGATTACAATTCCAACTCATTGCTCCTCACTACCAGAAGATTAAGAACGAAGTTTAAAACACAGTTTGCAGGCCTCCTTGAATACAAAAAATTTGTCCCTACCTTCTGACTTCTGAAAACTTGTCCGGGAGGACAACCTTGGGTTCAGGCTGGACAGGTCTACCTGCAGAGACCCCCATATTAATGACCAATAGCTGCTGATGCTGTTGCTGAACCTCACAGCGGAGGTCATTCACCCCAGAGACAGACCGCACAGCTGCTCTGCGAGCTCTGCAACTGAGCCCATACCAAAGGAAAAAAAAACACCCCTGAAAAAAAAACGACACACAATAAAACCCAAGTGTCAGTTGTTGTTTTTACTAAATGTGCACGGCCGGTGATAATGTCAAGCAAGGTGTAGGAAAGACTAAGTGTAACACTAAGGGATGAGGGGAAGGGAGCCCAGACACTAGTGAAAGGGGGAGTTGAGACCTCCTAGGCTGATCTGATATCACCCTGCCTCCCCTATCGTTCCTATATTGGTTCCTCACCAATTGCCGCACAGGAACCTAAAACCCTGTATTTCTCTAGAGCTTGGCCCTGGCTAGGGAAGGAGTGGGGGATGAGCACAAGTCAGTCCCCACTAAACAACTAAAGACAGTAAGGGAAACAAACACAGGAGAAAGCAATTTAGCTTGAGCCGACTTCAGCGAGATTACAACACGTCCTCTCAGCACCAGTGAGGAAGTAAGTACACTGCAATAGCACCAAGCCTTCACCGGAAACATGTGAATATCACCAGCCCCTCCCTATAGCAAACTGAAGGTATTTAAACATCCAGGCCACCGTGTTAATTAGAGCAGGAGGGAGGTAGCCGCTGGGTCCTAGAGTGAGACAGATTCTAAGAAGGTGTCTGTAATGCCAAGCGAAGAGATCTCCTGCAACCTACTGCAGGGCCACTGTCCATCACATCTGATCATGGGTTTGGCCCTTACTCGAGCACCAGTGTCCGGCAGTGCAGCGGTTTATCCTTTACTGTCCGTCACATCTGACACACCTGTGACACAAAGTCTTAGGAATACTGAAGTCTTAATGCCAAGACACAGGTGTGTATCTTGGTGAGCCTTATATAGGCCCAGGCAGATGATCACAAGGGAGAACTCTTGGCGATCTGCAAAGCCCGACATGGAGAACTGCAGAGTTTAGTGGATCGAGGTGAGGGAAGCACAGCACAGATCCGAGACAGGTGTATAACAGTACCCCGCTCTTAGTGCCCCTCCCCAATGAGTCCGTAACCGTAGCAGCAAGGACACACTGAGGTTCAGTCACGTCTTCCCTGTTGTTCTCTTTGATCCCATGGCCAGAGAAAACTCCTGCGGAGTCCTGATAGAAGGGAGGAACATTAAAAGCAGCAGATGTAGAGCAGAGATTCTGAGAAGGTGTGTGAGAGAGAACCTAAAAGCAGTTATGACAAGAAGGACCCCACTTGGTGATCTTGTCGGATGACCAGTCAATGACAGGTGCATGAAACCATGGAAGTCCCAAAAGCAACGATGCATCAGAGAGTGCTAAAACTAAAAAAGAAATGTCCTCCATGTGTAGTGCTCCAATCTATAGAGCGACCTTCACTGTCTGGGATTGCGTACAACCACCTGTAATTGTTGATCCATTCACGGAGGTTAGCTTCTGGGATGTCTGCAAGGAAATTAAAGGAATTTTGAGCCTTTTGGCCAAAGAGAAGTCCATAAAATTCTCAGCTGCTCCGGAATCAATAAGTGCTTGCCCCAAGAACACACAGGAACTGTAACAAACAGTCATAAACAGGAGTAATTTATTTTTAGTGGAGCAAAGAGTTAATACTAGAGTGATACCTCCCTCTTCGTCAAAGATAGAAGGTTCTCCCTGTTTGTCCTTCAATTTGGAACAGTTGGAGCGATAATGATCCTGTTCACTACAACACAAATGGAGTCACTGTGAAAGTCGATGGGATCTTTCAGCTGGAGTTAATCTGCTCCAGCCAATCTCCATAGGTTCAGGTGAGGCCAGACTGGAAGGGGATGTTGAAGATGCTCTTGGAGGAGAGATATGAGAGTCCAGAGTTTTCTTCCTAGACCGCTCTTTAAAACGAAAGTCCACATGAGTAGTGAGAGAAAAGAAGTTGCCAAGTGAAGATGATAAGTCTCTATCTGCAAGTTCATCCTTGACACGACTGGACAGGCTGGCATAGAGTCAGGAGAGCATCATTGTCCATATCAACTCAGCAGACAGAGTGCAGAACTGGATGGCATATTGTTCCACAGACAGAGTCCCTTGTCTGAGCCGCAGAATTAATTCAGCGGTGGAGTGTACACGACCCGGTTCATCAAATACTTTCAGAAAGACAAACAGGAAAGATGGTAGGGGATGAGGGAATGCACTATGGGGTCTTCCTGTTCCCACAATGGTGATGCCCACACCAAGGTGTCACCAGATACAAAGAAAAAATATAAGCCACTTTGGACCGGTCCGAAAAAAATTGCTGGCGTCACAATTCAATGTGCACTGTGCACTGATTCACAAAGCCCCGGCTGGCCCTAATGTCGCCATCAAAACATGCAGGAGTGGGCAAATGTGGAGATTTTTCCCAGCCAGAGATCTGCAGCTGGTAGTGAAGCTGCAGCAATCCGAGACAGAGCGTCCACCTGGGCTGTGAGATCCTAAACAGCCTGGACGAGCTCCCGTTGACTTACAGTGAGTTGTAACACAATTCCAGGTAATTGATCCATATCCCATAGCAACAATGTTGTTGTTAATGCACCTTTGAGATTCATGGTCTTGGTATTCTGTTAGGATCATCAGGTGAGGTGGATCCTCCAAGCCCAAGATCTGAGTGGGCACACAGGTCACATATAGAGCAAAGGCAGATGATCACATGGGAGTACACCGGGCCATCTGAAAAGCCCGTCATGGAGCACCACAGAGTTTAGCGGACAAGGATTAGGGAAGCAAAGGATGGATCCGAGACAAGTGCATAATACAAAGCTGCATGTCCGCTTTATTGAAAGAGCAGCTAGCAGAAAAAATGAACTTATTTTCTCCCTGGAGCCACTGTGTCACGACTCTGTTGTCTGGTATCCCGGGACCAGGGGCTGCTTCCTTGTCCCTAACACTAGGGAGCGCCCTAGCTATCCCTGTTCCCCGATTTGCTTCTAAAGGTGATGACTCCAGGGCCACGTACCTTGCTGAGCTCCTGAATCCACCTTCAGTCTGTTCCCTTCCCCCACCCAGAGAAGAGGGGAGTAGTGGTGTATGGACCAACCAGACTAACAAGGTAATGCAAACAGGATAAAGGAAAATACCAATCATACAAATATATGCACACAAAAAAACAGAGGATAACATTGGGGAGTCGAGGATGGTGAAAAACTAAAGTAGGAGGAGAGGATTAACACACACCCAAAACCACGCAGCAGTCTTAGATAAATCCACCAAATGCCTTTGCAAACAACAACTCTCCACCAACTCCTGAACCATGCAGCAATGAAGCTAGCTCTGGCAATGCCAGCTTGCCAGAGTCCAGTATATAGGAGAGGGGAGTGGCCAACAGTGAACAGCAGAGAGCATTAATGCAGGTAAGCTTCCAGGAGCTCTCAACTGACCCTGGACTGCTAGAAGAAACCTGCACCATTTAATATGAAGAAGTGCTGCTAGTCCGTGCAGGAGTAGGAGAAATCAGATGGTGCGGTCTTCTGTCTCCTCTCTGTCGTGGTAAACCTGTGATACACTGGCATTCAGTTATACACTCTGGGCACAATTATTACTCAAGTGAATATTTTTTCCATATCATCATTTTTATGCAGATTTTACAACTCTAAGCTGTATATACTTGAATGCTTATTGGATGAAGCAGATCAAGGTATGTGTATTTGTGTGATGAGGGAGGGTGCGGCCTAAGAATATCAAGGTGTGCAGAATTATTAGGCTGCTTGTTTTCCTCAGGCGAATGGACAAATAAGAGGTTTAACTGACTCAGAAAACAGAGTATTCACTATTCACTATAAACTTATGACTATTATGCACTTTTAGTGTTACCATTGATTTTACCTGCGGCTGTTGAATTGTAGTCATCACTATTATTGTTTTATTCTGTTAGCCTTTCTTTATATGCATGTATTTTGCCCATCTTTGATCACTCACTTTCTGATTGGTGACACTTCGCCATGCAATTACTCGTACTGATATAACATTATTATGTAAAAAAAAGTCTCGTACTCATAGTGAGCTTCTTTTGCTCTGGTTCACCTTTTCATACTCCCAGTTTTTTTTGTATTTTTTCATAATTTATATACATTATTTGGCTATATCCTCTTCTTTTTGGTACTATGTTTCCCATGATGTTATCACTTATTATCATCTTATTTTATGGCTAATATAAAAATACATATGTCCACTGCAATTATTTAAACAAATTAATTTTATAGAACAATGTATAAACTATTTTTATATACATGAATATAAAAATAATAAAGACAGGTAGGGAGCCACATAATACATAATGTAAGGGTCATAGCAGACAATGGGCAAAAACACACTAAAAAAGTATGTCACAACAAACATTTGTATGTATATGGTGAAGTTGTAAAAATACACAAATGATAATAAATTGTAATCAAGGTATTTGTAAATATATGTATGTTAATACTACATTAGTATAATGTAATACCAACGATTAGCAGAAAAAAATATAAATCAAGGCAAATTGACCATCATGATAATAGAGAGTGAAGCAGAAGTATGAAACAAGTATGAAGCAATCATAAGAATATAGGATTGTTTCATACTCAGGGTCTATTTTCTTCTTTGTGTTAAAAAATCTTCTTAGCTATATCATGGATTATACTGTATCTTATTGGTGGATCTCTATACACATCACCTCCTCCCTTATATTCAGGATTGTACAACAATGATGAAACATGTATTATATGTTTGGTCCATGTAATGTGATGGATATAGAACACATACATACATACATATTTTTTGTATGGGTTACATACGTATATATTGTTTTTCTTTTTCTTGTGTGCAATACTGATGAAGGTCAATGTGACCAAAGCGTTTATTTTCTTTGGATTGTCTGCACCTAATATAAAGTTTCTTCATACTTATCCTTGAGTGCCAAGTTCTCTACAATTCAATTCATGGGATAGGATCCTACTTGGGCACCACCAACATTAGTGCCGTTATTGCTACTCTAACATTCTCCATAATCTGAACCTCCCACTTCCGTCTCCAAGACTTCTTTCGTGCTACGCTAGTTTCTGGAATGCACTACCCCAGACGATCCGACTAGCACCCACATTTTTAAGAGTGCTTTCAAAACACATCTCTTTGGACAAGGCTATCACCTCACTTCAGTAATCTAACTCTTTCCTATTCCTTCTTTCTAAATTTTCCTCAGAATCTGGTTCCTTCTCTTCATCTGTCTAAACTTCCTCCGTGCACCCAATAGCCATTGGTAACTGTACTTGGACAGATACTGGCTGATGACTGGATCAACAGCTTATTTGAAATGCCCTATTTTTTATAATGATGGCTGGACCATATATGACAAACACTTTTCACCCATTGTCTCCCCGCTATTTCATTATAGATTATAAGCTTGTAAGCAGGACCCTCACTCCTCCTTACCATCCGGAATCCGAAGCTTGACTTATGATTAGTCGGGCTGGCAAGAGATCACCTGTGCGCCACTCAGATGATGTCACGCCAGGCCAATGAATCAAACTCCTCCAGAGGGAATCCGTAAGCTCAGGAAATTCATGCAGCTTTTGCCCACACCAAAGAACTGACCTGAACCAGTTTTGAGTGAAACGATCCACTCATATCTAGTTATGACCTGCTGAAGACTGAATGCACAGCCAGACACCAGCTTCTGGCAGTGTTCCTGAAAAATCTTAGCCCATTCTTCATGAGCAATTGCCTTCAATTTACTAATATTCTTGGGTTTGTGTGCTGCAACTTTTTTCTTCAGTCCCACCAAAGATTTTCTACAGAGTTCAAATCAGGTGACTGTGACAAGCGCTCCAAAATTTTCCAGGACTTCTTATGAAACCAAGCCTTAGTGGACTATATTCATTAAAAGTATCCAAGAAGTAATATTTCTCCTTGCGTAGAGTGACATGCTAAGCACGTCAAGGTGAGGAGACTTTTCGAGCTGCAGTGCTCCTCTGGGAAATATGCAAATTGTCTCTTCAGAGAGGAAAGGAACTAGAACTCTAGTGCCACCTATTGGAAGTAGCAATCCTAAAAGTCAATATTAACCCTTTAACAAGCCTTGTTACATGACTTAGGATAAAAGCCAAGACCAGAAACTCAATTTGCAGACACTGTGTTTCGGGGTATTGCCCCTCATCAGTGCAAAGTGTGAGTTCTGGTTTGGCTGGGTGAGAGGCATTACACCGGTTTCTAAGAAGTAACGTTTCTCCTTGCGGAGAGCGACATGCTAAGGATGTTAAAGTGAGGAGACTTTTCGAGCCGCAATGCTGCTTTGGGAAATATGCAATTCGTCTCTTCAGAGACTTTTATTAAAAGTATAATTTTGTGTTGAATCTGGGGAAACCACTTTTTGTGTTTAGCTATATAAATTCTTCTTGTTTGATAGGTTTATTGAAAACACCAAGAGGTTTATAAATTTTGCTAATAAATTTAATTTGCAGTGGGGGTTGAATAATTTTAATGCAGCTATATGTATGGCCAGATTTGGCTTTCTTCACATAGCAGCAATCTCCTAGTTGGAGAAGCTAGACCTGAAGCTACCAGCGGACACTACCACTTTAGCTTGAGACACCCTATGACTGTATTGCTACTGTAAACTTCCACTTAAAGATTGACATGACAACTACTGCTAGTGCTACATTTCTAAATCAAAACTATGCATACGTGCATAATATTTTAACTTGTGTATAATATGGTCAATTTCTTTGCTGTTTTTTTTAATTTAGTGGTAAAAGATATCGAGGAACTAAAAGCTTTCATAGAAATATTTGTGTGTGTGAAAAGATTGGTTTAATAATACTATACCATGTCTGTAAATTAGGTCATACCAAGTACTTTACATTTGCAACAACTTGCTATTTTTATTTAAAAAAAACAACTTATTTTTCACTTGCTAGACTTTGAAGACTGGAAGCATGGTGGCCCCATCTGCTGCTTTCCATTGATTGGATCAATATCAATGATTTGTAGGTCTCTATGGTTTGACCATCAGCGTTTCCTCATGTGACCAACTGTCGGTGCATTAAACTTTAGCAATGAACAGAGGTTTTAGGTAAGAGTGCGTGGTAAAATGGAGTGCTTCAGCATTAACTCATTCATGTTTGGAAATCACATTGGAAATGTTGAGGACCAGTATGCATGGAGTTATTTCCTTCTGAGGGTTCAAACAGGAGTGAATTTATACATGATAATGCTAGAAGTGTTTTTTTGAAAAAAAAAAGGGGGGGGGGGGGAGTCTTTTTCTGCATTTCTGAGATGTGATGATCCTGGCACTATTTATGTTTTTATATATATATATATATATATATATATATATATATATATATATATATATATATATATATATATATATATACACAGTACAGACCAAAAGTTTGGACACACCTTCTCATTTAAAGATTTTTCTGTATTTTCATGACTATGAAAATTGTACATTCACACTGAAGGCATCAAAACTATGAATTAACACATGTGGAATTATATACTTAACAAAAAAGTGTGAAACAACTGAAAATATGTCTTGTATTCTAGGTTCTTCAAAGTAGCCACCTTTTGCTTTGATGACTGCTTTGCGCACTCTTGGCATTCTCTTGATGAGCTTCCAGAGGTAGTCACCGGAAATGGTCTTCCAACAATCTTGAAGGAGTTCCCAGAGATGCTTAGCACTTGTTGGCCCTTTTGCCTTCACACTGCGATCCATTTCACCCCAAACCATCTTGATTGGGTTCAGGTCTGGTGACTGTGGAGGCCAGGTCATCTGGCGTAGCACCCCATCACTCTCCTTCTTGGTCAAATAACCCTTACACAGCCTGGAGGTGTGTTTGGGGTCATTGTCCTGTTGAAAAATAAATTATGGTCCAACTAAACGCAAACCGGATGGAATAGCATAACGCTGCAAGGTGCTGTGGTAGTCATGCTGGTTCAGTATGCCTTCAATTTTGAATAAATCCCCAACAGTGTCACCAGCAAATCACCCCCACACCATCACAGCACCTCCTCCATGCTTCACGGTGGGAACCAGGAATGTAGAGTCCATCCGTTCACCTTTTCTGCGTCGCACAAAGACACAGTGGTTGGAACCAAAGATCTCAAATTTGGACTCATCAGACCAAAGCACAGATTTCCACTGGTCTAATGTCCATTCCTTGTGTTCTTTAGCCCAAACAAGTCTCTTCTGCTTGTTGCCTGTCCTTAGCAGTGGTTTCCTAGCAGCTATTTTACCATGAAGGCCTGCTGCACAAAGTCTCCTCTTAACAGTTGTTGTAGAGATGTGTCTGCTGCTAGAACTCTGTGTGGCATTGACCTGGTCTCTAATCTGAGCTGCTGTTAACCTGTGATTTCTGAGGCTGGTGACTCGGATAAACTTATCCTCAGAAGCAAAGGTGACTCTTGGTCTTCCTTTCCTGGGGCGGTCCTCATGTGAGCCAGTTTCTTTGTAGTGCTTGATGGTTTTTGCGACTGCACTTGAGGACACTTTCAAAGTTTGCCCAATTTTTCAGACTGACTGACCTTAATTTCTTAAAGTAATGATGGCCACTCGTTTTTCTTTACTTAGCTGCCTTTTTCTTGCCATAATACAAATTCTAACAGTCTATTCAGTAGGACTATCAGCTGTGTATACACCTGACTTCTGCACAACACAACTGATTGTCCCAACCCCATTTATAAGACAAGATATCGCACTTATTAAACCTGACAGGGCACACCTGTGAAGTGAAAACCGTTTCCGGTGACTACCTCATGAAGCTCATCAAGAGAATGCCAAGAGTGTGCAAAGCAGTCATCAAAGCAAAAGGTGGCTACTTTGAAGACCCTAGAATATAAGACATATTTTCAGTTGTTTCACACTTTTTTGTTAAGTATATAATTCCACATGTGTTAATTCATAGTTTTGATGCCTTCAGTGTGAATGTCCAATTTTCAAAGTCATGAAAATACAGAAAAATCTTTAAATGAGAAGGTGTGTCCAAACTTTTGGTCTGTACTATATATATATATATATATATATATATATATATATATATAGGTATATATATAATGTATGTATGTATATATATATATATATACAGTACAGACCAAAAGTTTGGACACACCTTCTCATTTAAAGATTTTTCTGTATTTTCATGACTTTGAAAATTGTACATTCACACTGAAGGCATCAAAACTATGAATTAACACATGTGGAATTATATACTTAACAAAAAAGTGTGAAACAACTGAAAATATGTCTTATATTCTAGGTTCTTCAAAGTAGCCACCTTTTGCTTTGATGACTGCTTTGCACACTCTTGGCATTCTCTTTGTAACGGGTCTGGGAGGCGGAACCTCTGAGCTACTATACAAGGGGGCGGTCCTTGTAAGGGAGCGGGTGGCGACCAGGCAGGCAGTCACAGCAGGTGACCGGGACAGTCTCTAGAAGAACGGGCAGGAGGTCACGGCAAGTGACCGGGGCAGTCTCTGGATGAACGGGCAGATGGTCACGGCAAGTGACCGGGGCAGTCTCTGGGTGAACGGGCAGATGGTCACGGCAAGTGACCGGGGCAGTCTCTGGGTGAAAGGGCAGATGGTCACGGCAAGTGACCGGGGCAGTCTCTGGGTAAAGGGTTGGTACGACCTGTGGCGGCTGATGGTAGACGTGAGCTCCCAGGTGAGCAGTCGAGAGTCTCTGGATAAACGGGTGGTCACAGCATGTGACGGCGGAGCCTCCAGGAAGACCAACAGACAGGCGGCAGATGAGCGCTCCCAGGTGAGCGGGCAGAAGTCTCTGGACAGGCGGGTGGTCACAGCACGTGACGGCAGAGCCTCCAGGTAGGCTAGCAGACAGGCAGCAGATGAGCGCTCCCAGGTGAGCGGGCAGGAGTCACTGGACAGGCAGGTGGTCACAGCACGTGACGGCAGAGCCTCCAGGTAGGCTAGCAGGCAGGTAGCAGATGTGCGCTCCCAGGTGAGCGGGCAAGCTGGTCCATAGACAGACTGACAAGAGTTGGAAGGCAGACCGTCGGACCTCAGGCAAGCAGGCAGGTAGTTGATGTGCGCTCCCAGGTGAGCGGGCAAGCTGGTCCTTAGACAGACTGACAGGAGTAGTAAGGCAGACCGTCGGACCTCAGGCTAGCAGGCAGGTAGCAGAATATCAGGCAGGAATAAGACAGCAAGCTGGCAGAAATCTGGCAGGTATCTGGCAGGTAACTGGCAACGGGACCTGAGGGCTGAAGCAGAGTAGTGAACAGTGCAACAACATTGCTCGGGCACCTCCATTTTGGAGGAGGTGCCTTATATATGGTGAAGTCCTCCGGCCATTGGCCGGGGACTCCTTAGGACGGCGCGCGCGGCCCCTTTAAGAGGGAGGGAGAGCGCGCGCGCGCGCCCTAAGCACAGTGGCCGGGAAGGAGCGCGCGCTGCCAGCAGAGCGGGAGGAGGACGCCGGGCACGGAGCAGAGAGGTGAAGGGAACAGCATCCCTGGCTAGCAGAGGGCAGGGACGCCGGCGCTACACTCTTGATGAGCTTCAAGAGGTAGTCACCGGAAATGGTCTTCCAACAATCTTGAAGGAGTTCCCAGAGATGCTTAGCACTTGTTGGCTCTTTTGCCTTTACTCTGCGGTCCAGCTCACCCCAAACCATCTCGATTGGGTTCAGGTCTGGTGACTGTGGAGGCCAGGTCATCTGGCGTAGCACCCCATCACTCTCCTTCTTGGTCAAATAGCCCTTACACAGCCTGGAGGTGTGTTTGAGGTCATTGTTCTGTTGAAAAATAAATGATGGTCCAACTAAACTCAAACCGGATGAAATAGCATGCCGCTGCAAGATGCTGTGGTAGCCATGCTGGTTCAGTATGCCTTCAATTTTGAATAAATCCCCAACAGTGTCACCAGCAAAGCACCCCTACATCATCACACCTCCTCCTCCATGCTTCACGGTGGGAATCAGACATGTAGAGTCCATCTGTTCACCTTTTCTGCGTCGCACAAAGACACGGTGGTTGGAACCAAAGATCTCAAATTTGGACTCATCAGACCAAAGCACAGATTTCCACTGGTCTAATGTCCATTCCTTGTGTTCTTTAGCCCAAACAAGTCTCTTCTGCTTGTTGCCTGTCCTTAGCAGTGGTTTCCTAGCAGCTATTTTACCATGAAGGCCTGCTGCACAAAGTCTCCTCTTAACAGTTGTTGTAGAGATGTGTCTGCTGCTAGAACTCTGTGTGGCATTGACCTGGTCTCTAATCTGAGCTGCTGTTAACCTGCGATTTCTGAGGCTGGTGACTCGGATAAACTTATCCTCAGAAGCAGAGGTGACTCTTGGTCTTCCTTTCCTGGGGTGGTCCTCATGTGAGCCAGTTTCTTTGTAGCACTTGATGGTTTTTGCAACTGCACTTTGGGACACATTCAAAGTTTGCCCAATTTTTCGGACTAACTGACCTTCATTTCTTAAAGTAATGATGGCCACTCGTTTTTCTTTACTTAGCTGCTTTTTTCTTGCCATAATACAAATTCTAACAGTTTATTCAGTAGGACTATCAGCTGTGTATCCACCTGACTTCTGCACAACACAACTGATGGTCCCAGCCCCATTTATAAGGCAAGAAATCGCACTTATTAAACCTGACAGGGCACACCTGTGAAGTGAAAACCATTTCCGGTGACTACTTCTTGAAGCTCATCAAGAGAATGCCAAGATTGTGCAAAGCAGTCATCAAAGCAAAAGGTGGCTACTTTGAAGAACCTAGAATATAAGACATATTTTCAGTTGTTTCACACTTTTTTGTTAAGTATATAATTCCACATGTGTTAATTCACAGTTTTGATGCCTTCAGTGTGAATGTACAATTTTCAAAGTTATGAAAATACAGAAAAATCTTTAAATGAGAAGGTGTGTCCAAACTTTTGGTCTGTACTGTATATATATATATATATATATATATATATATATATATATATATATATATACAGTTATATGAAAAAGTTTGGGCACCCCTATTAATCTTAAACTTAATGTGGCCACTTTAAGTAGCTTTTCTCATGATTGCATACACCTGGCTATGAAGTTCAAAGCTCAATGAGGTTACAAAATCAAAAAAGGGGCTTTAGTAAATCAGTAAAAAGTAGGTAGGAGTATTTAAAACAAGAAAATGATAAGGGTGCCCATACTTATGCACCTGTCAAATTTTGTTTGAATGCAGATTGCACATTTTCTGTTAGTACAATAAACCTCATTTCAAGGCAGAAACATTACTGTGTCCAACAGTTATTACATATATCAAACTGAAATAGCTGTTGCAAAAACACCAATTTTTATAAAACATTAAGCTTAAGATTAATAGGGGTGCCCAAACTTTTTCATATAAATGTGTATATATATATATATATATATATATATATATATAAAAGCCCTATTTCTCTAAGAAAAAAGTACCTGGAAGCAGGTATTTTTTACTTTCTGATCACAGCTTCATCCAACAATAAAATGATTCTAGTTATTGTATTAAGATTGTAGGTGACATGTTATACGTTCAGTTTTGTGTTAGTGTAGACGTATACACCTTGTTTCATTTTAGATAATACCATCTTCAGTTGAAGTCTTTGTTGGGCTTTACTTTCTATTTCTTGTTGTGTATCGTGTTGTTTTCTGTATTGTGCGTTGTGTACGTCCAATTTACATTAATGAAGGAAACTTCTTTTGGTGCAAGATGTGGGCCATTAGCTACTGGTTACTGATGTTTATTGAAATGATAGGTTGGAAAACAATGATTTTGGAATGGTGTGAAAAGTAATGTGGTAATCACTTTCACTGTTAGTTTAGACATTAGTTCTGTTTCAGCATATGCATGTTCTTCAGTTAGCACCTGGACCGTAATATAGAAATACTTGGACCTTAATTATACCGATAGCTTAATGCATTTAAACATCACATCATTGTAAGTTCCTGACAATTCTTTAGCTGTCAATACAACTCATCGTCTCAGCATTCCCAATACACACCGGCGCTGTCCTGTAACACTTCTAGTACACAGACAAACAAGACTCTCTGGAGATGCTTTACATTGGAACATTTAAGAAGTTGCTAAATTGCCTTTCTTTTTTCCCCATGGATCTGTATGAAGTTGTGATGCCAATGCCCCCTCCTAAGCATGTACAATTAATGGCTTATCGATTAGGTAGAAGTAGGAGAATGAGGAGGAACCCTTTGACCTCTAGCTGTGCTTGGACTAAGAGCCTCACATTGAATCCTATGAAGAGTGATGTGAACATGGTGTCTGACAGACTTTTACCCACAGAGATGCCTGTCCCTTGTCAAAACACGCAGTGCCTGGCATGTGTCCCTGAGGGAACGCGCGGGTGAGGGAGGGTGACTACCTGCACTGTCAGTAGAAAAGAAGTGACACATTTAATGTAGTTGGAGAGAGAAGTGGTAGAGAGTGTGCCGGTGTATTAAGTATGTAGAAAGAAGGAAATAATAAAAAGGCAAAGAGACGGCAGGTCTATATTTCATAGCATTTTAACTTGCACCCTTCATATTTTAATGTTTATTAAATGTGGTCTTACAGCTATGAGGTAACAGGAAATCAGTAGTTTAGATATATTAAAGGGGCTGTCCACTTTTGGGGCCAATTTGCTTAGCTACTTAAATGCATGTATTGTTGACTAAAAAATAATTTTAGTATTTGGTTTTCATTAAAACTTCTGCTGTTTTCCTTCTATAGCAAAAAGGAAAAAAATGCAGCCAGCTCACCACATACGGCTAATGTAGTGCAGTGGCAAAGGTAGAAAATCCAAAAGAAAAAAAGTTTCAGCTCCTGATAAAATGCAAAACTTTACTGCAAAAATTAAAGATTGTATTCCATATTACTCTAAAAAATAGTCACGCGTTTCGAACACACTCTGGCACCCTTTGACATCTCAGACAAAGGACGTCGGAGTGTGATCGAAACTCATAGATATTTTTTCTAAGAGTAATATGGAATCCAATTTTTTCATTTTTCCAATAAAGTTTTGCATTTTATCAGGAACTAGAACTACTTTTGTTCTTTTCCTTCTATAACCTCTGTGTTGCACTGCTTATTACTGACGGCAGAACAAAATTAACTGAGAATGTAATAATAAATAATAAGAATCCATAAATAAACTCTTTCTGACAGCCCAATGGGGAATATTTTTAACTCTTTTATATGTCTTTTTTAGCTATTCTGAGCTGATTAAAGATCACAGACCACATCAAAGTTAAATGTGAAGGGGAACAAAGAGCTTGTAAATGCAACATTTGTAATGAAACCAAATTGAAAAAATGAGTCCCCCCCACAAATTCATACATTTTTTAAAACAAAAAATTGCCCCCAGAGGATGACGACTCGTCTAATTTATTATCCTAATATGTTCACAATTGGTAGATTACTGTAGTACAAATCGATTCCTGTCATATTAAAAATGCAATCCAGTCTAGTGGCTGAACAGATTTTTCTGTGTAACGAGATTCATTAATCACTCATACTGGAAAGTATTTCAATCCCTGTAAGGCCACCCACTGGACTCCTAAGCCCAGACAGAAAAGAGATATTCAAGAATTAATTGCAATGTTTACTGAATATTTTCTTAAATGGCTGTACATCAATCTGCTCAATTTCCCTTCATTAACATATGCTGTCATTTTTAACATATCTAGTTCTTTTTAATTGTGCCACTAGTACCAGACTAGAAAACCGAGACTAGAAATGCTTCTAGATACACTGACAAGCAAAAGGGTAACAATGTTTTGAACTTTTTACTTTCAGGCTCCATATCTCACCATCCAATACTGGTTCCAACGTGAAACTACCATCACTTTATAGACAATCATCTTGGCTATCTCATACATAAATTTAACCTTGTGACGTACATGTACGGTGCAATTACAGTGATACCAGATTTATATCGGGTTTTTATGTTTGGCAGCTGTCACACACTAAAAAATGCTTATTTTTTTTTGCAAAGACTAGTTTTTGCATCTCCATATTTTGAGAGCTATAATTGTTCCATACTTCGGCCGACAGATTCATGTAAGAGCTTGTTTTTTGCGGGACAAGTTGACATTTTCCTTGGTACCATTTTCGGGCACGTGACTTTTTTGATCACTTTCTATTTCGATATTTGGGAGGCAAAATAAACAAAAACCAACAATTTAAGAATTGGGGGTTTTTTTATGCCGTTCTTCGTGTGGTAAAATTGATAAGGCAACTATATTCTTTGGGTCAGTTAAGTTTACCATGATACTACATTTATATAATTTTTTTATGTTTTAGCGCTTTTACACAATAAAAACTATTTTATAGAAAAAAAATTTTTTTGCACCGCTTTATTCTGAGAGCTATAACTTTTTTATTTTTAAGCTCTGATGGAGCAGTGTGGCAGCTTGTTTTTTTGCGGGACAAGATTATGTTTTCAGTGGTACCATTTTTATTTACATACTTTTTGATCGCATTTTATTCCACTTTTTGTTCGGTGGTATGATGATAAAGCACCATTTTTTGCTTCGTTTTTTATTTTTTATTTTTACCGTGTTTACTGAAGGGGTTAGCTAGTGGGACAGTTTTATAGGTCAGGTCGTTCCGGACGCAGTGATACCAATATGTGCATTTTATTGTATATTTATTTTCTCATAATAATATTTATTTATGGGTACAATATATAGATTTTTTGCATTATTTAAAAAATATATATTTTTACAACTTTTTTTTACTTTTTTTTCACTTTTTACTTAGTCCCACTATGAGACTTCACTTTCTGCAGTCTGATCGCAGTTATAAGGTATAGCAGTGCAAGATCACTGCTATACCTTATGACTTGTCAGCCCTGCAGACACGATAGTTTGATCATGTGCAGTATATGATAAAACTATCTTGCTAGTGCCTGGCGACTGGATGTCGTCTAATCACCGAAGAATAAAGTCACTTAATCACTTTGACCGCATGAGGAACAGCGTAAAAAATAAATTAAACCAATTCTTTACCTGCTGCTGATTTGTTCATTCTGCCTCCCAAAAATTACACTAAGGCTCGGCTCACATGCATCCTGCGTTCTGCGCTGAGCGCTTACACCAGGGTTTCCAGGTAAATCTCTGAAATACGTGATTCAGATGGAACCCCCGGCAGAAGATTCCCTGTAATGAGGCTGATGGGGGCACCGTGGACGCCGTCTGGCCTGTGATCCAACAGTGTTTGTCTTTTTATTAGGCGTGCATAAAAGTGCCATCAGCCACAGTTTTGTGAACCTCTGAAAAAAAGGACACCGCTAAACAGAGGCCAGATGGAGTCGAGAGTAAGGCCGGTTTCACACGTCCTGATATTTCTGGTACCAGAAAAATCAGTAGTGGAGATATCCGTGTCCGTGTGCACCTGTGTGGTATACATGAGGCAACCGTGTGCCGCCCGTGTGCCGCATCAGGAGCACACGTACCAGTGCCTGGGAATCAGTGTACAGTTAGCGCTGTTCCCAAGCGCTGGGTGCTGAACGCTGCCCTCATGATTGTCCTCTGCCGGCGCTGCGATCAGCGCAGGCAAGGGATAATGTTGAGAGTAGTATTCTGCTTCCGCTGTGTCCTGGTGTATAAAAAAGAATAAAATAAAAAAATCTTTATACTCACCTGTCCGGAGATGTCGACCGCTGTAACCAATCTGACTGCTCACGTCCAGGAGCCGGGGAGAATGAGCGGGCCCCAGAGATGCACTCAGCGAGCGGTGTCCTATCACTCATTGAGCTCAGCGCAGCTTCGGGGTTCACTCATTGGAGCAAGTCATTCTCCCTGGCTCCTCTGCTTGAACGGTCAGGTGGATTACAGTGGGGGACATCTTCGGACAGGTGAGTATAAGGATTTTTTTATTTTATCATTATATTACACCAGGACACAGCGGGAGCAGAATACTACTACCCTCATCATTGTCACTTGCTCGCGCTGATTGCAGTGCAAGCAGGGAACAATGATGAGGGCAGCGTTCAGCACCCGGCGCTTGGGAACAGAGCTAACTGTACTCTGATTCACAGGCGCCGGTATATCAAATAAATTTTACCACTATCATGAAGTACAATATGTACTGAAAAAACAATCTCAGAATCAGTGGGATCCGTTGACTCGTTCCAGAGGTATTACCTCATAAAGTGACACTGGTCAGAGTTGTAAAAATTAGCCTGGTCTTTAATGTGCTTGTTACTTACAAAATTTTTTCCTACACTTAGGCAACCCTGGAAAAATCTAGAATCAACCAGAAATGCTAGCAAGGGATCACATGATGGCCAAAAAGACTAATGCAATACCAGTCTGCCCATAATATCAGTATGGAATGGAATGTATGTGTGTCTAATTCGATAATTTAAACAGGTGTGCCATAACAAACCTGCCCACAAACAGTAAGTACATTAAGTATAGAAAGTACATTTTAATCAAAAGAACTTGTAATAATAATAAGTTCCACAATTAGATGTGTTAAAAAAATGTTCCTGTGCTGAGATAATCTTACAAATGTTTCCCTGCATTATACTATTATTTCCTGTGTCTGACTCTGCAGAGCTGCTCCAGTTCATGGTCGGAGCAAACTACTGCTCCTGACCAGGTGGGAAACCATAACTGATAAATAAACATAAAGGCAAAGCAGTAGAGCATTGTAGCTGCTGCTTTCTCAGGTAACACATTTCCCTGCCTGAGGTAACACAAAAGTAAGTGTTTCTGCCATGTCTCCAGCCCTCTGAGCTCATCAAAAATCAAGACAGTGAGGTAGGAGCTGAGATTATGTTACTGACTTGATTTATGATAACTTCACAGGACTGGTGACATAACAGAAACACTCACTTCTGTGATGAAACAAAGAAAGGTGTTTCCTCTGGCAAGGAAATGTGTTACCTCAGAGAGTAGTTGTTGTGAGCCCCCGCTGTTCTGTTTGTATGTCCACTTTTCATAAGTTACTTCTGCCCCTTCCCCTGTGGTATGTGCTGACCTTGAACTAGAGGTGCTCTACATGGCCAGACACAGCCATTACACAGTACATACTAGGGGCACATTTATAAGATTTTCTCAGCACAGACACATTTTTTTATTATTTTGTAATACATCCAATTGTGGAACATATTATTATTCCAAGATCTATTAATTAAAATGTACTTGGTTCATGGGACAATCCTTTTAAATGTCTTAATTTAGTGTAATATAATTTGTTTGCAGATTGTTTGGTTAAAGTAGAATTATTCTCCCTGCCCAAAAAAGACTACGGAAAAACAAATGCCAAGAGGTAGGGACACCGTGAACAGTATTGTGGTGCACACAGTTTTTAAATTTGACAAGTAAAATAATTGAAATTTTTAACCTTTTTTGTATTTCATTTTAGTATTTATTCATTATTTTAATTATTCCTCCCTTAAAGGGAATCTGTCAGCAAGTTTTACTCTGTAATCTAAGAGCAGCATGATGTAGGGGCAGAGAGCCTGATTCCAGCAATGTGTCACTTACTGTACTGCTTGGTGTAGTTTGGATTATGTCTTCTCTCTGTTGCAGCTGTAGTAGTGGTCAGAATGTTGAGCTGTGTATAACCCTACCCAAGCCCCTGGTTGACAGCTTCCAGTGTACACTATGCATTGTCAGCAAGCTGCCAATCAGTTGTATGGACTGGGTTACACAGATTAATCTGACTGCGCTGTGATGGCTGTGACGCGCAGCTCCCCGCGCGTGCACAGTGAACCTGTGTTTAGTTCACTGCTTCAATGACTGTGTGTGCATGCGCACAGAGTCAGTGAAGCTGTGAGCTAAACACAGCTTCACGGCGCACGCTCGGGAAAGCCGTGCGTCACGGCACACGTGCGGGGGAGCTGCTTGTCACAGCGCACGCACGGGGATCCAAGGAACAATGCCCAAGCGCGGATTAAACTTACACATTGCACAAGCGCAGGTAAAGTCACAAACACACTGAGCAAGCTGGCTAATACAACAAAGTGCGCAAGCGCAGAATTAGAATTCAAATTGAGTGGGCAGCGACCAGCATGACTAAATACAGTAAAGAACACCCCTATGACTGAACGAGCAGGTAAGTTATAACTATATAAAGTGCTTTTGGCAAATGACTATAGCACTGATTTTCATGGAAAAAGCATGTTAGTGATGCACACTGGATCACTAATTGTGACCAGGGGACAGTTTACATTATACAAATTACATGACAGGTTCCCTTTAAATGCTAAATGCCAAGTAACTAAATGTAGATTCACACACAGAAAAAAAATATATGGCAACTGCATGCAGTATAGTTGTGGGGTATTTGGTTGCTAAATTGAACAAAGCAAGTGTTGACAAATGAGTGTTTTTTTTTAAGATTTAAAGGGAATCTGTAACCCCCTGGGAGATATCAGACCTCTACTATGTGCATACAGGTTATAGAAAAGTAAATCTATACATACCTATATGTCCCATAGTATAGGTCTGATTGCAGAGAAAAGTGTTTTTATCCACTCTGTTTTCCACAGGCTTGGCATCCGGGGGACGCCAAGAAATCCCCGCCTAACTGTTTATTATTCCCTGAAATCTCCGCCTCTCTGCTTAGTTACCATATTCCCCCACCCCTGCATGTCATAGGGCCCTGTGACGTGCACTGTGCTCCCTGACTCCCTAGGCATGCGCAAAGCGCCGCTCACATAGAGCGTGCTTTGCTTCATCCCTGCCCTGTCTCTCCATGCACTGCGCCGCAGGGTTCTATTGCGCAGGTGCCGGGGAGACACTGTCACTTCCCGGCGCCTGCGCAATAGAACCCTGCGGCGCAGTGCACAGAGACGGGGTCGGGATGAAAGCGGGCACGTATGCCCATAGTAGAGATCTGATATCTCCCAGGGGGTGACAGATTCCCTTTAAAGAAAAACAATAATACCCCACACCTTTATAAAAGACGGTACAAGAAAATCTAAGTAGGTTCATGTCCCTAAAACCAAGCATCTGTAACAGACTGTGTTGTTCATTTGGTGGGTATGGATCTAATATTGGACTATTACAAAAAGAAAGTGATCAAAACAAATGTTATTACAAAAACTCTTTTTGAGGTAGACAGTTGTGTTTAAATTTTTGGATTGTAAAGTTTTTTTGTCTTTTAACCAAAAAAATTGCTTGCCTGTCTGAAAAGCCATTAGGCACACTTTATGTGACACACAAGCCTTGGTTTCATGATTTTCTTTAGTAGCAATAGTAGTAGGATAAGGGTCACTTAAACTGTCCCTTTGTATTTGCAGTGTATGAAGAATAAAAATAAATGCTGTTAATAAAGTGCTGCTACTGCAATAAATACCGGATTAAAGAGGACCTTTCACAAAATTTTGGGTTATAAACTAAACATTCGCAAACATCTCTTTCTACTCATCTCTAGTAACTACCACTATATGGTCACTGTATAGGGGTAATATCAGTCTTATTATGTAGTGATATTTTTTTTTTCAGTAACAGCATTGTCATCAGCTGAGGTTCCCATTCACCCACTATAAATGGGGTGTGCCACCATATTTGTAAACATTATTTCCTAGGTTAGGGGCCTACTCAGATGTGTTTTGCTCCTCCCAGGATGAATCCATAGCTACGTCTCTACTATAGATACAATACATGTGGCAGCTTCCAATGTACAGTACAGACCAAAAGTTTGGACACACCTTCTCATTTAAAGATTTTTCTGTATTTTCATGACTATGAAAATTGTACATTCACACTGAAGGCATCAAAACTATGAATTAACACATGTGGAATTATATACTTAACAAAAAAGTGTGAAACAACTGAAAATATGTCTTATATTCTAGGTTCTTCAAAGTAGCCACCTTTTGCTTGATGACTGCTTTGCACACTCTCGGCATTCTCTTGATGAGCTTCAAGAGGTAGTCATCGGAAATGGTTTTCACTTCACAGGTGTGCCCTGTCAGGTTTAATAAGTGGGATTTCTTGCCTTATAAATGGGGCTGGGACCATCAGTTGTGTTGTGCAGAAGTCTGGTGGATACACAGCTGATAGTCCTACTGAATAGACTGTTAGAATTTGTATTATGGCAAGAAAAAAGGAGCTAAGTAAAGAAAAACGAGTGACCATCATTACTTTAAGAAATTAAGGTCAGTCAGTGCGAAAAATTGGGAAAACTTGGAAAGTGTCCCCAAGTGCAGTTGCAAAAACCATCAAGCACTACAAAGAAACTGGCTCACATGAGGACCGCCCCAGGAAAGGAAGACCAAGAGTCACCTCTGCTTCTGAGGATAAGTTTATCCGAGTCACCAGCCTCAGAAATCGCAGGTTAACAGCAGCTCAGATTAGAGACCAGGTCAATGCCACACAGAGTTCTAGCAGCAGACACATCTCTTCAACAACTGTTAAGAGGAGACTTTGTGCAGCAGGCCTTCATGGTAAAATAGCTGCTAGGAAACCACTGCTAAGGACAGGCAACAAGCAGAAGAGACTTGTTTGGGCATAAGAACACAAGGAATGAACATTAAACCAGTGGAAATCTGTGCTTTGGTCTGATGAGTCCAAATTTGAGATCTTTGGTTTCAACCACCGTGTCTTTGTGCGACGCAGAAAAGGTGAACGGATGGACTCTACATGCCTGGTTCCCACCGTGAAGCATGGAGGAGGTGGTGTGATGGTGTGGGGGTGCTTTGCTGATGACACTGTTGGGGATTTGTTCAAAATTGAAGGCATACTGAATCAGCATGGCTACCACAGCATCTTGCAGCGGCATGCTATTCCATCCGGTTTGCGTTTAGTTGGACCATCATTTATTTTTCAACAGGACAATGACCCCAAACACACCTCCAGGCTGTGTAAGGGCTATTTGACCAAGCAGGAGAGTGATGGGGTGCTACGCCAGATGACCTGGCCTCCACAGTCACCAGACCTGAACCCAATAGAGATGGTTTGGGGTGAGCTGGTCCGCAGAGTGAAGGCAAAAGGGCCAACAAGTGCTAAACATCTCTGGGAACTCCTTCAAGATTGTTGGAAGACCATTTCCGGTGACTACCTCTTGAAGCTCATAAAGAGAATGCCAAGAGTGTGCAAAGCAGTCATCAAAGCAAAAGGTGGCTACTTTGAAGAACCTTGAATATAAGACAAATTTTCAGTTGTTTGACACTTTTTTGTTAAGTATATAATTCCACATGTGTTAATTCATAGTTTTGATGCCTTCAGTGTGAATGTACAAGTTTCATAGTCATGAAAATACAGAAAAATCTTTAGATGAGAAGGTGTGTCCAAACTTTTGGTCTGTACTGTATGAGCAATAATGTCATCAGTGTAATGCAAAAGAAATCCAAAAAATGTGACCTTTTTGGGGGTACAAAAAAATTTAAAAACACTCATATGATTAGATTATTGTAAGCAAAAATACATTTATTTTTTTCTTCAGTTATATCAGAGATACCCATGAAGTCTCTGTCTAAAACCATTACTGATTTTTAGAGTGAAAGGGATCTATTAAACTTTTTTGATACTTCTAATAGATTTTATAGAATATCTGTCACAACACTCTAAGCAAAGGTCTAATCAAATCACCACTTGCCTAAGGCTTCTAAACTGTTTCTACTAGGGCCCCATCAGACAGACCAAGAAAAGATCTAGGCCTCAGGTTCTCAGAATTTTAATTATAAAATTCACCATTGTGATATTCTCACATACAGCTATGACATTTCAAAAGATGAATTTGAGTAATTTTCACTTATCGTCAATCCTGCATCTGTATTAAATTCTGTTGACATCCGCATAAATCAAGCAACTGATGTGTGGAAGTTAGTATATCCTTCACATTATACTCTTCTTCACATTATGAAGTCCACCCATGCAGCACTCACAAGTCAGTTGTTTTTTTATTTAGAATTAAAGGGAATCTCTCACTAGATAGAACCACTTAAAAGTTTTTCCATAACACTATATTTAAAATATCTGAAATCTTGCAATTTTCACACTGGCCACTAGACTTAATGCTAAATTTATACTTCGCATCCTTAACAATTACGTTTAGTTTTCAACGGTCTCTTTATCATTATAGGCATGTGTAGCACCCTGAGGATTCGGCTGCTACAGGGGTATTGCACCTCAACCCAGAGGTGTGATATTCCACTCCCGGGTAAGGATGGAGTGTGGAACTGAGCTCAGTTAGCTGCATGCACTACACACATCCCATTTCCGAGGGACAGACCGATGGTACTCCCACTAGAGAAATGTGCAGGTACGACAGTGTCTGTTCCTGGCTGGAGTGGGAGGGGGGTGGAACATCCCAGTAGTGTAGGGGCAGATAAGGGGAGCAGCCTGGGTAAAGCTAGGAGCTCATTGGGTGCTGGTCACCTGAGCTCACACATAGAGGGAGTATATAAGGTGGGAACCATCTTAGATCAGGGTCAGTCTGTCAGAGTTGAGTCAGAGAAGCAGAGCAGCTCAGCCAGCTCCAAGGCCAAGAGAGAGAGAGAGGAGAAAGAAGGACCCAGAGGGGGAGAAGAGGGAACTCCAAGAACCCAAAATTAGATCAGAGGGTGAAGAGTTGGTGTAGCACCCTGAGGGTTCGGCTGCTACAGGGGTATTGCACCTCAACCCAGAGGTGTGATATTCCACTCCCGGGCAAGGATGGAGAGTGGAACTGAGCTCAGTCAGCTGCATGCACTACACACATCCCATTTCCGAGGAACAGGCCGACGGTACTCCCACTTAGAAATGTGCAGGTACGACCGAGTCTGTTCCTGGCTGGAGTGGGAGGGGGGTGGTACATCCCATGTAGTGTAGGGGCAGATAGGGGGAGCAGTCTGGGTAGTGATAGGAGCTCATTGGGTGCTGGTCACCTGAGCTCACACATAGAGGGATATATAAGGTGGGCACCAACTAGAATCAGGGTCAGTGGTAGAGAACAAGTCAGTTGGAGAGGAGCCTGTCTGATGCAGAGAACAAATCAGCAGAGAGAAGGAAACAGCAGCCCTGGAGAGAGAGAGAGTGGAGCAGAGAAAGACCCAGAGGGGGAAGACTGAAGGGACCCAAGAACCCAAATTAGAGCACCGGGTGAGGAGTCAGCAAAAGGGTACCGGAACCCAAACTGGTGGGGGCAGAAAGCACACCCCAGCCAGAGACCGGAGACCGTGGGCAGCGTCTGCCACGGTCACCCATCACATCCACCCCGAAGGCACACCACATGAAGGGTCAGGGAACCCGAGGCCAAGGGTGTCCCAACAGAAGGCCCGAGGGAGCTGGACCTAGGTGGATCACTGGTGGGGACGGCTGAAGAAAGGACAGAGGGAGAGCTCAGGGCCACGCTCCGGACTTGTTTGGGGGTTGGCTGGATCCAGGACCTGGTGGACGCAGCACGGCTCGGGTGGTCACTAGCAGCTGGAGTGACCAGTACAACATCTGCAGTAAGTAAACACCCTTAACTGCACTACCCGACTCTGTCTTCATTGCCGTCTGCACTGCACCACCACAACCCCCATCCTCTGCACCTGTCCCCCCTGGGGCTATACCCCTCCCGTTGGGGGTTATCTCATCAAGCTGCGCACCCACCATCAGCCTCAGCGGACCCTGCTGCAGCGGCGGCCACAGTGACCGCATCACAACGGGTGGCGTAGTCGACACAAAAGAACTTTAGTAACATCTGTAGAACTGCCACATCACACTGAGCTTGACGCCCTGGGCACGGGACCGGGTCACAGCCGCTCGGAGACTACAACCCCCCATCTGATCCGGTGCCGGGTATTCCCCTCAAAAAGGAATATGTCCCAGGGGGCGCGTCATTGGCACAAGGGTACCGGATCCCAAGCTGGTGGAGGGCCCTAATCCTTAGCCAGAGACCGGAGGTCGTGGGCAGGATCTGCCACGACCACCCACTAAATCCACCCGGAAGGCAAACCAAGAATAGGGTCAGGGAACCCAGAGACAAGGGTTTACCAACAAGAGGCCCGAGGGAGCCGGCCTTAGGTGGATCCCTGGTGGGGAAGGCCGGAGAGGAGGACAAGTCAGAAAGGGAGCTCAGGACCACACTCCGGAGCTGCCTGGGAGTTGACCGAGTCCAGGACCTGGTGGACGCAGCACGGCTTGGGTGGCCACTGCTGTACACAGTGACCCGAGCAACACCAGTAAGTAAAACCCTGGAACTGCATTTTATGCCTCTGAGTCTCCTTGCTGCACCTTCACAACCACCATCCTCCACGGCTGACCCCCTGAGGCTATACCCCTCCCGTTGGGGGTTATACTACCGCAGCTGCACACACACCACCAGCCTCAGCGGACCATCTTGCAGCGGCGGCCTTTTGACCGCAAATCAACGGGTGGCGTAGTCGACACTAATAACATCTATAAGGACTGCCGCACACTGAGTTTGACACCCTGGGCACGGACCGGGTCACAGCCACTCGGAGACTACAACCCCCATTTGATCCGGCTCCGGGTATCCCTAACAACATGGCCCAGGGGGCGCGTCAACTTTGGCGTAGTCGGCAGGATCACGTGCCCGCAACTACCGGGTACTGCGTGCCTGAAGAAAAGTCTAAATGTACCGTAAAAAGAAGTCTCCCGCCAGTTCCGGAGGGTCCCCGCCATCGGACGCCATCTCGGATCATTTCCCGCCGGTTGCCCGCCATCTGCATCTTTTTCCCGCCATCCACGGAGTTTCCCGCCACTGGGAGACGATTCCCGCCATCTAAGAAGATTTCCCGCCCTGGCAGAGCGGACGCCATTATGGGCGTGCCAAAGGATGGCAAGAGGCCACCTCCCATCGTGGGCCAGGACCGAAAATGGCGCCAAAAGTGGAAACCGCCCCCACCAGCAGAGACTGTGATGCTTGAGATGTCCATCAGCGTGAGGGGACTGCCCCTGGGACTGACAATCACCAAGTTGCCCCGGGACCACCCTCAGTGTGGGCGGACCAAGAACAAAAGAGAGAAGATGGGTGCAACTTGGAGGAGTCTGGAGGAGACGTACCCGGAGATGGAGGGGGAGGCAGGCAGGACCGACCCAGCGGTCAGGAGCCTGCTGCAAGCGACAACCCCACTAGGCCTGGTGGAGATCCTGGCACAGCTCCCCCGAGACCGGGAGTGTGCGCAGACCGAGCTGGAGCGCCTCGCACGGAGGATGGCCCAGGTGCAGCGAGAAACGCTGACGGAGTGGAGCAGAGAGATGGCCCTGCAGGCAGGAACCCGCCAACGGAGCGCGCCACCCGAGACGAGGAGTCAGACCGCCTCTGAGGATGGCGCAGGAGGAATCAAGGCCGGAGACGACGCCGAGGAAGGAGCTAAAGAAACGGAGGCAGGTAAAGGGGACGTCACTACCCCGAGCCGAGAAGCCGTGAGCCTGCCCCAGCTCCCCGTCGCAGAGCCCGAAATTTCCCCTGCCGTGCCCGTCGTTGCACCGTCACCGCTCCCGACTAGGCCTCAAACAGAAGCCGCGGCCACGCCCCCTGTGACGTCACGCGCCTCAACCATGAGCGCGGCCAAGCGGGAGACGCCACCGGCCTGGTCGCAAGGCCGAGTACCCCCGGGCGCCGCAGTACCAACAGCGCCCTCTACCTCTGCCGAGCCACCGGCCTGGTCGCTGGGCCAAGTAACCCCGGGCGCCGCCGTCTTCACGGTGCCCTTCACCTTTAGGGTGCCCCAGGCCTGGTCGCAAGGCCTGGTGAACCCGGGCGCCGCTACCACCACCGCGCCCTCAACGTCCACAGCGCCACACCTGGGTGAAGACCTATTTGCCCAGCACACTTGCCCGGATGGGCAGCCCTTTGTGTGGCCACCGGAGTACCACCATCCCCGACTCCGGAAAGAAAGACCCCTGGATGAGCCCCTGATCCCGGCTCCGGCGCCCGCCAAGATCACCCCACTCTCGTTGGAGGAAGCGCAGTTTGCGTGGGACCCCACAGGAGAAGACCTCATCGGGTTCACCCAAGAGACCCGGGCGGCCGCAGCTGAGCGTGCGGAGTGCTGCCGGCAGCAGCTAGCGGTCTTTGACAGAGAAAGGAGAGAGAGGCGGGTCCGTGAGCAGCGGCTGCAAGTAAAGAGTGCAGAACAAAAGAGCCGGACCCGAAGGAACCCCCGTGCAGCCCACGGTCCCCGTGCCACCGGGACTGTAATTAAATTCCAACTGCAGCACGGTTGGGGCTTCATCAGAGACCATCACACCCCCGGCGACGTCTTCGTGACCAGAAGAGATGTCGAGTCCCACCTACCGGAGGGACACAGAGGTCGTGACCTTTACCTGGGTGATGAGGTCACCTTTACCCGGCACCAGTGTGCCAAAGGACCCTATGCACTTCATGTACATCGCCTGACGGAAGAGGAGTTGCGGTGTGAGGAGGAGCAAGAGGACCCGGACGGGTCTGAAGAATCTAAAGAAGGAGCAGGAGGACGCCGTCGTTGAAGTACGGTAGAGAGAGACTGTACATAGTTACCCGTCAGGGTATAAGAACTGTTCTAGTTAAAATATAGTCCCCGTTGGGACCAGCAGATTGAACTGAAACCCGTGTGTCCCTATTCCCACTGACCGAGGACTGAGAGCGGTCAATCCTCCCTAATACCTGGCCGAGGACTGAGAGCGGCCATATTTCCCTTGTATATAGTTGCGCTTCCTAAAGCGCCCCCTACCGGTTTTATAGGAAACTGTTTTCTTCCAAAAGAGACTGTCGCACTTTACCCGGTCACAAGTTGCACCGTGGCCGGAGGAACAAGAATGTTTCTAATGAGGAGTTTTATATGAAAAGTTTTATGATATATATATATTGTTTTATATGTTTATGATGCTTATGAAAAAAAAATTGTATGTTTTTGGATGTTTTGTTATTTTACAGCCCGAGGACGTGCTGTGATTTACCAGGGGGGAATGTAGCACCCTGAGAATTCGGCTGCTACAGGGGTATTGCACCTCAACCCAGAGGTGTGATATTCCACTCCCGGGTAAGGATGGAGTGTGGAACTGAGCTCAGTTAGCTGCATGCACTACACACATCCCATTTCCGAGGGACAGACCGATGGTACTCCCACTAGAGAAATGTGCAGGTACGACAGTGTCTGTTCCTGGCTGGAGTGGGAGGGGGGTGGAACATCCCAGTAGTGTAGGGGCAGATAGGGGGAGCAGCCTGGGTAAAGCTAGGAGCTCATTGGGTGCTGGTCACCTGAGCTCACACATAGAGGGAGTATATAAGGTGGGAACCATCTTAGATCAGGGTCAGTCTGTCAGAGTTGAGTCAGAGAAGCAGAGCAGCTCAGCCAGCTCCAAGGCCAAGAGAGAGAGAGAGGAGAAAGAAGGACCCAGAGGGGGAGAAGAGGGAACTCCAAGAACCCAAAATTAGATCAGAGGGTGAAGAGTTGGCACAAGGGTACCGGATCCCAAGCTGGTGGAGGGCCCTAATCCTTAGCCAGAGACCGGAGGTCGTGGGCAGGATCTGCCACGACCACCCACTAAATCCACCCGGAAGGCAAACCAAGAATAGGGTCAGGGAACCCAGAGACAAGGGTTTACCAACAAGAGGCCCGAGGGAGCCGGCCTTAGGTGGATCCCTGGTGGGGAAGGCCGGAGAGGAGGACAAGTCAGAAAGGGAGCTCAGGACCACACTCCGGAGTTGCCTGGGAGTTGACCGAGTCCAGGACCTGGTGGACGCAGCACGGCTTGGGTGGCCACTGCTGTACACAGTGACCCGAGCAACACCAGTAAGTAAAACCCTGGAACTGCATTTTATGCCTCTGAGTCTCCTTGCTGCACCTTCACAACCACCATCCTCCACGGCTGACCCCCTGAGGCTATACCCCTCCCGTTGGGGGTTATACTACCGCAGCTGCACACACACCACCAGCCTCAGCAGACCATCTTGCAGCGGCGGCCTTTTGACCGCAAATCAACGGGTGGCGTAGTCGACACTAATAACATCTATAAGGACTGCCGCACACTGAGTTTGACACCCTGGGCACGGACCGGGTCACAGCCACTCGGAGACTACAACCCCCATCTGATCCGGCTCCGGGTATCCCTAACAACATGGCCCAGGGGGCGCGTCACATGATAACAATGTTAGATTATACCTTTATGTACAGTAGATAACACACCATTCGCAATAGTTGATAGTCACATCTCACTTTCAACTTCCCTTCACAATGACCTTTGCTAAGATCAGAGCATGCCCAGAAAAAACTTCTATAGAAGTCAGTGAGTCAGAGCTAGTCTGATGCTGTCCATCCATGAGGCTCCTGAAAAGAACAGGAAGTATGAGCCTAATATTGAGCTTAGTGGTCAGTGTGAAAATTGCAAGATCTCAGATTTATTTTTATAGTGATCTGAAAATTAAAAAACAAAAACATCAAAATCTTTTTAAAAATACATGTACAGGGTATTTTTGCCTGAAACCCACCTAAAAAAGCACGAAAAAAATGACAAAAAAATGAATATATACAATTGAAACCAGAAGTTTACATACACTTTATAAAAAGACACATATGGATATTTTTCTCAATATCTGACATGAAATCAGAATAAAACTTTCCCATTTTAGGTCAATTAGGATTACCATAATTTTTAATATTTGACAAATGCCAGAATAATGAGAGTGAGAGAGAATGTTTTATGGCATTTTTATTACTTACTGCAAAGACAAAAGTTTATATACAATAAAATTACTATGCCTTTAAACAATTCTGGACTGCCCATATGATGTCATGTGTTTGGAAGCTTCTGATATGTTTTTTGGCAACATCTGAGTTAATTAGAGACACACCTGTGGATGTATTTTAATGCACACCTGAAACACACTGCTTCTTTGTGTAGCATTATGGGAAAGTCTAAAGAAATCAGCCAAGATATCAGGAAGAGAATTGTGGACTTGCACAAGTCTGACTAATCCTTGAGTACAATTTCAAGATACCTGAAGGTGCCTTGTTCATCTGTACAAACAATTATATGCAAGTACAAACAAGATGGGAATGCCCAGCCATCATACCACTCAGGAAGGAGACAGGTTCTGTGTCCCAGATATGAACGTGCTTTGGTCCGACATGTGCATATCAACTCAAGAACAAAAGCAAAAGGCATTGTGAAGATGATGTCAGAAGCTGGTAAGATTGTGTCAATATCCACAGTGAAACAATTACTGTATCAACATGGGCTGAAAGGCCACTCTGCCAGGAAGAAGCCATTACTCCAAAAGAAACATAAAAAAGTCAGATTAATGTTTGCAAATGTGCACAGAAACACAGACCTTAATTTTTGCAAACATGTCCTGTGGTCTGATGAACCTAAAATTGAACTTTTTAGGCATAATGACCATTTGGAGGAAAAAAGGGAGAAGCTTGGAAGCCTAAAAACACCATCCCAACTGTGAAACACAGGGGTGGCAGCATCATGTTGTGGGGTTGCTTTGCTGCAGGAGGGACTGGTGCACTTCACAAAATAGATGGCATCATGAAGAAAGAAGATTATGTGGCAATACTGAAGCAACATCTAAAGACATTAGGTAGAAAGTTAAAGCTTAGGCGGAAATGGGTCTTCCATAATGGACAATGACCCGAAGCATACTGCCAAAATGGTAACAAAGTGGCTTAAGGATACCAAAGTCAATGTTTTGGAGTGGCCATCACAAAGCCCTGATCTCAATCCTATTGAAAATTTATGGACAAAGCTGAAAAGGCAGGTGCGAGCAAGGCGACCTACAAACCAGGATCAGTTACACCAGTTTTGTCAGGAGGAATGGGCCCAAATTCCGACCTACTATTGTGAGAAGCTTGTGTAAGGATATCCCAATCGTTTGACCCAAGTCATTCAGTTTAAGGGCAATGGTATCAAATACTAATGAAATGTATGTAAACTTTTGACTTTGCAGTAAGTAATAAAAATGCCTTAAAACATATATTGTCTGTCTCTGTCTCTCTCATTATTCTGGCATTTGGCAAATATTAAAAATTATGGTAATCCTAATTGACCTAAAACGGGAAAGGTTTATTCTGATTTCTTGTCAGATATTGAGAAAAACATGCATATGTGTCTTCTTATATAGTGTATGTAAACTTCTCGTTTCAACTGTAGTATGCACAGCGATGTCAAAATGACTTGCTGTGCATATTTTCTGTCTTTTGCTTCAGGCCTCAAAAGCTGCAAAGAGGCTAAAAGAAGTGCCAGTCCATTTTTCTGGTGCTTTCTAGTGTTGCGCGAACATGCTCGGATAAGGGGTTATCTGAGCACGCTCGAGTCCTAACCGAGTATCTTCAGCGTGCTCGCAAAATATGTTCATGTCGCTACAGCTGCATGATTCGCTGCTGTTTGACAGCTGCGAGGCATGCAGGGATTTTCTGACAAACAGGCAATCCCTGCATGTGTTGTGGCTTTCTAACAGCCGCGAGACATGCAGCCGCGGTGACATGCACATATTTTCCGAGCACAATACACGGTTAGGACTCGAGCGTGCTCAGATAACCCCCTATCCGAGCATGTTCGCGCAACACTAGTGGCTTGGAAGGCACCACTACGTTATATATTGAAAGAAAAACACTTGCTGCATAGCCGCTACAAAAGAGATCAGAAAATACACTTTGTCTTCCTGCAGCATCTTTTGCATTAAAAACTATATGGTTACACCGGCATCTAAAAGACACATACCCTAAAGGGGTTTTCATGTTTCAGAAAGCCCTGGTTTCCTGTTACAGTTTGCTTTTAAGAAATGTGCTTTGCTCATCCTCTCTGGGTCCAATGCTGAGTCTCTGATGACATCACTTTGACATCACTGCAGCCAATCAGTTAGCTCAGCTTTAAGTGACTCATGTCTCTCAGGCAGAACTGCAGAGCTCACTTATTGGCTGCATTGCTGTAGAGGTGGCGTTGGTGGGAGCAGCATTGGAGACTCCGTGCTGGACCCAGAAAGAGTGAGTGAAGCACAGTTGTTGTTTTTTTAAACAAACTGAGTCTGGAACACGGTTTTTTTAAAACTGAAAACCCCCTTTAACGTAAAAACCTGCTTTCAACAATGGGTCATTTTCTGATTACATATTATCAGTGTTTTATTACACCTGCTGTATGCTACCATATTGCAAAATGGTCAATGGCATAGCAGATTCATTTTATCTATCCTACTTGTGAATACTGCTGTCATTTTTAGAGTCCATATCTAATTGATAAAAATACATTTTACCTAAGTCGTTCATGCTTTATATGAAGAACATTTGTATCCTCTTCACATTTGGTTGGATAGGAAAACCCACGCACTCCCCTGTCTATTCGTTTAGGTAATGCAGATGTTTATAAAAATTCTTCCTGCCACAAAGAAAAATTGACATCCCCCACTCTTTATCCTCTATCATTCACCCTCCTTTCTCCTTCTTCTACTGCTTTGGTTAAGATTTGACTGCTGTTGGCTCCCTCCTTCTGAAGTTGGTGCTGCCCGCAATGTGCGCAGCAATTTATCAGGATTCCACACTGCAGCCACACGTCCATATGGAACTAGTTCTGCTAGGATAAGGGGAGGGGACCAATAGGTAACTAAAGGGTCTAAGGAGGGAACTGCTGGCCTTTCCACTGGAGGGATCTGCTCAACATCAAATAGAGCACAGCTTTGCACATGGTTGCACTACTGTACTTTATACCCTTATTCATTTTTGTGTACGTGTTCAGTTCTTAGCCTTATCTGAACCAAGAAAGGTGGAGCATAAGACATTGAAAAGTCTTCACGGAACTGTGCGTTAGAAGTTTGATCATACTTGTATAAATGCTGTAAAATAATTCTTGATATGTTGTTGTTTTTTTTTCCTTTTTTATATTAATTGTTCATAAAATGTAACTCTTTCAGCAAGTCTTTTATTTATTCACAGCTGCCTATTCCTTTGAACCAATAGCAAAGGCAATTAGTAATCATTGTATAAATAGAGTGGATAACTGCTAGATATAAAGGAATATGAAAGAACATAAAATAACCCAAATACTACTAAAAGGAATATTACCATTGTGCATTTGTTAGAGAGAACTTGTTGCATTCAGGGTGTAGTCAAATCTGCAGCATCACGTCATATATCAGGAGATTGATGTTTAGTTGTCATTTACTGATCTAAATCTCCAGGAGATGGTCTAACTCAATGACTGACAATATTATTGGGCATTTATCTCTTAAATCTCCCCTTCTCATGTTCTCCCAGTTGTATATAAGAGTTGGCATTTGGGTAACAACAACTGAAAATATGTAAAATATAAAATAAGCATTACTCATTTATTTAATCCCCCCAACTCTTACACAGATGCTTTGGATGTCCTCACAGGTCTTTGCTTCTCTTCTGCAATGACGTGTTGTACATGTACGTAACCACTGCAGCCAATCACTGTACATCTTCGATATATGTTATATCTTTAAGAAAAGCAACTCTGTTCGAAAAAGTGAACAAGATAAAGAAAACAATTCCTCAATTGCTGTTTTTTTGTTCATTCTGTCTCCCAAAAATCAAAATAGAAAGCGATCATAAAATGCCATGTGCCCGAAAATATAAACATCAACTCATCCCACAAAAAGCAAGCCCTCACATGACCGTATTCTGAAATATACAAAAATTATAGCTCTCAAAGTATGGTGATGAAAAAAATTGTCTTTTTTTATAAAAAAAAAGTTTAGTTTGTGAAAGTAGCAAACCCTAAAAAACTATAGAAATCTGTTATCGCTATAATCGTAGTCACCTGAAGAATAAAGCACTTATACCGCACAAGAAACGGCATAAAAAATATAAATCAATTCTTGAACTGCTGTTTATTTGTTCATTCTGCTTCTCAAAGATCACATTTATCCTGCTCTCTGCGCTGAGCGCTTACACCCAGGATTCCATGTAAATCTCTGAAATACGTGATTCAGACGGAACCTGCGACGGAACAGTTCCTATAATGAGGCAGATGGAGTCATTTTGGGAAAAATATGCAAAGCTCTTGCAAGGGATGATATGCAGGAGTATATGGTAGAAAACAGAAATCAACATTATAAGTAGTAGCCAGCATGGCTTTACTAAGTATAGAAGTTGTTATAGCCCAATAAGTTTTATGAAGAGGTGAGTGGTAACCTGGACAGAGGGGTAACCATGGTTCAAGGCTGGTGTTGTGCATGCCTGTCTTAATGAATAGGTTTGCTGGAATATGATGTGCTTAATTCATTTAGAGGCACATGCCCCTTAGTGAATTAGGTGTATGCCTTAAGTGGCGTGCTCCACAAACATAAATGTACTCAATTCAACTTACAATCAGGAGTAAGTAACGATACTAAAGACGCATAACTTTTTGTGAATTTGACAGGCAGGCCATGCTACGTATCGGGGGTAGTTGGCCAAAACTGTCGTGTAATTGTCAAAGATTGCAATATCTTTGCGCAACGACTGAGTTCAATACAGGCTCAATACTGCACGCAGAGTGTTGTAGTGAATGACTGCTACTCTGAATGGTCAGTTATAAGTGGTGTATCCAACGGTTCAGTGCAGGGTCTACTCTTATTTAACTTATTTATTGATGCTAGAGAAGATAAGATTAATAGTGTTGTTTCTATCTTTGCAGATGACACCAAGCTATATAGGATAGTGCAATCCATGGAAAATATAAGTTACAAGCTGGCTTGGACTAACTGAGTGTTGTGAGTAAAACTCAGCACTCAGCAAAGTTATGTGACAACTAACGTGGTTTTTATTACAAACCAAAACAGTCCATAGCTATGATGTTTTAGTTCAAAATGGACCTTCATGAGAAAGGCGAACTGTGTCTGTATGAAGGATTAAAGCTATGTAGCGCTGAAGTATGGTGACAATATAACTCCCTCCTCCGCCCTCCACTGCCCCCTCCACTCCCCTCATCTCTGCTGCGGACTTTGCCACACACTTCAAAAATAAGATCGACCAAACAAGGCAAGTCTTTATTGTTCAACCACCACAACCCCTTTGTATACCAGACCAATGCCCTTCCCCTATAACCTCCCTCTCCAACATCAGTGAAGGAGAGCTTACTCGCCTCCTCTCCAAATCACACCTCACCACTTGTGCACTTGACCCCATCCCATCCCATCTCCTCCCCAACGTCACTACCACACTTATCCTGGCCCTAACCCACATCTTCAGCCTATCACTAATCTCTGGTACCTTCCCTTCTGCTTTCAAATATGCCACAATCATGGCTATCCTCAAAAAGCCATCCCTCGACCCGACCGCTATGTCAAGCTATCGCCCCATATCGCTGCTCCCATTTGCTTCCAAACTCCTTGTGCATCATGTTCATACTAAACTCTCTTCCCATCTCTCATCTCACTTGCTCTTCGTCAACCTACAATCTGATTTTCGTCCCCATCATTCCACTGAAACCGCCCTGACCAAAATTACTAATGACCTACTTACAGCCAAAGCTAACAGACAATTCTCTATACCCCTCCTTCTAGACCTGTCCTCTGCCTTTGACACAGTTGACCACTGCCTCCTACTACAGATCCTCTCTTCCTTTGGCGTCAAAGACCTTGCCCTATCCTGGATCGCCTCATAGGTTTCCAACCACACATTTAGCGTCTCCCACTCCCACATTACCTCCTCATCCCACCCTCTCTCTGTTGGAGTCCCTCAAGGCTCTGTCCTAGGACCCCTACTCTTCTCCATCTATACCCTTGGCCTGGGACAACTCATAAATTCCCATGGCTTCCAGTACCACCTATATGCTGATGACACTCACATCTACCTCTCTGGCACAGACATTACCTCTCTGCTGTCCAGAGTCCCAGAGTGTGAATCAGCCATATCCTCCTTCTCCTCTCGCTTCCTCAAGCTCAATGTGGACAAAACTGAACTCATCATCTTTCCTCCATCTCACGTATCTTCCCTACCTGGTCTATCTATCACAATAAACGACATCATGCTTTTCCCTGTACCGGACATCCGCTGCCTCGGAGTAACCCTTGATTCCGCCCTGTCCTTCAAACCGCACATCCACGCTCTTTCCAGCTCCTGTCGCCTCCAGCTCAAAAATATTTCCAGAATCCGTCCTTTCCTCAACCCTCAATCTACTAAGATGTTTGTGCATGCCCTCATCATCTCCCACCTGGGCTACTGTAACATCCTCCTCTGTGGCCTACCTGCTAACACTCTCACACCTCTCCAGTCCATTCTTAACTCTGCTGCCCGACTAATTCATCTCTCTCCTTGTTACTCCTCCTCTTCTCCCCTCTGCAAATCTCTTCACTGGCTCCCATTTCCCCAGCGTATCCAATTCAAACTACTAACACTGACCTACAAAGCCTTCCATAATCTGTCTCCTCTGTATGTCTCTGAACTAATTTCCCAATATTTTCCCTCCCGTAATCACCAGTCCTCCCAAAACCTTCTCTCCTCCACACTTATTTGTTCCTCACCCAATCGCCTCCAAGACTTCTCCCGAATATCCCCCATCCTCTGGAATTCTGTGCCCCAACACGTCCGACTATCCACCACATTCGGATCCTTCAGACGGAACTTGAAAACCCATCTCTTCAAGAAAGTTTACAGCCTGCTACCTTACCAACACTGGACCTGCACCTCACCAACACCGAAGCTGCTGTTTCCTTCCCCACCATCCTGTAGAATGTAAGTCCGCAAGGGCAGGGTCCTCTTCCCTCTGTACCAGTCTATCATTGTTTATTTGTTACTGTAAGTGATATCTGTATCTGACCTCACCCCTGAATTATTACAAAACACCAGTGATTGTCTTTCCGCCATCTCTAACATTATGTCTTCCCTCTGTCTGAAACTGAACTCATCAAAAACTGAACTTCTTGTGTTTCCTCCCTCCACTAACCTACTTATGCCCAATATTGCCATCTCCGTGTGTGGTTCCACCATTACTCCCCAGCAACAAGCCCGCTGTCTCAGGGTCATGCTTGATTCAGATCTTTCCTTCTCTCCCCAGATCCAATCACTTGCCCGCTCATGTCATCTCCACCTCAAAAACATTTCTAGAATTCGACCCTTTGTTACCTTTGACAATGCAAAATCTCTTACTGTTGCTCTGATTCATTCTCGTCTGGACTACTGCAACTCTCTACTAATCGGTCTCCCTCTTACTAAACCCTCCCCTCTCCAATCTGTTCTGAATGTGTGACGCCTCTACTCGGAAAGCCCTTTTCTTTACCCTGGGAGATGGGGGACTCGGAGTCGGGTCCTTTGATGGAGAGATGGGGTGCAGCCGTGGCCCGGACCCGACCCGTGCTCAGGGCCGTCAGATTAAAAAGGATGGTGTGGGCTTATCCGGGTTGAGTGGTGAGGGGCCACCAGTGCCGCTGCAGTCTGCTGAGGCATGGTGGTATGGCGGCCAAAGTTATTACTACTCCCCACAGGCAGAGCGAGGCCTCAGGGCAGAGGGACAAGATGGAGGGGGTAGTAATCCAGGTGGTCTGTTGCTGCATAGTGCGGTGTAGTGCAGAATAAAGAGTCCGGAGGCCATAGGGGTGAACTTCCAAGGCTTTACTCATGATAGAGATGGCTGTAGGAAGGCGACTCCCTGCTCCACGCGGAGTTCTGCGGTCACCAGAGACGAAGGGGGTCCGACAACCTCCGAGTAAGTCCAGCATTCAGTCGGAACCCTACACCAGAGTGTTCCTGAACTACAGACCGAATCCTTTCCTGTCCGTGTGTGTGCAAATAAGCCGGGTCTCCCTCTGAGCTCCTCTCAGAAAAAGGGCACGGGTGGCAGCGCCATTCCTTCCAATACCCGATGGGATCCTCAGGGCCTACCCGGGCTTCCCTGACCAGGACGTGGAGTAGCAAGATCAGGTGTCGGGGGCCGGTACCCCTTTTTGCAGCCTGAATCCCTCTAACTAGATCAGCATAGAGAGGACAGGTGGCGTACACCGCTCTGTCTGCATCGTCCCTGGGATCCATTTGCTATGGAGCTACACTCTTGAGCTCCGGGCCTTCTTGATTATGGTCCTTGACCGGGTTGAGACATTCATTATCTGCAACCTGCCCCTCGACCCCAAGGCTAAGGTACGAGGGCCGTGTCTCCGTCCTCTGCAGGTCCACACAGGATCCACGGTCAGTGATGAAGATCACCATGAAAATGACAGCCAAAAGACTATGAGCCAAGATGGCAATCTATTAAATATGAAATTATTAAGTGTAACTAAATTGTGAGTCCTCCACCCTCACCCACTGACTGGTTCCCCTAACTCTTGGTTCCCCAGTCTCCCTGTAACTAGGAGGGCAGCACCTAGTGCTTACTAGCCCCTCTGGTGGAGAAATGTGGTCTTGGATGCAAAGGTTGGGTCACGACTATCACACTGTTCTTACCTCAGAGGAGGAACACTACACTCCATTAGAGAAGTGCAGCATCCCTGTGGCGGTCGAACCCTCAGGGGCGCCACAAATGCAGCAGCCAGGATCATATTCCTCGCCAATCTCTACACCGATGCCTCCACCCTGTGCCAGTCATTGCACTGGTTAGCCATCCGCTGTAGAGTTCAATATAAACTCATCACCCTCACCCACAAAGTGCTTGATGCTTCAGCACCGCCCTACATCTCCTCCCTCGTCTCAGTCTACGACCCTACCCGTGCCCTCCGTTCTGCTAATAACCTAAGATTAACATCCTCAAAAATCCGAACCTCACACTCCCGTCTCCAAAACTTCTCACCTGCTGCACCAGTTCTTTGGAACGCACTACCCAGGACTCTTCATTTAGTCCCCAATACCCACAGTTTTAACGTACCCTAAAAACGCATTTCTTTAGACTGGCCTATCGCCTCACCTCACTTATCTAGCTATCCCTTTTTTTTTCCATACAACACTTCCTTCTAAATCAGGACCCTGGTATTATCTGTTCACACCCTCCCATGTACTTAACCCCTTAAGCCCCGCGGGTGGTTTGCACGTTAATGACCGGGCCAATTTTTACAATTCTGACCACTGTCACTTTATGAGGTAATTACTCTGGAACGCTTCAACGGATCCCCTGATTCTGAGAGTGTTTTTTCGTGACATATTGTACTTCATGATTGTGGAAAAAATTCTTCGATACCACTTGCGTTTATTTGTGAAAAAAACGGAAATTTGGCGAAAATTTTGAAAATTTAGCAATTTTCAAAATTTGAATTTTTAAGCCCTGAAATCAGAGCGATATGTCACACAAAAGAGTTAATAAATAACATTTCCCACATGTCTACTTTACATCAGCACAATTTTGGAACCAAAATTTTTTTTTGTTAGGTAGCTATAAGGGTTAAAAGTTGACCAGCGATTTCTCATTTTTCCAACAAAATTTACAAAACCATTTTTTTAGGGACCACATCACATTTGAAGTCACTTTGAGAGGTCTTTATGACAGAAAATACCCAAAAGTGACACCATTCTAAAAACTACACCCCTCAAGGTGCTCAAAACCACATTCAAGAACTTTATTAACCCTTCAGGTGCTTCATAGGAATTTTTTGAATGTGGAAGAAAAAAATGAACATTTAACTTTTTTCACAAAAATGTTACTTTAGACCCAATTTTTTTTATTTTCACAGGGGTAACAAGAAAAAATGGACCGCAAAATTTGTTGTGCAATTTCCCCTGGGCACGCAGATACCCAATATTTGGGGAAAAAACTCTGTTTGGGCGCACTGTAGGGCTCGGAAGGGAAGGAGCGCCATTTGACTTTTTGATTGTAAAATTTGCTTGAATAATTAGCGGACACCATGTTGCGTTTAGAGAGCCCCTGTGTGCCCAAACATTGGAGCTCCCCCACAAGTGACCCCATTTTGGAAACTAGACCCCCCAAGGCACCTATCTAGATGCATAGTGAGCAGTTGCAACCCCCAGGTGCTTCACAAATTGATTCGTAAAAATGAAAAAGTGAAAAAAAAACCACTTTTTCATTGTTACGAATCAATTTGTGAAGCACCTGGGGGTTCCAACTGCTCACTATGCATCTAGATAGGTGCCTTGGGGGGTTTAGTTTCCAAAATGGGGTCACTTGTGGGGGAGCTCCAATGTTTGGGCACACAGGGACTCTCTAAATGCAACATGGTATCCGCTAACAAATTGAATGGAAAATCGGCTCAAATTGTTAGCGGACACCACATTGCGTTTGGAGAGCCCCTCTGTGCCCAAACTTTGGAGCTCCCCCACAAGTGACCCCATTTTGGAAACTAGACCCCCCAAGGCACCTATCTAGATTCATAGTGAGCACTTGGAACCCCAGGTGCTTCACAAATTGATTCATAAAAATGAAAAAGTGTTTTTTTTTTCACTTTTTCATTTTTACGAATCAATTTGTGAAGCACCTGGGGATTCCAAGTGCTCACTATGCATCTAGATAGGTGCCTTGGGGGGTCTAGTTTCCAAAATGGGGTCACTTGTGGGGGAGCTCCAATGTTTGGGCACACAGGGGCTCTCCAAACGCAACATGGCGTCCGCTAACAATTTGAGCCGATTTTCCATTCAATTTGTTAGCGGACACCATGTCGCGTTTGGAGAGCCCCTGATGTGCCTAAACAGTGGAGCTCCCCCACAAGTGACCCCATTTTGGAAACTATACCCCTCAAGGATTTTATTAAGGTGTATAGTGAACATTTTGAACCCAGAGGTACGGCACAGAATTTGTTTACATTAGGTCATCATATTGAATAAGTTGTCATTATTCTTGAGCGCAAGTGCTCGCTACTTGAGTTTGCATCGGGTACTCAGGTATGCACCATGTACAGCGTGTGCTCGAGTGAAATGCTCGAGTCCCTGCTCCGCATGTTTCACGGTTATTAGACACCCAAAAAAAAACATGCGGGGATCGCTCGTGCATGGCAGGCAATCCCCGTAAAGTTTTTTGGCCGCGAAGCATATGGGGCAGAGACTCGATCATGTCACTCAAATACCCACGATACTCAATGCATACCAGAGCACCCGATGCAAACTCAAGTAGCGAGCACTTGCTCTCAACACTAGTCGCCATATCGTCATCTTTTTTTCTTACTTTTGAAAAAAATCCCAACCCCAGCCCTAACCCTAGCACAACCCTAACCATAGCACAACCCTAGCCCCAGCACAACCCTAGCCCCAGCACAACCCTAGCCCCAAACCCAGCCCTAACCCTAGCCCAATCCTAACCCAAGAGTTTATTTTTGACGCCGTTCCTTGTGCGGTATAAGTGATTAGACGACTTTATTCTTCGGGTCGGTGTGATTACAGCAATGCCAGAATCATATGGGGTTTTTATGACTGACAGCTGTCACACACTAAAAGACGCATTTTTTGTAAAATCTAGTTTTTGCATCGCCATATTTTGAGAGCTATAATTTTTCCAGATTTTGGCAGACAGTCATGTGACTGCTCGTTTTTTGCGGGATGACTTGACGTTGTTATTGGTTCCATTTTCAGGCACGTGACATTTTTTGATCGCTTTCTATTCCGATTTTTGGGAGGCAGAATAAACAAAAACCAACAATTCAGGAATTGTTTTTTTTTTTTTTTTTATTCTGTTCCGCGTGTGGTAAAATTGATGAGGTAGCTTTATTCTTCGGGTCAGTACGTTTACAGCGGTACCACATTTGTATCATTTTTCTATGTTTTGGCGCTTATACACAATAAAAGCTATTTTATAGAAAAAAATATTTTTTAGTATCGCTTTATTCTGAGAGCTATAACTTTTTTATTTTTCGGCTGATGGAGCTGTATGGTGGCTTGTTTTTTGCGGGACGAGATGACGTTTTCAGCTGTATCATTTTTATTTATATGCGTCCTTTTGATCGCGTGTTATTCCACTTTTTGTTTGGCGGTATGGTGATAAAGCATTGTTTTTTGCTTCGTTTTTTTTTTTTTTTTTTACCGTGTTCACTGAAGGGGTTAACTAGTGGGACAATTTTATAGGTCAGGTTGTTCCGGACGCGGCGATACCAAATATGTGTACTTTTATTGTTTTTTTTTATTTTTTTTATAATAATATTTATTGATGGGTACATTATATTTTTATTTTTGGTGTATTATTATTTTTTTTTTTTTTATAATATTTTTGCACACTTTTTTTTTTTTTTTTTTCCACTTTCACACAGTTTATACACTTTATTACTTTGTCCCCCTCTGGGACTTTCACTTTTTTTTTTCTGATCGCCTGCATGGCACAGGAATGGAGCACCATCCCTATGCCATGAAGGCTGTCAGAAGTGCACAGTGTGAAGATTGCTTGGAGATGCACTGCGCATGTCCAAGCAATCTTCCTGCTCTCTGGTGACCCGGATGTTGTCATGATGACATCGGGTCATCATGGCAACACCCGGGAAGCCTTTGCAGACTGCGCTGGAAGCCGGAAGAGGAGGTGAGTATCGCCGATCACCTCCCCTTGCCCCCGCAATGCCGCGATCGACTTCGATCGCAGCATCGCGGGGGTTAATGTGCTGGGAGCGGTGCAGGACCGCTCCCTGCACATAGTACCGGGTGTCAGCTGTGACAATCAGCTGACACCCGGCGGCGATCGCGCCCGCACAGCCTGTGTGCGTGCGCGATCGCGATGACGTACTAATACGGGTCTGGCTCTTAAGTCCCAGGGCACAGACGCATATTAGTACGTCAGATGTTATTAAGGGGTTAATAGACTTCTGTGTCTGTACTTGTTCACATACTGGTTGGTGACTTGTTCATTTAGCATTAGGTGATTGATTACCCTATTTATTACATTGATGGTTGATCGTACAATACAAGCAATTTTTACCATCCACCTTCCGTGTCTCCCCCATTTCCTCATAGATTGTAAGCTTGCAAGCAGGGTCCTCACTCCCCCTGGTATCTGTTGATTTATGTGATTATTGTTATTCTGTAATGTCTTTTATTGTCTGTACAAGTCCCCTCTAAAATGTAAAGTGCTGCGGAATATATTGGACCTATAGAAATAAAAAATATTATTATTATTATTATTATTATTATTATTAAGCCCTATACCCTTTAACCCTTAGCCTTGGTTGAACTTGCTGGACATGGGTAATTTTTCAACTGTACTATTCAACTATGTGTGAGAGTTCCTTAACTATGCTGGGTCAGCTGAGCATGGGTTAGGGAAGATGGAATTAGGTGTATGTGTGCTGCCTCCTGGTCTCTTAAATGGCCACTGTGCCACCAAGTTGCAGTACCGGAAGTCCCAACAAGGAGAAAACGCCAGTGGCCGTTTGACTAGTAGGAATGTAAGGTAAAGTAACACCCAGGATTAGAGATTTGTGACTGATGGCAGCCTTAACTGCTTGCCAGTTAATATACGGTTGGTAGTATCATAATGTATGAGGTGGGGTGCCCTCCAACCTGAATATAGCTTCCATTTCTTCCTATTTTCTATTTGTACTGCATCCTCATTTATTTTTATTTTTCTCCCATATTCATTAGCTACTGTCTGTCTGAGCCTCGCTTTGTAGAAATGCATCCAATGCCAGTGTGAGCTCATTTAAGCAATATCTGATAATGCACACTCCCAGCACATCTAATGATCTCTCACAACTGAGACTTTTCGATAAATCTTGGGATTTCATGAAGGTGGTGTGGTGGGGATCAGAGAACCTCCAAATAACTGGGGTTTTTAACTCGTGATCACAGCATAAATAAGGTCTGGAGCACATTCCAGGTTTCCTGATTCTTGGCTCATGTTGGCAGATCCATTGCTGTCTTTCATATTAAGTACCCCCATGAGAGATAGCTGTGGTTTTTTGTTTCTTTCTATGCCTGTCCATGTATGCTTAGTCACAAAAATCTTGAGGCAATCAGAAGTGATGATTGCTAAACTCCTTTGTCTATAAATTGTCACTGTCAGGCTGTATTAGTGGAAAGTTTTTCTCTGAAATATTAATTCGAAAAACAAAAACTTTTCCTTTATTATGTCTTCTCATAAAAAGGACTTTCTGGAACCTGTAAGATAAAGATCATACAGTCAATTCTGCATTTAAACGCAGACTACTTTTGTGCAGAAATATTTGCGCTCCACTGGTCCAGCATTCAGTTCAGTCCTCTTTGGCAGCCGGACCAGAGCACAAATCTTTTTGCTGAACTCTACTGCAAACCTTTGTCGGTAACTTCCTCAGAAAATTAAGATGGCAAGCTGACTAATTTTACTTTTGGTTTTCAGTTGTGTGTTTGGAGAGGTGAGCTCAAGATTGCACGTTACTGAATTATGGCATAATTGCAATTTGTTTAAGAAACTTTCCCAAAAAAAGATCAAGCAGAGAAAAATATATTATCTTTTATTATATAACAATGTCAACACAACCGTTAACAAACATAGCACAGCGTGTTTTTGGAGAGGGCAGGGATCCAATGCCCAAGCATGTTAGGAGGGTAGACTGGCATCAAGGTTCATGGGAAGTATCTCAAGTTTATCACTGCAAACTTAACAATGCATTGACGGTAAATATCTTTTAATAGACATGTTCTTTTGTAATAGTTTTTCAGTTAATACCATTTCATACTTAGTATGCCCAAGGGGTAAAGTTTATCCTGGTGCGCCAAGTCAGTGTAGAGAGACTTATAGGCCATGCAATGTTTCCCTGTGAATTTAATTACTATTTCCAGGCAATAGAGTTGTTGTCCTCTTTTTCTCTAAAGAGGCAATTTGCATATACAAAGTTTGGCCACAAGCTGTTAATAAAAGATGGGTGCCCACAAACAGAAAAAGAAAGCCGCCTCTCTGATTTCTCTGCATAAATACTCTTTTATTTCTTCATTCAAAATAAAAAAACATCACAACCACATGTAAAGCGATTTTACAGAGAAGACAGTGAGCCGGCTTTTTCATTTTGTGATTGTGAACCTGAGTAGCTGAGCACATGTGGATGATCAATGGCAGGTGTGGTGAGCTCTATGGAGACTTTTCCCCAGTTCATTAAAGGGGTTGTCCGGCCTTAGGGTACAAGTCTGCATTCACATTATGTGATTGCAGACTTGTGAATCCTCACATCACTCGCACTGCGTGCTATGAGGATTCTCCGGTGTCGGTGCTGGGAGCGGGCGGTCATGTGACCACAAATATGCGATTTGTATAACTCTGGCCACATTCCAACTAGACTTTATCCGACCTTGCTCAATACACTTGCATTGACCAAAGCCGTGGCCATAGAGGTGGCATGTGACCGCGTATATGCAAATAAAATCTTACGGTCACGCACCTGCTGCTCCTGGCACCAGAGAATCCTCACAGTGTGAAGTACGCACGATGTGAGGATTCACAAGTCTGCAGTCACATAGAGAGTCTACAGGCTTGTAGCTTAAGACTGGACAACTTCTTTAAGACTTGGGTTTTGCATGCCAGTCTTAATGAAGGCAGCATTTGAGTAGGATGTGCCTGATTCATAAAAAGGTCCTGTCAGCGGGACAAAAGTGGCCATTTTTTCTTTTCTTTTATTCCCACTTCTCCTCTGAATATGCTTTTTTTGATTGCTTGTTATTAATCCACCATTCGGTTGCAGAGATATGGGTCTTTTCATTTAGTGCTAATTTTTACAATGGGGGCGGCTATCAGGATTTTCTGAGGCGTATCTTTAGGCTTCTCTGCATTATTACCCTGTGAGCACAGCCCATTTAGTAAAGACCATAACAACTAGCACTAAATAAAAGAGCCATATCTGCCCATAAAAATGCATAATACTCAGGGAAGCAGTGGAAATAAAATACTGTGGTGGCCAAAAGTATTGGCACCCCTGCAATTCTGTCAGATAATACTCAGTTTCTTCCTGAAAATGATTGCAATCACAAATTCTTTGGTATTATTATCTTCATTTAATTTGCTTGCAAGGAAAAAACACAAAAGAGAATGAAGCAAAAATCAAATCATTGATCATTTCACACAAAACTCCAAAAATGGCCCAGACAAAAGTATTGGCACCCTCAGCCTAATACTTGGTTGCACAACCTTTAGCCAAAATAACTGCGAACAACCGCTTCCGGTAACCATCAATGAGTTTCTTACAATGCTCTGCTGGAATTGTAGACCATTCTTCTTTGGCAAACTGCTCCAGGTCCCTGATATTTGAAGGGTGCCTTCTCCAAACTGCCATTTTGAAATCTCTCCACAGGTGTTCTGTGGGATTCAGGTCTGGACTCATTGCTGGCCACCTTAGAAGTCTCCAGTGCTTTCTCTCAAACCATTTTATAGTGCTTTTGGAAGTGTGTTTTGGGTCATTGTCCTGCTGGAAGACCCATGACCTCTGAGGGAGACCCAGCTTTCTCACACTGGGCCCTACATTATGCTGCAAAATTTGTTGATAGTCTTCAGACTTCATAATGCCATGCACACGGTCAAGCAGTCCAGTGCCAGAGGCAGCAAAGCAACACCCAAAACATCAGGGAACCTCCGCCATGTTTGACTGTAGGGACCGTGTTCTTTTCTTTGAATGCCTCTTTTTTTTTTCCTGTACACTCTATGTTGATGCTTTTTCCCAAAAAGCTCTACTTTTGTCTCATCTGACCAGAGAACATTCTTCCAAAACGTTTTAGGCTTTCTCAGGTAAGTTTTGGCAAACTCCATCCTGGCTTTTTTATTTCTCGGGGTAAGAAGTGGGGTCTTCCTGGGTATCCTACCATACAGTCCCTTTTCATTCAGACGCCGACGGATAGTACGGGTTGACACTGTTGTACCCTCGGACTGCAGGGCAGCTTGAACTTGTTTGGATGTTAGTCGAGGTTCTTTATCCACCATCCGCACAATCTTGCGTTAAAATCTCTCGTCAATTTTTTTTTTCCGTCCACATCTAGGGAGGTTAGCCACAGTGCCATGGGCTTTAAACTTCTTGATGACACTGCACATGAAAGACACAGGAACATTCAGGTCTTTGGAGATGGACTTGTAGCCTTGAGATTGCTCATGCTTCCTCACAATTTGGTTTCTCAAGTCCTCAGACAGTTCTTTGGTCTTCTTTCTTTTCTCCATGCTCAATGTGGTACACACAAGGGCACAGGACAGAGGTTGAGTCAACTTTAATCCATGTTAACTGGCTGCAAGTGTGATTTAGTTATTGCCAACACCTGTTAGGTGCCACAGGTAAGTTACAGGTGCTGTTAATTACACAAATTAGAGAAGCATCACATGATTTTTCAAACAGTGCCAACACTTTTGTCCACCCCCTTTTTTAGGTTTGGTGTGGAATTATATCCAATTTGGCTTTAGGACAATTCTTTTTGTGTTTTTTCATTGAAGACAAATTAAATGAAAATAATAATACCAAAGAATTTGTGATTGCAATCATTTTCAGGAAGAAACTGAGTATTATCTGACAGAATTGCAGGGGTGCCAATACTTTTGGCCACCACTGTACAAACAAAAACTGGCCACGTTTGACATTGTGACAGGTCATCTTTAAGAGGTGTGCGCCTCAAAATAAATTAAGAGCATCTTACAATTGCTGTGCATATCCGCCAGAAATGTTATTCCAGCCAAGGGCTAATATAACATTCCTTGCGGAATTTACACCACTTTAGCATGATAAGTTATGATGGATCTGCCAGGTGGGCTTCACCACCCGCTGTACTGCCTCAGCTCTGTCCACTTGGGTGTAGCTGGCCGGCAAAGAAAAATTCAGTGACATTTCAAGGTGTTTTACATCAGATTTCTGGCAAAAACAACTTGGGCCCCTTGCTTCTATATGTCTGAAACTGGGTAGACTTTCGCCATTTGGATTTGTTATAGTCATCAAAAATGTAACAATGTTTTGTGTGTTTACCACAATTTGTTCACCTGAATTCCTCACCAACATACACTGTAGACTGTGTGTACATTTACGGCAGGATATGTAACTGTATTAGCCCTCTACCCATTAATAGAAAAAAAAACACCATAAAATCCCGGAAGACATAGTTTTATGATGAAATCATTTCCACTCTCCAATACAGCCTTACTGTGTCCAATATTTTGCTGACGTGTGTATAAACCCATAGGTTCCAGCCTCCACTATCACACAGTGTAACACACTGCAAACACCAATTATTCATGGCCGAGGCATGCAGGTGAATTCATGAAGTGCATGAGTTTTTCACTTTCGTATATGTGTATACACCATTATGGTGCAGCCTGTTGTGTGAAGTGCAAAGCCTATATATAGGCTCTTTCCAACAGGCTTATCTTTTTCATCAATTTATCACCCGTCCAACATTTCTTTCTGTCCTATTTGTGATCCTGGTGTCGGGAAAAAGTGAAAGACCAAAGTGAATGTCTGTTTAGAGAAGTTCAAGAAATAACAGTTCTTCGTACAAATCTTGTCCTTTCAACACATGTCCACTCTCTGTGGTCCTAGAGACAGTTTGCTTAGACTTTACCCAAAACTTTTGTCTCATGTCTGTTTTGTTAACTGTTATCATTCCAGTCTTGTACCATGCCCACTCCATGGACAGTGTGGTACTGATGTGGGGATAGGGTCCGTGGTACACCATGTGGGTAGATGAAGTCAGAGGACTGAAGTGATGATGCCTGTTGTAATCCAGACTGAGGAGCACATTGCCTCACAATAGCCTGATGAGAAGGTTGATGTTGGAACATTGTATGGGTATCGGCAGACTGTGAACTTCCATGGTTACCCAACCTGGGCATAAGTGAGCTGGAGGTAAAATGAGCAGAGAAGTGCTGGTAGGGCAATCGTTCCATAGATTGCATCCCTCCTCCTACGGTACAGCTGCTATAAGCGGGTACATTAGACCAACTATTACAAGAAATGTCTTCTATGCTTGAAACTTGTTCTGTGGCAGAAGTTGAATTAGCATACATGCAGGCCTGGCGCTGGGCAGACTCCGAGCGAAAGGGTGTTGAAGACGAAGAAGAGGAGGATGGCTGGGTGTACCCAGACCTGTAGTATGGGTCTTCTTCACTTGGAGACGTATCCATGTAGGGCTTCTTATAAGGATGCTCCGTTGATTCTTCACTCGCTGCAGAGAAAGTAAAGGTTTCTTATAGAGAACATATATATCATTTAGAAAAACATGTAATATACAACCATTATTTCTGTTATTATCGTAATTACATAAGTAAATATATTAACAGGTAAAACATATTCCTTTCAATGTTTATTAATTTATTATTTATCCTGGTTTAGAACATGTATTGGAATGCAATAACGTGTAAATCCAGTGACGTACATTACAGCTTTGGGGTTAGTTGGAAGGGGAAAGCCTGGTCTTCCTTACCGGAGAGATCTTTTTGCCTGAGTTAACAATTGGTAAATGCCTAATGGCAATTGTTAGAAGACGTCTGTCACAAGATAAGAAGGTCTGAACTTTGGTGATCCAATAAGGTTTTACACCCTTGTATTTGGTCCTCCTCTATTAAAGAGGTTTTACCAAGATTGAAAGTTATTTCCTATCCAAAGGGTAGAGGATCATCTACTGATCACTGGGGGTCTGATTATAGAGACCCCCATCAATCCAGACAACAATGCTCTGTAGAGTCCTATCTGAATTGAGCGGAGGTCAAGCATGTGCATCTCCGCTCCATTCATTATGAGAAAGCCGAGTACAGCTCTCGGCTTTGCTGAATTAAAGCGGATCTGTCACTAGAGCTAAACATATAATCATTGACCACCTAGCCCTGATGAAAATGGTGTACTTACTTTGCAAATCAACCAAGAATGACTTTTTAATCATTTCTGAATACACTGCCAGATTTTATCATTCCAAGCTCTGATTGACAAGTTCTTTTCACTGTCCTCTTGCCTTGCAACTGAATCTTGGCAAATGTTCAGTAAAATCTGCAGTCTCCATAACACTAGAGAATGAGAAATCCTGTCTCCCAGCACCACTTCCAGTGTGTAATAACAGTTTCTAACACCATGTATGGTAGAACATGGTAGATTTGCCCAGGCTTCAAAAAGGGCTAGGCTGTCAATCACCCTGCTGTGGGCAGGAAGAGATAAAACTGATTACATGTGAAGTGCAAGCCTGTTGAACCACCCCCTAACATGAGCTAAATATTACAGGAATTAAACTTATTTTAAAGAATAGAGGGAGACCAAAACCAACCCAACAAGCTTGGTGAGTAGAGTTTAATGACCCTGTGACACTGACACTGTGGTCACATTAGATGGGTTGTTCTGGTGACGGATCCAGTTAAAAGGTGATTTTTGAGCATTGTGTATGGATACCAGGCCATTTTTCTGCTTTAATTCATTTCAAACATAGTTTTGACACATTTATAGGTATTTTTTCATATTACAAGTCATAAACTGATCCTTGGATTTTGGAACAGCCCCAAAACACAAGTCCTGGGTTAATTCCATCCTTTATGCATGTTTTAAAAAAATCTATTATGAAATATCACACATATCTAATGTTACTCTCTAAACATTACTGCTCATGTCCACATACCTTTCCGTTTTGTACAGTGGTATATAGGACCAGGTTCGTGTGGCAAGGAAGAATAGGAGTTGGAAGGAGGTATTAGGTCCTGAGAGGTGCTGCTTACACCATTCTCACACTGATACTGAGAACTGAGGTTAGAGGAACTTGTTATATTTCGGGATTCAGAGGAGAATGGGCTATGGTTAGATGTAACCTTTTGTCGCACGGTGCTTCTTGGAACAACAGGGTACTCCTTGCTGCGGAGAAAACATACGTTGATATAGAATAAAAGGCATACCATACAATTCAATAAAGACTGCACACTAAGCTCTAAAAGCTTATTCATGCAAATTTTAATTGGTTTTAGGACATCTATTTATTCTGGTAAATAAAATGTTGTGCACTCTAATGTATCTGTTAGCATTTAGTACCCAAGAGGTGGTTATAGAGAGGAAAGCCTTGTTTATTACATGCATTCTATGAAGGATCACTTGGCTCGTCTGCTCCCTACATATATGATACATAAAAGTCTTAGTACACAGCAGACCATTCAATCCTTTAAGAGCTGAATATATTGTAAATAGCTACCTTCTGTACAGCTGCAGTCCACAAGACATTTTAGCTTTCAAATGGTATATTAGTGAACCATGGTACTGCGTGCTATGCTACTCAGCTAGTTTAACACTATATTAATAATCCTATTGTATCGGTCCAATATATGCACCACAGCTGATCATATCAATTAGAATGGTGCTGGCATCCACTGGCAGCATTAGATTTTGTGATTTCAGACTCAACAGATGTCATCACAACTGTCCAAAGTGAGAACTTTAATTCCTCATATATGCTAAACTAATACTTAAAATGGATGTGTGCTTTACCTCAGTGTAAGGGAAACATTGACTAAATGAATAATATGTTAATGGTACTCGTTATAAATATCTTTTTCACAAAAAGGTTTTATGTACAAAAAATTAATTGTTATAAAGCATATATAGTGTACAAATAACTAGTAAGCCTACAAAAGTATAATCCAAAAGTTACAGATAAAGAAAAAAATGGAGACCTGGAATATCAACATGTACTTCTTCCCCTATATGGCTTTGACCAATCATGAGCAGGTCGCAGCCTGCAGGGGAAAAAAAAAACATGCTCTCCCACAATAGGTTACAACAGGCTTTGTCTTATGTGAGTCAGGTAATTAAAGACAGCTCAACTGTCCTCACTGGTCTCAATGCAGAGCTGTGTGTGATTACAAAGTGCTTGCAGTAGAGTAGAAATGAGTGTGATTACTAACACTTTCATCTCACAGCAGTCAGTGTAAGGGAGGGGCAATATAACTGAGCTAAGCTTTGTCTCATTACAAACAGGTCTGGTGCTGCAGCTCTCCCCTCCTACAGCCGTCAGCTCAGCTGTTCTCCCTTTCCCACCCACACTGACTGCAGGCCATGTTTGCTGTTAATAGTTTGTAATCTATGTTGAGGGGGTTAGAACAGGCTTTGTCCTATGTGAGACCTATAATTTTTAGGGAAGGTTTGATCCCTATTTGAGTTAAGCAATATAGTTGTCTGGGCAGCAAAATGAAAATCATTAGGTGGTCTTTTACCATGAAATATATCATTGTATACTAAGGAGAGTGGGTGTAATAGAGAAGGGTCAAACGTTTTGTAGTAAAGGGCTGTAAGGCAATCAGCCCATAATTTAAGATGTTTGATGACATATTCAATCTCATCTTGAGATATTGATTTGTTTAGGTCAGAGAGTTGGGAGGAGGAGAATGTGGGTATTAGTATGGGATCTAGAAAGGATTCTATAAGGCTTGTTAAGTATGGTAAAAATTTAGGCCGAATGCAGTGGGGAATAAATTAAATTTATTCCCCCCCCCAGCATTTGGTTTCAGTCATGGGGGCGGGGGGCGCCGCGGGTTCAGTTATCGCTCTGAGAATACAGCGCACCTGGGGCGCAGTTACAGCCACCGCTCTGTATACTGAGAGCAGTGACTGAAGCAGCGCTGCCGCCGCCCCTGCCCCCATGACTGAAACCTGAATGCTGGCAGGGAGAATAAAGTTCATTTTCTCCCCACTGCATTTGGCTGAGTGCAGGCGCCGGGCAGAATAATAACGCTGCTATCCTGCAGATTAACCGCATATCTGCAGGTTAATAGCATTATTTCTGGTGACAGGTTCCCTTTAATATACAGTGGTGTGAAAAAGTGTTTTCCCCCTTCCTGATTTCTTATTCTTTTGCATGTTTGTCACACTTAAATGTTTCAGATCATGAAACAAATTTAAATATTAGACAAAGATAACACAAGTAAACACACCATGCAGTTTTTAAATGAAGGTCTTTATTTTTAAGGGAAAAAAAAATCCAAACCTATAGGGCCCTGTGTGAAAAAGTGATTGCCCCCTAAACCTAATAACTGGCTGGGCCACCCTTAGCAGCAACAACTGCAATCAAGTGTTTGCGATAACTGGCAATGAGATGAGTCTTTTACAACGCTTTGGAGGAATTTTGGCCCACTCATCTTTGCAAAACTGTTGTAATTCTGCCACAATGGAGGGTTTCCGAGCATGAACCGTCTTTTTAAGGTCATGCCACAGCATCTCAATCGGATTAAGGTCAGGACTTTGACTAGGCTACTCCAAAGTCTTTATTTTGCTTTTCTTAAGCCATTCAGAGGTGGACTTGCTGGTATGTGGTATATATCAATGCCTAACTTTATATTTACATCCCCTAAGACAAGTACAGTTCTGGCAAGTTATACAGCTGTTTGCTGGGTCCTCACGCTGTTGAGCTGTTACAGTTGTACATGTGAATGATTCCCCCCCCCCCTTGGCATTTTCATATTTTGCTACCTCACAACCTGATATTTCACAGTTTGATTTTTAGGGTTTGCATTAGTTCATGTAAAGAACATGCCTACAACTGTGAAAATTTGGTTTTCTTTCTATTGTGAAGCAAACAACAAATAAGATAAAATAACTGAAAATTTCAGTGTGCATAACTATTCACCCCCCTAAAGTCAGTACTTTGTAGAGCCTCCTTTTGCGGCAATTACAGCTGCAAGTCACTTTGAATAAGTCTCTATGAGCTTTCCACATCTTGCCACTGGGATTTTTGCCCAATTCTCAAGGAAAAACTGCTCCAGCTTCTTCAAGTTAGATGGTTTCCTCTAGTGAACAGCAATCTTCAAGTTTGACCACAGATTTTCAGTTGGATTAAGGCCTGGACTTTGACTAGGCCACTGCAAAACATTTACACCTTTCCCCTTAAACCATTTGAACCTTAAACCAGTTGCTTTAGCAGTATGCTTTGTGGCATTGTCTTGTTGGAAGGTGAACTTCCATTCCAGTCGCAAATCATTTGCAGAATGAAACAAGTTATGCTTAAGAATATCCCTGTAATCTGCACCATCCATCTTCCCCTCAACTCTGTCCATTTTCCCTGTCCCTGCTGCTGAAAAACATCGCTACAGCATGATGCTAACACCAAGTTTCACTGTGGGGATGGTGCTCTTGGGGTGATGAGCGGTGTTGGTTTGGAGCCAGACAGAGCATTTACATTGATGGCCATAAAGTTAAATTTTGGTCTCATGTGACAAAAGCACCTTCCTCCATACATTTGGGGAATCTCCCATGTGTCTTTTGGCAAACTCAAAACGAGCCTTACAATTTTTGTGTGTAAGTAAAGGCTTTTTTCTGCCCACTCTTCCATTAAGTCCCCCTCTATGGACTGTACGGCTTATTGTGTTCATATATACAGATACTCCAGTCTCAGCTTGGAAACTCAGCAGCTCCTTCGGGGTTACCTTTCGTCTCTATGCTGTCTCTCTGATTACATCCCTACTTGCCCAGGCTGAGAGTTTTGGAGGGCGGCCCTCTCTTAGCAGGTTTGTTGTGGTATCATGTTCTTTCCGTATGATGATAATTGATTTGATGGTGCTCCGGGGGATCATTGGAGATTGGGATTTTTTTATAACCCAGCCTCAGCTTATACTTTTCACAACTTTGTCCCTGACTTGTTTGGAGATCTCCTTGGTCTTCATGGTGTTATTTTGCTAGTGCTGCCTCTTGCTTAATGGTGTTGCAGCCTCTGGGTCCTTTCAGAAAAGTTGTGTGTGAAGAAACGGCAGCAGAGGGACCCCACAGAATCCCACCGCTGCCATCAATGTGAATAAATGGCAGCAGAGGTACCCCGCAGAATTCCACCGCTGCCACCAATGTGAAGAAATGGCAGCAGAAGGACCCCACAGAATCCCACTGTTGCCACCAATGTGAAGAAATGGCAACAGGGGCACCCCGCAGAATCTCGCTGTTCCTGCCGCTTGTGATGCTAGGAGGGTCTCGTAGGTGTCCCTGTTCCCCGCCTGGAGACACGCTAGGGCGACTTGCATGAGGGGGTCAGAGCCTGCCTGGCTGGGGGGATGGGCAGGTGGTGGGTGGCCAACTGCAGGACCGACCACTAGCAACTCTCTCTCTGGGAAGCCTGGGTGGGACTTCCCTTCTCTTAGAGCGACATCGTCTTCCACCTCCTCAACACCACCTGCAGCATCAGCCACATCCTTCGTTCTGGCCCTGGTGCCACTGGCCATCCTTGCACTCTACAGTCACTGATACCGAACTGCAACCTGATGCACCCACACACCTTACAGTATTTGCACTCTGACTGTCTAGTGCTGAGCTGATCTTAAGGCCCCAGCAGCAAAAGCTACTACTGGCAGTCCTTAGTGTCTGTGAGTATGCGTTCCACACTCAGACACACTATTATCTTGATCCCACACCGCTTGCTACCAATGTGAAGAAACGGCAGCAGAGGGCCCCCCCAGAATCCCACCGCTTCCACCAATGTGAAGAAATGGCAGCAGAGGGACCTTGCAGAATCCCACCGCTGCCACCAATGTGAAGAAATGGCAGCAGAGGGACCCCGAAGGATCCCACCGCTGCCACCAATGTGAAGAAATGGCAGCAGAGGGACCCCGCAGAATCCCACCGCTGCCACCAATGTGAAAAAACAGCAGCAAGGAGACCCCGCAGAATCTTGCTGTTGCCACCGCTTACGATGGATCCACACCTTGCATCCCGCCTGACGTCAGTTACATCAGACGGAGCAAGTGGTACGGACCCACCCTCTGCACCTACGTGATGTTCCGTACCCCCCTGCGGGATACATATGGTCAGGTTGGTACATTATGCACAGACACCCCCTGTCCACACAGGCACAGAAAGGCACCAGGGAGTGAGTAGAGGTGGCCCACTCAGTCACTGACATGGCATTACACTCGCCCACAACCCTGACAGGCTGAGAGGCTCCGCTCACTAGCTCCAGTGAAGCAGAGCCTAATCGGCCTGGGAGAGCTGCCACCAGTTTCTATTTGATATAACGGACTATATCGGGCTAGAAACCAGCCCAGTATCGTGTTCGTTGAACCAAACAACAGGCGTAAGGTTCGTGGATTGAGATAAAAGAGCAGCTCAAGATTAAATGATATATTTAATCGCCGTAAGGGCACATTAAACAGTACACTATATACATAAGGGTTATACATACACAGTGGTCAGAGTTGCAAGCACAAAAGCATGGGTACAAAAAGTATAAAGCAGTTATTACGAGTCAGTTACCGGTTTAGATGGATGATCTGGCTTTCGGGGGATGGGCTGCCACATGGGGAGGCTGTGGGCCCTCAGTTGGTTGATGTGCTTGTCCCACACAACCTCCCCAGGAACAAAGACTCTGGGATCGGGGCCGCTGGAACTGTTAAACTCTCTGGATCCTGCCCACTGCTGCCTCCAAGCTGGACTCAACTCACCTCCCCCTGGCCTCTCTCAGCTACAACTCTAAAACTAAAACAGGCTATACGTCCTTATTGGACTGTCCTAGGGAGCTGGTTCTGGTGTCATCGGATCCAGCCAGGCCCCTGCTACACGTGGAGACCAAACATAGTGGCCCTAGGGGCTTCTGAAAGGCTGTGCTGCATATCTCCCTATTGTTATATAGATTCTCCATTCCTTTCAGTTTCCAAAAATCTGGTTGGTTTATCACTCGGGTGTATCGTTTTCCCATAACTACTGTTGAATTATGTTTCTTGAACAAAGACGCACATACTGTCGGAGGAAGGGATATCCTGTGCATCTGGCAGCTGCTGTGGGGGATCTCACTCCTCGCTTCTCAACCCCCTCCTTTGCAAGCTGCAGTGTATTCAAGAGAGTCAGATTACACTGTGCATTGAAGATCTCTCTAGAACCTGGTAAACAGGTCGCCGTGATTGACAAGGGTTTATCTTGAATATTCTTCACAGTGTGTATATACTGACAGACTATGTGATGCTTAGATTGTACACAGGTGGTCTTCTGTTCACTAAGCATGTGCCTTATGAAGGTAATTGCTTGCCCCAAAAATTTCTAGGACCTTCATCCTGAAAGGGGTGAATATATATGCACATGCCAATTTTTAATTATTTGATCCTATAAATTAAATTTATGTCTATTTTTTCAATTCACTTTACCAACTTAGACTATTTAGTGCTGATACTCACACACAAATCGGATTACACAAATATTTAAACACAGGTATTAATGTTCCAAAGAAGTAAAAAGCCAAGGGAGTAAATACTTTCGCAAGCCACTGTATCATTCCCCTCTTCAAATCCTGACCCAGCTTCTCCTTCCTTCCCCATGTCAGGGACTTTTGCAGTGACTCATGACTCATGTAGTTAAAAGACATCCTGTTTCTACATAGAGCTTAGAAGGATTCAGCTAGTCAGTTTTTAATTATGTAATGTCATAAACCTAATGGAAAAAAGAAGAATTTGCTGGGTAGAAAGGCAAAATGAGTAATTGTAAGTACACAGTGCTATATAATATGATAATTGCAATATATTAAGAATATAAAAATTTTGATGGGAGTGCTCCCTTATCTCTTTTAGAACCAATGCCTCTTTCAACAGACATTAAAAAGCCTATGCCTTTGTATTATATATTTGTATTATACGCCACTTGTGTGCATGTTTTGGTGCTTCTGTCTTTTGAGCTACTCACTTCTCATGGGTTTTTTGATCAATTGGTAGGGGTCTCAGGACTCAGATTCCCACTGATCTGCTTGCAATTAGAAGGATGAAAAACTGTTTATAAAATTTACCAAAGGTTTAGTTTTCTATAATTGTTAAAATGCACGGGAACACAGCACTTACACTAATCGTTAGAGATATGCGAATGCAGATTTTTTTATAATTCGCTCCTGGACGCCATTTTTCTGAATTGCAAGCGGCATTAAAAGAAAATCTGCGTGTACAGGAAATTTTAAATTGTGCCTTATCCGCTCCTCTTCAACCAAAAGTAAAATTAGCCAGTGGGCTAAGCAGACCATCAGAAGGTTAAAAAAAAATTATTCTCACCCTGCCACTCATCTTACTGCCCTTCCGATCCTCACCGTCACTCCTCCGGTCCTTTACGTATTATCTTATCACCACTGCAAACGCTGAAAACCTTGGCGTCATGCTAGACTATCTCTGATGAGCTCCAGGACGGTTCTGTGCATGCACACGCAAGGTCAAAACATTCATCTTGAAGTATCGCTTGATCAGAACTGCCTCGGGCCTCATCAGAGTTGGAAGGCCTGGCCTGGCATAAGAGGCCAAAGAATTTCAGCACTCGCAAGGGACAGAAGAGGTGAGCGGTAAGGTTATAACAAGTTTTTTTTTTTTTTTTTTACATCTTACATTTATTATGCTGTAGGTTCTGGAGAAACCAGAGAGCATAATAAGGGACATTACATTTGCGGAGAATAACTTCTCTGAGAATCACATATGTAATTATTCTCCAGGTGGTATGTGATAAATGCAGAATTGGTGACTTGTTTCTATTATACCTTTTCTCTGATTGTTCCTCACCTGGTTTTGGCTGCCACTGCTGAGAAAAAATACTGACCAAATAAATACTGATAGTGGGGCCAATGGCCTAACTGGTGTGTGGGATATTTAAATGGTTATAAAACTGTGAACAGAAATGTTAAGTGTAATAAGTAAAAATTTATTAGGAATAAAAGCAAGTAGTAGTGTATGGACAAAAGTCACTGACAAAAAATCATTTCTTTTAAATGTTATCTACACTGCTCAAAAAAATAAAGGGAACACTCAAATAACACATCCTAGATCTGAATGAATGAAATATTCTCATTGAATACTTTGCTCTGTACAAAGTTGAATGTGCTGACAACAAAATCACACAAAAATCATCAATGGAAATCAAATTTATTAACCAATGGAGGCCTGGATTTGGAGTCAGCCCCAAAATTAAAGTGGAAAAACATACTACAGGCTGATCCAACTTTGATGTAATGTCCTTAAAACAAGTCAAAATGAAGCTCAGTATTGTGTGTGGCCTCCACATGCCTGTATGACCTCCCTACAATGCCTGGGCATGCTCCTGATGAGGTTGCGGATGGTCGCCTGTGGGATCTCTTCCCAGACCTGGACTAAAGCATCCGCCAACTCCTGGACACTCTGTGGTGCAAAGTGACGTTGGTGGATGGAACGAGACATGATGTCCCGGATGTGCTCAATCGGATTCAGGTCTGGGGAATGGACGGGCTAGTTCATAGCTTCAATGCCTTCATCTTGCAGGAACTGCTGACACACTCTAGCCACATGAGGTCTAGCATTGTCCTGTATTAGGAGGAACCCAGGGCCAATCGCACCAGCATATGGTCTCACAAGGGGTCTGAGGAGCTCATCTTGGTACCTAATGGCAGTCAGGCTACCTCTGGCGAGCACATGGAGGGCTGTGCGGCCCTCCAAAGAAATGCCACCCCACACCATTACTGACCCACTGCCAAACTGGTCATGCTGAAGGATGTTGCAGGCAGCAGATCGCTCTCCACGGCGTCTCCAGACTCTGTCACGTCTGTCACATGGGCTCAGTGTGAACCTGCTTTCATCTGTGAAGAGCACAGGGTGCTAGTGGCGACTTTTCCAATCCTGATGTTCTGTGGCAAATGCCAAGCATCCTGCACGGTGTTGGGCTGTGAGCACAACCCCCATCTGTGGATGTAGGGGCCCTCATACCACCCACATGGAGTCGGTTTTTAACCGTTTGTGCAGACACCTGCACATTTGTGGCCTGCTGGAGGTCATTTTGCAGGGCTCTGGCAGTGCTCCTCCTGTTCCTCCTTGCACAAAGGCGGAGGTAGCGGTCCTGCTGCTGGGTTGTTGCCCTCCTACGGCCCCCTCCACGTCTCCTGGTGTACTGGCCTGTCTCCTGGTAGTGCCTCCAGCCTCTGGACACTACGCTGACAGACACAGCAAACCTTCTTGCCACAGCTCGCATTGATGTGCTATCCTGGATGAGCTGCACTACCTGAGCAACTTCTGTGGATTGTAGAGTCCGTCTCATGCTACCACAAGTGTGAAAGCACAACCAACATTCAAAAGTGATCAAAACATCAGCCAGAAAGCATTGGTACTGAGATGTGGTCTGTGATCCCCACCTGCAGAACCACTCCTTTATTGAAGGTGTCTTGATAATTGCCAATAATTTCCATCTATTGTCTATTCCATTTGCACAACAGCATGTGAAATTGATTGACAATCAGTGTTGCTTCCTAAGTGGACAGTTTGATTTCACAGAAGTTTGATTTACTTGGAGTTATACTCTGTTGTTTAAGTGTTCCCTTTATTTTTTGAGCAGTGTATTATTTTGTTACTATTAGAAACATCTAATATTTTGGTAAGTAAAGATTTGCATTCTAGTGTAGAATTTTAACCTCAACAGGTACCTAGAGCAGACGCAAAATACCAAAACGAGGAAGTTAAATATATGGAGATTTCTGGTAAGATCTTTGAGAATTGTTTTTTATTTTATTTTTTTTTAATCTAGTCTGGAGTCTGATTTATTTAGAGGTTTAGCCTGGAGTTTGAATTTAAGGATGTGGTGTGGAGTCTGAATTTATTTATTTTATTTGGGGTCTTTAATCAGAATTAATTTAGAGGCATGGTGTAAGATCTGAATTAGTTTAGGAGTCTGGTCTTGATTGAGCGCTTTGGTCTGGGATCTGTATTTACTTAACCCCTTCACGACCTATAACGTATAGGTTCGTCATAGGTCGCTTCTCTCCCTTCAATGCGGGCTCCGGCGATGAGCCCGCATCTTTTCAGCACATTACAGCGAATCTGATCATCTGTCATGTGCCCCTAACAGCCGCAGTTTGAATCGTGATCCACCCGTGGCTGTTAACATGTTAAATGCTACTGTCAATCTGCCATAAGCGCGTCATAAACCACACCCATCGGCGTCCCTGTCACATGATCGCAGGGCGCCGATGGGTTGGCATGACAACCGGGTGTCTGCAGGAAACCTCTGTGCTTGTCGTTGTAGATCTGCTATGAGTGCCGCATCGTGGCCGGCATTCATAGCAGATGATGATTTTTGCTACACATAGCAGGGCAAGAGACTATTGAAGTAAGTAAAAAGTAAAAAAAATGTTTTAAGAAATATAAAAAAAATATATAAAAGTTCAAATCACCCCCCTTTTGCCCCATTCAAAATAAAACAATAAAAAAAATCAAAAATACACATATTTGGTATCACTGCGTTCATAAATACTCTATCAAAATATAAAGTAAATTAATCCAATCGGCAAACGGCGTAACAAGAAAAAAAATTAAACGCTAGAATTGCAATTTTTTTGGTTGCCGCAACATTGTAATAAATTGCAGTAACGGGCGATCAAAACATTATATCTACCCCAATAAGCCCTCACCCAGCAAACAGTGTTTTGGATCTGTGTGTCATCAGTGTTTGGTCCGTGTGTCATCAGTGTTTTGGATCTGTGTGTCATCAGTGTTTTGGATCTATGTGTCATCAGTGTTTGGTCCGTGTGTCATCAGTGTTTTGGAACTGTGTGTCATCAGTGTTTGGTCAGTGTGTCATCAGTGTTTTGGATCTATGTGTCATCAGTGTTTGGTCCGTGTGTCATCAGTGTTTTGGAACTGTGTGTCATCAGTGTTTGGTCAGTGTGTCATCAGTGTTTGGTCAGTGTTTGGTCATCAGTGTTTTTCACGGATGAATAACTAAATAACAAACAAAGCTTCTCCTATCCTTTGCAATGTTAAACACGGACCACACACGGATGACACACGGATGCCATCTGTGTGCTGTACCTGTTTTTCAAGGACTCGTAGACTTTATTTTCACTTTTCATCCGTGCTGCCAGAAAAAAATTGACATCGTTCTGTGAGTTTTCCACGGACACACAGTCAGTGAAAAAACTCGGACATTTGAACAACCCCACAGACTATTTTGCAACACGGATGTCTGAATGAGACCTAATTGAGTCTCTATGTTCAACTTTTATTTTTCTTCTTGTGTTCACTGCATGGCTTATACAGTATATGTAGAGAGTGACCCCGTCACTTTTTTATGCCCCACTCTTTAAATTTTGATCCTAGATTACCCCTTCTATCTTGTTATTCTTTAATAAACAGAAGATATAATGAAAACATACTGTACCTTTGCATTCTGGACATGCGATGCAGCTCCATATCATCACTTCCTCTAAATCCCTTGGCAAATGGATTATTTTCAATCTTTAACTGGGTTATCTGTTTAAAAAATGTGTATTATATGAATAAACACAAAGGTTGAAAATAAACTCAGAACTTGATTCCTATGTATATTCCTTTGTGACATAGCAAATTTACTACAGCACTTTGTGGTATGTAAAAGAGTACTCCTCTCATAGTTATTTAACCCCTCAAGCCCCGCGGGTGGTTTGCACGTTAATGACCGGGCCAATTTTTACAATTCTGACCACTGTCACTTTATGAGGTAATTACTCTCGAACGCTTCAACGGATCCCCCTGATTCTGAGATTGTTTTTTCGTGACATATTGTACTTCATGATTGTGGAAAAATTTCTTCGATATCACTTGCGTTTATTTGTGAAAAAAAACGGAAATTTGGCGAAAATTTTGAAAATTTTGCAATTTTCAAAATTTGAATTTTTAAGCCCTGAAATCAGAGCGATATGTCACACAAAAGAGTTAATAAATAACATTTCCCACATGTCTACTTTACATCAGCACAATTTTGGAACCAAAATTTTTTTTTGTTAAGGAGCTATAAGGGTTAAAAGTTGACCAGCGATTTCTCATTTTTCCAACAAAATTTACAAAACCATTTTTTTAGGGACCACATCACATTTGAAGTCACTTTGAGAGGTCTTTATGACAGAAAATACCCAAAAGTGACACCATTCTAAAAACTGCACCCCTCAAGGTGCTCAAAACCACATTCAAGAACTTTATTAACCCTTCAGGTGCTTCACAGGAATTTTTTGAATGTGGAAGAAAAAAATGAACATTTAACTTTTTTCACAAAAATGTTAATTTAGACCCAATTTTTTTTATTTTCACAGGGGTGACAAGAAAAAATGGACCCCAAAATTTGTTGTGCAATTTCCCCTGGGCACGCAGATACCCAATATTTGGGGAAAAAATACTGTTTGGGCGCACGGCAGGGCTCGGAAGGGAAGGAGCGCTATTTGACTTTTTGATTGTAAAATTTGCTTGAATAATTAGCAGACGCCATGTTGTGTTTGGAGAGCCCATGTGTGCCCAAACTTTGGAGCTCCCCCACAAGTGACCCCATTTTGGAAACTAGACCCCCCAAGGCACCTTTCTAGATGCATAGTGAGCACTTGGAACCCCCAGGTGCTTCACAAATTGATTCGTAACAATGAAAAAGTGAAAAAAAAAAACACTTTTTCATTTTTATGAATCAATTTGTGAAGCACCTGAGTGTTCCAAGTGCTCACAATGCATCTAGATAGGTGCCTTGGGGGGTCTAGTTTCCAAAATGGGGTCACTTGTGGGGGAGCTCCAATGTTTGGGCACACAGCGGCTCTCCAAACGCAACATGGTGTCGCTAACAATTTGAGCCGATTTTCCGTTAAATTTGTTAGAGGACACCATGTTGCATTTAGAGAGTCCCTGTGTGCCCAAACATTGGAGCTCCCCCACAAGTGACCCCATTTTGGAAACTAGACCCCCCAAGGCACCTATCTAGATGCATAGTGAGCACTTGGAACCCCCAGGTGCTTCACAAATTGATTCGTAACAATGAAAAAGTGAAAAAAAAAACACTTTTTCATTTGTATGAATCAATTTGTGAAGCACCTGAGGGTTCCAAGTGCTCACTATGCATCTAGATAGGTGCCTTGGGTGGTCTAGTTTCCAAAATGGGGTCACTTGTGGCGGAGCTCCAATATTTGGGCACACAGCGGCTCTCTAAATGCAACATGGTGTCCGCTAACAAATTTAACGCAAAATTGGCTCAAATTGTTAGCGACACCATGTTGCGTTTGGAGAGCTGCTGTGTGCCCAAACATTGGAGCTCCCCCACAAGTGACCCCATTTTGGAAACTAGACCCCCCAAGGCACCTATCTAGATGCATAGTGAGCACTTGGAACCCCCAGGTGCTTCACAAATTGATTCGTAACAATGAAAAAGTGAAAAAAAAAACACTTTTTCATTTTTATGAATCAATTTGTGAAGCACCTGGGGGTTCCAACTGCTCACTATGCATCTAGATAGGTGCCTTGGGGGGTCTAGTTTCCAAAATGGGGTCACTTGTGGGAGAGCTCCAATGTTTGGGCACACAGGGACTCTCTAAATGCAACATGGTATCCGCTAACAAATTGAATGGAAAATCGGCTCAAATTGTTAGCGGACACCACATTGCGTTTGGAGAGCTTCTTTGTGCCCAAACTTTGGAGCTCCCCCACAAGTGACCCCATTTTGGAAACTAGACCCCCCAAGGCACCTTTCTAGATGCATAGTGAGCACTTGGAACCCCCAGGTGCTTCACAAATTGATTCGTAATAATGAAAAAGCGAAAAAAAAACACTTTTTCATTTTTACGAATCAATTTGTGAAGCACCTAGGGGTTCCAAGTGCTCACTATGCATCTAGATAGGTGCCTTGGGGGGTCTAGTTTCCAAAATGGGGTCACTTGTGGGGGAGCTCCAATGTTTGGGCACACAGGGACTCTCTAAATGCAACATGGTATCCGCTAACAAATTGAATGGAAAATCGGCTCAAATTGTTAGCGGACGCCACATTGCGTTTGGAGAGCCCCTCTGTGCCCAAACTTTGGAGCTCCCCCACAAGTGACCCCATTTTGGAAACTAGACCCCCCAAGGCACCTTTCTAGATGCATAGTGAGCACTTGGAACCCCCAGGTGCTTCACAAATTGATTCGTAATAATGAAAAAGTGAAAAAAAAAACACTTTTTCATTTTTACGAATTAATTTGTGAAGCACCTAGGGGTTCCAAGTGCTCACTATGCATCTAGATAGGTGCCTTGGGGGGTCTAGTTTCCAAAATGGGGTCACTTGTGGGGGAGCTCCAATGTTTGGGCACACAGGGACTCTCTAAATGCAACATGGTATCCGCTAACAAATTGAATGGAAAATCGGCTCAAATTGTTAGCGGACGCCACATTGCGTTTGGAGAGCCCCTCTGTGCCCAAACTTTGGAGCTCCCCCACAAGTGACCCCATTTTGGAAACTAGACCCCCCAAGGCACCTTTCTAGATGCATAGTGAGCACTTGGAACCCCCAGGTGCTTCACAAATTGATTCGTAATAATGAAAAAGTGAAAAAAAAAACACTTTTTCATTTTTACGAATTAATTTGTGAAGCACCTAGGGGTTCCAAGTGCTCACTATGCATCTAGATAGGTGCCTTGGGGGGTCTAGTTTCCAAAATGGGGTCACTTGTGGGGGAGCTCCAATGTTTGGCCACACAGGGACTCTCTAAATGCAACATGGTATCCGCTAACAAATTGAATGGAAAATCGGCTCAAATTGTTAGCGGACGCCACATTGCGTTTGGAGAGCCCCTCTGTGCCCAAACTTTGGAGCTCCCCCACAAGTGACCCCATTTTGGAAACTAGACCCCCCAAGGCACCTTTCTAGATGCATAGTGAGCACTTGGAACCCCCAGGTGCTTCACAAATTGATTCGTAATAATGAAAAAGTGAAAAAAAAAACACTTTTTCATTTTTACGAATTAATTTGTGAAGCACCTAGGGGTTCCAAGTGCTCACTATGCATCTAGATAGGTGCCTTGGGGGGTCTAGTTTCCAAAATGGGGTCACTTGTGGGAGAGCTCCAATGTTTGGCCACACAGGGACTCTCTAAATGCAACATGGTATCCGCTAACAAATTGAATGGAAAATCGGCTCAAATTGTTAGCGGACGCCACATTGCGTTTGGAGAGCCCCTCTGTGCCCAAACTTTGGAGCTCCCCCACAAGTGACCCCATTTTGGAAACTAGACCCCCCAAGGCACCTTTCTAGATGCATAGTGAGCACTTGGAACCCCCAGGTGCTTCACAAATTGATTCGTAATAATGAAAAAGTGAAAAAAAAAACACTTTTTCATTTTTACGAATTAATTTGTGAAGCACCTAGGGGTTCCAAGTGCTCACTATGCATCTAGATAGGTGCCTTGGGGGGTCTAGTTTCCAAAATGGGGTCACTTGTGGAGGAGCTCCAATGTTTGGGCACACAGGGACTCTCCAAATGCAACATGATATCCGCTAACAATTTGAGCCGACAATTTGTTAGCGGATATCATGTTGCATTTGGAGAGTCCCTGTGTGCCCAAACATTGGAGCTCCCCCACAAGTGACCCCATTTTGGAAACTAGACCCCCCAAGGCACCTATCTAGATTCATAGTGAGCACTTGGAACCCCAGGTGCTTCACAAATTGATTCATAAAAATGAAAAAGTGTTTTTTTTTTCACTTTTTCATTTTTACGAATCAATTTGTGAAGCACCTGGGGGTTCCAAGTGCTCACTATGCATCTAGAAAGGTGCCTTGGGGGGTCTAGTTTCCAAAATGGGGTCACTTGTGGGGGAGCTCCAAAGTTTGGGCACAGAGGGGCTCTCCAAACGCAATGTGGTGTCCGCTAACAATTTGAGCCGATTTTCCATTTAATTTGTTAGCGGATACCATGTTGCATTTAGAGAGTCCCTGTGTGCCCAAACATTGGAGCTCCCCCACAAGTGACCCCATTTTGGAAACTAGACCCCCCAAGGCACCTATCTAGATTCATAGTGAGCACTTGGAACCCCAGGTGCTTCACAAATTGATTCATAAAAATGAAAAAGTGTTTTTTTTTTCACTTTTTCATTTTTACGAATCAATTTGTGAAGCACCTGGGGGTTCCAAGTGCTCACTATGCATCTAGAAAGGTGCCTTGGGGGGTCTAGTTTCCAAAATGGGGTCACTTGTGGGGGAGCTCCAAAGTTTGGGCACAGAGGGGCTCTCCAAACGCAATGTGGTGTCCGCTAACAATTTGAGCCGATTTTCCATTCAATTTGTTAGCGGACACCATGTCGCGTTTGGAGAGCCCGTGATGTGCCTAAACAGTGGAGCTCCCCCACAAGTGTCCCCATTTTGGAAACTATACCCCTCAAAGATTTTATTAAGGTGTATAGTGAACATTTTGAACCCAGAGGTACGGCACATTATTTGTTTACATTAGGTCATCATATTGAATAAGTTTTCATTATTCTTGAGCGCAAGTGCTCGCTACTTGAGTTTGCATCGGGTACTCAGGTATGCACCATGTACAGCGTGTGCTCGAGTGACATGCTCGAGTCCCTGCTCCGCATGTTTCACGGTTATTAGACACCCAAAAAAAAACATGCGGGGATCGCTCGTGCATGGCAGGCAATCCCCGTAAAGTTTTTTGGCCGCGAAGCATATGGGGCAGAGACTCGAGCATGTCACTCAAATACCCACGATACTAAATGCATACCAGAGCACCCGATGCAAACTCAAGTAGCGAGCACTTGCTCTCAACACTAGTCGCCATATCGTCATCTTTTTTTCTTACTTTTGAAAAAAATCCCAACCCCAGCCCTAACCCTAGCACAACCCTAGCCCCAGCACAACCCTAGCCCCAGCACAACCCTAGCCCCAGCACAACCCTAGCCCCAAACCCAGCCCTAACCCTAGCCCAATCCTAACTCAAGAGTTTATTTTTGACGCCGTTCCTTGTGCGGTATAAGTGATTAGACGACTTTATTCTTCGTTTCGGTGTGATTACAGCAATGCCAGAATCATATGGGGTTTTTATGACTGACAGCTGTCACACACTAAAAGACGCATTTTTTGTAAAATCTAGTTTTTGCATCGCCATATTTTGAGAGCTATAATTTTTCCAAATTTTGGCAGACAGTCATGTGACGGCTCGTTTTTTGCGGGATGACTTGACGTTGTTATTGGTGCCATTTTCAGGCACGTGACATTTTTTGATCGCTTTCTATTCCGATTTTTGGGAGGCAGAATAAACAAAAACCAACAATTCAGGAATTGTTTTTTTTTTTTTTTTTTTATTCTGTTCCGCGTGTGGTAAAATTGATGAGGCAGCTTTACTCTTCGGGTCAGTACGTTTACAGCGGTACCACATTTGTATAATTTTTCTATGTTTTGGCGCTTATACACAATAAAAGCTATTTTATAGAAAAAAATATTTTTTAGTATCGCTTTATTCTGAGAGCTATAACTTTTTTATTTTTCGGCTGATGGAGCTATATGGTGGCTTGTTTTTTGCGGGACGAGATGACGTTTTCAGCGGTATCATTTTTATTTATATGCGTCTTTTTGATCGCGTGTTATTCCACTTTTTGTTTGGCGGTATGGTGATAAAGCATTGTTTTTTGCTTGGTTTTTTTTTTTTTTTTTTTACCGTGTTCACTGAAGGGGTTAACTAGTGGGACAGTTTTATAGGTCAGGTTGTTCCGGACGCGGCGATACCAAATATGTGTACTTTTATTGTTTTTTTTTTATTTTTTTTATAATAATATTTATTGATGGGTACATTATATTTTTATTTTTGGTGTATTATTTTTTTTATTTTTTTATAATATTTTTGCACATTTTTTTTTTTTTTTTTTTCCACTTTCACACAGTTTATACACTTTATTACTTTGTCCCACTCTGGGACTTTCACTTTTTTTTTTCTGATCGCCTGCATGGCACAGGAATGGAGCACCATCCCTATGCCATGAAGGCTGTCAGAAGTGCACAGTGTGAAGATTGCTTGGAGATGCACTGCGCATGTCCAAGCAATCTTCCTGCTCTCTGGTGACCCGGATGTTGTCATGACGACATCGGGTCGTCATGGCAACACCCGGGAAGCCTTTGCAGACTGCGCTGGAAGCCGGAAGAGGAGGTGAGTATCGGCGATCACCTCCCCTTGCCCCCGCAATGCCGCGATCGACTTCGATCGACTTCGATCGCAGCATCGCGGGGGTTAATGTGCTGGGAGCGGTGCGTGACCGCTCCCTGCACATAGTACCGGGTGTCAGCTATGACAATCAGCTGACACCCGGCGGCGATCGCGCCCGCACAGCCTGTGTGCGCGCGCGATCGCCATGACGTACTAATACGGGTCTGGCTCTTAAGTCCCAGGGCACAGACGCGTATTAGTACGTCAGATGTTATTAAGGGGTTAAAGGGTAACCGTCATTTTAATTTTTAGTTCATAATTCAATAGTACACATGAAAATAAGCAACTTTGTAATATATTTCATCAGAAAAATGTGCTTCTTTCTCTGCCAAAATTGATCCATTATTATCAAAATTCTGTATTCATAGGTAAAATCTGTATTCAGTGAAGACAGACTTTCCCATTACTGAGATAAGAGATGGCAGTTGCTACCTACAGAATTCCCCATGTGGATAGTTCCATTTTTAAGGATTCTCCATTAGGTATTCACTAATTATAATCAGTCAATACCTGATACTGTTACGAATACTTAACAAGATAAAAAAAAATCCAAAAATCTTAAACAATTGATGGTTTATGGAGGTCTGGAGTTCAGAAATTCGCTTTATAATATTATAATCATAAATACATCAGAACAGATTTTAGATTTTTAATTTCACACGCTATCAGCTCCAATAAGTCTATTATATAACATTACCAGTGAGATTCTTATAGTGGGACCGTATTCTCCAGCAATAATCTGGAATATATATTTCACTATAGATATCAGCTTCTTTCTGAAAAATTACTGAGATTAATCTTGACATCAATAAGTGTGTTGGCTTCATGCAACAAACTTTAAGTAGTTAATTGATGTCACTGTGTAATATGATATCACTTATGTAACAGGTAAACCTATTGTACATTAAATAAATCTTTTTGACTTAATTAAATGGGAATAATCTCTGTAAATAATGGGCTCTAATAATGTCTTTCTTTATATATACACCCTTCATCATTGAAAAGTGGCTCCTGGGACACTGGAGAAATGGCCGTACCACTGGTTCCATGATCCATTGTGTGCTGCAAATTAAATTGCACATTAGATACCAAGAGTGAGGCCTCAAACAGTGTCTACATAAACCATCAGAAGGTGTTTGCATGACATTTTGCCACAAACCAGACATCTAGCTACATGTATTCGATTGACCTCATGCCACCGCTCTCAAAAGCTATCATGGTGCAGAGCAATACAGCAATGGAAGCCTATCCTCTTCAGCAATATGTCTCCCTTTTGTCTTGGAAGCAATGATAGCCTGAGATTGGTCTGTAGACCATGTGGGCAACACCATGAATAGGCGGTCATGACTGACGTCACACTGGTCCTACTTGCAGAATTATGGTGTGGGGTGGTGTAATGTATGGTGGCGTACCCCACCATTCTTCATGAAAGGTAAACTAACAGTTTGGCGTAACATTGATATGAACGTGGAACCAGTGGCACGGCCATTTCTACAAAGTGTCCCAGGAGCCATTTTTCAACATGACGTCAGGTTGCATACTTCTTGTGTTACTGTGAGCAGCCTGTGCTGCTACGTACTACTATCGCCTGCAGCGTCTCCGGACTTGTCACTCACCAAGCACATCTGAAACATAATTGCTAAGCAATTGCAAAGGGGGCTGCCAATCTTAATGATTTACATACCCAAGTTCAGAGCATTTTGCAGACAACCATTAACCCCTTCTGACTCAGGGACTTTGGAGCAAGCTAAGAAGCAGAGCATGGTCCACAGAGGGCAGATGCCAGCTGTATAAAATAACTGACATACGCCTCTAACTGCAGCGATTGGCACGCCAGCCAATCGTGGTTGTTAACCTCTTAAATGCGCTCATTGCAGCACTGAAGCACCACAATCTCCCCATTTCCCTCCCCCTCCAGCGTAATTGCGGGGAACCAATGGGTTGCTATAACAGCCTGTCTGTGCCCATCATATGATTTCTTCTGTGACCTCCAGCCTGTGGCTAGACATCCTTAAGGACTGTGATTTTCACAGAGATCGTAGGTAAGAGTTTGTTAAGGGGACTAAAAATAAAGTAAAAAGTAGAAAAAAAGTTTTTCAAGTATTTAAAAATTCAAATTACTGCCCTCTTTTTCCTAGTTAACAATGAAGAAATGTAAAAAACATACACACGTGGTCAAAATTGTTGGTACCCCTCGTTTAATGAAAGAAAAACCCACAATGGTCACAGAAGTAACTTGAATCTGACAAAAGTAATAATAAATTATAACTCTATGAAAATGAACAAATGAAAGTCAGTCGTTGCTTTTCAACCCTGCTTCCACAGAATTTTTAAAACAATTAAACTCATGAAATAGCCTGGACAGAAATGATAGTACCCTTAACTTAATATTTTGTTGAACAACCTTTTGAGGCAATCACTGCAATCAAACGATTCCTGTAACTGTCAATGAGACTTCTGCACCTCTCGACAGGTATTTTGGCCCACTCCTCATGAGCAAACTGCTCCAGTTGTCTGGTGTTTGAAGGTTGCCTTTTCCAGACAGCATGTTTCAGCTCTTTACAAAGATGCTCAATAGGATTTAGGTCAGGGCTCATAGAAGGCCACTTCAGAGTAGTCCAATGTTTTCCTCTTAGCCATTCTTGGGTGTTTTCAGCTGTGTGTTTTTGGTCATTATCCTGTTGCAAGACCCATGACCTGCGACTGAGACCAAGCTTTCTGACACTGGGCAGCACATTTCTCTCTAGAATCCCTTGATAGTCTTGAGATTTCATTGTACCCTGCACAGATTCAAGACACCCTGTGCCAGATGCAGCAAGGCAGCCCCAGAACATAACAGAGCCTCCTCCATGTTTCACAGTAGGGATAGTGTTCTTATCTTGATATACTATATTTTTCCATCTGTGAACATAGAGCTGATGTGCCTTGCCAAAAACTTTATTTTTTGTCTCATCTGTCCATAGGACATTCTCCCAGAAGCTTTGTGACTTGTCAACATGTAGTTTGGCAAATTCCAGTCTGGCTTTTTTATGATTTTATCTTCAACAATGGTGTTCTCCTTGGTTGTCTCCCATGAAGTCCACTTTGGATCAAACAATGACCGATGGTGCGATCTGACACTGATGTTCCTTGAGCTTGAAGTTCACCTTTAATCTCTTTAGAAGTTTTCCTGGGCTCTTTTGTTACCATTCATATTATCCGTCTCTTTGATTTGTCATCAATTTTCCTCCTGCGGCCACGTCCAGGGAGGTTGGCTACAGTCTCATGGCTCTTAAATTTCTGAATAAAATGTGCAACTGTAGTCACAGGAACATCAAGCTGCTTGGAGATGGTCTTATAACCTTTACCTTTAACATGCTTGTCTATCATTTTCTTTCTAATCTCCAGAGACAACTCTTTCCTTTGCTTCCTCTGCTCCATGTTGAGTGTGGTACACACCATGTCACCAAACAGCACAGTGAGTATCTGTAGCCCTATATACAGGACCACTGACTGATTACAAGATTGTAGGCACCTGTGATGCTAATTAGTGGACACAACTTGATTTAACATGTCCCTTTTGTCACATTATTTTCAGGGGTACCATCACTTCTGTCCAGGCCTATTTCATGAGTTTAATTTTTTTTTAATTCTGTGGAAGCAGGGTTGAAAACCAATGTCTGACTTTCATTTGTTCATTTTCATAGATTTTTAATTTATTATTACTTTTGTCAGATTCAAGTTATTTCTGTGACCATTGTGGGTTTTTCTTTCATTAAACGAGGGGTATCAACAATTTTGACCACGTGTGTACACATTTGGTATCTCTGTGTCCAAAAATGTTCAGTCTACCAAAATATAACATTAATTAAGCCGATCAATAAACACCAAACTGAGGGGGGGGGGGATCAAATTGCGGGTTTTTTTGGGTCACCACAATAATGCTAAAAAAATGCAATAAGAAGTGATCAAGGCATAGTATGAACCCCAAAAATGTATAAATAAAAAAACAGGTAGCCACGCAAAGAAAGAAACCCCCACACAGCTCCATTCATAGTAATATAAAAAAGGTATGGGTCTCGGAAAATGGTGACACAAAAAAAAAATTTTGTTTTACAAACTATTTTAATCCAACAAAATAGCAAAAAAAAACTATTCATGCTTGGTATCTTTGTATTTGTACTGACCTGGAAAATCAAGTTTCCAGGTATTTTTTTACTGCACAATTAACACAGTAAAATTAAAACTAAAAAAAATGGCAGAATTGCATTTTTTTTCACAATTTCAAGTTATGGCTATTTAAAAAAGGTGAGTGAAAAATGAAAATACAAGAACGAAAATTGTCTGAGGAGGGAAGGGATTAATAACCTCATTGATAGCGTGCCAAGGCAGAAAAGTCCATGCATTTCTGTGAATGTCAATCATATTTTATACTGAATGAATCCCAATGCTGTGAATCAGCCGTGCCCGCCAGCCTGTCTATCAGCCGTGCCCACCAGCCTGTCTACCTGCCATGCCCGCTGGCTTGCCTACCCGGATCACCTGTCAGGTTACCTGCTGTGCCTGCCTGCTTGCCTACCTGGATCACTTGTCTGGCTACCTGCCGTGCCTGTCTGCTTTCCTACCCGGATCTTCCATCAGGCTACTCGCCGTGCTCTTCCGCTGTACCTGTCAGCTTCAGCCATCTGACCTGTGGGAGTCGCCTGCTCTCACACAAGGTGGGTCCCAGAGTGGCAACTGGTCCACCGGCCCGGTCCCTCCCTGGTTCACGGAGTCGACTAAGCCGCCGTGTGACCAGGGTCGGTCCGAGTTGGCACTTAGTTACGCCCCTCTGGTCCCTCCTTGCATCTCAGCACAGAGGTTCCACCACCCGGATCCATAACAGTTTGCACAGGCCATGGAACCTGGTGGCTCCCAGGCTCCTTCGCTCTCTGACCTGTACCAAGAGGTCTCTCGCCAGAGATCCCAACAGGATACTATCCTGTCCTAATTGCGGACAGTCAACTCCCACCTGGACGCGCTGTCCACCCCGACTGTGGCCGCCTCTAACCGAGTGGCACCCGCTCCGGCGGCACCTCAACCCTGTGGCGCTGTGGCACCCGGCTTTGAACCCAGGCTCTCTGCACCTCCACGTTTTGGTGGTGACCCCGTCCTATGTCGGGGCTTCCTAAATCAGTGCATGCTGCACTTTGAACTCCTGGCACACCAGTTCACCTCTGACCGGGCCAAGGTGGCGTTCATCATGTCTCACCTCACCGGAGAGGCGTTGGCGTGGCTTAACCCTCTGTGAGAGAGAGGGGATCCTCTGGTGTCCGATCTTCAGGCTTTCCTCGGGCCTTCCGGAAGGTGTTCGATGAGCCCGGACGAAAATCTTCTACTGCCTCCTCACATCTCCGACTCTGCCTAGGGAGGCTCACTGTGGATCAGTATGCTGTACGTTTCCGAACCCTCGCATCTGAACTTGCCTGGAACAATGAGGCCCTGGTGTCCACCTTTTGGGAGGGCCTTTCCGGACGGATCAAGGATGAACTAGCCGGTCGTGACATACCTCCCTCTCTGGACGACCTGGTGTCATTAGTTACCCGGATTGATATGTTTCCTGGAACACGCTAAGGAGATGACCCGTGAGAGGAAACCTCCGCGCCTCGCTCCCGTCCCCCAAAGTTCAGTCTCACAACCTGCACTCCCCCGGGTGTCTTCTCCAGAGCTGATGCAAATTGACCAAGTCAAGATGGTCAAGTCTCGCCAGGAGACCCGTCGTGCCGAGGGGAGTTGCTTCTATTGTGGCAATATTGAGCATCAGATCCGCTCTTGCCCGGTGAGACCGGGAAACTCCAGTGTCTAGGACCGCTCGGAGAGGTCGTCCTAGGCACGAGTTCTTCCTCTTCGCCCTTGACTCTGCCATTTCCGTTACCAGTGGTGAGACCCGCTTCTTCGAGACTGCCCATCTGGATTCCGGAGCCGCTGGGAATCTTATCCAACAGGCCATTGTGGAGCGTTTTCAGATTCCTACCATACGTCTGGCGGACCCTTTAGAAGTTTCCTCTGTGGATGGAAAGCTTCTCCCTGAAACCATCTTGTTGGTCACTGAGCCGGTAACTCTTCAGGTGGGAATGCTGCACTCGGAGAAGATCTCCTTTTACGTACTGTCCGGTCGCTCTTATCCCATCTTGCTTGGTCTGCCTTGGTTACAGAGACATGAGCCCATCCTGAATTGGACCTCGGGAGAGGTGCTCCGTTGGGGTCAGGAATGCCATAAGACCTGTCTGGTTCCAGTTCGTCCTGCTTGACCCCCGTCTACTCTGGCTAATCTACCTGGCCTGCCAGCATCCTACTGGTCCTATGCGGACGTTTTTGAAAAAAAGGAAGCAGAGACACTACCACCTCATAGGCCGTATGATTGCCCCATCAACCTAATACCTGGTGCTTCACCTCCTCGCGGGCGCATCTACCCCTTGTCGCTGGCCGAGACCCGTGCCATGTCTGAATATATTGAAGAAAATCTTGCTAGGGGATTTATCCAGAATTCCACCTCTCCGGCTGGAGCAGGATTCTTCTTCGTCACGAAGAAGGACGGCTTTCTCCGTCCTTGCATCGATTATAGGGGCCTAAACCAGATTACCATCAAGAATAAGTACCCCCTGCCTCTCATCCCAGAGCTGCTTGACCACCTAAAGGGCGCAAAGGTCTTCACTAAGCTCGACCTGCGTGGGGCGTACAATCTGGCCCGGATCCGCCAAGGAGACGTGTGGAAGACGTCATTCAACACCCGGGATGGTCACTACGAGTACCGCGTGATGCCCTTCGGTTTCTGTAATGCTCCAGCCGTTTTCCAGGAGTTGGTAAACGATATCTTCCGAGATCTCCTGTATTCTTGCGTGGTGGTATACCTGGACGATATCTTGGTTTTCTCTCCGGATCTGCCGTCACACCGGAGGGATGTTCGTCAGGTACTGCTGAGGCTCCGGAAGAATCACCTGTATACTAAGTACGAGAAATGCCTCTTTGAGCAGACCTCCCTGCCATTTTTGGGGTATATCATCTCGGAGACCGAACTGCGGATGGATCCCGTGAAGGTGTCTGCCGTCTTAAAGTGGCCCCGACCTGAGGGATTGAAGGTTATTCAGCGGTTTCTGGGATTCGCTATCTATTACCTCCTCTTCATTCCTCATTTCTCCTCCCGGACAGCTCCCATCTCTGCTCTTACCCGTAAGGGAGCAAAGCCCAGAGAGTGGTCTCCCGAGGCAGAGAATGCCTTTATCTCTTAAACAAGCCTTCTCCTACGCTCCTGTGCTACACCGTCCTGATGGCAATAAACAGTTCTTCCTGGAGGTTGATGCCTCTTCCTCCGGAGTCGGAGCAGTGCTCACCCAGAAATCCTTGTCCGGGAGAATGGTGACCTGCGGCTTCTTCTCCAAACTCTTCTCTCCAGCCAAGCGTAATTACTCCATAGGTGATCAAGAACTGCTGGCCATCAAATTAGCGCTGGAGGAGTGGCGCTACTTCCTTGAGGGGGCTCTGCACCCGGTGGTCATCTACACTGACCATAAAGACCTTCCGTATTTGCAGACCGCCCAGAGGCTAAACCCGTGTCAGGCCAGATGGTCTTTGTTCTTTGCTCGATTCTGCTTCAATCTCCATTACCGCCCGGCAGACAAGAACATTAAAGCTGACGCTCTATCCCGCTGTTTTCTGTCTTCTGACCTGGAGGAGGAGCCTCTTCACATCATTGACGCCTCCAGAATAATGACTGTTGCTCTGTTTGACCTGTCTCATATACCTCCTGGTAAGACCTTTGTAGCGACTCAGGATCGGAAGAGGGTCTTACTCTGGGGCCACTCGTCCAAACTGGCTGGCCATGCCGGCAAGAGGAAGACACTTCTGCTCATTGCCCAGGACTATTGGTGGCTCACCCTGCACAAGGATGTTGCGGATTTTGTCGCGGCTTGTTCCTCTTGTGCCCGTAAACAGATACCTAGGCACCTTCCAGCCGGTCGTCTCCTTCCTCTTCCTGTGCCTTCCACTCCGTGGCAACATATTGCAATGGATTTCATCACAGATCTTCCAGTATCGGCCGGTTGTACTGTCATTTGGGTGGTCGCCGACTGCTTCTCCAAGATGGCTCACTTCATCCCTCTGCCTGGCCTTCCGTCTGCACCTGTGCTGGCTAAGGACTTTATCCGTCACATCTTCCGTCTCCACGGCTTACCCCTCCATATTGTCTCGGACCGAGGAGTTCAGTTCACTTCTCGCTTTTGGATAGCCACGTGCAAGCTGGTAGATGTCTCTTTGGATTTCTCTTCTTCCTATCATCCTCAGTCCAATGGTCAAGTGAAACGTATCAATCAGATCCTTACCAGCTTTCTTCGGCACTTTGTCAACGCTCACCATAGCGATTGGGTTGAGCTCTTGCCCTGGGCCAAGTTTTCCTATAACAACCATGTGAGTGAGTCCTCTGCTAAGTCTCCTTTTTTTGTGGTCTATGGTCAACACCCCCAGATTCCGTTTCCCGTCTCCGCTTCAGTGGACAATCCTGCCGCGGAGTCTCTCGTCAGTGAATTTTCCGCAATTTGGGAGGACACTAGATCTGCGCTTCTTCAGTCCTCCGAGCGGATGAAGAAGCATGCTGATAAGAGACTTCTGCATCCGCCTCAATTCCGTCCGGGAGACAAGGTCTGGCTTTCCTCCAAATATGTCCATCTCAAGATACCATCATATAAGTTGGGTCCGCTGTTCATTCGAGATTCTGAACCAAATAAATCCAGTGGCTTACAAGCTGAAACTCCCGGCCTCCTTACAGATTCCCAACTCCTTTCACGTGTCTCTCCTCAAACCTGTTGTCCTTAATTCTTTCTCTGACGATCCAGGTACCGCTCCAGCGCCAGTCTCCGCTGAGGACGTCTTTGAGGTAGAGAACATTTTGGCCATCAAGAGGGTAAGAGGAAAGACTTTCTTTCTTGTGGATTGGAAGGGGTTTGATCCTGAGGAGAGATCTTGGGAGAACATTCATGCCCCTCGTCTTCTTGAAAATTTTCTTGCGGGCCTAAAGAATAGGGGACGCAAGAGGGGGGCACTGTAGCGCCGGCGTCTCTGCCTCCTGCCAGGCAGAGACGCCGTTCCTCTCACCGCCGCGGTCCCAGTCCAGCATCCTCCAGCTCCCCAGCTCCTGCTGCTGCTGGTGCGCGCGACGCCCGCAGCTCCCCGGGCACTGTGCTTAGGGAGCGCACGTGCTCCCTCCCTCTTAAAGGGGCCGAGTTCGCCGTCCTAAAGAGTCCCCTGCCAATGGCCGGAGGACCATTCCTATATAAAGCACCTCCTCCAAAATGGAGGTGCCTGTGCAAGGTTGTTGTTTGTGTGCTAACACTCTCCTCAGCCCTCAGGTTCCAGTGCCCGCCAGCCTGTCTGTTAGCCGTGCCCGCCAGCCTGTCTATCAGCCGTGCCAGCCAGCCTGTCTATCAGCCGTGCCCGCTAGCCTGTCTATCAGCCGTGCCCGCCAGCCTGTCTACCTGCCGTGCCCGACGGCTTGCCTACCCGGATCACCTGTCAGGTTACCTGTCGTGCCTGCCTGCTTGCCTACCTGGATCTCCCATCAGGCTACCCACTGTGCTCTTCCGCTGTACCTGTCAGCTTCAGCCATCTGACTCGTGTGAGCCGACTAAGCCGCTGTATGACCAGGGTCGGTCCGAGTTGGCACTTAGTTACGCCCCTCTGGTCCTTCCTTGCATCTCAGCACAGAGGTTCCATCACCCGGATCCGTAACAGGGTAGCACAGCTGAGATTAGCTGTGTCACATTGCAAACTCTGCTATCAATGCTCCTCATCTAGCAAGGTCACCTCTGCTGTATCCCTGCCAACCCACACTGTCTTTACAGAGATGTGTCAATAATCACACTTATGTCTGTTGTGCTCAACTTGTTCTCATTCTGCAATGAAATCAGAGCAGGGTCTCATTACATCTCACACAGGAGGAGCCCAGAACAAACTGCTCCTGTGTAAGATATAATGACAGCCTGCTCTGATGTCACTGCAGAGCGATGACACAAGTTGCTGGAGCACAGCAGACATTAGTGTGATTACATATCACATGCTGAGAATCCTGCACTAAGCCATTGTGGTGCATGTTTGTGTTCTTCTTTCCTTTGAGTGTTGCTGCCTGCTTATGATAGGTCAGCATCATACAGGGAGAAGACATACACCCCCCAATTGAAAACTATGATAACACCCAGTTGGATTTAAAAGAAACTTAACAGATTAGGAGCTAAATGGTTTGATTGCTAATATCTCCGAAAAAGGGAAGCAAAATAATAAACAACAGCAGCAAAAAAAAATGTTTTATTCTGCTCTATGGCAATTATTACATTGTGTGTCCAATTTAACATTTTGTGACAGGTCCTCTTTAACATGTCTATCGATCCTGTGATTTCCATAATTAAACAACTTTTACTTCTTGGTGTTCTAATTTCATTGTTGAGGAGTGTATTTTATGAGCTGCCTCGCATAACTGTATGAGACTGAAGATAATCGTGACATTTTTAAATGCTAAAGTTGAATTTCCACTCGCCTGTTATTGGGGGGGGTGGGTTGCTGCAAATGGCCTCAAGATAAAGTTGCATGAAAAAAAATCTCATCTCAGGATGCACAAAAACCCAATTGAGAACACGTGTAAAGCACATTGCTAAGGAACACTGACGCATTAAATATATACTGTAGATAAGATAAAAATTATGCATTATTTGGCCCAGTTGTCAGTCCGTTCAGATTACAGTAGAGGCATTTTATAATTTTCCCTTCCAACGTTAACATAATACGTGAATATAGAATTCTTTCCAGGGGTCTGTATATATTTTTATTTTATTTCTTTCAACATTTTAACATTTCTCCACATGGGCAAAATAGTTCACTATATACAGATGTTAGAGAAGAAAAAAGGATTGGCTGGCTGTGCTTCTTTCCAGAAACCCGTAAAATGTGTGCATAAACCTAAGAGGCTTGGCAGCTCAGAAAAGGACCTTTGGATGAGAAAATTTTTCATTAACTCTTTCACTGCCTACCCAGAGTAACATAAATGAGTGTTTTATCTTTACACTTATCTGCGAGATCATTCGGAGATCAGGGTCTACGGTTGCAGCATCTTCTGTTTCTTCTGACGGAGGGAAGCAGTAGCACCAGCTGTGCTATTTCACGTATTTTCTTTTTTTTTTGTGCAACAAAAGTGTCAGTTTAATATTACCTGTATCAAGAGAACCAAGTTATTAGCAAGAAGGTTTTACCTTGTGGTTTTGGTAAGATGTTACAGCTATAAATGCAGTCTCAGGGAATACGTGGGTACAGAAAGCAGTGTTTTTGGACCCAAATCCATTGTTTTCATCTGCTTTAACTATATGAAGCCGAGGTTGGTATTTGTGCATGGAATTCAGGATGATCTAAAATAGAGAACACAACATTATTACATATTATCATCGTGTAATAAAGCAGAATGTTTTCTGTCCGGAGACCACAAGTTAAATTAGCAACTGACTTTTTTATCCTTTTATTCTAAATTTGATGGAAAGGAATGAAAGGAACAAATCCAACACCGATGATCCTGAAGGGCACAGAAGGAAGCTCTTACATGGTTACATGCTTGCATAACCATAATTCAAAGGATTAATGGCTGAACTGCAAGAGTCGACTTGTTTATAAAGTCATTAATATACAGTATATTCTAAATTTCTAACATATCAATGTAAGGCTACATTCACACATCCATTGTCCATGTCTGTGTTTTTTAAACAGACAACAGCCAGACCCATACAGCTTCATTGATCCATACACACGTTCCTTTTAAAAATGGGTCCATGTATCCGGTCCTATTCTCATCCGTTTTGTGGATCTCAGACTTCTGTGTTTCCATCTCTGTTTCATCCATTTTTCCCTAATCCATTGTAAAAGTTCAGACAGTCTATCACCTTAAATTTAAAAAAATGGATGAGAAAAATGGTTGCAAAATAGAAAAGAGAGAAAAAAATGGTCCGTTTTACCCAAATATAAAAATAGGTACGGACATGTAAATGTACCTAAAATCTGACTTGAGGTTTATAACAGTGATTAATGGTTGAAATCCTGTTTCACTCCTCCATTTGATCCTTCTTGGATTCTTCTTGAAAATAATTTGATTATATGTTTTATTTGATGTCAATAAAATTATTTATTTATAATAATTTATGGGTGGCTTATGGTTACTCTTGGGTAATCATTTGTATATTATATTGGACTACTCCACTTTATAACCTTTTTCATTGATGGGAGGAATTACACTATGATGTTCCTAACCGGTAAATCTTTTATGTCCTACATGAATGTTGTGGTAGGGATGTGTAAATGTAGCCTACAGGAGAAAAGGCAAAATGCACACTAGCATCAGAGCTCTCATTCTGGAAGAAAAAGCATTGCAAGCTGTGCTATTTTCTCTGTTTGAATGACCATAGGGTCCATCTGGTGACATTTGTGGCCATCATGGGACAAATTTGTTTCTTGGGAGAGTTCTGTTTTTCTTGTCTGTTATATGAACTCCAACGCTTATGTGAACCTAGCCTTATACTTGTCTTCTTTGGTGAAAGTAACTGCCTATATATGCCTACTTCCTATAAGTACTACAAGAAAAAGCATGTCCCAGTCTGTAACCATTTTATTGCTCTGTTGTTTCCAAAATAACACATCAAACAATTGAGTACAAACATCCCATGCAGATCTATGTGTCTCCAGGGTTACAGGCTACAAACAAACCTTAGGAAATCTGACTTAGGGTGCAGTCAGACTCCCGTATAACACGGACGACTTTCGAATCACAAACCTCAGACTGGCCGGCGGCTCTCCTGACCCGGGAGTGACAGCAGCATAGAAATACAGCCAGTCACACTCGGGTCAGGAGAGCCGACAGCCAGTCCGGGCATTGCGGTGCCATCGTCGTCCTTGTTATAAGGCCATCTGTCTGTGCCTTTAATGCCACAATTCCCTTCTATCTGTTTCCTACCTGGGCCAACCTACCAAATGATTTTTAACAAAAAATAGGTTTCAGTTTGAGGCCAAGTTCAGACAGCATCCAGTCATCATCCAGAAAACTCAGACGGTTTTCATCTATAATGTCACCCGTGTGTAAGTATTGTACATTCATATGGCATCCATCTGACATCTGTGTGGCACCCAGATTCATACATTAATATTTTAAAATGTAAATGCTAAAATATAGTTTCCTAGGTTAATAACAGCAATAATTGAATGCTAAACGGATGATCCATATGGGATCCAAATTTTTTTATTGCACCTTCAATCTTGTATAGGCAAGCCTCATCCGAGGTACGGAGAGAACAGTGCATACTGTGCTTTTTTTTCACAAGGACACTCCGTCCGTGTGAAAAAACTGTCATCTGAAAAAACTGTTATCTGAACAGCCCTATTGAATTACATGGGTCAGTGTGCTGTCAGATATTTTGCTTGGATAACACACATCCATATAACATGCTCATCTGAAGAAACCCTGATGGGAATATCTTTTCAGGATCAGACTATGCAGGGTTTGCTCATAGTAAGTAACTATTGAGACAGAGAGATCAATGTCAACATTATTGCACCATAATCACATGCGGCATTTTTGCAGAAAATTTGCTAAATGATATAACTACAACATGTGAGTACATTATTGCTAGTGTTACCCAATTCTTAATAGCTACAAGACAAATTGGAGGCATATTAGACTGCACATAGAGGCAAATAGATTTTTTTCTACCATTGTACATAATAAATTGGATGAAAATCTCATCATTATTTTTGATTAGTACAGATGTGATTGACCACAGGATATAGATATTTCTATAAGAAACTTTTAAGAAATTATGTGACATCATTCAATCTTCCTTTTGTTATGGGTTAACTGATGTCAACCAATGCCCCTTTTTAGCGCTGTAAAGATTTCCATTTCTGAATAGGAAAATCCATAAAGTTTACAGAATCTGGAAGAATAACCATTCTTAGGGCTAGGTGCCAGTTGTAGAAATAGGCTTTTGCCCTCTCTTCCAAGGCAATTATGTTAACTTTAAAAAAAAATATTGGCGATTTGAAAAGAAATGTTAACTCATTGATGGCACATCCCCTGTAACTGTGCACTGTAACATGTTTTGCATGCTAGAGAGGGAATACAAATTTTCAGTATTCAATAGTGACATATTGGTAATAAAGAAAAAGTATGAAGGGGTTGTCCAGCCTTAAGCCACAAGTCTACAGTCACTCTGTGTGACTGCAGACTTGTGAATCATCACGACGTGAGGATTCCCCATCGTTGTCGGGAGCCGTGGGCGTGTGACTACAAGTATGTGATTTACATGCCGTTGCATGTCACTAGATCGGCGTGACCTCGCTCAATGCAAGTGTATTGAACGAGGCCAGATACAGTCTAGTTGCAGAAAGTATGGAAATCGCCGGCATTGGAGAATCCTCACAGCTCACAGTGCATGCGATGTGAGGATTCACAAGTCTGCAGTCACATAGAGGAAGGCGCGCAGTATGTCAGTGCCTTGTATCTTGAGGCCCCATCACACTTAGCGACGCTACAGCGATCCCGACAACGATACGACCTGTCAGGGATCGTTGCTGCATCGCTATGTGATCGCTGGTGAGCTGTCAAACAGGCAGGCTCACCAGCGATCAGGGAAGCAGCGACATCGTGGAAAGAATCTTTCCACGATGTCCTGCTCCTGGTTACCAGCCTGCTGAAGCAGGAGTAGGCTGGTAACCATGATAAACAGCGGGTTACTAGGGGCACACGCGCACTTGGTAACCCACTGTTTATCATGGTTATGAGCCTGCTACGGTGAGCGGGAAGTTACCGCTCACCGTAGCAGAGTGGTAACCATGATAAACAGCGGGTTACTAAGTGCGCGTGTGCCCCTAGTAACCCGCTGTTTATCATGGTTACCAGCCTGATCGCTGGTCCCGCTGGTCACACACAGCGATGTGTGCTGACCAGCGGGAGGGCAAAGACCAAAAAATGGTCCAGGACATTCTGCAGCGATCAGCGACCTCACAGCAGGGGCCTGATCGCTGCAAAGTGTCACACATAGCGACATTGCTGGTGAGGTCGCTGTTGCGTCACCAAAACCTTGACTCAGCAGTGATCTCGCTAGCGATCCCGCTATGTGAGACGGGGGCTTTACTGTGAGGAGGGTGGGGTTTATATAGATGAGGTAACTCTCTGTCTTAGGTTATGTGCCCACGATGCTGAATTGATGCGGATTTTTCCTGAGCCTTTCTGCTTCTCCCTGTCAGAAAAGACACATGCGGATTTTATATACATTTTTTCTGCCAGGGAGAAGCGCTTTTTCAGCGTTTTTGCATGCATTTTCGCATGCGTTTTTTCAAGCGCTTTTCCAAGCGATTTTGAGCATCACTTGGAAAAGGGCTTGACAAGTTGGTCACACAATATAAATCCATGCAACTGGCATGGATTTATATTGTGTAACCAACTTATGCTGCTTTAAATGCAGCATCAATATTAAAAAAAAAGAATTAAAACGTAAAAAATAAAAAAAAAACATTATACTTACCTCTCCAGTGGCGTCCTCTGTCCTCGGCGTCCCGCGGTGTTCTGAAAGGACCTGCAGTGACGTCATTTAGTAAGCTGACAGGTCACGCGACCGTTGATGTCAGCGGTCGCGTGACCATCACATGACTAAATTACGTCACCGCAGGTCCTTTCTGAGCACCGCGGGACGCCGAGGACAGAGGACGCCACTGGAGAGGTAAGTATAATTTTTTTTATGTTTTACGTTTTAATTCTTTTTTTACTAATAGTACCCGGGTCTGGATGAGAGTCGGGTATCATCCGCGCATTGAACTGCATAAGATCCGCATGCATACATGTATACATGCGGATGTTATACGCTTCAATGCAAGCCAATTGCGGCAATTTCGCCACGATTACGCACAATAAATGGTTGTGCTGCGGATTTTTCCGCAATGATAATCCGCAGTGGAAATTTCTGCAGCATGTGTATAGCACATGCAGATTATCATTGAGAAACATGGTAGACAACTTAACAAGCTTTTTTAATGCGTTTTCGCAGTGGAAATGCTGCCGCGGAAATGCATTAAATCCACATTTTGGGCACACAGCCTTACTCTCTCTCCCTCTCTCTCACCATAGGACTAGAGGAAACATCACCAAACCCTCCTGCCCTGTTATAATCACTGTTCTATAATGCTTTATTTAACTATTACTTGTATACTAATGAATGCTTTATTGTATTTGTTGAATTAGCCATTGTACAGTACAGACCACTCTTGGCATTCTCTTGATGAGCTTCAAGAGGTAGTCACCGGAAATGGTTTTCACTTCACAGGTGTGCCCTGTCAGGTTTAATAAGTGGGATTTCTTGCCTTATAAATGGGGTTGGGACATTCAGTTGTGTTGTGCAGAAGTCAGGTGGATACACAGCTGATAGTCCTACTGAATAGACTGTTAGAATTTGTATTATGGCAAGAAAAAAGCAGCTAAGTAAAGAAAAACGAATGGCCATCATTACTTTAAGAAATGAAGGTCAGTCAGTGCGAAAAATTGGGAAAACTTTGAAAGTGTCCTCAAAAGCAGTTGCAAAAACCATCAAGCGTTACAAAGAAACTGGCTCACATGGGGACCGCCCCAGGAAAGGAAGACCAAGAATTACCTCTGCTTCTGAGGATAAGTTTATCCGAGTCACCAGCCTCAGAAATCGCAGGTTAACAGCAGCTCAGATTAGAGACCAGGTCAATGACACATAGAGTTCTAGCAGCAGACACATCTCTTCAACAACTGTTAAGAGGAGACTTTGTGCAGCATGCCTTCATGGTAAAATAGCTGCTAGGAAACCACTGCTAAGGACAGGCAACAAGCAGAAGAGACTTGTTTGGGCTAAAGAACACAAGGAATGGACATTAGACCAGTGGAAATCTGCGCTTTGGTCTGATGAGTCCAAATTTGAGATCTTTGGTTCCAACCACCGTGTCTTTGTGCGATGCAGAAAAGGTGAACGGATGGACTATACATGCCTGGTTCCCACCGTGAAGCATGGAGGAGGAGGTGTGATGGTGTGAGGGTGCTTTGCTGGTGACACTGTTGGGGATTTATTCAAAATTGAAGGCATACTGAACCAGCATGGCTACCACAGCATCTTGCAGCGGCATGATATTCCATCCGGTTTGCGTTTAGTTGGACCATCATTTATTTTTCAACAGGACAATGACCCCAAACACACCTCCAGGCTGTGTAAGGGCTATTTGACCAAGAAGGAGAGTGATGGGGTGCTACGCCAGATGACCTGGCCTCCACAGTCACCAGACCTGAACCCAATCGAGATGGTTTTGGGGTGAGCTGGACCGCAGAGTGAAGGCAAAAGGGCCAACAAGTGCTAAGCATCTCTGGGAACTCCTTCAAGATTGTTGGAAGACCATTTATAAGGCAAGAAATCCCACTTATTAAACCTGACAGGGCACACCTGTGAAGTGAAAACCATTTCCGGTGACTACCTCTTGAAGCTTATCAAGAGAATGCCAAGAGTGCACAAAGCAGTCATCAAAGCAAAAGGTGGCTACTTTGAAGAACCTAGAATATAAGACATATTTTCAGTTGATTCACACTTTTTTGTTAAGTATATAATTCCACATGTGTTAATACAGAAAAACCTTTAAATGAGAAGGTGTGTCCAAACTTTTGGTCTTTACTGTATATCTTGTACCATGCCCAATTTTATCATGGCTATAAAGAGTTAACATTAGCATTAACCTTCTAAGCCCAAGGGAAGGGCAATCCTTCAGCCATGTTTCCCTAGAGGTTTCCTCTACAGGGGTTTTTTCCTCTACTGAGCGCTTTAAGATGACTCTTTGTGAGTCGGAGTTTTGCCAAGTTTAATCTCCTTAATGCTTTTGCAGGGGCATCTACTTTATAAGTTTACCGAAGTAAAATAGGTGTTTAATTAAAAAAAAATGGCTAAAAGTGACACATGTGACTTGGAATTTATAACACATCAAAGCTTTGCGGTTTAGGAGTCAGGTGGAAGTTGCAGACAAGTTATGGTGGACTCATTTTAACTAACAGAGGATGTAAAACCTCATGGTGGTGAAGAGGCTCAGCTTTGGTGACCAGCCTGAAGGATGTTGTAATGGTAACATCAATCAGGGGTGGGCACAGTGGTTAAGCACACGAATGAGGGTCATTCGTGCCCTGAACGTTTACTAGCTCTGTTTGAATGGCAAACCAGTGCGTGCGGCCCTTTTATGTCTGTCTGTCCTTGGGCTGTATGTCAGACATCTGGGGATATCACAGGACTTGTGAATCCCAATGTACTAGCACTTCACGTGACTCCTACTGTGATTGTTTTAATCCTGTGATTTAAATAAAGTTGTGGCCATTTTGACAACCAAAATAATGTGTTTTGTGTATTTAATCCAGGGTCTACTGTAGGTTTACTGTAGTTATAGTTGTTTTAAGGTGGAGTGTGGGTCCGTCCCATAGCCAAAAGTCATGAAAGACTACAGCTCCAAGAAGGAATAAAGGTAATTTTCTCCTTGTAGCCGCACTTTTGTTGTAACGCTATTAACCTGCAGAAAACGCTTATATCTGTGTTTTAGAATATAACAGGTTCCCTTTAATGACTCAGGCTCATGGTTTGCATACCTTGTCCTAATGAGGACTAACATACCTGAAACATAAGTATGTAAGTTGGGATGAATAGGCCTACTATTTCTGGTTGTATCTGTGTTCATTGTTCTGCATGGATAGTTGGTCAAATTCATGCATGTCATCCTCACTTTTCTAAAATTCTGGATTATCCCGTTAGAATTATGTATGAACTTTTTGACATAATGACAATGTAATTAATTCCTTGAATATGTAATAGAAACTTCATATGGGCTATTGGGAAGGTATATGATTACAGCAATTGCTCCAATTGAAAAGACACAGCACAGATACACATTGGTGTTATAGAAGGTAAATATATTTCTTGATATTTATAGACTAGGCAAAGCTGTGAAGTTTCTATAAAATAAAAACAGATTTTATTCTGTGATTTTACTGCTGTTCTGAATGTCTCATAAAAATAAGACATCTAATACCTTCAATTACATAGGTGTAAAGAAAATATCTCTGTTGTCATTAAAAATGAATGGCTACGTGTACATCATCACTATAACATTTGGCGTCAGCAGAAGCCAAGTCTCGCCAGCCACTGCAACAAGGGAGACATCCTAGCTCACGAGGCCCCTCTCATCCTGTTGGCTTAGCCAAATTCCTTTGACATGTAGGTAACTTGCAGGCCTCAGCGGTGAATGATCTAATGGCTTTTAATTTCATTAGAGTGACTCTAATTGAGAGGCTACCGCTGCACTTTTGCTCTCGGGGGGCATGCTACCCTATTCCCTCAGTCTCTTCTCACAGTAGGGGCACGGCTGTTACCCCCTTGTGTCTGCCCCACCCCCAGTCTCCCTCTTCACCTCCCACCACTTTGCTGCAATAACTACATGCTTCGTTACACTCTGACTCTTTGTAGCCTGTAGAGATGATGCATCTCTCTGTGTATCTGCCATCCGGATAATTCACTGTCAGTTACCAACATTGTCCAAGTTTGCATTGTCAGGTAGAAATTCCTTCAATCTGTTCATAATGAAAGCAATATGGAGATACATCAGGTATAGTAGTAGATAGTAGAATTATGTAGGAATTCTTTAATTATAACATCAGGATAGATTGCTAATGAAAAATTATTGTAAAAAAAATTGCATAAGGCACAGTATACTGTACTTTATTTGAAAAAACAGACATTTCTTTTTCCAGTATACTTCTTCCTAAGCTTAGTCTACCATGTATACCAATTACGCATACCAACTATCTTGGCACAGGGGAGGCCAATTGCATAGCTTTCCATGATGTGAAGACTTACAAGTAATGAATCCTTTTGAGTTGTGATGTTTACTGAGAAGCAGTCTCGACTCTCCATAAGTGACAACACTCTTATCTTCATGCTTTCCGGATATTTGCCATTATCACTTTCACTGAGTACAGTGGTTGAATGTATTTCACTGCATGTCATGTCAGGTAGAGGACGATGGGAATATGGACACAAGTACAGATTCATGGTTTGCTTGTAATTTGGTATCAAAATTGGGAAGGCTGACAGAAAACATCAGCAGGGGGCCACTTGACTAATTCCCAGGTCAAGTAATGTGTATTAACTAGAGATGATTGAATTGATCCGCTGTGAATCGATTTTAAAGCACCACTCCAATGGGTTTTTCTATTGCAGGGCTGGAGTGGTGCTACAAATTTAAGCTACCAGCACTTAGCCTCACACTTACCAGACGTCGTCTTCATCTGTTCCCGGCGTCGGTCTCCAACAGTTGTGATCTGCCAGATCTCTCCACTGTTTGCTGGGCGATCCAGATGCCACAACTCAATGGAAGTTTATGAAAGTCAGGAAAAGACTTTCAAAGACTTAAACTGAGAGCTTGTGACCGTTACCCATGAATTCACCTCTTCACCTCTGACCTTTGTCAGAAATTTTGGTCGCAACATGGCAGAACAGAACCAGAGCGGCACCGGGAAGAGGTGAAGATGGTGGCTGGTAAGTACAAGACTAGGGGCATGGAACTTAGGTTAGTAGCACCACTCCAGCGCTGAAATTAAAAAAAAAACTTGGAGTGGTGCTTTAAGTCGAATTTCATTAAATTTGCAGTTCTCAACGAACTCAAACAATTCACAATTGGTCTTGTGCCATTTCACACATTCCCAAAGACATCACATTACGTGCAAGCGACCCCATGATGCTTTCCTGGGATAACATCATGTGGTCTAGTACATCCAATCAAGGGGGACTATCATAGCCACTGTAAAAGATGAGGCAAAGAAAGCTGCCTAGGTAGAGGTGGCCAGAGTGTACAGATCATCATTAGAGACTGAAAGAAAAGACTAAAAGAGTGGAGAACTACTGTAAACAGAGTGTGGTGTGTTACTGCAGTGCTGAGGAACATAGAAAATGGGAGTGATAGTCATTGAATAATACACATAGATTAAAGTGGTAAGGGGACATAGTGATAGGAGAGGTGCAGGAGCTGCTGAATCTGTGTGACTGTGAATTGACTGATCCTGTGAATTTATTAATTACACCATGTTTTCTCATTCTTGAAGCACTACAAAGGAGTATGGTTGTTTAAGTCAGAGTAATATTTTTCCTACTGAAGAAAAATACTGAAAGTAGGCTAGACTGAGAAAGTGTGCTTTTTGGCTTGTGACGTCGAAAAGCCCTAAGTGACATATTTTTTAGATTTTTTACATTTCTTTTTGTAAAGAGCTGTCTTTCTTTTTTTGTATGTATGCTGGAATGCATGAGGGTTGACAGCCATATCCTTGCCATCAAGCAAAGGGATATATTGGATAGCTTTTAGACAGTCAATGTACAAGCAAAATGGGGGAAAATTTTGCAGCTTCCAAAAGGAAGTCTAATTTGGCATATTGACAGGATAAACTGTTCCCTGCTCGGTAAAGCTTTTGCCAAGAGGACACCTGCCAACTGCACAAGCAACGAGGAGACTCTTCTCTACTGCATGCAGATTCAATGCTCCACTGCCTGTGCCAGCACTAGGGCCGGAACAAGTAGCTGAGGCGGCAGCAGCAACTATAGTATTATTGACACAATATAACAGATGTTTCATACGCCATTACACCAACCTAATGCACTTCAGCACACAGAGACATATCAGCTGAACATGCAGATTCAGTCATACGTGGACTGTGTACTTTTTCTGGCAGATACCCTGAGCCCTGATCCCATGGACTTCTGGGCCAGCAGATTGGACCAGTGACAAGAACTGGCCTCGATTGCTATGGGTATGCATTATGTCCAGCTTCCAGTGTAGTGTCAGAGAGGGTATTCAACATGGCCAGTGGCTTTGTCATGTCCAAGTGGACAAGTAAGCCTCAACAAATGTGGAAAACCTTACATTTGGCTAAATGAGTCAGGCATGGATCAGTGCCAACTTTCATTCACCTATGGCTGATGCCAATGATAAGATCAGCCTGGCATCTACTCCCTGTCCATCTTGTCATCTTTACTATGCTTCTTTTCCTATGCTTGCCTGTGCTGTCCCTACACTACCAGATATTTCCTTGCCTTCTCTGTCATATTCCTATACTTTGTGGTTGCTTCAACTTCCACTGCCACTATACTGTACTGCTACTTGGAAGCATACCCTCTTCAGGGTGCACAAAAATGAAACTGCTCCCAAAATAGGGATAATTTTTTTTTGGTAGACAGCCAAACCAGTCACACATCTCCTGCCAGCTGCCCACTGTACTATGTAGGGCTGTATTATACTGCTGCTGCAGAGACTGCCAGAGATGGATTTACATTGTCAGGCATACTATTATTCTATATTGTGTAATTGCTGCCAATGCCACTTCCACTGCACTGCTGCTAGATGCCCACACACGTCTCTTGCTTGTCCAATGTGTTATATAGCTATACTGTACTGATGCTGAGAAGCATACTCTCTTCCATGTGCACAAACATAAAACTACTACCAAAATAGGGATACTTTTTTCATGGCTTGCTGACAAGCTATTTGCTTCTTCACTTTAAAAACAGTTTACATGTGCATGCTCCCTAAATAAAGGACCGATTTTTTAGATGGCTTGATAAAAAGACATGTAATTGTTTATTTTGTGTATAACAAACTCGTGGATCTCAAAAAAGGTACAATTTTTTCACTTCTAGTTGAGAATCCATTGCTTCTTCACTTTCAAAACAGCATACCTGCTTCTGCTCCTTAAATAAAGGGATCATTTTTGCATAGCTTACGAATATACCATTATTTCTTCATTTTGTAACTAGGAAACATCTACTGGATACTGTTTGTTAAGAAGCCATGTTGCTGATACCAAACAAAGGTAATGTTTGGATGACTTGTGAAAAAGCTATTACAATCTTTTTGAAGCTCACAAACATGTAACATGTTTGCAGCACCCTTTGGGAAACAACAACAGTCTCTTCCATGTGTACTGCATATGTGTAAAAACCAGGAAGGCAGGTAACTGCCCACAAAGAGGGATAATTTTTGGACCCTTTTTTACAAGTAAAATAGATTAGTGCGGTAGGTTGTTAAAAAGGCTGTTGGTCAACAAATAGTTTTCATTCTTTTATATATAGTGAGGTCACCTTAACATTTTTACAGCTGAGTTTGCAATAAAGAGGTCAGAAGCATTTCAATACAATCCTTGGAGACCTCAGAGTGTTACACATCTTTTACTGGGCAGTCAAAGGCTAAGCAGTACTTGCGATTGTGAAACTATTCTCAGCAAATCAAATTGAACAATGAATTGTGAATTATACCAGCAAATTTGAAAGGGAAAATGTCAGGAAATCTGTCCATCAGCTGAATCTCAAGGAACCATGGGTAATGCAGCAAGACAATGACCCAAAGCACACAAGTTGTTCTAATAAAAATGGTTAAAGGGAATCTATCACTAGGTTATTGCCACTTAATCTGAGAGCAGCATAATAAAGAGACAGAGACCCTGATTCCACTGATATATCACTTACTGTGCTGCTTAGTGTAGTTTTGATAAAATCACTGATTTATCAACAAGAGATTATCATCAGAGGACTGGTAAACCTGCTGCCAGGTAGACAAGCATATTCATGAGCTCTGTATAACCCCATCTTCACCACTGATTGGCAGCTTTCTTTGTACACTGTACATGGGGAGAAAGTTGTCACTCAGTGGTGGGGGCGAAGTTATACAGAGTTCAACATTTAGATAACTGCTTGATCTGCATCAGATATAACTGTAATTTTATCAACATGTCAGCAATGATCACAATAAGTGACACATCACTAGAATCAGTGTCTCTACCCCTACATCATGATGCTCTCAGGTAGAGTAAAAGAAAACAGATTCCCTTTAAAGAAGAATAAAGTTAAAGTTCTAGAATGGCCTAGTCAAAGTCCTGACCTTAATTTTATAGAAATGTTGTGGAAGTACCGGAAGTGAGCAGTCAGGGGAAAAACAGAGTTAAAGCTGTTTGGTAGGGAGAAATTGGCTAAAACCCCTCCAAGCGGATGTGCAGGACAAATCAACAATTACTGAAAAGAAACATTTAGATGCAATTATTGCGCTGCACAAGGGTGTCACATAAAATACAGAAAAAAAAAGGTTCATAAACTTTTGCCACTCTCAGACGTGTGATATTTTCCTCAATAACATATGACATTTTCCTCAATAAAAAAATGATACATTCTAATATTTTTGACTCATTTATTTGATTTCGTTTTCTTCATCTACAATGAGGACTTTGTTGAAATGTTGAAAATCTGATGTACTTTTAAGTTAAATTGTGCAGAAATATGAAAAATTCTGAAAGGTTCACAAACATTCAAGCCCCACAGTATATCCGGTTGTTTTACTGGATATAAGCGCCATGAGATGTGTTTCGGAACAGCTCTGCCCACTAACACTATGGAAGTAAACATGCATGCATGTATAATCATGTTTATGGTGTTTAGAAATGTTAAAAAATGTGAGAGAGACAGCCTACTAGTAAGAAATTGTCTTTTTTTTCCAACAGTTGAGAATAAACTGGGAGCATGCATAATAACTTGAGGGACACCCAAGGGTTTTACAACAAGTATCACACATGAGGTTAAAATACCCAAATTTTATTTATTACATATTTAAAAATACTGTTGGTAGTGTGAGTAGTTTCGATGCATTTCGAGCAATGCTGGGCTTTGTCATGTTTTAGCCAAAATGCGTGGCCCCACCTGCTACCGCCAACAGTATTGTTTAAATATGTATTAAATAAAGTTTGGGGATTTTAACCTCACTCCTGGTGCTGAATGTACAACTCCAATTTAAAAAAATGGGGGTCATTGTGTAAAATGTAAAGGAAACCAGACCGCAATGATTTGGAAATCTCTTATAACCATATGTTATTCACAACAGATCATAGAACAAAGATCAGAAATAAAAGTTAGACATTTTCCATTTCATTTGAAGAAAATAAGTAATTTAGAAACTGATGGCAACAACACATCTCAAAAAAGTTGGGACAATGCTATGTCTACCATTATGTAGCATCTCCTCTTCTTTTTACAACAGTCTGTAAATGTCTGGGAAGTGAGGACAATTGGTTGAGTTTTGGGAGAGGAACGTTGTCCCATTCTTGTCTGATGTAGGATTCTAGCTTCTCAACAGTCCTGGGTCTTTGCCAGATTTTTAATTTCATAATGCGCCAAATGTTTTCTATTGGTAAAAGGTTTGGACTGCAGGCGGCCAGTTCATCCTTCTCTGAAGCCATGCTATTGTGATGCATACAGTGTGTGGTTTAGTATTGTCTTGCTGAAATATACAAGGCCTTCCCTGAAAAAGATGTCCGGATGGGAGAATATGTTGATCTAAAACCTCTATAAAATGCTCAGTATTGATAGTGCTTTTCAAGATGTGTAAGCTGCCCATGCCATCGGGTCTAATGCAAACTGATACCATCAGACATGCAGGTTTGTGAACTGTACACTGTTAGCAAGCTTGATGGTCCCTTTCCTCTTCAGTCAGCAGGACACGGCATCTGTGGTTTCCATAAAAAATGTAAAAATTTTACTCATCTGACCACAGAACAGTTTTCTATTTTGCCTCAGTCCATTTGAGAAGATGACAGCATTTCTGGATTGTGTTGGTATATGGCTTTTTCTTGGCATAATAGAGCTTTAACTTGCATTTTTGAGTTGTACGTGGAACTTTGAACATAGATAATGATTTCTAGAAGCATTCTTTAGCCCATGCAATGATGTTCATGACCAAATCATGCCTGTTTTTAATGCCTGAGAGCCCATAAATCATGAACATCCAATACTGAGCATCAGCCTTGTCCCTTGTGCAAATGGATTTCTCCAGAATCTCTGAATCTTTTGATGATATTATGTACTGTAGATGGTTGGATATTCAAAGTCTTTGCAGTTTTTTTGTTGAGGAACATTTTTCTGAAATTGTTCCACAATTTCTATATGCAGTTCACAAATTGGTGGACCATCTTTGCTTCTGAGAGTCTGTGCCTCTCTAACATGCTCTTTTTATATACAGTCATGAGAATATGTTTAAAATGGATCCCCAGCTGCTTTTCAATGACACTTACTCTTCAAGCCATTTTTAACCCTGTCTCAACTTTTTTGAGATGTGTTGCTGCCAACAGTTTCTAAATGAGTATTTTTTTTCAAATGAAATGGAAAAATGTCTAACTTTCTGATATGTGTTCTATGTTCTTCTATGTTCTGTTTTGAACTTCTTGAAAACTTGGCTATATCTTTAAATCATTGCATTCTTGTTTTCTTTACATTTTACACGGCGTCCCAACTTTTCTGAAATTGGGGTTGTACAACTCTTGGATTCACTACTGCCTTGAATGTTTATGTTGTGGTCCAAGTACATAACTCTTTGCTGAATGACCATTAATATCTTTAGTATTTATAGAAGTTTATATATTTCTTAAAATTGGCTGTTTTTATGAAATATTTGCATGAAGCTAAGTTCAGTGTAATATACATGCAATCTATATGCCAAAAAAGCAAAGGCAGTGTGTGAACAATTGAGTACACCTTTACCATTTCCATAAGAATTATGAGGTTTAGCAGCAGCAAGGTACTGAAATTCAAATGTGCTTGATTAATTGTTCATCAGCAAGTGCGACTTCCTCTATTAAAGCAGAAGTTTGATGTTATATACCATTCATGCATGCGTTAATACTATACTAAGAAGGAAAGACATTACCAATGATCTTATAGAAACAATTATTGTTGCCCATCAGTCTGGGAAATATTATAAGGCCATTTCCAAACAATTTGGAGACTATCATTTTCCAATGAGAAAATGGTAAACATTCCAGACAGTTGACAATGTTCCCAGGAATGAATGTCCCAAAAAAAATCACCAATGCAATTCTCCAATGCTCATAGAAACTGCAGCTCACACCCTAAAGGCTTCAATTAGCATGTTAAATATTCAAGTTCATGACAGTACAATTAGAAAAAGATTGAACAATTATGTCTTCTTTGGAAGGGTTCTGTAGTGCCGGTGTCTCTGCCTCCTGCCTCCCTCTCCCGGCAGTGACACCGAGCCCCTCACCGGTGCGGCCCGCTCCTCTGTCATCCTCGCACGCTGATGCTGCCCTGGGTACACGCGCAGCACACAGATCCCCAGGCACTGAGCTTAGGATGCGCACGCTCCCCACATCTTGAAGGGGCTGCGTGCGCCGTCCTAAAGTGTCTCCAGCCAATGGCCAGAGAACACTGACTATTTAAGGCACCTCCTCCAACATGGAGGTGCCTGTACAATGTTGTAAGTTTGTTTCCTAACACTTTTGTTAGTTCTTAGGTCCCAGTGCATGTATCTCCATTTACTTGCTTGTATACCAGCCATGACCGCCTGCCTGTCTACCAGCCGTGCCCGTTAGCCTTTCTATCAGTCTTGCCCACCAGCCTGTTTATCAGCCGTGCCCGCCAGCTTGTTTAACAGCCGTGCCCGCCAGCCTGTCTATCAGCTGTGCCCACCAGCCTATCAGCCATGCCCGCCTGCCTGTCTATCCGCCGTGCCCACCTACCTGTCTAGCTGCCATGCCTGTTTGACTGTCTATTAGCCGTGCCTGCCTGTGCCTGCTCCTTCCCTTTGGGGGTCAGCTTCCATCCACTCGAGGTCAGTCCAGGAGTAGCACCTGGTCCGCCTCCCTCTTCTCTCCTTGAAACATGGAGTCGTCAAGCCACCGTTCATCCGAGGTCAGACTTGGTAAGGACCCTAGTTACGCCCCTCTGGGCTCTCCTCAGTCCACGGTTCCACTACCTGTCCCGTTACAGGTTACCTGGATAAGGCCACTTCTTTCTCAAAAGAACATAGCTAAAGTTTACAAAGTTGCATCCCAACAAGCCAAAAAAAACTTCTGAAATAATTGTCCTTTGAATTGCCAAAATCAAAGTGTGAAGTGTAATTGTTTGATCATAATTATCTGCACCTTGTTGGCAAAAACCAAACACAACTTATCAACACAAATACTTCATGTCAACTGTCAAGCACGATGGTTACAGGGGTGATGACATGGGCTTAATTTGCAGCCACAGGACCTAGCCACCTTGTAGTTGACCGTGAATTCCTTTGTACACCAAAGTATTCAATATAAGCCAATCTATCCAAAAGCTAAAGCTTGGCCAGAACTGGGTAATGCAACCAAATAATTAACCCACTCACACCAGCAAATCTGCTTTTGACAAAAATCAAGGTGTTGCAATGGCCTAGTCCAATCCTCAACCCAATTGAAATGCTATGGAGAGAACTTAACAAAGCTGTGCATATATAAATGCTGACAAACCTTAAGGAACTTAGGCAAAATTGTAAAGTGAGCCAAAATTCCTCTAAAACAAAGCTGGGCAACTGCAACCGGTGAGCCACATCTGGCCCTCTGACTGTTCCAATCCAGCCCTCTAGCCGAGACAGCCGAAGGGCTGAAACAGTGGCCCACGGGGTGCACCATGCCCTCACCCACCTCCCGTCCGCTGCCACCAACTGTCACCACTATCCGCATTCTCAGGTTGCAGATAGCAGTGAATACCTTAGTGCAGGACGGGGCCGCCGGCCCCTACTTCCACCAATCAGCGTGTGCAAGTGAGCCAGTTGATGCGATGATTTCACTTCATCGCATCAGTGGTGCAGAGAGTCAGTGCACTGGAGACAGGAACAGATCACCAAGGCAGGAGAGAGGTTGTGTGTGTGTGTTGTTTTTTTTCATATATGTGTATGAGATATAGTGTATTCACGTATATAGGGAGCTATATGGGGGCTCACACTGTATATAGAGAGGCTATGTGGGCTCATACTGTATGTAGGTGGCTTTGTGGGGGCTCATACTGTATATAGGAAGCTATGTGGGGGCTCACACTGTATCCAGGGGAATATGTGGAGACTCATTCTGTATATACAGAGGGATATGTGGGGGCTCATACTGTATGGAGGGGGCTGTGTGTGGGCTCATACGATATATAGGGGGATGTCAACATACTTAATTCTGCTCAATATTAAGTGATACAATTAATATTACTATAAAATAATTATAATTAATATTTTAATATTAATATTGAGAAGAATTAATTTCAACCTATGGTTTGGCCTCCACAACAGTCATGGTCTCTAATGTGACCCCTCTGAAAAAATTAATTGCCCATCCCTGCTCTAGAATAATGTGAGGGACTGATAAAGTTATACAGAAAATGATTACTTCAAGTTATTCTTCATTTTATTGATTCATGGGTTGTACTTATTTTTTACCTACTGCTTTGGCAATTTTGCCTATTTTTTTTTTTATAAATAATGACATGGTATAATTTGTCAACTGTTGTTATTAATCTATGGTTGTATTTACCTAATTTTAAGACCTTATAAAGACCCTAATTTTTTTTATTATGTGTAATTGTAATTTGTATAATTATATTTAATATGTAAAACCACACAGTTCAAAAACGGTGTCCTTAATTTTTCTCATAATTGTATTTCTGAATGAGAAACATTATCAGCTGTTTATACAACCAGAATTTTGAAGTATTGCATTAGATTAAAAAAAATTTCCTTGCATAAAAATGAACAACATATTGGTTATTAAAGTGTTATTTCTAACATTGAAAAATGTTACCTATCCATGGTATAGGTGAGAACTTTCACGGGGACCCTCACCAATTCCTAGAACGAGGCTCTGAAATGCCCTGTTGAAATGAAACTTTCTATGGGTGTGCAGGAGGTAGCTGAGTTTAGTGCTCTGCTTTTTTCAGCAGATTTATCATTAATTAATAAAATGAAATGCTCGGATGCATGTCATCACTCCAATCTGACAAGGGATTTCAGAGTCCAGTTCTTGGGATAAGTGGGGGTTTCAGTGGTCGGACCCTCACTCATTAGAAAGGTATTATTATTATTATTTATTATTATAGCCCCATTTATTCCATGGCGCTTTACATGTGATAGGGATATACATAGCAAAAACATTTACATAATCTTAACAAAACGAGTCAGCGACTGGTACAGGAGCGAGGACCCTGCCCGCGAGGGCTCACAGTCTACAAGGGATGGGTGAGGGTACAGTAGGTGAGGGTAGAGGAGGTCATGCAGTAATGTGGTGGGGCGGTGGTTACTGCAGGTTGTAGGCTTGTCGGAAGAGGTAAGGTATAACACATTCTGTGCTGGGTATAACCCTTTAAGGCAATAATGGTTCTTCATGGGGGTTCATATATTGGCAGAATTCTCATTTATATTTAACAATGTACTAAATCTTAAATCAATGATCATATTTCCCAGACATTTCAGATACCACTCAAATATTATTCTTTCCCTCATTTGTTTCCTTTCCACATGTATATGCGTGAAAGTTCTGGCATGTCATGGCAGCACAGTGGCTCAGTGGTTAGCACTGTATCCTTGTTGTGTTGGTGTCCTGGCTTCCAAGGACAAGATCTGCAAGGAGTTTGTATGTTCTCCCCGTGTTTGCGTGGGTTTCCTCCGGGTTTTCCGGTTTCCTCCCACACTCCGAAGACCTACTGATAGGGAATTTAGATTGTGAGCCCCAATGGGGACAGCGATGATCATGTATGTAAAGTGTAGCTGAATATAATAGTGCAATAGAAATAAGTAAAATAATAAATAAAAATAAAAGTTGATATGTCGTGTATATGCCTGGAAGAGCATATTAGGGTGCATAGATTGTACTGTCCGGTTGAGTGAAATTTTGTTGGAAACCAGAGCTTAAGATTTACACTTTAAATGTAACATAAATCTTTATCTAGACATATTCACAAACAATAAAACTACATGGAAACATGCTAGTGCTTATATTTGTCTGTTCCCTTCACAGACCAACGAGGACACACATTGTGTTCAGCAGTTGCTCTACTTTTTCTATCCTGCAACTAACTGTATTATGATCTCCAGAGTAAAAACAGAAGAAAAATCTAAAAAGATGTGTCAGTATTTATTACTATCTACAATCAAGAAATTGCAAGTCTTTCCTAGTTGATGGTCATATCAGTGTATTCTAATACATGTGTATTCTAGCGTGAGTGGTAGAATGTGTGCCTTTAACCATCTCTCCAGCCGTATATTGAGCATCCCTGAGATTACTGCTGATTTGTTATAGAAATTATTTACAGGAATTTAGTTATGCCATCTTTATGGATAATCTAAGCGCATATAGAGGTGAAAGGGTTAAAGTAGACAAGTTATGTTGAAATGGAATTTCCAGCCATTCTAGCGGATGCTGATAGAATTTGCCTGTTGTCTTATGATAAATATACAGGCTCAAAGCAGGACTTATCTGTAGAAGCCTTTGAAGAGTGACTTAACCCCTGCAAGAGTGACTGAGGTTTGGAAGGAGCTGCTTGCACTTCCATCCGGCCTCATGTTGCCCTCTGCTCTCCCCAATGCTTAGATCTCTTTGTCTCTGGAACTCCTTATCCAATAGTGGATGTGAGCTGGATTTGATCCTTTGTTTATTGCAAGAGATGTCTCTTTTGTCTCTTTGTCCATACAAATTGAGAACCCAAGTCAGTTTAGCTAATGAGGGTCATGCATCAATTCTTTGATAGCAGTAGACCAGACGGTCTAAAGGTTTTATGTGAACATTTTACCTGTTTAGTTTAATCTTTCTTACTTTAATAAATACTAAGATTAATTATTCTTGCATACAATACTTAATTTTTTTACTTGTCTTATTAAGAGCCAATACACATTGTGGGTATTTGTTGAGGATCTTGTTGCAAAAAGTTCTTCAACTTTTCTATTCATTTGAGACAATATTGACGTGAATTAGAAATATCTGCAAGAAAATCTGCTATAAGGGTATGTGCACATGTTGCAGCAAATGTTTCTGCAGAAAAACAAGAGCGTTGGCAGTAGAAATGCGTTTTTGATGTGGTTTTGCATGTATTTTAAACTCAATTTACTTTTTCCACATTCATTTGAATGGGTGAAAAGCGCTGCAAAAAATGCTGAAAGAATTGCCATGCTGCAGATTTGAAATAAGCTTAGATGGTTAAAACCAGCCGTGGATTTTCCGAAATCTCATTCACTTTGCTAGTACTATAAAACGCTTCATTTTTGCTGGATCAAAAATGCGTGGAAAAAAAACATTGCAAAATCGCAGCATGTGAACAAGCCCTATAGGTATAAAAGTATGGCTAGAATTGTACTATGTGTGTAAATAGCCAATTTAGCTTATTGAAATCTGATTGGTAGTACTTATAAACAATCGCAATGATTGTAACATAATATAAAGGTTTTACCTATCAGTTTTAACTATTTGATTTGATTGACTTTCTATCCTGATATATAATGATGTTAACTTGAAGTTGAAATTGCAATTAAGATAATTTAAATGCCATTAGTAAACATACGTTATTGTAATAGAATGTGTGTGTTTAAATATGTATATTTAAATATATATATGTATATATAAAATTTTTACATATGCATATATATATATGTATATATATATATATATATATATATATATATATATATATATACATATTGAATTTGCTGCACAGCCAAATGTAGGTTATCAGTGAGGTAACAGTAGATTAGTACATGTGGAATGATATCTCCATGTGAAAGGCCCAGGAACTCCAAGGTTAAATCCAAAGTCACTCTCTCTTATCTGCACACTCACAAGCAGTATTCATTGATAGCGCACAGCACCGTTCTCAGCGCTCATCCCTGCCTTTGTGCTTCCCATAGTACAAATAAACATTCTGGTGATGCAATCATCTCTGTGTTCTCCATTGATGTCTTAAGGTTTGTCCACACTTTAGGCCCTTTTTACACTGGAGATGATTACTTGAATGTGAGTTATTCTGCATTTATTCCAGCCATTAAAAGATCACTGATTGGCTTGCATATAGAGAGGCTGACTGCACTTGCATGCACACAGAACGATCTTTAATAGAATTGTTATGTACTCATCTAATATCGTGTTCTCGATGGCACATGTCCTGTTTACACAGGATGATACGCTGCCTAGAATGGTGACTTTCAAGCAAGCTTAAAAATCATCTTATCTGATGAATCAGTGTTTTGCTTGTTCAGCAGGTGAATGCCAGCCTGTAAACAGGCCTATAATCGGGAAAATGCTCATTCAACATGAAGATTATCAGGAAACGCTTATTAGTCCTAGGAACATTCATTCATGATTATTGGCCCGTCTACATGCACCACAAGTTTGCCCAGTGATTGAAAGACACCAGCAAAATGCTCGTTTGTGGCTGAACACGTTTTTTAGGTGGAGATAAAAATTATCAACAACTGGCATCATATCCTGTCATGCTTAAAGGGTGTCCTGCCAACATTAATAAAAGGGGGAACAAGTATATTAATGAATGATCACTCATATAAACCTCTTGATCATTGTCACACAAAAATGAAATTAAACAAGCAGGGATTGACTTCCTATATCAGCAGTCGACATGAGTTTATTGGGACATGTCTAAAGACCCTTAGGGATTAGACTGTTACGTACCTATCCAGGGTATCCCAGACTCTGCCTCCTTCTACTGGGGCTGCTGCTCTCTGTTGTGCTCCACGTTGGGTTTTATAAATTGCCCAGCATGGTTCTATGACATTATCTCTCTAGGCCTCTTAAGACTCACTAGGACACACACCTCCATGTTACAATTAACACTTCTAGTCCTGAGTTTGGTGTGCTTCATCCTTTATGCATTCTGTGCTCTCACACTGCAAGACCTCTGAGTTGCTGCATACCTTCAGCCTTGCTGGCTACCAGTCGAATGCCATCTCCTGCATTATCCTCAAGCCACATTAGCTCACAGACTATATTTGACTTTGTTCATACTGTTCACTCAGCCATGCTATACATCTGTGGTTCTTTTGCCTATCTCTGAGTGTTGCTCTGTACTGGCTATGTTCTCTCTACATCTGTCCCCCTGTGGTCTCCAGTGTACCAACTCCTTTGTCCCCACATGCCTTTCTGCCTACTGCACCATGCCTGGGGTCCGTTTGCCCTCTTGTACCTGAGGTTTCATATATTCACGTCACCAGGTGAGCTTAATATAGACAAAAGCCTTTTGTTTGCCATATACATTATATTAAGCTCCTAAGAAACAAGCTATTACAATACTTCTTTCAGGGGCCGAATACTGTGCTCAACAACCATGGGTTAGCCTTTGTGTCCCCCCTGACTCTGCGTATGCATGAGCAGTTCGTGTTTAAGAAATAGTATTTTTCTTCTCTTCAGTAAAATGACTAATATGAACAATGTATATGATATGATATTGAATATGTACCATATTTACCAAACTGGACTTGACTCTCTGCAACTCATTTTTGCAGTTGTTCACATCAGTTTAAAAATTCCTACACCATAATTATGTGATATATGTTGGCCCTTTTTGTACAGCAAATAACCATTAGGCTAAGTGCCCACGAAGCTGAAATGCTCCGAATTTCTTCTGCATCTCCCTGGCAGGAAAAACGCATGCGGATTTTACATGCGTTTTTCCTGCCAGGTAGAAGCGTTTGTGAAGCATGCATTTCCGCATGTGGGTTGTAAAGTGATTTCAAAGTGATTTTAGCATCACTTGGAAAACTGCTTGACAAAGTGGTCACACTATATAAATCCATGCAACTGGCATGGATTTATATAGTGTGACTAAGTTACGATGCTGAAAATGCAGCATCAATAGTAAAAAAAAAGAATAAAATGGTGAAAAATAAAAATAAAACATTATACTCACCTTCCTATGGCCCCCAATCTTCTTCTCCGGTGTCTTCGACGGCTCATGGTGGTGTAAAAGGACCTTCCATGACGTCATTTAGTCATGTAACAGGTCACGCGACCGCTGATGTCACTGATCGCGTGACCTGTCACATGACTAAATGACGTCATGGAAGGTCCTTTTGCACCACCGCGAGCCGCCGAAGACACCGGACGCACCGTACAGGAGACCGGGAGCCATCAGAAGATGAGTATAATATTTTTTTTATTTTAATTCTTTTTTAACTACAGGTACTATGGTACCCGTGTCTGGAGGAGAGTCTCCTCTTCTCCAGACCCGGGAACAATCCGCGCATTGAATCGCTTAATATCCGCATGTGTACATGTACTCATGCGGATATTATGCAATTTAATGCAAGTCAATGGTGGCAATTACATTGCGTTTCCGCAAAATTAATGGACGTGCTGCGGATTTTTCCGCAATGATAATCAGCAGCGAAAATTTCCGCAGCATGTGCACAGCACATGCGGATTATCATTGGGGACCATGGGGCACGTATTATAAAGCGTTTTTTAAGCGTTGTCGCTGTGGAAAACGGATATATCGCTTATCCATATATACTATGCAAATTGCCTCTTCAGAAAGGAAGTTCTACTTTGGTTTCATCTGACCATATGACATTCTCCCAATACTCTTCTGGATCATCCAAATGCTCTCTAGCAAACTTGAGACGGGCCCGGAAATGTAATGGCTTAAGCAGGGGGACACATCTGGCACTGCAGGATCGGAGTCCCTGGCGGCGTAGTGTGTTACTGATGGTAGCCTGTGTAACGTTGGTCCCAGCTCTCTGAAGGTCATTCACTAGGTGCCCCCATGTGGTTCTGAGATTTTTGCTCACCGTTCTTGAGATCATTTTGACCCCACGGGGTGAGATCTTGTGTGGAGCCCCAGATCAAGGGAGATTATCAGTTGTCTTGTATGTCTTCCATTTTCTAATTATAGCTCCCACAGTTGATTTCTTCACACCAAGCTGCTTGCCTATTGCAGATTCAATCTTCCCAGCCTGGTGCAGGGCTACAATTTTGTTTCTGGTGTCCTTCGACAGTTCTTTGGTCTTCACCATAGTGGAGTTTGGAGTGTGACTGTTTGAGGTTGCGGACAGGTGTCTTTTATACTGATAAGTTCAAACAGGTGCCAGTACTACAGGTAATGAGTGGAGGACAGAGCAGCCTCTTAAAGAAGAAGTTACAGGTCTGTGAGAGCCAGAAATCTTGCTTGTTTGTAATTGACCAAATACTTATTTTCCACCAAAATGTGAAAAAAACTTTCTTTCCAAATCAGACAATGTGATTTTCAGAATTTGTTTTCTCATTTTGTCTCTGATAGTTGAGGTCTACATATGATGTCAATTACAGGCCTCTCTCATCTTTTTAAGTGGGAGAACTTGCACAATTGGTGGCTGACTAAATACTTTTTTGCCCCACTGTACTTCTTCCAAGACAGGATTTAGCTGCCTGCCATAGCAACTGTCATGGAATTTTCTCTGTCATTCGGTCACACTTTTTTTCTTAACCTTACCTTATGTCTCCCTGATAGTCAGTCACAATGATACAACCCTCCCTCTGTGTTTCTTCTCCCTCTCCAGAAACTTGTAACATTAAATGTATAGGTGAGCACATACATATTGACTAAATGTTGGCCAGAACCACCAATTTTGTTAGGACCTACCAACCAAATAGTGTGTATGGGCATGTCATGAGAGAGAGCTGGGGGGACAAACAAGTGCAATAGGGCGTTATCCAGACAACAGCGTTATAGGGTGATGTGGCTATGCTCACCTTGTGGTGTTGTGAGCACAACACTTAAGAGGACTCAAAACAGAAATCTAGCTGCTGCTCCTCTGCAGGTTGGGGAATCCAATGTACAAATCAAATATAGGAGATGTGGGAATACTGCACTGCTGTTGGTATTAGATAAGAATATCCAGAGAGTCCAGAGTACTGTAGAATAATCGCGGTTTTATTCTCAACGCGTTTCAAAGCATCTATAAATTCTTCATCAGGAAAAACTAAAGAAAGTCTTTCTGTGGTCTTTCCTGATGAAGAAGTTATAGGCATGTCATGACTCTCTCTCAAGAGCAAATGTCATTGAAAAGAAGGTTCAGTCATGGTGGATTTTGACATGTCCAATCCTTTATTCTTACTGCAATTAACCACTGCTGAAGCGTCAATAACTATGACTTATTCCCCTTCATCTATTGAGAACACCTATGCTTGGCTGAGACAAGAGAGCATGTACATAGGGAGTTGGGAGGGATACCTGTTGGTCAAATATTTGTTTGTCCGACAACTATTTGGGGTGTATGATGTCTAATGTCTGAAAAGAATGACCGATAATATTAATCAGAGATGTTTTAGAACGTCCAAATCCTTCACCCTACAGCCAGAAACATTTATTGTATATACATAAGATAGGAAGAATGGGGTGTTCTCTGGTCCTTGATTTGCTATTCAAACCGGATAGCTAAGGAGATGCAAGGAAGCGCTGGCTGCTATCCATTATACTCTATGGGAGTTACAGTTAGACCTTTATTTACAAACAATTTTCATCTTTTTAAGCATATTTAGGGTCCATGCACCTAACACTGAAGCTGTGGGACGTTGCGCTATCATATGATTCATCCATTATCAAAAAATTACGTCATTCCAAAACAACGTAGTTCTCTCATGTCAATATATTTTAGGGATCTTTCAGACAAACATATTAAATCTTTTGTGTTTGCTGTCTGTATGCAAAACGGGGAGCATACTGACAGCACAAAACCAATGCAAGTCAATGTGGCAGTTCACATGAATGTTTTTACACATGGATCGATGGTCTGCATGTAAAAAATTTGAACATGCACTACTTTGATCCATATTCCGGATCAGACTCGCCCATTATAATTCATTGGGTGCGCAAAGAATAGATCACATACAGGTTATCATCTGTATGTCATGCATTTTTCATGGATCCATTCCAATTATAAAGATAGAAAACTGTATTTGTCTTTTAATATTTATAAAATTGTTCATGTAAAACCTAAATGCCATACAGATGCACAAAACGGACATATGGATGGCACGCGGATGTAAAAAACAGACAGATGGAACATAGTATGGATGCCGAAACGTCAGTCATTTGTGGACGAATAATGGATGATTTTGCATACACGCATGTGAATCTGGCCTAACACTGATATCATGTGATCGGTTTTTTGGCTCTAAATTCATAGTAATATGACTGTGAATGAGTCCTAGTGTTATCTACTTCATTCGTTCTATGTGTACATTATACGGGGATGCCTGACCTGTGGACATACAGCCTGTGCTATAGCTCTCTCCATGCCTCCGCATGGCACCTTAATGCTCCTATAGAAGAATAAACCTGTTATATGCAATGTGGTGGAATTTGAACATGGCACTTAATCTATAGATTTCTTTGGTTGGCATACTATTGTTTTATATCTTACCCATATAGGTTAATTAATAAAATATAAACTTTAATGGAGGCTATTTGTATATGAGTTTTGACAACATCTTACTTTGCCAGTGATGACAGGCCAGGTGACCATTATGGGGTCTGCCCATTTCTTCCAAAATCAGCCATATACAAGTATGTATGTCAGAAGTTGGCAGGATTTGTATGGAAAGGGCTTACATGCTGGTTTCATTCCACAAATGGCAGGAATTGCTGTGATTGATCCCAGAAGCTTAACCCATTTGAAACCATGGTGTATAGTGATCATGGCTTCTAAGTAGTTAGTGAAGCGGGACCCTCTGTCACTTCCATTGTGACCCTGGGACAGAACTGAGGAACTCTGATGGGTTGTTTAATAGCAGCCGTGGACCCCAATTCAGACTTATTGAGCTCCTAAATTTCTATGTATGTTCATGACAATATGACAAATATTTTCATGATATCAGTGAACAGAAACATTTATTGTTTCTATTCAAAGAATGAAAATCTGTTTTCATATTGTCTAATAAATACAAAAAAATCGCTGCACACCCTAATGTGGTGCTCAAGAAGGGACCGTGCCCTGTCACATGTGAAAATAACCTTGGCACTCAAAAAATTCTGCTTAAGAAAATTTATTGCAGTCCATATTAATATACAGTGAACTGTATATTAATGTGGACTGCAATAAATTTTCTTAAGCAGAATTTTTTGAGTGCCAAGGTTATTTTCACACTTCATATTGTCTAATGGCCCCCATAAAAATTAGACTAGTGTCAGCTGAACCCCCTAATATCGATGGGTTCGGCCGACGGTCGAATGTGTATAGGCATGCCAGCCAACTAATAGTCGGTAGAAGTGTCGATCACGTATGTCCGATTTAGGACAGCTGTCCATATTGTTCTCCCTGTGATAAGTCACCAGTTGATGTGTAAGTCTGTGGCTTTCTCTTGGAGAACATAGGAGTAATGATGAGCGCAAGTACTTGTTACTCAAGTTTGCCTAAGGTGCTCTGGTATGCACAGAGTATCGTGGGTGCCAGGCAATCCCCACATGTTTTGTGGCTGTCTAACAGCCGCGAAACATGCTGCCGTGGGGACTTGAACATGTCACTCTAGCACCCGCGATACTCTGTGCATACCTGAGCACCCTAGACAAACTTGAGTAATGAACACTTGCGCTCATCACTACACAGGAGTGCTCAGCCGAGCGAGCACTCCTGTGTACGGGAGAGTCGGCTGAGATGGCCAAACGATCGGCCAAAGCATTGTTTGGTCAACAGCCATCTACTATGTATGGCCAGCCTAAGTGATCTTCCCATAATAGGCCCACTTATTGAAGCAGCAGATTTAGGTCAAATGTGTTTTCAATCGCTGAGTGTAAACAGGAATGATTTAATTCACTGCCAGCAAACAGAATGTGGTTAGGAAAAGAAACACAAAGGGCCCGATTCATAAAGGTGTCTTTGCTAGTTTTTTGGTGTAAAACACCTTCAAATATTGCAAAATTTTTGCACAGCACAATATTGCAATAAAAGTTTATGACTTTTGGTGTTTTTACACCAGTCCCAGCCAAACTTACCAAAATGGGCAGAGCTGAGGCGGGATGGGGTGTGACAAAGCCTGCCCAACAAATTCATTAATATGTATGCCACTAAATTTTGACAGAAATGTACTCCAGTCTCCAACAAATTAGGAGCACCTTACTCCAGCGTTTCCTTCATAACGCCTGGCATGAAAAACGCAGTCTTAATAAACCAGCTCCAAAGTATATTAGTTTTCATACATTACTTGTGTCTGGTCAGTTTTTTTTGGTATCTGAGGTGGATACAACTGATGGACCATAGCCAGATCAGAAAAACTCTGCGGTTAGTTTTCTGATCCAGATCTAGTACCCATTAGATACAGCAACTGTTGCATCAAATGAAAGGAAATGATCCCATGGAAATCTATGGGATTGGTTCCATTGTCAATTTCTTTCCACCAAGAAGAAAATAAAAATTTGATGGCTGCGCATACATGAAAAGGAGCCCTAAAAAAATTACATACCTTTCCATTATAAAAAGTTCTCTAAATAAAATCAGAAATCCCTTTTATGACTTTGGTCCAACGGACTCTGATTTAACCGTCATGTTCTCTCCTTTAGTTGTGTGGCAATTCATTCATATATGAACTCTAATATTCCTCTTATTTTTCCCTTTTTCAGTCTTACATCTGCACTGTTTTTTGACACTAACTGTATTGCAGCATCATTTTTCCAAGTATGTGTAATCCGTTTTTTGATGTTACTTTTTACATAGGGCCTTTTCTCTTTCTTTGTTAGACGCAGTTATTTGAGCTGTTGAGAACATTAAACCTTTGATTGTCATTTCCGTTGCGGATTGCATGCTATTTAAGCAGCACATGAAAATATGTATCGTTGCGGGTAGAACAGCATATACAGTTAAATCCCAGAAGCCCTCCCCTTTTGTGTGGTTCCTGTCTCCCTGTAGGATTCTATCCCTCTCTGCCTTTTTTCCAAGACAACCATTCCATCAATCCTGAAAAGCCGCAGAGTACAGCCCTGCCAAACAGCAGTGTGCATATAAAAAACTCTGTTCATTCATACACTGATGTATGAGTGAGATTTAATCTGTTCCTCCATTGGCATCAACAGCAATAACCACCGTCTGATCACGCAGCTTACCCCATGGCTGCTTAAATCTTACTGCACCGAACCCTGGAAGGACGTACGTAGCACGCTGCCTGCAAAGTAATTCTCCACAATTACCATCTCAACATTACAACTTGGTTAAACCAACAATGTGTGCCAAGTAACCCTTTCATGAACAGACACTCTGCAATGTTAAAACGTATTCATAAAAATACTAACAAGCTAAATGATGTGGATGTTTGTAACTAACGCCAATACAAATGGCTAAAGACATTACAGGTGTAATTTTCTAACTTTGCAATACTATTGACAACATCTCTAATATTCCCATCTGCTTTATCACAATCCTTTTTTTGAAGTTGAGTTTACAAGGGCATAACCACTGGAGGATTAACTGGGCAACTGCCCTTGGTCCCATCAGGGAGCCAGGGTGACTTCCTGCAGATTTACTGCTTGTGAAATTTAATTATATACAGTACAGACCAAAAGTTTGGACACACCTTCTCATTTAAAGATTTTTCTGTATTTTCATGACTTTGAAAATTGTACATTCACACTGAAGGCATCAAAACTATGAATTACCACATGTGGAATTATATACTTAACAAAAAAGTGTGAAACAACTGAAAATATGTCTTATATTCTAGGTTCTTCAAAGTAGCCACCTTTTTCTTTGATGACTGCTTTGCACACTCTTGGCATTCTCTTGATGAGCTTCAAGAGGTAGTCACCGGAAATGGTCTTCCAACAATCTTGAAGGAGTTCCCAGAGATGCTTAGCACTTGTTGGCCCTTTTGCCTTCACTCTGTGGTCCAGCTCACCCCAAACCATCTCAATTGGGTTCAGGTCTGGTGACTGTGGAGGCCAGGTCGTCTGGCGTAGCACCCCATCACTCTCCTTCTTGGTCAAATAGCCCTTACACAGCCTGGAGGTGTGTTTGGGGTCATTGTCCTGCTGAAAAATAAATGATGGTCCAACTAAACGCAAACCGGATGGAATAGCATGCCGCTGCAAGATGCTGTGGTAGCCATGCTGGTTCAGTATGCCTTCAATTTTGAATAAATCCCCAACAGTGTCACCAGCAAAGCACCCCACACCATCACACCTCCTCCTCCATGCTTCACGGTGGGAACCAGGCATGTAGAGTCCATCCGTTCACCTTTTCTGCGTCGCACAAAGACACGGTGGTTGGAACCAAAGAACTCAAATTTGGACTCATCAGACCAAAGCACAGATTTCCACTGGTCTAATGTTCATTCCTTGTGTTTAGCCCAAACAAGTCTCTTATGCTTGTTGCCTGTCCTTAGCAGTGGTTTCCTAGCAGCTATTTTACCATGAAGGCCTGCTGCACAAAGTCTCCTCTTAACAGTTGTTGTAGAGATGTGTCTGCTGCTAGAACTCTGTGTGGCATTGACCTGGTCTCTAATCTGAGCTGCTGTTAACCTGCGATTTCTGAGGCTGGTGACTCGGATAAACTTATCCTCAGAAGCAGAGGTGACTCTTGGTATTCCTTTCCTGGGGCGGTCCTCATGTGAGCCAGTTTCTTTGTAGTGCTTGATGGTTTTTGCAACTGCACTTGGACACATTCAAAGTTTGCCCAATTTTTCGGACTGACTGACCTTCATTTCTTAAAGTAATGATGGCCACTCATTTTTCTTTACTTAGCTGCTTTTTTCTTGCCATAATACAAATTCTAACAGTCAATTCAGTAGGACTATCAGCTGTGTATCCACCTGACTTCTGCACAACACAACTGATGGTCCCAACCCCATTTATAAGGCAAGAAATCCCACTTATTAAACCTGACAGGGCACACCTGTGAAGTGAAAACCATTTCCGGTGACTACCTCTTGAAGTTCATCAAGAGAATGCCAAGAGTGTGCAAAGCAGTCATCAAAGCAAAGGGTGGCTACTTTGAAGAACCTAGAATATAAGACATATTTTCAGTTGTTTGACACTTTTTTGTTAAGTATATAATTCCACATGTGTTAATTCATAGTTTTGATGCCTTCAGTGTGAATGTACAATTTTCAAAGTCATGAAAATACAGAAAAATCTTTAAATGAGAAGGTGTGTCCAAACTTTTGGTCTGTACTGTATATGTCTTAAAGGGAATGTCTGAAATGGAAAAAATATAAAAATATTTTTAATATATTTTAATTTAAAATTTCCTAATATTCCCTCTCTACTTTAGCTTCTTGTCTGTGTTTTTTTTACTTGCAACAACGATTTGTTTGAGTCTCCAAGCATGCACTGGGTATTCTCAAATAAAGCATCATCAGAGGGTGGCGCTGCAGTCACTTACCAAAGCTTCTTTCTCTGCAATCCTCTGTTGTCTTGTTTCAGTAGCAGTGAGGTGTGACTGCAGCTTCATCCCACACCTTCAATTTACACTGCTTCTATCCCTGTCACCTCGTTCCCTGTAACAAAATGTCATCAGGGATGGTGATAGGAGCAGTGTGAGTGATGGCAGCGCTGCCCCACAGTTTCTGTCACTGTCCTAAAATGAATCACCATCAAGGGTAGTGATAGAAGCATTGTGAGTGACAGCAGTGTTGCTCCTTGATGACAATTCATTTCAGGGCAGTGGCAGAAGCTGTGGGACAGCACTGCTGCTGTCACTCACCCTGCTTCTATCACCCCCCTTCCTTGATGACTTCTTATTTCTGTGAATGAGGAGCTTGAAGCAGAAGCAGTGTGGACTGAAGATGGAAGGCAGCACGAGAGAAGTAGCACTCACGTCTGCATCACCGCTACTGAAACAGGTCGTCATCAAGGGACAGCGCTGTAAGAAGCTTTGGTAAGTGACCGCAGCGCTGCCCCCCAATGAAGCTATTTTTCAGGGAGGAAAAGGAAGAAGTGGAAATGACAGCAGCTCAAATAGCCTAATGACGATTCGTTTGAGAATACACAATGCATACTAAGAGACTAAAACAAATTATCATCGGAAATAAGAGAAATAAAGCAACAGGAAGTTAGGGAATAGTGGGAATTTTTTTTAAGTACATTAGAAAAGTGGTTAGATTATTTAATGAAATAGTTAGACATATAGTATGAAATTCACTTAGTTTCGGACAACCCCTTTAAAGGCGCATATATAAATGAACATAGCAACAGTGCTGCAGGAAACCATCCTTGGCGACTTTTCTATGATGCATGCAGAACAATCATGTCATTGCACTTCCTGCATCATTCAGCTGGATCCTGGCAAAAAGAGGCCAATGCCGCTTTCACGTGGGATCGTCGGAAGAGTGATTATTTTGTTTTAAACGGGTACAGTGGGTAATGAGTTGAGCAAGTGGGGGTGGGAGAGGCCCAGTGGGTAATGAATTAAAAGGGAAAGAGGTATAGTAAGTAATGAATTGGGGAGAACTCAGTGGGTAATGAATTGTGGAGATAGCTCACTGGGAAATTAAATGGGGAGGACAGTGAGTCATGGATTCTTTATGTACTGTATAGTGCCATTCCTCATTGCATACAGTGGCCTCTATTATTATGTATAGCACCTTCCATTATTACATAGTGTCTTCCCTAATTTTGTAAGGAGTGCAATGCGCAGAAATACACACACATACTGTACATGCTTGGCATGTTATCAATGAGGTTATTTTTGTCTGTTTGAGGAATATCCTGCCACTCTGAATAAACTTAGTTGAGAAAATCATCAAGATCCGCTGCTGGCAGCTCCCTTTACAATTTCCTTCTAATGACATCCCAAATGTGTTTGATAGGAGATGAGTCCAGAGACACTGCAGGCCAAAATATCATATTTAGGCCATAAAGGCTGCTCACAATAGCACAAGCATCATGGCCTTGTAACATTGGAGAAATGGCCTTACCACTCGGTCCACCACCAAATCAAAGTACTGAAGTGCTAGTGTAGTTGCAATGAAGACTAGAGAGGTCTTGCTACATCTTGCTTGTAGCTCAATGTCATTTAAACAAACTAATGGTTTGTATAGACATTGTTGACTGCTTTAGCTTGGTATGTGATGTCCAATTTCACTTGCAGTACAGAACAGAACCCTATGCATAATTCTTCTATACTGACGATCTGTCCATGCAGAGGTTTGCCTCTATGCATCTCTTGCTTTCATTCCAGGTTGTGATTGTTCTACAAACCACTGAAACATGCAAAGTTAACATCTCGGCCTATGCGTGTTGCAATCTGTTGGAGCATTAATTAAGGCCTCTCAGTTCTAGGATTCTGCTCTATCAGTTTGCAACAAGTGGTGAACTGAAAAGGCAGGTCACAGGCACGTCGAAGAGCAGGAGGCATCGTACAATCATGTCACAAAACTTGGATCTGATTTTTGAGATTCCACGTGGCTAAAAAAATTTGCTTTCAAGCTGGCTCTTACGCGGCTCCCACATGCCACAGATTAGAGGTAGGTGGTTTAAAATGTGATCACTTGCAGATCTTAGTGACCTCCTTGATTGCGTAACCTTATGGCTTGCCATTCTTGGTGTCCCAATTTCAATGTTGGGAAGTGTATTAAAAACTCTTATAAGTTCTATTTGACTAGTACTTACTGTTCCTACCATACTTGGGAAGTAATGGTAAATAAGCAATAGAGATACATATATTTGCAAGCCCTCTTTCCTTCAAAAGTTGCCTTTTAATTATAGAAGGCATTTCAAGCAAGAGATTCCTCTATAAATTTCAAAGAGGTTCTAAAACTGTCCAGCTAATGATTTTTTATTTTTTGCCTTAATATCAAATATGGCAGCATGCTGTCAGAAATTTGGGCCTTTTTTAAGTGCTAATTTTTATGGTCTTTACAAAGGGGCATGGGCTCATAGGGTAAGAATGCAGAGTAGCCTAAAGATGCTACCCCATTTAATCCTGTGTGCACTGCCCTCTTTGAAAAGACCAGAAAAATTGGTACCAATTATTTTAAACAAATAAAAAACAGATTACTAAAAGGAGCAGATGAAATAAAATAAGAGGAAATACTGGCGACTTCTGACTTGGCGACAGGTTCTGTTTAACTATTTGTTTCTAGAGTGGGACGATTTTCTCTCCGTTTTTTTACTCAGGCTCTATTACTCTTTTACGGGACCATTTACTGTTTCCTATGCTGCAGAATTGTAATGTATCCTTTAAAAATCGGATGCTAAACTGATGGTCCTCATACAATGCAATTTTTTTTTTTCTTGCACTCATCCGATTTCGGAGTGATATCGCAGCATGCTGTGATTTTTTTATCACGCCAAATACAGCTGAGAAAAAATATGCAGATCTGCACGGCCTCATTGAGTAGCATTAGTCCAAGTGCAATCTAATTTTGCATCGGATTGCACTTGACCATTTTATACACAAGTGTGAGCGAAACCTTACCCTGAGGTTGGGGGTCAGACGACAGTATAAAGAAATCGGTCTTGGGGCCCGCTCACATAGGCAAGTAGCCAGCGTATAACTCAGACGAGTCCTATTCGATGTTTCATCGGATAGCACTCGCTCCCATGTTATACCATGGAGCAGTGCCAACTAGCGTTTATTTTCTCATGCCGAGTCGGCATGAGAAAAAATCGCTACATGCTGCGATTGCTTGCATATATCAGATGGTGTGCACCCATACAAGTCTATGGGTGTGTACAAAACATTGGACTGCACCCGGATGTCATCCGAGTGCAGTCCCATATATGCCGAGCCACACAATGAAGAAGATAGAGAAATTAAGTTCTCTATTTACTCCGCACCTGTGATCTGATTCTCGCATGTGAGAGAGTCGGATCACAGTAGAAAGACACTTGGCTCATGCTCACAGCAGAGTTTGAGCAGAGGGCCATTTGCAGATAGCACTCGATTCTGGTGTGAGTAAGATCTTATTTTCATTAAAGAACACTGGAAAGATTTTTTTCTCACTTGTCACCCATATGCAATCCATTTTTTTAACTCAGCAGTTACTAATCTTTGACAGGACCATTTACAGTTTCCTATGCTACAGAATTGTATTGTATCCGTAAAAATCGGATGCCACACTGATGGTCCATATGGTATCGGATTTATTTCTTGCACCCATCCGATTTTGAAGTGAAATCACAGTATGCCAAATCCAGCTGAGAAAAAAAAAACACAGATTTGCACTGCCTCATTGAGTGGCATTGGTCCGTCTGAGTGCAATCGCTTTTTTAATCAGATTTCACTTGTCCGAGTTATACGCTTGTGTTGTGTGAGCCCTGAGAGTGAGGCGAGCAGAGGACAGCCTGTGTAGCAGTGGAGACCTAGCAGAGAAAGCTACCCACTTGATGCTGAGGAGGAAGCCTACAGACTGTGGAGTGGAGGTCCAGCAGGTGGGAGCGGGAGGTTCCCCACCTGATGCTACTAACACAGCCCACAGAATATGATGGCCACAGAAGATATGGCCTTCAAAAGAGAGTGAGCCAGTGCCTGAATGATATGGAGTGTATGCCTTGTTTTGAAGATGACTAGGGGTGAGGACCACAGCTGGAGAAAGGATTTCATTGACGTGTGCTTGGGGTGTATTTCTGCAACAGTGAAATGGCCGGTAGACGCGCGCCTGCTTCCATAAGCCTCCCATGACACGTTCGCAGGGCACCAATGGGTCACTATGACAGCCTATTGATAGTCCCCATTGCTGACGTTTTTGTACTCATTTGAACTTCAAAGGAGATGGCAATGTATACCATATGCTGCAATATTGTGGTATTACATATTGTATTACTGCAATATTGTGGATATAGTATAAGCAATCAGATTATTGCAGTTTCAAGTCCCCCAAGGGGACTAACAAAGTAAAAAATAAAAAAAAGGTTTTAAAAGTATAAAAAATATAAAAAATGAATCACCCCATTTTCCCTCATTAAATATAAAGAAATAAAAAAAAATAAACATATCTGGTATCACCACATCCAGAAAAGTCAGATCTATCAAACTATAAAAAGAACTAACCCAATTGATAAACGCTGTAACGAGAAGAAACATCAAAATGCCAGAATACCATTTTTTCAGTTACTCATCATTCCTAAAAGATACAATAAAAAGTAATCGAAGTTTCACATAAAACCATGAAATGGTATCAATGAAAATGTCAGCTCGCCATGCAAAAAACAAGCCCCAGCACCATTCACGGAAAAATTAAAATGTTACAGATCTCGGAAAATAGAGATACTGACCAAAAATGTTGTTTTACAAACTTCTGTCATTTTTTTCACCACTTAAATAAAAAAAAACATATGCAAGTATGATTTGGTATCTCTGTCATTGTTCTGACCTGCATAATCATGGTACCAGATCATTTTTACCATTTAATCAGCACTGTAAAAACAAAATCCCTAAAACAGTGGCAAAATTGCATATTTTTCACCATTTCATCTCACTTGGAATTTCTTTCCCATTTTCCTGTACATTAAATGGTAAAATGAATGGTGTCATTCAAAACTACAAATTATCCCACAAAAACAAGCGCTCACATGTCTATGTGGACAGAAAAATATAAAGGTTATGGCTTTTGGAAGAGGTGAGAAAAAAAAGAAAGCGCAAAAAAACAGAAAAATGACCCTGTCCTGAAGGGGTTAACAGCCCTATCAGTGCCAAAAAAAATATTCAAAGAGGTTAAATAGTTTCCTATGAAATTGACCCATGTGTATGTCTAAAATAGGGAAACGTAGTCTGGGAGCCGCATTGGGAGCAGGGACTGATGTCAGTGGTGAAACTTTTTGTACTGAGCTGCTGAATATGTTGGCGCTGTATAATGAATGCGTAATAAATAGCAGTTAGTAAATGAAGTTAGTATACCTAGAATACATTTTAAAATAAACCCATTAAATAGACATTTTTAGCATATCCACTGTCCATATTGTACATTCATTTAGTATAGTGAAACAATGTGGAGTGGCGGTGAATTTCGTTGCAATATCTGAGATTCTTTTTGGCAGTGTTCCCAGTCTGTCACTATGGTAACCTGCATGATTTCACTAACAGAATGTAATCAGGCACTGAATGCATAGCCATCATGCCTCATACATGTTACAATTGTGCGGTAAGGAATGTTTAACTATTAGCGTTTTGCAGTATATGTCCGTTGCATTCTTACTGATCGCTGGTTTTAGTCTACTAAGTCCCAATACTTGCTAGGAACTTACTATAATTTCACCACCAGTGTCACTACTTATTACACAAAATAGTAGAAATGTTGGCATTTTTGCAATAGCCACAAAAGTTACTTGCACCTCTTAAATGCAGATAACAATTTTTGCACAATTTGCAATCAATAATTATAGTAATTTTTTGGCACCATGTTGTATCAGGAGAAGAAGGCAAGATCCAGCTCCTATCCAGGTATACATAAAGGGAATTTCTTTACTGTAAAAATGTTAAAATATTTGACAAGAAGATGAACAATTGCACACCAACAATCTAAGGTGTGAGGGTGGGACTTGGGGGTCTCATCACCAGACGCATTTCGAGCGCTACCTGTGCTCTTAGACTTGGTTTGAACCACAGGTAGCGCTCAAAACGTGTCTGGTGATGAGACCCCCCCCTCACACCCCCCAAGTCCCCCCCTCACACCTTAGATTGTTGGTGTGCAATTGTTCATGTTCTTGTCAAATATTTGTAACTTTTTGCAATAAGGGAATTTGTTTTATATATACCTGTATCGGAAGCTGGATCTTTCCTTCTTCTCTTGCATATACTGGGCGCTGAGCAGTGGCGTCGATCATGGGCGTCTGTGCTGATTGTTCCTAGAAAGGGTGAGCTGGTCTTTTTTTCCTTCTACATGTACCATGTTGTCCCAGCCTGAACATCTGTATTCTGCGCACATTGGAGTTTATGCATGTAATGAAGTGTTGAACTTAGTTATAATGCCATGATGACTAGAAAATGAGCAATGGACATTATCCTAACAACAACAAAAAAAACTAAAGGCAACACTGACGTACCAACGGCAAATAGTTTTCCTTTTTTATACAGGGATGCGGATGATTGTTCGCTAATATAACATTCTGTAAAATAAATAAAATGGATGTAAATTTGGTATAATGTTAGTGATGAACCAGGTGTATTAAAGGGTTGTCCAGGGGATAAAAAATAATTTGTAAAAGGCGTTAGACTAGTATGAAATGAAAAAATTCCCCACTCCTCCCATTCCAGCCCATACCTGGTGGCCCCTGGATTCTACCTCCTGGTCCTTTCTCAGTGGTGGCCCACCTCCATCAGTGATTGGCTGAGAAGGCATTTCCCACAATTTCTGGCATGTTTACAGAGGACCAGGAAGTTGAGAGCAGCTGGGTCCAGTTAAGCTTCGGAATGGGTGCGGCGGGGGGATCAGTAAGGTGAATATCAATTCTTTTACTTTTGTTAAACCAAGATAAGCCCTTTTCAAAATATTTTTGTCTGGAAGAAACAACCACTTTAAGATCTGGCAGCTATAACATGAAAAGTTCTGAAATTACCGGCTTATCTATGACAAGATATACGACGGGTTTGAATGCATCATCCCACCAAAGGTGTCTTGCTTTTAATACACGAACTTCTTTGTGCATATGTTTGTAATATTCAAAATAAAACCAGGTATCAAAATTTACACATAGTAGTAAAAAAATATTTAAATATCGATACCAGGACACAGTGCTTTAGTCCTCACACTGGATAAATATAGATCACTGTGTATTATTGTATGTAAAATCTATGTTTATGTATATTTAATCTGACTTAACATATGGTTCTACATACTACTGCATGCCATAAAATAATGCTTTATGTACAGTAAAGACATATAGACAGTCATTTCCATACTTCACTGGGGTTTAGAAAACAAGAGAAGAACTATTAAAATAATCAAAAACTAATAGATGTATTAACAATCAATCTATATGATAATCACTGTGATTAATTATATCACCTATTAAATAATTAAACTAATGGTAGTTAATCCATTTCAAAATGAATGCTTATTGTCCCATTTTCTAATGTTGTGTGCATTTAGTGGTTGTAAGAGTTCTTTCCCCGTGAGGCCCATATTGCCCATTTATGCTTAGACAAATTTTAATAAACAAAATTGACAAATATGTCCAAAATCTTTCACTGTGGTGCAAATAACTGTTCCCTTTGATTTTTTAAATTGTGTAGATTGGCCCTGAAGTCAATGTATCACCTATTATTTTATTTACTTTTTAATTAACAGATGGAGATGATTCATTGACTTGCATAGAAGAGTTGTCAGAGAATGCTTTGTGATCTGTGTCAGGGGACAATATATATATATATATATATATATATATATATATATATATATATATATATATGTATGTGTTACTTTAATCCTGTCTACGATGATAATGAAATAACTGCTGAAAGGTAATCTGGGTTTACTTTTGAGGCTTACTTGTTTTCGAGTGAAAACTGCAAGATTTCAGGATTTTTAAAAATTTGAAAATACCTTGGAACATTAGAGAAAATGCACCACGTTTCTTTAAGTATATTAACATGAATACTTAATTTAAATATGAGATAATTTTCTGACTATACATTCTCTTTAAACAGTAGAAAATGATACTTACATGTCCAAAAGGATCTAGATGGTTATTTGTGAGCTTCAGTTTCTGGAATGACACCAGCTGCCTCATCCAATGTGCACCAGTAGCTGGAGAATCTGGGTGAACATACAAACGGCCGGGCATTGCAGGCTCAGCTTTCCCAGTCACTGACCTACATCAAGAATACAAATAAAAAAAAATCCATTGAATTGATATAGGATCAAGTAAATTGGCTAGTTGCTTACAAACTCCTAATTCTAACTTTGTTGCCCTGGCATCTTTAGCAACCTTAATCTGAGCTTTCCTACAGCATTAAAGATGATTTCTGATGACGTAAGTGTTCACGTCTCTCATGGCGTGCACTTTATGCCTCTGATTAGCAGCATTATGATGGTATTTCACTGGCGCATGCTCAATTAATGTTGTTTATTATGGAATGCCCTTCTTTTGTCCATCATTCCTATTTTAAATGTGGATATTGAGTCTCCTATGGTTTTAATAGCTTTTGATTAGCATTATATATATATATATATATATATATATATAATCTGATGTCCTCATCGAATGGATAATTAATGCTCTGTTGTTATTGGTGATTGGGGGAATAAATATGTGGGCTTATGCAATGCTATTTTTATGGCTTAACAAAGACTTATACGTTTGTTGTGGTTGAAATTTTTCCGTTATCCTATGATGAAAGAATAAAAAAATGTTGTACTTTGAATGCTGTTGCCATTTTTATTTACTTCTTGGCTTAGGCACAGATGAGGAACAATCAGAGAAAATGTATAATAGAAACAAGTCACCAATTCTGCATTTATCACCCACTCCTGGTTTTGGCTCCCACTCCTGAGAAAGAATACTGACCAAATACTGATAGTGGGGCCGTGGCCTTATATTGAGTACTTGGGATCATCCTACAATTGGCGCACCTGCAAGCTTGGACTACCTGTGACACATAATGGGTTGATATCCTATCAGTGATTTTGCCTATTGCACCTGAGATCTTTGAGAAAAGTTGTTTTCATTATAAAACAGTATAAGTTGTCTGTAAGTTCTTAGCCCCGTAGGGAAAAATACGCAAAGTCCCAGATAACCCCTTTAATTCTCAATACTGCTATTACTACAAAAAAAAATAACACAACAATCTTTAAACTTGACTTTTGCAAAAATAAACAAAAATCTGGAGCCTCTATATCAGAATCAAATATTATCCTAATGCTATTCACATGAATGTGGTCATGTCCCGTGTACTACAGTGGTAAGTGCAAGCAGGGTCTGAAATAATAGCAGCATGTTTCATGTATGCAATTTATCAGATCACATTCTTACACCTTGTTGCCTAGAAACTCTGAATTAAATGCTTCTAGTGGAAAACTGGATCAATGAAAGAAACGTTACTCTGAACTAATCCTCTGTTATAGAAATGATAGACTAGCTACTGTAAATGCCTACTTTACAAAATGAGAGCAAAAGAAGAGGTGGATACAGCCAAATAAATACAGATCCAGCTGTTGGAAATGCAGACATATAAAATTGTTAGATTAAACTCAATGGATTCCTTTTTAACCCCTAAACCCCCAGGCGATTTATCAGTTTTTTTTTTTTCCTCCCCTTCTTCCAAGAGCCATAACTTTTTTATATTTCTGTCAGTATAGCCGTATGAGGGCTTGTATTTTGCAGGACGAGTTGGACTTTTGAATGACATCATTGATTTTCCAACATAGTGTACTAGAAAACAGGAAAAAAATCCAAGTGTGGTGAAAGTGCAAAAAAAGTGCAATTCCTCAATTGTTTTTTTTTGCTTTTTTTATTTACCATGTTCACTATATGGTAAAACTGATCTGCCAATATGATTCCCCAGGTCAGTACGAGTATGCAGATACCAAACATGTATAGGTTCTTTTTATTTAAGTGGTGGAAAAAAATTCCAAAATTTGAATGAGAAAAACGTTTTTGTGTTTGTCGCCATTTTCCGAGACCTATAGTGTTTCCATTTTTTGTGATCTGGGGTTGGGTGAGGGCTTATTTTTTGTGGCTTGATCTGACATTTTGTTGATTCCCTTTTTGAGTAGTTATGATGTTTTGATCGCTTCTTATTACATTTAATTGCAATGTTATGACACCCAAAAAAAATAATTCTGGCATTTTGATTTTTATTCTCATTACGCCGTTTACCGATCGGATTACTTTTCTTTATATTTTCATAGATCGGACATTTCTGAAATCAGCGATACCAAACGTGTATTTTTTAATTTTTGTTTCATTGTTTTATTATTAATGTGGCAAGAGGGGTGATTTGAACGTTTGTTTCTTAAATTTTTTTAATATACTTTAAAAGTTTTTTTTAACTTTTTACTGTGTTCAGTAGTCCCCTTTGAAGACTTCAAACTGCGATCTTTCCAATTACCTGTGCTATAAATAGCAGTCCTTTAGCACTGCTATGTATAGCAAAAATCATGATCTCCTATGAACGCCGGCCACAGGTCGGCATTCACAGGAGGATCGTGATGACAGGCACGGAGGTCTTCTGCAAACCCCTGGCTGCCATGACAACACATCGGTGATCATGTGACAGAGGCGCCGATGGGTGGGTCAGTGATTAACAGTGGCATTTAACTGGTTAACAGACGCTAGTGGATCTCAGATCCACCCACGGCTGTTAAGACGCTCTTAATGGCTGAATAAATCAGCCATCAAGTGCGGGGAAAGATACGGGCTCAGCACTGAAGCCCGCATTGAAGGCAGGGACATGGCCTATGACTTATATATACGTCATAGGTTGTGAGGGTGTTAATTATACAACGGGCTTCATCAAAGGAACAGTGCAAACATACGCCGTAAAAAATAATAATCAGACTGTGTACCACAATTACATTCGTACATTATTTGGCAGTGTTGTCCCGATGTCCAATAATTCAATGAAAATATATGTGGCATACATTAAACTTATGTGTTTTTCAGCAGTGTTGAAAAGAAGCAATTGTAAAAGGCATCATGGCATGCGCCATATTGGACGCTAAATATTGGTGTATATGCAGAACAGGTGTAAGATGTCACGAGGATAGGAAATGTGTTTAATACAGTATATATTGTAAGTATGGCAAATATATATATATGCCAAGTGCACCATTTTGATAAATTTGGGACAATTTTCTACATTATCGATGTAGCTGATTGAGTTCAATAGGATATCCTACAGCAAAGGGCATATAAAACGCTGCACCAGATCCCAGGGTGATTGATTCAGTAATTGTTACTTACATAGTGTACTCTTTTCTCGGTGTATATTGCATAGTTGAATGAGGGGCGTGATATTGATTATAGAGCACATTGGTTACGGTAAACAATTACCAACAGAAGCATTTCCCATCAACAGTTCTTACTGAGAGGGCTCCTCTGCTTCTTCGCCAAGAACACATATTTAAACTGTGGCTTATGTTTGGAACGCCCATTCCTAAATAGAACAAGATGTGATATACACTAAAACTGTCTGAAGTATCAGAAAGCCATCCAAGCAGCACAATTGTATCCAACTCCTATAAGACATTGTTACAGTCAACCAAATGTGACTGTTAATGTTTGACCAGATTATTCATTTTTTTTGCCAAAACCAGGAAAACTCTCTAATACAAAGCCAATGACAGAAAGTAGCATCCTGCTGTAAACCCTGGTAGCAATCAGTTCTCATTTTATGATGCCACTTCTGTTTTTTTAGAACCAAAATGTAATTAATCCAATAAAACATATGTGATCTAGATTAATTGCTATAAAACTGAACTCAAAACAATATTAATACTTTAGGTTACTAGTAAAAGTTATAAATATATTTTTTATTACATGAGGATGGCAAAGAATGACTCCAGACCTGAAATGCTGCCTTGTGCAGGCCTGACGCATCTTTATGTTATGCCTCTTAACTCTATGGAAAATATTTCTTCCAATCACAATGTAAAATTATATTGTAGACATGAATTAGTGGTGCTGCCCATAGTAACAAACCATATTCTAGCTTTAGTATATTAGAGGAAATTAAAAAATAAAAGGAACTTTCTATGGTACTCGAAGAAAAGTCTCCAATAGGCAAAACTGAAGATGAAGTTTGAATAAACTTTTTGCCTTATAAATAGTAGTATGTTAAAGGAGATATCCAGGATTTTTTTTATTTTTTTTTTTACTATGGGCCTAAAAAATAACAGGCAAGCAGTTTCTAACTACCTGCCTGTTCTACCCGGCGCCAGCTCAGGGAGGTGACGGACCACTCCTGCCGCCGATCCTGCTGCTTCACGTCAACAAAGTAGCTCTTCCTCTTCTGGGCTGCTCTGTCCAATTGACAGCCGGCTTCCTGCAGTTAATCTGTGACCACTCTGATCTGGCAGAGATCGGCAGCAGGCAGAACAGGCAGGTAGTTAGCAACTACCTGCCTGTTAGTTATTGTAGTAAAAAAAATCTTTATTGTGCCATCATCTCATTCATTTAATTTGAAAAACGAAGTCATGAGCCCCGATTCATCACGCCAGTCTTGATGAGGGTGCATGTTGGAGTCAGAGACTCCTGATTCATTAAAAGGGTTTTCCAGGATTATTTTATTGTTTTTCACCATGGGACTATGAAATAACAGGCAGGTAATTGCTAGCTACCTGACCGTTCTATCTGGCGCCGGCTCGTGCTGGAGATTCTGCTGCTCCACATCAACAACAGCTCTTCCTCTTCCGGGCTGCTCTTTCGATGGGACGTGACTGCCAATGTCTTGCTGATTGACAGTCGGCTTCCCACAGGTTGACCGCTAGGAGCCAACTGTCAATCAGCAAGACATTGGGAGTCAAGTCCCATCAACAGGGAAGAGAAGCAGCTGCTCCATCAATGTGACATCAGCGGAAGCGGTCTGTGACCGCTCTGAGCTGGCAGAGATCGGTGGCAGGTAGAACAGGCAGGTAGTTATCAACTACCTGCCTTTTAATTCTTAGGCCATAGTAAAAAAATAAATTAGTCCCATATAACCCCTTTAGGAGGTGAATGCCTCTTATAGGATCATGTGCTTCTGACAAGAAGCATGTCTGCATTTATAATAATGGTAAAAGAAGAAAATGTAAAGTCCTGGTAAGGCCGCTGCCTAATGGAAGGTAAGATATCATTACAAGCTCAAGGAATGGTAACCACATAAAAATCATGAATCACGTAAAAAGTAGATGTCAGGACAATGGGCAGGATGACTAACAGAGATGAAGACAGTTAGGAAATGATGAGATGGGCAAAAACATCTTCTGCATCAAAGTCATCCTCAGACTGAAATGTTCACATAGTATATCTGCGGCATTTTATATGTAATGGATGTCTCTTTAGGTCTGTATCATATTGTGTAGATGTCCAATATCCAATTTTCCTATATCCCCAGTTGTGTATTTGAAGAAACACATTGCCTACTCATAACATGACACCACATATAATGTAACATGTAACATATGTTGCAAAACTGAATATTCCTTATAATAAAAAACATGTTTTTGAATAAGACAAATATTGCATCTAGCAGTGGTGGCCATCAAATGACATAAGAAAGTTTTAGAAGAGTCATAGAACCTCAGTTTCTAATAGCAGTTGATTGCAGGACATCTCCTAGTTTCTGCTTCAATTACACAGTGACAATATTTACATTTTCCACGCTTCATTGGCATTTAAACTGGTAACAATTAGAACATTAACGAATCATTGTCACCTGCATTATTCACCCACGGTTCAGAAGGTGTCACATAGACAGCCCTAACTTCATCAGGTCATTTTTTCCGCACTCTTTGGTACTCTTTTAAAGACTCTCCCATTTGACAATGCAACAGATTACTTATGGCAACTGACCCTTTTCAGGGTAGAGTAACACTCATACAAGTTAGAAACATAAATTCATATAGCTTGTTACATTTCAGCATTCTTCTGCTCTATAAAGAGTGCTCAATATACTGTCCATCCCTAGTACCCAGTACAGATACAGTGCATGGTTGGACACATTGCTTTAAAAGTTGGCAAGAGAGAGTGAGAGGAAGATAAAAAGAGAGGAAGATAAAAAAAAGAGGAAGAGAGAGAGTGAGAGGAAGATAGAAAAAGGAAGAGAGAGTGTGAGAGTAAGAGAGAAAGATAGAGAAAGGAAGAGAGGGGAGAGAGTGAGGGGAAGATAGAAAGAGAGAAAGATAAAAACAAAGAAAGAGTGAGAGAGAAAGAGAAAGAAAGGGAGAGAGGGATAGAGAGTGAGAGGAAGATAGAAAGAGAGAAAGAAAGGGAGAGAGGAAGGAGCGAGACAGAGAGGAATCAAGAGATGAAAATAATTTTATGCCCAAAAAAAGATAAAAGTACTCAAAGAGTGATACCTTTATTGGCTCACCAGAAAAAAATTATATTTGCAGGCTTCAGAGCACAGAGGCCCCTTTAGGTACCACAATATAATTTTTTATTGTATATAGGTATAGAGAGAAAGGAAAAAAAAAAAAGAGGAAGAGCGAAAGTGGAAAGAAGAGAGAGAGGGAGAGGAAGGGGGAGATAGACATATTGTGGAAAACATTTTGGCAATACAGTGATTTCCACTGGCCTTAAGGCAGATAGAATAAATTTTGGATGTTTCCTAAATTGTAACTTGTAAATAAGGTTCTACTATTTCTAATTCAAGTAGTTAAAGAAAAAAAAAAGACTCATATCATAAAGTGTCAGAAGACTCTTTCCAAGCATGTACCATATTTGTGGAAAAATATCTACATTCTCCTGTATCCTGATAACCATCTATGATAGAAGATTGACATATGTAGAACAAGCTGGACCTTCAATTCCAAAACACATTTAATGACGTCATACTAAATGATTGGTCCTATACACCACTAATGATGAATAACTTCTTGTGTCTTTTGAAAACTACATTATAAAGCAAACTAAATTATAAAACAAAAAAAGCCCTCAAAAAATCAGCATGAACTAGCTGAGCACACTTCACATAAGGAGAGGAAAAACAGCTTACCATTTGTTATCAGCAAACTTGTATCTGTGGTCATCCGCTGGCACAATATCCATGAGAAGGATATACTTGGTTTTCGGATTGAGGCCAGTAACTTTCACCTTGTAGCTTGGAAACATACGCCTGGAACAAAACAATTAAGGAACATGAATATAAGAGGAAATATTTTAAAAATCAAGACTTAAGTCTTAAGCACATGCACAATCTCCCTTAACTTTAGTGGAAAATCGAAATGAAACATATTTATGATTTTACACATTCTTTCCACTTGAGCCCTACAGGCCATATTAATTTTATTATTTAGGGTGTGCCCTCTGCCCATAAATGCAGATTAATTGGTGACTCTGTCCTCCCTGTTTAATAATTATTACCCATATTTATCAAGACATACCATTCTCTATTACACAGGAAAGAAACAGTTTTTCTTTTGGCGCAAAAGTTTAACAGTACATGATAGCCTTCCTGTGCTGCTATTTCAGAGGAACAGAAAATAACTGTGTTTCTGATTTGTCATACCTACTATTGAATTTGGAGCAAGCCCAGTACTATTAGAGGTTTAATAATTACAGAGGTTGACTCCAGTTTATACATCATATTCTCCCCCATCTTTTCCCATAACCACTCTTTGTGGTAAACCTTTGTTCAGTGATTGTATGAAAGAGATAACATTGGGCTGGTTATAAATCATGCCATAAAGTTTCTTTTATACAAAGTGATCATCAAGTAGTGTTATCATCCTGTTCATTACCTTCTGTCTACACCTAACAAGTAGAATGATAAACTTTGTGAACAAGAAACCATCATTTTCTCATTTATCATTTGGTTTTTCTCCCCATTCACAGAGAGACATTATTGTTACATTTGGTCATTTTTGTTCCAACCTTACCCATAATTGATGGATATTGCTTCCCCCTGAAGCATTTTTACACATCTCTGTTATCGTTATTATTAGTTTTTAAGATAGACAATGTTGAAACTTCTGTTTAGCATTAATTAAAATTGATCAATAATATGTAAAAAAATATTCATTAGTGATTGAGGAACATGTAATAACATATAAATGGCTTTTTAAACTGACTATATATCATGTAAGTCTTATAGCTTATAGTCAGGGATTAGCTATGTGCCTGCTTAGTACAGTACAGACAGAGTGTTTATGCGCCTAGTTATCTGCAGCCTAACAATAAAAATACATTATCAATAATATTGTGATTTATGTGATCTACTGCTCAGTGATCTAACAGTAATTAAGAAAATTAGGCTGAGATATGTATAATCATACAATATATACATTGTGATAAGTTTTAGAACTTTTTTTTCCCCATTAAACAAGAATTAAAATAAATGTAGACTTTCACACAACAATTCCCTATTCCTCAGCAAACTGTTTTCTCTTAAGAAATTCCCTTTTCTGTGATAAAATTGGTGCTGAATTTATTGCTGGAGTTGTTCCATCTGTGCAGTTATGAGAGTTTAGTAAACAATAGGAGGATATCATGTACCTAGACATAGGATGGCTAATGGCTGCACAAAAGTGAAAAATGGATTCCTATTGCAGGACTATTCTTGGATCATACAGGAAATTAATTCTGTTACAACAGTGCTGTAATTATTTTGGAATCATCTCAAATATTTGTATCATTATTTTCAGAATCGTTACAGAAGGTGCAGGATGTGTTTGTAGCAATAAATGTTTGTTTATTTTTATTTTTTTTACAAAAGTTTTATATGTATTGCTTCACATCACATAATACATCTAAACCCAGTACAATCAATACAAAGTCTTCCAGAAGAAGTCCATACTAAAGTTAGTGAGCTTTATTCTCTTTTTACATGGAATTTTTAGGGGTGGCACTAATAAAGGGGATAATGCTCAAAATGAAACTTTATGAAAGTTATGGAATTGTATGAAACTCATGGAATTAGGAGGGAAAATTAAGTTATCCGTACAAAATCTCAGACACATAATAGCTTCACAGCATTTTAAAATTAGGAGATATGTGTTGTTGTTTTTTTAGAGATAGATAGATAGATAGATAGATAGATAGATAGATAGATAGATAGATATAGATAGATAGATTATCTGAAACATCTCATAACCCACCTACTTGATATCATCTGTAAGAGATAGTAAATTGAAGATAGCACTTTCTTAACTGATAATTATTTTTCTGCATACATGGTGCCCTGGGCACGATATATATTGCTAGCTGGTGGTTATTGCATATTTGTAGTATATTCCCCATAGATTTACATCTTATATATAAGTTGCATTGCACTGAGGCTACCTTGTATTGGAAATAACTTTACAGTGCCACAAACAAAGCAAATCACTTGAGTAGAAAGACATCCCCTTGTAATGTGTATATTCCGATTGATTCCACTGCAGTTCGGCCGCCATAAATCCCCCTCTATAGATTATTATGAATATGTATATTGCATAGAGTTTATAATGTGAGCACTGAACCCTGCTCTCTCTTTTTTACACATTTGATCTAATATTCCCATGTGGTCACATTCATTACAAAAGCTCTCGACCCACTATGTATGGAGAGGTTGTTACATTTTACTATTGTAAAACATACAAAAATTAATAAAAACTGTAATAAAGTAAAATGTATTTAAAAAGTAAAAAAAGTCTTAATAATAATAACAACTATTATCACTAGCATTAATAATAATATCGATAATGCTCATGTCTTAAAAATTAGCCGGTTTTAATCTGAAAATAATGGGAACCTTAATAAATAAAGGGTACAATGAAGTACTATATATTTCAGAATCGTTGTAGCCTATAATAATGTAGTGGAATATGTTTAGTAGAAAATCTACTCTTCCGACCCCCTCCTCCCTGCAGAGGCGCCCCAATGTTGTGTGCCCATGAGGCTGTGTCGCCCCTATTTCTGGCACAGCATTGTAAAGGCGATTTTGCTATTTTAGCTCTAAACAAAGTGCAGTAAAAGTCATTTATTTCCAAGCTCAGGAAACCGGATCCTACGGACCATCCATCAGCTGAGGGCTGTGCGTGTTGTGCACGGCCCCGCTCCTTGCTGCACGCACAGGGCTCGCACTTGTCACACACACAGATGATGGAGACACGAGGTCCAGGCTAACAAGGGGCTGCACAATGGCCGCAGTGTAATGCTCAGCACACCCCTCCACAAAACACCAGTATAATCCATTACTAATGAAATGTCTCTATGATTGTACTGGGAAATCCTGAGGATCTGCCAGGCCGCATCCCCGATCTCCTGGATCCAGTCCAGAGCACTGGGGAGAAAGCTGCAGGGACAGTGAGCTCCCGGCTGCGGATGGCTGGGGATGGCTGGGGATGGCTGGGGATGGCTGGGGATGGCTGCGGATGGCTGGGGATGGCTGCGGATGGCTGGGGATGGCTGGGGATGGCTGGGGATGGCTGGGGATGGCTGCGGATGGCTGGGGATGGCTGGGGATGGCTGCGGATGGCTGGGGATGGCTGGGGATGGCTGCGGATGGCTGGGGATGGCTGCGGATGGCTGGGGATGGCTGGGGATGGCTGCGGATGGCTGGGGATGGCTGGGGATGGCTGGGGATGGCTGGGGATGGCTGGGGATGGCTGGGGATGGCTGCGGATGGCTGGGTCTTCCTCCTCCTATTACTTCCATACTCAATAGTTCCTATTTTTGTCGTGTGTATTTTTGTTATTATTATTTATATTCACATAGGTTATGTTCACAATATAGACATACAAAAGCTCTTATAGCAGGATCTTTGTTTTTTTTTGTGAGTCTCTTTCTTACGCCTTTTTCTGGGAGTACCTTCTATGTAGCCTTCTATTTGCACCCTGTTTTGTGCCCTCACACTAAATCTATTTTTTTATCCCAACTTTCCTCTAGTCTAGTGGGAAACATTTAATCTCAGTAATCTAACATCCATATAGAATTAATAAGCATATTGTTCTAGATCATGGGTCTAATAAAGGATTGATGAATAGGATAATAAAAGTTGCCTATTGAGTTATCAAACAGTGTGAAGTCCTTACCTTCCTGCCTTGGTGATTATCATCTCCGTGCCCACTTCATGGAACTTCATCCATAGCTCCCGTTCGTGCAGGAACACCTTGATGCCTTCCATTCCCTGTGCACAGAGCAACAGTGATCACTGCAGATCTCTACATGGCTCCCTGTCTACAGCTGAATCCTGAACATTGCTACTTGTAAACTGCTATGTACAGCTAATAATTCCAATCCAGCACTAAATATGGCAGTAATAAATATCTCCTTTCGGGCTATAAACAAATCTAGCGTGCATAAATGCCTGCACTACTTCAGAAATGTATTACTGACAATTTTGTGTTTTATTTTATGCTTATATTTGTGTGTGTATTCATATATATTACATGTACATATATGAATATATATATATATATATATGTGTGTGTGTGTGTGTATGTGTATACATATATATTACATATACATATATGCATGTATCTATATATATATATATATGTGTGTGTGTATACATATATATTAAATGTACATATATGCATGCATCTATATATGTGTGTGTATATACATATATATATATACACACATCTATTACAAGTACGTATATGCATACATCTATATATAATAATAATATATGTGTGTATACATATATATTACATGTACATATATGCATGCATCTATATTAATATATGTGTGTGTATGCATACACACTCATGCACACAAATATAAGCACAAAATAAAACACACATATCTATATTAATTTATAGATATACGTGTATATGCATACATGTGCATGTTTCATACATAATACATGTATACACACATACAAATGCCAGCACAAAATATAGCACACATATATATAGACACACAAAAAATATAAGCACAAAATTGGCAGTAAATGTATTTCTATATATATATATATATATGTGTGTGTCATTGAAGTAACGTTATTATATTTCTTCTATAGAAAACTACGTGTAGTAGCCTGTATACAAGCATAGGCTGGCACAAAGTCATGAATCATGAGGGCAGCAGAATACTTGTTTTTTGCAGGGTTGTAGATATACAGTAACTTCCGAGTTTTAGAAAAATGGCTGCTGGCTTCTACATATGACCTGACTTTGTGTTTTTGTGTAGTCACTTTCACACATGGCTGCATACGTGTATATGTCTATGTCTATATACGTGTATATGTCTATGTCTATATACGTGTATATGTCTCTACTGTTATATTCCACATCTCTCAATATATCAGACCTAAAGGACTTCTAGAAGAGACCAGGCTGCTTACCTGCTGAGTAAAGGCCGCTTGTGGGGAAGTGGGGGTCTTGCTGCTGGCCCCTAGCTGGCTGTCCTGCTTAGGATCACACTGCAGCTCCTTGGGGTCTGGTTCCACTGGAGTATCAGGCATCCCATATCCCTCATCGGTGTCCGCCATATTACACAGGGGCCCTGCTCTTCAAGCAAATGTAGGTCGTATTATGTGTTTGGATGTCAGGGTCTGTGTCCACATTATACAACGTTGATTTCTAAAGGGAGTAGGAGGCCCTATCCGTGCTAGTAACCATCCCATTACTCCATTTATTAGTTAACACATTTCTGAGAGTTCTACATTTAATACAAGACTGTCTGTCTTCTAACTCTATGTGTACTCCTTATATTAACAGGAAAGTTTTTTAAAACTTAGTTGTTGCACTGGTGTCTGTAGTGCTCCATATAGTAACACACTTAACTCTAACCGTTCATCAAACAGGACACTATTCTAGAGCACATCTAAACATTCATATTGCTATACTGCGAATACATTCATGCCGTGCTCAATTTTATATATATACATATATATATATTATATAATAGTATATATCATATATAATACATATATTATATATATATAATTTACATATGTATTTATAGTGTGTGTGTATATATATTTATATATATGTATGAATGTTTTTGCAGTACAAAAGCACTACTCGCAATAGAATTCACAGGATCACAAAATAGCCTTTAAATATGTTGCTTTTATTTGTTAAAATAAAGTATCCCTCTATCTAATTAACCCCCAAACTATATCCCGCTGACATTTATAGCAAGGAGCCAGTGAGCAGATAACTGACATTCTTTCTGTAGGCTAAAGAAGACACTTTTTACTGTCTTTGGTAGTGGGTGCAAATAGAAGTGCTCCTTATGCTTAATACTAATGCTATACTATATTGTAATACACTACACTATACTATACTATCTAATTATTATCCTTATGCTGAATACTAATATATATATATACATATTACATTGGGAACTATATATAAATATGTATATATATTACATATTTATATATACACACACATATCTATTCATATATAGATAGATGTGTGTGTATATATATACATATAAATATACATATATCTCTATCTAGTCTATCTATCTATATATATATATATATATATATATATATATATATATATATATATATTTCCCAATGTAATCATTATCCATATGACAGGTAGCAGGTAGAGGACGATGATACTTTTACAATACTTTATATTGTAATATAATTTTGCAGTGTGCACAGCGAGCAGACAAATTCCCCAATGTACTTAGATAATTGTTCTGTATTATTAGGACCAACCATCGCTTTATTTATTTACTGCCTCGACCTAGAAGTGCTAGGGATGAGCATTGTCAGGCAACTTAGTAACAGATCATCATTTTTCTTCCTTACACTTGTATTTGGAGTTTGACACCTGTAACTATGAATCATGTGAATAGAACCATGTGTATGAAGGAAAAATTGCAGTAAATTTCACATTTATTATTTGAGCAGTATGTGTTTCCTGGCATAATATTTTTACAGTAACCATGCGAATCTTGGAACAATATTGTTTATGTGTCTGGACAATATATTTAGTTACTTAGGCCTGTAGTAAAACTAGGAATCTACCTTCCAGTAAACTATACAAATGTTCAAAAAAGCTATTCTAATAGTAACAGAAGTGCGAGTAGTTGTAATAAAGAATACAAAAGAGTAGTGATGGCAGTAGAAGTAAGAAGCAGCATTCTAACAATAACACTAATGACAATACTAATGCTACTACTAATCCAGAAGGGTAGGATTTGAGGGCTGAGCTCAGCCTCGTGGACACCACAGCACAGGGGGCCCGGGGATCTGGCCCCGCAGAGGGGCTGGGGTAGGATTTCGGGTGCACGGTACCTGGAGTCCTTTGTCGGCTGGAAGGCCCTTGTTTATTCCTGCAGATTGCAATTTGCTGGTTCTCTGAGCTCTTGCAGTAAAGATGGTGAAGGCTGGCTTCTCGCACAGGAATGCATGCAGCTCTTATCTGATAGTGGGGAGCAATAATGTGTTAAATGTGGTCACAGGGGCAGAAGGGTCTTCCTCATCTCATCCCGTGCTAGATTTGCTGTGTGGCTGGAGCAGGAGTCGGGCTCTCATTCCCAGACACAGCGGATCCTTCCCTGGGAACACTCAGATTGTCAGAGAAGGGAGATAAATCCTGGAGCTTGTCTTATCGCCTGCATGGAGGCAGCAGCAGGGTCTTCTTCCCACTAGAGATGGGGACACGGCTGTAGTGATAGGGTTACAGGAAGGGCAGCCGTGTGATGATGAGGATGATGAGGATGTCTGAGCTAGATCTACACTGTGTGTCTGACTCTCACTGTGTCTCTCCCTTCCTCTGTGTGTCTGTGGATCTTTCTCTGGAGGGCAGTGTGCGCTGGATACACAGAGAAATACAAGCACACAGCCTAGTGTATTGATGGGGAGGAGGGGAAAGAGTGGGAGCAGTGCAAGTGTAGACACTGCCCAACCAGCGCCTACACCGCAGCCACACTCACTACTACTGACTCACTCCTACTCCCTGGATTCCCCACTCACACTCACATTCACTCTACCTTCCAGACCTTTGTGTCTCTTGTGTGTATCTTTATAACCTTATTTCCCAAGCTGTGGTTACCCCTTACTGCATGACTACTTTAGCTAGTCTTTCCTAACCCCTGCTTGGTTAACCCCTTCATTGCCACTTGTAAGTACTGTGCATCATTTCCACTATACATGAACATCACTTTTCTTCCAGCACTAAACAACAAAGGCACTGAAGTGTATTATCTCTAATAATAATAATAATAACAATAATTAATAATGTGACTGTACAAAGTACCTCTGTCTCCCTCACCAAGAAGGGAGCTACAGAATGAGACATCAAAAGATGTAAAAATAGAGTCCTCAGTCCTTGGAATGCTCTAACTATTTAACTTGATGGTACAATGTATACAAAGCAGCAGGTCCGGCTATAATAAAATAATCAAACCGTCATACTGCAAAGGAGATTGGTTTTATCTGGATATTTCTTCTCTGCTCCTTCCCCCTCTTTCTTCCTGCAGTCCCCTTTTCAATATGGGCCATCACTCTTTTCTTTCTTTCATTCTGTCTTTTTCTCTTTCTCTTTCTTTTTCTTTCTTTCTTTCTTTCTTTTTTCTCTCTCATAATTATTATCACAATTCACTTTACCATCATCTGAATGTCCATGTAGACCATGTTAGCCCCTTCTGATTCTAGACCTATCCTAAACCCACTAGTTCCATCCCAGTATTGCCTATTGCCGCCATTGTATAACTTTTTTTTTATACCACTGTCATATGCAACATTTTGACATTTTTAATCTTAAAATGAAATGAAGGACGCTTCGCAATCAGCAATAAGAATACGGGCTAAACCAGTAATACTAATGATAGTGTTGTGCAGTAAATAAATGACATGATGGATTCACATTGCGGAGTGTGCTGTTTATTTATTGTGAGAAGGTTTCAGGTGAACATTTCCCTCCCATCCCTCACACTGACAGCAGTGGAGCACATCTCAGCTCAGAAACACACAGGGAAGACCTCTCTGCTGTTATTGGCATCCATAGAGTCTCCCTAAATCTATCCTCAACCAATATTAGGGCTACTTAGCTGCAAGTGCTGGATAAACACTTCTCTGCACTGGATTGATTTTTTTATGTGTGTGTCTCTCTCACACACATACACACACTGCAATATATATCTATCTATATATCTATCTATCTATCTATCTATCTATCTATCTATCTATCTATATATATATATATATATATGCTCCCATACAACAACTTTACAATTTTGCAATGTGTAATATATATATATATATATATATATATATATACATACATATATACACACACACATATATATAGTATACACAGATACATACATATATGTGTGTGTGTAATATATATATATATATATACATATATTACACTTACACTCACATATGACACACTATAGGTATGTGACACAAGATGATATATATGTAGCAATGAGTAAGTACATATTCCATATGGAGCAGCAGTCCGCAGCGAATTCTTGGCTCTTACCGTGGATCAAGTGGCACAAGTAATCCAGGTGAGTGGCACAGTGGTGGCAGCCCTAATACCAGGGGGTCTTGACTTTTGGATACAGCTAGTACCAATGAAATCCTCCTCCCTGACTGAAGCAAAGTTAGGATAGTAGAAGTCTAATCTACTTTCAGATGCCTGCAGAAAAAGAAAATGAAATCTTGATGTTTGTGGCTGGTGAAAGCAGAGCACAGAGAGAGCAGACAGTGCACCTGGTGACGTCATCACATGTACCCTGCTGGGCATGCCTGGTGCAGAGATGGCAGTGGTCAGCCTTCACCCTATGCCAGTCCTAGCTCTATACAGAGGGTGTTTTTTTTTTTAAATCAAGGCTCTGCTTTACAAGTAGTGCATTTTAACACAGAAGAGGGAATAGAAAGTCTGATGGATCCTTTTTTTATTTCACTACTTGGAACGTCAAATGAATGTCCTGACACCTATCATGCCTCCGCTATATATAGCCAACGATAACCTGCCTGAACCTTTTCTCTTTCACTGACTAATTATTTACTGCGATAAAGACTCGTCCATTGCTTCTGCCTAGATAAACTCTGCATTAACCCATAATGAGCCACAGCCCATCGCCAGCCTGCAACAGTCACCCACATTTAGCCCTTATCTCTGTTTATTTTCTCTAGTGTGACTGATGTGTTTATCCGTTATTTTCTTACGGTATTCTAGAAACCGGATAGAGAAATAAAACGCACAGAGACGTGTGTATGTAGTACATGTTATTCGTGCGATCAGATACCACATGACATGCAGTCTCATACTCTGCCGTGTATACATAGAGCTGGGACTAAATACAAGATGATCCATCAGGGCTGACACGAGTGCCAGCAGTCATCCACAGCAAATTTTATGTCACAAAAGCCAAACTCTTTTTTATTTTTATTTTTTTAATTTAGCTGCAGCCAATGAAGAGAGTTTCAATCCAATCTTGATTATCCATCATAAAGAAAAAAACAAAACAAAACAATAGCCTGAATGTGTAGAGTAGCCTTAATATTCATGGGATCCCTATGGAATTGGGTATGAATGAACTCTCCAATTTTCTGTCTCTCCCCCTATTACCTATCTCTGGCTTAGACACAGTATCTTAATATCCAGCTATTCTTGTCCCTATTTGATTGCCCCTTAACCCCTGCGCTCTCCTCGTTCTTTGATATTCCAGTTGGCAACATTGGGAATGTCAAGACATTATTTGTTCTAATTCTGACATTAACTTGACTTGGGCTGCCAGATTGTCTGCAGTATGAAAGAGGAGTCACCAGGCTTAGCCACGAAGATTTACTGATTGGTCTTACTAAGAAATGATGGAACACATGTAACAATGAAATCATGTGAGGGGAGAATGGAAGGGTGAGAAGGCATTTCCTTCATTTACTGCACCACACATTCATTACTCAGCAAATGGTATTTTAAATATTTTATTCAACACATGGGATTTACTTCCATATTCACAATTACTGTATACATGTATATATATATATATATGTACATTTACACACACATATATCTATCCATATATATATATATTAGTATATACATTTACATATATATTACTATATACACTTACTATATATGTAAATATATGTTATTAGTTATAAATGTAATCATTAATAATATTCTTTCTTGCATCATGACTTTTGGCACAAGGAATGACTTGCATAACCTATATTGTTATATTCCCATATACAGTAGGCTTTTGTAATCGATGTTTATATTTGTTAATATGCGTTTCTAGTTGATCCTGATGACAAGTTTGCATACCAGGCGCAGTTTTGCTGATGTTGAACTTATAAAGTGAAATACTTACTTTTACTTTGGACGGAGCATATACAGAATAGTCTGTGTAAAGCGAAAAAACTCATGGCAGCTAATGAACACTCCAATAAGTAAGGGAGCATTTTTTGTATAAACGAAAATAGGTAGGGAAGCTGAAAATCCATCGCAGATAAATCTTGTCTAGGTGGGCTACTCAAGGGGGTGGCCTTCAGTAAGGAATCATAGCGAGTGCATATATACCGTATATACGATAGATATATGTATATTTGTGTGTACATATATGTATATATATATATATATATATATATATATATATATATACATACACTATTTGATGGGTCCTAATTATTCTAGAATGCTGAACTGCTCGCTTGGTAAATCGCAGCCTGTAAATACACTCTCGTCTGGAGTACTCCGTGCACTGGATTTCCTGGCTTCCAGTCCATGCTCCCACGAGGGTGAGTGGATAAACACTTAGTCAACACCTGGATTAAGATTTTAGACCGTTAATGTAAAACAAAAACGAGCTCTTCACATTGTAAGCAGGAGAAGTGAGAGCCCAGGTGGGTGATTTAACCACATATACACACCTCTCTCCCTCCTCATATCTGTCACATTCTCTCCATATACACACAATATATATACATATAGGACATGTCTCTCTCTGAGGCACAGGCTGTAATCTATTCTACATTCCTACAATTATTCCCCCTCCTCGCTCTCGCACACATAATACCAAGTTAGCTCCGTCTGGACTCCAAATGGAACTTCCCCGAACGAGTTAATTTACTGAGACCCCTTTTCCCTTTAGTCTAGGGCAGAAAAGCCCTCTGCTACACTTAATTAAAATGGTTTACCAGAGAAAAAAAATTGTTTTTCTGGTTAAACTGAAATCCAAGTTGATAGCCAGCAGTCGGAATAGGAAATAAATGGATGCTTGTCAAAGGTTATGGAATATATTAGGTATGTTTGGGGGAGATGCAGTGGGGATGTAGTTCATAAAGTCGAGGTTTTTCCTTAATCCTCCATAATAGGTGCATTCTGCTTTACATGTGATTGAGGTTATTACACCGATTCAGCTCATTATGGGGCTCTGCATTCAATGGCCGGTATTCTGCATCCACACACTCCCACATTGAGAAGGGCTGTGTAGGCCTGTAAATCACCACTTGTGTGCCAGAGAGGGTGGAATATGTAGGAATGGGAAAGCAAAGCTAGATCGATCGATCGATCTATCTATCTATCTATCTATCTATCTATCTATCTATCTATCTATCTATCCCATATCTATCTATCTATCTATCTATCTATCTATCCCATATCTATCTATCTATCTATCTATCTATCTAATATCTATCTATCTATCTATCTATCTATCTATCTATCTATCTATCTATCTATCTATCCCATATCTATCTATCTATCTATCTATCCCATATCTATCTATCTATCTATCTATCTATCTATCTATCTATCTATCTATCTATCTATCTATCCATCTCAAAGTGTGACCCTTGGGGACATTACATACAGAGAGACCCTTCATCTCAGCTCCAGAACCAGCATTTGGGCATAGTTCCTGCCTCTGCTTTTATTACCCATCACCCAGGTTTCCTGTGCACAGTCCCACAGCCTCGCTGGCTGCTTTGATCGTCCTCACAATGAGGGTGCAGTGCCCAGTCCAGTGCAGCTTCTCCCATTAAGTACCAATAAAAAGAGGGTAGGTTTGGTGGGTTTCAATCTGCAGCAATTTGCTTTTTATGGTTCACTTCTACAAGACCGAACACATGTTCCTGTGAGCAGGTTCATAGATGCATTGTAAATCAAATGAAAAAGAGTCTTTTTATGAGTTTAGCAGGAAATGGAGGCACAAAATCAGATATATCACTGCGTCTTATGTTTTTTTTATTTTAATTTCCCTGGGTTAACCCATTCCGAGCTGTGCAAAAAACGACGCAAAAATGCCAAAGACTATGGAATTGTAGGCACAGCTTCTAGACTCAACCGTTGTTGGTCAATAAGAAACATGTAATCCAAATTGCCTAGCGATTGTACCAAATAATCCAGCTTTTTTTCTGTCTATAAATAAATGATGACAACAGTGTCACCGTGGAATATTGGTGCAGACCCCCGGACACCGACCTGAGATCCACTCAATATAATAAATAAAGTGCACAAAAAGGAACGTTTCGGTTCCAGGAAAAAAAATCAACAGTGAGCCTTTCTCCAGACTCACAAGTTCTTTTTTTGTGGAGCTTTTTTGTAAACTTTACTTGAAGTGCTGCCTGCTTTTTTACTGATCTATCTATCTATTGTATTTATCTCGTCTATCTATCTATCTATCTATCTATCTATCTATCTATCTATCTATCTATCTATCTATCCCATATCTATCTATCTATCTATCTATCTATCTATCTATCTATCTATCTATCTATCTATCTATCTATCTATCTATCTAATCTAACGATGTATGTATCATCTATCCGCGTTTATGCATGTTTCAGACAGTAATACATAAATGACAGCTGTCAGATATTATGGTCCTTTATGCAGGAATATCTCGACAGGTTTACTACTGTTTGAAAAGTGAATTTATATATTTATACTCGCTAAATCTTAAGTATCATCTTTTTCATCTTCAACCCACCTCAAACATGTGTATATGCAAAATAGTTAAGATCAGCAGAAGATCAAGATTACTAAGAGGTATGACCTGCTGCATTCATTTTTAAGTACTGTGTATATATATATAATACACATTGAAAGTTTCTATATAAATCCTAGCATTTATCTGTGTATATATATATATATATACTATGAATTTATGGCTGCTGTATATATATATATATATATACATATATACACACTATATATGTCTGTATATATAAATATAAATCTATATATATATATATATCTGTATATATATATATATATATACATATAGCTATAAAGGTTAATAGTATATATATATATATATATATATATATATATATATATATATATATATATATACACACCTTTATAGCTATATGTATATGGCTACTGTATATATATGTCTGTACACTGTAGCCATATACATATAGCTATAAAGGTGTGGATATCTATCTATCTATAAAATCTATAAACAAAATATTGCTAAGTTCCTCACCTTATACTTTGCATATGACAAATATTAGTTACTATTCACTATAAAGCATGGAGGAATACAGCACATACAGCACAGCAAGCTGCTAACACTTTCCTGAATCCATCCCTCTGCGTACTGGGACATATGCAGTAATATTACTGGGCTGGGCAGCAGATACAACTTTTTGACTTAAGAAGAGCAGATATTGTACTGTCAATCCCCAAATATTCTACTGCACAATCAATGGTGCATGCGTGTATGCTGCATAATAAAATCGCACGTCTCCTTTAAAACAAAGTTTATAAGAAGAACCGTACAGCAGTTTTTTTGCCGTGATATTTGTCTTGAACAATCATTCCTTTGTATACTGAATATATTCCTGTACACATTTACACATTTCTCTTTCCCTGTATTGTTACAGTTTTTTTTTTATTTTGCATATAATTCTAACAAATTTTATCAACTAATTGTTCCTAGAACTCCAGCATTAGATCCGACAGTTTATCCAGCCTGAATTGGAATACAACTACTTATATTTCAAGAATTTGTGGAACATTCTGGTATTAAATTGTGATTCAAACTATTATAACTTTTTAAAGCTTTTTTAATCATTGAATTAAAATTACTTTTACTTACAGTTATGTGCTCTCTTGTTATTACACATTGCAGACTGGAAACGAATGCATTGTATATAGATGTAAAAATAAATGAACAATACAAATATTTATGTGTGTAATTCTATAAATGTATTTTATGTGTGCAAGTTATTTTATAGGTTCGTATTTATGTCACATGATTATGTTATTTTTTGGGTGTTTAATGTGTTTGTATGCATTTGTGATTGTTTCTTGTATTTGTTCGTTTCAGTTTCACGCTTTAAAGCTACTCCATATTACTTCTAAAATATATTTGTGCATGTATATGATATATCTGTGCATGTATATGATATATCTGTGCATGTATATGATATATCTGTGCATGTATATGATATATCTGTGCATGTGGTGCAGGAAAGTACAACCTGATTCCATGCCGACATTGTGTGCAGCGCTTAGCGGCGGGATTGTACCTATATATCCGGCTCTGCATTGATCACACAGCACCAAATATTCTGAAGTCTGGAGATTTTACTATTCACTTACTTGATTTCCTTCTTTTAATCATGAGAATAGAATAATATTAGCTGTTAGGTATCAGTCTGGAGTTCTGCAAACTTTCCCCTTTGTCCTGATACAGAATTAGCCGGAAAGTTTTGGAAAACTTTTTTTTTTTTTATTCTTTCACCTTTGACTCCACTATTGACTCTTAGTATATTCTTGTAAATATAATTTGTGTTCATCTTGGTATTATTTTATTTAATCCCATAGCAAGAAAATCAACGATGCAAGGTAAACGATGTGTAATATGTACATGCATAGGCTTAATTGAAATGTTAGTTACAAATGGAAGCATTTTCTGGCTGCTCTCCCTTCCTTGTGAAATGTTTGATTTGTATAGTAAAATATATATATCCGTTCATTATTCCTGGATTGTAGAGACAGTGAATGATTGACACAATCCACAGCAACTGTTAATGATGCCAACCAGCACTGGATTTGCTCTCAGTCTTTTAAAATTCATTTTATGACTACAATTTGGAAGCTGTGGAGGACATTATTATAAAATGCCCATTAACACTCCTAATATGAGACCGATGGGAACAGAGCAGGAAGAGAATACATTGATTAAGCTCTGATGTCTTCCCCCAGCAGTCATTCTACTATCAGTGTTGAGCGCATCCCTTCCTTATCCAATTCACTACCTCCCTCCCTATCCTCACCACCACCTCTACCATCTACCATCTACCTTCAGGTCTCTCTTACCATCTCCTCCTTCTGTGTTGGTGTCTCCCTCCTTTCCACCTCTCTCCTCACCTCCACTCTTCTACAGTTATTCTCTATCTACCTAGTCCACAAAAGGTCTATTTAAGATCAGAGGTGGCTTATTTTTCCCCAATGATATATTCTCTGTCTGCCTAGCTCCTGACCCCAAGACCCTCATTAGTGATATCTGTAGGCCTTTTCAGGAATAGCTTGTGCCTCAATAACAGAACTTATCCCTGTAACAGGAGATCAACACAAGTCAACTCTGGCTTTATGTGACATGCAAAAACAATGTTGTGGTTGTAATTAAAAGCTTAAAAAGATATGGCAAATAATTTAGAGAGTGCCCTTCAGAAGAGAAAATACTACTTTAAGCTGCGGTAGAACCCAAGTAAGTGCTGCCTTTCATTGTTAAAGAGCAAAAATCTACAGTGATTTAAAAAAAACCCCAAAAACTAGCATATTTGTAAGTGGGATTTTTTTTTTTTTACCAACATTTTTTTTATCAGCATTTATTTCCAGTTATGTTAAAGATTTGTACAAAATGACCAATGGGAATGTAGGTAGATCAAAATGACTGTAAATCTCTATGTATATCTTACATAGCTAACCAGTGTTTGTTGTGTATATGCCCTGTAAAAGAATGTATATATAAAAATGTTCATGAATAAAGAAATTGATATTTGTCTTTGGTAAATCTGTTTCTTTTCTTTGGGAATAGTAAGTTATTATTGTGTTGATATGTATTATTTGCCGCCAAAAGTAATAGTTGTACTATTAGTTTAACCCCAATTTTAACGCCAAAAAGTTGTAAAGGGAGTCCTAAGAAGGATTATATGTTCATTCTCACTGGCCAACAATTGTAATACCAACAAGATCGCATCATAAGCTCAGAACTACTGATTGGCATGTGCGTATCTGTGTTTTTAGGAAATGGAGAATGGTAAATGCTCGTGCACGCGACCATAGTTTCGGTCCGAGTGGATCACACTCAAATGTTATTCAATGGGGCAGTGAAGATGAACGGTTTTGTTCACCCACTGAATCTGCATGTGAAAAAAATTGCAGCATGCACGATTTTCCTCCAAAACTTGGATGAGACTCACCCATTCAAGTCTATGGGTATGAGAAAAAAATCAGATGCCATACGGAGCCACAGTATGGCCTCCGATTTTTACAGATATATTGCATTTCTGTAACACAGGAACTGTAAATGGTCTTGTAAATGATTAATAACTGCTGAGTAAAAAACAGATTGTATACGGACTGGACACGGATTATATACGGATTTCACACGGATGAAAAGTGAGAAAAAAATTGTCTCACTTTTCTGGATGAAAATCGGTCCAATTGTTTATGCTGTTGTATGACCCTAGCACAGGGGTGTGAAACTCAAATACACTGAGACCCAAAATGAAAAACTTAGACATACTCGCGGACCATCCTTGATATTTATTGAAAAAATGTGTACAATTGAGGAAGTTTTTCCTTATCATGAAATATAACGATTACCCATTTCATATGGAAACAAAATTAAGTTTTGCTTAAATATTGAATCTAGAACAAGCAAAGCGTAATACCATAAACACATGTGAAACGCAGAGCAGAAATGCGGGATTTGTAGTATTAGCGGTGCATGCGCTGTCTATCTCTGGGCCAGCTCTAGTAGACATTTGCTATTTTCTCATGGGCCAAATATAATTGCACAGAGGGCAGATTTGTCCCACGGGTCTTAATTTGACATCTATGCCTTAGAAGAAGCAATGGACAACTACAGCACAAAGGACTAGACTTACTATGGCTTATGCTGAAGAATTCTGTGGCAACTTCCACCAAAACTTAGCATACATGCCGTGTGTCAGATTTGTTACATACTTTTTGACCATCACAAGACACTTTTTAAAAGTGTCTAGCAAAGGGGTATAGTAACCAAACTCCAAAATAGTGCTAGAATTAATAATTGTGAGTGGCATACGTTTGGTGCAAAGTATTGATAAAAAGTAAGCAAACCAAGAGGTGGTGTAAGTAAAGGAATAATGTCTAACATGTCTATCAAGATGCATCAGATCAATTTCGCAGTGTGTACCAGTATTATAGATTTTGCACTTCTTCTGCCTGTCCTCTCTAGGCTTATGTTGTCTTTATTTTAGACAATAAATGCAATTGTACCCCAGTGGGTTCCTTATGTTACACTTAAACAAGTCGCATCTGACACTGGAGAACAAGATTTCTTCATAAGACCGTTTGTTTTCGGATGGTACTGGTGTTTATTCATAGATTATAATTCTGGATCTTTTATCATCTATTCGCCATGACTTGCTATGTCCCTTATGCAGAGCTGGGTTCACTACATTTTTAAGCACTTTTTGCTTTTTTATTAATTACTGATCCAAATGGATTGAACACGTAATGCATAAAAATCTATTTGCGTTAGGTTTCTAGGTTTTTGGCTGATGTTTAAAGGGAATCTGTTAGTAGGATCAACCTTCCTAAACCATCTGTATGGGTATGTAGGTCATAGGAAGCTGAATAAAATGATACCTTGATATCTATGATAAGCTCTGGGGGCAAATTCTCAAGGAGATCTATTTCCTACCCATAGATCTTAACTGCTTATTTACATATTAGGAAAAACATGGATTTCTCTAGAATAAGCTATCAGATCACAAATATCAAGGTATAATTTTTTAAACTTTCTATGACCTGCATGCCTATATAGACTGATAGATTCCCTTTAGGGCTGAATGCACAGCTCATTGCATTGCTTTTGTCCATATGGATTTATCCTTGGATCCTATTCATTTCCATGGATTCCTGATGAGATTAATGCATCATCATTAGTGATGATCGAGCGTGTTCTATTAACCCCTTCAGTGAGCACGCTTGGGTGCTTGCCGAGTATTTTGGCGCGCTCGGCATTTCTTTTAATGTTGCAGCGCCTGCAAGTGTCATGGCTGTTTGACAGCTGTGTTCTATGTAGAGATTGCCAATCTGTCAGGCAATCTCTGCATGTGTCACAGCTGTCAAACAGCTGTGACACTTGCAGGCGCTGCAACATTAAAAGAAATGCCGAGCGCGCCAAAATACTCGGCAAGCACCCAAGCGTGCTCACTGAAGGGGTTAATAGAACACGCTCGATCATCACTAATCATTATGATAGTGATAAAACATACCAATATAAAATACTATGCTTTTTATGATTTTTGTACTTTGTAATTGTTAGAAGAAAAAAAAAAACAATAAAAGCTGGAAAAGGCATGCCAATGTGGACAGAGTCAAATTGGGTTGTTGGGATGCTGTAAAACAACAGATTATCACTCAGTGGGTGGATCTGCTGCATTTATCATCAGTTTGCATTGTAAAAGTAAAGAAATTGTCCCGTGAATAAATACTAATTTTCTCTGATAGATCACACAAAGCATAATTGTTTAGTTGGAGTAATTTAAAATCATGTTTCTGCGTCTAGACATTTCTGCTACATATTGTTGTGGAGCCCTCTGTATTACTTTGATGTCCTTTCGATTCCCTCTCAGAATTTTTACCTAAAGGGGGTATTGTTTTTCCTTGTGGACAATGCCAAACCAGCATAAGGAGACTCATAGGCATGGCAATGCTCCCCCGGGAAAAAGGTACACAAATTAGCTTTCCTGGAAAGGAACAAATCATAGCTCTCATATGTAATATCTTGACACAAGAGATTTTTTTTAATTATTCTTATTTAAAAATTAATATGTTTTGCCTGATATAACACATAAATGTACTATGCAATCAGATTACAACTCCCCCTTTTCCCTAGAGTCGGGGCTCCCTTCCCCCCTTTCCTTTGTGTTGCACTTAGTCTTTCCTACACCTTCGTGACAATACGTCGATAAGACTGCAGTCACTCTGTGTGATTGCAGACTTATGAATCCCCCCAGCACACGCACTGTGCGCTGCTGGAATTCACCGGTTTCAGAGCCGGGACCGGAGGGTATGTATGAGTCATACCTACTCCCGGCCAGAATCCGTCCAATGGGCGCGGCCTCGCTCCATACACTTGTAGGGAGCAAGGCTGCACCCTCTAATCAGCCACGCCCACTGGACGGTGACATCACTAGTCGGGGCGCAGCTTTACGCTACAATTTTATGCAGCTAGGCCACGCCCACTAGATGGTCTGTTCCCGGGAGTATGTACAACTCATACATACCCTCCAATCCTGGCTCAGAAACCGGCGAATCCCCACTGTGCCAAGTGTGCGCACTGGGGGATTCATAAGTCTACAGTCACACAGACTGACTGCAGACTTATTGATTTGGACCGGACAACCCCTTTATTGTGTGTTCATTGCAATTGAACTAAATGAAAAAAAATATATTTTTGTTAAAATTGGTCAAATAAATCCTTGGGATTGACAAAAATGATCTGTTTGTAAATTACACTGAAGGGCTGTTGTGATTTCAAGATGTAATGCATTTTGGAAAAGTACTTGAATGTTTTATTACTTTTATTTTCGTTGGCATCATTCAAAAAGTTGAATTTACAAATTAACTAACCTGAAGAAGAGCCCTATTCAAAACTATTAGCTATTTTTTGCATATTTGTAAATCAACCTTAGTTCCTTCATGTGGCATAACTATATAAACACAACCACTCTCATGTGTAACGTAGAATGGGAAGGAGAATGGGGCATCCAAACCAGCCACGACTGCATTTACTAGTAAGGACTCGTACATGAGAACACTGATGAGCAGCAGGGATGTTTTATAACATGTTTGCTTACTTGAAACCAAGAAAACAAATTTAAGTTTAGAGCATCTCTTAGAATAATATCAAGATCCTGTGTATACCAGTACACATTTCTATGCAAGTTAAGGGAACTACCATCCATCAACATAGCTGGCGGATATGGAAATCTCTTAGGGCAAGGGACATGATTTTAGGATAGAGTCACGTGTCCCTTTATTCATCAATTCAAGATAATCAAAACAATAGAATATAACCCATGGAAAAGGTTTAAAAATGTAGGCACCCATAGATGTATATTGATAGTAGATTTTATTAGTGGCCTGTTTGCAATCCAATATGAAGTTGGTCAGACGCATAGCATAATTGTCCGACAAAAGTTCTTCTGATGCACATTTCACTATGAGTAAAAATCCACATTTGGCACAGTTGCCAACTCGAAGTGAAAAATATAGTAGACATAACAGAATAAACGCCTGCTTACATATGTTAGAAATGAATCCAGCAGAACTTATTCATTTGGCATGTTACAAGAACATGGTCTATTGCTACAAATGATCCTCAGAGTCTTGAATCCTTATACACGGTTGCATTTCATAAATCTGAATATGAATGGGAAGTGTGATACACACAGTATTCTAAACTTTGCACTGATTATTCAATAATTTTAAATATTTTGCCTAGCCTGTATATGTCTATAGGATAAGTTCCGTCTTGCATTAAGAGGAGGATTGATTGGGCTTCTGACCTAAAACTGTTAACTATTCATGAATCAGATCAATTCAAAGAGTGTGTCAGACCTCCAGTTTAAAGAGAGAAATTGAGAGCGAAAAGATAAGAGGGAGAAAAGAGGATACAAGATCACATCTAAATCCATTGAACACATGGAGTGATTTTTCTTCTAAAAACATGCATGAAATAATTCTACAAAAAAAACAAAAACAAAGAGATAATAAAATCAGGTTGTGATGTTATCCAAACAGACCAAAATTTACTACATAGTATGTCACCTATTTCGTAACGATGCATCTCACAGGGACATTTTCAGAAGGAATGCTTTTATTAGTGTTCCCTCTACATACATCTCTCTGCTATACTAATCTTTAGCCATATTCAGAGTAGTATATAGTGGTGCTGGAAAGTTTGTTAGCACTTCCAAATTTTCAATTTTTCTGCATAAATTTCACCTAAAACTACATCAGATTTTAAAAGTAGATAAAGAAAACCAAATCAAATAAATGACTCAAAATATTACACTTCGTCATATTTTTTTTTCCTGAGGAAAGTGATCTAATATCACATGTCTTTGAGTGGCAAAAGTATGTGAATCTTTAGGATTGTTTTCAATCAATGGGATGACAATCAGATGTGAGTGGGTGACTTGTTTTATTTCAAGGGCTCTACCAAATATATCAAAGTCTGATCTTTACAACACATGTTTGTAAAAGTGTATCATGGCACAAAAAGGGAGACTTCTGAGGACCTCATAAGGAGAATTGTTGATGTTCATCAGGCTGGAAAAGGTTGAACAAGGTTCGAAAAACCATCTCTAAAGGCCCCGTCACACTACGCGACGCTACAGTGATCCCGACAACGATACGACCTGTCAGGGGATCGTTGCTGCGTCGCTGTGTGGTCGCTGGTGAGATGTCAAACAGTCAGATCTTTCCCAACGACGCAGCAACGATGCAGCGACCCGTAACGATCTGTATAACGATGCACGCCTATGTGTTTCTGTGTCTGAGTCGTCAACAAGGTCATTGGTAAGGTGTCAAACACAGTGATGCATGCTACCCAGCGGGACCTCAACGATCAAAGAAATGTCCAGACCATTCCGACACGACCAGCGATCTCACAGCAGGGGCCTGGTTGCTGCTAAGTGTCAAACGTAGCGAGATCGCTACTGAGGTCGCTGTTGCGGCAGAAAACTTGTGACTCAGCAGTGATCTCGCTAGCGATCTCGCTTAGTATGACGGGGCCTTAAGGTGTTTGGACTTTATCAATCCACAGTAAGACATTTTGTGTACAAATGGAGGAAATTTAAGACCATTACTATCCTCCTCAGGAGGGGTCCACCAGCAAACTCACTGCAAGAGCAAGGTATATAATAGTCCACGAGGTCACAAAGAACCCAAGGTAACCTCTAAGCAACTAAAGGCCTCTCTCACATTAGCTTATGTTAATGTTCATGAATTATGCAATATTTTAGCATTTGGAGCCCCACTTTGTCTAAAATCAGCCCTGCTGTGATATTAGGTAATTTTCCTCAATTTAAAAACTGACAAATCCTAATATTTTTTACTTATTTGTTTTCTTTATCTACTTTTAGGCCTTGTGTGAAAATATGGTATAGTTTTAAGTAAACTGTATGCAGAGATATGGAAAATTCTGAAGGGTTCACAAAAAACATTCAAGAATCACTTTAAACTAGAATCAAGCTTAGTTAAAAAATCAAGAAAAATTATAACTTTTATTAAGGAACTTTTTCTTTCTATTAAAAATTACAAATAAACTGAAAAATGTGTGCGTGTAAGGTGGAGCTTGGATGACCTTCAGACAAAACAACTGGGTGGATTTTTCTTATAGCAAGGTTCCTCCTAGCAAGAGATACTACGACACTTTTCCTATATTTATTATTATTTATATTATTATTATTATTAAAGCACCTATAATTCCAGGAAGATGTACATGTGAAAAAGGGATACACATATAGTCCTTATAGTCCTACAAATGAGGTGTACATATGTATATATATATATATATATATCTATAATATAACCGGGGATGCATGTCTCTGTCTGAAGCCTTTATAGACTGCGCATGCGCGATGCACAGTCTGGCTCCAGACAGAAGACCGCATCCAGCCGCCGCTACAGGTAAGAGGAGTGTATGGCGCTGGAGATCGCAGTATGCGTAGACACTGAACGCATACCGCGATCTCCGGTGCCATACTTAGATACTTCCCTGACCGGGAGGAGCATTGACGCGGCGCCTCTCTTCGCCGGAGACCAGGGCAGGAGTGAGGTGTCGGATCGGCGCATGCGCATAGCGCTATCCGGCGCCATTTTACTGAAGACACATTTGCAGTGTGTCTTCAGCAAAATGGCGCCGGACAGCGCGGTGCTCCGGTGCCGCACTCCTCCCCCGGCCTCCGGCAGAACAGGACACAGCAGCGCTGGAGCACAGGGAACAAAGGTGAGTATAAGTGTTTATTTTTTTGTATGTGTGTACAGCGTGAAAGGGATGAGGGGGCCACACATACCAGGATTGGGGGGTAAGGAGACCATGCATTCCAGGATTGGGGGGTGCGAGGACAATGCATACCAGGATTGGGGGGTGAGGGGACCATGCATACCAGGATTGGGGGTGAGGGGACCATGCATACCAGAATTGGGGGGTGAGGGGACCATGCATACTAGGATTGAGGGGTGAGGGGACCATGCATACCAGAATTGGGGGGTGAGGGGTATCACACATACCAGGATTGGGGGGTGAGGGGACCATGCATACCAGGATTGGGGGGTGAGGGGACCATGCATACCAGGATTGGGGGGTGAGGGGTACCACACATACCAGGATTGGGGGGTGAGGGGACCATGCATACCAGGATTGGGGGGTGAGGGGACCATACATACCAGGATTGGGGGGGTGAGGGGACCATGCATACCAGGATTGAGGGGACCATGCATACATGGATTGGGGGGTGAGCGGTACCACACATACCGGTATTGGGGGGTGAGGGGGCCATGCATACCAGGATTGGGGGGTGAGGGGACCATGCATACCAGGATTGGGGGGTGAGGGGTGCCATGCATACCAAAATAGGAATGTGGGGCACCATGCATACCAGGATGAGGGGTACCATGCATACCAGGATAAGGATGAGGGGTGCCATGCATACCGGGATTGGGGATGCGGGTTGCCATGCATACCGGTATTGGGGGTATGAGGGGTACCATACATACCAAAATAGGAATGTGGGGCACCATGCATACCAGGATGAGGGGTACCATGCATACCAGGATAAGGATGAGGGGTGCCATGCATACCGGGATTGGGGATGCGGGTTGCCATGCATACCGGTATTGGGGGTGAGGGGTGTCATGCATACCGGGATTGGGGGTGAGGGGTGCCATGCATACTGGGATTGGGGGTGAGGGGTGCCATGCATACCGGGATTGGGCGTGAGGGTTGCCACGCATACCAGGATTGGGGGTGAGGGGTGCCACGCATACCAGGATAGGGGTGAGGGATGCCACACATACCGGAATAGGGGTGAGGAGTACCAAGCATACCAGTATTGGGGATGAGGGGTCTCACGAATACCAGGATTGGGGATGAGGGGTGCCCTGCATACCAGGATTGGGGATGAGAGGTGCCACGCATTCCAGGATTGGGGATGAGGGGTGCCATGCATTCCACGATTGAGGGTGAGGGGTGCCATGCATACCAAGATTAGGGGATCAGGGGTGCCATGCATACCGGGATTGGGGGTGAGGGATGCCATGCATTCCAGGATTTGGGATGAGGGGTGCCATGCATTCCAGTATTGGGGGTGAGGGGTGCCATGCATACCGGGATTGGGGGTGAGGGGTGCCATGCATACCTGGATTAGGAGATGAGGGGTGCCATGCATACCAGGATTGGGGGTGAGGGGTGCCATGCATTCTAGGATTGGGGATGAGGGGTGCCATGCATACCAGGATTGGGGGTGAGGGGTGCCATGCATACCAGGATTAGGGGATGAGGGGTGCCACGCATGCCAGGATTGGGGGTGAGGGGGGCCATGCATTCCAGGATTGGGGGTGAGGGGTGCCATGCATTCCAGGATTAGGGGATGATGGGTGCCATGCATACCAGGATTGGGGGTGAGGGGTGCCATGCATACCAGGATGGGGATGCGGGTGCCATGCATACCAGGATAGGATGTTGGAGACAGGATGGGGGCAACGCAAATACCAGGAGGGGGCAGCACATACCAGCATGGGAGACCATATACCAATAAAAATGCTTGCCACCCGGGCGTAGAACTGGTTCAATTGCTAGTATATATATATATATATATATATATATATATATATATATATATACCGTATATTTTGGACTATAAGACGCACTGGACCATAAGACGGACCTAGGTTTTAGAGAAGGAAAATAGAAAAAAAAATTAAGCAAAAAATGTGGTCATAATGCACTGTTATGGGGGAGGGGGTCTGCTGCTGACACTGGTATAAGAGTAATGTCCCCCAATTCTGTTAATATCCTCCATCCTGGTATATATGGCCCTTCCTTCCTGTTATACGTGGCCCCCAACCCCATCCTGGTATGCATGGCACCCCTCATCCCCATCCTGATATGCATGGCACCCCAATCCACCATCATGGTATGTATAGCCTCCTCATCCCCATTCTGGTATGCATGGCACCCCTGATTCCCAATCCTGGTATGCATGGTACCCCTGATCCCCAATCCTGGTATGCATGGCACCCCTCATCCCTATCCTGGTATGCATGGCACCCCTGATCCCCATCCTGGTATGCAAGGCACCCCTCATCCCTCTTCCTGGTATGCTTGGCACCCCTCATCCTGGTATGTATGGCACCCCTCAGCCCTCTTCCTGGTATGCATGTCACCCCTCATCCCTCTTCCTGGTATGTATGACCCCCTCATCCTGGTATGCAATGGCCCCCTCATCCTGGTATATATGGCACCCCTGATCCCCATCCTGGTATGCATGGCACCCCTGATCACCATCCTGGTATGCATGGCACCCCTGATCCCCATCCTGGTATGCATGGCACCCCTGATCACCATCCTGGTATGCAAGGCACCCCTCATCCCTCTTCCTGGTATGCTTGGCACCCCTCATCCTGGTATGTATGGCACCCTCATCCCTCTTCCTGGTATGCATGGCACTCCTCATCCCTCTTCCTGGTATGTATGACCCCCTTCATCCCTCTTCCTGGTATGTATGACCCCCTCATCCCTATCCTGGTATGTATGGTCCCCTTCATCCCTCTTCCTGGTATGTATGGCCCCCCTCATCCCTCTTCTTGGTATGCATGGCCCCCCTCATCCCTCTTCCTGGCATGTATGGCCCCCCTCATCCCTCGTCCTGGTATGTATGGCCCCATAAACACTTCTACTCATCTTTCTTCCCTGTGTTCCAGCGCTGCGTCCAGCTCTGCTGCCAGCATGGAACTCACAGTGTGAGCAGCGCATGGCGTCACCCCCATGCGTGCTCACAAGGTGAGATGCTGTGCCGGAAGAGTCACTGCTCCCCACGCCGGGACTGTGTGCGTGGGGATCAGTGACCATTCATTCTGCCTAATAGTGCGCACACTGTACCTGCAGCGCGGCTCCTGCAGCAGCCGGCGGTCTGTGTGCCCGCTATTAAAGTGCATGAATATTCTCTACAACCCATGGGAGTGAGTTGTAGTGTATATTCATGGACTTTAATAGCGGGCACACAGACTGCCGGCCACTGCAGGAGCCGCGCTGTGGGTACACTGTGTGCCGGCTATTAAGGAAAATTAATATTCACTGCTCTCCATGCCCATGGCCGTAGGGAGCAGTGAATATTCATTTTCTTTAGTAGCGGGCATATTGAAGGCTGCAGCAGGCGGTTCCTGCCTCCTGTGCCCGCTCCTCTGCTACTGCCGCAACCCCCCCACTCACAGCCACAGTAAATACACCCCTATATATTCGGACTATAAGACGCACCCCCCACTTTCCTCCAAAATTTTGGAGGAAAAAAGTGCGCCTTATAGTCCGAAAAGTACAGTATATACAGTGTATATATATAAAAAAAGTAATCAAGCTGGCAGATTAGTACTGAGGGGTAGAGGACCCAGCTCCCAGCTCTCAGAGGCTTACAATATATAGAGGCTAGCTTCATGTGTCCAGGTTTCATGGTTTATGTATGGACCATGATTTTTGGAGAAGGTGAAGATCTCCTGATATGAACTCAACATTTTCATACAGTAAATAGCTATGAGGTTATGAAGTTTGGATCAGTGGACCCGCGGCTAGTTTGATAATTACATTGTGTACACAAATTGTGAAACACAGTTGTATTAAGCCAGCCTTTCTGTTCACATTTAAAGGACATCTGTGAGTAGGATCAACCCTTCTAAGCCATCTATATAGGAATGTAGGTCATAGAAAAGTTTAATAAAATTATACCTTGATTTCTGTGATCCAATGTCTAATTCCACAGAAATGCATGTTTTTCTTATATGTAAATGACCCATTACAATCTATGGTCCGGACACAGATTTCCCTGAGAAAATGAAAGTAAGCATTACCAGTGTGAGACATGTAACTAACACAGAACAGGAGACCTGAAGTTTGTCTTCTTACAAACATATTTTCTGCAGCTCTCACAGCTCTGCTGTATTATAACATTGGCTGCCTGTCATATAGAAGCTGAAGCTGGGAGGAGCCTGCAGATGTGTCAGCTATAATCACCCACAGCTCTGCAGTGAGATCAGGAGAGCAGAGAGCGGCCATTACACATCACACTGGTAACTCCACCTTTTATTTAAAATAATCTCTGGGGCAGATCAGTGTCCGGCCACTAGTCCTGAGAAACTCATTTACATATAAGAAAAACATGAATTTCTCTAGAATAAGACATTGGAATACAGATATCAAGGTATCATTTTATTCAACTTCTTATGACCTGCATGCCCATATAGACGGTTTAGGAGGATTGATCCTACTGACAGATTTCCTTTAATACAGCGGGGAAAAAAATAGATATCCCTGGATCACAAAAAAATATGATACATGACAGTGAAAAAAAAGGAAGAGAAATACATTAATGTACAAAAAATTTAGGCAAGTGTGGAAAACATACTGTAAAGTAAGAAACTTTCAAAAATAGAAGTGTTAATACTTCATTTTTATAATTTAAGAAAATGCAAAGCAAAGTGAAATAACAGAAAATAAATCTAAATAAAGTCAACAAAATGAGCCCCATGCAAATATTAACATTTCACTTGGACACAGAGCAGTCAAATTAAAGAGGTTGTCCATTTTCAACAAACATATCCATAGACTCAGTTATATTAAAAAATAAACAAACTGAGCTTTATTTGCCCTCCCCAGGTCCAGTCAATCACATTCACAGAGCCACTGAGCTTAGTAATTGGCTGTAGTGCTGCAGCCAATAAACAATGACTTCACTGATGCAACCAATTAACAAAATTAACAAAGACTGGGGCAGTAGCGGAGACAAAGCACTGGACCTGGGGAGGGTGTTTAAAGATCAGTTTGCTTTTTATATCTAACTGAACCTTAGAGTAAAATTTTGTTGAAAGCAGATAATCCCTTTCAGTAACAGGCACAATGCAATTGTAAATTGCTGTACTGAGAGCAGCTGTCATCTGCCTCCGTCTGACTGTCAAATTGCCTATTTCACTGTCAGTGGTTCCTATTTCCCTTTCTTAATTCTTGCTATTAAATCTTTCTGTTCTCTTCTCCCTACAAACTAATCTTCACACACTACACTGTGTTCCAAATTATTATGCAAATAATATTTTCTCAGATTTTCCCAAATTACCTATGTGAATTGCAGTCATTGTAATTTTCCAGTCAAATAACTATTAGAGCACAATTGAAAGGTTTTTGTACAAACTGCCTATGATAACAGTATATTTTAAAAAAAATAAAACACTCAAACTGCACTCAAAATGCATGTTCCAAATTATTATGCACAGCAGAGTTTTCAACCTTTTCATTTTAATAAAGAACAAAAAAATGGTCATTTTTGAAATTATAAGCATTAGCAGGTTATTACAAACTGAAATCAAACAGTTTTCAACTCAAAACTTTATTCTAGGTGATGTTACATTTGCACATAGGACCCCTTGTTCGAAAGGAGCTTCTGAACTCTCTCGTCCATTGAATTTGTCAGGTTTTGGATGGTTTCTGCTTCAATTGTTTTGCATGAGGACAGAATACCCTCCCAGAGCTGTTGCTTAGATGTGAACTGCCTCCCGCCATCATAGACACTCCTTTTGATGATGCTCCAGAGGTTCTCAATGGGGTTGAGGTCAGGGGAGCATGGATGCCACACCATAAGTTTGTCCCCTTTTATGCCCATAGCAGCCAGAGATGCTGATGTGTTATGTGCAGCATGAGACGGTGCATTAACATCTCTGACTCCCAGGGCACTGCCTAAAACTGTGGTTATCTCATAAAATGTGATCCTATATTACTGCGGTAATAATAGACATTTTTGGCAATGTAACAAATCTTAAACTCCATTTAAAATGAGCAAGGTGTGAGTCAAGGGATGGGGAAGTGGACGTTATGGTGATGGTGATAGTGCACGCAGAGGCCTTGGGCAAGATGAAACTGTGCCTGCTGAGGGAGCACAACAAACACCCACGTCATGTCAAACTACCTTCCTGTCCCAATTTCTAGGGGGCTGCGGAACACCACACCAGAGCAGTGTTAAAAGGTTGGTTGGATAGCAGATAAAGTTTCCAGTTAGTTTGCCACCACCACCACCCTGTGTTTCACATGGTCCAGTCTCAGTAGATGTGAGTCTGGATCACATTATTATTATTATTATTTATCGCCATTTATTCCGTAGCGCTTTACATGTGAAAAAGGGGTATACATCGCAAAAACAATTACAATAATCTTGAACAAATATATGACAGTGACTGGTACAGGAGAGGAGAGGACCCTGCCCATGAGGGCTCACAGTCTACAAGGCATGGGTGAGGATATAGTAGGTGAGGATAGAGCTGGTCTTGCAGGTATGGTGGAGCGAGGGTTACTGCAGATTGTACGCATGTCGCAAGAGGTGGGTCTTCAGCCTCCTTTCAAAGGTTTCAACAGTAGGCGAGAGTCAGAAATGGTGGGGTGGAGAGTTCCAGAGAAGGGGGGATGTACGGTAGAAATCTTGTATGCGATTGTGGGAAGAGGAGATAAGAGGGGAGTAGAGAAGGAGATCTTGTGAGGATCGGAGGTTGCGTGCAGGTAAGTACCGGGAGACTAGGTCACAGATGTATGGAGGAGACAGGTTGTGGATAGCTTTGCATGCCAAGGTTAGGGTTTTGAACTAGAGCCAGTGAAGGGATTGACAGAGAGGAGAGGCCAGGGAATAGTGAGGGGGGACAGGTGGATTAGTCGGGCAACAGAGTTTAGGATAGATTGGAGAAATGCGAGAGTGTTAGAAGGGAGGCCACAGAGCAGGAGGTTGCAGTCGTCGAGAAGGGAGATGATGAGTGCGTGCAATAGTGTTTTTGTAGATTCGTGGTTGAGGAATGTGTGGATCTGGGAGTTTTTTTTTACTTGGAGTCGGTATCTTCCTCACCCTGAACCTCCTTCCTCCTACCATTCCGAGTGCCCTGAGGCAACTGATCCCATAATTGGACACTCCGAAGAGCTGTTTTATTCATCTGTCCATTTATAGATTCTGGCCTCTAGCTCAGTCCGCTTGGAAGTGGAAAGAGCATGGAAATGTGGTTTGAAGGAGAGATTAGAGTCCAGGGTTACCCCAAGAGCTGTTCACTTTTCCATCGATAAATTTTGGGCTCTCAACCGGCCAGTTTTGAGCAGGGCAACAGAAAAGCACATGTAGCGATTTCAGGAGCCATGGTCACCCGAAGGTGACAGTGGGAAAGTGCAAATACTGTCGCAAGAGGTGGATAATGAGGAGACACAATGGACAGAAAGTCAGGAGGAGGACCAGGGTGTGGAAGTGGAAAACGCAGCGGTGCACGATGAAGTCACTCACCCAACCTGGCAAGGGGACATGTAGAGCGAGGACAGCAGCAAACAGGGGGAGGGAGGTGTAGTACCACAACAGGCAGAAACAAGCAGTATAGTGGCCACAGATACAAGGTGGGCAACTGCTCCCCGGGACACCAACAAGACGGAAGTTGCCAGTACAACTGTTAGGTCTTCCTGCGTCTGGTTCTTTTTTAAAGACTGTTTAGATAACCCCAAAAAGGCCATTTGCAACATCTGCCAGGCCAGCATCAGCAAGAGCACCAAAACTACCAGCCTGACCACCACCAGCATGCTCAGGCTCATGACAGCAAAGCACCTGACTACCTGGGCCGAACACCAAGGTCCAGAGACAGTGTCTGCAGGTGACATCACTGCCTCTTCCGCTGTTGTGCGTGCACGCCAAACCCCTCTCCATGGCGCATGCAAATATGCCTCCCGCTTTGCACCTGTCATTGCAGACTTGCAAACATCACTGTCCACGTCCTTGTCCGTTCACTTGTCCCTACCACAGTCCTTGCAATGCAAGAACAAGTATGCAGCCAGACACCCACCCACCTATCCATTTCTGGACTACTTGCACTTGAAATGTTGCCTTTTAGGCTTGTGGAGGCGGAAGCTTTTCACAACCTCATGCCGGCGGCGGCCAGGTGTCCGTACTCTGTCCTCAGCCGCCACTATTTCTCCCGACATCGTCTCCGCCTTCCACAAGCGCGGGTCCCAGAACATTTCCCAGTGCACTTAAGTGGGAAGGACCGCCTAACCACAAGCACATGGACAAGTGAATGTGGCCAGGGACGGTACATCTCACTGACGCATGTCACTGGGTTAATATTGTGCTCGGTCTCCTAGACAATGACCAAATTATTCATGATGGTTGGATCATCCTTCTCGTTAGCTTTGTGTTACTTGGAATGCAAGCGAAAGTATGCAGCCAACCACTCACCCACAGGCTGCAATCCTAAACTGCCACATTTCTGGACTTCTTGCACTTGAAATGTTGCCTTTTAGGCTTGTGGAGGCGGAAGCTTTCCACAACCTCATGGCGGCAGCGGCGGCCGGGTGTCCTACTCGGTCCCCAGCCGCCACTATTTCTCCCGGTATCGTCTCCGCCTTCCACAAGCACTGGTCCCAGAAATGTGGCCAGGGACGGTTCGGAGCAAGTCCACAGTAAAAAACAGCCATAGAGTGTCCGGGAACCTTCCCACACACTTTTCTTAGCCAGGGCTGCTTCTCGGCAGGGTTGGATGGGCCCACCAGAGAATCCTTGGGTGGTCCCTGGCTTCTCCATCAAGAGTAATCATGATAGCGCAAACTTTGCAGCTGCTATGGGGCTCTTGAGCGAGGGACAAAGGTGGGCCCTCAGAATCAAATCCTCTGGTGGGCCCAATGTTTTTAAGTCTGACACTGCTTCTCAGTGAGATTCCTATTTCACCACAGCCATATTCTTTAGCTCTGTGAAAGGACTCGCATAGGGGGAATCCGTATCTACTCCGGCTGTCATTTCTCCCCCACTAGGTTCCGCCCATTGTCACACATGACCATGCCTGGCTGTATGTTCAGCGGTGAGAGCCACAGATCAGGCTGTTGTGTTACAGCTTTCAACAACTCTGCAGCGGTGGGCAGTTTGTCACCTAAGCATTAAGCATGTTATCTTCAGCACAGCCTGTTACCGCTTGGTCAAGGCAGTGCTGCAGTGCTTTCAGCTTGTGACTGATGTGGTCATTTCGGAGATGGAGGCCGAACTGGAGGAGGAGGTGCAGGAGCTGAACAATGTGATTACATTGAGGTTACATTGGCGAGTCTGGTTTTTATACTAAAGAAAGATCCTACTGTGTTTTTTATTTTTTTTATTTACGTCTCTTCAAATGTGTATTGGAGTGCGTCCTAATTTTTGTCAGCCCTTGAAATTGTTGCATATGCAATAACAGTATTATTAATATTTATTATTATAGCACCATTCATTCCATGGCTCTTTACATGTGAAAGGGATACACATAGCACAAACAATTACAATAAATTTTGAACGATACAAGTTGGCGACTGATAGAGGAGGAGCGAGGACCCTGCCCACGAGGGCTCACAATCTACAGGGGATGGGTGAGGATACAGTAGGTGAGGGCAGTATAGGACAAAAACTCCTTAATAATGGGAAGGGCAATTCAAATAGATTCTATATTCTAGAATATTAACTGTCTTATCTGAAATTCTTTTAAGGGTGAGGTATCGCAGTATTGATAGTGTACTACACCGATCAAACAATTTAAAATCTATTCTATTCACTATCGATAACGCTGTTAGATGCATTTACAATAACAACAGGTGCTGCTGCTAGGTGGTATCATCACCAGCTACAGATGAGTGTTCTTTCTGGTCACATAAATGTCTTCCACAGTCCATAATTTATATTGTTTATTTCTTTGGCCTTATATACAAGTCATTACCCTGGAAAGAATGTTTCTTAACAGTTTTTTCATTTTAGCTTGTTTTTTGTATGACTTTTTTTTGTCCGTCCACAAAAGTGGCATAATACTCTGACAACATTGTTCACAGATATGCTATTTGTCAGCGGCCAACTGAGAATAGGTTTGAACCCTCAACTGCAATACTTTAAATGGAGTGCAATATTTGACAAGCTCACAATAATTGCTGGATTATTAGGGCAGTCATATGGGATAACGTCTGATGGCCACGGTTTCAGACAGTCGCCTAATAGTATGGCATTTGTCAGTGACCAAGTGTCAATTGCTTCAACAAAACACAGGTGGCTGACTTTAAAAGGAGTGGAATATTTATCACGCTCCACAAAATTTCTGTATTATTATGGCAGTCATATTTATCACGTGCGTCTGATCATTGAAAAAAGTTCCTCTGCTTCCACAGTACAGTAATATGAATAAAACAAAAAAAATCTGGTTGTATTCTGCAAACAAGCAAATGGAGCTGTAAAATGGTGTTCACTGACACACAGCTACAGTCTATAAATGGAGGACAATATTTTCCACGTTCACTACAAATGGCTGGATTTGAACCTCAGTTATATGTGATACGTCTGACAGAGAACCACTGTTTTAAATAGCAGGCCTGTAATTTACTAATACTATTCTTCACAGACCTAGTGTGAATAGCTTGATTGACACACTGCAACAGAATGGAAAAGGAGGCCAATATTTTCCACGTTCAGTTCAAATTTCTGGATTTTTATTGCTGAAATATGGAACAGATCTGACTTTATTCTGCAGTGCTAACAAGCAAATGGAGCAGAAAGATAATGTACTCTGTATTGCTTTTTAAGCAAATAACCTGGATTAAGATAAAAAAAAAATTGCTCTGTCCCCTGATATCTGGAGCTATTTCTACAAATATCTGTAATTATTACAGCAGCAGCAGACAGGACGTTCAATGGACCCTCTTGTGCTGTATCATACATTGCAGTCTGCCACATACACTGCCTGCCTGCCTAGCACTGATTATATGCAGCTGCATTAGTCGTCAGAAGGACTGTTAGTTCAGATGGATATACAGTGGGTACGGAAAGTATTCAGACCCCTTTACATTTTTCACTCTTTGTTTCATTGCAGCCATTTGGTAAATTCTAAAAAGTAAATATTTTTCTCATTAATGTACACTCTGCACCCCATCTTGACTGAAAAAAACAGAAATGTGGAAATTTTTGCAAATTTATTATAAAAGAAAAACTGAAATATCACATGGTCATAAGTATTCAGACCCTTTGCTCAGACACTCATATTTAAGTCACATGCTGTCCACTTCCTTGTGATCCTCCTTGAGATGGTTCTACTCCTTCATTGGAGTCCAGCTATGTTTAATTAAACTGATAGGACTTGATTTGGAAAGGCACACACCTGTCTATATAAGACCTCACAGCTCACAGTGCATGTCAGACCAAATGAGAATCATGAGCTCAAAGGAACTGCCCAAGGAGCTCAGAGACAGAATTGTGGCAAGGCACAGATCTGGCCAAGGTTACAAAAGAATTTATGCATTACTCAAGGTTCCTAAGAACACAGTGGCCTCCATAATCCTTAAATGGAAAAAGTTTTGGACCACCAGAAGTCTTCCTAGACCTGGCCGTCCAACAAAACTGAGCAATCGTGGGAGAAGAGCCTTGGTGAGAGAGGTAAAGAAGAACCCCAAGATCACTGTGGCTGAGCTCCAGAGATGTAGTAGGGAGATGGGAAAAAGTTCCACAAAGTCAACTATCACTGCAGCCCACCACCAGTCAGGTTTTTATGGCAGAGTGGGCCGACGAAAACCTCTCCTCAGTGCAAGACATATGAAAGCCTGCATAGAGTTTGCTCAAAAACACATGAAGGACTCTCAGACTATGAGAAATGAGATTCTCTAGTCTGATAAGACGAAGATAAAACTTTTTGGTGATAATTCTAAGCGGTATGTGTGGAGAAAACCAGGCACTGCTCATCACCTGCTCAATACAATCCCAGCAGTGAAACATGGTGGTGGCAGCATCATGCTATGGGGGTGTTTTTCAGCTGCAGGGACAGGATGGCTGGTTGCAATTGAAGGAAACATGAATGCAGCCAAGTACAGAGATATCCTGGATGAAAACCTCTTCCAGAGTGCTCTGGACCTCAGAGTTGGCAGAAGGTTCACCTTCCAACAAGACAATGGCCCTAAGCACACAGCTAAAATAACAAAGGAGTGGCTTCAGAACAACTCTGTGACCATTCTTGACTGGCCCAGCCAGAGCCCTGACCTAAACTCAATTGAGCATCTCTGGAGAGACCGGAAAATGGCTGTCCACCAACGTTCACCATCCAACCTGACTGAACTGGAGAGTATCTGCAAGGAAGATTGACAGAGGATCCCCAAATCCAGGTGTGAAAAACTTGTTGCATCATTCCCAAGAAGACTCATGGCTGTACTAGCTCAAAACAGTACTTCTACTCAATACTGACCAACGGGTCTGAATACTTATGACCAGGTGATATTTCAGTTTTTTTTTTTTAATAAATTTGTAAAAATTTCTACATTTCTGTTTTTTTTCAGTCAAGATGGGGTGCACAGTGTACATTAATGAGAAAAAAAAATAACTTTTTAGAATTTACCAAATGGCTGCAATGAAACAAAGAGTGAAAAATTTAAAGAGGTCTGAATACTTTCTGTACTCACTGTATATATATATATATATGTTGTGGAATACCTATACTAACAGGACATTCAATGGATCCTCTTGTGCTGTATCATGCACTGCAGTCTGCCACATACCCTGCCTGCCTAACTCCTGCTATCACCACTGAATATATGCAGCTGGATTAGTCCTCAGAAGGACTGTTAGTTTAGATGGATATATATATATTGTGGAATACCTATACTAACTATAAAGAAGCAAATCTCTCCCTGACTCAGCAGCACCTCTCCGTACTCTGCCTGATTCCGGGGTAGACTGTGATGTGCATAGGGTCCCGGGTCTTCAAGCCACACTAATACAGTGCCTAGTTGCCGTGCTGGCTTTTTGGTTGTGTACATACTGTACCTAACATTCCTTATTTCATCATTTTTAGAAAAGAGTTTGACTTTTGTTGAAAAAATGCAGACTTTTAACTGTGCATGTCTATAGTTGCACATCAAATTTACTAGCCCGATTTGACATCAGTACATGCCACACTAATACTGCGGCCTTCTGCCATATTTTGCTTTCTACATGTCTACCTATATACAGTGGGGAAAATAAGTATTTGATGCACTGCCGATTTTGCAAGTTTTCCAACCTAGAAAGAATGGAGAGGTCTGAAATTTTTATCATAGGTACAATTCAACTGTCAGAGACAGAATGTAAAAATATTAAACAGAAAATCACACTGTATGATTTTTAAATAATTAAATTGCATTTTATTGCATGAAATAAGTATTTGATCACCTAATCACCTACCAACCAACAAGAATTCTGGCTCTCACAGACCTGTTAGTTTTTCTTTAAGAAGCCCTCCTACTCTGCACTCATTACCTGTATTAATTGCACCTGTTGGAACTCATTACCTGTATAAAAGACACCTGTCCACACACTCAATCAATCACACTCCAACCTCTCCACCATGGTCAAGACCAAAGAGCTGTCTAAGGACACCAGGGACAGAATTGTAGACCTGCACAAGGCTGGGATGGGCAACGGGTGTTAGGCAACACCTGTTGACACAATTATTAGAAAATGGTAGAAACATAAGATGACTGTCAATCTTCCTCTGTCTGGGGCTTCATGCAAGATCTCGCCTCGTGGGTTAAGGATGATTCTAAAAAAGGTGAGAAATCAGCCCAGAACTACACGGGAGGACCTGGTCAATGACCTGAAGAAAGCTGGGAACACAGTCTCAAACATTAATGTTAGTAACACACTATGGCTTTATGGATTAAAATCCTGCAGTGCACACAAGGTCCCCCTGCTAATGCCAGTGTAGCGCCCCGAGGGTTCGGCCGCTACAGGGGTATTGCACCTCAACCACAGGTGTGGTATTCCACTCCCGGGTAAGGATGGAGTATGGACCAGGGCTCAGTTGGCTGCACACATATACACTCCTCATTTCTGGGGGACAGCTCTACGGTGCTCCCATTAGTATGCAGGCACGACTGACTATGTCTCTGGCTAGAGTGGGGAGGGGGGGGAACCCTAGTGATGTGGGAGCAGATAAGGGCTGGTTTCTGGGCATAGGAAGGAGCTCATTGGATGCAGGTCACCTGGGCTCAGACACGGAGGAGGAGGTATAAAAGGTGGGCACCATCTTAGTTCTGAGAGAAGTCGAGTCGGTGAGGAGGAAGTGAGAGTGGAGGAGAAGGGGAGCAGAGGCTCTGCTGGAGTTCTGCTCCAGAGCCAGGCCTAGGGACACGGGCAGGGCGAGAGGGAGAAAAGAGAAAGGAACAGAACAGAAAGAGAAGGAACCAAAAGAATAGAAAGGCCCAGAAACACGAAGGTAGAAGGGACCCTAAGGACCCAGGAGATTACGGGTGACGGGTCAGGCAAGAAAAGGGTACCGGATCCCAAGTTGGTGGAGGCAAATAATCCTTAGCCAAGAACCGGAGGTCGTGATCATCTATTGGTGCGACCCCTCGCTAAACCTACTAGGAAGGCACCACATAGGGCCAGGGAAGCTGGCGCCAAGTTCTCCCAGAGAAGGCCCGAGGCAGCCGGACAGAAGTTTGGTCACTGGTGGGGCACGGCCAGAGGAAGGATAGAAGGGAGTTCTGTGCCATACTCCTGAATTGCCTGGGGGTTGACCGAGCCCCTCACCTGGTGGACGCAGCACGGCTTGGGCAGTCACTACCTGTACAGAAGTGGTTTGGAGTATACGAACTGTGAGTAAAAGGCCCTGGACTGCAACACGTTGTCTTTGCGTTTCTTACCGCGCCAGCACTAACGGTACTGGGACGCCCTGCACCACCACCCCCAGCATTCTCCTACACTGCCCTGAGGCTACACTCTTCCCGTGGGGAGTTATCCTATCCCTGTGCTGCATATCTACATCAGCCTCAGCGGTCTGCCTTGCAGCGGCGGTCCTCCCTGACCGCAATTCACGGATGGCGTAGTCGGACATTGCAAAACATATAGAAGACTGCCACTGGTCTGACCACCCTGAGCCACCGACTGGGTTGCCACTACTACCCCCATTATTGCCCTGTTGCCCGGATCCGAGTGTCCCACGGCCCAGGGGGCGAGTCACCAGCACATGTCCAGGCCCATTTGAAGCTCGCCAGTGACTACCTGGATGATCCTTCCCTTAGTAAGAGCAATGAAGATGGGTTGTGGCTGGGTCTTCCAGCATATCAATGACCTGAAATACACAGCCAGGGCAACTAAGGAGTGGCTCCGTGAGAAGCATTTCAAGGTCCTGGAGTGGGCTAGACAGTATCCAGACCTGAACCCAATAGAAAATCTTTGGAGGGAGCTGAAACTTAATGTTGCCCAGCGATAGCCCTGAAATCTGAAAGATCTGGAGAAGAGCTATATGGAGGAGTGGGCCAAAATCCCTTCTGCAGTGTGTGCAAACTTGGTTAAGAAAACTATAGGAAACGTCTGACCTCTGTAATTGCATAAAAAGTTCTGTTTTTTATTTTATCAAATACTTATTTCATGCAATAAAATGCTAATTAATTATGTAAAAATCAAACGATGTGATTTTCTGGATTTTTTTCAAGATTCTGTCTCTCATAGTGTTGAAGTGTACAGTACAGACCAAAAGTTTGGACACACCTTCTCATTTAAAGATTTTTCTGTATTTTCATGACTTTGAAAATTGTACATTCACACTGAAGGCATCAAAACTGTGAATTAACACATGTGGAATTATATACTTAACAAAAAAGTGTGAAACAACTGAAAATATGTCTTATATTCTAGGTTCTTCAAAGTAGCCACCTTTTGCTTTGATGACTGCTTTGTACACTCTTGGCATTCTCTTGATGAGCTTCAAGAGGTAGTCACCGGAAATGGTTTTCACTTCACAGGTGTGCCCTGTCAGGTTTAATAAGTGGGATTTCTTGCCTTCTAAATGGGGTTGGGACCATCAGTTGTGTTGTGCAGAAGTCAGGTGGACACACAGCTGATAGTCCTACAGAATAGACTGTTAAAATTTGTATTATGGCAAGAAAAAAGCAGCTAAGTAAAGAGAAATGAGTGGCCATCATTACTTTAAGAAATGAAGGTCAGTCAGTCCGAAAAATTGGGCAAACTTTGAAAGTGTCTCCAAGTGCAGTTGCAAAAACCATCAAGCGCTACAAAGAAACTGGCTCACATGAGGACCGCCCCAGGAAATGAATACCAAGAGTCACCTCTGCTTCTGAGGATAAGTTTATCCAAGTCACCAGCCTCAGAAATCGCAGGTTAACAGCAGCTCAGATTAGAGACCAGGTCAATGCCACACAGAGATCTAGCAGCTGACACATCTCTACAACAACAGTTAAGTTTGTGCAGCAGGCCTTCATGGTAAAATAGCTGCTAGGAAACCACTGCTAAGGACAGGCAACAAGCAGAAGAGACTTGTTTGGGCTAAAGAACACAAGGAATGGGCATTAGACCAGTGGAAATCTGTGCTTTGGTCTGATGAGTCCACATTTGAGATCTTTGGTTCCAACCACCGTGTCTTTGTGCGACGCAGAAAAGGTGAATGGATGGACTCTACATGCCTGGTTCCCACCGTAAAGCATGGAGGAGGAGGTGTGATGGTGTGGGGGTGCTTTGTTGGTGACACTGTTTGGGATTTATTCAAAATTGAAGGCATACTGAACCAGCATGGCTACCACAGCATCTTGCAGCGGCATGCTATTCCATCCGGTTTGCGTTTAGTTGGACCATCATTTATTTTTCAACAGGACAATGACCCCAAACACACCTCCAGGCTGTGTAAGGGCTATTTGACCAAGAAGGAGAGTGATGGGGTGCTACGCCAGATGACCTGGCCTCCACAGTCACCAGACCTGAACCCAATCGAGATGGTTTGGGGTGAGATGGACCGCAGAGTGAAGGCAAAAGGGCCAACAAGTGCTAAGCATCTCTGGGAACTCCTTCAAGATTGTTGGAAGACCATTTCTGGAGACTACCTCTTGAATCTCATCAAGAGAATGCCAAGAGTGTGCAAAGCAGTCATCAAAGCAAAAGGTGGCTACTTTGAAGAACCTAGAATATAAGACATATTTTCAGTTGTTTCACACTTTTTTTTAAGTATATAATTCCACATGTGTTAATTCATAGTTTTGATGCCTTCAGTGTGAATGTACAATTTTCAAAGTCATGAAAATACAGAAAAATCTTTAAATGAGAAGGTGTGTCCAAACTTTTGGTCTGTACTGTACCTACGATAAAAATTACAGACCTCTTCATTCTTTGCAGGTGGGAAAACCTGCAAAATCGACAGTGTATCAAATACTTATTTTCCCCACTGTATCTACCATTTCTTATTATGTCTTTTCTTGGCAAAGGTTGAATAATTGGGGTTGAAAAGATTGTCAACAGTTAATTATAGTGTTATACAAAATGTATGGTAAAAGAAATAGATGAGATGGTCTACAATTTAAAGAGAAATATTCTATGGCTAAAAATGTGAGAACTGCTAGCAGCAGCAGAAGGACCACCACCATTGGCACTAACCAGTAGTACAGTACTACAAAACACAGGCTCCAATTTGTCTCTTTTACCTCTGGCAAGCATATTAGAGAAAGCAGAGTGCATTATGGAATAGATGGCACATCACTCATCTTAGTCTCATCAGGATGATGTTACTTCTAACAGTGACACTGTCATTTTGAGTCACTATTCTGTACAGGATGGTCTGCCTAATCACAAATCACTAAGAGGGATAATTTTTGGACCATGTTTTACTTTTTAAAAAACATGAAAAGTTTGACTGTGCACTGTGTTATTAAATTGTCTGCTACTACCAGGATATCATCTTCTTCTATGATGAGGTCACTAAGACGTAACTAAGGCTGTGTTTACATTAAAGAGATTTAAAGGGGTTTGATACAGCTAAAGTGTTATACACATCTTTTCAGGGCAATTGAAGTACCTGCTATATGTGGCAATTTTTTTCACTGCAAATCAATTTTTTTTTTAAAAATTCACCAAATTCAAAATTCAAAGGATTCGATAATCTCAGTCAAAACAATTTGAAAATATTGTAACAATAAAAATCTGTCTGCAAAGACAAAAGGCAAAACAGATGATTTCTGACCCTGCAGAGCTGGTATTTAGTTTGTGTGTCAAATAAAATCTGTTTACTACCTTGTTCTCTGCATTTTATTTGTTACAGACAAATGCAGTGTCACGATTGCACCGTTCATGGAAGCCTGTCAGCAGTTAATAGAGTTTCCAAGGATAGGCTTAGTGCAAGCCACTCTGTTTACCAGATCCCAGGGGTTGTGCACAGACATTCACACTTTAACCCCTTTGTAGGGAACTGGATTACACAGGGACCCCTGGGCTGGGGCCACAGAGTCAGCTGCTGCTCGGTGGAGCAATTTGGCAGCAAGAAAGCTCATCCCATGAGGTTGACTTGATACCATAGATGTATAGCCAGGGTGACTTCAATCACAGCTCAGTACATAGTGAGCCAGAGGCTGTAACCATGCCCTGCTACTCACTGACAGCTGGCTCTATAGTGCTTCAGTGCTAAGCCGGCTGTCAGTCAGTGCTGGAGGCGCGGTTACAGCCGCCACTCACTTTGTACTGAGCGGTGACTGTACCTCTATGACTGAAAGCCCGAGGATGCCGGAAGGAATAAAGTTCATTTCCTTCCAGCACCTTGATAAATGGTGCTGATATCCTTAGGCCACATCCTCCCTCATTACACAAACAGACATCAAATAGACAGCAAATACTTGCCTAATAATTGTGCACACAGTGTATTCCAGGGCTGGATATGCATCAACTGGCCACTTTATTAGATATACCTGTACTTTCACAATTGGAGCTTACTTGTGTAGAAATTAGACACATGATCCCAGACTGCTGTTTCTTGTTTGAAAATTTTCCAAAGTTTTCAGCTTTAGTGAATTAACATTTGATTTACTTTTAACTACAATGAGAAACCCGCGTGCTGTCGCACCAGTTTTAGAGTAGGAAGATACACAATAATTAACATAATTTTAAAATGAATATTTTTTATTTGAAAATAATTTAAAATACATTAAAAATAAAATTCAGGTACTTTCAAATTACATACACCACCAGCCCCAGGCTGATCAATTATAATTTTAATATATATATTTATTTATGTTCCATCAGTTGCTATTCTAATATTATATTACACCTGTCCCCATATCAAAAGGTCCAAGTAGGCTTCAAAGTGCAAAATGCAAAATCTTCCAGTGCAAATATGCTACAAAGTGCAAATGCAGTTTTTAAATACCTCTTTTATGCCCCTATATACAAATGACTATTAATTAATGGTTCCATATGTGGATAAAATTGCTAAAGCTGAACTCCTTGTCAACATAAAGGATTAATCAATGATCCTATAGTCACAATGGGGTCTTTCCTTTGTATTTCCTACATATACAGTGCCTACAAGTAGTATTCAACCCCTGCAGATTTAGCTGGTTGTCACATGCGGAATTAACTTGGCATTGTGACATTTGTACTGTAGATAAGCCTGGAAGTGGGAAATGCACTGCAGCAAATTTTTTTTTTTTTTTTTTAAACGTTAAAAGTTAATTCAGAGTGTCATTTATTATTCAACCCCTCAAACCACAAGAATTCTGTTTGGTCCCCCTAAAGTATTAAGAAGTAGTTCAGGCACCAAGAATAATGAGCTTCACATGTGTGGATTAAAGATCTCTTTTGCCAGCCTTTTCTGACTATTTAAGACCCTCCCCAAACTTGTGAACAGCACTCAGACATGGTCAACATGGGAAAGACAAAGGAGCATTCCAAGGCCATCAGAGACAAGATCGTGGAGGGTCACAAGGCTGGCAAGGGGTACAAAACCCTTTCCAAGGAGTTGGGCCTACCTGTCTCCACTGTTGGGAGCATCATCTGTAAGTGGAAGGCTTATGGAACTACTGTTAGCCTTCCACGGCCTGGACAGCCTTTGAAAGTGTCCTCCCGTACCGAGGCCAGGCTTGTCCGAAGAGTCAAGGCTAACCCAAGGACAACAAGGAAGGAGCTCCGGGAAGATCTCATGGCAGTGGGGACATTGGTTTCAGTCAATACCATAAGTAACATACTCCACCGCAATGGTCTCCGTTCCAGACGAGACTGTATGGTACCTTTACTTTCAAAGCGTCATGTCAAGGCTCGTCTACAGTTTGCTCATGATCACTTGGAGGACTCTGAGACAGACTGGTTCAAGGTTCTATGGTCTGATGAGACCAAGATCGAGATCTTTGGTGCCAACCACACACGTGACGTTTGGAGACTGGATGGCACTGCATACGACCCCAAGAATACCATCCCTACAGTCAAGCATGGTGGTGGCAGCATCATGCTGTGGGGCTGTTTCTCAGCCAAGGGGCCTGGCCATCTGGTCCGCATCCATGGGAAGATGGATAGCACGGCCTACCTGGAGATTTTGGCCAAGAACCTCCGCTCCTCCATCAAGGATCTTAAGATGGGTCGTAATTTCATCTTCCAACAAGACAACGACCCAAAGCACACAGCCAAGAAAACCAAGGCCTGGTTTAAGAGGGAAAAAGTCAAGGTGTTGGAGTGGCCTAGTCAGTCTCCTGACCTTAACCCAATTGAAAACTTGTGGAAGGAGCTCAAGAATAAAGTCCACATGAGACACCCCCAAAGAACCTAGATAACTTGGAGAAGATCTGCATGGAGGAGTGGGCCAAGATAACTCCACAGACCTGTGCCGGCCTGATCAGGTCTTATAAAAGACGATTATTAGCTGTAATTGCAAACAAGGGTTATTCTACAAAATATTAAACATAGGGGTTGTATAATAATTGACCCACACTTTTATGTTTAAAATTTAATAAAATTCAACTGAGCAACATAAATTTTTGGTTTGTAAGATTTATGCTTCTGTTCATAAAACCTACTCTCGTTTGCAGTTTGAAGGCTCTAACTTATTTGCATCTTATCAAACCAGCTAAATCTGCAGGGGGTTGAATACTACTTGTAGGCACTGTACATCTATATGGGTACGAATATAAAGGTGTGCTTACAAGTGTATAATATCAGAGAGTGGGTGGTGGTGCTGGTCTTTTAGGGGTAAAGTAAAGTAAATAATCTTGAACAAAACAAGTCATTGACTGGTACAGGAGGAGAGAGGACCCTGCCCACGAGGGCTCACAATCTACAAGGGATGGGTGAGGATACAGTAGGTGAGGGCAGAGCTGGTCGTGCAGCGATATGGTGGAGCATGGGTTACTGCAGGTTGTAGGCTTGTCAGAAGAGGTAGGTCTTCACGTTCCTTTTGAAGGTTTCAGCGGTAGGCGAGAGCCTGATATGTTGGGGTAGAGAGTTTCAGAGTAGAGAGGACGCACAGGAAAACTCTTGTATATGATTGTGGGAAGAGGAGATAAGAGGAGAGTAGAGAAAGAGATCTTGTAAAGATCAGAGGTTGCGTGTAGGTATGTACCGAGAGACTAGGTCACGGAAGTATGGAGGAGACAGGTTGTGGATGGCTTTGTATGCTGTGGTTAGGGTTTTGAACTGGAGTCTCTGGGCAATGGGGATCCAGTGAAGGGACTGACAGAGAGGAGAGGCCGGGGAATAGCGGGTGGACAAGTGAATTAGTCGGGCAGCAGAGCTTAGGATAGATTGGAGAGATGGGAGAGTGTTAGAAGGGAGGCCACTGAGCAGGAGGTTCCAGTAGTTGAGGTGGTAGATGATGAGGGCATGCACTAGTTTTTTTGAAGATTCTTGATTAAGGAATGTACGGATCTGTGAAATATTTTTGAGTTGGAGTTGGCAGGATGTGGAAAGGGCTTGGATATGTGGTTTGAAGGAGAAATCAAAGTCAAGGGTTATACCGAGGCAGCGAGCCTGTGGGATTGGGGAGAGTGAGCAGCCATTTACTTTGATGGATAGGTCTGTTGGGGGGGGGGTTGAGTAAGATGGGGAAAGATGATGAATTCAGTCTTATCCATGTTAAGTTTTAGAAATCTAGCAGAGAAAAACGATGACATAGTGGACCGACATTGTGGGATTCTGGTTAGTAAGGAGGTGATATCGGGTCCAAAGAGGTAGATCTGTGTGTCATCAGCATAGAGATGATACTTAAAGCCTTGGAACTTTTTGAGCTGTCCCAGGGGAGAATATTCTAAGAATGGTGTGAAAGAGAAAAAACATTCAGCAAAAGGAGATCTTATGGACATAAACTACTCGTCGCGACAGGGTAAAGAGGAGGATATCGGAATCATTCAAATGAACAAGACGTGCCCAGTCAAGTTAATTGTAGCCTAAAGTACAATTCGTCCAACCTTAGCAAGGGTGGGCTATAACAGTAGATCACAAGTTTGAATGCCAGTGGGCATAAGAGACCAAACATTGGATCACTGAGAAGTGAAAAAAATGTTGCCTGGTTAGATGAATCAAGATTTTTGTTGCGCCATGTTGATGAGAGATCAGAATATGGCACAAGTGTGATGAATGATGAATTTATGAACCCTTTCTGTAAGGTGTCAAAAAATTCAAGCTAGTGGAGGTGGAGAATTGGTTTAGGGAATATTTTTATTATATTGCGCATACTGTGTCCTTTGAGACCTGTAGATGGCCATTAGGACAGAAGAGCTTGCCTAATCATTGTGGTTGACTAATATCTTCCTCTCATGACAGGTGTTTACCCTATGGCAGGACACTTTCAGCAGGATAATGCACCCTGCCACAAGGATTGTACCATTGTCATGGATCATTTCTAAAAAAAATGACAGTGAGTTTTCTTTGCTTTCCAGACCTTCATAGTCCATAGAGCTTAGTCCAATAGAGCATCTCTGGGATGAGGTAGAACAGGCTCTTTAGGCCATATTAGTACCTTCAACAAACTCACAGCAACTAGAAGAAGCGATCCTGTTCCATGAGCCAATATTCCTGCAGAATGATTTTGACAGTGGAGTCTATTCCACAATTATTGGCTGAGGTTCTGAAGGCCAAAGGAGGTCCAAAGTGCTGCTAAATCGGTGTCTCTAATAAAATATTATTTCAGTGAATGTGAAGGGGAATGTAAAGATAGTTACTGTAAATACAACCCCAAGCAAAAATTATGGAATCACCGTGCTCGGAGGATGTTCATTCAGTTGTTTAATGTTGTTAAAAAAAAGCAGATCACAGACATGGCACAAAACTAAAGTGATTTCAAATGGCAACTTTAGGGCTTTAAGAAGCACCAAATGAAATCTAGATTAAAAATGTGGTACTCAGTAAGGGTAATTTTTTTCAGACCAAGCTGAGGGAAAAAATTATGGAATCACTCAATTCTGAGGAAAAAATTATGGAATCATGAAAACAAACACACAAAAGAACACTCCAATAAATCACTAGTATTTTGTTGCACCACCTCTGGCTTTAATAACAGCCTGCAATCTCTGAGGCATGGACTTAATGAGTGACAAACAGTACTCTTCATCAATCTGGCTCCAACTTTCTCTGATTGCTGTTGCCAGATCAGCTTTGCAGGTTGGAGCTTTGTCATGGACCATTTTCTTCAACTTCCACCAAAGATTTTCAATTGGATTGAGATCCGGACTCTTTGCAGGCCATGACATTGACCTTATGTGTCTTCTTTCAAGGAATGTTTTCACAGTTTTTGCTCTATGGCAGGATGCATTATCATCTTGAAAAATGATGTCATCATCCCCAAACATCCTTTCAATTGATGGGATAAGAAAACTGTCCAAAATATTAATATAAACTTGGGCATTTATTGAAGATGTAATGACAGCCATCTCCCCAGTGCCTTTACCTGACATGCAGCCCCATATCATCAATGACTGTGGAAATTTGCATGTTCTCTTCATGCAGTCATCTTTATAAATCTCATTGGAACGGCACCAAACAAAAGTTCCAGCATCATCACCTTGCCCAATGCAGATTCGCGATTCATCACTGAATATCTTTCATCCAGTCATCCACAGTCCACGATTGCTTTTCTTTAGCCCATTGTAACCTTGTTTTTTTCTCTTTAGGTGTTAATGTTGGCTTATGTTTAGCTTTTCTGTATGTAAATCCCATTTCCTTTAGGTGGTTTCTTACAGTTAGGTCACAGACATGGACTCCAGTTTCCTCCCATTCGTTCCTCATTTGTTTTGTTGTGCATTTCCTGTTTTTGAGACATATTGTTTTAAGTTTCCGGTCTTGACGCTTTGATGTCTTCCTTGGTCTACCAGTATGTTTGCCTTTAACAACCTTCCCATGTTGTTTGCATTTGGTCCAAATTTTAGACACAGCAGACTGTGAACAGCCAACATCTTTTGCAGCAATGCGTGATGATTTACCTTCTTTTAAGAGTTTGATAATCCTCTCCTTTGTTTCAATTGACATCTCTCGTGTTGGAGCCATGATTCATGTCAGTCCACTTGGTGCAACAGCTCTCCAAGGTGTGATCACTCCTTTTTAGATGCAGACTAACGAGCAGATTTAATTTGATGCAGGTGTTAGTTTTGGAAATGAAAATTTACACTGTGATTCCATAATTTTTTCCTCAGAATTGAGTGATTCCATAATTTTTTCCCTCTGCTTGGTCTGAAAAAAATGACCCTTACTGAGTACCACATTTTTAATCTTGATTTCTTTTAGTGTTTCTTAAAGCCCTAAAGTTGCCATTTGAAATGACTTTAGTTTTGTGCCATGTCTGTGATCTGCTTTTTTTCAACAACATTAAATAACTGAATGAACATCCTCTGAGCCCGGTGATTCCATAATTTTTTACCAGGGGTTGTATATCCTCCTGATTTTCTCCTGAACAAAATTTGTAACAGAATTTTCATTTACATCTAAAATGTTATGTAATACTAAGGCCTCTATTCATCATTGCTTATTCTCCAGTTTTCTGGAGTACTTTGCTCCTTTTTAGTGCCTTTTTTGTATTTGTACCTTATTTTTTTTAAGATTTGTGTCACTTTTAAGTTGTTTTTTAAAGTATTTTTTGATTTTTCTTTCACAACTTCTTTTAGACAGTTGTTTTAGACAGATTCATGAAATGCGGCATGTACCAAATGTTGCATTTTTTTGGCGCATCTGTCTACACTACAGCGGAAGTGAAGCTTTTTTCACATGCATTTCTGCATGCGGGTTATCAAGCGCTTTCCAAGCGATTTTAGCATCACTTGGAAAGTGCTTGACAACCGGCATGGATTTATATAGTGTGACTGAAAGAATGGTAAAAAATAAATATTATACTTACCTTCTGATGGCCCCCGGTGTCCTTGTCTTGGCTTGCTGGCAGCTCACGGTAGACTAAAAGGACCTGCCATGACGCCATTTAGTCATGTGATGGGTCACGCGACCGCTGACGTCAGCGGTCGCGTGACCTGTCACATGGCTAAATGACGTCACCACAGGTCCTTTAGTCTACCGCAAGCTGCCGGCAATCCAGGACAAGGACACCGGGGGCCATCAGAAGGTAAGTATAATATATATTTTTTATTTTATTCTTTTTTTTTTTTACAGGTACTATGGTACCCGAGTCTGGAGGAGAGTCTCCTCTTCTCCAAACCCGGTACCATCCGCACATTGAAACGCATGTTATGTGCATGTACAGATGCAGTGATGCGGATTCCATGCGTTCCAATGGCGGCAAAAACACAGCGATTCCGCAAAATAATTGGTAGTGCTGCGGATTTTTCCGCAATGATAATCTGCAGCGGAAATTTCCACATGTGGATTATCATTGGGGAACATGGCAGACCTTTTTTTAAGCGTTTCTGCAGCGGAATTGCTGCTGCGGAAATGCTTAGAAAACGCATAGTGGGCACACAGCCTAAAAGTCACAAAAATACTGATCAAAGACAAAAAAGAGCAATTTTAATTTGACACCAAATTTACGAACTGCATGCACCATTTTCTAAGAATTTTGTGCAAAAATAGATAATATTTTTTCTCTGTTCGACTGTCCGTGAGAAAAAAAAATCGCAGCATACACTACTTTCTAACATGTCTCAAATGAGACTCACCCATTCAAGTCTATGGGTGTGTAAAAAAAAATCAGATCCCACACGGAATATTCAAGTGACATCCGATTTTTAAGGATACATTTCTATTATAAACTGTATGTGATCATGTACATTTTTTAGTGTACATGTATGAAAACGGATCGCACACGGATGTCACACAGACTTAAAAAATGGACACACAGGGGCCCTAAGGCTAACATTACATTGTTATTTTTTTCAGTGCAAAATACAAATATATGCAAAATACTTATGATACATAGGTTCGGCCACATGATCAATTAGAATGAAGTACACTGTGAATTTGGAAAATAGGGTAAGAGTTTTGTTCACAAATATAATTAAAAAAAAAAAACTAGAAAAAAATACAAATTTAAAAAACGCCAGTGTGAGCCAAACCCACCGCTGTGAGTCACCAGTGTCCGCATGAATGTGTATCTGGCTAATAAATTGAAAAATTTCCTGTTAGATTGTCAGTTAGGAACGGATAAAAGGAGAGCACTTTGCAGACATTGGGCAGTTTCACACCACTGGTAATTACCAGCACAGATAAGAATGATTTAGCTGCTCTACTGGTTTGAGCCAAGATAGACAGATAGCAGGTCCAGGTTGTTTTGTGGCCACAGCTTTTCTTGCCAGCTTTACAATTCTTTAGTCATCTGAGCTGAACTTGACAGAAGTCCAATCATCTTATGTGAAAATCAGATTCTATGAATTGTAGGGGATGGGGATAACACACCCTAAACACTGTATTCCTAGCTTTGATCTATGACTGCAAATATAATTCTGATGGATGACTACTGTTCTTAGGGCTCGCTCACACTAACGTATAGAAAATCAGCCTCACTCTCATCCAGAAAAGTGGAACAATTTTTTTCTCACTTGTAATCCACATTCAATCCATTTTTTTTTTTTTTTACTAATCTTTAATTTATTATTCTTTTACAAAACCATTTACAGTTTCCTATGCTATAGAATTGTAATGTATCCGTCAAAATTGCATGCCACACCGGGGCAGTGCAGATCTGCAATTTTTTTCTCCTGCCGATTCAGAATGAGAAAACAATCGAGGCAGTCTGAGAGTGCATCCAATAATCAAATCACACGTACCCATACAAGTCTATGGGTGCGTGTGAAACATTGGACTGCGCTTGAATGTCATCCGAGAGCAGTCCGATTACTGCGGACACAGAGAATGGGAAAGATGGAGAAATTAAGTTCTCCATCTCCTCCACACCTGTACTGCAATTCTCTCGTGTGAGAGAATCAGATCACACTAACGTGACACTCGGATCAGACTCTGACAGAGTTTGATCTGAGTGACATTAGCAAAATCATCCCGATTCTCTCGCATGAGATAATCCACAGCCGTGTGACCCTGGACTAAGACTTCCACACTGCTTGACCAATGTTAAATGGAACAGTACAATAGTTTTGAAACTTATCTGCATAGGAAAAAGCTAAAGCTGGCATTATATGTTAGATGAGCAGATATTGCCAGGGTAAACCCAAATGAATTGGCAACCATGTAAAACATCGCCGAGCTGAGTCCACTAGAATGAGGGTTACATGGTCCAAGAATTGCTTTAACTGTTACATCTATAGGAAAAAATATTAAAACTGATTGTTTGCAAAGGAGATATTGTTTTCTTGGAGAATAATAATGAAATCTCGTGTTGGAATAGTTTAACAGTTAAATCGCTGTATAACTACTGTTTTATTAGTTTTTGCATACATTTGTGAAATAGAACAATACATCTATTCGAGGACCAATGGTTCACAGGAATCAATCCTGGGTGCATTAACAGGATGACGTGGAACACGAGCAGGCCCCGGGGTTAACGTTGAGTATGTTATTATTTTTCTTTTTAACCCTTTGCCAGCCCCCTACTGTTTAGCAATATGGCGGCCACAGCTGGTCTCCATTTTGGTGAATCAGCGCAAAGCGAATTACAAACAAATTGTATTCTCTAGAATTCAAGCAGAATTCAATGGCGCTCGAATAAGTTCGCCTGTCTCTAATGTTCTTATAGGTCCAACTGCATATATGAAATAGCATTGAAGTAGTTTGGCAGGTGTGAATGCGGTGTGCTCGGTATGCTATCCCGGCACCATACTGGTCACTTACACCTCATGACCAATGAGAAAATTCTCATTGTTTCTGTGCATTTTGGACGGGATCAAACTTCTCCTTATAGATGTTATAATTTTTAGTTTATTCTGGTGTCAAAGGAAGTCTTACAGTTCTGAAATCTGTATCTATAAGTAAACAGTGGTCCAACACAGCGGGGGCTGAGCTATCCAGTAAAACCGATGGTGGTTGGGCCCTCCAATGTATGTGTCCCCACCTATGGTGCCTTCTGTTCCTCATTTGCATATGAACATAAAGAAGGCTTTCTCCAAAACTATCCAGTAGACTTATAAACTTAAGTACAAACTCTGGCCCTTCGGCTAAATCTGGCCCGCAGGGTGGTTTTATTTGGCCCTCGACACCAGAACTACCACCCCTATGTGGGGCCATTATTCTGTATGGAGGACTATGTGGGGCCCATTATACTGTATGGAGGACTATGTGGGGCCCATTATACTGTATGGAGGACTATGTGGGGCCCATTATTCTGTATGGAGGACTATGTGGGGCCCATTATACTGTATGGAGGACTATGTGGGAGCATTATACTGTCTGGAGGACTATGTGGGGCCATTATACTGTATGGAGGGCTATGTGGGGCCATTATTCTGTATGGAGGACTATGTGGGACCATTATACTGTCTGGAGGACTATGTGGGGCCATTATACTGTATGAAGGGCTATGTGGGGCCCATTATTCTGTATGGAGGACTATGTGGGGCCATTATACTGTATGGAGAACTATGTGGGGCCATTATACTGTATGTAGGGCTATGTGGGGCCATTATTCTGCATGGAGGACTATGTGGGGTCATTATTCTGTATGGAAGACTATGTGGTGCCCATAATACTGTATGGAGGACTATGTGGGCCCATTATACTGTATGGAGGATTATGTGATGCCCATAATACTGTATGGAGGACTCTGTGGGGCCTATTATTCTGCATGGAGGACTATGTGGGGTCATTATTCTGTATGGAGGACTATGTGGTGCCCATTATTTTGTATGAAGGATTATGTGGGGCCCATTATACTGTATGGAGGACTATGGGGGGCCCATTACACTGTATACTTGTTGGCCCATGACTTTGTGCATGTTTTTCACTTTGGCCCTCTGTGTGTTTGAGTTTGACACTCCTGAACTAAAGGTATGGCTCTTTTTAGTGCAAGGTCCCCAACAAGGACCTGTGTTTTTTATATACAGATTTCAGAGCTGACTGACTCCTTTTAAGCACTCTAAAAACATTTCACCATCTTACAGACCAAGTAATCAACAATATTATGTAAAAATCCAAGCAAAAGAATCAGATGAGGAATATTAATCAGGTCCTGGACGTGGAATGTACCACGGAGCACCTAGAACTAAAACCCATCAGTCCTGCTTACAACCAATTCCCAAACATGGAACATGCACTGCATTTCCCTGCATTTCTCTTCAGCTACTTTTAGGTACAGACTTCTGATATATGAGTTGTTGGGGTTACATGACACTTCTGATGATATCACGCTGCACAGAGCCTTATGACCATACATACGGATACTGTACAAAGAAAGCCCTTGCTACATGCAACTGGCACTAGGACTTAGGGATTTGTTGGGGACAGGGGGAACAGAAATTGTACTGGAGCCTGGGGCCCGTCTACGTTGCTGTCTTTCCTGAACAGGTGATAAAGACACATGCTTAACTCAATAGTCAATGACTAAAAATTTCCAAATCTATTTTTTTTCACCCACTAATAGCCATTACTGATATAAACTTCTGCTAAAAAAATCCCAAAGAAATACAATGTGAAAATAAAATAAGAAATATTTCTCATTTTAACCCCTTCACTACCCGGCGATTTTCCATTTTTTTTTTGTTTTTTTCCTCCCCTTCTTCCAACAGTCATAAATTTTTTATTTTTCTGTCAATACAGTCATATTAAGCCTACGCGTTGTACTTTTGAATGACACCACTCATATTGCCATATAGTGTAATAAAGGAAAAACAAAATTCCAAGTGCTTTGAAATTGCAAAAAAAAGTGCAATTCCACAATTTTTTTTCAAATGTTATTTACCATGTTCATCATTCAGTATAGTAAAACTAACCTGGCGGCAATATGATTCTCCAGTTCAGTACGAGTACGCAGATGACAAACATGTTTAGTTTTTTTTATTTATTTAGGCAATGAAAAAAAAATTCGGAAATTTGATTTAATCAGCCATCAAGTGCGGGGAAGGATGTCGGCGAATTGCGAGTCCACGTTAAAGACAGGGACGTACATAAGACATCAAAGGTAGTGAAGGGGTTAATATATGCAAATATAAGAAGAACAGGCAGCCATTCTAAAAAATAAGGTCTGTGCCTAAAGATAATTGATCCTATAAATCATAAATGATTCCTACCTGTAGGCTACACAGTCACACAGTATGAGCGCATATGATGTTTCCACCTGTATTTATTCATATTTTTATTCAGATATATTACAAAGGTGAATTAGACACTGATAGCCATCTGCTGCAAGTATTATGTGTATATCCGTGATATGCAACACAATGGAGGAACATGACAGCGCGCATACATTACATGAACTGGTACTTTGATAGAAATGACTAATGTGACAAACCAGAAATTACAATTTGAATGTTAGCTTAGGAGAAAAAGCAGACAGGAGATGTGAGGATGCTTGGAGGAAGGGCACGAAGGGAGAAAGTGCTTTGGAGTTAGGACATAGAGAATGAGATAAGAGATAAGGAAAGACAAAGAGGAGACAGAGAGACTGTTAGTGAGTGAGCGGGAGGAGAAACATTGAACTCTTCTTGTTGTACAGGAAAACACATTTATTTAATATACTGATATTGGCCATAGACATAAGATTATGTCTGTCAAAATGTACGATTTCTGATGTTTTTTTCCTGATTCTTGGCCATTGATCATGCTCTTTTATCCAACAAATGTATTACAAACAGATAATCCTTCAAAATAATATGGCACGCTGGATTTTTTTCATTTTTCATGGGAATATCTGGATTAGAAAACTAAAATTCAAAAGGACCCTTATCTATGTGGCAGAGCAGAGTGGCAATATAGAGCATCTTTCATCTTGGAGGTCCGGCAACATATTCGCATTATATGGACCCTCTATTGATTTCAATTTTAAGTGTGCGGTACTGTTATTTGTCCCCAAAGAGGGCACTCTGTAATCAATCTTATTAATGGGGTACCTGAGTAGTCAACCTTTTTTGTTTTTTTCCGCTGCAAACAGTTAAAGGGGTTGTCCAATCTTAAGCTTCAAGTCTGCAGTCACTCTATGTGACTGCAGACTTGTAAATCCTCACATTGTGGGCACTGTGCGCTGTCAGCATTCTCCGATGCAGACGCTGGGAGCGTCGGGCGTGTGACCACAAGTATGTGAAATGCATACTCTCGGCCACATTTCGACTAGATGGGTGTGGCCTCGCACGTGTATTGAGCGATGCCAGAAACAGTCTAGTCGGAAGGTGCCCGGGAGTATGCACATGACCGCTCAGTGTTGCGCCAGCAAGCAGTGCCCAACCTCGATGTGAGGATTCACAAATCTGCAGTCACATAGAATGACTGCAGACTTGTAGTTTAAGACTGGACAACCCTCATAATTACATTTTTCAGTTGAACATTATAAGGTTCATTAAAGACCATTTATAGTGGTATATGATGACTTTAAAGCTTTTGAATAATAATAATAATAATCTGCAGGTATAAACTGATCTCCCCAAATCAGACAAGGGCAAACCAAATGCCTAATTGGTAGCTTTACATAGTATTTAGTTTGTGGTGATACACACTTTATACTGGAGAGACACATACCGTATAAAAGATTGCAATATTCCAGTTTTTGATTGATTGATTGATTAAACAAGCCTTCCTGATTATAAATGTAAATCATATTGCGCTGTGAATAAATATTATAAAATAAATCTTGGTTTGTAAATTCTAAACCTGAGTTTTCGCAAATTTAGGGGAGCTATTTATGTGGTCAATATACCGAAAGTGTGTTATGTAGTTCTGTAATTGTTGTATGACCAGCCAATATTTTCCCCTTATCAAACTAGTGAGGGAAGCCTGTACCTGGAGATCAAAAACAGAAGTGAAGTCTGTAGGACTGGGACTTGTTCAGAAGCTCAGCTCATTGACTGTCTAGGTGGGAGTAAAAGCTTAATGAGTGAAATGCCTCCAGTTCTGCAATCTGCAGTTTGTCAATGGGTGAATTAAATCAGTCTTCCATCTGTTTAGAAGACTCAGGTTTAATAAACCTATAACTGACACATTGTCAATCCATCATGTTGCTTTTCACTGTAGGAAGCCACAAGGAAGCAGTATCACAGCATGTGCAGCACACACCACAAGAACACATTTACAGGCAAATTAATGGCATTTATATACAGTACGGTATGAGTTTGGGGAATATTTCTTCCTTAAAGTAATAAATAACATCTGTCCTGAAATATATGCTCATGTATGTGTATAAAAAATATTCGGGTGTGGGAAATAAGCAGGACGCTAAAGGAGAAAATAACAGCTTTCCTTTTAGTTCTGATTCTGAATCCTATTAATAATTAATATATATAATATATTTCAGCGTTAAAATTGGTCAAAACTTGAGTCACAATTTAAAATAGAATAAAAGTTGGGTCAGAATTAGATTGACGATTATTTCCCTATGGACGCATTGCGAAACGTGCATTGGAGGATGAGGTGGAGGACGAGCAGTGCACTTTGATACTATGGGTTTGTGGTCCTTTTAATATTTTTACATTGTTGTGACTCCTTATTTATGAGCTTCGTCTACTTTTAGGTTATTTATTCTTGGTATTCCATCATTCATTATGAATTGAACTCTATATTATTTATTATATTATGAATTAAGCGCTGCATGTTTTATTGTGCACTGGCACTTTATTTGTTGTACTTATACATTTAGATTTCTGTACTCTGCACTTTTTTTGACTATTTCTATTTCATTATTTTGTCACTCTTTACTATATATCTACATCATAACTTTTGCACTGTATTCCTCCACCTTCATTTATTTTATCTTGTCTGTTTTGTCGTATATGGTTTTAATTAATATGTCTTCTCCACTTTCTTTCGATAAAGATTATTTTAATATTTCATTATCGGTCCTGTGTTAGATTTTGTAGGTGTTATTATGGTTCTTTATTTTTCTAGATGACTAGTTTACTAGTCCATCATTTATGCTATTACCATCTTTTGTAGGTGTTAATAAATAATTTCCCTATGCCCTGCTCTAAATATAAAAAAACAGAAAAAACATGGTAAAAGGAAAACTAGCGCATAACAACTAATGACATCAGAATAGCTGCCTTGTTATTTTACTAGAATACTTGTGCTTGGAAACTGATTGGTTGCTCTGGACAAAACCACTTCTTTAACTTTTTACTGAGAGTTTCCCAATAAGTGACCTTACAGTGTGTAGCGGAAAGAGCAAGTCATTTAGATCAGACTTCTCAGAGCAATACCGTTAATTGAATTTAAAAATCTGCTGGATAATTTTGGAGAAAACATTTTTTTATTTGTTCATATGCAAATGATGTGCATGATGCAATGGCCGTACAGTCCCTAACACCTTCCTTCTGACAGTTTCGCTGCTAACTCCAAACCCCACTACGTTGACTGAGTTTAAATTTATTTTTAAAGCTATTTTTTCTTGGACTCGGTATAAATTAAGTACACAAATGGTCAGTTATTTCACTTAACCAAATATTGCTACAGTCAGAGAAAGGCTTAAGCATTTGATTACTTTTATTAAAAGTAGGTCCCCAGTTGTGCCTTAATAACCACCAATAACTGGGGAAGCCGCCCTCATTAGTAAGGTTTGCCTCAATGTTTAAGGAGCGCTACTAGAGATGGATCTCTAATGATTTTGCAAAGTTTTATTAATTTTAAAAAGGGACTCCAAGGTTTCATCCATAAATACCGGAGGTAGATGTATCTTGCAATAAAGTAGACATTGCATAAAAGTTGGCAATAGCATTTCCCCACTAAAGAAGAGCAAAAAAAGAATTGTCAGATCCATTTTTGGTTGATGGCTATTCTTTACAACTTTCCCCTGCCGATGCTTGGCTATTTCTTGATACTTAAAAAATATTTAATACATTTTGTTTCTTATTAATAATGGCTTTTATATACTATCATGATTTAGAAAACCATTTCTGATATTCCGCCCCCATGAATACACTTTCTCTTGCTCTCTTTTACAGTGATAACAGAATGTACAGGGTTAAGTACCTCTCCTTTAGCAGGGCAGTTATTGCTTGATCAATAGGCTTCATAAGAAAAGCTTTGGGATGGAATCAAGACTAGAGAAATGGATGGGAGGGGAAAAGTTGTGCACATTTACAAAAATAAACACATCTACTTAAGTCCTTTGATAGCGAGCTTTCTGCCTGTCTTCAGGAAGAAAAAGCCAGCTGAGTGATTCATGTATTTACAGATTAGACAGCGCTGTAACCCATTGGGTACAAGAATGACCTTTCACTTATAGCTTTACAAATCTATTGGTAAATAAATGAGGGGTTATAGCCTGAGGTCAGAGTATGGTGGTCCTCTCCGTGCAAGGTACAACAAGGTCCCTATGTGTACCTGCAACATGTACAAAAAAGAAAAACTAATAATATTAGTGACAGATCACTCTGTTAAGAGTCTCACTTCTGATCAGTGATAGCGCAAAGATTTTGCAAGGTGCTGAATATTCCTTGGCAGCAGAGTAACTAGATAATCCAGGACCCCATAGCAAACTTTTGAATGCTTCTTCTTCACGTGCAGTGCACAGCAGGGGTACATATACAGGACTATATTAAGCACTTTAATATAAATCCTAGACATTAAAGACTATGAAAAGCATGTTTCTTACTAATAAAATCTTCCCTGGTGGTGTAGATGAATGGATGGGTCAATAGTATTGCTTTTTGTACTATACAGTCATGGCCGAAAGTGTTGGCACCCTTGAAATTGTTTCAGAAAAAGTATTTCTCACAGAAAATTATTGCAATGACACATGTTTTGTTATACACATGTTTATTTCCTTTGCGTGCATTGGAACAACTCAAAAAACAGAGATAAAAAGGTAAATTAGACATAATTTCACACAAAACCCCAAAAATGGGCTGGACAAAATTGTTGGCACCTTTCATTTTGGTTACACACCCTCTAGAATTAATAACTCTAATCAATCGCTTCCTATAACCATTAACAGGCTTCTTACACCTCTCAACTGGAATTTTGGACCACTCTTCTTTTGTAAACTGCTCCAGGTCTCTCATATTTGAAGGACGCCTTCTCCACTTAAGAACTCTCCAACACTTTGTTTCCATCCATTTCTGGGTGTTTCTTGAAATATATTTTGGGTTATTGTCCTGCTGGAAGACCCATGACCTAGGACGTAAACCCAGCTTTCTGACACTGGGCACTACATTGCGAAGCAAAATCCTTTAGTAATCTTCAGATTTACTGATTCCTTGCACACAGCCAAGACACAGAGTTCCAGAGGCAGCAAAACAACCCAAAACATCTTTGAACCTCCACCATATTTGACTGTAGGTACTGTGTTCTTTTCTTTGTAGACCTCATTCCGTTTTCGATAAACAGAATGATGTGATTTACCAAACAGTTCTATCTTGGTCTCATCTGTCCACAAGACACTTTCCCAGAAAGATTTACGCTTACTCACATTTTGGCAAACTTCAGTCTAGCTTTTTATGTCTGTGTGTCAGCAGTGGGGTCCTGCTAGGTTTCCTGTCATAGCATTTCATTTAATTCAAATGTCGATGGTTAGTTTGCGCTGACACTGATGCACCATGAGCCTGCAGGGCAGTTTGAATTTCTTAGGAAATTGATTGGGGCTGCTTATCCACCATCCGGACTATCCTGCATTGCAAACTTCCATCAATTTTTTTCTAACATCCACAACCAGGGATGTGGTTGTAAACTTCTTGATTATGTTGCAAGCTGTGTACAAAGGAACTAGTGATGAGCGAGCATTAAAATGCTCGGGTACTCTTTACTCGGGTCTAGTAAATCGTAATGCTCAGGTGCTCGACCCAAGTAACAAGCTCACTGTAAGTCAATGGGAAATCTGACCATTTTTCTGGCGCCCCCCCCCACCCCCGGAGGAATGGAGGGGGCTTAAAAATTGGTGAAATCAATGAAAACTGCAATTACATGGGAACAGCATGGGGAATGCCCCTGGAAGCATCTCTGCATTCCAGGTCACTGCTGTGAACAATGTGGTCAGAGTATTACGCCACTTTTAAGTGCATGGACTGAAAAACATTTACCCCTCGGAGGTATACATATATATTAAATATAAAGTTAGAGGTAGGCCTGTAAAAATAGTTCCTACTGGCATCATAAACACCCTTAAAAAAATTATGTGGGTGTTGCATGCTGGTCACCCTGGTGATATGGTGGTGAAGGATGAGGAGAAGGATAAGGAGGAGGATGACATGAAATAGATGAAATCCTCAAGCGTATACCCATGTCTGGGTCTAAAGGGGTGCATGGGAATAGACCCTACAACAAAAAAAACACTGGATTTGAGTTTATGTTCCGCTGCTATCATCTGGTGGTGTCAAAAAGTCTGGCCCAATCCAGCTCTTGTTCATTTTGACAAGAGTCAGCCTGTCAGCATTTTCAGTTGACAAGCGAATGCGCCTATCAGTTATAATAACCCCAGCGGCACTAAAAACCCGCTCTGACAAAATGACCTCCAAGGCGTAGAGAGCCAGTTCATGCCACATGTCCATCTTGGATACCGAATAGTTGTAAGGCGCATCAGGGCCTTGGCGCTGGGAGGGTCTGAGAAAACTGTCCCAGACCTTTGATAGTGTTCCCCTGCCTCTGCTGCATCTGGTTTGTGTCTCTCTTGCCTGTACTCCTTGGTTGTCCAAGGAACTGTGACCTCTGCCGCCAGCATTGTCAGCTGGGAATTTTTAAAATAATTCTTCAACAAGGACCTTCTGGTACTGCAACATTTTATTAGACCTCTCGGCCACAGGAAGGATAGATAGCACGTTCTCCTTGTAGCGCAGGTCTAGAAGTGTGACCATCCAGTAATTACTGTAGCCCAAAATGCATACAATGCGAGGGTCACGGGAAAGGCAGCGGAACATAAACTCAACTATTTGTGCCAGACTGCCAACAGCTAAGACTTCCCTGTCCCCACCAAGAGGACAACTGTCCATGTTCTCCTCCTCATTCTCCTCCTGGTCCTCACCCTCTTCAGGCCCTCTATTCTGAGCAGACGATATGAATGTGGTGTGGGTAGTACCATCTGTAGCTCAGGAAACCAGCTCCTGTTCCTCCTCCTCATTATCACCCAATCCGCGTTAAGATGAGATGAGGCTGGGCTGTGTAGCATCACCCTGTATAGTTCCTTGCTCCATCTCATTGTGCTCTGCCTGAAATGCCTCCTGTTTAATTGCGAGCAGCGAGCATTTCAGTAGACAGAGAAGCAGGATGGTGACGCTAATCATGGCGTCATTGCCGCTCACCATCTTAGTGGAGTCCTCAAAGTTTTGGAGGATGGCACAGATGTCAGATATCCATGCCCACTTATCAGCTCTTATGTGCGAAGGCTGACCTGAATACCGATGGGCGTGTTGAAGCTGGTACTCAACAACTGACCTCTGTTGCTCACAAATCCTTCCCAACATATGCAACGTTGAGTTCCAATGCGTGGTGACATCGCACGCCAGGCGGTGAGCTGGAAGCTGCAAAAGTTGCTGAAGCACTACAAGGCAGGCAGGGAAAGGGGGGGGGAGGGTGGGAGCTCACCATGTCAAATTGTCGACAGCTTCAGTTCATTAGAGGAGTTCATCAGGCTAGTGCCAGATCCACTGGTGATAGCAGTCAAAGTAGAAAAACAAAGAGAAGGATGCTTGCGGCACAACCAGCCAGATAATAAAAAATGTAAATGTTTATTGAAGAATCATTTTAAAAGGATAAAAACAAGGAAACCTGATGAGTTTCTGGTGCAAAAAAACCTCTTATCCTATGAATAAGGGTGCATTTTTTTGCACTAGAAATGCGTCAGATTTCCTTGTTTTTATCCTTTTAAAATGATTCTTCAATAAACATTTACAATTTTTATTAAAGCTGTAGCTGACTTTCTGAAATGGGTACACACGTGGCGTACTTTCAGAAGCAGCTCAGGCAGATCTTGGTAGGTTTTCAGAAACCGCTGAACCATTAGGTTGGGCACATGGGCCATGGTATGCGTGTGAGGTTGCCAAGCTTCAAAGCCGCCACCAGGTTCCGGCCATTTCCACACACAACCATGCCTGGTTGTTGGTTCAGTCGTGAGAGCCACAGATCTGTCTGCTCTGTTACAGCTTTCAACAACTTTGCAACGGTGTGCAGTTTGTCCCCTAAGCAGATAAGCTTCGGCAGAGCCTATTGACTGAGGCAGTGCTGCAGTGCTTCCAGCTTGCGACTGATGTGGTCATTTTGGAGATGGAGGCTGAAGAGGAGGAGGACGAGGTGCAGGAGCTGTAGAATGTGGGGGCAACCCTGATTGACCCAGGGCCTGCAATCCTCGGTGTCGGGAGGACGTGTTCCATCCCAGGGTATAACTGGGTCCCGGCTTCAACAATATTAACCCAGTATGTCATCAGTAAAATGTACCATTACTGGCCACAAGAACTTGTCTGTGGTTAGGTGCACCTTCCCAGTAACTGCGTTGGTGAGGGCACAGCGAATGTTCTGGGACATGTGCTTGTGTAAGGCGGAGACGATGCACCCGGAGAAATAGTGGCGGCTTGGGACCAAGTACCAAGGGACAGCTGCCACCATGAGGTTTCTGAAAGATTCTGTTTCCATGAGCCTAAAAGGCAATATTTCTATTGCAAGCAGTAGAGAAATGTGGCAGTTTAGTATTGTGGCCTGTGGGTGGGTGGCTGCATATTTGCTCTTGTGTTCCAAAGACTGGTGTAGGGACAAGTGAATGCTGTGCTAGGACAAGGACGTGGTTACTGACGGTGATGGTTGCAAGTGTGCAACGATAAGTGCAGGGTGGGAGGCATCTTCGCCTACATCATGGATAGAGGCTTCGCGTGCACGTACAACAGGGGAAGAGGCAGTGGTGTCACCCGCAGACACTGTTTCTTGACCCTGGCGTTCGGCCCAACTACTCAGGTGCTTTGCCGTCATGTGTCTGAGCAAGCTGGTGGTGGTCAGGCTGGTAGTTTTGCTGCCCCTGCTGATGCTGGCATGGCAGCTGTTGCAAATGGCCTTTTTTGGGTTAACTGGACAGTCTTTAAAAAAGAGCCAAACTCTGGAAGACCTTCCCTCGAATTGGTGTTTTGGGGAACAGTTGCCCGCCTTGTGTCTGTGGCAACCCCACTGCTTCTTCCTGCCTGTTGTGGTGCTACGCCTTCCTCCCCCTCTGTGCTGCTGTCCTCGCTATGCATGTCACCTTGCCAGGTTGGGTCAGTGACTTCACTTCATCGTAGACCACCTCATCTTCCATGTACGCACCCTGGGCCTCCTCCTGACTTGGTGGCAATTGTGTCATCATCATCATCCACCTCTTGCGACAGTAATTGCACTTTCCTACCATTGCCTTCGTGTGACCATGGCTGCCCAAATATCTGGGCATCGCTACATGCGATCTCCTCTTGCCCCGCTTAAAGTGGACCGAGCGAGAAGCCAGAATCCATAAATGGAAATGTGAACAGCTCTTCAGAGTGTCCAAGTGTGGGATCACTTGTCTCCAGGCGCTCGGCATGGTGGGATGAAGGAAGATCAGGGTGAGGAATATGTGGTCCAGACTCACGGCTACTGAGACTGGACCATGTGGAAGACAGGGTTGTGATGGTGGTGGTGGCAAATTGATTGGAAGCATTATCTGCTATCCAACAGCAGGCAGCACTCACCGAATCTTCATAAAATAGTCCTTCATTGCCTCAGTACTTCTCTTACTTCAGATCGACATGAAAGGGGTGTTTGTTGTGTTCCCTCAGCAGGCACAGTTTCATCTTGCCCACGGCCTCGGCCTCTGTGTGCCCCATCAGCATCATGTCCACTTCCCCGTCCCTTGCCACGTGCCTTGCCCATTTTAAATGGAGTATAATCTTTTTCAGCTTGCAAAAAAATGTCAGGATTCATACTGCAGTATTTGATCACGTCTGATGACCAATTTTTTTGCCCAGTGACGATATAGCCATGCTATTGGTTATCGAATAAGTGTGGATATATTTTGGACACACAAGTAGCAGACTTTAAATGGAGTGTAATCTTTTTCAGCTTGCAAAAAAAATCAGGATTAATAATGCAGTAATATTTGACCTCCTGAGATGATGGACAAGTTTCTCTGCTTGCACTATACAGCAATGCTATTCAAATCAACCAAATCTGGCTGTATGCTGCTAACAAGCACATGGAGCAGTAAAAATGGTGTATTACATTGTTTTTCACCAAAACTAGCAGAATTAAGAGCAAAAAGAATATTACTAGCCCTGATATTTAGGCTATTGATAGTAGTTCCTAAAGAACATGCAATGGACCCTATTCTGTACTATACTAGCTCTCCACAAACTCTGCCTAACTAGTGCTATCAGCTGTATTAATATTTTCTTCAGAATGAGCCCTTACAAGGACTATTAGGCTGTGTGCCCACGTAGCGTTTTTCAAGCGTATATGCTGCGGAATTTCCGCAGCGTAAACGCTTGAAAAACGCATGTATATCCGCACCCCATGGTCCCCAATGGCATTCCGCAATGTCAATGCCCATGCTGCGGATTTTTCCGCAGCGTATATGCTGCGGTCAAAAATCCGCAGCATGTTCATTAATTTTGCGGAAGCGCAGCGGAATCAATGTGCGGATGGTACCCAAGTCTCGATGAGAGGAGACTCTCATCCAGACCTGGGTACCAAAGAACCTGTAAAAAAAAAGAATAAAATAAAGTTTATACTTATCTTCTGATGTTTTCCCTCCGTCGCGCTGTTGTCTGAAGGACCTGCCACGTCATTGAGTCATGTGACCCACCACATGACTCAATGACGTCACCGCAGGTCCTGCACACAACAGCGTGAGCCGCTCAAGCCTCCGGACGGGGCAGAGAATGCATCAGAAGGTGAGTATAAAGTTTATTTTTTTATTTTTTACCATTCTGAACAAGTTTTCCAAGCACTTTTCCAAGTGATGCTTGGAGAAGTGCTTGATAACCCGCATGCGGAAATGCATGCAAAGACGCCTCACAAACGCTTCTACCTGGCGGGAAAACCGCATGTAATATCCGCATGCGATTTTCCCGCCAGGGAGAAGCGTAAAAAATATGCTTCAGGTCCGCAACGTGGGCACATAGCCTTAGAGTAGATTATAGTAGTGGTGTGGAATCTCTGTTTAAAATAACCGCCAATTATCTCCCTTGCTCAGCTACAGCTCTCCCTACTCTGTGTCTTTGACCGGTAGACTGTGACGAGCATAGGGTCCCGGGTCTTATATAGACACGATATCGCTATGCGGCCAGCCAGTCACTGTAATGCCACAACCAACAAGGCTACGGCATTGCAATGACTGTCAGACAATCCCTGCATGTTAATTGGCTGTCTAAAATGCACCCAACATGTGAGGTGGGGGCTACGACCCGAACATTTAAAAAATACTCGCCGAGTAACGAGCATCTCGAGCACTGTGATGCTTGGGCAAGTAAGGAATAGTGGCGAGCATGCTCGCTCATCACTAAAAGGAACATTAAGATCTCTGGAGATTTACTTGTAGCCTTGAGATTGTTGATATTTTTCAACAATTTTGGTTCTCAAGTCCTCAGACAGTTCTTTTCTCCTCTTTCTGTTCTTCATGCTTAGGGTGGCACATACAGACTCACAATGCCTAGATTGAGTCAAATTCTCCCTTTTTTATCTTGTTTCATGTGTGATTTTGATATTGCCCACACATTGTACTTGCCACAGGTGAGTTTAAACAAGCATCACTTGCTTGAAACAAAGTTGTTTACCCCCAATTTTGGAAAGGTACCAACAATTTTGTCTGGCCCTTTTTTGGGGTTTTGTGTGAAATTATGTTCAATTTGCCTTTATTTCTCTGTTTTTTGTGTTGTTCCAATACACACAAAGGAAATAACCATGCGTATAACAAAACATATGTAATTGCAATACTTTTCTGGGAGAAATACTTCATTCTCTGAAACAACTTCTGCCAACACTTTTAGCTATGACTGTATGTAGAGTAGAGAGGTGAAAGTTTAGAGTACGCTTTTGGTACTGTTTCTATGCAGCATGTGCATTATACACAGCTCTGCAGCCTCCGCACAATGTACACTCTGCAATGTACACATATCCACAACACTTCTGCACTGCACACACTGCTCTGCTGCCCAAACTGAACATACACACACACACACAGCTTTTCTGCATACATACACAGTCACACAGCTCTGCTGCACACATACACACACACCTCTGTTGCATACAAACACACACATACCTCTGCTGCATATTTACACACACCTCTGCTGCATGCATAAACACAGTTATACAGGGCTGCTGCATCCACAAATACACACTCCTCTTCTGCATAAATACACACAGTCACACAGCTGTGCTGCATACAAACACATACACAAACACCTTTGCTACATACAGCACAGTCACACAGCTGCGTTGCATACATACACACTCAGACACAGACACCTTTGCTACATATACAGTTATATGAAAAAGTTTGGGCACCCCTATTAATCTTAAGCTTATTGTTTTATAAAAATTGGTGTTTTTGCAACAGCTATTTCAGTTTGATATATGTAATAACTGTTGGACACAGTAATGTTTCTGCCTTGAAATGAGGTTTATTGTACTAACAGAAAATGTGCAATCTGCATTCAAGCAAAATTTGACAGGTGCATAAGTATGGGCACCTCACCAGAAAAGTGACATTAATATTTAGCAGATCCTCCTTTTGCAAAAATAACAGCCTCTAGTCACTTCCTGTAGCTTTTAATGAGTTCCTGGATCCTGGATGAAGGTATTTTTGACCATTCCTCTTTACAAAACAATTCCAGTTCAGTTAAGTTTGATGGTCGCCGAGCATGGACAGCCCTCTTCAAATGATCCCACAGATGTTCAATGATATTCAGGTCTGGGGACTGGGATGGCCATTCCAGAACATTGTAATTGTTCCTCTGCATGAATGCCTGAGTAGATTTGGAGCGGTGTTTTGGATCATTGTCTTGCTGAAAGATCCATCCCCTGCGTGACTTCAACTTTATCACTGATTCTTGAACATTATTGTCAAGAATCTGCTGATACTGAGTGGAATCCATGCGTCCCTCAACTTTAACAAGATTCCCAGTGCCGGCATTGGCCACACAGCACCAAAGCACCATGGAACCTCCACCAAATTTTACTGTGGGTAGCAAGTGTTTTTCTTGGAATGCTGTGTTTTTTAGCCGCAATGCATAACGCCTTTTTGTATGATCAAACAACTCAATCTTGGTTTCATCAGTCCACAGGACCTTCTTCCAAAAAGAAATTGGCTTCTCCAAATGTGCTTTTGCATACCTCAGCTGACTCTGTTTGTGGCGTGCTTGCAGAAACGGCTTCTTTCGCATCACTCTCCCATACAGCTTCTCCTTGTGCAAAGTGCGTTGTATAGTTGACCGATGCACAGTGGCACCATCTGCAGCAAGTTGATGCTGCAGCTCTCTGGAGGTGGTCTGAGGATTGTCATTGACTGATCTCACCATTCTTCTTCTCTGCCTTTCTGATGTTTTTCTTGGCCTGCCACTTCTGGCCTTAACAAGAACTGTCCCTGTGTTCTTCCATTTCCTTACTATGTTCCTCACAGTGGAAACTGACAGGTTAAATCTCTGAGACAGCTTTTTGTATCCTTCCCCTGAACAACTATGTTGAATAATCTTTGTTTTCAGATCATTTGACAGTTGTTTTGAGGAGCCCACGATGCCACTCTTCAGAGGAGATTCAAACAGGAGAACAACTTGCAAGTGGCCACTTTAAGTAGCTTTTCTCATGATTGCATACACCTGGCTATGAAGTTCAAAGCTCAATGAGGTTACAAAACCAAAAAAAAGTGCTTTAGTAAGTCAGTAAAAAGTAGGTAGGAGTATTTAAAACAAGAAAATGGTAAGGGTGCCCATACTTATGCACCTGTCAAATTTTGTTTGAATGCAGATTGCACATTTTCTGTTAGTACAATAAACCTCAGTTATTACATATATCAAACTGAAATAGCGGTTGCAAAAACACCAATTTTTATAAAACATTAAGCTTAAGATTAATAGGGGTGCCCAAACTTTTTCATATAACTGTATACAGTCAATCACACAGCTCTTCTGCATACATACAACACAGACACACACAGTGACACAGCAGGATGCCCACATCTACAGCTAATTAGGACCTTTTATTTGATCTCCTGCTTAGCTGCCCTGATCTGTGGAACGCTTATTTAGAACTTACACCAAAGGGAGATCTATGTGTGTCACCCTACCTGGATGCCACAAGTGTAATAAAGCTGTGTCTGAGAGCAAGGGGGAGGTTCTCTGGTTAGGAGAACATTAGCATGCAATGCCTCCTCTCTCAGGCCAGTAGGGGGAGCAGGCTGCCCCTATAAAAGCTGGTACTGGGGACAGGGTTAGGGAGAACTGGGCGACCTATCTGAGGATTCAGGTCCCAGAGCAGAGAGGGACAGTTGCATTGTAACCTAAGAGGAAGTGTGGCAGTAGGAGAGAGCCACAAGCCAGAGACAAGAGGCGAAGAGAGCCTGTCTTGACAGAGAAAAGACTTAATTTTACCAGACTTTGGTGTCTGAGGCTGGAAGGATTCCACATCCCCCAGCAGAGAACCAGTCCGCAAGGGACTGTACATTCCTTGGCCTAAGAAGCCTGGAGGCCCTGCCACAACCGAAGGGACCAGTGAAGCCGTACAAGGCTGGGAGCAGAAAGGAACCCACGTCGCAGGCCATACAGGCGAGAAAGCACAGAAAGCTCGGAAACGTGGGCTGTTATCCTATCAGGAGGAGATAGTCAGAAGGAGCGCAGAAAGCACAGTAGGCCTACACCCTCACCCTGACCAGGGCCAATTTCCCCGTTGCTCTCAGACATCCAGGTCCCCTCCTAGCTGGGACTGTTTGTGGGTCAATTTACCTGTTTTAGTAAAGACCCCTGGACTGCAACCTGTTGTCTGTGTGCTCTTTCGCTCCTCCAGCACTATCAGCACTGGGACTCTCACTACCATCACTCCCACCATCCACTATACTGCCCTGGGGCCGCACTCTTCCCGTGGGGAGTCACACTACCATAGCTGCACATCTCATCAGCCCCAGCGGTCTGCATGCAGCGGCGGTTCCTAATAACCGCAAATCCACGGGTGGCGTAGTCGGACATAATCAATATAACGGACTACCATTGGCCTGACCACCCTGAGCCACGGAACCGGGTTGCCACTACTACACCCATCGCTCCCTATTGCCCGGATCCGAGTGCCCCACGGCCCAGGGGGCGAGTCAGCTTTGGCGTAGTCGGCAGGATTTCGTGCCCGCAACCACCGGGTACTGCGTGCCTGAAAAAGACTGTTGTAAACTTACCTGTGGAGAAGTTTCCCGCCGTCCGGAGTCGTTTCCCGCCATCCGGAGCCGATTCCCGCCATCAGACGCCATCTTGGACCGTTTCCCGCCGTCTTCTGCCTTCTTCCCGCCATCCGCAGCTGCTTCCCGCCATCGGACGCCATCTTCAGGACGCCGCACGGGAAGAAGAGGGGCGTGGACGTCAAAACCGCGCAAGATCCGAAGCTCCGCCCCACGCACCGACGCTGCGCAAGGTCCTGGAAGGGAGAGAGAGCGACGCTGACGTCATCGGAGTGCGACGCCAGGTCCTCGTCCAAGAGCAGCAGCGGAGCCGCGGCCTACAGAAGAGGATCGTCGGAAGGTAGGCCACACTTCACTAGGGGGGAAGGAAGATGTCGGACACAGAGGCGCCCACTACCACCAACGCAGCTGCAGCAGCGGTTATGCCCTTTTCCTTACCCTACATCCCGGGAGCGGCCTGGCTGCCCAATACTCAGGGGAGCCCCATGCCCTAACTGACTTCAAGGAAAGACTGTATAGTTTGTTCCAAGTTTACCCCCTGACAGAGGAACAGAAGGTCAGCATATTGACAGGGCAGTTAACTGGCGCAGCCCAAAGGGAGGTAAAATCATGGCCCATTGAGGAAAAAGGGACTGTGAAGGGTATTCTGGCCCGGCTGCGGGGTACCTTTGATACACGTACCTCCGCTGAGATTAAAATGAGGTTCTATGGATGTAAGCAGCGGGCACAGGACAGCATCAGAGACTATGCCTTAAATTTACAGGAAGCCTTGAGGGCTATTCAACAAACTGACCCTGGCAGTGTGCAGGAAACCGATAAGCTGCTAACAGAACAATTCATAGAGGGTCTGCTGTCCAGCGCCCACAGGGCCCAGCTGCGCCTCATGTTCTTCCAGAACCCCGACCTAACCTTTGCTCAATTTAAGGACAGGGCCATAAGGGTGCTCCGTGAATCTGCAACCAGTGGCGCTACAAACCCCCGGCGCCCTGCTATCACCTACCACCAGGAGGCGGCGCCCTCCTCTATGGACTCCGTGGAGGCTGATGCACAGGCCCTGAACCAACCCCCGTCGAAAGGCCTGCACCACCAAGTCCAGGAGCTGACCAGGAGCGTCGCGGCGTTGACCAGGACCGTCCAGGCGTTGCAAGTGGACCCGTCAAGACCCATCGAGCTGGCTTCAAGTCCGGAGGATGTCCCGTGGCGTCGACAGAGGAGGATCCCGTCGTTCCGAGGGAGGCCCACAGACCGCTACGCAGAGGATGGACAGCCCATTTGCCGTCGATGCAACCAGCCCGGACACATTTCCAGGTACTGTAATTTAAACGGGTCCAACCTGGGGCAGAGGGCCGACCCCCAGGCATAAGATCACCAGGCCCTTATAATTGGCGTGATAAGTACGTTGGGGGGCGCCCGGTTTTACCCGTGGTGCTGGACGGTATCCCCATGAGCGCCTTGCTGGATACTGGGTCGCAAGTAACCACAATCCCTTATGTACTTTTTAAGCAGTATTGGACTGATGCTGATATCACACGGTATGCAGACAGTAACTTGAGCATCATCGCCAGTAATGGCTTACCCGTGCCGCAGATGGGGTTTAAGGAGATGACCATTAAAATTGGTAAAGTTGAACTGCCGGCACAGGGAGTGATTATTGTGGACATTGACCGTCATGAAAGTCACCCCAAAATAACTGTGGGTACTAACATAATTGAAAATTGTCTTTCAGAAGTAATTGTAATTCTACAACAGGTGGCGGTGAATGCTAGTTCCAGCCAACAGAGAGTCCTCAACAAGGAGATAAAAGCCCTGATGAGACGGCAGCAGGTAGAACTGTCTGGTGGTGAGATCGGTAGCGTAAGACTCAGTGATCCATTCCCCATTTCCATGCCTCCCAAAAGTGAAATGATGATCTGGTGTCGGACTGCAATTGGGTTGAGAGGTAGAGACTACCAAGCCATGGTAGAACCCGTGTACTCAGACAGCAGGCCCACCATTTTGACAGCCCGGGGGGTGGTTGATGTCCTTCATGGGAGGGTGCCCGTCCGCATCCTCAACATTGGGGAGAGGGAAGTACACTTACCCAGGTACGCTACACTCGCCAAACTGTTTGTCGTCGAACACCAAGCTATCAGGGCCGTGGAACCCTTGCCTCCATCTCCACAGGCGGAGGGTAATGGTGCCCAGAAACAAAAGGAGGACTGGTGCCAGAAACTCCACGTGGGTGCTGACTCCACTCCCCTGCACCAAAAACAAGAAGTCTACCGGGTGGTACGGGAGTACGAGAGAGTCTTTAGTAAGCACCCGCTAGACTTCGGCAGAGTAAAAGGGATAGAACACCACATCCCCACAGGGAGCCACCCACCAATAAAAGAGAGGCACAGACCTGTACCCCCTGCACATTATCAGAACGCCAAGGGTATGCTAAGGGAGATGAAAGAAGCTGGGGTCATTAGAGACAGCTGTAGCCCCTGGGCAGCCCCCTTGGTTCTGGTCAAAAAGAAAGACGGCACCATGAGAATGTGCGTGGACTATAGACAAATCAACCGTATCACCCACAAAGACGCATATCCGCTGCCTAGAATAGAAGAGTCTTTAGCCGCACTAAAATCTGCTAACTTCTTTTCTACTTTGGACCTTACTAGCGGGTACTGGCAGGTTCCTGTGGCAGAGGCTGACAAGGAGAAGACCGCCTTCACCACCCCGATGGGACTGAGTGAGTTCAACTGTATGCCTTTCGGGCTCTGCAACGCACCAGGGACCTTCCAGGGGCTGATGGAATGCTGTCTAGGGCACCGAAACTTCGAGACGGTCCTCCTTTACCTGGACGACGTGATCGTCTATTCGAAAACCTACGAGGACCATCTAAAGCACCTGGCCGAGGTGTTCGAAGCCCTGGCAGGCTATGGCCTGAAGGTGAAACCATCGAAGTGCCACCTGCTGAAACCGAAGGTCCAGTACCTAGGGCACGTGGTAAGCGCGGAAGGAGTGGCCCCCGACCCTGACAAGGTCACGGCAATCAAGAGCTGGCCAAGCCCCTCGAACATCAAAGAGGTGAGACAGTTTCTCGGGTTGGTAGGCTACTACCGAAGGTTCATCCCCGGGTTCACCAAGATGGCAGCTCCTATGCAGGACCTCCTGATCGGACAGTCCAAGTCCAGAAGTCAAAAGCCACCCTTCAAGTGGGATAAACCGGAAGAGGAGTCCTTCCGCCAGCTAAAGTTGGCCCTCACTGGGGATGAGATCCTGGCCTACCCTGATTATGGCCAGCCTTTCATTCTCCACACAGATGCCAGTAATGTGGGACTGGGAGCCGTACTGTCCCAAAACCAACAGGGCAGAGAACGGGTGATCGCATACGCCAGCCGGAAGCTGAGGCCCACTGAGAGGAACCCGGAGAATTACAGCTCCTTCAAGCTAGAATTCTTGGGGGTGGTGTGGGCCGTGACGGAACGCTTCAAGCATTACCTGGCCTCCGCAAAGTTCACCGTGTACACGGACAACAACCCGTTGACACACCTGGACAATGCAAGACTGGGTGCCCTGGAACAGCGGTGGATGGCCCGTCTCTCCAACTATGACTTCGTGATCAAGTACCGGGCAGGCAAAACCAACGCCAACGCGGACGCCCTATCAAGGATGCCTCACTTACCTGAAGGTGACGAAGACCCACAAGAGCTGGAGGAGGTAGAACTCCCCGCGTTTCACCGGTATGGAGCTGCTCAACACTCTCACCGCGTGAAGGAGGAGGATCTAACAACTGTGATGATGAATCCCCTACCTCACCACAGCTGGGCCGAAACCCAAGATAGTGACCCTGCTGTCCGCCTGGTGAAAGATCTTCTGACCCGGGAAGACGCCCGCCTAGATCCAGATGCCCCAGAGGAAGCCAAGCAGCTATGGAAGGAGAAGAGCAAGCTGTTCCTCTACGAAGGCAAGTTGTGCAGAAGGATTGTCAACCACCGGACGCACGAGCTGACCTGGCAAGTCGTGGTCCCAAGGCAAGATGCAGCTATGGTCCTGGGAGCTTACCATGACAGAGCGGGACACTTCGGTTGGAAGAAACTGGAGTTCCTACTAAGAGGAAGGTTCTTTTGGGTCGGCATGAGAGGAGCTGTGGAAAAATGGTGCAGAGATTGTGGCCCTTGTCACCTAAGGAGGAAGGACCGTACCAGCCAGAAGACACCCTTGAGGCCCATCGTCACCACGCAGCCTCTTGAGCTGGTATTTCTGGACCACGTCAAATTGGCTCCCAGCCGGTCCGGATACATCTACGCCCTGACAATCGTGGACCACTATTCCCGTTTTCTAGTGGTGGTCCCGGTAAAAGACTTGACAGCCCAAACAGCGGCCCGAGCCTTCCAGCAATACTTCTGCCGTCCACACGGGTATCCGGAACAGGTCCTGACAGACCAGGGTCCAGCGTTTGAAGCTGAAATCTTCCAGGAGTTCTGCAACCTCTATGGCTGTAAGAAGATTCGGACAACGCCTTACCACCCCCAAACCAACGGGATGTGTGAGAAGATGAACAATATAGTCATTGATCTCCTGAAGACGTTGCCCCTGGAGGAACGCAGCCTGTGGCCAGAAAAATTGCCGGACCTGGTAGACATGTACAACAACATCCCGGTGAACGCTACAAACTGCACCCCGGCTTATCTGATGCGAGCTAGACCAGGTAAGCTGCCCGTAGACCTGGAGATGGGAGTCCTAATACCTGAGGACACCTCCCCGGATGCGGACTGGGATACGGAAAGGCAACTGCAGTACAAGAAGGTACAGGAGAGTGTGGAGAAGAGCCTGGCCCAGGTGAGAGAGAAGCAAGAAAGACTCTTCAATCAACACGCCCCTGCTGGTCCCCTAGAACCTGGTGAGCAAGTCCTAAAGTGAAAAAGAAGGCTACATAAGTTGGACGACCAGTGGGAAAGGGAACCCTACACCGTACTGCAGTCTGATCACGACAACCCGAAGGTGTGCGTGATCACCAAGGACGGAGGAGAAACCACTAGCACCGTCTCCAGAGACCACCTCAAAAGATGCCCCGAGCAACTCCGTAGTGCAGAAGAGGATCAGAGTGACCTTGAACCCGCAGAGGACAAGGAAGAAATGATCAGCACCGTTCTCGGAGAGTTCCCTCAGTCCTGGACTCGCATAAATGATGCCATAGTGGTACCCGTCCTGCATTTCCTGCAACCGGCCCAGCAACAACCAACACCAGAGCTGGAAGGTGAAGAGGAGCAAGCGGTTCCAGAGGCAGAAGAGCCTGTTCAAGCAGCCCAGGAGAGTCAACCCTCTGCTGACAGTGAGCCTGCCATGCCTGCGGTAAGCCAAAGGACCCGCAGACAGCTGCCTGCCCTACCTGTACACCCAGCTGGTAGCTGTACCCCTAACGCTAGTGGGGAAAGCCAGGTTGGTCCACCACCAGACAGTGGGTTAAGGAGGTCAACCAGGAGCACAAAGGGACAGATACCCGCTCGCTGGAGAATATAGAGTGTATTAAATTGTAAATAACCCTGTTGCCAAATGTTAAAATGTTTGCCAAAGTTACCTGCATGTTTATTAATAGTGTGTTTCAGTCTCTTGCAGCAACCGTAAGGACTCACAGGTTATGGACTTTTTATAACCGGGACCTTGTGTGGACTGCATTCTGAGCCTAACCCAGGAATGAACTAAGACTGTGAAGGACTTGGGGTAGGACAGACCCCCACCTGGTTAAGGCTCCCGTTGGTTCTGGTGATATGGACACCCGGTCACAGACCACACTGTGACCTTAAGAACTCAATTTGTGCGTCGTCTGTCTATTAATGTGTTATTGTTGTGCATATTGTCTTTGTTTATTGTTTAGTCCCGGAGTACTAAATTTCACTAGGGGGGAATGTGTCACCCTACCTGGATGCCACAAGTGTAATAAAGCTGTGTCTGAGAGCAAGGGGGAGGTTCTCTGGTTAGGGGAACATTAGCATGCAATGCCTCCTGTCTCAGGCCAGTAGGGGGAGCAGGCTGCCCCTATAAAAGCTGGTACTGGGGACAGGGTTAGGGAGAACTGGGCGACCTATCTGAGGATTCAGGTCCCAGAGCAGAGAGGGACAGTTGCATTGTAACCTAAGAGGAAGTGTGGCAGTAGGAGAGAGCCACAAGCCAGAGACAAGAGGCGAAGAGAGCCTGTCTTGACAGAGAAAAGACTTAATTTTACCAGACTTTGGTGTCTGAGGCTGGAAGGATTCCACATCCCCCAGCAGAGAACCAGTCCGCAAGGGACTGTACATTCCTTGGCCTAAGAAGCCTGGAGGCCCTGCCACAACCGAAGGGACCAGTGAAGCCGTACAAGGCTGGGAGCAGAAAGGAACCCACGTCGCAGGCCATACAGGCGAGAAAGCACGGAAAGCTCGGAAACGTGGGCTGTTATCCTATCAGGAGGAGATAGTCAGAAGGAGCGCAGAAAGCACGGTAGGCCTACACCCTCACCCTGACCAGGGCCAATTTCCCCGTTGCTCTCAGACATCCAGGTCCCCTCCTAGCTGGGACTGTTTGTGGGTCAATTTACCTGTTTTAGTAAAGACCCCTGGACTGCAACCTGTTGTCTGTGTGCTCTTTCGCTCCTCCAGCACTATCAGCACTGGGACTCTCACTACCATCACTCCCACCATCCACTATACTGCCCTGGGGCCGCACTCTTCCCGTGGGGAGTCACACTACCATAGCTGCACATCTCATCAGCCCCAGCGGTCTGCATGCAGCGGCGGTTCCTAATAACCGCAAATCCACGGGTGGCGTAGTCGGACATAATCAATATAACGGACTACCATTGGCCTGACCACCCTGAGCCACGGAACCGGGTTGCCACTACTACACCCATCGCTCCCTATTGCCCGGATCCGAGTGCCCCACGGCCCAGGGGGCGAGTCATATGCAGGTCCCATTCTGCTTCCTCTCCTGATGGGGAGAGGAAGCAGACTTTTTTACTTTTTATTTCTTGGCCGGCTTCCGAGGTCTTCCTCCAGCACAGGTCCCTAAATCAGCTGCTACAGCTCCACTTGCGCCCCTTTTCCTTGGCTACAATCGGGCGGCTGTAGCTAATTGTTTTGGTAGTCACAGCCTGGTAATGCAGTCAGTTTGAGTCAAACAAGTCCATGTTACACCTACACTGATACTGGCATCCTGACTATACTGATGACCCACTGCTCACTGCTTATTCAAGTTACTAAGAGATGAGAGCGCATGTTGGTTTAAAAGTGCAGCAGTACTTAATGGATATGGACCCCTATGGGAGCAATTAAAAATTTTGCACCATTTGCCTTCTATAGCCTCAATGTTGCACTGTGTATTGCTACCTGCAGGTTGAGTTAACTGAGAATCTGTCAGTGATCAGTGAGTTTATAAGGGTTAAGTTCCTATGATGATTTTTTGGTGAGGTTTTGAGGCTGCGTATTTTCGTTGCGGAAAGGCACTTAAAACGTATGTAATATGACTGTATCAATAAAGTTTAAGCAAATCTAAACACCAGGAAATATGAAAAACCAAGCAGCTGTATTTCAAACATGACCTACCAACAAGATACATAAACCGAAGCCTCAAAAACACTATAAAAATACCTGTAAAAAACTGCACTCAAAAACACAATGAAAAAATGCAAGTAATCTAATTTATCTAATAGGTGCAGAAATGCTGCAGAAAATCTGCAAGATCAAAAACTCACCAAATACTCATCATGAGAACGTAGCTTGACTCTTATCTTCCTTCTTTGGAGCTCCTTATTCTGCAGTCTGCAATAGACAGTGCAACACAGAGATTATAGAAGGCAAGTGGTGCACAATGATTAATGAAACCCAATTGCAAATATAATTTTTAATCAAAAATACATGCATGTCAGCTATAAAAGAAAAGGCTCACCTAAAGGTGTCCATTTCCCTTAAACTGGTGATATATTCTTCGGACAGCTGTTGGACAAATGACAGCTATTCCTCCTGCACATGCATATTTGTATTGGTCAACCATGCATATGTTTTGTGTGGGAACAGAGGAGGCAGTCACTGCCAGACACCGCTAACCGTGGCTTCTCTCCCGTAAAAATGTAAGGATGGCGCATGTTGAAATTTAACTACCCAATCCTTCTATTGCCTGAAATTAGCTATTGAGAAAAAGTTAGTAGATCTCAATAAACAATGGATCGTCAGTTAGTCCTAACAAAATTGATAAATTCTGTTAACATTAGGTCTGATTCACACATCAGTATTTTTCATTAATGCAAAAAAATGGTATCGGTGTCATCAGTGTTTTGGATCAGTGTGTCCTCTGTTCATGATCCGTGTGTCCATTTTTACTGTCAGTGTGTCATCATTGTATGGTTTGTGTGTCCGTTCTTACTATCAGTGTGTCCTCTGTTTATGGGCCGTGTGTCCATTTTTACTATCAGTGTGTCATCAGAAAAAGGACAGCAACAATCCACGAAGGAACTCCAAGGTAATTCTAGTTGACTACTAGAATTCCAGACCTGAATAGGTATAACACACTATCACCAGCAACTCTCTGATGGTCTGAGGAAGGAAGTGCTGATTAACAGCAGAAAGGTGAGGCTAACACTGGCTCCTAAATTGAGAGGAATAAAGAAAAGCTCAGGGAGATGTTTGTACGGCCAAACGCAGTGACCTTCTACAGCTGGACACCGTATGACTGGTTGTCAACCCTGACACATCCGTGACAGTACACCCCCTTTTACGAGGGGTCTGCAGACACTCAGGACTAGGTTTATCTGGATGAGAGGCATCGAATGAATGAACCAACCTAGGGGCATTCACCTCCGATGCTGAAACCCACATCCTCTCCTCTGGACCGTAACCCCTCCAGTGCACCAAGTACTGAAGGGAAAGACACTGAAGACGAGAATCCACAATCTTCGATATTTGGAACTATAAATTGAAATTGCCATCAACCACAATTGGGGTAAGGGCAAGGGGGAGGACTCAAGAGGTACCACTTACTTCTTAAGCAGAGTCCTGTGAAACACATTGTGGATCCTAAACGCCTGAGGTAACTCCAGTCAAAACTATGCTGGGTTAATTACAGCGGTTATTAAATAGCGACCAATAAACCTAGGTCCCAGCTTCCAGGAAGGAGCCTTCAACTTGGTATTCCTCGTAGACAACCACACTTAGGTCAGGACCTGGCGAGTGTCTCCTGTCAGCCATACGTTTGTATCTGTCTCCCATGAATTTCAAATTATTCTGAACTCCCTGCCACACAGAAGCGAGCGACGAAGCAAAACGCTCCTCCTCAGGAACTCCCAAAGCCCCACCACTAAAGGTATCAAACTGCGGATGAAAACCGTATGCACCAAAGAAAGATGACCTGCCAGTAGACTCTTGGTGACAATTGTTTATAGTGAACATGGCCAAGATGCCCAATCTTCCTGGTTCTCGGAGACAAAACACCTGAGGTAAGTTTCCAAATTTTGATTTATGCGGTCAGTCTGCCCATTCGACTGAGGATGGAAGGCAGAAGAAAAACACAACTGCAGCCCCAGTCAAGGACAAAAAGCTTTCCAGAATTTAGAAACGAACTGGGTCCCCCGATCTGACACCAAATCGGTAAGAAGCCCATGAAGCTTCACGATCTCATTAATGAATACCTGAGCAAGAGTCTTAGCATTCGGAAGTGCCGGTAATGCGATGAAATGTACCATCTTACTGAACCTATCATGATCCACCAAAACCACAGTCTTGCGTGCATATGCCGGTAGGTCAGTAATAAAAATGCATGGACAAGTGTGTCAATGGTCCATGGTCTACTAGGAATAGGCAGTGGCAGAAGAGAACCAGATGGAAGAGTATGCGGTATTTTAGAACACGCGCAAATACTGTAAGCAGACACATGGTCAACCACATCCTGATGCAACCCCGGCCACCAAAAACGACGGGAAAGGAGGTCCACAGTTGCCTCACTACCTGGATGACCAGCAATCACAGAGTTGTGATGCTCCTTAATTACTTTGCGGTGCAGATTAGATGGCACAAACAACTTCCCCCAAGGGCAGGAGACAGGGGCGTCCCCTTGAGCCTCCAACAACTCACCTTCCTGGTCAGGGCACAAGGCCGAAATAATCAGCCCCTCCTGCACAATAAGGACAGGGTTTTCATGGTCACTACCACCAGGGAAGCTCTGGGACAACGCATCAGACTTGATGTTTTTAACCCCTGGACGGAAAGTGACAACAAAATTAAACATAGTTAAAAAACAAAGACCATCTAGTCTGCCTAGGGTTGAGACTTTTAGCAAACTGAAGATATGACAGCTTGTTATGGTCCGTGATAACAATAACAGAATGGACTGCTCCCTCCAACCAATGTTGCCATTCCTTGAAAGCCAGTTTAATCGCCAAAAGCTCCCTTTTACCCACGTCATAATTTCTCTTGTCCGAAGACAGCTTCTTGGAAAAGATAGCGCATGGACGCCATTTACCAGGGGGTGGACCCTGAGACAATACAACCCCAATCCCCACCTTTGACGCTTCAACTTCAACAACGAAAGGCTGAGAAACATCGGGTTGACTGAGAATAGTGTTACACACACGCCGGTAGGTTTAGATAGGGCAAGACGGGTTACATGAATTCTTTGGAATCCTGGGGAAACCATTACTCAGCGCGACCATAGTCTGCAGCTTCTCTCAGACACACGATAGATTCAATTGCTGACCAAACACATCTGACAAAAGTCTTTTTCAACAGTTTAACAGTGGAATTTAATCTGAAGCACGGCCAGTGCAATTCAGGGATATTACAGCAACAATCTTCATTACAGTACAGTCTGAGTTTCTTGAGCAACCGGCTCCAGTAACAATACAGTAGTTTCTCACAAGGCACAGTATTCACAAGGCACAGTATTACAGTCTCTTAATTCAGCATAGATTAGATCTCTTAGCAGCACACTTCTATGCATACACAACCACAGGCTTTTCCTTCACAAGGACACAATAGTACACAGCATTCTTTATCCTGCATGGAGATGGAGGGGGGGGGGTTTGATGAGGGAGATGATCCCTGTAAATCAGTTCCTTCCAGTCCTTATCTTCCTGCCCGATAATACTCTGCACTGTTGGTTCAGGGAGTTTATCTGACCTGTGTTTAGTTTCTCTCCTGATCTGAATCCTGTTCAGTTGCCTTCTGTCAGATCCAGATAACACACCACCTTTCGCTTCGGCTTCAGCCAGACTACAATAACAAGTTCCCCACAATCCCCCTGGGGCTCTGCTAAAACACTCCCTGTCTCCTGTGACTATGTTAACCCCTCTAGTTGCTGGATACTTCTGAAGCAACAGCACTACTTCTGCATGTCACAATAGGTGCCGTGGCAAAACATCTCTTTAAAGAGGAAAAAGCCTGCTGGGTGGCATTCGACCATTTAGAGAAATCCGACCCCTTTTTTGTCATGTCAGTGAGGGGTTTCACTATTACCGAATAATTTTGGATACATTTCTGGTAAAAATTAGTAAAGCCCAGAAAGCGCTGCAATGCCTTCAGGTTCTGAGGACGATCCCAATCAAGTATAGCACGGATCTTCTTCGGATCTATCTGAAAACCGTGACAACAGGTACCCCAAAAATTGCATCTCATGGACAGCGAAAACACATTTCTCACATTTCTCCAGTCTGGCATAAAGTTTGTTATCTCTTAAAATCTGTAGTACCTGTTTAACATGACCCTGATGTGTCTCTAAATTAGGTGATTAAATCAAAATATCATCCAAAGAGACCACCACAAACCTGCCTACTAAATGGTGGAAAATATCATTTACAAAATGCTGGAAAACCGCAGGTGTATTGGTGAGACCAAAAGGCATAATCAGACTTTCAAAATGCCACTCAGAGGTATTGATAGACGTTTTCCATTCATCCCCTTCTCTGATGCTAACCAGATTGTAGGCTCCCCTTAAATCCAACTTGGAGAACACTTTAGCTCCCACAATCTGGTTGAATAAATCCGGAATCAGAGGAAGAGGATATGGATCTCAGACGGTAATTTCATTCAATTATCGGAAATCTTATCAGGGACGGAGACCGCCATCTATCTTCTTAACGAAGAAGAACCCTGCCACTATGGGTGAAGAGGAGGGTCTGATATGTACTTTCTCCAGACTCTCAGCAAAGAAATCCTGAGACAAGGGTAGTTTAACTCCGGGAATCAGGTTAATGGGACAATCATATGCCCTATGAAGAGGCAAATCCTGACACCCCTGCACAGAAAATACGTCCTCAACACCAGACAAAAAGGCAGGTAAGGTCTCCGTAGAGAAGTGTCTAAGCAGGTTTCATGACAGTAATCTCCCCATTCCACAATTTCCCTGGATTGCCAATCCACTACCGGATTATGTTTCACCAACCAGGGTAGACCCAGTACTACAGGAGTGGGAAGGCCCTCCAGGACTTAACATGGAATTACTTCATAATGAAGGGGCCCCACCCTCAGTCTTATATCATGTACAATCTGTGTAAGACATCTCTGAACAAGTGGCACTGAGTCGATGGCATAAATGAGGGTGGGCTTAGTTAACGTGCTACAAGTAAGCCCATGAGTTCTCATAATCTCAGCATCAACTATGCTGACTCCAGCTCCACAGTTCAAAAACACAGAAATTTTCTCAGTCCTGCTCTCTAGCACCACTTCTGCCATCAGGACAAACCGAGAGCTGCATGTAGAAGACAAACACACCCCTTGATTATCCAGCTCCACACTACCAAGGGTCAATCGAGCTCCAAATTTTCCTTTTTGCTTAGGAACCAAGGGAAAGACCCCAATAAAATGTCCCTGTTTATCACAAAAAAAAACACACCACCTTTCTTTTACGGACTTCAGGGGAAATATGTGATGCAGTAGCTCCCCCTAACTGCATCGGCTCCTCCAAAGCCATGAGTACAGGTTCACCCCCAGACCGCCCCCTGGCAATGGGGTGTTGCCCCAAAAAAGGGGCTCTAGAGAAGGTGGTCTCACCCTCCTATCCCGAAGGCGTCTATCTATGCATATAGCCAACGACATGGCAGCCTCCAAGGACCCTGGAGTTTCATAAACTGACAAGTCATCCTTCAGCCTTTCTGAAAGACCCTGACAAAATTGGCTTCTAAGAGCCTGGTCATTCCACTTGGTATCGGTTGTCCATCTACCAAATTCAGCACAATAAGACTCCACTGACCGATTCCCCTGCTGAAGGCAACACAGCCTGGATTCAGCCAAGGAGATTCGATCAGGATCATTATAAATGAGGGCCAGAGCCCCAAAAAATCCTTCAACCAATCAGAGGCAAGCAGAGCCTTGTGGCAAAGAGAAAGCCCAGGATTGAGGATCTCCTTGTAACAGTGAGATCACAATCCCCACTTGCTGCTCCTCGTCTCCAGAAGAGTAGGGTCGAAGCTTAAAGTATAACTTACAAGCTTCTTTAAACACAGAAAATTAGTCTCTACCTCCTGAAAACCTGTCTGGGAGTACAATTTTGGGTTCAAGCTGGACCGGCCTACCCGCAGAGTGCCCAACATTACGAGTCTGCGGTCGCTGCTGTTGCTGCTGAACAGCTTTATCGCAGGTCAGTTACTTCCAGTGACAAATTCTGAAGCTGCTCCTCCAACACTGAAACGAGATCCATACAATAAAAAAAGCAAACAACAAAAATACAAAACCCCCCCCCCCGAAAGTCAGTTTTTTTTCTTCTTTTTTTTTAACTGGCTAGTGATAATGTCATGCTAGGTATGGGGAGAACCCACTGTATACGATGGGAAGAGGGGAGGGAGCCCTACAACAAGGGAAAGGGAGAGTGGAGACCTCTAAAAAGATGTGACAACAAACCCTGACTCCCCTATAGGTTCTGCACCTATCGCCGAGCAGGAAACCTGGCCCTAACTGACCCTAAGGCTAGGCCCTAGGTAGAGAGCGGGAGGAGTAAGTAAGCCCCACTACAATTAAAGTACACACAGGGGAAACAAACAGGAGAATACACTTAGCTCCAAGATGAAACCGGAAAAAGCACGACAACAATTCACGGAGGAACTCCAAGGTAATTCTAGTCGACTACTAGAATCCCAGGCCTGAATAGGTATACACGCTATCACCAGCAACTCTCTGATGGTCGAACACCGTATGACTCTCTGTCAACCCTAACGCACCCCGTAGCACCGTGTGTCCATTCTTACTATCAGTGTGTCATCAGTGTATAGTCCGTGTGTCCGTTCTTACTATCAGTGTGTCATCAGTGTATAGTCCGTGTGTCCGTTCTTACTATCAGTGTGTCATCAGTGTATGGTCTGAGTGTCCGTTCTTACTATCAGTGTGTCATCAGTGTATGGTCCGTGTTTCTGTTCTTACTATCAATGTGTCATCAGTGTATGGTCCGTGTGTCCATTCTTACTATCAATGTGTCATCAGTGTATGGTCCGTGTGCCTGTTCTTACTGTCTGTGTGTCATCAGTGTATGGTCTGTGTGTCTGTTCTTACTATCAGTGTGTCATCAATGTATGGTCCGTGTGTCCGTTCTTAGTATCAGTGTGCCATCAGTGTATGGTCCATGTGCCATTTCTTACTATCAGTGTGTCATCAGTATATGGTTTGTGAGTCTGCTCTTACTATCAGTGTGTCATCAGTGTATGGTTCATGTGTCTGTTCTTACTAAAAGTGTGTCATCAGTGTATGGTCTGTGTGTCCGCTCTTACTATCAGTGTGTCATCAGTGTATGGTCCGTGTGCCCGTTCTTACTATCAGTGTGTCATCAGTATATGGTTCGTGAGTCCACTCTTACTATCAGTGTGTCATCAGTGTATGGTTCATGTGTCTGTTCTTACTAAAAGTGTGTCATCAGTGTATGATCTGTGTGTCCGCTCTTACTATCAGTGTGTCATCAGTGTATGGTCCGTGTGCCCATTCTTACTATCAGTGTGTCATCAGTGTATGATTCATGTGTCCGTTCTTACTATCAGTGTGTCATCAGTGTATGGTCCATGTGTCCGTTCTTACTATCAGTGTGTCATCAGTGTATGGTCTGAGTGTCTGTTCTTACTATCAGTGTGTCATCAGTGTATGGTCCATGTGTCCGTTCTTACTATCAGTGTGTCATCAGTGTATGGTCCGTGTGTCTGTTCTTACTATCAGTGTGTCATCAGTGTATAGTCCGTGTGTCCGTTCTTACTATCAGTATGTCATCAGTGTATGGTCTGAGTGTCTGTTCTTACTATCAGTTTGTCATCAGTGTATGGTCCATGTGTCTGTTCTTACTATCAGTGTGTCATCAGTGTATGGTCCGTGTGTCCATTCTTACTATCAATGTGTCATCAGTGTATGGTCTGTTTGTCCGTTCTTACTGTCTGTGTGTCATCAGTGTATGGTCCGTGTGTCTGTTCTTACTATCAGTGTGTCATCAATGCATGGTCCGTGTGTCCGTTCTTACTATCGGTATGTCAACAGTGTATGGCCCGTGTTTCCATTCTTACTATCAGTGTGTAATCAGTGTATGGTCCGTGTGTCCATTCTTACTATCAGTGTGTCATCAGTGTATGGTCTGTGTGTCCGTTTTACCATCAGTGTCTTTAACGGATGGATAAGAAGTAAATTACAAAGCTTTTTCTATACTTTGCAATGTTTATCACGGACAGCACACGAATGCCATCTGTGTACTGAACGTGATTTTCAGGGACCCATAGACTTGTATTGGCACTTTTTATCAGAGCTACCAGTAAAAAATAGACATGTCTCCGTAAATTTTGCATGGACACACGGTCCGTGAATAAACATGGACATGTGAACAGCCTCATAGACTATAAATGGGTACAGGTGAAAATCACAGCTACAGCATGTATGTACAACATGGATGTCTGTAGGAGTCCTAACTCAAATATATATAGCCATTTTTAAACTTAAGCTTCGACCATTCTCCGAAATGTAGCATCATTAAATTATTGTAGGTAGTAATTTTACGCGTCACATTCATGATACTAAGAGGTATTTCAACATTACATTATGCTGCAAAAATGTTTTATGAGAAGGTACATAAGAAATCTTAGTGTAGCCATAGGTGCGATGGAAAGTTGCATTTTTCTGCCATATCAGTAGGTTGTAAAAATATAATTGTGGCACGTTATATGCAGAGTTACAATTAGTTTTTACTGTCTGAGCCCTGTATCTAAACCTCCATTTTTCTGCACTATACTGTGTGCTTGCTTTGTAGAAGAGGCACCTTCTCACACCGGAGCTGCTGTCCTCACTGCCTCTGGTCAGTTCACCAGATGAAAGGTCCTTCTACACAGGCATGCGGGAAAATGATGGCTGGTACATACAGTACAGTAGCATGGCATTAAATAGCAGCACTGCTGAACTTGGAAAACATTGTGCCACCTGGTGGCAGCTGTCAGGAATCTGAAATATATGTAATACTATTCAATTATATAATAAAATTGCTCTAACAAATACCAAATTCTGAAAAAATATTCAGAATTATTAGACAGGTACAGAAAGGTGCAGTATGCAGCCCTATTGTAAGAGTAGAGATCCTTCATAAAAATAGAGGAAAATAAAAAGCTAACAATCAGTCCAATACTACTGTTTATCATGATATATCAATTATGTGCTGGACACAAGAACCAAATGATAAAATGTTTCCAATTATTGATACAGTGTGGGAGTAAAGACGTTTCTGGTAAGAAGGCATATTCCTTTGTACCACAAGACTACATATAGTAATTTATACTTTTTTTATTTTCTTCACATTCACTGCTGTTAGTGTACTTTTATAAAATCTCAGACAGACCCTTTAAATATTTGATGCAATTATTTTATTAATTGGGGCTAAAAGCCATTTTCCTTGGACTTTATTAAAAAAAAATTTGTCAGATGCAGAATGAGTTAACTGAGCTTCTGCGAGGCAGCTTACTATGGCGTTCTGATGGAGAACTTATAGCTATTTTATCCAAGCGCCTTTCAGCTGATTTATGACCACAGACCACAATCATTAGATCCGTGGATGGGCTAGAACTTGCTTTTGATCAATTTTGGTATGACCACTGAGCAGTATTATGAGAAGACAGTTTTATCTCTATATTGTTACTGTGTTTTTAACTTGCTTTACATCAGGTGTAGTTCATATATTTTCAAATGCTATTTCCCCCCTGTAATGATTAGAGTGTGACTTTCCCTCCATGAAGCAATGCCTTATCAATGGTTTCCGGTGGAACTGCCCGGCCGCAGCTTTTATCGGATTCAGTTGTCTACTAGAAATCTGCACATTTCCCTTCTGAATAATATCTTTTCAACAGAAGATGATAATCATATGAGATTTATTAACAAATATTACAAAATATACTTTTAGCAGTCCCTTTTGTAGCATCTTTCAGTAAGGATATAGGATACAGTTTTATGCAGTGGAGTATATAGAAGAAAGGGGGCGCCATAACAAAGTTGAAAATGGGCTGTTATTATAACATTTGTTCTTTCCACTTAGCACAAAAGTGCTTCTCATACATACCCCTTGGGATTATTGCCCTCCAATGTTATTTGTTAACAACTGAAAATCTTCCGAGTTTCATCCAGAAAACTTGGACGATCTTTTTTTAATTTTCAGCAGATTTTCCTCCATGTGCCATCCATGGGTCCGTTATTTAACGTCTGTGTGAAATCAGTGTGATGTACATGTGAGATCCGTTTTCATACAACTACATTAATACATGTACGTGATCGAGTTTCCTAGGTTTATAATAAAAATCTAGCAAAAGGAAAAACACTAAGCGCAATAGGGTCTTATCCAAGTGGAAACAGGGAGACAAAAAAGCAATAGATGCTGCTCACCTTGGGGGTTGTGAGAGTCACAACCCTCATACAAGCTTAGAAAAAGGCTGCTGTAGATCCACAATGTAGAGAAACTTGTGAGGCTAGAAATGAGTGGGTTAAAATCTGCGCTGCCAACGGTCCAGAGATGAGCAGGAGACGGGAATGGTAGAAATGCGGCGGATCAGTCAACGCGTTTCGAGGTGACACTGTGCTTATCACATTGTGGTTTGTCCTGATGAAGAAGTGTGTCATGTCAAAACGCGTTGACTAATAAACCACATTTTTACCACTCCTGTCTCCTGCTCATCTCTGGACCACTGGCAGCGCAGATATTAACCCACTCATCTCCAGCCTCACAAGTATAATAAAAATCTATCAGTTAAAATTGGATACCACTCGAATGGTCTAACCGATTTTTTTCTCATACCCATGGACTTGAATGTGTGAGCCTCATCCAAGACTCAGATGAAATAGTGCATTTTTATTCTTACGGACACACGGACCAAGAGAAGAATTGTTCATCTGAACAGCAATATTGAATAACATGGGTCTGTGTGCTGTCTGATCAAAAATCAGCTAGCACCGTCCGATTTATACGCTCGTCTCCATGAGAACTTAAGGCGGATTTACACAGTCAGCGTTAAATGACCGCCATATTTGCCGATTGGCAGTTGTTCCATAGAATTTTTAGACTGGCAGACCGCATTTAATATGAACGATCAGTAATAGATCATTCAGTGGGTATAGGTTTTCATTGTTGCCTAAGGTGCTGCCTAAAACGATGATCTTTTAAGCAAAGCAAAAGATCATTATACTTGAAGAACGAGCGTTTTTCTTATTCGTCGGGTGATCGCCAGCCTGTTTAGACATCACGATTATAAGGAAAAGAGTATTCCTAGGAGCGCTCGTTCCTGATAACTGCGCAGTATATGCACACCTTTACAACAATTATTTTGCTCAATAATCTCAACATTATTTTCCATGTTCCATATGTTCCTCCTGAATCTGGCATATTGCGTGTTACCTTTCAAATCAGATGAGACTAAGTCCAATGACCAAGAATTTTCCAAGCGGAAAGGACCCTAAAATACTCCCCAGATGGAAAGTCAAAAGAAGGACAGCACTTAAAATGTAAGAGCCTGGTTTGATTCCAGTGGTTATGTGTGACAGTCTGAAATCCAGAGCACTTGGGGGTGAGAGCCACCGATGTCAGAAACGTATATATCCCTTTGAAGCAAGACAGCAAGCAGCATTTTGCTTGAATTAGAGAATTGGCACATGTTAAATGTCCAGCAGAGAGCTTCAATCCAGAAGGGAATTGTAACATTCACAGACTTATTCCACATATGTTCGGCCTCAATCTTTCATATAGCCACTTTAATAATAAAAGAAGTGTGTTGAATGCACAACAAAATACTGAGGAATTATTTGTTGTACGGTTTATTACATGTTGGATTCAGACTAGAATTCTGATATTCTTCCTTTATTGTAACAAATGTTCAAAAATCTGCTCCTACAATAGAATACTCGCATTGTCCACATGGTATTCTGATGTCTGGTCACAACATGCATGCTTCACATTTAGCAGTAGCAGTATCAGTCAAAAACCAAAGCAAAAATAGTTAATATGGCTCAGTAATAGTGATAAGGAGTCACACTCCAAAATAGATCCGAAAAACGAAAAGACCCCTTAAGCTCATATACAAATGCAATAAATCATTTTATTATGTAACACAAGGAAATATGACTAAAAAATATACAAGACAACATATAGAGAAGGATTTGACTTGATGCGGGAAAAATTGGTGACTGATTACACATGAACCATATAATGTTATTATTACACGATCATAGAGGGGACTTAAAAGTGGGAGAATGGGTACATAAGGGGGTACTCCTGAAGAAGTATATAATATAGTATTAATAAAGTGTCGAGTGCTTAAAAATATAATCCAAAATACTAAACAGAATAGTATAATTTATAGCACCGATTTACCTATTGAACATGGAAGATAAGCATATTAAATGAAATGAGTTTAATTGCAATTTTCATACTGGTCACTGAGGCCTTTTTACACTTATACTTCCTGTCTTTTCAGGTGTTTTAAGCATGGCTCCTTATCAGTAGAGGCAGGATTACAATGACAGGTAATGCCTCTATACACAGCTGATGATAACACAGAATCCACCAATCACAATAGGTGATGTCACAGCTGATCCTGCTCCCCCTCCCCTTCACAATCACCATTGCACACGATCATTAGATCAAGGTCAGACTCTGTTCATAGTGGCTATGTACATGTGTTGTTTCCTGAAACAACAGGAAGTATAAGTAAAAAAAAAAACAGTGGCTAATGGGAAAATGGCACGATTTCTACTTTTTATTTTTAATACAGATTGTGATATGAAAAACCCATTGCCCAAAAAATACATTTAACACAATAATTAGATTTTATAAATAGGTAATTTTCTGGGAACTGCAGCAAGGCGCGGTAGCGCCGCTACTACTCCCCACGCCTCCGCTACTCACTACCAGGGACGCCATCAAAAGGCTACAGGACCACAGGCATTGTATTTAAGACTATTATGGCATCTTCCCTCTTGGGAAGCTCCCTGAGCCCTTTACCCTGAAATACTACAGTCCAGGCTTCAATATAACCACACAACAATAGTGACTAAATGAACAAGACCGAGTAAACTGGCCGAAACGTCTACTACTGTCGCTTTTGGAAACTGGGTATAACAAAACCTGTTTATTTTGACTGTAATAAATGAATTTTGCATCAATATCCTCTACGTGTATGATGAATTAACTTATTATTGTGATTGGGCATCATATGCCTATTTCATAAGCACCTCCGAATTTGACAGAGTGCACGTGAATCTTTGCCTTATTGACTGTTTTCCAAGCAACATGAAATCTGAAGATTACCAAAGGATTTTGGGTTGCAATGTAGTGCCCAGTATCAGAAAGCTGGGCTTGAGTTCTAGGTAATGGGTCTTCCAGCAGGACAATGACCCCAAACATACTTCAAAAAGCACCCAGAAATGGATGGAAACAAAGCTCTGGAGAGTTCTGAAGTGGCCAGCAATGAGTCCGGATCTAAATCCCATTGAACACCTGTGGAGAGATCTTAAAATTTCTGTTGGAAGAAGGCACCCTTCAAATATAAGAGACCTGGAGCAGTTTGCAAAAGAAGAGTGGTCCAAAATTCCATTTGAGAGGTGTAAGAAGCTTGTTGATAGTTATAGGAAGTGATTGATTGCAGTTATTTATTCTAGAGGGTGTGCAACCAAATATTAAGTTGAGGGTACATATTAGATATCTGTTGTTTGAACGCTCGTTTGGCTGATAGCTATATCTCTTTATATACCCCCCCACACACATGCATGCACAGCGTATTCTGTATCAGGAACTTAAAGTACGCCACTATGTGACAGCTCAGGAAATAACTTGTCTCCAGCATGATCAAAAGGAGCAGCATTTAAATTCAAAATGCCTGATCCCCTGAACATCATTTATTGGGGGAGAGTTGGGAGGACCTATACATATCAGGTGGATGTTTGGTCCCACTAAAATCAGTGGCTTCAGCCAACTTTGATTTGTGGCCTTTACAGAGAAGCTGCAAAAATGTCTCCGGTCTCTGTAGCAAATCTCTCCATTTTTTATTTTGCATTCCCCTACCCTTCCTACTTATTCTTATTCGATATGGGCAGATTTGTTGAATGATAAACAACTAAGGCCCGATTCATTAAGACTGGTATTTTGTACACCAGTCTTAAGAAAAGGAGCCCTGGAGTAAGATGTACCAAATGCATTAAAAGGCACATCTTCAACTGTCATGTACCACCACCAGACATGTACACCAGAGAGGGTGCTGGCATACATTGCTGTCATAATTTATAACACTTTTGTGATATTAATTATGACGGGTTTGTTTGACCACGACCAGTGCCACTTGAGCTCTGCCCACTCTTAAAAAAGTTGGCAGAGCTGGTATAATATTATTCAGCTTCCCTGGAGGTTTATGAACCTATGGATTCCTGTACACAAAGAAACCTGTTCTTCATTTATTATTGTCTAATATTCTTTTTTTTTTAACATATAAGTACACATTTACTGCCGTAAGTAAGAAACCCATAGGACAAAGCTCTACTCCTCTCTACATGAACAAAGTCTCTATTGAATACCAGATACAAACTACTGTTCTGCAGTCAAGAAACTCTCTGTTTTTGTAATCTAGTGTAGCCTATGATTAGGTTTTCAACAATGGGGTTCATGTACCTCATTGTACTTTTACTGCACTGATGCTTGGTTTTTAATGCACAGTACAGTGTAAAGATGCTCATAGATGTTGGAAGAAATTGTTAAAAGCCATTTATTTTAGTCTGGTTGGGTACAATCTAAATTGTTTGGGGCTCGTGCAAATCTTCCAGAAATGTAAATGCTGGAGAAAAGAAGGATCAAGCATGTCGGCATGGATTTCAATATGCCTGATCCTTTGTTTTCACAAAGGTTGGACAGTGCCAGAAGGTTCTGGTAGCATTTCATTCCCTTATTCCTTATGAAATAAATATGTATGCTCAATGCTCTGCCATTTGTATGCTACCTATTAGGTTAAATATAGCCTTGGACTGCTTTGATATAATTTATTTCAGAAATACTGCTCTATGACACCTTACGTGTGATTTTTAACAATTGCATCTAATGATGAAGGTCTGAAGTCTGTCTGTGGAAAGTATTAGCACTACATAAGTGAGTAAAATAGATAGGGTTAAAAAAAATCTAAAAATCACATTACTTGGAATTAATAGAGGGTTGAATTCCTCAAAATTGTATATTTTGTTTCCTGCAAGACAAATGGATACAATTAAGTGAAGATACGAATAATGATAATTTACCTAATTGTAGACTGGCATTGCAAATGTGATTTGTGTTTACAGACACAGTGGCAAGGTTGGACTGGCCCATAGGAAAACCGGACAATCCTCCAGTGGGCCCTGGCTTCGCCTTCAGGAGAGTTCATAGTGCAAACCTTGCAGCTGCTATGGGGCTTTTGAGTGTGGGAGAAAGGTGGGCCTTCAGAATCAATGCATCTGGTGGGCCCATAGAGGTGTGATACATCTGCACTGGACAAGCACCAACTTAACAAATGTTCAGTTCATGGATTCTGTATTGTTCCCTATGATGTATCCTAGACACAGGTAATAGTTGTCAGGTGCCACTTTACATCTGCCATTGTTCATCCTGAAATGTGTCCTGTTCTCCACTTGCAAAGTTTAAGGTTTTTCATTCTCTAAGGGAGTTCACTCCTGCACAAGATCAAAGCAGTGAATGAAGTGTCGACCACACTGATATTTGCTACCAGACTGCTTATATGACATAAACAAGCCATTTAGATAAAATCAGATCTTGATGAGATTTAAACTAGGGAATTGGTTAGAAGATATTTGGATTTAACTAGCTGCTAAACCAACAAATAATATTCCTAATTAAGAAGAATTCATGTGGTATTTTGTTCCAATATATGTATAGAATAAATGCAAATTCTCAACCAAAAATCATAAGGGGAATCTGCCTTAGTTATTGCTGGGGATTAGTTTTGCTCTTTTTCACAGCTAATTATCTATTATCTTTCAGAGCTGTCAATTCTGTCTGAAGGAATATTAGATACTACATATACAGTCATGGTCGGAAGTGTTGGCACCCTTGAAACTGTTCCAGAAAATTAAGTATTTCTCCCCGAAAATTATTGCAATTACACATGTTTTGTTATTCACGTTTATTCCATTTGAGCGTATTGGAACAACACAAAAAAACAGAGGAAAAAAGTCAAATTGGACATCATTTCACACAAAACCTCATAAATGGACCAGACAAAATTGTTGGCACCCTCAACTTAATATTTGGTTGCACACCCTTTGGAATAAATAACTGCAATCAATCGCTTCCTATAACCATCAACAAGCTTCTTACACCTCTCAATTGAAATTTTGGACTACTCTTCTTTTGCAAACTGAACTGCTCCAGGTCTCTCATATTTGAAGGGTGCCTTCTCCCAACAGCAATTTTCAGATCTCTCCACAGGTGTTCAATGGGATTTAGATCCGGACTCATTGCTCGCTACTTCAGAACTTTCCAACGCAATGTTGCATTCCATTGTTGGTTGCTTCGTGAAGTATGTTTGGCGCCATTGTCCTGCTGGAAGACCCATGACCTAGGACACAAACCCAGCTTACATTACGACCCAAAATCCTTTGGTAATCTTCAGATTTCATGATGCCTTGCACATGGTCAAGGCACCCAGTGCCAGAGGCAGCAAAACAACCCCAAAACATCTTTGAACTTCCACCATATTTGACTGTAGGTACTGTGTTCTTTTCTTTATAGGCCTCATTTCGTTTTCGGTAAACAGTAGAATGATGTGCTTTACCAAAAAGCTCTATCTTGGTCTCATCTGTCCACAAAACTCTTTCCCAGAAGGATTTTGGCTTACTCACGTACATTTTGGCAAACTGTAGTCTAGATTTTTTATTTTTCTGTGTCAGAAGTGGGGTCCTTCTGGGTCTCCTGCCATAGCTTTTCATTTCAATAAAATGTCAACAGATAGTTTGCGCTGACACTGATGCACACTGAGCCTGCAAGACAGCTTCAATTTCTTTGGAACTTGATTGGGGCTGCTTATCCTCCATCTTGTGTTGCAACCTTTCATAAATTTTTCTCTTCCATCCACGTCCAGGAAGATTAGCTACAGTGCCATGGATTGTAAACTTTTTGATTATGTTGCGCACCGTGGACAAAGGAACATCAAGAACTCTGGAGATGGACTTGTAATCTTGAGATTGTTGATATTTTACAACAATTTTGTTTCTCAAGTCCTCAGACATTTCTCCTCTTTCTGTTCTCTAAGCTTAGTGTGGCACACACAGGCACACGATGCAAAGATTGAGTGAGTCAACATCTTCCCTTGTGAACAGAATGGTAACATTGCCATAAACCTTACATAGCTGCCAGCCAGCAGTAATTTTTTCATGGCCCCCTGATAAACATGGATACCTGGCTCAGCCAAACAAGCATGTGTTGTCAATAGGGAGAGGGAGATAAGCCAATGCCAGCAACTGTTCATGTTCTGTGAAAACAAAGGATCATGCATGTTGAAATTCAATAGGCCCAATCCTTCCTTCTTCTGACTTTTGTTCTCGAGGGACTCTATATCAGTTCAACCTCCCTTAATGAATTTAACCATGTGCTATATGGCATAACTTAAAGCTTCTAGGCTGTATCATGGCCTGTCTAAGTGTGCTGGTTCAAGTATGTACATGTATGAGGGGCTACAGCTTTCTAAGGTATATAGCTACTTTATGAGTGGGGAAATTAGCATTCTGTAAACCTGACCATTGGAAGGGTATTATAGATACATTTGTTCTGATTTTCTTTCTCATCTCAAAGAACACGGTGTAATACTTTCCTTCAGACAGGATTGACAACAATCAGAAGGATAACTTAAAGCTGGTGTGTATTACTTGCCCTGGTCCTAAGCATTGGGTCAGTCAGGGTCTGCACCAATGACAAATTCTGACTCCGGTTTACACTTCTGCATCAAGCAATAGAGAATGTATAAATGGTGGAGAAAGGTTGAACTTGATGGACCTGTGTCATTTTTCAACCTGCATAACTGTGTAAATAAATGCAATCAAAATGCTATGGCGGAAATTTAGAAACTAAAATGCACCAGAATTATGTCTCAAATTTAGCGAGAAGTCTTTCACACATGCCATGTGCCACAATTACTATCGGATTTAGATACTTTTTGCTCTTCAATTGACACTTTTAGAAACCAAATTTACTAGTGGTGTACTCCAATTTTTTTTGCTTGGAAAGTGTCTTAAGATTAAGCTAGTTAACGGCTGTGTAAAGTTAGACTAGACTCAAAAAATGTACCAGATTTATCATTCAGCATCAGCCACTATGATAAATTATATTCATTTTAAAGGCCCATTTAGACGAACCACTAATCAATATAAGTGTATACATGCCAGCAATCACCCGATGAACGCGCAAAAGGCTAGTGATTGGAACATTTACGCCAATGCACAAAAGGCTAGTGATTGGAACATTTATGCCAACACACAAAAGTTTAGTGATTTAGGCTAGTCATTTATGCCAGCATTAAAATCATTGTATTGTAAACAAATATTCTATGCAAACAGAACAATCGCATTAACAATTGCTCTTTAGGTAGAATTTTTGTTGACCTACCTAAACAGGTCATTAAACAACCACCGACCGACTTGTATATAGCTGATTGACAGTTATTCAATATTTGTTGTCGGCAAAAATATACAAGCATTAAGACTGTCTAGTTTAGGCTTGGTTTACCTATATTTGTTGCTTCAGGCTCAGTTTTTTGAGCCTGATGAAACTCAATTGGATGAAAACTTATGGCAAAACTGATGCAAATATCCATCAGTTGCTATCAAGCTTTTTAAACATTTTACTTCCAGATGCTGGACTGAGCTGGACCCCAATGTTACATGAAGTGTTCTGATCTGATCTGTCCAGTGCAATAACCGATGAACTGGACCTGTGAATCAATTAGTCCAGTGTTCCCCAACTCCAGTCCTCAAGGCCCACCCACAGGTCATGTTTTCAGGATTTCCTTAGTATTGCACAGGTGATTCAATTATCACTTGGACCATACTAAGGAAATCCTGAAAACATGACCTGTTGGTGGGTCAGCGTTCATTAATGGACCTAAAATAGCCATTTAAATGGACCTTATATGTACACTATTAGAAAAATAGCCATAAATCTGCCCCTATATATAAATCTAAGCCAAACAGATTGCCTAATATGTGAGTAACTAAAGGCAAGACATTTTAGAGAGTTTCTATTGATATGTGGTACACAGATGTCTCAATCAACTTGATAGCACATAATTATAATATCAATGTTCCTGCAAATATCATTAGAAGCTACCACATTGCACATAAAAATCTACCCCCAAGCACATCAACAATACAGCGCCACCCAGTGTTGAATGAAAGATAGCAGACTATAATAGCTGAATAGTTGCACAAAATCACCAAGTAGAATGCTGTAATGCAGGGGTCTGCGCTCTGTGGCATCCAGCTGCTGTGGTGCAACAAGTTGTGTAGCTAGAGACATATGAATTGAAATTGAACCCATTCTTGAATATATATATATATATATATATATATATATATACATATATAATAGATATATAAAATGTGTGTATGTGTATATATATATATATATATATATATATATATATATATATATACAGTACAGACCAAAAGTTTGGACACACCTTCTCATTTAAAGATTTTTTTGTATTTTCATGACTATGAAAATTGTACATTCACACTGAAGGCATCAAAACTATGAATTAACACATGTGGAATTATATACTTAACAAAAAAGTGTGAAACAACTGAAAATATGTCTTATATTCTAGGTTCTTCAAAGTAGCCACCCTTTGCTTTGATGACTGCTTTGCACACTCTTGGCATTCTCTTGATGAGCTTCAAGAGGTAGTCACCGGAAATGGTCTTCCAACAATCTTGAAGGCGTTCCCAGAGATGCTTAGCACTTGTTGGCCCTTTTGCCTTCACTCTGCGGTCCAGCTTTTCCCCAAACCATCTCGATTGGGTTCAGGTCTGGTGACTGTGGAGGCCAGGTCATCTGGCGTAGCACCCCATCACTCTCCTTCTTGGTCAAATAGCCCTTACACAGCCTGGAGGTGTGTTTGGGGTCATTGTCCTGTTGAAAAATAAATGATGGTCCAACTAAACGCAAACCGGATGGAATAGCATGCCGCTGCAAGATGCTGTGGTAGCCATGCTGGTTCAGTATGCCTTCAATTTAGAATAAATCCCCAACAGTGTCACTAGCAAAGCACCCCCACACCATCACACGTCCTCCTCCATGCTTCACGGTGGGAACCAGGCATGTAGAGTCCATCCGTTCACCTTTTCTGACACAGTGGTTGGAACCAAAGATCTCAAATTTGGACTCATCAGACCAAAGCACAGATTTCCACTGGTCTAATGTCCATTCCTTGTGTTCTTTAGCCCAAACAAGTCTCTTCTGCTTCTTGCCTGTCCTTAGCAGTGGTTTCCTAGCAGCTCTTTTACCATGAAGGCCTGCTTCACAAAGTCTCCTCTTAACAGTTGTTGTAGAGATGTGTCTGCTGCTAGAACTCTGTGTGGCATTGACTTGGTCTCTAATCTGAGCTGCTGTTAACCTGCGATTTCTGAGGCTGGTGACTTGGATAAACTTATCCTCAGAAGCAGAGGTGACTCTTGGTCTTCCTTTCCTGGGACGGTCCTCATGTGAGCCAGTTTCTCTGTAGCGCTTGATGGTTTTTGCAACTGCACTTGGGGACACTTTCAAAGTTTGCCCAATTTTTCGGACTGACTGACCTTCATTTCTTAAAGTAATGATGGCCACTCGTTTTTCTTTACTTAGCTGCTTTTTTCTTGCCATAATACAAATTCTAATAGTCTATTCAGTTGGACTATCAGCTGTGTATCCACCAGACTTCTGCACAACACAACTGATGGTCCCAACCCCATTTATAAGGCAAGAAATCCCACTTATTAAACCTGACAGGGCACACCTGTGAAGTGAAAACCATTTCCGGTGACTACCTCTTGAAGCTTATCAAGAGAATGCCAAGAGTGCGCAAAGCAGTCATCAAAACAAAAGGTGGCTACCTTGAAGAACCTAGAATATAAGACAGATTTTTAGTTGTTTCGCACTTTTTTGTTAAGTATATAATTCCACATGTGTTAATTCATAGTTTTGATGCCTTCAGTGTGAATGTACAATTTTCATAGTCATGAAAATACAGAAAAATCCTTAAATGAGAAGGTGTGTCCAAACTTTTGGTCTGTACTATATATATATATATATATATATATATATATACTGTATATATATATATATATATATATATATATATATATATATATATATATATATATACACACACACAGGAATATTTCAATTTCACTATATATTTGTATATATGTCTGTATCTATATCTCTCTATATATAGATCTATATCTATCTATCTATCTACCTATATATATATATATATATATTTATTTATATATATTTAGTGGAATTGGAATATTCCTGGCTGTAAAAAAGCTACATAGGAGAGCTTCTGTGGGCAGAGCACGTTACACGCGTGTGCTGCGTGGGACAGGACACCTGAGCCTTTAGGTGCCACCAGGCTGCCATAAGCCCTTTGCACACACAGTAATAGGGCTCGTGCAGGCGCTAGTAATCCCCTTTATACCGCGCACAGAGCTGGAAGTGTCTGTGATCAGATGCCGGCAGCTGCTGGGCCGGCCTCCCCAGCCTGTGTGTGCGCAGAACATGCAGCCGGTGCCCATCCCAAAGAAAACATTACGTAAGTGATTGTGACTACAATATAGAACTCATTCCCCTCTGCTGCAGGACAGGGTATTAAAACTTTACCTATACTTTTTAATTGCACAGACAAATTTTTCATCAAAGCGGCATAAATCACGGAGGAAAGCCGGAGCTGACCCTGTTCTGTGCCCTAAAAGGGCTTTTTCTTCTGCAAAGCGAAGTTGGCAGCTAGAAAGCCTCATGTAGAGGAGTGCATGGGGAAAGGAGGGGGCTGCTCATGGGGTATGCTCCCTCTGCTCCAAGCACGGATTTATAGCTTGAGATCGTAATAAAGTTTAATGGCAAATCTTAGCATATAGGAAACATTAAAGAAAGCTCAGGAAAATGAGGGACAAATGAAAAAATCGCCCGACGAAGCAGTAGCCCTGTGCAGCACCCGCTCTGCAGCCTTCTCATGAACCTGGAGCTGCCCCATAGTGATAATAGGGTTTACACCTAAGAGCAAACAATGGCAGCTATGGGGACAGCCCCCTCCATGTGTTCTACCCGGCCAACAACAAGAAGAGGGGGCTTTATTCAGCAATTAACACTGTGGATTAATGAATGGCGAGCATGCATCCACAGCCACTTTATGAACTCAGCTATTCTTTGCATCCCATAGACTTATTAAATGATTGCAGCTCCAGCACCCCCGCCATGCCTGTTATCCAATGCTTATGTAATATTCGTTTTATCAATATTAGTTCTGCTCAGGGTGGAAATATACAGGCATTTACATCAGGCTCACAGCTCATAACTCTCCCTTCTTCCTTCTCATCTGTCATCTTGGAGAATACTCCAAGCTGTTTGTATGAAATAAATATTCAGCAAAAACTGCCCTTTTACTGCATAATGCTGGTGGAAATATAGGGTTTGCTGTGAGGTTTATTATGGACGTTTCGGTGTTAATGTTGTAGAGGAATTCGTATACACAAAAAATGGCAATCTAAATATTAGTGTTAGATGTAAATAGCAATATTTACATTCGTGATAATATGGTTACATACAAAAACAAAGTATAAAGGCACCGCATGCCCCTATTTCACAGCATACATTATCATTACTACTAAACACACATATATATGTGTAAGGAGAAGTTAGTATTAAGAGGTATGTTTTTCTGATAAAATGAATATATATAGTTATACATATATTTATATATATATATATATAGTTATAGATATATATGCACACATTTAAATATTTATATATGGTATATTGTGGGATTTTGCATTTAATGGTGATTGCTTAGAAACTATGTATATTTAAATATGTAAACTTGATATTATAAAATGATATATATTTATTCTACTTATTTAAATATATATAGTTTCAAAACAATCACCATTATATGCAAAATCCCACAATATATTATTGCATAAAAATTTTTTTTTTTTTCTTTGCTTGTATAACATTATTTTTCTAATGTGCGTTAAAACTTTTTTTTCGGGGAAAAAAAAACACAGAAGAGTTATTACACATTTCAGTTTACTCTGTGCTTCTAATAAAACTGAAAACAAGTTTTAAAGTTAAAATATAAATACAATCTCCTATAGTGTAAGTTTTCCCCCACAATTGTAAAACTGTAATTATGTAATTGTGCGGGAAAACTTAGACTATAGGAGATTGTATTTATATTTTAACTTTAAAACTTGTTTTCATGGCTCTAGTTTGCGCCAATATAAAGCTTTTAAACTGTATAATAATAATAATAATAATAATAACACATTTCTCCGGCAATTGAAAGATATATGCACTAGAATGTGACACATATCATGAGATTATAAAAGTGTGTTCAACGAAATATGACAAACTAGAGCAAAAGACAAATGCATATTATATAAAATGGTTTAATGTTCATGCAACTATGTACAATGTGTGATTACAGTGATACTATAGCATGGAAGGAAAAATGATGCGTGTGTATGCATATGTAAAAGTATTAATTTTATATATATATACGTAGATATATAGAAAATTAATATAATATATGCAGATATAGTCACATATAATAGTCTTAATATATGTATATACACACACATATATCTATGTATATATATACAGTATATATGAATAATACACTCACAGTCACATATAATATGTCTGTATATCACACTACAATAGCCTTTGCCTTGTAGACAATGTGTGTCATCTGCAGGGCATAGTATACAGCGGAGGAGTGTACCTGTTGAATCCACAGCAATGTTGCAGAGCATCTTGTGGCCACAGATTTCATCACCCAGTGCCCACAGCTTGGTGAAGCCCAGTGAAGTTTGGGCCAGCAGAGGGTTCCCAGGCACCAGACACACAGATCACACAGCGCAGCGCTGCTCTGCGGTTTACACCAGGAAAACAATAGCTCCATTAACTTCCCATCCAAATGCTGCTGCTGCCCTCATGCCTGTGTTGTTTTAATAAGTGCACAGTCCATACTCATTCTCTATCCAAGACTCCATATTTATTTAGTGAGGGACTCAGAAATTCTTCATTTATATGAACGTTTGAAAAGGTCATTTCACTTTTCTCCAAAATGTGAACTGATCCTGTATTATATTAGGACTGTAAAAGCTTTCTGGAAAGCATCAAGCATACAAGGAATATACCCAATACACTGTAAATGTAAGCTTCAAATTATGTGTATTCATCTATATTACTAAACTAGATCTGATTTACTTTTTCCATAAAACATATATAATAAATAATAATAAATGATACTAATAGTTGCTATGGACAGATCAGATGCAAGTTTCTTCTTCTTGTAAAATACCCCATGTTAAATATCAGCTCCATGGCAATACTTATGGAAATTATAGTTTCTACGCATTATGTATTATGATGTTTGTTTACTTTGTCATTTTCTATATTATTTATGTAAAAACAACAGTACAAAAAGAACACTTAATGACGATAAGATTGCTACATTTATGCAGCAGTTTTATAAAACATCTACTTTATTACAAGTTGTCCAAAATCAAGCAAATATGGCAGATCTTGTCAATTGGCAAAATGATTGAATCCATTATGGTGAACTTTATTTTGATTACTTATGTATATATATATATATATATATATATATATATATATATATATATATATTGGAAAGGTACCAACAATTTTGTCTGTCCAATTTGCTTTTTTTTCTTTTCTTTTTTTTGTGTTCTTCCAAAACACACAAGGGAAATAAACATGTGTAATTGCAATAATTTTCTGAGAGAAATACTTAATTTTCTGTAATAATTTCAAGTGTCCCAACACTTTAAGCCTGTATATATATATATGTGTAAATGCATATATATTTTAAAATTATATTGATAACTTGATAAAAGTCATCATTAGTGTAATCTATCTATCTGTCTATCTATCTATCTATCTATCTATCTATCTATCTATCCCATATCTATCTATCTATCTATCTATCCAAAAAACGCTTGAGAAAGGTCTCAAACATGGGACCGAAACGTTGCCACAGCCATATGCGCTATTCAACCATCATCTTTTTTTCTCTTTCCAATTGAATGCTGCCTCCGTTTTTAGGATGTTTTGAGGTTTGGTATATGCCTGGGGGGCTTTTTGCACCTAAAGTCTATCTGTGCTGCTATTGAATATTTTCAATATCTATCTATCTATCTATCTATCTATCTATCTATCTATCTATCTATCTATCTATCTATCTATCTATCTATCTATCTATCTATCTATCTATCAGTAAGCTAGCCAGAGGAGGGATGGTGAAGTCAACCCCTTTGGCATGATGACTTCGCCATCCCTCCTTTGGCTAGCTTACTGTTCTTTGGATAATCACATGTGAGTACCCCCTTTGGCATCCATGCTCCTTTGCACCACACTCTAATGCAGTTATTCTACATGCACAGTCTCATTATTTAGGATATCAATATGCATTAGTTTTGGTGCTCTCATGTCCCCTACTTACTAACATACTTATACCTCGACACTTGCACTTTTATTCTTATGAGAATTTGTATATGTATATTTTTTTATGCTATTTTTGATGCTATTTCTCTATATATTCCAACTTAAAAAAACCCTTTATGCACTTGCTCTTTACTTATTTTTAGGGGGTTTATGTGTTTATTTAGTTATTTATTTATTTATTCACTTATTAACTGGTTATAGCACTTTACAATAGGGTTAGTGCAATACAAAGTTTATGATTTCATATTTGCTGCATATGGGCCAACTCCCATGTACCAATATAGCCATGATGGAGGTGTGGTTGTCGTATCATTTGAAGGCACCTGTTTTTTATTTTTGAGAAAATATTTTAAACTATTGAAATAAACTGAATTGATTTTATATGAGTCTATTTAATCTTCCTTTGAACTGGGCCTATGCAGCCTGAGTTTTGTTTTCTGATACCAGTAAGCTTATGCATGGGAGTTCCAAACAGACCCATGCTTATGTGCTTAGCTGTATTTGAAACGTCAACAGTGTCAAAAGGAGAGAGATGACTCATGCACCCCCACCTCTTCACTAGCTGTTTGTCAGACATTACCATACATTAGCGATAAATGTCTTTTGTGAGACAACCCCTTTAAGGAAATGCAGAAACAACCAAGTATGCCCAAAAAGGGAATCTGTCACCACATTTGACTTATCCAACCTATTAATATGGGCATACAGGCTATAGAATACTGAAAAAAAGTGCTACCTGTTTGCCTCATGGATGACATCTTGTTTGTGGAAATATCATATTTTATCAGGTTATGTAAATGACCTCTTCCAGGCTATGGGGAGGACGCTGCCCTGAAGCTAACGCTGCCTCCTCACTTCATTATGCTATCTTTCTCCTCCCACATCATCATTGTGTCCCTGTGATGTCAGGTGCGTGGCCAGAAATCCTGCGCCTGCGTGTTCTGACTGCCATCGCTATAATCTGTATGCCCATATTAATAGGTCAAATGTGGTGACAGATTTGCTTTAAAATCTGTTATTCAATCGAATGTTAATTTAATCTTTGGACTGAGATCACTTCCAAGATTGTCTATATGACATTGGATTCCCTGTGTACATACACGGATTGGCCACTTTATTAGAAGCACCTGCCCTTGTGACTTTGGAATTCAGCATTATATCAAGTGAGTATATTTTTTATAGACCAGTTTTAGTGTTGTTCACTGCCTTGTACATCTATGTACCGAGCATGAGGTGTGTTATATATTTCGTTGATGCTTATAAGGTTTTTTGCATGGTTTGTTTAGGTACATGTTACACGCACGCCGCTAGGTTCAGACAGGGGCGAGATAGGTTGCATGAATTCTTTGGAATCCTGGGGGAACCGTTACTCAGGGCGACCATAGACCATGTGCTGCAGCTTCTCTCAGACACACAGGGGTATTGACCCTCAGGCACAGACACGTAGGTTGTTTCACTTGCTGATCAGACACACTTGACAAGAGTCCTCATAAACGGTAGAACAGTAGCATTTAATAAGAAGCCACACAGCCAGTGCAAGTTAAGTTTTATGAGCAACAGGCTCCAGTGACAAACAGCACAGTTTCCTTAGCAGCACAGCAGTTCACAGTCTTCCCAGTAGTACAGGACAGCACAGTTCTAATGCAAAAGCACATTAATGAACACAGCATTCTTTACAGCACAGTGAGATGGAGGAGGGGGGAGGGTATGCTGAGGGAGATGATCCCTGTGACACCATTTCTTCCAGTCCTTATCTTTCTGCCAGACAATACTCTGCACTGTTAGTTCAGGAACTCTACCTGACCTGTGCTTAGCTTCACTCCTGACTTGAATCCTTTTCACTTGCAGGGGCGCTTCTGTGAGATACAGAACACACACACCACCTTTCTCTTCGGCTCCAGCCAGACAGTGAACAACTTGCCCACAATCCCCCTGGGGCTCTGCTAAAACACTCCCCTTCTCCTGTGACTGTGTTAACCCCTCTAGTTGCTGGATGCTTCTGGAGCACAACACTTCCTGTCTCATGTGCTTGTGTTACTTCCAATAGTTGCTGAATGCTTTTTAAGCAACAGCACTACTTCTGCATGTCACACTCTTCCCTCCTTTTTGAATGTCGTCCTCGACATTCGTTTTAATTGGTCAATCTGACCGACCAATTCTGAGACAGTGGTGAAAGTTGGATAATTTTACATACAAATTGGCACTGTGAAATTGGTACAACATTCATAAACATTGATAACAGCCTAATCTTAAGACCTTTTTCTTGTAGGATGCCTGTAAGAAATAAACAATTAACACAATTAAAACAATCCGCATCTCTTCAGCTGGAGCTTTTCGTACGTCTTCAACCAGCTCTCTCTCTCTATGCTTTAACAGTTCTTTGTTTCTACAAAGTCTTTTAAGGAAAATCAAAGCATGAAAACAAGTCTTTCCACCAGGCCACATCTTCCATACTGCCTCTCGGTGGTGAACACCACTCAAGTGGGCTTACCTGGTCCGCAGGCAGAGATACCTGTTTCCAGTTGACAGACCTTGGCACTTAACTCGGTTCACCAAGTGTCTCATACGTCAGCATGACGGGCCTCCTCACTTCTCGAGTCGACATCCTCCTGGTGGGTTGTTCCTCAAAGACCACGGGTTCTTTGGTTACAGAAGTTTCTTCCACCGCACTCAATTCCCATGCTTGATCAGATGCTCTTGGAGCTGCCTCTGTAAGTTCCTGTACTTCTCCTGAGTCACTTGTTTCTGCACGGTCTGGTAATTCCGCTCCTCCTGAGTGTCAATCGGTCTCTTCAGGTGCCGGTGTTTGATCATCAGATTGGACTTCATCTGTACTCCTTGGTACGAACTCTGGAGCCTCAGGACTTAGTTCATTCTCCTGAGGATGGTACATCCCTCTCCTTGCCGGTCCGAGAAATAGAACGGTGTGTTCTTCTCCATCGGAATTTTCAAGGTCACTATCCACCTGCGGAGCTTCAGTCTGTGGTGGTCGATGTCGGTCTACTTCTGGGAAGTCTTGTTGTGGTGGGAGATAATCACAGGGTCACAGTAAATTCCGATGGACTATTCTGGGTTTCTTGTCTCCCGTTTCCAATCGGATTTCATACACTGGGCTGTCATCAGCTTTCCTCCTTACGACCACATGCACATTGTCTTCCCAGTACGAACAAAGTTTTCCTGGACCGCCTGTCTCACGTATGTTCTTGACTAGCACCCGGTTTCCCGGTGCCAATTCTGCTCCATAACATTTTCGATCATAGTACTCCTTACTTTTGCTCTGTCCTAGCGTAACAACTTTGGACGCTATGTTGTATGCCTTCCATTTCCAAACGTACTCTGGATACGTTCTGTAAGTCTCTGACACCGGAGTATTGAACATGATGTCGATTGGCAGTCTTGGCGATCATCCATACAATGGGAAAAAGGGTGAGTAACCTATTGCATCGCTCTTTGTACAGTTATAGGCATGTACCACTTTTGACAGGGAACTCTTCCAGTCTTTCTTCTCATCAGCTGTTAAAGTGCGCAACATCGACAATAATGTCTGGTTAAAACGTTCCACTTGTCCATTACCCTCTGGGTGATAGGGCGTTGTGTGGGATCTCTGAATTCTACAGTACTTTCCTAGCTTGGTAAAGAGCTGGTTCTCAAATTCTCTTCCTTGGTCGTGGTGTAACCTCATAGGGAACCCAAACCTCAAAACAAAATCATTGAAGATCTTCTCTGCCGCTGTTCGACCTGATTTATTGGTGGTGGCATATGCTTGAGCAAATCGAGTGAAATGGTCCATCACTACCAAGATGTATTCGTAACCACCCTTGCACGTCTCGAGATGTAGAAAGTCTATTGAGACCATCTCAAACGGATACGTAGTTTGGATGTTGCCCATAGGTGCCCGGGTTGATGTGTTGGGATATTTATCTTTCAGACACCCACACTCCCTGGTCACATACCTCTCAATATCTCCCTGCATGTACGGCCAGAAGAAACGTTCACGGATCAAGTTGGTTGTCCTTTCCACTCCCAGGTGTCCTATGTTTTCATGGAGTTCTTTGAAGCCCAACCTACGGAATACTCTAGTAAGTACGAACTGCCGGTTTTGTCCTCCTTTACAATGCAGGATACCGTCTTCACTGAGGTAGAGCTTCGTCCATTCTTTAATTAAAACAGATACTGCCGGTGACTCATTGCCTCTCTCTCGTTTACTTGGAAACCGATTTTGGTCCACATAAAGTAGTATTATTTGATCTTCCCGTTGTGCTCTATGGATTTTCTCTTTTGGTAGTTGTTGAGTAGACCGGGGGTGATCTTGTTCTTTCGCTTTTATGGTGGTTTCCACTGTCAACGGACACCACAATGGTGTGTCTTTCTACTGATAAGCTTGTGCTGCTTGGGTAGTGCTCTCAATTGCTTCTAGACTGACTTCCTCCGAGCATTCTTGCATGAACTCCTCAGTCTCTAGTGGCATTCTTGACAATCCGTCAGCATCCGCATTGCATTTTCCTGGCCTGTACTTGATGCTGAAATCTCAGTCAGCTAGTTCAGCGACCCATCTCTGACCCGTTGCATTCAGTTTGGCTGTAGTAAGGACATAGGTCAAAGGGTTGTTGTCAGTGTATACCTCAGACTTTTTTGCTGTAGTAGAGATAATCTCTAAATCATTCACAGATAGCCCATTTCAATGCCAGGAACTCAAATTTTCCAGAATGTATATGGTAATTCTTCTCGGCGTCTGTCATTGTTCTAGAACCGTAACCGATGACTCTGATTTTTCCATCTTGATGCTGATACAGGGCAGCTCCCAGTCCAACTTGAGAAGCGTCACAATGAAGAACAAATGGTAAATTGAAATCAGGATATCCCAAGATGGGTGGTTTTACCAGGTAGTCTACTAGCTCTTCCAATACCTCTTTGTGGTCTTCTGTCAAGAGAATGGGCTGTTAGGACGAAATGTCGTTGTTTCTTTTAAACCTGGTCCTACCCGCGTTCTTCTTTTTCTCCGTGGGTGTTGTTGTCTCTGTTGTCCCCCCCAAGAGGAGGTATAGTTGGGCGGCAATAATGGAGAAGTTCCGAATGTAAGTACGGCTGGCAGATATCGTCCCTCAATCCTTCTAAACATGTCTCCATGCTCCTCTGAAATTCTGCTGGAGATGAACTGAGCCCAAATGGTATGCTGATCCACTCATATAATCCCCACGGTGTGATGAATGCTGTCAAGGATCTACTGGACTCTTCGACAAACCTTTGGTGGTATGCCTTACCCTGATCGAGGACAGAGAGCCAGGTGCTCCCTGATAGGCTATCCAGTATATCTTGGATCTTTGGTATCGGGTGTCGATCCAGTACTGACTTTCGGTTTAGTTCCTGGTAATCACGACAGAGTCTCAACGTACCGTCCTTCTTCCTAACACAGACAATAGGAGAGGAATAAGACGACTTTGACTTTTGGACCCAACCTCTGTTGATGAGATCTTGTAAATATTCTTTCACTTCACGATGTAATGGTTTTGGCACAGACATGGAACTTCTGGTTACTGGGGTCGTGTTTTTTAAATTGATTTTCAAAAGCAACGACGGGATACAGCCTATATCAGAGTCATCTTTGGAGAACGCATGACACTCTTCTCTCAGCCTCTGTTTTGCTACCGCTAGATCTTCAGCACACAAGTATTCCAGGGGTACTGGGGATCCCAGGATCCCAAGGTGGGTTGCACAATTTCCTCCCCTGGGCAACTCCTGTTTTTAGGGAGACTGAATTCACGGTAGACCCCTGGGCGGGTCTCACACTGGCTGGATATACCATTTTAACGGTTTCAATGTGACCTAACACAGTCTTTGGATCCAGGCTAATTTCATGTTTCGTAGTATTCATCACCGGTACTGTCACTTGAGCAAACCCACCAGTAGGAATCGTAAGCACAGTCTCACCTTGAACTAGGCCTTCTGGAAGTTCGGAGGAGTCTTTTGGCATGAACAGTCTTTTCTGGACTTTTCTTCCCGGTTCTACCCGGACTCCACACCTCACCCCCACCATTTGGTTTGCAGGGATGATGGTTGGGCGCAAGCCTACCTTGACTTCTTTTAGGTCCATTGTATTCTGTGCTTTCTTTACTCTATGAATCATGTTTTCCGCCACGGCGTTGGGTATGGCGAGCGATGTGGTGATTGCATCCACCACCAACGCCCCTGTCTTGTGTTTCGTGATGACCTCACTGATTACACTACCACCGTTCTGATCACTGGTCACGAGAAAAGGTACCAAAAGCTTGATGATGTTGCTGTTCTTCGTGGCCCTGAGTTGGAAAGTCACTTCATCCCAGCCTATGAAAGGGATTTCGGTCTGGTTGACGGCTTTGCCATGGAGTTCCACTGGTCTCAAGAGTTCTTTTAGTGACCGAAGGCAAGTGTATGGCAGGTAGCGCCTTCTTCATTCTTCATTTAAAAAGCTCGCTTGGGCTCCTGTGTCCCACAGTGCGTTTAATAGGAGTCCATCTAACTGGCACTGTATAAAGCACCTTTCACCGATTACGCTGATGAGGCTATCTTTACTGACTGAGGAATACTCCTCCCAGGAGTACATCATTTGACCTCCGCATTGGGCATTAAGTAACTAATGCCCCTGTCTCCCTTGCAGCTGCTGTAGACAGGAACACACTTGGGGATAGTACTGACGCAGCCATTTTACCTCATGCGCCGTTCTGGGGTTTGGTGAGATTTGGATTTGCTTCTAGGGCCTCCTCCGTGTCGCAGTTACCAGCCGCCCGCCACTGGTAACCTCCTGTCTTGTAACCCAAACAACCATGACCATTGGCATTCCTTGGCATAATGTCCTTTCTCACCACATCTTAGACAGTGGACACGCACCGTACTCTGATTTCATGAACGGCACGCTTCACAAGCCGGGTATCTTCTGTTTTGGAGCCCACTCCTGGGTCTGAGGGATACAGGTTCTGGCCTGGAACGAATCAACTTTTTCACCTCAATCAACTCGGCTCACAGTTCTCCTATTACTTCCTCCCAGCCAGCACTGGCGGTCCTCTCTTTTGTTGGTGATTTAAGGTTCCTTCTCAGAGGTGGCACTGGAGGGTCTCTCTGATGATCTTCAGACTGGCCACTGGGGGTCTCCAACTTCAGCTGACTCATTTTGGTGATTTTAGGAGCAGAGCCTTTCTTTAACTTCTGTTCGCTCTCTGACTCCAAACTAGTTGCTGCATTCATTTTTTCAATTAGGACTTCGTCCAAAATGCCAGGATCTTCTAGGTACTTTTTCAGCTGCAACTTTATATCTTTGCTGATTAATCCCATTCCCACTGATCTCAAGAACTTCTTCTGGACTATTCCAGCATCAAACTTCTCTTCCGCTTCTACATCTCTGGATGCAAACAGCAGTCTATTCTTCAGTTCAATTGCTCTGAACAAGAAATTTTGGGGTAATTCATTATTTTTTTGTGAGAGGTTAATGAGTTGGTGGAACAATTTTGAAGTACTCTCTTCTTTATAGTGCTCTTTTAAAATCATCTTCAGCTGTTGCAAGGTCAATTGACTTTTCATTTCTAGCATACTAAGGAGGTTCAGTCCTGGGCTGATCACTTTCACCACCCCCTCAATGATCTCATCTGGCTGGTAGCCTTTCTGTAAGCCTGTAAGTCTCTTTTTCTGTTCACACTCTCCAATCTGTCCCAGGATCTTGAATTCTTTCCTTATGGTGATTTGTGGTGTTAGAGAGGACTGTCTTCCTGATTTATCTGACCTGAGCAGGTTAAAAGTTCTGTCTGAGTCTGTCTCCCGTTCAGAGGTTTTGGTCGATTCTTGCAGGGCTGTTGTTAGGGCTTTGAATTGTTCTTTCAATTCCTGTAGTTCAGTCTGTGGATGGAGATTCCCGCTTTTGGTAATTAGTTCCTGGAGGAATGTCCCCATGATGTCGTTCAGCTTCTTTCTCCCCCAGCTTATCCATTTTTGCATTAATGGCAGCTAACAGTTTCCTGCGGTTGTGTGCTTTGCAAATCTGTTCTACTGACATCTTTATATGTTCTGCTACTGTTCTTAATTCTTCACAGGTTAACTGAAGAAGCTGCTCACTAATTCTGTCCATTTGTATTTCCACATCCATTGCTTCTAGTGAGTTTTTCTTTAGGGCTGGTCCTCTTTAACTGGTGTAGCAGAGTTGAGTTGAGGTGCTGTGCTTTTCCTGACACTTTTCCTGTTCTCCCTCTACATGCTAATTCCCACCTAGGATTCCCCATACGGCCCGCCAATGTTACACGCACGCCATTAGGTTCAGATACGGGCAAGACAGGTTACATGAATTCTTTGGAATCCCGGGGGGAACCGTTACTCAGGGCGACCATAGACCATGTGCTGCAGCTTCTCTCAGGCATGCAGGGGTATTGACCCTCAGGCACAGATACGAAGGTTGTTTCACTTTCTGACCAGACACACTTGACAAGAGTCCTCATAAACGGTAGAACAGTAGCATTTAATAAGAAGCCGCACAACCAGTGCAAGTTAAGTCTTATGAGCAACAGGCTCCAGTAACAAACAGTACAGTTTCCTTAGCAGCACAGAAGTTCTCAGTCTTCCCAGTAGTACAGGACAGCACAGTTCTAATGCAAAGGCACATTAATGAACACAGCATTCTTTACAACACAGTGAGATGGGGGGGTTTGCTGAGGGAGATGATCCCTGTGACACCATTTCTTCCATCCTTTCTTTCTGCCTGACAATACTCTGCATTGTTAGTTCAGGAACTCTACCTGACCTGTGCTTAGCTTCACTCATGACTTGAATCCTTTTCACTTGCAGGGGCGCTTCTGTGAGATACAGAACACACACACCACCTTTCTCTTCGGCTCCAGCCAGACAGTAAACAACTTCCCCACAATCCCCCTTGGAATCTGCTAAAACACTCCCCTTCTCCTGTGACTGTGTTAACCCCTCTAGTTGCTGGATGCTTCTGGAGCACAACACTTCCTGTCTCGTGTGCTTGTGTTACTTCCAATAGTTGCTGAATGCTTTTTAAGCAACAGCACTACTTCTGCATTTCACATGCAGAGTTTACCGTCAGCAGCTTTGTCTGCACCAGTAAGGCACTGGTGTTGTATTTGTCTACCAGTTTCAGTTTGACTTAACATTAGAATGGGAAAATTGAGCATTGTGAGTGACACTGAAGGACGCATGATCATCGATTCTAGACTGGCCAGTGTTGCCAGATTTTCCCATACAACAGTATTGAGTATATCAAGAATGTTATGACCAAGGAAAAACATCTAATGAAAGGTAAACCTGCAACATTTACAACTTATTGATAAAAGGGATCAGAGAAGGATGTCAGCTATTCTTCTGATGTATATGTGGTGCACAATCAAGCAAATTTCAGTTGAAAACAATGCTGGTTCTCCAATTAACGTGTCCAAATGCTAACTCGTCTATTCGTAGCACGGATGGGCTATCCCTGTAAATCACTAGCTTAACTGCAATTACGTTAAAAAAGAAACAGAAAGATAAAACTACATTGTGCAAATGAGTGCAGATATTGGATCAATGATCAGTGGAAAACATTGCCTGATCAGATGACTCCAGATTTTTGGTGTACCATCTTGATGGGATGGTGAGCTTGAATTGGTAAATTCTGTCTGTCAGGTATTAACAGTTAAGGCTGATAAAAATGTTGTTGGGTTTTCTTGGCACACTCTGGATCCTCTGATATCTGTGAATAGACGTTTGGACAGTAGAGCTTACCTAAGCATTGTGGCTGATCAAGTTTATCCCTTCATGGCAGCTTTTTACCCTGTCGCAGAAGGACAATAAAAGGATTTCAGCAGGGCAAAGCTACTTGCCACACGGTTGTTCAGTCATGGTCGGTTTCAGATTCCTTTTATGTTCAAAGACAATACAAAATATCATAACCATGAACCAAATTTACAAAGGATTGCTTAGACAATAGTAAAACTCACCTGTGAAAAAGTCCTTGATATGTACGGGTTTTCAATCTCTGGAGGTAAACCAGAATGTATGTATTCATTCAGTGACAGTAACACAGGTCTTAAGAATGGAGAGGGTTGAAAGGATATTAGGCTTTATGTTTAAAGGGGTTTTGCAATAGAAATTATGTTTAAAAGGGCTCATTGTAGAGGGGTGTCTGCTGGTGCCAGAGCTATTCTAAATTGTATTCAATTGAAAAGTATTATAGAGCTGAAAGCCACTAGCTCCCTGCCCCACATTACCTATATAACCCATCTGACATTGGCATCTCATCATAGGCAGCAAAATAAAGTCACTGCCTTGCGCTGCCAGCATTTGGCTATAGAGAAGAAAGAGGAGATGCTCTCCTTGGGAGAGAGGACATGTGAGAGGAATCATTTTTATTTTTTAATTGCTATGTGAAGAGCATCAGAATGGGGTACAATATTACTATACTGAGACCAGAATTGGGGACATTATATATTGGGGCCAGAATGGGAGATATTATTACTGTCTTCGTCCCAGAATGGGGAACGTTATTACTATATTTGGGCCAAAATAAAGTAAATTAATGCTATATTGGATACAAAATGTTTGATATTGTTACTATATTGGAGCCAGAATAAAGGGCAATACTAATAAATTGTTACCAGAAAGGGCAACATTATTACTAAGTTGGTTGAGAATGGGGAACATTTCTGCTACAGTGGGGCCAGAATGGTAAACAATATTACTTTATTAGGACCTGAATGGGATCATTACTACTACATTGTGGCCCAGAATGGAGGATATTATTTCTATGTTGGGGCAAGAATGTGGGACATTATTACTATACTGGGGCAAGAGAAGGGGACATTATTACTATATTGGGGCTAGAATGGGGAACATTATTACTACATGGGGGCCAATAGTGGGACATAATTACTATTTTGGGGTCAGAATATCGGATATTGTTACTGTATTGTGGTCATAATGTAACCACTATTACTGTAAGCAGGCAGCGATAGGGGCCATTGTTATTATATGGCACCACAAGTGGGCTTTATTAATGTATAGGGCCACAATGGGGGACATTTTTAATGCCCTTGTTGTGGCCTCATACATTAGCAAAGTTCCCCATTGTGGCCCCATACATTAGGGCCTGCTAAAGAAAAGAAAAGCACACTGATAAAGCAGTAGACAGTTCACAGGGCTCCTGTCCTATTGTCTCAGATTACTGATGTGGCTGCTGGACTGAGTCCTCTGAGTTAATATGCAACTTCTCTAGCACATACATTAAAGAGAATCTGGAAAGGGGACTCATATGAAAATCTACATATCTGGCCGATACAGGCTACTTGTTTGTGAAAAATAAAGATGTGTATCTGAGACCGTATATGCTATCGGGGTTGGAATAAAATCGCACTGAAAGACGTTATCCATTGCCCCTCATCTCAGAGCTATTTGATAGGATTAAACATCCTTCCATCTTCACCAAATTAGACCTACGTGGAGCATATAACTTCTTCAACATGAAAGAGCGCGACAAATGGAAGACCACATTCAACAGCTGTGATGGTTACAATGAATATGCCTTTCGGACTATACACCACTTTGCTAATGAGATCTTTTGTGATGTCCTGTACCAGAACATCTTAGTCTATTTGAATGACATTCTATTCTTCTCCAGAGACCTAGACTTACATCATTTCCATATCTAAATCTGTTCTAAAGAGACTGCGACAAAACCATCTTTGTGCTGAGCTGGAAAAATGGCTCTTCAGTGGAATATATCTCATACAGTCCTGCTCATCTTTATTGGTACCCATGAAGTTTAAGTAAATAATGTGGAATATCTCCTGAAAAAAATGAATCAAGTGAAACTGTTTTTTTTTGTATAGAGCCTTCGTGTTAAATACAAAAGAGCAAATTATAAACAATAATTTAAAACAAAAAACAATGGGAGGGAAAAATAGAAAAACCTAAAGCTTGCTGTGTCACTGGTATTGGCACCCTTTACATTAATTTAGTATGGAAACACATTTTGACTCACCTGTGGTAAATCACAAAAGAGATTCACCTGTGATTAATTGTTGGTGCCCATGTGAAAAGAATTAGCCAATGAATGATGACTTCAGTGTTTTAAAAAGCCACACGGTAGACCCTGTTCCTTTGTCACAATGGTGAAAACAAAGGAGCTGTCTGAGGACATCATAACTGCTATTATTAGCAAACACAAGACTTTCAAAGGGTATAAGGCCATCTCTAAAGAACTTGGTATCCCAGTTTCAACAGTGCACAATGTTATTAAGAAGTTTGCCAAGCATGGAACCGTCAAGAAACTCACTGGATGTGGGGGAAAGAGAAAAATTGACAAGAGATGTCTTCAAAGGTTGGTGCAAATAGTGGAAAAAACACCATGTCAAACATCCAAAGACCTGAAAGCCAACCTGGACCAGTCTAGGATCATGGTTTCAACAAGTACCATACGCCGCACGCTAAAACAAGCAGAGCTTAATGGGCAAAGGCCAAGGAAGAAACCATTGCTGAAGAAAAGGCATAAAAAGGAACGACTGATCTTTGCCAAAGAGTACCTTGACAAACCACAATCCTTATAGGAAAATGTTCTGTGGACAGATGAAACAAAAATAGAGCTTTTGGCAATGCAAAGCAACAGTTTGTTTACAGATGACGCAATGAAGCTTATAAGGAAAAGAGCACCTTACCAACAGTTAAGTATGGTTGAGGATCCATAATGCTATAGGGTTGCTTTGCTGTGTCTTGTACTGGAGACCTTGACCATATCACAGGAATAATGAAATCAGAGAATTATCAAGAGATTTTAGAGTGAAATGTCCTACCCAGTGTAAGAAAACTTAGTTTGAGTCGAAGACCATGGGTCCTCCAACAAGACAATGACCCAAAGCACACATTCAAAAGTACACAGGAATGGTTGAAAAAGAAAAAATGGACTGTTTTAAAATGGCCAGCAATGAGCAATAACCTCAATCCCATTGAAAATCTCTGTGGTGAGCTGAAATCTGCCATTGGGAACAAGAGCCCTGTAAACATTCAAGAGGTTGAGCAAACTGCAAAGGAAGAGTGGGAGGAAATTCCAGCAGTGCAAGAAGCTTATAGATGGCTACAAGAAACGTTTGGATGCTGTCAGCAATGCCAAAGGGTGTGCAACCAAGTATTAATTAGGGGTCCTGTTTCTTCTTTGAAATTACAACATAGAAGTTGAAAAACAATGTTTTATTGTTGTATTAATGTGGACGACTAATTAAAAAATCCTGAGGAGGTACTTTTCCATTTATTTCCATTTATTTCTGAAGATATTAATGGTGAGCAGAACTGTATAATCTCAACTGCACATCTGCGTATGAATTTAGAGAATTTTTCTGCTATTTTGAATTTGCCACAAGTCGTTGGTCTCAAAGCTTCCAAAGATTCCTAGGCTTTATTACTACCAGTTCATTAAAAATGACTCTCAAGTAGTAGCTCCTCTTATGGCTTTTATTTACAAGGGATCTTGTTTTTCCACTGCTCCAGCCCTACACCTTTGTGTTGACAAAATATTCTTCCTTAGGGCTCAATCAGATATCTTTAGCTTTTCTTTTACGAGTTTCATCAGTGTTTTTGATGAGACTGTCATAAGAGTGGTCAGTATCAGTTTTTACTATCAGAGTTTGGTTAGATTTTTATCAGTTTTTCAAAAATCAGACATGTGAACTACCGCATAGACTATCGTGAGTATGTACAGTACAGACCAAAAGTTTGGACACACCTTCTCATTTAAAGATTTTTCTGCATTTCCATGACTATGAAAATTGTACATTCACACTAAAGGCATCAAAACTATGAATTAATACATGAGGAATTATATACTTAACAAAAAAGTGTGAAACAACTTAAAATATGTCTTATATTCTAGGTTCTTCAAAGTTGCCACCTTTTGCTTTGATGACTGCTTTGCACACTCTTGGCATTCTCTTGATGAGCTTCAAGAGGTAGTCACCGGAAATGGTTTTCACTTCACAGGTGTGCCCTGTCAGGTTTAATAAGTGGGATTTCTTGCCTTATAAATGGGATTGGGACCATTAGTTGTGTTGTGCAGAAGTCAGGTGGATACACAGCTGATAGTCCTACTGAATAGACTGTTAGAATTTGTATTATGGCAAGAAAAAAGCAGTTAAGTAAAGAAAAACGAGTGGCCATCATTACTGTAAGAAATGAAGGTCAGTCAGTCTGAAAAATTGGACAAACTTTGAAAGTGTCCCCAAGTGCAGTTGCAAAAACCATCAAGTGCTACAAAGAAACTGGCTCACATGAGGAGCGCCCCAGGAAAGGAAGACCCAGAGTCACCTCGGCTTCTGAGGATAAGTTTATCCGAGTCACCAGCCTCAGAAACATCCATAACATCTGGACTGAGATACAATCCAATGTGGCAGCAGCCATGGCTAAAGCGACAAACACTGTCGACCTGTTCTCAACATATCTTGTGACATGCAGAAGTAGTGCTGTTGCTTCAAAAGCATCCAGCAACTATTAGAAGTAACACAAGAACAGGAGACAGGAAGTGTTGTGAAGCATTAAGCAACTAGAGGGGTTAACACAGTCACAGGAGACAGGGGTTGTTTTAGCAGAGCCCCAGGGAGATTGTGGGGAAGTTGTTTACTGTCTGGCTGGAGTGCGATCTGTATATCATAAAAGGCAAGGGATCAGAATTCAGGTCAGGAGGGAAGCTAAATACAGGTCAGATAGACTCCCTGAGTTAACAGTGTGGAGTATTATCGGGCAGAAAGATAAGGACTGGAAGGAATCGTGTCATAGGGATCTTCTCCCTCATCAAAACCTCCCGCCATCCATCTCAATGCAGGATAAAGAATGCTGTGTACTATTGAGTCCTTGTGAAGGAAAAGCATGTGGTTGTGTATGCATAGACGTGTGCTACTTATGAGATCTAATCTGTGCTGAATTATGCTACTGAAGAGACTGACATTGCTGTGCCTGCCTTATGAAACTGTACTGTAATGAAGATTGTTGCTGTAATATCCCTGAATTGCACTGGCCGTGCTTCAGATTAAATTCCACTGTTAAACTGTTGAAAAAAACTCTTGTCAGATGTGTCTGGTCAGCAACTGAATCTATCATGTGCCTGAGAGAAGCTGCAGCCTATGGTCGCCCTGAGTAACGGTTCCCCCAGGATTCCAAAAAATTCATGAAACCAGTCTCGCCTTATCTGAACCTAACGGCGTTCGTGTAACATTGGTGGCCCGTATGGGGAGTCCTGAGCAGGAATTAGCGTATAGAGGGAGAAGAGGAAAAGTGTCTGGAAAACACAGCAGCACAGCACCTCAACTCAATTCTGCTACACCAGTTAAAGGGGACCAGCCCTAAAGAAAACTCACTAGCAGCAATCGATGTGGAAATACAAATGGACAGAATTAGTGAGCTGTTTCTTCAGTTGACCTGTGAAGAATTGAGAACAGTAGCAGAACATATAAAGATGTCAGTAGAACAGATTTCTAAAGCACACAATCGCAGGCAACTGTTAGCTGCCATTAATGCAAAAATGGATAAGCTGGGGGAGAAAGAAGCTGAAGACACCATGGGGATGTTCCTCCAGGAGCTAACACAGTTTCTAGCCAGGTTGAAGTTGGAGGATGGAGGGGTGGCACCAATTACCAAAAGCCGGAATCTCCGTCCACAGACTGAACTACAGGAATTGAAAAAACAATTCAAAGCCCTAACAACAGCCCTGCAAGAATCGACCAAAATCTCTGAACGGGTGACAGACTCAGACAGAACTTTTAACCTGCTCAGGTCAGATAAATCAGGAAGACAGTCCTCTCTAACACCACAAATCACCATAAGGAAAGAATTCAAGATCCTGGGACAGATTGGAGAGTGAGAACAGAAAGAGAAACTGTCTTATATGAACCTGTTGCACCAGATCGATGCAGGCTTACAGAAAGGCTACCAGCCAGATGAGATCGTTGAGGGGGTGGTGAAAGCGATCAGCCCAGGACTGAACCTCCGTAGTATGCTAGAAATAAAGAGTCAATTGACCTTGCAACAGCTGAAGATGATTTTAAAAGGGCACTATAAAAAAGAGAGCACTTCAGAATTGTTCCACCGACTCATTAACCTCTCACAGAAAAATAATGAATCATCCCAAAGTTTCTTGTTCAGAGCAATTGAACTGAAAGGTAGACTGTTGTTTGCATCCAGAAATGTAGAAGCGGAGGAGAAGTTTAATGCTGGACTAGTCCAGAAGAAGTTCTTGAGATCATTAGGAATGTGGTTAATAAGCAAAGACATCAAGTGGCAGCTGAAACAGTACCTAGAAGATTCTGGCATTTTGGACGAAATCCTAATTGAAAAAAATGAATGAGGCAACTAGTTTGGAGTCAGAGAACGAACAGAAGTTAAAGAAAGGCTCTGCTCCTAAAATCACCAAAATGAGTCAGCTGAAGTTGGAGACCCTCGGTGGCCAGTCCGAAGATCATTATGGAGACCCTCCAGTGCCACCTCCGATAGGGATCCTTAAAGCACCAACGAAATAGAGGACGATCAGCGCTGACTGGAAGGTAGTAATAGGAGATCAGAGAGCCAAGTTGATTCAGTTGAAATTTGATACGTTCCAGGCCAGAACCTGCATCCCTCAGACCCAGGAGTTGGTTCCAAAACAGAATATACCCGGCTTGTGAAGCGTGCTGTTCATCAAATCAGAGTACTGTGTGTGTCCACTGTCTAAGATGTGGTGAGGAAGGACATTATGCCAAGGAATGCCAATGGTCACGGTCGTTTGCGTAAAAAGACAGGAGGTTGTCAGTGCGGCGCGACTGATAACCGCGACACGGAGGAGACCCGAGAAGCAAATCCAAATCTCACCAAACCCCACAACGGCGCATGAGGTAAAAAGGCATTGTCAGTACTATCCCCAAGTGTGTTCTCGTCTACAACAGCTGCAAGAGAGACAGGGGCATCAGTTACTTAATGCCCAGTGTGGAGGTCAAACGATGTACTCCTGGGAGGAGGATTCCTCGGTCAGTAAAGATAGCCTCATCAGCGTAATCGGTAAAAGGTGCTTTATACAGTGCCAGCTAGATGGACTCCTAGTAAAAGCACTGTGGGACACAGGAGTAGTGTTGAGCCACCCCCGTAGTGTTCGAGTTCGGTTCGGTTCGTCGAACACCCGTGTGTTCGCCGAACTGTTCGTCGAACTGTTCATCGAACACCTTCGAACACCGTTAAAACCAATGGCAGGCAAACAAAAACACATAGAAACACATAGAAAACACCTTCAAAGGTGTCCAAAAGCTGACAAACTGCTCAGAAGACATAACTAACACATGGAAAAGTGACAAGTACATATAGTCATGCGAAAATAAAAGAGGTGGAGGAGTAAAAGGAGGGGGAGACACAGATATAGGCATGTCATGCCCTTCTAAAATCCAAAAAGTGAGAAGCCGACATGGCCAGTCCGCTCCTGCCCGTGCCACCTCCGTGTCGCCGGGTTTGTGCCAGAGCCGCGGTGAACCCTGACGGCCAGCCCCCCTCTCCCAATACTGGTGCCTGTCCGCTGGTGGGTCGAGCGAGCCCCCCTGTGGTGGAGGCAGCTCTAAGCTTTTTAATTTAAATTGTCTCTCTAATTTGAATGAATACACTTTAAATCCATTTACAAGGATCTATTGGAGGGCAAGTCTCATGCCAGCAGCCGCGGTAATTCCAGCTCCAGTAGCGTCCACTAAAGCTGCTGCAGTTAAAAAGCTTTTATAAGGATCGAGCTCGGCTGTCCACCGCAAGGCATCCTACTGCCAGTCCCAGCCCCTATGCCTTGCGGTGCCTCCTGATGCTCTTCACTAAGTATCCCATGGTCCCGAAGCATTTGCTTTGAAAAAATTAAGTGTCTAAACTACAGGTGGTGTAGCTTGCTTAACAGCCGGGATAATCCGCTGACTAGCAGACACTGCTACTAGGCACAAAGTATTTCCTGGGCTAGATGCAGTTAAAAATTTGTAATTAGATACTCTCGTTGGATGCTGAGAAAGCATTCCATAGAGTCTCCTGGCACGCCATATATGATTCTCTTAAAAAGCTTGGGGTAGGGGTCTAGGGGACCCTTTTATAGCCAAAATCACGGCCCTGTATCGCAATACGTCACCTAGGCTGAAGATAAATGGAACTGTAGCACCCTGAGGGCTCGGTTGCTACAGACGTATTGCACCTCACCCAGAGGTGTGATATCTCACTCTCAGGTAAGGATGGAGTGTGGATCAGGACCCGACACCTGCATGCATTACACCACATTGCCGTGGGGCAGGGCGACCAATATGCCCCTGAGATGGGCACGACAGTCCCTGTCCCTGGCTGGAGTGGTGGGAGGGAACACTGAGGAAGGGGAACCCTGTAGTGCAGGAGCAGGGAGGAAGCAGTTCCTGGGTGCATTGAGAAGGGAGTATAAAAGGTGGGCACCATCTTAGTTCAGTGCAGAGAAGTCTGAGCAGAAGTGGCAGGGAGCAGGGGCTCTGCATGAGCTCTGCTCCGGAGGCGGGCCTAGTAACAGAGGCCCAGGCCTGGAAGAGGGAGAAGGAAGGAAGAGGAGTGGAGAAGGCTCCAGGAACGAGGAATGAAGGGATCCCAGGGGTGCGGACGGGCGAGTCGCCACCGCACGCCCGAATCCACCTGCGTGGAGGGGTCAGGCCAAAGGGGGAGACCGGTCCCCGAACTAGTGGAGGCAGGAAACGACCCTCAGCTAGAAACCGGAGGCTCTGACATTTTATGTGGCGCAGCCCCTCGCTACACCCGCTAGGAAGGCACCACATAGGGTCAGGGAAACTGGCGCCAAGTTTACCAAGAGGAGGCCCGAGGCAGCCGGACAGAAGTGTTGGTAAGAAAGGCCAGATAAAGGACACACAAAGGGGGTCCTGTGAAGTGCTCCAAAGTTATCTGGGAGTTGTCTGAGCCCCTCACCTGGTGAGCACAGTACGACGTGGGCAGCCGTTACCTGCAGACGTGGTCTGGATAATAAGAACTGTGAGTAAAGGCCCTGGACTGCATCACTGACTCCGTGTCGTTACTGCTGCTGCCCTGCACCATCACCCCCATCCTCCGCATACACTGCCCTGAGGCTATACTCCTCCCGTGGGGAGTTATGCTACGCTCTGCTGCACCCACAACACCAGCCTCAGCGGTCTGCCCTGTAGCGGCGGTTCACTCTGACCGCAATCCACGGGTGGCGTAGTCGGACATTTAAACATCAAAACCACATAAATAGTTCCGCCACTGGTTTGACCGCCCTGAGCCACGGAACCGGGTCGCCGCCACGAAGACTACAACCACCAGCATCCACCAAAAAGGGTCCGGCTCCGGGTGTCCCAAGGCCCAGGGGGTGCGTCAGAACATTTTCATCACCTTTCACAATCACCAATGGGACAAGGCAGGGATGTCCTCTGTCCCCTCTCTTATACATCCTAGTGACGGAGCACCTGCTCTCATCAATTCGCCATAACCCCAATATTAGGTGGATTGAGGTGGGAGGCACCGAGTACAAGTGCTCTCTATTTGCTGATGATGTCCTAGTATATATCACTCAATCACATATATCCATCCCTGCTGTTATGGCTGAAATAGATCACTTTGTTACATGGTAAAATTTTAAAATCAATGCAGCGAAGTCTGAGGCCCTCGATGTCTCCCTCCCTAAATCCATATAGGATTCCATCCAGTCCAACTTTCCCTTTGCCTGGCCCTCACAGGGTATCAAATACTTAGGAATTCCTATTCATAGAGACCTCTCCCATCTATGTTATCTTAATTTTGGGCCCTTTATTGAACAATTCCATACAGACCACGGTTGGCAAGTTAGAACTGTAAGATTCACTACGTGAACCACTGGTGTTTTGTGGAAAAGCACATGTACAATGCGTTCCAAATTATTATGCAAAAAGTGTTTAGGAGTGATAAGGGAAGAATTTGTTTGTCAGTTAAACTCATTGATGGTGATGTGTGTCAGGGCTCTTTATATCACTGTAAGCAATTGCAGACACCTGTGCTAATTAGTTTGGCAGGTGTGTCCAATGAAAGGCAAGACTACTTAAGAAGGCTCTCTCACATTATTAAGCAGCCTACATTTTCTGCCAAAATGGGAAAGAAAAAGGATGTGTCGGCTGCTGAGAAGCAACAAATTGTGGAGTGTTTAGGTCAAGGCATGACTACAATCAACATTGTGCGATGATCAGGATGAAGTGTCTTGGCAATCAAGAAGTATGTAGCTGATTCACAGTACACACGTGTGCGTGCTGATAAGGGCAAATTGAGGACTCTTTCCTACAGGCAATTACGTCAGGTTGAAAGAGCAGCGGCAAAAAAGCCTTGTCATAGCAGCAGACAAGTTTTTGAAGCTGCTTGTGCCTCCAACGTCCCCCGAACAACAAGATGCAGGGTCCTTCAGAGGTTTGCAGCTGTGCATATGCCATCCTGTCGACCTCCTCTATCCACTTCACACAAGCAGAAACGGCTCCAGTGGGCCAAACATTACATGAAGACTGATTTCAAAACTGTTTTGTTCACGGATGAGTGCCGTGCAGCGCTCGATGGTCCAGATGGATGGAGTGGAGGATGGCTGGTTGATGGACACCCCACGCAAACACGGCTACAGCGCCAACAAGGAGGAGGTGGAGTAATGTTTTGGGCTGGAATCATGGGGAGAGAGATTGTCGGCCCCTTTAGGATCCCTGAAGGCGCTAAAGATGAACTCCATAATGTATGTGGATTTTCTCAAACAGCACTTCCTGCCATGGTTCAAGAAGAAGAACCGTGTATTTCACAGCAAGATCATTTTTCTGCATGATAATGCACCATCTCATGCTGCACATAAAACATCTGCATCTTTGGCTGATATGGGCATAAAAGGGGACAAACTTATGGTGTGACCCCCATGCTCCCCTGACCTCTACCCCATTCAGAACCTTTGGAGCATCATTAAAAGGAGTGTCTATGATGGCGGGAGGCAGTTCACATCTAAGCAACAGCTCTGGGAGGGTATTCTGTCCTCATGCAAAGCAATTGAAGCAGAAACCATCCAAAACCTGACAAATTCAATGGACGAGAGAGTTCAGAAGCTCCTTTCGAACAAGGGGTCCTATGTGAAAATGTAACATCACCTAGAATAAAGTTTTGAGTTGAAAACTGTTTGATTTCAGTTTCTAACAACCTGCTAATGCTTATAATTTCAAAAATGACCATTTTTTTGGGCTTTATTAAAATGAAAAGGTTGATCGAAAAGTTTTGGGGGATCTAAGAGTGTGGCAACCCAGTAGTCATGATTACTTCGAATTCTGACAATATGAGGGTCATGCTGCAGGTAGTGCAGCAAGAAGGCACTTATGTGTCCTGCGCATCTCGGAGCCCCAAAATTATTTTCCGGGCTAGATGCAGCTAAAAATTATTTTTAATTTTAAATCTGGTGGAGCTTATTATAGATGGCCTAATAGGATCAGTGCTGCACACTGCTACAAAGCCCAAATTATTTTCCAGTCAAGATACAGATAAACATGATTAGTAATTTGAAAGCTTAAAACGGTTGGTAGGGTGATTTTAACCAATCATCAAGCTTTTACTCTCCCCAGGATGACACAGGGGTAGAAAAGTCGTTTCGGATCCATGATTTGTTCATCTTTATGAACGTGAGTCTGTCTACATTATCAGTGGAGAGCCGCGTGCGCTTATCTGTCAGCACACCACCAGCAGCGCTGAACACACGTTCAGACAGAACGCTGGCTGCGGGGCATGACAAGATCTCCAAGGCGTAAGTGGCTAGCTCCGGCCATTTATCCAGATTGGAAGCCCAAAAAGAGCAAGGGTCCAGTGACACAGTCGTGGCTTCAATGTTTACTTGGAGATACTCCTGTACCATCGTCTCTAGGCGTTGACTATGTGTCAGACTTCTTGTCTCCTGTGGCCTTGCAAAGGATGGGCTAAAAAAGTGGTGAAATGATTCCGCAAAATTGATGTTACCAGCAGATACTGTGGTTCTGTTACGGTTTGAGTGCTGAACACTTGACGGTCCCACGGTTGGCAAGTTGGAACTGTGAGATTCACTACGTGCACCACTGGTGTTTTGTGGAAAAGCACATGTAAGATTCTGCAACAGTCTCTGCTGATACTCCTGCATGCGTGCATCCCTTTCTATGGCAGGAATAATTTCGGCAAATTTACTTTTGTACCGGGGATCTAACAGTGTGGCAACCCAGTAGTCAGGATTATTTCTAATTCTCACAATTCGAGGGTCATGTTGCAGGTAGTGCAGCAAGAAGGCACTCGTGTGTGTTGCGCATCCAGGAGCACCAAGTCCCTGTTGTGTTGGTGGCGAGGTAACAATCATGCTTCCTTCCTCTGTCCTCTCCCCCCAACCTCGCACAACAGAAATGTGATCAAGGTCTCCCTCATCTGATGAGTCTTCCATCAGTTCGTCCTCCACTTCTTCCTGGGCTCCTGCACCTTCCTCACTAGTTTGGCTGCTACCATGCGCCCTGGTAAAACCATCTCCCCCACCCTCACATGCCTGCCGCCTTGGTGCTGCCGACCGTCTGGACCTTGCAGATGTTAGCCCTTCCGCATACAACTCCTCCTCCTCTACTTCCTCCACCTCCTCTTGTGCCACCACCTGACTCCGAATTCTGTTTAACATGTGCTCCAGCATGTAAATCACCGGAATAGTCATGCTGATAATGGCATCATCAGCACTAAACATCTTCGTCGCCATTTCAAAACTGTGCAGAAGGGTGCATAGGTCCCTGATCTGAGACCACTCCTCCAGCGTGATTTGCCCCACCTCTGGATCTCGTTGGCCCAGGCTATACGTCAGAACGTATTGCACCAGGGCTTGTCGGTGCTGCCACAGTCGCTGCAACATGTGCAGAGTTGAATTCCACCGGGTAGGCACATCGCATTTTAGCCGGTGAAGTGGCAGGCCCAACGACTTCTGTAGAGATGTAAGTCGCTGAGCTGCGGGATGCGAACGGCGGAAGTGAGCACACAGCGACCGTGCCCTCTGCAGAAGGCCATCTAGTCTGGGATAGTGGGCTAAAAATTGCTGGACAACCAGGTTCAACACGTGAGCCATACAAGGCACGTGTGTGACATTGCCCCGGCGAAGGGCCGCACCCAGGTTTGCAGCATTGTCGCACACGGCCTTCCCTGGTTTCAGGTCCAGTGGAGACAGCCATTCATGAAATTGGTTCTCCAGAGCTGACCACAACTCCTCAGCTGTGTGACTCACATTTCCCAGACATTTCAAAGTAAAAACCGCCTGATGACGTTGAGCCCTACTGCCAGCATAGTAAGGAGGTGTGCAGGATCCCTTCTGCGCAGTTAGAAAGCTTGTGGCATGACCAGACAGGCTTTGGGTGCAGGTGGAAGACCGAGAGGAGGTTGAGGAGGCAGAAGCAGTGGAGGAACTTTGACATAAAGAGGATTGACGCACAACTCGTGGGGACGGCAAGACTTGGACAGCAGCCCCTTGTCCTGCTGTCACCATAGTTACCCAGTGCCCAGTCAGCGACATGTAACGCCCCTGTCCATGCCTACTCGTCCAAGTGTCTGTGGTGAAATGCACCCTGTCACACACAGAGTTTCTCAAAGAAGCGGTGATGTTGTGTGCGACATGCTGGTGGAGCGCAGGCACACCTTTCTTTGAGAAGTAGTGCCGACTGGGCATCTGGTACTGGGGCACTGCGACGGACATAAGGTCTCGAAAATCCTCTGTGTCCACCAGGCGGAAAGGCAGCATTTCTGTAGCCAAGAGCTTGCAGATGGTGAAATTCAACCTCTTAGCTTTCTCATGGCTAGGAGGAAATGGTCTTTTACTTGTCCACATCTGAGGGACCGAGGGCTGGCTATTGTGCTTAGACGGGGTTGATAAGGGTGTCCCCGGCAAACTGCCGGTCTGTGAGGAAGATGCAGGCGGACATGTTAGGTTGCCTTGATCCAAAGGTGGTGCTATCGATGTCGGACAGCGCTCAACACCAGCTGGTGTTACCACCTCCAAAGAAAATGATGACCTGCCAATCACGCTGGCTGTTGCGGGTAAAGAGGTGGCAGGTCTGCGCCCCAAAACAGGTGTGACTGCTGTCCCCCCAGTCACAGAGGATGAAGAGGCCGCGGATGCACAAGATATGGCAGACGGTGGTTGGCCCGGCCGGCTAGGCCGCATTGTAGCACACTGAGCTTCCCACTGCAACTTATGCTTCATGTCCATGTGCCGGTTCATGCATGAAGTACTCAAACTATGTATTTTTTGGCCTCTACTTAGCTTTTGCTGACAAATGTTACAGATAACACGAGTTGGGTCATCTTTATCGATCTGAAAAAATGCCCAGGCTATGCAAGGCTTAGCACCCATGCGACCTGAAGAGCCACCACGACTTGTGGTGAGAGGCAGAGTTGTGTTTGAGGATGCAGTTGTTGACGTGCTTCCAGTACTACGTCTCTGTCCAGGAAGGCGCAACCTGACCTCGTCGTCACTAGCATCTTCCTCCACCTCCTCTGCTGACCTCATCTCTTGGCTGACTGTGGGTTGACAGTAAGTGGGATCTCCAACCTCATCATCATCACCCTGTGTGTTATCACACCCGTCGTCCTCAGAGCCAACCTGTTCCTGCCCTGACAAAAAACTAAAGTTGTCGCTCCAATCAGGTATTTGAGTCTTATCATCGTCTTCCTCATTGTCTCCACCAACAGGAGTTACAGTTTGGGAATGAGGGTCTACATTATGGTCAGAACCTTCTGCGTCTGGTCCTGGATCCGACTCATAAAGATTCTGGGCATCAGTGCAGATCATTTCCTCGTCTGGATTCACAGAAGCGCTGGAGTCGACCTCTGATTCCCAGGCTATAGTATGAGTAAACAGCTCTGCAGACTCAACCATCTGTTCTACCTCATACTCAGACGGGCAGCTGGAGATTTGGGAGCTGTGAGGAAGCAAGTGCGATTTGGGTGACACCTTTGAGGACTGGAGTATTTGTGATGTTGAAGTTGATGTGGAGGAGAGCCCACTTAAAGGAGCACTTGATATCCGTTGAAGCACCTGCTGTTTTTGTGCCTCATCTGGAATTTGTAGCGATTGGCGTGGCCGTAAGAAAGGGATCTTATCACATTGTCCGCTAAAAGAAGTAGACATTTTAGTTTGGCTGGAAGATGGTCTTTCTTCTGCAGATGTTACTGTTGCTTTAACACCTACCCCACGGACACAACCTTTTTCCCCTTCCCAACACGCCTATTCCCCTTTCCACCAGCAGCAGGCCTTTTTCCACTCATTTTGGTGGTTAACTAATTCACAACTCTGGAGTTGTTTGCACAAAAAAACAATGGATGGTAACCGAGCAGAGCTGAGTGGCCAAACTGTGGTATTAGGCCAAAACTATTGGCTGGGTTAGATGCAGAAAAAAATTATATTCAATTTGCAACCTGATGGAGGTCAGTATAGATGGACTAATACAACAAGTCCCACACACAGCTAGAAGCCCAATATTTTTTCAGAGGTAGATGCAGAAAAAAATATATTCAGTTTGCAACCTGATGGAGGTCAGTATAGATGGACTAATACAACAAGTCCCACACACAGCTAGAAGCCCAATATTTTTTCAGAGGTAGATGCAGAAAAAAATATATTCAGTTTGCAACCTGATGGAGGTCTGTATAGATGGATTAATAGAACAAGTCCCACACACAGCTAGAAGCCCAATATTTTTTCAGAGGTAGATGCAGAAAAAAATATATTCAGTTTGCAACCTGATGGAGGTCAGTATAGATGGACTAATACAACAAGTCCCACACACAGCTAGAAGCCCAATATTTTTTCAGAGGTAGATGCAGAAAAAAATTGTATTCAGTTTGCAACCTGATGGAGGTCTGTATAGATGGATTAATAGAACAAGACCCACACACAGCTAGAAGCCCAATATTTTTTCAGAGGTAGATGCAGAAAAAAATATATTCAGTTTGCAACCTGATGGAGGTCAGTATAGATGGACTAATACAACAAGTCCCACACACAGCTAGAAGCCCAAATATTTTTTCAGAGGTACTGTAGATGCAAATAAAAATTATTTTTAATTTGCAACCTGATGGAGGTCAGTATAGATGGACTAACAGAGAAAGTCCCACACACTGCTAGAAGGCCAAATATTTTTTCAGAGCTAGATGCATACAAAAAATTATTTTGAATTTGCAACCTGATGGAGGTCAGTATAGGTGGACTAATAGAACAAGTCCCACACACTGCTAGAAGGCCAAATATTTTTTCAGAGCTAGATGCAGAAAAAAATTATATTCAGTTTGCAACCTGATGGAGGTCTGTATAGATGGATTAATAGAACAAGACCCACACACAGCTAGAAGCCCAATATTTTTTCAGAGGTAGATGCAGAAAAAAATATATTCAGTTTGCAACCTGATGGAGGTCAGTATAGATGGACTAATACAACAAGTCCCACACACAGCTAGAAGCCCAATATTTTTTCAGAGGTAGATGCAGAAAAAAATATATTCAGTTTGCAACCTGATGGAGGTCAGTATAGATGGACTAATACAACAAGTCCCACACACAGCTAGAAGCCCAATATTTTTTCAGAGGTAGATGCAGAAAAAAATATATTCAGTTTGCAACCTGATGGAGGTCTGTATAGATGGATTAATAGAACAAGTCCCACACACAGCTAGAAGCCCAATATTTTTTCAGAGGTAGATGCAGAAAAAAATATATTCAGTTTGCAACCTGATGGAGGTCAGTATAGATGGACTAATACAACAAGTCCCACACACAGCTAGAAGCCCAATATTTTTTCAGAGGTAGATGCAGAAAAAAATTGTATTCAGTTTGCAACCTGATGGAGGTCTGTATAGATGGATTAATAGAACAAGACCCACACACAGCTAGAAGCCCAATATTTTTTCAGAGGTAGATGCAGAAAAAAATATATTCAGTTTGCAACCTGATGGAGGTCAGTATAGATGGACTAATACAACAAGTCCCACACACAGCTAGAAGCCCAAATATTTTTTCAGAGGTACTGTAGATGCAAATAAAAATTATTTTTAATTTGCAACCTGATGGAGGTCAGTATAGATGGACTAACAGAGAAAGTCCCACACACTGCTAGAAGGCCAAATATTTTTTCAGAGCTAGATGCATACAAAAAATTATTTTGAATTTGCAACCTGATGGAGGTCAGTATAGGTGGACTAATAGAACAAGTCCCACACACTGCTAGAAGGCCAAATATTTTTTCAGAGCTAGATGCAGAAAAAAATTATATTCAGTTTGCAACCTGATGGAGGTCTGTATAGATGGATTAATAGAACAAGACCCACACACAGCTAGAAGCCCAATATTTTTTCAGAGGTAGATGCAGAAAAAAATATATTCAGTTTGCAACCTGATGGAGGTCAGTATAGATGGACTAATACAACAAGTCCCACACACAGCTAGAAGCCCAATATTTTTTCAGAGGTAGATGCAGAAAAAAATATATTCAGTTTGCAACCTGATGGAGGTCAGTATAGATGGACTAATACAACAAGTCCCACACACAGCTAGAAGCCCAAATATTTTTTCAGAGGTACTGTAGATGCAGATAAAAATTATTTTTAATTTGCAACCTGATGGAGGTCAGTATAGATGGACTAATAGAGAAAGTCCGACACACTACTAGAAGGCCAAATATTTTTTCAGAGCTAGATGCAGAAAAAAATTATATTCAGTTTGCAACCTGATGGAGGTCAGTATAGATGGATTAATAGAACAAGACCCACACACAGCTAGAAGCCCAATATTTTTTCAGAGGTAGATGCAGAAAAAAATATATTCAGTTTGCAACCTGATGGAGGTCAGTATAGATGGACTAACAGAGAAAGTCCCACACACTACTAGAAGGCCAAATATTTTTTCAGAGCTAGATGCAGAAAAAAATTATATTCAGTTTGCAACCTGATGGAGGTCTGTATAGATGGATTAATAGCACAAGACCCACACACAGCTAGAAGCCCAATATTTTTTCAGAGGTAGATGCAGAAAAAAATATATTCAGTTTGCAACCTGATGGAGGTCAGTATAGATGGACTAATAGAACAAGTCCCACACACAGCTAGAAGCCCAATATTTTTTCAGAGGTAGATGCAGAAAAAAATATATTCAGTTTGCAACCTGATGGAGGTCATTATAGGTGGACTAATAGAACAAGTCCCACACACTGCTAGAAGGCCAAATATTTTTTCAGAGCTAGATGCAGAAAAAAATTAGATTCAGTTTGCAACCTGATGGAGGTCAGTATAGATGGACTAATAGAATGATGCTATGCCCAAAAGATTTTACTTCACTAGGTGCAGTAAAAAAATTGGTATTCTATACACAGGTGGTATATCTTGCAACACAGATAGGCTACTCCACTGACTAACACACTCTGCAATAGGCCAAAAAGGATTAGCTTTGCTAGATTCAGCCAAATGCTGTGAAAAAAACTTGCACAGCACTGGCACAGACCTGCCTGGCAAAAACTGATAGGAACTGATGTAACCTAGTCCTGAAAAGGACTCCAATTACAATTAGTCTTTACTCCCACAACCTATCTATTTAAGAGCACAGACCTGCCTGATAAAAGTCGTAGGAAATGCTGTAACCTAGTCCTTAAAAGGACTGCAATCACAACTATTCCCTACTCCCAAGCTATCTGTATATTTGTGCGAAAATTGGCTTGAAATTAACAAGGTATAGCGCACACAGCAACAGCGGTGCCGTCTAACACGCAGCTGCAGCAGTGAGAAAATGGTGGCGACGGGGAAAATGGCTTGGTCTTATAGGGCAAGGACATGTGACATACACTGCCAATGACACATGCCCTTGCTTGTGTGAAAAAAAGCACTTCGCTCCGTGTGTGCGCTGCTGATAGGCTGACAGATTGCACCTCCCCACTGTAAATGCGGGAAAGAGAAAAAAAATGGAGATCTTCATTGTTCCTGCAGAGATCCATCCCCTGCCCCTCCCCCCACCCCGCTGTACACTCAAACTGCGTATTAACATTAATTTTCATCATTACTGAGAAAAAATCCAGTTATGATTTTGGTGCACGAACAGTTATCGAACATAACCTCGAACAGCCGAATTTTTCTCAAATTGTTCGTGTTCGCCGAACGGCTCGAACACCGCCCAAAACAGCTCGAATTTGAGATTGGCGAACAGTTCGAGTAGAACAACGCTCATCTCTACACAGGAGCCCAAGCGAGCCTTTTAAATGAAGAATGGAGAAGGCGCTACCTGCCACATACCTGCCTTCGGTCGCTAAAAGAACTCTTAAGACCAGTGGAACTCCACGGCAAAGCTGTCAACCAGACCGAAATCCCTTTTATGGGCTGGGTGGAAGTGACTTTCCAACAGAGGGCCAAGAAGAAAAGCAACACCATTGAGCTTTTGGTACTTTTTCTCGTGACCAGTGATCAGAACATGGCAGAGGATCCTATCCTGGGTTATAATGTAATCAGTGAGGTCATCACGAAACACTAGTCAGGGACACTGGTGATGGATGCAATTGCCATATTGCTTGCCATACCCAACGCCGTGGCGGAAAATGTGATTCATAGAGTAAAGAAAACACAGAATACAATGGACCTAAAAGAAGTCAAGGTAGGCTGGCGCCCAACCATCATCCCTGTAAACCAAATGGTGGGGGGTGATTTGTGGAGTCCGGGTAGAACCGGGAAGAAAAGTCCAGAAAAGACTGTTCATGCCAAAAGACTCCTCAGAACTTCTGGAAGGCTTAGTTCAAGGTGAGACTGTGCTTATGATTCCTACTGGTGGGTTTGCTTGAGTGACAGTATCGGTGATGAATACTACGTAACAAGAAATTAGACTGGATCCAAAGACTGTGTTAGGTCACATTGAAACCGTTAAAATGGTATATCCAGCCAGTGTGAGACCCGCCCAGGGGTCTACCATGAATTCAGTCTCCTCACCAAGGAACAGGAGTTGCCCAGGGGAGGAAATTGCACGACCCACCTCGGGGTCCTGGGATCCCCCAGTACCCCTGAAACACTTGTGTGTTGAAGATCGAGCAGTAGCAAAAAAGATGCTGAGAGAAGAGTGTCATGCATTCTCCAAAGATGACTCTGATATAGGCTGTATCCCGTCGTTGCATTTGAAAATCAATTTGAAAGACACGACCCCAGTAACCAGAAGTTCCATGTCTGTGCCAAAACCATTACACCGTGAAGTGAAAGAGTATTTACAAGACCTAATCAACAAAGGTTGGGTCCAAAAGTCGAAGTCATCTTATTCCTCTCCTATTGTTTGTGTTAGGAAGAAGGACGGTACTGCTGTGATTACCGGGAACGAAACCAAAAGTCAGTACCTGATAGGCACCCGATACCAAAGATTCAAGATATGCTGGACAGCCTATCAGGAAGTACCTGATTCTCTGCCCTCGATTAGGGTAAACCATACCATCAAGATTTGGTGAAGAATCCAGTAGACCTTTGACAGCATTCATCACACCATGGGGATTATATGAGTGGATCCGCATACCGTTTTGGCTCAGTTCAGCCCCAGCAGAATTCCAGAGGAGCATGGAGACATGTTTAGAAGGATTGAGGGACGATATCTGCCAGCTGTACTTGGATGACAATGTGGTACACAGCAAAATCTTTCGGGAGCATGTTGAACACGTGAGGACCGTATTGCAGCGGTATCAACAACACGGAGTCAAGTTGACCCCAAAGAAGTGTGAACTGTTCAAAAGGCAAGTACGATTTCTAGGGAAAATTGTGTCCGGAGAAGGATATACCATGGACCCAGCAGAAATCGCTCCGGTACTGGCCTTAAAACACAAGCGGCCCTCTACTGTCGGGGAGTTGAGGCAGATATTAGGATTTCTCTCCTACTATCTTACTTACGTTTGGAACTTCTCCAGGATTGCCGCCCCACTATACCTCCTCTTGGGGGGGCGACAGAGTCGACAACACCCATGGAGAAAAAGAAGAACGCGGGTAGGACCGGGCTTAAAAGAAACAACGCCGTTTCGTCCCAACAGCCCATTCTTTTGCAACAGATCACCAGGAGGTATTGTAAGAACTAGTAGACTACCTGGTAAAACCACCCATCTTGGGATATCCGGATTTCAACTTATCGTTTGTTCTTCAGGTATACACTGACAACAACCCTTTGACCTATGTCCTCAATGCAGCGGGTCAGAGATGGGTCACTGAACTAGCTGACTTCAATTTCAGCATCAAGCATAAGCCAGGAAAATGCAATGCTGATGCTGACGGATTTTCGAGAATTCCACTAGAGCCTGAGGAGTTCATGCAAGAATGCTCGGAGGAAGTCAGTCTGGAAGCAATTGAGCACACTACCCAAGCAGTACAAGCTTATCAATAGGAAGACACACCATTGTGGTGTCTGTTGCCCGTGGAAACCACCATAAAAGCGAGAGAACAAGATCACCCCCTGTCCATTCAACAACTACCAAAAGGGAAAATCCGTAGAGCACAACGGGAAGATCAGATAATTGGTAGAATACTACTTTATGTGGACCAAAATCGGTTTCCAAGTAAACGGGAGAGAGATAATTAGTCACCAGTAGTGTTGAGCATTCCGATACTGTAATATCGGGTATCGGCCGATATTCGCGGTATCGGAATTCCGATACTTAATTCCGATACTTTTACAATATCGGATGCCGGAATCGGAAGTTCCCATAATGCCTGCGCTCTGCAGTGTCTGTGAAGGATGACAAGTTGGATGGCAGCACGATCCAGCCTGTCATCAGAATGCCATCCCAGCGTGGGAGAATTCTCCTGATTGTTTAAAAGCCGGCGGGCGGTATAAAGCCGCCGGCTTTTAAACAATCACACAGCCCCATACTGCTTCCCCGCAGCCTCCCACCCCGATCCTCCGCTCCCCTCGCCACCTCCCATCCCGATCGTAAGTTAGGACCGGGCGGGGAGCGCAGCTCCAAGGAGCGGGGAGTGAAGGACCCGGGCGGGGAAGCCGGCAGTGAAAAGACTTCACCGCCGGCTTTCCCGTTCTGTGCTGCGCTTTCCCGCCGGTTATTTCAAATGAATAGCTGAGGTATCAGGTGATGCCGATCAGCTGTTCATTTGAAGTCGCCGCGTTGCCCTCAGAGGGTTCATGTGAGTTCATGCTTGACTGCATGAACTCACATGAACTTTCCCACGGCCGCACAGGTCAGCCTCACCTCCCAGACCATCAGCCCGTCATGATTAGTGTGTGTGCGGGGTGTGTGTGCGGGGTGTGTGCGCGATGTTTGTGCGGGTGTGCGCGGTGTCTGTGCGATGTGTGCGGGTGTGTGCGGTGTGTGTGCGTGCAGGCAGACATAGGCCGATGTGACACTACTACTCCCATCGGCCTATGTCTGTCCCCCGTCCACTCGTGCCAGCAGGATCAGCTCGATGGGAGCAGTAGTTCCCATCAGACTGATCCTGCTATATAAATTGCCCTACTGTGTCCCCAATAAATGTTAAATACATGTCATTGGTGGCCAGTGGTTACCTAAAAGAAATTAGTTCATACATTACCTGTCCCTGCCGATCGCCACCTAAAATAAAGTAAAAAATAAAAAACTACACCTATACTCACCTAGACACCTAATTCCCCGAAGCCATCGATCTCCTGTAATAAAATATAAAATAATAAACCACAACCTTATCCTTACCCCTCCGTAGCAGTCCACGAGTGTCCCACGAAGATCTCCAGTTCAGAGCAGCCACATAGAATGTGACCACTCTGAACCGCTGCCGCCGCTAGAATGACGGGGCCGTAAGGGTTCACCGGAGTTCAGGCAGCGTTGCTCCGGTTAGCTCCTTTACGGCCCTGCTGTATCGTGAGAAATTCCCACGGTACAGCAGTGCCGTAAAGGAGGTCTCCGGAGCTGCGCTGCCTGAATGCACTCCGGTGACCTCAGTCAGTGGCTCCCGCTGCCGGGAGCGGACGTGTTCCCGGCAGCGTGAGCTTACAGCAGCCATGCACAGCTGTCACCATCTCCAGATGTGACAGCTGTGCATGGGAGATCAGCGCAGGAACGTGGACAGGTAACTATTATTTTTAGTAAACTAAGAATTAAATAAAATTGTGTGTTTTATTTCAAATAAATTATTTTTTTCTGGGTGTAGTGTGTTTTTTCTTTTTAACACTTTGTAGGTTAGTAATGGGGATGTCTTATAGACGACCATCATTACTAACCTGGGCTTCATGGCAGCTGGCGCTGACATGAACCCCACCACTATTACCCCCTGCCACCGCACCAGGGCAGCGTGGAAGAGCGAGGCTAAGTGCCAGAGTTGGCGCATCCTATGGATGCGCCATTTCTGGGGCGGCTGACGACTGGTGTTTCTAGCCTGGGAGGGGGCCAATATTCATGGCACCCTTCCTGGGCTATTAATATCAGCCCCCAGCTGTCTGCCTAGCCTTTGCTAGCTATTAAAATAGGGGGGACCCCACGTCATTTTTTTGGGGGGGGTCCCCCATTTTAATAGCTAGTAAAGGCTAGGTATTCAGCTGGGGGCTGATATTAGTAGCCTGGGAAGCTCCGTGGGTTTTACCCCCTTCCCAGGCTTCAAACATCTGCCCCAGCCGTCTGCTTAACCTCCGCTAGAGACTAAAATTATGGGGGATCCCACGGTATTTTTTTTTAAAATAAATCCATTATTTTAACACTAAATGACATTTGAGGAGTTAATAAAGATGCAGTCCCTAAATTATTATTTATTTTTTAATTAATTTTTCCCAAAACTTTTGACGTGGGCTTCGCCATATTTTTGTATGCCAGCCAGGTACAGCATCCAGCTTCTATGAACGCGCCATTTTCCGGGGCGGCTGCGGACTGCAATTTTCAGCGGGGGGCAGAAAGCTTGGGCCTCCCTGTGCTGCAGATTCCATCCCCCAGCTGCCTAGTTGTACCTGGCTGGACCCAAATATAGTGCAAAGCCCCACGTCAATTTTTTTTAAATTATTTCAGGAAATTCATGAAATAATTAAAAAAAAATTATGTGGGGCTTCGCCCTATATTTGTGTCCAATCAGGTACAGCAGGCAGGAACAGGCTGCCCCCAACCACCAGCTGCCTATTTGTACCTAGCCGGACACAACAATATAGGGAAGCCCTTTTTTTCTTAATTATTCCATGAATTTCATGAATTTAAAAAAAAAAAACGTGGAGCTTCGCCCTATTTTTGTGTCCAGCCAGGTACAACTAGGCAGCTGGGGGCTGGAATCTGCAGCGCAGGGAGGCCCAAGCTTTCTGGGCCACCCCCGCTGCAAATTGCAGTCCGCAGCCGCCCCGGAAAATGGCGCGTTCATAGAAGCGCCATCTTCTGGCGCTGTACCCAACTCATCCAGGGCCCTGGTGCGGTGGCTCACTGGGTAATAAAGGGGTTAAGGCCAGCTTGGCATTATCAGCTGGCCCTAAGCCCGAAATTCATGGGGTCACGCCAATATTAGACATGACCACCATGAATTTCTAGTAAAGCATTTAAAAAAAACACAAACACCCAGAAAAAAGTCCTTTAATTGAAATAAAGACACAATTCTTTATTGTTCTAAATTAAACCATACTTACAGTCACGCCCATTCCAGCTGAAGCCAACGATCTCCTGCAATAAAAGTAAAATAATAAAGCAACCTCATCCTTACCTTTCCATGGTTCCCAGGACAGCTTCAGCTCTGCTACATCGAGATGACAGGCTGGACCGCAGCAGAACGCTGCCATCCAGCCTGTCATCCCGCAGACACTGAGAAGCGCAGGCATGCTTGCGCTCCTCAGTGTCTCGCTGTGACGGCATCCAGATGAGCCGAGGTCATGTCCAATGAACTCAGCTCACCTCATGCACGTCACTGACAGCGTGGGAAAATTCTCCTGCACTCAGCGCTTCAGCGTGAGAATTTTCCCACGCTGTCAGTGACGTGCATGAGGTGCGCCGAGTTCATTGGACATGACCTCACCTCATGCACGTCACTGACAGCGTGGGAAAATTCTCACGCTGAAGCGCTGAGTGCAGGAGAATTCTCCCACGCTGTCAGTGACGTACATGAGGTGAGCCGAGTTCATTGTCGGCTCATCTGGATGCCGTCACAGCCAGACACTGAGGAGTGGAAGTATGCCTGCGCTTCTCAGTGTCTGCGGGATGACAGGCTGGATGGCAGCGTTCTGCTGCGGTCCAGCCTGTCATCTCGATGTAGCAGAGCTGGAGCCGTCGTGGGAGCCATGGAAAGGTAAGGATGAGGTTGCTTTATTATTTTTCTTTTATTGCAGGAGATCGTTGGCTTCAGCTGGAATGGGCGTGATGGTAAGTATGGTTTAATTTAGAACAATAAAGAATTGTGTGTTTATTTCAATTAAAGGACTTTTTTCTGGGTGTTTGTGTTTTTTTTAAATACTTTACTAGAAATTCATGGTGGTCATGTCTAATATTGGCGTGACCCCATGAATTTCGGGCTTAGGGCCAGCTGATAATGCCAAGCTGGCCTTAACCCCTTTATTACCCAGTGAGCCACCGCACCAGGGCCCTGGATGAGTTGGGTACAGCGCCAGAAGATGGCGCTTCTATGAACGCGCCATTTTCCGGGGCGGCTGCGGACTGCAATTTGCAGCGGGGGTGGCCCAGAAAGCTTGGGCCTCCCTGCGCTGCAGATTCCAGCCCCCAGCTGCCTAGTTGTACCTGGCTGGACACAAAAATAGGGCGAAGCTCCACGTTTTTTTTTTTTAAATTCATGAAATTCATGGAATAATTAAGAAAAAAAGGGCTTCCCTATATTGTTGTGTCCGGCTAGGTACAAATAGGCAGCTGGTGGTTGGGGGCAGCCCGTTCCTGCCTGCTGTACCTGACTGGACACAAATATAGGGCGAAGCCCCATATCAATTTTTTTTAATTATTTCATGAATTTCCTGAAATGATTTAAAAAAAATTGACGTGGGGCTTCGCACTATATTTGTGTCCAGCCAGGTACAGCAGGCAGGAACGGGCTGCCCCCAACCACCAGCTGCCTATTTGTACCTGGTTGGACACAACAATATAGGGAAGCCCTTTTTTTCTTAATTATTTCATGAATTTCATGAAATAATTAAAAAAAAAAAATACGTGAAGCTTCTCCCTATTTTTGTGTCCAGCCAGGTACAACTAGGCAGCTGGGGGATGGAATCTGCAGCGCAGGGAGGCCCAAGCTTTCTGCCCCCCCCGCTGAAAATTGCAGTCCGCAGCCACCCCGGAAAATGGCGCGTTCATAGAAGCTGGATGCTGTACCTGGCTGGCATACAAAAATATGGCGAAGCCCACGTCAAAAGTTTTGGGAAAAATTAATTAAAAAGTAAATAATAATTTAGGGACTGCATCTTTATTAACTCCTCAAATGTCATTTAGTGTTAAAATAAAGGATTTATTTTAAAAAAAATTGACGTGGGGCTTCGCCCTATATTTGTGTCCAGCCAGGTACAGCAGGCAGGAACAGGCTGCCCCCAACCACCAGCTGCCTATTTGTACCTGGCCGGACACAACAATATAGGGAAGCCCTTTTTTAAAAAAATTATTTCATGAAATAATTAAAAAAAAATTGACGTGGGGCTTCGCACTATATTTGTGTCCAGCCAGGTACAGCAGGCAGGAATGGGCTGCCCCCAACCACCAGCTGCCTATTTGTACCTGGTTGGACACAACAATATAGGGAAGCCCTTTTTTTCTTAATTATTCCATGAATTTCATGAAATAATTAAAAAAAAAAATGCGTGGGGCTTCGCCCTATTTTTGTGCCCAGCCAGATACAACTAGGCAACTGGGGGCTGGAATCCGCAGCGCAGGGAGACCCAAGCTTTCTGGGCCACCCCCGCTGCAAATTGCAGTCCGCAGCCGCCCCAGAAAATGGCGCGTTCATAGAAGCGCCATCTTCTGGCGCTGTACCCAACTCATCCAGGGCCCTGGTGCGGTGGCTCACTGGGTAATAAAGGGGTTAAGGCCAGCTTGGCATTATCAGCTGGCCCTAAGCCCGAAATTCATGGGGTCACGCCAATACTAGACATGACCACCATGAATTTCTAGTAAAGTATTTAAAAAAACACAACACCCAGAAAAAAGTCCTTTAATTGAAATAAACACACAATTCTTTATTGTTCTAAATTAAACCATACTTACCATCACGCCCATTCCAGCTGAAGCCAACGATCTCCTGCAATAAAAGTAAAATAATAAAGCAACATCATCCTTACCTTTCCATGGCTCCCACGACAGCTTCAGCTCTGCTACATCGAGATGACAGGCTGGACCGCAGCAGAACGCTGCCATCCATCCTGTCATCCCGCAGACACTGAGAAGCGCAGGCATACTTCCACTCCTCAGTGTCTGGCTGTGACGGCATCCAGATGAGCCGAGGTCATGTCCAATGAACTCAGCTCACCTCATGTACGTCACTGACAGCGTGGGAAAATTCTCCTGCACTCAGCACTTCAGCGTGAGAATTTTCCCACGCTGTCAGTGACGTGCATGAGGTGAGCTGAGTTCATTGGACATGACCTCACTTCATGTATGTCACTGACAGCGTGGGAGAATTCTCACGCTGAAGCGCTGAGTGCAGGAGAATTTTCCCACGCTGTCAGTGACGTGCATGAGGTGAGCTGAGTTCATTGGACATGAACTCGGCTCATCTGGATGACGTCACAGAGAGACACTGAGGAGCGCAAGCATGCCTGCGCTTCTCAGTGTCTGCGGGATGACAGGCTGGATGGCAGCGTTCTGCTGCGGTCCAGCCTGTCATCTCGATGTAGCAGAGCTGAAGCTGTCGTGGGAACCATGGAAAGGTAAGGATGAGGTTGCTTTATTATTTTACTTTTATTGCAGGAGATCGTTGGCTTCAGCTGGAATGGGCGTGATGGTAAGTATGGTTTAATTTAGAACAATAAAGAATTGTGTGTTTATTTCAATTAAAGGACTTTTTTCTGGGTGTTTGTGTTTTTTTTTTAACTTTGACTATGGGGTTAGTAATAGGGGTGTCTTATAGACGCCTCTCCATTACTAACCTGGGCTTGATGTCAGCTGGCATTATAAGCTGACATCAACCCCAACCCTATTAACCCCTGCCACCGCACCAGGGCAGCGTGGAAGAGCGAGGCTAAGTGCCAGAATTGGCGCATCCTATGGATGCGCCATTTCTGGGGCGGCTGACGGCTGGTGTTTCTAGCCTGGGAGGGGGCCAATATTCATGGCTCCCTTCCTGGGCTATTAATATCAGCCCCCAGCTGTCTGCCTAGCCTTTGCTAGCTATTAAATTAGGGGGGACCCCACGTCATTTTTTGGGGGGGGTTCCCCCATTTTAATAGCTAGTAAAGGCTAGGTATTCAGCTGGGGGCTGATATTAGTAGCCTGGGAAGCTCCGTGGGTATTACCCCCTTCCCAGGCTTCAAACATTTGCCCCAGCTGTCTGCTTAACCTCCGCTAGAGCCTAAAATTAAGGGGAACCCCACGCCAATTTTTTTTTAAATAAATCCTTTATTTTAACACTAAATGACAAGTACAGTAAGCAACACTGTCACTGTACTTCATATATATGTGACTGACATGTTTCTATCTATCTAATCTATGTGTGAAGCTCTATACTGTCTGTTATAAATTGTCGGGTACCGCTGCTGAATTGCCGGCCGGCTTTCTTAAAGAGACGGTGCATGAAAACACTATTATTTTTTTAAATAAATCCTTTACACTAAATGACAAGTACAGTAAGCAGCACTGTCACTGTACGTCATATATATGTGACTGACATGTTTCTATCTATCTAATCTATGTGTGAAGCTCTATTCTGTCTGTTATAAATTGTCGGGTACCGCTGCTGAATTGCCGGCCGGCTTTCTTAAAGAGACGGTGCATGAAAACACTATTATTTTTTTAAATAAATCCTTTACACTAAATGACAAGTACAGTAAGCAGCACTGTCACTGTACTTCATATATATGTGACTGACATGTTTCTATCTATCTAATCTATGTGTGATGCTCTATTCTGTCTGTTATAAATTGTCGGGTACAGATGCTGAATTGCCGGCCGGCTTTTTTAAAGAGACGGTGCACGAAAACACTAATATTTTTTTTAATAAATCCTTTACACTAAATGACAAGTACAGTAAGCAACACTGTCACTGTACTTCATATATATGTGACTGACATGTTTCTATCTATCTAATCTATGTGTGAAGCTCTATTCTTTCTGTTGTAAATTGTCGGGTACCGGTGTATGCCGCTGATGAATTGCCGGCTTTTCATGTCATTCTACATTATTCTTAGTTGTTTTACTTCATGTAGAATTAACCTACAAGGAAAGAAAGGGTTTATTTTCATTCCGATATTTGTGTCCCATTGACTTGCATTGGTTTCCGGTATCGGAATCGGCGATATCCGATACTTTTTGGGTATCGGCCCGATCCAATCCGATACGATATTTCCTGATATCGGAAGGTATCGCTCAACACTAGTCACCAGCAGTATCTGTTTTAGTTAAAGCATGGACGAAGCTCTACCTCAGTGAAGACAGTATCCTGTATCGTAAAGGAGGACAAAACTGGCAGTTGGTACTACCCAGAGTATTCCGTAGGTTGGTCTTCAAAGAGCTCCATGAAAACATGGGACACCTGGGAGTGGAAAGGGCTACAAACTTGGTCCGTGAACTTTTCTTCTGGCCGTACATGGAGAGAGATATTGAGAGGTACATGACCAGGGAGAGTGGGTGTCTGAAAGATAAACGTCCCAACACATCAACCCGACACCTATGGGCAACATCCAAACTACGTATCCGTTTGAGATGGCCTCAATAGACTTCCTACATCTCGAGACATGCAAGGGTGGTTACGAATACATATTGGTGGTGATGGACCATTTTACTCGATTTGCTGAAGCTTATGCCACATCAATAAAGCGAGTCGAACAGCAGCAGAGAAGATCTTCAATGATTTTGCTTTGAGGTTTGAGTTCCCTACGAAATTACACCACGACCAAGGAAGAGAATTTGAGAACCAGCTGTTTGCCAAGCTAGAAAAGTACTGTAGAATTCAGAGATCCCACACCCTATCACCCAGAGGATAATGGACAAGTGGAACATTTTAACCGGACATTATTGTCGATGTTGCGCACTTTAACAGCTGATGATAAGAAAGACTGGAAGAGTTCCCTGTCAAAAGTGGTACATGTCTATAACTGTACAAAGAGCGATGGGTTACTCACCCTTCTTCCTATTGTATGGACGATTTCCAAGACTGCCAATCGACATCATGTTCGATACTCAGGTGTCAGAGACTTACATAATGTATCCGGAGTACGTTCGGAAATGGAAGGAACGGATGGCAGAGGCATACAGCATAGCGTCCAAAGTGGTTACGCAAGGACAGAGCAAGAGTAAGGAGTACTATGATCGAAAATGTTATGGAGCAGAATTGGCACTGATAAGTCGGGTGCTAGTCAAGAACATACGTGAGAAAGGCCGTCCAGGAAAACTTTATTCGTACTAGGAAGACAAGGTGTATGTGGTCATAAGGAGGAAAGCTGATGACAGCCCAGTGTATGAAATCCGATTGGAAACGGGAGACAAAAAAAACAGAATAGTCCATCGGAATTTACTACTACCCTGTGATTATCTCCCACCACAACAAAACTTCCCAAAAGTAGACCGACATCGTCCGAGATCGACTAAGGGACCACCACAGACTGAAGCTCCAAAGGTGGATAGTGACCTTGAAAGTTCAGAAGAAGAAGAACACACCGTTGTATTTCTCGGACCAGCAAGGAGAGGGATGTACCATCCTCAGGAGAGTGAACTAAGTTCCGAGGCTCCAGAGTTTGTACCAAGGAGTACAGATGAAGTCCAATTCAGATCTGATGATCGAACACCAGTCCCTGAAGAGACAGATCGACACTCAGGAGGAGCAGAATTACCAGACCGTGTGGAAACAGGCGATTCAGGAGAAGTACAGGAAGTTACAGAGGCAGCTCCATGAGCATCCGAGGAAGCACGGGAAATGACTGCGGCAGAAGAAACTCCTGTGACTGAAGAACCCGTGATATGTGAGGAACAACCCACCAGGAGGATGTCGACTCGAGAAGTGAGGAGGCCAGTGATGCTGACACACTTGGTGAACCAAGTCAAGTGCAAAGGACTGTCGACTGGAAACAGGTATCTTTGCCTACGGACCAGGTAAGCCCACTGGGGTGGTATTCACCACCGAGAGGCAGTATGGAAGATGTTGCCTGGTGGACATACTTGCTTTCGAGCTTTGATTTTCATTAAAAGACTTTGTAGAAACAAAGAACTGTTAAAGCCTAGTGAGAGAGAGCTGGTTGAAGACGTACGAAAAGCTCCAGCTTAAGAGATGCTGATTGTTTTAATTGTGTTAATTGTTTTTTTCTTACAGGTATCCTACAAGAAAAAGGTCATAAGAATAGGTTGTTATCAATGTTTATGAATGTTATACCAATTTGACAATGCCAATTTGTATATAAAGTTATTCAAAGTTTACCACTGTCGCAGAATTGGTCAGATTGACCATTTAAGATGAATGTCGAGGATGACATTCAAAAAGGAGGGAAGAGTGTGACATGCAGAAGTAGTGCTGTTGCTTCAAAAGCATCCAGCAGCTATTAGAAGTAAGAGAAGCACAGGAGACAGGGCCTGTTTTAGCAGAGCCCCAGGGGGATTGCGGAGAAGTTGTTTACTGTATGGTTAGAGCCAAAGAGAAAGGTGGTGTGTGATCTGTATATCACAGATGGCAAGGGAAGAGAATTCAGGTCTGGAGGGAAGCTAAACACAGGTCAGATAGACTCCCTGAGTTAACAGTGTGGAGTATTATCGGGTAGAAAGATAAGGACTGTTAGGTATTGTGTCATAGGGATCTTCTCCCTCATCAAATCCTCCCCCATCCATCTCCATGCAGGGTAAAGAATGCTGTGTACTATTGAGTCCTTGCGAAGGAAAAGCCTGTGGTTGTGTATGCATAGATGTGTGCTGCTAAGAGATCTAATCTGTGCTGAATTATGCTACTGAAGAGACTGATGTTACTGTGCCTGCTTTATTAAACTGTACTGTAATGAAGATTGTTGCTGTAATATCCCTGAATTGCACTGGCCGTGCTTCAGATTAAATTCCACTGTTAAACTGTTGAAAAAGACTCTTGTCAGATGTGTCTGGTCAGCAACTGAATCTATCATGTGCCTGAGAGAATCTGCAGCCTATGGTGGCCCTGAGTAACGCTTCCCCCAGAATTCCAAGGAATTCATGAAACCCGTCTCACCCTATCTGAACCTTGCGGCATGCGTGTAACACTCTCCTGTAGTTAAGGTTGGGGATACAACAGAAAACATCTGTTTAAAAGCTCATTGCAAGAAGCTTGCTTCTAATTTCATCTATTTCCACATTATTCTGAAAATGAATATGGTTATATTCCGTCTGAGTCTACCTCACATGGTAAATTCATATCTCCTCACCATGTCCTCTCGTCCTCAATAAAGTTTCGCCTATTGTCAAGATTGTTCCTGGTTTTACCTCTTATCCTGACATGTAGTATGTGATGAATGAGTGGGTATGCTCATTACTCAATAGAGTATCTCGGGTGCTCAAGAGACATGCTCAAGTTCCCGCCGGCATAATTCACGGATATTAGACAGCCAATAAACATGCGGGGATTACCTGCCATACTCGATAATGGCGCTACTGGAATTAATGTGATTGGTCGGCCACATCACATCATCAGGTCTTATATAAGACCCGGCGACGTGCTGCACGGCACACTCGCTTCTGGAAACAGTTCAGGGAGAGTTGATCTAGGAGGGAAAGGTTAGATCAGAGAAAGCATATAGGTAGTGTTTAATTGCTGTTGCAGTCCTTTTCAGGGCTACATAATGTCCTTTCTCTAGTAAAACTGCTGTTACCTGCATTCAGTTTAGGGATAGCTGGTGGAGCAGGGATAGTTTTGGATTAGAGGCATTTATGCATGGTTTATTGCCTTGCAGCCTAAAAACAAAAGTCCTTTTCAGGGCAACATATTTTCTTTTTCCTATTAATACTGGAAAGTTTTCAGGCATATATTATATACTAATTAAAATGGCCCTTGCTCCAAATTTTTAGAGGGTCATCATGAGGCAGGGTTTATTGCCTTGCACTCCTTGTATAGGTATACTGCTGCAGCAACCTAAAAACAAAAGTCCTTTCCATGGCTGTCTGGAGGTTTCACCAATTTAGGATACACTAGGTAACTGCTCTCCTCCAAATTTAAGATGTCCGAGTGCATGCAGAGAACCTAATTAACCAAATCTGCTAATCTGGTTGAAAAACTTCACTCAGAGACTGAACCACGCAAAATGGCATACTTTATTACGTAGACATGGTGTTATATAGTATTCTACTTCTAGGTGGGATTAGTAAAATTCATTGCTTTTTCTGATAACTTGGCACACTGCAATTTGCTCATCCATGTATCTCTTAGTCTCAGTAACGCCTTAGGAATTCAGATGGGAGGGGTGAGTTCGTCTCTCAGCGCCATCTTTGCCAACTCAACATGAATCTCTCTGTTATCAGCCATGCACATGCATACATCATTCCCAGGAAATCATTTAGTTGTTCATGTCTACAAATAAGAACAGAAGCTGTTAGTTATATATTCATTAACTATTAACATAATCCATGTGCATATACACATTTGCATACATGCAGTACAGACCAAAAGTTTGGACACACCTTCTCATTTAAAGATTTTTCTGTATTTTCATGACTATGAAAACTGTACATTCACACTGAAGGCATCAAAACTATGAATTAACACATGTGGAATTATATACTTAACAAAAAGTGTGAAACAACTGAAAATATATTCTAGGTTCTTCAAAGTAGCCACCTTTTGCTTTGATGACTGCTTTGCACACTCTTGGCATTCTCTTGATGAGCTTCGAGAGGTAGTCACCGGAAATGGTCTTCCAAAATCTTGAAGGAGTTCCCAGAGATGCTTAGCACTTGTTGACCCTTTTGCCTTCACTCTGCGGTCCAGCTCACCCCAAACCATCTCGATTGGGATCAGGTCTGGTGACTGTGGAGGCCAGGTCATCTAGCGTAGCACCCCATCACTCTCCTTCTTGGTCAAATAGCCCTTACACTGCCTGGAAGTGTGTTTGGGGTCATTGTCCTGTTGAAAAATAAATGATAGTCCAACTAAACGCAAACCGGATGGAATAGCATGCCGCTGCAAGATGCTGTGGTAGCCATGCTTGTTCAGTATGTCTTCAATTGTGAATAAATCCCCAACAGTGTCACCAGCAAAGCACCCCCAAACCATCACACCTCCTCCTCCATGCTTCACGGTGGGAATCAGGCATGTAGAGTCCATCCGTTCACCTTTTCTGCATCGCACAAAGACACGGTGGTTGGAACCAAAGATCTCAAATTTGGACTCATCAGACCGAAGCACAGATTTCCACTGGTCTAATGTCCATTCCTTGTGTTCTTTAGCCCAAACAAGTCTCTTCTGCTTGTTGCCTGTCCTTAGCAGTGGTTTCCTAGCAGCTATTTTACCATGAAGGCCTTCTGCACAAAGTCTCCTCTTAACAGTTGTTGAAGAGATGTGTCTGCTGCTAGAACTCTGTGTGGCATTGACCTGGTCTCTGATCTGAGCTGCTGTTAATATGCGATTTCTGAGGCTGGTGACTCGGATAAACTTATCCTCAGAAGCCGAGGTGACTCTTGGTCTTCCTTTCCTCGGGCGGTCCTCATGTGAGCCAGTTTCTTTGTAGCGCTGGATTATTTTTGCAACTGCACTTGGGGACACTTTCAAAGTTTTTCCAATTTTTCGGACTGACTGACCTTTATTTCTTAAAGTAATGATGGCCACTCGTTTTTCTTTACTTAGCTGCTTTTTTCTTGCCATAATACAAATTCTAACAGTCTATTCAGTAGGACTATCAGCTGCGTATCCACCAGACTTCTTCACAACATAACTGATGGTCCCTACCCCATTTATAAGGCAAGAAATCCCACTTATTAAACCTGAGAGGGCACACCTGTGAAGTGAAAAGCATTTCCAGTGACTACCTCTTGAAGCTCATCAAGAGAATGCCAAGAGTTTGCAAAGCAGTCATCAAAGCAAAAGGTGGCTACTTTGAAGAACCTAGAATATAAGACATATTTTCAGTTGTTTCACACTTTTTTGTTAAGTATATAATTCCACATGTGTTAATTCATAGTTTTGATGCCTTTAGTGTGAATGTACAATTTTCATAGTCATAAAAATACAGAAGAATCTTTAAATGAGAAGGTGTGTCCAAACTTTTGGTCTGTACTGTATAAGATGGCAGTAGTCCAGCAGAAACAACCGTTGGTGGGGACACCACCGCATATCCAGTATGGTAAGTTCCATATTCATCTGCGTATTTGGACCCATCAGTATCAGATCCGCTTCAGGCAGTGGCTGTTCATATACAGTAGGTAGGTGAGAGGTTTCAGCCTTCATGATCTCAAGGCAATCATGGTCACTCGAATCAGGGTATTCATGGTCTTCTGAGGACCCCCCTAAGTCTTCAGAGCAGTCCCCCCCTTGACAGAGGAAGCCGAGTGGATGGGTTCAAGACAGTACATCGCTGAAGAGCTATATTTTCTGGTAAAAGGAGCTCACATTGGATTCTGACACAATGTTGCATAGATAGTTGGTTGTGCTGGGTTTATGCAAGGATAGCTTTCAAATCATGAGGGGCCAGTATAGTTGTAGGATGGCCAAGTACATCATCTGCTGTTCTGTGGAGGAGTTCTGTAGCTGCCAGCACTGCTTTGAGACATGCTGGAGATGTATGCCCCACTGGATCCAATTTACTGGAATAATATCCGATGGGTCTCATGTGGCCTCCATGTTTTTGTGCCAGAGACAAATAGAAAGAATAGAAATTCACAGTTGGGAATCCCCAGTGCAGGGGCTGAAATGATGAGTTCTTTCAACTGGTCCATTGCATCCTCAGCTTTTTGGTAAAAATGCAGGTCAAGCTCAGAAGAGTGGACCCGATCATATAGAGCAGGGGTCTCAAACAAGCAGCCCGCGGGCCGCATGCGGCCCTTCAGGCTGCTTCATGCGGCCCTTTAGGCTGCTTCATGCGGCCCGCAGGCACCATAGACCCCGATCGCGGCCTGGTCCAGGAGCTGCCGGCAGCTGCGCTTCAGTTCAGTGTATTGCTGTGCAGAGACCGGCTCTCTGCACAACAATACCAGTGAAAGCCGCCGGCCTATCAGAGGCCAGCAGCTGACATCTGCGTCCCAGCGCAGCAGCGTATGATGTCACTGACACGCGCAGATGTCAGCTGCTGGCCTCTGATAGGCTGGCGGCTGGCACTGGTATTGCTGTGCAAAGATCCGGTCTCTGCGCGGCAATACACTGAACTGAAGCGCAGCTGCCGGCAGCTCCTGGACTATTAAAGAGAGGGATAACCATAAGGACAGATATAAACATTAGGTCATCTTACCCAGTGAAAAGCCAAACACTGGCTAGTAGTAATAGCCGCGCTGTAGCAAGCCCTTGCTACAGCGCGGCTATTACTTTATTAGTAATTACTTTATTCTTATTACTTGATTAACTTACTGCATATTTTGGGATCATGAGGACCTCTACTGTTGGCCATCTTTTTCAATGTACAATTTTCTTGGCCACCACCTGTATTCTGGGGGTTTGCCATTTTGTGGCCATTATCACTGGCTTGTGATTGATCTTCACTGGGTAAGGCTGCCTAACGCATAGGACCTGTTCCTCTGAAAATCCTTTTCTTCAGCAATAATTATTTTACTCGGAAACACACCTACAATTGTGCTCCGATATATACCACTATTGGTTTCAGTATATATATTATTCTGCTGTATGAATTTTCTGGGACCATGGGGACCTCTGTTGTTGGTTGTCTTTTCCAGTGAATATTTTTCTTGGCCACCATCTATATACTGTCACTTGATATTGTACTTTATGTGTAATTTTAAATGTTGTAATAAAATTTGAATGTTTTATGCCTATAAAACAACTCTGTGTTTCTCAAATCTATTATATGTTCGATAACTGTTCGTGCACCAAAAGCGTGTCCTGCATGTCTGGCGCTATTTAGAGCACCAATCATGCAGGGATTGTCTGCCACTCACTGTAATGCCACAGCCATGGTGGTTGTGGCATTACAGTGATTGCCCAAATCGATGGGAACAGTGCCAACAGTGAAACATGAAAAGCCGGCAATTCAGCAGCGGCATACACCGGTACCCGACAATTTAGAACCGAAAGAATAGAGCTTCACACATAGATTAGATAGATATAAACATGTCAGTCACATATATATGAAGTACAGTGAAAGTGCTGCTTACTGTACTTGTCATTTAGCGTAAAGGATTTATCAAAAAAAATAATAGTGTTTTCATGCACCGTCTCTTTAAAAAAGCCGGCCGGCAATTCAGCAGCGGTACCCGACAATTTAGAATAGAAGGAATAGAGAATCACACATAGATTAGATAGATAGAAACATGTCAGTCACATATATATGAAGTACAGTGACAGTGTTGATTACTGTACTTGTCATTTAGTGTAAAGGATTTATCAAAAAAAATAATAGTGTTTTCATGCACCGTCTCTTTAAGAAAGCCGGCCGGCAATTCAGCATCTGTACCCGACAATTTATAACAGACAGAATAGAGCTTCACACATAGATTAGATAGATAGAAACATGTCAGTCACATATATATGAAGTACAGTGACAGTGTTGATTACTGTACTTGTCATTTAGTGTAAAGGATTTATCAAAAAAAATAATAGTGTTTTCATGCACCGTCTCTTTAAGAAAGCCGGCCGGCAATTCAGCATCTGTACCCGACAATTTATAACAGACAGAATAGAGCTTCACACATAGATTAGATAGATAGAAACATGTCAGTCACATATATATGAAGTACAGTGATAGTGTTGGTTACTGTACTTGTCATTTAGTATTAAAATAAAGGATTTATTATTAAAAAAATTGGCGTGGGGTTCCCCTTAATTTTAGGCTCTAGCGGAGGTTAAGCAGACAGCTGGGGCAGATGTTTGAAGCCTGGGAAGGGGGTAATACCCACGGAGCTTCCCAGGCTACTAATATCAGCCCCCAGCTGAATACATAGCCTTTACTAGCTATTAAAATGGGGGACCCCCCCAAAAAAATGATGTGGGGTCCCCCCTAATTTAATAGCTAGCAAAGGCTAGGCAGACAGCTGGGGGCTGATATTAATAGCCCAGGAAGGGAGCCATGAATATTGGCCCCCTCCCAGGCTAGAAACACCAGCCGTCAGCCGCCCCAGAAATGGCGCATTCATAGGATGCGCCAATTCTGGCACTTAGCCTCGCTCTTCCACGCTGCCCTGGTGCGGTGGCAGGGGGTAATAGGGCTGGGGTTGATGTCAGCTTATAATGCCAGCTGACATCAAGCCCAGGTTAGTAATGGAGAGGCGTCTATAAGACACCCCCATTACTAACCCCATAGTCAAAGTTAAAAAAAACACAAACACCCAGAATAAAGTCCTTTAATTGAAATAAAGACACAATTCTTTATTGTTCTAAATTAAACCATACTTACCATCACGCCCATTCCAGCTGAAGCCAACGATCTCCTGTAATAAAAATAAAATAATAAAGCAACCTCATCCTTACCTTTCCATGGTTCCCACGACAGCTTCAGCTCTGCTACATCGAGATGACAGGCTGGACCGCAGCAGAACGCCGCCATCCAGCCTGTCATCCCGCAGACACTGAGAAGAGCAGGCTTGCTTGCGCTCCACATTGTCTCTCTGTGACGGCATAAAGATGAGCCGAGGTCATGTCCAATGAACAGAGTATGGATTCTGGTGTAAAATTTTTCGACATTCTCCCCTGATTCTTGAGTACAGTCCGATTCACTGGTAGATGAGTCTGTGAGCCGCTCCTTGGCCCATTGCTGAAGTTGTTGACAAAAAACTCCTCCTGATTGGTAAGTCTCCTTGTCTGTCACTTGGCTGTCATTCAGAGCTACTTGAATTATTGGCCAAAAGACATCTCCCGCTTTAATGCCAGTGATTTCATGAAGATCTTTCCAAGTGGCTGAATAATTTGTTGAATTTGTCTGATTCTTCTGTAGAACGCCATAGGGTGTCTGTCTGGGTCAGGTAGTTGTCTAATAACTCGATAAACTTGCAAAGGTGTGAATGCCACATAAAGTATCTATTGTGGTGATCTGGCACTGGAGATTCTGACTGAGAAGATGTTGAGGGAGATACCTGCAACATAGCAACAGGAGGTGGGCTTGTTTGTCTAGGAAATAGTTAATTTGGGTTATCTTCTGAGGTCATCTGGTGGCTGAGTGGGTCTGATCTAGCTGTGGCACTTTCCACAGCTTGGGTGAGAATTTGAGATTTATCATATTCATTGCTGATTAGTCTTATCTCCTCCAACGTAGTTAGTCCTCTATACTCCCGTATAGCTTGGATTATTGCTTGGGCACAGACTTGCATAGGAAATCCATACATTCCAGTATTTATAGCAGGAAGAGCAATAGAAGTAAGTTTCCAGCATAGTCTTTTGGGACATAGTACGCACCATCTGGAGTGACAACCGGACACACTGATATAGGAGTAAATGTTACTGTTGATGTTCCGGGTGTAGTGTGTATTGTGGCCTGTATTCTGGGTGCGCCAAGATGGCCGCCACCGGAAGGAAGCACACTACAGGAAGTGTGTGTGCCACTGGGAAGGAACACACCCACTGACATCTGGTCAGAGGCCAGAGGTGATGCAATGGGTATAGTAACATGGCCGCTGCAGGATGAGGATGGTGATGAGGAACAGTGTGAGGTCTGGGACGTGGTGCCCCGCATGCAAGACAAGTATCTCTATTATTAGGATTCTGCTGACTGCAATTTGTACAGGTCCATCCCCCCCGTCCGCCATTATCGGGCGGTGGCTGGAGAGCAGTATCTTTATAATACACATAACATGGCGTCTTTCCCTTATTGTCTGTATTTTCTTCCTAAACCCACCCTTCTTTTGACAAATTCTCTGGTGTTCTATACCAAGCCAAAGCTGTTTGTAACAATCCTTCATCTTCTAGCTTACCCTTTTTCTTTTTCATAATTTCTTGCCATTCTAGCAGCTGTAACCAGCCCTTATCTGGTAGCTCGCATATTTTAGTTAACAGTTGAAGTTTCTGCACATACTTTTTCCCTTCTTTCGATAAACTCAGCGCAGCCTTTTTCCACATGTATGCACTTTGCAACAGCCCATTATCTTCCAGTTTTCCCCTGTTTTCGCAAATTGCTGCATTCAACATCTCGTACTGTAATCTACCCCCTGGGTACAACCCACACAATGGGATTACTTTTTTCGGTTTTCTCTACATATTTCCTTCCTTTTCTTCTAGCAACTACAGTATATCTTTGGGGTCCTGTCGCTCCTGATCGAGCGACCCCTGCGACACAAACAATGTCTTTAGTTTTTCCATGATTTTGTCTCCAGGCGTCTCGTCCCCTTAGACTTATGATCAGACCAGGCAGCTGATACACAAGTATAATTGTAACAAGTCCCTACACTCCCTACCAAGCACTGAATTGATCCTTTTACGACTTAACGAAGCACTGAACACCCCGCGCACCCGCGTCCTAGTGACGTCTTAATATACGGCTTAACGATGCAGTTGCCTCCCCTCGTATTCCACGTCTTAATAGAGGATTGGTTAATCCCGCGTGTCTGCGTCCGAATGGCGTCTTAATACACGACTTATCAGTAACTTCCCTCCCGCGTGTCCCACAACTTAATACACGACTTAATAGAGGCCCCGCATGCCCGCACCTGAATGGCGACTTAATACACGACTTATCAGCAACATCACTCCCCGCGTGTCCGCGTTATAAACTAAGAATGTATACTTGTATGCCCCTGCGTACAAAGATCGTTCTAATGGGACGGAACACCTCAGAAACCATAGAGCAGCAGTTAGCCAGGAGCGACTACACACCTGAGTTCTTGGAATCACACAGCGGGGACCCGCCCAGTCGCACGGGGCTGTCCCTAAGGGCCAATCTAGACACCACAAACTCACCAGAGACCGCTCAAAATACGAGTAAGCACTATGGATTCATTAAATCTGCAGACTTACCGTATTCAGTGATGAGAGTTGATCAGGCTCTCGCTTTCAGCAGTCCCGGCTCGTCTGTAGGTGGTCCGGTGATGGGCACCCCAAGACCTAGAGTCTCTCTTCCAAATTAAAGATGTCCGAGAGCATGCAGAGAAGCTAATTAACCAAATCTGCTAATCTGGTTGAAAAACTTCACTCAGAGACTGAACCACGCAAAATGGCATACTTTATTACGTAGACATGGGGTTATATAGTATTCTACTTCTAGGTGGGATTAGTAAAATTCATTGCTTTTTCTCATAACTTGGCACACTGCAATTTGCTCATCCATGTATCTCTTAGTCTCAGTAACGCCTTAGGAATTCCGATGGGAGGGGTGAGTTAATCTCTCAGCGCCATCTTTGCCAACTCGGCATGAATCTCTCTGTTATCAGCCATGCACATGCATACATCATTCCCAGGAAATCATTTAGTTGTTCATGTCTACAAATAAGAACAGAAGCTGTTATTTATATATTCATTAACTATTAACATAATCCATGTACATATACACATTTGCATACATACATACACATAGATTATTCCATCATCTCTATATTAATTCACACTGATTAGGTAATCTATTAAAACAAACTAATTGATTTTCTATAATATATATATTTTACCTTGACAGCTGCATATTTTCTTTTCCCTTTTAATACCGGAAAGTTTGCAGGAATTTATTATATAACTAATTAAAATGAGCAAAGCAAGCGGTCCTCGCTCATAATTTTTAGAGATTCATCATGGGACCCTTGCGCATAATTTTTAGAGGGTCATCATGTGGCCCTCACTCATAGTTTTTAGAAGGTAAACATGTGGCCCTCACTCAAAATTTTTAGAGTGTCATAATGTAGCCCTCACTCCAAATTTTTAGAGGGTCATCAGGCGGCCCTCACTCATAATTTTTAGAGGGTCATGAGGTGACCTTAACTCATAATTTTCAGAGGGTCATCATGTGGCCCTCGCTATCAATTTTTAGAGGGTAAACAGGCGGCCCTCACTCATAATTTTTAGAGGGTTGCCTTCTTTATCATCAGGTGGCCCTCACTCATAATTTTCAGAGCGTCTCCGTCTTTACCATCAGGCGGTCCTCACTCATCATTTTTAGAGGGCCATCATGCAGCCCTTGCTCAAAATTTTTAGAGGGTCATCATGTGGCCCCTACTTCAAATTTTTAGGGGGTCATCAGGCGGCCCTTACTCATAATTATTAGAGGGTCGCCTCTTTACCATCAGGTGACCCTCACTCATAATTTTTAGAGGGCCACCATGCGGCCCTCACTCCTAATTTTTAGAGGGTCATCAGACAGCCGTCACTCATAATTTTTAGAGGGTCATCAGGCAGCCCTCGCTCATAATTTTTAGAGGGTAAACAGGTAGCCCTTGCTCAAAATTTTTAGAGGGTCATCATGTGGCCCTCACTCATAATTTTTAGAGGGTCGCCCTCTTTACCATTAGGCGGCCCTCACTCATAATTTTTAGAGGGTCACCCTCTTTACCATCAGGCAGCCCTCACTCATCATTTTTAGAGGGCCATCATGCGGCCCTCGCTCATAATTTTTAGAGGGTAAACAGGCAGCCCTCACTCATAATTTTTAGAGGATCATCACGCAGCCCTCGCTCATAATTTTTAGAGAGTAAACAGACAGCCCTCGTTCAAAAAATTTTTAGAGGGTCATCATGTGCCCACACTCAAAATTTTTAGAGAGTTATCAGGCGGCCCTCACTCCTAATTTTTAGAGGGTAAACAAGCGGCCCTCGTTCATAATTTTTAGAGGGTCATCATGTGTCCCTCACTCATAATTTTTAGAGGGTCATCATGTGCCCACACTCAAAATTTTTAGAGAGTTATCAGGTGGCCCTCACTCCTAATTTTTAGAGGGTCATCAGGCGGCCCTCACTCCTAATTTTTAGAGGGTAAACAAGCGGCCCTCGTTCATAATTTTTAGAGGGTCATCATGTAGCCCTCACTCATAATTTTTAGAGGGTCATCAGGTGACCCTCACTCATAATTTTTAGAAGGCCATCATGCGGCCCTAGCTCATAATGTTTAGAGGGTAAACAAGGAGCCCTCGCTCAAAATTTTTAGAGGGTTATGATGTGGACCTCACTCAAAATTTTTAAAGAGTCATCAGGTGGCCCTCACTCCTTATTTTTAGAGGGTCATCAGACAACCCTCACTCATAATTTTTAGAGGGTCATCACGCAGCCCTCGCTCATAATTTTTAGAGGGTAAACAGGTGGACTTGCTCAAAATTTTAGAGGGTTATCATGTGGCCCTCACTCATAATTTTAAGAGGGTCGCTCTCTTTACTATTAGGCGGCCCTCACTCATAATTTTTAGAGGGTCACCCTCTTTACCATCAGGTGGCCCTCACTCATAATTTTTAGAGGGCCATCATGCGGCCCTCGCTCATAATTTTTAGAGGGTAAACAGGCAGCCCTTGCTCAAAATTTTTAGAGGGTCATCATGTAGCCCTCACTCCAAATTTTTAAAGGCTCATCAGGTGGCCCTCACTCATAATTTTTAGAGGGTCATCATGCAGCCCTCGCTCATAATTTTTAGAGTAAACAGACTGCCCTCGCTCAAAATTTTTAGAGGGTCATCATGTGCCCACACTCAAAATTTTTACAGAGTCATCAGGTGGCCCTCACTCCTAATTTTTAGAGGGTTATCAGTCGGCCCTCACTCCTAATTTTTAGAGGGTAAACAGGCGGCTCTTGCTCATAATTTTTAGAGGGTCATCAGGTGGCCCTCACTCATAATTTTTAGAGGGTCATCATATGGCCCTTGCTCATAATTTTTAGAGGGTAAACAAGCGGCCCTTGTTTATAATTTTTAGAGGGTCATCACTCGGCCCTCGCTCATAATTTTTAGCGGATCATCATGTGACCCTCGCTCTTCATTTTTCCAGGATGCGTATGATGCCCTCCTTTATAATTTTATAATTTTTACAGGATGTGTATGAGGCCTACCTCTACAATTATCTTACATATATATATATATATATACATGTATATATGTATACCCCCAGCGGTAGTAAATGTTTTTTCAGCCCTTGCACTTAGTGCATAGGCTTTACCAGTCTAGGACTCCCACTTCTTAAAAATGGAAAGAAAATTTCTGAGGTCCTCCTCTACATATCTTTCAGGGTGTATTGCAGTGCCTCCTAATTTTTGACGGCACTTGCACTTAGTGCATAGGCTTTATGAGTCTAGGAGTCTAGGAGACATAAAGGCCCTCCTTTATGTCTAATACAGAGTGTATCAAAGTCCCTCTTCCTTCTAATTTTTGGCAGTTTTTGCATTGTCCGCATAGGGATTGCGAGTTTCAGAGTACCTCCTTCATAAACAAGACCATGTCACACACACCACATGCCGAGATAAGACAGTAAAATGTTAAATTTACATTTACCGGTGACTACCAGTGGGTGTAGTTTTATTTCCCCCTCTACTATGTCATCTAGTCTATAGGCGACAGGGAAATACGGTGAAAGATAGCCCGGCTATTAAGGTGGAGGAGGCGTTTTTTTCTCTTTTTAATTTTGCATTATATACAAGTCATTATACAGGAAAGAATGTTTCCTAACATTTTTTCCTGTAAAATCCATTTTATCTTCAGTTTTGTGTGTTTTATTGTCAGTCAGTAAAAGTGGAGTAATACTCTGACAACATTGCTCCCAGCATCCTGGGAGTCAGAGATGCATCCAGGAGTCTTCCCCATGCTGTTCCCATTCCATTTGATCTCTGTTTCCATCTACTCCTTCGATTTTCCTGCCTCCCCAGCCCTCTTGATAGGGTTATACAGAAAAATGCTTGAGTTTTCCATTGACTTCCATTATACTCGGCACTCGAGTTGAGCCCTTTCGAGCGTCTGACCTGTTCGATTCGAGTACCGAGCCCTCGAACATTTTAGTGCGCACTCATCCCTAGTAATACGAGATAAATCAAATTCTGGACTGTGAGATAATCAATGGGAACCATGGGATATAGCTCCAAAGAAAGATGCCGGGTCCCTAAAAAGGATGTTAATGCTCAATCTTGCTCAAGAGATTTCATACCAAACACCCTCTATTTTCTGTTGCTGACTTTTCTGGGAGGGGCTCTAAAAAGGAGAGTACTGTTACAGGCCTGTCTCAGCTCCAGGGCTGGACTCTGCTCCCTTTCCTTATGGCCACCACCCTTTGCTGTGTTGGGTTTCACAAGTTGCAAACTCCAGTGACATCATCACCCAAGGTCCTTTAAGGCTTTGGAGCTTGTCTCACTAGTTCTCTCAGCTTCTTATTTATTATGTTTTGCTTATATTCTGCAGCACTTTCCAGACATTATCATCGCTGTTCCCAATGGGGCTCACAATCTAAATTCCCTATCAGAATGACTTGGGAATGTGGGAGGAAACTGGAATGCCAGAGAAAAGCCATGCAAACATGGGGAGAACATACAGTATAAACCCCTTGCAGATGTGCTTATCGAGATTTGAACCCAGGACCCTAGCGCTTCAACGCAGCAGTGCTAACCACTGAGCCACCGTGCTGCCCATCATGCTGCCCAGCTGACCATCATCACAGAAAACTCCTGTTTGTTTCTACAATCTGCATTTACTTCCTGGCACAGACTTTTAACTAACTCATTGTCAGCTGTAAACATAGCAAACTTTTCTCAGGAGTTGTTCACACTACAAACACTGCTTCTAGTCCTGTATCTGCACTTACTGTGTGTGTCATGCCTGTATCTGTATCTTCTGATATTTCCAGATCCGTGTGTCTACCTGCTGTCTTAGTCCTTGATTCCCATGTGCCATACATGTCCTTCCCGTTGTCCTTCGGTCCATGTTAGAAAATCCACCTCACCAATGTAGTGTATGTGATGTTTTTCTGTAAATACATGAAGATATATCACTGCAATGATGCAAGAGTTCTGGCATATTCGCCTTAAAAAAAATGGTAATTGGTACAAATGTCATAAGAGTTGTCTGGCCCCTACACAAAATTTCCTAGCCCTATGGATAAATTTAAAAATAATAAAACTAGGTATATTCACTTGCTCTAACTCTTATTTAACCAGACGATGGTATGCAACCTAATAAGATCGTATGACGTATCATTCTCTGGTTACCTAAATGCTGGGATTTGAGATTGACTGCTGTGGTCAGGTGACTGGAACATCTCGCCATCTTAGTCACCTCCGATAAAGCACTGCTACATTCACCTGACGCCAAAACAGGAAAGACAAAGTCCATAGATGCAGATGGATTTGGTCCTTCTCGGTTAAGGACACTGGAATCAGGTAGCACACAGTCCAGCACATCACCAGCAATCCTTCGCTGAGAGTGTACTCTCCAATCACGCTGGCACCCTTGATCCAGCAGAAAATGGCACAACAGGTGCAACCAAAAATAAAATAAAAGTTCAGCCTATTTGGCTATTACAGTTCCACTTGGCCTTGAATGTATTAGAACAGTCCGTCAACAGAGCACATCACCTTCAACTTGCTTCTTCCTGAGACCTGCCTGGTCACCAGCCTTTTTAGATAGGGGTTTCCTGGAACTCAACACCCTCAGAAACATGGTCTATCTGCCAAACAGGAACTTAGGCTATGTAAAGTGCTGCAGAGCAGTAGTCATGACCGAGCTGTTGTCTGGTTGCGCTCTGGCATTTTACAGACAGGGAGTGTCCCAGTTCCAGTGTGCTTTAGGGTGTGGTGCGCATCACACTCACTTGTGGGCTGTAGATCTCTTCTTCCTCCAGGCTTCTGTCCTCCGGAGTCGCTTCACACAATGCATGGGACACCAGGTCCTTTGCAACATTCAAACTTTTACTAAGCAGTCCAAGCTCATCAGGTAAATACAGGTAAGATAGGACACAGCAACGCAGAATTCCTCGTTCCTTAGCACAACTCCTCTTCTCCTCTGTCACAAGCTTATTCTGGACTAACCTCAAGCCCGCTGACTCCATCAGCCTCAGGGATTCGCTGTCCATTCTGGCAGTGCACCCAGGACCGGCCATCTGTCCCCCACATAATTCCACGTCCACCGACCTCGAGATCTCAGAAGACCAGGCCCACTCCTTGGTACCTAGCCCGAGCCGTAGGCTCCAGATGTTGCAGGAATAACCATCATGGATTTCAGTTTGGCCTCCTACTGCCTCGCATGACTGACACATGCTGTTCTAGCAGCCCACTGCACCTGAACTTGGACCTCACACTAGGCACTTCACTACCTCTAACTGAACTAATTGTAACCAGGAATTGCCCTCTCTCTTATCTTAACTATGCCCCTCCCAACTGGGAAATCCCCTAAACACATTAACTAAGCCCCTTCCACACTGGAGCTATTCTTTGAACAATTAACTGTGTCATCACCGGCACTACACACTTCTTATTTCTATTGTGCCCACAACTGCACTGTTTGAAGTTTTAGCTTATGCCAAATATTAATCCTATACCTATGTGTTAACTTCTTATTCTTACACTGTCCATATCTAATCATGTAATACTAGAACATGTCAGGGTCAATAAAATGCATTTAAATCATTCACAGCGTTAATAATCATAAAACCTTATACACATTACAACAAGAGCGTACCTATTTCATGAGGAAGGGTTGAAGGGCATGAATTGCCCGAACTCACCCTTACAGATGTAAAGGAAGGACAATTCTCACTCTCCTCAGTCCTCTGAATCACTCCAGTTTTCAGGAGTGGGTCTGAATGGCGATCTTATACCAATCCAGGGTTGTTCAGTCGGCAGTGGTGCGGCCTGGGGCTGATTCACACAAACACAGGCCACTGCGTGTTGGGTCACTCAGACATTCACTGAATTTGGTGCAGGCCTGGGTTATATAACTTCGGCCGAATTGGGAGGCCACAATTTGTTCTTTAGAAGGAAACTATCTGGGAATAAATTAATACACAATTCAAATATAATAATAAATATTTTTATTAATTGAAAAGACACCTCATGACAAAGACGATTAAAAAAAATACATATAACAATTAAAATGAAAAACAGGGAGGGCAAGGAAACATCAGCAGCATGAACACATAGAGAACAACCAAAATCTAAGTAAAGTGCACAGTGCCAATATTATAAAAAAAACAATTTAAATGTTTAGGCTGTGTGCCCACGATGCGTTTTTTAAAACGCTGCAGAAACGCTTAAAAAACGCTTGGTCGAAGGCCTGCCATGTCCCCCAATGATAATCCGCATGTGCTGTGCACATGCTGCGGAAATTTCCGCTGCGGATTATCATTGCGGAAAAAAACGCAGCACTACCAATTATTTTGCAGAAGCGCTGCATTTTCGCCGCCATTGACTTTCATTGGAATGCATGGAATCCGCATCACTGCATCTGTACATGCGGAGTCCATGCGTTTCAATGTGCGGATGGTACCCGGGTCTAGAGGTGAGGAGACTCTCCTCCGGACCCGGGTACCATAGAACCTGTGAAAAAAAGAATAAATAAAAAATAAATATTATATTTACCTTCTGATGGCCCCTGGTCTCCTTGTCTTCACTTGCTGGCAACTCGCGGTGGACTGAAGGACCTGTGCTGACGTCATAGTCATGTGACAGCAGGTCCTTCAGTGTAGTGTACCGAGAGCTGCCGGCAAGCCAGCACAGGAGCGCAGCAAGACTGCGGGGGCCATCGGAAGGTAAGTATAGATTTATTTTTTATTTTTTACCATTCTTTCGGTCACACTATATAAATCCATGCCGGTTGCATGGATTTATATAGTGTGACCAAGTTGTCAAGCACTTTCCAAGTGATGCTAAAATAGCTTGGAAAGCACTTGACAACCCGCATGCGGAAATGCATGTGAAGAAAGCTTCATTTCCGCTTGTCCCTGGTAGGAAAAACGCATGTACAATCCGCATGTACAATCCGCATGTACAATCCGCATGCATTTTTTCTGCCAGGGAGATGCAAAAACGCTCAGGAACAAATCCGGAGCATTTCTGCATCCTGGGCACATAGTCTTACAAAAAGTGTGTAAATACACACAATGATGAATAATATAGCCTAATATTGTCTCTATGCAGTTATAAAAAGTGCATGGTGCTAATTAATACCTAATAAAGTGCTTGAATAATAAATAAATACAGGACAGTGCCCATGAAATACAAATAAATACAGCACATAGGTATAAATAAAGAGTAACTTACCATGAGCCATGCTGAGGATGCGTCCGTGCTGTGCCGTCCACACTTTTTGTAAACATTTAAATAGTTTTTTAGAATATTGGCACTGTGCACTTTACTTAGATTTTGGTTGTTCTCTATGTGTACATGCTGCTGATGTTTCCTTGCCCTACCTGTTTTTCATTTTAATTGTTACACATATTTTTTTTAATCGTCTTTGTCATGAGGTGTCTTTTCAATTAATAAAAATATTAATTTTTATATTTGAATTGTGTATTAATTTATTCCCAGATAGTTTCCTTCTAATCTTGTGCTTTTTTGCTATTTGGGTAGTGGTATGTATATGACGCGCCCCTGGGCCTGTGTCGCGCAGCGTTGCGCACGCGGGAGCTTACCCGGAGCCGGATCTGTTGAGGGTTGTAGTCTCGTGGCGGTGATCCGGTCCGTGCCCAGGGAGTCAGACTAAGTGGCGCTGTATCAGCGGTAGATGTTGGACGACTACGCCACCCGTTGAGTACAGCTAAGGAGCTGCTGCTGCAGGGCAGACCGCTGAGGCCGGTGGTAGGATTGTGCAGCGTGATAGTATAACCCCCAACGGGAGGGGTTTGGCCTCAGGGCAGCCGACGTGGATGATGGGGGTAGCAGGAACCACTCGGAGACGGTACGGTGTAGTTCAGGGTCTTTACTGGTGACAAAGATAGACCCTCCCGGAGTACTGGCTAGCGATTGGGGCCTGGTCAGTCCTTGAGCAGATGGGATCTCCCCTGGCCAGGCGGAGTTGTAGGCCTCCCAAACTAACGATACTCTTCTGGCTACCTTGCTAGAGGCGGGTATAAGTAGCCCACGTCCCTGAGTGTACCGTGTGGTGCTCACCCGTATGGCCGGTGACTCGGGGCCTTCTAGTAGCTTTCGCTCCACGACGGCGGTGCTGGTCCCACGCGTGTGACCGTGCCTTCGGGTTTCTGGGCCAGAGGACTTGCAATCCCCTGCCGGTCGGTTTCTGCTGCTGGATAGGAGTTAGTCCCCACAGCCTCGGACTCCGGGTCCGGTGATAACTTCTCAGTCAGGGCGAGCTCTGCAGCTGCCAGCCCCTGACTCCTTGTAGCACTGCTCCCACAGAGTTCCTGTTGTTTCTTTCTATGCTGCTTCTCTTCTCTACTTCTTCTCTACTCACTAACCCTGCCTCAGCCCTAGGTTTATATAGGGGAAGTTCTTCCCCTCCCAGGACTGGGCAGGAGGTGTGGCATGCATAGGATTCTTGACCAAGAGACCTCCCACCTGCTCTCAGACATAACATTGTTGTTACTGTGGAAACCAGACCCCTGGGGTGCCACATTCCCCCCTAGTGAAATTTAGTACTCCGGGACTAAACATATTTTAGAAAAACATAACAAGGTATAAACAATAATAATACAATAAGAAAAACACATAAAGATGGTCACGGCGTGTCCGCAACCGGGTGCAGTTTTTGAAGAAAAGCAAGGTGTCCATTTCACCAAAACAGGGAGACGTAACCAGGTAGGGGTCTGTCCTGCCCCGAGTCCTTAACAGTCTTTAGTCCATTCCTAGGTTACGCTCCAACCATGTACAAAGGATTCCCGGTAAATCCACCAAGGACTCCTATAAATAACTAGAAACACATAATTATACACAAGCAACAAGAAAAACAGGTAACCACAAATAAAACAATTTATAAATTTCAAATCCTCCAACGTGCGGGTAACTGGCCTCTAGTGGCCCTAGTGGACCTACGGAGCTGACTGTCTAGCCCTGAACTACAGGGTGTAGGAGCTGTCAAGGGTAAACTGGGCAGCTGTCTACCGGCTCTTTGGCTCACTAGGGGTACGGCAGGCTCACTATAAGCAGAGGGTTGATCCTCCTGTTCTGCTTGTGTGGAGTCTTCTGCCTCCTGGACCGGCTGTTCTTCCAGCTCTACCTGTTGCTCCGTAGGTGCTTGGGATGCTGGTTGGAGGAAGGTGAGTACGGGTACCACAACTGCGCCATTGACTTGAGTCCAAGACCGAGGGAAGTCTCCGAGCACAGTACTAACCATGTCTTCCCTTTCCTCTACGGGTCGAGGGTCTTCTTGTTCCTCTTCAGGGTTCCGTAGCTGTTCGGGACACTTCTTCAGGTGATCCCGGGATACAATGGTTGTGGTTTCCCCTCCGTCTTTACTGATGGTACAGACCTTTGGGTTGTCGTGGCTTGAGGGCAGTATGATGTACGGGTCCTTCTCCCACTGGTCGTCCAACTTGTGGAGCCGCCTTTTCCTCTTCAAGACCTGCTCTCCGGGTACCAGGGGAACAGCGGGAGCATACTGGTTGTAAGTTTTCTCTTGTCTTTCCCTAGCTTGACAGAGACTTCGCTCCACGCTCTCCTGTACTTTCCGGTACTGCTGCTGCCTCTCTGTGTCCCAGTCTGCTTCTGGTGAAGTGTCCTCGGGTGTCAGGACTCCCATCTCCAGGTCAACAGGTAGCTTACCAGGCCTTGCCCTCATCAGGTAAGCCGGGGTACAGTTGGTGGAACCTACCGGGATGTGGTTGTATAGGTCCACCAGATCGGGCAGCTTCTCAGGCCACAGACTGCGTTCTTCCAGGGGCAACGTTTTCAGAAGATCCATTACCACCTGGTTCATTTTCTCACAAAGTCCATTAGTTTGCGGATGATAGGGTGTCGTCCTTATCTTCCGGCAGCCATACAGATTGCAGAATTCCTGGAAGACCTCCGCTTCAAAGGCAGGTCCCTGGTCCGTCAGCACTTGGTCCGGGTACCCGTGTGGACGGCAGAAGTGCTGCTGGAAGGCTCTAGCTGCTGTTCGAGCTGTTAAGTCCTTGACGGGGACGACAACCAAGAACCGGGAGTAGTGATCCACGATGGTTAGTGCGTAAACGTAGCCACTTCTGCTTGGGGTCAGTTTTACATGATCCAAGGCTACCAGTTCCAACGGCTGCCGGGTGACGATGGACTGCAGGGGAGTCTTCTGGCTGGCACGGTCCTTCCTTCTTAGGTTGCACGGGCCACAGTCTCTGCACCACCTCTCGATGGTTCCCCTCATGCCTACCCAGTGGAACCGCCCGCGCAGCAGGAACTCCAGCTTCTTCCATCCGAAGTGTCCAGCCCCGTCGTGGTATGCCTCCATCACCATGGCTGCGTCTCTCCGTGGCACCACTACTTGCCAGATTAGTTCATGCGTCCGGGAGTTAACCATTCTGCGGCACAACTTCCCCTTGTAAAGGAACAGTCGACTCTTCTCAGCCCACAGTTGCTTGGCTTCCTCCGGAGCGTCTGGGTCAAGGCGAGCCTCTGGCCGAGTCAGCATCTCCTTCACCAGTCGGACGGCAGGGTCACTGTCTTGCGTTTCCTCCCAGTTGTAGTGAGGCAAGGGGTTAAACGTAGCGGCTTGCTTACTCCTTACCCGATGGGAATACTGGATAGTCCCATGACGGTGGAACACGGGGAGTTCAACTTCTTCCAGTCCCTCTGGATCTTCTCCTACATCCGGTAGGTTTGGCATCCTGGACAGGGCGTCCGCGTTGGTATTGGAGCGTCCTGCCTGGTATTTGATTGTGAACTCGTAGTTGGACAGACGGGCCATCCATCTCTGCTCTAGGGCACCGAGTCTTGCCGTGTCCAGGTGTGTCAACGGGTTGTTATCCGTGTACACGGTGAACCGGGAAGAAGCGAAGTAGTGCTTAAAGCGTTCGGTGACTGCCCACACCACTGCCAGGAACTCTAGCTTAAATGAGCTGTAATTCTCAGGGTTTCTCTCGGTGGGTCGCAGTTTTCGGCTGGCGTAAGCGATTACTCGTTTTTTCCCCTGCTGGATCTGGGACAGCACGGCTCCTAGCCCGATGTTACTTGCGTCGGTGTAGAGGATAAAGGGCTGGCTGTAATCAGGGTACGCCAGGATTTCATCCCCCGTGAGGGCCATCTTCAGCTGGCGGAAGGACTCTTCTTCTAACTTCTCCCATCTGAAGGGTGGCTTCTGGTTCTTGGCCTTCCGGGACTGGCCTATCAGGAGGTCCTGCATAGGAGCTGCCTTTTTGGTGAAACCGGGGATGAATCTGCGGTAATAGCCTACCAACCCGAGGAACTGCCGCACTTCCTTTACACTGGAGAGACTTGGCCATTCCTTAATTGCGGTGATCTTATCAGGGTCGGGAGCCACTCCATCAGCGCTCACCACGTGTCCCAGGTACTGCACCTTTGGTTTCAGGAGGTGACACTTGGAGGGTTTCACCTTTAGGCCGTAGCTTGCCAGAGCTTCGAACACTTCCGCCAGGTGTTTCAGGTGGTCCTCATACGTCTTGGAATATACGATGACATCGTCCAGGTACAACCAGACCGTCTCGAAGTTTCTGTGGCCCAGACAGCACTCCATTAATCGTTGGAAGGTTCCTGGTGCGTTGCAGAGTCCGAACGGCATGCAGGTAAACTCGCTAAGTCCCATCGGGGTGGTGAATGCGGTCTTCTCCCGGTCCGCCTCTGCTACAGGAACCTGCCAGTACCCACTAGTGAGATCCAAGGTAGAGAAGAAGTTAGCAGATCTTAAAGCAGCCAAAGACTCCTCTATCCTTGGTAAGGGGTACGCATCCTTGTGTGTGATACGGTTGATTTTCCGGTAATCTACACACATCCTCATGGTGTTGTCTTTCTTTTTGACTAAGACTAGTGGAGCTGCCCAGGGGCTACAGCTATCCCTGATCACCCCAGCCTCCTTCATGTCTCTAAGCATCCCCTTGGCGTGTTGGTAGTGTGCAGGGGGTACGGGTCGATACCTCTCTTTTATGGGAGGATGGTCTCCCGTGGGGATGTGGTGTTCTACCCCCTTGACTCGCCCGAAGTCTAACGGGTGTTTACTAAACACTCTCTCGTACTCTTGAACCACCCGATAGACTCCCTGTTTCTGGTGTGAGGGAGTGGAGTCAGTACCCAAATGTAGTTGCTGACACCAGTCCTCCATTGTTTTCTTAGAGCCGTTACCTTCCTCCGGGGAAGATGGAGGCAAGGGTTCTACGGACTGTATGGAATCTTGATTGATGGTATACAATTTGGCTAGCGTGGCATACCGGGGCAGGTACACTTCCCTCTTCCCGATATTTATTATGCGAACGGGCACCCTCCCATGGCGTACATTGACCACCCCCCGTGCTGTCAAAATGGTGGGCCTACTGTCTGAGTAAACTGGTTCTACCATTGCCTGGTAATCTCTACCTCTCAGACCAATAGCTGCCCGGCACCAAATCATCATTTCTCTTTTCGGGGGCATGGCAATAGGGAAAGGGTCACACATTCGCACGCTACCAATCTCACCACCGGAGAGTTCTAGCTGTTGCCGTCGCATCAGTGCCCGGATCTCTTTCTGGAGCACTCGCTGCTGGCCGGAGCTGGCGTTCTTGGCAACCTGCTGTAAAAGGAAAATCACCTCTGCAAGACAATTTTCAATTACATTAGTTCCTAGAGTTATCTTTGGGTGACTCTCGTGTTTGTCAATGTCTACAATGATCAGTCCCTGTGCTGCCAATTCGACTCTACCGATTTTAATGGTCACCTCTTTAAATCCAATCTGTGGCACGGGCTGACCATTGCTGGCGATGATACTCAAGTCGTCGTCAGGGTAGCGGGTGATATCCGAGTCTTTCCAGTACTGCTTGAAGAGCACGTACGGGATGGTGGTGACCTGTGACCCGGTGTCCAGTAGGGCACTCATAGGAATGCCATCCAGTACCACGGGTAAGACTGGACGTCCTCCCACATATTTGTCGCGCCAGTTCGATGGGCCTGGTGATCTTTTTCCTGGGGGTTGGCCCTCTACCCCAGGTTGTGCCAGTTTAAAGGACAGTACCTTGCCATATGTCCGGGTTGATTGCAGCGGCGGCAGATGGGTCGTCCGTCCTGGGTCTTCCTCTGGCCGGTGGGGTCCTCCTTGGTCGACGCCACGGGATGTCCTCCGGTCCGGGTGCCAGCTGGATCTTCCCTGGAGTGGAAACCTGTAAAGACTGCACAGTTCGGGTTAGCGCAGCAACGCTTTTAGCTAGCTCTTGGACCTGATGGTGCAGGTCTGGAGCCGGGTCATTGTTCAAAGCCTGCGCATCAGCTCCCACAGGCCCTGCCGACAAGGGCGCCGCCTCCTGGTGGTAAGTGGTAGTGGGGCGTCTGTGGGTCACAACGCCACCTGGTGCCGGTTCTCGAAGCACCCGGATGGCTCTGTCCTTGAACTGTGCAAATCCCAGATGAGGGTCCTGTAAGGCCATTGCCCGCAACTGGGTTCGGTGGGCATTGCAATATAAACCCTCTATAAATTGTTCAGTCAACAGCCTGTCCTCGTCTCCCACGCCGTCAGGGTCGGTCTGCTTAATGGCTCTCAGGGCCTCTTGTAGGTTCTTGTAGGTTCAGGGCATAGTCCCTTATACTCTCATGTGCCCGCTGTTTGCACCCGTAGAATCTAAGCTTGATCTCGGCTGAGGTGCGGGTATCAAAGGTGTCCCTCAGCCGGGTTAGTATCCCTGCGACAGGCCTCCCCCCAGGTGGCCAGGAATTTACCTCCCTTTGGGCTGCCCCGGTTAATTGGGCCACCAGGATGCTCACTTTTTGCTCCTCTGTGAGGGGGTACACCTGGAAGAGGCTATCCAGCTTTTCTCTAAAGTCATGCAGGGTATGTGACTCCCCTGAGTACTGGGGTAGCCAGGCTGCCCCCGGGATATAGGGCATGGTGAAAGGCATGACCGCAACAGCGGTGCCGCTGGCGGGGGTTGAAGCGGTGAAGCTCTCCTCCGTATCCGACATCCTTCTCCCCCCTAGTGGACCGTGGCCTACCTTGCGATGATCCTCTTCCGTAGGCCGCGGCTCCGCAGTGGATCGTCAGGGTTGAGGACCTTCCGTCGCGCTCCTGTGACGTCGGCGTCTGCTGGGCTCCTTCCAGGACCTTACGCAACGTCCGGACGTGAGGCGGGGCTTCAGTTCTCGCGCGCTTTCGGAGTCCACGTCCCTCTTCTTCCCGTGCGGCGTCCTCAAGATGGCGTCCAATGGCGGGAAAACTCCACGTGTGGCGGGAAGAAGGCTGAAGATGGCGCTGGATGGCGGGAAAACTCCACCGATGGCGGGAAGGAAGCGGAAGATGGCGCCGGATGGCGGGAATCTTCACCACAGGTAAGTTTGAACAGTCTTTTTCAGGCACGCAGTACCCGGTGGTTGCGGGCACGAGATCCTGCCGACTACGCCAAAAGTTGACGTGCCCCTGGGCCTGTGTCGCGCAGCGTTGCGCACGCGGGAGCTTACCCGGAGCCGGATCTGTTGAGGGTTGTAGTCTCGTGGCGGTGATCCGGTCCGTGCCCAGGGAGTCAGACTAAGTGGCGCTGTATCAGCGGTAGATGTTGGACGACTACGCCACCCGTTGAGTACAGCTAAGGAGCTGCTGCTGCAGGGCAGACCGCTGAGGCCGGTGGTAGGATTGTGCAGCGTGATAGTATAACCCCCAACGGGAGGGGTATGGCCTCAGGGCAGCCGACGTGGATGATGGGGATAGCAGGAACCATTCGGAGACGGTACGGTGTAGTTCAGGGTCTTTACTGGTGACAAAGATAGACCCTCCCGGAGTACTGGCTAGCGATTGGGGCCTGGTCAGTCCTTGAGCAGATGGGATCTCCCCTGGCCAGGCGGAGTTGTAGGCCTCCCAAACTAACGATACTCTTCTGGCTACCTTGCTAGAGGCGGGTATAAGTAGCCCACGTCCCTGAGTGTACCGTGTGGTGCTCACCCGTATGGCCGGTGACTCGGGGCCTTCTAGTAGCTTTCGCTCCACGACGGCGGTGCTGGTCCCACGCGTGTGACCGTGCCTTCGGGTTTCTGGGCCAGAGGACTTGCAATCCCCTGCCGGTCGGTTTCTGCTGCTGGATAGGAGTTAGTCCCCACAGCCTCGGACTCCGGGTCCGGTGATAACTTCTCAGTCAGGGCGAGCTCTGCAGCTGCCAGCCCCTGACTCCTTGTAGCACTGCTCCCACAGAGCTCCTGTTGTTTCTTCCTATGCTGCTTCTCTTCTCTACTTCTTCTCTACTCACTAACCCTGCCTCAGCCCTAGGTTTATATAGGGGAAGTTCTTCCCCTCCCAGGACTGGGCAGGAGGTGTGGCATGCATAGGATTCCTGACCAAGAGACCTCCCACCTGCTCTCAGACATAACATTGTTGTTACTGTGGAAACCAGACCCCTGGGGTGCCACATATAGTGGTGGCATGTTTACAATAAATTCTCTCATGCTATAGGTCTAAAAAAAGCACAATTTGTTCTTTGTCTGAGAGAACAAGGTAGTTGAATACATCTCCCCTCTTGGCGACCCCCGCAGATGCAGTTTTCTTCTTCCACCCTTTCTTCCCCTACTCTGAGCCGTCTTTTTCTCCTTTGTGTCTTCTCTTTTTCCCTCTCAGCCTTACACTACATTTCTCCATGAAGGCAGCAGAACAAGGTCACTCCACACCTATGGCATGCCAGCCTCGCAGTCCATCCATTTTCATGAAGTTGACTGTCTCACCTGGGTACAGGCTATGTAGCCTCTCGGGTAGATAGTCGCATTTAACCTCACTCCAGTTCACAAAGACATCGTCACTCGTTCCATATTCACGGATGAATCCGAACCTACGCCGAATATCAAAACTTTAGACCTTATCATGGGAGCACTGTTCCTTGAAGTTCATTGCGCAAGGTCCCTTTCTCCACTCTCGAGTCATCAGTTTGGCCTTTTGCTTTTCTTTCATGGATTCATCCACTTACATGGCATAGTCCTTCAACTTCCTCAGGAGGCCCTGCCTTGTCCAGTTAGCAGAGGCCCCAACTTTGGGCTTTTCAGGGCTTCCACGTCACCCGGAGTAGGAGGGGGCAGGGTCCAAGCCTTCCCGGCTTGCACCTTCTCTGGCTCCCAGTGAGCAAGCAATTCTGGCTTGTTACCGAACCACCAATGCTGGGCTGATAAGGGACTGTTAGGGGGCGGTTGCAGACAACTTTATTTAAATGGAATGCAACCGACCCCGGGGTCCGCGATGTAGCCTGGTGGACTGCTGCTGAACACTTCCCGGGTGGAAAGGGAAGTAACCAACTAAAACGGTAACCCGTCCGTGTTAACTGCACACAGAGCCGGGTTAAGCGGTACGCTCTCTCTCCGTTAACTGCACGGAGGAAGAGCGACCGGCGACGCACCTACAAACTATGTAAGCCCTTCGTGTTAATGCACACGGAAGGGTAAGACGGTTCGCACAATCTCCAAGAAACACAGGGAGACGTGCGACCGTGGGAGAAGCAGTAGCCCTGTCTTCGATACAGGCGCTACGCTATAGGAGTTGGCACTAGTATGCGGGTGTGATTCCCGCCGGGTATTCGTGCACTCAGCCGGCGTGCTACCGGACTAAGCAGACCCGCTCTATATGGCTCAAGCTACCTGCCTACATAAAGCTATGGCTCTTCGAGGAGCCCAAGAGTTAAGCGTGCACACCACAAACAACCAGCTCAAATGATCTGAGCGCGTTGCCATGTTTGTGGGCGGGCCTTTTAAAGACTAAGCCCTGCCCACCGACGCGCCATTGGTGACGTTACCCATGGACCAATCAGGCGGTGCCAGGTCACCGGGTCAGGTGGGTGCCAACCCACCAATCATGATCCGCCAGGTCACGGACATGCTCAGTGCGGCAAATCCTGGACTTAGATTCCACAAGCCCTGTCTCCCTCTGCAACCCAGGCTTAACATTGCTAGGCACAACTACCTGGGAGACAAACAGTGCTCGCGGACCAGCTAGGTGTTGGGGCTGACGGCAATGCAGAGCAACATCAGCCCCGGCTTGACTGAAATAGGAGACCACAGAAGGTCCTGGACCCATTTCGAATCCAGCACCAGACCGACGCCTATCATTATCCCCCTCCACTTGATGCTCATTTTCCTTCATGAGCCGGGGGGCAAGGATGTGGTCCAATGGGTCACAGAGAGGATTCACGACACAGTGACCCCTCCGGTGTACAGGGTACCCTCTTTTAGGGCGGGAAGCAGTGATAACTGGTTCTCTATGCGTAGGATCCTTCACGGGTGACAGGGAGGAAGGACCCGCCGGTCTCTGGCGAAAAGATTTATCTCTCGCACAGACGGGACACGCGAGAACAAAGTCCTTGACGTCCTGGCGCCACCGGGGCCACCAATAGGACCGTAGAAGGGACTTAGTGGTACGTTTGACCCCCAGGTGACCTCCGATCTTAGGGGCATGAGCCCAGGAGAGCACCATACTCCGTAGATTAGGGGAAACAAACATCCTCCCCGACGGAACCGGGTTGGAGGACACTGCAGCCACCCTCTCTTCCTGAGAGTTCTTTGCGACATAATCTGACAAGGGCCGGGTCCTGGAATCAGACAAAGAATCTGTACCGGATGTCACAATGATAGGAGGATTAGAGACTACCCTCCGGGTGACTTTGCCCAAACACAGAGATGCACAATTCTCACTCCAGGAAGAAATTCTCCCCGTATTCCAGTCAATGTGTGGAGTATGACAACGTAACCAGGGGAGACCCAATAACACCTCGTCTAATCCACCAGGAATAATAAGAAAAGAGATAACCTCCCGGTGGCCCTGAGGAAATGACATGGTGAGAGGGATCGACTGATGGGTGATTTGCACATCCAGGAGTGAACCATTGGCAACAGTAATGTTCATTGGACTAGAGAGTAGCTCAATAGGGATGGCATGCCTCTGGGCAAACGTAGATGATAAAAAGTTGCCTTGAGCACCAGAGTCCACCCACGCCTTGGCAGTAACTGCAGATTTGCCAAAGAACAATGTCACATTATATGATAACTTGGAGGAAGAAGGCCTGGAATTTAATATACCTCCCCCAACGGTGGTAAGACCTACTCGTTTTACCGACTGCTTGGAACCCTTATTTACTGGGTGCTCCAAGAGATGTACAGGTCGGGAACGAGAGAGACTAGACTCAGTCCAGGATATATCCATAGCCTCAGGCTCCGGGTCGAGAGTCTTGGGTTTGGATCCAAAGACACCTGGTGCCAGTCGATACTGAGGTCTGCCAATCTCTAGCTCTAGCTTGTGTTCTGCATGACGCAAGTCTATAGGGTCGGCGAGAGATATTAACTCCTTCAGAGAGGTTGGAATCTCTCTGGTAGATAGAGCATTTTTAATATGCCCAGCCAGACCCTTCCAGAACACCGGAATAAGCGACCGCTCAGACCAATCCAGTTCAGCCGCTAAGGTTCTGAACTGGATGGCATAGTGACTGGCGGTGGCCGAACCCTGGACCAACGCAAGGAGCTTAAGAGCCATATCATGCGTGACCTGAGGACCCAGGAAAACACTTTTTAGGGTCTTGAGGAAAAGACCCGCATTTACTACAACCGGGTCGTTCCGCTCCCATAGAGGAGTAGCCCACTCCAGAGCCCTGTGGGAAAGCAAAGAGATGATATATCCCACTTTGGCTCTTTCGGAGGGGAACCGTGCCTCCATCATCTCCAAATGAATGGAGCATACATTAATAAAACCCCTGCAGAGTTTACTATCCCCAGAAAATTTCTCCGGGAGAGCAAACCGGGGTAATGGGGTACTTGCAGTGGTTGCAGTATTCATGCAGCCCAGTTAATAATATTGGCTGCTAGAGTAGCCGCCTGGGACGCTACTGCAGTGATATCAATGGCCGGAGCAGTTTGTTCCAGAGTTCTAAGTCTGGTCTCCAGTTGTTGTATATAACGCTGCAGTTGTTGATTGTCTGCCATGTTCGGCAAGACCCTGGCGCTCAGATACTGTTAGGGGGGAGGTTGCAGACAACTTTATTTAAATGGAACGCAACCGACCCCGGGGTCCGCGATGCAGCCTGGTGGACTGCTGCCGAACACTTCCTGGGTGGAAAGGGAAGTAACCAACTAATACGGTAACCCGTCCGTGTTAACTGCACACAGAACCGGGTTAAGCGGTACGCTCTACCTCCGTTAACTGGACGGAGGAAGAGCAACCGGCGACGCACCTACAAACTATGTAAGCCCTTCGTGTTAATGCACACGGAAGGGTAAGACGGTTCGCACAATCTCCAAGAACCGCAGGGAGACGTGCGACCGTGGGAGAAGCAGTAGCCCTGTCTTCGATACAGGCGCTACGCTATAGGAGTTGGCGCTAGTATAACGGTTTACACAATCTCCAAGAACCGCAGGGAGACGTGTGACCGTGGGAGAAGCAGTAGCGCTGTCTTCGATACAGGCGCTACGCTATAGGAGTTGGCGCTAGTATGCGGGTGTGATTCCCGCCGGGTATTCGTGCACTCAGCCGGCGTGCTACCGGACTAAGCAGACCCACTCTATATGGCTCAAGCTACCTGCCTACATAAAGCTATGGCTCTTCGAGGAGCCCAAGAGTTAAGCGTGCACACCACAAACAACCAGCTCAAATGATCTGAGCGCGTCGCCATGTTTGTGGGCGGGCCTTTTAAAGACTAAGCCCTGCCCACCAACGCGCCATTGGTGACGTTACCCGTGGACCAATCAGGCGGTGCCAGGTCACCGGGTCAGGTGGGTGCCAACCCACCAATCATGATCCGCCAGGTCACGGACATGCTCAGTGCGGCAAATCCTAGACTTGGATTCCACAAGCCCTGTCTCTCTCTGCAACCCAGGCTTAACATTGCTAGGCACAACTACCTGGGTGACAAACAGTGCTCGCGGACCAGCTAGGTGTTGGGGCTGATGGCAATGCTGAGCAACATCAGTCCTGGCTTGACTGAAATGGGAGACCACAGAAGGACCTGGACCCATTTTGAATCCAGCACCAGACCGACGCCTAACAGGGACACTGATCTTGGTTTGCGGGGTTGCACACTTCCTCACTTTTCCCTTTTACTAGACTGCTTCTTCAAGCAACTCCCGCTGATTCCCGACTCACCAGCTGCGCTGCTGCCAAGCTCCATCACTGGGCCTGTTACTGCCTTTTGGGCCTCCGTGTCAGATAAATTGTCCATTAAATGAACCGGCCCCTCCCAGTTGAAGCAGGGCCCCTGGAACTCGCTCCAGAGAAGATAGATTCTCTTCTGCCTGCACACCAGGGGTGACGATCTGTTCCAAGTCGATGGCCTCCGCCTTCATCACTTCCTTCTCTGAAAATAGAGCAGACAGCCTCATTTCCTCGTTGTTGTCTGACGCTATCCAGATCGCAAGCTCTTCAGACACTATCTCTACAGCAAGACTCACACGCTGCTTCCACCTCGACGACCAGCAGGGTAATGTTGCCGGCTCCAGCCTCCTGGCGGTCTTTTTCCTCTGACTCCTCCCTTCCAGGGGAACTTCTGACGTGTCCTTTGTGTCATTTGTCACTTGACCAATATCTTTCCTCAGCCACTCCTCCTGAGCTCTCCAGTCATTCCTGGGTGTGCAGGAATTTCTCTTCCAGCCCACTTCCTGTTGATGCACTCCTTCCCCAGCAGGGTGGGTCTTTGCTTCAGGGCATTCTTTCTTCTGGGCTGGATCTCTGGTGGGCTGGCCATTCCTTTGTGCTCTTTTGCGCCCTCCACTGCCATGATGGGCAGTGCCTTCTTTTGCTGATTCGATACCAGTCTCCATTTTAATACACACATCTTTAGGTGCCATCTTGGTTGCGCCATGCAGTCATACCTCCTGTATTCTCTATTCAGCTCATGATAGGCAGGGCTTTCTTTTCCATAGTACCTTCCCATAGTGGGTTAGGTTTTCTTCACAGGGCATTTTCTTCCTTGGGCTGCACTTCTACTGGGATGGGCAAATTTTTGCACTCTTCTGCATTCTCCACTCCCACGATGGGCTCTACCCTCCTTCTTCATGACAACACCATCCGCCATTTTGGCACTGTACTTAACTGCCGTCTTCACTGCGTCATACATCTTCCCCTCCAAAAATTTATGCAGGGAAAATCCATCCTACTGACTATGCCAATTCAGGTGTAAGTGACGGGACTGGCCAACGGTTACTTCCGTGTTCCTATACACCCTCCTATGGTACCCATGAGTGTGCATGTGCTGTGTAGGGACTTGTTGCTTAACCCTTTACACCCGTTACAGGTAGTGTATGGCTTCTGGGATGCAGTTTACAGAGTAAGAGGAACAGAGCCATTAAATTTTATGTATTTAATCCAGAAACGTAGGCAGTGTTTATACAAGTCTACAAAGATGATACAAAAATGGGAACAAAACAATATGGTATCTACAATTGCATGACATAAAAAGGAATAGCAAAAGAGAATGACTAAACCTGATATTGTAGGAATGGCTCTTATATTTATGGGGGGAAGCACCCTGATTAGGAAAATGAAACACTCTCACAGCGAACTATATCTTCCAGAATGACAAAGACAGACACCCAAATTCTGCTTTTTATTAGACCAAGGTTACGCACTCATACCTCCCGTTGGTGAGCTCATATGGGGGCTGGTTGTGGGATGTGCTAGCTCTGTTAGAATTTTCATGAGATCCCTAACTTTCGGGATATCTTCACCCCTGGAGGTTCCAGGTGGTAGATATTGTTGTTGTGTTTCTTATCACGATTTTATCTGTCTATAGAGATGAAAAATGTCATGGATAGCACCATCGATTGGACCAATATTAGGTTGGAGGGGTTCTGCCGGCCTTATGGTGATGTAAGTGAATGACTTTATTGGATCAGTGTAAACCTCAAAATTTATCGCTGACCACTGGCTCCAGCTGGTCTGCAAAAGATGCTTTGATTAGTGGAAGCGCTTTGGTTTGTAAGCATACTTTCCAGCCTCTGCATAAATGGATCTCAGCCTTGGTGTCGCCTTCCCAGCAAATCTTCCTACTGTAATTGCCTTGTCATTGCAGAAGGCCCCGACTTCAATGAAGATGGAAGTATAATCTCTCTCACTTCCCTATTTTAATTAGCATTTCTCTTCCTCAGTTATAATTAGTTAATTCCTCAGTCATAAGTAGCTTTTGTCAGCCACAATTAATCCTATATGTTCAATGTGGACAACTATGGTATGTTCACACTGAGGAAGGGGAGAATTGCTGCTGAAATTTTCTGCAGTAATTCTGTAGGAATATGCAGGGTTATCCAATGGGGCAAATCTGTGCAAATTGTGCAGGTTTTGGTGAGATTGGTCTGTAAATAGGTCACAGTCTTCATCTTCCTCTCTTTTCACCTCTGCTGCCTGATTTTGGCGGTTATATGGAATGAGATGTCAATACTGGAGACTGAGTGATAGAGAGCTGAAGAGAGGAAATACGTGTTTGTTTTCATAAAAAAAATTCTCAAAGTTTTTTATTTCCAAAGTTAAGTAATCCCCAACAAATAAGTTTTGATGCAGATTTTGACTCTCATTGAATTTATTGGGAAACCATGGCAGAAACTGAATGCATTCTGCCCATTTTCTACAACATGTCATCCCTTTTACTGCTGTTACGCAATTAAATTTTTAATGAAAAATCTGCAGCATATCTGCCCAGTGTGAAAATATCTTTATAATGAGAACATGAGGCATTAAAAAAATGCCAAGCCATAAGTGCAATGCCGGGTTCACATGAGCGAATAAAAAAACTTCAGCGTTTCATCCAGAAAACTTGGACAATTGTTTTTTCACTTGTCATCCGTTTCTCACTTGTCATCTTTTTTTTTACAGCAGCAGCTATTAATATTTTACAAGACCATTTACAGTTTCCCATGATAAAGAATTGCAATTTATCTGTAAAAATGTGGATGTATTTGGTATCTGTTTTATTTCTGCACCACACCCATAGACTTGAATGGGTGAATGTGACCTGACATATGGAAGAAACTAGTGTATGCTGCAATTTTTACTCATTCAGATTTGGTCAGTGAAAGTAAAAATCATCTGAATAGTCCATTTGAATAATATTGGTTTGAGAGCTGTCTGTAGCCTGTCTGTTTTTTTCACGGACAGCATTCGGAGTGAAAATATGCTTGTGTGAATCTACTCTCACTGTTACTCAGAGCAGTTGACTTTTTTATTCATTTTATCATTCATTTCATTCTGATTTTGCATTTATTGCTAATGTTCTTACCACTATGTATACATTATTTTAACATTCTTTCTCTAATGATGGTTAACAGGTCAATACTAGTGTGAAATTGTGATCTTTATAGATGACAATCTGTAATTGTTATTAGGTGATAAGTTACAATAATTTAAAGGGAATCTGTCAGTAGGATCAACCCTTCTAAGCCGTCTATATGGGCATGCAGGTCATAGGAAGCTGAATAGAATGGGCCGGATCTGCATGAGAATCTTCCCCAGAGCTTATTATATATGAAAGGGGAAAGGGGGAGTTACCAGTGAGAGACATGTAACTAACGCAGAACAGTAGAACTGAACTTTGTCTTCTTCCAAATGCGTTAGCAACTGTAGCTCTCACAGCTCTGCTGTATTGCAGCAATATTGCAATCCTGTCTGCCTGTGAGATGGAAGCTGAAGCTGAGAGGAGCCTGCAGATGTGTCAGGTATAATCACACACGACTCTGCAGTGAGATCAGGAGAGCAGAGAGCGGCCATTACACATCACACTGGTAACTCCACCTTTTATTTAAAATAATCTCTGGAGGCAGATTCTCATGCAGATCAGTGTCCGTCCCATAGTCCTGAACAGCTCATTTACATATAAGAAAAACATGGATTTCTCTAGAATAAGACATCAGAATACAGATATAAGGGATCATTTTATTCAACTTCCTATGACCTACATGCCCATATAGACGGCTTAGGAGAGCTCATCCTACTGACAGATTCCCTTTAAGTATAGGTAACATTTGTATATCCTAGTAGAAAAAAATCTGTGTTTATTTATTTAAAGATTTACACTTGTCTGTACAATTGACTGCATGTCTGAGCAAAATCAAAATTGCATTGTAATGAAGTTAAGAGTATGGTGGTTCCTCAAAAGGACCATGAGGTTGATTTATATAGAGGTCCTTTCTGACCAGGTGGGTGAGGATGGGCAGGTGCAAGACAAAGTAGCTCAGCCCTATGATTGTGTGTAACAATCTGGATGGTCTAATATTCATGCTGCAGCACACAAGAGTGACCATGAGAATGATGAAAACTAGTTCTATGGGGGTGTAATTGGGAAGCTAAATGCAACAAGAGCTCCAGGTGTGAAATTTGCCATGCTGGCCTAATTGAGAAGAGGCTGTGATTTAGATCATGGACTAGAGTTAAAGTCAGGTCTTAAAAGGAATGTGTCATCAGAAACTGATATATCGGGTTTTTATGTGATATGAATTTTTTAAACATCTTTGGTAATTTTTTTAAATCGTGATCTGTATTAAAAAAAAAGCGTAAGATCTTGCAATGTTCACACTGACTACTAGGCCTAATTGTAGTCCTAATTGTAGACTCCTATGTCCTGTTCTTTCTAATGGACATTAACTGCTATAGACTGATTAAAACCCTACATAATTGTATTAAAGAATGTAATGAGCATGCTCTGATTAGGGCAAAGGTCTTTACAAATGGAGCGGGAGAGGGTGAGCTGTGACATCACATATTGTGAATGCTGGATCCTGTGTCTTCTGCTTTATATAGACGTGTTATTATCCATTGAAATCCTGTCTGTCATAATAACAAGACTGCTGAAAAGTCTTTTGCAAAGAAAAAGAAGTGTTAGACTAAAATTTGGCTTAGTGGCTTGACTGAAAATTTCAACATTTCTGAAGTTTATCTTTAAATATTAATAATAATGTGTAAACATTTAGAAATAATCATCTTTTTTTTCTAAAGAAACATTTAACATAAAAATCAGATTCAGATAATATATAATTATTTTAATAAAAAAAAAATTCTTTTAAGGAGGCTTTACAAACTCCAAGCCACATTACACCTCTAGCAGGAAACGGTTTACAAATTGCTGCTGTGCCTGAGAGAACAACCATTGCCACTCTGCTGTTATGAATTGTAATTTGGACTGCCAAACTGATGTTCAAGAGCTGTACCTCTCTGGCAGGAGAAGAATGACATTGGTAGTGAGCTGTGAGTGGCGAAGCACATGGCTGATGGAGCTTTCTGTCTCTGTTTCTGCTAGAAAAATAACATTAGTACTGAACTGTGAAACTATTACCCCATGTAGCCTTTAGGATGTTTGAAATGTTATTTTTTCCACTCTGCTTACCTGTAGAGAGAAAAAAAATGTTCTATTTTTCAAAAAACTTGTGGTGAATAGTACTCCTTCAGGAAAACCCTTGCTTGCAGCATTACCTCTTTTGGGCGCGTACTACTACTTGGTGTTATTGGCAAGATTAAACTGCACGGTGGGAGAATTCAACTATGGAAAATTGTAGGCGCATGTGAGTGGTGAAGCACATGGCTGATGGAGTTTTCGGCTTGTGTTGAGATGACGTGCTGATATCAGGTCAATGAGCTTGAACTATTGCAGCTAAGGGAAAAGTTGTGAGTGGATGCTAAATTGTGCAAAGAGGGGCACCCCTGCGAGCAGTGTGGCCTGCAGCTATTTTTGAGCAATAGTGGGACCCAGTGAAGTGGTCTGATGCGCAGTACGTACAGCTACAGCTCTATATTCAGCTACTGGCAGTATTGGTGAGACCACAGTGGAAAAAAACATTGTTCTGAAATTTATTGTGGAAAAATGGTTTAAAATGGTGCAAAATGAGTATATAGTGATGAAGTTTTTCAAATAATGCCATGACCTGCATGTAGATGAGGCTATTGAATATAATAAGTTCCTTAGGTCTTGTGGTTGGTGGACTACAACTGTGACTGGGAGGTTTTGGGGGGAGGAGGATAAAGCTGGCATTATTGCTCTACTATTGGGACTAGTGATGAGCGAGCGTGCTCGTTTAACCCTTTAATCGAGCACGCTTGGGTGCTCCCGAGTATTTGCGGCGTGCTCGGCATCTATGTTTGATCCACTGTGGCTGCATGTGTCATGGCTGTTAGACAGCTGCGACACATGCATGGATTGACTGTTTGTTAGGCAATCCTTGCATGTGTCGCAGCTGTCTAATAGCTGTGACACATGCAGCCACGGAGGATCAACGATAGATGTCAAGCATACCGCAAATACTCGGTGAGCACCCTGGCGTGCTCGATTAAAGGATCAAATGAGCACGCTCGCTCATCACTGATTGGGACCATTGTGTTCTTTAGTACTTAGTTTTCGTCCAATTTCTGGGCCATCTGCTGTTACTCCAACAGAGTTAGACAAGATATTTGTCTTGCCTAAGGTCATTCCTGACCGGGAGCTTCCCCACAGTTAAAAGATCAATGTGAGTTAAATGGGTTACTTATCTCCATAGAGACCCCAAATACAGAAGTAACGAGCTTGTAATTTAGGCTTTATTTACACCTCCAATGGAGCCCCTGTTGGCATAAATTCAACAAACCTGATTTTGAAAGTATTGTATGTAGATTTATTACATTTTTTAAAAATTTTATCCATTAAAATGCTCCTTACTATTGCATTGAAAACGTATGTACAAATGAAACATTTTTACAGATTTTTTTTGGGTGTCGTGACAATGTGGTTAAAGAACAGGAAACAGGAAACTGTAATTTATCTTTGCAGTCTATAATAAATGTAACTTTTAAGAAACATTTTACCTGATCCTATTTTTCTCACCGAAAAAAAAGTTTTGCAGAAAGTTTCCATGAATGTATAATAGTAATTATATATTACAAGCATTGGCTTGAACGGATAATTTATAAGTGATAGGGTGCTATACTTAAGGTGTAACTTTTACAGCAGTTTAGAGAATTTTCTTTTACTCAATGTCATATATTATTTTTTGTCATTTTTTCCTAACTTGAATAAGCTTTTAAGACTTAAATCGATCCAAGTGTGTGAATTAAAACCTGTAACTAGCTCATCACCGACTTAAAGGAAACATATTGTGTAATTTGTTTTAATTACAATAACTATAATAATAAACCAATGAATTTCAAAGGGAAATATGTATAAATATATATATATATTTTAAATATTACAAATATTTACTGTATATTTTTAAAAACTTATCAGGGCATCCATAATGGGGCACAGACATTAATGCAGCAGGATGTATGTGATATATGGCTGCTGCAATGAGTGAGAATTAATAGAAAAGGTCAATGGACACTAAAGTCGCAAGGAAGTGATTTACTACAGGATCAGCATATAGAGTGTAGCGCCCGCGTCCCTGCCCTCTGCTAGGCAGGGACGCTGTTCCCCTCACCCCTCTGCTCCGAGCCCGGCGTCCTCCTCCCGCTCTGCTGGCAGCGCGCGCTCCTTCCCGGCCACTGTGCTTAGGGCGCGCGCGCGCGCGCTCCCTCCCTCTTAAAGGGGCCGCGCGCGCCGTCCTAAGGAGTCCCCGGCCAATGGCCGGAGGACTTCACCATATATAAGGCACCTCCTCCAAAATGGAGGTGCCCGAGCAATGTTGTTGCACTGTTCACTACTCTGCTTCAGCCCTCAGGTCCCGTTGCCAGTTACCTGCCAGATTCCTGCCAGTTTGCTGTCTGATTCCTGCCTGATATTCTGCTTACCTGCCTGCTAGCCTGAGGTCCGACGGTCTGCCTACCGACTCCTGTCAGTCTGTCTAAGGACCAGCTTGCCCGCTCACCTGGGAGCGCTCCTCTGCTACCTGCCTGCTAGCCTGAGGTCCGACGGTCTGCCCTCCAACTCCTGTCAGTCTGTCTATGGACCAGCTTGCCCGCTCACCTGGGAGCGCACACCTGTTACCTGCCTGCTAGCCTACCTGGAGGCTCCGCCGTCACGTGCTGTGACCACCTGCCATTCCAGAGACTCCGGCCCGCTCACCTGGGAGCGCACACCTGTTACCTGCCTGCTAGCCTACCTGGAGGCTCCGCCGTCACGTGCTGTGACCACCTGCCTTTCCAGAGACTCTTGCTTGCTCACCTGGGAGCACACATCAACCATCTGCCTGCTAGCCTACCTGGAGGCTCTGCCATCACAGGTCGTACCTACCCTTTACCCAGAGACTGCCCCGGTCACTTGCCGTGACCTCCTGCCCGTTCATCCAGAGACTGCCCCGGTCACTTGCCGTGACCTCCTGCCCGTTCATCCAGAGACTGCCCCGGTCACTTGCCGTGATCTCCAGCCCGTTCACTCAGAGACTGTCCCGGTCACCTGCTGTGACTGCCTGCCCGTCTTCCCTGGTCACCACCCGCTCCCTTACAAGGACCGCCCCCTTGTATAGTAGCTCAGAGGTTCCGCCTCCCAGACCCGTTACAGTTTGCTCGGGCCATGGAACCCGGTGGCACCCAAGCTCCCTCACTCTCGGACCTGTGTCATGAACTGTCCCGTCAGAGGTCCCAACAGGAGTCCATCCTGGGTCACCTGCGGAATGTCAATACTCGCCTGGACACTCTGACTGCTCCACCAGCAACCACCGCCAGAGCCATGACTCGCAATCCGGCAGCTCCGCTGCCCGCCAATACTATGGTATCCTACCCCGGACCCCGGCTTTCCGCACCTCCTCGCTTCGGAGGCGACTCCGCTCAGGCTCGGGGCTTTATAAATCAGTGCACCCTGCACTTTGAACTCCTGTCCCACCAGTTTAACTCCGACCGGGCCAAAATTGCCTTCATCATGTCCCATCTCACCGGGGAGGCCATGGCCTGGCTAAATCCTCTATGGGAGAGAGGAGACCCCCTGGTGTCCGACTTGCCTGCCTTTCTCACGGCTTTCCGGAAAGTCTTCGATGAACCTGGACGGAAGACCTCATCCGCATCATCTCTGCTACGCCTCCGTCAGGGAAGTCTCACCGTGGGCCAATATGCCATACGGTTCCGTACCCTTGCCTCGGAGCTGGCCTGGGATAATGACGCTCTGGTATCTGTCTTCTGGGAGGGTCTGTCCGGCCGTATTAAAGATGAACTTGCCGGTCGAGACATTCCTACCACTCTCGATGACCTAATAACTCTTGCCACCCGGATTGACCTACGGTTCCAGGAGCGTGCCAAAGAAGTCACCCGTGAGAGGAGGTTTCCACGTCTAGCTCCTACTTTTCAGAAATCCTTCACTCCCTCCGTTTCTCCCCAGGTACACTCTCCTGAGCCTATGCAGGTCGACCAGACCAAGATGGTCAAAACCCGTCAGGACTTACGCCGTGCCGAGGGGAGCTGCTTCTACTGTGGCAGTAAGGAGCACTGGATCCGTACCTGCCCGGAGAGGTCGGGAAACGCCTGTGTCTAGGTTCGCTCAGAGAGGTCGACCTAGACAAGAATAAATCCTCTCCATCTCTGCTGCTGTCAGTCTCAATTATCTGCGGGGAGAATCGTTATTTCGAACTAGCCCAACTTGACTCTGGAGCGGCCGGTATTCTTATTTCACAGGCCCTGGTAGAAAAATACCGCATTCCCACCAAACCTCTGGCTATACCATTATCTGTCGCTGCTGTGGATGGGGGCCTCTTACCACGTCCCATCCAACTCATCACCGAATCCGTAACTCTGCAGGTGGGAATGCTGCATTCTGAGAGCATCTCTTTTCATGTTCTGCCTGGACTCTCTCACGCCCTCTTACTAGGTCTACCTTGGCTCCAGAGACATGCACCCGTGCTTGACTGGCAGACCGGAGAAGTCCTTCGCTGGGGACAGGACTGTCATAAGACTTGTTTGGATCCTGTTCATCCCGCCCGTCCTTCTCCTACCCCAACTAATCTACCTGGACTTCCGATTCCCTATTGGTCATTTGCTGATGTCTTTAATAAAAAGGAGGCAGAGACATTACCCCCTCATAGACCATACGACTGTCCTATCGACCTGTTACCCGGTACTACGCCTCCCCGTGGGCGTATTTACCCATTGTCCGCTGCTGAGACCCGGTCGATGTCCGAATATATTGAGGAGAATTTGGCCAGGGGATTCATCCGGAAATCTACCTCCCCGGTGGGAGCAGGCTTCTTTTTCGTAAAAAAGAAGGACGGCTCTCTCCGTCCCTGTATAGACTATAGAGGCCTTAACCAGATCACGGTGAAGAATAAGTACCCCCTTCCGCTCATTCCAGAATTATTTGATCGTCTAAGGGGGGCTAGAATCTTCACCAAACTGGACCTCCGTGGGGCGTACAACCTGGTCCGTATCCGTCAAGGGGATGAATGGAAGATTGCATTCAACACCCGGGACGGCCACTATGAATATCTGGTAATGCCCTTTGGTCTCTGTAACGCTCCTGCCGTCTTTCAAGAGTTGGTCAATGACATCTTCCGGGACCTTCTCTACTCCTGCGTAGTGGTGTACCTGGACGACATCTTGGTCTTCTCTCCAGATCTCCAGACTCACCGGAGGGACGTTCGTCAGGTCCTGCTCAGGCTCAGGCAGAATCACCTCTTCGCTAAATATGAGAAGTGCCTCTTTGAGCAGACCTCGCTTCCGTTTTTGGGCTACATTATTTCTCAGACCGGCCTTCGAATGGATCCAGAGAAACTGTCTGCCATCGAGAAATGGCCCCGACCGGAGGGGTTGAAGGCCATTCAGCGGTTCCTGGGCTTCGCCAACTACTACCGCCTCTTCATTCCGCACTTCTCTTCCCGGACTGCCCCAATTTCCGCGCTCACCCGTAAGGGCACTAATCCCAGAGAGTGGCAGCCCGAAGCAGAGGAGGCCTTTCTTTCCTTAAAACAGGCCTTCTCTTCCGCCTCGGTGCTGCATCGCCCAGATGGCAACAAGCAGTTCTTCCTGGAGGTTGACGCCTCCTCCTCTGGAGCCGGAGCGGTACTTACCCAAAAATCATCTTCCGGGAGAATGGTAACTTGTGGCTTCTTCTCCAAACTCTTCTCCTCTTCTGAGCGCAACTATTCCATAGGAGATCGAGAGTTATTGGCCATCAAGCTGGCATTGGAGGAGTGGCGTTACCTGCTCGAAGGGGCTCTTCACCCGGTAATAATTTACACTGACCACAAGAACTTGGCTTACCTCCAGCATGCCCAGAGACTTAACCCGCGCCAAGCTCGGTGGTCCTTGTTTTTTGCTCGCTTTGATTTTATTCTTCATTTTCGCCCAGCTGACAAAAACATCAAGGCGGACGCCTTGTCCCGATCCTTTCTGGTGTCTGATCTCGAGGAGGAACCGAAACACATCATCGATCCCGCCAGAGTAATGCAGGTGGCTCCCGTGAGTCTAAATCGTCTCCCTCCCGGTAAGACGTTCGTATCAGTACCTGATCGGGAGAAGATCCTACACTGGGGTCACTCGTCTAAACTAGCTGGCCACGCCGGTCAGAAAAAGACCCTCCAGCTTATTACCCGGCACTACTGGTGGCCTACCCTGCACAAGGACGTAATAGACTTTGTTTCTGCCTGTGTGTCCTGCGCCCGCAACAAGGTTCCGAGACATCTGCCAGCCGGTCGCCTCCTTCCGCTCCCAGTACCTGCTGCCCCCTGGCAGCATATAGCAATGGACTTTATAACTGATCTTCCCGTCTCTGCCGGTTGTACGGTCATTTGGGTGGTCGCTGACCGCTTTTCCAAGATGGCTCATTTCGTTCCCCTGCCAGGCCTCCCGTCTGCACCCGAGCTGGCTAAAGACTTTATCCGCCACATCTTCCGTCTTCATGGCCTGCCCCTCCACATCGTGTCGGATCGTGGGGTACAGTTCACTTCACGCTTCTGGAGAGCCACTTGTAAACTGCTAGACATCACCCTGGACTTCTCCTCCGCTTACCACCCACAGTCTAATGGTCAAGTGGAGCGGATCAATCAGAACCTGACCCGTTACCTCCGGCACTTCGTTAATGCCCACCATTCAGACTGGGTGGATCTCCTGCCATGGGCCGAATTTTCTTACAACAATCACGAGAGCGAATCTTCCTCCAAATCCCCGTTTTTTGTTGTCTTCGGTCAGCATCCTCGGATCCCATTTCCCGTCTCCACCTCGGTGGACAATCCGGCTGCGGAATCTCTTGTTAACAAATTTTCCTCCATATGGGAGAGTACCCGATCCGCACTCCTTCTGTCATCCGAGCGTATGAAAAGACATGCTGACAAAAAACGTCTGGATCCTCCTCAATTCCGTCCAGGGGATAAGGTCTGGCTCTCGTCCAAGTATGTCCGGCTCAAGATTTCTTCCTATAAGTTAGGGCCTCGGTTCATCGGTCCTCTGGAGGTCATCAGTCAGATCAACCCGGTGGCCTATAAATTGAAACTCCCGGCCAACTTGCGGATCCCTAACTCCTTCCATGTATCTCTCCTCAAACCTGTGGTACTTAACTCTTTTTCCAAGTCTACAGGTACGCCTCCTGCTCCGGTTTCCGCTGAAAACGAATTTGAGGTAGAGAACATTCTGGCCACCAAAAGGGTAAGAGGGAAGACCTTTTTTCTAGTAGATTGGAAGGGGTTTGGTCCTGAAGAGAGAACGTGGGAGCCCCGGGAGAACATCCATGCCCCTCTCACCCTAGCTAAATTTCTCTCTGGCCTAAAAAAGGGGGGGCCTAAAGGGGGGGGTACTGTAGCGCCGGCGTCCCTGCCCTCTGCTAGGCAGGGACGCTGTTCCCCTCACCCCTCTGCTCCGAGCCCGGCGTCCTCCTCCCGCTCTGCTGGCAGCGCGCGCTCCTTCCCGGCCACTGTGCTTAGGGCGCGCGCGCGCGCGCTCCCTCCCTCTTAAAGGGGCCGCGCGCGCCGTCCTAAGGAGTCCCCGGCCAATGGCCGGAGGACTTCACCATATATAAGGCACCTCCTCCAAAATGGAGGTGCCCGAGCAATGTTGTTGCACTGTTCACTATTCTGCTTCAGCCCTCAGGTCCCGTTGCCAGTTACCTGCCAGATTCCTGCCAGTTTGCTGTCTGATTCCTGCCTGATATTCTGCTTACCTGCCTGCTAGCCTGAGGTCCGACGGTCTGCCTACCGACTCCTGTCAGTCTGTCTAAGGACCAGCTTGCCCGCTCACCTGGGAGCGCTCCTCTGCTACCTGCCTGCTAGCCTGAGGTCCGACGGTCTGCCCTCCAACTCCTGTCAGTCTGTCTATGGACCAGCTTGCCCGCTCACCTGGGAGCGCACACCTGTTACCTGCCTGCTAGCCTACCTGGAGGCTCCGCCGTCACGTGCTGTGACCACCTGCCATTCCAGAGACTCCGGCCCGCTCACCTGGGAGCGCACACCTGTTACCTGCCTGCTAGCCTACCTGGAGGCTCCGCCGTCACGTGCTGTGACCACCTGCCATTCCAGAGACTCCTGCCCGCTCACCTGGGAGCGCACACCTGTTACCTGCCTGCTAGCCTACCTGGAGGCTCCGCCGTCACGTGCTGTGACCACCTGCCATTCCAGAGACTCTCGCTTGCTCACCTGGGAGCACACATCAACCATCTGCCTGCTAGCCTACCTGGAGGCTCTGCCATCACAGGTCGTACCTACCCTTTACCCAGAGACTGCCCCGGTCACTTGCCGTGACCTCCTGCCCGTTCATCCAGAGACTGCCCCGGTCACTTGCCGTGACCTCCTGCCCGTTCATCCAGAGACTGCCCCGGTCACTTGCCGTGATCTCCTGCCCGTTCATCCAGAGACTGCCCCGGTCACTTGCCGTGACCTCCAGCCCGTTCACTCAGAGACTGTCCCGGTCACCTGCTGTGACTGCCTGCCCGTCTTCCCTGGTCGCCACCCGCTCCCTTACAAGGACCGCCCCCTTGTATAGTAGCTCAGAGGTTCCGCCTCCCAGACCCGTTACATAGAGCCTTATATTTATATGTAGTGTTAGCATTCTGCTTTATGTTGACCTCCTGTAGAGCTGTAATCCATTTTCCTCACCCTCTGATAAGAATTAGATGACTCTGCTGATCTTGTCACTGTCTAAACAGTAAAGCTGAAAAGCGAGTTGCAGAAACCAGAAAATAAGCCCATTGTATGAGCTCCGTTAGCTAATATAAAAACTGGAATATTTCAGGGTTGTTTTATATGAATAGTCTAAACTTAAACACGAAGCACCAAATAAAAAATGTTTTCAATAAAAAGTTGATTGAAAACGTCATTTTTTTTGTGATACAAGTTACAATTTTTTTTAAATAAATGATTTAGCATTACTAACCATCTAAAATCATTTTTGGAATTAAACAGACATTTATACTATTTTATCAATAATTGCACAAAGGAATGGCATCAATACAGTACTAAATAGCATGTTTACATGACATGACAATGGTTCATTTGTATACAAATACCATATACAGTGGTGTGAAAAAGTGTTTGCCCACTTCCTGATTTCTTATTCTTTTGCATGTTGGTCACACTTAAATGTTTCAGATCAGAAAACCAAGTTAAATATTAGACAAAGATAACACAAGTAAACACAAAATGCAGTTTTTAAATAAATGTCTTTATTATTAAGGGAAAAGGAAATCCAAACCTACAGGGCCCTGTATGAAAAAGTGATTGCCCCCTCCCCATAAAACATAAATTAACTGTGGTTTATCATATCTTTGGGAAGCTGAGTTCAATTTCCCAAGCCACACACAGACCTGATTACTGCCACACATGTTCTCAATCAAGAAATCACTTAAATAGGACCTGCCTGACAAAGTGAAGTAGACCAAAAGTTTCCTAAAAAGCTAGACATCATGCTGCAATCCAAAGAAATTCAGAAACATATGAGAAACAAAGAAATTGAGATCTATCCGTCTGTAAAAGGTTATAAAGCAATCAAGCTTTGGGACTCCAACAAACCACAGTGAGAGCCATTATCCGCAAATTGCGAAAACATGGAACAGTGGTGAACCTTCCCAGGAGTGGCCGGCTGACCAAAATTCGACGATTCATCTAAGAGGTCACAAAAGACCCCAGAACAACATCCAAAGAACCGCAGGCCTCACTTGCCTCAGTTAAGGTCAGTTTTCATGACCATAAGAAAGAGACTGGGCAAAAATGGCATGCATGGCAGAGTTCCAAGACGATAGCCACTGCTGAGCAAAAAAACATAAAGGCTCGTCTCAGTTTTGCCAGAAAAACATCTTGATGATTACCAAGACTTTTGGGAGAATACTCTGTGGACTGACAAGACAAAAGTTTAATTTTTTTCAAGGTGTATGTCCCATTACATCTGGCGTAGAAGTAACACAGCATTGCAGAAGAGGAACATCATACCAACAGTAAACTATGGAGGTGGAAGTCTGATGTTCTGGGGTTGTTTTGCTGCTTCAGGACCTGGGAGACTTGCTGTGGTAAATGGAACCAAGAATTCTGCTGTCTGCAGAAAAATCCTGAAGGAGAATGTCCGGCCTTCTGTTTGTGACCTCAAGTTGAGGCGCACTTGGATTATGCAGCAGGACAATGATCCAAAACACACCAACAAGTCAACCTATGAATGGCTTAAGGAAAACAAAATTAAGACTTTGGAATGGCCTAGTCAAAGTCCTGACCTCAATCCGATTGAGATGCTGTGGCATGACCTTAAAAAAGCGGTTTATGCTCGGAAACTCTCCAATGTGGCTGAATCACAACAATTTTGCAAAGATGAGTGGGCCAAAATTCCTCCAGAGCGTTGTAAAAGACTCATTGCCAATTATCGCAAATGCTTGATTGCAGTTATTGCTGTTAAGGGTGGTCCAACCAGTTATTAGGTTTAGGGGGCAATCACTTTTTCACACAGGGCCCTGTAGGTTTGGATTTCTTTTTCCCTTAATAATAAAGACCTTCATTTAAAAACTACATTTTTTGTTTACTTGTGTTATCTTTGTCTAATATTTAAATTTGTTTTGTGATCTAAAACATTTAAGTGTGACAAACATGCAAAAGAATTTGAAATCAGAAATATCATTTCATTCATGGAGATGGGTATTTTTTATCATACAGAATAAATCAACAAGAGTACATTGATTCATGGAGATTTTAGTGCATTTAATTTACATTTAAAGTGACCCATTAGGATATGTATGGCTTTCAAGAGAAACATATTGCAGGAATAATTTAAATGCAATATAGTCTATCTTAAATTTTAGCATTAACGTATCAAAATATTAGGCAAAGTCAGAAATACGAATTATTTTCTTACAAAGACTTTCCATTTCAAAGAAAATATATAGTGACTATGATCAAAGTATTTGTCAAGTACAACATAAACTTTTTAAGCAGATGTTATGTCTCCATAACAAATACCATGTTATTACAAAATCTATTTATGTAGATATTTTTGTATAACGATAGATTTCTTGTGTTAATAGAAATCTATCACAATGAATGTACTTGTGTAGCAGCATGGAATACATTTACTGATTAATTGATATAAAAAAACATTATTAACACACACAAACTGAATCTCCCTCTCTGGAAAGTCTTTTATGGTGATCCCCTTTATAAATGCGGTGCCAGAATTTGACATCAACATCACCATCTTGTAGTTAAGGTAGCTGGGCCGCCACATGCCCGCGTTATTACACACAGACCACTATCTGTGTTCCATGAAATGTCACGTTGTGGCTTGATATCAACAATTGAATACGACCCCAAAAACAAATTGCCAGTCGTTTTATTCCACTCTGTGCCTTGCAAGACCTAAACACCTGTTACAGATTATGAAATCCCCCTTCTCCTCATGTAATGAAATCATTTTAAATAATAAAAAAAAGAAAGCCCCTGTTTATCTTTCTTATGATATATGAAGTGCGGCAAGCCTTAAAACCAGACACAGCGATGGCTTATAAGGATCTTATTTGAGGAAGAAAAGGCTATCGCAAGTGTTTTGTGTCAGGCACGCGGCACACACTATAACATGCTCCAGCTTTATAGCTGGAGGGGCACGAGTCTCTGTTTGCTATTAAAGATTTTTGGAATCTAATGAGTTAATTGCACTGTCTTACTGTAACTAGGCCGAGATGTTTAGAATATCAGACCATTAATGCTCTTCTTATCATAGAGAATTCATTTTAGGAGAATTTTTTTTTTAGCTGAGGCCTAGTCTTCCGGCGCAGACCTTAAAGGGGTTAAATTGGATCAAAGCTCGGGTCTATTGCAGATGTGGATTAATGATCTGTCCTTTGTTTTCTAAAAATTCGCAGATCATAATAAAGCCTCTGAGAGCAGATACATCTTTCATTCTTCTCCCAATCTCAACACTGACCCAGTCAATAGAGAGGGGCCTGATGCATACAATAAGTGGAAACATCCCAACAAATGGTGCCAGTACTTGATCCTATAAGTTGTACATGCCCAACATTGATGCCTATGGAATCTGTCAAGTCATTTGTAACCAATAACGTCAATGAGTTCTTACTTAACAATTTCTCTTCTTGGACCATGCTTTTGCCCATGAATTATTTTCATATGTTACAATGGGAAAAGACTAGAGACATTAGGTGATCTAACTTTTACACAGTGAAACATTAACAGCAAACTGTACTACAGCTACAACTACCTTTATGTGTATAGCTGTGACACATGAAGGCATTGTAACATATAAGGGTATTCTACTTGTATCAAATGTAGCATCCATGTAAGGTGCTCAGAATGTTAACACTTGTAGACCCTTAGCGAAATTGTGAGTGCGCTTGAAGAATTACCCATTTAAGTGCCAATTTTATTAGATATCACGGCATATCATGATATTACACTGTATATGATCTTTATAAACTATACTTATGAAGCATTCATAATTCCATACAGCTAAAGTTCTAGTGATTCCAAGCACTTACTTCAAGGGGTTGTCCACAACTCGAACAGCTCTTTCTCAATCCCTCTGTTTTCTACCCAATAAAATAAGAACACTTATATTCACCTCCAGCTCCGGTGCCATTCCTGCGATGTCGGCACTTGCTCTCTCAGGGATCGAGTGACTTTGTTATGTCACGTGATCACTGCGGCCAATCAGCACTGGCTTCACTCTCCCCTTCTTCAGAAAAATCGCATACAGTACATTCAGAGGAAGTGAGAGAGCAGCCACCGCTCTGACTTCCACCGGATGTCTGTTACGTCTGTAGGAGAGGAGAGTGAAGCAAACGCTGATTGGCAACAGGGATTGCGTGACATCATATTATCACAGAAGTCCCGAGGGAGCCAGCACCGACACCGGAGGAGAGTATAAGTATTATTATTTTACTAAACATTAGGATTGAAAAGGGTTTGTCTGAGTAGTGGACAACCCCATATAAGTTGATAGTAATCTATCAAAGTCACACCGTAGCATGATAGTCTAACAATTTTTGTCCACCAATGTCATTTATAAAGCTGTTTACATTAAATCATCATTTGGCATAAATTCTTAATTGTGAAATTGTAAAACCATATTCAATCACATACAAAGCATAGTTCTAATATGGAAAAGCCCTGCTCATCCTCATGGGACAATTTGAAAAAAACCTGGAATAATATTGAGCCAACTTTATAGCCCAACTTCAGCATTCAACCTGCTTTATTTAAAATCTAGTTATAAGTCTTAAACGAGCAGGACTATTAGCAGAAATGTCGGGGACCAGGTGCATACTAATGGTCATAACTTTGGAATTATATTCTTAACTTTCTTGTGTCTAAAGGCCATGTAGTATAAGTGCATATATAGACATTAACTAGTAAATAAAAATACACCGAAATATTATTAAAGTTTAACAGTTGGGAGGATTTTCTGAATAATTAACTTTATTAGTAAGGTATCAGTCAGTGAGTACTGTAAATAATGCCAGACAAAGTCTTCAGATAGTTGTCAGCCTTGATACTGACATTCAAATGTCGTGTTTAGCTCACGTTATTGCAATAGATTGGTGGGGAAAGGGATAAAGTAGTTGCTAGACTTCTCCGAGACTGCTGCTTCCAGGAAAATAATAGATTACACTGGTAAAAATTTAATTTGTACAATTCTTGTTTCAGAGATGGAACATTTCAGGGTAAGTTCCGGCAGCTGTAATGGATCAAGCAGGAAAAGATAGAAACATAGGATTTATAAATGGAATACAATATGGAGATTTGTGATAAACATGCTTTTTTTTCCAGAGCTCAAATGATCATATATAATAATCTATAATATAAAATATATTGTATTTGTGTATGCACACATATTTGTCAGTCTTGCAATATTTGTTCTTTAACCCTTATCTAACATCCACCATACAAATACATGAAAAGTAAAAAAAAAGGTTTTTAATCAAAAGTTGTTTCTTTTTCAAATTTCTAAATATTTTTTCACATCTAAATAAAAGAAAAAAAAACTATACAAGTTAGGTATCACAGTAATTATATTAACCTAAAGAATCAAGTTATCAGATTATTTTCACCGCACAATGAACAATGGACCAATTGTTTATTTTGCAATTTCATCATGTGACGACACAGCATTTAATCTTAATTATCCAGACGTCTATTTTCAATAGGTCAGGATACATAGGCTATTGTCTGAATGTTGACTATTGAATTTATGTGTTTTTGTTTCTTTGATTGGTCAAGAAACATGGACTATTGTCATATGAGCCTGAATGTTGACACTTGAGTTGATGTTTTTTGTAACTTATTGTCTGTTATCTTTGGAGGACAGGGACGCAGAGTCCTGGAACAATCAATGTTTGCTAATATGTTGATTATCCATTATATAAGTCCATATAACTTGTTGACCTGCAAATCAGAGGAGGACAAACTAGCCAGATTGATTAAATACTCAAACAATGCGAGTTAATCTCATCACAACTTCCTCTTGACGTATGGATGATGGCTTGAAGGACAGTTGTGAACCATAAAAGGGGGATCTGCCTCTGTTCCAAGTGACTCTACAGGATGTCAGCTTAGGGGATCTAGGCCCCAATTGGATGAACACAGATCTGCTCAATTGACCATCGCTGAACCCTCAGAAATGTCTTGAAGAATGCAGGTTGATAAAATCAGGTCACCTGGCCACGTACTTCAATGGACTGTCGGCTTCCTAAGCTTGTCGTTACCTCCTGTCTGTGGGTGCCTGCAAAAAGCGGGGTGCAACTGGTGGGTGTAGTCGGCCTGGAAGCCCTGAAGTCACAGCTGTTCTAGTTCCGGCTAGTCAGCAGAAGGGTGAAAGGCTGCGTGCCCACTATGCATTTTTCCGCGGAATTTCCACAGCGAAAATGCTTAAAAAATGCTTGGTAATACGTGCCCCATGGTCCCCAATGATAATCCGCATGTGCTGTGCACATGCTGCAGAAATTTCCGTTGCGGATTATCATTGCGGAAAAATCCGCAGCATGTCCATTAATTATGCGGAAACGCGGCGTAATCGCCGCCATTGACTTGCACTGAATTGCATAATATTCGCATGAGTACATGTGCACATGCGGATATTAAGCAATTCAATGCGCGGATGGTACCCGGGTCTGGAGAAGAGGAGACTCTCCTCCAGACCCGGGTACCATAGTACCTGTAGCTAAAAAAGAATTAAAATTAAAAAAAAATGATACTCACCTTCTGATGGCCCCCGGTCATCATGACGTCATGGAAGGTCCTTTTACACCACTGCGAGCCGCCCAAGACACCGGACACACCGGAGAAGGAGACAGGGGGCCATCGGAAGGTGAGTATAATATTTTTTTTCATTTTTTACCATTATTATTCTTTTTTTAACTATTAACTTGGTCACACTATATAAATCCATGCCGGTTGCATGGATTTATATAGTGTGAACAAGTTGTCAAGCACTTTTCCAAGTGATGCTAAAATCGCTTGGAAAAGCGCTTGATAACCCGCATGCGGAAATGCATGCAAAAACGCTTGACAAACGCTTCTACCTGGCAGGAAAAACGCACGTAAAATCTGCATGCGTTTTTCCTGCCAGGGAGATGCAGAAAAAATCCGGAGCATTTCTGCTTCATGGGCACTTAGCCAAACTCTTTAATTTGCACCATCTTGGGTATTTTGCTGCCAGTATTCTATATGTTATTGTCTGTTTGGTGGTTCAATAAAGCATTGCCACACTGTTTTACCCTCACCCTGTGTTGTCTGAGTAGTATTATGCTCACTGGAAAGAAGAGCGGTCGTTCAGTGGAATGAGCCCTGGTCCATGCGGTCTAGGGCCAGTGGATGAGAGTACCCACTGACCCCACATACCACAATTGGAATTTTTTTGCCATTTTCAATTACATTATTTAGTAAAATGAATGATGTCATTCAAACTTACAGGTCATTCCAGAAAAAAAAACGAACAATAAAAAACAATCCCTCATATAACTATCAATAGAAAAATAAATAAGTTATAGCTCTTGGAAAAAGAGGAGGAAAGAATGAAAATGCAAAAATGAAAATTAGATGCGGTTGGAAGTGGTGACATTTTTTGGAGTAATATCCCCTACATACTCTTGACCTATTAAACTTGTTGCTTATTTTTCTTATGGCTTTGGCTTGTATTCATATATTGTTTCTTCTCCAGTCCTTGTCTGTCTTTATTTAATTCATTACTCTATTTCTTCGAACTTTACTCTGTACTGGTTGACCACATGTCTTTTCCTATGAGACTATAGATAATAAAGCAAATTTTCTACAACTTCAGAAGTGTCTGTTTCAGAAGCACTCCTTGGTTGTACACATGATGTCATACTGTGTTATTGCTACTTGCTGATCACCCAATTGCAGCATAACTTACATACATTTTAGAAGAGTAGTAGAAGTGTGACGCGCCAAACAATTTACAACATAAATAAATGGTTTATATAGGTAAACAATTAGTAAACATAAAGTTTGTAGCCTCAATGCAGTAACATGCTTTTAACCAAGATGTACTTCTATAGATTCACTAAATGTTCATGTAAATTTACATTTCAGATGATTACCTTATTCAGAAATACATTTCAACAAGTGGTACACTGCAACTTCAGTATCTTTTTGTTAATCCTTGCTGTTCACATACATTAGCTTTGAAAAATTTGGATACATATTGGATATATTTGTTGTTAAAGTAAAGAAAAAGAATTTATGTGATGAAAATGTCATTTTAATAGGAAAGACAAAGGAAACAAGATTTAAAAGGGTTGTCCTATCATAGATACTGATGACCTAGTTACAAAATAGGTCATTAATAACAGATTGGTGAGGATCCGATACCCGACATCCCAACTGATCAGATGTTATTTGCTTTAGTGGTGGACGAATGTGAACACCGTGAACAAAGCTTCTGAGTGCAGCTCCATTCAAAGTGTTAATATCCCCTCAAATTGCCCCTCTCCAAAATATCCCCCACTGCTTCTCTGCAAAATCCCCCCCTTCTGCCCCTCTTTAAAATGACCCCACACTGCCCCTCTCCAAAATATCACCTCCACTGCCCCTTTTCAAAATATCCCCCCCACTATCCCACTCCAAAATAAATCTCACACTGCCCCTCCCCAAAATATCCCCCACACTGCCGCTCTGCAAAATATATCCCATCCCACACACACTGCCCCTCTGTAAAATATCTCCCACACTGTCCCTCTGAATAAAGAATCCCCCCACTGTCTTTAGAAAAACAATTCCCCCTTTCACAATTTTCCCCCATTATGTGCCCTCACAGTAACATTAACCCCATTATCCCATCATCCATAATGATAAGGAATTTAATCTTCGGCTTCTCCGTGTTGTGTCCACTGCCTCTGTGGTGCTTTGGTGCTTCAGTGCTGGAAGCAGTGTGATGAGATCACAGCGTGCTGACCTTATCGTGCTCCTGCACATTGCAGCCGGGGCTGACGAACACTCCTCTAACCCAGTCCTGGCTCCCAAGTGTTCTCATGTATTTGCGACTGAAAGATGCGAATACATTTGAATATAGGAAGAAGGGAGCGGCGTGTCCTGGACAGCTCCGCGGGCTACAACAAATCCTTTGGTGGGCCGCAATCAGCCCGCGGGTGGTATGTTATGCAGGCCTGCTGTAAATGGTCTATCCTTATGCAACAGAAAATCGTTATATATTTATAAAACAAAAGGGTCGTTCCTGTCTAAATAGAGCGGCGGGCCACCCCAAACAAAAGCTGCAAATGAACCATTATCAAGTAGGAGAAAAAAAGCAGCAAAATTTGAAGAGCATATAACGGTTTTTATTATACATACAACAATGAAAATATTCATATAAATAGATGATTGAGGGAGTCAAAATAGTTAGAACAGTATATCTGTGGTCATGCTAAATATACATATAATTGGGGTAACATAAAACATTCAAATAACAACCCTAAGGGATGAGAATAGAGTCCAATTGCACAATGCCCTGTGGCCACTGAATCAATATAATAATATATTAAGGCACCACAAAGGGCCAGTGCAAACAGTGTCAGACACAGACCCAAGGGTGGCGGGCGAATATATTAACCCCAAAAATAGAGAAGTGAGGGAGAGGGGAGAGGGTTGATACCCCAAGATATGTGTGCACCTGCTGGTTAATGCCAGTCGTTAAAAATAGAGAATGGCATTTACTGGAAACAAATGTTAACCAAAAGACGCCATAATGTAAATATAAATCCTGTATGACCAGGCTAAATGGTTAGCAAATAAAGTAGCACTCTGCAACGCTAAGTATGTAAACATGAAGTATGAAATATGAATAGCATTACTGCTGTAGAAAATAGAAATAAATGAGAAATCTTAGTGCATAAATTGGCCAATTCATGTGTACCTGGCAGCCGCGGTAAGGTGTTTCACAATGCCAAGACCCTACCAATGTGAATACCTCTCTAAGGGACATCCGTCTGCTTATGTGTGGGAAACTAAGATCCTACTGCAATAAAACCACCTGCGGCATAAAGGTGGAGTGCTCAGTCAAAGCTTAAACATAGAAACAGAAAAAACTGACGGCCCTTCTAATACAAGAAATAGAGGGAAGTTGGTGATGTGAGATGCAGCCCAACATGCATTTCGCGGTGTCACAGCTCCGCTTTCTCATGGGCAGAAAGTGTACCGGACAGGAGACCCACGTACTACACACTGTGTGCAGAATTATTAGGCAAATGAGTATTTTGATCACATGATACTTTTTATACATGTTGTCCTAGTCCAAGCTGCATAGGCTTGAGAGCCAACTACCAAATAAGTAAATCTGGTGATGTGCATCTCTGAAATGAGGAGAGGTGTTGACTAATGACATCAACACCCTATATAAGGTGTGCTTAATTATTAGGCAACTTCCTTTCCTTTGGCAAAATGGGTCAGAAGAGAGATTTGACGGGCTCTGAAAAGTCCAAAATTGTGAGATGTCTTGCAGAGGGATGCAGCAGTCTTGAAATTTCCAAACTTTTGAAGCGTGATCACCGAGCAATCAAGCGTTTCATGGCAAATAGCCAACAGGGTCGCAAGAAGCGTGTTGGCCAAAAAGGCGCAAAATAACTGCCCAGGAATTGAGGAAAATCAAGCGTGAAGCTGCCAAGATGCCATTCGCCACCAGTTTTGCCATATTTCATAGCTGCAACGTTACTGGAGTATCAAAAAGCACAAGGTGTGTGATACTCAGGGACATGGCCAAGGTAAGGAAGGCTGAAAAACGACCACCTATGAACAAGAAACATAAGATAAAACGTCAAGAATGGGCCAAGAAATATCTTAAGACTGATTATTCAAAGGTTTTATGAACTGATGAAATGAGAGTGACTCTTGCTGGGCCAGATGGATGGGCCAGAGGCTGGATCAGTAAAGGGCAGAGATCTCCACTCTGACTCAGAAGCCAGCAAGGTGGAGGTGGGGTACTGGTATGAGCTGGTATCATCAAAGATGAACTTGTGGGACCTTTTTGGGTTGAGGATGGAGTGAAGCTCAACTCCCAGACCTACTGCCAGTTTCTGGAAGACAACTTCTTCAAGCAGTGGTACAGGAAGAAGTCGGTATCGTTCAAGAAAAACATGATTTTCATGCAGGACAATGCTCCATCACATGCATCCAACTACTCCACAGCGTGGATGGCCAGTAAAGGTCTAAAAGAAGAAAAAATAATGACATGGCGTCCTTGTTCACCTGATCTGAACCCCATAGAGAACCTGTGGTCCATCATAAAATGTGAGATCTACAGGGAGGGAAAACAGTACACCTCTCGGAACAGTGTCTGGGAGGCTGTGGTGGCTGCTGCACGCAATGTTGATCGAAAACAGATCAAGCAACTGACAGAATCTATGGATGGAAGGCTGTTGAGTGTCATCATAAAGAAAGGTGGCTATATTGTTCACTAATTTTTTTGTTTTTTGTTTTTGCATGTCTGAAATGTTTATTTCTAAATTTTGTGCATTGATATTGGTTTACGTGGTGAAAATAAACAAGTGAGATGGGATTATATTTGGTTTTTATTAAGTTGCCTAATAATTCTGCACAGTAATAGTTACCTGCACAAACAGATATCCTCCTAAGATAGCCAAATCAAAAAAAAAACCCACTCCAACTTCCAAAAATATTAAGCTTGGATACTTATGAGTCTTTTGGGTTGATTGAGAGCATAGTTGTTGATCAATAATAAAGATAATCCTCTAAAATACAACTTGCCTAATAATTTTGCACACAGTGTATATATGCATAGTGAAAACTGAAGTCCCAGTCACATGACCGGCGTGACGCGCAACTGGAAGTGGCCAGCTTAGACCACAAGTGGCCAGCTTAGACTGGAAGCGCGATGCGCTGAAAAGGATGCCTGAGACGGCGCATGGGCACAGCGGGACGCTTGCATCGCCGCGCGCCCTGGCCGTCACGCCAGCCGCGCATGCGCGGGAGCAACAGCCCCCGCACAAGCGCAGAACAGCACCAAGACATCCGGGTGCTCGCACCGTGCAGCCCCCACTGCATGCATGCGCACCGCATCCAAAACCTAATGGTAAGCAGATAACACAGCAACTAGTCAGCAGCATATGGCAAAAAGATATTATAAGACAGTTAAACGCCACATAGATCTTGTAATTGATTGGATGCCAGACGTATATCTGCTGTGATATTTTCATGGGTGCTGGAAAATCACATAAGTGAAAACCAGGCCTCCTCCAAAGGTTTTTATGTATATATAATAAAAACCTTTATATGCTCTTCAAATTTTGCTGCTTTTTTCTCCTACTTGAAAATGGTCTATCCTATAGACCTAAACTTTGACAACCCCTTAAAATCATTCAAGCTGAAATGAAAATGTAATTCATTATTAGTTTGCTAAAAACAGTTTGTATTATTTTCAGCATATTTTAAATGTGATTAGAACTTAGAATACATTAGCAATATGGCAACATGCAGTGTAAAGTAAGAGTGATATAAGTATTTAATCTCAGTGTCTAAAACACCATGAAATTAAAGACAATGGTTAGAATTATTCTTAATGTGGATAATGTCAAAATTATTCCAAGTCAAATCAGATAAATTGAATTGCTAGTTAGTTCATTGACACTTTCTAAAAACTGATAACAGTATAAAAATACACTATAGATTGAAGGGCTTTGAAGTACATAGGAATGCAATATCATAAATGTTGCAGATTTTGGCTTTCAGCAAATTCAGACATTGTGGGAAAATTAGCTGCTTTACTTGGGACATACACAGCGGTGGACCCAGGCAGAAAAAGGCCCTATGCAAGAGTAGTATACTGGCCCATTTTTGTGTCCGTGACAAAAAGCTTTTTGCTGCTTTGGAGGTAGTAAGTGGGCCTCCTTACCTCTTGGACCCTTGTTCGGCTGCAAGGGCTGTACCAATACGTCTTGTAATACAACAACTATCTGCATCATCTTAATATGGAGAATTACAGGAAAGAACTGATACAAAAATGACTGAGAGATCATAAGGCACAGTATAGTCTAATTAACAGTTCACATGGTGCTATCTGCTATCTCTCTAAAATAGCTGTAGGTGTTGCTATAATTTCAACAAGACATTTCAACAATTGATTTAATGCTTGGTTGTGAATCATAAGAAAATTGCATTAAGTGGTCATGAGGACCATTCTCCTGAAATAGTATTTTCTTCTTTTTTAACTGTATTGGACAGTGCATAACATTTGTATACAAGAACAGTGGTGTAACAGCTTTTGTGTATCCTATATGTAGACCATCAGTAGTTTGGGGAAAGTGTGCGAATTTGAAAATCTACTCTATTGGCTCTAGTCTGGGTTATTTTCTGTTCACAATGGTATGCAAACCTATCATACTGATACATGTGTCCAACTACATTACCTGTTATCAAAGATTATCAAAAATTAATATTGTTGGATGGTCTCAACCACAAATAGTGGTAATGTAAGAATGTGTTAGAAATTTCCAAGACATAGTGTAAAGGTTATTCAATTGACATTACTTTGAAAATGGTGAAAATCTTGAGGCCTGTAGTAGTAGCACAGTTTGGATGCTTACACCTGATATTATGGAGGTACAAATCTGAAATGCTTCTAATTCATAGAATGATTACATATTATCCCCATACAGGTAACAATTGAATCACTGTTTGAACAGCCAAACAAAAGTTATAGATTTCTCACACGACTATATTGAAGAAAAACTGTCCCAAAACCCACTAAACAAAACCTAATACAATAATGAAGTGCTTCATAATAAATATGGCATATTATACATAAATGTGTCTAAAATCTGTAATAGGGTTAAATTGATATTAATATAATTTATTTCCACTAATTCTCAGTTACACGCTACTGCAGATTTTGGGAACATTTATTACATTATGGGACATGTATTATTATTGTTGTATGTTGTTGTGTTGCTGTATTATTATTGTATGGGACATATTTAATATGAAGTACCTTCTTATTGTGTTTGTATTTTTAATTATAATGTAGGATGCAATTTCCATATTTTATTCATATATTGAATTATTGTCAATTAATTGATCGGAGGGGTTTATGGGTGTATTAAGCCAATATTCACCATTATTGTGCACTTCAAAATGGCTCAAATGAGGGACTGAAACGTTGTATGTCTCTGTAATTGATTTAAGTGACTAAACCACCTCGATCTTCTGAAGTGCTGCTTTCATAGCATGGTACATGATATTCCCTTTTATCACTTTCCCAACATGCCAATTTTTGATTTTTGTGCTTTAACCCTAGAACGCATACCTGGGGCCTCGCAGGCCCGCCCTGTTAATTGTTTTCTATTTTCTGCAAGATTACTTTAGTTAGAATTTTGAAACTCTAGGTATTCCTCAGGTATATAGTTGTTTGTCATTTTTGTTTGAGTTATTCCATGTTATTTGCACACGGGCCTAAAAGGCCCCAGGTATGTGAAAAAGTAGATTTTTATGATCATGCGTTCTAGGGTTAATATTTTTATCTCCTTCCAAGAGCCACAACTTTTTTGTAGTGTTGTGGTGTCAGAAAAAAAAACGCATTTCTGATGTTTATTTTTTTTTCCTCTTTATGGTGTTTAGCAATTAGTTTAGTTAATTTTATATTTTGAAAACTCTGACTTTTTCTGCCTCACGATGCCACAAATGTGTATTTTTTATATTTTTGATTCTTTATTTTGATTGGAGGTTAAAAGGGTGTGATTCAAATATTTCTATTTTTCAATTTTTTTTATTGTATTAGTTTGTCCTCTTAGGAGTCTTGAAACTGCAATCTTCCGATTACTTGTACTTCAGTATTGCAGTGTATAGGAAAAATCACTTTTTCTATAAAGCCCAGCCACAGACTGGTCTTCATAAGAGTACCATTATGACCGGCACCCCACGATCGCATATAAACAAAAAAAACCTGACCAAATACTTAGCGTTGCAGAGTGCTACTTTATTTGCTAGTTGTATATGAAGGTAGCTGCTCCTAGTAAGCACCTGTACACACCTATTTCTTGTTTTGAATGTGCTCGTCAGTTTTGTCGTTTATATGCATTGGCTCTCTGACTGAGCACTCCGCCTCTAGGCCACAGGCGGTTTTAATAGCAGCAGGATCTTGCCTTCCCATACACATGCAGACTTCGGTCTCTTAGAGAGGAGTTTACATTGGTAGGGTCCTGGTATTTTGAGAAACGCCTTAACGTGGCTACCAGGTACACATGAATAGGCCAATTTATGCGCTAAGATTTCTCAGTTATTTCTATTTTCTAGAGCAGTAATGGTATTCAAACTTCATATATTTCATGTTCGCATACTTAGCGTTACAGTGTGCTGCTTTAGTTGTTGGATGTATATGGAGGTATTTGCTCCTAGTAAGCACCTGTACACACCTATTTCTTATTTTGGATGTGCCGGTCAGTTTTTTCTGTTCATTTGTTGGCTGTTCGCTGCGATATTTGCACCATCAGTAATCGGTAATGAGCATTCTTGGCTGATAATCGTCCAGTATAAGAGGGTCTCTAACCATTTCAAAACCTCTACTGGAAAGTGCCCTCTACAAAAACCATTCACTCAACAGGATTAACATACACACACAAACAGAAACAAATCAAATATGCAATCTGTGTGAATTTACAGCTGCATAAACACAAGAAATAAAAATAATAATAAAGAGTAAGTTAAGATAAACTGCAGACATAAAACTATACATAAGACTTTATTTATGGAACACCGTTAAGGAAAGTGGAAGAATAAACATTACAGTTTCCAAAATAAAACTGACTTCAATATTTGTTTTGCCATATTGTAACTGTATTAATGTTCTATAGTTCAGTTAGAAAGCCAACTTGCAGGCAGGCGCTCAGTGTTTTTAGTATTTTTTGAGCAATGATTCAGGGCTGGGTTTGTTCGCATTCAGAGTATAGATTGAGTGAGTTCAAAATATCCAAAGTTATAGAAGTCGTTTTTGGCATTTCCTGGTTTGGATCCTTTACAAATATTTGGAAAAGAGAAACTGGAAAATCTTAGATATGACTTCCCACAACATTGGTTTAAAGGGCCGCAGTAAGGAAAACAGAAGTTGTTTTATGTAAAGAAGTCTTCAGTAACTTTTTGACATAAACCTAAAAGTGCAGATTCTTTCATAGAATTTTACAATGTATTCGTATGTACTATGACTTGGAATGAAAACAATTTAGGTCTATGAAACATTTTCTTTTAGATTTATACAAATTTCCACTAAAAACTCATTTGTATGGCTCCATATGAAATTAGAGGCATGCAGGAGGTAGAGTATGGACCTTACACTTTCCAGAGTTCAATATTGTTACTTCATAAAGCTCAGATTTTATATGTAGGTATAATACTTTCTTGTACATGATCTCACTTAGAGAGTGTATGTAGCTACAATTTTGGCTTTTACATGAACCCTAATAATATCAAAAAGTCTGCATTGTTTAGGAAATTGTTTCTCTTAAATCACATTCTTTTCAGATATCATGATTTCTAATAAGCTACTGGAACATTTTTATGGTCATGAATGTTCTTAGTAGTAAATTAACTCAAATTACAAAACAAGTCCAAGTAGTACGTTCACGTGTATTCCTATTAATTTGCTTATCCTAATATTCTTCCAAGAAGAGTGGTTTTAGCTGGCGAGGCGAACACAAGACTGTTCCAATTTGCTCTTTCTCATTAATATTTTTAAACACTTTCAAAAAGAGAGGAAACATTTAAAACATAATTTCTGAACAACTTGTATTAAAGATTAACTAAACTTTCATTTTTTTTTAGAATTGTGCCCTGAATGGAAAGTAATGAAACTTTGAAAGGCTTGGGAAAGGCTCCATATTGAGAGCTGAAATATAGCTTGTCTAGGTGAATAAAGGATCCTTTTCACTAACTGGATGTGCTGACTCATCTTTGTCCTGGATAAATAAATATTTGAGAGGATTATTTGAATTTAGAATTTGCCTGGTTTGGTGAATTTTTGATTAAAAATTAGATTTATGGCGAATTTGCTTAAAAATTCTTTGCGAATAGCTGGTACACTAGTTGCTGTGAAAAGATGTGTTTAATACTGAGGTCTCCTAGGAATTTATCCAGCCCCTTTCAATCTCTTCAATGAAAACACATCCTTCAACATTTAGGCTGTGTGCCCACTATGCGTTTTTCAAGCGTTTTTGCCGCGGAATTTCCGCAGCGAAAATGCTTAAAAAACTCTTGGTAATACGTGCCCCATGGTCCCCAATGATAATCCGCATGTACTGTGCACATGCTGCAGAAATTTCCGCTGCGGATTATCATTGTGGAAAAATACGCAGCATGTCCATTAATTTTGCAGACACGCAGCGTAATTGCCGCCATTGACTTGCATTGAATCGCTTAATATCCACATGACTACATGTGTACATGCGGATATTAAGCGATTCAATGTGCAGATGGTACCCGGGTCTGGAGAAGATGAGACTCTCCTCCAGACCCAAGTACCATGGTGCCTGTTAAAAAAAGAATTTAAAATAAAAAATAAAGATTATACTTACCTTCTGATGGCCCCCGGCCTCCTCAGCGATGCGTACGGTGTGTTAGGCGGTTCGCGATAGTCTAAAAGGACCTTCCATGACATCATTTAGTCATGTGACAGGTCACGCGACTGCTGACGTCAGCGTGACCTGTCACATGACTAAATAACGTCATGAAAGGTCCTTCCACACCACCGCAAGCCGCCCAAGACACCGGACGCAGCGGAGAAAAGACCGGGGGCCATCAGAAGGTAAGTATAATGTTTATTTTTTACCATTCTTATTCTTTTTTTTTAACTATTACTTGGTCACACTATATAAATCCATGCCGGTTGCATGGATTTATATAGTGTGACCAAGTTGTCAAGCACTTTTCCAAGTGATGCTAAAATAGCTTGGAAAACTGAAAAGCGCTTGATAACCCGAATGCGGAAATGCATGCAAAAACACTTGACAAACGCTTCTACCTGGCAGGAAAAACGCATGTAAAATCCGCATGCGTTTTTCCTGCCAGGGAGATGCGGAAAAAATATGCAGCATTTCTGCATCATGGGCACTTAGCCTTATAGGTAACCTAGTAGTGACTAACAGCTCTCTTTATAGTGCACAGTGCACTGAAAGACTTTTCATATTCTTTAAAACTTAGAAACTAACCTAAAATGATCTCTCTTAATCATTTGTGATCTGGGAGACCATTCTGTGCAGAACACTGACTCAAATTTATGTTACCGCTGTTTGAGGTAATATCATCCTGCTGTGACTGAGATGAGTGATGTGCCATATATTCCATAATGTCCTACACTTCTCCATTAATAAGCTTGTCAGAAGTAAAGAAGGTCAACTGTGGCCTACATTTGGTAATATTACTGCCCAGATGGCTGATGCCAGTGGTGGTGGTACCTTTGTTGCTGTTAGTGGCTCACTTACTGGGATGCTTGCTGTTTTTTTTATAAAATCACTGTTTTGTCAACAAGAGATTATACTCATGAGCTCTGTATAACCCTGTATCAGGGATTCACAGAGACGACACAGGGGAGATCACACAATATCTCATCGCTACCGTCACTCTGTCAGGATTGAGCAGGGATTCATGCACTCACACGATCCTGATTACTCATTACGTAGCTATCGGTAAGCGAGCAGAAAGCGTATGGCGTGTACATCTCCGGATTCCATGTCATGGAATATGTGAATACGCCCCCGTACAGTTACTGCCAGCTTCATGATAGCCCAATTATTATTATTCGCTGCCACCACTGACCCAATTTGAAATATAATACAGGCTGGGCCAGATGCCTGCTTTCTGGTAGTGCATATGGCTTTGGGGGAGGAATGATTACAAGACAAAGGAAACAGGACAATTAAATTTTATATTTAATCCAAAAGGGAAGCAGTGTTTATGAAAAATATAAAAAAGGTTTTACAAAGGGGGACATTTACAGTACAGAATAGACAGTTACACAAAATAAACAGGATTAAAGAAGAAACGTACTATAAAGTTCGCAGAGACGACTCAGTATAGTTGGAGGGAAGCGCTCCTATTAGACCGTTCAGTGAACGTGACCCATCTTACACATCAATATGTACTTTCAACATGAGCTGTACTGATTCACCTTCAGCTGGGTCTTTTATGACGAAGGGGGAGACCAGCCCACACACCCCCTGTGCTGACATCATGTGGGCTGGGCTCCAGCCTTCATATTTTTATTAGAATCTCTAACTTCTGGGAAAATGTATTGCTGGTCAACCGCAGAAGTCCGAAAGTGATACTATATTTTCTATTATGAATTTACCTTTCCGTAGAGACCACACATGGCGTAGCTGCAGTCCGTTATTCTGGTACTTTTGTGCCACAGCTCCCTGGAGGAGCTCACAGTTACGGAAAAACAAGCATATTGTTCCTTAGATGACCCTGTCGATAAAAGTATGGGTCCCATTATTATCGGAGGTATGGAACTTTAGATATCCCATACTCCGTGTGTCCGTGTCGGCGCCAGCCCGGCTAAAGATTTTTGAAGTTCGGGAGTACATTTTCCTCATCTATCTGTAAATTTCTCATAAGCCTGTGTCACTGGAAAACTCACTCGCATGTTAATTGGGTTGGAAGAACCCCTTGTGCTAGCATTTGCTTACAATGCACTTCTCATGTGTGTGTTAATTTGCATACAGACAGATGGTGGATTGTCAGATCTTCTCCTCTGACCAATACTATAGGGGAGGGGGGGTGAAGAGGGGTTTCAGGGGGGAAAGAATATTTTCAATATTTCTATGACATCCTGCCCTCACCGTTGACTGGCAATTTTCTACCTATGCATAGTGCAAACAGAAGACAATCAGTGGTGTGAGTGGGGTCATACAGTAGTCAGCTTCACAAAACTGCTAGATCTGCAGAAGATAAAACAGTGTTTGTATCAAAACTGCAATAAATAGCCCAGTAAGTTATATATAGATGGAATATGGGTTTCTGTCTCTAAATAATGCTGCTCTCAGATCAGGTGGCAAAAAGCTGGTGACACATTCCTTTTAATAGATGATCAACTACAGGAGTTAACCCCAAGCTCCCTGCCTGCACATCATCACTAGACATACCTCTCTCAGATAGGATAGCAAAATCCTGATGTCAGATTCACTTTAAATGTCTGGATTTTAGAGAATTTTCTCTTTTATTATTTTTAAAACAATTATCTCCCTCTTCATAAAAACAATTGTACAAGAAATATAACAACTCAGCACAGTCACCTGTTACAAGCAAACACACTATCTGACACTGATTTCAGATTTTTTTCTTATTTACTGACTTGCTTCTGCACTCTAATACATTAAAATGAACAAAAATATGTAATTGTTGATGGCACCTCTCCTATCTCTCCCCCTAGCAATTGAATCCCTGCACATACTACCAGACTTGTCTGCTTCAGTATTGCAGTTACAGAGCACATAACTGTGTATGGTATTTGTCCAATGTTTTAGGGCTTTCTCTTCCTATTTATAATGTCTTCACACTTTCCTAAAATCATCCTTTTGTATTTAAAGGGGACTTCCGATCTCTAAGATCCTATCCCAATATGTAGTAGGTGTAACACTAATAATATTAGCAAATACCTCCAATTAGAAATATAGTATAGTATTTTTGATTCGCTATGTCTCTTTCCTCATGTGCAGGCATTGGAGGACCTTAGGTATCCATGGTTATGTCCACTGATAAAGTGACAGTTAGCTAGCTGCTAGTGGTCGTAACAGTGGATACCTAAGGTCCTGTATTGCCTGCACATTAGGTAAGTGGCATAGCAAATCAAAAATACTATACTACATTTCTAATTGGAGGTATTTGCTAATATTATTATTATTACACATATTAATCTTGACCAAATCCCCTGCTTCATATGCTGAAATGCAGCCCCAAACTTGCACAGAAAATGTACCACGTTTCACTGCTGCCTGCAGACACTCATTTTCATACCTTTCTACAGCTCTTCAGAGAACAAAGTGACTATTGTTACAGTCAATTTAAGATTGATCTCAATAGTCCAGAACATCTTCTGCCATTTTTCTACAGCCCAGTTCTTATGTTTCATGCAGAGTTGAGTCACATAGCCTTGTTTCCATGTTGAAGGTAGGGTTCTTGGCCACAATTTTTCCATAAACGCCACTTCTGGCTAGACTTCTCTGAACAGCAGATGGGTCCTACTGGTTGCTGGCAGTTCAGAGCTGATGGCAAGGCTGAATATTTTCAGATTCTGAAGAGAAGTAGGCATAATGTATCTTTTATCTATGGTCCTCTCTGTCACCCATTTCTTGGTGTCTTCAATGCTGAGAAATACAGACAGATATTATTTAGCATGTAATACCATCATTGAGGCATCTAACTGGCTCCAAATTTATTCTGGAGCAGAACAACTATTACAAACATACAACCAATGTCATTATGAACTATATTCAGCGTAAAGAAGAACAAGAAGTCCTGGACGTGATGATATGCCACTCGCAGAGCCGTGATCTCAACATCATCAAGTCTGTTTGGGATTACATGAAGAAGCTGAAGGATTTACACAGTTTATATACACAGAAGATCTGTGGTTAGTTCTCCAAGATGTTTGGAACAACCTCCTTGCCGAGTTCCTTCAAAACCTATTCTCAAGTGTACCTAGAAGAATTGATGTTTTCATGCTGTTTTGAAAGCAAAACTGGTTGCACCAAATTTCTCTTTCGTTTGTTCACCTTGCATTTTAATTGATAAAAATAAACTGTTAACACTTCTACTTTAAAAGCATTCTTTGAAGCAATTTTTTCTATATCTGCCTGAAACTTCTATCTATCTATCTATCTATCTATCTATCTATCTATCTATCTATCTATCTATCTATCTATCTATCTATCTAATCTTTCTAAATAGATAGAAATTAAATTGCTTTAAGATGGCTGTCACAAGTTAATCTGATGAATATATGATATAGACTATGAGAGGTGTTACCCAGAATTATCAACTGTAAGTATATTTGTACTGTCGATACTATTGAGGGTTTGACCGCTGGGCTTCCTACAACAAATATGGCGGTTTTGGTGTTTAGGAGCATGCACCCTAGGACTATGTTGGAAGGGAAGCTTTTCCACAATCAAGATGGTGGACATGAATTCCTAAACTACAAAGAGCATGCTCAATGAAGCACCACTGATCTCCTTCCTATTTCATAATGACCGGGAGAAACACAGACATGTTTATTAACTAATTGAAAATGCTGTTTGCATGGTTTACCTTTAAAGGAGTATTCCAATCTCCAAGATCATATCCCAATATGTATTAGGTGTAATAATAATATTAGCAAACACCTTCAATTAGAAATGTAGTATAGTTTTTCTGATTCGCTATGTCTCTTTCCTCATGTGCAGGGATTGAATGACTTCCTGAAGTCTGAAAGCCATGGATGTCACCAAACGCTGGGTTTTCTCCTTTGTGATGCTTTGCCAGGCCTTTTCCGGAGCGGACTTCAGTTGTTGCATGTTTTGTGGGCCTTTCTGCCTTAAGTTTTGTCTTAAGCATGTGAAATGCATGCTCGATGGGGCTGAGATCCGGTAATTGACTTTGCCATTGCAGAATATTCCACTTCTTTGCCTCAAAAAACATCTGTGTTGCTTTTGCAGTAGGTTTTGGTTCATTGTCCATCTGTACTTTTAAATGCCGTCCAATCAACCTTGCTGCATTTGGTTCAATCTGAGCAGAATGTGTATCCCTGTACACTTCAGAATTTATCCGGCTGCTTCTGCTTTTAGTCACATCATTAATAAACACTAGTGACCCAGCGCCATTGGAAGCCATGCATGCCCAAGCCATCACACTGCCTCCACCATGTTTTACAGAGCATGTGGTATGCTTTAGATCATGAGCCGTTCCAAGCCTTCTCCATACTTTCTTCTTCTCATCATTCTGGTACAGGTTAATCTTAGTTTCATGTGTTCAAAAATGCTTTTCCAGAACTGGGTTGGCTTCGTTAGATGTTTTAGTCTAAGCTAGCCTTTCTATTTTTAATTCTGATTAGTGGTTTGCACCTTGTGGTGACCCCCCTGTATTTGGTCTCATGAAGTCATCTCTTTGTGGTAAACTTAGATACCTCAACACCTACTTCAAGGGGAGTTTTCTTCACTTAGGTGAATGTTGTGAAGGGGTTTTTCTTCACCATGGAAAGGATAATGAGATCATCCACCACTGTTGTCTGAATTATAAAAAAAAGTTGTACATTATGATGCATGCGCAAAAATAATTGTGACTTTTTTTTTACACCATTCTGTATAGTAAGTGGGTAAACTAAAAAAATGGGCCAAAATTAAAAAATTTAAGTGGCGTAAATTGTAGCACAAATCTAATCTGACCCAAAACTGATGTCGATTTATTTTCCTGATGCAGAGACCAGCAATAATACAGAAAGTTTATTAAGAGGCCTATTCCACTTAAGTCTTAATAAATTAATCATGTTCTGCTCTCGTGCTTGTTTTAATGAGACATGGGTCGAAATATCAGTCTTGGGTAAATATTGCCTATATTTGATTTTACCTTCTGTCATGATTCTATGATACATGCCAGTCAGCATGGAATGAGATAAAGATGGCATCTATAAGGCACATTCTTTATTCCAATCTTTTATGCTGTAATTAACCTGTATGATCTGGATGCCTTTGATAATTCTGTTAATGTTGGATGCCATTAGTTACGGATTTAGAATACCATAACATGTCATGTAAATGTGCATGGATTTGAAAGAACTCTCATATCATCTGGCTTTTAGCCATGTTTCCGGTTGTTCTGCTATAGGGAGACCCAATGCCTTTAACTGATAAGGTATCTGCACTTGCTGCATGAGACGACATAGAGCATCAGAGAGGGGCACCTCAACAGCATCAGCTGGCAGCAGTTGTACAAGACAACAAGGACATGTCGAGTTCTCTCTGGCATCCATCACCTCACACACGGGCTTACATTCCGGCTTCCTATCCCACCTTCCCACCAAGCCTGGAGTCACAACTCCTTCAAACAATAAGAGGATAGAATATTATTACATTTTCAATGACCAAATACATTTCACTGAACAGTAATATTAATAATCATGAAGATTGAGATTGGAGAATTTTTGGTCTCTATATTATTTGTGGTCAGTATATAGGCATAAAATATGCGCGCTGACCTTTAATTAAAAAAATATACATATTGATGGTCAATAATGAAGCAATCTATCACACAGGCTATAACATGAACAACATTGCCATCTAGTCATTAGTACTGATAGTAAACAGAAGAACATTGAGGATTTATTAGTAACAGAACTGAATCTATCCATTATTAGTAGAAAGCTCATAATCATTCCTCTTCTGCTCCTTGTTTTGTGATGCTTTAAAATAGAGACACAGGAAATTTCACATAAAGTTAAATGAGGTACTACAAGGGTTAGACCATCCGTCATGGAAATTCCATATGGATGCAGGAATTCCTTTACTAAAGAGATTATAGGGTTAGGCACATCACTGTATTTTGCCCTAAAAGTGATGCTGCCCTATGTGATTTAGTAAATAACTCTTCTGCCAGTTAAAAGCCAAGTTCACTGGCACCAATCGCGTCACTGGTCAAATAGATCCAGTTGATTTCCTAACCATGTCTTACCAGTTTAGCGGCAGCAGTAGATGCATATACCAGGGATAGAAGCTTGGCAGCCATTAAAAGAAATAATCCTATAGTGATACATAAACAGTTCAATCTGTAGTGCAGTAAGGTTGACATTTTTTGCTTCAATTATGTGAAGGAAATGTATTATTAACAAGTCGGCTGCAACAGAGGTCATAATACATGGCAGATAAGTGGCAAAATGAGCAAGGTAGGTGCTACATCCACATTCCTTCATTTATCACTGTGTAATTTGAGAGCACTCAAAATGATGTTGAATAATCACTGCATCTAAAGAAACTGAAAGCCTGAAGGATTTGCATGCTGTAAGACACTAAACCCTGTGCGGTTACCACCTCACGTGTAAACAGACGCGGCCCATGGAAGGGTTAAAGCCCTATTGTCTTTACATCACATCTTCTGACAAACCTCGCTTTTTTCGTACAGCTGTATTTAAACAGAGATGAGGTCACCTGGCATTACTCGAGGAGACCAAAGCCTTTCTTCTACCCACATTTATAGCGAAAATAAAGACTTACACATTTAAGCACCATTAAACGTGGAATTAAAATTGCTGGTGAGCTGTAAGGTCTGTTCCAAGAGCAATTCACGGTGTCAATTTTATTTCTAAACGAATTCCCTTGCCTGCTTTTACTAGTCGTTTTTTTTTGTGCCTTCTGAGAGGTGTAAGATATGAGCCTAGCAATGGAAAGACATGTTTGTTAACCTGGGATGTTAAAAATCTTCAAAGTGCCTATTTATGAAGAACAGAGGAACACGAGGTGGTTTATGGCATAAATCTTCTTGTTTCTGGATAGTTTACATTTCTGACAGAAATTGTTACACAGTTAATAAATTATTACAGAATCATTTTCCAAGAAAGGGAAAAAGATCCTTATATTCGTATATTATATTGCACAAAAAATAGAAATAAAGGACTTCTTTTTATAGCTAAGCATACATATAAGTAGATACGATAGATATAAATAGGAAAGATACATGATAGATAGAGATATATATAGGAAAGATACATGATAGATAGATATTAGATAGATAGATAAATAGATAGATAATGTTATATTTACTCTTCTGCTTCCGGGAAGGAACCACATATTTTGACCTTTGTCTCATCTCCTGCGCAGCGCCTTCTTTACTGTCTGTACTAATAATTTGGAGATTAATCGTTTGCTAAGCTCTCTAGAGATCTGTTATATATTACCATTTTCTAACTCACCTTTGACAAATACATGTACATATATTTTACAGAACATCTACTATCTTTAACCCAAGAGGAACTCAAACTGTGTTTTCTGTTCACCCTTTCTTTGCCGGAGTTCAGCATCACTTGGAATATCCTTAACTGTGCTGTTTAATTATCTTTAGAAACTTAAGAGGATTTGAATACATTTTCATAAAAATAAGCATACTATTCCAAGGACAAAGATTTTATGGAATTATATTTAATCCATATAAAATACTTGGAAATCAGCAGAATGATGGACTGTAAAACATAAATAATAATCTAACTATGAAAAAGGTATAAAATCAAAAGACGAAAAATAAAAATAATAACTCCAAATAGACTATGCAAATAAATGCTTAAATACTATGTTTTACAGAATGTGGTTTAATATAAGCATACAAAACTATATTTATTTAGATGAAAGGGAATAAAAATATATAGTTGGGCAAAATCGGAAGTAAAGCAAGGAAAAAAAAAAAACCTGAATTTGTTAGAATGTGGATTCATGTCCATTAGTCCAAAACGTTAAGTTAAGGATCATAAATTAAAAGTGTTTTGCATTAAAAAACATCTTGCTTTTATTTCCGCGCAAAAAAATTAAGTGGCATTAATATATTTCAAGAAGACATGAGAAGAGAGCGTCAGTTGGGGTGAACATGGTTTAATAAAAGTGACAAATGAGAATTTTTAAATCAGCGAGCCACAACTAGTGAGTCAGAGGAGACGCTGTCTGAATAAAGAGCACATTTAGCAGAGACTTGAAGGAATTACATAAATAGGATTAAAGGAGTTGCAACTTTGAACTTATCTTAAGTAACTGACCCTCAAAATATACAGACCAAACGTTTGCTGCTTGTACTTTATAGAAATGTCCAGAAACATTTACATCAATCTATTCTTTAAGTCAAGTCAAAACAAAGAAGGCCGACTTACTAAGTTATCTCTTGATGTTGTTTTAGCTGCCTATTTGTGCTAATAGACAATTAGTAAGGGATAATCATATGTGTGTAGAGACCCTTTAAATTAGGCCTTAGCATTGTTAACTCTTTCTACATACTCCAAAGTATACTATAACGTGGAGATCATACTTATCTAAATGAATTGATTTTTTAATTTTCTTTTCTGCTGCTTAAAAGTGTCCAACTTATTGTGCAATGCAATGCAGAGTCGGTCATCTCTTACATCTGTCCCTCTCCTAAGTGGATTTACATTTTAATACTGTATATCTGTCTTAGAGCTCCTGCAGACGAGCGTATTTGCGGTCTGAATGCAATCCGACAAGACACTGGATTGCACCCGTTCCAATGATATGCTATGGGGCCGTGCACATGTCCAATATTTGCAGCACAAAAATTGCAGCATGTCCGAGCTTGATCTAATATTTGGGTCGCACTCAGCCATGCAAGTCAATGAGTCAATGGAAAACATCGGACTGCACTTGGATGACATCTAATTGCAATTAGATTTCAATGGACTGACACAATGGAAAAGATAGAGACATTTTTTTCTCCATCTTCTCTTCATGCGAGAGAATCAGATCATACACTGATCAAACTCCGATCAGAGTGTAATTAGCAAAATTGTCCCTGTTCTCTCAGATGAGAGAATCTACAGCCGTCTACCCCTGCCCTTAGAAAGGACCTTGGGGACCGTCTGCCCCTGCCCTTAGAAAAGACTTTGGGGACGAACTGCCCCTGCCCTTAGAAAGGACCTTGGAGACTGTCAGCCACTGCCCTTAGAAAGGACCTTTGGGACGATCTGCCCCTGCCCTTAGAAAGGACCTTGGGGACTGTCAGCCCCTGCCCTTAGAAAGGACCTTGGGGACTGTCGGCCCCTGCCCTTAGAAAGGACCTTGGGGACTGTCGGCCCCTGCCCTTAGAAAGGACCTTGGGGACTGTCGGCCCCTGCCCTTAGAAAGGACCTTGGGGACAATTTTCTAGAAGCCAATTAGCCTATGAGTATGATTTTGAATTCAGAGAGGGAAATTGATAACCGATGTGTAAAATTATATAAGGTTGTATACTTTTATATTTAAGTTTATTATATACATTTGCTTTGAAGCACCCAAAGTCAAAGATTTCTTGGATCCTTTAAGCTACTACTTGAACCCAATAAAGTATATAGGTTTCTTGACACATATTTGGCTTATATTTAGATAAACTTCATGTCACAAATGTAAAGATGAGTGCCTGTGTGAACTGGATCTAACTTAGGAAATATTCTTATAAGTGAGAGCCTGCAAAAAAACAAATGTTATCTTTTTTGAGAAATCTGATGTGATGGAGAGAAGTAAAACGAAATGTCAGTGTGTAAAAGCACATTCATTGCAAAATAAGTTTAATGGCATTAGCAGTTCTTAAAATTAAAATAGCTGCATTATTCTTTGTTATATGCTAACCACATGTACAGCTTTCTTGGAGGAAAAAAAGTAATTTTCAATAACCTCCAGGCAGAAATATTTACTAGCATTTTTGCAAATTCTTGATCTCTCCATATCAAATTCTCTGGAGAGTGTAAAGCTGTAAAAATTCTCCCAGCATTACTTGCTGAAAATAATACTATTTCATACAACTGTGAATGCTATCAATAATATGGCGACTTTTTTCCTTTTTCTCAATGTTGTTTTCTGCATGTAGGAGAAATTCAATAAAATAATGATTCTGGAGATATTTCTCTAAGTATTGCTTATACAGTGGATCACTGTGTAATTAAAAGTATTTTTAGGTCAATGTTAAACTTGTGCAACGTTCTATTCGACAGATGTCTGCACCACTTTATGGCAAATTAAAAGGCATTGGGGTATACTTTCCTAGATTAAATCATGCAATAAAATGATGTCCAGAAATTAGTATATAAATGGGATATTTATTTGTTCTTATATGAAGAAAACCTTAATACCACAATCTGAACTCATATAAAAAGGGTTTCTATTATGCAGGTTTTTTTTTAATAATTTCACTGCCTGGATTGGTTGGAATGCTTATATTTGTGAAACTGGAACCTTTATTATACTCAAAGGAATTGGCAAAAAGGGAGGTTATGCTCAGCCCGCAGTGGCAGTGAGATGAACCCCTGTTTCAAGATATTTCCATCTGCATATCCATTTCCAGACTAACAGAAGAAGGCACCATGACCTCATCAGTTTGTGTATCTGTGTCTATATGGTTACAACTTGTGTTTTCACCCATTGGTCTCATAATACACTTGTTGCATCAGCTTTTTAGACATTCCAAAATGTCGTATGGACCATTTTGTCACGGACATTTTGCAAAAAGAAAAAAAAGGCATTTTTACATGGTGAATGCCATGGTAGGAAGTGTACATATTATTTATTATTATAGCGCCATTTATTCCATAACGCTTTACATGTGAACATACTGTAGTAATTATTTTTGCTATTTTGTACATTTTTTTTTGTCCAAGCCAAAATTGAAGAATTGAAGAAAAATATGTGTTGCCTGAACTAATAGTAAGCAATTAAGACTAGATGCTGGATATTATGCGATTGTGTCCCAAAGTAAATCATATATATGTATTCCAGGGGCTGAGAGTCAAGCAATCTGTTCAGCTATATATTGGCCCAGTAGGTAAGGAAACCTTCTCACATGGGCTGGTTAGAGGTGAGTATTTTTTTTTTTTTTTTACACTTTCCTGGACCTTTTTGAATTCGCTGGATCTGCACCATGCGAAATACAAAAAAATTCAGATTCCCACAAATTTGAATATTTTATGAAATTTGATGCAAATCTTAGGCAGCCATGTCACAGCATGTAATTTCTTTATTATATTTAATACTGTATTACTCCTAATAATTCAAGATTAATACTGTCCAGTGTCCACCTGTAATAGAGGATCTTCATATAATGCTCTTATTTTGATAATGGCTGTTGAATAAAATAGTGTAATATTTCCAACAAAAGCAAAGTTCAAACTCATCTTGATCTTCTTCATACCTTTTTGTATACTCCTGCCCCTTTAAGAGCCACTGGTAGCAAAATACTTAAATGAAAAATGAGAAAGCTGGCTTTTTATTATGTATACCGTTTTTTTTTAATGAGCTATGGGAGGACTCTATTTTAGCGTTAACACTATAAATAGGTTGGCACTGAATTGCATCAACATGGGGGTCTGTTTATTAGGAAGGAGACCTCCAGACTATAGAATCTGTGGGTTTTAAAGTGGTGTTATTTACATGTTTTATAAGGCACCTTTCAGCTAAATTAGGGCCCCATTGAGGGTATACCTTTGTCTACTGTAGCTACATGGCTAAAATAAGCACTTAGGCCAGAAGAAAATGGAATCTTAAAAGTAAAATGTAAAGATTCTAAATAAAGGGAATATAATGTTATTTTAGAATATTTGATTATGTTTAAAGAAATGTGCATAACTCCAGATAACACAGTCTCTTTTTCTATCCACATTTGTTTCTTTGTATCTTAACTAGTTACAAAAAACCAAACAGGTGACTACTACCATAGGCAATGCAGCTGCACGGAGACCTTTGTGCCCTTGGGGGACCAGACTGTGTGCGGATTGTGCCATAAAAGTGTTGTCCTCTCATTAGTTAACCAGAACAGCCATGTTTACGTGTGCGCACACATGAATTACACATGGTGGTTGACTTCACTAAAGTTAGTTCACAGGGATGGGATTGTTAATATGCAGCCAGTGTTGAGCACAGTTAATATTTCTCATTTATATGGCTGATCAGATAAACAATATAATTTACTAAAATTCACGACATTATTTTACTGCAGTGAACTGTAGTCCTGTAGGAACATAATACACTCCTGTCCTCTCTGCTTCTCGTAGGATAAACTTTCCAACGATTTCACTGGTTAGATTTTACACAAGAGCTGGAAACTGAATAGGTAAGGGATAGACATTTCATAACTTTTGGCTAAAATATCAAATTCATCATTTATTTAGTGTGAATCCCTCCTTCCCCCTTTCAAAAAATATTTTCATGCTGCCAAAATGCAGAGATTCTTCTCGCCTGCTTCCTCTTGCTTACGACATCCCCGCTGCCTCCATGGAGTGGTGCCACGAAGAAAAAAACGATTCGACTCATTTCTTTCTGGTTCCTGTTTTATATATTAAATTGAAAAAACTAAAGAAACATATGAACCCATAAGAAAAAGAAATAATACATCAAATAAATATAACAAATAACATCCCATTACCATGAAAATATAATATTAACATTGCAAACATGAATCTAATCACATTCAGCAATGAATTCCTCAGTTATTATATGTGCTCATATACATTTGTGTACCATTCTGTAAGAAAGTTTTCCAACCATGTATCATCTGCTAACGTTATTTAATTCACTATATGTGAAGATCAATGTCTCTTGATGTAGGAGCAGTAAATAGTTGGCTTTCTGTACAAGTATAAGTATATCATATATAAATATTAGTGTAATATAATTTAAAAGAAACGGAAACTGCAAAAAAATTCTCTTGGCTTACATTCGGAGCTCTGTTTCTTTCTATATTCAAATATATATTTGTAAAGATTAGTTATTTTAAAAAGGAATCAAAGGCCCTGATTCATCATTTGCGTTTTTTCCTCGGCCCCTTCCTTTTTAGTGTGGTAGTATTAGTTGCTGTTTTTCTTGCACCAAATTCATCAAAATGGCGCATGCGATTCATGAGTTTGGTGCAAACTCAAAAGGGGGGCTTCTTCCTGTTTTAAACTATTCTTTCAACTTTTGGTGCCAAAAGTCACAAAAAATGTGCCAAAATTTTGACATATTCAAAAATACACCAGGGAGGACTGGAGTGAAGTTTTGCCAAATTTGTGAATTTTTAAAAATTCACAATTGATGAATCACCCTAAAAATGTCTAAAATTGCTAGATTCCACCCTCAAACAGGAAAACAAGCAAACAAAAAATCAGGCGATCACACAAAGAATAGACTTTATAAAAGGCGCAAATAGAATAATGAATTGGGTGCAAACAAAAAAAAGCTGCAAAACACACAAAACTAGATAAAAACATGCTCAAAGGCAATGATGAATTGGGGCCAAAGTGTCTCTAAAAATAAGTCAATGCTAAATTTTGTTGAACTACACATGATTCTACAATCAATTTATGGCCTTATACTAGACATTTTGGATGCTAAAACATATTAACATTTTTGTGTTATTTCCAAAACCAAACTGTGTGGTGTGAGAATAGTATTACTATGCATGAAGTATCAGGAAATAACATAAAAGAGGTATAAAGACAGAAATGATTAGTACAACTTTAGTTTGTCACCCTGTAGATCATGTGGGAGCCTAAGTGATCTCACCCTGTGCACCTGTGGATGTCATGTGTTAGGCAATCACATCAATGATACAAAATTCCTATCCTACACCAGAACCTATTAACACTATTTAGTAATCATGTTTATACAGTTTGTCATACATTTTAAGTTACAGGATGAAAGCTACCTCTAAGAATGTTATAACTCCATTGTTAGGGTCAGGGATTGAATAAAGGGGAGGAAAAAAATAATTTAGTAGATCAATAAATGTATTTATTAAGCCTTTAGAAGCATAGGTTGACTAAGTTAGAGCCCTGAAGTTGAACTCTGATCTCTCCCTTTGGAACACTAAAGGTCCTTCCCTATGTCTGTAAGACCTCAATTATATGTCCATTAATATTTGCTTTCTCCAGCAGAAGGGGGTATGCCTGTGGTTAGCCATATTTATAATGTGACAACCAAAGATGAAAAGACAACATATAAATGAATGTGAATTTTGTAACTGAAGATCTTGAAGGGGTTGTTCACTATTTTTATATTGATAACATCCTTATTATAGGTCATCATTAGAAGATTGGAGTGGGTCCAACCCCCGACACATCCAATGATCAACTGTTATCTCCCCCAGGCGCAACCAGATGTAAACAGTGTATGGAGTAGAACACCACTGCTCCACCACGCTGTCTAGTGGCTGCTGGCGGGCACTGCAGATCAGCATCTATTCTCTTCAATAGGAATTGATCTGCAGTGCCCTTTACCAGTCAAAAAGTGTAAAGAACTGTGGTGTCCTGCTCGGTTTACTGTCTACAACCTGTCGCCACTGGAGGTGATAATTTGTTGGTCTGCAACGTGTTGGACTCCCACCGATTAAGTCATTAATATAAAAGTAGTGGACAACCTTTTTAAAGAAATTAATCTATGGTCTTCAAGTAACAAAAAAGTTTGCAGAGACTAATCTAATCAATCTGTTTTCTCAGTAGAAGTTCCAGACGATGATGGCCATTATATGCATATATTGAAAAAACTTGGGTTATTGGGAACTGGAGATGAGCAAACTAATTCATGGTCAATTAGATTCATTACAAATTTCCAGAAAAATTCAGAATTGCCAGAAGCACATTTTTTTGTGATTTGACGCTCTCAAATTCTATTAAAAATGGCTGCCAGCAGACCACATTTTGCTGAATTCTGAGGGCCCGCAAGAGGTTAATAAAATCTTATTCTCACCTCTCTTTGACCCTCTTTGTCTTTTATTTTTTCCTTTCCAGGCTTCGGCATTGTCATTCCTCACTAGGCCCAACGCCATCATGTGGGACACACATCGCTTGTTATTGACATCAATCTGTGTTTGATGTCACATGTGAGTTTCTACGATGTCAATGACATGCAATGTGCCCCATGTGATGGCATGGGGTATAGTGAAGAAAAGCAGTGCTGGAGCCCCCCAAAAAGAACATAGATGATTGAAGACAAAAGACAGAAGTGCTGATCAAAGGACTAGGTATAAAATAATTTGAACCCATTATTTAATGTGAATTTAAGTTCATGTCCCATTTTGAATTTCAACAGTTTGTGTCATCTCTGTTGGGTACCTATTGTTGAAATTGCATACATTGTAACATCAGTTAAAATAATGCATGTAAAAATTAATATGTATGATCAATTTCTGCTCAATCAGACCAATATAATTCTTAAAGGAGTTTTTCTGAAATAAAAACAAATAATATATAACTAAAGGAAATGTCATTATAAATACATTCCTAAATACCTTTAATTAGCAAATCAAGCTTGTTTTGTCTATGGTGGTAAACACTAAGGAATTTAAATTGCCATCTTGTTACACTGATAAAAGCCTAGAATCTTAATGGACAGGTGCATATGAGCATGTGTAGTAGGAGGGTCCACTGCTGGGACCTGGAGATACAGTAGCTTGAGAGTATGGTATGTTAACTTTAGGTGACAACAGCCACTCAGGATTTAGAGAGACAGTGTAGGAAGCAGTGGAGCAGCCCTTTCTTACCTCAGCAATACTGCTATCTCATACATTACATCAGAAAAACATATGGTGTGCAGCAGTCTGAGTAGTCTCTTTTTATCTCAGCATGCCTGATATCTCCAGTATTAGATCAGATATACAGGGTGGACAGCAGTGTGAGCAGCCTCTTCTAACCTCAGCACCACTGATATCTCCAGCATTAGATCAGAAATACAGTGTGGACAGCAGTGTGAGCAGCCTCTTCTTACCTCAACATTCCTGGTATCTCCAGTATTAGATCAAATAAACACATGATGGGCAACAGTGTGAGTGATGTCTTCTTAACTCAGCACAACTGGTATTTCCAATATTAGATCAGAAAAAACATAGGGTGGACAGCAGTGTGAGTGGCCTCTCCTTACTCAGCATCCCTGGTATCTCCAGCATTAGATCAAAATAACACAGGGTGTGCAGCAATGTGAGCAGCCTCTTCTTAATTTAAAACTACTGGTATCTTTAGTATTAGAATATCTACTGGGCTCTCATCTCCCTAAACATGAAGGCAGAGGAGTGAGCTTCAACTGCATCTATTCATAGGTACTGTATATGTCCTATTTACATTATAGGACATGTTTCTGTCAGCATAACAAGATGGCAGCCATTTTATTTCTAGAGAGATTACCTCCCTAAATAAAAAAAAGTGTGATTTGCTGATTAAAGATAATTTATCAAGTCTCCTGAGTATCCCCAACCAGTAATATAGCAGTATGCATGGAGAAATCTATATTTTGATCATGTATGTTATATGCCTTACTAACACTGCAGTTTGATGAGTGAAGTTTAATCCTGCAGTATTGCAATTGCAAACAAGTCAGGGCTACTCCAGCAGGGTGTCTCCCTCCCCAGTCTAGTGTTGCCTCAGATTTTCAAGTCATGCCTTCCTGAGTTTGATTTACTGCCTGCATAATGATAGGTCCTTTATGCAGGCTATCAGTCATGCTCAAAGAACTTAACTGAAAGATCTTATGGCAGTATTATACCAAGGAAAGAGATGCCTTACCAAACTAATCCTGACCTATTTGTGTATGTAACACTGCAGGATTAAACTTCACTTCTAATGACTGCAGCGTTAATAAAGTACATAAAACACATATTAGTGAATGGGACAATCAAGGGACGTGACATGTTCCCTTAATGGGGTTGTCAAAGGTTGGGACTAAAGTGTGTAGTCACTTTATGTGACTGCAGGCTACCAAATCGTGACAGCATGCAGCGTGCACACTGTCATGATTTTTTGGTACCCTGGTATTATAAAAGAAATGCTAGTTATATACACAAGAAAAAATCCAGAACCTACAGCAGAGCACTGAATTGGTATGGTGTGTGCAGGTGTAAAATTTGACTAGTAAAATGTGAAAAAAAAATGGTCATGGCATACACTCCTTGCAAGGTAAACAGACAGTCACTGTTAAATGTCTGGATTTTGAGGAATTTTCTTTTGTATTTTTAAAAACAATTATTCCCCTCTTAACAAAAAGGATTGCATAAGAAATGCAAAAACTCAGTACAGTAGCTTGTGACAAGCAAGCACACTGTCTCTGACTGAATCATTTAAATTCATAGTGACCTGTAAATTGAATACATTTTGACTAGTTCTCTTCCTCTCTGAAGAGGCAATTTGCATATTTAATTTCTGTGACAACACAACATTTAATCTTAATTATCCAGACGTAAAGTCAGTAGGCCAGGAGAAATGCGCTACTATCTTTATGTTGACTTTTGAATTTCTGTGTTTTTCTTAGAACCCATGGATACATTTGGGAAAACCAGGTTGGGACCCTCCGGTCACCTGGTCCCATTAAGATGTTTGGGGTAGCTAGGTTGGAACCCATCGGTCACCTGGAACCCATGGATACGCTCGGAGAAAGCAAGGTTGGGACCATCCAGTCACCTGGTTCCATCGATATGTTTGGAGAAGCCAGGTTGGGATCCCTGGTTCTCCTGGCTACGTACCTCAATGGACTGTTAGCTTCCAAAGCTTGTCGTTACCTCATCTTTGTGGGTGCCCATCAAAACTGGGGTGCCACTGGTGGGGGTAGTCAGCCCTGGAAGCCGCACAGTAGCAGCTGCTCAAATCCCGGCGAGTTAGCTGAAGGGTGAGACTGTAATTTGCACCATCTTGGGTATTTTGCTGGGACTGTTCTATATGTTTTTTGTCTGTTTGGTGGTTCAATAAAGTATTGCCACACTTTTTTACGCTCACCCTGTCTGAGTAGTATTATGCCCATGGGAGACCCCGAGATTCTGGTTTGGCTTTTATCCTAAGTCAAATGGCAAGGCTCTTTAAAGGGTTGATATTGACTTTTAGGATTGCTACTTCCAATAGGTGGAACTAGAGTTCTAGTTCTCTTCCTCTCTGAATTTGCATATTTAATTTTCCAGAGGAGAATACATTGCATTTAAGTCTCCTCACTCCGACATGCCAGGCTTGTCTTGTCACTCTCCACAAGGAGTAACGTTATCCCTTTAAATCCCATAAATTTTGACTCCAATTCAATTTGAATCAAATTGATTCATCCATCTCTCCATACGTATTTCAGCGCCAATGTGCTTCTGAATATAGTAATGTTTTTATATAATGGAGTTACAGCTTTGTGTGCATGTGTTTCTGTATGTGCTAGATCCTGAAATTTAAGCATTTACTAATTTACATGATTATAACTCAACATGGCTTTGTGGTCGAGAACTGTACTGCAAAAATCCATACAGTATCACTAATTACGCCATATCTGCATGAAATACACATGAAGCTTTTTGTTTTTTATAGGATACTCACTGACCATGAAACCTGCCCTGCAGTGCAGCCACACATACAGTATGTGAGCCCAGCCTTAAGATATGCACATGGCATCATTTAGGTGCAGTGGTGGTGCTTGTTTGCCTGAGGTGGCTTCAACGATGGCAGTGTAATCACTCTTGCGGTGGCTCTGCCTCCAGCAGTTTTCAATCTTTACTCTACACTGAGAGTGTGGAAGCTTATCAGCAGAAGCCTAGCAAACAATTTACATGATAATTTTTAACTGCTCTGGATTTTCCAAACCCTGACAATTTTAAAAGAAATTACATTAGATGCAACATGTGCACAGCAATATTGTTTTGACATTGCTGTGCACTATATTCACTTTTGTGTTACTTTTTCAGGCAAATTCTGGGCAAAATCTAGACGCTTTGTGCACATACCCTTAGAGTTTGAAGGGTTTAATTGGGTTTTGTTCAGGTTTATTGATTGCTTTTTTTGCCAAAACCAGGAAGATGTTTATATGTCCTTTATTCTTTCCTCCTTTTTGTAATTCATACGTGATTTTGGTTTCAAGAACTACATCATACCATTACTTTGGTATCAGTAGTGAAGGTTTAAATCTACCTCTCCTCCAGGTTTTAACCAGATCTTTAGAGCACTAATTGCCTCGAAAATGTTTTGCAGTCCCCTCTTGTCCAGCACTAGGCCTCCATTGAACCCTGACCTTACTATGCCAATGGAACACTGTTATTATGAAATACTATGATTGCTAAAATAATGACAATCTAATAAATGAGTATGTATAGAAAAATACTCTACAGCTGCCCATAAATTTCAGGTCACATTTCCAAGGCATTTAAGCATATGTTGTAGATATACATCAGGAAGAATTGCTTACAAATACCTCAAGACACATGCTATATTCATAAAGTAGTATATGATGCCATAGTGTCCAATGTTACAAATCTATAGTGTGTAGTATATGTTTTTTTACTGGCTGCCTCTGTGTAGAATAGAAAATCATTTGCGCTCTTCTTTATAATGTAACAAAGTACACAAGTATGATGGAGGACATTTATCTAACTTGTATAGGCACCTTTAATATAACTACAAGTGAGTATAAGATGGGTGCCTATACAGTACCTTGAAAAAGTATTCATACCCCATGAACTGTTCCACCTTTTTTCACATTTCAAACACAAACTTAAATGTATTTTATGTGGATTTTATGTCATATTCCAACACAAAGTAGCAAGTATTTGTGAAGTGTAAAGGAAGTGAAACATGGTTTTCTAAATATTTTAAAATTATAAATATGAAAATTGTGACGTGCATCTGCATTCAAACCCGCTGAGTCAATGCTTTGTAGGACCTATTGCTGCTATTACTGCTGCAAGTCTTTTAGGGTATTTCTCTACCAGCATTACACATGTAGAGGCTGAAATTTTTGCCAATTCTTTTTTGCAAACTAGCTCTAGCTCAGTGAGATTGGATGGAAAGTGTCTGGGAACAACTATTTTTATGTTTTGCCACTGATTCTCAATGGGATTTAGGTCTGGATTGTGACTGGGCCATTCAAACACATGAATACAGTGATGAGCAAAAGGGTAACAATAACAATGTTTTGATCTTTTGACTTTCAGGCTCCATATCTCACCATCCACTACTGCTTTGAATGTGAGACTACCATCATTTTATAGGCAATCATCTTGGTTATCTCATACGTAAATTTGACTTGCAACTATTTAGCATATGATTAGTTATGCAGATTCTTGTCATGTCACTGCATTGTTACTGTTTTGCTTTTGGTGGTGGGAAAATCTTTTTCTTCCTGTATAATACAAAATACAACCTGTTCTCACATTCTCTAATAGCTCAGTGTGTAATTAGGTTGATTCCCAAGCAAAAGGTCACTGGTTTGAATCAAGGAGCAACAATGAAGAAGATTTTCCAAGAAAAGAGAAACAGCATCATCCAGCTCATGGATAGTGGTCTCTCTGCCAAGAAAATTGCCAAACTGCATCGTGTGAGAGCAATGACAGTTGGAAGAATACAAAAAGAAGTCTGTCTATCCATTAAAAAGCCAAGAAGTGGACCTCCAGGCAGTGGAAGTGGCTTGTATGTTTCGTAATAGGGAGATCACAGACGTGCATGCAAGCACGGTTCAACGCACTTTACACAATTCTGGAATGGTGAATCAAAAAAAGGTGAAGAAGCCTTGACTTCAATATCATCATAAGAAGCGTCGGCTTGAGTTTGCAGAAAAGTACAAGAAGTGGACAGTAAAAGAATGGAAACAGGTGATTTGGAGCGATGAGACAAAAGTTAATAGACAAGGCTCTGATGGGTGCAAATGGGTCTGGAAGAAACAAGGGGAAAAGGGGCTAACAGATTGAGAAATTGAAGGAACTGTCAAGTTCGGTGGAGGAAGCCTGATGTTATGGGGTTGTTTCACAGCCAAAGACATTGGATACTTGACCAGGATCGATGGTGGTCTTAATACTGAGCTATATGTGAGTATTCTACAAGGTGAGTTACTTCATACACTCGAGTACTATGGGTATGAAAAGGACAACATAGTGTTCCAGCAGGACAACGACCCGAAGCATACATCGAGATTGACGAAGAAATAGTTCAATGATAATGAAGTAGAGGTGCTGGATTGGTCCCCACAATCCCCAGACCTCAACTCAATCGAACACTTGTTGGTAGAGTTGAAGAAAAAAAGCTGTATACATACCCAAGTGAGTCGACCAGTATGCACCATTTTGGGAACGTGTAGAAGAGACCTGGGATCAGATTTCAGTCGAGACATGTTTGAATCTGATCGAGATAATGCCCAGAAGGATTCAGCAGTGTTGAAAGCCAAAGGTGGATTTACAAAATAATAATAATAATAATAATCTTTATTTTTATATAGCGCTAACATATTCCGCAGCGCTTTACATACATTATCGTCGCTGTCCCCATCGGGGCTCACAATCTAGATTCCCTATCAGTATGTCTTTGGAGTGTGGGAGGAAACCGGAGAACCCGGAGGAAACCCATGCAAACACGGGGAGAACATACAAACTCCTTGCAGATGTTGTCCTTGGTGGGATTTGAACCCAGGACCCCAGCGCTGCAAGGCTTCAGTGCAGTACTAACAAAATAATAAAAATTAAAATTTAAATTTTTAGGAGCAAAACAGTAACAATGCAATCACATGACAAGAATCTGCATAACTAATCAGATGCTAAATAGTTGCAAGTCAAATTTATGTATGAGATAACAAGATGATTGTCTATAAAATGATGGTAGTCTCACTTTCAAAGCTGTAGTGGATGGTGAGATATGGAGCCTGAAAGTCAAAAGTTCAAAACATTGTAACCTTTTCGCTCATCACTGTATTCTTTGACCTAAACCATTCCATTGTAGCTTTGCCAGTATGTTTAGAGTAGTTGTCCTTGCGAAGGTGAACCTACACCACAGTCTCAAGTCTTTTGCAGCCTCTAACAAGTTTTCCTCCAGGATTGCCCTGTATTCAGCTCCATCCATCTTCCCATCAACTCTGACCAGCTTCCCTGTACCTTCTGAAGAAAAGCATCCCCAGAGCATGATGCAGTGCAGCCATGGTGTTTCCAGGGTGATGTGGTGCAGTGTTCGTTTTCGACCACACATTGCATTTAACCCAAAAAGTTCCACTTTGGTCTCATCTACATTGGCTTGGTTAAGATGTCACTGTGAATGAAAAACTTGAGGCATTCCGAGGTAGGTGCCTGTTCAAACAATACAGTGGCGTGCAAAAATATTCAACCCCGCCCCACTCCTTGGCATTTTTCGCGTTTTGCTACCTCACAACCTAGAATTTCACTATTTTTGTTTAAGGATTTGCATCAGTTCAAGTAAAGAACATGCCTACAACTGTGAACATTTGGTTTTCTTTTACTTGTGAAGCAAACAACAAATAGGACAAAGTAACTGTAAACTTAACTGTAAACTTCAGTGTGCATAACTATTCACCCCCCTAAAGTCAGTACTTTGTAGAGCCTCCTTTTGTGGCAATTACATCTGCAAATCCCTTTGGATAAGACTCTATGAGCTTTCCACATCTTGTCACTGGCATTTTTGCCCATTCCTCAAGGCAAAACTGCTCTAGCTCCTTCAAGTTAAGTGGTTTCCTCTGGTGAATAGCAATCTGCAAGTCTGACCACAGATTCTCAATTGGATTAAGGTCTGGGCTTTGACTAGGCCACTCCAAAACATTTACACGTTTCCCCTTAAACAACTCAAATATTGTTATAGCTATATGCTTTGGGTCATTGTCTTGTTGGAAGGTAAACCTCCTTCCCAGTCTCAAATCACTGACAGACTGAAACAGGTTTTGCCCAAGAATATCCCTATTTTTCGCACGATCCATCTTCCCCTCGACTCAGACCATTTTCCCTGTCCCTGCTGTTGGAAAACATCCCCACAGCATGATGCTGCCACCACCATGTTTCACTGTGAGAATGGTGTTATTGGGGTGATGAGCTGTGTTGGTTTACCTTGGTGGCCAAAAAGTTCAATTTTGTTCTCATCTGACCACAGCACCTTCCTCCATACATTTGGGGAGTGTCCCACATGTCTTTTGGCAAATTCAAAACGAGCCTAACAATTTTTGTGTGTAAGTAAAGGCCTTTTTCTGCCCACTCTTCTATAAAGGCCACCTTTATGGAGTGTACAGCTTATTGTGGTCATATGGACAGATACTCCAGTCTCTGCTTGGGAACTCTGCAGCTCCTTCAGGATTACCTTTTGTCTCTATGCTGCCTCTCTGATTAATGCCCTCCTTGCCCTGGCTGAGAGTTTTAGTATATGGCCCTTTCTTGGCAGGTTTGTTGTAGTACCATGTTCTTTCCATTTGATGATAATGGATTTGATTGTGCTCCGGGAGATCATCAGAGATTGGCATATTTTTTTATAACCCAACTTTGACTTGAACTTCTCAATAACTTTGTCCCTGACTTGTTTGGAGATCTCCTTTTTCTTCATGGTGTTGTTTGGTTAGTGGTGCCTCTTGCTTTATGGTGTTGCAGCCTCTGTGGCCTTTCAGAAAATGTCTGTATATACTGACAGCCCATGTGACACTTAGATTGTGTAACATACCTGGCGGCGTGCTTGCATAGTGCACCATCTCCCACTATGCAAGATCGCATCTTAACCTTCAGTCCAGTTTGTAAGCCGTGCTCCTGTTCTACTGTGTGCATGCTCTGGTCTGACTGTTTAGGGCTGCGGCCCGGTTACTTCCTGGTTCTTATAGCTGCTGTGGGCACACTCCTAATGCGTCCCCAGCCTATTGCTGTGAGTCACAGGATATTTAAACCCACTCCACCCTGTAGGAGATGCCTGAGCAACTCTTACCTTCAGAGGGCTCCATGCCTCTGATGTGCCAGGTCCCGTTCTGTTTCTTGCCTGTCCGCCAACCTGGGGGCTGTATTCCCAGGCCTGTCTGAACTATCTCTTAGCCTGTTTGCCGGCCTTTCTGGGGGCCGTATACCCAGACTCGCTCCTGTATTTTGTTGCAGTGTCAGTTCCTGTCTGAACACTCTCCTAGCCTGTTTGTCCGCCTCTCTGGGGGCCGTATACCCAGACTCGCTCCTGTATCTTGTTGTAGTGTCAGTTCCTGTCTGAACACTCTCCTAGCCTGTTTGTCTCTATGTCCGTACCTTCCCTTTTCCTGCAGTATCTGAACCTGCACTTAACTCCAACTCGTTGTCTCTGTACATCTGTTGGTGAGTTTTGTGTCCACTCGCTACTTCATGTGTAGTACCTTGTGTGTATCTGGTTCTGCTTGTCCCTTTTCCCTTCCTCCGTATCTTCCTCCTGTGTTCTAGCCATCTTCCTGCATTTTCCTGTCTGTTCCATGTGAAAAGAGCCCTGTCCTCTCTGCCTTGTCCACCGCACCTGCGGTTTCGCTCTGCTCAGCCTTGTCCACCGCACCTGCGGTTTCGCTCTGCTCAGCCTTGTCCACCGCACCTGCATTTTCGCTCTGCTCAGCCTTGTCCACCGCACCTGCGGTTTCACTCTGCTCAGCCTTGTCCACCGCACCTGCGGTTTCGCTCTGCTCAGCCTTGTCCACCGCACCTGCGGTTTCGCTCTGCTCAGCCCTGTCCACCGCACCTGCGGTTTCGCTCTGCTCAGCCTTGTCCACCGCACCTGTGGTTTTGCTCTGCTCAGCCTTGTCCACCGCTCCTGCGGTTTCGCTCTGCTTAGCCCTGTCCGGCGCACCTGCGGTTTCGCTCTGCTCAGCCTTGTCCACTGCACCTGTGGTTTCGCTCTGCTCAGCCTTGTCCACTGCACCTGTGGTTTCGCTCTGCTCAGCCTCTGCTCGGTTCCTCCTTGGTCCACGGAGTCGACTAAGCCGCCGTGCGACCTTGGTCGGATCGGGTTGATAGTTAGTTACGCCCCTCCAGGCACTCCTTGGTTCATGGTACAGTGGGATCACTAATCACGCTCACGCCAGTCAGTCCGGGCGCGAGCATAACAGATTGCACACAGCTGGACTTCCTTTCACTAAGCATGTGACTTATGAAGGTTATTGCTTGCACCAGAATTTTTTAGGGGCTTCATCACAAAAGGGGTGAATAGATATGCACATGCCGATTTTCAGTTATTTGATCCTATAAATGTAATTTATTCCTATAGTTTTCTCACTTCACTTCACCATCACACACAAATCGGATTACAAAAATATTTAAACATAGGTTGTAATGTAACAAAATATGTAAAAAGCCAAGGGGGTGAATACTTTCACAAGCCATTGTAAACAAAGCACCTTCTTCCACTTGCTACCTATGTCTGTTACATGGCTTTTTGCAAACTGAAAATAGAACCTCTTATAGGTTACTTTAAAAAATGGCTTCTTCTTGCCACACTTCCAGATTTGTGGAGCATATGACTAATAGCTGTCCTGTGGACAGATTCTCTCATTTGAGCTATGTATCTCTGTAGCTCCTCCACAGTGATCATGGACCTCTTGGCTGCTTCTCTAATTAGTGCTCTCCTTGATTGGGATGTCAGTTTAGGTGGACGTCCATGTCTTGGTAGGTTTGCAGTTATGCCATAGTCCTTCCATTTTTGGATGATGTATTGAACAGTGCTCCGTGAGATGTTCACAGCTTGGGATATTTTTTTAATAACCTAACCTTGCATTACTCTTTTCCACAACTGTATACCTGACATGTCTAGTGTATTACTTGTTTTTGTGAAGCTGTTTGATCCCTAATGCTCGCAAACAAACCTATGAGACCTTCACAGAACAGCTGTAGTTACACTGAGAATAAATTGGACACAGTTGGAATTCATTAATTATGCGACTTCTGGAGACTCGGGATTTTAAATAGGGCTATCAGACTACTGGGGGCAGAATACAAATGCAAATTACAATTTTCAGATATATATTTTTTAAAACATTTAGAAAACCATGTATCATATCGTTTACACTTCACAAATACTTGCTACTTTGTGTTGGTATATCACATAAAAACCCAATAAAATACATTTAAGTTTGTGGATGTCATGTGAAAAAATGTGGAAAAGTTCAGAGTATGAATACTTTTCCAAGGCACTGTAAATGTATGGACTGATGACAGATGTCATCAGAATAGATTGGAAGGAGGACCTGATTAGTAAATGAACAGTAGCAGGGGGCAAAATATTTTATTGTATTTACATTGCATTTAACACAATGATACACAATGTGGTGCATTATTTCTAAATGTTTACATTAGATGTAAGGCTAGGTCTACATTACATTTGTGTCCATTGTGGTATATGTTTCTCTGCAGTTGCAGTTGCCTTCTCAACACATACAATTCAAATAGAGGCTAAAAGAACACACCTTTGGCATCTAGCTGGTGAATAGGGGCCTATGGGAATGTTACATTATACGACAAGCTACCAATGTATACTGTCGGCTAAGAGCACAGGCACTATGTGCACGTAGACTAGTTTTTTTCAGGTAAATTGACTTATCTGAACATTAAATTTGGCCTTTATAGGTAAGCCATCAGTTGATATACTGTACTTCATTTTCTATTAATGGAATTCATATAAAAGGGATTCTATAAATCAGCAATGTTAAAGACAAACATCTGGAACATAAGAAAGGTGTTCTTTAATGAACTCTACTAAGCTGTGGTTTCTAATACTACAAAGAATGTGACAATTATCAGTGGCGTTCCAATTCTAAACCTGAAAGGACTAATGTTTACAAATACTATATACAGTTCCTAAACTAGATATTTAGGGTATGTTTTTTGGTAAGCTAACATCGAACATTAAAAAGATATTTGCAGCCCATTTGGAGAGAAAGGAACCAATATAAATCTGCCACATTATTTCCCTTTGCTCTTAGGGAACACTCTGCTTTTGTAAGACATTTCTAGCAGTTAACCAAAGGGGAAGAGCACATTATCCAAATAATCACCTATTAACACTTTCTCTCTAGATAACAACATGCCGTGTCTTGTCTCTCTCCAGACAGGGTTTATCAACTGATAGCAACTTTTAGATGCCCTATGAGCCACCCTTGCCTATTCTTACTTCTTAGCCCCCTCTTTCTTCCCAAAGGGGGATAAAGCAGCACTACACTAGAATAGCAGACAATTTAGTTCACACAAAGTGACCTGTCTCCAACCTTTGTAAACCACACACATAGATGGGACATTAGGGAGACAGCAGTATTAGTCCCTGCTTAATCTTGTCTCATTGATTGCAGCCAAAAAATGTGACAAGTGCTGGAGCTCAGGATGATCCCAGTCGCTCTACATAAGAATACTAACTTAATGCTAAAATTCTAATACTGAGTATTCTACCTGATCATGTCTTGCTATCTTCACATATGCTTTGTACCCTTCATTTGAGGATCCTTATTTATACCATTATTATAATATTGAATAAACTGAATCTATATGCATCAAATAAATAATTTGTCTATTTCATTTTTTGCAAGCTGTGTTCTTTTGGTAGATTTTTTGTTAGTTACCCTAAATATCCCAACTATATACATTATGATATTATATTCTTATGATGTTTATATTGATTTTGCATAAAGGTTATTGAACAGTCTTCATTCCTGTAGAGCACTAAGATTTATTTAAAACCTGTGTTATTTATTTTGTTAAATTATCTAAATTATTGACATGCATAATACTAAACACACTTCCTCCACAAAGTCATTTTATTGTATGGGCAAGCTTTTTGATTTGTTGTTTCCTAGGACAATTTCTCACCCTCCTCCCCCCATATTTATTTGACACTTTGTTTAAATTAGTTATTTAGAAACTGATATACAGTTAAGTGAAAAGTTCCTTTCATATCCCAGAAAGGTTAGACAGTTTGAAAATGGAGATAACACTAATTCCTACTTCTAAACCTGGGTACATTTTATCTTATCCCTTAAAACAAAAGTATAGTAAGCAAAGGAGTTAATGATGGGAGAAATGCCTAATGCTGACATCCTCAACTAGGGCTCACTTTTCAAGTAGCCATTTTTTTGTATAATATGACCATTTTTGATCCGATTTTGCAATCATTGTAGCAAGTAAATGTTCCCCTCTACTGGTGATTAGTAACGTGATCACAAATAAAGAGATCTCACTTGCTAAAAACTGTATTTGCTAAATGGGACAACTAAGAATATCACTGTGCAATTGTTTTTAATAATTATAAATGGTGGATATATTTAATTATAATGTGAAAAATGTTGCGAGAACTCAATAAACTATAATATATGCAATTTGTTTAAATTCTCAAACATGCTTGACTACTGTACAGTTTAAATAGATTTAAAACCTCCATTTTTCTGATCATTGAGGTCCCAGCAGTGGGATCGAAACAACAGTGATCAGACACATATCAACTATACTCTTAATAGATGACAATTTTTCATTGTGGGAAAATCGCTTTTATAGACTTCTGGGTAGAGATTAGCAAATAGATTCAATCCTAATAATATTTTTGTTTAATTTTAGGAAAATCACTTGTTCTGGTGAATTTTTATCATTTGTGATTTGATTAAAAATTTCCATCAATGCCATTTTAAACATTGCAGAAAACTGCATTAGCTTTCATATCACATGGTATGGCGCAGCCAATCAGGATGAACATTCATAACCTGTATAAAAGTCAAGGTAGGGAATGCAGCAGCCATTTAAAGATCATGTAGAATAGTGTGAGGATATCAAAGGTCACAGCTCAGTAATAGAGATATGAGAACGTTCTAAAATATTGGACACATTTTCCTTGAATAATAAAGAGATTCAATTAATAAAAGGAGAGAGAAATAGGAAAGGTGCCAGCAGCAGTGCCATTATATTTGATCAGTGATATGGTATAGTTGGGCTGCCAGCTTGTTCTACTGGATTTGCATTACATATTGTTTTCTGAATTCTTCATACACTTGAAAGTAGCAAGCCTACACAATATTTTTTCAAAGAAAAAAAAATGGAACTCAGTTTTTGCATTTCTTAGACAATACTTTTTGTTAATGGGGTGGGTTGAGGGAATTCTGTTTCAAAAATAGAAAAGATAAGTACTCAAAAAACAGACATCTACAGTGGCTTGCAAAAGTGTTCACCCCCCTTGGATTTTACCTATTTTGTTACATTACAACCTGTGTTTAAATATTTTTATAATCCGATTTGTGTGTGATGCATCAGCACTAAATAGTCTAAGTTGGAGAAGTGAAGTGAGAAAAATATAGGCATAAATTAAATTTATAAGATTAAATAACTAAAAATCGGCATGTGCATATGTATTCACCCTTTTTGCTGTGAATCCCTTAAAAATTTCTGGTGCAAGCAATTACCTTCATAAGTCACATGCTTAGTGAAAGAAAGTCCACCTGTGTGCAATCTACCGTATTTTTCGGACTATAAGATGCACCTTACCATAAGATGCACCCCATGTTTAGACAGCAGAAAAAAGGAAAAAACATTTTTTCCTATTCATTAAAACTTCCCTGGTGGGGTAAAGTGGAGGGGTCATTATCACTAATTTTAATGTACTAGGGTTGAATAGAGAGATAATAAATCTATTGTTAGTGTGTCTCTGCAATGTTATACACACACAACACAGTTCTGCTACATGCACATATAGACACTAGTGTTGAGCGAACATGCTCGACACTGCTCGGTACTTGCCCAAGCATCACGCTACTCGGGATGTTCGGTGAGCACCGAGCATTTCCGGGTTACTCGGGCGGGAGCTCGGGTCTCCGCCCTGCATGTTTGGCGCTTTTTACAGAGCCAATGAACATGCAGGGATTGCCAGCCAGTCACTGTAATGCTGCAGCCATGTTGGTTGTGGGCATTACAGTGATTGGCTGGCCGCACAGCGTCACCTCGAGTATTTAAAACGGGGCGCCGCCATCTTGGACACAGTCGCTCCGGATTAGACAGTGTAGGGACAGCGCTGCTGATTTAGGGAGAGATATAAACTGCGAAATAGTTAGTGTAGGGTCTGTAAAGGCTGCCAGAACAAACAAACAGTCCTTTTCAGGACTAATATCCATCCCAGATAGCAGGCAGGCAGGCTGTATAGGAGACACAGTGGTTATACCAGCAAACGCTGCATTACAGTCCTGTGTGCTCCTGTTGCTGAAATTGCTGGACTTAGCACCAGGTGTCGGGGGCCAGGAAAAATCCTTTTTTTTTCATCTAAATCCTCCTTTTTTTTCCTCCTTCACACTGTACAAATACCCGTCTTATTAACCTTTTGGTGTCCCCCCCCCCCAAAAAAAAAAGCGTGTCTCTGATTTTTCAGACACAAATATAACTGTTGAAAATAGTCTGGTGTAGGCTAGAGAAACAGAAGTGTTGTTTTGCACTTCCACGGTTCAAACCTCTGTATTATCCATTTTGGGCCATTTGTATCTAAAAAAATAAACAGTTTGAGTGTGTCGCTCACTGTTCAGCCGCAAATATCTCTATTTAAAAAACTGTGGTATACCCCAGTAAACAATAACTGTGGTTTTGCCATCCCACGGTAAAAAATCTCTATTATTCAGGTTTTGGTATTTTTTTCCGTAAAGAAAAACAGTAGTGTCTCCTGACTGTTGTGACACAAAAATATATCTGTTGAAAATAGTCTTGTGTAGGCCCAACATCACAGTGTGGTTTCGCAGTTCCACGGGTCAAATCGCTGTACTATCCAGTTTTGGGCCTTTGGTATCTAAAAAAAAAGCAGTTTGAGTGTGTCGCTCACTGTTCAGCCGCAAATATCTCTATTTAAAAAAGTGTGGTATACCCCAGTAAACAATAACTGTGGTATTGCCATCCCACGGTAAAAAAATCTCTATTATTCAGCTTTTGGTAGTTTTTTCCGTAAAGAAAAACAGTAGTGTCTCCTGACTGTTGTGACACAAAAATATATCTGTTGAAAATAGTCTTGTGTAGGCCCAACATCCCAGTGTGGTTTCGCAGTTCCACGGGTCAAATCGCTGTACTATCCAGTTTTGGGCCTTTGGTATCTAAAAAAAAAGCAGTTTGAGTGTGTCGCTCACTGTTCAGCCGCAAATATCTCTATTTAAAAAAGTGTGGTATACCCCAGTAAACAATAACTGTGGTTTTGCCATCCCACGGTAAAAATTCTCTATTATTCAGCTTTTGGTAGTTTTTTTCCGTAAAGAAAAACAGTAGTGTCTCCTGACTGTTGTGACACAAAAATATATCTGTTGAAAATAGTCTTGTGTAGGCCCGACATCCCAGTGTAGTTTCGCAGTTCCACGGGTCAAATCGCTGCACTATCCAGTTTTGGGCCTTTGGTATCTAAAAAAAAACAGTTTGAGTGTGTCGCTCACTGTTCAGCCGCAAATATCTCTATTTAAAAAAGTGTGGTATACCCCAGTAAACAATAACTGTGGTTTTGCCATCCCACGGTAAAAAATCTCTATTATTCAGCTTTTGGTAGTTTTTTCCGTAAAGAAAAACAGTAGTGTCTCCTGACTGTTGTGACACAAAAATATATCTGTTGAAAATAGTCTTGTGTAGGCCCGACATCCCAGTGTGGTTTCGCAGTTCCACGGGTCAAATCGCTGTACTATCCAGTTTTGGGCCTTTGGTATCTAAAAAAAAGCAGTTTGAGTGTGTCGCTTACAGTTCAGCCGCATATATCTCTATTTAAAAAAGTGTGGTATACCCCAGTAAACAATAACTGTGGTTTTCCTCTTCCACGGTTCTAATCTACTCTTTGTTACCCTTTTTCCATTGATAGTGCCAGTGTAAGCTATTTTACTTCATTTACAATGGACAAGGCGCGTGGCAAGGGACGTGGAAGTGGACGTTCTGGTGATGGTTCGTGCAGAGGACGGGGCCGTGGCCAAGGTGGAAATGTGCCGCAACCAACAGCCACATCTTCTCGCTCCCACTTCTTGACCGAATTACTAGGGAAGCACAGAACAACACCAGTATTGAGATCTGATCAGTGTGACCAGGTTATTAATTGGATAGCAGATAATACTTCCAGTTACCTGGGCACCACCACCTCCGGTCTGTCTTCCACACGGTCAACTCTTAGTAGCCGTGAGTCTCGACCGCATACTCCTCCTCACCCTGATGCTCCTTCCTCCCACCATGCCGAGTGTCATCAGACAGCAACTGATCCCACACTTGGACACTCTGAAGAGCTGTTCACTGGTCCATTTCCATATTTGGGCCCCTCGCCTGATACGCTTGAAGTGGTGGAAGAGGAGATCCCATGTTGCGATGCCCAAATATTTGAACAGCCACGGCCACAGGAAGTCGACGTTGGCAATCTGTCACAAGAGGTGGACGATGACGAGACACAATTGCCAGGAAGTGAGGAGGAGGATCGTGGTGCGCAAGTGGAAGAGGAGGAGGTGGTGGATGATCTAGTAACTGACCCAACGTGGAAGGATGACATGCAGAGTGAGGCCAGCAGCACACAGGGGGAGGGAGGCAGAGTACCCCAACAGGCAGGAAGAAGCAGTGTGGTGGCCGCAGACAGAAGGCAGGCAACCGTTCCCCGTAACACCAACACGAGGGACGTTGCCAGTACAAGCGGTAGGTCTTCCAGAGTCTGGAATTTTTTTAAAGACTCTGCTGATAACCCCAAAAAGGCCATATGTTCCACCTGCCATGCCAGCATCAGCAGGGGTGACAAAACTACCAGCCTGACCACCACCAGCATGATCAGGCACATGGCAGCAAAGCACCCGACTTTGTGGGGCGAAACCCAGGGTCCACAACCAGCGTCAGCGGGTGTCACCACTGCTTCTTCCACTGTTGTGCTTGCAATAGAACCCCCTGTTGTGTGTGCAAGGCAATCCCCTGTCCATACTGCATGTAAAGATGCCCCCTCCTCTCAGTCTTCACTTGTTATGGCAGTTTCTCAAGAAACAGCATCAACGTCCACGACCCACCGCAGCGTTCAATTGTCCATATCCCAGACCTTTGAACGAAAGCGGAAATTCGCAGCTAATGCCCCACAGGCCACAGTCCTAAATTCGCACATTTCACGACTGCTTGCATTGGAAATGCTGCCTTTTAGGCTGGTGGAGACGGAATCCTTCCGCAATCTTATGGCGGTGGCTGTCCCTCGGTCCTCGGTCCCCAGCCGACACTATTTTGCCCGGTGTGCCATCCCCGCACTACACAAGCACGTGTCCCAAAGCATCTGCCGTGCCCTCAACAACGCAGTTACTGGGAGAGTCCACCTGACAACGGACACGTGGACAAGTGCTTGGGTCCAGGGACGGTACATCTCTCTGACGGCACACTGGGTAAACATAGTGGAAGCCTGGACCCAGTCGGACCTTAGGACGGAACACATCCTCCCCACACCGAGGATTGCGGGCCCTATGTCAGTCAGAGTTGCCCCCACAGTGTACAGCTCCTGCGCTTCCTCCTCCTCCTCATGTTCAGCCTCCATCTCAGATATCACCACATCAGTTACAAGCTGGAAGCATTGCAGTACTGCCTCCGCCAAGCGGCAACAGGCTGTGCTGAAACTCATAAGCTTAGGTGATAAACCTCACACTGCTTGTGAGTTGTGGACAGCTGTGAAAGAGCAGGCAGATCTGTGGCTGAGACCGCTGAACCTACATCCCGGCATGGTCGTGTGTGACAATGGCCGTAACCTGGTGGCGGCTCTGAGGCGAGGTGAGATCACACACGTACCATGCCTGGCTCATGTGCTTAACCTCGTGGTTCAGCGGTTTCTTAAATCGTACCCCGAGTTGCCAGATCTGCTCGTGAAAGTACGCCGCCTGTCAGCTCATTTTCGCAAGTCCGCTACAGCTTCCGCCGCCCTTGCTGTGTTGCAGCAGCGTTTGCAGCTTCCGTCACACCGACTGGTGTGTGATGTCCCCACACGTTGGAACTCTACCCTCCACATGTTGCAAAAGATTTGTGAGCAGAAGAGAGCAGTTGTGGAGTACCAGCTGCAACAAGGCCGTCGATATTCAGGTCAGACTCCACACATAAGACCTCAGGAGTGGACCTGGATGTCTGACATATGTACCATCCTGACAAACTTTGAGGAGGCCACCAAGATCGTGAGTGGCGATGACGCCATCATTAGTGTCAGCATCCCACTTGTCTGTCTTTTGCAACGCTCTCTGCAGAGAATTAAAGAGGAGGCATTGCAGCCAGAGTATGATGAGATGGATCAAGAAGCCGTAGCGGGCGATTACACACAGCCCAGCCTCATCTCATCCCAACGTGCATTGGGGGACAATGAGGCAGAGGAGGAGGAGGAGGAAGAACAGGAGCTGCTATCATGCGTTGTAGACGGTAGTACCTGTACAAGTGTCATACCGTCGGTTCAGCGTGGGTGGCCTGAGGACAGGGGGGAGGAGGAAGAGGAGGAGGAGGAGGAGGAGAGCATGGTCAGTCATCATCTTGGTGAGGACACGGAAATCTTGCCGTTACCAGTCTGGCACGCATGGCTGACTTTATGTTACGCTGCCTTAACCGTGACCCTCGCGTTGTCAAAATCTTGGGTGACAGTCATTACTGGTTGGTGACACTTGTAGACCCCCGCTACAAGGAGAACTTTCACTCTCTTATTCCTGAGGTGGAGAGGTCTACAAAAATGGGGCAATACCAGAAGGCCCTTGCTGCAGAACTCTTAAAAAAATTCCCATCTGAACACGCTAGCGGCAGAGGTCACAGTTCGTTGCCCAACCAAGGCGTACAGGCGAGAGAGATGCAACTCCAAACCAGCAGAGGCAGGGGAACACTGTCAACGTTCTGGGACAGTTTTCTGACACCCGCCCAGCTTACAGGCCCTGAGGCGCGGGGTACTCTCACAAGGAGTGGAAAGTTTCAAAAGATGGTGAGGGAGTACCTTGCCGATTGTACCAGCGTCCCCCGTGATTCCTCTGTGCCTTTTAATTATTGGGCATCCAAGCTGGACACTTGGAATGAACTCGCTCTGTGCGCCTTGGAGGTCCTGGCCTGCCCTGCCGCTAGCGTGTTATCGGAGCGTGTTTTTAGTGGCGCTGGGGGAATTATAACTGATAAGCGCACTCGCCTGTCAACTGACAATGCTGACAAGCTGACCCTTATCAAAATGAACAAGGGCTGGATTGGGCCAGACTTCTCATCACCACCAAATGACAGCAGAGTAACATAAAGTCAAATCCACTGTGTTATTTCGGGAGGTGTATTCACATGCACCGCTTCACACCCACACATGGGTATACGCTTCCTCGTTTCGGCTGTTTAATCTTCTTCTCCTTATCCTCAGCCTCCACCACCACTATACCACCAGGGTGCCAGCATTGCAAGTTCCTCCGTCCTTATTTTTGGCAGCTTTTTCTTGCAAGGCATAAGCAAATACTATGGGACACCCACTCCCCAATAATGGGACTTATGTTTGTAATATGCTGTACTGCATGGCTCTTGTGATGGGCATTGCAAGTTGCTCCGTCCTAATTTTTGGCAACTTTTGCTGGGAAAGCATAAGCAAATACTATGGGACACCCACTCCCCAATAATGGGACTTATGTTTGTAATATGCTGTACTGCATGGCTCTTGTAAGGGGCATTGCAAGTTGCTCCGTCCTAATTTTTGGCAGCTTTTGCTTGGAAAGCATAAGCAAATACTATGGGACACCCACTCCCCAATAATGGGACTTATTTTTGTAATATGCTGTACTGCATGGCTCTTGTAAGGGGCATTGCAAGTTGCTCCGTTCTAATTTTTGGCAGCTTTTGCTGGGAAAGCATAAGCAAATACTATGGGACACCCACTCCCTAATAATGGGACTTATGTTTGTAATATGCTGTACTGCATGGCTCTTGTAAGGGGCATTGAAAGTTGCTCCGTCCTAATTTTTGGCAGCTTTTGCTTGGAAAGCATAAGCAAATACCATGGGACACCCACTCCCCAATAATGGGACTTATGTTTGTAATATGCTGTACTGCATGTGACGCGCCCCCTGGGCCGTGTGTACACGTATGTGGGATACCGGTGCCGGGTCTCTGGGGTCTGTAGTCTCCGTGGCGGTGACCCGGTCCCGTGACTCAGGCTGGTCAAACCAGTGGCAGTCTTTCTTAGGTTTTGAGGTTAATTGTCAGACTGCGCCACCCGTGGATTGCTGTCAGGGAGTACCACCGCTGCGAGGCAGACCACTGAGGCTGGTGTTGTGTGCGCAGCAGAGAATGGGATAACTCCCCTCGGGAGGAGTATAGCCTCAGGGCAGTGAGTGTGGATGATGGGGGTGATGGTGCACGAGCGCAGCAGGAACGACTCAGAGTCTTTGCAGTGCAGTTCAGGGTCTTTACTGATGATTATAAGGTAGACCCTCCCGGGAGTACTGGCTAGCATAAGAGGCCTGGTCAGTCTGTGAGCAAGCAGGAGTTCCCCTGGCCAGGTGGAGTTGTAGGCCTCCCCGTCTGTCTGCACTCTTCCTGGCTACCTTGCTGTAAGCGGGTAGAAGTAGCCCACATCCCTGAGTGTACCGTGTAGTGCTCACCCGTATGGCTGGTGACTTGGGGCCTTCTGTTAGCCTCCGCTCCACGACGGCGGTGCTGGTCCCTTGCTTGTGACTGAGCCTCCAGGCTTCTTGGCCAGAGGACCTGAAATCCCCTGCCGGTTGGTTTCTGTGTCCGGTTTCTATTGTCTTCTGCCAGGGTGAGCTCTGCTCAGCTTCCAGCCCCTGGTCTTTAGCTCCTAGCTCCTACAGAGCTCCTTGCTGTTACTTTTCCTTGCTCTCACTCTGACTCTGACTGTTCTCTGACTCACTCAACCCCGCCCCAGATCCAGTTTATAAGGGCAGAATTCTCCCCTCCCAGTATTGGGGCAGGAGGATGTTGCATGTTTAAGGGATCCTGACCAGGAAACCTCCCACTTGCTCTCTGACGTAATATCTCTATTACTGTGGTGACCAGACCCCTGGGGTGCCACACATGGCTCTTGTAAGGGGCATTGCAGTTCCTCATAATTTTTGGAAAGCCTTCCATTCACTGCTTAGGCCAACAGTGCATGGGAGACCCAGTTGCTATAAATGGAAAAAAAGGTTTAGTTAACGCCCTCTGACCTCCATGTCATTTCCAAGGGGCATTGGAGTGACTCGAAATTTTTGGTAGGCATTGCACTCACTGTATGCCCTATAACTGTGTAGCCAAACCGCTCCTTTTGTTACAGAAACATATCCTACAAGACATATCTGGTTGACTGGCCTGATATTGATGTGAATGGTTCCTGTTCCTCCTGCTCTTTCTCCTTTGCCACTACCTCATGCATCATTTATCACCTGAAGCTTTGTTTTAACGGGAGTCATAGAACTTGGATAGTAGCAGGAAAACATCCAGCAATCCTCGGAGGAGGTAGGATATGCGCCAAAACGCTGACCACCTCAGGCCTAGCCGCTACTACATACATGCGCTTGCATTACAACAAAACAAAGCAGATGCTAACTTCTATCATCCTCATCATGCTCCTCACCTTGGCACTCTCAACTCCCCTGATGGAGAAGCCAGGGCCAACCGGAGGAGTCTGATAGTCCGGTGGGCTCGGCCAATGCTGCTCTAAAGCAGGCCAGGCTAAGAAAAGTGTGGGAAAGGTTACGGGACAAATAGGGGTGGCTGGGGACCGAGTATGGACACCCGGCCACCCCCTGGAGGCTGGGGAGCAAGCGGGGACACCCGGCCACCAGTCGGCTGGGGACTGAGTATGGATACCAGGCTGCCGACACAGCCATGGCGTGGTGGCCAGATTCCGCCTCCACATGCCTAAAAGGCCCAATTTAAAGTGCAAGCAAGAAAGCAGTATGGTATTGCAGCCTGGGGGTGGGTGGGTGGCAGGCTGCATACTTGCGCTTGCATTGCAAGGAATGGGAGAGGTACAATTGAACACTGCCCTGGGACAAGGACTTGAAAGGGGATAGTTGCAAGTCTGCAACGACAGGTGCAAGGTGGGAGGCATCTTCGCATGTACCATGAACAGGGGTTTGGCATGCACACACTACAGCGGAATAGGCTCTCCTTCCCACTAAATGTACTGGGGAGGGCACAGGTAATGTTTTGGTATACACGCTTAATCTTATGTATAAGGCACACCAGGACAAATATGGGCAGCTGGGGACTGAGTATGGATACCTCGCTGCCGAAGCAGCCATGAGGTAGTGGCCAGCTTCGGCCTCCTCCAAACTAAAAGGCCCCATTTCAAGTGCAAGCTAGCAGTATGGAATTGCAGTCTGGGGGTGGGTGGGTGGCAGGCTGCACACTTACACTTGCATTAAAAGAAAACATAGCAGATGCTAACTTCTGTCATCATCATCATGCTCCTCACCTTGGCACTCTCAACTCCACCGATGGAGAAGTCAGGGCCCACCGGAGGAGTCTGGTTCTCTGGTGGGCTCGTCCAATGCTGCCTAAAGCAGGCCGGGCTAAGAAAAGTGTGTGGGGGGATGTTCCAAGGAGAAATAGGGGCGGCTGGGGACCGTTTATGGACACCCGGCTGCCCCCAGGCGGCTGGGGACTGTGTGTGGACACCCGGCCGCGGGGCAGCTGGGGACCGAGTATGGACACCCGGCCGCAGGGCGGCTGGGGACTGAGTATGGATTCCAGGCCGCCAACACAGCCATGACGTGGTAGCCAGATTCCGCCTCCACATGCCTTAAAGGCCCAATTTCAAGTTCAAGCAAGCAAGCAGTATGGTATTGCAGCCTGGGGGTGGGTGGGTGGCAGGCTGCATACTTGAGCTTGTATTGCAAGGAATGGGGGAGGTACAATTGAACACTGCCCTGGGACTAGAACTTGCATGGGGATAGTTGCAAGTCTGCATCTTCTGATGCGGTAAGGATCACTTATGATGGGCACACTTTTAGACAGTGACCTGGGAGTCAGAGATGCTTCCAGGGGTCTTCCCCATGCTGTTCCCTTGTCTTTTCAGCACTTTATGCATGTGTCACACAGCACATGGCCAGATAAGGTTGTAAAATGTTAAAATGACATTTCACGGTGAATGCATTTGTCATAGTTGAAAGCAATACAAAAGCGCAAAAACGCATAAAAAATGCTACTTGTGAACATAGCCGAAGGTGTGGATGAGTATTTTTGTTTTTGGTCATTTATTTTAACTTATACACAAGTCTTTACCCTGGAAAGGATGTTCCTTAACAAATTTCACAGGAAAAAAGTTTCACTTTCGTTTTTGAACGTTTTATTGTGAGCCTGTAAAAGTGGCTTAATACCTCTGACCACGTTGTTGACAGCAGTGACCCGGGGGTCAGAAATGCTTCCTGGGGTGATCCCCATGCTGTCCCCATGTCATTTGAGCACTGTCACTATCGTTTTGGGCACTTGTTAGGCTTTTAAAAGACTGCCGGGGGTGCCACCGCAAAAATGCTCGAGTCTCCCATAGACTAACATTGGGCTCGTTGCTCGGGTCGAGCACCCGAGTATCACGGCGAGCTCGGCCCGAGCTTCGAGCACCCGAGCATTTTAGTGCTCGCTCAACACTAATAGACACACACCGCTCTGCTACACGCACATATAGCAATACACACACACACTGTACATTACCACACCCTGAAGTTCCTGATTGGGACCTGTACAGAGGCTGCAGGAGTTGAGCATTTGCAGGACCTTCCACTTGATTAAGTCAAGCACCTTTCAAGTCATGTGATCAATCACATGACATGAAAGGTCCTGGAATTACTGGTGCAGAAGGACCTGCCACTGCTCAGCTCCTGCAAGCCTCCATTCAGGTCTCAGTAAGCTTCCTGTCCTGCTCTGCACCGATCACATAGATTAGTGCAGAGCAGGAGGAGACACAGCAGATCTCTCTGTGATTGGGGAGGATGCTGTATCTGCGTTCTCCTCTATCATAGGAAGCTGCTTCCGGACTATAAGACGCACACACTTTTTAACAAGAGTTTTACTTGTTAAAAAATGTGTCTTATTGTCTGAAAAGTACGGTAAGTGTCACATGGTCTGTCATCAGGGTCAGACTGGGGCACCTGGACACCGGAGAATCAATGAGAGCAATGGTGATGGAGGAGGTGAGGGAGAGATAAGGGAGAGCAATGGTGATGGAGGAGGTGGGGGGAGATGAAGGAGAGCAATGATGGAGGAGGTGGGGGGAGAAGAGGGAGAGCAATGATCATGGAGGAGGTGGTTATATGGGAGAAGAGGGAGAGCAATGGTGATGGAGGAGGTGGGGGAGATGAGGGAGAGCAATGGTGATGGAGGAGGTGGGGGGAGAAGAGGGAGAGCAATGGTGGTGGAGGAAGTGGGGGGGATGAGGGAGAGCAATGGTGATGGTGGGGGGAGATGAGGGAGAGCAGTGGTGATGGAGGAGGTGGGGGAGAGATGAGGGAGAGCAACGGTGATAGAGGAGGTGGGGGGAGATGAGGGAGAGCTATGGTGATGGAGGAGGTGGGGGGTGATATGGCATGGCAATGTCGGAGGTGGGGGGAGATATGGCATGGTGATGGAGGAGGTAGGGGGAGATATGACATGGCAATGGTGATGAGGGAGGTGGGGGGAGATATGGCATGGTGATGGAGGAGGTGGGGGGAGATATGGAATGGCAATGATGAAGGAGGAGGTGGGGGGAGATATGAAATGGCAATGATGATGGAGGAGGTGGGGGAAGATATGGCATGGCAATGGGGGAGGTGGGGGGAGATATGCGTGGCATGATGATGGAGGAGGTGGGGGAGATATACATGACATGGTGATGGAGGAGGTAGGGGGAGATATGCATGGCATGGTGATGGAGAAGGTGGGGAAAATATGACATGGCACTGGTGATGGAGGAGGTGGGGGAGATATGGCAATGATGATGGAGCAGGTGGGGGGTATATGGCAATGATGATGGAGCAGGTGGGGGAGATATGGCAATGATGACGGAGGAGGTAGGGGGACATATGGCAATGATGATAGAGGAGGTGGTGGGGGGAGATATGGCAATGATGGAGGTGGTGGGGCAGATATAGCAATGATGATGGAGGAGATGGGGGAGATATGGCCATGATGATGGAGGAGGTGGGAGAGATATGGCAATGATGGAGGAGATATGACAATGATGGAGGAGGTGGGGGAGATATGACAATGATGGAGAAGGTGGGGAGATATGACAATGTTGGAGAAGGTAGGGGAGAGCAATGATGGAGAAGGTGGGGGAGAGCAATGATGGGGATGGGAGGGAGCAATGATTGAGGAGGTGGGGGGGAGCAATGATGGACGTGGGGGAGAGAAATGATGGGGAATTATCTGAATGCTATATGCTGTTAATTTCTGGTCTGGTCACGGTGTGGTGGTATTTCTCCATTGAATGTGGTATTATTCAGTCACTATGTGGTCATAATATGTGGTCTGGTCATGGTGTTGTGGTATTTCTCCCTTGTATGTAGTATTATTCAGGCACTATGTGGTGGTAATATGTGGTCTGATCATGGTGTGGTGGTATTTCTCCCTTTTATGTAGTATTATTCGGTCACTATGTGGTGGTAATATGTGGTCTGGTCATGGTGTGGTGGTATTTCTACCTTGTATGTGGTATTATTAAGTCACTATGTGATGGTAATATGTGGTCTTTTCATGGTGTGGCAGTATTTCTCCCTTGTATGTGGTACTATTGGTGTTGGTATATTGGATTGTGTTGTGTGTGGCGGTCATTAGTTCTCTCTGATATTAATTAAGAGAAGATTCTTTATTTCCATTAGTGATTAAATACTTGGAACAAGATGCACTTACAGGGGTTTTCCGGGGAAAACAAGTAATCACCTCTCCACAGGATAAGTGATAAATTATTGATTAGTTGGGGTCAGACTGCTGGTACCCGCACCGATTGGTAGAATGTGGAGCTTTTATCCCCATTATACTGGAGCTCATGTGCGACTTGACCACTGATCCATTCATTCCCTCAGTGGCTGTTCTTGTTTTTTTTCTAGAAGCCCCAATGAGAATGAATGGAGCTGCGGTCAGACGTCCCACCTGCTGCTGCATTTTAAAATGGGGATAAGTGTCCTGTCAGGGATAAAACTTCCCCATTCTTCCGATAGGTGCGTTTTCCCATGTTCGGACCCAAACGATCATTAAGTGATCACCGATCCTGTGGATCCCATGGATTGCTGATAACTTGTTTTAACCAAAGAACCCCTTTAATGCAAACTACCGTAATTCTACATCCTAGTTATGGTGGTGCACAGTATATGTGCAGGAGCCGCCTATGATTTACAGTGAACGCTCCACTATAACGGGGATATCGGCTAACAGTTATTTGCATATTGCTGTAGGGTGGGCCCTGAGGATCAATTCCTCCTGTGGGCCCCAGACACCCCAGTCCGACACTGTCTGTCAGTATATACACACACCTTTTCTGAAAAGCTACAGAGGCTGCAATACCATTAAGCAAGAGTTACCACTAATCAAACAACACCATGAAGACCAAGGAGATCTCCAAACAAGTTAGGGACAAAGTTGTTGAGAAGTACAAGTCAGAGATGGGTTATAAAAAAATATCCCAATCTCTGGTAATCTCTCGGAGCACCATCAAATCCATTATCATCAAATGGAAAGAATATGGTACTACAACAAACCTGCCAAGAGAGCATTAATCATATGGGCAGCACAGAGACCAAAGGTAACCCTGAAGGAGCTGCAGGGTTCCCAAGCAGAGACTGGAATTAGTATCTGTCCATACCTCCACAATAAACCGTACACTCCATAGAGGTGGCCTTTATGGAAGAGTGGGCAGAAAAAAGGCCTTTCCTTACACACAAAAATTGTATGGCTCATTTTCAGTTTGCCAAAAAACATGGCCAAAGAGACCAAAATTTTACCTTTTAGTGCACTTTTTGGTGCCAAATCAACAGAGCTCATCACCCCCAAGAACACCATCCCCACAGTGAAACATGGTGGAAGCATCATGCTGTGGGGATGTTTTTCAGCAGCAGGGACAAAGAAAATGGTCCGAGTTGAGGAGAAGATGGGTAGTGTGAAATACAGGGATATTCTTGAGCAAAACCAGTTTCAGTCTGTCAGTGATTTGAGACTGTGAAGGTGGTTCACCTTCCAAAAAGACAATGACCCAAAGCATACTGCTAAAGCAACACTCGAGTGGTTTAAGGGGAAACATGTAAATGTCTAAAGCCCCCGTCACACTAAGCGAGATCGCTAGCGAGATCGCTGCTGAGTCACAAGTTTTGTGACGCAACAGCGACCTCAGTAGAAATCTCGCTATGTTTGACACTTAGCAGCGACCAGGCCCCAGCTGTCAGATCGCTGGTCGTGTCGGAATGGTCTGGACATTTCTTTGATCGTTGAGGCCCCGCTGGGTAGCATGCATCCGTGTGTTTGACACCTTACCAACGACCTTGTTGACGACTCAGACACAGAAACACATAGGCGTGCATCGTTATACAGATCGTTACGGGTCGCCGCATCGTTGTTGCGTCGTTGGGAAGATCTTACTGTTTGACATCTCACCAGCGACCACATAGCGACACAGCAACGATCCCTGGCAGGTATTATCGTTGTCGGGGTCGCTGTAGCGTTGCTTAGTGTGACGGGGCCTTAAGTGGCCTAATTCAAAGCCTAGACCTTAATCCAACTGAAAATCTGTGGTCAGACTTGAAGATTGCTGTTTGCCAGTTTAAGGAGCAGGAGCAGTCTTGCCTTGAGGAATGGGCAAAACTCCCAGTGGCAAGATGTGGAAAGCTCATAGAGACTTATCTAAAGCAATTTGTAGATGTAATTTCCTCAAAAGGAGGCTCTACATAGCACTGACTTAGGGGGGATAATAGTTATGCATACTGAAGTTTTTAGTTACTTTGTCCTATTTTTTGTTTGCTTCACAATTAAAAGATAAACAAATGTTGACAGTTGTAGGCATGTTCTTTACATGAACTCATGGAAACCCTCAAAAATACAGTGAAGTTCCAGGTGTTGTGAGGTAGTAAAACACAAAAAATGGCAAGGGGAGGAGGAGGTTTGAGTACTTTCGCAAGCCACTGTATTGTTTGAACAGGCACCTACCTTGGAATGCCACAAGTTCATCCACAGTGACATTTTAACCAGTATTGTATAATTTTGGAAGAACATCTATCCATTAATTTCAAACTCTAATAGCGGCTTGTTATTAGAGGATAATTTTTCTGCCTGGGCAGAAGACTGCAAGTTCCAAATTACATTTTTCTTTAGCCTGAATTGCTTTCATCTGACATCTGTCTGGGTATCGGGCCTCATCACATTCAACTTCAGAATCAGAATTCTCGTAATCACTTTCCCCACCATATGTGGTCCTCGTCTTTGGACACTTTCTCCTGTTAGACATCTTAAAAATTGGAGGCATTGGCAACCTTTTCCAATTCAGCTTCACTCAATCATCTTCACCCCATTTTTATCCAACTTTCGAAATAATGGACACTCATGAGTTTCAGGGAGTAAAATCAGCATTGTGGAAAAAAATAGCACTTTATAAATAAACAACAACAATAAAAATAAAATCGCAGCAAACACTAACCAGTGTAGCAACAATAAGAGCTTATAAATAGTGATGGGCGAGCACTAAAATGCTCGGATGCTCGTTGCTTGGATGCTCGTTGCTCGGGTAGAGAACATTGGAATACTCGGGTGCTCGACCCGAGCAAAGAGCCCAATGTAAGTCTATGGGAAACTAGAGCATTTTTCAGGCGGCTCCCCCCCGGCGGTCTGCAGAGGGCCTAAAAATTGCCCAAATCAATGGGAACAGTGCTCAAATGGCATGTGAACGGCATGGGGAAGACCCCTGTAAGCATTACTGACTCCCAGGTCACTGCTGTCAACAATTTTGTCAGAGGTATTATGCAACTTTTACGGACTCACAATAAAACATACAAAAACGAAACCAAAATGGATTTTATTGGGAAATATGTTAAGGAACATCCTTTCCAGGGTAATGACTTGTATATAAGGCAAAATAAATAACCAAAAACAAAAATACTCCTCCACACCATAGGCTATGTTCACAAGTAGCGTTTCTGATGCGTTTTTGCACTTTTGTATTGCTTTCAACCGTGACAAATGCATTCGCCAGGAAATGTCATTTTAACATTTTACAACCTTATCTGACCATGTGGTGTGTGAGACATGATCAGACACATCCTGTTTCATTTATGAAGGAGGGACTCTGAAAGTCACAAAGCCTATTTTAATAGGGCCATCAGGCGGCCATTACTATTCTTAAAGGGCCAGCAGTTGGCCCTCACTATTCTTAGAGAGCCATCAGCTGGCTATGCTTTGTTGTTCCCATTACTAAATAGTGGGTCTCCTATACTGTTATTGCATATGCAGTGAGTGGCAGGGCTGCCCAAAATTTGGACGCACCCCAATACCCCTTTGAAAATTTGGACGCATCCCAATACCCCTTTGAAGAGACTTTAGGGCCTCCTGAAAACAATGTTCCCATTATAAGGAAGGTGGTCTCCCATACTGTTTGCCTATGCAGTGAATGCAAGGGCTGCCAAAAATTTCGATCTACTCCAGTGCCCCTTGGAAGAAACGTAGAGGAGGGCCTCCTGAAAAAAAAGTTCCCATTATTAAGAAGTGGGTCTCCCAATGTGTTTGCCTATGCAGTGAATGCAAGGGTTGCCCAAAATTTGGAGGCACTCCAATGCCCCTTGGAAGAGATGTGGGGGTCAGAGGGCCTCCTGAAAACAATGTTCCCATTATTAGGAAATGGGTCTTCCATTGTGTTTGCCTATGTAGTGAATGCAAGGGTTGCCAAAACTTGGGAGGCACTCCAATGCCCCTTGGAAGAGACGTGGAGGTCAGAGGGCCTCCTGAAAACAATGTTCCCATTATTAGGAAGTGGGTCTCCCATTGTATTTGCCTATGCATTAAATGTAAGGGTTGCCAAAAATTTGGAGGCACTCCAATGACCCTTGGAAGAGACGTAGAGGGCCTCATGAAATTTTTTTCCAATTATTAGGAAGTGGGTCTCCCATAGTGTTGGCCTATGCAGTGAATGCAAGGGCTACCAAAAATTGGGAGGCACTCCAATGCTCCTCGGAAAAGACGTGGAGGAGGGCCTCATAAAAAAATGTTCCCATTAGAAAGGAGCGGGTCTCCTATACTTATAATGCCCATGCATGAAGTGTATGGGCTGACAAACATTTACACCTGGGGGGTAACATACTGTATAATTTTTTTTTTTTACGGGCATCATAAACATCCTTTAAAAAAATTATGTGGGTATTGCATCACGGACCACGGTCACCCTGGTGATATGGTGGTAGAGGATGAGTATGAGGAGAAGAAGGAGGACAAGAGCAAATAGCCAAAATCAGGAAGTGTATACCCATGGTTGTGAAGAATTGCATGGGAATACACCTCCCAAAAAAACAACAACTGGATTTCAGTTTATGTTACTCTGCTATCATTCAGTGGTGTTGAGAAGCCTGGCCCAATCCAGCCCTTGTTTATGTTATGTTCTGCTACCAAAGCTAAGGAAAGAGAGGAGATCTGTCCCTACTATAGGACTCAGCTGAATCCCTACGATGTAACAGGGAACCTGATCCTGCGATCAGACCTGCTAAAGTCCTAATCTAGTCTGTACGGAGACCTATAGATGTGGGGAGGGAATCCCTACAAGTACTAAGGACTGGGAGGAATATGGGACACCTCCTAACAGAAATAGTAGCAGACAGACGAACAAACAAAATAGATAGAACATAGAGGTCCGTAGACCAAGCAAACTAACAGAGTTAGATACAGAGCACAGGCTAGCTAGAAAGTAGATATACAATGAAGTCCAGCAAAGCCAGAAGGGCGGAGCAGGACTAAATAGGCCAACAAGGTCATGTGACCAGCAAAGGAAAAAAAACCTAACAGCAAGGTTCTAACAGTACCCCCCCCTTCTAAGAGGATCCTCCGGATCCCCTAGGACCAGGCTTATCAGGAAATCTCCTGTGAAACGCTCTGATAAGTCTGGACGCGGAAACATCATCTGACCTCACCCAAGAGTTATCCTCGGGTCCGAAACCTTTCCAGGCCACAAGATACTGCAAACTACCTCTATACCGTCTAGAGTCAAGGATGCGAGAAATTTCATATTCCCCGTCCTCCACCACCGGAGGAACAGAGGCAGAGGCGTCACCATCCGACACAACAGCTTTTTTTAACAGAGAGACATGAAAGACCGGATTAATTCTCCAGGAGGTAGGAACCTCCAACCTAACAGCAGATTGGTTGACAACCTGAAGCACCTTAAAGGGCCCTACAAACTTGGGACCCAATTTCTTAGAAGGAATCCTCAACCGCAGATTCCTAGAGGACAACCAAACCATGTCACCAACAGCGAACAAAACCTCCTGTCGTTTCCTATCAAAGTAGTCTTTAGATTTTCTGTTGGCCTCCTGAAGATTACCACGCACATCCGTCCAAACTCTTTCCAAATCACCGGAAAAATTCTCCTCCTCAGGCACGGCAGATCCCAACTTGGAGAACGACCCAAACGACGGATGTCTCCCAGAACAACAAAAAAAAGACGAACAACCAGCAGAAGAAGATGTATGATTGTTCAGAGCAAATTCGGCAAGTGGCAGAAACTCAGACCACCCCTCTTGATTGTCTGCCACAAAACAACGCAAGAACTGCTCAACATCCTGGTTTTTCCTTTCTGTCTGGCCATTAGATTCAGGATGATATCCGGACGAAAACGACAAATGAATTCCCAACCTGTCACAAAAGGCACGCCAAAAACGAGCCACGAACTGAGGACCCCTATCAGAAACAATGTCAGTAGGAACGCCATGAAGTCTGACAATTTCCTTGACAAAGGCCTTAGCGAGAGTTTTAGCGCAGGGCAGTTTGACGAAGGGAACCAAGTGACACATCTTGCTAAAACGGTCCACGACCACCCAGATGACAGTAAAACCCTCAGAGGGGGGAAGGTCAGTTATAAAGTCCATAGCCAAATGTGTCCAAGGAGCACTGGGGACCTCCAAAGGACAAAGCAACCCCGCAGCAGGAGTATGTGAGGACTTAGATCTAGCACATATAGTACATTGGCGCACCCACTTAATGACTTCCTTCTGCCATCCAGGCCACCAAAAACTGCGACCCACCAGTCTCTTGGTCTCAGAGATTCCGGGATGACCTGCCAACCGAGATTCGTGACACTCAACAAACAAATCTCTCCTAAAGGTCCCAGGCACAAACAACCTCCCATGAGGAGTGTTAGATGGGGCATTCTCCTGAGCTTTAAGAATCTCATCTTCCAAAACGGAGTCTAAAGCAGCTATCACAACACCTTCTTGTAAAATGTTTTCCTCTTTCTCAGCACCGACTATGGGAGAAAAACTGCGAGACAAGGCATCCGCCTTAACATTCTTAGTACCAGGGATGTAAGTAACGGAGAAATTAAACCGCGAGAAAAACAGTGCCCACCTAGCCTGACGGGCATTCAGGCGCTTGGCAGCATCAAGATATATCAGATTTTTATGATCCGTAAGAACCTGAACGGGAAATTCCGCACCTTCCAAGAAGTGGCGCCAGTGTTCAAATGCGAGTTTAATAGCCAATAATTCCCGATTACCAATATCGTAATTCAATTCAGTCTCCGAAAATTTTTTTGAAAAAAAGGCACAGGGATGTAATCCATCCCCGTTATCCTGAGACAATACTGCGCCAACCCCCACAGAGGAAGCATCAACCTCAACCAAAAACGGCCTAGTAACATCAGGCTGCATAAGGATGGGAGCAGAGGTGAACCTCTCCTTGAGATACACAAAAGCTTCAATGGCCTCAGAAGACCACTGAACCGCATCAGCACCTTTCCTGGTGAGATCAGTCAGAGGTTTGACAATACTAGAAAATTTTTTTATGAACTTTCTATAGTAATTGGCGAAACCCAAAAACCTCTGTATCGATTTCAAACCAATAGGCCTAGGCCATTCCTGCACAGCCTGAACCTTAACCGGATCCATCTCAAAACCTTTGCTGGAGATAATGTAGCCCAAAAAACTAATTCTCTGTACAGCGAACTCACATTTCTCCAGCTTAGCAAAAAGCGAATTGTCCATTAATAACTGTAATACCTCACGCAAGCTCCGCCAATGAGACTCCAGATCTGGCGAATAAATCAAAATGTCATCCAAATACACAACCACATTTTTACCGATCAAAGGTCTAAGGATGTCATTAATCAGATTCTGAAAAAATGCAGGAGCATTAGTAAGACCAAAAGGCATAACCAGATTCTCAAAATGACCCACAGGAGTGTTAAAAGCAGTCTTCCATTCATCACCCTCCTTCATGCGCAACAGATTGTATGCCCCCTTAAGGTCAATTTTAGAGAACCACTTGGCCCCCAATAACTGGTTAAACAGATCAGGAATCAATGGCAGTGGGTAAGGATTGCGTACCGTAATTTTGTTAATCTCACGAAAATCCAGACAAGGACGTAAACCGCCGTCCTTTTTTTTTACAAAAAAAAATCCAACCGCCACAGGAGACTTAGATGGCCTAATGTGACCGGCGGCCAGGCTTGTCTGTATGTATTCCTCCAAAGCCTTCCTCTCAGGAATAGTAAGGTTAAATAAACGACTCTTAGGAAGAGTCGCTCCAGGGACAAATTCAATAGAACAATCATAGTCTCTATGGGGAGGCAAAACCTGCGATTCTTTCTCAGAAAAAACTCTCCAAAAATCCTGAATAGGAACAGGCAATTCTCCCCTATCCAAAGCTGCAATACGCCCGTTACAACACTTGTCATAACATTTATGGCTCCAGGATTTAATTTCACTGGTAGACCAATCCAGTACAGGATTGTGAAATTTTAACCAGGGCAAACCCAATATTACTGGAGAAGGCAAGTTATTCAACACTACCAAATCCAATTTCTCATGGTGAACACCATTAATAGTGAGAGGAAATTCACTGACCTTGAGAGTAATATTCTTCAAAGGGGAGCCATCCACAGAAACCACAGCAATGGGGGATGATAAAGGTTCAGGTTTTAAATTGAGTTTTTCCACGAATCCCCCATCAATTACATTCAGTGTAGACCCGCAATCAACAAACACCCGAAATTCCATCAATTTTTTCTGAGCAATCGTGGAAGCAGCTAAAAATACACCCTTGGAATTTAAACAGGCAATACGGGCGTGACTGACCATTTTTTTTTCTTTCTTCATACGAAGCTCACAGCCTTTAATCAAATGACCAGATTTTCCGCAATAGAAACACAAGCCTTCCGAAAAACGACGGTCTTTTTCTTGAGAGCGAGGTGCCACCGATCCAATCTCCATCGGTTCACCACTGTTAATACACACATTATCATAACCAGAAACTGACATAGCAGAGGATTTGCTCTCATTAACCCTAGCACGCAGTCTTCTATCCACCCGTATAGCTAATTGCATAGCCTGTTGCAAATCCTCAGGTGTAGGATAAGCAATTAGCAGGTCTTTAACCCTTTCACTGAGCCCAGCAAGAAATAGACTTTTCAGAGCAGAATCGTTCCACCCTGTTTGAGTGGACCAACGACGAAAATGTGTACAATATTTTTCCACATTACCCGATCCTTGTTTTAAACGTCTCAACTCAGTCTCAGCTGATGCGACACGGTCAGGATCATCATATAATAGTCCCAAAGCAGAAAAAAAACTATCCACTGATCTGAAGCATGAATCACTAGGTTGCAAAGAAAAGGCCCACTCCTGAGGCTCTTTGCGCAAAAGTGACATTATGAACCCTACGCGCTGGGATTCATCCCCAGAGGACTTAGGTCTCAAACGAAAATACAATAAGCAAGCATTTTTAAATGAAAAAAATTCTCGGTGTTCACCAAAAAATAAATCCGGCAAACATACCTTAGGCTCCAAGAAATGTGCTCCAGGACAGTTACTCACGTGCTGACGGAGCTCGGCCACCTCCAGAGAGAGTCCCTGCAGGCGATGAGCCAAATCCTGAACCGACACCATGATGGAACAGAAAAATCTTTCCTTAGAGAATTTGCTGGCTGGACTTACTGTTATGTTCTGCTACCAAAGCTAAGGAAAGAGAGGAGATCTGTCCCTACTATAGGACTCAGCTGAATCCCTACGATGTAACAGGGAACCTGATCCTGCGATCAGACCTGCTAAAGTCCTAATCTAGTCTGTACGGAGACCTATAGATGTGGGGAGGGAATCCCTACAAGTACTAAGGACTGGGAGGAATATGGGACACCTCCTAACAGAAATAGTAGCAGACAGACGAACAAACAAAATAGATAGAACATAGAGGTCCGTAGACCAAGCAAACTAACAGAGTTAGATACAGAGCACAGGCTAGCTAGAAAGTAGATATACAATGAAGTCCAGCAAAGCCAGAAGGGCGGAGCAGGACTAAATAGGCCAACAAGGTCATGTGACCAGCAAAGGAAAAAAAACCTAACAGCAAGGTTCTAACAGTTTATTTTTATAACAGTCAGCATTTTCAGTTGACAGGCGGATGCACTTATCAGTTATAATTCCACCAGCGGCATTAAAAACCCGCTCTGATAAAAAGCTAGCGGAGGGCAGGCAAGTATCTCCAAGGGATAGAGAGCCAGTTCATTCCACGTGTCCAGCTTGGATACCCAATAATTATAAGGCACAGAGGAATCACGGAGGATGTTGGTACGGTCGGCAAGGTACTCCCTCAACATTTTCCCAAACTTTGCACTCCTTGTGAGAGTACCCCACGCCTCAGGGCCTATGCGATGGGAGGGGCTGAGAAAATTCTCCCAGAACTTTGACAGTGTTCCCCTGCCTCTGCTGGATTGGAGTTGTGTCTCTCTCGCCTGTAGTCCTTGGTTGTCCAATGAACTGTGACTTCTGCCGCCAGCGTTTTCAGATGGGAATTTTTTTAATAGTTCCGCAACAAGGGCCTTCTGGTACTGCCCCATTTTTGTAGACCTGTCTGCCTCAGGAATAAGAGATAGAAAGTTCTCCTTGTAGCATGGGTCTAGAAGTGTCACCAACCAGTAATGACTGTCACCCAAAATTTTGAGAATGCGAGGGTCATGGGAAAGGCAGCGTAATATAAACTCAGCCATGCGTGCCAGACTGCTAACAGGCAAGACTTCCATGTCCTCACCAAGAGGACGACTGACCATGCTGTCCTCCTCCTCCTCTCTGTCCTCAGGCCATCCACGCTGAACAGATGGTATGACAGTTCTGCAGGTAGTACCATCTATAGCGCACGAAACTAGCTCCTGTTCTTCCTCCTCCTCCTCTTCCTCGCTGCGCTGGGACAAGGACGTGGACATGCTTCCTGATGCTGCTATTTGAGAGTGTGCAACGACAGGTGCAGGGCAGGAGGTATCTTCGCATGCATCATGGACAGGGGATGGACTTGCATGCACAACAGCAAAAGAAGCAACGGTGCCACCCGCAGACACTGCTCCTGGATCCTGGGGTTTGGGCCACAAAGTCGGGTGCTTTGCTGCCATGTGCCTGATCATGTTGGTGGTGGTCAGGCTGCTAGTTTTGCCACCCCTGCTGATGCTGACTGGCAGTTGGTGCAAATGGCCTTTTTGGGGTTATCGGCAGAGTCTTTAAAAAACAACCAGACTCGGGAAGACCTAACAGTTGTACTGGCAACTTCCTTAGTGTTCGTGTGACGGGGAGTGCTTGCCTGCCTTCTGTCTGTGGCAACCACACTGCTTCTTCCTGCCTGTTGAGGTGCTCTGCCTCCCTCCCCCCATTTTCTGCTGAACTCGCTCTCCATGTCCTCCTGCCTGGTTGGGTCAGTTGCTATATCATCCACCACCTTGTCTTCCACTTCCGCCCCCTGGTCCTCCTGACTTTCTGGCAATTGTGTCTCATCATCGTCCACCTCTTGTGGCACTTTCCCACCGTCGCCTTCATGTGACCGTGGCTGCTCAAATATTTGGGCATCGCTACATGCGATCTCCTCTTGCCCTGCTTCAAGTGGACCGGGCGAGAGGCCCGAATCTATAAATGGAAAAGTGAACAGCTCTTCAGAGTGTCCAAGTGTGGGATCAGTTGTCTCCGGGCACTCGGCATGGTGGGAGGAAGGAGGATCAGGGTGAGGAAGATGCGGTCCAGACTCATGGCTACTTGACCATGTGGAAGACAGGGTGGTGGTGGTGGCTAAGTGACTGGAAGCATTATCCGCTATCGAACCAATAACCTTTTGACACTGCTCTGGGTTCAATAGTGGTGTTCTGCAGTCCCCTAGGAATTGGGACAGGAAGGTCGGGCGAGAAGATGTGGGTGTTTGTTGTTGCACAATTTCAGCTTGCCTCGGCCTCTGCATGCGCCATCACATCATGTCCAGTTCCCTGTCCCTTGCCATGCGCCTTGCCCATTTTAAATGGAGGACAATATCTTCCACGCTCACTACAAATGGCTGAATTTGGAGCGAACTTATATGTAATCCGTGTGATGGAGAAACCACAGTTTTAAATACCTGGCCTGTAGGTAACTATTTTGAACAGCAAACCGGTGCCAAAAACTTTGCTGACACACTGAAAAAAAATTTGAATGGAGGCCAAAAATGGCAGAATTTTCAGCTCAATTATATGTGAATGTGATCCGTGTGACAGAGAAACCAAAGTTTTAAATACCTGGCCTGTAGGTAACTATTTTGAACAGCAAACCGGTGTCAAAAACTTTGCTGACACACTGAAAAAAAATTAGAATGGAGGCCAGAAATGGCAGAATATTCAGAAAATGTATATGTGATCCGTGTGATAGAGAAAACACAGTTTTAAATACCTGGCCTGTAGGTAACTATTTTGAACAGCAAACCGTTACCAAAAACTTTGCAGACACACTGAAAAAAAATTTGAATGTAGGCCAAAAATGGCAGTATTTTCAGCGCAATTATATGTAAATGTGATCCGTGTGACTGAGAAACCACAGTTTTAAATACCTGGCCTGTAGGTAACTATTTTGAACAGCAAACCGGTGCCAAAAACTTTGCTGACACACTGAAAAAAAATTAGAATGGAGGCCAGAAATGGCAGAATATTCAGAAAATGTATATGTGATCCGTGTGATAGAGAAAACACAGTTTTAAATAGCAATTATATATGATCCGTGTGACGGACAAACCACAGTTTTAAATAGCTGAATTTTTAGCACTGTAATATGGAAAGGACCTGGCTGTATTCTGCAGTGCCAACAAGCAAATGGCGCAGAAAAACGGTGTTCTCTGGATTGCTTTTTAAGCAAATAATGAGGATTAAGTTCCAAAAAAAATTATTCCTGGCCCTGAGACCTGGGCCTTTATCTAGAAATATCTAACAGCAGCAGAAGGCAGAACTGGAATGGATCTTCTTGTGCTATTTGCACTGCAGTCTGCTATATACACTGCCTGCCTGACGATATACACTGCCTGCCTGATATCTCTGCAGATGGATTAGTCCTCAGAAGGACTGTTTGTTGAGATGGATATGTGTAATGTACTTATTTTCTCCCTACACTACCTAATACACAGCCACATTTCTCCCTAGCTCAGCAGCACCTCTCCTTACACTGCTTGATTGCGGAGTAGACTGACGAGCACAGCGGCGCCAGGCAATCACTGTAATGCCACATCCAACATGGCTGCGGCATTACAGTGAGAGGCAGGCAATCCCTGCATGATGATTGGCGCTCTAAAGAGCGCCAAACATGTAGGGGGGAACTCGAGCATCCGCCCGAGCATCTCGCAAGTAGTCGGCGAGCTCCGAGCATCTCTAGTACTGAGATGCTCGGGCGAGTACCGAGTACTTGCGAGTATGCTCGCTCATCACTAGTGGAGATAAGTAGTAGTGGGGCAAGAGAGATAAGCGATGAGGTGAGTATAACAATTATTTTATTTTTTTAACCTTTTGACGGCCCATTATGGCTCACATAAATGGTGGCTAGTGGCCGCCACTTTGCTGAATCTGCGTGGAAGTGAATTTAAAAAAATCCACATTTTGGTGAATGTGGATTATTGTAAGAATCAAGTACAATTCAATTTCACTCAAATTTATTTGTTCATCTCTTATACTCGATAATGCCTAACAAAAATGGAAGAGAAACAGCATCACATACATAAATTTTATTGCAATCCCATTGCACAGAATGTCACATAAGGATTACAAGCTTTTCCCTAACATGTCACATTCTTGACCGGTGTATACATTGCACATGTCCATTATTATTTTATACACACAATCCAAATATTAATAAAAATATCCATAACTGTGAAGTTAGCTTCTATATCAATTGCTCTTATTTCACTCTATCCCCATAAGATATATGCATACACAGACCTTGTATGCTACTATGGTCATTGAAAACATATGCCAAAAATAATAGATTGACTTTGGAAAATTAAATTTTCAGCATAGGGTTCTCACTGCATTTTAGAAATATATTTCCTTCCCTATTTCAATAAATCACTGAGTTTTTTAATCTTTAAGGGTGGGGAAGAACAAAATGGGATGAAAGGTATAAAATGGAGGTGAAACCTCCCTGTATCCAACTGGATGCTTGAAATAAATATGTAGGAGTTGTTTTTCCTCCACAAAGAACTTTATTACTTGATTTTCAAGTTAATAGGAACAGCAGGGAAGCAAAACGTGTAGAAAACTGCAACAGATGGTAAAATCTAAATGGGAAAGAGAAAAGAGTGGAAATAAAAAGTGGAGACTTGGATAGTGAAAAAGTGGACAATGGATAGAGTTGACAGTAGGACAGACTGAGAAAGAGGTAGGTTTTCACTACAAGTCTCTAGTATAAACGTATGCTATTATTTTCATGTAATCAGCTCATAATCAGTGTTTGTTGATGATGCTAGAGAGATAGGACGGAAGGATGGCAACATAATTAATAGTATGCTGGAAGAATTTTACTCATGAAAAGACAGTAAGCTGTCTTTCAAGAGGAAACAGGTTTGGTGGTTACATCTTACTAGAGACAATGGGATTGGTTGTTGGAACTGGTTAAAAAAAATCTGTCAGCAGGTTTTTGCTTTAAAATCTGAGAGCAGCATGATATAGGGTAAGAGATCCTGATTCCGGGAATGTGTCACTTACTAGGCTGTGTGTTGTAGTTTCAATACAACCAGTGTTTTATCAGAAGGAGATTATTACTGCTTGACTACATCTCATGTGCAAGGCAGTCAGGCTAATCTGTGTAACCCCGCCTCCACCACTGATTGGCAGCTTGCTGACAATGTACAGTGTACACAGAAAGCTGCCAATCAGTGGTGTGGGCAGAGTTATACACAGCTCAATATTCTCACCACTGATTGAAATACAACAGAAATTTTATCAAAACGACACCATGCCGTCGAGTATGTGATACATTGTTGGAATCTGGCTCTCTTGACCTATATTATGCTGCTCTCAGATTACATAGCAAAAACCTGCTGACAGATTCTCTTTAAAGAGGCAGCAGGTTTAGTGGTTAATAGTGGATAAACATACAGTCATGGCCAAAAATGTTGGCAACCTTGAAATTGTTCGAGAAAATGAAGTATTTTTCTCAGAAAATTATTGCAATTATACATTATACATTAGAGAAAAAAATGCAAATTAGACATAGTGTGACATGCTGAAGTAGTGCTGTTGCAGAGTGTGACATGCAGAAGTAGTGCTGTTGCTTTAAAAGCCTTCAGCAACTGTTAGAAGTAACACAAGCACATGAGACAGGAAGTGTTGTGCTCCAGAAGCATCCAGCAACTAGAGGGGTTAACACAGTCACAGGAGAAGGGGAGTGTTTTAGCAGAGCCCCAGGGTGATTATGGGGGAAGTTGTTTACTGTCTGGCTGGAACTGAAGAGAAAGGTGGTGTGTGTGTTCTGCATTTGACAGAAGTGCCCCTGAGAGTGAAAAGGATTCAAGTCAGGAATGAAGCTAAGCACAGGTCAGGTAGAGTTCCTGAACTAGCAGTGCAGAGTATTGTCAAGCAGAAAGATATCGACTCTAAGAAAAATGGTGTCACAGGGATCAGCAAACCCCCCCCTCCTCCATCTTACTGTGCTGTAAAGAATGCTGTATTCATTAATGTGCCTTTGCATTAGAACTGTGCTGTCCTGTACTACTGGGAAGACTGTGAACTGCTGTGCTGCTAAGGAAACTGTACTGTTTGTCACTGGAGCCTGTTGCTCATAAGACTTAACTTGCACTGGCTGTGCGGCTTCTTATTAAATGCTACTGTTCTACCGTTTATGGACTCTTGTCAAGTGTGTCTGGTCAGCAAGTGAAACAATCTACGTGTCTGTGCCTGAGGGTCAATACCCCTGTGTGCCTGAGAGAAGCAGCAGAACATGGTCTATGGTCACCCTGAGTAACGGTTCCCCCAGGATTCCAAAGAATTCATTTAACCTGTCTCGCCCCTATCTGCACCTAGCGGCATGCGTGTAACCTTGCTGGCCCGTATGGGGAGTCCTGAGCAGGAATTAGTGTGTAGAGGGAGAAGAGGAAAATTGTTTGGAAAAACACAGCAGTAGAGCACCTCAACTCAACTCTGCTACACCACTTAAAGGGGATCAGCTCTAAAGAAAACTCACTAGCAGCAATGGATGTGGAAATACAAATGGACAGAATTAGTGAGCTGCTTCTTCAGTTAACCTGTGAAGAATTGAGTACAGTAGCAGAACATATAAAGATGTCAGAAGAACAGATTTCTAAAGCACACAACTGCAGGCAACTGTTAGCTGCGAATAATGCAAAAATGGATGAGCTGGGGGAGAAAGAAGTTGAAGATGTCATGGGGACATTCCTTCATGAACTAACACAATTTCTAACCAGGTTGAAGTTGGAGGATGGAAGGGCGGTACCAATTACCAAAAGCGGAAATCTCTGTCCACAAACTGAACTACGGGAATTGAAAGAACAATTCAAAGCCCGAACAACAGCCCTGCAGGAATCGACCAAAACCTCTGAACGGGTGACAGACTCAGACAGGACCCTTAACCAGCTCGGGTTAGATAAATCAGGGAGACAGTCCTCTCTAATGTTGCGCCCCCGGGGGCCTTACTGTTTGGGGGACAGTAGATATATATATATATATATATATATATATATCACGGTAGCTGGCCCAGGGCGGACAGTGCACAAAAGGGGTAGCAATTACTAATAAAGTTCAGAGAAATTCGTGACGCCACCTGTGGTGTCTGGTGAAGGTCACCAGCGCTGCAGCAGTCCTCTGAGGCAGGTGACAAGGTAGCTAAAGATGGTACAGCTCTCCACAGGTAGAGCGGGCCTCAGGGCAGTGTAGATAGATAGATGGTAGGTGCGCTGGGCGTTGTAGTGCGGGTAGAGAACGCAGCAGGAGTAACGGACAGAGACAGGAGGTTTTGCTTCGTTACCATTACTGGTACAGCTGGTAGATACGGTCCAGGGTACTCTAGGTGAAGGGCGCACTTTTTTACTTCTCCCCAGGGAGTGGGTATAAGGCCTCCTGATCCATGTCTGCCTCTGTGTAAGCTCCTGGCCAGCCTGCAACTGTGCCTAGCTTATGTGTCTTGCTTTTTCTACTCCACCTATTGCTCTGAAGTAGGACCTCCGGTTGGTAACCACTTTCCCTGGACGTCGGGGCCTTCGTGGTTCCTGGTCCTGTATGTGTCTAGCTTCAGGTTTGCCAGGGACTTGTAGTCCTCCTGGGATTCCAGTTATCTCTACTGGGTGTAAAGGGTCCCTGTAGGCTCGGACCCGGTGTCCGGTGTATATACTGGGGTGAGCCTGGTATGCTCCTCTATCCCCTTTTTGTCACTCTTTCCTTCCTCTCGCCTTCGGCCACGCTCGGGGTCCTCACTAAGCTTCAGGGCTGCTGGAGGCCTAGCTTGCCTCACACAGCAGCCTGCGTGCTCCTCTCTGAACACTAACTTCTGACTATTCTATTCCCTGACAACTGAGCTGCCTGGCTCCACCTTCCCTTTATATATCCCTATCAGGGCTCCCTCTGCTGGTATGAGGTGGAAGGTGGAGGTGTTTGCATGTAGCGAGGGCCTCTTGTGGAGAAATCCATCCGTGCATCCTTCTGGGTTCTGTGGCACCATGCGCAGCAGGGCGCCACATTCCCCCCTAGTAAAACTCAGTACTCCTGGACTGAAGCATTTTTTTGCAAAAACAAGTTAAACAACAATAATAACAATTACATTAATATTTACAATATGGCTACAGAAAGTCCCATAACCTGGTGTCCTTTTCACCAAAAGTACATGGTATCATGAGGGACCCGTCCGCAAACCATCCACGTAGGCCCTGGGCGTGGCTGCAGGGCATAGGTGATCCAGGTGATGGACCACGTCTTCCGCCACGCCAAACAGGTTTTTGTTCAGTGGTCAGCAACAAGGCACTCCAAGGAGTGCAATTATTTACAGGGACAGTTTTTGGGCTGCTCACAGTCCTCAGCCACAGAGTCTTTTTATATATACCCTAATGGGTGACTAAATGCAATAGAAAAGTGTTCATATCACCTAAATTGTCCATTAGCAAGGCAAAACAAAACAATGATTAAATACATGGCAATTTCACAATTATAACATACCCCAGGGGCAACTATTTATACTGTAGGCATTCCTATTTATTCACTAAACCTAACAGGGGCCTGGCCTTTGGTGCTACGTGTGGATCTATGTAGTACGGGAGTGTGGATGGTATCTGTGTTTGTTACCCTGTCAGTTCTATGTGTGGATAGGTTGTAATCCTGCCTTAACCTCTCCATGGGACTGGCAAGTGTACCATTGGCTGTGCCTTCTTGCTTTGCTCCAACCGGGGATTCTTCTTCTGGGGATTCTTCTTGAGCAGGCTCTTCTGGAGCACTTATAGGTTCTTCTTGCTGTGGAGGGTCTTCTGGCTGTTGGAAGAAGGTGATCACAGGTATTATCACTGCTCCTCCTATTTGGGGCCAATCTGCCGGGAAATCTCCTAATTCCGTGTGGAGTACTTCTTCCTCTGGCTTCTCCGATTCAGTGAGAAGCACTTCTTCTTGGGGCTTTAGCAGGTGTGGACACAACTTCAGGTGGTCTCTTGATACCATTGCAGTTGTTCTTCCTCCGTCCTTGGTAATTAGACTGGTCTTCCTGCTATCAAATCTTGACTTTAACACAGTATAGGGTTCTCTCTCCCACTGGTCATCAAGTTTGTGGTTTCTCCTTTTCCTCTTTAACACCACTTCTCCTGGTGTGAAGGGTTCTGCTGGTGCACTTTTATTGTAGTGGGCTTCCTGCTTGTCTCTTACCCTATTCAGACTGTCTTCGACACAGGCTTGTACCCTCCTGTACTGTTCCTGTCTGGTCGTGTCCCAGTCCTCCGTGGAAATATCTGCTTCGGGTTCTACAACACCAAGCTCCAGGTCCAGGGCAACTTTCTGGGTCTGGCTCGCATGAGATATGCTGGAGTACAATTGGTGGAACTCACAGGTATGTGGTTGTACAGATCTACCAGGTCAGATAGTAGGTCTGGCCACTGGTTTCTCTCCTCTAGTGGTAAGGTCTTCAGCAGGTCGATGACGATGTTATTCATCTTTTCACAGAGACCGTAGGTTTGGGGGTGGTACGGTGTAGTCCGGATCTTTTTACACCCGTACAGATGACAGAACTCCTTGAACAATTCGGCTTCAAAGGCTGAGCCTTGATCTGTCAGCACCTGCTCCGGGTATCCATGGGGCCTGCAGAAGTACGCCTGAAACGTCTTCGCCGCAGTTTCTGCCGTCAGATCCTTGACGGAGGCGACCACAAGGAACCGGGAGTAGTGATCCACCATGGTCAGGGCATAGGAGTATCCTGACCTGCTGGGTGACATCTTGACATGATCCAGGGCCACGATCTCCAAGGGCCGAGTTGTCTTGATGGGTTGCAGGGGTGCCTTCTGGCTGCTGTAGTCTTTCCTTCTGAGGCTACAGGGTCCACAGTCTCGGCACCATCTCTCAATGGAGCTCTGCATTCCAACCCAGTAAAACCGACCTTTTAGCAGGGTTTCTAGCTTCTTCCAGCCGAAGTGCCCAGCTTGATCGTGGTAGGCCTCCAACACCATCTGGGCACTAAAATCTGCCACACTATCTCAAGGGTCCTTGGGTTGACGTACCTTCGGCACAGCTTCTCCTTATAGATGAACAGCCGGCTTCTCTCACCCCACAGTTGCTTGGCTTGTAGAGAGGCTTCCTTCTCCAGGGAGGAACATTCCTGGGTTATCAGTTCTTTAATACGGCTGACAACCGGGTCGCTGTCCTGGGTCTCTTTCCAGCTGTGGTGAGGCAGAGGGTTTAGCGTCTTACAGCGATGCCTCCTGGAGGCTCATTGCTTGTGGACCATTCCATTACGGTGAAAGGCAGGTAGCTCAATCTCTTCCAGGTCATCCACTTCTTCTTCAGTGTCCGACTGGTGAGGCATCCTGGACAGGGCATCGGCGTTGGCGTTCTTGTGGCCCGCCCGGTACTTAATGGTGAACTGGTAGTTTGACAGCCGAGCCATCCATCGTTGTTCCATGGCTCCTAACTTGGCTGTTTCCAGATGAGTCAAGGGGTTATTGTCTGTGTAGGCAGTGAACTTACTGGAGGCTAGGTAGTGTGTGGCGCCCTGCTGCGCATTGGTGCCACAGATCCTAGAGGGGTGCATAGACGGATTCCTCCACAAGAGGCCCTCATAGCATACACACACCTCCACCTTCCACCTCAGACCAGCAGAGGGAGCCCGGATAGGGATATAAAAAGGGAAGGTGGAGCTAGGCAGTTTAGTCTAGTCTGGAGTCCACAGAGAGTGAAGTCTGTGAGGAAGTCAGTCCAGCTCAGACTCAGGGAGCTCAGGTTAGTGAGCCTAAGGCATGCCAATGCCATTAGAGCGGTGAAGAGTAGCGAGGCCTACTGCCAGTGTGAAGCCTAGTGAGGGCCCCGAGCGAGGCCGAAGGCAAGTGGAGTAAGCGAGCTACATAGGGGGCAGAGGAGCTTAACCAGCTCACCCCACAACCATTTACCAGACACCGGGTACGTGTCTGCAAGGATCTCTAGGACCAGCAGAAGCAACCGGAACCCCTGGCGAACTACATGTCCCAGGAACACCAAAAGCTGACTGATATACCAGAGTCAGGAGTCACTGACGCCCAAGAGACCAGGGAGTGTGAACTCCAACAGAAGGCCCTACCACCAGGTCTGCCGGTGCAAGACAGAGACCAAGTTAGGCCTAGCTCCAGGCAGGTCATAAACTTATCAGGAAAAGGCAAGAAACAGGAGGCCCCACACCCGCTCACTGGGGAGTGTCCCAATATGCGCCCTTCACCCTACAGTGCCCTGGATCGTGCCTGAAACACCACCAGTAAAGGTAATGAAGTGAACTGTTGTGAGTGTGCCTATTCTTCTCCTGACCCGTCTGGGTCCCTTCTGTCCTGTATCCCCTCTCCTACGCTGCCCTAAGGCCCGGCTCCACCTGTGGGGAGCCGCACCAACCAAGCTGCCTGACCACTGGCCTCAGAGGATTGTAGCAGTGCTGGTGATCCTCACTAGACACCACGGGTGGCGTCATGAACTTTCCCCTTTCCCATACACCTTTCCCCCATTATTCCTTGCTTTTAAGAGTGACCCCAGGGTACGGCCTCAGGAGCCGGCCACCGCGGCGTCCCCAAAACCAACAACAAGGCCCGGGCGCCAGCTTGAACCGCTCGGTGATGGCCCAGACCAGGGCCAGGAACTCCAACTTGAAGCTGCTATAGTTCTCTGGGTTCCTCTCGGTCGAGCGGAGCTTCCTGCTTGCATAGGCGATCACCTTTTCTTGGCCATTCTGCTTCTCTGACTTAACACAGCTCCTAATCCCTCGTTGCTGGCATCAGTGTACAGCAGGAACGGTTGGCTGTAATCAGGGTAGGCTAGGATCTCTTCGCCGGTCAGGATCTCCTTCATCACCTCGAAGGATTCAGCTTGCTCCTTACCCCACTAGAACGGGGGGTTTCTGCCTCTCCCGGACTGTCCTACCAGGAGATCTTGCAAAGGCGCCGCTTTCTTGGTATAGTCTTTCACAAACCTCCGGTAATATCCGACTAGTCCCAGGAACTGACGTACCTCCTTGAGGCTCTTCGGCTCTGGCCATTTCTGGATGGCAGTGACCTTCTCCGGGTCTGATGCTACTGCCTTTGGACTAACGATGTGCCCCAGGTACTGTACCTTTCACTTGAGCAGGTGGCACTTTGAGGGCTTCAGCTTCATCCCATACCGGGACAGCGACTCAAATACCTCTGCCATGTGCTTCATGTGGTCCTCATACATTCTGGAGTACACTATCACGTCATCCAGGTATAGTTGTACTGTCTCGAAGTTGCGGTGTCCCAGGCAGCACTCCATCAACCTCTGGAACGTTCCGGGGGTGTTGCAGAGTCCGAACAGCATACTGTTGAACTCGCAGAGTCCCATCGGGGTGGTGAAGGCCATCTTCTCCCGATCCTCCTCAGCAACAGCTACTTGCCAGTACCCACTAGTGAGGTCAAGGGTGGAGAAGTAATTTGCAGACTTTAAGGCAGCCAGGGATTCCTCTATACGTGGTAAAGGGTAGGCATCTTTATGTGTAATGCGATTTACTTGTCTGTAATCTACACACATTCTCATGCTTCCGTCCTTTTTCCTGACTAGAACTAGGGGCGCTGCCCAGGGACTACAACTATCCCTTACTACCCCTGCCTTCTTCATGTTGTGCAACATCTCCTTCGCCTCCTGGTAGTGTGCTGGTGGTATAGGCCTGTAACGTTCTTTGATGGGTGGATGGTCACCTGTGGGGATATGGTGTTGTACCCCTTTAATCCTCCCAAAGTCAAGTGGGTGTTTACTGAATACCTGCTCGTATTCCGGAACCACCCGGTGTACACCCTGCTTCTGATGGGCAGGAGTGGTGTCTGTCCCAACATGGAGCTGTTGACACCAATCCTCCACCTGGGTTGCCGGGTCATTATCCTCCACTCTGTCTGGTGAGGTTAAGGACTCTGCCGTGTGTATGCAGTTGTTATGTACTGTGTACAGTTTGGCAACAGTGGCGTAGCATGGTAATCTAACCTCGTCCTCCATAGTTAAGGAGGCGTACGGGCACCCTCCCATTGCGTACATCCACCACCCCTCTGGCAGTCAAGAGTGTAGGTCTATGCTCCGAGCTAAGGGGCTCTACTACCGCCTGGTAGCTCCGTCCTTTGAGACCTATTGCTGCTCTACACCAAATCAGCATTTCACTCGTTGGGGGAATCACAATGGGTATCGGGTCTGTCACCCGTACATTACCAATTTCACCACCTGATAGCTTTACCTGTTGCTGGTACATAAGGGCTCGGATCTCTTTCTGGAGCACCCTCCTCTGCCCTGGTCTGGCGGTGTCAGCCATCTTTTGGAGCAAGAACAACACTACTCCCAAACAGTTACTAACAATATTTGTGCCAAGTACCATATACAAGTCTGTATCATCAGGATTAGTCTCTACTACAATTAGTCCCTGGTCCTTCAGTTCCACTCTTCCCAACTTTACTGCCACATCCTTAACCCCGACTAGGTTAAGGGGAAGACCATTGGAAGCATACACGGAAAGGTTTGGAGCTGGCGGGCTCAGTTCATCTATGGACCATAACCTTTTGTAGAGGACATCAGGTATAATGGTTACCTGAGATCCTGTGTCCAGCAGGGCAGGTGTCGCGATGCCGTCCAGCACAATGGACAGGAAAGGTCTTCCTCCCACGAACCGGCGGTACCAGTTTGTTGGGCTTGGTTGGTCTACTCCTGGGTGTCGGCCCTCGGCCCCAGGCTTTTCTCATTTAAAGGACACCTCCGCATGGTGTGGCCTGCTTTATGGCAGCGGTAGCAGATGAAGTCTTCTGGAGGGCGGCGTTGGTCGTTGGTCCTCCCACGGGGTGGCGTTGCCCCCCTCCGGGGTGGTGTTGTCCTCCTACGGGGTGGCGTCGTCCTTCTTCTTCTTCTCATCCAGGGGACATCCTCAGGGCTGTCGGCTAGCAAGATCCTTCCGTCCGGCTCAGGCTCCGTCTCTTGCTGCAGGGTGCTCATGACAGTGGCCAGGGTTTTACTTAGCTGGCGCACCTCAAAGCGTAGGCTGTCCAGCTCGCTAGGGGGCACTGTTTGCATCCTTGTTTCGGCGGTTAGTGAAGGAGCGGTGGGTGCTGCAGGCACAGGGGTGGTCCCACCCTAGCAACGCTGGATAGCAGTGTCTGTGGTTTCCAGGGGCTGCAGTCCCTTTATAGCCATGTCCTTAAGGGTGTCAAAGGTGGCATCTGGATGGTCTAAGGCCCACCACCGTACAGTTCTGCTCTCTTCTTGGGACTTTAACCCCTGGATGAACTGTTCCGTCAGCATTTTATTTTCATCATGGATGCTGGCTGGACTAACCTGTTTCAGGGACCGCAGGGCCTCCTGTAAGTGCCAGGCATAGTCCCGGATCCTATCCTCAGGTTTTTGGACACAATGGTAGAACCTCATCCACAGATCTGTTTCAGTGCGGTTTTCAAACGCGGTTTGCAGTCTTTTAAAGATGGTGGGCACTGCTTCTTGGTCTGCGGCTGGCCAGGTTTCAACTTCTCGCTCAGCGGCACCAGTCAATTGTCCTAACACTACAGCGGCTCTCTGCTTGCCAGTCATAGAATACATGTCCAATATGCCGCATATCTTCCTCTTGAATCCGGACAGTGTGTCCGGTTTGCCGTTATACTGGGGGAACCACTTCGCTCCCGGGATATACGGCAGGGCCATAGGTATGACAGGGGTTACAGGCCCTGCTGGTGGAGGGGCCGCTTCAACCTGCTCAGCGCCGAGCGCAAGTGGGACATCGGGGCCGTTAACCGGTATTCTGGCGCTCTGCTGGGCTTCGGACATCGTTGCACCCCCCTTGTGAAACGGAGCCTACCTTCTGAACTTTTCTTTTAGGTAGGCTGCAGCTCCGCGGGCAACGGTCTTCTTTCAAGACCTTGCGTCGCTCGCTTCTGACGTCAGAGCGTCCTTCCGGCTCCTTCCAGGACCTGACGCTTCCTGGTTCGACGTCAGGGGCGGGGCGTGTCCTCGACTTCGCGCGCTTCCAGCGGTTACGCCCCTCTTCTTCCCGCGCGGCGACCCAAAAGTGGCGGGAAACAACCACAATTGGCGGGAAAAACTTCACCACAGTAAGATTTACAGTCTTTTAAGGCGCACAGTACCCGGTGGCAATGGGCACACAATCCTGTCCGTGACGCCAGTTGGGATGTTGTGCCCCCGGGGGCCTTACTGTTTGGGGGACAGTATATATATATATATCACGGTGGCTGGCCCAGGGCGGACAGTGCACAAAAGGGGTAGCGATTACTAATAAAGTTCAGAGAAATTCGTGACGCCACCTGTGGTGTCTGGTGAAGGTCTCCAGCGCTGCAGCAGTCCTCTGAGGCAGGTGACAAGGCAGCTAAAGAGGGTACAGCTCCCCACAGGTGGAGCGGACCTCAGGGCAGTGTAGATAGATAGATGGTGGGTGCGCTGGGTGTTGTAGTGCGGGTAGAGAACGCAGCAGGAGTAACGGACAGAGACAGGGGTTTTTGCTTTGTTACCTTTACTGGTACAGCTGGTAGATACGGTCCAGGGTACTCTAGGTGAAGGGCGCACTTTTGGACTTCTCCCCAGGGAGCGGGTATAAGGCCTCCTGATCCGTGTCTGCCTCTGTGTAAGCTCCTGGCCAGCCTGCAACTGTGCCTAGCTTATGTGTTTTGCTTTTTCTACTCCACCTGTTGCTCTGAAGTAGGACCTCCGGTTGGTAACCACTTTCCCTGGACGTCGGGGCCTTCGTGGTTCCTGGTCCTGTATGTGTCTAGTTTCAGGTTTGCCAGGGACTTGTAGTCCTCCTGGGATTCCTGTTATCCATACTGGGTGTAAAGGGTCCCTGTAGGCCCGGACCCGGTGTCCGGTGAAAATACTGGGGTGAGCCTGGTATGCTCCTCTATCCCCTTTTTGTCACTCTTTCCTTCCTCTTGCCTTTGGCCACGCTCGGGGCCCTCCCTAGGCTTCAGGGCTGCTGGAGGCCTAGTTTGCCTCACACAGCAGCCTGCGTGCTCCTCTCTGAACACTAACTTCTGACTATTCTATTCCCTGACAACTGAGCTGCCTGGCTCCACCTTCCCTTTATATATCCCTATCAGGTCTCCCTCTGCTGGTATGAGGTGGAAGGTGGAGGTGTTTGCATGTAGCGAGGGCCTCTTGTGGAGAAATCCGTCCGTGCATCCTTCTGGGTTCTGTGGCACCATGCGCAGCAGGGCGCCACACTAACATCACAAATCATCATAAGGAAAGAATTCAAGATCCTGGGACAGATTGGAGAGTGTGAACAGAAAGACAGACTGTCTTATATGAACTTGTTGCACCAGATCGATGCAGGCTTAGAGAAAGGCTACCAGCCAGATGAGATCATTGAGGGGGTTGTGAAAGCAATCAGCCCAGGACTGTACCTCCGTTGTATGCTAGAAATGAAGAGTCAACTGACCTTGCAACAGCTGAAGATGATTTTAAAAGGGCACTATAAAGAAGAGAATACTTCAGAATTGTTCCACCGACTCATTAACCTCTCACAGAGAAATAATGAATCACCCCAAAGTTTCTTGTTCAGAGCAATTGAACTGAAGGATAGACTGTTGTTTGCATCCAGAGATGTAGAAGCGGATGAGAAGTTTGATGCTGGACTAGTCCAGAAGAAGTTCTTGAGATCATTGGGAACAGGGTTAATCAGAAAAGACATCAAGTTACAGCTGAAACAATACCTAGAAGATCCTGGCATTCTGGACGAAGTCCTAATTGAAAAAATGAATGAGGCAGCTAATTTGGAGTCAGAGAGCGAACAGAAGTTAAAGAAAGGCTCTGTTCCTAAAATCACCAAAATGAGTCAGCTGAAGTTGGAGACCCTCAGTGGCCAGTCCGAAGATCATCATGGAGACCCTCCAGTGCCGCCTCCGAGAGGGAACCTTAAATCACCAACAAAAGAGAGAACCGCCAGCGCTCACTCTGAGGAAGTAATAGGTGAACTGCGAGCCGAGTTGATTGAGGTGAAAAAGTTGATTTGTTCCAGGCCAGAACTTGTATCCCTCAGACCCTGGAGTGGGTTCCAAACCAGAAGATACCCAGCTTGTGAAGTGTGCCATTCATCAAGTCAGAGTACAGTGTGTGTCCACTGTCTAAGATGTGGTGAGGAAGGACATTATGCCAAGGAATGCCAATGGTCATGGTCGCTTGGGTTAAAAGACAGGAGGTTGCCAGTGCGCAACGACTGGTAACCGCGACACGGAGGAGGCCCCAGAAGCAAACCCAAATTTCACCAAACCCCAGAACAGAGCATGAGGTAAAACGGCTGTATCAGTACTATCCCCAAATGTGTTCCCGTCTACAACAGCTGCAAGAGAGACAGGGGCATCAGTTACTTAATGCCCAGTGCGGAGGTCAAATGATGTACTCCTGGGAGGAGGATTCCTCAGTCCCAGTGCGGAGGTCAAACGATGTACTCCTGGGAGGAGGATTCCTCAGTCAGTAAAGATAGCCTCATCAGCGTAATCGGTGAAAGGTGCTTTATACAGTGCCAGCTAGCTGGACTCCTGGTAAAAGCATTATGGGACACAGGAGACCAAGCGAGCCTTTTAAATGAAGAACGGAGAAGGCGCTACCTGCCACATACCTGCCTTCGGTCGGTAAAAGAACTCTTAGGACTTGTGGAACTCCACTGCAAAGCTGTCAACCAGACCGAAATCCCTTTCATAAGCTGGATGGAAGTGACTTTCCAACTGAGGGCCACGAAGAGCAGCAACACCACTGAGCTTTTGGTACCTTTTCTCGTGACCAGTGATCAGAATGTGGCAGAGGATCCGATCCTGGGTTATAATGTAATCAGTGAGGTCATCACGAAACACAAGGCAGGGACGCTGGTGGTGGATGCAATTGCCACATCACTTGCCATACCCAATGCTGTGGCGGAAAATGTGATTCATAGAGTAAATAAAGCACAGAATACAATGGACCTAAAAGAAGTCAAGGTAGGCTGGCGCCCAGCCATCATCCCTGCAAACCAAATGGTGGGGGTGAGGTGTGGAGTCCGGGTAGGACCGGGAAGAAAGGTCCAGAAAAGACTGTTCATGCCAAAAGACTCCTCAGAACTTCCGGAAGGCCTAGTTCAAGGTGAGACTGTGCTTACGATTCCTACTGGTGGGTTTGTTCGAGTGACAGTACTGGTGATGAATTCTACGAAACACGAAAATGGACTGGATCCACAGACTGTGTTAGGTCACAATGAAACTGTTAAAATGGTATATTCAGCCAAAGTGAGACCTGCCCAGGGGTCTACAGTGAATTCAGTCTCCCCACCAAGGAACAGGAGTTGCCCAGGGGAAGAAATTGCACGACCTACCTTGGAGTCCTACGATCCCCCAGTATCCCTGGAACACTTGTGTGCTGAAGATCTAGTGGTAGCAAAACAGATGCTGAGAGAAGAGTGTCATGCATTGTCCAAAGATGACTCTGATATAGGCTGCATCCCATCGTTGCAGTTGAAAAGCAATTTGAAAGACACGACCTTAGTAACCATAAGTTACATGTCTGTGCCAAAACCATTGCACTGTGAAGTGAAAAAGTATTTACAAGACCTAATCAACAGAGATTGGGTCAAAAAGTCAAAGTCGTCTTATTCCTCTCCTATTGTTTGTGTTAGGAAGAAGGACGGTACTGCTGTGATTACCGGGAACTAAACCGAAAGTCAGTACCTGATCGGCACCCTATACCAAAGATCCAAGGTTTGCTGGATAGCCTATCAGGAAGTACCTGGTTCTCTGTCCTCGATCAGGGTTATGCATACCACCAAGGGTTTGTCGAAGAATCCAGTAGACCCTTGACAGCATTCATCACACCATGGGGATTATATGAGTGGATCCGCATACCGTTTGGGCTCAGTTCAGCCCCAGCAGAATTCCAGAGGAGCATGGAGACATGTTTAGAAGCATTGAGGGACGATATCTACCATCCGTACTTGGATGACAATGTGGTACACCACCAATAAATCAGGTCGAACAGCGGCAGAGAAGATCTCCCATGATTTTGCTTTGAGGTTTGGGTTCCTTACGAGGTTACACCATGACCAAGGAAGAAAATTTGAGAACCAGCTCTTTGCCAAGCTAGGAAAGTACTGTAGAATTCAGAAATCCCACACAACTCCCTATCACCCAGAGGGTAATGGACAAGTAGAACGTTTTAACCAGACATCATTGTCGATGTTGCGCACTTTAAGAGCTGATGAGAAGAAAGACTGGAAGAGTTCTCTGTCAAAAGTGGTACATGCCTATAACTGTACAAAGAGCGATGCAATGGGCTACTCACCCTTTTTCCTATTGTATGGACAATCGCCAAGGCTGCCAATCGACATCATGTTCGATACTCCAGTGTCAGAGACTTACAGAAAGTATCCAGAGTACGTTTGGAAATGGAAGGAACGGATGGCAGAGGCATACAACATAGCATCCAAAGTGGTTACACAAGGACAGAGCAAGAGTAAGGAGTACTATGATCTAAAATGTTATGAAGCAGAATTGGCACCAGGAAGCCGGGTGCTAGTCAAGAACATATGTGAGAAGAGCGGTCCAGGAAAACTTCGTTCGTACTGGGAAGACAAGGTGTATGTGGTCGTAAGGAGGAAAACTGATGACAGCCCAGTATATGAAAACCGATTGGAAACGGGAGACAAGAAAACTAAAATAGTCCATCAGAATTTACTACTACCCTGTGATTATCTCCCACCATAACAAGACTTCCCAGAAGTAGACCGACATCGTCAGAGATCAACTAAGGGACCACCACAGACTGAAGCTCCGGAGGTGGATAGTGACCTTGAAAGTTCTGATGGAGAAGAACACACCGTTGTACTTCTCGGACGGGCAAGGAGAGGGATGTACCATCCTCAGGAGCGTGAATGAAGTCCTGAGGCTCCAGAATTCATACCAAGGAGTACAGATGAAGTCTAATTCAGATCTGATGATCGAACACTGGTCCTTGAAGAGACTGATCGACACTCAGGAGGAGCGGAATTACCAGACCGTGTGGAAACAGGTGACTCAGGAGAAGTACAGGAACTTACAGAGGCAGCTCCAAGAGCATCTGAGGAAGCACGGGAAATGAGTGCGGCGGAAGAAACTTCTGTGACCGAAGAACCCGTGGTCTCTGAGGAACAACCCACCAGGAGGATGTCGACTCAAGAAGTGAGGAGGCCCGTGATGCTGACACATGAGACACTTGGTGAACCGAGTCAAGTACCAAGGACTGTCGACTGGAAACAGGTATCTCTGCCTGTGGACCAGGTAAGCCCACTTGAGTGGTATTCACCACCGAGAGGCAGTATGGAAGATTTTGCCTGGTGGAAAGACTTGTTTTCATGCTTTGATTTTCCTTAAAAGACTTTGCAGAAACAAAGAACTGTTAAAGCATAGAGAGAGAGAGCTGGTTGAAAATGTATGAAAAGCTCCAGCTGAAGAGATGCTAATTGTTTTATTTGTGTTAATTGTTTAATTCTTACAGGCATCCTACAAGAAAAAGGTTGTAAGATTAGGTTGTTATCAATGTTTATGAATGTTATACCAATTTTACAATGCCAATTTGTATATAAAGCTATCCATCTTTCATCACTGTCTCAGAATTGGTCAGATTGACCAATTAAGATGAATGTCGAGGACGACATTCAAAAAGGAGGGAAGAGTGTGATATGTAGAAGTAGTGCTGTTGCAGAGTGTGACATGCAGAAGTAGTGCTGTTGCTTTAAAAGCATTCAGCAACTATTAGAAGTAACACAAGCACATGAGACAGGAAGTGTTGTGCTCCAGAAGCATCCAGCAACTAGAGGGGTTAACACAGTCACAGGAGAAGGGGAGTGTTTTAGCAGAGCCCCAGGGGGATTGTGGGGAAGTTGTTTACTGTCTGGCTGGAGCCGAAGAGAAAGGTGGTGTGTGTTCTGCATCTTTCATGAAAAAGATTCCTTTGGTGTTAGAAGGTATTGTCCTTCTCTACCTATGCCCTACTATAATAGTTATTCACTGCTGCTAAGTTGCGCAAGTGCCTCTTTCTTCTCTCTGCACTCTATGGCCTGAATTAAGGTGTTCACCCTACAGCCACTCCATTTTAGACCCACTCCGCCCTTTAGCCCCTACATTTTAGGTCCTCTCAGTCTTCCCTGCGTTCCAAGCCTCCATTTCATTAACACTTCCACCGGAAGCACTCAGCAGCACCTATATTTAAGATCCACTGCCACCAATGCCTCCCACACACCGGAGAAGCAACAGGAACGCAAGTTTACACTACCACACCACCAACAAGGTATAGTTTTTCCCATCTCTTATACTAGTGATCCTCCTATAGTTCCTACTGGTACTTCAACACGATACCTCTCATCCCCTGCATTATTGAGCCTCCTATAGATTCCACTGGTGCTTCAACAGCGATCTCTTATTTTTGATTTCTTATTTTTCCAGGCCTTTTCCAAGCCAGTATTTCCATTTATCCACTAAGCTTTATCCCCTTTGGATGCAGTATATAGGTTAGTATGTTTGGATATTGAGTGTCCATATTTTTACTATTGTGATATATTTCATCTAGGGACATATAGGGATCCCCTACCCTTTTCCCTATCCCTGGTACCCCTTTTACTACTACTACTTGCATCTGGCTGTGCACTTTGTATATATGTAAATATAAAACTTTTCTTTAATTTCTATGACACCCTATTAATGTATCTTAATTCTCTCTTTTAGCGATGTTTTTTAAAAAGGCCTATCCAGGTCGAAATGTCATGTATCGCTACTAAGCACCTTTTTCTACGGTGTGGTGTTGTATTATAATAACATTATCACTCTTTGCAACCAAGAATTTGAGTGCGTCTATTATCTATAAGTGATTGCTTGGATCATATCTCCTTTAGCCAGCACCTCTTCAGTACTGTGTGCGCATCTTTTTTTCATGAAATTTGACTTACTTTGGATGAACGCACCAGTTCACCGATGACGACGCAGACCTTTGCCTACGACAGCGCTACTGCAAGTAGTATCCTTTCCAAAATCACGAACTCCGGTGATTTCCTAAAAACACCAACCCAAGAGATACGATCAAAGGACAATGAACGTGAAAAGCGTAGACTGATGTCCTACGATTTACACTCAAATACCTTGTTAGAATACTGGAATACTATAAACAAAATCGTATCCCAAGGGGTTTACCATGTCATTTTCATCCTACCCTTTTTTCGGATAAACCGGAGTATTGTGACCGCTTCAAACAAATTTTGAATAAATGTTCGTTAGATATCATCTTACTAACTATTGATTCTCTCCATACAGCGATTAAGGAAATTGAACAATCTATCACTTCTATAGAACATCAGCTGATCTCTACGGTCTCTACATCTGAGTGGGAGACGCTCAAAACCCGGATCGACAAAAGCATTGAGGAGCATCGGGCTGTTCTACAAGAAAGGAAAAGAAATAAATTCCAGCGTGACTGCCAAGACTACAACGAGGATAGGGTTTACAAGTGGCAGGATCAACCAACATGGCGCGTATCCTCTCGACAGAGAAGACAAGATTCTTTCAGCTCCGGAAGCGAGGCCTCAACTGGATCAAGAAACCAAAACAATTTTTTATTCAAATGACAGCCAAGAGGAGGCAATTCATACCAACCCGGAAGAGACCGACTAGGCGGGGCAATAGGAGGCACGACGGACCGTATGACCACCAGATCTCAGGTAATAACAGCAAAAATGTGACTAACATTTCCTCTTACACATTAAGCCCTGTTGAACTCTCGGTACCTCAATGTGGACTCTCATTTTGCCCTATGCCTCCCCTTAACCATTTTGAACTGGAACAGGACCTTCAACAATTTTTTCGCAATCTACGGTTGAAGACACATTTCGGTATGCAATCCGAAATTTTACCAAACAGAGCTCCTCCCTCTGGGGGAGTCCCTGTTCTAGATCAAACCATCACACAATTGGGTCTCCATACCACTAGAACATTTAATCCACCCCATACTTACCACGCTGTTGAGTCCTAAATTGAACTAGTACAAAGGGACACAAACAGTTTCCTATTACAACAAGCTAGAGGCTTAATACCCACTGTGAACAATATGAGCCAACTAGACAAACAAGCAATTTTGTCACTTAAAAATAACAAATCAATTATCATCAAACCAGCTGATAAAGGGGGTTCCATTGTTGTTATGGATTACACTGATTATCTCCAGGAAATCACAAGACAACTTTCATATCAGGATACTTACAAAAAAATTCCACATGATCCTGTATTTAGGATCAGTAAGAGAATTGCACAAATTACAGCAAAATATTTTGCCCTACATACAATAGACCAGAAGACAGTAAATTTCCTTAACAATCCACATCCGGTTACACCAGTTTTTTATACATTACTTAAAATTCATAAATCATTAATAAATCCACCGGGCCGTCCTATTGTTGCATCAACCGATTCCATCCTTTCCCCCTTATCTGTTTTTCTTGAAAAAATCATAACCCCCTTAGTCAAAACAGCACGCTCATTTGTCCTTGACACAAACAGTTTCATCAAAAGCATAGGTAAACTAACGGGGATCACCCCAGAGATTCTACTCGTTACTCTGGATGTCAAAAATTTATACACCTCGATTGACCATGAACTAGGCCTTAAAGTAGTGAATCTAATGTTATCTTCCTCAAGTTACAGTGAGAATAGTAAACAACTATGCATGGAACTTCTCTTCGTGGTTCTCTATGAGAACTACTTCTTGTGTGGAGACCAATTCATCCTACAAATAAGAGGTACAGCGATGGGCTCGAATGTAGCCCCGGGCTACGCCAATTGTTACATGGATGCGTTTGAACATGAATTTGTATATACCAATAATCTCTTTCAAAATTACGCCATCTCATGGATCAGATATATAGACGATGAGTTCTCTCTTTGGAAAAGCCCTCCTGACATATTGGAGTCTTTTGTCATGTACCTCAATTCTATTAACAAAGAATTACAGTTTACATTTAATTACAATAACAACAACATTCCATTTCTTGACACTTGGGTAATTTCGCTTATTTTTTCCTTTATTTTTTATTTTTTCCTTTTTTTTCCTTTATTTTTTCCTTTTTTTTTCCTTTATTTTTTCCTTTTTTCCTTTATTTATTTTTTTTTCCTTTTTTTCCTTTTTTTTTCCTTTTTTTATTTTTATTCTCATTTTTCCTTTTTATTCGTATGCTAAACATTATCAATTCTATAGATTACTCTCCCCACTTTTTATCTGGAGTATGATTCCTTTGTTGTTAGAAGGTATTGTCCTTCTCTTTCTATGCCCTACTATAATAGTTATTCACTGCTGCTAAGTTGCGCAAGTGCCCCTTTCTTCTCTCTGCGCTCTATGGCCTGAATTAAGGTGTCCACCCTACAGCCACTCCATTTTAAACCCACTGCGCCCTTTAGCCCCTACATTTTAGGTCCGCTCAGTCATTCCTGCGTTCCAAGCCACCATTTCATTAACACTTCCACCGGAAGCACTCAGCAGCACCTATATTTAAGATCCACTGCCACCAATGCCTCCCACACACCGGAGAAGCAGCAGGAATGCAAGTTTACACTACCACACCACCAACAAGGTATAGTCTTTCCCATCTCTTATACTAGTGATCCTCCTATAGTTCCTACTGGTACTCCAACACGATACCTCTCATCCCCTGCATTATAGATCCCACTGGTGCTTCAACAGTGATCTCTTATTTTTGATTTCTTATTTTTCCAGGCCTTTTCCAAGCCAGTATTTCCATTTATCCACTAAGCTTTATCCCCTTTGGATGCAGTATATAGGTTAGTATGTTTGGATATTGAGTGTCTATATTTTTACTATTGTGATATATTTCATCTAGGGACATATAGGGATCCCCTACCCTTTTCCCTATCCCTGGTACCCCTTTTACTACTACTACTTGCATCTGGCTGTGCACTTTGTATATATGAAAATATATAAACTTTTCTTTAATTTCTATGACACCCTATTAATGTATCTTAATTCTCTGTTTTAGCGATGTTTTTTAAAAAGGCCTATCCAGGTCGAAATGTCATGTATCGCTACTAAGCACCTTTTTTCTACGGTGTGGTGTTGTATTATAATAACATTATCACTCTTTGCAACCAAGAATTTGAGTGCGTCTATTATCTATAAGTGATTGCTTGGATCATATCTCCTTTAGCCAGCACCTCTTCAGTACTGTGTGCGCATCTTTTTTTCATGAAATTTGACTTACTTTGGATGAACGCACCAGTTCACCGATGACGACGCAGACCTTTGCCTACGACAGCGCTACTGCAAGTAGTATCCTTTCCAAAATCACGAACTCCGGTGATTTCCTAAAAACACCAACCCAAGAGATACGATCAAAGGACAATGAACGTGAAAAGCGTAGACTGATGTCCTACGATTTACACTCAATTACCTTGTTGGAATACTGGAATGCTATAAACAAAATCGTATCCCAAGGGGTTTACCATGTCATCTTCATCCTACCCTTTTTTCGGATAAACCGGAGTATTGTGACCGCTTCAAACAAATTTTGAATAAATGTTCGTTAGATATCATCTTACTAACTATTGATTCTCTCCATACAGCGATTAAGGAAATTGAACAATCTATCACTTCTATAGAACATCAGCTGATCTCTACGGTCTCTACATCTGAGTGGGAGACGCTCAAAACCAGGACCGACAAAAGCATTGAGGAGCATCGGGCTGTTCTACAAGAAAGGAAAAGAAATAAATTCCAGCGTGACTGCCAAGACTACAACGAGGATAGGGTTTACAAGTGGCAGGATCAACCAACATGGCGCGTATCCTCTCGACAGAGAAGACAAGATTCTTTCAGCTCCGGAAGCGAGGCCTCAACTGGATCAAGAAACCAAAACAATTTTTTATTCAAACGACAGCCAAGAGGAGGCAATTCATACCAACCCGGAAGAGACCGACTAGGCGGGGCAACAGGAGGCACGACGGACCGTATGACCACCAGATCTCAGGTAATAACAGCAAAAATGTGACTAACATTTCCTCTTACACATTAAGCCCTGTTGAACTCTCGGTACCTCAATGTGGACTCTCATTTTGCCCTATGCCTCCCCTTAACCATTTTGAACTGGAACAGGACCTTCAACAATTTTTTCGCAATCTACGGTTGAAGACACATTTCGGTATGCAATCCGAAATTTTACCAAACAGAGCTCCTCCCTCTGGGGGAGTCCCTGTTCTAGATCTAACCATCACACAATTGGGTCTCCATACCACTAGAACATTTAATCCACCCCATACTTACCACGCTGTTGAGTCCTAAATTGAACTAGTACAAAGGGACACAAACAGTTTCCTATTACAACAAGCTAGAGGCTTAATACCCACTGTGAACAATATGAGCCAACTAGACAAACAAGCAATTTTGTCACTTAAAAATAACAAATCAATTATCATCAAACCAGCTGATAAAGGGGGTTCCATTGTTGTTATGGATTACACTGATTATCTCCAGGAAATCACAAGACAACTTTCATATCAGGATACTTACAAAAAAATTACACATGATCCTGTATTTAGGATCAGTAAGAGAATTGCACAAATTACAGCAAAATATTTTGCCCTGCATACAATAGACCAGAAGACAGTAAATTTCCTTAACAATCCACATCCGGTTACACCAGTTTTTTATACATTACCTAAAATTCATAAATCATTAATAAATCCACCGGGCCGTCCTATTGTTGCATCAACCGATTCCATCCTTTCCCCCTTATCTGTTTTTCTTGAAAAAATCATAACCCCCTTAGTCAAAACAGCACGCTCATTTGTCCTTGACACAAACAGTTTCATCAAAAGCATAGGTAAACTAACGGGGATCACCCCAGAGATTCTACTCGTTACTCTGGATGTCAAAAATTTATACACCTCGATTGACCATGAACTAGGCCTTAAAGTAGTGAATCTAATGTTATCTTCCTCAAGTTACAGTGAGAATAGTAAACAACTATGCATGGAACTTCTCTTCGTGGTTCTCTATGAGAACTACTTCTTGTGTGGAGACCAATTCACCCTACAAATAAGAGGTACAGCGATGGGCTCGAATGTAGCCCCGGGCTACGCCAATTGTTACATGGATGCGTTTGAACATGAATTTGTATATACCAATAATCTCTTTCAAAATTACGGCATCTCATGGATCAGATATATAGACGATGAGTACTCTCTTTGGAAAAGCCCTCCTGACATATTGGAGTCTTTTGTCATGTACCTCAATTCTATTAACAAAGAATTACAGTTTACATTTAATTACAATAACAACAACATTCCATTTCTTGACACTTGGGTAATTTCGCTTATTTTTTCCTTTATTTATTTTTTTTTCCTTTTTTTTCCTTTATTTTTTCCTTTATTTTTTTTTTTTTCCTTTTTTTCCTTTTTTTTTCCTTTTTTTATTTTTATTCTCATTTTTCCTTTTTATTCGTATGCTAAACATTATCAATTCTATAGATTACTCTCCCCACTTTTTATCTGGAGTATGATTCCTTTGTTGTTAGAAGGTATTGTCCTTCTCTTTCTATGCCCTACTATAATAGTTATTCACTGCTGCTAAGTTGCGCAAGTGCCCCTTTCTTCTCTCTGCGCTCTATGGCCTGAATTAAGGTGTCCACCCTACAGCCACTCCATTTTAAACCCACTGCGCCCTTTAGCCCCTACATTTTAGGTCCGCTCAGTCATTCCTGCGTTCCAAGCCTCCATTTCATTAACACTTCCACCGGAAGCACTCAGCAGCACCTATATTTAAGATCCACTGCCACCAATGCCTCCCACACACCGGAGAAGCAGCAGGAACGCAAGTTTACACGACGACACCACCAACAAGGTATAGTCTTTCCCATCTCTTATACTAGTGATCCTCCTATAGCTCCTATTGGTACTCCAACACGATACCTCTCATCCCCTGCATTATAGATCCCACTGGTGCTTCAACAGTGATCTCTTATTTTTGATTTCTTATTTTTCCAGGCCTTTTCCAAGCCAGTATTTCCATTTATCCACTAAGCTTTATCCCCTTTGGATGCAGTATATAGGTTAGTATGTTTGGATATTGAGTGTCCATATTTTTACTATTGTGATATATTTCATCTAGGGACATATAGGGATCCCCTACCCTTTTCCCTATCCCTGGTACCCTTTTTACTACTACTACTTGTGTCTGGCTGTGTACTCTCAAATGATTATTTACTTGCAAATGGTGTAACTTTGTATATTTGTATATATGTAAATATAAAACTTTTCTTTAATTTCTATGACACCCTATTAATGTATCTTAATTCTCTCTTTTAGCGATGTTTTTGAAAAAGGCCTATCCAGGCCGAAACGTCATGTATCGCTACTAAACACCTTTTTTCTACGGTGTGGTGTTGATGTTATAATAAAATTATCACTTTTTGCAACCAAAAATTTGAGTGCGGCTATTATCTATAAGTGTGTTCTGCATCTGACAGAAGTGCCCCTGCAAGTGAAAAGGATTCAAGTCTGGAATGAAGCTAAGCACAGGTCAGGTATAGTGTTGAGCCACCCCCGTAGTGTTCGGGTTCGGTTCGGTTCGTCGAACACCGGGATGTTCGTGGAACTGTTCGTCGAACACCTTAGAACACCGTCGAACACCGTTAAAACCAATGGCAGGCAAACAAAAACACATAGAAAACACCTTAAAAGGTGTCCAAAAGCTGACAAACTGCTCAGGAGACACTCTTTAAAAAAGCCGGACGACAATTCAGCATCAGTACCCGACAATTTAGAACAGAAAGAATAGAGCATCACACATAGATTTGATAGATAGAAACATGTCAGTCACATATATAAGAAGTACAGTGACAGTGTTGGTTACTGTACTTGTCATTTAGTGTTAAAGGATTTATTAAAAAAAAATAATAGTGTTTTCATGCACCCGTCTCTTTAAAAAAGCCGGCCGGCAATTCAGCATCGGTACCCGACAATTTAGAACAGAAAGAATAGAGCATCACACATAGATTAGATAGATAGAAACATGTCAGTCACATATATAATAAGTACAGTGATAGTGTTGATTACTGTACTTGTCATTTAGTGTTAAAATAAAGGATTTATTAAAAAAAAATTGGCGTGGGGTTCCCCGTAATTTTAGTCTCTACCGGAGGTTAAGCAGACGGCTGGGGCAGATGTTTGAAGCCTGGGAAGGGGGTAATACCCACGGAGCTTCCCAGGCTACTAATATCAGCCCCCAGCTGAATGCCTAGCCTTTACTAGCTATTAAAATGGGGGACCCAAACAAAAAATGACGTGGGGTCCCCCCTATTTTAATAACTAGCAAAGGCTAGGCAGACAGCTGGGAGCTGATATTAATTGCCCAGGAAGGGAGCCATGAATTTTGGCCCCCTCCCAGGCTAGAAACACCAGCCGTCAGCCGCCCCAGAAATGGCGCATCCATAGGATGTACTTCTTATATATGTGACTGACATGTTTCTATCTATCAAATCTATGTGTGATGCTCTATTCCTTCTGTTCTAAATTGCCGGGTACCGGTGTATGCCGCTGCTGAATTGCCGGCTTTTCATGTTTCACTGTGAGCACTGTTCCCATCGATTTGGGCAACCACTGTAATGCCACAACCACCATGGCTGTGGCATTACAGTGAGTGGCAGACAATCCCTGCATGATGTGAAAAAATCCAGTTACTCTTTTGGTGCACGAACAGTTATCAAACATAACTTCGAACAGCCGAATTTTTTGCAAAACGTTCGCGTTCGTCAAACGACTCGAACACAGCCCAAAACAGCTCGAATTTGAGATTGGCGAACAGTTCTAGTCGAACATCGCTCATCTCTAGTCAGGTAGAGTTCCTGAACTAGCAGTGCAGAGTATTGTCAAGCAGAAAGATAATGACTGTAAGAAATGGTGTCACAGGGATCATCTCCCTCAGCAAATCCTCACCCCCTCTTCCATCTCACTGTGCTGTAAAGAATGCTGTGCTCATTAATGTGCCTTTGCATTAGAACTCTGCTGTGCTGTACTACTGGGAAGACTGTGAACTGCTGTGCTGCTAAGGAAACTGTACTGTTTGTCACTGGAGCCTGTTGCTCATAAGACTTAACTTGCACTGGCTGTACGGCTTCTTATTAAATGCTACTGTTCTACCATTTATGAGGACTCTTGTCAAGTGTGTCTGGTCAGCAAGTGAAACAATCTAAGTGTCTGTGCCTGAGGGTCAATACCCCTGTGTGCCTGAGAGAAGCTGCAGCACATGGTCTATGGTCGCCCTGAGTAACGGTTCCTCCAGGATTCCAAATAATTCATGTAACCTGTCTCGCCCCTATCTGCACCTAGCGGCATGCGTGTAACAATAATTTCACACTAAACTCCAAAAATGGGACAGAAAAAATTGTTGTTACTAGGAGGCATAGCTAACACTAGAGAAGACAGTGAAAGAATTCAGAAGGATCTAGATAAGCTTGAACAATGGGCACTAATAGAATAGTATTTAAAAGGGAGAAATTCAAGATTCTACATCTGGGCAAGAAAAACAAAAATTATATCTACAGAATGGGAGGAATAGAACTAAGCAACAGCACGTGTGAAAAAGACTTGGGTATACTAATAGATCACAACACAGACTGCACATGAGTCAACAGTGTGATGCAGCAGGAAAAAAGGCAAACAATTCTGGCATGTATTCATAGAAGCATAGAGTAGCATATGTAGAGGAAAACTACTGTTTGGGTGCACGGCAGGGCTCAGGAGGGAAGGAGCGCCATTTCACTTTTTGAAAGTAAAATTTGCTGGAATCATTAGCCGAAAACCCCCCACAAGTGATCCCAGTTTGAAAACTAGACTCCTCAAGGAATGTATCCAGATGTGTGGTGAGCACCGTGAAAATAAAAAAATCTAATTTTTTCAACAAAAATGTTATTTTAGCCCCACTTTTTTATTTTCACAAGGGTAACAGGAGATATTGCACAATGCAATTTGTTATGCAATTTCTCCTGAGCATGCTGATACCCCATGTGTGGGGGAAAACTACTGTTTGGGCGCACGGAAGGACTCTGGAATCATTAGCGGGCGCCTTGTCGGGTTTGGAGAGCCCCTTATGTGCCTAAACAGTGGAAAGTCCCCACAATTTTGGAAACTAGTCCCCTCAAGAAATGTATCTAGATGTGTGGTGTGCACTTTGAACCCCCAGGTGCTTCTCAGAAGATTATAACGTTGAACTGAACTGTCAAAATGAAAAAAAAAAATTGCCCCAAATATTTCACTTTCACAGGGGTAACAGGAGCTAAATGGACCATAAAATTTGTTGTGTAATTTCTCCTGAGTACACCGACACTGCATATGTGGTCAAAACTACTTTTGAGATACAGTGCAAAGCTCAGAAAAGAAGAATCGCCATATTGGAGTTCAGATTTTTCTTGAATGGTTTGAGGGTGTCAGGTCACATTGGCAGAGCCCCTGAGGTGCCAGAACAGCAGAAACCCCCCATAAGTGACATCATTTTAAAAACGACACCTCTCAATGAATTCATCTAGGGGTGCAGTGAGCATGTTGATACCACATGTGCCTCACAGAAATTTATACGATTGGGCAGCAAAGAAAGAATAATTACATTTTTACCGCTAAAATGTTGTTAAAATGTTGTTTTAGCCCCAATTTTTTACTTTTTAAAAGGGCTAATAGGTAAAAATGGACTTCTCAGTTTGTTGTGCAATTTCTCCTGAGTACGACAATACCCTACATATAATCCGGAACCACTTTGGAGGCATAGTGCAAAACTCAGAAGGGAAGGAGTGCCATAATTTAGTGCAGATTTTACTGTTATGGTTTGCGGGTGTGTTAACCCACTGGGAGAGCCCCTGAGTTGCCAGAACAGCAGAACCCCCCTATAAGTGACCCTATTTTACAAACTACACCTCTCAATGAATTAATCTAAGGGTGCAGTGATCCTATTGACACCACAGTGTGTAACAGAATTTCATACCGTTGGGGAGTGAAGAAAAAATAATTATATTTTTGCCACAAAAATTCTGTTTTAGCCCAGATTTTCCATTTTAGTCAAAACCACAAAAAGGATGGAAGGCCTATATAAAGATATAGGGTGCGTCATCATGTTTCAAAACAGGCAATTTGAAGGACGGCAGAAAAGAGATACAAAAGTGATGCGCACAGCTTAAATTAATTAATTTTTTTTAAAAGGAATACATTATATTAATACACCATAGATAAAAATGCTAAAACCAAGTACAAGAACCTGAAGCCTATATAATAAGGAGCAAATACAGGCAGCAATATTAAGCCATAACATGATCATATATTGTACATCTATAATACAATGCCAAGCAATAGTCAATTAAGTGTATATGAAATAGTATACACCAAGCACTGAGAAAAATATGTCAACAGGTAATAAAACGGTTATAGGAAGTTTCACCCCAGCAGTTCGCCCCCAGCAGTTTTCCCCCATCTGTTCGCCCCCAGGTACATTTCGCCCCCACACATTTCGCCCCTATCATTTCGCCCCCAGGAAGATTCGCCCCCGCACATTTCGCCCCCGGATGGGGGCGAACTGGGGGTGATATGTGCGGGGGTGAAATGTGCAGGGGCAAAACATCCTGGGGGCGAAATGTGCGGGGGCAAAATGTACCCAGGGGCGAATTGCTGGGGGCGAACTGCTGGGGGCGAACTGCTGGGGGCGAAACATCCAGTTCCCAATACAACATATAAAGAACATAAACAAGGACATGATTGTAGTAGATAAGTTGTAGAATTATAGTGAATATGATGTATACCAGACACAAACATCACGAACCAAAACTATAGTATACTCAGATACTAGAGTATCTGAGACCCTGTGATCTAAATTCACAGCTACCATGAAATATACCCCACAGCCTGTAGGGCTAATAAATCCACAAAATAATAAATAGTGCCCTAACCGGGCAATGAGGGGAACAACAGCTAGGAGCAAGTAATATCACTCATAAGAGACCATAGTTCAGTTTATCCCATACACCTCACGCTTATCGCTGTGGATCACAGCTTCATCAGGGAAAGTGAAACTGAAACTTTCAATTTCAAGGGCGCTAACACCTGTATATATATATATATATATATATATATATGTATATATATATATATATATATATATATATATACAGTACAGACCAAAAATTTGGACACACCTTCTCATTTAAAGATTTTTCTGTATTTTCATGACTATGAAAATTGTACATTCTCACTGAAGGCATCAAAACTATGAATTAACACATGTGGAATTACACTGTGTTCCAAATTATTATGCAAATAATATTTTCTCAGATTTTCCCAAATTACCTATATGAATTGCAGTCATTGCAATTTTCCAGTCAAATAACTATTAGAGTACAATTGAAAGGTTTTTGTACAAACTGCCTATGATAACAGTATATTTAAAAAAAAATAAAAAACTCAAACTGCACTCAAAATGCATTTTCCAAATTATTATGCACTTTTGAGTTTTCAACCTTTTCATTTTAATAAAGAAAAAAAAATTGTCATTTTTGAAATTATAAGCATTAGCAGGTTATTACAAACTGAAATCAAACAGTTTTCAACTCAAAACTTTATTCTAGGTGATGTTACATTTGCACATAGGACCGCTTGTTTGAAAGGAGCTTCTGAACTCTCTCGTCCATTGAATTTGTCAGGTTTTGGATGGTTTCTGCTTTAATTGTTTTGCATGAGGACAGAATACCCTCCCAGAGCTGTTGCTTAGATGTGAACTGCCTCCCGCCATCATAGACACTCCTTTTGATGATGCTCCAGAGGTTCTCAATGGGGTTGAGGTCAGGGGAGCATGGGTGCCACACCATAAGTTTGTCCCCTTTTATGCCCATAGCAGCCAGAGATGCAGATGTGTTATGTGCAGCATAAGACGGGACATTATCATGCATGAAAATGATCTTGCTGCGGAATGCACGGTTCTTCTTCTTGAACCATGGAAGGAAGTGCTGTTTGAGAAACTCAACATACATTATGAAGTTCATCTTTACCCCTTCAGGGATCCTAAAAGGGCGGACAATCTCTCTCCCCATGATTCCAGCCCAAAACATTACTCCACCTCCTCCTTGTTAGCGCTGTATTTGCATGGGGTGTCCATCAACCAGCCATCCTGGACCATCGAGATCATTTCATTTTTCTTGGCCTGCCACTTCTGGCCTTAACAAGAACTGTTCCTGTGTTCTTCCATTTCCTTACTATGTTCCTCACAGTGGAAACTGACAGGTTAAATCTCTGAGACAGCTTTTTGTATCCTTCCCCTGAACAACTATGTTGAATAATCTTTGTTTTCAGATCATTTGACAGTTGTTTTGAGGAGCCCATGATGCCACTCTTCAGAGGAGATTCAAACAGGAGAACAACTTGCAAGTGGCCACTTTAAGTAGCTTTTCTCATGATTGCATACACCTGGCTATGAAGTTCAAAGCTCAATGAGGTTACAAAACCAAAAAAAGTGCTTTAGTAAGTCAGTAAAAAGTAGGTAGGAGTATTTAAAACAAGAAAATGATAAGGGTGCCCATACTTATGCACCTGTCAAATTTTGTTTGAATGCAGATTGCACATTTTCTGTTAGTACAATAAACCTCATTTCAAGGCAGAAACATTACTGTGTCCAACAGTTATTACATATATCAAACTGAAATAGCTGTTGCAAAAACACCAATTTTTATAAAACATTAAGCTTAAGATTAATAGGGGTGCCCAAACTTTTTTATATAACTGTATATATATATATATATATATATATATATATATATTTATATACATATACACAGTGCCTTGTGAAAGTATTTGGCCCACTTGAACTTTTCTACCTTTTTTCACATTTCTGGCTTCAAACATAAAGATATAAAATTCTAATTTTTTGGGGAAGAATCAACAACAAGTGGGACAGAATCATGAAGTGGAACGAAATTTATTGGATACTTTAAACTTTTTAAAAAAATTAAAAACTGAAAAGTGGGGCGTGCAATATTATTCGGCCCCCTTGAGTTAATACTTTGTAGCGCCACCTTTTGTTGCGATTACAGCTGCAAGTCGCTTGGGGTATGTATCTATCAGTTTTGCACATCGAGAGCCTGAAATTCTTGCCCATTCTTCCTTGCAAAACAGCTCGAGCTCAGTGAGGTTGGATGGAGGGCGTTTGTGAACAGCAGTTTTCAGCTCTTTCCACAGATTCTCGATTGAATTCAGGTCTGGACTTTGACTTGGCCATTCTAACACCTGGATACGTTTATTTTTGAACCATTCCATTGTAGATTTTGCTTTATGTTTGGGATCATTGTCTTGTTGGAAGATAAATCTCTGTCCCAGTCTCAGGTCTTTTGCAGACTCCAACAGGTTTTATTCCAGAAGGGTCCTGTATTTGTCTCCGTCCATCTTCCCATCAAATTTAACCATCTTCCCTGTCCCTGCTGAAAAAAGCAGGCCCAAATCATGATGCTGCCACCACCATGTTTGACAGTGGGGATGGTGTTTTGAGGGTGATGAACTGTGTTGCTTTTACGCCAAACATATCGTTTTGCATTGTGGCCAAAAAGTTCGATTTTGGTTTCATCTGACCAGAGCACCTTATTCGACATGTTTGGTGTGTCTCCCAGGTGGCTTGTGGCAAACTTCAAACAAGACTTTTTATGGATATCTTTGAGAAATGGCTTTCTTCTTGCCACTCTTCCATAAAGGCCAGATTTGTGCAGTGTACGACTGATTGTTCTCCTATGGACAGACTCTCCCACCTCAGCTTTAGATCTCTGCAGTTCATCCAGAGTGATCATGGGCCTTTTGGCTGCATCTCTGATCAGTCTTCTCCTTGTTCGAGATGAAAGTTTAGAGGGACGGCTGGGTCTTGGTAGATTTGCAGTGGTCTGATACTCCTTCCATTTCAATATGATCGCTTGCACAGTGCTCCTTGAGTTGTTTAAAACTTGGGAAATCTTTTTGTATCCAAATCCAGCTTTAAACTTCGCCACAACAGTATCTAGGACCTGCCTGGTGTGTTCCTTGGTCTTCATGATGCTCTCTGCACTTGAAACAGAACCCTGAGACTATCACAGAGCAGGTGCATTTATACGGAGACTTTATTACACACAGGTGGATTCTATTTATCATTACCAGCCATTTAGGACAACATTGGATCCTTCAGAGATCCTCACTGAACTCCTGGAGTGAGTTTGCTGCACTGAAAGTAAAGGGGCCGAATAATATTGCACGCCCCACTTTTCAGTTTTTAATTTTTTTAAAAAGTTTAAAATATCCAATAAATTTCATTCCACTTCACGATTGTGTCCCACTTGTTGTTGATTCTTCCCAAAACAAATAGAATTTTAAATCATAAGGCTGTGTGCACACGATGCGTTTTTAATGCGTGTGAAGACTCTCCTCCACACCCAGGTACCATTAAAAAATCTGTAAAAAAAGAATAAAATAAAAAATAAATGTATACTTACCTTCTGTCGGCCCGCGCACCGCTCCTGCTTGGTTCCCGGCACTTTGCAGTGAGTTGAAGGACCTGCGCTGACGTCAGAGTCATATGACGGGTCACGTGATGCTGACGTCGGCAGGTCTTTCAATTCACTGTTGCCGGCAAGGGAGAACGGAGTGAGCGGGACACCGGGGGCCATCGGAGGGTAAGTATACATTTATTTTTTTATTTTTACCACTCTCTCGGGTCACACTATATAAATCCATGCTGTTTGCATGGATTTATATAGTGTGACCTAGTTGTCACAAGCACTTTCCAAGTGATGCTAATCGCTTGGAAAGCGCTTGTCAATCCGCATGCGGAAATGTCAGTGGGTAACCGCTCCATTTCCGCATGTCCCTGGCAGGAAAACGCATGTACAATCCGCATGTACAATCCGCATGCGTTTTTTTCTGCCAGGGAGATGCAGAAACGCTCAGGAAAAAATCCTGAGCATTTCTGCATCGTGGGCACATAGCCTTATGTTTGAAGCCAGAAATGTGGCAAAAGGTAGAAAAGTTCAAGGGGGCCAAATACTTTCACAAGGTACTGTGTATATATGTATATATATATATATATATATATATATATATATATATATATACAGTACAGACCAAAAGTTTGGACACACCTTCTCATTTAAAGATTTTTCTGTATTTTCATGACTATGGAAATTGTACATTCACACTGAAGGCATCAAAACAAGATTTAACACATGTGGAATTATATAGTTAACAAAAAAGTGTGAAACAACTGAAAATATGTCTTATATTCTAGGTTCTTCAAAGTAACCACCTTTTGCTTTGATGACTGCTTTGCACACTCTTGGCATTCTCTTGATGAGCTTCAAGAGGTAGTCACCGGAAATGGTTTTCACTTTACAGGTGTCTTGTTTAATAAGTGGGATTTCTTGCCTTATACATGGGGTTGGGACCATCAGTTGTGTTGTGCAGAAGTCTGGTGGATATGTGTCACCCCAGGCCTGGATGCCACAAATATTAAAGGCTGTGTCTGAGAGCAGGAGGGAGGTTCCCTGGTCAGGGACCATTAGCATGCAGCACCTCCTGTCCCAGGCCAGTAGGGGGAGCAGGCTGCCCCTATAAAAGCTGGAACTGGGGCAGGGTTAGAGGGACCAGAACCCACTTCTGAAGTGTCCAGAAGGGTTCTCAGAGAAGAGGGACAGGTCAGCAGCAGCTGAGGAGTCCGTGAGGCAGAGGAGAAACTGCAAGCCAGGGACAGGGGCGACAAGAGCCGGTCCTGGCTGAGAGAAGTACACAACCGGACATTGGGGTCCGAGGCTGTCAGGGTTGCAAGCCCAGCAGCAGAGAACCAACCCGCGAGGGATTTCGGGTCCCTTGGCCTAAGAAGCCTGGAGGCTCTGCCACACAGAGGGACCAGTACAGCAAGGAGAAGCAAAAGGTACCCAAGGCCCGAGTCGCAAGCCATACAGGCAAAGTACACGGCCAGCTCAGGGACGTGGGCTATTACACCACGAAAAGGGGGATAGTCAGTAAGAGCATAGAGAGAGAATGGTAGGCCTACACACTCACCCTGACCAGTGGGGCTCGCCCGAATGCTCTCAGATACCCAGGCCCATTCCTAACCGGTACTCCTGTTGGGTCAGTAATAACATCTGCAATAAAGACCCTGGACTGTTTGAAGCGGACTCTGAACTCTTACTATTGCGGCCTGCACTATCACCCCCAGCATTCACCTACACTGCCCTGAGGCTACACTCTTCCCGTGGGAAGTTGTCCTACCCCTGTGCTGCATACCAACACCAGCCTCAGTGGTCTGCCTCGCAGCGGCGGTTATCTCTGACCGCAATCCACGGGTGGCGTAGTCGGACATTCAAAACACTGATAAATAGACTGCCACAATTTGGTCTGACCACCCTGAGCCACGGGATCGGGTTGCCACTACTACCCCCAGCATCGCATAGAAGACCGGTTCCGGGTGTCCCACGGCCCAGGGGGCGAGTCAGATACACAGCTGATAGTCCTACTGAATAGATTGTTAGAATTTGTATTATGGCAAGAAAAAAAGCAGCTAAGTAAAGAAAAACAAGTGGCCATCATTACTTTAAGAAATGAAGGTCAGTCAGTGCGAAAAATTGGGAAAACTTTGAATGTGTCCCCAAGTGCAGTTGCAAAAACCATCAAGCGCTACAAAGAAACTGGCTCACATGAGGACCGCCCCAGGAAAGGAAGACCAAGAGTCACCTCTGCTTCTGAGGATAAGTTTATCCGAGTCACCAGCCTCAGAAATCACAGGTTAACAGCTGCTCAGATTAAAGACCAGGTGAATGCCACACAGAGTTCTAGCAGCAGACACATCTCCACAACAACTGTTAAGAGGAGACTTTGTGCAGCTGGCCTTCATGGTAAAATAGCTGCTAGGAAACCACTGCTAAGAACAGGCAACAAGCAGAAGAGACTTGTTTTGGCTAAAGAACACAAGGAATGGACATTAGACCAGTGAAATCTGTGCTTTCGTCTGATGAGTCCAAATTTGAGATCTTTGGTTCCAACCACCGTGTCTTTGTGCGACACAGAAAAGGTGAATGGATGGACTCTACATGCCTGGTTCCCACCATGAAGCATGGAGGAGAAGGTGTGATGGTGTGGGGGTGCTTTGCTGGTGACACTGTTGGGGATTTATTCAAAATTGAAGGCATACTGAACCAGCATGGCTACCACAGCATCTTGCAGCGGCATGCTATTCCATCCGGTTTGCGTTTAGTTGAACCATCATTTATTTTTCAACAGGACAATGACCCCAAACACACCTCCAGGCTGTGTAAGGGCTATTTGAGCAAGAAGTAGAGTGATGGGGTGCTACGCCAGATGACCTGGCCTCCACAGTCACCAGACCTGAACCCAATCGAGATGGTTTGCGGTGAGCTGGACCGCAGAGTGAAGGCAAAAGGGCCAACAAGTGCTAAGCATCTCTGGGAACTCCCTCAAGATTGTTGGCAGACCATTTCCGGTGACTACCTCTTGAAGCTCATCAAGACAATGCCAAGAGTGTGCAAAGCAGTCATTAAAACAAAAGGTGGCTACTTTGAAGAACCTAGAATATAAGACATATTTTCAGTTGTTTCACACTTTTTTGTTAAGTATATAATTCCACATGTGTTAATTCATAGTTTTGATGCCTTCAGTGTGAATGTACAATTTTCATAGTCTTGAAAATACAGAAAAATCTTTAAATGACAAGGTGTGTCCAAACTTTTTGTCTGTACTGTATATCTGTGAAATATAAAGAAAACTATGAATAGTTTCTATTTGCCAGAAATGTCCAGTGAAACTTTTTTTTTTACTTTGCGTTTATTGTTTCCAGATACAAAGCTAAACCATAACATTGGTTTACAGGAAAGATTCCAACCTCCACTTAATGAACTAGTCACAACCTGACAAGGGTAATGTATTGCCTGTCACTGCATCTGCAATTTATACTGAACCTACCGTGTCACACAGTCCAGGTATCAGTTCATCAAGGCTCTCCAAACCTAGGCCTGCAGATCTATGGATTATCGGATAACTTGTTTTGTGTTCAGTCAGAAAACTAGAAAAATCACATTCATCAACATATTCAATGGAGCAGAATAAAGAAGAAATGAGATAATATGTCCCCAACCAATATTTTTGTTGCAGCGCTTTCATGGAATACTGTAGTTACTATTCTAGTGAATAATTGTGTGAGTTTAGCGTAGGTATGCAGCATTTCATTTGTCAGTACCACTATATTTATTCATTGGCGTGAAAGCATAGATCTCCACACCAGTGAAAATTTTGACAGTTTACTTTCTTTCTTTATTTATACAGCATTACAATATTAATGCTGCATGGATATCGCTATTCACATGATGGTGATTGAGCATCAAAACTTTGAGTTCGATTTATTACCTGTTTTAGTTTGGTATGCACAATGTACTATATGCATGTCAAATGCTGCCGGCGTCCAGCAATAACCGTGATTTGCCACCTCATGACCAGGGCAGTGGTTGCAACAATATGTTCAGAGATGGCAGTGATAGTTATGGGCAACTGCCGACTAGATTCTCATCCACTTTGGTGAAAATTTTGCCATGGCTGAATAACTCTTAAAGACCGTAAAGTCTTAAACATGCATTTATGAAAGTTCTGTGAAAGATTTTGGCACAAAAGTACGTTTAATACTAACATATACTTGGTCTAAATTAAAATCAAACACTTTCTTTGAACTTAAAGAGTAAATGTCATTTTAATAGTGTAGAGCGCGCACTAAAATGCTCGGGTACTCGTTGCTCAGGTCAAGCAAATTGGAATACTCGGGTGCTCGACTCGCGCAACGTGCCCAATGTAAGTCTATGGGAAACTCGAGCATTTTTCAGGCGGCTCCCCCCGGCAGTCTGCAGAGGGCCTAAAAATTGCCCAAATCGATGGGAACAGTGCTCAAATGACATGGGAACAGCATGGGGAAGACCCCTGGAAGAATCTCTGACTCCCAGATCACTGCTGTCAGCAACTTTGTCAGAGTATTACGCCACTTATATGGACTCACAATGAAACATACAAAAACGAAACCAAAATGGATTTTCCTGGGAAATATATTAAGGAACATCCTTTCCAGTGTAATGACTTGTATATAAGGCAAAATAAATAACCAAAAACAAAAATACTCCTCCACAACTTGGGCTATGTTCACACGTAGCGTTTTTGATGCATTTTTGCACTTTTGAATTGCTTTCAACCAAGACAAATACATTCACCAGGAAATGTCATTTTAACATTTTACAACCTTATCTGGCCATGTGGTGTGTGACACATCATCAGACACATGCATACAGTGCTGAAAAGACATGGGAACAGCATGGGGAAGAACTCTGGAAGCATCTCTGACTTCCAGGTCACTGCCTAAAAGTGTGCCCATCATAAGTGATCCTTGGCGCATGCGAAGATGCCTCCCACCATGCACCTGTCGTTGCAGACTTGCCGCAATCACCGTCCACGTCCTTGTCCCACTGCAGCGTTCAGTTGTCCCTACCCCATTCCTTGGAATGCAAGCGCAAGTATGCAGGCTGCCACCCACTCACCCACAGGCTGCAATACTATAATGCCAAATTTTTGACAGCTGCTTGCACTTGAAATGTGCCTTTTAGGCTTGTGGAGGCAGAAGCTTTTCACAACCTCATGCCGGCGGCGTCCATACTCTGTCCCCAGCCGCCACTATATTTCCCGGTATCGCCTCCGCCTTCCACAAGCATAGGTTCCACAACATTACCCGTGCCCTCCCCAGTGCACTTACTGGGACGGACCGCCTAACCACAAACACGTGGACAGGTGAATGTGGCCAGGGACGGTACGGAGCCAGTCCACAACTTTTTTTGCTAAGAGTTGTATTTAGCTCGGTGAAAGGACTGGCATAGAGGGAAATCGTATGTACCCTGCGTGTCATTTCTCCCAGGAAGTCCTGTAATTGAGCTTGTTGCAGAAGCAATGGCAGCCCGTCCAACATCAACTCGCACTTGTCGGTGGTGCTTTGACACACACACATCTTTCTTTGCGCATTCAATTTCTTGAATACAGAGTTGGACAATGGCCTGATCTGTAATGCACTTTGAGAAATAACATGCATAAGCATGGCCGATTCACATTAAAAAGCAGCCATAGAGTGTCCGGGAACCTTCCCCCACAATTTTCTTAGCCAGGGCTGCTTTTCAGCAGGGTTGGACGGGCCCACCAGAGAACCGGAGACTCCTCCGTCGGGCCTTGGCTTCTCCTTCAGGAGAGTTCATAGTGCCGAGGTGAGGCCACGATGATGATAGAGGCCACTATCTGCTTAGTTTTCTGTTACTTGGAATGCAAGTGCAAGTATGCAGCCATCCACCCACCCATCCACAGGCCGCAACACTAAACTGCCAGATTTCTGGGCAGCTCTTTGCATTTGAAATATGGCCTTTTAAGCTCGTGGAGGCGGAAGCTTTTCACAACCTCATGCCGGCGGCGGCCGGGTGTCCATACGAGGTCCCCAGCCGCCACTATATTTCCCGGTATCGCCTCCGCCTTCCACAAGCATGGGTCCCACAACATTACCCGTGCCCTCCCCAGTGCACTTACTGGGAAGGACCGCCTAACCACAAACACGTGGACAGGTGAATGTGGCCAGGGACGGTACGGAGCCAGTCCACAACGTTTTTTGCTGACAATTGTATTTAGCTCGGTGAAAGGACTGGCATAGAGGGAAACCCTATCTACCCTGCATGTCATTTCTCACAGGAAGTCCTGTAATGCAGCTTGTTGCAAAAGCAATGGCAGCCCGTCCAACATCAACTCGCGTTTGTCGGTGGTGCTTTGACACACACACATCTTTCTTTGCGCATTTAATTTCTTGAATACAGAGTTGGCCAATGGCCTGATCTGTAATGCGGTTTGAGAAATAACATGCATAAGAATGGCCGATCCACATTAAAAAAGCAGCCATAGAATATCCGGGAACCTTCCCCCACAATTTTCTTAGCCAGGGCTGCTTTTCGGCAGGGTTGGATGGGCCAACCAGAGAACCGGAGACTCTTCCGGCGAGCCCTGGCTTCTCCTTCAGGAGGGTTCATAGTGCCGAGGTGAGGCCATGATGATGATAGAGGCCACCATCTGCTTAGTTTTCTGTTACTTGGAATGCAAGTGCAAGTATGCAGCTAGCCACCCACAAATCCACAGGCCGCAACACTAAACTGCCAGATTTCTGGGCAAATTTTTGCACTTGAAAAATGGCCTTTTAAGCTCGTGGAGGCGGAAGCTTTTCACAACCTCGTTATGGCGGCGGCCGAGTGTCCATACTCGGTCCCCAGCCGCCACTATATTTCCCGGTATCGCCTCCTCCTTGCACAAGCACGGGTCCCACAACATTACCCGTGCCCTCCCCAGTGCACTTACTGGGAAGGACCGCCTAACCACAAACACGTGGACAGGTGAATGTGGCCAGGGACAGTACGGAGCCAGTCCACAACTTTTTTTGCTGACAGTTGTATTTAGCTCGGTGAAAGGATTGGCATAGAGGGAAACCCTATCTACCCTGCGTGTCATTTCTCACAAGAAGTTCTGTAAAGCTGCTTTCACTTGAAATGTGGCCTTTTAGGCTCATGGAGGCAGAAGCTTTTCACAACCAAATGCCTCATGCCTCGCGTCCATACTCGGTCCCCAGCCGTCACTATTTCTCCAGGTGTTGTCTCCGTCTTCTACAAGCGCGGGTCCCTGAACATTACTGGTGGTACTTTTCTGTGGGAATTTGCTTGCCTCCTACCAGCCTGGAATATTTCCAGAAAACTATGGTACGACACCAGGGTATTAGCACTGCCCCCAGTACCAGTAGCGAAGCCATCCCCAATTTTATTTTTAGGAATTTTATTTGGTAGACTGAATGGCTACCCAAATACATTTTCTCACAAAGGAGGTGAAGATAGAGTGGCAGTTGGTGCAAGTTTCTCCAGCCTGTTAGATATTAGAGGGTGAACGGCAGCACATTTGATCAGTGGTTAGCACTGAAGCCTTGCAGCGCTGGGATCCTGGGTTCAAATCCCAGCAAGGACAACATCTGCAAGGACTTTGTATGTTCTCCCCGTGTTTGCGTGTGTTTCCTCCTCAGTAAAAAAGCAGCCATAGAGTGTCCGGGAACCTTCCCACACACTTTTCTTAGCCAGGACTGCTTCTCGGCAGGGTTGGACGGTCCCACCAGAGAATCCTCTGGTGTGCCTTGGCTTCTACCTTAGGAGAGTTCATGATAGCGCTAACTTTGCAGCTGCTATGGGGCTCTTGAGCGAGTGAGAAAGGTTAGCCCTCAGAATCAAATCCTCTGGTGGGCACAATGTTTTTCAATCTGAAACAGCTTCTCAGTGGGAGTTATATTTCACCACAGCAATATTCTTTAGCTCGGTGAAAGGACTGGCATAGAGGGAAACTGTATCTACCCCGGCTGTCATTTCTCCGTCACCAGGTTCCGCCTATTGTCACACACGACCATGCCTGGCTGTATGTTCAGCGGTGAGAGCCACAGATCAGGCTACTGTGTTACAGCTTTCAACAACTCTGCAGCGCTGGGTGGTTTGTCAATTAAGCATTAAGCATGTTATCTTCAGCACAGCCTGTTGCCGCTTGGCCAAGGCAGTGCTGCAGTGCTGTCAGCTTGTGACTGATGTGATCATTTCGGAGATGAAGACTGAAGAGGAGGAGGAGGCTGAGGAGGATGAGGTGCAGGAGCTGTATACCGTGGGGGCAACACTGATTGACCTAGGGCCCGCAATCCTTGGCGTCGGGAGGATGTGTTCCGTCCCAACGTCCAACTGGGTCCCGGCTTCCACTATGTTAACCCAGTGTGCCGTCAGCGAGATGTACCATCCCTGCCCACAAGCACTTGTCCACGTGTCCGTGGTTAGGTGGACTTTACCGGTAACTGCGTTGTTGAGAGCACGGCTAATGTTTTGGGACATGTGCTTGTGTAATGCAGGAACGGCACACCGGGAGAAATAGTGGCAGCTGGGGATCGAGTACCGAGAGACGGCCGCCGCCATCAGGTTGCGGAATGCTTCCGTCTCCACGAGCCTAAAAGGCAACATTTCGAGCGCAAGCTTTCGTGAAATGTGAGAATTTAGTAGTGTGACCTGTGGGGCGTTGGCTGCATATTTGCACTTGCGTTCCAAGGACTGGGGTATGGACAACTGAACGCTGCGCTGGGACAAGGACATGGACGTGCTTCCTGATGCTGCTACTTAAGAGTGTGCAACGACAGGTGCAGGGCAGGAGGCATCTTCGCATGCACCATGGACAGGGGACTGGCTTGCATGCACAACAACGGAAGAAGCAATGGTGCCACCCGCAGACACTGTTCCTGGACCGTGGGGTTCGCCCCACAAAGTCGGGTGCTTTGCTGCTATGTGCCTTATCATGCTGGTGGTGGTCAGGCTGGTCGTTTTGCCACCCCTGCTGATGCTGGCCTGGCAGGTGTTGCAAATGGCCTTTTTGGAGCTATCGGTAGAGTCTTTAAAAAACAACCAGACTCGGGAAGACCTAACAGTTGTACTGGCAACTTCCTTCGTGTTGGTGTTACAGGGAACAGTTGCCTGACTTCTGTCTGCGGCCACCACACTGCTTCTTCCTGCCTGTTGGGGTGCTCTGCCTCCCTACCCCTGTGTGCTGCTGTCCTCGCTCTGCATGTCCTCCTGCCAGGTTGGGTCAGTTACTATATCATCCACCACCTCGTCTTCCATTTCCGCACCCTGGTCCTCCTCCTGACTTTCTGGCAATTGTGTCTCATCATCGTCCACCTCTTGTGACACTTTCCCACCGTCACCTTCGTGTGACCGTGGCTGCTCAAATATTTGAGCATCGCTACACGCGATCTCCTCTTGCCCCGCTTCAAGTACACTGGGCGAGAGGCCCGAATCTATAAATAGAGGTGGTGGCTAAGTGACTGGAAGCATTATCCGTTATCCAACCAACAACCTTTTGACACTGCTCTGGGTTCAATAGTGGTGTGCTGCGGTCCCCTAGAAATTAGGACAGGAAGGTCAGGCGAGAAGATGTGGGTGTTTGTTGTGGCACAATTTCGGCTTGCCCACGGCCTTGTCCTCGGCCTCTGCATGCACCATTACCATCACGCCCAGTTCCCGTCCCTTGCCCATTTTAAATGGAGGACAGTATCTTCCACATGCACTACAAATGACTGGTATGGAGCGAACTTATATGTGATCCTTGTGATAGAGAAAACAGAGTTTTAAATACCTGGCCTGTAGGTAAGTAGTTTGAACAGCAAACTGCGGTGAATTGCTTCAATGACACACTGAAATAAATTTTTAATGGAGGCCAGAAATGGTAGTATTTTCTGACAACGTATATGTGATCCGTGTGACGGAGAAAACAGAGTTTTAAATACCTGGCCTGTAGGTAAGTAGTTTGAACAGCAAACTGCGGTGAATTGCTTCAATGACACACTAAAGGAAATTTTTAATGGAGGCCAGAAATGGCAATATTTTCTGACAACGTATATGTGATCCGTTTGACGGAGAAAACACAGTTTTAAATAGCTGGATTTCTAGCGCTCTAATATGGAAAGGACCTGTCTGTATTCTGCAGTGCAAACAAGCAAATGGCGCAGAAAAAATTGTGTTCTCTGGATTGCTTTTTAAGCAAATAATGAAGATTAAGATCCAAAGAAAAGTATTCCTGGCCCCTGAGACCTGGGCCTTTGTACAGAAATATCTAACAGCAGCAGAAGGCAGAATTGGAATGGAGCCTCTTGTGCTATATGCACTGCAGTCTGCTATATACACCGCGTGCCTATACACCCTGCTTGCCTGATATCTCTGAAGATAGATTAGTCCTCAGAAGAACTGTTTGTTAAGATGGATACGTGTAATGTACGGTTTTTCTCCCTACACTACATAATACACAAGCAAATCTGTCCCTGATGCAGCAGCACCTCTCCCAAAACAAGCAAATGGCGCAGAAAAACGGTGTTCTCTGGATTGCTTTTTAAGCAAATAATGAGGATTAAGATCCAAAGAAAAGTATTCCTGGCCCCTGAGACCTGGGCCTTTGTATAGAAATATCTAACAGCAGCAGAAGGCAGAGTTGGAATGGAGCCTCTTGTGCTATATGCACTGCAGTCTGCTATGTACACTGCCTGCCTATGCACCCTGCCTGCCTGATATCTCTGCACATGGATTAGTCCTCAGAAGGACTGTTTGTTAAGATGGATATGTGTAATGTACGGGTTAGAGAGCCAATGTACATGCAGGGATTGCCTGCCATGCACTGTAATGCCGTAGCCATGTTGGTTGTGGGCATTACAGTGATTGGCTGGCCGCACAGCGTCATCAGGTCTATATCAGACCTGGCGCCGCCATGCTCGTCACAGTCACTCCGGATCAGACAGTGTAGGGAGAGCTGCTGCTGTGTCAGGGAGAGATTTGATCGTGTATTAGGTAGTGTAGGGAGAAAACCCGTACATGCAGGTAAGGGATCCAAGTTCCCACCCGAGCAACCCGGAAATACTCGGCGAGCGCCGAGCATCTCGAGCGGTGAGATGCTCGGGCGAGCACCGCGCAGTAGCGAGCATGCTCGTTCATCACTACATTTTCATTTTTATTTCACAAATCAATAGTACTCATGAAAATAAGAAACTTTATAATATATCGTAGCAGAGAAATCTGCTTCATTGCCCACTAGAACTGTTCATTCATTTTCAAAATTCTCAGTTTCGGAGTAAAATCTGTATTTAGGTAAGGCATACTTTACCATTACTGAGACAGGAGGTGGCAGTTCTTACTGTTAAGATTCTATGTTGAGGAAAGGGGTAGGAGCTCTGCCTCTAGCTCCTACCTCTTCCTTCCCTCTCCCTTCTCCATAGAATCTTATGAGCAGCAACTGCCATCTCCTATATCAGTAATGGGAAAGTCTGTCTTCACTGAATACAGATTTTACTTGTGAATTGAGAATTAAAAAAAATAAATGATCAGTTCTGACACAGAAAAAGCAGATTTCTCTGATAAAATATATTACAAAGTTGCTTATTTGAATATGTTCCATTTATTTATTAAATAAAAATTCAAACAAGACTTGCATTTATTACTACTACTGCTGGAACAGTTGCTGCCATCATTGCAGAGGTTGTTGCTGCTACTAGCACCTAACACATTCTTATCTGTGATATTAGAATTTTTTTATGGCCCCCAACATGTCCATTATTTGTGTTTAGCTAAGATTTTGGACACACAGAAACTGTTTAATTAGCTTCTAAACTTTGTTGACAAACTTAGGCAACACCGGAAAAGTATGGCATCATCCAGAAATAATAGGCACTGGTAGGTTTCACCTGATGGACAATAAGTATAATTCAACAATAGCCAGTCTGTGATATTAGTGTTGCGATTTTAAAAAAATACCAAACAGAAGTAACTCTGGCGCTCCTGCTAAGTTTAAAATATCCTGGTGTGCACACAGCTACAAAACAATTCCAGTGTACAACTGCTGCTAGTGACAAACGATTGTATCCACATACTCAATATGATAAAAAACAACAACAATCAGCCAATGCTGTAGTAAGTGTTGTCCACCTGTGATAGCTCACTCTATATTGCTTTAAGGAATATGGTGTGAATTAGCACAGATGGACTGCACTTACTACAGTGTGGGCTGATTGTTATTACATTTAACATAAAACCTCCATTTATACAATAGGTCATTTTCTGACAAAACATTCAAGTTTGAATATACTATGAATACTTTTATGATTCCACTGTAACAGGCTTTTACCAAACTGCATATACGCTTTTCCTGCCATTTCATTGGTACTAATTCAAACTTACTCCTTGCTAGCCTATGAAATTTATGTTACAATTAGAGATGAGCGTTGTTCGACTCGAACTGTTCGACAATCTCAAATTCGAGCTGTTTTGAGCGGTGTTCGAGCCGTTCGGCGAACACGAACGATTTGAAAAAAATCCGGCTGTTCGAGGTTATGTTCGATAACTGTTCGTGCACCAAAATCATAACTGGATTTTTTCACAGTAATGCTGATAATCAATGTTAATACGCAGTTTGAGTGTACAGCGGGGTGGGGGGAGGGGCAGGGGATGGATCTCTGCAGGAATAATGAAGATCTCCATTTTTTTTCTCTTTCCCGCATTTACAGTGGAGAGGTGCAATCTGTCAGCCTATCAGCAGCGCACACACGGAGCGAACTGCTTTTTTTCACACAAGCAAGGGCATGTGTCATTGGCTGTGTATGTCACATGTCCTTGCCCTATAAGACCCAGCCATTTTCCCCGTCGCCACCATTTTCTCACTGCTGCAGCTGCGTGTTAGACGGCACCGCTGTTGCTGTGTGCGCTATATTTTCAGTGTTAATTTCAAGCCAATTTTCTCTGAAATATACAGATAGCTTGGGAGTAGGGAATAGTTGTGATTGCAGTCCTTTTGAGGACTAGGTTACAGCATTTCCTACGACTTTTAGCAGGCAGGTCTGTGCTCTTAAATAGATAGGTTGGGAGTAGGGACTAATTGTAATTGCAGTCCTTTTGAGGACTATTTTACAGCATTTCCTAGGACTTTTTGCCAGGCAGGTCTGTGCCAGTGCTGTGCAAATGTTTTTCACAGCATTTGGCTAAATCTAGCTAAGCAAATCCTTTTTGGCCTCTTGCAGTGTGTGTTAGTCAGTGGAGTAGCATATCTGTGTTGCAAGCTACACCACCTGTGTATAGAATACAATTTTTTTTACTGCACCTAGCCAAGTAAAACCTTTTGGGCATAGCATCGTTCTATTAGGCCATCTATACTAAGCTCCACCAGCTTGAAAATTAATAATTTTTATCTGCATCTAGCTCGGAAAATAATTTTGGGTTTGTAGCAGTGTGTGGGACTTATTCTTAGTTCATCTATACTAAGCTCCTCCAGCTTGCAAATTACAAATAATTTTTATCTGCATCTAGCTCGGAAAATAATTTTGGGCATAGTAGTAGTGTGTGGTACTCATTGTATTAGGCCATCTATACCAAGCCCCACCAGCTTTGAAATTAATAATAATTTTTAGCTGCATCTTGCCTGTAAAATAATTTTGGGCATATTAGCAGTGTATGGTACTCATTCTATTAGGCCATCTATACTAAGCTCCACCAGCTTTCAAATTACTAATAATTTTTATCTGCATCTTGCCTGGAAAATAATTTTGGGCATAGCAGCAGTGTGTGGTACTCATTATATTAGGCCATCTATACCAAGCTCCACCAGTTTTGAAATTAATAATAATTTTTAGCTGCATCTTGCCTGGAAAATAATTTTGGGCATAGTAGTAGTGTGTGGTACTCATTGTATTAGGCCGTCTATACCAAGCTCCACCAGCTTTGAAATTAATAATAATTTTTAGCTGCATCTTGCCTGGAAAATAATTTTGAGCATAGTAGCAGTGTGTGGTATTCATTGTATTAGGCCATCTATACAAAGCTCCACCAGTTTTGAAATTAATAATAATTTTTATCTGCATCTTGCCTGGAAAATAATTTTGGGCATAGTAGTAGTGTGTGGTACTCATTGTATTAGGCCATCTAAACCAAGCTCCACCAGCTTTGAAATTAATAATAATTTTTAGCTGCATCTTGCCTGTAAAATAATTTTGGGCATATTAGCAGTGTGGTACTCATTCTATTAGGCCATCTATACTAAGCTCCACCAGCTTTCAAATTACTAATAATTTTTAACTGCATCTTGCCTGGAAAATAATTGTAGGCATAGTAGCAGTGTGTGGTACTCATTGTATTAGGCCATCTATACCAAGCTCCACCAGCTTTGAAACTAATAATAATTTTTAGCTGCATCTTGCCTGTAAAAAAATTTTGGGCATATTAGCAGTGTGTGGTACTCATTCTATTAGGCCATCTATACTAAGCTCCACCAGCTTGCAAATTACAAATAATTTTTATCTGCATCTAGCTCGGAAAATAATTTTGGGCTTGTAGCAGTGTGTGGGACCTATTCTTAGTCCATCTATTCTAAGCTCCTCCAGCTTGCAAATTACAAATAATTTTCATCTGCATCTAGCTCGGAAAATAATTTTGGGCTTGTAGCAGTGTGTGGGACTCATTCTATTGGTCCATCTATACTAAGCTCCACCACCTGTGTATGTAATAAAATTGTTTTACTGCATCTAACCCAGCCAATCCTTTTGAGCTAATACCACAGTTTGGCCACTCAGCTCTGCTCGGTTCCCATCCATCGTTTTTTGTGCAAACAACTCCAGAGTTGTCAATTAGTTAACCACCAAAATGAGTGGAAAAAGGCCTGCTGCTGGTGGAAAGGGGAATAGGTGTGTTGGGAAGGGAAAAAAAGGTTGTGTCCGTGGGGTAGGTGTTAAAGCAACAGTAACATCTGCAGAAGAAAGACCATCTTCCAGCCAAACTAAGATGTCTACTTCTTTTAGCGGATAATGTGATACGATCCCTTTCTTACGGCCATGCCAATCGCTACAAATTCCAGATGAGGCACAAAAACAGCAGGTGCTTCAACAGATATCAAGTGCTCCTTTAAGAGGGCTCTCCTCCACCTCAACTTCAACATCACAAATACTCCAGTCCTCAGAGGTGTCACCCCAATCGCACTTGCTTCCTCACAGCTCTCAAGTCTCCAGCTGCTCATCTGAGTATGGGGTAGAACAGATGGTTGAGTCTGCAGAGCTGTTTACTCATACTATAGCCTGGGAATCAGAGGTCGACTCCAGAGCTTTTGTGAATCCAGACAAGGAAATGATCTGCACTGATGCCCAGAATCTTTATGAGTCGGATCCAGGACAAGACGCAGAAGGTTATGACCATAATGTAGACCCTCGTTCCCAAACTGTAACTCCTGTTGGTGGAGACAATGAGGAAGACGATGATGAGACTCAAATACCTGATTGGAGCGACAACTTTAGTTTTTTGTCAGGGCAGGAAGAGGTTGGCTCTGAGGACGACGGGTGTGAGAACACACAGGGTGATGATGACGAGGTTGCAGATCCCACTTACTGTCAACCCACAGTCAGCCAGTCGATGAGGTCAGCAGAGGAGGTGGAGGAGGATGCTCGTGACGACGAGGTCAGGTTGCGCCTTCCTGGACAGAGACGTAGTACTGGAAGCACGTCAACAACTGCATCCTCAAACACAACTCTGCCTCTGACCACAAGTCGTGGTGGCTCTTCAGGTCGCATGTGTGCTAAGCCTTGCATAGCCTGGGCATTTTTCAGATCGATAAGGATGACACAACTCGTGTTATCTGTAACATTTGTAACCAAAAGCTAAGTAGAGGCCAAAAAATCCATAGTTTGAGTACTTCATGCATGAACCGTCACATGGATATGAAGCATAAGTTTCAGTGGGAAGCTCACTGTGCTACAATGTGGCCAGCGGGCCGGGCCAACCACTGTCTGCCCCATCTTGTGCATCCACGGCCTCTTCATCCTCTGTGACTGGGGGACAGCAGTCACACCTGTTTTTGGACGCAGACCTGCCACCTCTTTACCCGCAACAGCCAGTGTGATTGGCAGGTCATCATTTTCTTTGGAGGTGGAAACACCAGCTGGTGTTGAGCGCTCTCCGACATCGATAGCACCACCTTTGGATCAAGGCAACCTAACATGTCCGCCTGCATCTTCCTCACAGACCGGCAGTTTGCCGGGGACACCCTTCTCAACCCCGTCTAAGCACAACAGCCAGCCCTCGGTCCCTCAGATGTGGACAAGTAAAAGACCATTTCCTCCTACCCATGAGAAAGCTAAGAGGTTGAATTTCACCATCTGCAAGCTCTTGGCTACAGAAATGCTGCCTTTCCGCCTGGTGGACACAGAGGATTTTTGAGACCTTATGTCCGTCACAGTGCCCCAGTACCAGATGCCCAGTCGGCACTACTTCTCAAAGAAAGGTGTGCCTGCGCTCCACCAGCATGTCGCACACAACATCACCGCTTCTTTGAGAAACTCTGTGTGTGACAGGGTGCATTTCACCACAGACACTTGGACGAGTAGGCATGGACAGGGGCGTTACATGTCGCTGACTGGGCACTGGGTAACTATGGTGACAGCAGGACAAGGGGCTGCTGTCCAAATCTTGCCGTCCCCACGAGTTGTGCGTCAATCCTCTTTATCTCGAAGTTCCTCCACTGCTTCTGCCTCCTCAACTTCCTCTCGGTCCTTCACCTGCACCCAAAGCCTGTCTGCTCATGCCACACGCTTTCTAACTGCGCAGAAGGGATCCTGCACACCTCCTTACTATGCTGGCAGCAGGGCTCAACGTCATCAGGCGGTTTTTACTTTGAAATGTCTGGGAAATGTGAGTCACACAGCTGAGGAGTTGTGGTCAGCTCTGGACAACCAGTTTCATGAATGGTTGTCTCCACTGGACCTGAAACCAGGGAAGGCCGTGTGCGACAATGCTGCAAACCTGTGTGCGGCCCTTCGCCGGGGCAATGTCACACACGTGCCTTGTATGGCTCACGTGTTGAACCTGGTTGTCCAGCAATTTTTAGCCCACTATCCCGGACTAGATGGCCTTCTGCAGAGGGCACGGTCGCTGTGTGCTCACTTCCGCCATTCGCATCCCGCAGCTCAGCGACTTACATCTCTACAGAAGTCGTTGGGCCTGCCACTTCACCGGCTAAAATGCGATGTGCCTACCCGGTGGAATTCAACTCTGCACATGTTGCAGTGACTGTGGCAGCACAGACAAGCCCTGGTGCAATACGTTCTGACGTATAGCCTGGGCCAACGGGATCCAGAGGTGGGGCAAATCACGCTGGAGGAGTGGTCTCAGATCAGGGACCTATGCACCCTTCTGCACAGTTTTGAAATGGTGACGAAGATGTTTACTCCTGATGATACCATTATCAGCATGACTATTCCGGTGATTTACATGCTGGAGCACATGTTAAACAGAATTCGGAGTCAGGTGGTGCGACAAGAGGAGGTGGAGGAAGTAGAGGAGGAGGAGTTGTATGCGGAAGGGCTAACATCTGCAAGGTCCAGACGGTCGGCAGCACCAAGGCGGCAGGCATGTGAGGGTGGGGAGATGGATTTACCAGGGCGCATGGTAGCAGCCAAACTAGTGAGGAAGGTGCAGGAGCCCAGGAAGAAGTGGAGGACAAACTGATGGAAGACTCATCAGATGAGGGAGACCTTGATCACATTTCTGTTGTGCGAGGTTGGATGGAGACGGCAGAGGAAGGAAGCATGATTGTTACCTCGCCACCAACACAACAGGGACTTGGTGCTCCTGGATGCGCAAGACACATGAGTGCCTTCTTGCTGCACTACCTGCAACATGACCCTCGAATTGTCAGAATTCGAAATAATCCTGACAACTGGGTTGCCACACTCTTAGATCCCCGGTACAAAAGTAAATTTGCCGAAATAATTCCTGCCATAGAAAGGGATTCACGCATGCAGGAGTATCAGTAGAGACTGTTGCAGAATCTTACATGTGCTTTTCCACAAAACACCAGTGGTGCATGTAGTGAATCTCACAGTTCTATCTTGCCAACCATGGGACTGTCGAGTGTTCAGCACTCAAACTGTAACAGAAACACAGTATCTGCTGGTAACAGAAATTTTGCGGAATCATTTCACAGCTTTTTTAGCCCATCCTTTGCAAGGCCACAGGAGACAAGAAGTCTGACACATAGTCAACGCCTAGAGACGATGGTACAGGAGTATCTCCAAGTAAACATCGAAGCCATGACTGTGTCACTGGACCCTTGCTCTTTTTGGGCTTCCAATCTGGATAAATGGCCAGAGCTCGCCACTTACGCCTTGGAGATCTTGTCATGCCCCGCAGCCAGCGTTCTCTCTGAACGTGTGTTCAGCGCTGCTGGTGGTGTGCTGACAGATAAGCGCACGCGGCTGTCCACTGAGAATGTAGACAGACTCAAGTTCATAAAGATGAACAAATCATGGATCCGCAAGGACTTTTCTACCCCTTTGTCATCCTGGGGAGAGTAAAAGCTTGAGGATTTCGTAAAATCACCTCACCAACCGTTTTAAGCTTTCAAATTACTAATAATTTTTAGCTGCATCTTGTCTGGAAAATAATTTTGGGCCTGTAGCAGTGTGCGGTACTCATTCTATTATGCCATCTATACTAAGCTCCACCAGCTTGCAAATTACTAATAATTTTTAGCTGCATCTTGTCTGGAAAATAATTTTGGGCATAGTAGCAGTGTGTGGTACTCATTCTAACCAACCGTTTTAAGCAACTCTGGGGCAATTGATGCCACTTAAGTGGTGTCTGTGCCACAAATTTTTGGAAAAAATGGAGACTCTTTTTTGAGTCCCCTTGCTTTGTTTTACGTGGCGTTGCCATCATCAATTAGAGGTGGGTTGGGTCTCCCCCCCCCTTTTAACCATAAGAAAATACATACACTATGGCTTGGGGTAACACAGATGGTTGAGTCTGAAGAGCTGTTTACTCAGAGGTCTGCTCCAAAACTTCAGTGTCTGCTAGTCAGCGTAGTAAACCAGCTGCGAAGCAAGCTGCACCACCTGTGTATCTAATAATGATTTTTAAATGCATCTAGCCTAGGCAGACTGTGGAGACCCCTAACCAAACACAGACGCTCAGCCCCCTAACGCCCCCCTTTCATTGACAATACAATCATGTAACTCTTACAACTGGATGGGTGAGGAGCGGTCACAGGTTTATTAACTGTTTATACTCATTCCATTAGAAATGCATTTTATTTCTAAAATAATTTAGCTTGTCGCAGCATGCCCTGTGTCTCCAGTCTCCACAACGGCAAGTTGGCCAACAAGTGTAACTCTCCAACATGTTCTTTCTGTTTCCAGGACACGGAGGATCCTGCTTACTCGTATGCGGGACTCCGACCCCCATCCATCAGCTTGTTCAACTCCGTCCTGGACTCCTGACAGGAATATGTCCAGTCCAATATCCATTAAGTGAACACCGTCGGGCCGTATGAGGCCTGCTTTATCTCCTTCCAGTTGTCGGTGTCGTATCACTACACAGCCTCTGTCTCTTCGATGGCCGTGATGTCTCACGCACCTTGCCATACCGTTCTAGGCACAATCTCTGACCATACTATAGTTAGTTTTGTGAAAAATTCTCTGAAGCGCTCAGTGTCTAGTTTCATTATTGTCATTAGTTATGCGCTCTTGTGATAAGCTATGTCGTTTCCCCCGGCCTGTATAACTAAGATGACCGGACCTCTTGCCTCTCTCCCTACCTTGATTACCTCCATTAGTACCTGTGGCCATTGCAGGCCTCTAATACCTCTCCAGTTCAAATATGTGTTATGAAACTCCAATTTCCTCCCGCTTGGGCGGACTTTCACCCTTCTTTCTGCACAATATATATACGAGTTCTTAATCATTGCATAGCAAAAAAACAGCAAGGAAGTGGTATTTATATGTCATGTCCTGCTATGCACCTGTTCAAGGCTGAGTTAATCAGAAATTTAAACACACATACCATGTTAAAATCTTATAGCATAGAAACAATGCATATAAATGTAAATAATCAAAAAGAAAAAGAAAAGAAGAAAAAAGGAACATATATAATAATAATCTATAAATGATCACTCATAATGATACATCAAATCATGTCTGATGTTTAAACCCGCTGGTACACGTGTATTTAAAGTATAAATCAACCAACTTTCTCTATTAAGGAGCTTTCTCCTATAATCATCCACCAAATCTCCACCAATCGGCATGGCCCACGGAGGGGCCACCACAGTCAGTGAATCCTTCCTTATTTAGTATAGAGTCTACCAATACTTTGGGCGTATTAGCCCAGCTGCGAAGCAAGCTGCACCGCCTGTGTATCTAATGAGAATTTTTAACTGCATCTAGCCTAGGCAGACTGTGGGGACCCCCAACCAAACCCAGACTCTCTGCATCTAACCCAGCCAATCATTTGACAGTATTGCTAGTAGCAGAGTCGCATGGGCTCTAAACCTTGCATAGCCTGTGCATTTTTTCAGATCGCTAAGGATGACCCAACTCGTGTTATCTGTAACATTTGTTACCAAAAGCAAAGTAGAGGCCAAAAAATCCATAGTTTGAGCACTCCATGCATGAAGCATCACATGGATATGAAGCATAAGTTGCAGTGCGAAGCTCACTGTGCTACAATGCGGCCTAGCGGGCCGGGACAACCACCATCTGCCCCACCTGTGTCATCCTGGGGAGACTAAAAGCTACTGCGTAGTCTTTTCCAAAAATTTGAGGGAATTACCTCGGGAATGGTTTGGAAGAGGTATAAGAGTTTAGGTAGGACGTTCATTTTTAGTATACTTATTCTGCCGAACCAGGAAAAATCCTTCACCGTCCAAGAAGTAAGATCTTTATGGAGTTGTTCAATAAAGGGCCCAAAATTAAGATAAAATAGACGGGAGAGGTCTCTATGAATACGAATACCTAAGTATTTGATACCCAGGCAAAGGGAAAGTTGGACTGGATGGAATCCTGTATGGATTTGGGGATGGAGACATCGAGGGCCACAGACTTCGCTGCTTTGATTTTAAAATTTGACCATGTAACAAAGTGATCTATTTCAGACATAACAGCAGGGATGGATATATGTGATTGAGTGATATATACTAGGACATCATCAGCAAATGCAGAGCACTTTTACTCTGTGCCTCCCACCTCAATCCACCTAATATTGGGGTTATCGCGAATTGATGAGAGCAGGTGCTCCATCACTAGGATGTATAAGAGAGGGGACAGAGGACATCCCTGCCTTGTCCCATTGGTGATTATGAAAGGTGATGAAAATGTTCCATTTATCCTCAGCCTAGCTGACGGATTGCGATACAGGGCCATGATTTTGGCTATAAAAGGGTCCCCTAGACCCCTACCCCAAGCTTTTTAAGAGAATAATATATGGTGTGCCAGGAGACTCTATGGAATGCTTTCTCAGCATCCAACAAGAGTATCTAATTACAAATTTTTAACTGCATCTAGCCCAGGCAATACTTTGGGCCTAGTAGCAGTGTCTGCTAGTCAGCGGATTATCCCACCTGTTAAGCAAGCTACACCACATGTAGTTTGGACACTTAATTTTTTCTAAGGAAATGCTTCGGGCCCCCGGGACACTCAGTGAAGAGCATCGGGGAGGCACCCCAAGGCACAGGGGCTGGGACTGGAGGTAGGACGCCTTGCGGTGGACCGCCAAGCTCGATCCTTATAAAAGCTTTTTAACTGCAGCAGCTTTAGTGGACGCTACTGGAGCTGGAATTCCCGCGGCTGCTGGCATCAGACTTGCCCTCCAATAGATCCTTGTAAAAGGATTTAAAGTGTACTCATTCAAATTACAGAGACAATTTAAATTAAAAAGCTTAGACCTGCCTCCACCGCAGGGGGGCTCGCTCGACCCACCAGCGGACAGGCACCAGTATTGGGAGAGAGGGGCTGGCCGTCAGAGTCCACCGCAGCTCTGGCACAAACCCGGCGACACGGAGGTCGCACGGGCAGAATCGGACTGACCGTGTCAGCTTCGCACTTTTTTGGTTTTAGAAGGGCATGACATGACTATATTTGTGTCTCCCCCTCCTTTTACTTCTCCACCTCTTTTCTTTTCACATGACTATATGTACTTGTCACTTTTCCATGTGTTAGTGGTGTCTTCTGAGCAGTTTGACAGCTTTTGGACACCTTTGAAGGTGTTTTCTATGTGTTTTTGTTTGCCTGCCATTGGTTTTAACGGTGTTCGATGGTGTTCGACGAACAGTTCAACGAACAGTTCGACGAACATACGGGTGTTCGACGAACCGAACCGAACTCGAACACTACAGGGGTGGCTCAACTCTAGTTACAATGAGTTGGGGAATATTTGGAAGGGAGAATAAATGCTTGATCAAACTACACTTTCTTTTGAGTCTGTTACCATGTAAACACATGACTCTTGCAACAATGCTACTCACTTGGCAGCGATCTGAGGTATCACAGGAACTGTTTCTATTCAAAGTACGGCTGTTTTATTTCACTCTTCATAAACTACATCACAGGAACATTTAAATACAGCCTTTGCCCGGCACCAAGTGAAACATAAAGTAACAAGTCCATACAATTGTGCTGGTTAGCCCGCCTGGCTTAGAGTTCAGCTTCTTAGTCCTCTAGCAAAGGTACTCAATCCAGGAGATCTGCACACCTCCATACACATAGATATGTGTGAGACAAACAGGTCTCTTTTTTTCAAAGTGAACCACACCCAGGGCTGGAGATATGATGAGCAGCCATTCAGCTGCTCATAATCAACCTGTCATGACCAATTAACCCCTTTTAGTCCTATATGTACTAAAGGATTACTCCAGGTTTATTTTCCATCCACTATGTGTCTAACAGACACCTTAAATTCTGTATAGGAGCTGTAGACAAAGAACATTAGTTGTAACTATTTGAAAAGTTGCTTTACTTGTAATCTTAGATACATTAAAATAATAAAAAATGAGTGAAAAGTGAGTGTAAAAAATGAGTGTAATGAAAAGGTTATCTAGCCACAATACATCACTTTGGCCATGTTTATACCTCTTCTGTTGTGAACGTTCAGCATATGCTAAAGAATAACAAGTGATGCATATGCTAAATCAATGTCGGGTAAATAAATAATAAGTGACGAGTGTTCTTTTGCCATCCAATAGAACAGTATTAGTGTTGAGCGAGTATGTTCTGTTAACCCTTTCGCCGAGTATGCTCGGGCCGAGCTCCGAGTATTTACAGCTGCTCGGTGATATGGTTGAATCGCTCCCGTGTGCATGATTTGCGACTGTTTGACAGTTTTAATACATGTGAGGAATGTCTATTTCTTACACATTCCTCACATGTAATAAAGCTGTCAAACAGTTGCAAATCATGCACACGGGAGCGATTTAACCTCATCACCGAGCAGCTGTAAATACTCGGCGCTCGGCCCGAGCATACTCGGAACAGAACATACTCGCTCAACACTAAACAGTATCCTTTTTTTCACTGTAAAAAAATATTTGTAAAGAAACCTATGTCCAAAAAAGGTATGTAAAGACCCTCACTGCACTATTGGGGAAAGCGCTGTGTGTGAATAATGAGATCTCCAAGTCCACCGTTATAACATCAAAAAACAGCAAAACACTCAATGCGGAAAACGTTTTTTCTTCAATATCTTTTTATAACCATATACTAATAAAAACCATATTGTGAAATGCAGAAGCAGAAAACAAAATATTCACCCAGATTAGACAACAACTGAATCCTATAGAATATCCTCATGGGCGCGTCCCCAAAACGTTGCATCAAAACAGTGTGTTGTGTTACATGTTGAAAATTCTTCCTGCTACCTCCATCTCCATTTTTCACCAATATATTATGTTCAGAAGGCATTAGGAGCTTCTATAGGACTCAGTCATTGGTGCCTAATCGGTGACTATTTTGTTTTATGTTTCAGCACTCCACAGCATGTTTTTTTTTATTGGAATATGGCTATAAAAAATATTGAAGAAAAAACATTTTCAGCATTGTGTGTTTTGCAGTTTTTTTTTAAATTAAAGATACCTGTGGGAATATATGCAATTATTGGTATTCTGCACCGATTCAATTTATACAAGGATGTCTAACCTACAAGTTGGATGAAAGTGTAATTCCTCTCTTGTGGCATTATTTCAGATGTTTTCAGTGGTCATTAAACAAAAAAAAAAAAAAAAAAAAACCAAAACAACACATTTGAGTAGAATGGATGTATAACACCACTACATTGAATTGTTGGACCTTGTCTCTGCACTGAGGAACTAACGTCATTTAGTGTAACAGCAGTTTTTCACCCAATGAATCTCAGATTGCTCTAACAAAGCCAAGAACTTCAAAAGAGAGCCAAAACTATTACTGCATATCTGTTTATACTGGGAAGGAGTGACAGATTATGAAGCAGTCTGGGAATACTTAAAATAAAAAATATGGAGAATTTGTAATGCACAATCACTTCCTGTGGTATACTCAACTGGGTAAACCTAATCATAGAAATTACATGCAGGGTCTTCAGCCCCATTGAAACAACTGTTATTTATTACAAACTGTTTTTTTGTGCAAAGGCTAAATAGGAGAACAACTACTAAGGGAACAAGCTTTTTTTTTTTAATTCTATATTTAGATGAAGATATTCTCAAATATAAAAACATACTTTTGCCATATTTTCTCGTGTGAAGATTTTTTTCACACTTATAACAATGAAAAAACTTGACTGCTATAACCTCATAACATAAATATACCCTAAAAATTAAAAAATTCCCTCTATACTAGAATAAGGGTATTAAAACTTAGCTTTTATTACATTACTATAAAACCCATAGCTAACATGAAATAAACAAATGATGAAAAATACTCCAACAATTTGCCATAGGGCAGCAGCAGGTGTGTGCTGAAAACTCTCTGTATTGAAATGAAAATAAACAAATAATTACTATGTTTCTATCTGTAGCTCAATTGGTTCTAGCTAGCTTTTAATATCTATTAGGAATAATGATATGCTTTCATTAGGGTTATCGGCGTAATTGTGTATCCACAGCACACCCAAATATGGCAGATACCAGCATGGTGGCTCAGTGGTTAGCACTGCAGCCTTGCAGTGCTGGGGTCCTGGGTTCAAATCCCACCAAGGACAATGTCTGCAAGGAGTTTGTATGTTCTTCCTGTGTTTTCATGGGTTTGCTCCCACACTCCAAAGACATACTGATGGAGAATCTAGATTGTGAGCCCCAATGGGGACAGTGATGATGATGTCTGTAAAGCGATGTGGAATTAATGGTGCTATATAAGTGAGTAAAATAAATAATCATGGTAATTTTCTGTCTTGCTCTCATTAGCTCAACTGATTGAAGCTTGTTCCCATGAAAAAGAGAGAGACAGAGAAAAAACACACACTAAATAACTCCATATAAACTAACTGTCCTAAAGAAATGTGATATGAAATATATGATTGCCTTGATTTATTATTGTCTGGGCAGTATGATAATCATGTAAATGAAAATGAATGAGTGCATATTGCCAAGGTTGCTGGCCACGTTCGGCGGTTCTGCTGTCAGTTTTAAATATCCATTAAGTCCACCCCTCTTGATTGACTCCTCCAATCAGGGCAAAGCTTCAAAAGCTGGGATATGGGAATCCCAAGGGCCAGTATTTGAGACCAGGAAGAATTGCTCAGACGTTGGAGATTACATGCACAGATTGAAGGCATTTTTCATACAAAGTCTGCCAACAATAAACTCTTTGGGATTCATGTAGACAGGCGTTACTACAGGACTCGAATAAATTATTAATGTCTAAGTATGGTGAAGATTCTCACAGGGGCTCAGTCTAATTGGTTCATTTGTTCATCTGCATGAAGATGTTTGGTATCTTTTCAGGAACCTGTAAGGGATTCTGAAATTGACACTTATCTCAAAGATTTCCTTCCAAATCAACCAGATGTTACTTATCAAAGTAGAGTGTTTACAGTGAATTCTGTTCTATTTAGTTATTGTTAATATGATCAATTATGGCAATCTGTATCTACGTGGACAGGGAATACATATGCCTATGCTGGGGCATCTGTTAAAGGAGTTATCCACTACTAGGACAACCACTTCTTAACCCCTTTAAAGCCCATGATGTATTAATATGCGTCAGTGCCCTGGGCTTTAAGAGCCTGACCCGTATTAGTACGTCATGGCGATCGCGCGCGCACACAGGCTGTGCGGGCGCGATTGTCGCCGGGTGTTAGCTGATTGTCACAGCTGACACCCGGTACTATGTGCAGGGAGCGGTCCTGCACCGCTCCCGGCACATTAGCCCCCGCAATACTGCGATCGAATTAGATCGCAGCATTGCAGTGGCTAAGGGGAGGTGATCGGAATACTCACCTCCTCTTCCGGCCTCCAGCGCTGTTTGCCGTGGCTTCCCGGGTGTTGCCATGACGACCCGATGTCGTCATGACAACATCCGGGTCACCAGACAGCAGGAAGATTTTTTGGTCATGCGCAGTACATGACCAAACAATCTTCTCACTGTGCAGCGCTGACAGCCTGCATAGCACAGGGTTGGTGCTCCATCCCTATGCTATGCAGGTGATCAGAATAAAAAAAGTGAAAGTCCCATAGTGGGACAAAGTAAACAAATAAAAAAACTGTCAGAAAGTGAAAAAATTTTTTTTAGAAAAAAATATTAAAAAATAAATAAATAAATAATCCACCAAAAATAAAAATATGATGTACCCATCAATAAATATTATTATGAAAAAACAAACAAACAAACAATAAAAGTGCACATATTTGATATCGCCACGTCTGGAACGACCTAACCTATAAAATTGTCCCACTAGTTAACTCCTTCAGTGAACACGGTAGAAAAAAACAAACAAAAACATAGCAAAAAACATTGCTTTATCATCATACCGCCAAAGAAAAAATGGAATAACACGTGATCAAAAAGATAAATATAAATAAAAATGGTACCGCTGAAAACGTCATCTTATCCCGCAAAAAATAAGCTGCCATACAGCTCCATCATCCAAAAAATCAAAAAGTTATAGATCTCAGAATAAAGCGATGCAAAAAAATAATTTTTTCTATAAAATAGCTTTTATTGTGTAAAAGCGCCAAAACATAGAAAAATGATATAAATGTGGTACCGCTTTAAACGTACTGACCTGAAGAATAAAGCTACATTATCAATTTTACCATACGCGGAGTAGAATAAAAAAATAAAAAAAAAAACAATTCCTGAATTGTTGTTTTTTGTTTATTCTGCCTCCCAAAAGCTAAAATAGAAAGCGATCAAAAAATGTCAGGTGCCTGAAAATGGCACCAATAAAAACGTCAACTCATCCCACAAAAAACAAGCTGTCATTTGACTCTGTCGGCCAAAATATGGAAAAATTATAGCTCTCAAAATATGGCGATGCAAAAACTAGATTTTACGAAATATGTGTCTTTTAGTGTGTGACAGCTGTCAATCATAAAAACCCGATATGATTCTGGTATCTCTGTAGTCGCATCGACCCGAAGAATAAGGTCGTCTAATCACTTATACCGCACTAGGAACGGCGTAAAAAATAAACGCTAGGGCTGGGGTTGGGGTTAGGGTTGTGCTAATGTTAGGGTTGGGGTTAGGGTTGGGGTTAGGGTTGGGGTTAAGGTTGTTTTTTTTTTTCAAAAGTAAAAAAAAAAAAAAAAAATGACGATATGGCAACTAGTGTTGAACGCAAGTGCTCGCTACTTGAGTTTGCATCGGGTGCTCGGGTATGCATTGAGTATCGCGGGTGCTCGAGTCTCCGCCCCATATGCTTCGCGGCCAAAAAAACCTCGCGGGGATTGCCTGCCATGCACGAGCGATCCCCGCATGTTTTTTTGGGTGTCTAATAACCGTGAAACATGCGGGAGGGGACTCGAGCATTTCACTTGAGAACCCGTGATACATGGTGCATACCTGAGTACCCGATGCAAACTCAAGTAGTGGCACCAATTACCAAAATCATGAATCTCCGTCCGCAGACTGAACTACAGGAATTGAAAGAACAATTCAAAGCCCTAACAACAGCCCTGCAGGAATCAACCAAAACTTCTGAATGGGTGACAGACTCAGGTTAGATAAATCATGAAGACAGTCCTCTGTAACACCACAAATTACCATAAGGAAACAATTCAAGATCTTGGGACAGATTGGATAGTGTGAACAGAAAGAGAAACTGTCTTTTATGAACTTGTTGCACAAGATCAATGCAGGCTTACAGAAAGGCTACCAGCCAGATGAGATCATTGAGAGGGTGGTGAAATCAATCAGCCCAGGACTGAACCTCTGTAGTATGCTAGAAATGAAGAGTCAATTGACCTTGCAACAGCTAAAGATGATTTTAAAAGGGCACTATAAAGAAGAGAGTACTTCAGAATTTTTCCACTGACTCATTAACATCTCACAGAAAAATAATGAATCACCCAAAAAATTTCTTGTTCAGAGCAATTGAACTGAAGGATAGACTGTTGTTTGCATCCAGAGATATAGAAGCGGAGGAGAAGTTTGATGCTGGACTAGTCCAGAAGAAATTCTAAAGATCATTGGGAATGGGGTTAATCAGCAAAATCAGCTGAAACAGTACCTAGAAGATCCTGCCATTCTGGACGAAGTCCTAATTGAAAAAATGAATGAGGCAGCTAGTTACTTAATGCCCAGTGCAGAGGTCAAATGATGTACTCCTGAGAGGAGTATCCCTCCGTCAGTAAATATAGCCTCATCAGCCTAATCGGTGAAAGGTGCTTTATACAGTGCCAGCTAGATGGACTCCTGGTAAAAGCACTGTTGGACACAGGAGCCCAAGCGCGCCTTTTAAATAAAGAATGAAGAAGGCGCTACCTGCCACATACCTGCCTTCGGTTGCTAAAAGAACTCTTAGGACCAGTGGAACTCCACGGCAAAGCTGTCAATCAGACTGAAATCCCTTTCATAGTCTGGGTGGAAGTGACTTTCCAACTGAGGAACACGAAGATCAGCAACACCATTGAGCTTTTGTTACCTTTTCTCGTGACCAGTGATCAGAACATGGCAGAGGATCCTATCCTGGGTTGTAATGTAATCAGTGAGGTCATCACGAAACACAAGTCAGGGATGCTGGTGGTGGATGCAATTGTCATATCGTTTGCCATGCGCAACGCAGTGGTGGAAAATATGATTCATAGAGTAAATAAAGCACAGAATACAATGAACCTAAAAGAAGTCAAGGTAGGCTGGCGCCCAACCATCATCCCTGCAAACCAAATGGTGGGGGTGAGGTGTGGAGTCTAGGTAGAACCGGGAAGAAAAGTCCAGAAAAGACTGTTTGTGCCAAAAGACTCCTCAGAACTTCCGGAAAGCCTAGTTCAAGGTGAGACTGTGCTTACGATTCCAACTGGTGGGTTTGCTTGAGTGACAGTACTGGTGATGAATACTATGAAGCACGAAATTAGACTGGATCCAAAGACTGTGTTAGGTCACATTGAAACCGTTAACACGGTATATCCAGCCAGTGTGAGTCCCGTCCAGGGGTCTATCGTGAATTCAATCTCCCCACCAAGGAACAGGAGTTTCCCAACACTTGTCTGCTGAAGATCGAGCGGTAGCAAGACCAATGCTGAGAGAAGAGTGTCATACATTCTCGAAAAATGACTCTGATATAAGCTGTATCCTGTCGTTGCAGTTGAAAATCAATTTGAAAGACTCGACCCCAGTAACCAGAAGTTACATGTCTATGCCAAAACCATTACACCGTGAAGTGAAAGAGTATTTACAAGACCTAATCAACAGAGGTTGGGTCCAAAAGTCAAAGTCGTCTTATTCCTCTTCTATTGTTTGTGTTAGGAAGAAGGACAGTACTTCAGACTCTGCTGTGATTACTGGGAACTAAACTGAAAGTCAATACCTGATCGGCACCCTAAACCAAAGATTCAAGATATGCTGGATATCCTATCAGGAAGCATCTGGTTCTCTGTCCTCAATCAGGGTGAAGCATACCATCAAAGGTTTGTTGAAGAGTCCAGTAGACCTTTGACAGCATTCATCAGACCATGGGGGTTATATGAGTGGATCCGCATACCGTTTGGGTCCAGTTCAGCTCCAGCTGAATTCCAGAGGAGCATGGAGACATGTTTAGAAGGATTGAGGGATGATATCTGCCAGCTGTACTTGGATGATAATGTGGTACACAGCAAAACCTTCCGGGAGCATGTTGAACACATGAGGACCGTATTACAGCGGTATCAACAACACAAAGTTAAGTTGACCCCAAAGAAGTGTGAACTGTTCAAAAGGCAAGTCCGATTTCTAGGGAAAATTGTGTCTGAAGAAGGATATACCATGGACCCAGCAAAATCGCTCAAGTACTAGCCTTAAAAGACAAGCGGCCCTCTACTGTCAGGGAGTTGAGGCAGATCTTAGGATTCCTCTCCTACTATCGTACTTACATTCGGAATTTCTCCAGGATTGCCGCCCCCCTATACCTCCTCTTGGGGGGGACGACAGAGTCAACAACACCCACGGAGAAAAAGAAGAACGCGGGTAGGACTGGGCTGAAAATAAACAACGCCGTTTCATCCCAACACCCCATTCTCTAGACATCAGACCACCAGGAGGTCTTGGAAAAACTAGCAGACTGCCTGGTAAAACCACCCATCTTGGGATATCCTGATGTCAACTTACCATTTGCTCTTCATTGTGACGCTTCTCAAGTTGGACTGGGAGCTGCCCTGTATCAGCATCAAGATGGAAAATTGAGAGTCATCGGTTATGTTTCTAGAATGTTGACAGACACCGAGAAGAATTACCATCTACATTACGGAAAATTTGAGTTCCTGGCATTGAAATGGGCTATCTGTGAGCGATTTAGAGATTATCTCTACTACAGTAAAGAGTTTGAGGTATACACTGACAACAACCCTTTGACCTATGTCCTCACTACAGCCAAACTGAATACAACGGGTCAGAGATGGGTCACTGAACTAGCTGAATTCAATTTCAGCATCAAGTACAGGCCAGGAAAATGCAATGCGGATGCTGACAGATTGTCGAGAATGCCACTAGAGCCTGAGGAGTTCATGCAAGAATGCTCAGAGGAAGTCAGTCTGGAAGCAATTTAGAGCACTACCCAAGCAGTGCAAGCCTAGCAAGAGGAAGACACACCATTGTGGTGTCCATTGACATTGGAAACCACCATAAAAGCGAGAGAACAAGATCACCCCCTGTCCACTCAACAACTACCAAAAGGAAAAATCTGTAGAGCACAACGGCAAGATTAGATAATTGGTAGAATACTACTTTATGTGGACCAAAATCGGTTTCCAAGTAAACAGGAGAGAGATAATGAGTCAACAGCAATACCCGTTTTAGTTAAATAATGGACGAAGTGAAGACAGTATCCTGTATCGTAAAGGAGGACAAAACCGGCAGTTGGTACTACCCAGAGTATTCGGTAGGTTGGTCTTCAAAGAACTCCATGAAAACATGGGACACCTGGGAGTGGAAAGGACAACAAACTTGATCCGTGAACGTTTCTTCAGGCCATACATGCAGAGAGATATTGAGAGGTACGTGACCAGGGAGTGTGGGTGTCCAGCACATCAACCCGGGCACCTATGGGCAACATCCAAACTACGTATACGTTTGAGATGGCCTCAATAGACTTTCTACATCTCGAGACATGCAAGGGTGGTTACGAATACATCTTGGTGGTGATGGACTATTTTACTTGATTTGCTCAAGCATATGCCACCACCAATGAAGCGGGTCGAACAGCAGCAGAGACGATCTTCAATGATTTTGCTTTGAGGTTTGGGTTCCCTACGAGGTCACACCACGACCAAGGAAGAGAATTTGAGAACCAGCTCTTTGCCAAACTATTAAAGTACTGTAGAATTCAGAGATGCCATACAACACCCTATCACCCAGAGGATAATGGACAAGTGGAACGTTTTATCCGGACATTATTGTCGATGTTGCACACTTTAACAGCTGACAAGAAGAAAGACTGGAAGAGTTCTCTGTCAAAAGTGGTACATGCCTATAACTGTACAAAGAGCGATGCAAGGGGTTACTCGCCCATCTTCCTATTGCATGGACAATCACCAAGACTGCCAATCGACATCATGTTCAATACTCCGGTGTCAGAGACTTACAGAACATATCCGGAGTACGTTCGGAAATAGAAGGAATGGATGGCAGAGGCATACAACATAGCGTCCAAAGTGGTTACGCAAGGACAGAGCAAGAGAAAGAAGTACTATGATCGAAAATGTTATGGAGCAGAATTGGCACTGGGAAGCCGGGTGCTAGTCAAGAACAAACGTGAGAAAGGCGGTCCAGGAAAACTTCGTTCATACTGGGAAGACAAGGTGTATGTGGTCATAAGGAGGAAAGCTGATGACAGCCTAGTGTATGAAATTCGATTGGAAAGAAGGGACAAGAAAACCAGAATTGTCCATCGGAATTTACTACTACCCTGTGATTATCTCCGACCACAACAAGACTTACCAGAAGTAGACCGACATCGTCCGAGATCGACCACCACAGACTGAAGCTGCGAAGGTGGTTAGTGACCTTGAAAGTTCAGATGAAGAAGAACACACCGTTGTATTTTTCGGACCGGCAAAATGTACCATCCTCAGGAGAGTGAACAAAGTCTCAAGGTTCCAGAGTTTGTACCAAGGAGTACAGATGAAGTCCAATTCAGATCTGATGATCGAACACAGGTCCCTGAAGAGACCGATCAGCACTCAGGAGAAGCGGAATTACCAGACTGTGTGGAAACAGGTGATTCAGGAGAAGTACAGGAACTTACAGAGGCAGCTCCAAGAGCATCTGAGGAAGCACGGGAAATGAGTGCGGCGGAAGAAACTCCTGTGACCAAAGAACCCGTGGTATCTGAGGAACAACCCACCAGGAGGATGTTGACTCGAGAAGTGAGGAGGCCCGTGATGCTGACGTACGAGACAGTTGGTGAACCGAGTCAAGTGCCAAGAACTGTCGACTGGAATAAGGTATCTCTGCCTGTGGACCAGGTAAGCCCAATTGAGTGGTATTCACCACCGAGAGGCAGTATGGAAGATGTTGCCTGGTAGAAAGACTTGTTTTCATGCTTTTATTTTCCTTAAAAGGCTTTGTAGAAACAAAGAACTGTTAAGGTCTAGTGAGAGAGAGAGATGGTTGAAGACGTACAAAAAGCTCCAGCTGAAAAGATGCTGATTGTTTTAATTATGCTAATTGTTTAATTCTTACAGGCGTCCTACAAGAAAAAGGTTGTAAGAATAGGTTATCAATGTTTATGAACGTTATACCAATTTGAAAATGCCAATTTGTACAGTATATAATGTTATTCAACTTTCACCATTGTCTCAGAATTGGTCAGATTGACCAATTAAGACAAATGTCGAGGATGACATTTTGCAACATCCCTGGCGGCGTGCTTGCATGGTGCACCACCTCCCACTATGCAAGACCGCAATCTTACCTGTCAGTCCATGCTGTACTCTTTGTTTCAGTACCTGCTCTGTCCATGTCTCTAGTCTGATTGCTTAGGGCGTCGGTGTGGCTTTCTGCTTGTTTCTTATAGCTACTGTGTGCACAGTCCAAATGCGTCCCCAGCCTATTGCTGTGAGTCACTGGATACTTAAACCCCCTCCACCCAGTGGGAGGTGCCTGAGCAACACTTTCTTACAGTCTGTGTTCTGTGCAACTGTTTGTTGCCAGGTCCTGTCCTGACTCTGTTCCACCACCCTGGGGGCTGAATGCCCAGGGCCTCTACCTGTATCTCTAACGTCTAGTCTGTTCCGCCACCCTGGGGGCTGTATACCCAGGCCTGTTACCTGTCTGTTCTGCCACCCTGGGGGCTGTATACCCAGGCCTGTTATCTGTCTGTTTCCACCACCCTGGGGGCTGAGTTCCCAGGCTCGTTTCTGTATCTTGTTTCTGTTTCAGTTCCTGTCTGAACAGTATCCTAGCCCGTTTCTTGCTTGTTTCCATGTTTGTACCTTCCCTTTTCCTGCAGTGTTTGAACCGGCACCTAACTCCAACTCGTTGTCTCTGTACTTCTGTTTGTGAGTTTTGTGTCCACTCGCTACTTCATTGTAAGTACCTTGTGTGTATTTGGTTCTGCTCGTTCTGTTTCCCTGCCTCCGTATTTACCTCCTGTGTTCTAGCCATCTTCCTGTATCTTCCAGTCTGTTCCATGTGAACAGAGCCCTGTCCTGTCTGCCTTCACCTTCTGCTCTGTTCTGCTCTGCTTGCTCACCGCTCTGGCGGTTCCGCTCTGCTCCGCTTTTTTACTGCACCTGTGGTTCCACTCTGCTCTGCTTGTTCACTGCTGCGGCAGTTCCGCTCTGCTCCGCTTGTTTACCGCACCTGCGGTTCCGCTCTGCTCCGCTTGTTTACCGCACCTGCGGTTCCGCTCTGCTTGTTTACCGCACCTTCGGTTCCGCTCGGCTCTGCTTGTTTACCGCACCTGCGGTTCCGCTCTGCTTTGCTTGTTTACCACACCTGCGGTTCCGCTCTGCTCTGCTTGTTCACCGCACCTGCGGTTTTGCTCCGCTCTGCTTGTTCACCGCTCCTGCGGTTTTGCTCTGCTAGTCCACTGCACCTGCGGCTCTGTTCCTGTATCCCAGTCTGTACCGGTCCCTATCCAGCCTGCGTTCATACCTGCCAGTATCTGCCTGTCTGCATTCCAGCCGTGCCTGTCAGAACCCGCCAGCCTTCATACCAGCCGTGCCTGCTAGTACCCACCTGCCTTCATACCAGTCGTGACTGCCAGTGCCCACCTGTCTGCATACCAACTAACTTGCCTGTTCCTGCATTCCCCGGTGTGGGTCAACAGCTGTGACCGGGGTCTGACCTGGAGTAGCACCTGGTCCCTCTGCTCGGTTCCTCCCTGGTTCACGGAGTTGACTGAGCCGCCATGTGACCTTGGTCGGATCAGGTTGATACTTAGTTACGCCCCTCCAGGCACTCCTCGGTTCATGGTACAGTGGGATCACTAATCACGCTCACGCCAGTCAGTCCGGGCGCGAGCGTAACACATTCAAAAAAGAGGGAAGAGTGTGACATGCAGAAGTAATAATAATAATAATAGTTTTTATTTTTATAGCGCCAACATATTCCGCAGCACTTTACAAATTTTAGGGGGGGCATATACAGACAATACAGAATAAGCATATCTCATATCGAAAGGAGTGAGGGCCCTGCTCGCAAGCTTACAGTCTATGAGGAAATGGGGGAGACACAAAAGGTAAAAAGTACATATATTGTATAATGCAGCCTTGATATACTAAATAGGATAAATAATAATACATGGACTAGTCGCCAGTCAGTATGTGTACAGTCTTGACAGAGGCTATTAAGTGCATGGTTGGTATGAACCTGAAGTTGAAGAAGATTTTAGTATGGGGGAAAACTGGGACGGACAGAGTGTGTTTAGGCGATACGCCAGCCTAAAGAAATGTGTTTTTAGGGTTCGCTTGAAACTGTGGGTATTGGGAATTAATCGAACTGTCCTGGGTACTGCATTCCAAAGAATTGGCGCAGCACGCGAGAAATCTTGGAGACGGGAGTGGGAAGTTCGGATTATGGAGGAATTTAGTTTTAAGTCATTTGCAGAACGGAGGGCATGTGTAGGGTGGTAGACTGAGACAAGAGAGGAGATGTAGGGGGGTACTGAAGCATGGAGCGCTTTGTGGGTAATCGTGATAAGTTTATATTGAACTCTATATTGGATGGGCAACCAATGCAATGACAGGCACAGGAAAGAGGCATCGGTGTAGCGGTTGGCGAGGAATATGATCCAGGCTGCTGCGTTAAGGATGGATTGGAGAGGGGAGAGTTTAGTAAGAGGGGGACTGATTAGTAGAGCGTTGAAATAGTCAAGACGAGAATGAATAAGAGCTACAGTAAGAGTTTTTGCCGAGTCAAAGGTGAGAAAAGTCCTGATTCTTGAGATGTTTTTGAGGTGTAGATGACATGAACGAGCGAGTGATTTGATGTGAGGAGTGAAAGAAAGATCTGAATCAAAAATGACCCCAAGACAGCGGGCTTGTTGCTGGGGAGTAATGGTTGAGCCACAAACGGAAATGGCAATATCGGGCACAGTTAGGTTAGTGGAGGGAGGAAAGACGAGTAGTTCAGTTTTTGACGGATTCAGTTTTAGGTAGAGGGAGGACATAATGTTAGACACAGCAGAAATACAATCACTGGTCTTTTGTAGTAATGCAGGGGTGATGTCCGGAGCAGAGGTGTATAATTGGGTGTCATCAGCATAGAGATGGTACTTAAAACCGAATCTACTGATTGTTTGTCCAATAGGAGCGGTGTATAAGGAGAAAAGAAGGGTGCCTAGGACTGATGCTTGAGGAACCCCGACAGTAAGGGGAAGTAGGGAGGAGGAGAAGCCGGCAAAAGACACAGAGAAGGAGCGGTCAGAGAGATAGGAGGAGAACCAGGAGAGAACAATGTCCTTGAGGCCAATAGTGTGGAGCATAGTGAGGAGGAGCTGGTGATCCACAGTGTCAAATGCTGCAGAGAGATCCAGGAGAATCAGCAGGGAGTAGTGACCATTAGATTTAGCTGTTAGTAAATCATTAGAGACTTTAGTGAAGGCAGTTTCAGTAGAATGCAAAGAGCGGAAACCAGATTGTAAAAGGTCAAGAAGAGAGTTGTCTGAGAGATAGCGGATGAGACGGGAGTGGACCAGGCATTCCAGGAGTTTAGAGATAAAGGGATGATTGGAAACAGGTCTGTAGTTGGCCGTGCAGTTCTGGTCAAGGGATGGTTTTTTAAGTAATGGTTGTATGCTGGCATGTTTAAAAGAAGAGGGAAAGATACCAGATGAGAGGGAAAGGTTGAAAATTTTAGTTAGGTGAGTGGTGACAGCTGGAGCAAGGGACTGAAGGAGATGTGAGGGAATAGGGTCACTGGTGCAGGTGGTAGGGCGAGAAGATGCAAGGAGCCTGATCACTTCATCTTCCGTGACTGGTTCGAAGTCAGAAAGTGAGCAAGATACAATGTGGCGGGGGAGAGCATGCATAACACTTGGGGATTGGGAGAAAATTTCCTGTCGGATATGGTCAATTTTTTCTTTGAAATAATTGGCCAGATCGTCAGCGCTGAGGTCGGTGGTCGGGGCCTGTGTTGTTTGATTGAGGAGAGAATGAAACGTGTCAAAGAGTCGTTTAGGATTATTGGAAAGTGAGATGATGAGGTTGTTAAAGTAGGTTTGTTTGGAGAGGTGAAGGGCAGAGTTATATGTTTTCAGCATAAATTTATAATGGAGGAAATCTTCGGGCAGATTTGATTTTCTCCACAGCCGTTCAGCCCACCTGGAATACCTCTGGAGAAGACGTGTTTGAGGCGTGTGGCAGGGTTGTCGACGTCTGTAGTGCTGTTGCTTCAAAAGCATCCAGCAACTATTAGAAGTAACACAAGCACAGGAGACAGGAAGTGTTGTGCTCCAGAAGCATCCAGCAACAAGAGGGGTTAATACAGTCACAGGAGACAGGGAGTGTTTAAGCAGAGCCCCAGGGGGATTGTGGGGAAGTTGTTTACTATCTGGCTGGAGCCAAAGAGAAAGGTGGTGTGTGATCTGTATCTCACAGAAGGCAAGGGAACAGAATTCAGGTCAGGAGGGAAGCTAAACACAGGTCAGAGAGACTCCCTGAGCTAACCGTGTTGAGTATTATCGGGCAGAAAGATAAGGACTAGAAGGAATCGTGTCATAGGAATCTTCTCCTTCATTAAACCCTCTACCCCCATCTCCATGCAGGATAAAGAATTCTGTGTACTATTGAGTCCTTGTGAAGGAAAAGCCCGTGGTTGTGTATGCATAGAAGTGTGCTGCTAAGAGATCTAATCTGTGATGAATTATACTACTGAAGAGACTGATGTTACTGTGCCTGCTTTATTAGACTATACTGTAAAGAAGATTGTTGCTGTAATATCCCTGAATTGCGCTGGCCATGCTTCAGATTAAATTCCACTGTTAAACTGTTGAAAAAGACTCTTGTCAGATGTGTCTGGTCAGCAACTGAATCTATCGTGTGCCTGAGAGAAGCTGCAGCCTATGGTCACCCTGAGTAACGGTTCCCCCAGGATTCCAACGAATTCATGAAACCCGTCTCGCCCTATCTGAACCTAGTGGCGTGCGTGTAACATAGGGTACTGGTTATAGTGCTATATGGTTTGTGTAGAGTTAGGGAAGTGTGAGGAGGATCTTGGAAAAGCAGTAAGCAACAGATTTATAGATGGATGGATGGATGAAAAGGTCATGGCGGTCTGGGTAGAAAGAAAAAGAAAAGAGAAAATGAATGACAACAATCAGCAAGAACGTCACTGGTGAGAACATGCACAATACACACATATATGGTATGCACAGCACTGGAGTAGAACTGATATTACCATTATATGGACATTGTATGGTGGTAATACCAGTCCTAATACAAAGGTTTTAGTTCAAGAAGCACTCTCATCTATATACTGTATATTTTGTATTATATATGTATGGTGTGGAATGTGAGTGTATTAATATACTCACCTACTGCCACTTTCTCGGATCCAGAGCCATTCTGCTCTGCTTCTCAGTGACGTTACCGCATTTCCGGTTAGCCGGCTATCTCTATGCGTGACCCGGAAGTGGTTTTTACAATTTAAGACAATGAGGCTTCATTCTGATGCTCATTAGACTTACATCATAAATGCCTCTAGCCGTTAGTCGGCTAGTCGGAATTGCGGTAATGTCACTGAGAAGCGGAGCAGAATGGTGCTAGATCATGGAGAAGGCGGCGGTAGGTGAGTATATTAATACACTCACACTACACTACATACATACTGTATAGACACACATTTAATAAAAAATATAAATGGGAGTGCTTCTTTAATAACCAGTATGGCGGTGTTATCACTAATGTATATGCTGGTGTTATTTGTCTGTTATATTGCAATATTATTGTTATGGCATCTTATATAGTGCTGTCATTGGAAATATAGGTATTAGTAAATCTTGGTTTCCTGCAGGCGGGGTAATTTAAGTCTTAGACACCCCAATCTGAGGAAGGTGACGGAGCTGGCATGGGCCTGTGTGATTTCAAATGCCAGGGCTGAATTTTAGTCCCAGTCTGTCCCTAGTGACCATACACAATAGGGAGAGATTGGTTGATGGTTCAAGGGAAATTTTTCTGAATAATTAGCTTACTGATGATGCAGCTATTTTTATTGTTGAAAGCGCTTCTATATATGTTCAACTACATCACATGAGTAGCTGCTAATATATTGCTGGAAGGAGATTTTTTTAATTAAAGGATTTTTCCCACAAACAAAGTACATTTTAATTAACAGATCTTGGAATAATAATAAGTTCCACAATTGGATGTGTTAAAAAAAAATTCCCTGTGCTGAGATAATCTTATATATGTGCCCCTGCTGTGTACTGTGTAATGGCTGTGCCTGACCATACAGGAACATGGTCTGATCATACCACATCTCCTGGACAGGGGAGGAAGCAAAAGAGAGATTACAGACAGGATAACATGGGATCACAGCTGATGCTTTCTGTGAGGTAAAATTTCCTTGATCCCATGCTGTGCTATATGTATACTCTCTTTTGCTCCAACCCCCCACCCCCATTGCCCAGGAGATTTGGTATGATCAGACCATGTTCCTGCATGGTTAGACACAGTCATTACACGGTGCATGAATAAAGAAGGGCTGTAAAGAACAATAGCGCAATAGAATCATAGAATGTTAGAGTTGGAAGGGACCTCCAGGGTCATCGTGTCCAACCCCCTGCTCAATGCAGGATTCACTAAACCATCTCAGATAAATGTCTGTCCAGTCTCTGTTTGAAAACTTCCATTGAAGGAGAACTCACCACCTCTTGTGGCAGCCTGTTCCACTCATTGATCACCCTCACTGTCAAAAGTTTTTTCTAATATCTAATCTGTATCTTTTCCCTTTCAATTTCATCCAATTGCTTCTAGTGTTTCCATGTGCAAATGAGAATAAAGCTGATCCCCCTACAGTGTGAAATCCCTTGATATATTTGTAGACAGCTATTAAGTCTCCTCTCAGTCTTCTCTTTTGCAAGCTAAAATTCCCAAATCTTCTAAGGCTGTGTGCCCACTATGCATTTTTCAAGCGTTTTTTCCGCGGAATTTCCACAGCTAAAACGCTTAAAAAACGCTTGGTAATACGTGCCCCATGTTCCCCAATGATAATCCGCATGTGCTGTGCACATGCTGCGGAAATTTACACTGCGGATTATCATTGCGGAAAAATACGCAGCATGTCCATTAATTTTGCGGACACGCAGCATAATTACCGCCATTGACTTGCATTGAAACGCATATTATCCGTGTCAGCACATTTGCACATACGGATATTATGCGATTCTATATGCGGATGGTACCCGTGTCTGGAGAAGAGGAGACTCTTCTCCAGACTCGGGTACCATAGAACCTGGTAAAAAAAGAATTTAAAATAAGGTTGCGTGACCTGTCACATGACTAAATGACGTCATGGCAGGTCCTTTCACACCTCCACAACCGATACAACACACTGGACGCAGCGGAGAAAACACCGGGGGCCATCGGAAAGTAAGTATAATCTTTATTTTTTATTTTTTACCATTCTTATTCTTTTTTTTTAGCTATTACTTGGTCACAGTATATAAATCCATGCCGGTTGCATGGATTTATATAGTGTGACCAAGTTGTCAAGCACTTTTCCAAGTGATGCTAAAATCGCTTGGAAAAGTGCTTGATAACCCGCATGCAGAAATGCATGCAAAAACGCTTGACAAACGCTTCTACCTGGCAGGAAAAACGCATGTAAAATCCGCATGCGTTTTTCCTGCCAGGGAGAAGCGGAAAAAATATGCAGCATTTCTGCATCGTGGGCACTTATGCTAACCGTTCCTCATAGGACATTGTTTGCAGATCGGTCACCATCCTGGTAGATCTCTACTCTGACCTTGCTCCAGTTTTTCAATGTCTTTTTTAAAATGTGGTTCAAAGAACTGGACACAGTATTCCAGATGAGGACTTACCAAAGAGTCGTAAAGGGGGATAATTACTTTGCGTGATCTAGTCTGCATGCTTCTGTTAATGCAACCCATAATTGTGTTTGCCTTTTTTGCTGCTGCATCACCCTGTTGACTCTTGTTCAGTCTGTGATTTATTACTATAACCAAGTCTTTTTCACATATGATGTTGCTTAACCCTATTCCTCCCATTCTGTATATGCTTTTTTCATTTTTCTTTCCCAGATGTAGGACTTTGCATTTCTCCCTGTTAAAAAAACATTCTGTTAGTTGCTGCCCACGGTTCCAGTTTGTTTAGATCTTTTTGAATCTTCTCTCTCTCTTCTCTACTGTTAGCTTTCCCCTTAGCTAAATGTTCCCTCACTATCTCTCAATAGATCTTGGAATAATAATATCTTCCACAATTGGATGTGTTTAAATGAAATGAAGGAAAAGAGAGTATACAGACATTACAGCATGGGATCACAGGAACATTTTATTTAAACACATCCAATTGTGGAAGTTATTATTATTCCAAGATCTATTGATTAAAATCAACTTTTGTTCATGGGAAAACCCAGAATCCAGCCATTGGATCCCTCCTATCCTCTTTCTGAGTCCCTTAAAATCTCTCTTCCTGAAATCCAACCTTGACGTCTGACTCTTCACAGGTCTTCCTCCTCTAGTTGTCCAAAATTCTATGATAACATGATCACTGCCTCCTAGGGTCCCAGATTCCCTTACCTCCTCAATCATTTCCTCCCTGTTTATGAGGATTAGATCCAAGGTAGCAGATCTCCTTGTTCTCTTTTCTACCCTTTGGAAGATAAAGTTGTCAGCAAGAGTGGATAAGAATTTGCTGGACCTGTGACCTTAGCCTGAGAGAGATTCCCAAGAAATTTCTGGATAGCTGAAATCTCCCATGACCACTACGTCATATTTTTTTGATAACTTCGCCATCTGATGCATAAAGAGTTCATCCTGATAGAGACTTATCCTGATATCAAAAGATGTAAAAATTAGGGAATTTCCCAACAGGCAAAGTTGTGTGGCCAAAACTACACAAAGTACGACTGCTGCCGACCCGCAGAATAGTCCAAGATGATTAAATATAAAAGAAATGTTTTTTTTTCTGCGCTACCAGGATTACTAGTATTGAAAATGGGGATCGTCGGTGGATGGAACCAGGAAACCAGGAGAATTTTAAGTGAGGTTTATTGTCAACGTTTTTCAAAGTTAACAAACTTCTTCCTCCGGACAAACTATAGTAACCGTTGTCCTGAGGCAGAGGTTTGTTAACTTTGAAACATGTTGACAATAAACCTCACTTAAATTTCTCCTGGTTTCCTTGCTCTATCCACTGAAGATCCCCAATCTCAATACTGGTAATCCCAGCAGCACAGAAAAAACACATTTACTTTATATTGTACATTTTTAAGATTATCTCAGCACAGGAACATTTTTTTAACACATAAACTTGTGGAACTTATTTTTATTCCAAGATCTATTGATTAAAATGTAGTTTGTTCATGAAAAAACCCTTTTAAAAATCTTTCACACAAAACATTTCTAACAGATAGAAATGAGTGGATGGATCTGCAAAGGATCGAAGGGGGAGTGGAATTTTCTTCAATTCACGGTTTCACACAAATTTTAATATCTTGAGATTCGATTCGCAGTTCGCAAAAAAAAAAAATCTTGCTCGGCACCATTTCCCTCTCTTGAGGAGCATCAATAAGCAGGCTAAAGTCATTTTGCGTAGCCATGCATAATTCCATGCAGTATAACATCTTATGAATTATCATACCTTGTTCAGTGGTGGCCAGTACCTCAGCCATCACAGATCACTGGTTCCCAGTGGAGCAGAGTAATTTTCCGTCTCCAGAGTCACTAGGTAAGGTTATCTCTACTGTAGAGTGTAATCTCTAATAGTCAGCGGTAGTGTGCAAGTTCTTATCATTAACAGTGTCCTCTCTTTTTTTCTCCTGTAGAGTATGAGCTCTTATGGTTAGCAGGGTCCTCTTCTTCTTTCTCCTTCACAGCGTAAGCTCTTATGATTAGTGATGAGCGAGCATGCTCGCTACTGCTCGGTGCTCACCCGAGCATCTCACTGCTCGAGATGCTCGGCGCTCGCCGAGTATTTCCGGGGTTGCTCGGCGGGAGCTCGGGTCCCCTCCCTGCATGTTTAGCGCTCTTTAGAGCGCCAATCAACATGCAGGGATTGCCTGCCACTCACTGTAATGCCGTAGCCATGTTGGTTGTGGCATTACAGTGATTGGCTGGCCGCACAGCATCATCAGGTCTATATCAGACCTGGCGCCGCCATGCTCGTCACAGTTACTCCGGAATCAGACAGCGTAGGGAGAGGTGCTGCTGAGCTAGGGAGAGATTTGCTCCTGTATTAGTTAGTGTAGGGAGAAAAACCGTACATTACACATACCCATCTTAACAAACAGTCCTTTTGAGGACTAACTAATCCATCTGCAGTGATATCAGGAAGGCAGTGTATATAGGCAGGGTATATAGCAGACTGCAGTGCATATAGCACAAGAGGCTCCATTCCAATTCTGCCTTCTGCTGCTGTTAGATATTTCTATACAAAGGCAAAGGTCTCAGGGGCCAGGAATACTTACTTTTTTTTGGATCTTAATCCTCATTATTTGCTTAAAAAGCAATCCAGAGAACACCGTTTTTCTGTACCATTTCCTTGTTGGCACTGCAGAATACAGCCAGGTCCTTTCCATATTACAGCGCTAGAAATCCAGCTATTTAAAACTGTGTTTTCTCCGTCAAACAGATCACATAAACGTTGTCAGAAAATACTGCCATTTCTGGCCTCCATTAAAAATTTCCTTTAGTGTGTCAGTGAAGCAATTTACAGCAGTTTGCTGTTCAAACTACTTACATACAAGCCAGATATTTAAAACTCTGTTTTCTCCGTCACACGGGTCACATATACGTTGTCAGAAAATACTGCCATTTCTGGCCTCCATTAAAACTTTCTTTCAGTGTGTCAGTGAAGCAATTCACACCAGTTTGCTGTTCAAACTATTTATCTACAGGCCAGGTATTTAAAACCCTGTTTTCTCCATCACACGGATCACATATACGTTGTCAGAAAATACTGCCATGTCTGGCCTCCATTAAAAATTTCCTTTAGGCTATGTGCACACGATGCGTATTTCATGCGTATTTTGTGCGGAAAATTCCGCAGCGTAAACGCATGAATTACGCATGTTAGCCTTCTGCCATGGTCCCCTATGGCATTCCGCAATTGTAATGCCCACGATGCGGAATTTTCCGCAGCGTTTTGTTGTGCGGAAAATTCCGCAGCATGTCAATTCTTTGTGCGTTTAAGCATGCGGAATTGCCATCTACAATGCAGTAGAAAACGCAAGGCAATTCCGCATGTGCAAAACGCGCGAATTACGCGCGAAAAACGCATGCCAAATTCCGCATGCGTTTTCCAGGAAAAATGACATGCGGTAATGAAGCGGAAATTTACGCTTCAAATACGCATCGTGTGCACTTAGCCTTAGGCTATGTGCCCACGTAGCAGATTTGATGCAGAGCGTTTTTGCCTCTCTGGCAGAAAAAAACGCATGCAGATTTACATGCGTTTTTTCTGCCAGAGAGAAGCGTTTTTTCAGCGTTTTTACATGCGTTTTCGCATGCGTTTTTTCAAGCAGTTTTCCAAGCGATTTTGAGCATCACTTGAAAAAGTGCTTGACAAGTTGGTCACACAATATAAATCCATGCAATTGGCATGAATTTATAATGTGTGAACAACTGATGCTTTAAATGCAGCATCTATAGTAAAAAAAAAGAGAATTAAAACGTTAAAAATAAAAAAAAAACTGAATACTCACCTCTCCGGTCTCCTCCAGTCTCCTCCCAGCGGCGATCCTGCGATCCTCTCTCTTCGGAATCCCGCAGTGTACTGTCAGGACCTGTGGTGACGTCATTTAGTCAGCTGATGGTCACGCGACCATCACCTAACCACCGATGTCAGCGGTCGCGTGACCATCAGGTGACTAAATGACGTCACCGCCAAGGAAAGAGAACGTGGCCGGGAGCAGACTGGAGGAAACCGGAGAGCAGACTGGGGGCCGCCGGAGAGGTGAATATACAGGTTTTGTTTGTTTTTAACTTTTTTATTTCTTTTTTTCACTGCGTGGTAGCCGGGATGAAGAGGAGTTGTAGTCTCCTCTTCATCCCGGGTACCACACGCACCGCGATTACGCTGCAAATTCGCGGCCATTGAATTTAATTGAAACCCAGCAAATCCACATATACCTGCGGGTTTGCTGCGTTTCAATGTTCCTCAATGGCCGCGAATTTGCAGCGTAATCGCGGTAGAAATGGTCATGCTGCGTTTTGCAACGCAATGCAAATTTGGCGCGCAAATTAGTGCATCATGTGCACAGCACATCCGAATTCACATTGCTTTGCATGGCAGACTGTTTTACAAGCATTTTTCGCGGCGTTTTCGCAGCCGTAAAAATGCCGCAAAAACGCTACGTGGGCACATGGCCTTAGTGTGTCAGTGAAGCAATTCACAGCAGTTTGCTGTTCAAACTACTTACCTACAGGCCAGGTATTTAAAACTCTGTTTTCTCCGTCACACGGATCACATATAAGTTCGCTCCAAACTCAGTCATTTGTAGTGAGCGAGGAAGATACTGTCCGTGGAAGATACTGTCCATTTAAAATGGGCAAGGCACGTGGCAAGGGACAGGGAACTGGACGTGATGGTAGTGGTGCATGCAGAGGCCGAGGACAAGGCCGTGGGCAAGCTAAATTGTTCCACAACAACACCCACATCTTCTAGCCTGACCTTCCTGTCCCAATTTCTAGGGGACCGCAGCACACCACTATTGAACTCAGAGCAGTGTCAAAAGGTTGTTGGTTGGATAGCGGATAATGATTCCAGTCACTTAGCCACCACCACCACCACCCTATCTTCCACACGGTCAAGTCTCAGTAGCCGTGAGTCTGGACCGCATATTCCTCACCCTGATCCTCTTTCCTCCAACCATGCCGAGTGCCCAGAGACAACTGATCTCACACTTGGACACTCTGAAGAGCTGTTCACTTTTCTATTTATAGATTCGGGCCTCTCGCCCGGTCCACTTGAAGCGGGGCAAGAGGAGATTGCATGTAGCGATGCCCAAATATTTGAGCAGCCACTCTCACACAAAGGTGACGGTGGGAAAGTGTCACAAGAGGTGGACGATGATGAGACACAATTGCCAGAAAGTCAGGAGGAGGACCAGGGTGCGGAAGTGGAAGACGAGGTGGTGGATGATATAGTAACTGACCCAACCTGGCGAGGAGGACAGCAGCACACAGGGGGAGGGAGGCAGAGCACCCCAACAGGCAGCAAGAAGCGGTGTGGTGGCCACAGACAGAAGGCAGGCAACCATTCCCCGTAACACCAACACGAAGGAAGTTGCCAGTACAACTGTTAGGTCTTCCCGAGTCTGGTTGTTTTTTAAAGACTCTGCCGATAACCCCAAAAAGGCCATTTGCACCAACTGCCAGGCCAGCATCAGCAGGGGTGGCAAAACGACCAGCCTGACCACCACCAGCATGATCAGGCACATGGCAGCAAAGCATCCGACTTTGTGGGCCGAACCCCAGAGTCCAGGAACAGTGTCTGCAGGTGGTACCATTGCTTCTTCCGCTGTTGTGCATGCAAGCCAATCCCCTGTCCATGGTGCATGCGAAGATGCTTACTGCCTTGCACCTGTCGTTGCGCACTCTCAAGTAGCAGCATCAGGAAGCACGTCAATGTCCTTGTCCCAGCGCAGCGTTCAGTTGTTCATACCCCAGTCCTTGCAACACAAGCACAAATATACAGCCAACGCCCCACAGGCCACACTACTAAATTCTCACATTTCACGACTGCTTGCGCTCGAAATGTTGCCTTTTAGGCTCGTGGAGACGGAAGCATTCCACAACCTGATGGCGGCGGCCGTCCCTCGGTACTCGGTCCCCAGCCGCCACTATTTCTCCCGGTTTGCCGTCCCCATATTACACAAGCACGTATCCCAAAACATTAGCCGTGCCCTCAACAACGCAGTTACCGGGAAAGTCCACCTAACCACGTACACGTGGACAAGTGTTTGTGGGCAGGGATGGTACATCTTGCTGACGGCACACTGGGTTAACATAGTGGAAGCCGGGACCCAGTCGGACGTTGGGACGGAACAAGTCTTCCCGATGTGTTATGTGCAGCATGAGACGGGGCATTATCATGCATGAAAATGATCTTGCTGCGGAATGCATGGTTCTTCTTCTTGAATCATGGCAGGAAGTGCTGTTTGAGAAACTCAACATACATTATGGAGTTCATCTTTACCCCTTCAGGGATCCTAAAAGGGCCGACAATCTCTCTCCCCATGATTCCAGCCCAAAACATTACTCCACCTCCTCCTTGTTGGCGCCGTAGCCGTGTTTGCATGGGGTGTCCATCAACCAGCCATCCTCCACTCCATCCATCTGGACCATCGAGATCATTTCATGCATGATAATGCCCCGTCTCATGCTGCACATAACACATCTGCATCTCTGGCTGCTATGGGCATAAAAGGGGACAAACTTATGGTGTGGCCCACATGCTCCCCTGACCTCAACCCCATTGAGAACCTCTGGAGCATCATCAAAAGGAGTGTCTATGATGGCTGGAGGCAGTTCACATCTAAGCAACAGCTCTGGGAGGGTATTCTGTCCTCATGCAAAACAATTGAAGCAGAAACCATCCAAAACCTGACAAATTCAATGAATGAGAGAGTTCAGAAGCTCCTTTCGAACAAGGGGTCCTATGTGCAAATGTTACATCACCTAGAATAAAGTTTTGAGTTGAAAACTGTTTGATTTCAGTTTGTAATAACCTGCTAATGCTTATAATTTCAAAAATGACCATTTTTTTGTTCTTTATTAAAATGAAAAGGTTGAAAACTCTGCTGTGCATAATAATTTGGAACATGCATTTTGAGTGCAGTTTGAGTGTTTTATTTTTTTAAAAATATACTGTTAGGCTGTGTGCCCACGTAGCATTTTTCAAGCGTATATGCTGCGGAATTTCCGCAGCGTAAACGCTTGAAAAACGCATGTATATCCGCACCCCATGGTCCCCAATGGGATTCCGCAAGTTCTATGCACATGCTGCGGATTTTTCCGCAGCGTTTATGCCGCGTTCAAAAATCCGCAGCATGTCATTTAATTATGCGTTTCCGCAAGCGGAATTGCCTTTGTCCAATGCATAAAAAATGCAAGGCAATTCCGCATGTGGAAAACGCGTGATAAACGCGCGAAAAATGCGCGATAAACGCGTGCGGAATTCCGCATGCGTTTTTCCGGGAGAGGACTTGCATTTATGCAGCAGAAATTTTCTGCTTCATAAATGCAACATGGGCACATAGCCTTATCATAGGCAGTTTGTACAAAAACCTTTCAATTGTACTCTAATAATTATTTGACTGGAAAATTACAATGACTGCAATTCATAAAGGTAATTTGGGAAAATCTGAGAAAATATTATTCGCATAATAATTTGGAACACAGTGTAGACGGTACTACCTGCACAGCTGTCATACCGTCTGTTCAGTGTGGATGGCCAGAGGACAGAGAGGAGGAGGAGGAGGAGAGCATGGTCAGTCATCCTCTTGGTGAGGATGCAGAAGTCTTGCCTGTTAGTAGTCTGGCACGCATGGCTGAGTTTATGTTACGCTGCCTTTCCCATGACCCTCGCGTTCTCACAATTTTGGGCGACAGCCATTACAGGTTGGTGACACTTCTAGACCCACGCAACAAGGAGAACTTTATATCTCTTATTCCTGAGGTGGACAGGTCTACAAAAATGGGGCTGTACCAGAAGGCCCTTGTTGCGGAACTGTTAAAAAAATTCCCTTCTGAAAACGCTGGCGGCAGAGGGCACACTTCGTTGGACAACCAAGGAGTACAGGTGAGAGAGACACAACTCCAATCCAGCAGAGGCAGGGGAACACTGTCAAAGTTCTGGGAGAATTTTCTCAGACCCTCCCATCGCACAGGCCCTGAGGCGCGGGGTACTCTCACAAGGAGTGCAAAGTTTTGGAAGATGCTGAGGGAGTACCGTGCCGACCGTACCAACGTCCTCCGTGATTCCTCTGTGCCTTATAATTATTGGGTATCAAAGCTGGATACGTGGAATGAACTGGCTTTCTATGCCTTGGAGGTCCTTGCCTGCCCTGCCGCCAGCATTTTATCAGAGCGGGTTTTTAGTGCCGCTGGTGGAATTATAACTGATAAGCGCATCCGCCTGTCAACTGAAAATGTTGACAGGCTGACTGTTATAAAAATGAACAAGGGCTGGATTGGGCCAGACTTCTCAACACCACAGAATGATAGCAGCGTAACATAAACTCAAATCCAGTGTCTTTTCTTGGGAGGTGTATTCCCATGCACCTTTTCACACCCACACATGGGTATACGTGACCTGATTTTGGCTATTTGCTCTTGTCCTCCTCCATCTCCTCATCCTCCACCACCATATCACCAGGGTGACCGTGGTCAATGATGCGACATGCACATAATTTTTTTTGTTTATGATGCCCGTAAAAAAAAATTTTTTTATACAGTATGTTCATTTATAACCCCCCAGGGGTAAATGTTTGTCAGCCCTTACACTTAGTGCATGGGCATTACAAGTATAGGAGGCCCGCTCCTTTCTAATGGGAACATTTTTTTATGAGGCCCTCCTCCACGTCTCTTCCAAGGGGCATTGAAGTGCCTCCAAATTTTTGGCAGCCCTTGCATTCACTGCATAGGCCAACACTATGGGAGACTCTCTCCTTTCTAATGGGAATTTGTCATTACTGTGGCCCTGCTCTATGTGTCTTTAAATTCTTAGTGGGGTTTTTCCTAAAATTGGTCAGCCATTGGACTCACTGCATACCCTATAACTGTATAGCAGACTCTCTCCTTTCTAATGGGAAGTTGTTATTACTGTGGCCCTACTCTATGTGTCTTTAAATTCTTAGTGGGGCTTTTCCTAAAATTGTTCAACTGTTGGACTCACTGCATACCTTATAACTGTATAGCAGACTCTCTCTTTTCTAATGGGAAGTTGTTATTACTGTGGCCCTGCTCTATGTGTCTTTAAATTCTTAGTGGGGTTTTTCCTAAAATTGGTCAGCCGTTGGACTCACTGCATATCCTATAACTGTATAGCAGACTCTCTCTTTTCTAATGGGAATTTGTCGGTACTGTGGCCCTGCTCTATGTGTCTTTAAATTCTTAGTGGGTTTTTTCCCAAATTTTGGCAGCCCTTGCAGTCACAGCATGGGCATTACCACTATAGGAGACCTGCTCCTTTATAATGGGAACATTTTTTTTACTGAGACCCTCCTCTATGTCTCTTCAAAGGGGTATTGGGTTGCGTCCAAATTTTTGGCTGCCCTTGCCGTCACTGGATACGCAATAACAGTATAGGAGACCCACTTGATAATAATGGGAACAACAAAGGATAGCCGGCTGATGGCTCTCTAACAATAGCGAGGGCCGACTGCTGGCCTTTTAAGAATAGTAAGGGCCGTCTGATGGCCCTATAAAAATAGGCTTTATGACTTTCAGAGTCCCTCCAACATAAATAAAATAGGATGTGTCTGATGATGTGTCACACACCACATTGCCAGATAAGGTTGTAAAATGTTAAAATGACATTTCACGGTGAATGCATTTGTCTTAAAAAATAACGTAAAAAAAACAAAACAATAGGATCTTTCTTTAGTATAAAAAACAGCGTCACCAATTTAACCTCAATGTAATCACATTGTTCAGCTCCTGCACCTCCTCCATCTCCGAAATGATCACATCAGTCACAAGTTGACAGTACTGCAGCACTGCCTTGGCCAAGCGGCAACAGGCTGTGCTGAAGATAACATGCTTAATGCTTAATTGACAAACCGCCCAGCACTGCAGAGTTGTTGAAAGCTGTAACAAAGCAGCCTGATCTGTGGCTCTCACCGCTGAACATACAGCCAGGCATGGTCGTGTGTGACAATGGGCGGAACCTGGTGACAGAGAAATGACACCCAGAGTAGATACCATTTCCCTCTATGCCAATTCTTTCACCAAGCTAAATGCAACTCTCATCAAAAAAAGCTGTGGACTGGCTCCGTACCGTCCCTGGACACATTCACCTGTCCACGTGTTTGTGGGTAGGCGGTCCTTCCCAGTAAGTGCACTGGGGAGGGCACGGGTAATGTTGTGGGACCCGTGCTTGTGGAAGGCGGAGACGATAGCGAAAAAAATAATGGTGGCTGGAGACCGAGTATGGATACCCGGTCGCCGCCGCCATAAGATTGTGGACAGCTTCCGCCTCCACGAGCCTAAAAGCCACATTTTAAGTGCAAGCAGCTGCCCAGAAATCTGGCAGCTTAATGTTGAGGCCTGTGGGTGGGTGGGTGGCTGGCTGCATACTTGCACTTGCATTCCAAGTAACAGAAAACTAAGCAGATGGTGGCCTCTATCATCATCATGGCTTCACCTCTGCACTATGAACTCTCCTGAAGGAGATGCCAGGGCCCACCAGAGGAGTCTCCGGTTCTCTGGTGGGCCCGTCCAACCCCACCGAGAAGCAGCCCTGGCTAAGAAAAGTGTGGAGGAAGGTTCCCAGACACTCTATGGCTGCTTTTTTAATGTGGATCGGACATGCTTATATTATTTCTTAAATCGCATTGCAGATCAGGCCATTGTCCAACTCTGTATTCATTAAATTAAATGCGCAAAGAAAGATGTTTGTGTGTCAAAGCACCACCAACAAGTGCGAGTTGATGTTGGACAAGCTGCCATTGCTTCTGCAACAAGCTGCATTAGTGGACTTCCTGGGAGAAATGACACCCAGGGTAGAAACGGTTTCCCTCTATGCCAGTCCTTTCACCGAGCTAAATACAACTCTCAGCAAAAAAAGCCGTGGACTGGCTCCGTATCATCCCTGGCCACATTCACCTGTCCATGTGTTTGTGGTTAGGCGGTCCTTCCCAGTAAGTGCACTGGGGAGGGCACGGGTAATGTTGTGGGACCCCTGCTTGAGGAAGGCGGAGACGATACCGGGAGAAATAGTGGCGGCTGGGGACGAGTATGGACACCCGGTTGCCGCCGGCATGAGGTTATGAAAAGCTTCAGCCTCTACGAGCCTAAAAGGCCACATTTCAAGTGCAAGCAGCTGTCAAAAATTTGGCAGTATAGTATTGCAGCCTATGGGTGGGTGGGTGGTTGGCTGGCTGCATATATGCGCTTGCATTCCAAGGAATGGGGTAGGGACAAGTGAAAGCTGCACTGAGACACTGATGTGGACAGTGATTGTTGCAAGTCTGCAATGACAGGTGCATGGCGGGAGGCATCTTCGCATGCGCCAAGGATCAATTATGATGGGCACACTTTTAGGCAGTGAGCTGGGAGTCAGAAATGCTTCCAGAGGTCTTCCCCATGCTGTTTCCATGTCTTTTCAGCACTGTATGCATGTGTCTGATGATGTGTCACACACCACATGACCAGATAAGGTTGTAAAATGTTAAAATGACATTTCCTGTTGAATGCATTTGGCTTGTTTGAAAGCAATGCAAAAGTGCAAAAAAGCATCAAAAACGCTACGAGTGAACATAGCCCAAGGTGTAGAGGAGCATTTTTGTTTTTGGTTATTTATTTTGCCTTATATACAAGTCATTACCCTGAAAAGGATGTTCCTTAACATATTTCCCAGGAAAATGCATTTTGGTTTCGTTTTTGTATGTTTTATTGTGAGTCCGTAAAAGTTGCCTAATACTCTGAAAACATTGTTGACAGCAGTGACCTGGGAGTCAGAAATGCTTCCAGGGGTCTTCCCCATACTGTTCCCATGTCATTTGAGCACTGTTCCCATCGATTTGGGCAATTTTTAGGCCCTCTGCAGACTGCCGGGGGAGCCGCCTGAAAAATGCTCGGGTTTCCCATAGACTTACATTGGGCTCGTTGCTCGGGTCGAGCACCCGAGTATTCCAATTTGCTCGACCCGAGCAACGAGTACCCGAGCATTTTAGTGCTCGCTCATCACTACTTATGATCAGTGGGATCCTTTCTCTCTCACTCTTTCACCCTTAAAGTGTAAGTTCTTATGGTCAGCTGGGATCTATCTCTCTCTTTCTGCCCTCTCCCCCATGTATATTTTCCAAGTAATTACCATCTTTCCAATTTTGAGATTCACAAAAATTTATTTGCCACAAATCAAATTTTTGTGGAAAATTCTGCCAAGTCAGGGAATTCGAATTTCAAAAGATCTATTCACTGAACAATCTTCGAGTATTTTATATGGTCAATTTTGTTCCAGGTAATTGAAAATGGGCAACTTAAAATATATTGATTTTAAGCAAATTCAGTAAATCTTCGATATGCTTTATATGTTAAATTTTGGCTTTATGGGTATGTGCACACGATGCAGAAATGCTCAGGATTTTTTCCTGAGCATTTCTGCATCTCCCTGGCAGGAAAAAACGCATGCGGATTGTACATGCGGTTTCCTGCCAGGGACATGCGGAAATGAAGCGTTCTTCACTTTCATTTCCGCATGCGGGTTGACAAGCGCTTCCCAAGCGATTTTAGCATCACTTGGAAAGTGCTTGTCAACTTCACACTATATAAATCCATGCAACCGGCATGGATTTATAGTGTGTGAATGTCAAAAAATAAAAAATAAATATATACTTTACCCTCTGATGGCCCCCGGTGTCCTGCTTCGCTCGGTCCCGGCTACCGGCAGTGAAGACTGAAGGACCTGCCGACGTCAGCGTCACGTGACCATCACATGACTCTGACGTCAGCGAAGGTCCTTCTTCATTCAACCGCGAAGTGCCGGGAACCAAGCAGGAGCGCTGCGCGGGCCGTCAGAAGGTGAGTATATATATATTTTTTATTTTATTCTTTTTTTTTTAATGGTACCTGGGTCTGGATGAGAGTCCTCTCATCCATACCTGGGTACCATCCGCACATTAGACCGCATGAAAAGCGCATCAACATATACAGTGATGCGGATTCCATGCGGTCTAATGCAAGTCAATGGCGCCAAAAAAGCAGCGTTTCCGCAAAATTAATTGACATGCTGCGGATTTTTGAGCACAGCATTTACGCTGCGGAAAAATCCGCATCATGGGCACAGCACATGCGGATTTCAATTGGGGAACATTGCTGCCCTTCTACCATGCGTTTTTCATGCATTTCCGCGGCGTTTACGCAACTGCAAAAACGCAGCGGAAACGCATTAAAAACGCATCGTGTGAACTCAGCCTAAATCTTTGTTAGAGCTCTGTTTTCACCGAACACTTCAGAAAGAATAAAATAACTTTGAACTTCATATTTTCTTAAGACTTTTCAATTGTGCTACACTAAAATAATTGTAGTAAACAAACACATATCATCAAAGCTTTCTTCTTCCAGGATGATCTGACCTCCCTTCTACAGATGATTTAAGTTTCAGGAAGCAGTAGATAAGGATTTGTCTTGACTTTTAAAGGCAATCAGGGTAAATAATTGCATTGGAACTTCCGTCTTTCCTCCAATATATCTGTAAAACTGAGTCCATTTTTGATGTAGGTGATTTCCCATTTCCTGTGGAAAATCGCGACTGAATCATTGGTAAATGAAACCAACGTCAAAACTATCGCTATTCGGGAGAGAAGTAGGGAAGCACAAGTGCATGGCTCTTATTATCTGCTGTCTGAGTAGACAAGTGATGTATGATCATTGAGATCTTATGCTTAACCAGAAGAACATGAAATATTTTTTGGTTTTAAGTGGAAAATGAATAATCACTGGAGGGATCTAAATGGTATTTAAATGTGCTCCATATTGGCTGTATTCTAACTGACTCTTGTGTCATTTATAAATCTAAGGGTTATTTATTAATTACTGTGCATCCTTTTCTAGTCATCTTAAAGGAAAACTCTACCAGGGTAAGTGTTTTTAATATTAAAATTTCAACTTTTCCTGCTGAGCATAGTTTTAGGGGTCACCCACATACTTTTCCAGTGGCTGTGTAATTAATTCTGCAAAACATTACAAATTACAGAGTTTGACACTAATATCATCAATCAGACAAATTGGATACCTGAACTTCCTGAAGCCATCACTTGACTATATAATTGTGGTCAATACTAACCTGATATTTATCATGCTATTTGTTAACCTTTCACAGACACTATGTAAGTTAACATACTGTATATTCATTTTATAAATTGTATTATTTTGTAATTAGAAAATTGTATATTTTACTTCAGTATTTAACCCCTTGACAGACATTTTTATTGTCTCACTTTTGTTTTTTCATCCTTTCTTTCTAATAGTCATTTTACTTTTTCCTTTTTTTCATCAACGTAGCCATATTAGGGTTTGTTTTTACAGAGAATTAGTTGTATTTTTATGAACACCATTTAATTTACTGTATAATGTATTGGAAAATAGAAAAAAATAATAGTGAAAAAAACAACAGTAGTTGTTTTTTTTTCATTTTTAGAAAGTTTATTGTACAGTACAAATGATCAAATAATTTTTCAAATTCAGGTTTGATTAAAGGATTTTCCCATGAACTAAGTTAATTTTAATCAACGTTTCAATCAATAGATATTTGAATAATAATAAGTTCCACAATTGGATGTGTATAAATAAAATGTTCCTGTGCTGAGATAATCTTATAAATGAGCCCCTGCTGTGTACTGTGTAATGGCCGTGTCTGACCGTCCAGGAACATGGTCTGATCATACCACATCTCCTGGGCAGGGGGGGAAGCAAAAGACAATACAGACATTACAGAATGAGATCACAGCAGGTTCTTTCTTTGAGGTAAAACATTGCTTACAAACAGAGAAATGTTTTGCCTCACAAAAAGAATCAGCTGTGATCTCATGCTGTCCTGCCTGTATAACCTTTTGCTCCCCCCCTGCCCAGGAGATGTGGTATGATCAGACCATGTTCCTGTACGGTCAGACACAGCCATTACACAGTACACAGCAGGGGCACATTTATAAGATTATCTCAGAACAGGAAAAAAATTTTAACACATCCAATTGTGGAAGTTATTTTAATTCCAAGATCCATAAATTAAAATGTACTTTGTTTGCAGTAAAACCCCTTTAAATTTTCCCAAAAAATTTAATTATGATGAATCGATTTGCCAACAATCGCAAACCTCCAATTGCCCTGAAAAGATGTGTGTAACAGTCTCAGGTCTCCTAGGACTGTTTTTAAACCCATTCCAAGCTCTTTGACATTTTTAAGGTTGTGAGTGTTAAAGTGACCTCATTAAAAAAGCAGATTTTAACCCTATAGCAGCCAACAACCTGTTTAATAACAATGCACTGGAAGAATATTCATGTTTCTAAAATTAAAAAAAAAAGCAGTCCTAAAATTATTTCTCTTAGTCATTTGTGAACAGTCAGACCATTTTGTGCAGAACGCTGTCTCAAACTGACGGAGTTTGAGCAGTCAGAGGTAGCATCATCCTGCTGTGAAAGAATTGAGTGATGTTCCATGTACTCCATAACAAGCTCCCTTCCTCCTCACTAATACGCTTGCCAGAGGCAAAAGGAGACCATTTGTGACCTGCATTTGATGGTACTACAGCTGATGTCAGTTGTGGTGGTGCTAGATAGGAACTTTCATGTACAGAAAACAAAATGTAGCAACAAATCGCAGTATAAGTCTGGTGTGTATAGTTGATAAATCTGAATCTTAAAACAGGTGTGCAAAAAAAAGACTTGCACAGTTAACTGTTTACATTTTTTTCTATTTTTGTTTTTAATTAAACAAAGTTAAAAAATTCACCACCTTCCCAAAAATGGCATAAGCAATACTAGGTAGGTATACGTCCATAAAGCCAGCACCTCCAACAGCGTGCCTGTTGTGTATGAATGTATAATTTAAAAAAATAATAAGAAATGTACCAAAACCCTATAGGTAATGGGGAGTGTCACAATCCTCTCAGAGAATATATTGTGTATGTAACAAGGAGAGATTTTTTTCAGATATAACTTTTAATGTACATTCAGGTAAAAAAAATAAACCTTAAAGTTCTATAAGAAGATACAGATATGGTTAAAAGTAACTAAACCATTATTCACAAAAGGGACTGATTCACATAGTAACCAACTGTGGCTACTAGTTTCAGCACAATCTGTCCAACAATGTGCAGAAAGGTGCTCATGAAAAACAGTGCACAAGAAATGCAAAACCTCCGTACAGTCACTTTTGAAAAGTGAGCACTCTATCTCTGAATAAGTGGTTTCAAATATTTTCTTGTAAAATGTAGTGTACTGGCTTGCTGCATCTTTCTAGTGTATTAACCTCTTCCCCACCGCCCACTGTACATAAACGTCGGCGCTTGCTGGGCTCTGTGCAGCGCCGACGTTTATAAATGGTCGGTGGTCCCGCAGCGCTCAGGACCCCCAGGGTCCTGCAAGCTCTGTGGGTGCGGTGCAGAGTGACAGCTCTGACAGGGGACATCATCGGGACCTGATTGGATCAGGTCGCAATGATGTTAACCCTTTGCTATCTTCTAGATGCCGTGATTTATGGTGATCGCGGCATTTAGAAGACAGTGAGAGGAGACGGGGTCATCCACTTACCTCTCCGACGGCCCCCCTGATGTCTGAGAGAACCTGGCGTTGTCATGGCAGCCAGAGGTCATATGACCGCCTCCGGGTCTGCCATGTACAGTGTCCTGCTAGGCTCAGCCTGCAGCTGAGTCTAGCAGGAGATAATGACAGTTTTACACTGTCAGCAGAGCTCTCATGAAATGCAATACATGTCTATTGCATTGCATGAGAACAGTGATTAGAAAAATAAAAATTAATGTCCCATACAGGTGTGGCACCCCAGAGGGTCTGGTTACCACAGTGGTAGTAATACCATGTCTGGGAGCAAAACAGGAGTTTCCTGGTCAGGAACGCATTACAGGCAAAACAGCCTCCTGCCCCAGACCAGAAAGGGGAGGATCCTGCCCTATATAACTGGATCTGGAGGCAGGGTTAATCAGTCTAAGTCTGAGTCTAGTGTCAGGAGTTAGATAGGACATGAAGGAACAAGGAGCTAGGGACTGGACCCAGCAGCAGATACCGCAGGGCAGGAGATTGCAGGTCTCCTGGCCCAACAGAAGCCCGGAGGCTCAGCCGCACGAAAGGACCAGTACCGCCACAGAGGAGCGAGGAATCCACAAGGTCCGAGTCGCCAGTCATATGGGTGAGCGCAGCATGTTACACTCAGGGACGTGGGCTACAACACGACTATAAGCGGGATAGCCAAAGAGTATAGTCAGAACGGCAGGCCTACAACTTCACCTGGCCAGGAGGGCTCTAGGATTGTTCCCAGACTGATCAGGCCCTCATCACTAGCCGGTAGTCCCGTTGGGGCCCATACAATTACCAACAGTAAAGACCCTGGGACTGCACAGCAAAGACTCCGCGTTGTCATTACTGATACCTTGCACTACCACCACCATCATCCATACACGCTGCCCTGAAGCTCTACTCTTCCTGTGGGGAGTTACATCACCTTGCTGCACATACCACCAGCTTCAGCAGACTGCTCCGCAGCGGCGGTTCCCAATAACCGCATTCCACAGGTGGCGTAGTCAGACATTTACACCCATATATATAAATACTACCCTTGGATTGACCACCTGGGTCACGGACCGGGTCACCGCCACGGTGACTACAACCCCCAGCATCTACAGGCCCGGCTCCGGGTACCCCACGGCCCAGGGGGCGCGTCAACTTTGGCATAGTCGGCAGGATTGCGTGCCCGCTACCACTGGGTACTGCGCGCCTTCACAGACTGTGTCGCATACCGTGGTGAAGATTTCCCGCCATCTGCTGCCGTTTTCCCGCCATTGTCCGGCATTTTCGGGTCGCCGCGTGGGAAGAAGAGGGGCGTGATCGCTGAAAACGTGTGAAATCCAAAGCCCCACCCCACGCACTGTTGCAGCGCCAGGTCCTGGAAGGAGCCACAACGAACGCTGACGTCAGACGCGTGCGACGCCAGGTCCTCGACGGAGACCCTCGCCTGCGGAACTGCGACATACGGAAGGAAAGAGAAGGAAGGTAGGCCACGGTTCACTAGGGGGGAGGAAGACACCCGATATGGAGGGAACTTCAACCACCGGCGCGGCCGCTGCCGCCGTAATGCCATTCACCATGCCTTATATACCGGGGGCAGCGTGGTTGCCCCAGTACTCAGGAGAGTCGCACACTCTGAGTGACTTCAAGGAGAGACTAAGCAGTTTATTTAAAGTATACCCCCTGTCCGAGGAGCAGAAAGTGAGCATCCTTATAGGCCAGTTGATTGGTGCAGCCCAGAGAGAAGTAAAGTCCTGGTCAACCAGGGAGAAAGGGACTGTAAAAGAGATACTGGCCCGCCTAAAGGACACTTTTGACACCCGTACTACAGCAGAGATAAAGATGAAGTTTTATGGGTGCAAACAACGGGCACAGGACAGTGTACGGGACTATGCTTTAAACCTGCAGGAGGTGCTGAGGGCCATCAAACAGGTAGACCCTGACAGTGTGCATTATGAAAACAGACTGTTAACTGAGCAATTTATTGAGGGTTTACTGTCCAGCGCCCACCGAACCCAGCTGCGCATAATGGCTCTGCAAAACCCTGATTTGGACTTTGCTCAATTTAAGGACAGGGCCATCCGGGTGCTACGAGAACCAGCACCAGGTGGCGCTACAGCTCACCGCCGCCCAGCTATCACCTACCACCAGGAGGTGGCACCCTTTTCCCCGGAGCCTGTAGTAGCTGATGCACAAACTCTGGACAGTGCCCCGTCAACAGACCTGCACCATCAGGTCTAAGAGCTGAGTAAAAGTGTAGCAGCACTAACCAAAACTGTGCAGTCCTTGCAGGTGTCTCCCAAAGGAAAGATGCAGCTGGCTTCCAGTCCGGAGGACGTCCCATGGCGCCGACAGAAGAGGATTCCAACATCCCGAGGGAGGAACAGCGACCGCTATGACCAGGATGGACAACCCATCTGCCGCCGCTGCAACCAGCCATGACATTATGCAAGGTACTGTCATTTAAACGAGCAAAACCTGGGGCAGAGGGCCAACCCCCAGGCATAAGACCACCAGGCCCATCAAGATGGCGAGACAAATATGTGGGAGGACGACTGGTCCTACCTGTCGTGCTGGACGGCTTTCCAATGAGCGAGTTGCTGGACACTGGATCCCAGGTGACCACCATCCCCTACATTCTTTTCAAACGGTACTGGACTGACTCTGACATTACCCACCGTCCAGATGAACATTTGAGCATTTATGCCAGCAATGGTCAACCCGTACCTCAGGTGGGATTCAAAGAAGTGACCATAAAGGTTGGCAAAGACAAACTGCCAGCACAAGGACTGATTATTGTCGACATTGATTGCCGAGAAAGTCATCCTATGATAACTTTAGGAACTAATGTCGTTGAAAATTGTCTTGCAGAAATAATTGTCTTGTTACAGCAGGTTGCGGAGACCGCCAGTTCCAGCCAGCAGCGGGTTCTACAAAGAGAGATCAGAGCCCTGATGAAAAGACAACAGGTAGAACTGTCTGGTGGTGAGATTGGCAGTGTTAGGATGAGTGACCCATTCCCTATTGCCATGCCCCCAAGAAGTGAAATGCTGATATGGTGCCGGACAGCCATCGGTCTAAGGGGTAGAGATTACCAGGCCCTGGTAGAGCCCGTCTACTCTGACAGTAGGCCCACCATTTTGACAGCCAGGGGTGTGGTTGATGTCCGCCATGGGAGAGTGCCAGTCTGCATCCTGAACATTGGGGAAAAAGAAGTCCATTTGCCCCGGTATGCCACCCTAGCCAAGCTATTCACCGTCAATCAAAATACTATAAAGACAGTGGAACCCTTACCTCCATCCAAACAGGCAGAGAATAATGGCTCCAAGGGACAAATGGAGGACTGGTGTCAGAAGCTGCATGTGGGCACTGACTCCACCCCTCAACACCAAAAACAAGGAGTATACCGGGTGGTCCAGGAGTATGAAAGGGTCTTCAGTAAACACCCACTCGACTTCGGGCAGGTAAAGGGGGTTCAACACCATATCCCCACGGGAGACCATCCACCCATTAAAGAAAGGTACCGGCCTGTACCGCCAGCACACTATCAAAATGCCAAGGGGATGTTACGAGAGATGAAGGAGGCTGGGGTAATAAGAGACAGGTTTAGCCCCTGGGCAGCTCCATTAGTTCTTGTAAAGAAAAAGGATGGCACAATGAGAATGTGTGTAGACTACAGGCAAATCAACCGCATAACTCATAAAGATGTATACCCGCTACCCAGGATAGAGGAGTCACTAGCTGCATTAAAATCTGCTAATTATTTCTCTACTTTGGATCTTACTAGTGGGTATTGGCTGGTTCCTGTAGCAGAGGCGGATAAGGAAAAGACCGCATTCACCACCCCGATGGGCCTCAGCGAGTTCAATTGCATGCCATTCTGGCTCTGCAACGCCCCAGGAACCTTCCAGCGGTAGATGGAGTGCTGTCTAGGACATAAGAATTTCGAGACAGTCCTCCTGTACCTGGATGACGTCATAGTATACTCCAAGACATATGAGGATCATCTGGCGGAAGTGTTTGAAGCCCTGGCTGGCTTTGGCCTGAAGGTGAAGCCATCAAAATGCCACCTGCTGAAGCCCAAAGTACAGTCCTTAGGACATGTGGTAAGCGCTGACGGTGTAGCACCAGACCCCGACACGATCACCGTAATCAAGGACTGGCCGAGACCTTCCACCATTAAAGAAGTGTGGCAGTTCCTCGGGTTGGTAGGCTACTACCGAAGGTTTATACCAGGCTTCACCAAGATGGCGGCACCAATGCAGGACCTCCTGATAGGCCAGTCCAGAAAGGCCAAGAACCAGAAACCACCATTCAAATGGGACAAGCTGGAAGATGAGTCCTTCACCAGGCTGAAGATGGCTCTCACAGGAGACGAGGTCCTGGCCTACCCTGATTATGGACAGTGAATAACCAAGAACTTTCCCTTATAAATAGTGGCACCTGTAAAAGTGCCCCTTTGTGCCCGACCACAGAACAAAAACCCGTGGAGGTGGCTGAAGACGTGGTCCAACATCCAGATCATCAATGCCCTGTAGCCACCCCAGGGCCCCCGTGGAGGGTTTGGGACAGGTCTCTCAAACTACATCTTCTTCAGTGGAATGGACACCTGGTTACGGATGATACCGTGACCTAAAAAGACAGTAATGCTTGTAAATATGTTCATGTATTGTTATTGCTATTGTTTGTTGTTATCTGTTATATTTTTGCAAAATATGCTCAGTCCCGGGGTACTGAAATTTATTAGAAAAATAAAAATTAATGTCCCATACAGGTGTGGCACCCCAGAGGGTCTGGTTGCCACAGTGGTAGTAATACCATGTCTGGGAGCAAAACAGGAGTTTCCTGGTCAGGAACACATTACTTGCAACACCTCCTGCCCCAGACCAGAAAGGGGAGGATCCTGCCCTATATAACTGGATCTGGAGGCGGGGTTAATCAGTCTAAGTCTGAGTCTAGTGTCAGGAGTCAGATAGGACGCGAATGAGGAAGGAGCTAGGGACTGGAGCTGGAGATAGCTCGTCCTAGCCAGAATACGTAGAGAACCGGACACTGGAGTCCGAGCATGTGGGACCCTACAGACCCAGCAGCAGATACTGCAGGGCAGGAGATTGCAGGTCTCCTGGCCCAACAGAAGCCCGGAGGCTCAGCCACACGAAAGGACCAGTACCGCCACAGAGGAGCGAGGAATCTACAAGGTCCGAGTCGCCAGCCATACGGGTGAGCGCAGCACGTTACACTCAGGGACCTGGGCTACAACACGACTATAACAAACAAAAAAGAGGAAAAGCGATCATAAAGTCCCAAATATCAGAGTATAGTGAATAATTATATTTTTATTGATGAACAGGTGATGACAACAAGAAATAAATTAAAAATATTAAAAACAGGGGCGAATGTCTGAATAGAAGGTAATGACAAATAGTTCATGCGGGAGAAGACAAAGGAGGAAGGATATTAGTGTAAGTACTAGAGTGGAGAAAAAATATAAATAAAAATAAAAAACAAATTACAAAAAAAGTGTTGACTAGTGAGTAATAAGTAAAATAAATAGTAGAGGATGCAAATAATTAATATAAAAAATTATTATATCATACAGACATATAGATGTATAATATAAAAAGTGGACAACAGAATACGAACAAATAGTATTACATAAGTGTATTAATCAGAACCCATTACAAAAAATATCATAGTAGTATGCAATGAAAGTAAAGAAAAAAGCAGTGGGACAACCGTGAGTATAGAACGACTGTAATAAGAAATCCTCCAGTATAGGTAGATTTACATAATAAGGTATAAAATAATAGGGAGAGAATAACTTACAATGAAATAAATGCCTCCCGCATGCCAGACATGCGTCCACCCCGACGCGCGTTTCGGCAGAGTGCCTTCGTCAGGGGGTGGAGATACCAAGGAAGCAGGAAGTTTAAAAAGGAGACCGGAACCAATGAAAACGAAGAGGTGTGTCGAGGGTGTGTGTGGTTGAACCAATCGGCATGGAGGGGGCGTGGTATGACGCAACATGAGCTCGAGCGTCCCCGCGTCTCCATGACAGCCGCGTCACATGACCCGGAGTCACAAGACACACGTTTGCACGCGATCCAGAGACCTCAGGATATATAATAGACGCAGCCGGCATGGAGACCACGCAGGACGCCGGAGCAGAGCCGCGTATCGCCAACTCCAGGATGATGGGAGGGGACATGGAATGACATGTATGGTGCCGGGCGGCCGACGGCAGCCGGGACCACCGCGCCACGCAGCCTGGAAGGGGTCACGCATAGGTACGGGGGCCGCGGGCATCCACGGCAGCACGGCGGCAATGCGCATCATCCACATAAATTATCAGTGGTAGTGAAGTGGAATAGTGAAAGATAAGAGAAAAGATGAGAAAAAAGTATGAAAGTGTGACAAAAGAAGAGATATGAATACAATAAAGATACAAGTGTGAATAGTGAGACAGTGAAGAAATAAATGGATAGAAAATAAAGAGAAAATAATAATAAATAATAAATATGAAATATATAAAAGAAGTGAAATAAAAAATAAAAAATAAATGAAAAAGAATCAAAGTGAATTTATAGGGTACGAGTCAGTTGTTTTCATATTAAATAAAACAAACAACATATCTGATAATCACACAAAAGTGAATATACATAAAGTGCATGTGCATATAGATAAAGAAAATATGAAGGTCAAAAAAATATAATGTCCACTCCAGAAAAAAATCCAAGATGGCCAAAGTTGGTGGATAGAATTCATAGATGTTGTATAGGTCCTTCAGGTACCCCAAGTGGAGAAAAAGAAGGACCCACCACGCCACGATATGCACCACATCAATGAAGATATGAGAGATAAATACTGCGGTAACAAAAGAAAAAATTAATATAAATATATATCAAACAATTATAATCAAAAGGGAAAAATATTTAAAGGTATTTATATAGCACAGTCTCCAAGAAAGGTTAAATTTTTTTTTATATAAATACGCATATATAAAATAACGCCTACATAACCCCATAAAAGACAAGACAATTAAAAGCAACCTGATATCAAGTAGGTGGTCAGAGAAATGGGACAAAAGTATTATACTCATTGAGGCCTTGTGGGTGGACCGTATTTAGGGTCCAAATCCATTTGGTTTCCCGCTGGGCCAAATTTCGATTGATGTTGCCCCCACGAATAGTAGGGGAGATTGAGTCAATGCCACGAACCAATAATTTGGTACTGTCACAGTCATGGTAGATTTTGAAGTGTTTAGGAATTGTCTTCAAAATAGTAATATCTTTTTCATCCCTAGCCGCGATGATACCCAATATATGTTCACGTACCCGCACCTTTAATTGTCGGGATGTCATCCCAACATATATTTTAGAACACGGGCAGGTGGCATAGTAAATAACAGCCCGAGTAGTGCAGGAAATTTTTTCTATTGATTTTATAGGACTTCGTCCCTGTAGAGTCACAAAAAGTATTTTTTTGACCTTCATATTTTCTTTATCTATATGCACATGCACTTTATGTATATTCACTTTTGTGTGATTATCAGATATGTTGTTTGTTTTATTTAATATGAAAACAACTGACTCGTACCCTATAAATTCACTTTGATTCTTTTTCATTTATTTTTTATTTTTTATTTCACTTCTTTTATATATTTCATATTTATTATTTATTATTATTTTCTCTTTATTTTCTATCCATTTATTTCTTCACTGTCTCACTATTCACACTTGTATCTTTATTGTATTCATATCTCTTCTTTTGTCACACTTTCATACTTTTTTGTCATCTTTTCACTTATCTCTCACTATTCCACTTCACTACCACTGATAATTTATGTGGATGATGCGCATTGCCGCCGTGCTGCCGTGGATGCCCGCGGCCCCCGTACCTATGCGTGACCCCTTCCAGGCTGCGTGGCGCGGTGGTCCCGGCTGCCGTCGGCCGCCCGGCGCCATACATGTCATTCCATGTCCCCTCCCATCATCCTGGAGTTGGCGGTACGCGGCTCTGCTCCGGCGTCCTGCGTGGTCTCCATGCCGGCTGCGTCTATTATATGTCCTGAGGTCTCTGGATCGCGTGCAAACGTGTGTCTCGTGACTCCGGGTCATGTGACGCGGCTGTCATGGAGACGCGGGGACGCTCGAGCTCATGTTGCGTCATACCACGCCCCCTCCATGCCGATTGGTTCAACCACACACACCCTCGACACACCTCTTCGTTTTCATTGGTTCCGGTCTCCTTTTTAAACTTCCTGCTTCCTTGGTATCTCCACCCCCTGACGAAGGCGCTTTGCCGAAACGCGCGTCGGGGTGGACGCATGTCTGGCATGCGGGAGGCATTTATTTCATTGTAAGTTATTCTCTCCCTATTATTTTATACCTTATTATGTAAATCTACCTATACTGGAGGATTTCTTATTACAGTCGTTCTATACTCACGGTTGTCCCACTGCTTTTTTCTTTACTTTCATTGCATACTACTATGATATTTTTTGTAATGGGTTCTGATTAATACACTTATGTAATACTATTTGTTCGTATTCTGTTGTCCACTTTTTATATTATACATCTATATTTCTGTATGATATAATAATTTTTTATATTAATTATTTGCATCCTCTACTATTTATTTTACTTATTACTCACTAGTCAACACTTTTTTTGTAATTTGTTTTTTATTTTTATTTATATTTTTTCCTCCACTCTAGTACTTACACTAATATCCTTCCTCCTTTGTCTTCTCCCGCATGAACTATTTGTCTTTACCTTCTATTCAGACATTCGCCCCTGTTTTTAATATTTTTAATTTATTTCTTGTTGTTATCACCTGTTCATCAATAAAAATGTAATTATTCACTATACTCTGATATTTGGGACTTTATGATCGGTTTTCCTCTTTTTTGATTGCTATATGTTTTTTCCGATTGTCCCGTTTGCCCATATTTGTCCTTCACTCCGGATGGTTTAATATTACTTATAAACATATATGTACTTATATTATTTACCACCGGAGGTATATCTTTGGTTTTCTTGTATTATATCAACACAACTATAAGCGGGATAGCCAAAGAGTATAGTCAGAACGGCAGGCCTACAACTTCACCTGGCCAGGAGGGCTCTAGGATTGTTCCCAGACTGATCAGGCCCTCATCACTAGCCGGTACTCCCGTTGGGGCCCATACAATTACCAACAGTAAAGACCCTGGGACTGCACTGCAAAGACTCCGTGTTGCCATTACTGATACCTTGCACTACCACCACCATCATCCATACATGCTGCCCTGAAGCTCTACTCTTCCTGTGGGGAGTTACATCACCTTGCTGCACATACCACCAGCTTCAGCGGACTGCTCCGCAGCGGCGGTTCCCAATAACCGCATTCCACGGGTGGCGTAGTCGGACATTTACACCCATATATATAAATACTACCCTTGGATTGACCACCTGGGTCACGGACCGGGTCACCGCCACGGTGACTACAATCCCCAGCATCTACAGGCCCGGCTCCGGGTACCCCACGGCCCAGGGGGCGCGTCACAGGGACTAAGTAAAAATGTAAAAAACAAGTCTAAAAAATTTTTTAAAACTGTTAAAAAAAAACACAAAATAAATAAAAATAAATAAATAAAAAATTAAACCAATAAATCCGTATATTTATGCAAAAACAAAAAAAGAACACATATTTGCTATCGCCACGTCCAAAACAATCCGATCTACAAAACTGTCTCACTAATTAACTCCTTCTGTGCACACTGTCAAAAAAAAAACGGAGCAAAAAACTATGCTTTTCCATCATATTACCAAACAAAAAGTGGAAAAAAATGCGATCAAAAAGCAATTGGAAATAAAAATGGTACCGCTGAAAACGTCATCTTGTTCTGCATAAAAAAAGCCACCATACAGCTCCATCAGCAGAAAAATAAAAAAGTTATAGCTCTCAGAATAAAGCGATGTAAAAAAAATATTTTTTCTATAAAATCGTTTTATTGTGTAAAAGCGCCAAAACATTAAAAAAAAATATACAGTAAGTGTAGTATCGCTGTAAACGTACTGACCCGAAGAATAACGCTGCCTTATCACTTTTACCACACGCAGAACAGCATAAAAAAAAAAAAAAAAAACAATTCCTGAATTATTGGTTTTTGTTCATTTTACCTGGCAAAAAACGGAATAGAAAGCGATCAAAAAATGTCACGTACCCAAAAATGGTACCAATAAAAATGTCAACTCGTCCCGCAAAAAAAAAAAAACCCTCATATGACTCTGTGACTCTGTCGGCCGAAATATGGAAAAATTATAGCTCTCAAAATATGGCGATGCAAAAACTAGATTTTGCAAAAAAAAGCGTCTTTTAGTGTGTGACTGCTGTCAGTCATAAAAACCCGATATAAATCTGGTATCGCTGTAACCGCACCGACCCGAAGAATAAAGTAATCTAATCAGTTATACCACACGAGGAACAGCGTAAAAAATAAATAAAACCAATTCTTCACCTGCTACTGATTTGTTTATTATGTCTCCCAAAGATCGCAGTAAGGCTCTGCTCACATTTATCCTGTGCTCTGCACTGAGCACTTACTCCAGACTTTCCGTGTAAATCTCTGAAATACGTGATTCAGACGGAACCCATGACGGAAGATTTCCTGTAATGAGGCAGATATAGGCACTGTGGATGCCGTCTGGCCTGTGATCCCACGGTGTCAGTTTTTTTAGGCGTGCATAAAAGTGCGGTTGGCCACAATTTTGTGCACTTCTGAAAAAAAGGACACCGCTAAACAGAGGCCAGACGGAGTCCAGAGTAACTCTGCTGCCTCATTATAGTGAATGGATCCCGCAGGGGTTTCATCTCAATTATATCACTTGGAAATTTAGATGGAAACTTCGATGTAAGTGCTCAGCCGGATAAATGTTATGTAAAATGTTCCCAATAAAAGATTCAACTCAGTCCTCAAAAAAATCTAGTCCCCACTCAGGTCCATTATCTGTTAGAAATATAAGGGACTTCCAAGTTACTGGTAGCAGAAAGGTTCTGGAAAAATGAAATGGCCCTTGCCCCCCAAAAGAAATTCAGAAAATTTTGTGCTCCCAAATCCAAATGCCTCCCTCCCTTCTGAGCCCCACAATGAGCTTAAACTACATTTAGGGTCCACATGTTTGGCATTCCTGTAGCGATGAGAGCTTGCCTAATTTACAGGTGCATGTCTCCAGAAGCACAATCTGGGCACAATGTACTGGTCACTACAGCATACTGGTCACTTCAACGGCAGTTGGAAATTTTCACTCAGCAACATCTACTGCTGCTAGTTTCTGGAAAAGACCAATGGAGTCAAAATCGTCAGTACACCTGTAGGTAAATTCCCAAAGGGGTATAATTTCCAAAAAGGGGGCCCCTTGAGGGGGGATTCTGCTCTTCTAGCACTTAGGGGCTGTGTATATGGAGTGCGCAAACTATTCTACCATAATTTGTTCTCCAATTGTCAAATAGCGCTCCGTCCCTCCCAGATCTCGCCGTATGGCTAAGCGGTACGGTACAGCCACATATGGGGTATTGCCACGTTTAGAAGAAATTGTGCGACACATTTCAGCACCATTTTTACCCATTGCCCTGTGTGAAAATTTAAAATCTGAGGGTAAAACATTTTTTGTGGTAAAAATATAATTATGTTTTCTTCACTGCCCAATGGTATAAATTAAAAAATTAAAAAATACTCACTACTTCCCTAGATGAATTCCTTGAGAGGTGTAGTTTTCAAAATGGGGTCACTTTTGGGGGTTTCTGATGTTTCGGCATGTCAGCGACTCTTCAAAAGTGACATGGTGTCTGCAACCTATCCCAGCCAACATAGCGCTCCTTTCTCTTCCAAATCCTGCAGTACACCAAAGCAGTGGTTTTCCCCCACATATGGGGTATCGGCATACTGAGGAGAAATTGCACAGCAAATTTCATGGTGCAATTTCTCCTGTTACCCTTATGATAATGCAAAATTAGGGGATGAAAAACATTTTTGTGGGAAAAATGTGAAAATGTTATTTTTACACCTCAATATTACAAACTTCTGTGAAGCACCTGGGGGTGCAAGGTGCTCACCACACATCTAGATAAGTTCCCTAAGGGGTCTAGTTTCCAAAATGGTGTCACTTGTGGGGGGTTTCTACTGTTTAGGCAGGTCAGGGGCTCCTCAAATACAACATGGCGTCTGCTAATTATTCAAGCAAATTTTACATTCAAAAAGTCAAATGGCGCTCCATCTCTTCCGAACCCTGCAGTGCACCCAAACAGTAGTTTTCCCCCACATATGGGGCATCAACATACTCAGGAGAAATTGAACAGCAAATTTCATGGTGCAATTTCTCCTGTTACCCTTATGATAATGCAAAATTAGGGGATGAAAAACATTTTTATGGGAAAAATGTGAAAATATTATTTTTACGCCTCAATATTACAAACTTCTGTGAAGCACCTGGGGGTGCAAGGTGCTCACCACACATCTAGATAAGTTCCATAAGGGGACTAGTTTCCAAAATGGTGTCACTTGTGGGGGGTTTCCACTGTTTAGGCACATCAGGGGCTCCCCAAATGCAACATGACGTCCGCTAATTATTCAAGCAAATTTTGCATTCCAAAAGTCAAATGGCGCTCCTTCTCTTCCGAACCCTGCCGTGCGCCCAAACAGTGGTTTTCCTCCACATATGGGGTATCAGTGTGCTCAGGAGAAATTCCACAACAAATATCATGGTGCAATTTCTCCTGTTACCCTTATGATAATGCAAAATTAAGGGATGAAAAACGTTTTTGTGGGAAAAATGTGAAAATTGTATTTTTACAGCTCAATATTATAAACTTCTGTGAAGCACCTGGGGGTTCAAGGTGCTCACCACACATGTAGATAAGTTCCCTAAGGGGTCTAGTCACCAAAATGGTGTCACTTGTGGGGGGTTTCCTCTGTTAAGGCACATCAGGAACTCTCCAAACACAACATGGCGTCCGCTAATAATTCAAAAAATTTTACTTTCAAAAAGTTAAATGGCGCTCCTTCCCTTCCGAACCCTGCAGTGCGCCCAAACAGTGGTTTTCCCTCACATATGGGGTATCAGCGTGCTCAGGAGAAATTGCACTACAAATTGTATAGTCCATTTTGTTCCTGTTACCCTTGTAAAAATAAAAAAATTGGGTCTAAAGTAACATTTTTGTGAAAAAAAGTTAAATGTTCATTGTTTTCTTCCACATTCCAAAAATTCCCGTGAAGCACCTGAAGGGTTAATAAACTTTTTGAATGTGGTTTTGAGCACCTTGAGGGGTGCAGTTTTTTGAATGGTGTCGCTTTTGGGTATTTCCTGTCATAAAGGCCCCTCAAAGTCACTTCAAATAAGATGTGATCCCCCAAAAAATGTTTTTGTAAATTTTGTTGGAAAAATTAGAAATCGCTGGTCAACTTTTAACTCTTAGAACTTCCTAACAAAAAAAATGTTGGTTCCAAAATTGTGCTGATGTAAACTAGACATGTGGAAAATGTTATTTATTAACTATTTTGTGTGACATATCTCTCTGATTTAAGGGCATGAAAATTCAAAGTTTTAAAAATTCAAAATTTTCAAAATTTTTGCCAAATATCTGATTTTTTCACAAATAAACGCAAGTGATATCGAAGAAATTTTACCACTATCATGAAGCACAATATGTCACGAAAAAACAATCTCAGAATCAGGGGAATCCGTTGAAGCGTTCCAAAGTAATTACATCATAAAGTAACAGTGGTCAGAATTGAAAAAATTGGCCTGGTCACGAAGGCGAAAACAGGCTCTGGCGCAAAGTGGTTAAGAATGAAGAAATGCAGAAGGACAAATGACAGCTACACTATAACACTGATCAATTGTATTCTGTCTGGCACTGCTACTATCACCTCTCTTTCTTTCTCCTTTTTAATTGAATTTCTGTATTATCTACAGACTACTACACTAATCTTCCTCACTGCTGCAGGTGTACATCACATTACTGTCTGGAGTATTTGTTCATAGTTTTAGCGTTTTCTCTTCCTATCTCTATTGCTGAGCTGTGAATGGCGATGTACTCTTATTATCCTAAATCACCCTAAAATGGCTGTTGCATTCCCTGCCTCAGGCTATGATAGTCCTTCCAGATTGACTGCACTATACCACGTAATATGATAGCTCTGAGGTCATGTTAACCATCTGTGGCTCTTGCAATCTTTTACAATATATAATATGCTGGCAGGCATTTTTTTGCGACTTGTACTAATCAAATTGCAAATTGTTCAAGTTTGCTTAGACTGGTGAATTTCACAATATTGGACACAAATTTGATTCACAATGAATTCACTTCAATTCAATTCAATTCACTACAATTTTGATTCATTTATCTCTACTGTGCAGTGAAAACGTTTATAAAATGTACATAAAACAAAGATTATTAATAATTTAAAGTGTTTTTGAATATTAAATCTCATTTTGAGTAAATATGACCTTCAATGGCGGACACTGACAGCTTGGGGCCCCTGTGCAAGAAATGTGTTTGGATCCCCTTTTTTTTATGGCAACCAAGCTATAAATATCTATCTATCTATCACATAGTCTCCTCTAATTATGTATATTGCTGTCCCTTATTACACAGTGCCCTCTCTTGTTATGTACAGCATAACATATTGGATACATATTGGATTCTCTTACATATTGGATTCTCTTTGTTTTTGTTATTTATAGCTCCCTGTTCTGTATTACATACCGTCCCCTCTAGTTAGATATAAACTGGTATATGATACCGGTCTGACGCCTCTCACCCAGCCAAACCAGAACTCACACTTTGCACTGACAAGGGGCAGTACCCCGAAACACAGTATCTGCAAATTGAGTTTCTAGTTCTGGATTATATCCTAAGTCATGTGATAAGGCTTGTTAAAGGGTCACTATTGACTTTTAGGATTACTACTTCCTGTAGGTGGCACTAGAGTTCTGGTCCTCTTCCTCTCTGTAGAGATAATTTGCATAGACATTAACTGAAATGACTGCTGGTGGAGCATGGTAAAACTTCATTTCTGCTGGAGGTGGCTGATGGACTGGTCTTCTGGTCTGATGCTGCTTCATCAGCAGTCATTTTATTTCTAATAAGAGAGGACTATGTAATAAAGAGAGGGGGCTATGAATAACAAAAGTAATGAGAATACGCTATGTAACAAGAAATAACACTTTGTAATAATGGGTCAGCACTGTACATAACAACAGAGGACGCTGCATAATAAGGTACCGCCCCATGCATAACTAGAGAGGATGGTACGAAAAAAGGGAGGCCCTTTCCAGTAAAAATGTCCCCCATACTGGGCCCCTTCCTGGGATAAAGTCTACCAACCTGGTCTCCTTCTTGGTATAATGTTTCCCATACTGGTCCCCTTCCTGGTATAATGTCCCCCATCCTGGTCCCCTTCCTGGTAAAATGTGCCCTATCCTGGGCTTCTTCCTGGGATAATGTGCCACTTACTGGTCCTCTTCCAGGTATTAAGTCCCCCATCCTGGTATAATGTCCCCTATCCTGGTATAATGTTCCCCTTCCAGGTATATATGTTCCCTACACAGGTATACATGTGCCCCATCCTGGTATACATATGCCTCATCCAGGTATACTTGCTCCCCATCCTGGTATGCATGTGACCAATCCTGGTATAATATGCCCCATCCTTGAATATATGTCTTCCATCCATGTATATATGTCCTCCATCCTCATATACATGTGCCCCATCCTCATATATATGTGCCCTATCCTGATATAATATGCCCCATCCTTGTATATATGTCCTCCATCTTGGTATGCTGCGCCCCATTCAGGTATAATGTGCTCCATCCTGGTATATGTGTCACATTCTGTTAGAATGAGCCCTGTTACAAAACATTAAAAACAAACGATACTACTCACCTTCCCCCATGATCCCACGCCACAAGGGGTCCTCTTCCTCAGCCAGCACTGGAGCCGGCTGCTGACTTTGGCATGCCCGCCACGATGTATGACGCTACTACCATATGGCCTCTATCTATCGGCGTATATTGCGGTGGTTTCCTGTACCACAATACATTTCACCTGAATGTGCATCCTCAGACGGACATGCAGCTGAGATAGTCACTGATGCCAGTGGGTTCCCCTCCAACTCCGGGCCCTGGTGCAGCTGCACCACCTGCACAGGCGATATGTCCAACCCCCATGACCTTTTGATTTATTATTTTGCATTTTTTGGCAAAGGCAACTTAACAAAAAAATAGAAACTTTGTCAAATGGATCTTTTTATGGTGTTCATTCTATGAGATAAATAACACGATTAGTTTAAACTATTAAAACCAAATCTGTTAAATTTTGTATTGTTTACATTATTTATGTGATGAATTAGAATAAGGTGATGATTTAAATTTTATAACAAAAAATCTGGCAATCTCCGGCACTCAGCTCCTGATCTTCTCACACACATAGTATGAACAGTATAGTAGGAGGAGCTGAGCAGTTTAAAATAGTTTAATGGAGTCCAGTGAGTTAAGGAATACCAGCTTCTCTTTATAACTATCAATCACTGAATAGCTCCGCCCAATGGCCACATTACCATATATGAACTTGCTCTATACAAGGTATGCAAGAGGAGCTGAATAGATTGGAAAATAATTTTGTGGAGTCCAGTGAATCAAAGAGTAAACCTTCTCTATTTAATCACTAAATAGGACCACCCGCTGGATTTTTTAGCGTTTATATGGCTGTCCGTAACTAAACAGGACCTTCCACTGAATTCTTTATCATAGAAAGAGAAGGGATTTACCTGTATCAAATACAAGCTTGATAAATATTTTCCCATAAAACATTCTAGAACTCTGTTCTGCTTCTCCTGTTCTATGACATGCTAGCCAAAAACAGGAATACATGTTCTAAGTGACAGATTCTCTTTAAATTGGACCTATTACAAGACTTGATCCTATTAAGAATTGGTATCTTTCATATGCCCTTAACATGCTGGGGAAAAAAAGGATCAAAGCTCAGCCAATATATATGTCAGTAACAAATGCCCATTTTTCATCCAATGAAATGTACCATTTTCATTTAACTAGGTGAGCTTTAAATTGTACAGTGCTGTATATGCTATAAAGGGTAAGACTAGATAAGCTGTCAGGACAAGGGAAGACTGTCTAAATGGCCATTTAGAATGCATGTGAGTAGGAATGCAACTTGGGCACTCAAAAAACTTGGCCCTCTCCAAATATTAGAAGACAAAAAGGGAAATTGTCAACTCACCCTGTGTAACCAGCATGTACCGGAAGATTCAGTTCCATCTAGAATCCAAAAAGTCGAAAAGCCAGCATCCAGCCAGCATACTATAAACAAACAATTTGTTTAACTTCTTTTAGAAAAACATAGCTCATAGAAAAAAAGCACCATACGGAAGGTTACACTATTAAGCGTTTCAGACCAGTGTGACCTTTAGTCATAGTACAAGTGAACAAACCCGACAGAACACTGTACAGTATAGTGTTGCAGTCTAATGGTAAAAGTAGGATAATTAATGACACTTGGTGAACAACAGGTTTAATTTAAAAGGACATACAGTTAGGTCCATATATATTTGGACAGAGACAACAATTTTCTAATTTTGGTTCTAGACATTACCACAATGAATTTTAAACAAAACAATGCAGATGCAGTTGAAGTTCAGACTTTCAGCTTTCATTTGAGGGTATCCACATTAAAATTGGATGAAGGGTTTAGGAGTTTCAGCCCCTTAACATGTGCCACCCTGTTTTTAAAGGGACCAAAAGTAATTGGACAATTGACTCCAAGGCTATTTCATGGACAGGTGTGGGCAATCCCTTCGTTTTGTCATTCTCAATTAAGCAGATAAAAAGCCTGGAGTTGATTTGAGGCGTGGTGCTTGCATTTGGAAGGTTTTGCTTTGAAGTAAACATGCGGTCAAGGGAGCTCTCCATGCAGGTGAAACAAGCTATCCTTAAGCTGCAAAAACAGTAAAAACCCATCTGAGAAATTGCTACAATATTAGGAGTGGCAAAATCTACCGTTTGGTACATCCTGAGAAAGAAAGCACTGGTGAACTCATCAATGCAAAAAGACCTGGGCGCCCACGGAAGACAACAGTGGTGGATAATCGCAGAATAATCTACATGGTGAAGAGAAACCCCTTCACAACAGCCAACCAAGTTAACAACACTCTCCAGGAGGTAGGCGTATCAATATCCAAATCTACCATAAAGAGAAGACTGCATGAAAGTAAATACAGAGGGTTCACTGCACGGTGCAAGCCACTCATAAGCATCAAGAATAAAAAGGCTAGGCTGGACTTTGCTAAAAAACATCTAAAAAAGCCAGCACAGTTCTGGAAGAACATTCTTTGGACAGATGAAACCAAGATCAACCTCTACCAGAATGATGGAAAGAGAAAAGTATGGCGAAGGCGTGGTACAGCTCATGATCCAAAGCATACCACATCATCTGTAAAACACGGCGGAGGCAGTGTGATGGCTTGGGCATGCATGGCTGCCAGTGGCACTGGGTCACTAGTGTTTATTGATGATGTGACACAGGACAGAAGCAGCCGAATGAATTCTGATGTATTCAGAGCCATACTGTGTGCTCAGATCCAGCCAAATGCAGCCACACTGATTGTCCATCTGTAGTATGAAACGACGACCAATGACCCAAAACATAAAGCCAAAGCACCCCAGGAGTTTATTAAAGCAAAGAAGTGGAATATTCTTGAATGGCCAAGTCAGTCACCTGATCTCAACCCAATTGACCATGCATTTCACTTGTTAAAGACTAAACTTCAGACAGAAAGGTCCACAAACAAACAGCAACTGAAAACCACCGCAGTGAAGGCCTGGCAGAGCATCAAAAAGGAGGAAACACAGCGTCTGGTGATGTCCATGAGTTCAAGACTTCAGGCAGTCATTGCCAACAAAGGGTTTTCAACCAAGTACTAGAAATGAACATTTTATTTAAAATTATTTAATCTGTCCAATTACTTTTGGTCCCTTTAAAAACAGGGTGGCATATGTTATGGAGCTGAAACTACTAAACCCTTCATCCAATTTTAATGTGGATACCCTCAAATGAAAGCTGAAAGTCTGAACTTCAACTGCATCTGAATTGTTTTGTTTAAAATTCATAGTGGTAATGTCTAGAACCAAAATTAGAAAAATGTTGTCTCTGTCCAAATATATATGGACCTAACTGTACCAAAGGTAAACTACATAAATTCAAAAGGCACTGAGATCCATTTAAAATATATAGTCATATAAACATAATTAATAGGTTTAAAACTCTCAATTTTATAAACAATGTAAAACATACATGTCAAACTCCGGACTGTAGGCCAAATCTGGCCCGCGGGGTGGTTATATTTGGCCCGCAACACCAGAACCATCATCCCTATGTGGGGCCATTATTCTGTATGGAGGACTATGTGAGGCCGATTATTCTGTATACTGGTTGGCCAGCGACTTTGTTCAAGTTTTTCATTTTGGCTGTCTGTGTGTTTAAGTTTGACATCCCTGATGTAAGATAAACTCTTGTCTATTATTGATCCCATAAGGCTGAAATGTATTTAATATAAGCATCCAATATGCCTCTCAATTAAGTAGTTTTCTCAACATGTCACTGCCCAAACTCTGGACCGTGTGCCAAATCTGGCCTGCAGGGTGAGCATATTTGGCCCGCCATGCTGGGTAGGCCTCGTGACGCCTACCTGGATGTCGATACAGTTGAAAGTAATAATTGAAGAGGGAGTGTCAGCTAATGCTCCCTCTCCCATTATGCTTCCTCTGCGTCTGACATATCAGCGGCATATTTTCTGATCCTCTGCACCGCTCGGCACAGCAGGCGCATTGTAATGATGTCATCACGCCCGCTGTGCCAAGCACTGCAGAGGATCAAAAGATGTGCTGCAGAGACGGGAGCAGGAGGGAATGAGGAGAGGTGAGTTTTTTTATGTGGGGCCCACTTTTCTGTATGGATGACTATGTGGGGCTATTATACTTTATGGAGCACTATGTGGGGCCATTATACTGTATGGAGGACTATGTTGGGCCATTATGCTGTATGCAGCACTATGTGGGACCATTTTACTGTATGGAGCACTATACGGGGCCATTATACTTTATGGAGCACATTGTGGGGCCATTATATTGTGTGGATGACTATATGGGGCCCATTATACTGTATGGAGCATTATGTAAGGCCATTATGCAGGATGGAGCACTATGTGGGGCGCGTTATACTTTAGTGAAGGCAATGCATGGCCCCATTATACTCCAAGGAGGACTATGCGGGGCCCATTATACTGTATGGAGCACCATGTGGGGTGCATTATACTGTATGGAACGCAATGCAGGGTCCCGTTATACTCTATGGAGGAAGATGTGGGGCCATTATACTGTGTGGAAGGTAATGCAGGGCCCATTATACTGTATGGAGGACTATGTGAAGCCATAATACCAAATGGAGCACTATGTGGGGCCCATTATACTAAATGGAGGACTATGTGGGGTCATTATACTGTGTGGAGGGCTGTGTGGGGATTACAGATGGGGAATAAAACTGTGTTGGGGTCACCATACTTTGCCGGGGGAGTACAGCATGGTCATCATACCATGCATGTGGAGGAATTCACTGTGGGGGTATCTTACTGTGTTTAGCAGGCACTTTGTTGGCATCACACTTTATTATATATATAATATTTAAATTAGGTCATTGGGCCATGTGCTTTTTGCTGCTCTTACATAACATATTATATTATTCCAATATTTTATTCTAAGATCTATTAATTAAAATTGTACTTTGTCCGTAGGACAACCCCTTTAAGATTGTTTCCATATGAAAAGGTTCATAGTTATATTTAATAAGGAAAAATTTCCTCAGTTGTAGACATTTTTTAAAAAATATCAAGGTTGTCCTGCGACATTGTCCAAGCTTCTAATTTTGGCCCTCTGCGTATTTGAGTTTGACATCCCAGATCTAAGGTATTGATGCGGTGTTAATCTGTCACAGATACTTTTACTCTGATATTTGTATTCTGATTTAGTAGAATAAATTCTTTTAGCCTGCAGTAGCTCACCCACTGAAATTCTTTTAATAACATGTAACTCATGGTGCAATTTTGCATGCAAAATGATGTTACCAGCAGTCTCCTTATGTAAAGACACAGTTTCAAATTCTCCAGTGAGAATATCACTTTTAAGTTCAAGATCCAAAAAATAAATACTCCTGAGATCATAAGAGAAAGTAAATTGCAAGTTACAAGAGTAAGTATTAAGGCAATTGATGAAGTCCGGTACAGATGCAATATCAGACAACCTTATTAAAAGTATATCATCTCCTTTTGTATTATTATTATTATTATTATTATTATTAATAATAAGGGTTTTTTTCAGTATTGAAAGTGAAGGGTGAATTTATTTTGAAGAATACCAGTTGCAAAGTAGAAATCCCTTGGGTAATATGGAGTATCCCACTGGGTGTGCTTGCTGGGAGCCAGGTGTAGGAGACTATAAGAATTGGAGTATTTCTGGAACCAGAAGCTTTATCATAATGTTATATTCCATGCATACAACATAGGTAAAAATCTAAAGAATTCTTGATTAATGTGTTCAGAAAGGCACTTGTGTGCAGTGCAGAATAACAGAAGCTCTGCTAACAAGACCGGAGATGGCTAAAGCAAAAGAAACCAAAACAGCGGAAATAATGACAAGACAGGCCCATTAATAACTTTAATTGCTGCTTCTCTTATGCATCACGTTAGATCATATTATATCAATTAACTTTAGAAAAATATTAGTATGTCATGTGTATACAGGTGCATCTCACTAAATTAGAATATCATCAAAAGTTAATTTATTTCAGTTCTTCAATACAAAAAGTAAAACTCATATATTATATAGAGTCATTACAAGCAGAGTGATCTATTTCAAGTGTTTATTTCTGTTAATGAAAACACAAAAGTCATTATCTCAGTAAATTAAAATAATTAACAAAAAACACCTGCAAAGGCTTCCTAAGCATTTAAAAAGGTCAATTAGTCTGTTTCAGTAGGCTCCACAATCATGGGGAAGACTGCTATTTTGACAGATATCCAGAAGGCAGTCATTGACACACTCCACAAGGTCCCAAAGTTACAATTTTCATTTGGAAATCAAGGTCCCAGAGTCTGGAGGAAGAGTGGAGAGGCCACAATCCAAGCTGCTTGAGGTCTAGTGTGAAGTTTCCACAATCAGTGATGGTTTGTGGAGCCATGTCATCTGCTGGTGTAGGTCCACTGTGTTTTATCAAGACCAAAGTCAGCGCAGCCATCTACCAGGAGATTTTTAGAGCACTTCATGCTTTCCTCTGCCAACAAGCTTTTTGGAGATGGAAATTTCATTCTCCAACAGGACTTGGCACCTGTCCACACTACCAAAAGTACAAATACCTGGTTTAAAAACAACAGTATCACTGTGCTTGATTGGCCAGCAAACTCGCCTGACCTTAACCCCATAGAGAATCTATGGGGTATTGTCAAGCGGAAGATGAGAGACGCCAGACCCAACAATGCAGACGAGCTGAAGGCTGCTATCAAAGCAACCTGGGCTTCCATAACACCTCAGCAGTGCCACAGGCTGATCGCCTCCATGCACGCCGCATTGATGCAGTAATTGATGCAAAAGGAGCCCCGACCAAGTATTGAGTGCATTTACTGAACATACATTTCAGTAGGCCAACATTTCAGATTTTAAAAACATTTTTCAAGGTGGTGTAATAAAGTATTCTAATTTACTGAGATAATGATTTTTGTGTTTTCATTGGCTGTAAGCCATAATCATCAACATTAACAGAAATACACAGATAAATAGGTCACTCTGTTTGTAATGACTCTATATAATATATGAGTTTCACTTTTTGTATTGAAGAATTGAAATAAACTAACTTTTTGACAATATTCTAATTTAGTGAGATGCACCTGTGTATATGTATGTATATATATATATACCATGGCTTGCGAAAGTATTCACCCCCCTTGGCATTTTTCGTGTTGTGCTACCACACAACCTGGAATTTCACTGTTTTTTTTTACGGTTTGTATCAGTTCATGTAAAGAATATGACTACAACTATAAACATTTGGTTTTTCTTTTTATTGAGAAGCAAACAACAAATAGGACAAAATAACTGAAAACTTCATTGTACATAACTATTCACCCCCCTAAAGTCTTTACTTTGTAGACTTTGTGTACTTTTGCTGCAATTACAGCTGCAAATCACCTTGGATAAATATCTATGAGATTTCCACATCTTGCCACTGGGATTTTTGCACATTTCTCAAGGCAAAACTACTCCAGCTCCTTCAAGTTAGATGGATTCCTCTGGTGAACAGCAATCTTCAAATCTGACCACAGATTCTCAATTGGATTAAGGTCTGGGCTTTGACCAGGCCACTCCAAAACATTTGCACATTTCTCTTAAACCACTCGAGTGTTGCTTTACCAGAATGCTTTGAGTCATTGTCTTGTTGTAAGGTGAATCTCCGTCCCAGTCTTAAATCACTGACAGACTGAAACAAGTTTTGCTCAAGAATATCCCTGTATTTCGCACCATCTGTCCCTCGACTTGGACCATTTTCCCTGTCCCGCTGTCAAAAAACATCCCCACGGCATGATGCTGCGACCATCATGTTTCACTGTGGGTATAGTGTTCTTGGGGTGATGAGCTGTGTTAGTGTAGTGCCAGTCATAGCGTTTACCTTGGTGGCCAAAAAGTTACATTTTGGTGTCATCTGACCACAGCACTTTCCTCCATACATTTGGGAGTCTCCCACATGCCTTTTGGCGAACTCAAAATGACCCTCACAATTTTTCATAGAATCATAGAATCATAGAATGGTAGAGTTGGAAGGGACCTCCTGGGTCATCTGGTCCAACCCCCTGCTCAAAGCAGGATTCACTAAATCATCTCAGACAGATGTCTGTCCAGCCTCTGTTTGAAGACGTCCATTGAAGGGGAACTCACCACCTCTCGTGGCAGCCTTTTCCACTCATTAATCACCCTAACTGTCAAAAAGTTTTTTCTAATATCTAATCTGTGTCTCCTCCCATTTAGTTTCATCCCATTGCCTCTAGTCTTTCCTTGTGCAAATGAGAATAAAGATGATCCTTCTACAATGTGACAGCCCTTGACATATTTGTAGACAGCTATTAAGTCTCCTCTCAGTCTTCTTTTTTGCAAGCTAAACATTCCCAAATCCTGCAACCGTTCCTCATAGGACATGGTTTGCAGACCAGTCACCATTCTGGTCGCTCTTCTCTGAACTTGCTCCAGTTTGTCTATGTCTTTTTTAAAATGTGGTGCCCAAAACTGTACACAGTATTCCAGATGAGGTCTGACCAAAGAGGAGTAAAGACCGATAATGACTTCACGTGATCTAGACTGTATGCTTCTGTTAATACATCCCAGAATTGTATTTGCCTTTTTTGCTGCTGCATCACACTGTTGACTCATGTTCAGTCTATGATCTATTAGTATACCTAAGTCTTTTTCACATGTACTGTTGCTTAGCTCTATTCCTCCCATTCTGTATATGCTTTTTTCATTTTTATTGCCCAGATGTAGTACTTTGCATTTTTCCCTGTTAAAAACCATTCTGTTGGTTGCTGCCCACTGCTCCAGTTTATTTAGGTCTTTTTGAATCCTCTCTCTCTCTTCTCTAGTATTAGCTATCCCTCCTAGCTTTGTGTCATCAGCAAATTTAATCAGTTTACCCTCAATTCCTTCATCTAAATCATTGATAAAGATGTTGAACAATACAGGTCCCAGGATGGAGCCCTGTGGTACCCCACTTGAGACATTCATCCAGCTGGATGTGAAGCCATTTACAACCACCCTTTGAGTCCGATCACTAAGCCAGTTATGAATCCACCTAACAGTTGCCTGGTCCATTGCATACTTGGTCATTTTTTCAATAAGGATGGTGTGAGATAATTTGTCAAATGCTTTGCTGAAGTCAAGATATACTATATCTACAGCATTTCCCTGATCCACCCAGTCAGTGATTCTGTCATAGAAGGAAATTAAGTTAGTCTGACATGACTTGTTAGTTATAAACCCATGCTGACTCTGGTTAATCACTTCATTCTTATCCAGGTACTTACATACATGTTGTTTAATAATTTGTTCAAAGATCTTTCCTGGTATAGAAGTCAGACTCACCGGCCTATAGTTCCCAGGGTCCACCTTCTTCCCCTTTTTGAAGATAGGAACAACATTTGCTCTTCTCCAGTCTTCTGGGACTTCTCCTGTTCTCCAAGAATTTTCAAAGATTATGGAGAGTGGTTCTAAAATTTCTTCTACGATCTCCTTCAGTACTCTGGGGTGTAATTCATCTGGACCTGGAGACTTGAACTCATTTATGTTAGCTAAATATTCCCTCACAATCTTTCTGTTTACAGATAACTTGGATTCTTCTATTCCTTTAAAAGGACAGTGAAGATCAGTTGATGTTACATTTTCTTTCTGAGAGAAAACAGATGCAAAATAGGAATTAAAAAGTTTGGCCTTCTCAACATCCTCTCTTACCATTTCTCCATTTTCATCCTGTAAAAATCCTATAGCATCTTTGACTTTTCTTTTACTTTTGACATACCCCCAAAATCCTTTTTTATTGCTTTTGACATCTCTTGCAAGCCTTAATTCATTGTCAGCTTTAGCTAACCTGATACATGCCCTGCAGGATCTGCAGACTGCATTATAATCTTCTTTAGATATGCCTCCCTCTTTCCATTTAATAAACATTTCTTTCTTTCTTTTTAGCATGTGTTTAAGTTCTGTGTTCATTCATCCTGGTTTCCTTAAATGCTTCCCATTCTTCCTACTTTTCGGGATTGTTAACGATTGTGCTTTGAGAATCTCATTTTTAAAAATTTCCCATCCTTCCTGGACATTTTTGTCCTTAAGGACATCCAGCCATTGGATCCATCCTATTCTCTTTCTGAGTCTCTTAAAATCTGCCTTTCTAAAATCTAACCTTGAAGTTTGAGTCTTCACATGTCTTCCTCCTCTAGTTATCCAAAATTCTATAATAGCATGATCGCTGCCTCCTAGGGTCCCAGCCACTTTTACCTCCTCAACCATTTCCTCCTTGTTTATAAGGATTAGATCCAAAGTAGCAGATCCCCTTGTTTTCTCCCCTACCTTTTGGAAGATAAAGTTGTCAGCAAGAGAGGATAAGAATTTGCTTGACCTGTTAGTTTTACTTGAGAGAGATTCCCAACAAATGTCTGGATAGTTGAAATCTCCCATGACCACTACGTCATATTTTTTTGAGAACTTGGTCATTTGATACATAAAGAGTTCATCCATATCTTCAGCTTGCCCAGGTGGCCTGTAGTAAATGCCTACAATGGTGTCCTTTCCGTTGTTCTCTCCTTGTATTCTTACCCAAACAGTTTCCACAGAACTCCCAGTCTCTGAAGCTTCAATCTCTGTGCAGATATACGCTTTTCTAACATACAATGAGACACCTCCTCCTCGTTTATCAAGTCTGTTTCTTGCAAATAAGTTGTATCCTTTTAGCCTTTTATTCCAATCATGTGTATCGTCCCACCAAGTTTCAGTGATTCCAATGACATCATATTTCTTTTCCTGCGTTAGTAGTTCTAATTCTCCTTGTTTGTTGCCCGTGCTTTGTGCATTTGTATAAAAACATTTTAGTTTGTGATTGGTTTCTCTTCCTCCCATATTTTTATTATTTAAATTGTTTTGTCTTTGTTCTTCCTATCCACTTCCAGTAGCAGAGATCTCAATAGTATTTGTCAGCTGTATGGCTTTTTCTGGCCTTTTGCTTCCCTTCCCACATTGTTCTAGTTTAAAGCTCTCCTGATGAGTGCAGCAAGGCGATTTCCAAATACATGTTTTCCAGTCTTCGTAAGGTGCACCCCATCTCTAGCAAGTAGTCCATCGTATAGGTAATTCATTCCGTGATCCAGAAATCCAAATCCTTGTTGACGGCACCATCGACGTAGCCAGTTGTTCACCTGTAGAATCTTATTCCACCTCATTGTTCCATTGCCATCCACTGGGAGGATGGATGAGAAGACCACCTGCGCTCCCAATTCTTTCACTTTCTTGCCTAAGTCTTCAAAGTCACTGCAGATGGTTTCCAGGTCCTTTCTTACGGTGTCATTTGTCCCTACATGTATTAGCAGGAATGGGTAGTGATCTGTAGGTCTGAAGAGTCTTGATATCCTGTCAGACACATCTTTAATTTTTGCTCCTGGAAGACAGCACATTTCTCTTGAGGTTATGTCTGGTCTGCAGATAGCGGCCTCTGTTCCTCTTAACAGGGAATCCCCCATGACCACCACTCTCCGTTTTTTCTTCACAACATTCTTCTTTCTCCATCCAGGAGGATTCTGAGGGCTTACAAGGTTATTCATTGCTGGCAAAGTCTTATCTTGCTGTATTTCTTCATGGTTCTCCTGCGAGAGAGCCTGGTACTGGTTCCTGAGCAGTATAGGTGCTGACTGCCTCTCTATCCTCCTGCTTCTCTGGGTCACATGCTTCCATTCCTCTGTTTCCTCAGGTGCAGTTCGAATTTCTTCTCTTTCTGAATCATGAAGAGATAATTCTGCTCTGTCTAAGAACTCTTCACCTTCCTTAATGATTTTCAAGGTAGTTAACCTCTCTTCTAGATTTCGCAACTTTTCCTCCAACAGGGACACAAGCTTGCATTTCTGGCATGTGAAGTTTGGCTTTTCCACTGGCAAGTCTGTGAACATGTAGCAGGATATGCAGCTCACCAAATGGCTCCTGGACTCTTCCATGTTCTTACTGTTAATGTTCTGAAAACAGTGAAAAAAGCTTAAAAAAAAAGCTTCAAAATGCGCGCGCCTACCAACAGCCAAAATCCAGTGTTCTTTGAGCTCACGGAGACTCTTCACTTACCCCAAAATGCAATGGGAATATGCAAATTATCTCCTCAGGACTCCTCCCCTGGTTTACCGATGTCCTATTTTCAGCTCCAACAGCCAAAATCCAGTGTTCTTTGAGCTCACGGAGACTCTTCACTTACCCCAAAATGCAGTGGGAATATGCAAATTATCTCCTCAGGACTCCTCCCCTGGTTTTGTGTGTAAGTAAAAGTTATTTTATGCCCACTCTTCCATAAAGGCCACCTCATTGGAGTGTACAGCTTATTGTGGTCGTATGGACAGATACTCCAGTCTTTGCATGGGAAATCTGCAGCTCCTTCAGGGTTACCTTAATTCTCTGTGCTGCCTCTCTGATTAATGCCATCCTTGCCTGGGCTGAGAGTTTTGGTGGGTGGCCCTCTCTTGGCAGGTTTGTTGTGGTACCATGTTTGTTCCATTTGATGATAATGGATTTAATGGTGCTCCAGAGAATCATGAGACATTGGGGTTTTTTTTTATAACCCTACTCTGACTTGTACTTCTCACCAACTTTGTCCCTGACTCGTTTGGAGATCTACTTGGTCTCCATGGTGAGGTTTGGTTAGTGGTGCCTCTTGCTTAATGGTGTTGCAGCCTCTGGGGCCCTTCAGAAAAGGTGTGTATATACTGACAGACCATGTGACACTTAGATTGCATACAGATGGACTTTTTTTCACTAAGTATGTGACTTATGAAGTAATTGGTTGCACCAGAAATTTTTAGGGTCTTCATTACAAAAGGAGTGAATACATATGCACATGACAATTTTTATTTATTTTATCCCATAAATTCAATTTTTGCCTATATATTTCTCACTTCACATCACCAACTTAGACTATTTAGTGTTGATGCATCACACACAAATCAGATTACAAAAATATTTAATCACAGGTTGTAATGTGAAACAATAGGTAAAAAGCTAAGGGGGTGAATTCTTTCGCAAGCCACTGTACATATATAGAGTACAGACCAAAAGTTTGGACACATCTTCTCATTTAAAGATTTTTCTGTATTTTCTTGACTATGAAAATTGCACATTGACACTGAAGGCATCAAAACTATGAATTAACACATGTGGAATTATATATACTTAACAAAAAAGTGTTAAGCAACTGAAAATATGTCTTATATTCTAGGTTCTTCAAAGTAGCCACCTTTTGCTTTGATGACTGCTTTGCACACTCTTGGCATTCTCTTGATGAGCTTCAAGAGGTAGTCACCGGAAATGGTTTTCACTTCACAGGTGTGCCCTGTCAGGTTTAATAAGTGGGATTTCTTGCCTTATAAATGGGGTTGGGACCATCAACTGTGTTGTGCAGAAGTCATGTGGATACACAGCTGATAGTCCTACTGAATAGCCTGTTAGGATTTGTATTATGGCAAGAAAAAAGCAGCTAAGTAAAGAAAAACGAGTGGCCATCATTACTTTAACAAATGAAGGTCAGTCAGTCCGAAAAATTGGGCAAACTTTGAAAGTGTCCCCAAGTGCAGTTGCAAAAACCATCAAGCGCTACAAAGAAACTGGCTCACATGAGGACCGCCCCAGGAAAGGAAGACCAAGAGTCACCTCTGCTTCTAAGGATAAGTTTATCCAAGTCACCAGTCTCAGAAATCGCAGATTAACAGCAGTTCAGATTAGAGACCAGGTCAATGCCCCACAGAGTTCTAGCAGCAGACACATCTCTTCAACAACTCTTAAGAGGAGACTTTGTGCAGCAGGCCTTCATGGTAAAATAGCTGCTAGGAAACCACTGCTAAGGACAGGCAACAAGCAGAAGAGACTTGTTTGGGCTAAAGAACACAAGGAATGGACATTAGACCAGTGGAAATCTGTGCTTTGGTCTGATGAGTCCAAATTTGAGATCTTTGGTTCCAACCACCGTGTCTTTGTGTGATGCAGAAAAGGTGAACGGATGGACTCTACATGCCTGGTTCCCACCGTGAAGCATGGAGGAGGAGGTGTGATGGTGTGGGGGTGCTTTGCTGGTGACCTTGTTGGGGATTTATTCAAAATTGAAGGCATACTGAACCAACATGGCTACCACAGCATCTTGCAGCGGCATGCTATTCCAACCGGTTTGCATTTAGTTGGACCATCATTTATTTTTCAACAGGACAATGACTCTAAACACACGTCGAGGCTGTGTAAGGGCTATTTGACCAAGAAGGAGAGTGATGGGGTGCTACGCCAGATGACCTGGCCTCCACAGTCACCAGACCTGAACCCAATCGAGATGGTTTGGGGTGAGCTGGACAGCAGAGTGAAGGCAAAAGGGCCTACAAGTGCTAAGCATCTCTGGGAACTCCTTCAAGATTGTTGGAAGACCATTTCCGGTGACTACCTCTTGAATTTCATCAAGAGAATGCCAAGAGTGCGCAAAGCAGTCATCAAAGCAAAAGGTGGCTACTTTCAAGAACCTAGAATATAAGACATATTTTCAGTTGTTTCACACTCTTTTGTTAAGTATATAATTCCACATGTGTTAATTCATAGTTTTGATGCCTTCAGTGTGAATGTACAATTTTCATAGTCATGAAAATACAGAAAAATCTTTAAATGAGAAGGTGTGTCCAAACTTTTGGTCTGTACTGTACATATGTTTAGAGTTGTGCAAATGTTTTAGGCAGATGTGGAAAAGTACTGCAATGTGAGAATGCTTTAACCCCTTTACAACCCAAGGTGGTTTGCACGTTAATGACCAGGCCATTTTTTTCAATTCTGACCACTGTCACTTTATGAAGTAATTACTCTGGAACGCTTCAACAGATCCCCCTGATTCTGAGATTGTTTTTTCGTGACATATTGTACTTCATGATAGTGGTAAAATTTCTTTGATATCACTTGTGTTTATTTGTGAAAAAAACTGAAATTTGGTGAAAATTTTGAAAATTTTGCAATTTACACCCTTAAATCAGAGAGATATGTCACACAAAATAGTTAATAAATAACATTTCCCACATGTATACTTTACATCAGCACAATTTTGGAACCAAATTTTTTTTTTATTGGGGAGCTATAAGGGTTAAAAGTTGACCAGCGATTTCTCATTTTTCCAACAAAATTTACAAAACAAACCATTTTTTTAGGGACCACATCATATTTAAAGTCACTTTGAGGGGTCTTTATGACATAAAATACCCAAAGGTGACACCATTCTAAAAACTGCACCCCTCAAGGTGCTCAAAAGCACATTCAAAAACTTTATTAACCCTCCAGGTGCTTCACAGGAATTTTTGGAATGTGGAAGAAAAAAATTAACATTTAACTTTTTTCACAAAAATTTTAATTTAGACCCAATTTTTTTTTATTTTCGCAGGGGTAACAGGAAAAAATGGACCCCAAAGTTTGTTGTGCAGTTTCTCCTGAGTAAGCAGATACCCCATATGTGGGGGAAAACCACTGTTTGGGCGTACGGCAGGGTTCGGAAGGAAAGGAGCGCCATTTGACTTTTTGAATGTAAAATTTGCTTGAATAATTAGCGGACGCCATGTTGCATTTGGGGAGCCCCTGATGTGCCTAAACAGTGGAAACCCCCCACAAGTGACACCATTTTGGAAGCTAGACCCCTCAGGGAACTTATCTAGATGTGTGGTAAGCACCTTGAACCCCCAGGTGCTTCACAGAAGTTTATAACATTGAGCCGTAAAAATAAAATGTTCACATTTTTCCCACAAAAATGTTTTTCAGCCCCCACTTTTGCATTTTCATAAGGGTAACAGGAGAAATTGCACCATGCAGTTTGTTGTGCAATTTCTCCTGAGTAAGCAGATACCCCATATGTGGGGGAAAACCACTGTTTGGGCACACGGCAGGGTTTGGAAGGGAAGGAGCGCCATTTGACTTTTTGAATGTAAAATTTGCTTGAATAATTAGCGGACGTCATGTTGCATTTGGGGAGCCCCTGATGTGCCTAAACAGTGGAAACCCCCCACAAGTGACACCATTTTGGAAACTAGACCCCTCAGGTAACTTATCCAGATGTGTGGTGAGCACCTTGAACCCCCAGGTGCTTCACAGAAGTTTATAACATTGAGCCGTAAAAATAAAATGTTCACATTTTTCCCACAAAATTGTTTTTCAGCCCCCACTTTTGCATTTTCATAAGGATAACAGAAGAAATTGCACTATGCAGTTTGTTGTGCAATTTCCCCTGAGTTAGCAGAAACCCCATATGTGGGGGAAAACCACTGTTTGGGCGCGCGGCAGGGTTCGGAAGGGAAGGAGCGCCATTTGACTTTTTGATTGCAAAATTTGCTTGAATAATTAGCGGATGTGCCCCTGATGTCCTAAACAGTGGAAACCCCCCACAACTGACACCATTTTGGACACTCGACCCCTCAGGGAACTTATCTAGATGTGTGGTGAGTACGTTGAACCCCCAAGTCCTTTACAGAGGTTTATAACATGGAGCGGTGAAAATAAAAAAATCAAACTATTTCCACAAAAATGATGTTTTAGCCCCAATTTTTTTATTTTCACAAGGGTAAGAGGAGAAAATGGACCCCAAAATCTTTTGTGCAATTTCTCCTGAGTATGTCAATACCCCATATGGGGAAAATACAGTGTTTGGGCGCATGGCAGAGTTCAGAAGGGAAGGAGCACTGTGTGACTTTTTGAACGCAAAATCGGCTGGAATCGAGAGCGGACGCCATGTCGCATTTGGAGAGCCCCTGATGTGCGTAAATAGTTGAAACCCCCCACAAGTGACCCCATTTTGGAAACTACACCCCTCAAGGATTTTATCAAGGGGTATAGTGAACATTTTGAACCCAGAGGTACGACACAGAATTTGATGACATTAGGTCATCACATTGAATAAGTTGTCATTAGTCTTGAGCGCAAGTGCTCGCTACTTGAGTTTGCATCGGGTACTCAGGTATGCACCATTTATCACGGGTGCTCAAGTGAAATGCTCGAGTCCCCGCCCACATGTTTCTCGGTTATTAGTCACCCCAAAAAAACATGCGGGGATCGCTCGTGCATGGCAGGCAATCCCCGCGAGTTTTTTTTGACCGCGAAGTATATGGGGCGAAGACTCGAGCACTCGTGATACTCAATGCATACCCGAGCACCCGATGCAAACTAAAGTAGCTAGCACTTGCATTCAACACTAGTTGCCATATCGTCATCTTCTTTTTTTTCTTTTTTTTTTTACTTTTGAAAAAAAAAACAACCCTAACCCCAACCCTAACATTAGCACAACCCTAACCCCAACCCCAGCCCTAGCGTTTATTTTTTACGCCGTTCCTAGTGTGGTATAAGTGATTAGATGACCTTATTCTTCGTGTTGGTGCGACTACAGAGATACCAGAATGATATCGGGTTTTTATGATTGACAGCTGTCACACACTAAAAGACACATATTTTGTAAAATCTAGTTTTTGCATCGCCATATTTTGAGAGCTATAATTTTTCCATATTTTGGCCGACAGAGTCATGTGATGACTTGTTTTTTGCAGGATGAGTTGACGTTTTTATTGGTGCCATTTTCAGGCACGTGACATTTTTTGATCGCTTTCTTTTCCATCTTTTGGAAGGTTGAATAAACAAAAACCAACAATTCAGGAATTGTTCTTTTTAAAAAAATTTTTATTCTACTCCGCGTGTGGTAAAATTGATAAGGTAGCTTTATTCTTTGGGTCAGTACGTTTACAGTGGTACCACATTTATATAGTTTTTCTATGTTTTGGCGCTTTTACACAATAAAACCTATTTTATAGAAAAAAATATTTTTTTGCATCGCTTTATTCTGAGAGCTATAACTTTTTGATTTTTCGGATGATGGAGCTGTATGGCAGCTTGTTTTTTGCGGCACAAGATGACGTTTTCAGCGGTACCATTTTTATTTATATTTGTCTTTTTGATTGCGTGTTATTCCATTTTTTGTTTGGCGGTATGATGATAAAGCATTGTTTTTTGCTTTGTTTTTTTTTTTTCTTTTTACTGTGTTCACTGAAGGGGTTAACTAGTGGGACAGTTTTATAGGTCAGGTCATTACGGATGTGGCGATACCAAATATGTGTACTTTTATTGTTTGTTTGTTTCTTTTTTCATAATAATATTTATTGATGGGTACATTATATTTTTATTTTTGGTGGATTATTTTTTTTCATTTTTTTTCATATTTTTACAAATTTTTTTTTTATTTTTTTTTCACTTTCTGAAAGTTTTTTTACTTTTTTACTTTGTCCCACTCTGGGACTTTCACTTTTTTTATTCTGATCGCCTGCATCCCTGTGCCATACAGGCTGTCAGCGCTGCACAGTGAGAAGATTGTTTGGTCATGCACTGCGCATGACCAAACAATCTTCCTGCTGTCTGGTGAGGCGGATGTTGTCATGACGACATCGGGTCATCATGGCAACACCCGGGAAGCCACGACAGACAGCGCTGGAGGCCGCAAGAGGAGGTGAGTATTGCGATCACCTCCCCTTAGCCACCGCAATGCTGCGATCGACTGCGATCGCAGCATTGTGGGGGTTAATGTGCCGGGAGCGGTGCGGGACCGCTCCCTGCACATAGTACCGGGTGTCAGCTGTGACAATCAGCTGACACTCAGTGGCGATCGCGCTCGCACCGCCTGTGTGCGCGCACGATGACGTACTAATACGGGTCAGGCTCTTAAGTCCCAGGGCACAGACGCGCATTAGTGCGTCATGGGCTTTAAAGGGGTTAAAGAAGACTCAGTAGTTTATTTTAAAAAATGCGAAGTAAATGTACCAAAGAGAAATATAAATCAAATCAATATTTGGTGTGAACAACCTTTGCCTTCATAACAGCATCAATTTTTCTACGTATGCTTACACACAGTTTCAGAGAGTATGGTTATGTCCTGAGGAAGATGTTGGATAACTTCGAAACATGTTGACTTTGTGTAAATGCCATCTCTTGAGTCCATCCGCATAAGTCTGCCAGCAGTGCAAAGAAAATCGCTTTGAATCCGCACAGTTTTACTCTGGTCTGATGACCCGTGACCTGCAGCAGTTGGTACAGTAAATGCTAAAAGGTTTTTGCAATTGCAACAGCACCAGATGAGTGTGCATTCATTCCTTATGCATTTTGTGCAATCGGTTAAAACCCTATTTGCACTCTCTTTGCTTTCCAGTCCTTCTCATCTACACACAGTTTTTGAAAGAACTCGACAGAGAGGATGTTTTAAACATCTTGGAGAACTAACCCCAGATATTTTGTGAATGTAGGATTGCACAAATACTTCTGTCTCTTCATGTAATCCCAGACAGACTAGATGACCTTGAGATCAGGGCTTTGTTAGGGGCCATATCATCACTTTCAGGACTCCTTGTTTTAATTTACATAGTTTTAATTAAATTGGCTGTACAGTGGCATGTAAAATTGTTGGCACCCTGATCAAAATTACTGCTATTGTGAACAGTTAAGCAAGTTGAAGATGAAATGATCTCTAAAAGGGTTAAAGTTAAAACTGACACATTTCCTTTCCTTTATATATATATTTTTTATCTTTTACATTTTAAAAATTACAAAAAGGAAAATGGGCCAATGCAAAAGTTTGGGCACCCTGCATGGTTAGTACCTAGTAGCACCCCTTTTGCGAGTATTACAGTGTGTTAACGCTTTTTGTAGCCAGCCAACAGTCTTTCAATTCTTGTTTGAGGGATTTTTATCTATTCTTCCTTGGAAAATTCTTCCAGTTCTGTGAGATTCCTGGCTCATCTTGCATGCTAATTTGAGGTCTAGCCACAGATTTTCAATGCTGTTTAGATCAGGGGACTGTGAGGGCCATTGTAAAACCTTCAGCTTGAGCATTTTGAGGTAGTGTATTGTGGATTTTGACGTGTGTTTAGGATCTTTATTAAAAGCCATCCTCTTTTCAACTTCAGCTTTTTTGCAGATAGTGCTATTTTTGCATCAAGAATTTGTTGAAATTTCATTGAATCCATTCTTCTATTTGCCCGTGAAATGTTCCCTGTGCCATTGGCTGCAACACAACCCCAATGGATGATTGATCCACCCCCATGCTTAATGGTTGGCGAGATGTTCTTTTTCATGAAATTCTGTGCCCTTTTCCTCCACACATACCTTTGATCATTGTTGGCAAATAGTTCTATTTTAACCTTATCAGTCCACAGGATTTGTTTCCAAAATGTATCAGGCTTGTTTAGATGTTCTTTTGAATACTTCTGATGCAGAATTTTATGGTGAGGATACAGGAGAGGTAATCTTCTGATGACTCTTCCACGAAGACCATATTTGTGCAGGTGTCTCTGAACAGTAGAACAATGTACCACAACTCCAGAGTCTACTAAATCTTTCTGAAGGTCTTTTGCAGTTAAGAAGGGGCACTGATTTGACTCTCTAGCAATCCTGAAAGTTTGCTTGGTCTTCCAGACCTTATCTTGATCTCCGCTGTTCCTGTTACCTGCCATTTCTTAATTACATTTCAAACTGAGGAAAGAGCAATTTGAAAACGCTTTGCTATCTTCTTATAGCCTTCTCCTGCTTTGTGGGTCTCCGCCATTTTCAGAGTGCTACGCAGCTGCTTTGAAGAACCCATCGATGCAGATTTTTGGCACAAGGTTAGATGAGGCTGGGTTTTATAAAGATGGGAAATTTGCATCACCTGGCTTTTCCTAACGATGATAGTGAACAAGCCATAACCCTAACAGGCTAATTAAGGTCAAACTTTGATCAAAATTACCTAACAACACAAATCTCTAAGGATGCCTAAACATTTGCATTGGCTCATTTTCCTTTTTGTAATTTTTAAAATGTAAAAAATTACAATATATATATAAAGTATATATTTATATATATGTATATATATATATATATATATATATATATATATTTTTTTTTTTTTATTTATTTATTTTTTAACAAAATACAAAGGAAATGTGTCATCTTTAACTTTAGACCTTTTGGAGATCATTTCATCTTCAACTAGCTTAACTGCTCATAATAACAGTAATTTGGACCAGGGGTGCCCAATCTTTTACATGCCATTGTATGTTTTTGGATGAATGAATTTGGAGCCAATCAGATGCATTCCTGATTGTATGGCATAATGAATAAGTATCTGCCAGTACTTCTCAGCATTTCACACTATTAATCCTGACCAAATCCCAAACTCCACAGACTCATCACTCCAGAGCACCTGCTGCCATTTTTTCTGCATCGCAGTTCTTCTGTTTTTGTTTTTTTTTGAATAGTTGAGTTGCTTGGCCTTCTTTCCATGTTGAAGGCATGGCTTTTTGGTTGCAATTATTCCATGATGACCACTTTTGGACAGACTTTTCCGAACAGTAGATGAGAGTATTGGGATCCCACTAGTTGCTGCCAATTATGAACTGATGACACTGCTGGATATCTTCTGATTTTGGAGGAAAGAAAGCATGATGTGTTTTTCATTAACTTTCAGTGGCCAACCTGCATATATACTGTATGGTCTTCAATGTTGCTCATTTCTGGTGCTGTTTCAAAAGAGCTTGAACATCACGTCTTTAAACTCAATCTATTTTGAATTCTTTACTTGAAAGAGACTTTCCTGTAGCAGTATAATTACCTTGTGTCTTGATTCTGTGCTCCGTCTTGCCATGGTGTATGACCTGGGACAATAAAACTGTCTTCCATAACATCACCTTTGTAGTAGAGTTTAGCTTTTCCACACCCAGTTTTAAGATTCTTACATAGCTGATTCTGTTTCTTATAATGACTGTATTACCTACATATTAAAATGATCATTATCACCTATTTTATATAATTGGTTACTCATACACCCTATTATAATCCTACAAAATTCCTCAGTGTACGTAGAAGAATTGATGCTGTTTTGAGAGCAAAGGGAAGTCACACCAAATATTGATTTTTCTTAGATTTATCTTTTGTTCATTTGTTGTGTATTTTGTTAATTGATAACAATAAACTATTAACATTTTAATTTTTAAAGCATTCTTACTTGATAGCATTTTTTTCACATCAGACTAAAACGTTTGCACAGTTCTGTTCCAAAATAATGTCTTGAATTAATTGTGTAATTTCCCTCTGGCTTCTTTGTACAACCCTAGAATAAATCATGATGTTCAAATTGTTTAAATTTTTAAAGAAGCGAAGAAAATAGTTGCAAAAATTAGCAATGCCTTAAAGTCGCTGTCTCCTGTCTACATGCCCCATGTAATAGTATATTTATAGCTAACTTCGGTTGATTTTCCAGGGGGTGCTAAAAGGAGGACTTGAGCCTATGCCTTGCTGCATTTTGAAAGAAATTGTCTCTGTTGAGTAAATCCATTTAAAAGGAATACGTCACTAGGTTTTCATTGCCTCATCTGTGAGCTATATAACCCCTGGCAAAAATTATGCAATCACTGGGCTCGGAGGATGTTCATTCACTTGTTTAATGTTGTTGAAAAAAAGCAGAAAAGCAGATCACAGACATAGCACAAAGCTAAAGTAATTTCAAATGGCAACTTTAGGGCTTTAACCCCTTCGCAACCTTGGGTTTTGTCGTTTTTGCTTTTTCGTTTTTTGCTCCCCTTGTTCCCAGAGCCATAGCATTTTTAATTTTTGGACAATATGGCTATGTGAGGGCTTATTTTTTGCGGGACAAGTTGTACTTTTCAACGCCATTACTAGTTTTACCATATCGTGTACGGGAAAATGGGAAAAAAATTCCAAGTGCGGTAAAATTGCAAAAAAAGTGCAATACCACAGTTGTTTTTTTTTTTTTTTTTACCACGTTCACTGAATGCTAAAACTGACCTGCCATTCTTATTCTTTATAATGTTGAGCTGTAAAAGTAAAAAATCAAATTTTTTCCACAAAAAATCTATTTTAGCCTTAATTTTTTCATTTTCACAAGGGTAAAAATAGACAGTGGACTCCAAAATTTGTTGTACAATTTCTCTTGAGTACGGCTATACCCAATATGTGGAGAAAAACTACTGTTTGGGCGCATGGCAGGGCTCGGAAGGGAAGGAACTCCATTTGACTTTTTGGAGTTCAAAATCGGCTGGAATAAATAGCGGATGCTATGTCACGTTTGGAGAGCCCTTGATGTGCTTAAACTAGACCCCACAAGGAATGTATCTAGAAGTGTGGTGAGGACCTTGAACCCACAGGTGCTTCACAAAATCTTACAAAGTTGATCTGTGAAAATGAAAAGAAAATATATTTTTCCCACAAAAAGCCCCAATTTTTTTAATTTTCACAAGGATAGCAGGAGAAAATGGACCCAAAATTTGTTGTGCAACTTCTCCTGAGTACACCAATACCCCATATGTGGTTGAAAACTACTTTTCAGGCACAGTGCAAACATCAGAAAGGAAGAAGCACCATATTGGAGTTCAGATTTTGCTGGAATGGTTTGAGGGTGCCATGTCACATTGGCAGAGCCCCTGAGGTGCCAGAACAGCATAAATCCCCCATAAGTGACCTCACTTTGCAAACTACACCTCCCTAATAAATTAATGCAGTGATAATATTGAGACATAGTTTCATACTTCACATACAGTGAAGAAAAAAATAATTACATTTTTACCACCAAAATTTTGCTTTAGCCCTAGATTTTACATTTTCACACTGGGAAATGGATTGGATAAAAATGGCAACAAAATTTGTCTTACAATTTTTGCTGAATGTAGAAATACCTCATATGTGGCTGTAAAGTACTGCTTAGCCATACAGCAAGACTTAGGAGGGAGGAGTGCTATTTGGCTTCTGGAGCACAGATTTTCCTAGAATGGTTTGCGGACTCCTTATACAGAGCCCCTAAGTGCTAGAAGAGGAGAATACCCCTTCAAATGATCCCATTTTGGAAATTGCACCCCTCTAGAAATTTATCAACAGGTGTAGTGACGATTTTGACTCCATGGGTGTTTTCCAGAAACAAGCAGCAGTGGATGTCGTGGAGTGAAAATAAAATTGCAAATCTGCCATTGTAGTGCCCAGCACGTTGTAGTCCCCAGTACGTTGCAATGCCCAGTACATTGTTGTGCCCAGCTCATGCTTCTGGAGACATGCACCTGTAAACTAGGCGGGCTGTCATCGCTACAGAAATGCCAAACATGTGGACGCTAAATGTGGTTTAGGCACCCTGGGGCTCAGAAGGGAGGGTGGCATTTGGATTTGAGACCACAGAATTTGCTGAATTTCTTTTGGGAGGAGAGGAGCCATTTCACTTTTCCAGAGCCTTTGTACTACCAGTAACGTGGAAGCCCTCTATATTTCCATTAACAGATGATGCACCTTATTGGGGACTTGCTTTTTTGTGGATTGATTTGAAGGTTTTATTGGGAAAATTTAGCATAACATTTTGGATCACATTTATTTTGCGCTCTACGCTGAGCACTTACTTTGGGGTTCCCATCTAAATCTCCGAGTGACGTGATTCGGATGAAACCCAGACGGATCTATTCACTATAATGAGGCAGCAGAGTTACTCTGGACTCCGTCTGGCCTCTGTTCAGCCGTGTCCTTGTTTTCAGAAGTGCAGAAAACTGTGGCCGATGCTCCCTGCTGATTCTCCTGGATCTCTCTGCAGCATTTGACACAGTGGATCACCAGCTCCTCCTCACAATGCTCCGCTCTATAGGCCTCAAGTAAACCGTTCCCTCCTGGTTCTCCTCCTACCTCTCTGACCGCTCCTTCACTGTATCCCTCTTCCTCTCCTCGTCCCCTTACTATCAGAGTCCCGCAGGGCTCAGTCCTAGGCCCCCTTCTCTTCTCTCTATACACTGCCCCTATTGGACAAACAATCAGCAGAATTGGGTTCCAGTATCATCTCTATGCTGACGACACCCAATTATACACTTCTTCCCCTGACATCACCCCTACCCTAATACAAAATACCAAGGATTGTTTGTCTGCTGTTTCTAACATCATGTCTTCCCTCTATCTTAAACTGAATCTCTCCAAAACTGAACTTCTTGTGTTTCTCCCCTCTACTAACCTAACTCTACCAGGGGAGGAGTCCTGAGGAGATAATTTGCATATTCCCACTGCATTTTGGGGTAAGTGAAGAGTCTCCGCGAGCTCAAAGAACACCTACCGGCGCGCGCATTTTGAACCTTTTTTTTTAAGCTTTTTTCACTGTTTTCAGAATATTAACAATAAGAACATGGAAGAGTCCAGGAGCCATTTGGTGAGCTGCATATCCTGCTACATGTTCACAGTGGAAAAGCCAAACTTCACATGCCAGAAATGCAAGCTTGTGTCCCTGTTGGAGGAAAAGTTGCGAAATCTAGAAGAGAGGTTAACTACCTTGAAAATCATTAAGGAAGGTGAAGAGTTCTTAGACAGAGCAGAATTATCTCTTCATGATTCAGAAAGAGAAGAAATTCGAACTGCACCTGACGAAACAGAGGAATGGAAGCATGTGACCCACAGAAGCAGAAGGATCGAGAGGCAGTCAGCACCCATACTGCTCAGGAACCAGTACCAGGCTCTCTCGCAGGAGAACCATGAAGAAATACAGCAAAATAAGACTTTGCCAGCAATGAATAACCTTGTAAGCCCTCAGAATCCTCCTGGATGGAGAAAGAAGAATGTTGTGAAGAAAAAACGGAGAGTGGTGGTCATGGGGGATTCCCTGTTAAGAGGAACAGAGGCCGCTATCTGCAGACCAGACATAACCTCAAGAGAAATGTGCTGTCTTCCAGGAGCAAAAATTAAAGATGTGTCTGACAGGATATTAAGACTCTTCAGACCTACAGATCACTACCCATTCCTGCTAATACATGTGGGGACAAATGACACCGCAAGAAAGGACCTGGAAACCATCTGCAGTGACTTTGAAGACTTAGGCAAGAAAGTGAAAGAATTGAGAGCGCAGGTGGTCTTCTCATCCATCCTCCCAGTGGATGGCCATGGAACAATGAGGTGGAATAAGATTCTACAGGTGAACAACTGGCTACGTCGATGGTGCCGTCAACAAGGATTTGGATTTCTGGATCACGGAATGAATTACCTATACGATGGACTACTTGCTAGAGATGGGGTGCACCTTACGAAGACTGGAAAATATGTATTTGGAAGTCGCCTTGCTACACTCATCAGAAGAGCTTTAAACTAGAACAATGTGGGAAGGGAAGCAAAAGGCCAGAAAAGCCATACAGCTGACAAATACTATTGAGATCTCTGCTACTGGAAGTGGAAAGGAAGAACAAAGACAAAACAATTTAAATAATAAAAATATGGGAGGAAGAGAATCCAATCACAAACTAAAATGTTTTTATACAAATGCACAAAGCATGGGCAACAAACAAGGGGAATTGGAACTACTAATGCAGGAAAAGGAATATGATGTAATTGGAATCACTGAAACTTGGTGGGACGATACACATGATTGGAATAAAAGGCTAAAAGGATACAACTTATTTGCAAGAAACAGACTTGATAAACGAGGAGAAGGTGTTGCATTGTATGTTAGAAAAGCGTATATCTGCACAGAGATTGAAGCTTCAGAGACTGGGAGTTCTGTGGAAACTGTTTGGGTAAGAATACAAGGAGAGAACAACGGAAAGGACACCATTGTAGGCATTTACTACAGGCCACCTGGGCAAGCTGAAGATATGGATGAACTCTTTATGTATCAAATGACCAAGTTCTCCAAAAAATATGACATAGTGGTCATGGGAGATTTCAACTATCCAGACATTTGTTGGGAATCTCTCTCAAGTAAAACTAACAGGTCAAGCAAATTCTTATCCTCTCTTGCTGACAACTTTATCTTCCAAAAGGTAGGGGAGAAAACAAGGGGATCTGCTACTTTGGATCTAATCCTTATAAACAGGGAGGAAATGGTTAAGGAGGTAAAGGTGGCTGGGACCCTAGGAGGCAGCGATCATGCTATTATAAAATTTTGGATAACTAGAGGAGGAAGACATGTGAAGACTCAAACTTCAAGGTTAGATTTTAGAAAGGTAGATTTTAAGAGACTCAGAAAGAGAATAGGAGGGATCCAATGGCTGGATGTCCTTAAGGACAAAAATGTCCAGGAAGGATGGGAAATTTTTAAAAATGAGATTCTCAAAGCACAATCGTTAACAATCCCGAAAAGTAGGAAGAATGGGAAGCATTTAAGGAAACCAGGATGGATGAACACAGAACTTAAACACATGCTAAAAAGAAAGAAAGAAATGTTTATTAAATGGAAAGAGGGAGGCATATCTAAAGAAGATTATAATGCAGTCTGCAGATCCTGCAGGGCACGTATCAGGATAGCTAAAGCTGACAATGAATTAAGGCTTGCAAGAGATGTCAAAAGCAATAAAAAAGGATTTTGGGGGTATGTCAAAAGTAAAAGAAAAGTCAAAGATGCTATAGGATTTTTACAGGATGAAAATGGAGAAATGGTAAGAGAGGATGTTGAGAAGGCCGAACTTTTTAATTCCTATTTTGCATCTGTTTTCTCTCAGAAAGAAAATGTAACATCAACTGATCTTCACTGTCCTTTTAAAGGAATAGAGGAATCCAAGTTATCTGTAAACAGAAAGATTGTGAGGGAATATTTAGCTAACATAAATGAGTTCAAGTCTCCAGGTCCAGATGAATTACACCCCAGAGTACTGAAGGAGATCGTAGAAGAAATTTTAGAACCACTCTCCATAATCTTTGAAAATTCTTGGAGAACAGGAGAAGTCCCAGAAGACTGGAGAAGAGCAAATGTTGTTCCTATCTTCAAAAAGGGGAAGAAGGTGGACCCTGGGAACTATAGGCCGGTGAGTCTGACTTCTATACCAGGAAAGATCTTTGAACAAATTATTAAACAACATGTATGTAAGTACATGGATAAGAATGAAGTGATTAACCAGAGTCAGCATGGGTTTGTAACTAACAAGTCATGTCAGACTAACTTAATTTCCTTCTATGACAGAATCACTGACTGGGTGGATCAGGGAAATGCTGTAGATATAGTATATCTTGACTTCAGCAAAGCATTTGACAAAGTATCTCACACCATCCTTATTGAAAAAATGACCAAGTATGCAATGGACCAGGCAACTGTTAGGTGGATTCATAACTGGCTTAGTGATCGGACTCAAAGGGTGGTTGTAAATGGCTTCACATCCAGCTGGATGAATGTCTCAAGTGGGGTACCACAGGGCTCCGTCCTGGGACCTGTATTGTTCAACATCTTTATCAATGATTTAGATGAAGGAATTGAGGGTAAACTGATTAAATTTGCTGATGACACAAAGCTAGGAGGGATAGCTAATACTAGAGAAGAGAGAGAGAGGATTCAAAAAGACCTAAATAAACTGGAGCAGTGGGCAGCAACCAACAGAATGGTTTTTAACAGGGAAAAATGCAAAGTACTACATCTGGGCAATAAAAATGAAAAAAGCATATACAGAATGGGAGGAATAGAGCTAAGCAACAGTACATGTGAAAAAGACTTAGGTATACTAATAGATCATAGACTGAACATGAGTCAACAGTGTGATGCAGCAGCAAAAAAGGCAAATACAATTCTGGGATGTATTAACAGAAGCATACAGTCTAGATCACGTGAAGTCATTATCGGTCTTTACTCCTCTTTGGTCAGACCTCATCTGGAATACTGTGTACAGTTTTGGGCACCACATTTTAAAAAAGACATAGACAAACTGGAGCAAGTTCAGAGAAGAGCGACCAGAATGGTGACTGGTCTGCAAACCATGTCCTATGAGGAACGGTTGCAGGATTTGGGAATGTTTAGCTTGCAAAAAAGAAGACTGAGAGGAGACTTAATAGCTGTCTACAAATATGTCAAGGGCTGTCACATTGTAGAAGGATCATCTTTATTCTCATTTGCACAAGGAAAGACTAGAAGCAATGGGATGAAACTAAATGGGAGGAGACACAGATTTGATATTAGAAAAAACTTTTTGACAGTTAGGGTGATTAATGAGTGGCACAGGCTGCCACGAGAGGTGGTGAGTTCCCCTTCAATGGACGTCTTCAAACAGAGGCTGGACAGACATCTGTCTGAGATGATCTAGTGAATCCTGCTTTGAGCAGGGGGTTGGACCAGATGACCCAGGAGGTCCCTTCCAACTCTACCATTCTATGATTCTATGATTCTATGATTCTACCTAACATCGAAATTACCTTGGAGGGTTCAACCATAACTCCCAAGCAGCATGACAACTGCCTTGGGGTCATATTCGACACTAACCTTTCCTTCACTCCCTATATCCGATCACTCACTCGCTCTTGTCACCTGCATTTTAAAAACATCTCCAGAATCCGACCTTTTCTCAACTTTGAAACTGCTAAAACTCTTACGGTCGCTCTTATTCACTCTCGTTTGGACTACTGCAACTCTCTACTGATTGGACTTCCTCTTACCAAACTTTCTCCTCTCCAATCCATCTTGAATGTGGCAGCCAGGGTTGTATTTCTGTCCAGCTGCTTCACCGATGCCTTCTTCTTGTGCCAGTCATTACTCTGGTTACCCAGGGTCCAATATAAACTCATCGCTCTCACCCACAAAGCTCTCCACAGTTCTGCAATACCTTATATCTCCTCTCTCATCTCTGTCTATCGCCCTACACGTGCACTCCGTTCCACAAATGACCTAACACTAACATCCCCCATAATCCGAACCTCGCACCTCCGTCTCCAAGACTTCTCTTGTGCTGCGCCAGTTCTCTGGAATGCACTACCCCAGACGATCCGATTGATGCCTAGCCCCCATGCCTTCAAGCGCGCTAAGCCTACCACCTCAAATACCCAGTAAACTAACTTTCCCCTGTTCCCTCCTAAATATTATTCAGAATCTTATCCCTACTGTTCATCTGTCTCTACAATCTCCATGCACACCATAACTGCACTCGATACTTGATTATTGCACTTAAACAATTGGGTTGATGACCGGATCATCCCGCTTTATATGAAAATCCCTATTTATTATAATTGCCAGACCTGAAAGAACAAGCACCTTTCACCTATTGTGTCCCCCCATTTTCTTGTAGATTGTAAGCTTGCGAGCAGGGACCTCACTCCTAATGTAACTGTTTAAACTGTCTTACCTTATATTGAATTTATTGTCTGTACATGTCCCCGCTTAATTATAAAGTGCTGTGGAATATGTTGGCGCTATATAAATAAAAATTATTTTTTATTATTACTTTTATGGCTGCCTAAAAAGATGGACACCACCGGATCATAGGCCAGACTGCATCCACAGCGCCTTACTGCGATCTTTGGGAGGCAGAATGAAAAAATCAACAGCAGGTGAATAACTGGTTTTATTTATTTTTTATGGCATTTCTCTTGCAGTATAAGTGATTAGATGACTTTATTCTTCGGGTCCATGTGATTACAGCGATACCAGATTTATATTGTTTTTTTATGTTTGGCTGCTGTCACACACAAAAAACTTTTTTTTATTGCACATCTCCATATTATGAGAGCTATAATTTTTCCATATTTTGGACAAGTTGACATTTTTATTGGTATCATTTTCAGGCACGTAAAGTTTTTTGAACGTTTCTATTCCAATTTTTGGGAGGCAGAATGAACAAAAACCAGCAATTCAGTAATTGTTTTGTGTTTTTTTTTTATGTCGTTCCGTGTGTCGTAAAATTTATAAGGCAGCTTTATTCTTTGGATCAGTATGATTACAGGGATACCACATTTATATAATTTTTTTTATGTAATGGCGCTTTTACACAATAATAACTATTTTATAGAAAAAATGATTATTTTTGCATTGCTGTGTTCTGAGGGCTAAAACTTTTTTATTTATTTATTTATTTATTTTTTCCACTGATGGAGCTGTATGGTGGCTTGTGTTTTGTGAGACAAGATGATGTTTTCAGCGGTACCATTTTTATTTACATTCGTCATTTTGATCGCGTTTTATTCCACTTTTTGTTCGGTGTTATGGCGAAAAAGCATAGTTCCTTGCTCCTCCCCTTTTTTAACGCTGTTCACGGAAGGGGTTAACTAATGTGACAGTTTTATGGAGCGGGTCGTTACAGACACAGCGATACCAAATATGTGTACTATTTTGTTTGTTTGTTTTTTACAAAAAAAGCATTGCAATGATTTATAACTGTTAGTGCTGCACTAATGCAAGCCCCTTAGACCATGCTCTGCACATGGTCTAAGGGACTTTCCATAGCCTGGTGACCCGGATGCCATCATGATGACCTCTGGTCACCATGGCAGCGATCAGGCCCCCGCAATGATGTCGCAGAGGAGCTGATCGGAGGGTTGAGGAAAACATGCCCTTGGAAAATATGTTCACGTCGCCGTGGCTGCATGATTCACGGCTGTTTGACAGCTGCAACACATGCAGAGATTGCCTGACAAACAATCCTTGCATGTGTTATGGCTGTCTAACAGCCGCGAGACATGTGGTTGCCACGACGCAAACATGTTTTCCTAGCACGCCGAAGATACTCGGTTAGGACGTTCGTGCATCTGTCAGGGTTGTATCAGGTTTGACAGACAGTCATATGGGTTCCGGTTGTAGAAGGTCGCCGCGTTTGACCTTGCAAACATCTTCCTGATCCTTTCATGATCCCTCTCTCTCTAGGGCCCAGCGGTGATCCTCACCTTCTGCTGCTAATTACCACACCCTTGCTGTATCCTTAAATACACTCAGTTTCTCCAGAGAGTTGCTGGTGATAATGTGATTCTTATCTATTCAGGCGTGGAATTCTAGTAGTTTGCTAGAATTTTCTTGGAGTTCCTTGTTTTCCCAGGTGTCATCTTCAATCTAAGTGTTTTCCCTTGTTTGTTTCCCTTGTGCGTACTTTAATTTGCAGTGTGGCTGACTAGTGCTCACGCCTCACCCTCCCTACCTAGGGCCTAGCTTTAGGGTCAGCTAAGGGCCAGGTTTCCTGCTTGGTGATAGGTGCAGAACCTATATAGGGTCCATAAGGGAGTCAGGGTTTGTCGTTTGAGCAGTTTAGGTGTCTCCACTCCCCCTTTCCCCACTTGTAGGGCACCCTTCCCTTTTCCTGTCATTATATGCTGAGTTTTCCCCATACCCAGCATGACAGCATCACTAGTAACAACCCATCCAATCCACACAGGTAAAGAAATCAAACCATAGATATCCATAAATTAAGTTGTGTGTAATAATGAGAAATGACACAGGGAAAAAGTATTGAACACATGAAGAAAGAGAGGTGCAAAAAGCCATGGAAAGTCAGGACACTAGCTGAAATCTATAAGTAATTGGAAAAGCAATCCTGTTACTTAATGAAAAAAAATATCAGCTGGAAGGAGCCACACAAGAAACATCGCATGATGAGTAAAATCAGTGAGTTGCCTCAAGACCTTTGCAACCTTATTGTTGCAAAACATACTAATGGCATTTATTACAGAAGAATTTCTAAACTAGTGAAGTTTCCAGTGAGCACAGTTGGGCCATAATCCAGAAGTGGAAAGAACATAATTTCACCATAAATCGGTGCTCCCCGCAAGATTTCAGACAGGAGTGAAAAGAATTATCTGAAGAGTTGTCCAAGAGCCAAGGACCACCGGTGGAGAGCTATAGAAAGACCTGGAATCAGCAGGTACAATTGCTTAAAGAAAACTATAGGTACACTCAACCTCCATGGCCTGTATGTCCACTCACCATCAACACGCAAGACTCCATTGCTGAACAAAAAGCATGTTCAAGAGTGTTTAAAGTTTGTTCGATAACCTTTAGATAAGCCTGTGACATACTGGGAGAATATAGTCTGGTCAGATGAGACAAAAATTGAACTCTTTGGATGCCATAATATACACCATGTTTGGAGGCCAAAAGGCACTGCATATCACCCCAGAAACATCATACCAACGGTGAAGTTTGTAGGTAGGAACATCATGGTGTGGGGCTGTTTTTCAGCATACGGCACTGGTAAACTTCATATAATTGAAGGAAGTATGAATGGACAAATGTACTGAGACATTCTTGATAAAAATCTGCCATCTACCAGGATGATGAAGATGAAACGAGGGTGGACATTTCAGCAAGACAATGATCCCAAATATACAGCCAAGGAAACTCTCAATTGGTTTCAGAGACAGAAAATAAAGCTGGTAGAATGGCCCAGCACCTAACTAGAGTCCAATAAAAAAATTATGCTAGAAACATAAAGCGCACCCGCCTCCTATTTAACATAATGCATCTAGTATTGTGGGGCTAGGTAAAATAGGAGGCAGGTCAGTGAAGGCACAGTGATCTGTCATAAAAGCATACAGATGAATATGTAATCAGAGCACCAGATAGAGCCCCCCCCCAGGCCGCCCCGAATCACAAGCATATCATTATCTCCAAACTCAAAGTAAAGATTACACAAGAACCACTGGATGGATTTCATCAACCAAGGTATCATTTTAATCAGTGAAATGTTGCCCACCTGACAGTGTATGTACAACCCCTGGCAAAAATTATGCAATCACCGGGCTCAGAGGATGTGCATTCAGTTGTTTAATGCTGTTGAAAAAGCGCAGATCACAGACATGGCACAAAACTAAAGTCATTTCAAATGGCAACTTTAGGGCTTTAAGAAACACTAAAATAAATCAAGATAAAAAATATGGTACTCAGTAAGGGTAAATTTTTAACAGATATATTTGTGTCTTAAAAATCAGGGAGACACTATTAGTTTTTTTTTTACAGCAAAAAATGCCAAAAGCAGGATAATAGAGATTTTTTACCGTGGAACAGCAAAACCACAGTTAGAATTTACTGGTGTATACCAGACTTTTTTAAATATATATATTTGCGGCTGAGTAGTGAGCGACACACTCAAAAAAAACCTAATAGTGTCTCCCTGATTTTTAAGACACAAATATATCTGTTAAAAACCACAGTTATAATTTACTGGTGTATACCAGACTTTTTTAAATATATATATTTGCGGCTGAGTAGTGAGCGACACACTCAAAAAAAAACTAATAGTGTCTCCCTGATTTTTAAGACACAAATATATCTGTTAAAAATAGTCTGGTGTAGGCCAGAGAAACAGAAGTGTGGTTTTGCAGTTCCACGGTTCAAACCTCTGTATTATCCACTTTTGAGCCATTTGTATCTAAAAAAAAACAGTTTGAGTGTGTTGCTCACTGTTCAGCCGCAAATATATATATTTAAAAAAGTATGGTATACACCAGTAAATTATAACTGTGGTTTTGCTGTTCCACGGTAAAAAATCTCTATTATCCTGCTTTTGGCATTTTTTGCCGTAAAAAAAAAACTAATAGTGTATCCCTGATTTTTAAGACACAAATATATCTGTTAAAGATAGTCTGGTGTAGGCCAGAGAAACAGAAGTGTGGTTTTGCAGCTCCACGGTTCAAACCTCTGTATTATCCACTTTTGGGCCATTTGTATCTAAAAAAAAACAGTTTTTCAGATTGTTTAAAAGAGTCGGGAGTAGGCCAGAGAAATAGAACTGTGGTTTTCCTCTTCCACGGTTCTAATCTACTTTTTATTACCCTTTTTCCATTGATAGTGTGAGTGTAAGCTATTTTACTTCCTTTACAATGGGCAAGGCACGTGGCAAGGGACGTGGAACTGGACGTTCTGGTGATGGTGCGTGCAGAGGACGGGGCTGTGGCCAAGGTGAAAATGTGCCACAACCAACAGCCACATCTTCTCGTTCCCACTTCTTGACCGAATTACTAGGGAAGCACAGAACAACACCAGTATTGCGAACTGATCAGTGTGAACAGGTTATTAATTGGATAACAGATAATACGTCCAGTTACCTGGGCACCACCACCTCCGGTCTGTCTTCCACACGGTCAACTCTTAGTAGCCGTGAGTCTCGACCGCATACTCCTCCTCACCCTGATGCTCCTTCCTCCCACCATGCCGAGTGTCGTCAGACAACAACTGATCCAACACTTGGACACTCTGAAGAGCTGTTCACTGGTCCATTTTCAGATTTGTGCCGTTCGCCTGCTCCGCTTGAAGTGGTGAAAGAGGAGATCCCATGTAGCGATGCCCAAATATTTGAACAGCCACGGCCACAGGGAGTTGACGCTGGCAATTTGTCACAAGAGGTGCACGATGACGAGACACAATTGCCAGGAAGTGAGGAGGAGGATCGTGGTGCGCAAGTGGAAGAGGAGGAGGTGGTGGATGATCTAGTAACTGACCCAACGTGGCAGGAGGACACGCAGAGCGAGGCCAGCAGCACACAGGGTGAGGGAGGCAGAGTACCCAACAGGCAGGAAAAAGCAGTGTGGTGGCCGCACACAGAAGGCAGGCAACAGTTCCCCGTAACAACAACACGAGGGACGTTGCCAGTACAACCTGTAGGTCTTCCAGAGTCTGGAATTTTTTTAAAGACTCTGCTGATAACCCCAAAAAGGCCATTTGTACCACCTGCCATGCCAGCATCAGCAGGGATGACAAAACTACCAGCCTGACCACCACCAGCATGATCAGGCACATGGCAGCAAAGCACCCGACTTTGTGGGGCGAACCCCAGGGTCCACGACCAGTGTCAGCGGGTGTCACCACTGCTTCTTCCGCTGTTGTGCGTGCAATAGAACCCCCTGTTGTGTGTGCAAGGCAATCCCCTGTCCATACAGCATGCAAAGATGCCCCCTCCTCTCAGTCTTCACTTGTTATGGCAAATTCTCAAGAAACAGCATCAATGTCCACGTCCTCGTCCCACCGCAGCGTTCAATTGTCCATATCCCAGACCTTTGAACGAAAGCGGAAATTCGCAGCTAACGCCCCACAGGCCACAGTCCTAAATTCGCACATTTCACGACTGCTTGCGTTGGAAATGCTGCCTTTTAGGCTGGTCGAGACGGAATTCTTCCGCAACCTTATGGCGGTGGCCGTCCCTCGGTACTCAGTCCCAAGCCGACACTATATTGCCCGGTGTGCCATCCCCGCACTACAGAAGCACGTGTCCCAAAACATCTGCCGTGCCCTCAACAACACAGTTACTGGGAGAGTCCACCTGACAACGGACACGTGGACAAGTGCTTGTGGCCAGGGACGGTACATCTCCCTGACGGCACACTGGGTAAACATAGTGGAAGCCGGGACCCAGTCGGACCTTGAGACGGAACACATCCTCCCCACACCGAGGATTGCGGGCCCTATGTCAGTCAAAGTTGCCCCCACAGTGTACAGCTCCTGCGCATCATCCTCCTCCTCCTCATGTTCAGCCTCCATCTCAGATATCACCACATCAGTTACAAGCTGGAAGCACTGCAGTACTGCCTCCGCCAAGCGGCAACAGGCTGTGCTGAAACTCATAAGCTTAGGTGAGAAACCTCACACTGCTTGTGAGTTGTGGACAGCTGTGAAAGAGCAGGCAGATCTGTGGCTGAGACCGCTGGATCTACATCCAGGCATGGTCGTGTGTGACAATGGCTGTAACCTGGTGGGGGCTCTGAGGCGAGGCAAAATCACACACGTACAATGCCTGGTTCAAGTGCTTAACCTCGTGGTTCAGCGGTTTCTTAAATCGTACCCCGAGTTGCCAGATCTCCTCGTCAAAGTACGCCGCCTGTCAGCTCATTTTTGCAAGTCGACTACAGCTTCCGCCGCCCTTGCTGTGTTGCAGCAGCGTTTGCAGCTTCTGTCACACTGACTGGTGTGTGATGTCCCCACACGTTGGAACTCTACCCTCCACATGTTGCAAAGGATTTGTGAGCAGAAGAGAGCAGTTGTGGAGTACCAGCTGCAACAAGGCCGTCGATATTCAGGTCAGACTCCACACATAAGACCTCAGGAGTGGACCTGGATGTCTGACATATGTACCATCTTGACAAACTTTGAGGAGTCCACCAAGATGGTGAGTGGCGATGACGCCATCATTAGCGTCAGCATTCCACTTGTCTGTCTTTCGCAATGCTCTCTGCAGAGAATTAAAGAGAAAGAATTGCACCCAGAGTATGATGAGATGGATCAAGAAGCCGTAACTGTTGATTACACACAGCCCTGCCTCATCTCATCCCAATGTGCATTGGGGACAATGAGGGAGAGGAGGAGGAGGAGGAAGAACAGGAGCTTGTATCATGCGCTGTAGACGGTAGTACCTGTACAACTGTCATACCGTTGGTTCAGCGTGGGTGGCCTGAGGACAGGGGGGAGGAGGAGGAGGAGGAGAGCATGGTCAGTCGTCATCTTGGTGAGGTCACGGAAGTCTTGCCCGTTACCAGTCTGGCACGCATGGCTGACTTTATGCTACGCTGCCTTAACCGTGACCCTCGCGTTGTCAAAATGTTGGGTGACAGTCATTACTGGTTGGTGACACTTTTAGACCCCCACTACAAGGAGAACTTTCACTCTCTTATTCCTGAGGTGGAGAGGTCTACAAAAATGGGGCAGTACCAGAAGGCCATTGCTGCAGAACTGTTAAAAAAATTCCCATCCGAACACGCTAGCGGCAGAGGTCACAGTTCGTTGCCCAACCAAGGCGTACATGCGAGAGAGAAGCAACTCCAATCCAGCAGAGACAGGGGAACACTGTCAATGTTCTGGGACAGTTTTCTCAGACACTCCTTTCGGACAGACCCTGAGGCGTGGGGTACTCTCACAAGGAGTGGAAAGTTTCAAAAGATGGTGAGGGAGTACCTTGCCAACCGTACCAGTGTCCTCCGTGATTCCTCTGTGCCTTTTAATTATTGGGTATCCAAACTGGACACTTGGAATGAACTCGCTCTGTACGCCTTGGAGGTCCTGGCCTGACCTGCCACTAGCGTGTTATCGGAGCGTGTTTTTAGTGCCGCTGGGGGAATTATAACTGATAAGCACACTCACCTGTCAACTGACAATGCTGACAAGCTGACCCTTATCAAAATGAACAAGGGCTGGATTGGGCCAGACTTCTCATCACCACCAAAGGACAGCAGAGTAACATAAAGTCAAATCCACTGTGTTATTTCGGGAGGTGTATTCACATGCACCGCTTCACACCCACACATGGGTATACGCTTCCTCATTTCGGCTGTTTTATGTTCTTCTCCTTATCCTCAGCCTCCACCACCACTATACCACCAGGGTGACCGTGGTCCGTGTTGCCATTATTGAAAGTTCCTCCGTCCTTATTTTTGTCAGCTTTTGCTTGGAAGGCATAAGCAAAGACTGTGGGAGATTCACTCCCCAATAATGGGAATAATATACTGTATGGCTCTTCTAAGGGGCATTAAAACCGTCTTGTTAAACTACTGTGACCTCCACCACTTTTTCACGGGGCATTAAAACCATCTTGTTAAGCTACTGCGACCTCCACTTTTCCGAGGGGCATTAAAACCCTCTTGTTAAGCTACTGGGACCTCCACGTCTCTTCCAAGGGGCATTAAAACCGTCTTGTTAAGCTACTGCGACCTCCACCACTTTTCCAAGGGGCATTCAAACCGTCTTGTTAGGCTACTGCGACCTCCACCACTTTTCCGAGGGGCATTAAAACCGTCTTGTTAAGCTACTGTGACCTCCACCATTTTTCCAAGGGGCATTAAACCATCTTGTTAAGCTACTGGGACCTCCACGTCTCTTCCGAGGGGCATTAAAACCGTCTTGTCAAGCTACTGTGACCTCCACCACTTTTCCAAGGGGCATTAAAACCGTCTTGTTAAGCTACTGTGACCTCCAACACTTTTCCAAGGGGATTAAAACCGTCTTGTTAAGCTACTGTGACCTCCACCACTTTACCAAGGGGCATTAAAACCGTCTTGTTAAGCTACTGCGACCTCCACCACTTTTCTGAGGGGCATTAAAACCGTCTTGTTAAGCTACTGGGACCTCCACGTCTCTTCTGAGGGGCATTAAAACCATCTTGTTAAGCTACTGTGACCTCCACCACTTTTCCAAGGTGCATTAAAACTGTCTTGTTAAGCTACTGGGACCTCCACCACTTTTCCAAGGGGCATTAAAACCGTCTTGTTAAGCTACTGCAACCTCCACCACTTTTCAAGGGGCATTATAACCGTCTTGTTAAGCTACTGCGACCTCCACCACTTTTCCGAGGGGCATTAAAACCGTCTTGTTAAGCTACTGTGACCTCCACGTCTTTTTCGAGGGGCATTAAAACCGTCTTGTTAAGCTACTGGGACCTCCACGTCTCTTCCAAGAGGCATTCAAACCGTCTTGTTAAGCTACTGCGACCTCCACCACTTTTCCAAGGGGCATTCAAACTGTCTTGTTAAGCTACTGCGACCTCCACCACTTTTCCGAGGGGCATTAAAACCGTCTTTTTCAGCTACTGGGACCTCCACGTCTCTTCCGACGGGCATTAAAACTGTCTTGTTAAGCTACTGTGACCTCCACCACGTTTCCAAGGGGCATTAAAACCGTCTTGTTAAGCTTCTGGTACCTCCACAGCTCTTCCAAGTGGCATTGAAATGTTGCTTTTAATAAACTCTAACCTCCACGACTCTTCGAACGGGCATTGTATTTCCTCCTAATTTTTGGCGGCTTTTGCTTGGAAGGCATAAGCAAAGACTATGGGAGACCCACTCCCCAATAATGGGAATAATGTTTGTAATATGCTGTACTGCATGGCTCTTGTAAGGGGCATTGCAAGTTCCTCCGTCCTAATTTTTGGCAGCTTTTGCTTGCAAGGCATAAGCAAAGACTATGGGATTCCCACTGCCCAATAATGGGAATAATGTTTTTAAGATGCTGTACTGTATGGCTCTTGTAAGGGGCATTAAAACCGTCTTGTTAAGCTACTATGACCTCCACCACTTTTCCGAGGGGCATTAAAACCGTCTTGTTAAGCTACTGTGACCTCAACGTCTCTTTCGAGGGGCATTAAAACCATCTTGTTAAGCTACAGCGACCTCCACCACTTTTCCGAGGGGCATTAAAACCGTCCTGTTAAACTACTGGGACCTCCACGTCTCTTCCATGGGGCATTAAATCCATCTTGTTAAGCTACTGCGACCTCCACCACTTTTCCGAGGGGCATTAAAATCGTCTTGTTAGGCTACTGTGACCTCCATGTCTCTTTCGAGGGGCATTAAAACCATCTTGTTAAGCTACTGCGACCTTCACTTTTCCGAGGGGCATTAAAACCGTCTTGTTAAGCTACTGGGACCTCCACGTCTCTTCCAAGGGGCATTAAAACCGTCTTGTTAAGCTACTGCGACCTCCACCACTTTTCCAAGGGGCATTCAAACCGTCTTGTTATGCTACTGCGACCTCCACCACTTTTCCGAGGGGCATAAAAACCGTCTTGTTAAGCTACAGTGACCTCCACGTCTCTTTCGAGGGGCATTAAAACCGTCTTGTTAAGCTACTGCGACCTCCACCACTTTTCCGAGGGGCATTAAAACCGTCTTGTTAAGCTACTGGGACCTCCACGTCTCTTCTGAGGGGCATTAAAACCATCTTGTTAAGCTACTGTGACCTCCACCACTTTTCCAAGGTGCATTAAAACCGTCTTGTTAAGCTACTGGGACCTCCACCACTTTTCCAAGGGGCATTAAAACCGTCTTGTTAAGCTACTGCAACCTCCACCACTTTTCAAGGGGCATTATAACCGTCTTGTTAAGCTACTGCGACCTCCACCACTTTTCCGAGGGGCATTAAAACCGTCTTGTTAAGCTACTGTGACCTCCACGTCTTTTTCGAGGGGCGTTAAAACCATCTTGTTAAGCTACTGGGACCTCCACGTCTCTTCCAAGAGGCATTCAAACCGTCTTGTTAAGCTACTGCGACCTCCACCACTTTTCCAAGGGGCATTCAAACTGTCTTGTTAAGCTACTGCGAACTCCACCTCTTTTCCGAGGGGCATTAAAATCGTCTTTTTAAGCTACTGGGACCTCCACGTCTCTTCCGACGGGCATTAAAACTGTCTTGTTAAGCTACTGTGACCTCCACCACGTTTCCAAGGGGCATTAAAACCGTCTTGTTAAGCTTCTGGGACCTCCACAGCTCTTCCAAGGGGCATTGAAATGTTGCTTTTAATAAACTCTAACCTCCACGACTCTTCGAACGGGCATTGTATTTCCTCCTAATTTTTGGCGGCTTTTGCTTGGAAGGCATAAGCAAAGACTATGGGAGACCCACTCCCCAATAATGGGAATAATGTTTGTAATATGCTGTACTGCATGGCTCTTGTAAGGGGCATTGCAAGTTCCTCCGTCCTAATTTTTGGCAGCTTTTGCTTGCAAGGCATAAGCAAAGACTATGGGATTCCCACTGCCCAATAATGGGAATAATGTTTTTAAGATGCTGTACTGTATGGCTCTTGTAAGGGGCATTAAAACCATCTTGTTAAGCTACAGCGACCTCCACCACTTTTCCGAGGGGCATTAAAACCGTCCTGTTAAACTACTGGGACCTCCACGTCTCTTCCATGGGGCATTAAATCCATCTTGTTAAGCTACTGCGACCTCCACCACTTTTCCGAGGGGCATTAAAACCGTCTTGTTAGGCTACTGTGACCTCCACGTCTCTTTCGAGGGGCATTAAAACCATCTTGTTAAGCTACTGCGACCTCCACCACTTTTCCGAGGGGCATTAAAAGCGTCTTGTTAAGCTTCTGGGACCTCCACGTCTCTTCCGAGGGGCATTAAAACCGTCTTGTTAAGCTACTGTGACTTCCACCACTTTTCCAAGGGGCATTAAAACCGTCTTGTTAAGCTACTGCGACCTCCACCACTTTTCTGAGGGGCATTAAAACTGTCTTGTTAAGCTACTGGGGCCTCCACGTCTCTTCCAAGGGGCATTAAAACCGTCTTGCTAAGCTACTGTGACTTCCACCACTTTTCCAAGGAGCATTAAAACTGTCTTGTTAAGCTACTGGGACCTCCACGTCTCTTCTGAGGGGCATTAAAAGCGTCTTGTTAAACCACTCTGAACTCCACAGCTCTTCCAATGGGCATTGAAATGTTGCTTTAATTAACTCTAACCTCCACGACTCTTCGAATGGGCATTGTATTTCCTCCTAATTTTTGGCAGCTTTTGCTTGGATGGCATAAGCAAAGACTATGGGAGACCCACTCCCCAATAATGGGAATAATGTTTTTAAGATGCTGTACTGTATGGCTCTTGTAAGGGGCATTAAAACCGTCTTGTTAAGCTACTGCGACCTCCACCACTTTTCCGAGGGGCATTAAAACCATCTTGTTAAGCTACTGTGACCTCCACGTCTCTTTCGAGGGGCATTAAAACCGTCTTGTTAAGCTATTGGGACCTCCATGTCTCTTCCGAGGGGCATTCAAACCATCTTGTTAAGCTAATGCGACCTCCACCACTTTTCCAAGGGGCATTAAAACCGTCTTGTTAAGCTACTGGGACCTCCACATCTCTTCCAAGGGGCATTCAAACAGTCTTGTTAAGCTACTGTAACCTCCACGTCTCTTCCGAGGGGCATTAAAACCGTCTTGTTAAGCTACTGTGACCTCCACGTCTCTTCAAAGGGGCATTAAAAGTGTCTTGTTAAGCCACTGTGAACTCCACAGCTCTTCCAAGGGGCATTGAAATGTTGTTTTTAATTACCTCTAACCTCCATGACTCTTCCAACGGGCATTGCATTTCCTCCTAATTTTAGTCAGCTTTTGCTTTTCAGTGCAAAGGCGAAAACTAAGGGAGACCCACTCTCCAATAATAGGTAGAAGGTTTTTAGTACGCTGTAATCCACATCTGTTTCAAGGGGCATTGCAGTTCATCATAATTTTTGGAAAGCCTTCCATTCACTGCTTAGGCCAACAGTGTACAGGAGACCCAGTTGCTATAAATGGAAAAAACGGTTTAGTTAAGGCCCTCTGACCTCCATGTCATTTCCAAGGGGCATTGGAGTGCCTCGAAATTTTTGGTAGGCATTGCACTCACTGTGTGCCCTATAACTGTGTAGCCCAACCGCTCCTTTTGTTACAGAAACATATCCTACAAGACATATGTGGTTGACTGGCCTGATATTGATGTGAATGGTCCCTGTTCCTCCTGCTCTTTCTCCTTTGCCACCACCTCATCCATCAGTTATCACCTGAAGCTTTGTTTTAACGGGAGTCATAGAACTGGGATAGTAGCAGGAAAACATCCAGAAATCCTCGGAGGAGGTAGGATATGCGCCAAAACACTGACCACCTCAGGCCTAGCCGCTACTACATACATGCGCTTGCATTCCAAGAAAACAAAGCAGATTCTAACTTCTATCATCATCATCATGCTCCTCACCTTGGCACTCTCAACTCCCCTGATGGAGAAGCCAGGCCCCACCGGTGGAGTGTGGTTCTCTGGTGGGCTCGTCCAAAGCTGCCCTAAAGCAGGCCAGGCTAAGAAAAGTGTGTGGGAAGGTGACAGAAGAAATAGGGGCGGCTGGGGACCGTTTATGGACACCCGGCCGCCTTCAGGCGGCTGGGGACCAAGCGTGGACACCCGGCCGCCGGGCGGCTGGGGACAGAGTATGGATACCTCGCTGCCGAAGCAGCCATGAGGTACTGGCCAGCTTCGGCCTCCTTCAAACTAAAAGGCCCCATTTCAAGTGCAAGCTAGCAGTATAGCATTGCAGCCTGCGGGTGGGTGGGTGGTTTGCTGCATATTTGCGCTTGCCTTGCAAGGAATGGGGGAGGTACAATTGAACACTGCCCTGGGACAAGGACTTACACGGGGATAGTTGCAAGTCTGCATCTTCTGATGCGGTACGGATCACTTCTGATGGGCACACTTTTAGGCAGTGACCTGGGTGTCAGAGATGCTTCCAGGGGTCTTCCCCATGCTGTTCCCATGTCTTTTCAGCACTGTATGCATGTGTCACACAGCACATGGCCAGATAAGGTTGTAAAATGTTAAAATGACATTTCCCGGTGAATGCATTTGTCACGGTTGAAAGCAATACAAAAGTGCAAAAACGCATAAAAAATGCTATTTATGAACATAGCCCAAGGTGTGGAGGAGTATTTTTTTGGGGGGTTATTTATTTTACCTTATACACAAGTCTTTACCCTGGAAAGGAACTTCCTTAACATATTTCACAGGAAAGCAGTTTCAGTTTCGTTTTTGAACGTTTTATTGTGAGCCCTTAAAAGTGGCTTAATACCTCTGACCACGTTGTTGACAGCAGTGACCTGAGGGTCAGAAATGCTTCCTGGGGCGATCCCCATGCTGTACCCATGTCATTTGAGCACTGTCACTATCATTTTGGGCACTTGTTAGGCTTTTAAAAGACTGCCGGGGGTGCCGCCGCAAAAATGCTCGGGTCTCCCATAGACTAACATTGGGCTCGTTGCTTGGGTCGAGCACCCGAGTATCACGCCGAGCTCGGCCTGAGCTTCGAGCACGCGAGCATTTTAGTGCTCGCTCAACACTAGAGGGCACTCTTTGAGACATATTTATAAAATTCTGTATAATTTTGTAAATTTATACTTGGCAGTCTTTGGCCCTGAATCATCAAACAGTTTTCACAAGAATTCTGGCATAAATGTAATTGTAATATTGCAAAGTTTTTGCGCAACTCATAATTGCGTAATTTCTTTCATTTTTATCCATTTTTGCACAAGTCCCAGCTGATTCTGTCAACATTTTGAAATGTGAGCAAAGGTTGGATGGAATATACATGGCCACAAAAGTGGCATTAATTACAGCAGGGGCACATGGCAGCTTAAAGATGCACCAAATTGATTAAGAAATGCACATTTTTTAATTAATTTGGCATATCTTACTTCAACACACTCTTCATCAAGACTGAGGTACAAAAAACACCAGTCTTGATGAATTGGGCTTTTAAATGCACCAAATTTGTCACAGTCATGCTGGATGATAAATATGGTCTACTTTTTTCAGACTGCCTTGTGAAATTTAAATCTTCTATTATTGTACTTTAATCTACTTGTTAAGCAAAAAAAGTGAAGTGTACCTATTGTTCGACTTTTATAGAAACTTTCTAAGGCTGGGGTCACACGACCGTAGATTCTCTCATGCGAGAGAATCGGATCGAATGACACTTCGATCAAACTCTGATCAGACTTTGATCAGAGATGTCATCTTAGTGTGATCCGATTCTCTTGGATGAGAAAATCGTATCACAGATGAGGAGAAGATGTGGAACATCATTTTTCCATCTTCTCCATTGCTTATGTTTGCGGAAATTGGATTGCACTCGGATGAGATCCGAGTGCAGTCCAATGTTTTGCACACACCCATAGACTTTAATGGGTGATCCGGTTTCTGAAAGAAATTGCAGCATGCTGCAATTTTTTGCTCAGATAGATTTGGTTTGAGAAAAAAAATGGGCATCAACACTAACTTATTAAAGAACATTGGCTTAAGTGCTATATGACAAAACATCGTATAGCAGTAGTCTGAAATATTCGCTGGTGTGGACGAGCCCTAAAAGTGTCTAAAGCTCTGAATAAAATTTCCCTCTATGATCGTTCAATGTAAGGAGAGTGTTGTGACTCGCCCAGGGGGATATGGGGGGGAGACTCGGTTCCCGGGCCTTTACCTTCTTTGTAGGATGTCACGGCAGTCGGCTCCCGGGCCAGGCCTCTGGGGTCACTCTTTAAAAGGGGGTTTTTGTTAACAGTTCGTCTCGTGACGCCACCTGTGGCTCCTGGTAATGAATACCGGCGCTGCTGCAGACCTTCGGGGGTGATGGGATGGCAGCTGGGATGTTTCTGCTCCCCACAGGTGGAGCGAGCCCCCGGGGCAGGGTTGATGGATGGGATGTAGGGCGTTGTAGTCTAGGAGGGACGATGGCGCAGCGGCAATAACCTGACAGAGACAGTGAAGTGCAATCCTCCGATTTTACTCACAGTTGACAAGTTCCTCAGGTTACACTGCACAGGTTACCGCTTCCCGCATCGCGCTGCGTTCACCAAGCAGGGGTTCAGAAGTCCCTCTGGCAATTCGGGAGTACTTATCGGGACCCCCCATCTATATGTTCCTTTCCTCAGCCGACTTCCCGCGCTGGGTCTCTCCTTCCTGCCCTGCGCCTCACAAACTGAGTCCCAAGATGGCGTCCTCAGATCCTTCAGGGTCACCAGGAATTCCTTGATCCTACACGGCTACCTTTCTTGGCTACTCGAATGCAAGTATGGCAACTGCACCATAGAGGTCAGAAGCCTCCGGTTTCCTAGCCGAGACTTGAAGTAACACGACTAGCCCAGGGACCGTTTCCCTTCTTGCGGCCGGGTCCCTCTGACACTTGGCAGATTAGGGTGTACGGGTGGCTTCCTGCTCCTTCCGTACCCCTGGCACCCCTTCAGTTTCCAGAGCCTTCCTCTTCTGCTCCCCTCCTCTTCTCTCCTCTGTTGGGCCTCATTCGCTAGGCCCACTCTGGAGCGGAGCTCCTGCAGAGCCCCTGCTCCTCTCACTAGACTCCAAACTCAGAACTCTCCACAACAGCTACTGCTACTACTACGCCTCTTCCAAAAATGGCTTCCCTTTTTATACTCCTAACAAATGCTCCCCTAAACTCCTTCCTCCACCCAAACCCACTACTTGGTTCCCCCTCACTCTGGTTCCCCCCTCTCCAGCCAGGTACAGGACTCAGCAAAACACAGTGCATCTTGCCCTTCCAGCCAGCCTGGACCAGTGTAGTGTTGGATGCAGGTGTTGGGGTCCCGGGCTGTACCCCTTCCTTACCAGAGAGTGAGGCACCACCAAATGTAGTACCTCTGCGGCGGCTGAACCCTCAGGGGCGCCACAGTTGCCTTTAAGCACTGAAATAAATGTTACTGCAGTATATGGTACAGAATACATGAACAGCTCAACAAAAAGGTTATGAATTATGAAACTGAAATACAGTAAGAAAATATTTAAGGCTTACTTGTAAATGTGATGTGTTATAAATAAAGTATTTAGTGGGGTATAGTGAATGGTGTTTAATTTTGTAAAACTCTACTGACACCACCCTGACTGCAATGTTTATGTTGGTGTTGCTAACATGTATATGCTGCAATGTGTAATTTTGAAAAATGTACATATTATCTGGGTGGGGTTGTTGAGAAGTGATGATGTTCCTTGTGCGACACTGATTTTTCATTTTAGACAGCCAAGTTTTAACTTCATAAATATAGATCTCTCATATTCCTGGTTCTGGCATTAAAGGTAGATTTCTTAATGTGGGCTTAATTAGTATTAGGTTATTCAGGGAAGAGCTGAAGGAAGACTCAAGAAAAAGGCAATGGTCCAACTTAGTTTGGGTAGACATTTATACCAGTGCACACTTTTTCTCTGCTCCTGTATATTAGTATTGTCTTATGTGCCAAGGGAACTTAAAAGGCTATCTTTATTGTGTATACCAGGAAAGATTCCAACAAACATTCTTAAAAGGAGTCTTTCAGTCTCGGTGCACCCTTGGTGTGGCCAGGCTTAGTGCAACTGGTTTTAAATGAATGACCCCGCCTCACTTTTTATTGACAACAACTGGCTTGCCTGGTACAAGCACTGTCTACAGAGAAAACTCAGGAAAGCCAGTGCTTTTGTTCACCAGTGAGAAAGGCAGGGGCATGCAAAAACTGTGGGAGCAATGGTGCACTCAGCCTCTTAGTCACATTGAGGGTGCATTAAGCATCCTTATTAGCATGTTTGGTTAAACTTCAGTTTCTGCAGAACAGAGGTAGCAATTCGAACACTAACGTTGATATTTTAATTGGGGCTATGCCACCTGCAAGGTCATGTGCTCAGTTTATACTGTCAGTGTGAATTGAAAAGACTCTCTTAAGTATGTCCACAGTTAAAAAATACCATAATAGCCACTATATAGCATCCATCACATGCATCTGGTAAACGTACAGTCATGGCCAAAAGTGTTGGCACCCTTGAAACTGTTCCAGAAAATGAAATATTTCTTCCAGAAAAATATTGCAAATAGAAATGTTTTGTTATACATAGTACAACATACTTCTTAAGAGACTGGGTCCTAGAGACAGCCTCTAAGAAGATCTCTGTAATGCCAAACGTAGAGATCTTCTGCAACCAACTACAGGGTGACTGTCTGTCACTTCTGACACACCCGTGATAGTGTGTCACCCAGGGGGATATATAGGGGACTCGGTACTCGGGCCTTTTACCTTGTTTAGGAGGTCACGGCAGTCGGCTCCCGGGCCCGTACTCTGGGTCTCTCTTTAAAAAGGGGTTTTAGTGTACAGTTTGTCTCGTGACGCCACCTGTGGTTTCCGGTAATAGTTACCGGCGCTGCTGCAGACCTCCGGGGGTGATGGGATGGCAGCTGGGATGTTTCTGCTCCCCACAGGCCGAACGGGCCCCCGGGGCAGTGTAGGTGCAGATGGTGGTGATGCTGGGGCTTGTAGTGCAGGAGAGATGACGCAGCAGGAGTAACTGACAGAGACAGGGGATTCACTTCAGTACCTTTACTGGTGCGGATGTCAGGTACGGTCCAGGGTACTCGGTAGGAAGGGTGCACTTCAGGACTTCTCCCTTGTGAGCGGGTATAAGGCCTCCTAATCCGTGTCTCCTTCTCTCTAAGCTCCTGGCCAGCCTGCAACTGGGCCTAGCTTCTGTGTCGTGCTGTTCCTTCACCTGTCGCTTGGTAGTAGGACCTTTTTCTGGCAACCACTATCCCTGGACGCCGGGGCCTTCATGGTTCCTAGTCCTGTCAAGGGTTTAGCTTCAGGTCGGCCAGGGACTTGTAGTCCTCCTGGTATGCCGGTGATCCCTACTGGGTATAAAGGACCCTGTAGGCACGGACCGGTGTCCGGTTCGTGTCTTGGGGTGAGCCTATGATGCTCCTCTGCCCCCTCAACGCCTCTCCTCTTTACCTCCGGCCACACTCGGGGCCCTCAATACAGCAGCAGACGTGCTGCGTCTTCACTGCTCTCAGTGGCAGCACACTCTCTCTCAGACTGAGACTCACTGCTGAACTGAACTGCCTGGCTCCACCGTCCATATATATATCCCTAACGGGCTCCCATTGGCGGTATGAGGTGGAAGGGTGGAGGTGTTTGTTTGTAATGAGGGCCTCTTGTGGAGAAGTCCATCCATGCACCCTTTTGGGTCCTGTGGTACCTGTGAACAGCAGGGTGTCACATTCCCCCCTAGTACAATTCAGTACTCCTGGACTGAAGCATTTTGTAACAGGTTACAACAATAACAATAATTATAATAACAATAACAATAATTAAGTTACAGTATGTCCCGTAACCAGGTGTCTATGTCACCGAAGATGGTATAATATGAGTAACATGAGGGACCCGCCTGAAAACCCTCAACGTAGGCCCTGGGCGTGGCTACAGGGCATAAGTGATCCAGGTGTTGGACCACGTCTTCGGGTTTTTGTTCAGTGGTCAAATAAGGGGGCACTTTTGATGAGTACAACTATTTACAGGGACAGTTTTTGGCTGCTCACACTCCTCAGCCTACAAGTCTTTATACTCTTACGGGTAACTAAACGAACACATATTATTTCAGTTTATACAATAAACAATAGTAGGCAACACCCAACTGGGTAACTATTTATAATGTAGGCACTTTGTGCTTATTCCCTAAACCTGGCAGGGATTTGTCCTTGTGTGCTGCGTGTGGACCTTCGTAGCACTGGGGTGATACTGGTGTCTGTGCATGCACTCTCTGCTAACCTATCAGGTGTATGTGCTGGTAGATTATAAAACTGCCTCAATCTGTCTATGGGACTGGCAAGTGCATTGATTACTGGGCCTTCAGGCTCTGCTTCAACGGGTGATCCTCCTCTGAGTGGGGACTCTTCCTGTTCCTGAGCAGGTTCCTCTAGGGTGCTCACATGTTCTTCTTGTGGTTGATAGAAGTGTATTACTGGTATAATCACTGCTCCATCAAGTTGAGGCCAGTCTGCAGGGAAATCTCCTAGAACTGTGTGAAGCACATCTTCCTTGGGTTCTTCCGGTGCTATAGGAGGTACTTCTTCCTCCGTTGTCTTCAGTAGACCTGGGCACACTTTCAAGTGGTCTCTTGAGACTGTTGCGGTTGTCTTACCTCCATCCTTACTAATCAGGCAGGTTTTACTGTTGTCAAATCTGGAGTTTAGCACAGTGTAGGGCTCTCTTTCCCACTGGTCATCGAGCTTGTGACCTCTTCTTTTCCGCTTTAGCACTATCTCTCCAGGTGCCAAGGGTTCTGCTGGTGCATGCTTGTTATACTGCTCTTCCTGTCTTTCCCTCACCTTGTTTAGACTGTCTTCGACTCAGGCCTGTACCTTCCTGTACTGCTCTTGCCGAATGGGGTCCCAATCTTCAGTGGACGTATCTGCAGCAGGTTCTACCACTCCGAGCTCCAGGTCCATGGGCAATTTTCCAGGTCTTGCTCTCATGAGGTACGCTGGGGTACAGTTTGTAGAACTCACGGGTATGTGGTTATACAGGTCCACTAGGTCAGGTAGCTTTTCTGGCCACTGGTTCCTTTCTTCCAAAGGTACGGTTTTCAACAGGTGTATAACGATGTTGTTCATTTTTTCACACATACCGTTGGTTTGCAGATGATATGGCGTAGTCCGGATCTTTTTGCACCCATACAGGTAGCAGAATTCCTTGAATAGCTCAGCTTCGAAAGCAGGGCCTTGACCTGTGAGCACCTTTTCCGGATATCCATGGGGTCTGCAGAAGTAGGCTTGGAACGTTCTTGCTGCAGTTTCTGCTGTCAGATCCTTGACAGGGGCTACCACCAGGAACCGGCAATAGTGATCCACCATGGTCAGGGCATAGGAATAGCCTGATCTGCTGGGTGACAGTTTGATGTGATCCAGAGCGACAATCTCCAGGGGTTGGGTTGTTTTGATGGACTGCAAGGGTGCTTTCTGGCTACCATAGTCTTTTCTTCTAAGGCTACAGGGCCCACAATTCCAGCACCACCTCTCTATGGAACTCCGCATTCCAACCCAATAGAATCGGTCCTTCAACAATGTTTCCAGCTTCTTCCAGCCAAAGTGACCTGCTTGATAGTGGTAGGCCTCTAACACCATCTGGATATCTGTCCTGGGTACAACAATCTGCCACACCATTTCAAGGGTCTTGGGGTTGACATATCTCCTGCACAGCTTCTCTCTGTAGATGAACAGCCGGCTTCTCTCATTCCACAGGTGCTTGGCTTGTGGGGGAGCGTCCTTCTCCAGGTGAGAACCTTCTTGGGTTATCAGTCCTTTGATGAGGCTGACAACCGGGTCACTGTACTGAGTCTCCTTCCAGCTGTGGTGAGGTAGAGGGTTTGGCGTCCTACCATGACATCTTCTGGAGGCGTGTTGCTTGTGGACCACTCCGCTTCTGTTGAAGGCAGGCAATTCAACTTCGTCTAGGTCATCCACTTCATCCTCGGTGTCTGACTGGTGGGGCATCCTTGACAGGGCATCGGCATTGGTGTTCTTGTGACCTGCCCGGTACTTGATTGTGAACTGATAATTCGACAGCCTGGCCACCCAACGCTGTTCCACGGCTCCCAACTTGGTTGTCTCCAGGTGTGTCAAGGGATTATTGTCGGTAAAAGCTGTGAATTTAGTTGAGGCTAGGTAATGCTTGAATCTTTCAGTGATAGCCCAGACCAAGGCCAGGAACTCCAGCTTGAAGGATCTATAATTCTCCGGGTTCCTCTCAGTAGGGCGAAGCTTCCTACTGGCATACGCAATTACCTTTTCTCTGCCGTTTTGCTTCTGGGACAACACAGCTCCCAGTCCCTCGTTGCTGGCGTCGGTGTACAACAGGAAAGGCTGGCTGTAGTCAGGGTAAGCCAGGATTTCTTCACCAGTTAGGACTTCCTTCATTACTGCAAAGGATTCAGCCTCTTCCTTACCCCACTGGAAAGGGGGACTTTTTCCTCTCTTGGACTGTCCTACCAGGAGATCTTGTAAAGGTGCTGCCTTTCTGGTGTAATTGTTAGAACCTTGCTCTTAGGTTTTTTCCTTTGCTGGTCACATGACCTTGTTGGCCTATTTAATCCTGCTCCGCCCTTCTGGCTTTGCTGGACTTCATTGTATAACTACTTTCTAGCTAGCCTGTGCTCTGTATCTAACTCTGTTAGTTTGCTTGGTCTACGGACCTCTATGTTCTATATATTTTGTTTGTTCGTCTGTCTGCTACTATTTCTGTTAGGAGGTGTCCCATTTTCCTCCCAGTCCTTAGTACTTGTAGGGATTCCTTCCCCACATCTATAGGTCTCCGTACAGACTAGCTTAGGACTTTAGCAGGTCTGATCGCAGGATCAGGTTCCCTGTTACATCGTAGGGATTCAGCTGAGTTCTATCGTAGGGACAGATCTCCTCTCTTTCCTTAGCTCTGGTAGCAGAACATAACAGTAATCCTTTATGAACCTCCTGTAGTACCCGACCAGTCTCAGGAATTGCAGTACTTCTTTCATGCTTCTCGGTTCAGGCCACTTCTGGATGGCAGTGACCTTCTCCGGGTCTGGTGCTACTCCCTCTGAGCTGACGACGTGTCCCAGGTACTGAACCTTCTGCTTGAGTAAGTGGCATTTAGCAGGTTTTAGTTTCATCCCATATCGGGACAATGCTTCAAATACCTCCGCCAGGTGCTTCAGATGGTCTTCATACGTCCTCGAGTACACGATAACGTCATCCAGGTACAGCAGCACTGTCTCAAAGTTCCGGTGTCCTAAGCAACACTCCATCAGCCTCTGGAACGTTCTGGGGGCGTTGGAGAGCCCAAACGGCATGCTGTTGAACTCGCACAGTCCCATCGGGGTGGTGAAGTCTGTCTTCTCCCGGTCTTCCTCAGCAACAGAGACTTGTCAGTACCCGCTAGTGAGATCCAATGTAGAGAAGTAATTGACAGATTTTAGTGCAGCCAGGGATTCCTCTATGCGGGGCAAAGGGTATGCATCTTTATGTGTTATTCGATTAATTTGTCTATAATCTACACACATCCTCATGCTACGGTCCTTCTTTCTGACCAGGACCAGGGGAGCTGCCCAGGGGCTACAGCTATCCCTTACTACCCCTGTCTTTTTCATGTCATGCAACATTTCCTTGGCTTTTTGGTAATGTGCTGGTGGTATGGGTCTGTAACGCTCCTTAATGGGTGGATGGTTACCGGTGGGTATGTGGTGTTGTACCCCTTTAACCCTTCCAAAATCAAGTGGGTGCTTACTAAACACTTGTTTATATTCCTGAACCACTCTGTAAACACCGTGTTTCTGATGGACAGGGGTGGCGTCAGTCCCAACATGGAGCTGTTGACACCAATCCTCCAGCTGAGCTTCAGAGTCATTGTCCTCCACTGCATCTGGTGGGGTCAAGGATTCCACTGTGTGTATGGCATCATTATTCACAGTATACAGTCTGGCAACAGTGGCGTATCGTGGCAATTTAACTTCCTCCTCCCCACAATTTAGGAGACATACGGGTACCCTCCCATTGCGTACATCAACTACCCCTCTAGCAGTTAGGAGTGTAGGTCTGTGCTCTCAGCTAATGGGCTCCACTACTGCCGGGTAGTTCTGTCCCTTGAGACCTATTGCTGCCCTACACCAAATCAGCATTTCACTCATTGGGGGAATCACAATGGGTATCGGGTCTGTCACCCGTACATTACCAATCTCACCACCTGTTAGTTTTACCTGTTGCTGGTACAGGAGGGCTCGGATTTCTTTCTGGAGCACCTTCCTCTGCCCTGGTTTGTCAGTGTCAGCAATCTGTTGGAGTAAAAACAACACTTCTCCCAAACAGTTAGCAACAATATTTGTACCAAGTCTCATATACGGATTGGTATCACCAGGGTTAGATTCTATGACAATTAGTCCTTGGTCCTTTAGCTCCACTCTCCCCACCTTCACTGTCACGTCCTTAACCCCTACTAGGTTAAGAGGAAGGCTGCTAGAGGCATACACAGAGAGGTTCGGGGCTGATGGGTGGAGTTCATCTATGGACCAGTACCTTTTGTAGAGGACATCAGGTATGATGGTTACCTGTGAGCCAGTGTCCAGTAATGCTGGTGTTGCTATGCCGTCCAGCACGATGGACAGGAAAGGCCTTCCTCCTACAAACCAGTCGTACCAGCTTGATGGGCCTGGTTGATCTACTCCTGGGTGTTGGCCCTTGGCCCCAGGGTTTGCCTGTTTAAAGGACAGTTCCGTGCGGTGTGGCCTGCCTTGTGGCAATGGTAGCAGATGAAGTCTCCTGGAGGGCGACGTTGGTCGTTGGTCCTCCCACGGGGTGGCGTTGTCCTCCTACAGGGTGGCGTTGTTCTCCTCCTTCTCCTCATCCAGGGGACATCCTCAGGACTGTCGGCGAGTAAGATCATTCCTTCCGGCTCGGGCTCCGTCTGTAGCTGCAGGGTGCTCAGGACAGTGGTCAGGGTTTTACTTAGCTGACGCACTTCAGAGCGCAGGCTGTCCAGCTCGCTAGGGGGCACTGTTTGCATTTTTGTTTCAGCCGTTAATGAAGGAGCAGAGGGTGCTGTGGGCCCTGGTGACGCTGGATAGCAGTATCTGTTGGTTCCAGGGGCTGCAGACCCTTAATAGCCATGTCCTTCAGGGCATCAAAGGTGGCATTTGGATGATCTAAGGCCAAACCACCGTACGGTTCTGCTCTCCTCCTGGGACCTCAACCCCAGGATGAACTGTTCTGTCAGCATTTTGTCCTCACTGTAACGGGTCTAGGAGGTGGAACCTCTGAGCAACTATACAAAGGGGCAGTCCTTGAAAGGAAGCGGGTGGCTCCCAGGGAAGGCGGGCAGGTAGTCACGGCAAATAACAGGGACAGTCTCTGGGTAGAAAGGCAGGAAGTCACGGCAAGTGACGGGGACAGTCTCTTGACAGGCGGATGGTCACGGCAAGTGACAGCAGGGTAAGAGTCTCTAGACGGGCAGGTGGTCATGGCAAGTGACAGCAGGGAAAGAGTCTCTAGACGGGCAGGTGGTCACAGCAAGTGACAGCAGGGAAGAGTCTCTAGATAGGCTAGCAGGCAGGTAGCAGGTGAGCGCTCCCAGGTGAGCGGGCAAGAGTCTCTGGACAGGTAGGTGGTAACGGCAAGTGACGGCAGAGCCTCCAGGTAGGCTAGCAGGCAGGTAGCAGGTGAGCGCTCCCAGGTGAGCGGGCAAGAGTCTCTGGACAGGCTGGTGGTCACAGCAATTGACGGCTAAGCCTCCAGGTAGGCTAGCAGGCAGGTAGCAGGTGAGCGCTCCCAGGTGACCGGGCAAGAGTCTCTGGACAGGCAGGCAGGTATCAGGCAGGTATCTGGCAGGTACTTCCTGGTCCGCAGGCGGACTGATCCATAGACAGACTGGCAGGTGCTGGTAGGCAGACTGTCGGACCACAGGATAGCAAGCAGGTAAGCAGATATCAGGCAGGTATCAGGCAGGTATCAAGCAGGAATCTGGCAGGTGACTGGCAGGTAACTGGCAACGGGACCTGAGGGCTGAAGCAGAGTTGAAAGGCTTTGCAACAACATTGCTCGGGCACCTCCATTTTGGAGGAGGTGCCTTATATATGGAGAGGTCCTCCGGCCATTGGCCGGGGACTCCTTAGAACGGCGCGCGCGGCCCCTTTAAGAGAGGGGGAGCACGCGCGCGCGTGCCCTAAGCACAGAGGCCGGGAAGCAGCGCGCGCTGCCAGCAGAGTGGGAGGAAGACGCCGGGCACGGAGCGGAGAGGTGAGGGGAACGGCGTCCCTGCCTAGCAGGAGGCAGGGACGCCGACGCTACACTCACCATGTATGCTGGCTGGACTAACCTGTTTCAGGGCCCGCAAGGCTTCCTGTAAGCGCCAGGCATAGTCCCGGATACTGTCCTCAGGTTTCTGGGTACAGTGGTAGAACCTCATCCGGAGATCTGTCTCAGTGTGGTTTTCAAACACAGTTTGCAGTCTCTTAAAGATAATAGATACTGATTCCTGGTCTGCGGCTGGCCAGGTTTCAACTTCCCGCTCTGCGGCACCAGTCAATTGTCCCAGCACAATAACTGCTCTCTGTTTACCAGTCATTGAGTACATATCCAGTACACCGCATATTTTCCTTTTGAATCCAGACAGGGTGTCTGGTTTGCCGTCAAACTGGGGAAGCCATTTTGCTCCAGGGATATATGGCAGGGCCATTGGGTATCAACGGAGTCATGAGCCCTGCTGGTGGGGCGGCCGCTCCGGCCTGAGCAGCGCAGGGCGCGAGTTGAGCATCAGGAGCGTTAACTGGTGCTCCGGCGTTTTGCTGGTCGTCGGCCATGGTTGCGCCCCCCTAGCAAACCGTAGCCTACCTCCTGTTTCTTTTTCGGGTAGGCCACAGCTCCGCAGACGACGGTCTCCTTCCAGGACCTGACGCTTCTTGGTGCTGCGTCAGAGCGCGAGGCGAGGCTTGAGCTTCGCGCGCTTCCAACAGTCACGCCTCTCCAATTCCCGCGGTTACGCCCCTCTTCTTCCCACGTGGCGACCCGGTAATGGCGGCGATGTTCACCACAGTTAAAACACAGTTCAATACGGCACACAGTACCCGGTGGCAACAGGCACGAAATCCTGTTCGTGACGCCAGGAAAGAGAGATGTGTCACCCAGGGGGAATACAGGGGACTCGGTACCCTGGCCTTTTACCTTGTTTAGGAGGTCACGGCAGTCGGCTCCCGGGCCCGTACTCTGGGTCTCTCTTTAAAAAGGGGTTTTAGTATACAGTTTGTCTCGTGACGCCACCTGTGGTTTCCGGTAATGGTTACCGGCGCTGCTGCAGACCTCCGGGGGTGATGAGATGGCAGCTGGGATGTTTCTGCTCCCCACAGGCGGAGCGGGTCCCCGGGGCAGTGTAGGTGCAGATGGTGGTGATGCTGGGGCTTGTAGTGCAGGAGAGATGACGCAGCAGGAGTAACTGACAGAGACAGGGGATTCACTTCAGTACCTTTACTGGTGCGGATGTCAGGTACGGTTCAGGGTACTCGATAGGAAGGGTGCACTTCAGGACTTCTCCCCAGTGAGTGGGTATAAGGCCTCCTGGTCCGTGGTTTAGCCTCAGGTCGGCCAGGGACTTGCAGTCCTCCTGGTATGCCGGTGATCCCTACTGGGTATAAAGGACCCTGTAGGCGTGCACCCGGTGTCTGGTTTGTGTCTTGGGGTGAGCCTATGATTCTCCTCTGCCCCCTCAACTCCTCTCTCCTCTCCTCTTTACCTCCGGCCACACTCGGGGCCCTCAATACAGCAGCAGACGTGCTACGTCTTCACTGCTCTCAGTGGCAGCACACTCTCTCTCAGACTGAGACTCACTGCTGAACTGAACTGCCTGGCTCCACCCTCCATATATATATATCCCTAACGGGCTCCCTCTGGTGGTATGAGGTGGAAGGGTGGAGGTGTTTGTTTGTAATGAGGGCCTCTTGTGGAGAAGTCCATCCATGCACCCTTTTGGGTCCTGTGGTACCTGTGAACAGCAGGGTGCCACAATAGTACCCCCCCCTCTATGAGTGGCCTCCAGACACTCAGGACCAGGTCTCTCAGGATAAGAGGTGTGGAATGGACTCGGTTTGTCTCCAGTCTGTGGAGGGTTTTTTCCAGGCTCTGGCCCTCATCTATGATGACCCTGACTGAGTCCCCTTGGCTGAGTCTAGGCTATGTCGCTTCAGCAGCGGAATCGGTCAGTGGAGACGTACAGTTCGGAATTCCGTAGATGGGCAACGGATTCCAAATAGAATGACTCAGCCCTTAGAAGTCAATTTTCTTAGGGGCTTACTGAAAGGTTGAAAGATGCCTTGGCAGTATATGAAACCCCTCAGTCCTTGGAGGCTGTCATGTCGTTGGGCACACGTCTTGATAGACGCCTTCGGGATAGACGGGTGAGACCTCCTTCTCCGAGGCCTTCTTGTCGGGGTTGTGTGCCTCTGCCGGGGGAGCGCTCTGGGGTTGAGCCAGTACTGGGGGAGGTGGAGGAACCCATGCAGTTAGGGGGTGTCTCTACATCATACATCTCCCCGGAGATTCGAAAGAAAAAAGGTGTATGTTTTTTTTGTGGGAAAAAGGGACATTTTGTTGGGACCTGTCCTTCAATTCCTAAACAAAAGGAGGCTCGATTAACTCTTAGTAGTCTGGAGTTGGATAAGCAAGGGGTTCATTTGTTACCAACCTGCAGTTCCCGCTTTGTCCTGTCAGCAGAGTTGGTACTAGAGAGCAAAATCGAGAAAATCTTTGTTGACAGTGGAGCTGGAGTTAGCATGGTTGATGCTGAGTTTGTGAAAACTCTTGGTCTTGCTTAGTGTGCTTTTGCTGAACCTATTTTCACCTTCGCCATCGACTCGGCGCCACTTGCACAGAAAGCATTTACTCAGATTGGACATAATGTAAAACTGAGGGTGGGGGTCAGTTCATTGTGAAATAATTCCTTGATATGTCTTGGACAATCTTCCCACACCTATTGTTTAGGGTATTCCTTGGCTTGTTAAACATAGTCCGTTGGTGGATTGGTAAACCAGGGAGATTATTGAATGGGGAGATTACTGCCATGACAACTGTTGAAATATTTCCCTTGCTACTGTCTCTATGGAAATATTATCTGCTTTTCTGTCTGGTTTTGAGGACGTTTTTTATGAGAGGGGGTGTCAGGATTTGCCTCCTCATCGTGCTTATGACTGTAATATTAACCTGACCTCCGGAGCTAAACTACTGAAGTCCAGACTGTATAATCTTTCTGGCCCTGAGAGATAAGCCATGAAGGATCTCATTGCGGAAAGCCTGGAGAAGGGACATATCAGACCCTCATCTTCGCCCGTGGTGGCAGGGTTCTTCTTTGTGAAGAAAAAAGATGGGGGTCTACGTCCCTGTTTAGATTTCCGGGAATTAAATCAAATTACCATCCTTGATCAGTACTCTCTTCCTCTGATTCCTGATTTGTTCAGCCAGGTTGTATGAGCTAAGGTATTCTCCAAGCTGGATTTAAGGGGAGCCTATAATCTGGTTAGAATCAGAGAAGGGGACGAATGGAAAACAGCGTTCAATACCCCGGAAGGACATTTTGAGAGTCTGGTTATGCCTTTTGGTTTGACCAACGCACCTGCGGTATTCCAGCATTTCATAAACTATATTTTCCATCATTTGGTGGGGAGGTTTGTGGTGGTCTATCTGGATGATATTTTGGTTTACTCACCTGATTCTGAGACACATCGGGGGCATGTTATGCAGGTGCTCCAGATATCAAGGGATAACAAACTTTATGTCAAACTTGAAAAATGTGTTTTCGCTGTTCAGGAGGTGCAGTTTTTGGGGTACTTGTTGTCATCTTCAGGTTTTCGGATGGGTCCAGAGAAGATCCATGCAGTCCTTGATTGGGGACGTCCCGAGAACCTGAAGGCTCTACAACGTTTTCTGGGCTTTACTAATTTTTACCGGAAATATATCCAAAATTACTCTGTTATTGTGAAACCCTTCACTGATATGACTAAGAAGGGGTCTGATTTTTTCAAATGGTCAGATGCTTCCCTCCAGGCTTTTTCTTCCTTGAAGAATCATTTTGCCACTGCACCTATACTCAGTCAATGTTTCCCAACCCTTTATTGTGGAGGTTGATGCGTCGGATGTCGGGGTTGGGGCTGTGTTGTCTCAGGGTCCATCCCCTGGTAAATGGCGTCCATGTGCCCTCTTTTCTAAAAAATTGTCTTCGGCTGAGAGAAATTACGACGTGGGTAATAGGGAACTTTTGGCGATTAAATTGGCGATTGAAGAATGGCGACATTGATTGGAGGGGGCTGTCCATCCTATTACTGTTATTACTGACCATAAGAACCTGTCATATCTCCAGTCAGCTAAATGTCTCAACCCTAGGCACGCCAGATGATCCCTGTTTTTTACTAGGTTCAATTTTGTTGTCACTTTTTGCCCAGGGGTCAAAAATGTGAAGGCTGATGCTTTGTCCTGGTGCTTCCCTGGTGATGGTGACCATGAAAACCCTGCCTTGATATTACAGAAAGGGGTAGTCCTTTGGGCACTGTATCCTGAACTGAAGGGTGATGTGTTCAAAGCTCAGGGGGACGCCCCTGCCTCTTGCCCTTCAGGAAGGTTATTTGTACCATCTAATCTGTGCCGCAAAGTAATTAAGGAACATCATAACTCTGAGCTTGCTGGGCATCCAGGTGGTAAGGCAACCACGGACCTCCTCTCTCGTCGTTTTTGGTGTCTCAGGTTGCATCGGGATGTGATTGAACACGTAGCTGCTTGTAGTATTTGCGCGCGTTCTAAGGTTTCGCATACCCGTCCGTCTGGCACTCTTCTTCCGCTACCTATACCTAGTAGGCCATGGACATACTTGTCCATGGATTTCATTACTGACCTACCGGTTTCTGCAGGCAAAATGGTGGTTTTGGTGGCAGTAGATAGGTTCAATAAAATGGTTCACTTCATCGCATTGCCTGCGCTTTCAAATGCGAAGACACTTGCTCAGGTGTCCATAAATGAGATCGTGAAGCTTCACGAGGTTCCCTCCGATGTGGTGTCAAATTGGGGGACCCAGTTTGTTTCCAAGTTCTGGAAGGCATTCTATTTTCGACTGGGGGTGCAGCTGTCCTTTTCCTCTGCCTTCCACCGTCAGTCGAATGGACAGACCGAGCATGTTAATCAGAATTTGGAGACCTACCTCAGGTGTCTCGTCTACGAAAATCAAGAGGATTGGGCATCCTACTTGCTGCTGGCAGAATTTGCCATTAATAATCATCGTCAAGAATCCACTGGCAGGTCATCGTTCTTCGGTGCATACAGTTATCACCCACAGTTTGATACCTTTAGTGGGGGAGGAGCTTCAGGAGTTCCTGAGGAGGAATGGTTTGCTTTGTCGCTCTCCAAGGTATAGCAGGGTGTTCTGAGTAATTTAAAAACTATGGAAGACAGGTCTAAACGTATGGCTGACAGAAAACGCTTGCCAGGTCCAGACCTGAATGTGAATGACTTTGTGTGGTTGTCTACCAGGAATATAAGATTGAAAGCTCCTTCTTGGAAGCTGGGACCTAGATTTATTGGTCCTTATAAAATAACAACCGTCTTTAATCCAGCAGCGTTTCGTCTTGAACTTCCTTAGTCCCTTAACACTAGAAGTCCCAGAAATTTCGAGCTCCCCCCTGAAGTCCCGAAAGAGGGTCAAATGACCCTTAGTCCAAACTGACAACTCTGATGGCTCCAATTAGCATCTTTTCATTTGTAAATGTGGCCATTGCCTGAGGAATCTGCAGGGGGCAATTGTGTTGTGTTGATCCACCTCAACAAAGGTCTTGTAAGAGAGTGTAAACAAAAGAATGTAAGCTGCTCCTGAGTGTGTCTGCCCACCCCCCAGCTGCATTGTTGTGCAGGGGATATGCATAAGGTTGCTAACACCTTAGCAAATTTGCATGCAGCCTTTTGTGCTGTGGGGGATAAATAGGTGGCTGCTTCACCTATTTTGTTCACAAGAAACAAAATGCAGAGAAGGCACACCATTCAACAGGCATTGGAACTGATACTGAGCAGCACCAAACCTTCTGACTCAGATGGAGAAGACATAGTCCTTCAACCGGATTCGGACTCTGAGCTGTCTTTAGGTTAGATTTTTCAAATTACCTATTTTTATTTCCTGACTATCTTTTTTATTTAGAACCAAAACAAAATGTTAATCTGAAATTATTTATCTTGCAGATGAGGAGACTCCTCCTCTACCAAAAAAGAGAGCTCGGTTGGCGAGTGAGCCGACAGAGACCGCAAAAGATGGCACAGTGTGGCGTGAAGTACAAGTTGGGAAACGTCTCCATTTCACCCCAATAGAACCGTACCCTACAGATGGAGAGCCTACTGCTAAGGCCAGACAAAGTGTCCGGAGTCGCCTTTAGAGCTTCCTCTGTTTTATCACTCTTGACATGCTTCATAGCATTCAAGAATGGACTACTCAACATGCACATCACACGGAGCAGGTGGATTGGTTCATGGGTCTTCCGGAACTAATGGCATTTATTTCAGTCATTATCTTGCGGGGGGTGACCAAGGTTCCATCACTACGTGACAGCTGGTCAGCAAACCTGGCAAACCCAAGGATCATTGCAACTATGACCCGAAACCACTTCCAAGACATCATGCAACACCTATGCTTTGATGACATGTTCACATGCAGTGAGCGAGTGGAGACGGATAAGTTTGCTGCAATCTCCGATGTGTGGAGATCGTTTGTCACCAACTGCATCGCATCCTACAACCCTGGCCGACACATCACTATTGATGAACAGCTTTTCCCGTCAAAGACTCGCTGCTGTTTTCTGCAATACATTGCAACAAAACCAGACAAGTTTGGCATCAAGTTTTTGGTGGCTTGCGACTTGAAATCAAGGTACATCTGTAATGTCCTCCCATATCTTGGCAAGGACCCCAGTCGTCCCAGCGGGGAGAGACTGTCCGAAACTGTTGTGATGAGGCTGATGAAACCATTCATGGACAAGGGTAGAACTGTAACCACGGACAATTTCTTTACATCATTGTCACTTGCACAACGACTGCTTAGCCGGAAAACCACTATCCGTGGCACAGTCAACAAGAGTCGCCGGGAAATTCCTCAATCCGCTAGACAGATGGACCGCACTGAATTCACCACTCAGGTGTTTTCAACCACTGGTGCCACACTGACAGTGTATGCACCCAAACGAAAGAAGGCCGTCTACATTCTCAGCAGCATGCACAGCGTGGTTGAGACTGAGGATACTAACAAAAGGAAGCCAAACACGGTCACACAATACAACCACACAAAGTGCGGTGTAGATGTAATGGACCAAATGGTGCGGGAGTACAGCGTGCGTGCAGGAACACGGAGATGGACAGTCGCCGGGTTCTACAACATGATTGACATGGCAACACTGAATGCTCATGTTCTTTATCAGGCATGTACTGGGGTGCAGGAGAGACGGGTGGACTTCCTGGTTGAGCTTGCAAAAGAGTTAGGTGGCTCTCATGTGACTGAAAAGAAGGCACGCAAGGAGAAACTCCTTCGGCAACAACTTTCCACACCCAGCCCTGGCAAAAGGGCGAAGTGTCAGGTCAACCATCGATGCACGAACAATTGTGCAACTGAGAGATGTGTTGACTGCTACAAATACACGTGTGGCAAATGTACCTGGGACATACCCAGGCAGTGCCAGGTATGTTCCGACAGTGCAGACAGACTGCTGAGTGAGTGCTGAAATGCTAGTCACACAAGAAGGACATGCCACTCACACACACACACACAGCCCCCCACTGCAGACTATTGTAAATATGTGTGGAATTGTTTTATTCCTTGTATTTTTTTATTATTTTTATAACAAAAATAAAAAGCATCCTTTGATGCGTGCTCCTTTGCTCCCCTACCCAATGTATTTGTCTTTACCCCCCCCCTCCCCTCTTCCCACTTCTCCTCCCCCAACATCCCTCCCTGTTGTATAATTTGATGATATTGTTTTCTTGTTCACTGTCTTGTCACATTTATTTGGCCATGCCGCTCATACACTGCTCATCTTGAAAATGTGACTATTGTTTGATGTTGGTGTGAAATAACCATTTATTGAAAATAAAAAAAAATAAAAAGCACATAACAAGCAAATAACAGTTGTTCTTTTGTATATTTTTCACACTGAAATTTCAGTCCACTTGTGTGAATTTCGCGCGAAAAAAAATCACACAAAAAAAATCGCAGCCCATTCAAGTCAATGGGTGCGAAAAAAAATCGCAGCTACTTGCGATTTTTTTGCAATCTGTCCCATTGGTCATATAGATCACTCCTCTGGGATTTTTTCGCACAAAAAAAATTGCACAAAAAAAATCGCAGGAAAATCGCACCTATGAAAAAAATCGCACGAAAAAAATTGCAGGTGTGCTTGGTGCCATTGAAATACATTGGTAAATCGCAGAAAAAAAATCACATCGCATTGCGATGCGATTTTCGCGCGATTTTTTTTCGCTAGTGTGCTTGAGGCCTTAGACTCAAATGCTTCTGGTCATTACTCACAGCTGTACCTTGCTCTAAAATTTCTAATTCTCTATTTAAAATATATAAAAAATGATTCATTGTTTCAGTGCTTTTTTGCTCAAATAAAACTAAACTAAATACAATATGTATAGTCTTTATATTATCAAATACAATAAACTGAATAGAACTAACTAGAAACTAAATGGCTAAACTCAATGGAAGACAACAACCTCCTGTGGTGCGACAGTAATGGCCTTAATTACTGAACAAAAGACAGTGATTATAGGATGTTAACTAAAATCCTTCAGGTCATTCGACCTGTCTCTGGGTTCCAAAGGTAGAAATGTTAAATGACCCCTCTCTGGGACTTCTAGTGTTAAGGTCTACAACGTGTTCCATAGGTCTTTACTCATGAAGTATGTGGACCCTCTTGAGCCCTCACCTCTACCACTGCCCCAGTAATGGTTGATGGTAATCTGGAGATCCAGATTTCGAGAATTGTAGATTCTCATCTCCAACGTCGTTCTCTACAATACTTGGTGCACTGGAAAGGCTATGGTCCAGAGGAGAGGATGTGAATTTCAGCATCAGAGGTGAACTCTCCCAGGTTGGTTCGTTCATTCCACACCTCTTATCCTGAGAAACCTGGTCCTGAGTGTCCGGAGGCCACTCGTAGAGGGGGGGTACTGTCACGGGTGTGTCAGAAGTGACAGACAGTCGTCTTGCAGTTGGTTGCAGGAGATCTCTATGTTTGGCATTACAGACATCTTCTTAGAGGCTTTCTCTAGGACCCAGCGGCTACCTTCCTCTGGCTAATTAACACCCTGGCCTGGGTATATAAATACTTGCTGTGTTCCAGGGGAGGTGCCGATGATATTCATTACTCCTTGAGAAGGCTTTAGCAAGAGCAGTACTTCTTCCTCTCTGGAGCTTGAGGACGTGTTTGCATTTGTCTGGAGTCGTCGAAAGCTAAGCAATTTCCCCCTGTTTGTCCTCCCTTGTTGTCTTTAGTGTTCAGTAGGGATCGACTAGTGCTCATCTCCTCCCTTCCCTAGCCTTAGCCATATGCCAGGGAAAGACAGGGCGAGACACGAGTGCTGCAATTGGTGAAGAACCAATATAGGGTCGTTAGTGGAGACAGGGTGACACTAGACCAGCCTCGGAGGTCTCCACACCCCCCTTTCCCTAGAGTCTGGGCTCCCTTTCCCTCTTCCCTTTGTGTTGCACTAAGTCTTTCCCACACATTGCATTACAATATGGGAGGAAAAATGGGTATGTGTGAGCAGACAATATTGGGGGAGAGAGAAAATGTGTGATGGGACAGTATAGGGAGGAGAGAAATGTGTGAGGACACAGTATAAGGGAGGGGGTAAATATGTGAGGAAACAGGATTGGGATGTTTGAGGAGATAGCATGAGGAGTAGGGGGATGTGTGAGGAGACAGTATGGAGAAGGGGAAGAATGTGTGAGAAGACAGTATTGGGAGAGCGAGAATGTGTGAGGAGACAGTATGGGACGGGGAATGCCTGAGGAGACAGTATGGGGAAGAGAGGGAGAAATGTGTGGGGAGACCTTATGAGGAATGTGTGAAAGGTCAGTAGGGGGTGAGTGTGAAGGGAGAGTATGGGTGAGAAATATCTGAAGTGGTAGCATTGGGAAAACTGTGTGAAAGGTCAGTTTTGGGGGGAATGTGTAAGGGGACAGTATGGGGGGAGTATATTGTGGTGAAACAACATGGGGGAGAAAAGTGTGAGGGGACAGTATGAGGGGAGAAACGTGAGAGGGTACATTATTGATGGTAACAGTGTGAGGAGATAGTATGGGGGAGAGAAGTGTGAGGGAGCACAGTATAGAGACTTGGTACTGGGGGCAGTAAAGAGAGTGGGCAGCATGGGGGTCCAGTGTGAGGACACATTATGGAAGGGACAGTATGCAGTGAGGGAAAGTGTGAAAAGAGTGCACAGTATGGAAAGGAAAGGACAGTGTGGAGGCTATGTACCATAAGATGGACAGTGTGTGGGTAATATTGTATACAAGGAGTACTGTGAAGGTCAATTATTAAAGAGCAGTGCGTAATTCAAATATTTTTATTCAGGAACATTATAATCACACTGTTATTTTTAAGAGCAGTGTAGGGATGTGTTGCAGAAGACCAGAGAAGGTGGAAGTCTATAGAGACAAGCTGTGGATATGAAAAGTCATCATGGTGTCTGGGCAACATGAAGAAGAAAGGAAAGAGAACAATTCCTCAAAGAAAATTTCACCTATAAGGTATCTGATTGTAAATGTTTTGTGTTTATATGTGTTCCTATATGGTCTGCAGTCTGATGATTGCTGTTAACAAGCACTCCTAGTATCTCATTACTATAGTTAGGCACATAGTGTGAGCTGCAGGTTAATGTTATACAATTGTATATTGGGCTGACCTGACATTACAGTTGATATCTGTATTAAGCTTGGTGATGTTTTCAAGTTTCGATGGTGGTTCTAGTGATGTATTCCTGTGGTGATAGTGGTTCTAATGATGTAGTAATGTACTGAAGGTGGTTGTGGTAATGTATTCATGTACTGATTTTGGTTCTGGTAATGTATTTCTGTACTGATGATAGTTTTAATGATGCTAAATTTCTGTGCTGATGGTGATTCTGGTGATGTATTCCTGTACTGTTGGTGGTTCTGGTTGTGTATTCCTGTATTTATGGTGGTTCTAGTGATGTATTTCTGTACTGATGGTGGTTCTGATTATGTATTTCTGTACTGGTAGTGGTTATGGTGATATATTCCTGTATTTATGGTAGTTCTGGTGATGTATTTCTGTACTGATGGTGGTTCTGGTGGTGTATTTCTGTACTTATGGTGGTTCTGGTAATGTATTCCTGTATTTATAGTGGCTCTGGTGATGTATTTCTGTTCTGGTTCTGTATTTCTGTAGTACTGGTTGTTCTTTTAATGTATTTATGTACTGTTAGTGGTAATGGAGAAGTACTCATACTTATGGTGGTTCTGGTGATGTATTCATGTACTGTTGGTGGTTGTGATGCTGTATTTCTGTAATGTTGGTGGTTCTGTATTCATGTACTGATTGCAACACATGATGCAATCCACAACTTGTCAGATAATGTAATACATGGTTATGCTAATAAAGTGTTGTGCCATCCGACAAGTTAAAAGTTACCACATCTGTATTTTTGTTAGGAGCATTAATTATAAAAATGAAGCATTGCAGCATGCCAAATCCTAACAGTATGTAATATGCTCACTTTTGGGATTTGGGCCTGTTTGCGATTCAAGTGGCCATCACGAGACCACTAAAATTTCCCTATAATATAATGTCTTTAAGATAAAGTGCAAGCACTTGAGAAAGCACTACAAGCTATCTATGTATCTATTATCTATTTATTATCTTTGCACATCTTTAACACTTAATAATCAGTAATTTTTTGAATACATTACATTGTGGTACATGTCACACGGATGTCATCTGTGTGTAAAACATGTTTTACATGGACCTATTTACTTGTATGGGTCCATGTGAAGGGGGCCTAACAAAGTGTTGTGAATCAGTGTGCTCACTATATATGTGCAAACTATTTTAGTACAGAGAAAACAATGGGAAACTAGTCAACCCTTAGGGAGCCAGATAGAGGGAGAATACAATATTAGAATTTTAATATCTGATTTTCTGACACACTATTACAGTGGTAACCACCTCCCCAAACAATCATATACAGTGCATTGTGAAAGTATTTGGCCCCCTTGAACTTTTCTACCTGTTGCCACATTTATAAAGATATAAAATTCAAATTTTTTTGGGTAGAATCAGCAACAAGTGGGACACAATCGTGAAGTGGAACAAAATTTATTGGATATTGGATATTGGACTTTTTTAACAAATTCAAAACTGAAAAGTGGGGCGTGCAATATTATTCGGCTCCCTTGAGTTAATACTTTGCAGCGCCACCTTTTGCTGCAATTACAGCTGCAAGTCACTTGGGGTATGTCTCTATCAGTTTTGCACATCGAGAGGCTGAAATTCTTGCCCATTCTTCCTTGCAAAACAGCTCGAGCTCATTGAGGTTGGATGGAGGGCGTTTGTGAACAGCAGTTTTCAGCTCTTTCCACAGATTCTCGATTGGATTCAGGTCTGGACTTTGACTTGGCCATTCTAATACCTGGATACGTTTATTTTTGAACCATTCCATTGTAGATTTTGCTTTATGTTTGGGATCATTGTCTTGTTGGAAGATAAATCTCCGTCCCAGTCTCAGGTCTTTTGCAGACTCCAACAGGTTTTCTTCCAGAATGGTCCTGTATCTGGCTCTGTCCATCTTCCCATCAATTTTACCCATCTTCCCTGTCCCTGCTGAAGAAAAGGAGACCCAAACCATGATGCTGCCACCACCATGTTTGACAGTGGGGATGGTGTTTTGAGGGTAATGAGCTGTGTTGCTTTTACGCCAAACATATCGTTTTGCATTGTGGCCAAAAAGTTTGATTTTGGTTTCATCTGACCAGAGCACCTTATTCCACATGTTTGGTGTGTCTCCCAGGTGGCTTGTGGCAAACTTCAAATGAGACTTTTTATGGATATCTTTGAGAAATGGCTTTCTTCTTGCCACTCTTTCATAAAGGCCAGATTTGTGCAGTGTACGACTGATTGTTGTCCTATGGACAGACTCTCCCACCTCAGCTGTAGATCTCTGCAGTTCATCCAGAGTGATCATGGGCCTTTTGGCTGCACATTTGATCAGTCTTCTCCTTGTTTGAGATGAAAGTTTAGAGAGACGGCCGGGTCTTGGTAGATTTGCAGTGGTCTGATACTCCTTCCATTTCAATATGATCACTCGCACAGTGCTCCTTGAAATGTTTAAAACTTGGGAAATCTTTTTGTATCCAAATCCGGCTTTAAACTTCGCCACAACAGTATCTCGGACCTGCCTGGTGTGTTCCTTGGTCTTCATGATGATCTCTGCACTTGAAACAGAACACTGAGACTATCACAGAGCAGGTGCATTTATACGGGGACTTGATTACACAGAGGTGGATTCTATTTATCATTACCAGTCATTTAGGACAACATTGGATCATTCAGAGATCCTCACTGAACTTGTGGAGTGAGTTTGCTGCACTGAAAGTAAAGGGGCCGAATAACATTGCACGCCCCACTTTTCAGTTTTTAATATGTTAAAAAAGTTTAAAATATCCAATAAATTTCGTTCCACTTCACGATTGTGTCCCACTTGTTGATTCTTCCCAAAAAAAAACTAGAATTTTATATCTTTATTAGTGTTGAGCGAACATGCTCGACACTGCTCGGTACTCGCCCGAGCATCACGCTACTCGGGATGTTCGGCGAGCACCGAGCATTTCCGGGTTACTCGGGCGGGAGCTCGGGTCTCCGCCCTGTATGTTTGGCGCTCTTTACAGAGCCAATGAACATGCAGGGATTGCCAGCCAGTCACTGTAATGCCGCAGCCAGGTTGGTTGTGGGCATTACATTGATTGGCTGGCCACTCAGCGTCACCTCGAGTATTTAAAACCGGGCACCGCCATCTTGGACACAGACGGCTGGGATCAGACAGTGTAGGGACAGCGCTGCTGATTTAGGGAGCACTGTATACTGCAAAATAGTTAGTGTAGGGTCTGTAAAGGCTGCCAGATCAAACCAACAGTCCTTCTCAGGACTAATATCCATCCCAGATATCAGGCAGGCAGGCAGGCTGTTTAGGAGACGCAGTGGTTATACCAGCAAACGCTGCATTACAGTCCTGTGTGCTCCTGTTGCTGAACTTGCTGGACTTAGCTCCAGGTCTCGGGGGCCAGGAAAAATCCTTTTTTTTTCATCTAAACCCTCTTTTTTTTTTCCTCCTCCACACTGTACAAATACCCGTCTTATTAGCCTTTTGGTGTCCAACCCCCCCCAAAAAAAAAAAAATAGTGTGTCTGTGACAGTTCAGACCAGACACAGATATATCTGTTGAAAATAGTCTGGTGTAGGCCAGAGAAACAGAAGTGTGGTTTTGCAGTTCCACGGTTCAAACCTCTGTACTATCCACTTTTGGGCCATTTGTATCTAAAAAAAAACAGTTTGAGTGTGTCGCTCACTGTTCAGCCGCAAACATATATATTTAAAAAAGTCTGGTATACACTATTAAATTATAACTGTGGTTTTGCTGTTCCACTGTAAAAATTCTCTATTATCCTGCATTTGGCATTTTTTGCCGTAAAAAAAAAACTAATAGTGTCTCCCTGATTTTTCAGACACAAATATATCTGTTGAAAATAGTCTGGTGTAGGCCAGAGAAACAGAAGTGTGCTTTTGCAGTTCCATGGTTCAAACCTGGGTATTATCCACTTTTGGGGCATTTGATTCTAAAAAAAAACAGTTTGAGTGTGTCGCTCACTGTTCAGCCGCAAATATATATATTTAAAAAAGTCTGGTACACCAGTAAATTATAACTGTTTTTTTGCTGTTCCATGGTAAAAAATCTCTATTATCCTGCTTTTGGCATTTTTTGCCGTAAAAAAAAAATCTAATAGTGTCTCCCTGATTTTTCAGACACAAATATATCTGTTGAAATTAGTCTGGTGTAGGCCAGAGAAACAGAAGTGTGGTTTTGCAGTTCCATGGTTCAAACCTCTGTATTATCCACTTTTGGGCCATTTGTATCTAAAAAAGTACAGTTTGAGTGTGTCGCTCACTGTTCAGCCGCAAATATATACATTTAAAAAAGTCTGGTATACACCAGTAAATTATAACTGTGGTTTTGCCGTTCCATGGTAAAAAATCTCTATCATCCAGCTTTTGTTATTTTTTCCATAAAGAAAAACAGTAATAGTTTCTCCCTGATTGTTCAGATTGTTTAAAAGAGTCGGGTGTAGGCCAGAGAAATAGAACTGTCATTTTCCTCTTCCACGGTTCTAATCTACTTTTTATTACCCTTTTTCCATTGATAGTGCGAGTGTAAGCTATTTTACTTCCTTTACAATGGGCAAGGCGTGTGGCAAGGGACGTGGAACTGGACGTTCTGGTGATGGTGCGTGCAGAGGACGGGGCCGTGGCCAAGGTGAAAATGTGCCGCAACCAACAGCCACATCTCCTCGCTCCCACTTCTTGACCGAATTACTACGGAAGCACAGAACAACACCAGTATTGCGAACTGATCAGTGTGAACAGGTTATTAATTGGATAGCAGATAATACTTCCAGTTACCTGGGCACCACCACCTCCGGTCTGTCTTCCACACGGTCAAATCTTAGTAGCCGTGAGTCTCAACCGCATACTCCTCCTCACCCTGATGCTCCTTCCTCCCACCATGCCGAGTGTCGTCAGACAGCAACTGATCCCACAATTGGACACTCTGAAGAGCTGTTCACTGGTCCATTTCCATATTTGTGCCCCTCGCCTGCTCCGCTTGAAGTGGTGGAAGAGGAGATCCCATGTAGCGCTGCCCAAATATTTGAACAGTCACGGCCACAGGAAGTCGACGCTGGCAATTTGTCACAAGAGGTGGACGATGACGAGACACAATTGCCAGGAAGTGAGGAGGCGGATCGTGGTGTGCAAGTGGAAGAGGAGGAGGTGGTGGATGATCTAGTAACTGACCCAACGTGGCAGGAGGACATGCAGAGCGAGGCCAGCAGCACACAGGGTGAGGGAGGCAGAGTACCCCAACAGGCAGGAAGAAGCAGTGTGGTGGCCGCACACAGAAGGCAGGCAACAGTTCCCCGTAACACCAACACGAGGGACGTTGCCAGTACAACCTGTAGGTCTTCCAGAGTCTGGAATTTTTTTAAAGACTCTGCTGATAACCCCAAAAAGGCCATTTGTACCACCTGCCATGCCAGCATCAGCAGGGGTGACAAAACTACCAGCCTGTCCACCAGCAGCATGATCAGGCACATGGCAGCAAAGCACCCGACTTTGTGGGGTGAACCCCAGGGTCCACGACCAGTGTCAGCGGGTGTCACCACTGCTTTTTCCGCTGTTGTGCATGCAATAGAACCCCCTGTTGTGTGTGCAAGGAAATCCCCTGTCCATACTGCATGCAAAGATGCCCCCTCCTCTCAGTCTTCACTTGTTATGGCAGTTTCTCAAGAAACAGCATCAATGTCCACGTCCACGTCCCACCGCAGCGTTCAATTGTCCATATCCCAGACCTTTGAACGAAAGTGGAAATTCGCAGCTAACGCCCCACAGGCCACAGTCCTAAATGTGCACATTTCATGACTGCTTGCGTTGGAAATGCTGCCTTTTAGGCTGGTGGAGACCGAATCCTTCCGCAACCTTATGGAGGTGGCCATCACTCGGTACTAGGTCCCCAGCCGACACTATTTTGCCCGCAGTTACTGGGAGAGTCCACCTGACAACGGACACGTGAACAAGTGCTTGTGGCCAGGGACGATACATCTCCCTGACGGCACACTGGGTAAACATAGAGGAAGCCGGGACCCAGTCGGACCTTGGGACGGAACACATCCTCCCCACACCGAGGATTGCGGGCCCTATGTCAGCCAGAGTTGCCCCCACAGTGTACAGCTCCTGTGCATCATCCTCCTCCTCCTCCTCATGCTCAGCCTCCATCTCAGATATCACCACATCAGTTACAAGCTGGAAGCACTGCAGTACTGCCTCCGCCAAGCGGCAACAGGCTGTGCTGAAACTCATAAGCTTAGGAGAGAAACCTCACACTGCTTGTTAGTTGTGGACAGCTGTGAAAGAGCAGGCAGATCTGTGGCTGAGACCGCTGAACCTACATCCAGGCATGGTCGTGTGTGACAATGGCCGTAACCTGGTGGCGGCTCTGAGGCGAGGCGAGATCACACACGTACCATGCCTGGCTCATGTGCTTAACCTCGTGGTTCAGAGGTTTCTTAAATCGTACCCCGAGTTGCCAGATCTGCTCGTCAAAGTACGCCGCCTGTCAGCTCATTTTCGCAAGTCGGCTACAGCTTCCGCCACCCTTGCTGTGTTGCAGCATCGTTTGCAGCTTCCGTCACACCGACTGGTGTGTGATGTCCCCACACGTTGGAACGCTACCCTCCACATGTTGCAAAGGATTTGTGAGCAGAAGAGAGCATTTGTGGAGTACCAGCTGCAACAAGGCCATCGATATTCAGGTCAGACTCCACACATAAGACCTCAGGAGTGGACCTGGATGTCTGACATATGTACCATCCTGACAAACTTTGAGGAGTCCACCAAGATGGTGAGTGGCGATGACGCCATCATTAGCGTCAGCATTCCACTTGTCTGTCTTTTGCAACGCTCTCTGCAGAGAATTAAAGAGGAGGCATTGCAGCCAGAGTATGATGAGATGGATCAAGAAGCCGTAGCGCTCGATTACACACAGCCCAGCCTCATCTCATCCCAACGTGCATTGGGGGACAATGAGGGAGAGGAGGAGGAGGAAGAACAGGAGCTTGTATCATGCGCTGTAGACGGTAGTACCTGTACAACTGTCATACCGTCGATTCAGCGTGGGTGGCCTGAGGACAGGGGGGAGGAGGAGGAGGAGGACGAGGAGAGCATGGTCAGTCATCATCTTGGTGAGGACACGGAAGTCTTGCCTGTTACCAGTCTGGCACGCATGGCTGACTTTATGTTACACTGCCTTAACCGTGACCCTCGCGTTGTCAAAATGTTGGGTGACAGTCATTACTGGTTGGTGACACTTTTAGACCCCCACTACAAGGAGAACTTTCACTCTCTTTTTCCTGAGGTGGAGAGGTCTTCAAAAATGGGGCAGTACCAGAAGGTCCTTGCTGCAGATTTGTTGAAAAAATTCCCATCTGAACACGCTAGCGGCAGGGTTTGGCGTCCTACCATGACATCTTCTGGAGGCGTGTTGCTTGTGGACCACTCCGCTTCTGTTGAAGGCAGGCAATTCAACTTCGTCTAGGTCATCCACTTCATCCTCGGTGTCTGACTGGTGGGGCATCCTTGACAGGGCATCGGCATTGGTGTTCTTGTGACCTGCCCGGTACTTGATTGTGAACTGATAATTCGACAGCCTGGCCACCCAACGCTGTTCCACGGCTCCCAACTTGGTTGTCTCCAGGTGTGTCAAGGGATTATTGTCGGTAAAAGCTGTGAATTTAGTTGAGGCTAGGTAATGCTTGAATCTTTCAGTGATAGCCCAGACCAAGGCCAGGAACTCCAGCTTGAAGGATCTATAATTCTCCGGGTTCCTCTCAGTAGGGCGAAGCTTCCTACTGGCATACGCAATTACCTTTTCTCTGCCGTTTTGCTTCTGGGACAACACAGCTCCCAGTCCCTCGTTGCTGGCGTCGGTGTACAACAGGAAAGGCTGGCTGTAGTCAGGGTAAGCCAGGATTTCTTCACCAGTTAGGACTTCCTTCATTACTGCAAAGGATTCAGCCTCTTCCTTACCCCACTGGAAAGGGGGACTTTTTCCTCTCTTGGACTGTCCTACCAGGAGATCTTGTAAAGGTGCTGCCTTTCTGGTGTAATTGTTAGAACCTTGCTCTTAGGTTTTTTCCTTTGCTGGTCACATGACCTTGTTGGCCTATTTAATCCTGCTCCGCCCTTCTGGCTTTGCTGGACTTCATTGTATAACTACTTTCTAGCTAGCCTGTGCTCTGTATCTAACTCTGTTAGTTTGCTTGGTCTACGGACCTCTATGTTCTATATATTTTGTTTGTTCGTCTGTCTGCTACTATTTCTGTTAGGAGGTGTCCCATTTTCCTCCCAGTCCTTAGTACTTGTAGGGATTCCTTCCCCACATCTATAGGTCTCCGTACAGACTAGCTTAGGACTTTAGCAGGTCTGATCGCAGGATCAGGTTCCCTGTTACATCGTAGGGATTCAGCTGAGTTCTATCGTAGGGACAGATCTCCTCTCTTTCCTTAGCTCTGGTAGCAGAACATAACAGTAATCCTTTATGAACCTCCTGTAGTACCCGACCAGTCTCAGGAATTGCAGTACTTCTTTCATGCTTCTCGGTTCAGGCCACTTCTGGATGGCAGTGACCTTCTCCGGGTCTGGTGCTACTCCCTCTGAGCTGACGACGTGTCCCAGGTACTGAACCTTCTGCTTGAGTAAGTGGCATTTAGCAGGTTTTAGTTTCATCCCATATCGGGACAATGCTTCAAATACCTCCGCCAGGTGCTTCAGATGGTCTTCATACGTCCTCGAGTACACGATAACGTCATCCAGGTACAGCAGCACTGTCTCAAAGTTCCGGTGTCCTAAGCAACACTCCATCAGCCTCTGGAACGTTCTGGGGGCGTTGGAGAGCCCAAACGGCATGCTGTTGAACTCGCACAGTCCCATCGGGGTGGTGAAGTCTGTCTTCTCCCGGTCTTCCTCAGCAACAGAAACTTGTCAGTACCCGCTAGTGAGATCCAATGTAGAGAAGTAATTGACAGATTTTAGTGCAGCCAGGGATTCCTCTATGCGGGGCAAAGGGTATGCATCTTTATGTGTTATTCGATTAATTTGTCTATAATCTACACACATCCTCATGCTACGGTCCTTCTTTCTGACCAGGACCAGGGGAGCTGCCCAGGGGCTACAGCTATCCCTTACTACCCCTGTCTTTTTCATGTCATGCAACATTTCCTTGGCTTTTTGGTAATGTGCTGGTGGTATGGGTCTGTAACGCTCCTTAATGGGTGGATGGTTACCGGTGGGTATGTGGTGTTGTACCCCTTTAACCCTTCCAAAATCAAGTGGGTGATTACTAAACACTTGTTTATATTCCTGAACCACTCTGTAAACACCGTGTTTCTGATGGACAGGGGTGGCGTCAGTCCCAACATGGAGCTGTTGACACCAATCCTCCAGCTGAGCTTCAGAGTCATTGTCCTCCACTGCATCTGGTGGGGTCAAGGATTCCACTGTGTGTATGGCATCATTATTCACAGTATACAGTCTGGCAACAGTGGCGTATCGTGGCAATTTAACTTCCTCCTCCCCACAATTTAGGAGACATACGGGTACCCTCCCATTGCGTACATCAACTACCCCTCTAGCAGTTAGGAGTGTAGGTCTGTGCTCTCAGCTAATGGGCTCCACTACTGCCGGGTAGTTCTGTCCCTTGAGACCTATTGCTGCCCTACACCAAATCAGCATTTCACTCATTGGGGGAATCACAATGGGTATCGGGTCTGTCACCCGTACATTACCAATCTCACCACCTGTTAGTTTTACCTGTTGCTGGTACAGGAGGGCTCGGATTTCTTTCTGGAGCACCTTCCTCTGCCCTGGTTTGTCAGTGTCAGCAATCTGTTGGAGTAAAAACAACACTTCTCCCAAACAGTTAGCAACAATATTTGTACCAAGTCTCATATACGGATTGGTATCACCAGGGTTAGATTCTATGACAATTAGTCCTTGGTCCTTTAGCTCCACTCTCCCCACCTTCACTGTCACGTCCTTAACCCCTACTAGGTTAAGAGGAAGGCTGCTAGAGGCATACACAGAGAGGTTCGGGGCTGATGGGTGGAGTTCATCTATGGACCAGTACCTTTTGTAGAGGACATCAGGTATGATGGTTACCTGTGAGCCAGTGTCCAGTAATGCTGGTGTTGCTATGCCGTCCAGCACGATGGACAGGAAAGGCCTTCCTCCTACAAACCAGTCATACCAGCTTGATGGGCCTGGTTGATCTACTCCTGGGTGTTGGCCCTTGGCCCCAGGGTTTGCCTGTTTAAAGGACAGTTCCGTGCGGTGTGGCCTGCCTTGTGGCAATGGTAGCAGATGAAGTCTCCTGGAGGGCGACGTTGGTCGTTGGTCCTCCCACGGGGTGGCGTTGTCCTCCTACAGGGTGGCGTTGTTCTCCTCCTTCTCCTCATCCAGGGGACATCCTCAGGACTGTCGGCGAGTAAGATCATTCCTTCCGGCTCGGGCTCCGTCTGTAGCTGCAGGGTGCTCAGGACAGTGGTCAGGGTTTTACTTAGCTGACGCACTTCAGAGCGCAGGCTGTCCAGCTCGCTAGGGGGCACTGTTTGCATTTTTGTTTCAGCCGTTAATGAAGGAGCAGAGGGTGCTGTGGGCCCTGGTGACGCTGGATAGCAGTATCTGTTGGTTCCAGGGGCTGCAGACCCTTAATAGCCATGTCCTTCAGGGCATCAAAGGTGGCATTTGGATGATCTAAGGCCAAACCACCGTACGGTTCTGCTCTCCTCCTGGGACCTCAACCCCAAGATGAACTGTTCTGTCAGCATTTTGTCCTCACTGTAACGGGTCTAGGAGGTGGAACCTCTGAGCAACTATACAAAGGGGCAGTCCTTGAAAGGAAGCGGGTGGCTCCCAGGGAAGGCGGGCAGGTAGTCACGGCAAATAACAGGGACAGTCTCTGGGTAGAAAGGCAGGAAGTCACGGCAAGTGACGGGGACAGTCTCTTGACAGGCGGATGGTCACGGCAAGTGACAGCAGGGTAAGAGTCTCTAGACGGGCAGGTGGTCATGGCAAGTGACAGCAGGGAAAGAGTCTCTAGACGGGCAGGTGGTCACAGCAAGTGACAGCAGGGAAGAGTCTCTAGATAGGCTAGCAGGCAGGTAGCAGGTGAGCGCTCCCAGGTGAGCGGGCAAGAGTCTCTGGACAGGTAGGTGGTAACGGCAAGTGACGGCAGAGCCTCCAGGTAGGCTAGCAGGCAGGTAGCAGGTGAGCGCTCCCAGGTGAGCGGGCAAGAGTCTCTGGACAGGCTGGTGGTCACAGCAAGTGACGGCTAAGCCTCCAGGTAGGCTAGCAGGCAGGTAGCAGGTGAGCGCTCCCAGGTGACCGGGCAAGAGTCTCTGGACAGGCAGGCAGGTATCAGGCAGGTATCTGGCAGGTACTTCCTGGTCCGCAGGCGGACTGATCCATAGACAGACTGGCAGGTGCTGGTAGGCAGACTGTCGGACCACAGGATAGCAAGCAGGTAAGCAGATATCAGGCAGGTATCAGGCAGGTATCAAGCAGGAATCTGGCAGGTGACTGGCAGGTAACTGGCAACGGGACCTGAGGGCTGAAGCAGAGTTGAAAGGCTTTGCAACAACATTGCTCGGGCACCTCCATTTTGGAGGAGGTGCCTTATATATGGAGAGGTCCTCCGGCCATTGGCCGGGGACTCCTTAGAACGGCGCGCGCGGCCCCTTTAAGAGAGGGGGAGCGCGCGCGCGCGTGCCCTAAGCACAGAGGCCGGGAAGCAGCGCGCGCTGCCAGCAGAGTGGGAGGAAGACGCCGGGCACGGAGCGGAGAGGTGAGGGGAACGGCGTCCCTGCCTAGCAGGAGGCAGGGACGCCGACGCTACACTCACCATGTATGCTGGCTGGACTAACCTGTTTCAGGGCCCGCAAGGCTTCCTGTAAGCGCCAGGCATAGTCCCGGATACTGTCCTCAGGTTTCTGGGTACAGTGGTAGAACCTCATCCGGAGATCTGTCTCAGTGTGTTTTTCAAACACAGTTTGCAGTCTCTTAAAGATAATAGATACTGATTCCTGGTCTGCGGCTGGCCAGGTTTCAACTTCCCGCTCTGCGGCACCAGTCAATTGTCCCAGCACAATAGCTGCTCTCTGTTTACCAGTCATTGAGTACATATCCAGTACACCGCATATTTTCCTTTTGAATCCAGACAGGGTGTCTGGTTTGCCGTCAAACTGGGGAAGCCATTTTGCTCCAGGGATATATGGCAGGGCCATTGGGTATCAACGGAGTCATGAGCCCTGCTGGTGGGGCGGCCGCTCCGGCCTGAGCAGCGCAGGGCGCGAGTTGAGCATCAGGAGCGTTAACTGGTGCTCCGGCGTTTTGCTGGTCGTCGGCCATGGTTGCGCCCCCCTAGCAAACCGTAGCCTACCTCCTGTTTCTTTTTCGGGTAGGCCACAGCTCCGCAGACGACGGTCTCCTTCCAGGACCTGACGCTTCTTGGTGCTGCGTCAGAGCGCGAGGCGAGGCTTGAGCTTCGCGCGCTTCCAACAGTCACGCCTCTCCAATTCCCGCGGTTACGCCCCTCTTCTTCCCACGTGGCGACCCGGTAATGGCGGCGATGTTCACCACAGTTAAAACACAGTTCAATACGGCACACAGTACCCGGTGGCAACAGGCACGAAATCCTGTTCGTGACGCCAGGAAAGAGAGATGTGTCACCCAGGGGGAATACAGGGGACTCGGTACCCTGGCCTTTTACCTTGTTTAGGAGGTCACGGCAGTCGGCTCCCGGGCCCGTACTCTGGGTCTCTCTTTAAAAAGGGGTTTTAGTATACAGTTTGTCTCGTGACGCCACCTGTGGTTTCCGGTAATGGTTACCGGCGCTGCTGCAGACCTCCGGGGGTGATGAGATGGCAGCTGGGATGTTTCTGCTCCCCACAGGCGGAGCGGGTCCCCGGGGCAGTGTAGGTGCAGATGGTGGTGATGCTGGGGCTTGTAGTGCAGGAGAGATGACGCAGCAGGAGTAACTGACAGAGACAGGGGATTCACTTCAGTACCTTTACTGGTGCGGATGTCAGGTACGGTTCAGGGTACTCGATAGGAAGGGTGCACTTCAGGACTTCTCCCCAGTGAGTGGGTATAAGGCCTCCTGGTCCGTGGTTTAGCCTCAGGTCGGCCAGGGACTTGCAGTCCTCCTGGTATGCCGGTGATCCCTACTGGGTATAAAGGACCCTGTAGGCGTGCACCCGGTGTCTGGTTTGTGTCTTGGGGTGAGCCTATGATTCTCCTCTGCCCCCTCAACTCCTCTCTCCTCTCCTCTTTACCTCCGGCCACACTCGGGGCCCTCAATACAGCAGCAGACGTGCTACGTCTTCACTGCTCTCAGTGGCAGCACACTCTCTCTCAGACTGAGACTCACTGCTGAACTGAACTGCCTGGCTCCACCCTCCATATATATATCCCTAACGGGCTCCCTCTGGTGGTATGAGGTGGAAGGGTGGAGGTGTTTGTTTGTAATGAGGGCCTCTTGTGGAGAAGTCCATCCATGCACCCTTTTGGGTCCTGTGGTACCTGTGAACAGCAGGGTGCCACAATAGTACCCCCCCCTCTATGAGTGGCCTCCAGACACTCAGGACCAGGTCTCTCAGGATAAGAGGTGTGGAATGGACTCGGTTTGTCTCCAGTCTGTGGAGGGTTTTTTCCAGGCTCTGGCCCTCATCTATGATGACCCTGACTGAGTCCCCTTGGCTGAGTCTAGGCTATGTCGCTTCAGCAGCGGAATCGGTCAGTGGAGACGTACAGTTCGGAATTCCGTAGATGGGCAACGGATTCCAAATAGAATGACTCAGCCCTTAGAAGTCAATTTTCTTAGGGGCTTACTGAAAGGTTGAAAGATGCCTTGGCAGTATATGAAACCCCTCAGTCCTTGGAGGCTGTCATGTCGTTGGGCACACGTCTTGATAGACGCCTTCGGGATAGACGGGTGAGACCTCCTTCTCCGAGGCCTTCTTGTCGGGGTTGTGTGCCTCTGCCGGGGGAGCGCTCTGGGGTTGAGCCAGTACTGGGGGAGGTGGAGGAACCCATGCAGTTAGGGGGTGTCTCTACATCATACATCTCCCCGGAGATTCGAAAGAAAAAAGGTGTATGTTTTTTTTGTGGGAAAAAGGGACATTTTGTTGGGACCTGTCCTTCAATTCCTAAACAAAAGGAGGCTCGATTAACTCTTAGTAGTCTGGAGTTGGATAAGCAAGGGGTTCATTTGTTACCAACCTGCAGTTCCCGCTTTGTCCTGTCAGCAGAGTTGGTACTAGAGAGCAAAATCGAGAAAATCTTTGTTGACAGTGGAGCTGGAGTTAGCATGGTTGATGCTGAGTTTGTGAAAACTCTTGGTCTTGCTTAGTGTGCTTTTGCTGAACCTATTTTCACCTTCGCCATCGACTCGGCGCCACTTGCACAGAAAGCATTTACTCAGATTGGACATAATGTAAAACTGAGGGTGGGGGTCAGTTCATTGTGAAATAATTCCTTGATATGTCTTGGACAATCTTCCCACACCTATTGTTTAGGGTATTCCTTGGCTTGTTAAACATAGTCCGTTGGTGGATTGGTAAACCAGGGAGATTATTGAATGGGGAGATTACTGCCATGACAACTGTTGAAATATTTCCCTTGCTACTGTCTCTATGGAAATATTATCTGCTTTTCTGTCTGGTTTTGAGGACGTTTTTTATGAGAGGGGGTGTCAGGATTTGCCTCCTCATCGTGCTTATGACTGTAATATTAACCTGACCTCCGGAGCTAAACTACTGAAGTCCAGACTGTATAATCTTTCTGGCCCTGAGAGATAAGCCATGAAGGATCTCATTGCGGAAAGCCTGGAGAAGGGACATATCAGACCCTCATCTTCGCCCGTGGTGGCAGGGTTCTTCTTTGTGAAGAAAAAAGATGGGGGTCTACGTCCCTGTTTAGATTTCCGGGAATTAAATCAAATTACCATCCTTGATCAGTACTCTCTTCCTCTGATTCCTGATTTGTTCAGCCAGGTTGTATGAGCTAAGGTATTCTCCAAGCTGGATTTAAGGGGAGCCTATAATCTGGTTAGAATCAGAGAAGGGGACGAATGGAAAACAGCGTTCAATACCCCGGAAGGACATTTTGAGAGTCTGGTTATGCCTTTTGGTTTGACCAACGCACCTGCGGTATTCCAGCATTTCATAAACTATATTTTCCATCATTTGGTGGGGAGGTTTGTGGTGGTCTATCTGGATGATATTTTGGTTTACTCACCTGATTCTGAGACACATCGGGGGCATGTTATGCAGGTGCTCCAGATATCAAGGGATAACAAACTTTATGTCAAACTTGAAAAATGTGTTTTCGCTGTTCAGGAGGTGCAGTTTTTGGGGTACTTGTTGTCATCTTCAGGTTTTCGGATGGGTCCAGAGAAGATCCATGCAGTCCTTGATTGGGGACGTCCCGAGAACCTGAAGGCTCTACAACGTTTTCTGGGCTTTACTAATTTTTACCGGAAATATATCCAAAATTACTCTGTTATTGTGAAACCCTTCACTGATATGACTAAGAAGGGGTCTGATTTTTTCAAATGGTCAGATGCTTCCCTCCAGGCTTTTTCTTCCTTGAAGAATCATTTTGCCACTGCACCTATACTCAGTCAATGTTTCCCAACCCTTTATTGTGGAGGTTGATGCGTCGGATGTCGGGGTTGGGGCTGTGTTGTCTCAGGGTCCATCCCCTGGTAAATGGCGTCCATGTGCCCTCTTTTCTAAAAAATTGTCTTCGGCTGAGAGAAATTACGACGTGGGTAATAGGGAACTTTTGGCGATTAAATTGGCGATTGAAGAATGGCGACATTGATTGGAGGGGGCTGTCCATCCTATTACTGTTATTACTGACCATAAGAACCTGTCATATCTCCAGTCAGCTAAATGTCTCAACCCTAGGCACGCCAGATGATCCCTGTTTTTTACTAGGTTCAATTTTGTTGTCACTTTTTGCCCAGGGGTCAAAAATGTGAAGGCTGATGCTTTGTCCTGGTGCTTCCCTGGTGATGGTGACCATGAAAACCCTGCCTTGATATTACAGAAAGGGGTAGTCCTTTGGGCACTGTATCCTGAACTGAAGGGTGATGTGTTCAAAGCTCAGGGGGACGCCCCTGCCTCTTGCCCTTCAGGAAGGTTATTTGTACCATCTAATCTGTGCCGCAAAGTAATTAAGGAACATCATAACTCTGAGCTTGCTGGGCATCCAGGTGGTAAGGCAACCACGGACCTCCTCTCTCGTCGTTTTTGGTGTCTCAGGTTGCATCGGGATGTGATTGAACACGTAGCTGCTTGTAGTATTTGCGCGCGTTCTAAGGTTTCGCATACCCGTCCGTCTGGCACTCTTCTTCCGCTACCTATACCTAGTAGGCCATGGACATACTTGTCCATGGATTTCATTACTGACCTACCGGTTTCTGCAGGCAAAATGGTGGTTTTGGTGGCAGTAGATAGGTTCAATAAAATGGTTCACTTCATCGCATTGCCTGCGCTTTCAAATGCGAAGACACTTGCTCAGGTGTCCATAAATGAGATCGTGAAGCTTCACGAGGTTCCCTCCGATGTGGTGTCAGATTGGGGGACCCAGTTTGTTTCCAAGTTCTGGAAGGCATTCTATTTTCGACTGGGGGTGCAGCTGTCCTTTTCCTCTGCCTTCCACCGTCAGTCGAATGGACAGACCGAGCATGTTAATCAGAATTTGGAGACCTACCTCAGGTGTCTCGTCTCCGAAAATCAAGAGGATTGGGCATCCTACTTGCTGCTGGCAGAATTTGCCATTAATAATCATCGTCAAGAATCCACTGGCAGGTCATCGTTCTTCGGTGCATACAGTTATCACCCACAGTTTGATACCTTTAGTGGGGGAGGAGCTTCAGGAGTTCCTGAGGAGGAATGGTTTGCTTTGTCGCTCTCCAAGGTATAGCAGGGTGTTCTGAGTAATTTAAAAACTATGGAAGACAGGTCTAAACGTATGGCTGACAGAAAACGCTTGCCAGGTCCGGACCTGAATGTGAATGACTTTGTGTGGTTGTCTACCAGGAATATAAGATTGAAAGCTCCTTCTTGGAAGCTGGGACCTAGATTTATTGGTCCTTATAAAATAACAACCGTCTTTAATCCAGCAGCGTTTCGTCTTGAACTTCCTTAGTCCCTTAACACTAGAAGTCCCAGAAATTTCGAGCTCCCCCCTGAAGTCCCGAAAGAGGGTCAAATGACCCTTAGTCCAAACTGACAACTCTGATGGCTCCAATTAGCATCTTTTCATTTGTAAATGTGGCCATTGCCTGAGGAATCTGCAGGGGGCAATTGTGTTGTGTTGATCCACCTCAACAAAGGTCTTGTAAGAGAGTGTAAACAAAAGAATGTAAGCTGCTCCTGAGTGTGTCTGCCCACCCCCCAGCTGCATTGTTGTGCAGGGGATATGCATAAGGTTGCTAACACCTTAGCAAATTTGCATGCAGCCTTTTGTGCTGTGGGGGATAAATAGGTGGCTGCTTCACCTATTTTGTTCACAAGAAACAAAATGCAGAGAAGGCACACCATTCAACAGGCATTGGAACTGATACTGAGCAGCACCAAACCTTCTGACTCAGATGGAGAAGACATAGTCCTTCAACCAGATTCGGACTCTGAGCTGTCTTTAGGTTAGATTTTTCAAATTACCTATTTTTATTTCCTGACTATCTTTTTTATTTAGAACCAAAACAAAATGTTAATCTGAAATTATTTATCTTGCAGATGAGGAGACTCCTCCTCTACCAAAAAAGAGAGCTCGGTTGGCGAGTGAGCCGACAGAGACCGCAAAAGATGGCACAGTGTGGCGTGAAGTACAAGTTGGGAAACGTCTCCATTTCACCCCAATAGAACCGTACCCTACAGATGGAGAGCCTACTGCTAAGGCCAGACAAAGTGTCCGGAGTCGCCTTTAGAGCTTCCTCTGTTTTATCACTCTTGACATGCTTCATAGCATTCAAGAATGGACTACTCAACATGCACGTCACACGGAGCAGGTGGATTGGTTCATGGGTCTTCCGGAACTAATGGCATTTATTTCAGTCATTATCTTGCGGGGGGTGACCAAGGTTCCATCACTACGTGACAGCTGGTCAGCAAACCTGGCAAACCCAAGGATCATTGCAACTATGACCCGAAACCGCTTCCAAGACATCATGCAACACCTATGCTTTGATGACATGTTCACATGCAGTGAGCGAGTGGAGACGGATAAGTTTGCTGCAATCTCCGATGTGTGGAGATCGTTTGTCACCAACTGCATCGCATCCTACAACCCTGGCCGACACATCACTATTGATGAATAGCTTTTCCCGTCAAAGACTCGCTGCTGTTTTCTGCAATACATTGCAACAAAACCAGACAAGTTTGGCATCAAGTTTTTGGTGGCTTGCGACTTGAAATCAAGGTACATCTGTAATGTCCTCCCATATCTTGGCAAGGACCCCAGTCGTCCCAGCGGGGAGAGACTGTCCGAAACTGTTGTGATGAGGCTGATGAAACCATTCATGGACAAGGGTAGAACTGTAACCACGGACAATTTCTTTACATCATTGTCACTTGCACAACGACTGCTTAGCCGGAAAACCACTATCCGTGGCACAGTCAACAAGAGTCGCCGGGAAATTCCTCAATCCGCTAGACAGATGGACCGCACTGAATTCACCACTCAGGTGTTTTCAACCACTGGTGCCACACTGACAGTGTATGCACCCAAACGAAAGAAGGCCGTCTACATTCTCAGCAGCATGCACAGCGTGGTTGAGACTGAGGATACTAACAAAAGGAAGCCAAACACGGTCACACAATACAACCACACAAAGTGCGGTGTAGATGTAATGGACCAAATGGTGCGGGAGTACAGCGTGCGTGCAGGAACACGGAGATGGACAGTCGCCGGGTTCTACAACATGATTGACATGGCAACACTGAATGCTCATGTTCTTTATCAGGCATGTACTGGGGTGCAGGAGAGACGGGTGGACTTCCTGGTTGAGCTTGCAAAAGAGTTAGGTGGCTCTCATGTGACTGAAAAGAAGGCACGCAAGGAGAAACTCCTTCGGCAACAAACTTCCACACCCAGCCCTGGCAAAAGGGCGAAGTGCCAGGTCAACCATCGATGCACGAACAATTGTGCAACTGAGAGATGTGTTGACTGCTACAAATACACGTGTGGCAAATGTACCTGGGACATACCCAGGCAGTGCCAGGTATGTTCCGACAGTGCAGACAGACTGCTGAGTGAGTGCTGAAATGCTAGTCACACAAGAAGGACATGCCACTCACACACACACACACAGCCCCCCACTGCAGACTATTGTAAATATGTGTGGAATTGTTTTATTCCTTGTATTTTTTTATTATTTTTATAACAAAAATAAAAAGCATCCTTTGATGCGTGCTCCTTTGCTCCCCTACCCAATGTATTTGTCTTTACCCCCCCCTCCCCTCTTCCCACTTCTCCTCCCCCAACATCCCTCCCTGTTGTATAATTTGATGATATTGTTTTCTTGTTCACTGTCTTGTCACATTTATTTGGCCATGCCGCTCATACACTGCTCATCTTGAAAATGTGACTATTGTTTGATGTTGGTGTGAAATAACCATTTATTGAAAATAAAAATAAAAAAAAATAAAAAGCACATAACAAGCAAATAACAGTTGTTCTTTTGTATATTTTTCACACTGAAATTTCAGTCCACTTGTGTGAATTTCGCGCGAAAAAAAATCACACAAAAAAAATCGCAGCCCATTCAAGTCAATGGGTGCGAAAAAAAATCGCAGCTACTTGCGATTCTTTTGCAATCTGTCCCATTGGTCATATAGATCACTCCTCTGGGATTTTTTCGCACAAAAAAAATTGCACAAAAAAAATCGCAGGAAAATCGCACCTATGAAAAAAATCGCACGAAAAAAATTGCAGGTGTGCTTGGTGCCATTGAAATACATTGGTAAATCGCAGAAAAAAAATCACATCGCATTGCGATGCGATTTTCGCGCGATTTTTTTTCGCTAGTGTGCTTGAGGCCTTAGACTCAAATGCTTCTGGTCATTACTCACAGCTGTACCTTGCTCTAAAATTTCTAATTCTCTATTTAAAATATATAAAAAATGATTCATTGTTTCAGTGCTTTTTTGCTCAAATAAAACTAAACTAAATACAATATGTATAGTCTTTATATTATCAAATACAATAAACTGAATAGAACTAACTAGAAACTAAATGGCTAAACTCAATGGAAGACAACAACCTCCTGTGGTGCGACAGTAATGGCCTTAATTACTGAACAAAAGACAGTGATTATAGGATGTTAACTAAAATCCTTCAGGTCATTCGACCTGTCTCTGGGTTCCAAAGGTAGAAATGTTAAATGACCCCTCTCTGGGACTTCTAGTGTTAAGGTCTACAACGTGTTCCATAGGTCTTTACTCATGAAGTATGTGGACCCTCTTGAGCCCTCACCTCTACCACTGCCCCAGTAATGGTTGATGGTAATCTGGAGATCCAGATTTCGAGAATTGTAGATTCTCATCTCCAACGTCGTTCTCTACAATACTTGGTGCACTGGAAAGGCTATGGTCCAGAGGAGAGGATGTGAATTTCAGCATCAGAGGTGAACTCTCCCAGGTTGGTTCGTTCATTCCACACCTCTTATCCTGAGAAACCTGGTCCTGAGTGTCCGGAGGCCACTCGTAGAGGGGGGGTACTGTCACGGGTGTGTCAGAAGTGACAGACAGTCGTCTTGCAGTTGGTTGCAGGAGATCTCTATGTTTGGCATTACAGACATCTTCTTAGAGGCTTTCTCTAGGACCCAGCGGCTACCTTCCTCTGGCTAATTAACACCCTGGCCTGGGTATATAAATACTTGCTGTGTTCCAGGGGAGGTGCCGATGATATTCATTACTCCTTGAGAAGGCTTTAGCAAGAGCAGTACTTCTTCCTCTCTGGAGCTTGAGGACGTGTTTGCATTTGTCTGGAGTCGTCGAAAGCTAAGCAATTTCCCCCTGTTTGTCCTCCCTTGTTGTCTTTAGTGTTCAGTAGGGATCGACTAGTGCTCATCTCCTCCCTTCCCTAGCCTTAGCCATATGCCAGGGAAAGACAGGGCGAGACACGAGTGCTGCAATTGGTGAAGAACCAATATAGGGTCGTTAGTGGAGACAGGGTGACACTAGACCAGCCTCGGAGGTCTCCACACCCCCCTTTCCCTAGAGTCTGGGCTCCCTTTCCCTCTTCCCTTTGTGTTGCACTAAGTCTTTCCCACACATTGCATTACAATATGGGAGGAAAAATGGGTATGTGTGAGCAGACAATATTGGGGGAGAGAGAAAATGTGTGATGGAACAGTATAGGGAGGAGAGAAATGTGTGAGGACACAGTATAAGGGAGGGGGTAAATATGTGAGGAAACAGGATTGGGATGTTTGAGGAGATAGCATGAGGAGTAGGGGGATGTGTGAGGAGACAGTATGGAGAAGGGGAAGAATGTGTGAGAAGACAGTATTGGGAGAGCGAGAATGTGTGAGGAGACAGTATGGGACGGGGAATGCCTGAGGAGACAGTATGGGGAAGAGAGGGAGAAATGTGTGGGGAGACCTTATGAGGAATGTGTGAAAGGTCAGTAGGGGGTGAGTGTGAAGGGAGAGTATGGGTGAGAAATATCTGAAGTGGTAGCATTGGGAAAACTGTGTGAAAGGTCAGTTTTGGGGGGAATGTGTAAGGGGACAGTATGGGGGGAGTATATTGTGGTGAAACAACATGGGGGAGAAAAGTGTGAGGGGACAGTATGAGGGGAGAAACGTGAGAGGGTACATTATTGATGGTAACAGTGTGAGGAGATAGTATGGGGGAGAGAAGTGTGAGGGAGCACAGTATAGAGACTTGGTACTGGGGGCAGTAAAGAGAGTGGGCAGCATGGGGGTCCAGTGTGAGGACACATTATGGAAGGGACAGTATGCAGTGAGGGAAAGTGTGAAAAGAGTGCACAGTATGGAAAGGAAAGGACAGTGTGGAGGCTATGTACCATAAGATGGACAGTGTGTGGGTAATATTGTATACAAGGAGTACTGTGAAGGTCAATTATTAAAGAGCAGTGCGTAATTCAAATATTTTTATTCAGGAACATTATAATCACACTGTTATTTTTAAGAGCAGTGTAGGGATGTGTTGCAGAAGACCAGAGAAGGTGGAAGTCTATAGAGACAAGCTGTGGATATGAAAAGTCATCATGGTGTCTGGGCAACATGAAGAAGAAAGGAAAGAGAACAATTCCTCAAAGAAAATTTCACCTATAAGGTATCTGATTGTAAATGTTTTGTGTTTATATGTGTTCCTATATGGTCTGCAGTCTGATGATTGCTGTTAACAAGCACTCCTAGTATCTCATTACTATAGTTAGGCACATAGTGTGAGCTGCAGGTTAATGTTATACAATTGTATATTGGGCTGACCTGACATTACAGTTGATATCTGTATTAAGCTTGGTGATGTTTTCAAGTTTCGATGGTGGTTCTAGTGATGTATTCCTGTGGTGATAGTGGTTCTAATGATGTAGTAATGTACTGAAGGTGGTTGTGGTAATGTATTCATGTACTGATTTTGGTTCTGGTAATGTATTTCTGTACTGATGATAGTTTTAATGATGCTAAATTTCTGTGCTGATGGTGATTCTGGTGATGTATTCCTGTACTGTTGGTGGTTCTGGTTGTGTATTCCTGTATTTATGGTGGTTCTAGTGATGTATTTCTGTACTGATGGTGGTTCTGATTATGTATTTCTGTACTGGTAGTGGTTATGGTGATATATTCCTGTATTTATGGTAGTTCTGGTGATGTATTTCTGTACTGATGGTGGTTCTGGTGGTGTATTTCTGTACTTATGGTGGTTCTGGTAATGTATTCCTGTATTTATAGTGGCGCTGGTGATGTATTTCTGTTCTGGTTCTGTATTTCTGTAGTACTGGTTGTTCTTTTAATGTATTTATGTACTGTTAGTGGTAATGGAGAAGTACTCATACTTATGGTGGTTCTGGTGATGTATTCATGTACTGTTGGTGGTTGTGATGCTGTATTTCTGTAATGTTGGTGGTTCTGTATTCATGTACTGATTGCAACACATGATGCAATCCACAACTTGTCAGATAATGTAATACATGGTTATGCTAATAAAGTGTTGTGCCATCCGACAAGTTAAAAGTTACCACATCTGTATTTTTGTTAGGAGCATTAATTATAAAAATGAAGCATTGCAGCATGCCAAATCCTAACAGTATGTAATATGCTCACTTTTGGGATTTGGGCCTGTTTGCGATTCAAGTGGCCATCACGAGACCACTAAAATTTCCCTATAATATAATGTCTTTAAGATAAAGTGCAAGCACTTGAGAAAGCACTACAAGCTATCTATGTATCTATTATCTATTTATTATCTTTGCACATCTTTAACACTTAACAATCAGTAATTTTTTGAATACATTACATTGTGGTACATGTCACACGGATGTCATCTGTGTGTAAAACATGTTTTACATGGACCTATTTACTTGTATGGGTCCATGTGAAGGGGGCCTAACAAAGTGTTGTGAATCAGTGTGCTCACTATATATGTGCAAACTATTTTAGTACAGAGAAAACAATGGGAAACTAGTCAACCCTTAGGGAGCCAGATAGAGGGAGAATACAATATTAGAATTTTAATATCTGATTTTCTGACACACTATTACAGTGGTAACCACCTCCCCAAACAATCATATACAGTGCATTGTGAAAGTATTTGGCCCCCTTGAACTTTTCTACCTGTTGCCACATTTATAAAGATATAAAATTCAAATTTTTTTGGGTAGAATCAGCAACAAGTGGGACACAATCGTGAAGTGGAACAAAATTTATTGGATATTGGATATTGGACTTTTTTAACAAATTCAAAACTGAAAAGTGGGGCGTGCAATATTATTCGGCTCCCTTGAGTTAATACTTTGCAGCGCCACCTTTTGCTGCAATTACAGCTGCAAGTCACTTGGGGTATGTCTCTATCAGTTTTGCACATCGAGAGGCTGAAATTCTTGCCCATTCTTCCTTGCAAAACAGCTCGAGCTCATTGAGGTTGGATGGAGGGCGTTTGTGAACAGCAGTTTTCAGCTCTTTCCACAGATTCTCGATTGGATTCAGGTCTGGACTTTGACTTGGCCATTCTAATACCTGGATACGTTTATTTTTGAACCATTCCATTGTAGATTTTGCTTTATGTTTGGGATCATTGTCTTGTTGGAAGATAAATCTCCGTCCCAGTCTCAGGTCTTTTGCAGACTCCAACAGGTTTTCTTCCAGAATGGTCCTGTATCTGGCTCTGTCCATCTTCCCATCAATTTTACCCATCTTCCCTGTCCCTGCTGAAGAAAAGGAGACCCAAACCATGATGCTGCCACCACCATGTTTGACAGTGGGGATGGTGTTTTGAGGGTAATGAGCTGTGTTGCTTTTACGCCAAACATATCGTTTTGCATTGTGGCCAAAAAGTTTGATTTTGGTTTCATCTGACCAGAGCACCTTATTCCACATGTTTGGTGTGTCTCCCAGGTGGCTTGTGGCAAACTTCAAATGAGACTTTTTATGGATATCTTTGAGAAATGGCTTTCTTCTTGCCACTCTTTCATAAAGGCCAGATTTGTGCAGTGTACGACTGATTGTTGTCCTATGGACAGACTCTCCCACCTCAGCTGTAGATCTCTGCAGTTCATCCAGAGTGATCATGGGCCTTTTGGCTGCACATTTGATCAGTCTTCTCCTTGTTTGAGATGAAAGTTTAGAGAGACGGCCGGGTCTTGGTAGATTTGCAGTGGTCTGATACTCCTTCCATTTCAATATGATCACTCGCACAGTGCTCCTTGAAATGTTTAAAACTTGGGAAATCTTTTTGTATCCAAATCCGGCTTTAAACTTCGCCACAACAGTATCTCGGACCTGCCTGGTGTGTTCCTTGGTCTTCATGATGATCTCTGCACTTGAAACAGAACACTGAGACTATCACAGAGCAGGTGCATTTATACGGGGACTTGATTACACAGAGGTGGATTCTATTTATCATTACCAGTCATTTAGGACAACATTGGATCATTCAGAGATCCTCACTGAACTTGTGGAGTGAGTTTGCTGCACTGAAAGTAAAGGGGCCGAATAACATTGCACGCCCCACTTTTCAGTTTTTAATATGTTAAAAAAGTTTAAAATATCCAATAAATTTCGTTCCACTTCACGATTGTGTCCCACTTGTTGATTCTTCCCAAAAAAAAACTAGAATTTTATATCTTTATTAGTGTTGAGCGAACATGCTCGACACTGCTCGGTACTCGCCCGAGCATCACGCTACTCGGGATGTTCGGCGAGCACCGAGCATTTCCGGGTTACTCGGGCGGGAGCTCGGGTCTCCGCCCTGTATGTTTGGCGCTCTTTACAGAGCCAATGAACATGCAGGGATTGCCAGCCAGTCACTGTAATGCCGCAGCCAGGTTGGTTGTGGGCATTACATTGATTGGCTGGCCACTCAGCGTCACCTCGAGTATTTAAAACCGGGCACCGCCATCTTGGACACAGACGGCTGGGATCAGACAGTGTAGGGACAGCGCTGCTGATTTAGGGAGCACTGTATACTGCAAAATAGTTAGTGTAGGGTCTGTAAAGGCTGCCAGATCAAACCAACAGTCCTTCTCAGGACTAATATCCATCCCAGATATCAGGCAGGCAGGCAGGCTGTTTAGGAGACGCAGTGGTTATACCAGCAAACGCTGCATTACAGTCCTGTGTGCTCCTGTTGCTGAACTTGCTGGACTTAGCTCCAGGTCTCGGGGGCCAGGAAAAATCCTTTTTTTTTCATCTAAACCCTCTTTTTTTTTTCCTCCTCCACACTGTACAAATACCCGTCTTATTAGCCTTTTGGTGTCCAACCCCCCCCCAAAAAAAAAAAAATAGTGTGTCTGTGACAGTTCAGACACAGATATATCTGTTGAAAATAGTCTGGTGTAGGCCAGAGAAACAGAAGTGTGGTTTTGCAGTTCCACGGTTCAAACCTCTGTACTATCCACTTTTGGGCCATTTGTATCTAAAAAAAAACAGTTTGAGTGTGTCGCTCACTGTTCAGCCGCAAACATATATATTTAAAAAAGTCTGGTATACACTATTAAATTATAACTGTGGTTTTGCTGTTCCACTGTAAAAATTCTCTATTATCCTGCATTTGGCATTTTTTGCCGTAAAAAAAAAACTAATAGTGTCTCCCTGATTTTTCAGACACAAATATATCTGTTGAAAATAGTCTGGTGTAGGCCAGAGAAACAGAAGTGTGGTTTTGCAGTTCCATGGTTCAAACCTGGGTATTATCCACTTTTGGGGCATTTGTATCTAAAAAAAAACAGTTTGAGTGTGTCGCTCACTGTTCAGCCGCAAATATATATATTTAAAAAAGTCTGGTACACCAGTAAATTATAACTGTTTTTTTGCTGTTCCATGGTAAAAAATCTCTATTATCCTGCTTTTGGCATTTTTTGCCGTAAAAAAAAAATCTAATAGTGTCTCCCTGATTTTTCAGACACAAATATATCTGTTGAAATTAGTCTGGTGTAGGCCAGAGAAACAGAAGTGTGGTTTTGCAGTTCCATGGTTCAAACCTCTGTATTATCCACTTTTGGGCCATTTGTATCTAAAAAAGTACAGTTTGAGTGTGTCGCTCACTGTTCAGCCGCAAATATATACATTTAAAAAAGTCTGGTATACACCAGTAAATTATAACTGTGGTTTTGCCATTCCATGGTAAAAAATCTCTATCATCCAGCTTTTGTTATTTTTTCCATAAAGAAAAACAGTAATAGTTTCTCCCTGATTGTTCAGATTGTTTAAAAGAGTCGGGTGTAGGCCAGAGAAATAGAACTGTGATTTTCCTCTTCCACGGTTCTAATCTACTTTTTATTACCCTTTTTCCATTGATAGTGCGAGTGTAAGCTATTTTACTTCCTTTACAATGGGCAAGGCGTGTGGCAAGGGACGTGGAACTGGACGTTCTGGTGATGGTGCGTGCAGAGGACGGGGCCGTGGCCAAGGTGAAAATGTGCCGCAACCAACAGCCACATCTCCTCGCTCCCACTTCTTGACCGAATTACTACGGAAGCACAGAACAACACCAGTATTGCGAACTGATCAGTGTGAACAGGTTATTAATTGGATAGCAGATAATACTTCCAGTTACCTGGGCACCACCACCTCCGGTCTGTCTTCCACACGGTCAAATCTTAGTAGCCGTGAGTCTCAACCGCATACTCCTCCTCACCCTGATGCTCCTTCCTCCCACCATGCCGAGTGTCGTCAGACAGCAACTGATCCCACAATTGGACACTCTGAAGAGCTGTTCACTGGTCCATTTCCATATTTGTGCCCCTCGCCTGCTCCGCTTGAAGTGGTGGAAGAGGAGATCCCATGTAGCGCTGCCCAAATATTTGAACAGTCACGGCCACAGGAAGTCGACGCTGGCAATTTGTCACAAGAGGTGGACGATGACGAGACACAATTGCCAGGAAGTGAGGAGGCGGATCGTGGTGTGCAAGTGGAAGAGGAGGAGGTGGTGGATGATCTAGTAACTGACCCAACGTGGCAGGAGGACATGCAGAGCGAGGCCAGCAGCACACAGGGTGAGGGAGGCAGAGTACCCCAACAGGCAGGAAGAAGCAGTGTGGTGGCCGCACACAGAAGGCAGGCAACAGTTCCCCGTAACACCAACACGAGGGACGTTGCCAGTACAACCTGTAGGTCTTCCAGAGTCTGGAATTTTTTTAAAGACTCTGCTGATAACCCCAAAAAGGCCATTTGTACCACCTGCCATGCCAGCATCAGCAGGGGTGACAAAACTACCAGCCTGTCCACCAGCAGCATGATCAGGCACATGGCAGCAAAGCACCCGACTTTGTGGGGTGAACCCCAGGGTCCACGACCAGTGTCAGCGGGTGTCACCACTGCTTTTTCCGCTGTTGTGCATGCAATAGAACCCCCTGTTGTGTGTGCAAGGAAATCCCCTGTCCATACTGCATGCAAAGATGCCCCCTCCTCTCAGTCTTCACTTGTTATGGCAGTTTCTCAAGAAACAGCATCAATGTCCACGTCCACGTCCCACCGCAGCGTTCAATTGTCCATATCCCAGACCTTTGAACGAAAGTGGAAATTCGCAGCTAACGCCCCACAGGCCACAGTCCTAAATGTGCACATTTCATGACTGCTTGCGTTGGAAATGCTGCCTTTTAGGCTGGTGGAGACCGAATCCTTCCGCAACCTTATGGAGGTGGCCATCACTCGGTACTAGGTCCCCAGCCGACACTATTTTGCCCGCAGTTACTGGGAGAGTCCACCTGACAACGGACACGTGAACAAGTGCTTGTGGCCAGGGACGATACATCTCCCTGACGGCACACTGGGTAAACATAGAGGAAGCCGGGACCCAGTCGGACCTTGGGACGGAACACATCCTCCCCACACCGAGGATTGCGGGCCCTATGTCAGCCAGAGTTGCCCCCACAGTGTACAGCTCCTGTGCATCATCCTCCTCCTCCTCCTCATGCTCAGCCTCCATCTCAGATATCACCACATCAGTTACAAGCTGGAAGCACTGCAGTACTGCCTCCGCCAAGCGGCAACAGGCTGTGCTGAAACTCATAAGCTTAGGAGAGAAACCTCACACTGCTTGTTAGTTGTGGACAGCTGTGAAAGAGCAGGCAGATCTGTGGCTGAGACCGCTGAACCTACATCCAGGCATGGTCGTGTGTGACAATGGCCGTAACCTGGTGGCGGCTCTGAGGCGAGGCGAGATCACACACGTACCATGCCTGGCTCATGTGCTTAACCTCGTGGTTCAGAGGTTTCTTAAATCGTACCCCGAGTTGCCAGATCTGCTCGTCAAAGTACGCCGCCTGTCAGCTCATTTTCGCAAGTCGGCTACAGCTTCCGCCACCCTTGCTGTGTTGCAGCATCGTTTGCAGCTTCCGTCACACCGACTGGTGTGTGATGTCCCCACACGTTGGAACGCTACCCTCCACATGTTGCAAAGGATTTGTGAGCAGAAGAGAGCATTTGTGGAGTACCAGCTGCAACAAGGCCATCGATATTCAGGTCAGACTCCACACATAAGACCTCAGGAGTGGACCTGGATGTCTGACATATGTACCATCCTGACAAACTTTGAGGAGTCCACCAAGATGGTGAGTGGCGATGACGCCATCATTAGCGTCAGCATTCCACTTGTCTGTCTTTTGCAACGCTCTCTGCAGAGAATTAAAGAGGAGGCATTGCAGCCAGAGTATGATGAGATGGATCAAGAAGCCGTAGCGCTCGATTACACACAGCCCAGCCTCATCTCATCCCAACGTGCATTGGGGGACAATGAGGGAGAGGAGGAGGAGGAAGAACAGGAGCTTGTATCATGCGCTGTAGACGGTAGTACCTGTACAACTGTCATACCGTCGATTCAGCGTGGGTGGCCTGAGGACAGGGGGGAGGAGGAGGAGGAGGACGAGGAGAGCATGGTCAGTCATCATCTTGGTGAGGACACGGAAGTCTTGCCTGTTACCAGTCTGGCACGCATGGCTGACTTTATGTTACACTGCCTTAACCGTGACCCTCGCGTTGTCAAAATGTTGGGTGACAGTCATTACTGGTTGGTGACACTTTTAGACCCCCACTACAAGGAGAACTTTCACTCTCTTTTTCCTGAGGTGGAGAGGTCTTCAAAAATGGGGCAGTACCAGAAGGTCCTTGCTGCAGATTTGTTGAAAAAATTCCCATCTGAACACGCTAGCGGCAGAGGTCACAGTTCGTTGACCAAACAAGGCGTACATGCGAGAGAGACGCAACTCCCATCCAGCAGAGGCAGGGGAACACTGTCAACGTTCTGGGACAGTTTTCTCAGACCCTCCCTTCGGACAGACCCTGAGGAGCGGAGTACTCTCACAAGGAGTGGAAAGTTTCAAAAGATGGTGAGGGAGTACCTTGCCGACCGTACCAGCGTCCTCCGTGATTCCTCTGTGCCTTTTAATTATTGGGTATCCAAACTGGACACTTGGAATGAACTCGATCTGTATGCCTTGGAGGTCCTGGCCTGACCTGCCGCTAGCGTGTTATCGGAGCGTGTTTTTAGTGCCGCTGGGGGAATTATAACTGATAAGCGCACTCGCCTGTCAACTGACAATGCTGACAAGCTGACCCTTATCAAAATGAACAAGGGCTGGATTGGGCCAGACTTCTCATCACCACCAAATGACAGCAGAGTAACATAAAGTCAAATCCACTGTGTTATTTCGGGAGGTGTATTCACATGCACCGCTTCACACCCACACATGGGTATACGCTTCCTCATTTTGGCTGTTTTGTGTTCTTCTCCTTATCCTCAGCCTCCACCACCACTATACCACCAGGGTGACCGTGGTCCGTGTTGCCATTATTGAAAATTCCTCCGTCCTTATTTTTGTCAGCTTTTGCTTGGAAGGCATAAGCAAAGACTGTGGGAGACCCACTCCCCAATAATGGGAATAATATTTTTAAGATGCTGTACTGTATGGCTCTTGTAAAGGGCATTAAAACCGTTTTGTTAAGCTACTGCGACCTCCACCTCTTTTCCAAGGGGCATTAAAACCATCTTATTAAGCTACTGGGACCTCCACGTCTCTTCCGAGGGGCATTAAAACCGTCTTGTTAAGCTACTGTGACCTCTACCACTTTTCCAAGGGGCATTAAAACCGTCTTGTTAAGCTACTGTGACCTCCACCACTTTTACAAGGGGCATTAAAACCGTTTTGTTAAGCTACTGTGACCTCCACTACTTTTCCAAGGGGCATTAAAACCGTCTGGTTAAGCTACTGCGACCTCCACCACTTTTCCAAGGGGCATTAAAACCGTCTTGTTAAGCTACTGTGACCTTCACGTCTCTTCAAAGGGGCATTAAAAGCGTCTTCTTAAACCACTCTGAACTCCACAGCTCTTCCAAGGGACATTGAAATGTTGTTATTAATTACCACTAACCTCCACGACTCTTCCAACGGGCATTGCATTTCCTCCTAATTTTAGTCAGCTTTTGCTTTTCAATGCAAAGGCAAAAACTAAGGGAGACCCACTCCCCAATAATGGGTAGAAGGTTTTTAGTACGCTGTAATCCACGTCTGTTTCACGGGGCATTGCAGTTCCTCATAATTTTTGGAAAGCCTTCCATTCACTGCTTAGGCCAACAGTGTACAGGAGACCCAGTTGCTATAAATGGAAAAAAGGTTTAGTTAAGGCCCTCTGACCTCCATGTCATTTCCAAGGGGCATTGGAGAGCCTCGAAATTTTTGGTAGGCATTGCACTCACTGTATGCCCTATAACTGTGTAGCCGAACCGCTCCTTTTGTTACAGAAACATATCCTACAAGACATATGTGGTTGACTGGCCTGATATTAATGTGAATGGTCCCTGTTCCTCCTGCTCTTTCTCCTTTGCCACCACCTCATCCATCATTTATCACCTGAAGCTTTGTTTTAACGGGAGTCATAGAACTGGGATAGTAGCAGGAAAACATCCAGTAATCCTCGGAGGAGGTAGGATATGCGCCAAAACGCTGATCACCTCAGGCCTAGCCGCTACTACATACATGCGCTTGCAATCCAAGAAAACAAAGCAGATGCTAACTTATATCATCATCATCATGCTCCTCACCTTGGCACTCTCAACTCCCCTGATGGAGAAGCCAGGGCCCACCGGAGGAGTCTGGTTCTCTGGTGGGCTGTCCCTAAAGCAGGCCAGGCTAAGAAAAGTGTGAGGGAAGGTGACAGGAGAAATAGGGGCGGCTGGGGACCGTTTATGGACACCCGGCTGCCCCCAGGCGGCTGGGGACCGTGTGTGGACACCCGGCCGCGGGGCGGCTGGGGACCGAGTATGGATACCTCGCTGCCGAAGCAGCCATGAGGTAGTGGCCAGCTTTGACCTCCTCCAAACTAAAAGGCCCCATTTCAAGTGCAAGCTAGCAGTATGGCATTGCAGCCTGGGGGTGGGTGGGTGGCAGGCTGCACACTTACGCTTGCATTAAAAGAAAACAAAGCAGATGCTACCTTCTATCATCATCATCATGCTCCTCACTTTGGCACTCTCAACTCCCCTGATGGAGAAGCCAGGGCCCACCGGAGGAGTCTGGTTCTCTGGTGGGCTTGTCCAATGCTGCCCTAAAGCAGGCCAGGCTAAGAAAAGTGTGTGGGAAGGTGACAGGAGAAATAGGGGCGGCTGGGGACCGTTAATGGACACCCGGCCGCCCCCAGGTGGCTGGGGACCGTGTGTGGACACCCGGCCGCGGGGCGGTAGGGGACCGAGTATGGACACCCAGCTGCCCCCTGGTGGCTGGGGAGCGAGCGTGGACACCCGGCCGCCGGGCGGCTGGGGACTGAGTATGGATACCTCGCTGCCAAAGCAGCCATGAGGTAGTGGCCAGCTTCGGCCTCCTCCAAACTAAAAGGCCCCATTTCATGTGCAAGCTAGCAGTATGGCATTGCAGCCTGGGGGTGGGTGGGTGGCAGGCTGCACACTTACGCTTGCATTAAAAGAAAACAAAGCAGATGCTAACTTCTATTATCATCATCATGCTCCTTACCTTGGCACTCTCAACTCCCCTGATGGAGAAGCCAGGGCCCACCGGAGGAGTCTGGTTCTCTGGTGGGCTCGTCCAATGCCGCCCTAAAGCAGGCCAGGCTAAGAAAAGTGTGTGGGAAGGTGACAGGAGAAATAGGGGCGGCTGGGGACCATTTATGGACACCTGGCCGCCCCCAGGTGGCTGGGGACCGTGTGTGGACACCCGGCCGTGGGGCAGCTGGGGACCGAGTATGGACACCCGGCTGCCCCCTGGCGGCTGGGGGCCGAGCGTGGACACCCGGCCGCCGTGCGGCTGGGGACTGAGTATGGATACCTCGCTGCCAAAGCAGCCATGAGGTAGTGGCCAGCTTCGGCCTCCTCCAAACTAAAAGGCCCCATTTCAAGTGCAAGCTAGCAGTATGGCATTGCAGCCTGGGGGTGGGTGGGTGGCAGGCTGCACACTTACGTTTGCATTAAAAGAAAACAAAGCAGATGCTAACTTCTATCATCATCATCATGCTCCTTACCTTGGCACTCTCAACTCCCCTGATGAAGAAGCCAGGGCCCACCGGAGGAGTCTAGTTCTCTGGTGGGCTTGTCCAATGCTGCCCTAAAGCAGGCCAGGCTAAGAAAAGTGTGTGGGAAGGTGACAGGAGAAATAGGGGCGGCTGGGGACCGTTTATGGACACTCGGCCGCCCCCAGGCGGCTGGGGACCGTGTGTGGACACCCGGCCGTCATGCGGCTGGGGACTGAGTATGGATACCTCGCTGCCAAGCAGCCATGAGGTGGTGGCCAGCTTCGACCTCCTCCCAACTAAAAGGCCCCATTTTAAGTGCAAGCTAGCAGTATGGCATTGCAGCCTGGGGGTGGGTGGGTGGCAGGCTGAACACTTACGCTTGCCTTCTAAGAAAACAAAGCAGATGCTAACTTCTATCATCATCATCATGCTCCTCACCTTGGCACTCTCAACTCATCTGATGGAGAAGCCAGGGTCCACCAGAGGAGTCTCTGGTTGTCTGGTGGGCTCGTCCAATGCTGCCCTAAAGCAGGCCAGGCTAAGAAAAGTGTGGGGAAGGTTCCCGGGACAAATAGTGGCGGTTGGTGACTGAGTATGGAGACCACGCCGCCGACGCAGCCATGAGGTAGTGGCCAGCTTCGGCCTCCTCCAAACTAAAAGGCCCCATTTCAGGTGCAAGCTAGCAGTATAGTATTGCAGCCTGCGGGTGGGTGTGTGGTTGGCTGCATATTTGCGCTTGCATTGCAAGGAATGGGGGAGGTACAATTGAACACTGCCCTGGGAGAAGGACTTGCACGGGGATAGTTGCAAGTCTGCATCTTCTGATGCGGCAAGGATCACTTCTGATGGGCACACTTTTAGGCAGTGACCTGGGTGTCAGAGATGCTTCCAGGGGTCTTCCCCATGCTGTTCCCATGTCTTTTCAGCACTGTATGCATGTGTCACATTTCCCGGTGAATGCATTTGTCACAGTTGAAAGCAATACAAAAGTGCAAAAACGCATAAAAAATGCTACTTGTGAACATAGCCCAAGGTGTGGAGGAGTATTTTTTGGGGGGTTATTTATTTTACCTTATACACAAGTCTTTACCCTGGAAAGGAACTTCCTTACCATATTTCACAGGAAAGCAGTTTCAGTTTAGTTTTTGAACGTTTTATTGTGAGCCCTTAAAAGTGGCTTAATACCTCTGACCACGTTGTTGACAGCAGTGACCTGGGGGTCATAAATGCTTCCTGGGGCGATCCCCATGCTGTCCCCATGTCATTTGAGCACTGTCACTATCGTTTTGGGCACTTGTTAGGCTTTCTACAGACTGCCGGGGGTGCCGCCGCAAAAATGCTCGGGTCTGCCATAGACTAACATTGCGCTCGTTGCTCGGGTCGAGCATCCGAGTATCACGGCGAGCTCGGCCCGAGCTACGAGCACCCGAGCATTTTAGTGCTCGCTCAACACTAATCTTTATGTTTGAAGCCAGAAATGTGGCAAAAGGTAGAAAAGTTCAAGGAGGCCAAATACTTTCACAATGCACTGTATCTATATTTTATCCTCTTAGTGTCTATGTGGGAAACACAATGTGTCAGATGGCAGTCAAAATGCACTTAAACAGCATGCAGTATGTTAATCCAAGTGTTAACCTGGCCCTATCAAAATACAGCGCAATCCAAACTTATGTTGAGAACATTATGCATATAATACAACTGCCTTAAGTGCACATTTCTGCAAGCTAAGGGAACTATGTAGTCTTGGCAACTGTTAGGAAAGCTATGATGACACTGACATCTTGTAGCCATTTTCTGTTACTGCAATATGGAGCAATAGCTGCAAAGTTTATAAATAAGGCTCTCGTTCTTTCTGCATTTCCAAATATATCTAAAAAAAGCAATATATACAGTATATATTTATGGAAAACTACATAGGATTTGTGGTAGATATTTCCATTTTGGTTTTAATATATTCATTTTTTTATGTTTTCAAGTTGGTTATTGAAGATCACTTCTGCAAATGTTATACTCAGACCTTATCTATATATATAATCGTCTAATTCTGTCTGTTTGTCTGTATCTATATATATTTATAATCATTTAATTCTGTCTGTTTGTCTGTGACGCGCCCCCTGGGCCGTGGGGTACCCGGAGCCGGGCCTGTAGATGCTGGGGGTTGTAGTCACAGTGGCGGTGACCCGGTCCGTGACCCAGGTGGTCAATCCAAGGGTAGTAGATGTATATAGATAGGTTATATAATGTCCGACTACGCCACCTGTGGAGTGCGGTTAATAGAGACCGCCGCTGCGGAACAGTCCCCTGAAGCTGGTGGTATAGCAGCCAAGGTGGTATAACTCCCCACAGGAAGAGTTAGCTTCAGGGCAGTGTGTGTGGATGATGGTGGTTGTGCAGGGTATCGCGGTGCAGAAATAACCACAGAGTCCGTTTAGTGCAGTCCCAGGGTCTTTACTGGTAGCAATTAGACAGGCCTGGACTGGAGTACTGGCTAGAGATAAGAGTCTGGTCAGTCTGGGAGCAAGCATAGAGTCCTCCTAGCCAGGTGGAGTTGTAGACCTGCCGTCCTTACTATACTCTTTTGGCTATTCTGCTTGTAGCTGTGTTGTAGCCCACGTCCCTGAGTGTAACGTGCTGTGCTCTCCCGTATGGCTGGCAGCTCGGGCATGGTGGATGCCTCGCTCTTCCTTGGCGGTAAAGATCCCTCGGTGCTGCTGAGCCTCCGGGCGTCTGATGGGGCCAGGAGACCTGCAATCTCCTGCCCTGCGGTATCTGCTGCTGGGTCTGGAATCCCCCACAGCCTCGGACTCCGGTGTCCGGTTCCTTGTGTAGTCCAGCTAGGACGAGCTATCTCCAGCTCCAGTCCCTAGCTCCTCTCTCTTCAGTGTCCTAAACTCAACTCCCTACACTGACTAAACTAACCCCGCCCCCAGATACCAGTTGCCAAGGGGAGGGACTCCCCTTGCTGGCCTGGAGCCAGGAAAGTGTTGCATGTATAGTGTTCCTGACCAGGAAACCCCTGCTTGCCTCCAGACATGGCATTACCTCTTTTAAGGGAGGCAATACCACTGCGGCAACCAGACCCTCTGGGGTGCCACATTCCCCCCTAGTTAATTTCAGTACTCCGGGACTGAACATATTTTTGCAAAATAACAATAGCATTAGCAGGGTACACAGAATATTTACAAACATTACAGTCCTTGATAGGTTACAGTATAATCTGCAACCAGATGTCCATTCCACGGTGCAAGGTGAGGGACCCGTCCAAAACCCTCCACGGAGGCCCTGGGGTGGCTGCAGGGCATAGATGATCCAAATGTTGGACCACGTCTTCGGCCACCTCCAGCGGGTTTTTGTTCGGTGGTCTTTCACAAGGGGGCACTTTTATAAGTGCAACTATTTACAATGGAAAGTTCTTGGTTATTCACTGTCCATAACCTAAAAGTCTCTGGATCCCTTTCGGGTAACTGGATAAACAGGTTAAATGCACACATATAAAACATTTACAATTTTTAAGTCTCTTGTATACCCTTACAGGTAACTATATACAGCATACTTTGCATTTTAAATTCTCCAACGGGCAGGGGGCTGACCTCTTGTAGCTCTTGTAGATCTACGGAGTACACTATCTGTCAGTGCTCTACCCTGGTCCCTTGTGTCTACCCCTGGTGTGGTGGGTTCATCGTGAACTGCACTACAGGTAGTATGAGGTAGTACTGGTAGGTTGGGCAATTTCCTACGAACTCTTTGGCTTACCGTGGGTACGACAGGTTCACTATTAGCAGAGAGTTGATTCTCCTGATCTGCTGTTGATGAAACTTCTGCCTCTGGGGCCAACTGTTCTTGCAACTCTTCTGGGACTTCTGCAGCTTCCTGAGGGGCTGGTTGGAGAAAGGTAAGGACTACCACAACAATTGCATTGTTCACTTGTGTCCACGACAGGGGAAATTCTCCGAGTACCGTCTTGACCATTTCTTCCACTTCCTCTGTGGGTTGAGGGCTATCCTGGTCTTCTTTAGGGTATTGCAGTTGCTCGGGACATTTCTTCAAGTGGTCTCTTGAAACTGTTGCTGATGTTTCTCCTCCATCCTTACTAATGAGGCACACCTTGGTATTATCATGACTCGAGGGTAGGATGGTGTACGGCTCTACCTCCCACTGGTCATCCAATTTGTGGAGTCGCCTCTTTCCCTTAAGGACCTGTTCTCCAGGTGACAATGGAACAGCAGGTGTGTGTTGATTGTAAGTCTTCTCTTGTTTTTGTCTTGCTTGGGACAGACTTCTTTCAACACTCTCTTGCATTTTGCGGTATTGTTGTTGCCGCTGAGTGTCCCGATCTGCATCTGGTGAGGCCGTCTCTGGTGTTAGGACTCCCATGTCCAGGTCGATGGGCAGCTTACCAGGTCTTGCTCTCATCGGGTAAGCAGGTGTGCAGTTGGTAGAGTTCACTGGGATATGGTTGTATAGGTCCACCAGATCTGGTAGCTTTTCTGGCCACAGGCTGCGTTCCTCAAGAGGCAACGTCTTCAGCAGGTCTATCACCACCTGGTTCATCTTCTCACACAACCCGTTGGTTTGGGGGTGATACGGCGTTGTCCTGATTTTCTTGCAGCCGTACAGGTTGCAGAATTCCTGGAACACCTCCGCTTCGAAGGCTGGACCTTGGTCAGTAAGCACACGTTCTGGGTAACCGTGCGGGCGACAGAAGTGCTGTTGGAATGCTTTGGCTGCTGTCTGAGCCGTCTGGTCCTTTACTGGCACTACTACCAGGAACCGGGAGTAGTGGTCTACGATGGTGAGAGCGTAGACATAGCCTGACCTGCTTGGGGCTAGCTTCACGTGTTCCAAGGCTACCAGTTCAAGTGGCTGTTTGGTGATGATGGGCTGCAGGGGAGCCCTCTGGCTGTCACGGTCTTTTCGCCTCAGGTTGCATGGTCCGCATTCTCGACACCACCTCTCAATTGCTTTCCTCATGCCAGACCAGTAGAACCGTTCACGTAGCAGTACTTCCAACTTCTTCCAGCCAAAGTGTCCCACTCCATTGTGGTACGCTTCCAAGACCATTGACGCATCCCGCCTCGGGACTACCACCTGCCAGACCAATTCATGTGTCCGGGAGTTGATGGCTCTTCGACACAGCTTCCCTTCATAGATGAATAGCTTGCCCTTCTCCTTCCACAGCTGTTTGGTCTCCTCTGGAGCATCTGGATCAGGGTATGAGTCAGCTCGTGTCAACAACTCCTTGACTAGGCGGACAGCCGGGTCACTATTTTGCGTCTCTGCCCATCCAAGGTGGGGCAATGGATTGAACGTGGCCTCTCTGTTGGCGTAGCACCTGTTCTTCACACAATGGGAGCACTGGGTTACTCCATGACGATGGAAAGCGGGGATCTCTATCTCCTCCAGCTCTTCCGGGTCTTCTCCCCCATCTGGCAAGTTAGGCATCCTGGACAGCGCATCGGCGTTTGCATTCTTGCGCCCAGCACGGTACTTGATGGTGAACTCATAATTAGACAGTCGGGCCATCCATCTTTGTTCCAGGGCACCAAGTTTCGCAGTGTCCAGGTGCGTCAGCGGGTTATTATCCGTGAAGACGGTGAATTTGGAGGAGGCGAGATAATGCTTGAAGCACTCTGTCACAGCCCAGACTACGGCGAGGAACTCCAACTTGAAGGAACTGTAATTTTCGGGGTTCCTTTCTGTGGGCCGGAGCTTCCTGCTGGCATAGGCAATCACTCTTTCTCTGCCTTGCTGTATCTGGGACAGCACTGCTCCAAGCCCCACGTTACTTGCGTCTGTATGGAGTATGAAGGGTTGGCCATAGTCAGGGTAGGCCAGGATCTCGTCTCCTGTGAGAGCCATCTTCAGCCTATTGAAGGATTCGTCTTCCAGTTTATCCCATTTGAATGGAGGCTTCGGGTTTTTGGCCTTCCTGCACTGGCCTACCAGGAGGTCCTGCATGGGTGCTGCCATCTTGGTGAAGCCTTGGATAAATCTTCGGTAGTAGCCCACCAACCCGAGGAACTGCCGCACTTCCTTGATAGTGGAGGGTCTTGGCCAGTCCTTGATTACTGTGACCTTGTCAGGGTCTGGTGCTACACCTTCAGCGTTTACCACATGACCTAGGTACTGTACCTTGGGCTTCAACAGGTGGCATTTTGACGGCTTCACCTTCAGGTCAAAAGCAGCTAGGGCTTCAAACACCTCTGCCAGGTGCTTCAGGTGATCTTCATAGGACTTGGAGTATACTATGACGTCATCCAGATACAGCAGGACTGTCTCGAAGTTCTTATGTCCTACACAGCACTCCATCAACCGCTGGAAGGTCCCTGGGGCATGGCGGAGCCCGAATAGCATGCAGTTGAACTCGCTGAGGCCCATCAGCGTTGTGAATGTGGTCTTTTCTTTTTCTGCCTCTACTACAGGAACCTGCCAATACCCACTAGTGAGATCCAAAGTAGAGAAATAATTAGCAGATCTTAATGTAGCTAGTGACTCCTCTATCCTGGGTAATGGGTATGCATCTTTATGTGTAATGCGGTTGATTTGCTTGTAGTCTACACACTTTCTCATTGTGCCATCTTTTTTCCTTACGAGAACTAATGGAGCTGCCCAGGGGCTACAACTGTCTCTTATCACCCCAGCCTCCTTCATCTCTCGTAACATCCCTTTGGCATTTTGGTAGTGTGCAGGGGGTACAGGCCGGTACCGCTCTTTAATGGGTGGATGGTCTCCCGTGAGGATATGGTGTTGAACCCCTTTCACCTGCCCGAAGTCGAGCGGGTGTTTGCTGAAGACCCTTTCATACTCCTGGACCACCCGGTATACTCCATGCTTTTGGTGCTGACGGGTGGAGTCAGTGCCCACGTGTAGCTTTTGACACCAGTCCTCCATCTGTCCCTTGGAGCCATTATCCTCCGCCGGTTTGGATGGAGGTAAGGGTTCCACTGTTTTTATAGAATTGTTGCTGACAGTGAATAATTTGGTAAGGGTAGCATACCGGGGCAAATGGACTTCTTTCTCCCCAATATTTAGGATGCGGACTGGCACTCTCCCTTGGTGGACATCAACCACCCCCCTGGCTGTCAAGATGGTGGGCCTACTGTCAGAGTATCCGGGCTCTACCAGGGCCTGGTAATCTCTACCCCTGAGACCGATTGCTGCCCGGCACCATATCAACATTTCACTTCTTGGGGGCATGTCAATGGGGAACGGGTCACTCATCCTGACACTGCCAATTTCACCACCAGACAGTTCTACCTGTTGTCTTTTCATCAGGGCTCTGATTTCTCTCTGCAGAACCCGCTGCTGACTGGAACTGGCGGTCTCTGCAACCTGCTGTAACAAGACAATAATTTCTGAAAGACAATTTTCAATGACATTAGTGCCTAAGGTTATCATGGGATGACTTTCTCGGCGATCAATGTCTACAATTATCATTCCTTGCGCTGGCAATTTCACTTTGCCAACCTTTATGGTCACTTCTTTAAACCCCACTTGAGGTACGGGCTGACCATTGCTGGCATAGATGCTTAAATATTCTTCTGGACAGTGGGTAATGTCCGAATCAGTCCAGTACCGCTTGTAAAGAATGTAGGGGATAGTGGTCACCTGGGATCCAGTGTCCAGCAACGCACTCATCGGGATGCCGTCAAGCACGACAGGTAGGACCGGTCATCCCCCCACATACTTGTCTCGCCAGTTGCGTGGGCCTGGTGGTCTTATGCCAGGGGGTTGGCCCTCTGCCCCAGGTTTTGCTCGTTTAAATGACAGTACCTTGCATAATGTCCTGGCTTGTAACAGCGGCGGCAGATGGGTTGTCCGTCCTGGTCATAGCGGTCACTGTTCCTCCCTCTGGTTGGTGGAATTCTCCTCTGTTGTCGCCACGGGACGTCCTCCGGACTGGAAGCCACCTGGATCTTCCCTTTGGGGGACACTTGCAAGGACTGCACAGTTTTGGTTAGTGCAGCTACACTTTTAGTCAGCTCTTGGATCTGAAGGTGCAGGTCTGTACACGGATCATTGTCCAGAGTCTGTGCATCAGCTCCCACAGGCTCTGGGGAAAAGAGTACCACCTCCTGGTGGTAGGTGATAGCTGGGCGCCGGTGAGATGTAGCGCCACCTGGTGTTGGTTCTCGCAGGACCCGGATGGCTCTGTCTTTAAATTGTGCAAAGTCCAGATCAAGGTATTGCAGAGCCATTATGCGCAGCTGTGTCCGGTGAGCGCTGGACAATAGACCCTCAATAAACTGCTCAGTTAACAGTTTGTTCTCATCGTGCACACTGTCGGGGTCTACCTGTTTGATGGCCCTCAGCGCCTCCTGCAGGTTTAAAGCATAGTCCCGTACACTGTCCTGCGACCGTTGTTTGCACCCATAAAACTTCATTTTTATCTCAGCTGTAGTACGGGTGTCAAAGGTGTCCTTTAGGCGGGCCAGTATCTCTTTCACAGTCCCTTTGTCTCTGGCTGACCAGGACTTCACTTATCTCTGGGCTGCACCAATCAACTGGCCTCTGAGGATGCTCACTTTCTGCTCCTCGGACAGGGGATACACTTTAAATAAGCTGCTCAGTCTTTCTTTAAAGTCACTCAGGGTGTGTGACTCTTATGAGTACTGGGGCAACCACGCCGCCCCCGGTATATATGGCATGGAGAATGGCATTATCGCGGCAGCGGCCGCGCCTGCGGCTGAATTTTCCTCCATATTGGGCATCTTCCTCCCCCCTAGTGAACCGTGGCCTACCTTCTTTCACTTTGCTTCCGTAGGCCGCAGTTCCGCAGGCGATCGTCTCCTTTGAGGACCTGGCGTCGCTTGCTTCTGACGTCAGCGCTTGCTGGGGCTCCTTCCAGGACCTGGCACTGCGTCAGTGCGTGAGGCGGGGCTTGGGCTTTGCGCGCTTCCAGCGGTTATTCCCCTCTTCTCCCCGCGCGGCGATCCGGAAATGGCAGACAATGGCGGGAAACAGCAGCAATTGGCGGGAAATCTTCACCACGGTATGCGACACAGTTCGTGAAGGCGCACAGTACCCGGTAGTAACGGGCACGAAATCCTGCCGACTACGCCAAAGTTGACGCGCCCCCTGGGCCGTGGGGCCTGTAGATGCTGGGGGTTGTAGTCACCGTGGCGGTGATCCGGTCCGTGACCCAGGTGGTCAATCCAAGGGTAGTAGATGTACAGTACAGACCAAAAGTTTGGACACACCTTCTCATTTAAAGATTTTTCTGTATTTTCATGACTATGAAAATTGTACATTCACGCTAAAGGCATCAAAACTATGAATTAACACATGTGGAATTATATACTCAACAAAAAAGTGTGAAACAACTGAAAATATGTCTTATATTCTAGGTTCTTCAAAGTAGCCACCTTTTGCTTTGATGACTGCTTTGCACACTCTTGGCATTCTCTTGATGAGCTTCAAGAGGTAGTCACCGGAAATGGTTTTCACTTCACAGGTGTGCCCTGTCAGGTTTAATAAGTGGGATTTCTTGCCTTATAAATGGGGTTGGGACCATCAGTTGTGTTGTGCAGAAGTCTGGTGGATACACACTGATAGTCCTACTGAATAGACTGTTAGAATTTGTATTATGGCAAGAAAAAAGCAGCTAAGTAAAGAAAAACGAGTGGCCATCATTACTTTAAGAAATTAAGGTCAGTCAGTCTGAAAAATTGGGCAAACTTTGAAAGTGTCCCCAAGTGCAGTTGCAAAAACCATCAAGCACTACAAAGAAACTGGCTCACATGAGGACTGCCCCAGGAAAGGAAGACCAAGTGTCACCTCTGGTTCTGAGGATAAGTTTATCCGAGTCACCAGCCTCAGAAATCGCAGGTTAACAGCAGCTCAGATTAGAGACCAGGTCAATGCCAGACAGAGTTCTAGCAGCAGACACATCTCTTCAACAACTGTTAAGAGGAGACTTTGTGCAGCAGGCCTTCATGGTAAAATAGCTGCTAGGAAACCACTGCTAAGGACAGGCAACAAGCAGAAGAGACTTGTTTGGGCTAAAGAACACAAGGAATGGACATTAGACCAGTGGAAATCTGTGCTTCGGTCTGATGAGTCCAAATTTGAGATCTTTGGTTCCAACCACCGTGTCTTTGTGCGACACAGAAAAGGTGAATGGATGGACTCTACATGCCTGGTTCCCACCATGAAGCATGGAGGAGAAGGTGTGATGGTGTGGGGGTGCTTTGCTGGTGACACTGTTGGGGATTTATTCAAAATTGAAGGCATACTGAACCAGCATGGCTACCACAACATCTTGCAGTGGCATGCTATTCCATCCGGTTTGCGTTTAGTTGGACCATCATTTATTTTTCAACAGGACAATGACCCCAAACACACCTCCAGGCTGTGTAAGGGCTATTTGACCAAAAAGGAGAGTGATGGGGTGCTACGCCAGATGACCTGGCCTCCACAGTCACCAGACCTGAACCCAATCAAGATGGTTTGGGGTGAGCTGGACCGCAGAGTGAAGGCAAAAGGGCCAACAAGTGCTAAGCATCTCTGGGAACTCCTTCAAGATTGTTGGAAGACCATTTCCGGTGACTACCTCTTGAAGCTCATCAAGAGAATGCCAAGAGTGTGCAAAGCAGTCATCAAAGCAAAGGGTGGCTACTTTGAAGAACCTAGAATATAAGACATATTTTCAGTTGTTTTACACTTTTTTGTTAAGTATATAATTCTACATGTGTAAATTCATAGCTTTGATGCCTTCAGTGTGAATGTACAATTTTCATAGTAATAAAAATACAGAAAAATCTTTAAATGAGAAGGTGTGTCCAAACTTTTGGTCTGTACTGTATATAGGTTATATAATGTCCGACTACGCCACCTGTGGAGTGTGGTTAATAGAGACCGCCGCTGCGGAACAGTCCTCTGAAGCCGGTGGTATAGCAGCAAAGGTGGTATAACTCCCCACAGGAAGAGATAGCTTCAGGACAGTGTGTGTGGATGATGGTGGTTGTGCAGGGTATCGCGGTGCAGAAATAACCACAGAGTCCGTATAGTGCAGTCCCAGGGTCTTTACTGGTAGCAATTAGACAGGCCTGGACTGGAGTACTGGCTAGAGATAAGAGTCTGGTCAGTCTGGGAGCAAGCATAGAGTCCTCCTGGCCAGGTGGAGTTGTAGGCCTGCCGTCCTTACTATACTCTTTGGCTATTCTGCTTGTAGCTGTATTGTAGCCCACGTCCCTGAGTGTAACGTGCTGTGCTCACCCGTATGGCTGGCAGCTCTGGCCTTGTGGATGCCTCGCTCCTCCTTGGCGGTACTGGTCCCTCGGTGCTGCTGAGCCTCCGGGCGTCTGATGGGGCCAGGAGACCTGCAATCTCCTGCCCTGCGGTATCTGCTGCTGGGTCTGGAAACCCCAACAGCCTCGGACTCCGGTGTCCGATTCCTTGTGTAGTCCAGCTAGGACGAGCTATCTCCAGCTCCAGTCCCTAGCTCCTCTCTCTTCAGTGTCCTAAACTCAACTCCCTACACTGACTAAACTGACCCCGCCCCCAGATACCAGTTGCCAAGGGGAGGGACTCCCCTTACTGGCCTGGAGCCAGGAAAGTGTTGCATGTATAGTGTTCCTGACCAGGAAACCCCTGCTTGCCTCCAGACATGGCATTACCTCTTTTAAGGGAGGCAATACCACTGTGGCAACCAGGCCCTCTGGGGTGCCACATCTTTACCGGAAATCCCGCGTCGCTGATTGGTCGTGCCAGCCACCCGCGACCAATCAGCGACAGGCGCAGTCCGGCCGCGAATTGGTGCGGGATTTAAACCACGCTTCGCTGATTGGCCGCGCCCGGCGGGCCGCGACCAATCAGCGACAGGCGCAGTCCGGCCAAGAATTGGCGCAGGATTTGAACCAATCTTCGCGACCAATCAGAGATATTGGCGCGGAATTTAACCCCCAGTCACAGCGCGACGTAGTTCACTAACGTTTACTGGACAAGTTCTGTCAGTCACAGTGTGATGTAGTTCACTCACGTTTACTGGAAAAGTTCTGTCAGGCACAGTGTGATGTAGTTCAGTCACGTTTACTGAACACTTTCTGTCAGTCACAGCGCGCTGAACACATACTCCTTTCCTGTACGCTATCACGATTTACGCTTCCTGTCTTCCAATTGGCCGTAAGCGAAAATACGGCAATGAGGATGACAGAATAAACTACATACATATTCTAGAATACCCGATGTGCTAGAATAGGGCCACCATCTAGTCAAGAATAAAGTTGTACAAAGGTAGTTTCCAGTTAAAATGTAAAATCATCCTTAAACTTGTACCTGTGCTTTTGTTCCTCATGAAACAATTCTTGAGCACCTCTTGTATGCGTAGGCGTTCATTTATTCCTCCTTGAAATTTATGAATAAATTGACAAGTATCAATAGGATGTGTGTAACGCTGGTGGGTGTGGACCCACTGCGCCAAGGGCCGGGCTTACCCTGAGAGGCGTGACTAAGCAACTACCTGGTTTTCGCTAGAGCCTCTGGTGGTGAGGTTGGTCACAGATAGTCGCTGGGTACCATGCCAGGGCAGTCCCTAGGACTACAGCAGCTGTCGGGAGGGTCAGAGGCACAGACAAAACATGGTCGGACGGTCCAAGGTTGGGCAGGCAGCACAGGTTCAGTAAGCGTAGCCGACGTCAGTAGCGGAGAGGTCAGGAAGAGCGGAAAACTAGCTGGATCGGTAATGTGATGCGGAATGCAAAGACAAGCATGAACATGGATTACAAGGTAGGACATTTTTAACAGTAAATACTCCAGTCTCAACAGGACTAGCAGATCTATTTAATAATGTATGTAGTCTGTATTGGGAATTCTGGTGATGTTCTAGATTGAAAAGCTATTGGCCTCAAGTTGTCTAAATATGAACCAGAGTCTAAACCAGCAAAGATAGAAAAGACACAGCACTCTTGATTGATGCTAAATGTGTACATTTTATTTATAATCCATAGTGTTGTAACATAAAGATTTTTCAGAGGATCTTTCTCTGACAATCTAAATGCAAATGAAATATAATAATACATAAGCCTATCAAGTAGTCAAAGAAACAATATATATGAAAGTATGAGATGTGAGAAAACCCACAAAAGCATATATCAATCATAATGCATATTGCATGTTACCCTATATCCTACATAGTTGTACAGCTATGGTAGTACTAAATGACCCATATTAGATTTAATTAAAAATAGTATGTTGGCTAACTACTTCTGGATCACCCATAGACTGTAAATTTCAATGAATATATGGTCATAGTTTTCTGGTGCTCTGCAGTATGATATAGATCCAATATGCATCAATTAGTTTTATAGTCTATGTACATCAAGTTCGGACTGGGGTGTCTGGAGCCCATAGGGGGAATTGACTCTAGGGGCCCACCCTACAGCTATATGCAAATATCTGTAAGCAGCTATCCCTGTTATAGTGGAGCATAAACTGTAAATCACAGGCAGCTCCTGCACATCTACTGTGCGCATACTATGACTGGGATGTACAATTACGGTAGCATTTTAAGATGCAGCGGCAGGTGGGATGTCTGACCCCAGCATCATTCATTCTCTTGGGGGCTTCCAGAAAAAAACAAGAACAGCGCTCGCAGCCACTGAGGGAATGAATGGATCAGTGGTCGAGTCGCACATGCTTTTCCAGTCTCATGGGGATAAAAGCTCCACATTCTGCCAATTGGGTACCAGCAGACAGACCCCCACCAAAAAATAAAGATTCTTCTTACCTTCCCACGCTCCCGGTGCCGTGTGTTATCCTTTTCTTATATCGAGCGCACTCATGTTAAAATGGCCGCCAACCTAGTAGAGGCCGGCGGCTGACTTAAGTGCGCATGACAGTGACGTCATACGCCAACGACGCCGGCTTCATCGAGACGTGCGACGCGGCAGTTCAGGTAATGAACGCTGCATGCGCGTGTCCCTGCATATACTCTGTCTGCGCTTTTAAAGAGCCCGTGCCCTTAAAAACTGCAGGCATTTTTTTAAAATTCTTCTTCTTCCCCTTTTCATCTGCAGCAAGGGCCCACCGGGGATTTTCCCGATACCCCACCAGGCCAATCCGACCCTGATGTATATTAGTTAATAACGGCACCTAGTGTGCAATCAAGGAGAAGGTTTTATTAAAAAATCAGCTTTTGGTATCCATATAGAATAAAAATGCTTACATTTCAGTTCATCCCAGACTTTGAAAAAATATATAAAGACAGAGCTCTTCAAGAAGATTCTGAAAATACAGCAATTCCTTTATTGCTCCATACAAGATAACCCAATAGTGACATTTTGACCTGTACGAACAGTGCTGTCTTTATATATTTTTTTGATTTGCACCAAGTGGATTCCTTGGGCGCCTGTAGACTGTGTCGCTCCTTATAACATTGGGTGTGCTGCAAACAAATTGATGGTAATCATCCTAGACTTTGGTCTCTGCCTGTGACTCTGTAGTGCAGTACGTGTTGAGACGTCAGCCACAGCACGTACTGCACTATAGAGTCACAGGACATAGCTAAGATCTGGGATCAACCGAAACATAGGCCTCTTATGTCTACAGTATATTGATACTAAAAGCTGAATTTTCAATAAAACTTTCTCCTTGATTGCATACTGAATGCTATGGTTATCTAATTTACATAGACTATAAAATGAGTTGGTCCGCATTTTACTCTGCCGTGACATTTTAAAATGTCACTGAAAAGTAAGCATCTGCTGAAGATTAAATCCACAGAGTTTGATCCAGCGCTACAATAAAATATAAGACTTTTTATTTCTTCATTTTAAAATTCAGAGCCAGGTTATGAGTAAGAAGTATCACTTCGAAACGCATCAACCTGAATTATGGTCTCCCTGGGACTTTTTCCTTGAATATTTTTGCCAATATTCTGATGATGACCAAACGTCTTTGTAACACATGCTTTTAAACTGAAGAAATAAAAAGCCTTATATTTTATTGAAGTGCTGGATCAACCTCAGTTTGTGGATTGCTTCTCCTTTTTAATTGGGATCATGTGCACTCGCTGATAGGTGGAGCTATCATATTTTATATTTTTCCTATCTGTTCGAGATTATGCAGCTGCAGGTGTGGCAAGTTTGACTCCGACACATCCGGACTCACTATAGAGAAGGCAGAGATGATATATTACCATCTCTGCCTCTCCGATCACTGTAAACACAGCGGTGTACAAATGTGTATACAAAATAGGAAATAGAAAATGACAATGTTTCCACTTCTGGATCCAGTAATTATGTGATCACCGGCGCTGGGAGGGAGCAGTAGCTACTGGGTCCTGAAAAACCCGATCAGTTCCGATATGCAGCCAGGAGGCTGAATTTACTCTGTAACTGGGGCTAATAATGTAAATAATTTGTTTAAGGGCTCGCTAACACATCGTATAAATCGGACGAGTGCTATCCAATTTTTTATCAGATAGTACTTGCCATATGGAGCCACAGTATGGCATCTGATATTTACAGCTACATAGGAAACTGTAAATGGTCCTGTAAATGACTAATAGCAGCTGAGTAAAAAAATGGATTGCACATGGACAGCACACGGATGACAAGTGAGAAAAAAATCGTCCCACTTTTCTGAATGAAAATCGGACCAATTTTTTTATACGCTTGTGTAATCTTTGCCTTAAATATTGAAATGTTCCCCAAAGGTCTTTTTGACTTTGTAGGGGACATAATGTGTGAAATAAATAAAAAACTAAAAAAATAAAAGCAAGAAAAAATAAATAACTAAATAAAATAAAATTTTAAATAAGCCAGTGCACATCGGAATCGCTGTTTTTTTTTGGGGGGGGGGGGTTTGTGGTTCTTTGTGGTCATAAAAAACAAACCAAAAGTGTGAAAAAGAGATACGTATTTTCTTTTTTCTCTTTACATTCACTCATCACCCAGCAAAAAAAAAAGCAATATAAGTATGACATAAAGTCTAGACCCCTGGGGTCATAAAAAAAGGCTAAAACTATTTGCAAACGATTTTTTTAGAGCTGTTAAAAAACCTCCTGTATGAAAATGTGAATTATCAGGAATGGAGAAAATGGTCTTATTCTGAAATGGCTAACAAAGAAACCAAGGCATATACAGTGGGGAAAATAAGTATTTGATACACTGACGATTTTGCAAGTTTTCCCACCTTCATGGAATGGAGAGGTCAGAAATTTTTATTAAAGGTACAGTGGAAAAAAAAGTATTTAGTCAGCCACCAATTGTGCAAGTTCTCCCACTTAAAAAGATGAGAAAGGCCTGTAATTGACATCATAGGTAGACCTCAACTATGACAGAGAAAATGAGAAAACAAATCCTGAAAATCACATTGTCTGATTTGGAAAGAAATTTATTTCAAATTTTGGTGGAAAATAAGTATTTGGTCAATTACAAACAAGCAAGATTTCTGTCTTTCATAGACCTGTAACTTCTTCTTTAAGAGGCTCCTCTGTACTCCACTCATTACCTGTAGTACTGGCACCTGTTTGAACTTATTATCAGTATAAAAGACACCTGTTCGCAACCTCAAACAGTCACACTCCAAACTCCACTATGGTGAAGACCAAAGAGCTGTCGAAGGACACCAGAAACAAAATTGTAGCCCTGCACCAGGCTGGGAAGACTGAATCTGCAATAGGCAAGCAGCTTGGTGTGAAGAAATCAACTGTGGGAGCAATAATTAGAAAATGGAAGACATAAATGACCTCTGATAATCTCCCTCGATCTGGGGCTCCACACAAGATCTCACCACGTGGGGTCAAAATGATCTCAAGAACGGTGAGCAAAAATCCCAGAACCACACGGGGGGACCTAGTGAATGAACTGCAGAGAGCTGGGACCAACGTTACAAAGGCTACCATCAGTAACACACTACGTCACCAGGGACTCAGATCCTGCAGTGCCAGACGTGTCCCCCTGTTTAAGCCATTACATGTCCAGGCCCGTTTGAAGTTTGCTAGAGAGCATTTGGATGATCCAGAAGAGTATTGGGAGAATGTCATATGGTCAGATGGTCACAACTCGTCGTGTTTGGAGGAGAAAGAATGCTGAGTTGCATCCAAAGAACACCATACCTACTGTGAAGCATGGGGGTGGCAACATCATGCTTTGGGGCTGTTTCTCTGCCAAGGGACCAGGACGACTGATCCGTGTACATGAAAGAATGAATGGGGCCATGTATCGTGAGATTTTGAGTGCATACCTCCTTCCATCAGCAAGGGCATTGAAGATGAAACGTGGCTGGGTCTTTCAGCATGACAATGATCCCAAGCACACCACCAGGGCAATGAAGGAGTGGCTTCATAAGAAGCATTTTAAGGTCCTGGAGTGGTCTAGCCAGTCTCCAGATCTAAACCCTATAGAAAACCTTTGGAGGGAGTTAAAAGTCTGTGTTGCCCAGCGACAGCCCCAAAACATCACTGCTCTAGAGGAGAACTGCATGGAGGAATGGGCCAACATACCAGCAACAGTGTGCGCCAACCTTACAGAAAACATTTGACCTCTGTCATTGCCAACAAAGAATATATAACAAAGTATTGAGATGAACTTTTGTAATTGACCAAATACTTATTTTCCACCAAAATTTGAAAAAAACTTTCTTTCCAAATCAGACAATGTGATTTTCAGGATTTGTTTTCTCATTTTGTCTCTCATAGTTGAGGTCTACCTATGATGTCAATTACAGGCCTCTCTCATCTTTTTAAGTGGGAGAACTTGCACAATTGGTGGCTGACTAAATACTTTTTTCCCCACTGTACACTTCACCAGTGAGAGACAGAATCTAAAACAAAAATCCAGAAAATCACATTGTATGATTTTTACATAAATAATTTGCACTTTATTGCATGAAATAATTATTTGATGCAATAGAAAAACCGAACTTAATATTTGGTTCAGATGTTTGCAATTACAGAGGTCAGACGTTTCCTGTAGCTCTTGACTAAGTTTGCACACACTGCAGCAGGTATTTTTGCCCACTCCTCCATACAGATCTTCTCCAGATCTTTCAGGTTTTGGGGCTGTCGCTGGGCAACATTGAGTTTCAACTCCCTCCAAAGATTTTTTATTGGGATCAGGTCTGGAGACTGGCTAGGCCACTCCAGGACTTTGAAATGCTTCTTACGAAGCCACTCCTTAGTTGCCCTGGCTGTGAGTTTCGGGTCATTGTCATGCTGGAAGAACCAGCTACGACCCATTTTCAATGCTGTTACTGAGTGAAGGAGGATGTTGGCAAAAATCTCGCGATACATGACCCCATCCATCCTCCTTTCCATACAGTGCAGTCATCCTGTCCCCTTTGCAGAAAAGCACCCCCAAAGTATGATGTTTCCCCCACCATGCTTCAAGGTTGCAACGGTGTTCTTGGGGTTGTATTCATTCTTCTTCCTCCAAACATGGCAAGTTGAGTTGATACCAAAAAGTTCTATTTTGGTCTCATCTGACCACATGACCTTCTCCCATGCCTCCTCTGTATCATCCAGATGGTCATTGGTGGACTTCAAACGGGCCTAGACATGTTCTGGAGTGAGCAGCGGCACCGTGCGTGCCTTGCAGGATTTTAATCCATGATGGTGTAGTGTGTTACTAACAGTAATGTTTGAGACTGTTATTCCAGCTCTCTTCAGGTTATTGACCAGGTCCTCCCGTGTAATTCTCGGCTGATTCCTGACCTTTCTCAGAATCATCCTTACCCAACGAGGCGAGATCTTGCATGGAGCCCCTGACCAAGGAAGATTGACAGTCATCTTGTGTTTCTTCCATTTTCTAATAATTGTGCCAACAGTTGTTGCCTTCTGACTAAGCTGCTTGCCTATTGTCCTGTAGCTCATCCCAGCCTTGTGCAGGTCTACAATTTTGTCCCTGGTGTCCTTAGACAGTTCTTTGATCTTGGCCATGGTGGAGAGGTTGAAGTGTGATTGATTGAGTGGACTGGTGTCTTTTATACAGGTAACGAGTTCAAACATGTGTAATTAATACAGGTAACGAGGGCAGAGTAGGAGGGCTTCTTAAAGAAAAACTAACAGGTCTAAACAATTATGGCATAGCTACACTATTTGCTTCTGGGATTTCTATAAATCCCATAGACTTCAATGAAGGAGACCAAAAGCTGAATCAGCTGCTGCGATAAGCGCAGTCCCAGTGATAGAAACTCTTCATAAAGGCTTATTCAGACATCTGTTTTTCTCACATACAAGAAAAATTGACTAATTATTTGGATCAGACTTTGATCTGATTTTGATCAGAGTGTAGTTCAAGTGTTATCAGTTTTTCTCGTATGTGGAGAAAAAAAAGTTTCTACACCTTCTCCTATGTGACAGTTTTTGTTTGTTACTGAATAGAACAGCGCAACAAAATATTTTGAATCTTAAAAGCAGCAGAAACCTGTTGGGAAAGAAAACTACTTTTTTTCCAGTTTTGTACGCAGTGGAAGATGAAGCCATGTACTCATATGCCTTTAGTGACATCTGGTGGTAAAAGTGTATATTGCACAAGCCTGACAGCATTTAGCAGCAAATAATCTAATCAATTCCAAAGGGTATTTTTAAGTTTGTTTATTTGGATTTTAGCCCCAACATTGGCCAGCATCTTGCTGTCAACACACAGATTATAAGTAAGCCAAACGGCTGCCATGTAAATGTTATTTCTTTGTGTCTCCACGAAGGCTCATATTTTCATTTTGTGATTCTTAAAAGGAAGCTATATTCCCAAAATTACATTTTATTTAAATCAGAGTTTTATGTTACATGTATTTAAAAAAAATGGCAATGCTTTTGTTTTCAAATCAGAATCTTTATTGAAAATCAAAATTAGTAATCTTGCAATTTTCATACTGGCCACTGGGGCTTTTTTAGATTCCTTGTCCCTTCAAAAATAGTTTTCAGCATGCTCCTTGTCATCAGATGCAGTATTATAATAACAGGTAACACCTCTATACACACCTGTCATCACAGGATTCACCAATCACCATAGGTGATGTCACAGCTGACCTGCTCCCCCTCCCTTCATAATGACCTTTGATGCTTCTATACAAAAGATTAGGGTCAAAGTCTGATCATTGTGGTTGATGTATCTGTGTGGTTTCCTGAAATAAGAAGTTAGGCCCAATTTATCAAAGTTATTTTGCCAGAAATTTTCCTCAAATTGCTTTGAAAAGTCACAATCAGGGCCATAGAGTGTAAAAAGTCCCAGTGGCCAAAGTGAAAATTCAAAGATTTATATTTTTAGTTGTTACAAAAAAACTAATTTTTATTGAGTGTTCAAAGATATGCAAAAAGAAATAAAGAAGGGAATATCAATTTCAGACTAGAAAAAAAACAATGTGACTATAAAGAGGATTTCTTGACAATAAGATTCATAAAGATGTTGGGACTTTCCCATAACAAATTAATAACATGACATTATATTAAATTTAAGACCTCATGAATTATGTCGATGTAGTGCCTGAAAGGCATGTTGAGATAAGCAAAAAATATAATTAAAGTCGGTTTTTGTTTCTAACTCAATATGGGGCATTTTATAAGCAACAGCAATTTGAAACATTAAAGAATGAAACAAAAAAGCAGAGAAAATATCAGAGGAAAATTATGAAAGAATGGAGAGAAATAAAGGTAAAGGGAATGGGGAAAGGTGTGTCCACTATTCTTTATTTTTAATACAGACTGTGATATGGGAGGAAAAAAAAGGCCCCAAAAAAACAACCAAAAAGACATTTGTTTATTGTTATTTAAAGCACCACTCCAGTGTTTTTTTTTATTGCACCGCAGGAGTGATGCCTTAAATGTAATTCAACTGCCCCTGTCTCATACTCATCTGCCATCTCCTTCATCGTTTTCCAGCGTCACTCTTGATCTCCGGCGAAAAGTGACCTGCTGGCAGCTCCAGTGTTTCATGGAGCGGTGCAGAGGTCACTTTTCAATATAACTCTATGAGAGCCTTGATCTGACCTCGTTCTGGCTCTCATAGACTTGCACTGGGAGCTTCTGACAGAAGCTGCACTCACAAGATGGCAGTGCAGGACCGGACTGGTGCCGAAAACCGGGGAAGACGCCGAAGGGTGAGTATATGACCGGGGGCAGGGGGCTAACATTTAAAGCGCCACTCCAGCACTGAAAAAAAAAACGCTGGAGTGGTGCTTTAGGATTTAACACAAAACCTAAACAATAGATCACTTTATATTATTATAGATTCTATTTTAATTGATTAAAAGACAGTCTAAACCCATGTCCCCATGAAAAATGCAGTTTTTTTCTGCTGCGTTTTCTCTTCAGGTATCAACATCAAAATTTTCAATTGCAAACTGCTATGATTATTGCATTTTGCTGATTTTTTTTTTGCTGCGCTTTTCCCCATATTTGATGCTTTTTTAGTGCAGATTTTATGCAGCATTTTAAAATGTTTTTAAGTGCGAAATGGTGGGATTCCGCACTTAAAACCACAATGGCGTTTTTTACATGCATTTTTTCGCCTAGTTAGCCTATTGGGAATAAACACACCAAGAAACACACAGCTCTATTGCTTTAGATGCCCAGTGAGCACGAGTTTTCATGGAATCACATGCACTATGCTTAAACTGTTAAACTCAGCTGATATTCTACAGAAATAAATGGAGTGGGAAAGAAACACAGCATTTACATGATGTGGGAACCTAAGGCATCTGGTTGCAATGTTTTGTGTTGATGCAATGTTTTGAACATACTGTTTAGTTGTATATATTTTTTTGCAGCATTGACTACTGCGTCACCTTAATCAATACAGTAAAAATTAATGATCCTAGCATAAACCTGTGACAACAAACCTGCGAAAAAAGACAGAGTTTTTAAATTTGTCTGGCCAGTAGAAACCTATAGCATCTCATGGTATAGTTGTGATTTTGTATTATATTTTGTAATAAAAACTTCTTCTGATTTAGACCATTAGTGCGAAGTACATTTTGTTGATGTTATTATTTGACTGCATTTATTTCAGTGGAGGAAATAAATGGTAACAATTAGATGCCGTTCCTTATTATTATTATTATTATTTATTATTATAGCGCCATTAATTCCATGGCGCTTTACATGTTTCAAAGGGATATACATAGCAAACAACAAGTACAATAATTTGAACAAAAACAAGTCAGTGACTGGTACAGGAGTAGAGAGGACCCTGCCTGCGAGGGCTCACAATGTACAAGGGATGGGTGAGGATACAGTAGGTGAGGGTAGAGCTGGTCATGCAGCGGTGTGGTGGGGCGGTGGTTACTGCAGGTTGTAGGCTTGTCGGAAGAGGTGGGTCTTCAGGTTCCTTTTGATGGTTTCCACGGTAGTCTGATGTGTTGGGGTAAAGAGTTCCAGAGTAGGAGGGATGCACGGGAGAAATCTTGCATGCGTTTGTGTGAAGAGGTGATAAGACGGGAGTAGAGAAGGAGATCTTGTGAGGATCGGAGGTTGCATGCAGATAAGTATCGGGAGACTAGGTCACAGATGTATGGAGAAGAAAAGTTGTGGATGGCTTTATATGCCATGGTTAGGGTTTTGAACTGGAGCCTATGGGCAATGGGGAGCCAGTGAAGAGATTGACAGAGAGGAGAGGCCGGAGAATAGCGGGGGGACAGGTGGATTAGTCGGGCAGCAGAGTTTAGGATAGATTGGAGGGGTGCGAGAGTGTTAGAAGGGAGGCCACAGAGCAGGAGGCTGCAGTAGTCGAGGCGAGAGATGAGGGCGTGCACTAGTGTTTTTGTAGATTCATGGTTAAGGAATGTGCGGATCCGGGAAATATTTTTGAGTTGGCGTCGGCAGGAAGTGGAAAGGGCTTGGATATGTGGTTTGAAGGAGAGATCAGAGTCAAGGGTTACCCCAAGGCAGCGAGCTCGTGGGACTGGGGATAGTGGAGAGCCATTGACTTTGATACATAGGTCAGATGGGGCGGGATAAATGAGATGGTGGAAAGATGATGAATTCAATTTTATCCATATTAAGTTTTAGGAATCTAGCAGAGAACAAAGATGAAATAGCAGACAGACATTGTGGGATTCTGGTTAGTAAGGGGGTGATATCAGGTCCAGAGAGGTAGATCTGTGTGTTGTCAGCATAGAGGTGATACTGAAAGCTGTGAGACTCTATGAGCTGTCCCAGGCCGAAGGTGTAGATGGAGAAGAGCAGGGGTCCTAGAACTGAGCTTTGGGGGACACCGACAGATAGGGGGCAAGATGAGGAGGTGGTGTGTGAGTGGGAAATACTGAATGTCCTGTCTGTTAGGTATGAGGAGATCCAAGATAGGGCCAAGTGTATGAGGCAGAGAGATGAGAGAGTCTGTAGTAAGAGGGAATGGTTTACTGTGTCAAAGGCAGATGACAGGTCCAGAAGGAGAAGGACAGAGTAGTGTTGCTTGGATTTGGCGGTTAGTAGGTCGTTGATGACTTTAGTCAGGGCAGTTTCAGTGGAATGGTGCTTTCGGAAGCCAGATTGGAGGTGGTCAAAGAGGGAGCAGGAGGAGAGGTGGGAGGACAGCTTGAGATGGACGTGTTGTTCCTGTAGTTTTGAGGCATAGGGGAGAAGTGATATGGGGCGATAGCTAGATAGAGAGGATGGGTCAAGGGATGGCTTTTTGAGGATGGGTGTGATCGAGGCATGTTTGAAGCATGAGGGAAAGACACCAATTGTTAGTGACAGGTTGAAGAGGTGGGTTTGGGTTGGTATGAAGACTGCGGTAAGGTTTGGGATGAGGTGGGACGGGATTGGGTCAAGTTCACAGGTGGTGAGATGTGACTTGGAGAGTAAAGAAGAAAATTGATCTTACGTGATGGCAGAGAAACTGGTTTTGGAGCAGGAGGAGGAGAGTTGAGTAGTTGTGAGGAGGGACTGTGGGGACTTATGGCAAAAACTTTGTCTGATGGTGTCAATCTTCTGCTTGAAGAATGAGGCAAAGTCTTCAGCTGAGATGAGTGGAGAGGGAGGAGGAGCTGGGGGACGGAGGAGAGAATTGAAAGTACTGAATAGCTGTTTAGGGTTGTGAGACAGGGAGGATATGAGAGATGATAAGTACGTTTGTTTTGCTGCAGTGAGTGTGGACCTAAAAGTAGTGAGGGCTTATTTGAATGCGATGAAGTGCTCGTTGGAGTGGAACCTTTTCCATCTCTGTTCAGCAACCCTGGAAGCTCGTCTCAGTTCTTTAGTCAGGCTGGTGTGCCAGGGTTGCCTGCTGATTGTGCGAGCTTTGGTATGTATGAGGGGGGAGACTGATTCAAGAGCTGCAGATGTTGCGGTGTTATATAAGGCTGCAGCAGCATCTGCATCGTGTAAAGAATTTATGTCTGTAAGAGGGAGGAGGGATTCAGAGAGTGAGTGTAGGTTGAGGTGTTTGAGATTTCTGCAAGTTTCTGGATGGGGGATTGTGGATCTGGAGAGGAGAGGGGAGAGAATGTGAGTAAGTTGTGGTCAGAAAGAGGGAGAAGAGAGATAGAGAGGTTGGATAGGGAACAGAGGTGGGTGAAGATGAGGTCCAGTGTGTGGCCATCTTTGTGAGTGGGGGCTGAAGAACATTGAGGAGGGCCAAAGGAGGAAGTGAAGGATAGAAGCTTAGAGACAGATGAGTGATTACATCTGTTTTACTAATAATGGGTAAAGGCGATGCAGCTTCTTACATAAGTACATAATAGAAAATAGTTTTTGTAATGCAAATGACATATCTTAAGTTAACATATTCTTAGACAAGTGACTATAGATTATTGACTATGGTACCATAATGCTTGTTTAGCCAGAAACATAAAAATGAAAACTAGTAAGATTTTTATAAAATAGTATTCACATTTGCTTTGTGGCTTTTGTTTATGACGGAAGCCATGACGCCCAGCCAGATCTGTTGTTCAATGGAAATTACTGAAACTGACAATCTCCACTGACCTACAATGATGGCCATCGGAGTTTAGACAAGGCGTTCATCATTTCAATGGAAAGAATATTGTTCCATGCAAAGCTTAATCTCCCATCACACTAGGTGGAATTTGCAATGGAGGCTCCAAATAGCGGCTTTGATGCAAATGTGAACATAGCCTTAGTAATACACATAGCTTCTCCATCATTATTTATTTCATTTATTTATTTTAAGGGTTCGCTCACCCCACCATATTTTCTGTCTGAGTGTGATCCGACAAAACATTGGATCGCACGCAGATCAATGTTATGCTATGAGGCACAAGACTGATTTTTCTCCTCGGATCAAGTTGCTCCGAGGAAAAAATCGCAGCATTTCTGAGTTTGATCCGATGTTCAGATCTCACTCAGCCATGCAAGTCAGTGAGTGTGTGGAAATCATCCAATTGCACTCAGATGACATCTGAGTGCAGTCTCATTTCACTGACACAATTGAGAAGATGGAGAAATTTTGTTCTCCATCTTCTCTTCACAGTGTGCTCCCATAGTCTCACCCGAGAGAATCGGATCATACTATGCTGACACCCTTATCAGAGTTTGATCAGAGTGTCATTTGCATAATCGGTCCAATTCTTTAAGATGAGAGAATCTATGGTCGTCTGCACCTGCCATAAATCTGATTAATGAGACAGTTAAAGATTCAGAAATACCATAGTTTGTCTGGAGCCAAGCTATTTCTTCCTTTCTCTATTGTCTTCCTGGTGCCTATACAATATAAGTTTAACAGCTGTTTCAGATCTTGTTGAGTTGCTGCACATACATCAACTTAGAACCATTTTTTTAATAATATAATTTTCAAATGTAAAAGGATTTTCCTGACTAAACCCTTTAATTTATACATGAACAACTATTGGTATATATGTCATATCTGCCTGGTATATCCACAAGATTGCAGCAGATGTCACCTCTAACACACAGAATTGCTCCTGTCACAGCTTAATATACACTTTATGGACAAAAATATTGGGACACCTACACGTTACACTTACTGGAGCTTTTATGACATCCCATTCTAAATATATCTAGACATTAATATAATGTTTGTCCCCACTTTGCAACTGTACCAGCTTCCACTCTTCTTGGAAGACCTACGATATTTTGGAGTGCGTCTGTGAAACATTTTGCCCATTTATCCATTAGACCATCTGTGAGGTCACACTGACAATGGCCTTGCTCGCGATCTCTATTTTAGTCCAACCATAAGGTGTTTGATGGGGTGGAGGTCAACCATGCCTTTATGAACCTTTGTTTGTGCACTAGAGCCCCATTATGCTGGAACAGAAAAGGGCTCTCCCAAACTGTTTTAGGCACTATATCACATCTTGACCTTCATTTTGGGACTATTGTCTCTGGACCTTTATTCATCCTCTATGAGAATCTTGGCGTTTCAACAAGTGTGGCTGACAAAGGCACATTTGTTAACTCAAAGAGTTCCTTAAATTGATGCTGTCTTGTGCTTTCTCACATATTTGTATGCGGTCTTCACATTTGTATCTAGGTTTTCTGATGTTGAAATATAAATTTCACCTTTATGCATAATCTGGTAATGTTGAAGTGCTGTTCCAACACTACCCTCTTCCTAGTACCAAAGCATGAACCAGTGGTTATCTCTCCAGCAATATGTACCTTCTGAGCCAATAACCCTTGAGGGTTGAATTTCCCTTGAATTGAAAGGTCTTCAGCAAGACCTCGCCTACAAGTCTGCTTTAGTAAATACTTGGGTTCCCCATAAAATAACAATCTGGAGCATATTTTCTTAGATGTTTGCATTTGTACCATTCTCTTGTTATTGCTCCTAGAACTTGGTGAATAAACTGGCTTCTGGGTGGTACCAGTTGGGGCGGCGTGTCTCTACAGCTACACCTTTTCATACTGTCCAATCAGACTTGGCAGTGTTATCCTCTCATGTAACATTTCTCTTTGACAAGGAGAATGGTAACACCTAGTTGTCAATTTATTCATATATTTCCAGAAATAATTCGGGCACTGTTTTAAATCAAACACTTAATTTACTCCACTCCAATGCTGTAATAACTGCTGTCTAAAGTAACTACTTGACCTAATTTGTATAGTACCACAAGTTTGTAATATGTAAGTGCTAAAATTTCGTATCCGAGATCGGTGTCCATGGCTTTATTGCATTTGTGAGCACATGGGTAAATATACACAATTGTACACCTACACAATTCAAGCCCTAATTGCTGTGGACAAAGCACATCCTAAAAAAATGCAGAGATGTATGGTTGATTTAAGAAATTGGAGAATGAAATCAGTGCCTGAATTATGAAGGATATAATAAATCCAATATATTCGTAAGAATAGAGTTCTTTAAGAAATAATATATAATACAATTTTGTTAATATGAAAACACAGTCGCAGTCATTATCTGAACTCTCACTCCCACTCTCTTTATCATGTGATCTCTTTGCTCTTCTTTTGCCCTTTCTTCTCACTCTCCTATAATACATATATATATACACTGCCAGATAAAATGGGTGTAGAATATACAAATGAAATTGTAATGACATGTGGGCCCCTCTCACTTCAAATAGCCACTTTGCTGCGTGTATATATTAGGGCAGAAGTGTTTATAGGATAAAGGGCTTTTGAACATTATTAGAAGGAGGAGCTGACCCTCACATAAGAAGCCCTAATGGGTCTGTGTTTATTCTAAGGAAAGAGAAATGAGTGCAGATATTTGTCTTAATCTGCCTAAGCTAGAGATCTTAACTATTACGTGTCCAAAGAAGAAATATTTCCAAAAATCATCAACAAAACTTATAATGTGATTACAACACAGACTAATTAGTTAATACAATTAAAATATATTATTGCTAATGCCTATTCTTATTTACGCTGTTTATTTTTTAGCTTTTTCTATATACTCTCAAAGATAAGGAAACACCCATGTAAAATAAAAACGCGTTGATTCAATTGTAGAACAAAGATTGGGAGAACCTGTTAGGCCATGTCACCAATGTAGCGTCCATCCCGATTGGTGCTATATAGGACAACGTCACCCTGAGGACGCGGAGTGTGGTTCTGTTATGTACAATTGGGTAATTATTTATTATGACATTTATTTATCTTGGATCATGTTTTTTTTATATAATCACCTTTTGATCTATTTATGCACATGCACTTTAACTTGTAAGGACTTAACGTTCACTTGACTATGTATGGATTTTACATTTACCTGACTATGTCTAGAATTATATCAATCTTGGATGTGATCTATCAATCATCTTATTGATTACATGATCGTTATTATTACCTTCATTCCTCAATACCCATTTTATGTGTTTTTTATTTCCCTTGAATTTGTGAATATATATTTTCTTTATTTCTTGATATGATGAAATATGTGTTTTAAATTATCTAATAAATAGTATATTTTATTTTTAGGTATTTCTTTTTGTAAGACTCATGATTTACTTACGCACTTATTAATATTGTCTAGTGAATCAGTAATCTGTATAGGATTCAACTTCAGTTTTTCAAACAGGAAGGCAGGTGTGTGACACATCAAACTGGTAGAGAGTTTCAAGAGTCCTAGTTTCAGGTGAAGGGATCACATATATAATCACAGAGGACATATCTCAAAATCACCCAAATAGGCCGTCCATTACTATTATTATTATTATTATTATTATTATTATTATTATTTATATAGCACTATTGATTCCATGGGTCTGTACATGAGAAGGGGTTACATACAAAATACAGATATCACTTACAGTAAGCAAACTAACAGTGATAGGCAGGTACAGAGGGAAGAGGACTCTGCCCTTATGATCTTACATTCCATTACCTACAGTACAGTTGCCAAACTTCTTACCTTTACTGATCGGCACCTGATGGTGAAACAAAGTAAGGGCTTGTTGAAGTGAGTGTGATGATGAGCGTTGTGGTGCAGAGATATTCCTGGACTTGGTAAGCTGTTGTGCTGCCACGCAGGCTGACAGCTCGTCTTGATTTCAACTGGGTCTGAATCTCAGGATGCTGATACAGTTCAATGTAATGGTGAGGTAAAACACCACAACTCTCAGATCCACCATTCAGCATTTGCACCTCTGTGCTGTCTGAAGCTTGGAGCAGCAGACTCAAACTCTTTTCACTAGGTTGTGCCTGCTGCACTGAGCCAAACACAGAATAGGCTGGAGCAAACCAGTAGATCCCCCCAACTCATCTTGTGAGTAAGGCTTGGTGAGTGTTTTTTTTTAATTTATTAACCAGTGCACTATCTTGAGTGGGATGGGCACAATTTCTGTGTGGGCTCACAAAAAAAGAATGGGGAAGGTTAGTTTTATGATTCAGCATAAAAAATATGCCTCAAAAATATGCCCGCTTTAAAATGTGGGCCTGAAGACTACAGATCAAACCAGTGGGAGATGGTATAGACATCTACAGATGTTAATATTATGTATGCTTACTTTACGCTAAAAAATTGATACTAATTAGAAATCTTCCCTTTGATAATCTGGTAGAGTCACCATATGTGAGTGGATGTTGCTTTAGATTTAGACTCATCATTGTATCGACAGGAACTACAGTGGTTCTTGAAATTTTGTGTATCCTTCTGAATTTTCTATTTATCTCCTTAAATTTGAAACTGTGGATTGATGGTGTCCAAACTCTTTAGAGATGATGTTCGAACCTTTTTGAGCCTGATAAGCATCTACCTCCTTTGTTCATGTCATGATACACAAACATGTTGTTACGATCAGACTTTGACAGATCCCTGTTCCTTACATAAAATTGGTTGCCCATTAACACCTGATTGTCAATTAAAGAAGCACTCCTTTCAAAGTCTTTATCCTCTTAATATATTGCAGTCATCATATTATACAGCACTGTGTACTTACAATTGATCATTTTGCCCTTCTACACAGCTAATTCTTCTCTTTTTCTCTGCTCTATGTAGAAAGAGGAAGTCTCTTGTACCTACATTTATCATTTCTCTCTTCAACTCCTGACCCAACTGCTGCTCTCCTCACCCTGCCTTTGACTTTTGCAGTTACTGCTGAGTCATACAGACAAAATTGACCTCCTGTTTCTACATAGAGCTTAGAAGAATTCATCCAGTCTGTGTTTGATCACGTAATGTCATAGACCTAATGGAAAAGAGAAGAATTAACTGGGCAGAAGGGCAAAATGAGCAATTGTAAGTACACAGTGCTGTATAATATATTAAGAGGATAAACTTTTTTGATGGGATTGTTTCTTTAATTGAATTAAAATACTAGGCTATAATTTCAACTTCAAATTATCTGCCAATCCTTTAGGTTTACATACATTTGCCACTTAGAGATGTGATTTTAGATCATTTTCCTCATTTAAAAATTAAGTCTAATATTTTTGACTCGTGTTTGATTTGGTTCTCTTTATCTACTTTTAGAACTTGTGTGAAAATTTGATACAGTTTTAGGTCAAATTTATGCAGAAATATAGAACTCTGAAGGGTTCACAAACTTCCAAGCATTACAGTATTTTTAAATGGTGAGAATTGTTTGTAAAAAATATTGCAAATAAATGGTTTCCTTTAGTAGTCATTCAGATAATAGTTGAAAATTGCTATGTATCTTCTTTAATCTGCACTAACTTTATTAAAAATGATACAATATGCTTATATTTTGGGGTAATTGACAAACATGTTCTTCAGGATATTATACCTTTGCTTTTATACATTTGAGTGCTTAATTTCTTTTCAAATTCCACAGTTAATGCTTCTATTTTTCTTCAGTCCTTGCAGAGAATATTACTGTCCATAATGGTAACACAATAAAACAATGGCAACAATGAAATCACTGACATATCATGTTACAAAGCTCATAAAGCTGTACTAAATCAAAAGCAGTAATAGATTAGGTAAAAGCTTTTATTTCATTAATATTGTGCCATGAATGTATATGGTATTTTTTCCTTACATAAAGCAACAAAAATCAAGGGCTTAGCCATGGACTAGACATCTGGTGACGTTATTGAATTTTATCTGTTCATTAAAAGTTTATTTTAGTAGCAGATCCTAAATTAAAAAGGTCAACAAAACATACTGTATGTATCTGAAAGGTTGATTTTAACAATAAAAAAATAAAAATAAATAATAATAATAAATAAAGTTAATTAACCAATTCCTGACCAGGATATTTTCTGTTTTTACGCTTTTGTTTTTTTCTCCCATTATTCCAAGGGCTTACTAATTGCTGAACGAATTGTACTTTTAAATGGCATCATTCATTTTACCACGTGAAGTACTAGAAAACAGGAAAAGAATTCCAACTACAACATAATTGTGGTACAAAACGCAATTCCACAATTGAATTTTGGATTTTGTTTTTAAGATGTTCATCATGCGATAAACATAACCTAGCAATATGATTCCCTAGGTCAGTGTGATTACGGCAATACCAAACTTATATAGTTTACTTTTATTTAAGTGGTGAAAAATTTTTTGGATGTTTGTAAAAAAATATATAAATTTTGCTTGTGTCGCCATTTTCCTAGACATATAATGTTTTCATTTGTAATTTAATGGAGCAGTATGATGGGTTTTTTTATGGCGGGCTGAGCAGAGGTTTTTATTGATAATATTTTGGGGTAGATACATTTTAATCGCTTCTTATTGCATTTTTTGGAGTTGCTGCATAGGCAGAAAAAACGCAATTCTGACATTTTGATTTATTTTCTCTTTAGTTATTTAGCGATCAGATTAATTAATAATAATAATAATAATCTTTATTTATATAGCGCCAACATATTCCGCAGCGCTTTACAATTCAGAGGTTCATATACAACAGTCATAAGTAACATAGCTAAATATAATACAATAATTAAAGCAAAAATAATGACGACCCTGCTCATAAGAGCTTACAATCTACAATGAGGTGGGGGTGACACAGTACAGGGGCTTATTTACAATGATGGTCCAGCCATCTTGAGGCGATGAAGGATGGATAAAGGCTGCATGAGCTCATCACCAGCCAGTATTTGTAGTGCTTTTGGGTTCGGCGGAGTTTGGTGGAGACTTATGTTTGGAGAAATAACGAATGGGCTATAAAAATATGAAAGGACTTCGATTAGGGAACGTGATAGGCCACCCTAAACAGGTGTGTTTTTAGGGAGCGCCTAAAACTGTGTAATTTGTGGTTCGTCCTAATTTCTTGGGGTAGAGCATTCCAAAGAATAGGTGCAGCTTGGGAGAAATCTTGGAGCCGGGAGTGGGAGGTAAGGATTAGTGTTGATGTTAGTTGAAAGTCGCTCACGGAGCGTAGAGAACGGGTAGGCCGATAAACAGAAATGAGGGAGGAGATGTAGGGGGGTGCCCCACTGTGGAGATCTTTGTGGCTGATAAAAAGCTACTTAAATTGGATCCTATAATGTATGGGCAGCTAGTGCAATGACTGGCATAGAGCAGAAGTGTCTTAGTAACGATTAGCGAGATAGATGACCCTAGCTGCTGCATTAAGGATGGACTGGAAAGGGGAATGTCGAGTGAGGGGGAGGCCAATTAATAGAGAGCTACAGTAATCAAGGCGGGAGTGGATCAGGGCAACAGTGAGGGTTTTTGTTGTTTCCAAGGTGAGAAAGGGGCAGATTCTAGAGATGTTCTTCAGGTGCAAGCTACAAAAGCGGGCAAGAGATTGAACGGGTTCTTTTACATTGGGTCTTGTCTCAACGGTTTGGGGAGCCATACCCAGTTATTGTTGATCCTAGAAGGCGGAGACGAATATGGGTCCATCCGCTTTTCATGCGATGGGTCACTAAAGGACATTTCCATCGTCTATATGGGGCTCTACGTAGCCATCTTGACAAGTTTTATGGCTACTGTCAGATGAACATCTCCACTTTTGGTATTCTTTTGGAGGCCGTGAAACCTGGGATAACATTCAAGGACACAAATATTTGCAAAATGTATTTTAATCAGAGGAGCGTCTTTTACTTACATTATCGTATGTATTCATTACAAATGTTTGGATGTATTCATTGATCTTTTTAATGCATGTTCCGCCCATACGTTGTTTGAAAATATTGTGTTACTTTATTGCATTTTTTTTGTCATTATCACTCCCTGATGTCATTCCAAACTGTCATATTCTTTAGCATGTATTTCTGATGTTTACAGGTGACCAAGTGGTTATGTTGTTTATCTGCTTTAATTTGCTTGATGCAAATTGAGATTATTAGATACGTGAATGACATCATGTTGTGTATGCAAGGTGCCTCAGCGAGGTAGTCGTTGGCGAGCTGTGGCCCCTGCTTGCTCTGGCACCCTACAGACAAGGTGTGTCCTCCCTCCGATGTGCTGCAGTGTATGTGGTGGTTTCCACTTACTTCAGACCAGCCGGTCGTGTCTGTCTTCAGGCATTTCTCTTCTGGAACAAGGGCAGCAATAAATTCAGAGGACACGAGGTTCATAACAATAACTGGGACTTTACTTGGGGGAAGAGGAATATGTACAATATTTACAGGCTGATATAATGGATAAGGCCCAACGGGTTGTCATCTTTCCCACAGGTACTTGATACAACTTCAGCCCTTGTTCCCAATTTAAGTGAAGCATCTCTGTGACCTTGTTCTCTAGCCCTAGAGAATCTTTCTCACCAGTGACAGTATATCCGGATCCTAGTTCTCCCCACATCTTAGGTTTGAGTCCTGACTTCTTCTGCAGCCTGCAGATAGAATGTGCCCCCAGGTCCTCAACAGCTCTCTTGAGTTTCTCCGGCCAGCTAAGGGGACTCTTGTGGAGGGAATCTTTACTCTGGTGATCCTACTGTCTGGGGTACGGAACTCATGTCTGCCCTAGCAGCCACTATACCAACGGCTGGCCATACTGTTCCAAGTACTATCTCTCACTGAACTCTCACTTCCTGCTTCTGGAAACTAACCAAAGGTTTCCTAATGTGCCCACCATCTATGGGCTGTCATCACACACAAATAACCCCCTCACTGTCCTAAATGTCTGCAATACTGCAGGCAGACTTACCCTGTCATCTGCATCTGGGACAGTGGTATCTTGTGGCTGGTTACCAATACTACAGCCCACAAGGAAACATACTAGAAACAAAACCTTATTCACATTCGATGCTCAACCCTAGCACTGAGTTCCCCTTTACTTTACTGGGCTGGATTACCACAGCTAACCCCTTAACTGGACCTAACTGAAGCCCAGAGAGGTCTATCTGTCAGGAACATTCTCTTTAACCTTTTTAGTGCCAAAGAGGAGTGTATTTATTTTATGCCACACAACTTTACATTATTCCCATGGTTCAGACATATTGTTCATTATTGTTACTTTGGACTACATTGATAATGTTATGTGTGTAGATGTTATTTATATGTTTGTTAGCTATGTATTTTATTTTTCCAATGGTTAAGGTAAATGTATTACTTCCAAATGTGTTTTATTTATTTTTTTTCTAAGTTAATTTGCCACTTATATGTTTTTATTTTAATTTAGGTTTCTATCCACCGGTTTATCCTATGCGGCACTTCATCTTGAATTTCTTCTTGGGAAATCTACCATCTCAGGCATTGTATGTAAAATTGTACAGAAATCTGGTTTCATTTTCAGAATTCTATTATGCCTGAGCCAAAACAAGAAGACTGGCTGCGGATAGCCCGAGGCTTTGAGGAAACATGTCAGTTCCCCAACTGCATTGGATCCCTGGATGGCAAGCACATCAGGGTTCGTAAGCCGCCAAACTCAGGGTCCCGATATTACAGTTAAAAGCAATTTTTTTCTGTTGTGCTGCTGGCCTTGGTTGACAGCATATACAGGTTTATAATTGTTAATATTGGGGTCTATGGAAGAACTGGAGACTGCAGAGTCTTCAATTCTTCCATCATGGGTCGGCAGCTGAGAAATAATGATTTGTCTATCTCACCCCCACGGGTTCTCCCCGGTTCACGTTTGGAAGCAGTTTCTTATGTCATGGTTGGTGATGAGGCATTTCAATTGAAACGCTCTGTAATGAGGCCTTATCCACGGAGAGCCCTGGACCACCGGCGGCAAATTTTTAATTATCGCCTATCACGCGCAAGACGATTGGTGGAGTGCGCCTTTGGGATCCTCTGTGCAAAATGGAGGGTCCTGATGTCGGCCATCCAATTAAGTGAAGCTAATGTGTGTCATCCTTCATAATTTCATAAGAATCCATCAATGTGCACCTATTGGTGATGACGCTGGTGATTTACGCCATAATGCCAGACCTACAAGTCATATTCGCAATACACATCGTCAGCCCTCTGGTCTCAAAGTTTGGGACATCTTTACTAATTATTTTGTGTCGCCACAGGGATCTACTCCTGGCAAGACTATGCTGTGGTTATGTTTTAATCTCCAGGTTTTTTTAAAAAAAAATATAAATAAAATGTTCTTGCCAAAAATTGATGATGCCTGTTTATGTCAGTAAGTATACCTTCTATATTTGCGCCATACAGTATTTATTAAAAATAACAACACTCATATAAGTAAAACTTAAATCTTTATAACCATCATGGTTCTTTGGAGCCAAAACAGGCATATTTCAGTCATATGCCAAAATTGCCAAAACAAACATTTCAACATGAAAATACCAAAAAAGGATAATATTCCTGAAAACAATATTGCTTACAAATTTTGATATGAAGGTGGTGATGATGACGGTGGGATAGCATGACTTGTTTCATGAGTTTGGCTGGGTGGAATATTTTGACCATGGGAGGTGGATGAGGCAGGATTACGGGTCAAGGGAGGATTTATTTGTGGGCCCAGTTGAGGGACATGGTATTGGCCACTTGGATAATGGTAGCCAAAATCAGGCATATTTGGGTTTGCCATTTGGCTAAACCCCCCAGAATGGCCATGTCGACCATACCCATGTTGAGACCACTCTCCTACAGTGGGCATGTTCGAGTGGCCATATTGGGAAGGTGCAGCTGGAGGTTGTGTGGAATTTTGTGGTGGTTGTGTTTGGAGCTATTGATAAGGTTTTTGTTGGGGTTGAGGTGATGGGATCCGTGGTGGAGGTGGTTCTGGGAGGCTATAGTCTCTTCATCCACACTTCCAGGCATACGTAGGTGGTTGTCGGTGGACATCTGCCATCTCTCGAGGAAGTTGAAAACTAGTCTTGGATTGTTAGGGGCTGTGCATGAATCAATTACAATTTGCAATGCACATCTGGCACGCAGCCTCACCTCTCAGGCAATTGTGCGCAAATACCATGCTAGGCTCTGTGCATATGTCTCTTCACCATCATCATTTACTGTGCGAGCTAGGTATTGCAAAACCCCAAGGTCTACTCGGCTCTTGTTACCGGTGGTAGGGAGCTCCCTCCTGTGGCGGCCACGGCGTGGGATGGCTGTAGCCTGTGGTGAGGTATCCAGGGGGAGCGTAGGACTACTGCTTCATCCATGTTCATCATAATCTGGGTTGGCCTCATGTCCTGGCAAAGGTGGTGGTGGTTCTGATGCTGACGGGGCAGAAGAAGGTCCGGCCTCCTCATCTACTTCTCCAACAGGGTCAAAGATCGCCTCAGAATCCGATGCTGTCTCCCTTTCTTTAAGGTTGGATGCAATTCTGTTGATGTTTCCAGGTCTCAGACTTGTGAATTGTGGTGACGAAAGTGGTTGGTCATGTCACCATAGTATGTGAAATGCATACTTACAGCCACATTATGATTAGACAAGTGAATTTAGCATCTAGATGGAATGTGACCGGGAGCATGTATATTGCATAATTGTGGTCACCTGACTGCTCGGTCTCGCCACCAGCACCAGAGAATCCTCACAGCATGCATTGCGGGCACTGTAAGAATTCCAGAGTCTTCAGTCACATAGAGTGACTGCAGATTTTGTAATAGACCTGGACAACCACTTTAAGAATGTGTGGCTACTAGTGATGAGCGAGCATGCTCGCTACTGCTCGGTGCTCGCCCGAGCATCTCACTGCTTGAGATGCTCGGCGCTCGCCGAGTATTTCCGGGGTTGCTCGGCGGGAGCTCGGGTCCCCTCCCTGCATGTTTGGCGCTCTTTACAGAGCCAATGTACATGCAGGGATTGTCTGCCACTCACTGTAATGCCGCAGCCACTTTGGTTGTGGCATTACAGTGATTGGCTGGCCGCACTGCGTCATCAGTTCTATATCAGACCTGGTGCTGCCATGCTCGTCACAGTCACTCCGCAATCAGACAGTCTAGGCAGAGGTGCTGCTGAGCTAGGGAGAGATTTGCTTGTTTCTAGTTAGCGTAGGTGTACCAAACTATATTAGAGACACATATCCATCTCAACAAACAGTCCTTCTGAGGACTTATCCATCTGCAGAGATATCAGGCAGGCAGGGTATATAGCAGACTGCAGTGCATATAGCACAATAGGCTCCATTCCAGTATTGTCTGCTGCTGCTGTTAGATATTTCTAGAAATAGGCCCAGGTCTCAGGGGCCAGGAATAATTTTTTTTTGGATCTTAATCCTCATTATTTTCTTAAAAAGCAATCCAGAGAACACCGTTTTTCTGCGCCATTTGCTTGTTGGCACTGCAGAATACAGTCCGGTCCTTTCCATAATACAGCGCTAAAAATTCAGCTATTTAAAACTGTGGTTTGTCTGTCACACGGATCACATAAAATTGCGCTGAAAATACTGCCATTTCTGGCCTCCATTAAAAAAAAATTTCAGTGTGTCAGAGAAGCTATTGACACCAATTTGCTGTTCAAAATAGTTACCTGTAAGGAGGGCGGTTGCAGACAACTTTAATTTAATGGAACGCAACCGACCCCGGGGTCCGCAATGCAGCCTGGTGGACTGCTGCCGAACACTTTCCGGGTGGAAAGGAAGGCGACAACTTAAATGTAACCCTTCCGTGTTGTTAACTTCACACGGGACCGGTTATAGCGGTACGCTCTTTCTCCGATAGGTGCACGGAAGAAGAGCGTCCGGCGACGAACCTACAAACTGCCTAACCTCTCCGTGTTAACTTCACATGGGACCGGTTATAGCGGTGCGCTCTTTCTCCGATAGGTGCACGGAAGAAGAGCGTCCGGCGACGAACCTACAAACTGCCTAACCTCTCCGTGTTAACTTCACACGGGAGGAGACTAACGGTTCACACTATCTCCAAGAACCGCAGGGAGACGTGTGACCGGGGAGAAGCAGTAGCCCTGTCTTCGATACAGGTGCTATGCTATGGGGACTGGCGCTAAAGCGGTTCACACAATCTCCAAGAACCGCAGGGAGACGTGTGACCGGAGAAGAAGCAGTAGCCCTGTCTTCGATACAGGCGCTACGCTATAGGAGTAGGCGCTAGTGTACGGGTGTGATTCCCGCCAGGTATTCATGCACTCAGCCGGCATGCTACCGGACTGAGCCGACCCGCTCAATATGGCTCTTAGAGGAGCTCCAGAGTGAAGCGTGCACACACCAAACAACCAGCTCAAATGATCTGAGCGCGCTGCCATGTTTGTGGGTGGGCCTTTTAAAGATTAAGCCCTGCCCCACTGTCACACCATTGGTGACGACACCTGTGACCAATCAGGCGGTGCCAGGTCACCGTATCAGCTGGTTCCTGAACCACCAATCACGGTCCGCCATGTCACCGACATGCTCAGTGCGGCGCATCTCGGACTTAGGCTGCCGGAGCCCCGACTCCCTCCGCAACCTATACTTCATAGTGCTAGGCACAAACACCTGAGATACAACCCGAGTATCTCATGCACTAGCTAGGCGTTGGGATTGAAGGAAATGCTGTGCAACATCAGCCCTGGCTGGACCTGAATGGCTGACCACAGAATCCTCAGATGGCTCTGAGCCCATTTCAGATCCAGCAAACGCCGGACGCCTAACATACCTACAGGCCCGGTATTTAAAACCGTGGTTTTTCCGTCACACAAAACACATATAAGTTCACTCCAAATTCAGTAATTTGTAGTGAGTGTGGAAGATAGTCCTCCATTTAAAATGGGCAAGGGATGGGGGAACCGGATGTGATGGTGCATGCTGAGGCCGTGGGCAAGCTGAAATTGTGCCACAACAAACACCCACATCTTCTTGCTCGACCTTCCTGTCCCAAGAACACCACTATTGAACACAGAGCAGTGTAAAAAGGTTATTGGTTGGATAGCAGATAATGCTTCCAGTCACTTAGCCTCCACCACCTTGTCTTCTGCACGGTCAAGTCTCAGTAGCTGTGAGTCTGGAATGCATATTCCTCAACCTGAACCTCCTTCCTCACTCCATGCAGAGTGCCCAGAGACAACTGATCCCACACTTGGACACTCTGAAGAGCTGTTCACTTTTCCATTTATAGATTCGGGCCTCTCGCCCGGTCCACTTGAAGCGGGGCAAGAGGAGATCGCATGTAGCAATGCCCAAATATTTGAGCAGCCACGGTCACACAAAGGCGACGGTGGGAAAGTGTCTCAAGAGGTGGATGATGATGAGACACAATTCCCAGAAAGTCAGGAAGAGGACCAGAGTGCAGAAATGGAAGACGAGGTGGTGGATGATATAGTAACTGACCCAACCTGGCAGGAGGACATGCAGAGCGAGGAGAGCAGCACACAGGGGGAGGGAGGTAGAGCACCCCAACAGGCAGAAAGAAGCAGTGTGGTGGCCGCAGACAGAAGGCTGGCAACCGTTCCCCATAACACCACCACGAAGGAAGTTGCCAGTACAACTGTTAGGTCTTTCCAAGTCTGATTGTTATTTAAAGACTCTGTCGATAACCCCAAAAAGGCCATTTGCACCAACTGCCAGGCCAGCATCAGCAGGGGTGGCAAAACGACCAGCCTGACCACCACCAGCATGATCAGGCACATGACAGCAAAGCACCCGACTTTGTGGGCCGAACCCCAGGGTCCAGGAACAGTGTCTGCGGGTTGCACTACAGCTTCTTCCGCTGTTGTGCATGCAAGCCAATCCTCTGTCCTTGGTGCAAGCGAAGATGCCTCCTGTCATTGCATGCTCTCAAGTAGCAGCATCAGGAAGCACATCCATGCCCTTGTCCCAGCGCAACGTTCAGTTGTCCATACCCCAGTCCTTACTACGCAAGCGCAAATACGCAGCCAATGCCCCACAGGCCACACTACTAAATTCCCACATTTCGCGACTGCTTGCGCTAGAAATATTGCCTTTTAGGCTCGTGGATATGGAAGCATTCCGCAACCTGATGGCGGCGGCCGTTCCTCGGTACTCGGTTCCTAGCTGCCACTATTTCTCCCGGTGTGCCGTCCCCACATTGCACAAGCACGTGTCCCAAAACATTAGCCGTGCCCTCAACAACACAGTTACCGGGAACACTTAACCACGGACAAGTGGACAAGTGCTTGTGTGCAGGGATGGTACATCTCGCTGATGGCACACTGGGTTAACATAGTGGAAGCCGAGACCCAGTCGGACCTTGGGATGGAACACGTCCTCCCGACGCCTAGGATCGCAGGCCCTAGGTCAGTCAGGGTTGCCCCCACAGTCTACAGCTACTGCACCTCATCCTCCTCAGACTCCTCCTCCTCTTCAGCCTCCATCTCCGAAATGACCACATCAGTCACAAGCTGGAAGCACTGCAGCACTGCCTCGGCCAAGCGGCAACAGGCTATGTTGAAGCTAATATGCTTAGGTGACAAACTGCACAATGCTGAAGAGTTGTGGACAGCTCTGAAAAAGTAGGCAGATCTGTGGCTCACACCGCTGAACATACAGCCAGGCATGGTCGTGTGTGACAATGGAAGGAACCTGGTGATGGAGAAATGACAGCCGGAGTAGATACGGTTTTCCTCTATGCCAGTCCTTTCACCGAGCTAAAGAATATGGCTGTGGTGAAATACAACTCCCACTGAGAAGCTGTTTCAGATTGAAAAACTTTGGGCCCACCAGAGGATTTGATTATCAGGGCTCACCTTTATCCCCCGCTCAAGAGCCCCATAGCAGCTGCAAAGTTAGCGCTATCATGAACTCTCCTGAGGATTCTCTGGTGGGACTGTCCAAACCTGCCGAGAAGCAGTCCTGGCTAAGAAAAATGTGTGGGAAGGTTCCCGGACACTCTATGGCTGCTTTTTTTACTGAGGTGGAAACCCACGCAAACACAGGGAGAACATACAAAATCCTTGCAGATGTTGTCCTTGCTGGGATTTGATCCCAGGATCCCAGTGCTGCAAGGCTTCTGTGCTAACCACTGATCCAATGTGCTGCCGTTCACCCTCTGATATCTAATAGGCTCGAGAAATTGCACCTACTGCCACTCTATCTTCAGCTCCTTTGTGAGAAACTAATATATTTGGGCAGCCACTCAGTCTACCAAATAAAATTCCTGAGAAGGAAATTGGTGATGGCTTAGCTACTGGTACTGGGGGCAGTGCTAATACCATGGCGTCGTACCATACTGGAAATATTCCAGGCTGGTAGGAGGCAAGCAGATTCCCACAGAAAAGTACCAGCAGTAATGTTCAGGGACCCGCGCTTGTAGAAGGCGGAGACAATACCGGGAGAAATAGTGGCGGCTGGGGACCGAGTATTGACACCCGGCAGCCGCCGCCATGAGGTTGTGGACAGCTTCCACCTCCACGAGCCTAAAAGGCCACATTTCAAGTGCAAGCAACTGCCCAGAAATCTGGCACTTTAGTTTTGCGGCCTGTGGGTGGGTGGGTAGCTGGCTGCATACTTGCGCTTGCATTCCAAGTAACAAAGTAACAGAAAACTAAGCAGACGGTGGCCTCTATCATCATCATGGCCTCACCTCGGCACTATAAACTGTCCTGAAGGAGAAGCCAGGGCCCACCGGAGGAGTCTCCGGTTCTCTGGTGGCTCCGTCCAACCCTGCCGAGAAGCAGCCCTGGCTAAGAAAAGTGTGTGGGAAGGTTCCCGGACACTCTATGGCTGCTTTTTTAATGTGGATTGGACGTGCTTATGCATGTTATTTCTCAAACCGCATTGCAGATCAGGCCATTGCCCAACTCTGTAGTCATGAAATTAAAGGCGAAAAGAAAGATGTTTGTGTGTCGAAGCACCACCGACAAGTGCGAGCTTATGTTGGGCGGGCTGCTATTGCTTCTGCAACAAGCTGCATTAGAGGACTTCCTGGGAGAAATGACACCCAGAGTTGATACGGTTTCCCTCTATGCCTGTCCTTTCACCGAGCTAAAGAATATGGCTGTGATGAAATACAACTCTCACTGAGAAGCAGTGTCAGACTGAAAAACATTGGGCCCACCAGAGGATTAGATTCTGAGGTCCCACCTTTCTCCCCCACTGAAGAGACCCATAGCAGCAGCAACGTTTGCGCCTATCATGAACTCTCCTTATGGAGAAGCCAGGGCCCACCCAAAGATTCTCGGGAGGGCCCGTCCAACCCTGCTGAGAAGCAGCCCTGACTAAGAAAATTGTGTGGGAAGGTTCCTGGACACTCTATGGCTACATTTTTAATGTGGACTGGCTCCATACCATCCCTGGCCACATTCACCTGTCCACGTGTTTGTGGTTAGGCGGTCCTTCCCAGTAAGTGCACTGGGAATAGCACGGGTAATGTTGTGGGACCCGTGCTTGTGGAAGGCGGAGACGATACCGGGAAAAATAGTGGCGGCTGGGGACCGAGTATGGACACCCGGCTGCCGCCGGCATGAGGTTGTGAAAAGCTTCCGCCTCCACGAGCCTAAAAGGCCACATTTCAAGTGAAAGCAGCTTTAGAGGACTTCCTGGGAGAAATGACAGCTGGAGTAGATATGGTTTCCCAAGTCCTTTCACCAAGCTAAAGAATATGGCTGTGGTGAAATACAACTCTCAGCAAATAAAAGCTGTGGACTGGCTCCCTACCAACTCTGGCCACATTCACTTGACCACATGTTTGTGGGTAGGGGGTCCTTCCCAGTAAGTTCACTGGGGAGGGCACAGGTAATGTTGTAGGACCCGTGCTTGTGGAAGGCAGAGACGACAACGGGACAAATAGTGGCGGCTGGGGACCGAGTATGGATACCCAGTTGCTGCTGCCATAAGATTGTGGATAGCTTCCGCCTCCACAAGCCTAAAAGGCCACATTTCAAGTCCAAGCAGCTGTCAGAAATTTGGCAGTATAGTATTGCAGCCTGTGGGTAGGTGGGTGGGTGGCTGGCTGCAGACTTGCGCTTGCATTCCAAGGAATGGGGTAGGGACAACTGAACGCTGCACTGGGACAAGGACGTGGACGGTGATTGTTGCTAGTCTGCAATGACAGGTGCATGGCGGGAGGCATCTTCGCATACGCCAAGGATCACTTATGATGGGCACACTTTTAGGCAGATAAGGTTGTATAATGTTAAAATGACATTTCCCAGTGAATGCCTTTGTCTTGGTTGAAAGCAATGCAAAAGTGCAAAAACGCACCAAAAACGCTACGTGTGAACATAGCCCAATTTGTGGAGGAGTATTTTTGGATTTGGTTATTTATTTTGCCTTATATACAAGTCATTACCCTGGAAAGGATGTTCCTTAACATATTTCCCAGGAAAATCCATTTTGGTTTCGTTTTTGTATGTTTTATTGTGAGTCCGTAAAAGTGGCGTAATACCTCTGACAACATTTTTGACAGCAGTGACCTGGGAGTCAGAAATGCTTCCAGGGGTCTTCACCAAGCTGTTCCCATGTCATTTGAGCACTGTTCCCTTCGATTTGGGCAATTTTTAGTCCCTCTGCAGACCGCCAGGGGGAGCTGCCTGAAAAATGCTGGAGTTTCTTATAGACTTACATTGGGCTTGCTGCTCGTGTCGAGCACCCGAGCATTCCAATTTGCTCGACCCGAGCATCGAGCACCTGAGCATTTTATTAGCTTGCCCATCACTAGTGGCTACCCATGAGCTTATGCTGTATGCTTGCCCAACAGCCTAAAATTTGCCAACCTTTACCTTGCAATGTGCCAAAACAGCAGTTTATGTTCACACATACAGCACTGCTGAACTAAGAAGAACCCACTTAACCATATATTTGGTGTGTTTTATTTGGCACAAGCTGGACATAGCACAGTGAGCACTGAAAGAACAGAGAATTACAATTTTCACTTTGCACCTGGCACTGTGAATTAATTTCTGATAAAAAACATGGAATAAAAATGCTGATTACAGCTCTGGATGAAGACATTTTAGGAACGTAATTTCCAATACAGAGTCACTTATTTTGGGTTTCCACCTTACTGGTACCTTAGATTTGACATGGGGCCCAAAATTATTCCAGCAAAATCTGTGCGCTGAAAGGTGTGCCTTCGGTTCCAAATTATGTCATATGCCCAGAACCACACAAGGAATATTGCTGCACTCTGGAAAAAGTGCTTAACAAATTATGCAGTGATTTTCCCTTTTCATACCCATAATTTGGGGCTAAAATAATATATTGTTCTAAAAAATAAATTTTTTCATTTTTACAGCCTAATGTTAAAAAATTAAACGAGACATCTGTGGAGTCAAGGTGCTCATTCCACTCTTACACACTTGAGTAGTATAATTTCCAAAATGGATCCAATCTGCACCAAAATATTTCGGCACTAGAGATAATCAGATCTTTAAAATTTGAATTCAGCAGCTACACCAAATTTTCCCAAACAATTCGAAGGCATTACTGAAAGGCCTTGATATAACACTTTAAAGTCTCTTAGGTTGCTCAAAACAGGTTCAATATACACCTATCTGGCTAAGGTAAAATGGGTGGTAACCGGTGGAAACTAACATCTTATTTTGCCACATACTGCTGCTAGAATTGTATAAACATTCCAAATTTATCACTATTTGGGGACAGATGCCTGCTTGGCTCGTGTTCGTACACAGTCAATGAAAATTAAAAAAGCCACTGATGATCTTGAGAACAGATTGCGCAGGAATAATATAAGACTGGTGGGGGTCCCTGAAAAAGCAGAAGGCAAGGATCCAGCGAGCTAGTTTGAAAAGTGGCTGTGAAATGCCATAGGAAAGACACAATCTCCTCGTTTTTTGAAATTGAACGAGCACACAGGGTACCTACTGGACTTCTCCCAACAGGTGCTCCTCCATGTCCAGTTCTTATATGCTTATTAGACTTTTAGGACAGAGACGCCATTTTGAGAAAAGCCTGAGATCTTAAAGACCTCTCTATTGATGGTTATAAAATCTCTATATTCCCTGACTTCTCTGCTGAAATACAAAAGCGTCGAGCAAAATTATTTGATATTAAGAGAAGATTGAGAAACATCCAAGTGCCTTACTCCATGCTCTACCCTGTGTGGTAGATTGGCTCGCTCTGCTGCACTCGGAGGTAGACACGTAATACTGTCTCTTTAAATTTCTTGGTGGTTTATTTAAAATGGCATAAACCTTGGCAAAGTTCATAAAATAAACATGGCCCTTCTGTCATAACAGTAAAGAAACAGAAAAAGGTACAGAATAGTCCTTATGTTGGCCGCGGTCTGGCCACTCAGGGTTAACAATAACACACGGTCGAGGTGAGCACAAAAACACAAGCTCCTCTCTCTCAGGAGCTAGCTTGTTCATACACTGAACAACACCTGAGTCAAAAGGCTGGCTATTTATAGCCCAGACCACACCCTGGGGTGGAGATATGGTGAATGACCTTCCACCCACACTATGACTATTCACAAAAACCAAGCCCTTTTAAAATGGTGGTTTAACCCCCCAGCAAATAACATGCGGGAGAAAACTTCAAGGTTTCAATTCACTGAAGCTCAGTGAAACATATCTCCCCTCCAGTACTCTGCCAGTGACTTTGTCACACCTGCCAAACTCTGTGTAAAGGAGAACTACATATTTTTTAGACCCCCACTGATACTCTCTATTGGCTGCATGCTAATAAAAAAGACATGTGGAACAGAATTTATTGAAGTATTTTTTGTTTTTATTCCATGGGATAATAATTTTGTTTTTTCATAGCTCAGCAAAAGTTTAACTCTTTAAATTGCTAGTAGCTATGATTGACCCTTAGTATGTTTGAAGCAGGTGATACATTGAAATATTAAGCTATCATTACGCAATGTGCTATTACGGCTGCTGTTGCATCACATGCGCCCAGGAACGTATGAGGCACCAATCCTCTCACCAAACGAGGAATATCTATTAAAGGGAATCTGTCAGCAGGTTTTTGCTACCTCATTTGAGAGCAGTATAATGTAGATAAAGAGAAGCTTAATCCAATGATGTATCACTTAGATTACTGGGTACAGCAATTCTGACACAATCAGAGCTTTCAGATTTAAAATGAAGCAGAGCTGAAAGAGCTATCCCCGCTGACATTAGGCTCTCTGTGTACAAAGTCCATAAACCAGGGGTCTCAAACTCGGTTGGGTATATGGGCCGCACATGGAAAAAATTAGAATTTGGGGGGCCGCATTCTTTGTTCAATGTGACATTTTTAGTGATACCATTTTTTTTGTATACACCTTTTGAACATTTTTGCCGTGTTTATTTTTTTATGGCTTGGGTCGTTATGGATGTGGCGATAATAAACGTGCACTTTTTTGTGTTTACTTTAGTTTACATATAAAACAGCATTTTTAGTGCCCAATATTTTTTCATGCTTTATTTTATTTTTTATTTTTTTTACAATTTTATTTCCCCCAATTGGCCACATACAGTAATATTGTCTTACAATTAGCATCATATAGTAATAATGGAAAACATCTTGTAGTAATGTTCCCCATCCAAGTCCCCATCTTGTACTAATGTGCCCCATCCAGGTCCCCATCCTGTGGCAACGTTCCCCATCCTGGCGCCCATCTTGTACTAATGTGCCTCATCCAGGTCCCCATCCTGTGGCTATGTGCCCCATCCAGGTCCCCATCCTGTGGCAATGTTCCCCATCCAGGTCCCCATCTTGTGGCTCTGGTCCCCATCTTGTGGCTCTGTGCCCCATCCAGGTCCCCATCTTGTGGCTCTGTGCCCCATCCAGGTCCCCATCCTGTGGCAACGTTCCCCATCCTGGCGCCCATCTTGTACTAATGTGCCTCATCCAGGTCCCCATCCTGTGGCAATGTTCCCCATCCAGGTCCCCATCTTGTGGCTATGTGCCCCATCCAGGTCCCCATCTTGTGGCTATGTGCCCCATCCAGGTCCCCATCTTGTGGCTATGTGCCCCATCCAGGTCTCCATCTTGTGGCTCTGGTCCCCATCTTGTGGCTATGTGCCCCATCCAGGTCCCCATCTTGAGGCTAAGTGCCCCATCCAGGTCCACATCTTAAGGCTCTGTGCCCCATCCAGGTCCCCGTCCTGTGGCTATGTGCTCCATCCAGGTCCCCGTCCTGTGGCTATGTGCCCCATCCAGGTCCCCGTCCTGTGGCTATGTGCCCCATCCAGGTCCCCTCTTGTGGCTATGTGCCTCATCCAGGTCCCCATCTTGTGGCTATGTGCCCCATCCAGGTCCCCTCTTGTGGCTATGTGCCCCATCCAGGTCCCCTCTTGTGGCTATGTGCCCCATCCAGGTCCCCATCTTGTGGCTATGTGCCCCATCCAGGTCCCCTCTTGTGGCTATGTGCCCCATCCAGGTCCCCGTCCTGTGGCTATGTGCCTCATCCAGGTCCCCATCCTGTGGCTATGTGCCCCATCCAGGTCCCCGTCCTGTGGCTATGTGCCCCATCCAGGTCCCCATCTTGTGGCTATGTGCCCCATCCAGGTCCCCTCTTGTGGCTATGTGCCCCATCCAGGTCCCCTCTTGTGGCTATGTGCCCCCTGTGCTGTTCTTCACACACATAAAATAGAAAAAAAAAAAGATGATTCTCACCTGTCCTCCGTTCCCTCGGCGGCCTTCCTGCAGATGTGGCCCGCAGGCACCACAGAGTCAGACCCCTTGACGATCCCGACCTGGTCCAGGAGGAGCCGCCGACAGCAGCGCTGCATTGCCGCACAGAGACCGTCTCCCAGCACTGCATTTCCAATGTCAGCCGCCGGCCAATCAGAGGCCAGCAGCTGACATCTGCATATGGCAATGACGTCATACTCGCTGCGCCGACACGCAGATGTCAGCTGCTGGCCTCTGATTGGCCAGCGGCTGGCATTGGAAATGCAGTGCTGGGAAACAGTCTCTGTGTGGCAATTCAGCGCTGCTGTCGGCGGCTCCTCCTGGACCAGGTCGGGATCGTCAAGGGGTCTGTGCCTGCGGGCCGCATAAAGCAGCCTCAGGGGCCGCATGCGGCCCGCGGGCCGCGTGTTTGAGACCCCTGCCATAAACAGTGAGGTGCTTATCACTGGAGGGGGTGTTGTTGGTGTAGTCTGGCAATGTTAATCTCTTAGTGATTAATCCTTTACAGTCAGTAAACTACAGCATGCACTTTTACAAGTGACACATCCCTGTATTCTGTGTTTCAGCCTCTATCTCCTGCTGTCTTCAGATTACATAGCAAAAATCTGCTGACAGATTCCCCTTAAGTTCTGTATGTTGGTGATATGTTCTATGTTTGTAGTTGGGTTAGGGTTCTATTGTATACATAGTCATCAGATTGCCAATATTATCTGTTTGCTGAAAGAGATCTTTGAAATACCATATGCTTAATTTGCTATGTATTGTTTAAAATGCCTAAATGCAAATATATTATAGCATGTAACATTAGGGGTCTAGGGGATCCAACTAAAAGATGTGCATTCTTCTCGAGGTTACGCAATTACCAACCAGCAATAATATGCTTAACTGAAACACATGGTAAAAGAAAAGACACATTTAATCCATCGTTCATTGATGTCATATGAATATCATTCACGCTTCTCCACACATTCACTCATTATCTAGAATTGACCTTGCTCAAAACTTGTAACTCTGCCCTTCATCTAGTCAAACAATCATACTTCACCACTCTCATCACTTCACTAGCTAAAAATCCAAAGCAACTTTGTGAAGCCTTATACTCCCTCCTGAGCCCTAAAGCACAGGCCCCCATCACCAACCTCAGCGGTTAGGATCTGGCCACTTATTTCCTAGAAAAAATCAACCACATCCATCAGGACATTTTGCCCAATCTCCTCAGTGCCTGGATCCCCTTCCCTGCCGCACGTCAAGCTCACTTGCCATCTTTGAGCCTGGTACAGAAGAAGATTGTGCTATTGGGAACACAAATATGATGTCTCTTGTAAATAATATTGAATATTTACCTAGAAGTATCTTGGATCTTCCCCTCTCTATAGGTACAAATGCAATTGGGCTTGGATGGATATGACAGTCTACGTAAATACTTTTCAGTTAACATTGGCTCAACTTCCATAATATCAGTCTGGGATGCCATGAAAGCATTTGTTACAGGTTTGTACATAAATGATGAGATTAGTAAAATGAAATCCAAACAAGGGAGTACACACAAAAACTACAGGAGAAGGTTTGTCAGAGTCAGCATTTATTTCATGCCCCTCGGCCAGTAAAGTGGAAGATCTTAAAGAAACCCAAAAAATATTAAAGGATCATTTACTTGGTCTAGTGACTCAAAATAGATTCTTCACAAAACAGACACACTTTACAGAGGGTGAAAGTGCGGGTCACATACTGGCAACTATTGTTAAAGCTCAAAATGGGATTTCTTATATATCCAGACTAATTTCTGAAAATGGTGACATAACTACGGAGGATAAAGATGTTATTTGGTTTCTGTATAATTGCTATTCTTCCATTTATTCTACTAAAAGTGATACCCAAATAGAGGAAATTGAGGGATTTCTAGGAACTATCTTGCTACCATAACTACCAAATGAAGATAGGATCACACTGGAAAAACCTCTTACCTTGGAAGAATTGGAGAAAGCAATTCAAAACTAGAAGGCCCCAGGTTCTGATGGGTTACCGGGGTAATTTTTTTAAATATATCAGGATATACTGCTTCCTTAACTATTAACTGTTTCGAATAATCCATTAGGGTCGGTTATCTCCCAGACTCAATGAAGGAAGATGTAATAGTTCTATTGCTAAAACTTGGGAAAGATCCATGCCAGCCCTACTCCTATAGGCCTATTTCCCTTCTCCAAACTGATATCAAATTACTAGCCAAGACCTTAGCTAACAGGGTGTGCAGGGTAATTACCAAAGGGATCCATGACGATTAAACTGACTTAATCCCAAATAAATCTACATCAGTTAATCTGAGGCGGCTATATATGGGTCTGCAATTAAGCTCAAAGTCTACTGGAACTAGGGCTATTCTTTCCCTTAATGCTGCCAAAACCTTTGAAAGTGTTGAATGGAAGTTTTTTCTGGGCAGTCCTGAAAAGTATGGAGTATGGTGATTAATTTATCTCACTGGTGAAGTTGATATATGTTTCTCCTAGAGTAAGGCTCCGGGTGAACAATCATATGTCAGAGGTGTTTAAGTTTCAAAGGGGAACAAGGCAGGGCTGCCCCCTGTTGTTGCCTCTTCTCTTCATGATAGCCATAGAACCACTAGCTTGCCTGGTGCGTGTATTTCCTAACATTACTGGTTTTTGTTGTGTGTCCTTGGAAATTAGGATCTCTTTGTATGCAGATGGCATACTCTTCTTCCTGGGAAATTTGACTACATTTATTCGTCCAGTGATTGATCTAATTAAAATATTCAGAAAGTGGTCAGGCCTCTTAGTTGACTGAGAAAAATCGGTTCTCATGTCTGTTGACCCTATTTCAGTGGACTACTCTTTAGGGCACGCATAAATCCAAATAGTAAATACTTTTAAGTACCTAGGGGGTGATGGTTTCCGCTAAGCCTCAGGAATATTATTCACTTAACCACTTCGCGCCAGAGCCTGTTTTGCCTTCGTGACCAGGCCAATTTTTTCAATTCTGACCACTGTCACTTTATGAAGTAATTACTCTGGAACGCTTCAACGGATTCCCCTGATTCTGATATTGTTTTTTCGTGACATATTGTACTTCATGATAGTGGTAAAATTTCTTCGATATCACTTGCGTTTATTTGTGAAAAAATCAGAAATTTGGTGAAAATTTTGAAAATTTTGCAATTTTCAAACTATGAATTTTCATGCCCTTAAATCAGAGAGATATGTGATGTGACGCTCGCATCCCTGCCCTGGGAAGATGATGGGGGGGTTACTCAGAGCCGGGTCAGATGTCGAGGGGATGTAGCCATGGCCTGGACCCGTTCCGTGCCCAGGGCCGTCACATTAAAAATAATGGGCTATCGGTGTTGGTGAGGACGAGTGGTGGAATTGAGACTACGCCACCTGCGGTGCCTGGTTATGCGCCACCAGCGCTGCTAGCAGTCCTCTGAGGCTGGATGTTATGGCAGCTTGAGATGTTATGACTCCCCACAGGCGGAGCAGGGTCTCAGGGCAGGGGAGCAGGAGGATGGAAGAAGTAGTTATAGGAATACTCTGGTGCTGTGTGGTGCGGTGCAGAATAAAGAGTCCGGAGGCCTTAGGGGTAGTCTTCCAGGTCTTTTACTCACATTATTGTAAGCAGCAGCAAGGCTTCTCCCTGCTCTTCACGGATTACTGCGGTCACCAGAGACAAGGGCTCAGCGCACCCAGGATATTCAGGCACTTCGATCAGGACCCTCTGAGTGTTCCTAAACTGTCCCTTTCGACCTCTCCTGTCCACGCACGTGCAAAGACTGGGTCTCCCTCTGGACTATGCACAGATTTGGGGCACGGCGGCAATTGCTGTTCCATCTCTCCCGCGATGGGATCCACTGTAGCCTTCCGTGCTTTTCTGACAGAGACGTGAAGTGGCAAAGTCAGATGTCGGGGGCCGGTACCCCTCTTGCAGCAGGAATCCCTCTGGCTGGGACAGAGTGGAGAGTACAGGTGGCGTACGCCGCTCCGTCCATACTCCCTGGGATCCTTTTGCTTGTGGCGCTGTTTCACTATAGCTCCTGACCTTCTTGAGCAAGGGAACTTGACCGGGGTAGAGACACTGTTAACTCATACCCGCTCCTCGTGTCAAGGTCAGAGCACGAGGACCGTGCATCTATAACATGCTGCAGGCTCCAACACATGGCCGCTGCCAGCTGTGAAGATCACACTCCATCAGTAGGAACTAAGAATCAAAAACGGAACCAAGAACCTTGTGCTCAAAATGGCTGGCTATTATATAGCAAATTATGTGTGTACACTAAAACTGTGTTCTACCATTCACCCACTACATGGTTCCCCTAACTTTTGGCTCCCCTCACTTGTGATCCTGCTGAGGCAGCACTATGGTGCATACTTGCCTCCCATAGGTCAGGAGTGTGTAGTGTTGAATGTAGAATAGGGTCCTGACCAGTGCACCTTCCTTACTTGGGTGGGGAGACACTACACCTGCTGACACGCTGCAGTATCCCCCCTTGTGGCGACCGAACCCTCAGGGGCGTCACATATGTCACACAAAATAGTTAATAAATAACATTTTCCACATGTCTACTTTACATCAGCACAATTTTGGAACCAAAATTTTTTTTGTTAGGAAGCTATAAGGGTTAAAAGTTGACCAGCGATTTATCATTTTTCCAACAAAATTTACAAAATCATTTTTTTAGGGACCACATCACATTTGAAGTCACTTTGAGGGGCCTTTATGACAGAAAATACCCAAAAGTGACACCATTCTAAAACCTGCACCCCTCAAGGTGCTCAAAACCACATTCAAGAAGTTTATTAACCCTTCAGGTGTTTCACGGGAATTTTTGGAATGTGGAAGAAAACAATGAACATTTAACTTTTTTTCACAAAAATGTTACTTTAGACCCAATTTTTTTATTTTCACAAGGGTAACAGGAAAAAATGGAATACACAATTTGTAGTGCAATTTCTCATTAGCGCACTGATACCCCATATGTGAGGGAAAACCACTGTTTGGGCGCACTGTAGGGTTCGGAAGGGAAGGAACGCCATTAGACTTTTTGAATGTAAAATTTGTTTGAATAATTAGCAGACGCCATGTTGCGTTTGGAGAGCTCCTGATGTGCCTAAACAGTGGAAACCCCCCACAAGTGGCACTCTTTTGGAAACTAGACCCCTTAGGGAACATATCTAGATGTGTGGTGAGCACCTTGAACCCCAAGGTGCTTCACAGAAGTTTATAATATTGAGCCGTAAAAATAAAATTTTCACATTTTTCCCACAAAAACATTTTTCATCCCTTAATTTTGCATTATCATAAGGGTAATAGGATAAATTGCACCATGAAATTTGTTGTGCAATTTCTCCTGAACACGCCGATACCCCATAAGTGGAGGAAAACCACTGTTTGGGAGCACGGCAGGGTTTGGAAGGGAAGGAGCGCCATTTGACTTTTTGAATGTAAAATTTGCTTGAATAATTAGCGGACGCCATGTTGCATTTGGGGAGCCCCTGATGTGCCTAAACAGTGGAAACCCCCCACAAATGACACCATTTTGGAAACTAGACCCCTTAGGGAACTTATCTAGATGTGTGATGAGCACCTTGCACCCCGAGGTGCTTCACAGAAGTTTATAATATTGAGCCATAAAAATAAAATTTTCACATTTTTCCCACAAAAATTGTTTTTCATCCCCTAATTTTGCATTATCATAAGGATAACAAGAGAAAATGCACCATGGAATTTGTTGTGCAATTTCTCCTGAGTACGCAGATACCCCATATGTGGGGGAAAACCTCTGCTTTGGTGTACGGCAGGGTTCAGAAGAGAAAGGAGCACTATGTTGGCTGGGATAGGTTGCAGACACCATGTCACATTTGAAGAGTCGCTGACATGCCGAAACAGCAGAAACCCCCACAAGTGACCCCATTTTGTAAACTACACCTCTCAAGGAATTCATCTAAGGAAGTAGTGGGTATTTTTTAATTTTTTAATTTATACCATTGGGCAGTGAAGAAAACATAATTGTATTTTTACCACAAAAAAATGTTTTACCCTCAGATTTTACATTTTCACACAGGGCAATGGGTAAAAATGGTGCCGAAATGTGTCACACAATTTCTTCTAAAAGTGGCAATACCCCATATGCGGCTGTATTGTACCGCTTAGCCATACGGCGAGATCTGGGAGGGACGGAGCGCTATTTGACAATTGGAGAACAAATTATTGTAGATTAGGCATTTGGATTTGGGAGCACAAAATTTTCTGAATTTCTTTTGGGGGGCAAAGGCCATTTCGCTTTTCCAGAGCCTTTGTGCTACCAGTAACTTGGAAGTCCCTTATATTTTTAACAGATGACGGACCTGAGTGGGGACTAGCTTTTTTTGAGGACAGAGTTGAAGCTTTTATTGGGAACATTTTACGTAACATTTATCCGGCGCTCTAGGCTGAGCACTTACATCAGGGTTTCCATCTAAATTTCCAAGTGATGTAATTCAGATAAAACCCCTGCAGGATCCATTCACTATGATGAGGCATCAGAGTTACTCTGGACTCCGTCTGGCCTCTGTTTAGCGGTGTCCTTTTTTTCAGAAGTGCACAAAACTGTGGCCAACCGCACGCCTAAAAAAACTGACACTGTGGGATCACAGACCAGATGGCATCCACAGTGGCCTATATCTGCCTCATTACAGGGAATCTTCCGTCATGGGTTCGGTCTGAATCACGTATTTCAGAGATTTACACGGAAACTCTGGTGTAAGTGCTCAGCGCAGAGAGCAGGATAAATGTGAGCAGAGCCTTACTGCGATCTTTGGGAGACATAATAAACAAATCAGTAGCAGGTGAAGAATTGGTTTTATTTACCTCGTGCGGTATAAGTGATGAGATTACTTTATTCTTCGGGTCGGTGCGATTACAGAGATACCAGATTTACAGTACAGACCAAAAGTTTGGACACACCTTCTCATTTAAAGATTTTTCTGTATTTTCATCACTATGAAAATTATACATTCACAATGAAGGCATCAAAACTATGAATTAACACATGTGGAATAATATACTTAACAAAAAAGTGTGAAACAACTGAAAATATGTCTTATATTCTAAGTTCTTCAAAGTAGCCACCTTTTGCTTTGATGACTGCTTTGCACACTCTTGGCATTCTCTTGATGAGCTTCAAGAGGTAGTCTCCGAAATGGTCTTCCAACAATCTTGAAGGAGTTCCCAGAGATGCTTAGCACTTGTTGGCTCTTTTGCCTTCACTCTGTGGTCCAGCTCACCCCATACCATCTGGATTGGGTTCATGTCTGGTGACTGTGGAGGCCAGGTCATCTGGCGTAGCACCCCATCACTCTCCCTCTTGGTCAAATAGCCCTTACACAGCCTGGAGGTGTGTTTGGGGTCATTGTCCTGTTGAAAAATAAATGATGGTCCAACTAAACGCAAACGGGATGGTACAGCATGCCGCTGCAAGATGCTGTGGTAGCCATGCTGGTTCAGTATGCCTTCAATTTTGAATAAATCCCCAACAGTGTCACCAGCAAAGCACCCCCACACCATCACACCTCCTCCTCTATGCTTCACGGTGGGAACCAGGCATGTAGAGTCCATCCGTTCACCTTTTCTGTGTCGCACAAAGACACGGTGGTTGGAAGCAAAGATCTCAAATTTGGACTCATCAGACCAAAGCACAGATTTCCACTGGTGTAATGTCCATTCCTTGTGTTCTTTAGCCCAAACAAGTCTCTTCTGCTTGTTGCCTGTCCTTAGCAGTGGTTTCCTAGCAGCTATTTTACCATGAAGGCCTGCTGCACAAAGTCTCTAATCTGAGCTGCTGTTAACCTGCGATTTCTGAGGCTGGTGACTCGGATAACTTATCCTCAGAAGCAGAGGTGACTCTTGGTCTTCCTTTCCTGGGGCGGTCCTCATGTGAGCCAGTTTCTTTGTAGCGCTTGATGGTTTTTGCAACTGCACTTGGGGACACTTTTAAAGTTTGCCCAATTTTTCAGACTGACTGACCTTCATTTCTTAAAATAATGGTGGCCACTCGTTTTTTTTTACTTAGCTGCTTTTTTCTTGCCATAATACAAATTCTAACAGTCTATTCAGTAGGACTATCAGCTGTATATCCACCTGACTTCTGCACAACACAACTGATGGTCCCAATCCCATCTATAAGGCAAGAAATCCCACTTATTAAACCTGACAGGGCACACCTGTGAAGTGGAAACCATTTCCGGTGACTACCTCTTGAAGCTCATCAAGAGAATGCCAAGAGTGTGCAAAGCAGTCATCAAAGCAAAAGGTGGCTACTTTGAAGAACCTAGAATATAAGACATATTTTCAGTTGTTTCACACTTTTTTGTTAAGTATATAATTCCACATGTGTTAATTCATAGTTTTGATGCCTTCAGTGTGAATGTACAATTTTCAAAGTCATGAAAATACAGAAAAATCTTAAATGAGAAGGTGTGTCCAAACTTTTGGTCTGTACTGTATATCGGGTTTTTATGACTGACAGCTGTCACACACTAAGAGACGCTTTTTTTTGCAAAATCTAGTTTTTGCATCGCCATATTTTGAGAGCTATAATTTTTCCATATTTCGGCCGACAGAGTCATGTTATGGCTTGTTTTTTGCGGGACGAGTTGACATTTTTATTGGTACCATTTTTGGGTACGTGACATTTTTTGATCACTTTCTATTCTGTTTTTTGTGAGGTAAAATTAACAAAAGCCAACAATTCAGGAATTGTTTTTTGAGGTTTTTTTTTATGCCGTTCTGCGTGTGGTAAAAGTGATAAGGCAGCATTATTCTTCGGGTCAGTACGTTTACAGCGATACTACACTTACTGTATATTTTTTTATGTTTTGGCGCTTTTACACAATAAAACAATTTTATAGAAAAAAATTTTTTTTGCATTGCTTTATACTGAGAGCTATAACTTTTTTATTTTTTGGCTGATGGAGCTGTATTGCGGCTTTTTTTTTGCGGAACAAGATGACATTTTCAGCGGTACCATTTTTATTTCCATTTTACTTTTTGATCGCATTTTTTTCCACTTTTTGTTTGGCGATATGATGAAAAAGCATAGTTTTTTGCTCCGTTTTTTATTTATTTTTATTACGGTGTGCACAGAAGGAGTTAATTAGTGTGACAGTTTTATAGATCGGGTTGTTTTGGACGCGGCGATACCAAATATGTGTACTCTTTTTGTTTTTGCATAAATATACGGATTTATTGGTTTAATATTTTATTTATTTATTTTTATTTATTTTGTGATTTTTTTTAACAGTTTGAAAACATTTTTTAGACTTTTTTTACATTTTTACTTAGTCCCTGCATGGGACATTAATTTTTATTTTTCTAATCACTGTTCTCATGCAATGTAATATACATGTATTACATTGCATGAGAACTTTGCTGACAGTTTCACACTGTCTGTCTCCTGCTGGACTTCAGCTCCAGGCTGAGCTCAGCAGGACACCATATATGGCAGATCTGGAGGCGGTCATGTGACCTTCAGCTGCCATAACAACGGCAGATCCTGGAAGGAATCAGGGGGCCGTCGGAGAGGTAAGTGGACGACCCCCTCTCCTCTCACTGTCTTCTATATGCCGCGATCACTATAGATCGCGGCATATAGAAGATAGAAAAGGGTTAACATCATTGGGACCTGATCCAATCAGGTCCCGATGATGTCCCCTGTCAGAGCTGTCGCTCTGAACCGCAACCGCAGCACTTGCAGGACTCTGGGGGTCCTGAGGGCTGTGGGACCGCCGACCGTTCATAAACGTCGGCGCTGCACAGAGCCCAGGCAGTGCCGACGCTTATGTACAGTGGGCGGTCGGGAAGCGGTTAACATAGTCCCTTTGTTATTGAAATTCAGAAGCAAAATAGACACATGGTGTCGGCTCCCAATGTCCTCAGTCAGGAGAAGTAATCTTATAAATATGATCCTTATACCCCAACTTCTCAACTTTCTTCACAATACCCTGGCGTGGATCTCTATGTCTTTCTTTTATAAGGTACATAGCATGTTTCAGGAACTTATAAAGAAAAAGAAACAAGCTATAATTAAACTAGAAACTCTGCAAAGTGGAAAAGATGATGGTGACCTGGCCATTCAAACGCCTGGATCTAATTCTTGGCCTCACAACTGCAACAGCTTCATTGATGGGGAACAGCTCAACATTGAGGGATATAAGGACAATTAATTAGACAAGGAAATAAGTGGAAATTTCCATTATCAGTCTTAGAAACAGGACCCTCTAGGGAAAATGACCCCACTTGCCCAACCTTAAATATGATAGATAAAGTTGGGGATAGAGGTAAAAATATTTTGTGTCTCAGAGGACATATGGAGTATGCTTCTTTGTGGCAGAACCCCAAATTATCTGAAATCTATAAATTAGAAGGTTTTAACAAGTGGGAAGACAAAGGGATTCACTTACTATCTCAAGTGTTGTGTGATGGATCATTGGAAAGTTTTGAACAAATTCATTCTGAGTTCAATCTTCCATGTAAAATTTTCTACCAATATTTGCAACTTCATCATGCATTTAATGCACAACTTAAGGTTAACACTATTAACATTGATAAATGTTATATAATAGATGCAGTTGCCACAGCAATAGATACAGTACAAGAGGTCTAATATCCATAGAAATGGCTATTGCCATAGGAGAATTACAATCCATACCATCTCCCAAAAGTTTTAGTGTGAATAACCTTCGGTCAAGTTGTAGATGTATCCGAAAACCTGTTCTACAAGGGTGGTCACCTTAATCCAGTATCTTCTTATATTCACACACTCCTACATCATGTGCATTAAGTGGGCCCCACCTAGTCCCCATCTTGGACATGAATACAATTTTAAGCAGGACATTCGGAATTGTATATGCTCTATGGAGAAGGAAGATTTTGGATAATCTTTGGGACTCAGATAAGGATAGTATAGGTGTTAATTCTTAAATTTCATTCCATTGTTCCTCTGATATAGGGCACACATCATTTTCCCATTGCAGTTTAACATTCAGGGGATATTTATTTAAATATAAAGGTAGTAGTAGCTCATATAGAGAGGATATTAGACAATGTGATTTTCAGGATTTGTTTTCTCATTTTGTCTCTCATAGTTGAGGTCTACCTATGATGTCAACTACAGCAACTACAGGCCTCTCTCATCTTTTTAAGTGGGAGAACTTGCACAATTGGTGGCTTACTAAATACTTTTTTTCCCCACCGTAGGTCTATGGAACCAAAGTTCAGAGTATTAGCCTGAGAAAAGACACACTGCAGGTACAATTGAACCTGGCTGTTCATTCGATTTGCATTTGATTTTTGCAATGGCAGATAAAACATCTAGTTCATCATATCATATATACTGTAGCTGTTGCTTTTGCTGCCTTGGCTGCTTGTTGTGTTGTTAGCTATTTGTTGTTTATGCTAGTACAGACAGGGAAGAGTTGTGTCTGTGGAGATTGCAGAGAGTTCTGCTAGTCAGTTGTGTGCATGATAGGAGTCTGCTCAGCAAAAGCTTCATAGAGAAGGCAACAGTTCATCCAGGTAATAAACCAATTTGGACTCCTTTTCAGAAGCTGGAAAAAGCTTTCCCCATTTTGCTTTTATAGAGAGACTCCAAAAGCGATGTTATCCATTATCCAGCACTTTGCTTGATGCTAACAATATGCCTGTCAACCCACAAGGATTTCAGCATACAGATTGCCAGCACGACCAAGGGCCCTGTTCGTTCATGTTCATCTCACTGTGACAGTTGGTCATCATGGCCACCATGATCGTCATCATCATTTTCACTCTGTCAGCCTTGTCCCTTGCCTGTGCCAAGTCTTTGGCTCCCTCCACATCCACCTACTGCTGTTCCTCTTCCTCCAAATTCTGCAGCATGTAGTATGGACCTTGAATGTCCCCAACAGACTCCATGCAGCAAGGGGGATGACATGGTTGATTCCCCTTCTGTTCCTACTGCCAAATCTTGTCATCTCTTTAAAGGGCTTTAGTAGGCGACACAAGTCCCTCATCAGCTGCCAATGTCGGACCTCAAAGCAGCCCACTCTAGTTTGTCTGGTGCAAGATGTAGTCAATCACCACTTTATACTGCTTGTACTGATGCTGCAATATAAACAGCAGGTTGCAATGTCACAAACCAGGGGGCGCTTTGGCAGACCATTTTGTTTTTGAAAAGCCAGGAGAGCGTGTTTTGCCACATAAGATCATTTGAAGTGAGCTGACACTTTTCCTGGCTTTAGCCACCACATTCCTCAAGTGGGTATATTTGTGATAGAAATGTTGTACAATTAAACTCAGGACATAGGCCATGCATGAAGAATGAGTTATTTTTCCCAACTATCAGGTAGTCAGAGGATTACACGCATTTCACTCAAGACAATTCCGAGTTGCAGTTCACAGGGAGCCAGGCAGCATGTTTGTTGCTACTTGATGCACAGCAGCAACTCATCTGCCATATGATTTTTCTCCTCTAGGCTTTCAAGCTGTAAATCTGCTTGGCAGCAGTTTGCCTTGCATTAATGAAAATAATGAGGAAAGCTTGTGTAATCAATACATTGTGTGCCGAATTCTTAGACAAGTTGTATTTTAGAGGATTATTTTTATTATTGATCAACAACTATGTTCTCAATCAACCCAAAAGACTCATAAATATCCAAGCTTAATATTTTTGGAAGTTGGAGTGGGTTTTTTTTAGATTTGGCTATCTTAGGAGGATATCTGTTTGTGCAGGTAACTATTATTGTTCAGAATTATTAGGCAACTTAACAAAAAACAAATATAATCCCATCTCACTTGTTTATTTTCACCAGGTAAACCAATATCAGTGCACAAAATTTAGAAATAAACATTTCTGACATGCAAAAACAAAAACAAAAAAAATTAGTCATCAATATAGCCACCTTTCTTTATGATGACACTCAACAGCCTTCCATCCATAGATTCTGTCAGTTGCTTGATCTGTTTTCGATCAACATTGCGTGCAGCAGTCACCATAGCCTCCCAGACACTGTTCCGAGAGGTGTACTTTTTTCCCTCCCTGTAGATCTCACATTTTATGATGGACCACAGGTTCTCTATGGGGTTCAGATCAGGTGAACAAGGGGGCCATGTCATTATTTTTTCTTCTTTTAGACCTTTACTGGCCAGCCACGCTGTGGAGTAGTTGGATGCATGTGATTGAGCATTGTGCTGCATGAAAATCATGTTTTTCTTGAACAATACCGACTTCTTCCTGTACCACTGCTTGAAGAAGTTGTCTTCCAGAAACTGGCAGTAGGTCTGGGAGTTGAGCTTCACTCCATCCTCAACCCTAAAAGGTCCCACAAGTTCATCTTTGATGATACCAGCCCATACCAGTACCCCACCTCCACCTTGCTGGCGTCTGAGTCGGAGTGGAGCTCTCTGCCCTTTATTGATCCAGGCTCTGGCCCATCCATCTGGCCCATCAAGAGTCACGCTCATTTCATCAGTCCATAAAACCTTTGAAAAATCAGTCTTAAGATATTTCCTGACCCATTTTTGACGTTTTATCTTATGTTTCTTGTTCAAAGGTGGTCGTTTTTCAGCCTTCCTTACCTTGGCCATGTCCCTGAGTATCGCACACCTTGTGCTTTTTGATACTCCAGTAACGTTGCAGCTCTGAAATATGGCAAAACTGGTGGCGAATGGCATCTTGGCAGCTTCACGCTTTATTTTTCTCAATTCATGGACAGTTATTTTGCGCCTTTTTTGTCCAACACGCTTCTTGCGACCCTGTTGGCTATTTGCCATGAAACGCTTGACTGTTCGGTGATCATGCTTCAAAAGTTTGGAAATTTCAAGACTGCTGCATCCCTCTGCAAGACATCTCACAATTTTGGACTTTTCAGAGCCCGTCAAACCTCTCTTCTGACCCATTTTGCCGAAGGAAAGGAAGTTGCCTAATAATTAAGCACACCTTAAATAGGGTGTTGATGTCATTAGTCAACACCCCTCCTCATTACAGAGATGCACATCACCAGATTTACTTAATTGGTAGTTGGCTCTCAAGCCTATGCAGCTTGGAGTAGGACAACATGTATAAAAAGTATCAAAGTTATCAAAATACGCATTTGCCTGATAATTCTGCACGCAGTGTAGTATGCCCGATGTCTGTTGGGGATGGGGTTATGCCAGTTGAGCAGGATCCAGAGGAAGTGTAGGAAGAGAAATATAACAACCACCTGACAGTATAAACAGACATAGCTTCCAGCCTCAGATGCTTCACTACCTGTCCCAGTTACGGTGGTGCATTGGTACTGCTAAAACCTTTCATGTAGTGAGCTGTGAAACTCATTTATTGTCCCTGTCCATACAGTAGTTGCTGTTCCAGGTATGAACAATACAGTGCTCTTTACAGGTCAAAGACAAGTAGAGAAATAATGGCAGATGGGTAACTTCCATTAAAGTTATGTACATGTCATAATTTCTCGAGGCAGCAGACTCAACATGGTCCTATGTAGTGATGAGCGAATATGTTCGAAATCTGATCTCAAATGTTAAGTTCGCCACAAATGTGGCACATTCGGATTCGTGATCGGAAAGGCGAGCAAAATTTGTGAAAATCTGTAACGTTCGGCAAATTTACGTGGTTATGTGATTGCGGGGCAACTACTGCATTTTTTACAGTTTTGCTACTATAGTGTTTGCATATGATGAGCGGGGAGACGTGGCAGATGAGTGGGGGGCTGGTGAAAGCTCAGAACAGGCCAGATCAGCGGCCCACTGTTTTTTTTTTGTAATTTTTTCCTTCCTGTAGGTGGTAACTTTAAGTCAGGAAAGTGCGGCTAGCCAATCAGAGTGCAGGAAGCATCCACAGTGTCCCAGACACAAGGGCTTCTGCAATTGGCTGCTGAAATCACATGTCCTCTCCATATAAAAACCGGCCATGTTCCCTCAGCGCCATTTTATGCATGTCACTGAAGGAGATAGATGCTGCTGGGTGTGCTGTGTCCTGTGTAATGAGAGATATTAGCTAGATAGATGGGCGCTTCTGTCAGATAGTGTAGACAAGTCCTGTACTGTGTACCGGTTCAATCGACCTTGCAGCCTTTTCTTTTGTTTTTGTGCAGTTACTGAGATTGTCAAAGAAAGAGCAAGGTCTATGGCTCAGAACAGTGCTGTGCATTGGTTGTACTGTGCTCCATGAAGACCTTCAATCTATTTTTGCACTTGTTAATGTGATAAAGTAAGCAAGATCTTGTAGGCCACTTTTTGTTTTTGTGGGGTTGAAATTCAGCTATCTGCAGAGCTTGTCAGTGCAGAGCTTCTGAGTACAGAGCACAAATAACTTTTTTTTTCATTTGCTAATATGATAGTGCAAGCTGTGTTAACCCAGTTTGCCATTTTTTTGGTGAATGAACTTCAGCTTTATGCACAGTAAAACAAATATTTTTTTGCTGTTGCTAGCCACAATCCACAAAAAAATTTTTTTGTGTCGCAGACGTGTTACACTCTGCTATAAGCCAGCTAGTGCTTTTAGTGGCAGTGAAATTCAACTGTTTTCAGAGTAAAAAAATAGATTTTTTTCTGTTGCTACCCACAGTCCACCAAAGATTTTTTTTGTGTCGCAGACGTGTTACACTCTGCTATAAACCACCTAGTGCTATTAGTGGCGGTGAAATTCTACTGTTTTCAGAGTAAAAAAATAAATATTTTCTTTTGCTAGCTACAGTCCACCAAATATTTTTTTTGTGTCACAGACGTGTTGCACTCTGCTATAAGCCACCTAGTACTTTTAGTGGCGGTGAAATTCAGCTGTATTCAGAGCTTGTGCAGAGTCAAAAAAATCTATTTTTTGCTGTTGCTAACGTTATACAGCATCCTAGATCTGAGTTTGAAATAGTTTGGAGAATATCTCCTATGTTATACAGGCGTCATCCACAGTTAAAAAATACTTTGTTCGGTTCCTAACGTTATACAGCAGGGACATCTCAGTTTGAAATAGTTTGGAGAATATCTCCCATGTTATACAGGCCTCATTCACAGTAAAAAAAATACTTTGTTCGTTTTTTAACACTATACAGCAGGAACATCTCAGTTTGAAATAGTTTGGCGAAAATCTCCTATGTTACATAAGAGTCATCCACAGTAAAAAAATACTTTGTCCGGTTAGTAGCGTTATACAGCAAGACATATCTTACCTTGTCATTTAGTGCCGCTGAAATTCAGGTGTGTGCAGAGCTGTTGCAGAGGAAAAAATCTATTTTTGTTTTGCTAATAGCGTGCTCCTACTACAGAATCTGAGCAACATGAGTGGGAAAAAGAGAGGTCGTGGTGGAAGATGGAATAGGCTTGGTGTTCAAGGTATACGTGTGGTAGGTGGTAATGTTAGTGAAAGCACTAGTGAACCAACACGGTCATATCCTATCCAAAGACAACTGACAACTTCTGTTACTGGACGGGCTTTCCACTCCGTTTCTTTGGCAGCCGCACAGTGATACGCAGAAAGAGCAGGTGCTCCAGTTGATGGCAAACGCTGCTTCAAGTGGCCTCTCCTCTTATTCCTCCACCTCAACATCGCACACAGTACAGTCCACAGAGGTGACAACCCAATTACTCTTGCTTCCCCCCGTATCACAACTGTCCAAGTGCCCAACTGACTGTAGTGAACCACAAATGGGCGAGTCTGTAGAACTGTTTACCACTTCTATACCATGGGCATCAGAAGTGTATTCCAAACATTCACAGAGTCAAGAAGAGGAGGAAGGCATCTGCACTGATGCCCAAAATTTTTTTTACGTTGGATTCGGGGCAGGACGGAGTAAGATCCGAGCAGGTTCCTGACCCTCGTCACCAGACGTTAACCACTGGGGAGGGAGGTGATCCTGATGAGACTCAGATACCTGAGGCTCATGTGGACTGTACAGTCATGGCCAAAAGTTTTGAGAATGACACCAAAATTATATTTTCACATGATCTGCTGGCCTCTGGTTTTTATTAGTGTTTGTCTGATGTTTATATCACATACAGAAATATAATTGCAATCATATTATGAGTACCAATAGGTTATATTGACAGTTAGAATGAGTTAATGCAGCAAGTCAATATTTGCAGTGTTGCCCCTTTTTCTTCAAGACCTCTGTAATTCTCCCTGGCATGCTCTCAATCAACTTTTGGACCAAATCCTGACTGATAGCAGTCCATTCTTGCATAACCAATGCTTGCATTTTGCCAGAATTTGTTGGTTTTTGTTTGTCCACCCGTCTCTTGATGATTGACCACAAGTTCTCAATAGGATTAAGATCTGGGGAGTTTCCAGGCCATGGACCCAAAATCTCTATGTTTTGTTCCATGAGCCATTTTGTTATCACCTTTGCTTTATGGCAAGGTGCTCCATCATGCTGGAAAAGGCATTTTTGGGCGCCAAACTGCTCTTGGACGGTTGGGAGAAGTTGCTCTTGGAGGACATTCTGGTACCATTCTTTATTCATGGCTGTGTTTTTAGGCAAGACTGTGAGTGAGCCGATTCCCTTGGCTGAGAAGCAACCCCACACATGAATGGTTTCAGGATGCTTTACAGTTGGCATGAGACAAGACTGGTGGTAGCGTTCACCTCTTCTTCTCCGAATAAGCTGTTTTCCAGATGTCCTAAACAATCGAAAAGGGGATTCATCAGAGAAAATGACTTTGCCCCAGTCCTCAGCAGTCCACTCCATGTACCTTTTGCAGAATATCAGTCGGTCCCTGATGTTTTTTCTGGAGAGAAGTGGCTTCTTTGCTGCCCTCCTTGAAACCAGCCCTTGCTCAAAGAGTCTCCACCTCACAGTGCGTGCAGATGCACTCACACCAGCCTGCTGCCATTCCTGAGCAAGCTCGGCACTGCTGGTAGTCCGATCCCGCAGCTGAAACAGTTTTAAGATACGGTCCTGGCGCTTGCTGGTCTTTCTTGGGCGCCCTGGAGCCTTTTTGACAACAATGGAAGCTCTCTCCTTGAAGTTCTTGATGATGCGATAGATTGTTGACTCAGGTGCAATCTTTGTAGCTGCGATACTCTTCCCTGTTAGGCCATTTTTGTGCAGTGCAATGATGGCTGCACGTGTTTCTTTAGAGATAACCATGGTTAACTGAAGAGAAACAATGATACCAAGAACCAGCCTCCTTTTAAAGTGTCCAGTGATGTCATTCTTACTTAATCATGACTGATTGATCGCCAGCCCTGTCCTCATCAACACCCACACCTGTGTTAATGGATCAATCACTAAAACAATGTTAGCTGCTCCTTTTAAAGCAGGACTGCAATGATGTTGAAATGTGTTTTGGGGGTTAAAGTTCATTTTCTGGGCAAATATTGACTTTGCAAGTACAGTAATTGCTGTTAAGCTGATCACTCTTCGACATTCAGGAGTATATGCAAATTGCCATTACAAAAAATGAAGCAGTAAACTTTGGAAAAATTACTATTTGTCTCATTCTCAATACTTTTGGCCATGACTGTACTGTGCTGTCATGGCAACAAGAGGAGAAGGGTCACTCTGAGGGCGAGGAATGGGATAACATATTGGATGATGACGAGGTTGAAGATCCTACTTGGTGTGAACCCAGAGTCATGCAGCCGAGTAGGTCATCTAAGGAGGTGGAGGAGAAAGACGAGGAGGTTACCTTCTACCCTACAGCGCAGACATGGAGTGATGCAAGCATGAGGAGCACTGCATCCTTAGCCACAACTGTGGCTGTGGCCAGCAGCGGTCGCGGGTCTGCAGCTCGCAGGGGTGGCAAGGGTTGCCTAGCCTGGGCATTTTTTGAGACCGCAAAGGATGAGCCAACTCACGTTATCTTCACACTTTGCAAGAAAAAACTAACTCAGTAGAGGGAAAAAGTGCAATAATTTGACTACTACATGCATGAACCTTCACATGTGCACACAACATGCGTTACGCTGGGAATCTCACTGCACTAAAATGCAGACCAGCGGACCTCAACAACCATCAGCTGCCCCATCAACCGTGTCCGTGGCTTCTTCCTCCTGCTCTGTTACCATGCCAGGCATTGGCACGCAGGTCTCCCATCGCAAAACTTCTGGTTCTCTACCCGCTCCAGTCAGGCTGAGTGAGAGCCCGTCAGCTGTAACAGAAGCGGACATGCCTACTGTGTTTGTTTCACCGTAACATCTGAACCTCACTCACAACCCAGCAGTTTGTCCGTTTCACCGTACTCCGCCCTCTCTCAGCACCGCAGCCAGCCCTCGGTCCCGCACTTGTGGTCATGTAAAAGATTGTTTCATCCTACACATGACAAAGCTGAGAGGTTGAACCCCACCATCTCAAATCTGTTGGCCACGGAAATGCTGCCTTTCCGCCTGGTAGATACAGATGGTTTCCGAAAGCTGATGGCCATTGCAGTCCCCCAGTACCAGTTGCCCAGTTGCCATAACATCTCTAAGAAAGCTGTGCCTATGCTACACCAGCATGTCGCAGACAACATCACCCATTCCTTGACTAAATCTATCTCTGCCAGGGTGCATTTCACCACAGACACCTTAACGAGTAAGCATGGCCAAGGGCGTTACATCTCGCTGACTGGGCACTGGGTGACTCTGGTGGCTGTGGGGACAGGCGAGGAAGGGGCTGCTCCACAAATCTTGGAATCCCCAAGGCTTGCAGAAGATACCTCTGTATTTCAAGCTTTCTCCACTGTTCTGCTTCCTCCACCTCCTCTAGGGCCTCTACCTGCGCAATCAGCCTCTGCCTTAACAAGACATGTGCAGAGTGAATCCACACCACCACCGTACTGTGCAGCCAGGGCTCACAGCAATCAGGCAGTCTTCAAATTAGTATGCCTTGGAGATTGCAGTTGTGGCGCCCCTGAGGGTTCGACCGCCACAGGAATGCTGCACTTCTCTAATGGAGTGTGGTGTTCCTCCTCTGAGGTAAGCCCAGTGCGATGGTTGTGACCTAACCTTTTGCATCCAACACCACACTTCTCCACCAGAGGGAGCTAGTATGCACTAGGTGCTGCTCCCCTGGTTACAGGGAGACTGGGGAACACAAAGTGGTAGGAACCAGTTAGTGGGTGAGGGTGGAGGACATACCAGCAAGTTACACTTTAGATTTCAGATTTAATAGAATGCCATCTTTGATCTTGGTCTTTTGGTCCGTCTTTTGGTCCGTCTTTTGGTCCTTCTTTTTGGTCCATCGTGGTCCGTCCGTTCTTCTGTCTAGCCTTTGCTAGTCTGTTGGCTGTCACTGTGCTGTCCAATTACTGTGTGTAATGTGACTCCCGCCTGGGAGTGCAGATCCTGTGTGGGCCTGCACCAGCAAGGGACACAGCCCTCGTACCCTGGCCTTGGGACGAGAGGTAGGTTGTAGACAAGGAATGTCTCAACCCGGCCAAGGACCAGGATCAAGAAGGCCCCGGGAGCTTTAGAGTGTGGCTCCCTAGCAAATGGGTCCCGGGGAGGATGCAGACGGAGCGGAGCTCGCCACCTGTCCTCGCCTACCTGATCTATTCAGAGGGATCCCGGCTGCAAGAGGGGTACCGGCCCCCGACACCCGAGCTTGTACTCTATGTCCTGGACGGGAAAGCCCGGTTAGGCCCTGAGGATCCCACCGGGCATCGGATGGAGAGGAATTGCCACGCGTGCCCTAGACCTGAGAGGAGCTCAGAGAGAGATCTGGCCTATCCACACACGCACAGATGGGAAAGGGTGAAGTCTGTAGTGCAGGAACACTCTGGTGTAGGGTCGCTACCGAACACTGGACTTCCTCGGAGGTAGTCGGACCCCCGTCCCTGGTGGCCGCAGGACTCCGCGGGGAGCAGGGAGTCGCCTTCCCGCTGTCATCTCTGAGTGAGTAAAAGCCTTGGAAGTTCACCCCTATGGCCTCCGGACTGTTCATTACGCGCCATACCATGCGACGCGGTGCTCGTACTCCCCGCACTACTACCCCCTCTCTTTCCTGTTTGCCTGCCCTGAGGCCTTGCTCCGCCTGTGGGGAGCAGTGAGAACTTTGGCCGCCATGACCCCTGGCCTCAGCAGACTGTAGCGGCGCTGGTGACCCTTCACCAGGCACCACAGGTGGCGTAGTCGTTAATCAGCCACTCAACCCGGAAAAGCCCACACCATCTCTTTCTAATGTGACGGCCCTGAGCACGGGTCGGGCCCGGGCCACGGCTGCATCCCATCTCTCCAACAGGGCCCGACACCGAGTCCCCGAACATCCTGGGTAAAACACGGGCTTCTCTGAGTAGAGGCGTCACAACCTGGCGTAGTCGGCAGGATCCGCGTGCCCGCAGCAAAGGAAGAAGTGCCCATTGCTATCGGATACTGTGTGTCTTACACCTTGAACTGTTGTTTTACACTTAAAATGGCGCCCGCCCAAGAAGAACAGATGCCATAACGCTGTAAAAAGACTGTCTTTGAACGCCTCCCATCGTGGGCTGGGCTCCCGCTTGGCGCCAAAAATGTAGACTGCCCCTTCCATCAGAGACTGTCCGCGGGGTAATGCCTGTCAAACTGGATGGGTTGAATGAAGGCGGGCCTGTCAGCATTCCGCCCAGGAACCGCCCCAAAAGAGGAGGAAGAAGCAAAGCAACAAGGTGCGGCCATTGCAGTCGGAGCTTGGCAGTCAACGGAGGCAGACATGGATGCCTCTGGGGAACAAGACCATGCGTCTACTGAACCCGGTTCAGGCCCTTCACCCGGCAGAAAGCAAGGCGGCAGCGTATTGCCCCCGGGAGATATTAAATTTCTCCAGCAGGAAGCTCCGGGACTCCTAAGAAGCCAGAGAGAGGCCCAGGAGGCGGCAATGGCTACGTGGCGGGAGGAGATGCTGGTGCGTATCCGGGACTGCCGCCAAGGAGTTGAAGGCCCAGGACAAGTCGACTCGGTGACAGAGGTCGAGAGCGGCCCAGAGGCGGGTGAGTGTGCAACCCCTGCCCCGGCTACAGAGCCTACCGTGACTATCCTGGACCTCATGACGGAGTACCTAATTCCCCACGCGGTCAACTGGGAGCAAGCGTTGGCTCCAGAGCTGCAATCGACAGCCATGGGTGGGGACCTGCGATGCCGCCCAAACCCTGATACGGAGGTGCCTGAAGCTGCGGAGGAAACTACCGGCTCCAACCCGGACTGGTCCGCGTCTAAAGAGGACTCGCAGCAACCCGTTCTAACCCCGCTACCTGCACCGGCAGTAACCTGGCAGAGGCTGAGGAGTGGGCCTGGGAAAACCAGGGGGAGTCGACCTAATGGGCTTCCCCCGGGAGACCCGGGCTGAAGCGCGGAGGAGGAGCCAGTGGTGCAGCGACCAGATATTCCAGCTCGCATGGGAGCAGCATCGGCGGGAGCAGCGCTGCGAGCGCCTCGAGGTCAGGACCAAAGCTGCCAAAACTCGGGCGCGTCAGGAGGAGGCCACCCGTCCCAGTCCCCGGTACGAAGGCCAAGTCGTCTGTTTTCATCATGAGGCGGGGTGGGGTTCATCCGGTGTCCCCAGTTCCAGGACGATGTGTTCGTCAGCCGGCGGGACGTCGAGCAGCGCCTCAAGAAGGGACACCCCAGTCAGAACCTATTCCCGGGCGACACAGTGACTTTCACTCGCCACCAGGGAGAGCGTGGGTGGTACGCCCTGGACGTACAAAAGGTGTCCGGGAGCGACGCCACCCCGCGCTCAGCCTCAGGGGACCGGATAGCCTCCGTCGGGAGGAATGAGCCCTTTCCAAGAAGGCAGCCCGAAGTTTAAAGCAGCCCCCGGCTGTTGTTGCAGTTTTATTTACAAGTTTAAAAGTTGACTTTTCCTATTATGCTTAATTTCTAACCCGGTTTTCCTAGAGACACGTGTCCCTGCGGACTGGCAGCAGACAGACTCCTTCCCCATGTATATAGTTTGCATCTCTTTAGGTGCTCCATATTGGTTTTATACAAAACCGCGGATATTTCTACCTCAACTGACTCTGCGTCTTTGCACCTTAACATGTCTGTGTGCACTAATGTCTCTGGAAAAATGCTAGCACTTTTATAATTTTATAATTTTATACTTTTGTATTTTTATACCTGTTATGCAACGCTTAAGAAATGTGCCTCCCGTAAAGGGAAGATAGTTGTGTTATTATAAAAAGAAAATTTCCTGGGTGTTACTTCTTTTGCAGCCCGCGGACGTGCTGTGTTTTACCAGGGGGGAATGTGGCGCCCATGAGGGTTCGACCGCCACAGGAATGCTGCACTTCTCTAATGGAGTGTGGTGTTCCTCCTCTGAGGTAAGCCCAGTGCGATGGTTGTGACCTAACCTTTTGCATCCAACACCACACTTCTCCACCAGAGGGAGCTAGTATGCACTAGGTGCTGCTCCCCTGGTTACAGGGAGACTGGGGAACACAAAGTGGTAGGAACCAGTTAGTGGGTGAGGGTGGAGGACTTACCAATAAGTTACACTTTAGATTTCATATTTAATAGAATGCCATCTTTGATCTTGGTCTTTTGGTCCGTCTTTTGGTCCGTCTTTTTGGTCCGTCGTGGTCCGTCCGTTCTTCTGTCTAGCCTTTGCTAGTCTGTTGGCTGTCACTGTGCTGTCCAATCACTGTGTGCAATGTGACTCCCTCCTGGGAGTACAGATCCTGTGTGGGCCTGCACCGGCAAGGGACACAGCCCTCGTACCCTGGCCTTGGGACGAGAGGTAGGTTGTAGACAAGGAATGTCTCAACCCGGCCAAGGACCAGGATTAAGAAGGCCCCGGGAGCTTTAGAGTGTGGCTCCCTAGCAAATGGGTACCGGGGAGGATGCAGACGGAGCGGAGCTCGCCACCTGTCCTCGCCTACCTGATCTATTCAGAGGGATCCCGGCTGCAAGAGGGGTACCAGCCCCCGACACCCGAGCTTGTACTCTATGTCCTGGACGGGAAAGCCCGGTTAGGCCCTGAGGATCCCACCGGGCATCGGATGGAGAGGAATTGCCACCCGTGCCCTAGTCCTGAGAGGAGCTCAGAGGGAGACCTGGCCTATCCACACACGCACAGACGGGAAAGGGTGAAGTCTGTAGTGCAGAAACACTCTGGTGTAGGGTCGCTACCGAACACTGGACTTCCTCGGAGGTAGTCGGACCCCCGTCCCTGGTGGCCGCAGGACTCCGCGGGGAGCAGGGAGTCGCCTTCCCGCTGTCATCTCTGAGTGAGTAAAAGCCTTGGAAGTTCACCCCTATGGCCTCCGGACTGTTCATTACGTGCCATACCATGCGACGCGGTGCCCGTACTCCCCGCACTACTACCCCCTCTCTTTCCTGTTTGCCTGCCCTGAGGCCTTGCTTCGCCTGTGAGGAGCAGTGAGAACTTTGGCCGCCATGACACCTGGCCTCAGCGGACTGTAGCGGCACTGGTGACCCTTCACCAGGCACCACAGGTGGCGTAGTCGTTAATCAGCCACTCAACCCGGACATGCCTACACCATCTCTTTCTAATGTGACGGCCCTGAGCACGGGTCGGGCCCGGGCCACGGCTGCATCCCATCTCTCCAACAGGGCCCGACACCGAGTCCCCCAACACCCAGGGTAAAACACGGGCTTCTCTGAGTAGAGGCGTCACACAGTCATACAGCTGAAGAGTTGTGGACAGCTCTCCAGGCTCAGTTTCAGCAATGGCTGTCTCCGCTGAACCTGGTGGCAAGGAAGGCCATGTGTGATAACTTTTAGAACCTTGCTCTTAGGTTTTTTCTATTGCTGGTCACATGACCTTGTTGGCCTATTTAGTCTTGCTCCACCCTTCTGGCTTTGCTGGACTTCATTGTATTACTACTCTTTAGCTAGCCAGTGCTCAGTATCTAACTCTGTTAGTTTGCTTGGTCTTCGGACCTCTGTGTTCTATATTGTTTGTTTGTTCGTCTGTCTGCTACTATTTCTGTTAGGAGGTGTTCATTTTGCTCCCAGTCCCTAGTACTTGTAGGGATTCCTCCCCCAGTTGTGGACAGCTCTCCAGGCTCAGTTTCAGCAATGGCTGTCTCCGCTGAACCTGGTGGCAAGGAAGGCCATGTGTGATAACTTTTAGAACCTTGCTCTTAGGTTTTTTCTATTGCTGGTCACATGACCTTGTTGGCCTATTTAGTCTTGCTCCGCCCTTCTGGCTTTGCTGGACTTCATTGTATTACTACTCTTTAGCTAGCCAGTGCTCAGTATCTAACTCTGTCAGTTTGCTTGGTCTTCGGACCTCTGTGTTCTATATTGTTTGTTTGTTCGTCTGTCTGCTACTATTTCTGTTAGGAGGTGTTCATTTTGCTCCCAGTCCCTAGTACTTGTAGGGATTCCTCCCCCACATCTATAGGTCTCCGTACAGACTAGCTGAGGACTTTAGCAGGTCTGATCGCAGGATCAGGTTCCCTTTTACATCGTAGGGATCTAGCTGAGTTCAATCGTAGGGACAGATCTCCTCTCTTTCCTTAGCTCTGGTAGCAGAACATAACAGTAAGTCCAGCCCGCAAATTCTCTAAGGAAAGATTTTTCTGTTCCATCATGGTGTCGGTTCAGGATTTGGCTCAACGCCTGCAGGGACTCTCTCTGGAGGTGGCCGAGCTCCGTCAGCACGTGAGTAACTGTCCTGGAGCACATTTCTTGGAGCCTAAGGTACGTTTGCCTGATTTATTTTTTGGTGAACACCAAGAATTTTTTTCATTTAAAAATGCTTGCTTATTGTATTTTCGTTTGAGACCCAGGTCCCCTGGGGATGAATCCCAGCGCGTAGGGTTCATAATGTCACTTTTGCGCAAAGAGCCTCAGGAGTGGGCCTTTTCTTTGCAACCTAGTGATACATGCTTTAGATCAGTGGATAGTTTTTTTTCTGCTTTGGGGCTATTATATGATGATCCTGACCGTGTCTCATCTGCTGAGACTGAGTTGAGACGTTTGAGACAGGGATCAGGTAATGTGGAAAAATATTGTACTCATTTCCGTCAGTGGTCTACTCAAATAGGGTGGAACGATTCTGCTCTGAAGAGTCTGTTTCTTTCTGGGCTTAGTGAAAGGGTTAAAGACCTGCTAATTGCTTATCCCACACCTGAAGATTTGCAACAGGCTATGCAATTAGCTATACGGGTGGATAGGAGACTGCGTGCAAGGGTTAATGAGAGCAAATCCTCTGCTATGTCAGTTTCTGGTCATGAGAATGTGTGTACTGACAGTGGAGAGCCGATGGAGATTGGAGCGATGGCACCTCGCTCTCAAGAAAAGGATCGCAGATTTTCTGAAGGTTTGTGTTTCTATTGCGGAAATTCTGGTCATTTCATTAAAAGTGTGCTTCGTATGAAGAAAGAAAAAAAAAAGGTCAGTCATGCCCGTATTGCCTGTTTAAATTCCAAGGGTGTATTTTTAGCTGCTTCCACTATTGCTCAGGAAAAATTAATGGAATTTCGGGTGTTTGTCGATTGTGGGTCTACTCTGAATGTAATTGATGGGGGATTCTTGGAAAAACTCAATTTAATACCCGAACCTTTATCATCCCCCATTGCTGTGGTTTCTGTGGATGGCTCCCCTTTGAAGAATGTTACTCTCAGGGTCTGTGAGTTTCCCCTCACTATTAATGGTGTTCACCATGAGAAATTGGATTTGGTAGCTTTGAATAACTTGCCTTCTCCGGTGGTGTTGGGATTGCCCTGGTTAAAATTGCACAATCCTGTACTGGATTGGTCTACCAATGAAATTAAATCCTGGAGCCATAAATGTTATGACAAGTGTTGTAACGGGCGTATTGCAGCTGTGGATAGGGGGGAATTGCCTGTTCCTATTCAGGATTTTTGGAGAGTTTTTTCTGAGAAGGAATCGCAGGTTTTGCCTCCCCATAGAGACTATGATTGTACTATTGAATTTGTCCCTGGAGCGACTCTTCCTAAAAGTCGTTTATTTAACCTTACTATTCCTGAGAGAAAGGCTTTGGAGGAATACATACAGACAAGTTTGGCCGCCGGTCACATTAGGCCCTCTAAGTCTCCTGTGGCGGTTGGATTTTTTTTTGTAAAAAAAAAAGGACGGCGGTTTACGTCCTTGTCTGGATTAACAAAATTACTGTACGCAATCCTTACCCACTGCCATTGATTCCTGATCTGTTTAACCAGTTAGTGGGGGCCAAGTGGTTCTCTAAAATTGACCTTCGGGGGGCATACAATCTGTTGCGCATGAAGGAGGGTGACGAATGGAAGACTGCTTTTAACACTCCTGTGGGTCATTTTGAGAATTTGGTTATGCCTTTTGGTCTTACTAATGCTCCTGCATTTTTTCAGAATCTTATTAATGACATCCTTAGACCTTTGATCGTCAAAAATGTGGTTGTGTATTTGGATGACATTTTGATTTATTCGCCGGATCTGGAGTCTCATTGGCGGAGCGTACGTGAAGTATTACAGTTATTAATTGACAATTCGCTTTTTGCTAAGCTGGAGAAATGTGAGTTCGCTGTACAGAGAATTAGTTTTTTGGGCTACATTATCTCCAGTGAAGGTTTTGAGATGGACCCGGTTAAAGTTCAAGCTGTGCAGGAATGGCCTAGGCCTATTGGTTTGAAATCGATACAGAGGTTTTTGGGTTTCGTCAATTATTATAGAAAATTCATTAAAAATTTTTCTATTATTGTCAAACCTCTGAGCGATCTCACCAGGAAAGGTGCTGATGCGGTTCAGTGGACTTCTGAGGCCATTGAAGCTTTTGTGTATCTCAAGGAGAGGTTCACCTCTGCTCCCATCCTTATGCAGCCTGATGTGACTAAGCCGTTTTTGGTTGAGGTTGATGCTTCCTCTGTGGGGGTTGGCGCAGTATTGTCTCAGGATAACGGGGATGGAGTACATCCCTGTGCCTTTTTTTCAAAAAAATTTTCGGAGACTGAACTGAATTACGATATTGGTAATCGGGAATTATTGGCTATTAAACTCGCATTTGAACACTGGCGCCACCTCTTGGAAGGTGCTGAATTTCCCGTTCAGGTTTTTACGGATCATAAAAATCTGATATATCTTGATGCTGCCAAGCGCCTGAATGCCCGTCAGGCTAGGTGGGCACTGTTTTTCTCGCGGTTTAATTTTTCCGTTACTTACATCCCAGGTACTAAGAATGTTAAGGCGGATGCCTTGTCTCGCAGTTTTTCTCCCATAGTCGGTGCTGAGAAAGAGGAGAACATTCTACAAGAAGGTGTTGTGATAGCTGCTTTGGACTCCGTTTTGGAAGATGAGATTCTTAAAGCACAGGAGAATGCCCCATCTAACACTCCCCATGGGAGGTTGTTTGTGCCTGGGACCTTTAGGAGAGATTTGTTTGTTGAGTGTCACGAATCTCGGTTGGCAGGTCATCCCGGAATCTCTGAGACCAAGAGACTGGTGGGTCGCAGTTTTTGGTGGCCTGGATGGCAGAAGGAAGTCATTAAGTGGGTGCGTCAATGTACTATATGTGCTAGATCTAAGTCCTCACATACTCCTGCTGCGGGGTTACTTTGCCCTCTGGAGGTTCCCAGTGCTCCTTGGACACATTTGGCTATGGACTTTATAACTGACCTTCCCCCCTCTGAGGGTTTTACTGTCATCTGAGTGGTCGTGGACCGTTTTAGCAAGATGTGTCACTTGGTTCCCTTCGTCAAACTGCCCTGCGCTAAGACTCTCGCTAAGGCCTTTGTCAAGGAAATTGTCAGACTTCATGGCGTTCCTACTGACATTGTTTCTGATAGGGGACCTCAGTTCGTGGCTCATTTTTGGCGCGCCTTTTGTGACAGGTAGGGAGTTCATTTGTCGTTCTCATCCGGATATCATCCTGAATCTAATGGCCAGACAGAAAGGAAAAACCAGGATGTTGAGCAGTTCTTGCGTTGTTTTGTGGCAGACAATCAAGAGGGGTGGTCTGAGTTTCTGCCACTTGCTGAATTTGCTCTGAACAATCATACATCTTCTGCTGGTTGTTCGCCTTTTTTTTGTTGTTCTGGGAGACATCCGTCGTTTGGGTCGTTCTCCAAGTTGGTATCTGCCGTGCCTGAGGAGGAGAATTTTTCCGGCGATTTGGAGAGAGTTTGGACGGATGTACGTGGTAATCTTCAGGAGGCTAACAGAAAATCTAAAGACTACTTTGACAGGAAACGACAGGAGGTTTTGTTCGCTGTTGGTGACATGGTTTGGTTGTCCTCTAGGAATCTGCGGTTGAGGATTCCTTCTAAGAAATTGGGTCCCAAGTTTGTAGGGCCCTTTAAGGTGCTTCAGGTTGTCAACCAATCTGCTGTTAAGTTGGAGGTTCCTACCTCCTGGAGAATTAATCCGGTGTTTCATGTCTCTCTGTTGAAAAAAGCTGTTGTGTCGGATTGTGACGCCTCTGCCTCTGTTCCTCCGGTGGTGGAGGACGGGGAATATGAAATTTCTCGCATCCTTAATTCTAGACGGTATAGAGGTAGTTTGCAGTATCTCGTGGCCTGGAAAGGTTTCGGACCCGAGGATAACTCATGGGTGAGGTCGGAGGATGTTTCCGCGTCCAGACTTATCAGAGCGTTTCACAGGAGATTTCCTGATAAGCCTGGTCCTAGGGGATCCGGAGGATCCTCTTAGAAGGGGGGGTACTGTTAGAACCTTGCTCTTAGGTTTTTTCTATTGCTGGTCACATGACCTTGTTGTCCTATTTAGTCTTGCTCCGCCCTTCTGGCTTTGCTGGACTTCATTGTATTACTACTCTTTAGCTAGCCAGTGCTCAGTATCTAACTCTGTTAGTTTGCTTGGTCTTCGGACCTCTGTGTTCTATATTGTTTGTTTGTTCGTCTGTCTGCTACTATTTCTGTTAGGAGGTGTTCATTTTGCACCCAGTCCCTAGTACTTGTAGGGATTCCTCCCCCACATCTATAGGTCTCCGTACAGACTAGCTGAGGACTTTAGCAGGTCTGATCGCAGGATCAGGTTCCCTGTTACATCGTAGGGATCTAGCTGAGTTCTATCGTAGGGACAGATCTCCTCTCTTTCCTTAGCTCTGGTAGCAGAACATAACAATAACGGTGTGAACCTGTTGGCGGCCCTACGCAGAGGCGAACTCACACACATGCCTTGCATGGCTCATGTCCTCAACCTGGTGGTACAGCGATTTCTCCGCCACTATCCCGGCCTGGATGAGCTGCTTCAGAAAGTACAGAAGCTGTGTGCTCACTTTCGCCGTTCGCATCCCTCGTGTCATCAACTTGCATTGATACAGAGGTCTTTCTCCATGCCAGTTAACAGGTTGATATGCGATGTGCCGACGCTGTGGAATTCTACTCTGCATATGTTGCAGCGAGTGTGGCAGCAGCAACGAGCTCTGACGCAGTATGTCATGTCGTATAGCCTAAGCCAGTGCAGTATAGATGGACGTAGGACGTTTACGGAGTGGGAACAGATTAAGGACCTCTGCACCCTTCTGCACAGTTTTGAAATGGCTACTAAACTAGTTAGCACTGCCAATGCCGTCATCAGCATCACTATTCCAGTCATCTACATGCTGGAAAAGACTTTGAATAGCGTGCGTCAGGAGGTGGTTGTCCCAGAAGAAGAGGAGGATGCAGAAGGGATAAGAATGTCTCAAAGTTCCAGACTGTCGTCACACAGATGGATGCCAAGTGGCGGGGCTTCCTGCGATCGAGGGGGTTTGGTGATACCAGACATACTGTTAGTGAAGGTGCAAGAACCGAGGAACAAATGGAGGAGGAAGAGGTGATGGGCGAGCAACAGTCAGAAGAAAAAGAGGATAATCATCCCCTCTCTGTTGAACGTGGTTGGCAGGAGGGGACGGAGGAAACATGCACCAGTGTTACGCAGCCAACAATAGAGTCTGGCTTTGGACCACTTGGAAGAGCCCGACATATGAGTGCTTCTTGCTGCACTTTCTGCAACATGATCCCCGTATAGTTAGGATTCGAAATTATGCTGACTACTAGGTTGCCACTCTGTTAGATCCACGTTATAAGAGTAAATATTGCCAGATGCTTCCCGCCCTGGAAAGGGACACGCTAATGTTGGAATATCGAAACAAAGTTTTAAGCAGCCTTAATAGAGCTTTTCCCCAAGATAGGCGTGAGGCACACAGTGTGCATCACAGCTGTAGTCTTTCAACCTCCGGCACGTCAGTTTGTCAACGCCAAAACATTAGCAGCAGCAGAGAAAGTGGCAGAAGCAATTTCTGTGAGTCCTTTCACACATTTTTTACACCAGCTCATGTACCAGCACAACAGAGTACAAGTCTGACACGTGGAGAATGACTGGAGAGGATGGTGGAGGACTATCTAGAGCTCAATACGAATACCATTAGTGAGGATTTTGACCCTTTTACATTTTGGTATTCAAAAATGGATGAATGGCCTGAGCCCGCCTGTCATACCTTGGAGGATTTATCATGCCCGGCAGCCAGCGTTCTCTCAGAACATGTGTTCAGCACTGCTGGTGGTGTCATGACGGATAAGCGCACCTGGCTGTCTCATGAAAGTGTTAACCGCCTAACTTTCATCAAGATGAACAAGTCATGGATCTCAAAATTGCACCCCAATTGCAGACAGTACAGAGTAGGCGATGTTGTAGTTTTTAGTGTGCTGTCAGGGCAAGAAGAAGAGGAGGGTGACTCTGAGGGTGAGGAATGGGATATCACATTGGATGATGATGAGGTTGCACATCCAACTTGGTGTGAACCCAGAGGCACGCAGCTGAGTAGCTCATCTGAGGAGGTGGAGGAGGAAGACGAGGAAGTTACTTTGCGTCTTATGGCGCAGACACGGAGTGATGCAAGCACGAGGAGCACTGCATCCTTAGCCACAACCGTGGCAGTGACCAGCTGCGGTCAGTGGTCTGCAGCTCGCAGGGGCGGCAAGGGTTGCCTAGCCTGGGCCTTTTTTGAGACCGCAAAGGATGAGCCAACTCACATTATCTGAAAACTTTGCGATAAAAAACTCAGTAGAAGGAAAAAGTGCAATAATTTGTCTACTACATGCATGAACCTTCACATGCGCAATCAACATGCGTTACTCTGGCAATCTCACTGCGATAAAATGTGGACCCGCAGACCTCAACAACCATCAGCTGCCCTATCAACCGCATCCACTGCTTCCTCCTCCTCCTCTGTTACGGTGCCAAGTATTGGCATTCAGGTCTCCCATTGCAGAACCTCTGCTAATCTACCTGCTTCAGTCAGAATATGACTGAAAGAACACCACAGCAACAAAATATAGTACATTGATAGACAGTATTATAATTATATATATGTTTCTGCTCAAAAGAGAGGACTGATAATACACCAGTCGTCATACATATTATATAAGGGGGAGTGGCCAAAGCCAAAATGGACGACACAGATGATGATGTTGTCAATTTAAAAATGCTTTATTACACATGCATCGTATAAACAGGACATAATACAAAAAATGGGATACATATTATAAAAACACTCTCAAAGGCCATCAAGAGTGGTGGCACATAGTATTTCATTTATTGTGCTCTACAAACAAATTGGGGATAGATGCCACAAATTAAGTGCATCAAAGTAAACCTATTACATACCTCCCAGAGCGTTATATGCCTGACTACCACGCTGAGGCCATCCCCAATGCGCGTTTTGGCACTTTGCCTTTCTCAAGGGGTAATACTACCTATCACACACCTGCTATATATATAGGGGCCTAGTGCCTCTTAATCGCCTCCTTAAACACATCCACTCCTCCCCATACACATGCGGTAGCGGTGTCATCCATTACCGCCGAGTACACAAATACAGGTGACGTACCACGCGTCACCAAATAGGGCGGGGATGACCGCAAGCGCATCGCCAATATGGCGGAAGTGACGTTACTCGCATGGTAAGGTTGGGCGGAACTTACGTCAGACACGTCATCGATTAGGGCGGAAGTGCACCAAGGCAAGTTCCGCATGCCCATGCATGACGCAGAGGGAGTCATCGTTACCAGGATACACGGCAGTGATGGCGTCCACGTCAGACAGACGCTAGGGACGCCGAAAACCGGCGTGTATACTAGGACCATGGCCCCACTGCGTGCAGGCATCACATATATAGACAAGGGCTCATCACATATAAGAGAGGGGAACAGAGAATTCCCTATCTAACTTTAAAACATAATTGTCATCCAACATTGATATGTAGATTTGTGTCTTTTTTCTTTTTTTAGTGTTCCCATAGTTAGAATTGGATATAACCAATTGGCATGAAGCAACATTTCATATAAGACCAACAATACAATACAGATTAAATACCATATATTACGTTGTACGCCAAATACCCCTATACTGTATATATTCCCATGTTGTATCTCTGGGGCACCAAATAAATTTATAAAAAGGTATTACAGTGCATTTGTCATAAGTTTATTAGAAATTTTTCATCAATAGCACTACAATAACAATATCATGACATAGTCCATATATGGGCACAAAGATGTGACAGATACAGCTGCTTCAGTCAGGCTGAGTGAGAGCCCGTCAGCTGTAATGGAAGCGGACATGCATGCTGTGTTTGTTTCACCAAGCACACCACACGTTTCTCAATCCACTGTAACATGTCCCCCTGCACCTCACTCACAGTCCAGCAGTTTGTCCGTTTCACCGTACTCCACCCTCTCTCAGCACCACAGCCAGCTTCATGCGGATCATATATAATTGCGCTGAAAATATTGCCATTTCTGGCCTCCATTTAAATTTTGTCGCAGTGTTTCAGTAAACCGATTAACACAAGGTCGGCGCTGTTAAAAATAGTTACCCACAGGCCAGCTATTTAAAACTGTGGTTTGTCCGTCACAAGGATCACATATAATTGCGCTGAAAATATTGCCATTTCTGGCCTCCATTTAAATTTTGTTGCAGTGTGTCAGTGAACTTATTGACACGAGGTCGGCGCTGTTAAAAATAGTTACCTACAGGCCAGCTATTTAAAACAGTGGTTTGTCCGTCACATGGATCACATATAATTGCGCTGAAAATTCTGCCATTTCTGGCCTCCATTTAAATTTTGTTTCAGTGTGTCAGTGAAGCTATTGACATCAGTTTGCTGTTAAAAATAGTTACCTACAGGCCAGCTATTTAAAATTGTGATTTGTCCGTCACACGGATCACATATAAGTTCGCTCCAAATTCAGCCATTTGTAGTGAGCGTGGAAGATATTGACCTCCATTTAAAATGGGCAAGGCACGTGGCAAGGGACAGGGAACTGGATGTGATTTTGATAGTGATAGTGAATGCAGAGGCCGAGGCCGTGAGCAAGCTGAAATTGTGCCACAACAAAGACCCACATCTTCTCGCTCAACCTTCCTGTCCCAATTAATAGGGGACCGAAGAACACCACTATTGAACACAGAGCAGTGTGAAAAGGTTATTGGTTGGATACACCACCACCCTGTCTTCCACACGGTCAAGTCGCAGTAGCCGTGAGTCTGGACTGCATATTCCTCACCCTGATCCTCCTTCCTTCCACCATCCCGAGTGTCCAGAGACAACTGATCCCATACTTGGACACTCCGAAGAGCAGTTCACTTTTCCATTTATAGATTCGGGCCTCTCACCTGGTCCACTTGAAGCAGAGCAAAAGGAGTCGCATGTATCGATGCCCAAATATTTGAGAAGCCACGGTCATACGAAGGCAACAGTGGGAAAGTGTCACAAGAGGTGGACGATGATGAGACACAATTCCCAGAAAGTCAGGAGGAGGACCAGGGTGCGGAAGTGGAAGACGAGGTGGTGGATGATATAGTAACTGACCAAACCTGGCAGGAGGATATGCAGAGTGAGGACAGCAGCACACAGGGGGAGGGAGGCAGAGCACCCCAAAAGGCTGGAAGAAGCAGTGTGGTGGCCACAGACAGAAGGCGGGCAACCGTTCCCCGAAACACCAACACGACGGAAGTTGCCAGTACAACTGTTAGGCCTTCCCGAGTCTGTTTTTTTTTAAAGACTCTGCCAATAACCCCAAAAAGGCCATTTGCACCACCTGCCAGGCCAGTATCAGCAGGGGTAGCAAAACTAGCAGCCTGACCACCACCAGCATGATCAGGCACATGGCAGCAAAGCTCCTGACTTTGTGGGCCGAACCTGCAGTGGTGTCTGCGGGTGACACCACTGCTTCTTCCGCTGAAGAGTTGTGGACAGCTCAGAAAGAGCAGGCAGATCTGTGGCTGACACCGCTGAACCTACAGTCAGGCATGGTCGTGTGTGACAATAGCCAGAACCTGGTGGCGGTTCTGAGGCGAGACGAGCTCACACATGTACCATAACTGGCCCATGTGCTTAACCTCGTAGTTCAGCGGTTTCTCAAAAGCTAACCGGAGCTGCCAGATCTTCTTGTCAAAGTACGCCGCCTGTGTGCCCATTTTAGAAAGTCAGCTACAGCTTCCATCACCCTTGCCGTGTTTCAGCAGCGTTTGCAGCTTCCGGCTCACCGACTGGTGTGTGATGTCCCCACGCGTTGGAACTTTATACTGCAGATGTTGGGAAGGATTTGTGAGCAGAGGGCAGTTTTTGGCTACCAGCATCAATAAGGCCGTCGGTATTCAGTTTAGACTCCACACATAAGACCTCAGGAGTGGACATGAATGTCCGACATCTGTACCATCCTCCAAAACTTTGAGGACTCCACCAAGATGGTGAGCGGCAATGATGCCATAATTAGCGTCACCATCCCGCTTCTCCGTATTCTGAAACGCTCTCTGCTCACAATTAAAGAGGATGCATTGCAGGCGGAGCACGATGAGATGGAGCAAGAAACCATACAGCGTGATTACACACAGCCCAGCCTCATCTCATCCCAACGTGGATTGGATGACAATGAGGAAGAGGAGGAGGAGGAAGAACGGGAGCTAGTTTCATGCGCTATAGATGATACTACCTGCACAACTGTCATACCGTTTGTTCAGCGTGGATAGCCTGATGACAGGGAGGAGGAGGAGAGCATGGTCTGTCGTCTTCTTGGTGAGGACACGGAAGTCTTGCCTGTTAGCAGTCTGGCACGCATGGCTGAGTTTATGTTACGCTGCTTTTCCCGTGACCCTCTCATTCTCAAAATTTTGAGTGACAGTCATTACTGGTTGGACACTTCTAGACCCACGCTAAAAGGAGAACTTTATATCTCTTATTCCTGAGGCAGACAAGTCTACAAAAATGGGACAGTACCAGAAGGCCCTTGTTGCGGAATTATTAAAAAAATTCCCAACTGAAAACGCTGGCGGCAGAGGTCACAGTTCGTTGGACAACCAAGGAGTACAGGCGAGAGAGACACAACTCCAATCCAGCAGAGGCAGGGGAACACTGTCAAAGTTCTGGGAGAGTTTTCTCAGCCCCTCCCATCGCACAGTCGCTGAGGCGCAGGGTACTCTCACAAGGTGTGCAAAGTTTGGGAAGATGCTGAGGGAGTACCTTGTCGACTGTACCAATGTCCTCCGTGATTCCTCTGTGCCTTATAATTATTGGGTATCCAAGCTGGACACGTGGAATGAACTGGCTCTCTATGCCTTGGAGGTCCCGGCCTGCTCTGCCGCTAGCGTTTTATCAGAGCGGGTTTTAGTGCCGCTAGTGGAATTATAACTGATAAGTGCATCCGCGTGTCAACTGAAAAAATTCTGACAGGCTGACTCTTATAAAAATGAACAAGCGCTGGATTGGGCCAGACTTCTCAACACCACCGAATGATAGCAGCGTAACATAAACTCAAATCCAGTGTCTTTTTTTGGGAGGTGTATTCCCATGCACCTTTTCACACCCACACATGGGTATACTCTTCCTGGTTTTGACTGTTTGCTCTTGTCTTCCTTCTTCTCCTCATCCTCCACCACCATATCACCAGGGTGACCGTGGTCCGTGATGCAACACCCACATCATTTTTTTAAAGGGTGTTTATGATGCCCGTAAAAAAAATTTAAAATTTTTTAGACAGTATGTTCATGTATATCCCCCAGGGGTAAATGTTTGTCAGCCCATACACTTAATGAATGGGCATTACAAGTATAGGAAGCTCGCTCCTTTCTAATAGGAACATTTTTTTATGAGGCCATCCTCCACGTCTTTTCCAAGGTGCATTGGAGTGCCTCGCAATTTTTGGCAGCCCTTGCATTCACTGCTTAGGCCAACACTATGGGAGACCCACTTCCTAATAATGGGAACATTTTTTCATGAGACCCTCTATGTCTCTTCCAAGGGGCACTGGAGTGCCTGCCAATTTTTGGCAACCCTTGCATTCACTGCATAGGCAAACACAATGGGAGACCCACTTAATAATAATGGGAACATTGTGTTCAGGAGGCCCTCTGACCTCCACGTCTCTTCCAAGGGGCATTGGAGTGCCTCCAAATTTTTGGAAACCCTTGCATTCACTGCATAGGCAAACACAATGGGAGACTCACTTCCTAATAATGGGAACATTGTTTTCAGGAGGCCCTCTGACCTCCACGTCTCTTCCAAGGGGCATTGGAGTGCCTCCACATTTTTGGAAACCCTTGCATTCACTGCATAGACAAACACAATGGGAGACCCACTTCAAAATAATGGGAAAAAAAATTTCAGGAGGCCCTCTTCTACGTCTCTTCCAAGGGGCATTGGAGTAGGTCCAAATTTTTGGCAGCCCTTGCATTCACTGCATAGGCAAACAGTATGGGAGACCCACTTCCTAATAATGGGAACATTGTTTTCAGGAGGCCCTCCTCTAAGTCTCTTCAAAGGGGTATTGGGGTGCATCCAATTTTCAAAGGGGTATTGGGGTGCGTCCACATTTTGGACAGACCTGCCATTCACTGCATACGCAATAACAGTATAGGAGACCCACTATTTTGTAATGGGAACAACAAAGCATAGCCGGCTGATGGCTCTCTAACAATAACGAGGGCTGACTGCAGGCCCTGTAAGAATAGTAAAGGCCGCCTGATGGCCCTATAGAAATATGCTTTGTGACTTTCAGAGTCCCTCCTTCATCAATGAAACAGGATGTGTCTGATCATGTTCCACACACCACATGGCCAGATAAGGTTGTAAAATGTTAGAATGACATTTCCCGGTGAATGAATTTGTCACGGTTGAAAGCAATGCAAAAGTGCAAAAACGCATCAAAAACACTACGTGTGAACATAGCCCAAGGTGTGGAGGAGCATTTTTGTTTTTGGTTATTTATTTTGCTTTATATACAAGTCATTACCCTGGAAAGGATGATCCTTAACATATTTCCCAGGAAAATCCATTTTGGTTTCCTTTTTGTATGTTTTATTGTGAGTCCGTAAAAGTGGCTTAATACCTCTGACAACGTTGTTGACAGTAGTGACCTGGGAGTCAGAAATGCTTCCAAGGGTCTTCCCCATGCTGTTCCCATGTCATTTGAGCACTGTTCCCATCGATTTGGGCAATTTTCAGGCCCTCTGCAGACCGCCGGGGGAAGCCGCTTGAAAATGCTCAAGTTTCCCGTAGACTTACATTGGGCTTGTTGCTCGGGTCGAGCACCCGAGCATTCCAATTTGCTCGACACGAGCATCGAGCACCCGAGCATCTTAGTGCTCGCCCATCACTACTGAGGAGGTAACCAGAGAACATGAAGGAAACCCCGCAAACACGGGGAGAACATACAAACTACTTGCAAATGTTGTCCTCTATCATCATAAAGGAGTTAGCTCATTGTCTAGGAGACTGACCACTGCTGCTGTCTACCTTGTGAACATTGTATTGAAGCTTGCAAGGTGTCAAGGGTTTACTGTGACAGAGAGGAGCCAGAAGACCGCAGCGTGTGATTCCTCCCTCTCCTGCAGTCATTAAAAAGAAGCCTTACGCCTTCATATTAATCTGTGCAGGGGTTAATCTGCTCAGTTGTGAGAAGTTTAACGTGGTTTAGGCTCTCGACAGATTTGTCCCGTGCATCTCCCCTACTGTGATAATGCTGTACCCCAACACATCAGACTGTCGCCTACAGTGGAAACCTTGAAAAGGGAGCTGAAGACCCACTTCTTGTGACAAGCGTACAATCTGTGGCAACCCTCGCTCCAGCATACCGTTGCACGACTTGCTGTACCCTGATTTACTGTATCCTCACCAATCCCTAGTAGATTGTTTTTGCGCCCTGGTGGGCAGGGTCCTCTCTCCTCTTGTACCAGTCGGTGACCCCTTTTGACTTGTAATGCGCCACGAAATCAATCTCGCTGTAATTGTAATAATAATTATAGTACTTGTATTTTGGGTCAATTGATGGCACTTTCCAGGTGTCTACCCCTAATTTGATGTGTTTTTGCAGCTTTAGGCCGGTTTTAAGGTGCTGTGTATGTGTTTTTTTTGTCCCCCCATTGAATCCTATTCGACGAATAAATCGGCAACTATCGCAAATTCGGCGATCGCAATCCGACTTGACCAGTTGAGCGTTTAGTTTGCAAACCAACGGATGACTGGGAGCGTACACTTGTTTCCGCAACACAGTCATGGATGGATATTTGTCATTGTGATTGTAAGAATGAGGTGTTATCGGAGCATGACAATCAGAAATAGTGGTTAAAAGCAATGATAATGGTGGTAGTAATGACACCAACCAGGCACTACTTAACGGTATGAGAACACCAAAAAAGAGCATTATGCATTAAACAAGAGGCATCTCCAAAGAAATATATACAAAACCAAAAAGAGAACAAGGTAATATAACCTGGATTATTAAAAAGATGATACTTTATTTAGCAAAGAAATAAATGATTACCTAATTAATAATATATAAAGAGTAATAAGGGAAAAAGGGTGTGCGGGGGTTTACATGAGATAATCAGGATGCATTAAAATTAGTGTTGAGCGAGCATGCTCGACACTGCTCGTTACTTGCCCGAGCATCACGCTACTCGGGATGTTTGGCGAGCACCAAGCATTTTCGGGTTACTCGGGCGGGAGCTCGGGTCTCCGCCCTGCACGTTTGGCGCTCTTTACAGAGCCAATGAACATGCAGGGATTGCCAGCCAGTCACTATAATGCGGCAGCCATGTTGTTTGTGGGCATTACAGTGATTGGCTGGCCGCACAGAGTCACCTCGAGTATTTAAAACCGTGCGCCGCCATCTTGGACACAGTCGCTCCGGATCAGCCAGTGTAGGGTCAGTGCTGCTGAGTTAGGGAGAGATATGTAGTGCGAAATAGGTAGTGTAGGGTCTCTAAAGGCTGCCAAATCAAACAAACAGTCCTTCTCAGGACTAATATCCATCCCAGATATCAGGCAGGCAGGCAGGCTGTATAGGAGACGCAGTGGTTATACCAGCAAATGCATTACAGTCCTGTGTGCTCCTGTTGGTCAAATTGCTAGACTTATCACCCCGGTCTCAGGGGCCAGGAAAAATTTTTTTTTTTTTTATCTAAATCCTGTATTTCTTTTTTCCTCAGTCAGACTGTCCAAATACGCGTCTTATTAACCTTTTGGTATTCCCCCCCCCCCCCCCCAAAAAAAAATTGAGTGTGTCTGTGACTGTTCAGACACCAATATATCTGTTTAAAAGATTCTGGTGTAGGCCAGACAAATAGAACTGTGGTTTTCCTCTTCCACGATTCTAATCTCCTTTTTATTACCTTTTTTCCATTGATAGTGCGAGCGTAAGCTATTTTACTTCATTTACAATGGGCAAGGCGCGTGGCAAAGGACGTGGAACTGGACGTTCTGGTGATGGTGCGTGTAGAGGACGGGGCCGTGGCCAAGGTGAAAATGTGCCACAACCAACAGCCACATCTTCTCGCTCCCACTTCTTGACCGAATTACTAGGGAAGCACAGAACAACACCAGTATTGCGAACTGATCATTGTGAACAGGTTATTAATTGGATAGCAGATAATACTTCCAGTTAGCTGGGCACCACCACCTCCGGTCTCTCTTCCACACGGTCAAGTTTTAGTAGCCCTGAGTCTCGACCGCATACTCCTCCTCACCCTGATGCTCCTTCCTCCCACCATGCCGAGTGTCGTCAGACAGCAACTGATCCCACACTTGGACACTCTGAAGAGCTGTTCACTGGTCCATTTCCAGATTTGTGCCCCTCGCCTGCTCTGCTTGAAGTGGAGGAAGAGGAGATCCCATGTAGCGATGCCCAAATATTTGAACAGCCACGGCCACAGGAAGTCAACGTTGGCAATTTGTCACAAGAGGTGGACGATGACGAGACACAATTGCCACAAAGTGAAGAGAAGGATCGTGGTGCACAAGTGGAAGAGGAGGAGGTGGTGAATGATCTAGTAACTGACCCAACGTGGCAGGAGGACACGCAGAGCGAGGCCAGCAGCACACAGGGGGAGGGAGGCAGAGTACCCCAACAGGCAGGAAGAAGCAGTGTGGTGGCCGCACACAGAAGGCGGGCAAGAGTTCCCCGTAACACCAACACGAGGGACGTTGCCAGTACAACCGGTAGGTCTTCCAGAGTCTGGAATTTTTTTAAAGACTCTGCTGATAACCCCAAAAAGGCCATTTGTACCATCTTCCATGCCAGCATCAGCAGGGGTGACAAAACTACCAGCCTGACCACCACCAGCATGATCAGGCACATGGCAGCAAAGCACCCGACTTTGTGGGGCGAACCCCAGGGTCCATGACCACTGCCAGCGGGTGTCTCCACTTCTTCTTCCGCTGTTGTGCATGTGAAAGAACCCCCTGTTGTGCGTGCAAGGCAATCCCCTGTCCATATTGCATGCAAAGATGCTCCCTCCTCTTAGTCTTCACTTGTTATGGCAGTTTCTCAAGAAACAGCATCAACGTCCACGTCCCACCGCAGCATTCAATTGTCCATATCCCAGAGCTTTGAATGAAAGCACAAATTCGCAGCCAACGCCCCACAGGCCACAGTCCTAAATTTGCACATTTCATGACTGCTTGCGTTGGAAATGCTGCCTTATAGGCTGGTGGAGATGGAATCCTTCCGCAACCTTATGGCGGTGGCCGTCCCTCGGTACTCGGTCCCCAGCCGACACTATTTTGCCCAGTGTGCCATCCCCGCACTACACAAGCACGTGTCCCAAAACATCTTCCGTGCCCTCAACAACGCAGTTACTGGGAGAGTCCACCTAACAACGGACACGTGGACAAGTGCTTGTGGCCAGGGACGGTACATCTCCCTGACTGCACACTGGGTAAACATAGTGGAAGCCGGGACCCAGTCGGACCTTGGGACGGAACACATCCTCCCCACACCGAGGATTGCGGGCCCTATGTCAGTCAGAGTTGCCCCCACAGTGTACAGCTCCTGTGCATCCTCCTCCTCCTCCTCCTCATGTTCAGCCTCCATCTCAGATATCACCACATCAGTTACAAGCTGGAAGCACTGCAGTACTGCCTCCGCCAAGCGGCAACAGGCTGTGCTGAAACTCATAAGCTTAGGTGATAAACCTCACACTGCTTGTGAGTTGTGGACAGCTGTGAAAGAGCAGGCAGATCTGTGGCTGAGACCGCTGAACCTACATCCAGGCATGGTTGTGTGTGACAATGGCCATAACCTGGTGGCGGCTCTGAGGCGAGGCGAGATCACACACTTACCATGCCTGGCTCATGTGCTTAACCTTGTGGTTCAGCGGTTTCTTAAATCGCACCCCGAGTTGCCAGATATGCTCGTCAAAGTACGCCGCCTGTCAGCTCATTTTCGCAAGTCAGCTACAGCTTCCGCCGCCCTTGCTGTGTTGCAGCAGCGTTTGCAGCTTCCGGCACACCGACTGGTGTGTGATGTCCCCACACGTTGGAACTCTACCCTCCATAAGTTACAAAGGATTTGTGAGCAGAAGAGAGCAGTTGTGGAGTACCAGCTGCAACAAGGCCGTCGATATTCAGGTCAGACTCCACACATAAGACCTCAGGAGTGGACCTGGAAGTCTGACATATGTACCATCCTGACAAACTTTGAGGAGTCCACCAAGATGGTGAGTGGCGATGACGCCATCATTAGCGTCAGCATCCCACTTGTCTGTCTTTTGCAACGCTCTCTGCAGAGAATTAAAGAGGAGGCATTGCAGCCAGAGTATGATGAGATGGATCAAGATGCCATAGCGAGCGATTACACACAGCCCAGCCTCATCTCATCCCAACGTGCATTGGGGGACAATGAGGGAGAGGAGGAGGAGGAGGAAGAACAGGAGCTGGTATCATGCACTGTAGATGGTAGTATCTGTACAACTGTCATACCGTCGGTTCAGCGTGGGTGGCCTGAGGACAGGGGGGAGGAGGAGGAGGAGGAGGAGAGCATGGGCAGTCGTCATCTTGGTGAGGACGCGGAAATCTTGCCCGTTACCAGTCTGGCACGCATGGCTGACTTTATGTTACGCTGCCTTAACTGTGACCCTCGCATTGTCAAAATGTTGGGTGACAGTCATTACTTGTTGGTGACACTTTTAGACCCCCGCTACAAGGAGAACTTTCACTCTCTTATTCCTGAGGTGGAGCGGTCTACAAAAATGGGGCAGTACCAGAAGGCCCTTGCTGCAGAACTGTTAAAAAAAATTGCCATCTGAACACGCTAGCAGTAGAGGTCACAGTTCATTGCCCAACCAAGGCGTACAGGCGAGAGAGACGCAACCCCAATCCAGCAGAGGCAGGGGAACACTGTCAACGTTCTGGGACAGTTTTCTAAGACCCGCCCAGCTTACAGGCCTTGAGGCGCGGGGTACTCTCACAAAGAGTGGAAAGTTTCAAAAGATGATGAGGGAGTATCTTGCCGACCGTACCAGCATCCTACGTGATTCCTCTGTGCCTTTTAATTTTTGGGTATCCAAGCTGGACACTTGGAATGAACTCGCTCTGTACGCCATGGAGGTCCTGGTCTGCCCTGCTGCTAGCGTGTTATCGGAGCGTGCTTTTAGTGCCGCTGGGGGAATTATAACAGATAAGCGCACTCGCCTGTCAACTGACAATGCTGACAAGCTGACCCTTATCAAAATGAACAAGGGCTGGATTGGGCCAGACTTCTCATCACCACCAAATGACAGCAGAGTAACATAAAGTCAAATCCACTGTGTTATTTCGGGAGGTGTATTCCCATACACCGCTTCACACCCACACATGGGTATACGCTTCCTCATTTCGGCTGTATTTTGCTCTTCTCCTTATCCTCAGCCTCCACCACCACTATACCACCAGGGTGACCTTGGTCCGTGTTGCCAGCATTGCAAGTTCCTCTGTCCTAACTTTTGGCAGCTTTTGCTTGGAAGGCATAGGCAAAGACTATGGGAGACCCACTCCCCAATAATGGGAATAATGTTTTAAAGATGCTGTACTGCATGGCTCTTGTTTGCCAGCATTGCATGTCCTAATTTTTGGCAGCTTTTGCTTGGAAGGCATAGGCAAAGACTATGGGAGACTCACTCCCCAATAATGGGAATAATGTTTTCAAGATGCTGTACTGCATTACTCTTCCATGGGGCCATTAAACCGTCTTGTTAAGCTACTGCAACCTCCACGTCCCTTTCAAGGGGCATTAAAACCATCTTTTTAAGCTACTGCAACCTCCACGTCCCTTTCAAGGGGCATTAAAACCATCTTTTTAAGCTACTGCAACCTCCACGTCTCTTCCAAGGGGCATTAAAACCGTCTTGTTAAGCTACTGCGACCTCCACCACTTTTCCAATGGGCATTGATATTGTCTTTTTATTCCACTGCGACCTCCACCATTCTTCCAACGGGCATTGCATTTCCTCCTAATTTTAGTCAGCTTTTGCTTTTCAATGCATAGGCGAACACTAAGGGAGACCCACTCCCCAATAATGGGTAGAAGGTTTTTAGTATGCTGTAATCCACATCTGTTTCAAGGGGCATTTCAGTTCCTCATAATTTTTGGAAAGCCTTCCTTTCACTGCTTAGGCCAACAGTGCACAGGAAACCCAGTTGCTATAAAAGGAAAAAACGGTTTAGTTAAGGCCCTCTGACCTCCATGTCACTTCCAAGGGGCATTGGAGTGCCTCGAAATTTTTGTTAGGTATTGCACTCACTGCATGCCCTATAACTATGCAGCCGAACTGCTCCTTTTGGTACAGACACATATCCTACAAGACATGTGTGGTTGACTGGCCTGATATTGATGTGAATGGTCCCTGTTCCTCCTGTTCTTTCTCCTTTGCCACCACCTCATCCATCATTCATCACCTGAAGCTTTGTTTTAACGGGAGTCATAGAACTGGGATAGTAGCAGGAAAACATCCAGCAATCCTCGGAGGAGGTAGGATATGCGCCAAAACGCTGACCACCTCAGGCCTAGCCGCTAATACATACATTCACTTGCATTCCAAGAAAACAAAGCAGACGCTAACTTCTATCATCATCATCATGCTCCTCACCTTGGCACTCTCAACTCCCCTGATGGAGAAGCCAGGACCCACCGGAGGAGTCTGGTTCTCTGGTGGGCTCGTCCAATGCTGCCCTAAAGCAGGCCAGGCTAAGAAAAGTGTGGGGGAAGTTCAGCGGAGAAATTGGGGCGGCTGGGGACCGTTTATGGACACCCGGCCGCCCCCTGGCAGCTGGGGATCAAGCGTGGACACCCAGCCGCCGGGCGGCTGGGGACTGAGTATGGATACCTCACTGCCGAAGCAGCCATGAGGCAGTGGCCAGCTTCGGCCTCCAACAAACTAAAAGGCCCCATTTCAAGTGCAAGCTAGCAGAATGGTATTACAGCCTGGGGGTGGGTGGGTGGCAGGTTGCACACTTACGCTTGCATTCCAAGAACACAAAGCAGGTGCTAACTTCTATCATCATCATCATGCTCCTCACCTTGGCACTCTCAGCTCCCCTGATGGAGAAGCCAGGGCCCACCGGAGGAGTCTGGTTCTCTGGTGGGCTCGTCCAATGCTGCCCTAAAGCAGGCCAGGCTAAGAAAAGCGTGGGGGAAGTTCAGCAGAGAAATAGGGGCGGCTGGGTGTGGCCTCAGAAGAAAAGACTACAGCAGCCAGAAGGCACCCCTGCAACCCATCAAGACGACTCGACCCCTGGAGATCGTGGCCTTGGACCATGTCAAGCTGTCCCCCAGCAGGTCAGGGTATTCTTATGCTCTGACCATGGTGGATCACTACTCACGTTTCCTGGTGGTCGCCCCCGTCAAAAACCTGACGGCAGAGACAGCAGCAAAGACGTTCCAAGCGTATTTCTGCAGACCCCATGGTTATCCTGAGCAGGTGCTGATGGACCAAGGCCCGGCCTTTGAGGCTGAGTTGTTCAAGGAGTTCTGCCATATATACGGGTGTAAGAAGATAAGAACTACACTGTACCACCCACAAACCAATGGTCTCTGTGAGAAGATGAATAACATCATCATCGACCTGCTAAAGACCATACAGAGAAGTCAGTGGCCAGACCTACTACCTGACCTAGTAGATCTGTACAATCACATACCAGTAAGTTCCACCAACTGTACTCCGGCATATCTCATGCGAGCAAGGCCAGGAAAGCTGCCCATGGACCTGGAGCTTGGTGTTGTAGAACCAGAAGCGGATGTGACCACTGAGGACTGGAACACGGCCCGACAGGAGCAGTACAGAAGAGTACAAGCCTGTGTTGAAGATAGTCTCACTCGGGTGAGGGACAAGCAGGAGGCCCACTACAACAAAAGTGCGCCCGCAGAGCCTTTCACACCTGGTGAAATAGTACTAAAAAGGAAAAGAAGGAACCACAAACTTGATGACCAGTGGGAGAGGGAACCCTACACTGTGTTGAATTCAAGATTTGATAATAAGAAGACCTGCATAATTAGTAGAGACGGAGGAAGGACGACTGCAACAGTATCCAGGGATCACCTAAAGTTGTGTCCAGATCTGCTAAAGCCCCAAGGAGAAGTGCCTCTCGTTATCCCGGAGGAGCCTAAAGAAGCGGTAATACACACTGACTTAGGAGATTTCCCGGCAGATTGGCCCCAACTAGGAGGAGCAGTAATCATCCCTGTAATCACCTTCTACCCACAGCAAGAAGAGCCTGTAAGTGTTGAAGAGGAGCCAGCTCAAGAAGAATTCCCGGACGAAGGATCCCCGGTAGGAGAAGAGCAAGAAGGCCCAGCCAATGGTGAACTTGTCAGTCCTGTAGAGAGGTCAATGCAGCCTTGTAGCCCCTCCACACCTAGTACTGACACATTGGGAGGTAGAGCACCTATTAGTGCCTCATGCGTCCCAGTTTAGCGCAGATCAACACGTACCACGCGAGGTCAACCCTCTGTCAGATATAATCAGTAAGATAGCTAAACTCTGACAAATGTAGATAGTTACCCCTGGGGTATTAAACTGTATTTCTGTGTGTTTTCGTGCATATGTATATTATTTTGTGCTTTGCTTTATTACTGAACAGTTCAAGTTATATGGACACTATGCCTAATGACTTCCTTCTTCATTTATCTAAGAACTCCGTGGCTGAGGACTGTGTGCAGCCCAAAAACTATTTATTGTATATAATTGCGCTCCCTGGAGTGCCCCTTTTAGGTGACCTCAGAAATAAAACCTGTCTGGAGTGGCTCTACTGGAGGTCCAACTCGGGATCTCCATGCCCTGCAGCCACCCCAGGGCCTACGTTGAGGGTTTGGGACAGATCCCTCAAACCACCAAGTACTCTACCCTGTGAGATGGACATCCTGTCTGGGAACCTCACCATAAGAGATTTGAATTCTGAGGACGCTTTGTACCTGTTTATGTTATTATGCAACATTTAAGAAATGTGCCTCCCATAAAGGGAAGAGTTATTGCATTGTTAAAGTTTACTATTGTTGTTTTAAAATATACTTCAGCTCGGGAGTGCTGAGCTTTACTAGGGGGGAATGTGGCGCCCAGCTGCGCTTGGTACCACAGATCCTAGAAGGGTGTATTAATGGAATCCTCCACAAGAGGCCCCCATAAACATTCACACATCTCCACCTTCCACCTCAGACCAGCAGAGGGAGCCCATTAGGGATATAAATAGGGAAGGTGGAGCTAGGCAGTACGGAGTTCCTCTGGAGAGTTTAGCAAGTACAGACCTGAATACAGAGTCGAGCTCAGTTAGTCTGGAGTGCACAGAGAGTGAAAAGCTGTGTGTGCAGAGAAGCACGTGGGTTGCTGTGTAGGCAAGCTAGGCCTCCAGCGCTCCTGAAGCCAAGTCTAGACACAGGAGCTCAAGTAAGTGAGCCCAAGGTGTGCGGACGCCTGTAAGAGCAGTGAAGAGCGGCAAGCTGCCGTTAGTGTGAGTAGCCTAGTGAGGGCCCGAGCGTGGCCGAAGGCGAGTGGAAAGTGAGTAGCAGTGGGGGCAGAGGAGCTTACCCAGCTCACCCCGAAACATACACCGGACACCGGGTCCGAGCTTACCGGGATCTCTACGACCCAGTAAGGCATAACCGGAATCCCTGGAGAACTACAGGTCCCAGGTTCACCAGAGAGCTGATACGTAACAGAGCCAGGAGACACATAGACCCCGTAAGCTGGGAGCATGCACTCCAAGAGAAGGCCCTACCACAACGTCAGCCGGTGCAGGACAGAGATAAAGTTAGGCCTAGCTTCAGGCAGGTCAGAAACTTACTACGCAGAGGCAAGAAACAGGAGGCCCTACACCCGCTCATTGGGGAGGATCCTGATATGCACCCTTCACCCTACAGTGCTCCGGGATGTGCCTGAATTACCACCAGTAAAAGGTACTGAAGTGACTACCGTGTCCATCCCCGTTCTTGCTCTGACCCGGCTGGGTCTCGCCTGTCCTGCATCCCCATCTCCGTACGCTGCCCTGAGGCCTAGCTCCACCTGTGGGGAGCTATACCATCGAGCTGCCTTATCACCGGCCTCAGTGGACTGCCGCAGCGCTGGTGATTCTCACCAGAAACCACAGGTGGCATCACGAACTTCCATAAAATTAACAAACAATCCTCTTTTAAAAGCTTACCCTAGGGTACGGGCCCGGGAGCCGACCACCGCGACATCCTAAAGGCCAGGCAAAGGCCCGGGTACCGAGTCGTTCCCATCCCCCTGGGCGAGTCATGCGGACCGTTTATGGACACCCGGCCGCCGCCAGACGCCTGGGGACTGTGGGTGGACACCCGGCCGCGGGGCGGCTGGGGACCGAGTATGGACACCCGGCCGCACCCTAGCGGCTGGGGACCGAGCGTGGGGACTGAGTATGGATACCAGGCAGCCGACGCAGCCATGACATGGTGGCCGGCGTCTGCCTCCACATGCCTAAAAGGCCCAATTTCAAGTGTAAGCAAGCTAGCAGTATGGTGTTGCAGCCTGGGGATGGGTGGGTGGCAGGCTGCATACTTGCGCTTGCATTGCAAGGAATGGGGGAGGTACAATTGAATACTGCTCTGGGAGAAGGACTTGCACGGGGATAGTTGCAAGTCTGCATCTTCTGATGCGGCAAGGATCACTTCTGATGGGCACACTTTTAGGCAGTGAACTGGGTGTCAAAGATGCTTCCAGGGGTCTTCCCCATGCTGTTCCCATGTCTTTTCAGCACTGTATGCATGTGTCACGCAGCACATGGCCAAATAACATTGTAAAATGTTAAAATGACATTTCCCGGTGAATGCATTTGCCACGGTTGAAAGCAATACAAAAGTGCAAACACGCATAAAAAATGCTTCTTGTGAACATAGCCCAAGTTTTGGAGGAGTATTTTTGTTTTTAGTTATTTATTTTACCTTATACACAAGTCTTTACCCTGGAAAGGAAGTTCCTTAACATATTTCACAGGAAAGCACTTTCAGTTTCGTTTTTGAGCGTTTTTTTGTGAGCCCGTAAAAGTGGCTTAATACCTCTGACCACGTTGTTGACAGCAGTGACCTGGGGGTCAGAAATGCTTCCTGGGGCGATGCACATGCTGTCCCCATGTCTTTTGAGCACTGTCACTATCGTTTTGGGCACTTTTTAGGCTTTCTACAGACTGCTGGGGGTGCCGCCGCAAAAATGCTCGGGTCTCCCATAGACTAACATTAGGCTCTTTGCTCGGGTCGAGCACCCGAGTATCATGGTGAGCTCGGCCCGAGCTTCGAGCAGCCGAGCATTTTAGTGCTCGCTCAACACTAATTAAAATCCATTGATAAAGAGTATATATAGGATCATAATTTAATATACACTGTGTGCCGAATTATTAGGCAAGTTGTATTATAGAGGATTATTTTTATTATTGATCAACAACTATGTTCTCAATCAACCGAAAAGACTCATAAATATCCAAGCTTAATATTTTTGGAAGTTGGAGTGGGGTTTTTTTTAGATTTGGCTATCTTAGGAGGATATCTGTTTGTGCAGGTAACTATTACTGTTCAGAATTATTAGGCAACTTAATAAAAACCAAATATAATCCCATCTCACTTGTTTATTTTCACCAGGTAAACCAATATCAGTGCACGAAATTTAGAAATAAACATTTCTGACATGCAAAAACAAAAACCAAAAAAATTAGTGATCAATATAGCCACCTTTCTTTATGATGACACTCAACAGCCTTCCATCCATAGATTCTGTCAGTTGCTTGATCTGTTTTCGATCAACATTGCGTGCAACAGTCACCACAGCCTCCCAGACACTGTTCCGAGAGGTGTACTGTTTTCCCTCCCTGTAGATCTCACATTTTATGATGGACCACAGGTTCTCTATGGGGTTCAGATCAGGTGAACAAGGGGCCATGTCATTATTTTTTCTTCTTTTAGACCTTTACTGGCCAGCCACGCTGTGGAGTAGTTGAATGCATGTGCTGGAGCATTGTCCTGCATGAAAATCATCTTTTTCTTGAACGATACCAACTTCTTCCTTACCACTGCTTGAAGAAGTTGTCTTCCAGAAACTGGCAGTAGGTCTGAGAGTTGAGCTTCACTCCATCCTCAACCCTAAAAGGTCCCACAAGTTCATCTTTGATGATACCAGCCCATACCAGTACCCCACCTCCACCTTGCTGGCGTCTGAGTCGGAGTGGAGCTCTCTGCCCTTTATTGATCCAGGCTCTGGCCCATCCATCTGGCCCATCAAGAGTCACGCTCATTTCATCAGTCCATAAAACCTTTGAAAAATCAGTCTTAAGATATTTCTTGACCCATTTTTGACATTTTATCTTATGTTTCTTGTTCAAAGGTGGTCGTTTTTCAGCCTTCCTTACCTTGGCCATGTCCCTGAGTATCGCACACCTTGTGCTTTTTGATACTCCAGTAACGTTGCAGCTCTGAAATATGGCAAAACTGGTGGCGAATGGCATCTTGGCAGCTTCACGCTTTATTTTTCTCAATTCATGGACAGTTATTTTGCGCCTTTTTTGTCCAACACGCTTCTTGCGACCCTGTTGGCTATTTGCCATGAAACGCTTGACTGTTCGGTGATCATGCTTCAAAAGTTTGGAAATTTCAAGACTGCTGCATCCCTCTGCAAGACATCTCACAATTTTTGACTTTTCAGAGCCCGTCAAACCTCTCTTCTGACCCATTTTGCCGAGGGAAAGGAAGTTGCCTAATAATTAAGCACACCTTAAATAGGGTTTTGATGTCATTAGTCAACACCCCTCCTCATTACAGAGATGCACATCACCAGATTTACTTAATTGGTAGTTGGCTCTCAAGCCTATGCAGCTTGGAGTAGGACAACATGTATAAAAAGTATCAAAGTTATCAAAATACGCATTTGCCTAATAATTCTGCACGCAGTGTAATAATAATGATATATCATAGACAAATTAGCTATAGCATTAGATCAAGTGAGACTGATTTAATGAGAATTAAGGCATAGATCCAAAGTATACAAAAAGCAGGAAGCAGTAAAAACGCCAATCAATACAGGAGTCTGTTACTTAATGACATGATAAGTAATTCCACACCATCCACGCCTAAGAGATCCTTGACGCGTGTTTCGCTATTATACACAGCTTTGTATTGATTGGCATTTTTACTGCTTGCTACTTTTTTTTTAACATATAATCATGTCATTAGGTAACAGACCCCTGTATTGATTGGCATTTTTACTGTCTGCTTTTTATTTACTTTGGATTTATGCTTTAATTGTCATTACATCTGTCTAATTGGATCTAGTACTAAAGCTAATTCATGTCTATGATTACGGTACATCATTATTATTGTTTCAAATTGTGATCCTTTATTTATGGATTTTTATGTATTCTGACTAACTCATGTAATGAGTCTGATCTTTAAGATTATAATGTCCTTGTAAATTCATTGACCTGACATGTTTTGTATATTTATGCAGTACTATTAAGGTATACTATTTACTATGCTGGATTCTCCCCCGTCTCTCGATATACAGTATATGGGTTTTAAATAGTGCTACGAAAACACCCACTTCCCCTTTTTTTTTCATTTATTGCTCTTTATTAGGGATGAGCGGACCCGTTCTTGAGGCTCCATAGGTCACTTACTGTCATGTCTCACGGGCGATGACGTCAATAACGTCATCGCTCGTGAGGCATGACTGCGAGTGACCAATGAAGCCTTGTTCTCTGAACGGGCTCCATACACTGGAAGACTGAGACTGGGATCATCGTGAGACCTGCATTTGGACTATAGCGGACTGGCATGTTTTTTTTTTTAATAAATGAGAGTTTTTTTCAAATAAAGATTTTTTGTGTGGGTTAGTAATGGGGGTGTCTGACAGACAGCCCCACAATCCCATTACCCCAATTGCCACCGCGAGAGCTGAGGCTGAGCCCCAGAATCGGTGTATCTAAAGGATCCACCATTTCTGGGCCAACTGAGGGCTGGTCTTATTAGGCTGGTAAGGGGCTAATTTCCATGAACCTTCCCAGTCTATTAATATCAGCCCCAGCTGTCTGCTTTGCCTTATCTGGTTATTACAAATAGCGGGACCTTATGTCATTTTTTTAGGGTCCCCCCCATTTTTAATAACAAGCAAAGGCAAAGCAGACAGCTGGGCGCTGATATTAATAGGCTGGGAAGCTCCATGAATATTTTCCCCTTCCCAGCATAAGACCGGCTCACAGCTGTGTGGTTTGCTTGCTGATTATTAAAAATAGGGGGGACTCCACGTAATTTTTTTAAATTATTTATTTTACACTGTCCCTCACTCAAGCAGCATCGCCACCCGTGATCTGGCTCTTATACAGGCTGGGTCATAGGTGACGCTGGCCAATCACAGCCATGCCAAAGCTTGGCATGGCTGTGATGGCTATGGATGGCTATGTTGTGGAGTTCGTTCTTTACTCACTGTTACTTCGGGGGTCCTCGTTACCTCCCTGTCATTAGGACTGGTTCCTGCTGCAAACAAGACAGGAGACCTTATGTCCGGGTTAACAGGTTCGTTTTCACTGTGCAATTCATTTACACACGTCTGCAGCATACAGATTAAGACAGAGTCTTTTTGTCCTGGTGGTCGTGGTGGTCCCTTGGTTCTGTGTCCTACCAGTCCTTGCCCTCATCCTGTCCTGAGACCCAGCATCATCCTCTCCCTCTGTGACCATGCCAACATCTTCCTCTTCTGGGAGACAGAGGCCTGCTTTTCAGACCCTCTTCAGCACCATAGGTCCAAGACTTTCCCAGGATCCAGATGGAGCTTTTGATGTGTTCTCATTCTATTAAAAAACTCAAACTGACAGAGCACTTTCTTTTCCTGCTATATCTGCTTCTAGAAACCTGCTTTCCTGTCTGTTCAGTCTGTTCAGCTTTGCTTTTCCCACTCCACTCCCTTTACAGAGCTTGCACTTGTCCTGTGCTGTGTGAGTCATGGACTCTGACTAACTGTCTGTGTGGGTCATAAATCCTGACTAACTGTCTGCAACCCGGAAAACCTTTTCTATACAACTGTACTAACCCCAACAATACTGTGAGCTAATCCCAATGTTAACTATCTAGTCCCTGTGAAATGCAAACTGTATCCCTATCTGCTGTATGGTTCCCCTAGTGGACAGCCCTCCCGCATTCCCAAGGACGGCCTTAAGGCAAAGCCTGTAGGAGAAATTACATACAACATTGACCATAGGGATAAAACATAACACACTTTATCACACAAACTGAACTGGTACAATAATTCATAAAATGGCATGACAGCCCTAACCATTTAGTTGACACAGCGTCTTCTTCAGCCCGACCACCCTCCTATATGTTAGCCACCCATAAGAAAAAAATAGAATTACAATAAAGAAATGTAACAAAAAATATGGCAATAAGATAATTTTTAAATTATGTCTAAATAATATGGTCATATAGTTACCGAATAATAAATATTATCCATATACTATTACTTAACGGAACCCACTATTCTGAGACCTTTTGTTAATATTTACATGTGCCTGGCTTAATCTTTGAGACACACATATGCTACAGGCAGCATCAACCATGTTGTCCCCAATATGACGGGACAGGAAACAAATAATGCAGCCACACCATCACCAAATCTCACTGCCACATAGTGTCTGAATATAACCACCATCCTGTTACTGAGCAAAACTCATTATACCAATAGTGCCACAATCAAGGGACAAATAATACCACCACACCATGAACAGACCACAACATAGTGACGGAATAATACCAATATACTGATTATTAACAGTAATCACAGTGTTAAAACAATAATATTTACTCCATACACAATAACTGCATAGAGGAAGGTATCAGTACATACAGTATAGGTAACTCCAGATACACATCGATGTCATCTCCAATTGCAGTCAATCATCTTTTCATAATTTTTTCTTCTTCAGTTGGCGCACACCGCTATAGCTTCTTTCAGCCATGACTCATTGTCACGCTGGGTGTGGGAAGGAACAAGTGTACAGTGATGGGAAGAGGAGGAAGGGAGCCCAACAACTAGGGAAAAGGGGAGTGGAGACCCCTAGGCAGATCTATCGCCGAGCAGGAAACCTAATCCCTGAATGTCCCTAGAGCTAGGCCCTACGCAGTGAGGGGACAGGGTGAACACTAGTCAGGCCCCACTGTAATTAAAGACAACAAGGTAAACAAATGAAGGGGATACACTTAGCTTGAGAAGACACCAGAGATATCATGCCAACTGTCCTCCTATGGAACTCCAAGAAGATGCTAGCCGACTACTAGTATTCCAGGCCTGGACAGAGGAAAATAGAGCTATCACCGGCGAATCTCTGGAGACACTGAGAGTTTTTAACTATCAAGCAAGGGTGTGTCAATTAGCATCAGAAGGTGGAGGTCAATGCTGGATCCTAGAAGGAATAGGATATCACTACACTACAGAGATAAAAGGATCAAGAAGGTGCCTGTAAAGCCAAGCGCAGTGACCTTCTAAAGCCGGATTCAAAACGACTGTCACCCTTGATACACCTGGGACAGTACCCCCCCATCTACGAGTGGCCTCCAGACACTCAGGACCAGGTTTCTCAGGATGAGAGGCATGGAACGAACGAACCAGCTTAGGGGCATTTACCTTCTATGCTGAAACCCTCATCCTTTCCTCAGGACCATAACCCCTCCAGTGCACCAAGTACTGTAGGGAACGATGCTGGAGACAAGAATCCACAATCCTCGAAATTTGGAACTCCAAATTACCATCAACCATGATTGGGGCCGGAGGGAGAAGAGAGGACTCAAGAAGTTCTACATATTTCTTGAGCAGAGACCTGTGAAACACATTTTGGATCTTAAGTACCTGAGGTAACTCAAGACAAAACGCTGCTCGGTTAATGATAGCGGTTATTTTATAGAGACCAATAAATCTCGGTCCCAGCTTCCAGGAAGGTATCTTCAACTTGATATTCCTGGTAGATAATGACACAAAGTCATTCACACTTAGGTCCAGACTTGGTGAGCGTTTCCTGTCAGCCATACTTTTGTACCTGTCTCCCATGATCTTCAAATTACTCTGGACCCCCGGCAACAGAGAGGAGAGCGATGAAGCAAAATGTTCCTCCTCAGGAACTCCCGAAGCCCCTCCCCCATTAAGAGTACCAAATTGTGGATGGAAACTGTATGCACCAAAGAACGGTGACCTGCCGGTAGATTCTTGGCGATGATTGTTAATAGCAAACTCGGCCAACGGTAAGTAAGATGCCCAATCCTCCTGGTTCTCAGAGACTAATGCACTCAGTTTGTCCATTCGACTGAGAATGAAAGGTAGATGAAAAGGACATCTGCACCCCCAGTCGAGTACAGAAAGCTTTCCAGAACTTAGAAACAAACTGGGTTCCCCAATCTGACACCACATCGGAGGGCACCCCGTGAAGCTTCACAATCTCATTTATAAATACCTGAGCAAGAGTCTTGGCATTCGGAAGTGCTGGTAATGCGATGAAGTGAACCTATCTACAACCACCAGGACCACAGTCTTGCCTGTAGATACAGGTAGATCAGCAATAAAATCCATGAACAAGTGTGTCCATGGCCTGCTAGGAATAGGCAATGGAAGAAGAGGACCAGATAGATGGGTATGCAATACTTTAGAATGTGCGCAAATACTACAAGCAGACACATGTTTCAGCACATCCTGATGCAACCCTGGCCAAAATCAGGTGAGTAAACCAAAGTATCATCTAGATAGACCACCACAAACCTGCCCACCAAATGATGGAAAATATAATTTATGAAACGCTGGAACACCACGAGTGCATTAGTCAGACCAAAAGGCATAACCAGACTCTCGAAATGCCCCTCAGGGGTATTGAATGCCATTTTCCATTCATCCCCTTCTCTGATTCTAACTAGACTGTAGGCTCTCCTTAAATCCAACTTGGAGAACACCTTGGCTCCCACAACTTGGCTGAACAAATCTGAAGTCAGAGGAAGAGGGTATGGATCTCAGATGGTAATTTGATTCAATTCCCAGAAATCTAAACAGGGACAGAAACCGTCATCTTTCTTCACAAAGAAGAACCCTGCCGCCACGGGCGAAGATGAGAGTCTGATATGTCCCTTCTCCAGACTCTCAGTAATGAAATCCTTCATGGTTTGTCATTCAGGGTCAGAAAGATTATACAGTCTGGATTTTGGTAGTTTAACTTCTGGGGTCAGGTTAATATGACAGTCATAAGCACGATGAGGAGGCAAGTCCTGACACCCCTTCTCAGAAAATACGTAATCAAACTCAGACAAAAATGCAGGTAAGGTCTCCTTAGAGACTGCAGAAAGGGAAATGTTTAAGCAGTTCTCATGGCAGAAATCTCCACATTCAACTATCTCTCTGGATTGCCAATACACTATTGGATTATCTTTCATCAACCAGGGTAGAACCAGTAAAAATGGGTTGGGAAGGCCCTCCAGAACATAACAAGGAATTACCTCATAATGAAAAGATCCCACCCTCAGTCTTATATTATGTACAATCTGAGTCAGAGCTTTCTGTGCAAGTGGCGCTGAGTCGATGACATAAATAGGTATGGGCTAGGTAAAGTACAGCAAGCAAGCCCATGAGTTTTCACAAACTCAGCATCAACCATGCTGACCCCAGCTCCACTGTCGACAAACACAGAAATGTTCTCAGTCCTGCTCTCTAGCACCATCTCTGACGTCAGGACAAACCGAGAACTGCAGGTTGACAACAAACACACCCCCTGATTATCCAACTCCAGACTACCAAGGGTTAATTGAGTTTCTTTTTGCTTAGGAATTGAGGGACAGGCCCCAATAAAAAGTCCCTTTTTTCCATAAAAAAAAAACACCCGCCCTTTTTCTTGTGGATCTCAGGGGAAACATATGACGTAGAGACACCCCCTAACGGCATGGGTTCTTCTAACTCCACAAATACTGGTTCACCCCAAGACCGCCCCCTCTTTCCCTGGCAAAGGGGCATTACCCCGAAAAGAGGGCTCCGGAGAAGGTGGTCTCACCCACCTATCCCGAAGCAGTCTATCAACACGTATAGCCAATGACATGGCAACTTCCAAGGACTCCGGAGTTTTATACACTGCCAAGTCATCTTTCAACCTTTCAGTAAGACCCTGACAAAATTGACTTCTAAGAGCTGGGTCATTCCATTTGGTATTGGTTGCCCATCTACAGGAATTCGGAGCTATACGTCTCCACTGACCGATTCCCCTGCTGAAGGCGACGTAGCCTGGACTCAGCCAAGGAGATTCGGTCAGGATCATCATAGATGAGGGCTAGAGCCCTGAAAAACCCCTCTACTGACTGGAGAAAAACAGAACCCTGTGGCATTGAGGATCTCCTTGCAACAGTGAGATCACAATTGCCACTCGCTGCTCCTCATCTCCAGAGGAGTAAGGACAAAGTTTAAAATATAATTTGCAAGCTTGTTTGAATACAAAAAAATGTATCCCTACCTCCTGAAAACCTGTCCAGGAGGGTAATTTTGGGTTCAAGCTGGACTGTCCTATCCGCAGAGTCCCCAACATTAGGAGTCTGCAGCTGCTGCCATTGCTGCTGAACCTCAGATCGAAGCTCAGTCACCTCCATTGACAACGGGATCCATGAACCAGGAAACAGAAGAAAAAAAAACACACCAAAAAAAATACACACAAAAAAAACATGTGTCAGTTGTTTTTTTTATGTACGGCCAGTGATAATGTCACGCTGGGTGAGGGAAGGAACAAGTGTACAATGAGGGGGAAGGGAGCCCAACAACTAGGGAAAGGGGGAGTGGAGACCCCTAGGCAGATCTAATATCACCCTGACTGCCCTATCATCCCTAAATAGGTTCCCACCTATCACCGAGCAGTAAACCTAATCCCTGAATGTCCCTAGAGCTAGGCCCTTGGTAGGGAGGGGACAGGGTGAACACTAGCCAGACCCCACTGTAACTAAAGACAACAAGGTAAACAAACAAAGGGGATACACTTAGCTTGAGAAACACCAGAGAGATCATGCTAACTGTCCTCCAAGGGAACTCCAAGAAGATACTAGCCAACTACTAGTACTCTAGGCCTGGATAGAGGAAAATAGAGCTATCACTGGCGACTCTCTGGAGACACTGAGAGTTTTTAACTATCAAGCAAGGGTGTGTCAATTAGCATCAGAAGGTGGAGGTCACTGCTGGGTCCTTGCACTTGGTGGTATGTATAGCTATGTTTCTATTCATAACTGGTTATGCTTCACTCTGTCTGTATTCAACAGCTTTATGCTCATACCATCTACATTGGGTAGTTTATTATTCACATGCACTGATACTTTATGTGTATTTGGATCCTATGGTCCATCTGATTTTTTCATGTATTTTATAGGTGTCTAATTCATTTACTTTTTATTATATTTTGTGCACTTGTCACTTTATCTATATTTTGTGCACTGTCACTTTAACAATTACTACGAACCTACCTGATGTATATTATATATATTTTCCTCTAATTATGTGTCCTGATTATTGGATGTGCACTGTCACTTTACCTTTTTATCAGTACCAAATATATAAATCTTTCGAATTATCATGTTATATAGAGATTGACTGATTGATATGTATTTTATGTTTTTTTGAGTGCTTACCACCCCGACTACTAGTATTTATCTCCACTGCTTTTGGTGGTAATCCTGATGATATTTCAGCCATTTCTATACTCTGCTATTAAGTATGCTTAGTATGTAGCTTTGGGTTACCATTGCCAGACTATTTTTTATATTGTATACCCTCTGCAATTTGATCCACCTGTGGGATCCCCTTATCTCTTGGCTGTATATTTTAATTGATTCTAATAAAGTTGTCTTTAATTTCATAGGATTGGTGTTGTTTAATTGTTTGAAGGTATATTCTATTCTGAGGTTATGCAACAGTCTGCTCTTCATCTTTTTCTTTTGACTAACCACTGGGATTCGTTGAAGCGTTCCAGAGTTTGGCCTGGTCAGGAAGGTTAAAACAGGTTGTGTGGTGAAGAGGTTAAAAGATTAAAAATACAAACATGACATTTAGCCTTTACAATATAGGATGGGACATAGGCCACTGTATTCAGGTGACTTGTACAGGTCTAATATTAGACTATTACAACAACAAAGTGTGAATAAAATGTATTAATTTTTTTTACTACACGCTCACCTTATGAGGTCCCCGGCCGCTGCCTTAGATTGACATCTCTCTGCCGACATGCGCATAGAACGGAGAAACCTGTCACTCAAGGCCAGCGAGCAACCTCCAGCACTGCTCGGTCCCTGGCAATTTTCAAAGTATGTTTTAGACTGTGTGCCCACGATGCGTTTTTTAAGCGTTTCCGCAGCGGCAAAAACGCTGCAGAAACGCTTAAAAAACGCATGGTAGAAGGCCTGCCATGTTCCCCAATGATAATCCGCATGTGCTGTGCACATGCTGCAGAAATTTCCGCTGCGGATTATCATTGCGAAAAAAAAACGCAGCACTACAAATTATTTTGCGGAAGTGCTGCGTTTTCGCCGCCATTGACTTGCATTAGAACGCGCCAACTCCGCAAGACTGCATCTGTACTTGCGTAATTGGCGCGTTCTAATGTGCGGATGGTACCCGGATTTGGAGGACAGGAGACTCTCCTCCACACCCAGGTACCATTAAAAGCTGTAAAAAAAAGAATAAAATAAAAAATAAAGATTATATTCACCTTCCGACGGCCCTCGGACTCCTTCCCTGTGCTTGCCTACAGATCGCGCAGGACTAAAGGACCTGCGGTGACGTCACAGTCATGTGACGGCAGGTCCTTCAGCACAGTGTACCGCGATCTGCCGGCAGCCAGCACAGGAGCGCAGCAAGACTGCAGGGGCCATCGGAAGGTAAGTATAGGTTTATTTTTTATTTTTTGACATTCTCTCAGGTCACATTATATAAATCCATGCTGTTTGTTTATATATATTTTCCTCTAATTATGTGTCCTGATTATTGGATGTGTTCTGTCACTTTACCTTTTTATCAGTACCAAATATATAAATCTTTCGAATTATCATGTTATATAGAGATTGACTGATTGATATGTATTTATCTCCACTGCTTTCGGTGGTAATCCTGATGATATTTCATCAGGATTACTGGTCCTATGCATATGTCTTCAACAAAAAGGAAGCAGAGACATTGCCACCTCATAGGCCATATGATTGCCCAATCGACCTGGTACCCGGAGCCACTCCACCCCGCGGGCGTACTTACCCGTTGTCGTCGGCTGAAACCCGGGCCATGTCGGAGTACATTGAGGAGAATCTGGCTAGGGGATTCATCCGGAAATCTACCTCCCCGGCTGGAGCCGGATTCTTCTTCATCAAGAAGAAGGATGGCTCGCTACGCCCCTGTATTGACTATAGAGGACTCAATCAAATCACGGTCAAAAACAAATGCCCCCTGCCGCTCATCTCCGAGTTGTTTGACCGCTTTAAGGGCGCCAGGATCTTTTCCAAGCTGGATCTACGTGGGGCGTATAACCTGGTCCGGATCCGTCAAGGAGACGAGTGGAAGACAGCATTCAATACCCGGGACGGTCACTATGAATACCGTGTGATGTCCTTCGGTCTCTGCAATGCTCCCGCCGTCTTCCAAGAATTAGTCAATGACATCTTCCGTGACCTTCTATATTCCTGCATGGTGGTGTACCTGGACGACATCTTGGTCTTCTCTCCGGACCTTCCCACACACCGAAGGGATGTTCGTCAGGTCCTGCTTAGGCTCAGGCAGAATCCCCTCTATGCCAAATTTGAGAAGTGCCTCTTCGAGCATTCCTCCCTTCCGTTCCTGGGCTATATTATCTCCCAGACAGGTCTACGAATGGACCCCGAGAAGCTCTCTGCCATCTTAAAGTGGCCCCGTGTGGAGGGGTTGAAGGTGATTCAGCGATTCCTGGGCTTCGCCAACTACTACCGTCTCTTCATCCCGCACTTCTCTTCCCGGACTGCTCCCATCTCTGCGCTCACCCGTAAGGGAGCAAATCCCAAGGTATGGCCGCCCCAAGGCTGAGGAGGCCTTCCTTTCTTTAAAGCAAGCCTTCTCCTCTGCCCCAGTGCTGCACCGTCCGGACTGCAACAAACAGTTCTTCCTGGAGGTTGATGCTTCCTCCTCCGGAGCCAGAGCGGTGCACACCCAAAGATCTTCATCCGGGAGAATGGTAACTTGCGGCTTCTTCTCCAAATTCTTCTCCTTGTCTGAGCGCAACTACTCCATAGGAGACCGAGAACTGCTAGCCATCAAATTGGCGCTGGAGGAGTGGCGTTACCTGCTTGAAGGGGCTCTATACCCAGTGATAATCTATACTGATCACAAAAACCTTGCATATCTCCAGAATGCCCAAAGACTCAATCCGCGTCAGGCCCGGTGGTCTTTGTTCTTCGCTCGCTTCGACTTTATCCTACATTTCCGCCCGGCGGACAAGAATGTTAAAGCTGATGCCTTGTCCCGATCCTTCCTGTCCTCCGATCTAGAGGAGGAGCCTATGCACATCATCGACCCCTCCAAAGTGATGAGTATGGCCCCCTTAGATCTGACTCGTCTCCCACCCGGTAAGACGTTTGTAGCGGTTCCAGATCGGGAGAAGATTCTTCACTGGGGTCATTCAACTAAACTGCCGGTCAGAAGAAAACTTTCCTGCTCATTACCCGGCATTACTGGTGGCCTACCCTGCGCAAGGATGTGGTAGACTTCATCTCGGCCTGTTCGTCTTGTGCCCGCAACAAAGTTTCCAGACATCTTCCAGCCGGTCACCTCCTGCCTCTTCCCGTACCTGCTGCCCCTTGGCAACACATTGCTATGGACTTTATTACAGATCTCCCTGTTTCTGCCGGCTGTACAGTCATTTGGGTGGTCGCCGACCGCTTTTCTAAAATGGCCCACTTCATCCCTCTGCCTGGTCTCCCGTCTGCATCTGAGCTGGCTAAGGACTTCTTCCTTCACATCTTCCATCTCCATGGCCTACCCCTCCACATTGTGTCGGATCGAAGGGTTCAATTCACCTCACGCTTCTGAAGAGCTACGTGTAAACTGCTGGATGTCACCCTGGATTTCTCCTCCGCTTACCATCCACAGTCCAAAGGCCAAGTGGAGCGTATCAACCAGATCCTTACCAGCTACCTCCTGCACTTTGTTAAAGCTCATCATACCGATTGGGTTGACCTCCTACCATGGGCCGAATTCTCCTTCAACAACCATGAGAGCGAATCGACTTCCAAGTCCCCGTTCTTTATAGTCTATGGTCAACATCCCCTGATTCCGTTTCCCGTCTCCGCTTCTGTGGACAACCCTGCCGCGGAGTCTCTGGTTAGCGAATTTTCCACCATTTGGGAAAATACTAGGTCCGCACTTCTTCACTCCTCTGAGCGGATGAAGAGATATGCTGACAAGAGACGTCTGGATCCGCCTCAATTTCGTCCGGGAGACAAAGTTTGGCTCTCCTCCAAACATGTTCCGCTCAAAATACCCTCCTACAAGTTGGGTCCTCGGTTCATCGGCCCATTTGAAGTCCTCAAACAAATCAACCCAGTGGCCTACAAGTTAAAACTCCCGGCCACCTTACGGATTCCCAACTCCTTCCACGTAGCTCTCCTCAAACCAGTTGTGTTTAATTCTTTTTCCAACAGTCCAGGTACTCCCCCTGCTCCAGTTTCCGCTGAGGAAGTTTTTGAGGTAGAGAACATTCTGGCCACCAAGAGGGTAAGAGGAAAAACCTTTTTTTCTGTTGGATTGGAAGGGGTTTGGCCCAGAGGAGAGAACTTGGGAACCCAGGGAGAACATTCATGCCCCGCTTCTCCTTGAAAAATTTCTTTCTGGCCTAAAAAAGAGGGGGCGTAAAGGTGGGGGGGTACTGTAGCATCGGCGTCTCTGTCCCCTGCCAGGCAGAGACGCCGTCCCTCTCACCGCCGCGCTCCCTGCCCGGCGTCCTCCAGCGCTCCTCTTCCTGCTTCTGCCGGCGCACGCAGCTTCCCGGGCACTGTGCTTAGGGCGCCCACGCGCTCCCTCCCTCTTAAAGGGGCCGCGCGCGCCGCCCTAAGGAGTCACCGGCCAATTGTCGGAGGTCCTCCCATATTTAAAGCACCTCCTCCAATATGGAGGTGCCCGAGCAATAGTTGATGCACAGTGTACTTACCTCTGCTTCAGCCCTCAGGTCCCGCTGCTAGCCTGGCTACTAGTCCTGCCTGCCAGCCTGACTATCAGTCCTGTCAGCCAGCCTGACTACTCTCCAGCCCGACAGTCTGTCTTCCGTTCAGTCCGCCAGTCTGTCTATGGGCTTTGCCTGCCTGCTTACCTGGAAGCACCTGCCTGTTACCTGTCAGCCTACCTGGAGGCTCCTGCCCGTCACTTCCCGTGACCATCTGACAGCCTACCTAGAGGCTCCCGCCTGTCACTTGTCGTGACCAGCTGACGGCCTACCTAGAGGCTCCTGCCTGTCACTTGCCGTGACCACCGGTCAGCCTACCTGGAGGCTCCTTCCCGTCACTTGCTGTGACCACCTGACAGCCTACCTAGAGGCTCCCGCCTGTCGCCTGCTGTCTCTGCCAGTGCATCTACCCGGATCTCTCGTCAGCCTGCCTGCTGTGCCCATCTGCAGTATCGGTCAGTCTCAGCCATCTGACCCGTGGGAGTCACCTGCTCTATTACAAGGTCGTCCCCAGAGTAGCACCTGGTCCCTCTGCTCGGTACCTCCCTGGTCACGGAGTCGTTAGCTGCCGTACGACCTAGGTCGGTCCGAGTTGATACTTAGTTACGCCCCTCTGGGTCACTCCTTGCACCACAGCACAGAGGTTCCACCACCCGGATCTGTAACAAACGACCAACATAGTCCATACAAAAAAATGGTTGGATCCCCGGTATGACCAGCCAAAAAACCTTACTTGTGTCACATACAAAACAAAGAGAACCATAAGTAAAAATGGCGTAAGAGATATAAATTTTATTGAGTCAAAATTGTAAAAGCTTACATATATAGGTACTTGAAACTTATATAAATGGGACAAAAAAGTGCAATGTGCTGGGGAAACCGCAACCCCACAAGGGGAAAATGTGCTAAACCTAATCTGGGCAAATGAGGTCTATATAAAAATTGTGGATCACCCATCCAAAGGCATAATATTATATTATTCATCAAATCACACAATTCATTCCAAGTGGGAAGTACGCCAAATGGAGCAAGGTTCCTCTTCCTCATGACAAAGCTCCTGCAAGCGAAACGCGGGCCGAGGTGTGTCGGCCACCATCTGTCCTCTGCGGCTCCCCTTGGCATTTGTGTCTATCTGTGGTAAGCACCTTGCTCCATTTGGCGTACTTCCCACTTGGAATGAATTGTGTGATTTGATGAATAATATAATATTATGCCTTTGGATGGGTGATCCACAATTTCTATATGTACCTCATTTGCCCAGATTAGGTTTAGCACATTTTCCCCTTGTGGGGCCCCGGTTTCCCCAGCACATTGCACTTTTTTGTCCCATTTATACAGTATATGTTTCATGTGCCTATATATGTAAGCTTTTACAATTTTGACTCAATAAAATTTATATCTTTTATGCCATTTTTAATCATGGTTCTCTTCGTTTTGTACATCACTCGTCTCAGTCAGAGTAGGATGATGTTATTTCTGACAGCGACATAATCAGTTTAAGTCAATGTTTTGTACAGTCAACATCCTATGCCACCAAAACAACCTAATCTTTTACATAGCAGACTTTCAGTTCTGCCAATTACACCTCTATCCATTCATCACCTTAATCCCCTAAACCACAGCATCTAGGGAGCTAAGAAAAATATTTCACTAGAACAGCTTCTTTCAGTTGACTTGTTGGATGAGATGGACAGTCAACTTTTGGACTCAGATGACATGGGGTACGAGATGGATGACACTATTCAAATACTTAGCTGTGTTGCTGCCTGTGCAAGCCATGGTGGTAGGGGCACTGTCATTGGTAGTGGCAATTTGAGGTCACATTCACACGTTCAGTATTTAGTCAGTATTTTACCTTAGCATCTGTAAGCCAAAATCAGGAGTGGAACAATCAGAGGAAAAGTATAATAGAAACACGTGCACCACTTCTGTATTTATCACCCACTCCTGGTTTTGGCTTACAAATACTGATGTAAAATACTGACCAAATACTGAACGTGTGAATGTGGCCTGAGTCAGGGAAAATATACAGATGGGAATCAGTCATGGAGGCAGAGAACTCAGGATATTTCCCTCACTGAGACAACTGTAAGCCAGGCGTGGACAATGCTGATGATGATTAGAAACCAGACTGGGCTGCTGAGGAGGTGATGTTATCAGAGAGGTTGGATGGTGGAATAGGCATTTAAGAGCAGAGCTGATGTCCTGCCAGCAGATTTTCTTCTGCAATCAGCTTCATGTCGTAACTGATGTTGGTGCAGGAGGCTCAACAGTGCTTGAGAGCTCTATTGCTGGTTGTGGTGGCAAGTGCTATGAGTGACTATCTCCGCTGTGGGAATTATTTTTCATGTAGCCAGAGGATGACTTATCTATTGCAGTGTGCAGTCTCTGCTGTTGGAAAATATGCCATGGACATCCTAGCACACATCAACTAGAAACTCATCTCTCGGTCAGCGCATGAAACAGCATCACTGGCTGACGTCGTGTTCACTGCATCAAATTTTTACTTTGTATTTGCTTCTGTATCTCTTTTTTTTGTAAAATTACTTTTTTTGTGCCCTAATCTGAGACGAATTCCACAGGTAGGACCCTGTGCAGGATTGGACCCCTATGAATAGATGGCCACAAAGAGCAAAGATAGCTTTGAAAAAAATTAGCTTTGATTACATAGTTCTCTTTAGGGCTTTGCTTCATCATCATTTTTGGTCCATATAAGTTTAACGGGGGGCATCTACTGGGGTGAACTTCACTGTTAGGACCCTGCGCGGGTTAGGACCCCTTCGCAGGGCAGAGCACAAAGAGAAAAATTATTTTAACTTAACAAATAACAATTCTTGGTATTCCGTTAATGCAATTTTTTTTGACAAATTCTCACTTTTTTAGGACTGGTAAAGATCCCTGATAGAACACTTTGTATGAATTGTCCATGCCCAGACTCTCCAGGTCCATGTTACATGCAGAAAAACGTGGAGGAAATGGGGGAAGTGCAGCAGCAGGTTGGTGTTCAAGGGGAGTTGGCACAGTCAGGGGACAAGGATGAAATTCAAAGCGAAAACAACATTGAAGATGCTGACCATGACAACTATTTGTTGCATCGGGGTGTGGAAAATGAGCCAATTGTGTCCTGGGTGGTGCTGGTGGCAAGCATGGCTGGATGCTTGAGGGATTACTAGCGTATCATTACCATCAAGCAAAGGGATGACTTTTGAATAATCATGTTTTTAGAACCTTGCTATAAAAGAGAAATGAGGGAAATTTTATGGCTTCCAAATGAGTTTAAATTAGCATATTACCAGTTACAGAGTGGATGCCTGTTTACTGCATGACTGACCAGGAGACTACCCTCTATGCTACTCACGTAACTGACACGCCCCCTGGGCCATGGGGTACACGGCAGCCGGGCCTCTGGTTCCCGGAGGGATATCACCGTAGCTGGCCCTGTCCGTGACCCAGTGTGATGTTGTTACTACATCTGTGATTGGTTGGCTGTTATCCTTGTTTCAGTTTCTGCCTAGTAACGATGATGTAACGGGGAGGAGGGGACAAGGCAGGAGAAGGGAACGGAAGCAGGAGAATAAAAGTATGGCTGTTTAAACCTACCATCCAGCATCTCTGTGTGGCCTTCTGGAGTTCCTTTCGTCTGCATAACAACACCACAACTGGCGACGAGGAAGCATTCATCATCAACTAAAGGTATTTCAGCTCTACAACAATGGCCTGTTTACCTGCCTTCCCTGCTTTTGATGTACATCAGTCCCCAGCTAAACTAGCAGCATGTTGGGAGAAATGGCTGAAGCGTTTTGATATATTCCTACAAGCCATGAACATATCAGATGATACCAGGAAGAAAGCCATGCTATTACATTATGCAGGGGAACAAGTCTATGATATCTTCACTACTCTGCCTAATACTGGAGAAGACAAAGACTATGAGCTCAGCAAGGCAGCATTAAGCAAATACTTCTCCCCACACAGAAATGCGGCATTTGAAATCTTCAAGTTTAGACAATTAAAGCAGTCAGCAACAGAAAATATTGATGAATATCATGTCCGACTACGGCACCTTGCAGCTTACTGTGAATTTGCAGATGTCGACAAAGAGATCCAAATGCAGATTTTACAAGGCTGCATCTCCTCTAAATTACGGAGACAAGCACTCAGAGATCCCACCATGACTTTAGCAAAATTGCTTGAAACAGCACGTGTAAATGATACCGCCGAAAAACAAGCTAAACTCATAGAGAACATTGAGTGCGAGGCGGAAGCACCATCTTGTATAGCAATGCTAACACAGAGACCGCCTGTGCCTCGTACGCAGGGGGCAACTTGCTACAACTGCGGAGGGTCGTATCCTCACCAGAATATCTGCCCAGCAAAAGGGGGGACCTGCCATAATTGTGGAAAACAAAAACATTTTGCAAAAGTGTGTAGACCCAAACCACAATCCCCTCATCCCACAGTACAACCCAGGTCACAAAAAGTCCAAATGCTGCAGCTTACTGACGAGCCTCACAGTACTTATCTATTCTCAGTAACTGCAGAGGGATCTCAAACACTGCACGCACTTACCAGTCCAAGGCGACTTATCCTGATAAATGGCAGTCCGGTGGAAGCCCTAGTAGACACGGGGGCGTCAGTAAACGTCATCAGCCGTGCAGTCTATAGCCGACTCCCGAACAGACCTGCTCTACAAAGCACTAGCCTAAAGATTTTTCCTTATGGTTCAGCATCGGCACTACGCCTGTGCGGCAAATTTCAGTCAGAACTTGCAGCTGACGGGAAGTCCATCACCGACACTGTATATGTAGTAGAGTGCTCCGCAGACACGCTTCTCAGCTGCAGTACTGCTATATCTCTGGGTCTGGTCAACCTGGTCAATAGCGTCACGGGTCCTTCGGCCCAACACATCATGCAGAGGTACCCCAATCTCTTTAAAGGTCTCGGTAAGCTAAAAGACGTTCAGATAAAATTGCATATTGACCAGTCAATACAGCCGTCTGTTCAACCTCACAGGCGCATCCCATTTCATGTCCGCAAACTTGTGGAGCAAGAACTGCAAGATCTGGAAGCGTCTGATGTTGTTGAACGAGTTGAAGGCCCGACCACTTGGGTATCGCCCATTGTTGTTGCACCAAAACCAAAGCAGCCTGGTAAAATCCGGCTATGTGTGGATATGCGGCATGCCAATCTGGCTATTCAAAGAGAAAGGCACATCACGCCCACTATTGATGACATTCTCGCAGACCTGAATGGTGCAAAAGTATTCTCTAAAATTGATTTAAAATCAGGTTATCATCAACTTGAGTTGCATCCAGATTCCAGATACATTACAACTTTTAGTACCCACGTGGGTTTACGACGATTCAAGAGGTTGAACTTTGGTATCTCATCTGCGGCAGAAATATTTCAGAACGTTATCAGTCAGGTTCTATCTGGAATAGCAGGAGTCCTAAACGTCAGTGATGACATTCTTATATATGGTACAACCCAAGAGGAGCATGACAGTCACTTAGAGCAAGTGTTTCAGAGACTGCAAGCCTGCAATCTAACTGTCAATCCGTCAAAATGTGAGTTTAACCAAAAGTCATTAAGCTTCTTTGGATATATCTTTTCTGAGCAAGGAGTTTCAGTAGATCCTCAGAAAATTTCTGCCATAAAGTCAGCTAGCCAACCTCAAAATGTGTCAGAGGTTCGCAGTTTTCTAGGACTAGTCACGTACTGTGGACGATTTATACCTGATCTGGCCACGGTCTCCGAACCCCTGCGACTACTCACGAAAAAAGACACTCCTTGGACATGGACTACTGAACACCAAGCAGCTTTCGACTCCATGAAGTCCAGTCTAACTGGTGACACCATCATGGCCTATTTTGACCCTCTAAAGTCCACCAAGCTGATCGTGGACGCAAGTCCGGTGGGCCTGGGTGCAATTCTCACACAAGTGTCCAAAGCAGGCAACGTCTCTACCATTTCCTATGCAAGCAAAGCCTTAACAGAGACAGAACAACGCTATTCACAAACTGAAAGGGAAGCTCTTGCGGTTGTATGGGGATGCCTTCATTTTCATCTGTACCTTATGGGACATAAATTCACAGTGATAAGTGACCACAAACCGCTCATTCCGCTTTTCAACAAACATTCTTCAAAGCCTCCCCCACGACTTGAACGCTGGTTGCTCCGCCTACAGAACTACCAGTTTCGGTTGAGATACAAGGCAGGAGCTGGTAATCCGGCAGACTACTTCTCGAGACACCCAACACCACAAACTACCAAGGACGACATCCCAGCAACTATCCTTGCAGAGGAACATATCAATTTTATTGTTGCACATTCTGTGCCAAAAGCCATGACTATGGAGGAAATACAACAAACGGTGGATTCCGATCACCAACTTCAGTTAGTTATAGAGACTGTTCGATCTAAAAATTGGAGCAATTTTCTTGCTGAAGCCCGCCTCCAAACACCAGATCAAACAACCTACTTGACATGCTCTCTCCGTGTCTGATTCAAATCTACTGTTGCGTAACAATCGGCTGGTGATACCCCAGAAGCTTCAAAGCAGAGTACTGGATCTGGCCCACGAGGCTCATCAAGGGGTGGTGAAAACAAAGCAATTACTGAGAGAGAAAGTCTGGTTTCCAGGACTAGACAAAAAAGTAGAGGCACTTATTGAAACTTGCATACCTTGCCAAGCAACTACAATTGACCATAGACGCGCACCCTTACAAATGACACCCCTGCCAGAGGGCCCGTGGACTGCTGTTAGTGTTGACTTCTGTGTTTTACCGGATCACTCCTATCTGCTGGTTGTCATGGATGACTATTCGAGGTTCCCAGTCATTGAACATGCTTCGACAACCTCTGCCAGGGCTGTTATACCAAAATTAGACAAGATCTTCTCGGCATATGGCATACCGGAAACAGTGAAATCCGACAATGGACCACCTTTTAATAGCACAGACTTTCGATCATTCGCAACCTATCTGGGTTTCACTCACAGGAAAATAACTCCTTACTGGCCTCAGGCCAATGGTGAAGTGGAACGGTTCATGCAATCAATCAACAAAACTTTGAGGATCGCTACCATGGAGCACAAGGATTTACAGCAAGAGCTACACAGATTTCTTAGACAGTACAGAGCTACACCCCATTCTACTACCGGGGTACCACCCGCCACTGCGCTGTTCAGCAGGCCTATGCGTGTCAAACTCCCGAGCGTTCCGCTGAGTCCTGTTCAAACACCAATTGCTACTAAGGATGCCATATCCAAACAGAAGATGAAGAGGTATGCAGATAAGAGCAGTCATCGTTGCAAGCCGCCGGAAGTTTTGGTGGGAGATTGGGTCCTTGTAAAAAGACTAAGACCTAGTGACAAGTTTGCATCACGATACTATCCTGAACCCTTTCAGGTCACACAAGTCAAAGGCACCATGGTCACTGCTCAAGATCACGGTCGCCAGGTCACAAGGAACGTGTCACATTTTAAAAAACTTTGTGACTATATCCCAGAAGCAGACGAGGCAGATGGCGATGACGTCCTGCCGGGTCCCCAGAGCTCAGCAGTTCCAAGGGAGGATACCTCAGAGGACTCGGAAAGTTCATCTGGGACTGAGATGTCTCACCGCTATCCAGCGAGGGCAAATCGAAGACCGCCAGCCCACCTCTTGGACTATGTTCTGCAGTAAAAAGAAAAAAAACAAAAAAAAAACCTTTGTACTAATGTGAATTTTTGAACCGTTATCCAGTTCTATTGTTGTTTTGTTTTGTGAGAAGAGGAGAGATGTGATGTTGTTACTACATCTGTGATTGGTTGGCTGTTATCCTTGTTTCAGTTTCTGCCTCGTAACGATGATGTAATGGGGAGGAGGGGACAAGGCAGGAGAAGGGAACGGAAGCACGAGAATAAAAGTATGGCTGTTTAAACCTACCATCCAGCATCTCTGTGTGGCCTTCTGGCGTTCCTTTCGTCTGCATAACAACACCACACCCAGGGCGGTCAGTAAAAGGGGAATAGTTTATAGGGGATTTGGGAAAGTGTTCGTGACGCCACCTGTGGATTGCAGCTAAAGGGTGCCGCCACTGCGGAGCAGTCCTCTGGAGCTGGTGTTAAGGCAGCAGGGATGGTGTGGCTCTCCACAGGTAGAGCTAGCTCCAGGGCAGCGTGGGGTGTAATGGATGGTGGTGCAGGGAGATTGCAGGACGGTCCCGGAGGAAAGACGGACACTTACACGGGGGTAAGCTTCAGTACCTTTACTGGTGATGATGCAGGCTCGGTCCAGGGTACTCCGGATGAAGGGCGCACTTTTGGACTCTCCCCAGTGAGCGGGTATAGGGCCTCCTGATCCGTGGCTTTACTCGTTAAGCTTCTGGCCTGCCTGGAACTAGGCCTAGCTGGGTTACTGTCTCTCTTTACACCTGCTGATCTGGTGGTAGGGCCTTCTCTTGGAGATCACTCTCCCTGGTTGCTGGGGCCTCCGTGACTCCTAGCCCTGGTACTGTAATCAGCGTTTGGTGAACCTGGGACCTGTAGTCCTCCAGGGGTTTCGGTGGTTCCTACTGGGTGTAAAGGGTCCCTGTAGGCACGGACCCGGTGTCCGGTATATATCTCGGGGTGAGCCTGGTATGCTCCTCTGCCCCCTCGCTACTTCTTCCTTCTCCTCTCGCCTTTGGCCACACTCAGGGCCCTCACTAGGCTTCAGCGCGTGCTGTAGGCCTCAACTTGTCTCACACAGCAGCCTGCGTGCTGCTCTCTCACTGAGCACACTCTAAACTCTAAACTAGAACTAGACTGAGCTGCCTGGCTCCACCCTCCCTATATATATCCCTAACGGGCTCCCTCTGCTGGTCTGAGGTGGTAGGGTGGAGGTATGTAAATGTAGTGAGGGCCTCTTGTGGAGAAGTCCATCCATGCATCCTTCTGGGTTCTGTGGCACCAATGCGCAGCAGGGCGCCACATAACAAATGTTCCTCACCTGTGCCAGTGTTGGGCTACAAGTAGCCGAGGCAGCGCCGCAACAACTACGGAATAATAGTGGATAGTAAGAATGACCTAATAATTGTAATGGACAGGGCTGCCGGATTGCAGGCCGTAAGGCAGACAGGCAACGGATGGTCTGGAAAGCCGAATCAAAACTAGAAAATCCACAAATGAGGGCAGAATCGTTGGTCGAAGAGGTAGTCACAGAACAAGCCGAAATCAATTACAGAAGATACTAAAATACAGCAGAGCAATACAATCAGGTATCAAGGCTATAGGCAAAGCTATAACTGTCAGCCATGGACTGACTACTGAGGGTTTAAATAGCCAGAAACCCTGCCCATGGCTTCAGCAGAAAACGAATGAAGGTCAATCCCTCAAGTGCCAAACAAAAACAGAGAACAGGAAGAGCACAAGTCCAGCAGGCCAAGGATTTCGTTGAGCAGCGCTTACGCTGCCATATTGCAACCACGTCCTTAACATAGACATGGCCTGCGTGGCTGGAGCGTGTTCACACATGGATGTTAAAATAATGTTGTTTAACATGAGAGTGCCACAACTCAGGACCATGGCTAACTACGTTGAACTGCTCTTGCAACCTCCTCATTATGCTTTTGTAGTTAGGGACTACCTTGACAACACCTTCCTGCAACATTGGATTGGATGACATAGCAACATTGAATGGCCGCCTCCTCTTCACCCAACTTAATAATGATGTTCTTTTTTTGAGGTGTAGTAAATAATAAGATTTTTGACCGGATGCCCCAAACAATGGACAATTTAAAAGAGTTGATCATGGAAGCATTTATGAGCATTGATGCAGACTGAAATGTATGTTGTAATGTGTGTTACAGTGTACTTGACAGGTTTGAGGAATATTGCAATGATAATGGAAGAGATTTTGAGGACTTATGAAGCTACTCTTAAATGCAAATCTAATAAATAATGAAATAAATTGCAAATAAATTTCTTCAGTTGTCTGTCAGTGTGTATGTTTACCCAAATAATCTGTTGTGATAAATTTCATTGATTCAACTGTATACTTACTTTTGGGGCATCTTGTATATTTGATATAATGGAACGTACATTGCTAGAGAATATGCATAAATACTGTATGGGGGTCACGGGAGGGACATTTCTACTGTGAGATGGTCACAAAGGACATCATTATTATAAAATACTTAAATTTTGGAGACACTGCCAGGCACCAGGGTAGCACTATGGTGCTCTTCTTCTTCTGGTGCAGTGTAGAAGTGAGGGGATAAGTAGGGAAGGTACTCTAGAAGCGATCAGCCATAGTCTGAGTGTTTAATTCTGCAGAGACAAGTTGTGGCTAGAAGAAGTCATAGCAGTCTACGCCAAGTGAAAAAGAAAAGAAAAGATTAATTATTTAATTTGAAGGCATCACTGGTAAGTCAGTGGATTCACCTATACATTTATTCTTTATATTATATACTATCTACAAAACTCTTGTGTATAGTGTCACTTGTCATCACAGTATTACTTGTACACTTACACTATATACCATCTACAGAGCTCCTGTGTATAAGATCACCGGTGATTACAGTATTACCTGTGTACCTACACTATACACTACATACTTGTAACGGGTCTGGGAGGTGGAACCTCAGAGCAACTATACAAAGGGGCAGTCCTTGTAAGGAAGCGGGTGGCTCCCAGGGAAGGCGGGCAGGTAGTCACGGCAAGTGACAGGGACAGTCTCTGGATAGAAGGGCAGGAGGTCACGGCAAGTGACGGGGACAGTCTCTTGACAGGCGGATGGTCACGGCAAGTGACAGCAGGATAAGAGTCCCTAGACGGGCAGGTGGTCACAGCAAGTGACAGCAGGGAAAGAGTCTCTAGACGGGCAGGTGGTCACGGCAAGTGACAGCAGGGAAAGAGTCTCTAGATAGGCTAGCAGGCAGGTAGCAGGTGAGCGCTCCCAGGTGAGCGGGCAAGAGTCTCTGGACAGGCAGGTGGTCACGGCAAGTGACGGCAGAGCCTCCAGGTAGACTAGCAGGCAGGTAGCAGGTGAGCGCTCCCAGGTGAGCGGGCAAGAGTCTCTGGACAGGCAGGTGGTCACGGCAAGTGACGGCAGAGCCTCCAGGTAGGGTAGCAGGCAGGTAGCAGGTGAGCGCTCCCAGGTGAGCGGGCAAGAGTCTCTGGACAGGCAGGTGGTCACAGCAAGTGACGGCAGAGCCTCCAGGTAGGCTAGCAGGCAGGTAGCAGGTGAGCGCTCCCAGGTGAATGGGCAAGAGTCTCTGGACAGGCAGGTGGTCACAGCAAGTGACAGCAAAGCCTCCAGGTAGGCTAGCAGGTAGGTAGCAGGTGAGCGCTCCTAGGTGAGCGAGTAAGAGTCTCTGGACAGGCAGGCAGGTATCAGGCAGGTATCTGGCAGGTACTTCCTTGTCCGCAGGCGAACTGATCCATAGACAGACTGGCAGGTGCTGGTAGGCAGACTGTCGGACCACAGGATAGCAAGCAGGTAAGCAGATATCAGGCAGATATCAGGCAGGTATCAAGCAGGAATCTGGCAGGTGACTGGCAGGTAACTGGTAACGGGACCTGAGGGCTGAAGCAGAGTTGAAAGGCTTTGCAACAACATTGCTCGGGCACCTCCATTTTGGAGGAGGTGCCTTATATATGGTGAGGTCCTCCGGCCATTGGCGCGCCCTAAGCATAGAGGCTGGGAAGCAGCGCGCGCTGCCAGCAGAGCGGGAGGAAGCCGCCGGGCACGGAGCGGAGAGGTGAGGGGAACGGCGTCCCTGTCTGGCAGGAGGCAGGGACGCCGACGATACAGTACCCCCCCCTTTAGGCCCCCCCCTTTTTAGGCCAGAGAGAAATTTATCAAGGATGAGCGGGGCATGGATGTTCTCCCGGGGCTTCCATGTTCTCTCCTCAGGACCAAACCCCTTCCAATCCACTAGAAAAAAGGACTTTCCTCTTACCCTTTTGGTGGCCAGAATGTTCTCTACCTCAAACTCGTTTTCAGCTGAAACCGGAGCAGGAGGCGTACCTGTAGACTTGGAAAAAGAGTTAAGTACCACGGGTTTGAGTAGAGATACATGGAAGGAGTTAGGAATCCGCAAGTTGGCTGGGAGTTTCAATTTATAGGCCACCAGGTTGATTTGTTTGATAACTTCCAGTGGGCCGATGAACCGAGGCCCTAACTTGTAGGAAGGAATCTTGAGCCGGACATACTTGGACGAGAGCCAGACCTTATCTCCAGGACGGAATTGTGGTGGATCCAGACGTCTTTTGTCAGCCTGTTTTTTCATCCGCTCGGATGACTGAAGAAGTGCGGATCTGGTACTTTCCCAAATGGAGGAAAATTCGCTAACGAGAGATTCCGCAGCCGGATTGTCCACCGAGGTGGAGACGGGAAACGGGATCCGAGGATGCTGACCGAAGACTACAAAAAACGGGGATTTGGAGGAAGATTCGCTCTCGTGATTATTGTAAGAAAATTCGGCCCACGGTAAAAGATCCACCCAGTCGGAATGGTGAGCATTAACAAAGTGCCGGAGGTAACTGGTTAAAATTTGGTTGATCCGTTCTACTTGGCCATTGGACTGTGGGTGATATGCAGAAGAAAAGTCCAAGGTGACCCCCAGCAGTTTACACATGGCTCGCCAAAAACGAGAGGTGAACTGAACCCCTCGGTCGGATACGATGTGGAGAGGAAGACCGTGTAGACGGAAGACATGATGGATAAAGTCTTTAGCTAACTCTGATGCAGACGGGAGACCTGGCAGGGGAATAAAGTGAGCCATTTTGGAAAAGCGGTCAGCGACCACCCATATGACCGTACAACCGGCAGAGACAGGGAGGTCCGTTATAAAGTCCATAGCTATATGCTGCCACGGGGCAGCAGGTACAGGAAGAGGAAGGAGACGGCCGGATGGCAGATGTCTCGGAACCTTGTTGCGGGCGCAGGACACACAGGCTGAAACAAAGTCTATTATGTCCTTGTGCAGGGTAGGCCACCAGTAATGCCGGGAAATAAGCTGGAGGGTCTTTTTCTGACCAGCGTGGCCAGCTAGCTTGGACGAGTGTCCCCAGTGTATAACCTTCTCACGATCAGGAACAGTTACGAACGTCTTACTGGGTGGAAGACGATTTAGATTCACGGGGGCCACCTGCATTACTTTGGCGGGGTCGATGATGTGTTTAGGCTCCTCCTCAAGATCAGAGACCAAAAAGGATCGGGATAAGGCATCAGCTTTGATGTTTTTGTCAGCCGGGCGAAAATGAAGAATGAAATTAAAGCGGGCGAAGAACAAGGACCACCGGGCTTGGCGCGGGTTAAGTCTCTGGGCACTCTGGAGATAAGCCAAGTTCTTGTGGTCCGTGTAAATTATTACCGGGTGAAGAGCCCCCTCGAGCAGGTAACGCCACTCCTCCAGTGCCAGGTTAATGGCCAACAATTCTGGCCAATAGAATAGTTGCGCTCAGATGAGGAGAAGAGTTTGGAGAAGAAGCCGCAGGTTACCATTCTTCCGGAAGACGACTTTTGGGTAAGTACTGCTCCGGCTCCGGAGGAGGAAGCGTCGACTTCTAGAAAGAATTGTTTGTTGCCGTCCGGACGATGCAGCACAGGGGCGGAGGAAAAAGCTCGTTTTAAGGAAAGGAAGGCCTCCTCTGCTTCGGGTGGCCATTCTCTGGGATTAGCGCCCTTACGGGTGAGCGCCGAGATAGGGGCAGTCCGGGAAGAGAAGTGCGGAATGAAGAGGCGGTAGTAGTTGGCGAAGCCCAGGAACCGCTGAATAGCCTTCAACCCCTCTGGTCGGGGCCACTTCTGGATGGCAGACAGTTTCTCAGGGTCCATTTGTAGGCCGGTCTGAGAGATTATGTAGCCCAGAAACGGAAGCGAGGTCTGCTCAAAGAGGCACTTCTCATATTTAGCGTAGAGGTGGTTCTGCCTGAGCCTGAGCAGGACCTGACGAACATCCCTCCGGTGAGTGAGAAGATCTGGAGAGAAGACCAAGATGTCGTCCAGGTACACCACCACGCAGGAGTAGAGAAGGTCACGGAAGATGTCATTGACCAACTCTTGAAAGACGGCGGGAGCGTTACAGAGACCGAAGGGCATTACAAGGTATTCATAGTGACCGTCCCGGGTGTTGAATGCCGTCTTCCATTCATCCCCCTGACGGATACGGACCAGATTATACGCCCCACGGAGGTCCAGCTTGCTGAAGATTCTAGCCCCCCTCAGACGGTTAAATAATTCAGGAATGAGCGGAAGGGGGTATTTATTCTTCACTGTGATCTGGTTAAGGCCTCTATAGTCTATACAGGGACGGAGTGAGCCGTCCTTCTTTTTGACGAAGAAGAAGCCTGCTCCCGCCGGAGAGGTAGATTTCCGGATAAATCCCGGGGCCAGATTCTCCTCAATATATTCAGACATGGACCGGGTCTCAGCAGCGGACAAAGGGTAAATACGCCCACGGGGAGGAGTAGCGCCGGGCATCAGGTCAATTGGGCAGTCGTATGGTCTATGAGGGGGTAATGTTTCTGCTTCTCTTTTATTAAAGACGTCCGCAAAAGGCCAATAGGGAACCGGTAGGCCGGGTAGATTGGCTGGGGTAGGAGAAGGACGAGCAGGATGAACGGGAACTAGACAAGTCTTATGGCAGTCCTGTCCCCAGAGAAGAAATTCTCCGGTCTGCCAATCAAGCACGGGTGCGTGTCTCTGGAGCCATGGTAGGCCTAGCAAGAGGGCGTGAGAGAGTCCAGGCAGAACATGAAAGATGATGCTCTCAGAGTGCAGCATTCCCACCTGCAGAGTTATGGATTCGGTGATGAGTTGGATGGGATGAGGTAAGAGGCCCCCATCCACGGCGGCGACAGATAAGGGTACAGCCAGAGGTTTGGTAGGAATGCGGTATTTCTCTACCAGGGACTGAGAAATGAGATTTTCGGCAGCTCCAGAGTCAAGTTGAGCCAGTTCAAAATAACGGTTCTCCCCGCAGATGATAGAGACCGACAGCATTAGAGATGGAGAGGGTTTATTTCTGTCTAGGGTGAGCTCTCTGAGCGACCCTAGACACAGGCGTTTCCCGACCTCTCCGGGCAGGAACGGATCCGGTGCTCCTTACTGCCACAGTAGAAGCAGCTCCCCTCGGCACGGCGTAATTCTTGACGGGTCTTGACCATCTTGGTCTGGTCAACCTGCATAGGCTCGGGTGAGTGCGCCGGGGGAGTAACGGAGGAAGTGACGGGTCTCTGGAAGGTAGGGGCAAGGCGTGGAAACCTCCTCTCACGGGTGGCCTCTTTGGTGCGCTCCTGGAACCGGATGTCAATCCGGGTGGCAAGTGTAATTAAGTCGTCGAGAGTGGTAGGAATGTCCCCACCGGCGAGTTCATCTTTAATACGGCCGGACAGACCCTCCCAGAAGACGGACACCAGGGCGTCGTTATCCCAGGCAAGCTCCGAAGCAAGGGTACGGAACCGTATGGCATATTGGCCCACGGTGAGACTTCCTTGGCGGAGGCGTAGCAGAGATGAGGCGGATGAGGTCCTCCGTCCTGGTTCGTCGAAGACCTTCCGGAAAGCCGTGAGAAAGGCTGGCAGGTTGGACACCAGGGTGTCTCCTCTCTCCCATAGAGGATTTAGCCAAGCCAGCGCCTCCCCCGTGAGATGGGACATGATGAAGGCTACTTTGGCTCGGTCGGTGGAAAACTGGTGTGCCAACAGTTCGAAGTGCAGAGTGCACAGGTTAATGAAGCCCCGTGCCTGACCGGGATCTCCGCCAAAACGAGGCGGGGCGGTGAGGCGGGGACCGGGAAGAGATGCCATGGAATTGATGGGCAGCGACGCTGCCGGGGTAGAAGTCGTGCGACTGGAAGCAGGGCCCGAAGAGGTAGTCAGTTTGTCCAGGCGGGAGTTAACACTACGCAGGTGGCTCAGGATGGACTCCTGTTGGGACCTCTGACGGGAAAGTTCATGACATAGGTCCGAGAGCGAGGGAGCTTGGGTGCCACCGGGTTCCATGGCCCGAGCAAACTGTAACAGGTCTGGGAGGTGGAACCTCAGAGCAACTATACAAAGGGGCAGTCCTTGTAAGGAAGCGGGTGGCTCCCAGGGAAGGCGGGCAGGTAGTCATGGCAAGTGACAGGGACAGTCTCTGGGTAGAAGGGCAGGAGGTCATGGCAAGTGACGGGGACAGTCTCTTGACAGGCGGATGGTCACGGCAAGTGACAGCAGGGTAAGAGTCCCTAGACGGGCAGGTGGTCACAGCAAGTGACAGCAGGGAAAGAGTCTCTAGACGGGCAGGTGGTCACGGCAAGTGACAGCAGGGAAAGAGTCTCTAGATAGGCTAGCAGGCAGGTAGCAGGTGAGCGCTCCCAGGTGAGCGGGCAAGAGTCTCTGGACAGGCAGGTGGTCACGGCAAGTGACGGCAGAGCCTCCAGGTAGACTAGCAGGCAGGTAGCAGGTGAGCGCTCCCAGGTGAGCGGGCAAGAGTCTCTGGACAGGCAGGTGGTCACGGCAAGTGATGGCAGAGCCTCCAGGTAGGCTAGCAGGCAGGTAGCAGGTGAGCGCTCCCAGGTGAGCGGGCAAGAGTCTCTGGACAGGCAGGTGGTCACGGCAAGTGACGGCAGAGCCTCCAGGTAGGCTAGCAGGCAGGTAGCAGGTGAGCGCTCCCAGGTGAGCGGGCAAGAGTCTCTGGACAGGCAGGTGGTCACAGCAAGTGACGGCAAAGCCTCCAGGTAGGCTAGCAGGTAGGTAGCAGGTGAGCACTCCCAGGTGAGCGAGTAAGAGTCTCTGGACAGGCAGGCAGGTATCAGGCAGGTATCTGGCAGGTACTTCCTTGTCCGCAGGCGGACTGATCCATAGACAGACCTGCAGGTGCTGGTAGGCAGACTGTCGGACCACAGGATAGCAAGCAGGTAAGCAGATATCAGGCAGGTATCAGGCAGGTATCAAGCAGGAATCTGGCAGGTGACTGGCAGGTAACTGGTAACGGTACCTGAGGGCTGAAGCAGAGTTGAAAGGCTTTGCAACAACATTGCTCGGGCACCTCCATTTTGGAGGAGGTGCCTTATATATGGTGAGGTCCTCCGGCCATTGGCCGCGGACTCCTTAGGATGGCGCACGCGGCCCCTTTAAGAGAGGGGGAGCGCGCGCGCGCCCTAAGCACAGAGGCCGGGAAGCAGCGCACGCTGCCAGCAGAGCGGGAGGAAGCCGCCGGGCACGGAGCGGAGAGGTGAGGGGAACGGCGTCCCTGTCTGGCAGGAGGCAGGGACGCTGACGCTACAATACTATTTACAGAGCACCTGTGTATAACAGTTACTGGTAATAATATTATTGTTAATACTGAGGTTCTTGTTAAAGATGCACTCCCATCAAAGTTTTTATCTTCTTAATATATTGCAATCCTCATATTATACAGCACTGTGTACTTATAATTGCTATTTTTTTCCTTTCCACCCAGTAAATTTGTCTCTTTTTTCTACTCTATAGAAACAGGAAGTCTCTTGTCCGTGCATTTATCATCCCCCTCTTACACTCCTGACCCAGCTGCTCTGCTCCACCCCCCTGCCAGGGACTTTTGCAGTGACTTATGACTCATGCACAGAAAATTGATCCTCCTGTTTCTACATAGAGCTTAGAAGGCTTCAGCTAGTTCGTTTTCAATTACATGATGCCATAGACCTAATGGAAAAGAGAAGAATTAGCTGGGTAGAAAAGCAAAATGAATAATTGTGAGTACACAGTGCTATATAATATGATGACTGCATTGTATTAAGAGGATAAAAACTTTTATGGGAGGAGTGATTCTTTAATAATCAGTATGATAGTATAGAAATGTTGTGGAAGGACCTGAAGTTAGCAGTTCAAGGGTGAAAGCCTACCAACATAATAAAGTTGAAGCCGTTTTGTAAGGAGCTGTGAACTAAAATTCCTCCTAGCTCATGTGCAAGGCTAATCAGCAATTACTTGAAAATTTAGATGCAGTTATTGTTGCACATGAGATATTGAAAGCAAAGGTTCACATACAATTCCACTCCCAGACAGTTGGTTCTATTTATCTACTTTTAGGTCTTGTGTAAAAATCTAATGCAGTTTTAGGTTTAATGCAGAACTATGGAAAATTTTAAAGGGTTCATAAACTTTGAAGCATCACTGCAACTCATTAAATTTGAACAGCTAATGTGGCGCCCCTGAGGGTTTGACCGCCACAGGGATGCTGCACTTCTCTAATGGAGTGTAGTGGTCCTCCTCTGAGGTAAGAACAGTGTGATAGTCGTGACCCAACCTTTGCATCCAACACCACATTTCTCCACCAGAGGGGGCTAGAATGCACTAGGTGCTGCCCTCCTGGTTACAGGGAGACTGGGGAGCCAAGGGTAAGGGGAACCAGTTAGTTATTGAGGGTGGAGGACTTACAATTTAGTTACATTTTAAATTTCATATTTAATAAAAAGCCATCTTGGTTCGAGGTCTTTTCGCTGGTCCTTGTAGTCTAGTTCTTTGATCGCTCTTTGACTGGACTTTGGCCGTGATCTTCCACCCTGATCGTGGACCCTGTGTGGGCCTGCAGAGGTCGGAGACACAGCCCTCGTACCCTGGCCTTGGGTCGAGGGGCAGGTTGTAGACCAGAAATGTCTCAACGCGGTCGAGGACCAGGACCAAGAAGGCCCGGAGCTTAAGAGTGTGGCTCCACAGCAAATGGATCCCAGGCAGGATGCAGACGGAGCGGTGTACGCCACCTGTCCTCGCCATGCTGATATATTCAGAGGGAGTCCGGCTGCAAGAGGGGTACCGGCCCCCGACACCCGACCTTGCTACACTATGTCCTGATCGGGAAAGGCCGGTAGGCCCTGAGGATGCCACCGGGTATCGGACGGAGCGGAGCTGCCACCCGTGCCCTTGTTCTGAGAGGAGCTCAGAGGGAGACCCGGCCGATTTGCACATACACGGACAGGAAAGGATTCGGTCTGTAGTTCAGTAACACTCTGGTGTAGGGTCCCGATTGAACGCTGGACTTACTCGGAGGTTGTCGTACCCCCGTCCCTGGTGACCACAGGACTCCGCGGGGAGCAGGGAGTCGCCTTCCTTCTGCCATCTCTAAAGTGAGTAAAGCCTTGGAAGTTCACCCCTATGGCCTCCGGACTGTTTATTCTGCGCTACACCGCACGACGCGGCGCCCGTCTTCCTCTACTACTACCCCCTCCATCCTGTCCCTCTGCCCTGAGGCCTTGCTCCGCCTGTGGGGAGTAGTAATAACTCTGGCCCCCATAACACCATGCCTCAGCGGACTGCGGCGGCGCTTGTGGCCTTCGCCAGGTGCCACAGGTGGCATAGTCGTAAATCAACAACTCAACCCGGATAAGCCCACACCATCCTTTTAATGTGACGGCCCTGAGCACGGGTCGGGTCCGGGCCACGGCTGCACCCCATCTCTCCATCACAGGACCCGACTCCGAGTCCCCCATCTCCCAGGGTAAAATAAAGGGCTTTTCAAGTAGAGGCGTCACACTATGCTTATCTGTTTTACTGAAATGTATTATTATGTTTGAGTGTGACTTTGAAAAAAAGTAAAAAACTGTCAATTTCTTATAGGGAATCTGTCAGTAAAATCTACCACATTAAGCCGTCTACATGGGCATATAGGTCACAGTTGACTAAAATAATATCTTGATATCTTAGATCCGATGGCTTATTCCGGATGAATCAACATTTTTCTTAATATTTAAATGAGTTGTTAAGATTTCTGGGCCCGACACAGATTTGCATGAGATTCTGCCTTCAGGGCTTATTTTGAAGGAAAGGGGGCATTATCATGTGTGAGACATGTAATGACTGACAATCTGCTCCCCTGATCTCACTGCAGAGCTGTGAGTGATTACAAAGTGCCTGGAGTAGAGCTGACATACATATGATCACATACTCTTCATTAGCTCTGTGTGTGAGTGTTAAAATGAGAAGCATTCAGTTGAAGGACACAATCTGGACACTGTGTAAGGAAATATTGAGTGGAGATTACTGCAGCCTGGTCTCAGCATCCAATTCAAAGCGTGTACTCAAGTTCACCACTATGGTTAAAGCCAGTTTTGCTAACTGACAAACACCAGAGAAGACGAGGAGAAAGCTGTATAGGAAAGAGCACCTGGTATACAGAGAGACAAAAGCAAAGGCAGAAGAAAAAAATTCCCAGAACATTCTTGTGGACTTGAATTAGACTGTTGAGACTGCTGCCCCTGATTCAGGTCATCCCGTAAACATTAGTATTCCAGGAGACAATACCATCTAACCGCAGATATTACTAGTACATACATGATGACTTTTCAGTTCATACCAATCCATATGAAAATTTGCAATTGCCATTATTCATTTTAACTCTCTACTCATCTTTTTATTGAAGAAAACGTTAATTTAACCCTTTATTCCAGCATGTTGTCTGCCTTCCTGCAGCTTTTATACGGGTAGTGAACACATTAATTTAATGCATGAATTCATACACTGAACTGAACCTTTGATACTTGCCAGTAGTCCTTCAATATAACAACAGTACTACTGATAACTTACGGGAGAATTTTTTGTCATTACTGGTAGACACTTTCAAATAGTGCTGCCAGGGTCTATAAATCAGACACATCAAACACACACAGCACAATAACAATGTGCAGTCCATTCTGTGTAACAACTTGCAGCTCCTGGAATCCCCCATTTGTCACAGTTCCTTTTATCATGTAGGAAAGCGCTGTAAACTGTATTGTGACGCCTCTATGTGACTTTTTCTACATTTATCAGGCTGTAAACCTCTTTTATCTATCAATCTCTGTTTATTACATCCATTCCAATCAGTCAGTTTTTATTTTACTATAAAACATTACTAAAAATTTTATATATTTGCCTGATCTAGAAAAAAAACAAAGTGGCAGACATGCCATAGAGCCACTAATGGTTTAAAACTGTTACTTTTTATAAATAACCATAAAGGAAAGCAGAATTGTTATAAACTACATGAACATGTATCCATATATAATCCAGAAGCTTTCACCACATTCATCCATCATGCCTTTGAAGCTTTGCTCGATTCTCATACGCCCAACTCTTATCTGTTCTTCTGGGACGGCTGAACAGAATAGTAAAGAAATTTAGAAAAACTTCTGTTTTCTGAGGAATTTGAATGGAGCGCTGTACTGGGTTCCGGGATAGGCCAAACATATCCATCTCCATTAAAATTGCTAGGAGGATAGTTTGCCTCATGTCTAGTTCATTCCTTCAAGAACATCTCCACTCACTGCCAAAAACATTGCATGAAACACAATATATGCTCAATTTTCCCTTAAGGGAAATAAACTCTCTTGGCGTGCTACATGTAACATTCTTTTTTTATGAGAACTTCTGTAAGAAGCATAATTCAGGTAAACTCTACGTAAAATATGGTTAAATTTCATAACTGTATTGAGATAAACTATGAAAACTGCTATTTTTCATCCACATTTAAATTTTGGTTATCTAAATATTATCTGAAGGCCGCATGGTATGCAGGGGAGATAAAAAGGTCTGGGATTTATAATTTCCATTATTTGATTTGTTACTTTCATATACAAAGCTTTTTGCTTACTGCCAAGACTCACAGAGAAAGGTTGAGTCCTATTACTTCCCTCCCACACAGAATGATTGACAATATTTTCTGTATACACATTCCAAGAGGAAAAACTGTCAATCTATGTGCGTAAAATGAGGAAGCAGGACTTTATGAGCTTTGTCTGAGGCTGGGTACGGGCAGCGTTTAAATAACCTTTTCCCTGAAAATACTGAATCAAATGGTAGAAAACTATGTGTATCCAAGATCAGCTTTTCCTCTCAATTATCATTTTATGCCTTCACACATGGTAACATCATCAATCCACTTTCATTGAAATTTTTATTTTATGATTTTTACCGCAAGATGAAATTCCATCCTGCTGTTCTGTTTGCAGATATACAGGTGCATCTCACAAAATTAGAATATTATCAAAAAGTTAATTTATTTCAGTTCTTCAATACAAAAAGTGAAACTCATATATTACATAGAGTCATTACAAACAGAGTGATCTATTTCAAGTGTTTATTTCTGTTAATGTTGATGATTATGGCTTACAGCCAATGAAAATGCAAAAGTCATTATCTCAGTAAATTAGAATACTTTATAACAACAGCTTGAAAAATTATTTTAAAATCCGAAATGTTGGCCTACTGAAATGTATGTTCAGTAAATGCACTCAATACTTGGTCAGGGCTCCTTTTGCATCATTTACTGCATCAATGCGGCATGGCATGGAGGCGATCAACCTGTGGCACTGCTGAGATGTTATGGAAGCCCAGGTTGCTTTGATAGCAGCCTTCAGCTCGTCTGCATTGTTGGGTGTGGTGTCTCTCATCTTCCTCTTGACAATACTCCATAGATTCTCTATGGGGTTAAGGACAGGCGAGTTTTCTGGCCAATCAAGCACAGTGATACTGTTGTTTTTAAACCAGGTATTGGTACTTTTGGCAGTGTGGACAGGTGCCAAGTCCTGCTGGAGAATGAAATTTCCATCTCCAAAAAGCTTGTCGGCAGAGGGAAGCATGAAGTGCTCTAAAATTTCCTGGTAGATGGCTGCACTGACTTTGGTCTTGATAAAACACAATGAACCTACACCAGCAGATGACATGGCTCCCCAAACTATCACTGATTGTGGAAACTTCACACTATACCTCAAGCAGCTTGGATTATGTGCCTCTCCACTCTTTCTCCAGACTCTGGAACCTTGATTTCCAAATGAAATGCAAAATTTACTTTGCATTACTTAGTGTGTCAATGACTGCCGTCTGGACATCTGTCAAGTCAGCAGTCTTCTCCATGATTGTGGAGCCTACTGAAACAGACTAACGGACCTTTTTAAATGCTTAGGAAGTCTTTGCAGGTGTTTTTTGTTAATTATTCAAATTTACTCAGAAAATGACTTTTGTGTTTTCATTGGCTGTGTAAGTCATAATCATCACCGTTAACAAAAATAAACACTTGAAATAGATCACTCTGTTTGTAATGACTCTATGTAATATATGAGTTTCACTTTTTGTATTGAAGAACTGAAATAAATTAACTTTTTGATGGTATTCTAATTTAGTGAGATGCACCTGTACATTACATAAGGAGAATATATCACCTTTATTATTTTTTAATTATTAAAACCTGCTAGTAAAGCATTTTTGTGAAGGAAAATATGTAATCAATAAGGGAAATCATAACAGCAGTAGAGTTACATTTAGTTGACAAAATGGTGAAACTGGATATACCAGTATTGTAAGCCATAGCACCAGGCCCGACGTCAGCACCCGGTGCACCCGGGCTAGTGCCGGGGCCCTGAGCAGGTGCGGGGGCCCACTTGCCACCGGGCACGCTGGCGCGCTATGGGACCCATGAGCAGAAGAGAGCAGTGCAAGCGCCCCCCCCCCCTTGCTCAGGGCTCCGGCACAAGACTTTCCTCTCCCCGTGCCTCCACAGCAGGTCCTGCATCTTCTGCGGCTGCTGCACTGTGACGTCTCAGGTCAGAGGGCGCGATGACATCTTTCCACTGCGCTCTCTCCTGAGCAGTTACAGCACAGAGGGGGAAGATGCCAGTGACGATGAGGAGTCCGAAGCAGCGGCAGCAGATGAGGAAAAGTAAGGTGAGTATTTGATTTTTTTTTTTTCTATGTATGGAGGCATGGGGCATTATATGGGGGAGGGAGGTGACATCCTGTATGGGGCATTATATGGGGTGGAGGTGACATCCTGCATGGGGCATTATATGGGGGGTGACATCCTGCATGGGGCATTATGTGGTGGGGGAACATCCTGCATGGGTCATTATGTGGGGGGGAACATCCTGCATGGGGCATTATGTGGGGGGAACAGCCTGCATGGGGCATTATGTGGGGGGCACAGCCTTCATGGGGCATTATGTGGGGGGCACAGCCTGCATGGGGCATTATGTGAGGGGAACAGGCTGCATGGGGCATTATGTGGGGGCACAGCCTGCATGGAGCATTATATGGGGGCCAGTATCCTGTATGGAGCGTTATATGGGGGCCAGTATCCTGTATAGAGCATTATATGGGGGCCAGTATTCTGTATGAAGCATTATATGGGGCCCATTATTCTGTATGGAGCATTATATGGGGACCATAATACACTCCCTGACAGAAGTTATGTCGCTTATCCATGTTATGTAAATAAAAGCTTATAACCTGAGGTTAAATTCATCCATTGGTTTTATAAATTACTCTTTTGAAAGCTGAAACCCTCCCAAATTTGGTTTAGGTTAAGAAAATAAATTGTCATCAGTTCTGAAATATTGATCATTTAATGAACACAGAATGGTCAGATTTTGGCAAGACAAAAGTTTTGTCGCCCACAGAAAGTAATGTGATATTCAAACAAATAATTATCTTAAAATACAAATATATGTTGCATAACATTGGTGAATGAAGTTGTGGTGCTATTAGAGTCATATTTCATATTTTGTGTGACTTCCATGAGCTTGAAGGACTGCATCCATGCGGTTCAACAATGATTCATACAATTTATTACTGAAGTCATCAGGAATAGCAAAGAATGCAGTCTTACATGCCTCCCAGAGTTCATCTAGATTCCTTGGTTTTGTCTTCCAAGCTTCCTCTTTCATCCTACCCCAAACCTGCTCAATGATGTTCATGTCTGGTGACTGGGCTGGCCAGTCCTTGAGCACCTTGATCTTTTTTGCCTGGAGGAACTTTGTTGTAGAGATGGATGTATGAGATGGAGCACCATCCTGCTGCAGAATTTGACCCCTTTTATGATTTGGAATGTAAGAGGTAGCTAATACTTCTTGATATTTTAGGCTATTGATATTGCCTTCCACCTTGCAAATGTTTCGCACAGCCCATACTGAATGTAACCCCAGACCATGATCTTTCCACCACCAAATTTAACTGTTTTCTGGGTGTATTTTGCATCCATACGGGCTCCAGTAGGTCTCCTGCAGTATTTGCAGCCGTGGTGTAATTCTTCTAAAATCGACCTTCTGCCACTTTTCCAGCGTCCATCTGTTTAGCAGGCTGTGGGACTTTGCAAATGCCACACGTTTTTTTATTTGCCTTTTGTTTAGTGCTGGCTTCTGGGCACTGATTCAACCATGGAGGCCATTTCGATACAGAATCCTATAAACTGTTCTAGTTGACACAGGGACTTGAGGTGACCAGGCCTGTTGGAGCTCTGCTGCAGTGGAAGAGGGGTTTGCTTTGGATTTTCTAACCAACAAACGTTCCTCCTGAGCAGTTGTCTTGCGGGGTCTGCCGGACCTGGGCTTGTCAAACACATCTCCAGTCTCTTCAAATCTTTTTTTAATTCTTTGTACTTGACGCTGAGACACATTAAAGATGCCAGCCACCTCGGCAATGGATCTGGTCTTCACCCTCTTGATAATCAAGGCTTTGGTCGCAGGGTAGATTTTTGGCATGTTGTCAGAGCTCAAGTTGCAGTTCAAGTGAAGGTCTGGGGTGCTGGGTTTCTTTTTATACACACCCACTAATTAACTGATCATTTACTGAGCACTGCTGAGGATGTAAACTAGGATTGGGTGCATTATATGACCAGGCGACAAAACTTTTGTCTTGCCAAAATCTGACCATTCTGTGTTCATTAAATGATCAATATTTCAGCATTGATGCCAATTTATTTTCTTAACCTAAACCAAATCTGGGAGGGTTTCAGCTTTCAAAAAAGTAATTTAGAAAACCAATGGATGAATTTAACGTCAGGTTATAAGCTTTTATTTTCATAACATGGATAAGTGACATAACTTCTGTCAGGGAGTGTACTGTATAGAGGACTATGTGATGCCCATAATACTGTATGGAGGACTACACTGTCCGCTCTGCACTGTGATTGCAAGGATTCGCCATTTTCTGAGCTATTGTAGAATTTACAATAGATATCCCTCATGTAATGTGAGAAGTGAAATAGTTGGCCTTGTACTATATATATATATATATATATATATATATATATATATATTTCTCTGCGGTATCTGTGCATCATGAATCATGGTATGTGTTAAAGGGGCCCACTGAGACTCTTTCGCCCAGGGCCCACAAAAACCTGGACCAGGCCCTGAGTAGCACAAGGGGGCTTTTGCTGGAGGTGTCAAATCGGGCACCTTAGCTCCTAGACCATGAGCTTCAAAGGGGTTAGCAAATAGTCTATACTAGGCAGAATATTTCCTATTGTTTGTATAGGGAGATGCAGGATATTTGAAATGCCACAACTTGGCTCAATGGCAATTTACAAACAGTGTCATTTAAATAGACCAATCCAGGTCGTCCTGGAAATATGAGTCTGTGGTCAAGACTATAAAAAGCAAGGTGACACAAAGAGAAGTGTTCACATGTGGGAGAAGATAAAAGGCTGATGTGTTCCATGATTCTCTCACCTTCCCTTAGGAAAACAGGCAATAACTGCAGATGGAAACATTTAGGTATCTCTATTATTTTCTCCCTTTTTATTTCATAACTGTTTTGCATATTTGTGTGTCATTTTATTTTTATCTTTTTATATATTTATTGTAAGCACTGTATATTTTTATATTAATCCCTTTAAAGCCCATGACGTACTAATATGCGTCTGTGCCCTGGGACTTAAGAGCCTGACCCATATTAGTACGTCATGGCGATCGCGCACATACACAGGCTGTGCGGGCTCGATCGACGCAGGGTGTCAGCTGATTGTCACAGCTGACACCCGTACTATGTACAGGGAGCGGTCCCGCGCTGCTCCCGGCACATTAACCCCCGCAATGCTGCGATTGAAGTCGATCACAGCATTGCGGTGGCTAAGGGGAGGTGATCGGTATACTCACCTCCTCTTCCGGCCTCCAGCGCTGTCTGTCGCGGCTTCCCGGATGTTGCCATGATGACCCGATGTCGTCATGACAACATCCGGGTCACCAGACAGCAGTAAGGTCGTTTGGTCATGCGCAGTACATGACCAAACGATCTCACTGTGCAGCGCTGACTGCCTGCATGGCACAGGGATGGTGCTCCATCCCTATGCTATGCAGGCGATCAGAATAAAAAAAAGTGAAAGTCCCATAGTGGAACAAAGTATACAAATAAAAAAGCTGTCAGAAAGTGAAAAAAAAAAATAATTGCAAAACTATTAAAAAATAAATAAAAAAAATAATCCACCAAAAATAAAAATATAATGTACCCATCAATAAATATTATTATGAAAAAAAACAACAAACAATAAAAGTAAACATATTTAGTATCGCCGCGTCCGGAACGACCTGACCTATAAAACTATCCCACTAGTTAACCCCTTCAGTGAACACGGTAAAAAAAAAAAACGAAGCAAAAAACAATGCTTTATCATCATACCGCCAAACAAAAAATGGAATAACACGCGATCAAAAAGACGGATGTAAATAAAAATGGTACCGCTGAAAACATCATCTCGTCCCGCAAAAACAAGCCATGATACAGCTCCAAAAGCTGAAAAATAAAAAAGTTATAGCTCTCAGAATAAAGCGATGCAAAAAAATAATTTTTTCTATAAACTAGCTTTTATTGTGTAAAAGCGCCAAAACATAGAAAAACGATATAAATGTGGTGCCGTTGTAAACGTACTGACCCGAAGAATAAAGCTACCTTATCGATTTTACTACACGCGGAGCAGAATAATAAAAAAAAAAAACAATTCCAGAATTGTTGGTTTTTGTTTATTCTGCCTCCCAAAAATCGTAATAGAAAGCGATTAAAAAATGTCACATGCCTGAAAATGGTACCAATAAAAACAACAACTTGTCCCGCAAAAAACAAGCCATCACATGACTCTGTCGGACAAAATATGGAAAAATTATAGCTCTCAAAATATGGTGATGCAAAAACTAGATTTTACAAAATGTGTCTTTTAGTGTGTGACAGCTGTCAATCATAAAAACCCGATATGATTCTGGTATCACTGTAATCGCACTGACCTGAAGAATAAAGTAGTCTAATCACTTATACCGCACTAGGAACGGCGTAAAAAATAAACGCTAGGGTTGGGGTTGGGGTTGGTGTTAGGGTTGGGCTAGGGTTTGGGTTGGGGTTGGGGTTAGGGTTGGGCTTAGGGTTGGGGTTAGGGTTGGGGTTAGAGTTGTTTGTTTTTTTTTCAAAAGTAAAAAAAAAAAAAAAAGATGACGATATGGCAACTAGTGTTGAGAGCAAGTGCTCGCTACTTGAGTTTGCATTGGGTGCTCACGTATGCACTGAGTATCGCGGGTGCTCAAGTGACATGCTCGAGTCTCTGCCCCATATGCCTCGCGGCCAAAAAAATCTCACGGGTATTGCCTGCCATGCATGAGTGATCCCCGCATGTTTTTTTTGGGGTGTCTAATAACCGTGAAACATGCGGGCAGAGAATCGAGCATGTCACTCGAGCACCCGCGATACATGGTGCATACCTGAGTACCTGATGCAAACTCAAGTAGCGAGCACTTGCGCTCAAGACTAATGACAACTTATTCAATATGATGACCTAATGTTATCAAATTCTGTGTCGTATCTCTGAGTTTAAAATGTTCACTATACCCCTTGATAAAATCCTTGAGGGGTGTAGTTTCCAAAATGGGGTCACTTGTGGGGGGGTTTCCACTTTTTAGGCACATCAGGGGCTCTCCAAACGCGACATGGTGTCCGCTCTCGATTCCAGCCGATTTTGCGTTCAAAATGTCACACGGTGCTCCTTCCCTTCTGAACTCTGCCGTGCGCCCAAACACTGTATTTTCCCCACATATGGCATATTGGAGTACTCAGGAGAAATTGCACAAAAGTTTTTGGGGTCCATTTTCTCCTCTTACCCTTGTGAAAATAAAAAAATTGGGGCTAAAGCATCATTTTTGTGGAAAAAATTAGATTTTTTTATTTTCACGGTTCCATGTTATAAACTTCTGTAAAGGACTTGGGGGTTCAAGGTGCTCACCACACATCTAGATAAGTTCTCTGAGGGGTCTAGTTTCCAAAATGGTGTCACTTGTGGGGGGTTTCCACTGTTTAGGTACATCAGGGGCACATCCGCTAATTATTCAAGCAAATTTTAAAATCAAAAAGTCAAATGGTGCTCCTTCCCTTCCGAACCCTGGCGTGCGCCCAAACAGTGGTTTTCCCCCACATATGGGGTATCTGCTTACTCAGGAGAAATTGTACAACAAACTGCATGGTGCAATTTCTCCTATTACCCTTATGAAAATGCAAAAGTGGGGGCTGAAAAACATTTTTGTGGGAAAAATGTGAAAATTTTATTTTTACGGCTCAATGTTATAAACTTCTGTGAAGCACCTGGGGGTTCAAGGTGCTCACCACACATCTAGAGAAGTTCCCTGAGGGGTCTATTTTCCAAAATGGTGTCACTTGTGGGTGGTTTCCACTGTTTAGGTACATCAGGGGCTCTCCAAACGCAACATGGTGTCCACTAATTATTCAAGCAAATTTTACATTCAAAAAGTCAAATGGCGCTCCTTCCCTTCTGAACCTTGCCGTGCACCCAAACAGTGGTTTTCCCCCACATATGGAGCATCTGCTTACTCAGGAAAAATTGCACAACACACTGCATGCTGCAATTTCTCCTGTTACCCTTATGAAAATGCAAAAGTGGGGGCTGAAAAACATTTTTGTGGGAAAAATGTGAAAATTTTATTTTTACGGCTCAATGTTATAAACTTCTGTGAAGCACCTGGGAGTTCAAGGTGCTCACCACACATCTAGATAAGTTCCCTGAGGGGTCTAGTTTCCAAAATGGTGTCATTTGTGGGGGGTTTCCACTGTTTAGGCACATCAGGGGCTCCCCAAATGCAACATGGTGTCCGCTAATTATTCAAGCAAATTTTACATTCAAAAAGTCAAATGGCGCTCCTTCTCTTCCGAACCCTGCAGTGCGCCCAAACAGTGATTTTTCCCAACATATGGGGTATCTACGTGCCCAGGTGAAATTGCACAACAAATTTTGGGGTCCATTTTTTCCTGTTACCCCTGCGAAAATAAAAAAATTGGGTCTAAAGTAACATTTTTGTGAAAAAAGTTAAATGTTAATTTTTTTCTTCCACATTCCAAAATTTTCTGTGAAGCACCTGAAGGGTTAATAAAGTTCTTGAATGTGGTTTTGAGCACCTTGAGGGGTGCAGTGTTTAGAATGGTGTCACTTTTGGGTATTTTCTGTCATGAAGATCCCTCAAAGTGACTTCAAATATGATGTGGTCCCTAAAAAAATGGTTTTGTAAATTTTGTTGGAAAAATGAGAAATCGCTGGTCAACTTTCAACCCTTATAGCTCCCTAATAAAAAAAAATTTTGGTTCCAAAATTGTGCTGATGTAAAGTAGACATGTGGAAAATGTTATTTATTAACTATTTTGTGTAACATATCTCTCTGATTTAAGGGCATCAAAATTCTAATTTTGAAAATTGCAAAATTTTCTAAATTTTCACCAAATTTCCATTTTTTTCACAAATAAACGCAAGTGATATCGAAGAAATTTTACCATAATCATGAAGTACAATGTGTCACGAAAAAAACAATCTCAGAATCAGGTGGATCCGTTGAAGCGTTCCAGAGTAATTACCTCATAAAGTGACAGTGGTCAGAATTGTAAAAATTAGCCTGGTCATTAACGTGCAAACCACCTTGGGTTGTAAAGGGGTTAAAGCTTAAAATCTTTAATAATTTGATAATTTAATAATGAAATTTTCTAAAAGAACCTATAACCTTTAAGAGAGTTTGTGACCTTTCTGATTGTCTGACAGTAACATAGATTTCGGGGACTCATCACCCCGTGTGTTTGACGAGTGGTGGCAGCGTAAGAAATTGGGGTGTGCTGGATATGTCGGGTTGTGATTTTTGCTCACTTTATAGGGGAGATAAATTAACCCATGCAGGTGCACTCCATGTGCTGAGAAGTGTGTACGTAACAATTTTTTTTTCAAAAGTGTGATTTTTCTGATTGTATTTTTTTTCTGTACATATTGTGACAGCCATCTTACCTGAACTTTTTTTTAACAGTACTTATAGCCATGGTTTACCAGAGCAAAATGAACCATAGACAGCAATGGACCAAAGGTGTTTATTGACTTAAAAAGTAATTATCGTTTTAATATTTTTTTCGTAAATCAATAGTATACATAAAAATAAGCAACTTTGGAGTAAATCTTATCAAAGAAATGTTCTTCTTTCTGTGACAAAAGTGATCAATCATTCACAAAATTCTGATTTCTGAGGTAAAATCTGTATTCAGTGAAGACAGACTTTTCCATTACTGCGATTAGAGATGGCAGCTGCCATAAATACAACTCTATGTAGACAGGAGGAGGGAGGAGATAGAGACAGAGCTCCTCCTCCATGAGCATGTAAAGTATACATTATGTCACTATTGGATTTGGCCTGGGTAAATTGGGAAGTTATTGTTTAAAGAAGCAATTCTGCTAATATATTGCAATCATCATGTTATATAACATTGTCGACTTACAATTGCTCATTTTGCTTTTCTACCCAGATACTTTTTATCTTTTCTCTGCACTATATAGAAACAGGAAATCTCTTTTCCCTGCAAAAATCATTCCTCTCTTCAACTCCTGACCCAGCTGCTCCCTCCTCCCCCTGCCAGGGACTTTTGCAGTGACTCATGACTCATGCAGGGAAAATATATTATCTGTTTCTACATAGAGCTTAGATGGATTAAGCCAGTCAGTTTTTAATCACATGATGTCATAGATCTAAAGGGAAAGACAAGAATTAGCTGTGTAGAAGGACAAAATGAGTAATTATAAGTACATAGTGCTGTAAAATATGTTGATTGCAGTATATTAGGAGGATAAAAACTTTGATGGGAGGAGTGCTTCTTTAAAGGATTATGGAATTTTCACTATGAAATGCCTTTCACGTGGTATGAATTCCTGGTCATGTCCCAATAGTAATTTCCAAAGCTTGTCTTGCAAACAGTATTTTTAATGAAAGTGTCACAATTGAATGGCCATTCATATCTGTAGTCAGGGCTCCAAAGTTCATACACCAAGATAAGACAAATATAAAATAAGCGGCTATCCCATAGTAAAGTCAGGAATAATTAATTTTATTATAATTTGTGTGTATTTAATAATCCAGCTTATTTTACATCAATTTTAAATCTGTTTCTTATCTAACAATGATTCTCCCACCTGGAGAACATTGGAATGTGAGCTATAATCTCATGATCATTTATAAGCTTTTAAGCCAGTCATTACATACTGCATGTTAGTGTTCATTACTAGTGATGAGCGAATGTGCTCGCCACTGCTCGGTAGTCGCCCAAGCATCACTGTGCTCGACAAGCTCGGCGCTCAGCGAGTATTTCCAGGTTGCTCAGACGGGAACTTGGGTCCCCTCCCTGCATGTTTGGTGCTCTTTAGAGAGCCAATGAACATGCAGGGATTGCCTGCCATGCACTGTAATGCTGTAGCTATGTTGGTTGTGGGCATTACAGTGATTGGCTGGCCGCACAGCATCATCAGGTCTATGTAAGACCTGGCTCCGCCATGCTCGTCACAGTCTACCCCAGAATCAGGCAGAGTAGGGAGAGCTGCTGCTGCGTCAGGGAGAGATTTGCTTCTTTATAGTTAGTATAGGTATTCCACAACATATATCTATATACATCTGAGCTAATAGTCCCTCTGAGGACTAATCCAGCTGCATAAATTCATTGGTGATAGCAGGAGTTAGACAGGCAGTGTATGTGGCAGACTGCAATGCATGATACAGCACAAAAGGGTCCATTGAACGTCCTGTTAGTATAGGTATTCCACAACATATATATATATATATATATATATATATATATATATATATATACAGTACAGACCAAAAGTTTGGACACACCTTCTCATTTAAAGATTTTTCTGTATTTTCATGACTATGAAAATTGTACATTCACACTGAAGGCATCAAAACTATGAATTAACACACGTGGAATTATATACTTAACAAAAAAGTGTGAAACAACTGAAAATATGTCTTATATTCTAGGTTCTTCAAAGTAGCCACCTTTTGCTTTGATGACTGCTTTGCACACTCTTGGCATTCTCTTGATCAGGTTCAAGAGGTTGTCACCAGCAATGGTCTTCCAACAATCTTGAAGGAGTTCCCAGAGATGCTTAGCACTTGTTGGCCCTTTTGCCTTCACTCTGCTGTTCAGCTCACCCCAAACCATCTCGATTGGGTTCAGGTCTGGTGACTGTGGAGGCCAGGTCATCTGGCGTAGCACCCCATCACTCTCCTTCTTGGTCAAATAGCCCTTAAACAGCCTGGAGGTGTGTTTGGGGTCATTGTCCTGTTGAAAAATAAATGATGGTCCAACTAAACGCAAACCGGATGGAATAGCATGCCGCTGCAAGATGCTGTGGTAGCCATGCTGGTTCAGTATGCCTTCAATTTTGAATAAATCCCCAACAGTGTCACCAGCAAAGCACCCCCACACCATCACACCTCCTCCTCCATGCTTCACGGTGGGAACCAGGCATGTAGAGTCCATCCGTTCACCTTTTCTGCTTCGCACAAAGACACGGTGGTTGGAACCAAAGATCTCAAATTTGGACTCATCAGACCAAAGCACAGATTTCCACTCGTCTATTGTCCATTCCTTGTGTCCTTTAGCCCAAACATGTCTCTTCTGCTTGTTGCCTGTCCTTAGCAGTGGTTTCCTAGCAGCTATTTAACCATGAAGGCCTGCTGCATAAAGTCTCCGCTTAACAGTTGTTGAAGAGATGTGTCTGCTCCTAGAACTCTGTGTGGCATTGACCTGGTCTCTAATCTGAGCTGCTGTTAACCTGCGATTTCTGAGGCTGGTGACTCGGATAAACTTATCCTCAGAAGCAGAGGTGACTCTTGGTCTTCCTTTCCTGGGGCGGTCCTCATGTGAGCCAGTTTCTTTGTAGCGCTTGATGGTTTTTGCAACTACACTTGGGGACACTTTCAAAGTTTGCCCAATTTTTCGCAATGTCTGACTGTAATGCACACGCCCGGGCTGAGTGGCGTGTGCGTGTGTATGTAGTGACTCCACTGTGCCATGAACCGGAGAGTGCCTGGAGGGGCGTAACTAAGTATCTGCCCGATCCGACCAAGGTCGCATGACGGCATACAACGCCAGTGCACCAGGGAGGAACCGAGCAGAGGGACCAGGGTCTACTCCAGGTCAGACTCCGGACACGGCTGTTGACCCACACCGGGGAATACAGGAACAGGCAGTCTAGAGCGCAGGCTGGGTAGGGTCCAGTACAGACTGGGAGACAAATTCGAAACCGCAGACGCGGTGGACAGGGCTGAGCAAAGCGAAACCGCAGATGCGGTGGACAGGGCTGAGCAAAGCGAAACCGCAGATGCGGTGGACAGGGCTGAGCAAAGTGAAACCGCAGATGCAGTGGACAGGGCTGAGCAAAGCGAAACCGCAGACGCGGTGGACAGGGATGAGCAAAGCGAAACCGCAGACGCAGTAGACAGGGATGAGCAAAGCGAAACCGCAGATGCGGTAGACAGGGATGAGCAAAGCGAAACCGCAAACGCGGTAGACAGGGATGAGCAAAGCGAAACTGCAGACGCGGTGGACAGGGCTGAGCAAAGCGAAACCGCAGATGCGGTGGACAGGGCTGAGCAAAGCGAAACCGCAGACGCGGTGGACAGGGATGAGCAAAGCGAAACCGCAGACGCGGTGGACACGGATGAGCAAAGCGAAACCGCAGACGCGGTGGACAGGGCTGAGCAAAGCGAAACCGCAGACGCGGTGGACAGGGCAGAGCAAAGCGAAACCGCAGATGCGGTGGACAGGGCAGAGCAAAGCGAAACCACAGACGCGGTGGACAGGGCAGAGCAAAGCGAAACCGCAGACGCGGTGGACAGGGCAGAGCAAAGCGAAACCGCAGACGCGGTGGACAGAGCTGAGCAAAGCGAAACCGCAGACGCGGTGGACAGGGCAGAGCAAAGCGAAACCGCAGACGCGGTGGACAGAGCTGAGCAAAGCGAAACCGCAGATGCGGTGGACAGGGCTGAGCGAAGCGAAACCGCAGACGCGGTGGACAGGGCTGAACAAAGCGAAACCGCAGACGCGGTGGACAGGGCTGAGTAAAGCGAAGCCGCAGACGCGGTGGACAGGGCTGAGCAAAGCGAAACCGCAGACGCGGTGGACAGGGCTGAGCAAAGCGAAACCGCAGACGCGGTGGACAGGGCTGAGCAAAGCGAAACCGCAGACGCGGTGGACAGGGCTGAGCAAAGCGAAACCGCAGACGCGGTGGACAGGGCAGAGCAAAGCGAAACCGCAGATGCGGTGGACAGGGCTGAGCGAAGCGAAACCGCAGATGCAGTGGACAGGGCTGAACAAAGCGAAACCGCAGACGCGGTGGACAGAGCTGAGCAAAGCGAAACCGCAGATGCGGTGGACAGGGCTGAGCAAAGCGAAACCGCAGACGCGGTGGACAGAGCTGAGCAGGCAAGAACCGCCGAAGCGGCAAGCAAGGCAGAGCGGAGGGGACAGGGCTCTGTTCACACGGAACAGACTGAAAGGGAAAGGCAGAACCAGGTACACACAGGATACTTGCAATGAAGTAGCGAGTGGACTCCAAACTCACAAACGAGAGTACAGAGTAGGAGATAGGTAGGAGATAGGTACGGGATCAGATTCTGCAAGAAAAGGGAAGGTACGGACATAGAGAAAAACAGATAACAGGCTAGGAGAGTATACAGACAAGAGCAGGCAAGATACAGGAACGGGTCTAGGAATGCGGCCCCTAGAAGGCGGAAATAACAGGCTAGGAGCGTGTTCACACTGGCCTGGAAATACAGCCTCCAGGATAGGCAGAAGACAACAGGCTATAGAGCGTGTACAGACTGCAGGTTAGTGTACACAAGTAGGACACAGTACAGACACGGGAACAGATACTGCAAGACAGGTAACATACACAGGACCTGGCATGTCAGAGACAAAAAGCCAACTGACAGGGCAAGATGCTCAGGCATGGGTTAATTGGAGCAGCTGGTTTAAATACCAGGTGACAAACAGCAATAGGCTGAGGACGCACAAGGGGTGTGCCTGCAGCAGGTACAAAAAGCAGGAAGTGATCGGCCCTTAAGCAGCAGAAGCAGAGGCAAACAGACAGCATGGAGGGAAGCCAGGCTAGCAGACTGGACTGGAGATCAAGTGCGCGCTCTTGCACAGTGGGAGATGGACCACTATGCAAGGACGCCGCCAGGTATGTTACACTGACCTTCATTTCTTAAAGTAATGATGGCCACTCATTTTTCTTTACTTAGCTGTTTTTTTCTTGCCATAATACAAATTCGAACAGTCTATTCAGTAGGACTATCAGCTGTGTATCCACCAGACTTCTGCACAACACAACTGATGGTCCCAACCCCATTTATAAGGCAAGAAATCCCACTTATTAAACCTGACAGGGCACACCTGTGAAGTGAAAACCATTTCCGGTGACTACCTCTTGAAGCTCATCAAGAGAATGCCAAGAGTGTGCAAAGTAGTCATCAAAGCAAAAGGTGGCTACTTTGAAGAACCTAGAATTTAAGACATATTTTCAGTTGTTTCACACTTTTTTGTTAAGTATTTAATTTCACATGTGTTAATTCATAGTTTTGATGCCTTCAATGTGAATGTACAATTTTCAAAGTCATGAAAATACAGAAAAATCTTTAAATGAGAAGGTGTGTCCAAACTTTTGGTCTGTACTGTATATGTATATCCATCTGAACTAACAGTCCTTCTGAGGACTAATCCAGCTGCATATAATCAGTGCTAAGCAGGCAGGCAGGGTCAATTGAACGTCCTATCTGCTTCTGCTGTAAAAAATACAGATATTTCTAGACATAGCCCCAGATATCAGGGGCCAGGGCAATTTTTTTTTATCTTAATCCTGGTTATTTGCTTAAAAAGCAATCCAGAGTGCACCATTTTTCTGCTCCATTTGCTTGTTCTCACTGCAGAATAAAGCCAGATCTGTTCCATATTTCAGCGATAAGAATCCAGAAATTTGAACTGAACGTGTAAAATATTGGCCTCCTTTTCCATTCTGTTGCAATGTGTCGATAAAGCTATTCACACTAGGTCTCTGTGTATAATAATATTAGTAAATTACAGGCCTACTATTTAAAACCATGGTTCTCTGTCAGACATATCACCTATAAGAATGTTCCAAAATCAGACATTTCTTCCATTTTCATTTCATTGCAGTGTGTCGGTAAAGCTATTCACACTAGGTGTCTGTGAAGAATAGTATTAGCAAATTACAGGCCTGCTATTTAAAATTGTAGTTCTCTGTCAGACGTATCACATATAACTGCTTTCCAAAATCAGCCATTTCTTGTGAACGTGGAAAATATTGTCCTCCATTAAAAATGGGGAAGGTGCGTGGCAAGGGACGAGAAAGTGGACGTGATGGTGCATGCAGAGGCCGAGGACGTGGCTGTGGGCAAGCTGAAATTGTGCCACAACAAACACCCACATCTTGTCGCTCGACCTTCCTGTCCCAATTATTAGGGAACCGCAGAACACCACTATTGAACACAGAGCAGTGTCAAAAAGTTGGTGGTTGGATAGCAGATAATGCTTCCAGTCACTTAGCCACCACCACCACCACCCTGTCTTCCACACGGTCAAGTCTCAGTAGCCGTGAATCTGGACCGCATATTCCTCACTCTGATCCTCCTTCCTCCCACCATGCCGTGTGCCCGGAGACAATTGATCCCACACTTGGACACTCAGAAGAGCTGTTCACTTTTCTATTTGTAGATTCGGGCCTCTCGCCCGGCCAGCTTCAAGCGAGTCAAGAGGAGAACGCATGTAGCGATGCCCAAATATTGGAGCAGCCACGGTCACAAGCAGGCGACGGTGGGAAAGTGCAATTACTGTCGCAAGAGGTGGATGATGATGATGATGAGACACAATTGCCGGAAAGTCAGGAGGAGGAACAAGGTGCGGAAGTGGAAGATGAGGTGGTGGATGATATAGTAACTGACCCAACCTGGTAGGGGGACATACAGAGTGAGGACAGCAGCACACAGGAGGAGGGAGGCTTAGCACCACAACAGGCAGGAAGAAGCAGTGTGGTGGCCGCAGACACAAGGCGGGAAAGCGTTCCTTGTAACGTCAACTTGACGGAAATTGCCAGTACAACTGTTAGGTCTTCCGAGTCTGGTTATTTTTTAAAGACTCTGCAGATAACCCCCAAAAGGCCATTTGCACCACCTGCCAGGCCTGCATCAGCAGGGGTAGCAAAACTACCAACCTGACCACCACCAACATGATCAGGCACATGGCAGCAAAGCACCCGACTAAGTGGGCCGAACCACAGAGTGCAGCAATAGTGTCTGCGGGTGACACCACTGCTTGTTCCGCTGTTGTGTGTGCGCATGTTAAGATTAGTGTTGAGCCACCCCCGTAGTGTTCGGGTTCGGTTCGGTTCGTCGAACACCGGGATGTTCGAGGAACTGTTCGTCGAACTGTTCGTCGAACACCTTAGAACACCGTCGAACACCGTTAAAACCAATGGCAGGCAAACAAAAACACATAGAAACACATAGAAAACACCTGCAAAGGTGTCCAAAAGCTGACAAACTGCTCAGAAGACACTCTGTTTAAAAAAGCCGGCCGGCAAATTCAGCAGCGGCATACACCGGTACCCGACAATTTAGACAAGAAGGAATAGAGCCTCACACATAGATTAGATAGATAGAAACATGTCAGTCACACATATAAGAAGCACAGTGACAGTGTTGGTTACTGCATTTGTCATTTAGTGTAAAGGATTTATTAAAAAAAATATTAGTGTTTTCGTGCACCGTCTCTTTAAAAAAGCCGGCCGGCAATTCAGCATCTGTACCCGACAATTTAGAACAGAAAGAATAGAGCTTCACACATAGATTAGATAGATAGAAACATGTCAGTCACATATATAATAAGTACAGTGATAGTGTTGCTTACTGTACTTGTCATTTAGTGTAAAGGATTTATTTAAAAAAATAATAGTGTTTTCATGCACTGTCTCTTTAAAATAGCCGGCCGGCAATTCAGCAGCGGTACCCGACAATTTAGAACAGAAAGATAGAGCATCACACATAGATTAGATAGATAGAAACATGTCAGTCACATATATATGAAGTACAGTGATAGTGTTGGTTACTGTACTTGTCATTTAGTATTAAAATAAAGGATTTATTATAAAAAAAATTGGCGTGGGGTTCCCCTTAATTTTAGGCTCTAGCGGAGGTTAAGCAGACGGCTGGGGCAGATGTTTGAAGCCTGGGAAGGGGGTAATACCCACGGAGCTTCCCAGGCTACTAATATCAGCCCCCAGCTGAATACATAGCCTTTACTAGCTATTAAAATGGGGGACCCCCCCAAAAAAATGACGTGGGGTCCCCCCTAATTTAATAGCTAGCAAAGGCTAGGCAGACAGCTGGGGGCTGATATTAATAGCCCAGGAAGGGAGCCATGAATATTGGCCCCCTCCCAGGCTAGAAACACCAGCCGTCAGCCGCCCCAGAAATGGCGCATTCATAGGATGCGCCAATTCTGGCACTTAGCCTCGCTCTTCCACGCTGCCCTGGTGCGGTGGCAGGGGGTAATAGGGTTGGGGTTGATGTCAGCTTATAATGCCAGCTGACATCAAGCCCAGGTTAGTAATGGAGAGGCGTCTATAAGACACCCCCATTACTAACCCCATAGTCAAAGTTAAAAAAAACACAAACACCCAGAATAAAGTCCTTTAATTGAAATAAAGACACAATCCTTTATTGTTCTAAATTAAACCATACCTACCATCACGCCCATTCCAGCTGAAGCCAACGATCTCCTGCAATAAAAGAAAAATAATAAAGCAACCTCATCCTTACCTTTCCATGGTTCCCACGACAGCTCCAGCTCTGCTACATCGAGATGACAGGCTGGACCGCAGCAGAACGCCGCCATCCAGCCTGTTATCCCGCAGACACTGAGAAGCGCAGGCTTGCTTGCGCTGCTCAGCGTCTCTCTGTGACGACATCCAGATGAGCCGAGTTCATGTCCAATGAACTCGGCTCACCTCATGCACGTCACTGACAGCGTGGGAAAATTCTCACGCTGAAGCGCTGATTGCAGGAGAATTTTCCCACGCTGTCAGTGACGTGCAGGAGGTGAGCTGAGTTCATTGGACATGAGCTCACCTCATGCACATCACTGACAGCGTGGGAGAATTCTCCTGCACTCAGCACTTCAGCGTGAGAATTTTCCCACGCTGTCAGTGACGTGCATGAGGTGAGCCGAGTTCATTGGACATGACCTCGGCTCATCTGGATGCCGTCACAGCGAGACAGTGAGGAGCGCAAGCATGCCTGCTCTTCTCAGTGTCTGCGGGATGACAGACTGGATGGCAGCGTTCTGCTGCGGTCCAGCCAGTCATCTCGATGTAGCAGAGCTGAAGCTGTCGTGGGAACCATGGAAAGGTAAGGATGAGGTTGGTTTATTATTTTTCTTTTATTGCAGGAGATCGTTGGCTTCAGCTGGAATGGGCGTGATGGTAAGTATGGTTTAATTCAGAACAATAAAGAATTGTGTCTTTATTTCAATTAAAGGACTTTATTCTGGGTGTTGTGTTTTTTTTAAATACTTTACTAGAAATTCATGGCGGTCATGTCTAATACTGGCGTGACCCCATGAATTTTGGGCTTGGGGCCAGCTGATAATACCAAGCTGGCCCTAACCCCTTTATTACCCAGTGAGCCACCGCACCAGGGCCCTGGATGAGTTGGGTACAGCGCCAGAAGATGGCGCTTCTATGAACGCGCCATTTTCCGGGGTGGCTGCGGACTGCAATTTGTAGCGGGGGGGGCCCAGAAAGCTTGGGCCTCCCTGCGCTGCAGATTCCAGCCCCCAGCTGCCTAGTTGTACCTGGCTGGACACAAAAATAGGGCGAAGCCCCACGTACTTTTTTTTTAATTATTTCATGAATTTCATGAAATAATTAAGCAAAAAAGGCCTTCCCTATATTGTTGTGTCCGGCCAGGTACAAATAGGCAGCTGGTGGTTGGGGGCAGCCCGTTCCTGCCTGCTGTACCTGGCTGGACATAAATATAGTGCGAAGCCCCACTTCAATTTTTTTTAATTATTTCATGAAATTCATGAAATAATTAAGAAAAAAAGGGCTTCCCTATATTGTTGTGTCCGGCCAGGTACAAATAGGCAGCTGGTGGTTGGGGGCAGCCCGTTCCTGCCTGCTGTACCTGGCTGGACACAAATATAGTGCGAAGCCCCACTTCAATTTTTTTAAATTATTTCAGGAAATTCATGAAATAAGTTAAAAAAAATTGACATGGGGCTTCGCACTATATTTGTGTCCAGCCAGGTACAGCAGGCAGGAACGGGCTGCCCCCAACCACCAGCTGCCTATTTGTACCTGGCCGGACACAACAATATAGGGAAGCCCTTTTTTTCTTAATTATTTCATGAAATAATTTAAAGAAAATTGACGTGGGGCTTCGCCCTGTTTTTGTGTCCAGCCAGGTACAACTAGGCAGCTGGGGGCTGGAATCCGCAGCGCAGGGAGGCCCAAGCTTTCTGGGCCACCCCCGCTGCAAATTGCAGTCCGCAGCCACCCCGGAAAATGGCGCGTTCATAGAAGCGCCATCTTCTGGCGCTGTACCCAACTCATCCAGGGCCCTGATGCGGTGGCTCACTGGGTAATAAAGGGGTTAGGGCCAGCTTGGCATTATCAGCTGGCCCTAAGCCCGAAATTCATGGGGTCACGCCAATATTAGACATGACCACCATGAATTTCTAGTAAAGTATTTAAAAAAAACACAACACCCAGAAAAAAGTCCTTTAATTGAAATAAACACACAATTCTTTATTGTTCTAAATTAAACCATACTTACCATCACGCCCATTCCAGCTGAAGCCAACGATCTCCTGCAATAAAAGAAAAATAATAAAGCAACCTCATCCTTACCTTTCCATGGTTCCCACGACAGCTTCAGCTCTGCTACATCGAGATGACAGGCTGGACCGCAGCAGAACGCTGCCATCCAGCCTGTCATCCCGCAGACACTGAGAAGCGCAGGCTTGCTTGCGCTCCACAGTGTCTCTCTGTGAGGGCATCCAGATGAGCCGAGTTAATGTCCAATGAACTCGGCTCACCTCATGCACGTCACTGACAGCGTGGGAAAATTCTCCTGCACTCAGCGCTTCAGCGTGGGAGAATTCTCACGCTGAAGCGCTGAGTGCAGGAGAATTCTCCCACGCTGTCAGTGACGTGCAGGAGGTGAGCTGAGTTCATTGGACATGAGCTCACCTTATGCAAGTCACTGACAGCGTGGGAGAATTCTCCTGCACTCACCGCTTCAGCGTGAGAATTTTCCCACGCTGTCAGTGACGTGCATGAGGTGAGCCGAGTTCATTGGACATGAACTCGGCTCATCTGGATGTCGTCACAGAGAGACGCTGAGCAGCGCAAGCAAGCCTGCGCTTCTCAGTGTCTGCGGGATGAGAGGCTGGATGGCAGCGTTCTGCTGCGGTCCAGCCTGTCATCTCGATGTAGCAGAGCTGAAGCTGTCGTGGGAACCATGGAAAGGTAAGGATGAGGTTGCTTTATTATTTTTCTTTTATTGCAGGAGATCGTTGGCTTCAGCTGGAATGGGCGTGACGGTAAGTATGGTTTAATTTAGAACAATAAAGGATTGTGTCTTTATTTCAATTAAAGGACTTTATTCTGGGTGTTTGTGTTTTTTTTAACTTTGACTATGGGGTTAGTAATGGGGGTGTCTTATAGACGCCTCTCCATTACTAACCTGGGCTTGATGTCAGCTGGCATTATAAGCTGACATCAACCCCAGCCCTATTACCCCCTGCCACCGCACCAGGGCAGCGTGGAAGAGCGAGGCTAAGTGCCAGAATTGGCGCATCCTATGAATGCGCCATTTCTGGGGCGGCTGACGGCTGGTGTTTCTAGCCTGGGAGGGGGCCAATATTCATGGCTCCCTTCCTGGGCTATTAATATCAGCCCCCAGCTGTCTGCCTAGCCTTTGCTAGCTATTAAATTAGGGGGGACCCCACGTCATTTTTTTGGGGGGGTCCCCCATTTTAATAGCTAGTAAAGGCTATGTATTCAGCTGGGGGCTGATATTAGTAGCCTGGGAAGCTCCGTGGGTATTACCCCCTTCCCAGGCTTCAAACATCTGCCCCAGCCGTCTGCTTAACCTCCGCTAGAGCCTAAAATTAAGGGGAACCCCACGCCAATTTTTTTAATAATAAATCCTTTGTTTTAATACTAAATGACAAGTACAGTAACCAACACTGTCACTGTACTTCATATATATGTGACTGACATGTTTCTATCTATCTAATCTATGTGTGATTCTCTATTCTTTCTATTCTAAATTGTCGGGTACCGCTGCTGAATTGCCGGCCGGCTTTTTTAAAGAGACAGTGCATGAAAACACTATTATTTTTTTTGATAAATCCTTTACGCTAAATGACAAGTACAGTAAGCAGCACTTTCACTGTACTTCGTATATATGTGGCTGACATGTTTATATCTATCTAATCTATGTGTGAAGCTCTATTCTTTCGGTTCTAAATTGTCGGGTACCGGTGTATGCCGCTGCTGAATTGCCGGCTTTTCATGTTTCACTGTTGGCACTGTTCCCATCGATTTGGGCAATCACTGTAATGCCACAACCACCATGGCTGTGGCATTACAGTGAGTGGCAGACAATCCCTGCATGATTGGTGCTCTAAATAGCGCCAGACATGCAGGACACGCTTTTGGTGCACGAACAGTTATCGAACATAACCTCGAACAGCCGAATTTTTTGCAAATCGTTCGGGTTCGTCGAACAACTCGAACACCGCCCAAAACAGCTCGAATTTGAGATTGGCGAACAGTTCTAGTCGAACACCGCTCATCTCTAGTTAAGATGCCTCCTGCCTTGCACCTATCGTTGAACACTTTCAACTAGCACCATCAGCAAGCACGTCCACATCCTTGTCCCAGCGCAGCGTTCAGTTGTCCCTACCCCAGTCCTTGGAACGCAAGCGCAAATACACAACCAACGGCTTACAGTCCACAGTACTAAATTCTCACATTTTGTGAATGCTTGCGCTTGAAATGTTGCCTTTTAGGCTCGTGGAGATGGAAGGTTTCGGCAAACTGATGGTGGCCGTCCCTCGGTACTCGGTCCCCAGCCGCCACTATTTCTCCCGGTGTGCCGTCCCCGCATTACATGAGCACGTATCCCACAACATTAGACGTGCCCTCAAAAAGGCAGTTACTGGGAAAGTCCACCTAACCACGGACAAGTGCTTGTGGACAGGGACGGTACATCTCGCTGATGGCACACTGGGTTAAAATAGTGGAAGCGGGGACCCAGTCAGACCTTGGGACGGAACACATCCTCCCAACGCCGAGTATTGTGGGCCCTGGGTCAATCAGGGTTGCCCCCACATACCACAGCTTCTGCTCCTCCTCCTCTTCAGCCTCCATCTTCGAAACGACCATATCAGTCGCAAGCCGGAGGCACTGTAGCACTGCCTTGGCCAAGCGGCAGCTGACGGTGCTGAAGCTAATATGCTTAGGTGACAAACTGCACAACGCTGAAGAGTTGGGGACAGCTCTGAAAGAGCAGGCAGATCTGTGGCTGACAACGCTGACCCTACAACCAAGCATGGTCGTGTGTGACAATGGGCGGAACCTGGTGGCAGCTCTGAGGCGAGGCGAGCTCACACACATACCATGCTTGGCCCATTTGCTTATCCTCGTGGTTCAGCGGTTTCTCAAAACCTACCCAGATCTGTTGGATCTGCTTATCAAAGTACGCCGCCTGCGGTCCCATTTTAGAAAGTCAGCTACAGCTTCCGCCACCCTTGCCATGCTTCAGCATTGTTTGCAGCTTCCAGCTCATTGACTGATCTGCGATGACCCCACGCGTTGGAACTCTACATTGCAAATGTTGAGAAGGATTTGTGAGCAGAAGAGGGCAGTTGTTGACTACCAGCATCAACAAGGCCATCGGTATTCAGGTCAGATTCCACACATAAAACCTCAGGAGTGGACAGGGATGTCAGACATATGTACCATCCTCCAAAACTTTGAGGACTCCACCAAGATGGTGAGCGTCGATGACGCCATAATTAGCGTCACCATCCCGCTTCTCTGTCTTCTGAAACGCACTCTGCTCACAATTAAAGAGGATGCATTGCAGGCAGAGCACAATGAGATGGAGCAAGGAACCATACACGGTGATTCCACACAGCCCAACCAAATCTCATCCCAACGTGGATTGGGTGACAATGAGGAAGAGGAGGAGGAGAAAGAACAGAAGCTAGTTTCCTGCGCTATAGACAGTACTACCTGCACCACTGATCTTACCGTCTGTTCAGCATGGATGACCTGAGGACAGGGAGGAGGAGGATGAGGAGGAGAGCATGGTCAGTCGTCCTGTTGGCGAGGACACGGAAGTCTTGCCTCTTTGCACACATGGCTGATTTTATGTTACGCTGCCTTTCCCATGACCCTCGCATTGTCGCATTGTCCAAATTTTGGGTGCCAGTTATTATTGGTTGGTGACAGTAGTAGACCCATGCTACAAGGAGAACATTCTGTCTCTTATTTCCGCGCAAGACAGGCCTAATAAAATGGGGCAGTACGAGAAGGCCCTTGTTGCGGAATTATTAAAAAAATTCTGAAAACGCTGGCGGCAGAGGTCACAGTTTGTTGGACAACCAAGGAATACAGGTGAGAAAGACACAAATGCAATCGAGCAGAGGGAAAGGAACACTGTCAAAGTTCTGGGACAGTTTTGTCAAACCCTCCCATCGCACAAGTCCTGATGCGCGTGGTACTCTCCCAAGGAGAGAAAAGTTGCGGAAGATGCTGAGGGAGGACCTTGCCGACTGTAGCAACTTCTTCCGTGATTTCTCTGTGCCTTATAATTATTGGGATTCCAAGCTGGACACGCGGCATGAACTGGCTCTCTATGCCTTGGAGGTCCTGGCCTGCACTACCGCTAGCAGTTAATCAAAGCGGGCTTTTAGTGTCGCCGGTGGAATTATAACCGATAGGCGCATCCGCCTGTCAACTGAAAATGCTGAGAGGCTGGCTCTTATAAAAATGAACAAGGGCTGGATTGGGCCGGACTTGTCAACACCACCGAACGATAGCAGCATAACATAAACTCAAATATAGTGTCTTTTTTTGGAGGTCTAACTCTATTCCCATGCACCTCTGTCTTCACACCCTGACATGGGTCTATGCTTCCTGATTTTGTCTATTTGCTCTTGTCCTCCTCCTTCTCCGCATCCTCATCCTCCACCAACATATCACTACCATATGTACCATATCAACATATCTACATCTCTTGCAAGGGAGATTGGAGTTCCTCCAAATTTTTGGCAGGCGTTGCTTCACTACTAGTGTTGAGCGAGCATGCTCAACACTGCTCGGTACTCACCCGAGCATCAAGCTACTCGGGATGTACGGCGAGCACCGAGCATTTCCGGGTTACTCGGGCGGAAGCTCGGGTCTCCGTCCTACATGTTTGGCGCTATTTACAGAGCCAATGAACATGCAGGGATTGCCAGCCAGTCACTGTAATGCCTCAGCCATGTTGTTTGTGGGCATTACAGTGATTGGCTGGCCGCACAGCGTCACCTTGAGTATTTAAAACCGGGCGCCGCCATCTTGGACGCAGTCCCTCCGGATCAGGCAGTGTAGGGACAGCGCTGCTGATTTAGGGAGAGATATATCCTGCGAAATAGTTAGTGTAGGGTCTGTAAAGGCTGCCAGAACAAACAAACAGTCCTTCTCAGGACTAATATCCATCCCAGATATCAGGCAGGCAGGCAGGCAGGCTGTATAGGAGACGCAGTGGTTATACCAGCAAACGCTGCATTACAGTCCTGTGTGCTCCTGTTGCTGAAATTGCTAGACTTAGCTCCAGGTCTCAGGGGCCAGGAAAAATCCTTTTTTTTCATCTAAATCCTCTTTTTTTTTTCCTCCTTCACACTGTACAAATACCCGTCTTATTAACCTTTTGATGCCCCCCCCCCCCCAAAAAAAAAAATGTGTCTCTGATTTTTCAGACACAAATATATCTGTTGAAAATAGTCTGGTGTAGGCTAGAGAAATAGAAGTGTAGTTTTGCAGTTCCACGGTTCAAACCTCTGTATTATCCAGTTTTGGACCATTTGTATCTAAAAAAAACACTTTGAGTATGTCACTCACTGTTCAGCCGCAAATATATATATTTAAAAAAGTCTGGTATACATACACCAGTAAATTATAACTGTGGTTTTGCTGTTCCACGGTAAAAAATCTCTATTATCCTGCTTTTGGCATTTTTTGCCGTAAAGAAAAACAGTAGTAGTGTCTCCTGATTGTTCAGACACAAACATATCCGTTGAAAATAGTCTGGTATACACCAGTAAATTATAACTGTGGTTTTGCTGTTCCACGGTAAAAAATCTCTATTATCCTGCTTTTGTCATTTTTTGCCGTAAAACAAAAAAAATAGTGTCTCCTGATTGTTCAGACACAAATATATCTGTTGAAAATAGTCTGGTGTAGGCGCGAGAAATACAAGTGTGATTTTGCAGTTCCACGGGTCAAATCTCTGTATTATCCTACTTTTTTGCATTTTTTGCCGTAAAGCAAAACAGTAGTGTCTCCTGAATTGTTCAGACACAAATATATCTGTTGAAAATGTGGCACACCCAGGGGGTCTAGTTGCCACAGTGGTAGAAATACCATGTCTGAGAGCGAGCATGGTTTTTCCTGGTCAGGAGCACTATTGTATGCAACGCCTCCTGCCCCAGTCCAGGGAGGGGAGGAACCTGCCCTTTATAAACTGGATCTGGGGCGGGGTTAGAAGAGAAGTAGAGTAGTCCAGAGGAAGGGACAGAAGAGCAGCAAGGAGCTCTGTAGGGGACAGGAGCTGAAGACCAGGGACTGGAGCCAGCAGAGCTCATCCTGGCCGACGATGCAGAGAACCGGACACCGGAGTACGAGGCTGTGAGGGTATCCACATCCAACAGCAGAAACCACCTGGCAGGGGATTTCAGGTCTTCTGGCCATAGAAAGCCCGGAGGCTCAGTCACACGCAAGGGACCGGCACCGCCATCGAGTAGCGGAAGGTACCAAAGGCCTCAAGTCACCAGCCATACGGGTGAGCACCACACGGTACACTCAGGGACGTGGGCTACTACACGACTACAACAGGGTAGCCAGGAAGAGTGCAGTCAGACGGGAAGGCCTACACCTCCACCTGGCCAGGGGGACTCTTGTTCGCTCACAGACTGACCAGGCCTCTAATGTTAGCCAGTACTCCTGGCAGGGCCTTCTTCATTACCAACAGTAAAGACCCTGAACTGCACTGCACGGACTCTGAGTCATTTCTGCTGTGCCCATGCACCACAACCCTCACCATCTACACACGCTGCCCTGAGGCTATACTCCTCCCGTGGGGAGTTATACTACCCTCTGCTACGCACCCAACATCAGCCTCAGCGGTCTGCCCCGCAGCGGCTATTCTCAGTGACCGCAATCCACGGGTGGCGTAGTCGGACATTTAAACATTAAAAACCAAATAAACAGATTCGGCACTGGTTTGACCACCCTGAGCCACGGGACCGGGTCGCCGCCACGGAGACTACAACCCCTAGCATTACGCAGAGACCCCGCTCCGGGTATTCCCCCACACACGGCCCAGGGGGCACGTCAACTTTGGTGTAGTCGGCAGTATTTCATGGCCTCAACCACCGGGTACTGCGTGCCTGAAGAAAGACTGTGATACTTACCGTGGTGAAGTTTCCCGCCATCCGCAGCCGTTTTCCCGCCATCCGCAGCCATTTTCCCGGCATTGGGTGCCATTTTTGGGACACAACGCGGGAAGAAGAGGGGCGTGGATGCCAAAAGCGCGCGAGAGATGAAGCCCCGCCTTACGTACTGACGCTGCGCAAGGTCCTGGAAGGAGCCCAGCGGACACCGACGTCACCAGCTGGCGACTCAAGGTCCTTGACCCCGACGATCGCCTGCGGAGCCGCGGCCTACGGAGAAGAAGCAACAGAAGGTAGGCCACGGTTAACTAGGGGGGAGGAAGACACCAGGATACCGCAGTGATACCGTTCACGATGCCGTATATCCCCGGAGCGGCATGGTTACCCCAGTACTCAGGGGAGTCGCATACCCTGAGCAACTTTAAAGAAAGACTGAATAGCCTATTCAAAGTATACCCCCTGTCTGAGGAACAAAAAGTGAGCATCCTGATAGGCCAGTTAATCGGAGCAGCCCAAAGAGAAGTGAAGTCCTGGTCAGCCAGGGAAAAGGGGACTGTAAATGAAATACTGGCCCATCTAAAGGACACTTTTGATACCCGCACCTCAGCAGAGATTAAACTAAAATTTTATGGATGCAAACAGCGGGCACAAGACAGTATACAGGACTATGCTTTGAATTTGCAGGAGGCCCTGAGAGCCATTAAGCAGGCAGACCCTGACAGCGTGCGGAATGAGGATAAGCTGTTGACTGAACAGTTCATTGAGGGTCTACAGTCCAGCGCCCACCGAACCCAGTTGCGTGTAATGGCCTGCAGAACCCTGATTTGGACTTTGCACAGTTTAAAGACAGGGCCATCCGGGTGCTCCGAGAACCGGCACCAGGTGGCGCTGTAACCCACAGGCGCCCTGCTATCACCTATCACCAGGAGGCAGCGCCCTTGTCTGCATAACCTGTGGGAGCTGATGCACAGGCTTTGGACAAAGCCCCGGCTGCAGACCTGCACCATCAGGTCCAAGAGCTGACCAAAAGCGTTGCCGCGCTAACCAGAACTGTGCAGTCTTTACAGGTGTACCCCCAGGAAAGATTCAGCTGGCTTCCAGTCTGGAGGACGTCCCTTGGTGCCAACAGAGGAGGATACCATCGTCCAGAGGAAGGCCCAGCGACCGCTACGACCAGGACGGCCAACCCATCTGCCACCGCTGCAACCAACCAGGACATATGGCAAGGTACTGTTATTTAAACGGGCCCAACCTGGGGCAGAGGGCCGACCCCCAGGTAAAAGACCATCAGGCCCATCGAGCTGGCGTGATAAGTACGTAGGGGGACGACCGGTCTTGCCTGTGGTGCTGGATGGCATTTCTATGAGTGCACTACTGGACACCGGGTCACAGGTAGGTAACCACCATCCCCTATGTGCTTTTTAAGCGGTACTGGAATGACTCAGATATTACCCGCTACCCGGATAACGATTTGAGCATCATCGCCAGCAATGGTCAGCCCGTACCGCAGGTGGGATTCAAGGAGGTGACCATCAAAATTGGTAAAGTTGAACTGCCAGCGCAAGGACTGATTATTGTGGACATTGACCATCGTGAAAGCCACCCTAAGATAACCTTGGGTACTAATGTTTTTGAAAATTGTCTTGCAGAGATAATTGTCATATTACAGCAGGTTGCGGTGAACGCCAGCTCCAGCCAGCAGCGTGTCCTACAAAAAGAGATCAGAGCCCTGATGACAAGGCAACAGGTAGAACTGTCTGGTGGTGAGATTGGTAGTGTTAGGATGAGTGCCGGACTGCAATCGGGTTAAGAGGAAGGGACTACCAAGCCATGGTAGAACCCGTCTTCTCAGACAGTAGGCCCACCATTTTGACAGCACGGGGGGTGGTCGATGTACGCCATGGGAGGGTACCCGTCCGCATCCTAAACATTGGGGAAAGAGAAGTATACTTGCCCCGGTATGCCACTCTAGCCAAATTGTTCACCGTTAACCAAAACTCTGTAAAGGTCGTGGAACCCTTGCCTCCATCTCAACCAGAGGAGGGTAACGGCTCCAAGAAACAAATGGAGGACTGGTGTCAGAAGCTGCATGTGGGCACCGACTCCACTCCCTCACACCAAAAACAGGGAGTCTACCGGATGGTGCAGGAGTACGAATGAGTCTTTAGCAAACACCCGCTAGACTTTGGGCAAGTAAAGGGGGTAGAGCACCACATCCCCACGGGAGACCATCCACCCATAAAGGAAAGATACCGACCTGTACCCCCTGCACACTATCAGAATGCCAAGGGAATGTTGCGAGAAATGAAGGAGGCTGGGGTAATCAGGGACAGCTGTAGCCCCTGGGCAGCTCCACTAGTACTTGTGAAAAAGAAAGATGGCACCATGAGAATGTGTGTAGATTACAGAAAGGTCAACCGTATCACACACAAAGATGCGTACCCATTACCTAGGATAGAGGAATCTTTAGTTGCATTAAAGTCTGCTAACTTCTTCTCCACTTTGGATCTTACTAGCGGGTACTGGCAGGTTCCTGTAGCAGAGGCAGACAAGGAGAAGACCACGTTCACCACCCCAATGGGTCTCAGAGAATTCAACTGTATGCCGTTCGGGCTCTGCAACGCACCAGGAACCTTCCAGCGGTTGATGGAGTGCTGCCTGGGGCACAGGAATTTTGAGACGGTCCTGCTATACCTGGACAATATCATCGTGTATTCCAAAACATATGAGGACCATCTGAAACACCTGGCAGAGGTGTTTGATGCCTTGGCAGGCTACGGCCTAAAGGTGAAACCCTCCAAGTGTCATCTACTGAAACCAAAGGTACAGTACCTGGGACACGTGGTGAGTGCTGACGGAGTAGCTCCAGACCCTGATAAGATCACAGTGATTAAGGACTGGCCAAGACCCTCCAGCATAAAGGAAGTGCGGCAGTTCCTCGGGTTGGTAGGCTACTACCGAAGATTCATCCCCGGGTTCACCAAAATGGCAGCCCCTATGCAAGACCTCCTGTTAGGTCAGTCAAAGACCAAGAATCAGAAGCCGCCCTTCAGGTGGGAGAAGCTGGAAGAGGAGTCTTTCCGCCAGCTGAAGATGGTCCTCACGGAGGATGAGGTCCTGGCTTACCCTGATTACGGCCAGCCTTTCATCCTCCACATAGACGCCAGTAACGTGGGGCTAGGAGCCGTACTATCCCAGATCCAGCAGGGCAGAGAGCGGGTAATTGCTCACGCCAGCCGAAAACTACGGCCCAAAGAGAGAAACCCTGAGAATTATAGCTCCTTCAAGCTAGAGTTCCTGGCAGTGATGTGGGCAGTGACCGAATGTTTCAAACATTACCTTGCCTCTGCCAAGTTCACTGTGTACACGGACAACAACCCGTTGACACACCTGGACACTGCAAAACTTGGTGCCCTGGAGCAAAGATGGATGGCCCGGCTGTCCAACTATGAGTTTACCATCAAATACCGGGTGGGACGCACAAATGCCAACACAGACGCCCTGTCCAGGATGCCGAACTTGCCGGACGGAGGGGAAGATCCAGAAAAACTGGAAGAGATTGAACTCCCTGCGCTCCACCATCATGGGATTACCCAGTGTTCCCACTGTGTAAGGGACAAGCACTCTGCCACGTTCAATCCCTTACCCCACTACAGGTGGGCGGAGATGCAAGACAGTGACCCAGCCATCCGCCTGGTAAAAGAGATGCTGACACAGGCTGATGCCCGCCTTGACCCAGACACTCTGGAGGAGACCAAACAGCTGTGGAAGGAGAAGAGTAAACTGTTTCTCTACAAGGGGAAGCTGTGCCGGAGAATTATCAACTACCGGACACATGAGCTGACCTGGCAGGTAGTGGTCCCGAGACGAGACGCGGCTATGGTCCAGGAGGCATACCACGACGGAGCAGGGTACTTTGGATGGAAGAAGCTGGAGTTCCTGTTGCGTGAATGATTCTTCTGGGTAGGCATGAGACGGGCCATTGAGAGATGGTGCAGAGACTGCGGCCCGTGTAACCTGAGAAGAAAGGACCGTGTCAGCCAGAAGACTCCCCTGCAGCCCATCATCACCAAGCAGCCACTAGAACTGGTAGCCCTGGACCATGTGAAGCTGGCTCCAAGTAGGTCCGGGTACATCTACGCCCTCACCATCGTAGACCACTACTCCCGGTTCCTGGTGGTGGACCCTGTCAAGGACTTAACAGCTCAGACAGCAGCTAGAGACTTCCAGCAGCACTTCTGCCGTCGACACGGGTATCCGGAGCAAGTGTTGACTGACCAAGTTCCAGCCTTCAAAGCGGAGGTCTTCCAGGAGTTCTGCAACTTGTATGGCTGCAAGAAGATAAGGACAACGCCCTATCACCCCCAAACCAACGGATTGTGCGAGAAGATGAACCAGGTAGCGATAGACTTGCTGAAAACGTTGCCCCTGGAAGAACGCAGTCTGTGGCCTGAAAAACTGCCTGATCTGGTGGACTTGTATAACCACATCCCAGTAAATTCCACCAACTGCACCCCGGCTTACCTAATGAGAGCAAGACCTGGTAAGCTACCTATTGACCTGGATATGGGAGTCCTGACACCCGAGGACACCTCGCCAGAGGCAGACTGGGATACAGAACGGCAGCAGCAGTACCGGAAAGTGCAGGAGAGTGTGAGAGAAGTCTGTCTCACGTAATAGAAAGGCAAGAGAGGACTTACAACCAACATGCTCCCACTGTTCCCCTGGCACCTGGAGAGCAGGTCTTGAAGAGGAAGAGGCGGCTCCATAACTTGGATGACCAGTGGGAGAAAGACCCGTACACAGTAGAATCATAGAATCATAGAATGGTAGAGTTGGAAGGGACCTCCTGGGTCATCTGGTCCAACCCCCTGCTCAAAGCAGGATTCACTAGATCATCTCAGACAGATGTCTGTCCAGCCTCTGTTTGAAGACGTCCATTGAAGGGGAACTCACCACCTCTCGTGGCAGCCTGTTCCACTCATTAATCACCCTAACTGTCAAAAAGTTTTTTCTAATATCTAATCTGTGTCTCCTCCCATTTAGTTTCATCCCATTGCTTCTAGTCTTTCCTTGTGCAAATGAGAATAAAGATGATCCTTCTACAATGTGACAGCCCTTGACATATTTGTAGACAGCTATTAAGTCTCCTCTCAGTCTTCTTTTTTGCAAGCTAAACATTCCCAAATCCTGCAACCGTTTCTCATAGGACATGGTTTGCAGACCAGTCACCATTCTGGTCGCTCTTCTCTGAACTTGCTCCAGTTTGTCTATGTCTTTTTTAAAATGTGGTGCCCAAAACTGTACACAGTATTCCAGATGAGGTCTGACCAAAGAGGAGTAAAGACCGATAATGACTTCACGTGATCTAGACTGTATGCTTCTGTTAATACATCCCAGAATTGTATTTGCCTTTTTTGCTGCTGCATCACACTGTTGACTCATGTTCAGTCTATGATCTATTAGTATACCTAAGTCTTTTTCACATGTACTGTTGCTTAGCTCTATTCCTCCCATTCTGTATATGCTTTTTTCATTTTTATTGCCCAGATGTAGTACTTTGCATTTTTCCCTGTTAAAAACCATTCTGTTGGTTGCTGCCCACTGCTCCAGTTTATTTAGGTCTTTTTGAATCCTCTCTCTCTCTTCTCTAGTATTAGCTATCCCTCCTAGCTTTGTGTCATCAGCAAATTTAATCAGTTTACCCTCAATTCCTTCATCTAAATCATTGATAAAGATGTTGAACAATACAGGTCCCAGGACGGAGCCCTGTGGTACCCCACTTGAGACATTCATCCAGCTGGATGTGAAGCCATTTACAACCACCCTTTGAGTCCGATCACTAAGCCAGTTATGAATCCACCTAACAGTTGCCTGGTCCATTGCATACTTGGTCATTTTTTCAATAAGGATGGTGTGAGATACTTTGTCAAATGCTTTGCTGAAGTCAAGATATACTATATCTACAGCATTTCCCTGATCCACCCAGTCAGTGATTCTGTCATAGAAGGAAATTAAGTTAGTCTGACATGACTTGTTAGTTACAAACCCATGCTGACTCTGGTTAATCACTTCATTCTTATCCATGTACTTACATACATGTTGTTTAATAATTTGTTCAAAGATCTTTCCTGGTATAGAAGTCAGACTCACCGGCCTATAGTTCCCTGGGTCCACCTTCTTCCCCTTTTTGAAGATAGGAACAACATTTGCTCTTCTCCAGTCTTCTGGGACTTCTCCTGTTCTCCAAGAATTTTCAAAGATTATGGAGAGTGGTTCTAAAATTTCTTCTACGATCTCCTTCAGTACTCTGGGGTGTAATTCATCTGGACCTGGAGACTTGAACTCATTTATGTTAGCTAAATATTCCCTCACAATCTTTCTGTTTACAGATAACTTGGATTCCTCTATTCCTTTAAAAGGACAGTGAAGATCAGTTGATGTTACATTTTCTTTCTGAGAGAAAACAGATGCAAAATAGGAATTAAAAAGTTCGGCCTTCTCAACATCCTCTCTTACCATTTCTCCATTTTCATCCTGTAAAAATCCTATAGCATCTTTGACTTTTCTTTTACTTTTGACATACCCCCAAAATCCTTTTTTATTGCTTTTGACATCTCTTGCAAGCCTTAATTCATTGTCAGCTTTAGCTAACCTGATACGTGCCCTGCAGGATCTGCAGACTGCATTATAATCTTCTTTAGATATGCCTCCCTCTTTCCATTTAATAAACATTTCTTTCTTTCTTTTTAGCATGTGTTTAAGTTCTGTGTTCATCCATCCTGGTTTCCTTAAATGCTTCCCATTCTTCCTACTTTTCGGGATTGTTAACGATTGTGCTTTGAGAATCTCATTTTTAAAAATTTCCCATCCTTCCTGGACATTTTTGTCCTTAAGGACATCCAGCCATTGGATCCCTCCTATTCTCTTTCTGAGTCTCTTAAAATCTGCCAGTACTGCCCTCAAGTCATGAAAATCCGAAAGTATGCATTATCAGTAAGGATGGAGGAGAGACCACAGCCACTGTCTCCAGAGACCACCTGAAGAAGTGTCCCGAGCAGCTGCAAAGCACTGATGAAGACCAAGATAGCCCTCAACCCGCAGAAGAAAGGGAAGAAATGGTCAGTACAGTACTCTGAGAATTTCCCCGGTCCTGGACACAAATTAACAACACTATTGTGATATCCGTCCTTACCTTTCTCCAGCCAGCCCCTCAAGGGCCTACAGAAGAGCAAGTAGTGTTGGGAGAGCAACCAGCCCCGAAGGCAGAAGATTCCATACCAGCAGCCCAGGAGAATCAACCCTCTGCTAGTAGTGAGCCTGCCGTGCCCGTGGTAAGCCAAAGAGTACGCAGAAAGCTGCCCAACCTACCCGTAACATCTCCAAACACCTGTAGTGCAGACACTAGCGAGCCCACTACACAAGGGGTGGAAACAGGGGACCCAGGAAGAACACGACCAGATAGTGTGTTATGTAGGTCCACCAGGAGCACTAGAGGTCAGAAGCCCGCTCGCTGGAGAATCTAGAAGAAAAAAATGATATATACCTGTATATTGCAAATGTTGAAATGTTTTATGTTTGTTGCATGAATAATAATTATGTTTCTCAAGTTACCCGACAGGGTTTATGGACTGACAGCTTATGGACAATGAATAACTGGAACTGTACCTTGTAAATAGTGGCACCTGTAAAGTGCCCCTTTTGTGCCAGACCACAGAATAAAAACCCGTGGAGGTGGCCGAAGACGTGGTCCAACGCCGGATCATCGATGCCCTGTAGCCACCCCAGGGCCTACATGGAGGGTTTGGGATGGGTCCTTCAAAATACATCTTGGGTGACATGGACACCTGGTTACGGAAGCGCCGTGACCTATAAAGACTGAACTCCTTGTACATATGTTGTTGTGTTATTGCTTATACTCTGTTATGTATGTTTTCATAAAATGTGTTTAGTCCCGGAGTTCTAAAATTTACCAGGGGGGAATGTGGCACCCCAGGGGGTCTGGTTGCCACAGTGGTAGAAATACCATGTCTGAGAGCGAGCATGGGTTTTCCTGGTCAGGAGCACTATTGCATGCAACGCCTCCTGCCCCAGTCCAGGGAGGGGAGGAACCTGCCCCTTATAAACTGGATCTGGAGCGGGGTTAGAAGAGAAGTAGAGTAGTCCAGAGGAAGGGACAGAAGAGCAGCAAGGAGCTCTGTAGGGGACAGGAGCTGAAGACCAGGGACTGGAGCCAGCAGAGCTCGTCCTGGCCGAAGATGCAGAGAACCGGACACTGGAGTACGAGGCTGTGAGGGTATCACATCCAGCAGCAGAAACCACCTGGCAGGGGATTTCAGGTCCTCTGGCCATAGAAAGCCTGGAGGCTCAGTCACACGCAAGGGACCGGCACCGCCATCGAGAAGCGGAAGGTACCAAAGGCCCCAAGTTACCAGCCATACGGGTGAGCACCACAGGGTACACTAAGGGACGTGGACTACTACACGACTACAGCAGGTTAGCCAGGAAGAGTGCAGTCAGACGGGAAGGCCTACACCTCCACCTGGCCAGGGGGACTCTTGTTCGCTCACAGACTGACCAGGCCGCTAATGTTAGCCAGTACTCCTGGCAGGGCCTTCTTCATTACCAACAGTAAAGACCCTGAACTGCACTGCAGGGACTCTGAGTCATTTCTGCTGCGCCTATGCACCACAACCCTCACCATCTACACACGCTGCCCTGAGGCTATACTCCTCCCATGGGGAGTTATACTACCCTCTGCTGCGCACCCAAAATCAGCCTCAGCGGTCTGCCCCGCAGCGGCAGTTCTCAGTGACCGCAATCCACGGGTGGCATAGTTGGACATTTAAACATTAAAAACCAAATAAACAGATCCGCCACTGGTTTGACCACCCTGAACCACGGGACCGGATTGCCGCCACGGAGACTACAACCTCTAGCATTACGCAGAGACCCGGCTCCGGGTATTCCCCCACACACGGCACAGGGGGCGAGTCAAAAATCGTCTGGTGTAGGCCAAAGAAATACAAGTGTGGTTTTGGAGTTTCACGGGTCAAATCTCTGTATTATCCTGCTTTTTTGCATTTTTTGCCGTAAAGAAAAACAGTAGTGTCTCCTGATTGTTCAGACACAAATATATCTGTTGAAAATAGTCTAGTGTAGGCCTAAGAAATACAAGTGTGGTTTTGCAGTTCCATGGGTCAAATCTCTGTATTATCCTGCTTTTGGCATTTTTTGCCGTAACAAAAAATAATAGTGTCTCCTGATTGTTCAGACACAAATATATCTGTTGAAAATAGTCTGGTATACACCAGTAAATTATAACTGTGGTTTTGCTGTTCCATGGTAAAAAATCTCTATTATCCTGCTTTTGGCATTTTTTGCCTTAAAAAAAAATAATAGTGTCTCCTGATTGTTCAGACACAAATATATCTGTTGAAAATAGTCTGGTATACACCAGAAAATTATAACTGTGGTTTTGCTGTTACATGGTAAAAAATCTCTATTATCCTGCATTTGGCATTTTTTGCCGTAAAAAAAAAACTAATATTGTCTCCCTGATTTTTCAGACACAAATATATCTGTTGAAAATAGTCTGGTGTAGGCCCGAGAAATACAAGTGTGGTTTTGCAGTTCCACAGGTCAAATCTCTGTATTATCCTGCTTTTTTGCATTTTTTGCCGTAAAGAAAAACAGTATTGTCTCCTGATTGTTCAGACACAAATATATCTGCTGAAAATAGTCTGGTGTAGGCCTGAGAAATACAAGCGTGGTTTTGCAGTTCCACAGGTCAAATCTCTGTATTATCCTGCTTTTGCCATTTTTTGCCGTAAAGAAAAACAGTAGTAGTGTCTCCTGATTGTTCAGACACAAATATATCTGTTGAAAATAGTCTGGTATACACCAGTAAATTATAACTGCGGTTTTGCTGTTCCACAGTAAAAAATCTCTATTATCCTGCTTTTGGCATTTTTTGCCATAAAAAAAAATAATAGTGTCTCCTGATTGTTCAAACACAAATATATCTGTTGAAAATAGTCTGGTATAGGCTAGAGAAATAAAAGTGTGGTTTTGCAGTTCCACGGGTCAAATCGCTGTATTATCTTGCTTTTCTTGCATTTTTTGCTGTAAAGAAAAACACTAGTGTCTCCTGATTGTTCAGACACAAATATATCTGTTGAAAATAGTCTGGTGTAGCCCCGAGAAATGCAAGTGTGGTTTTGCAGTTCCACGGGTCAAATCTCTGTATTAACCTGCTTTTTTGCATTTTTTGCTGTAAAGAAAAACAGTAGTGTCTCCTGATTGTTCAGACACAAATATATCTGCTGAAAATAGTCTGGTGTAGGCCCAAGAAATACAACTGTGGTTTTGTAGCTCCACGGGTCAAATCTCTGTATTATCCTGCTTTTGGCATTTTTTGCCATAAAGAAAAATAGTAGTAGTGTCTCCTGATTGTTCAGACACAAATATATCTGTTGAAAATAGTCTGGTATACACCAGTAAATTATAACTGTGGTCTTGCTGTTCCACGGTAAAAAATCTCTATTATCCTGTTTTTGGCATTTTTTGCCTTAAAAAAAAATAATAGTGTCTCCTGATTGTTCAGACACAAATATATCTGTTGAAAATAGTCTGGTGTAGGCCCGAGAAATACAAGTGTGGTTTTGCAGTTCCACGGGTCAAATCTCTGTATTATCCTGCGTTTTTGCATTTTTTGCCGTAAAGAAAAACAGTAGTAGTGTCTCCTGATTGTTCAGACACAAATATATCTGTTGAAAATAGTCTGGAATACACCAGCAAATTATAACTGTGGTTTTGCTTTTCCACGGTAAAAAATCTCTATTATCCTGCTTTTGGCATTTTTTGCCGTAAAGAAAAACAGTAGTAGTGTCTCCTGATTGTTCAGACACAAATATATCTGTTGAAAATAGTCTGGTATACACCAGCAAATTATAACTGTGGTTTTGCTTTTCCACGGTAAAAAATCTCTATTATCCTGCTTTTGGCATTTTTTGCCGTAAAGAAAAACAGTAGTAGTGTCTCCTGATTGTTCAGACACAAATATATCTGTTGAAAATAGTCTGGTATACACCAGTAAATTATAACTGTGGTTTTGCTGTTCCCCGGTAAAAAATCTCTATTATCCTGCTTTTGGCATTTTTTGCCGTGAAAAAAAAAATAATAGTGTCTCCTGATTGTTCAGACACAAATATATCTGTTGAAAATAGTCTGGTGTAGGCTAGAGAAATAAAAGTGTGGCTTTGCAGTTCCACGGTTCAAACCTCTGTATTATTCAGTTTTGGGCCATTTGTATCTAAAAAAAACAGTTTGAGTGTGTCGCTCACTGTTCAGCCGCAAATATATATATTTAAAAAAGTCTGATATACTTACACCGGTAAATTATAACTGTGGTTTTGCGGTTCCACGGTAAAAAAATCTCTATTATCTTGCTTTTGGCATTTTTTGCCGTAAAAAGAAAACTAATAGTGTCTCCCTGACACAAATATATCTGTTGAAAATAGTATGGTGTAGGCTCGAGAAATACAAGTGTGGTTTTGCAGTTCCACGGGACAAATCTCTGTATTGTCCTGCTTTTTTTGCATTTTTTGCTGTAAACAAAAACAGTAGTGTCTCCTGATTGTTCAGACACAAATATATCTGTTGAAAATAGTCTGGTGTAGGCCCGAGAAATACCAGTGTGGTTTTGCAGTTCCATGGGTCAAATCTCTGTATTATCCTGCTTTTGGCATTTTTTGCCGTAACAAAAAATAATAGTGTCTCCTGATTGTTCAGACACAAATATATCTGTTGAAAATAGTCTGGTATACACCAGTAAATTATAACTGTGGTTTTGCTGTTCCACGGTAAAAATCTCTATTATCCTGCTTTTGGCATTTTTTGCCTTAAAAAAAAAATAATAGTTTCTCCTGATTGTTCAGACACAAATATATCTGTTGAAAATAGTCTGGTGTAGCCCCGAGAAATGCAAGTGTGGTTTTGCAGTTCCACGGGTCAAATCTCTGTATTAACGTGCTTTTTTGCATTTTTTGCTGTAAAGAAAAACAGTAGTGTCTCCTGATTTTTCAGACACAAATATATCTGTTGAAAATAGTCTGGCGTATGCCCGAGAAATACAACTGTGGTTTTGCAGTTCCACTGGTCAAATCTCTGTATTATCCTGCTTTTGCCATTTTTTGCCATAAAGAAAAATACAAGTAGTGTCTCCTGATTGTTCAGACACAAATATATCTGTTGAAAATAGTCTGGTATACACCAGTAAATTATAACTGTGGTTTTGCTGTTCCACGGTAAAAAATCTCTATTATCCTGTTTTTGGCATTTTTTGCCTTAAAAAAAAATAATAGTGTCTCCTGATTGTTCAGACACAAATATATCTGTTGAAAATAGTCTGGTGTAGGCCCGAGAAATACAAGTGTGGTTTTGCAGTTCCACGGGTCAAATCTCTGTATTATCCTGCGTTTTTGCATTTTTGCCGTAAAGAAAGACAGTAGTAGTGTCTCCTGATTGTTCAGACACAAATATATCTGTTGAAAATAGTCTGGCATACACCAGCAAATTATAACTGTGGTTTTGCTTTTCCATGGTAAAAAATCTCTATTATCCTGCTTTTGGCATTTTTTGCCGTAAAGAAAAACAGTAGTAGTGTCTCCTCATTGTTAAGACACAAGTATATCTGTTGAAAATAGTCTGGTATACACCAGTAAATTATAACGGTGGTTTTGCTGTTCCACGGTAAAAAATCTCTATTATCCTGCTTTTGGCATTTTTTGCCGTAAAAAAAAATAATAGTGTCTCCTGATTGTTCAGACACAAATATATCTGTTGAAAATAGTCTGGTATACACCAGTAAATTATAACTGTGGTTTTGCTGTTCCACGGTAAAAAATCTCTATTATCCTGCTTTTGGCATTTTTTGCCGTAAAAAAAAAAACTAATAGTTTCTCCCTGATCTTCCAGACACAAATATATCTGTTGAAAATAGTCTGGTGTAGGCCCGAGAAATACAAGTGTGGTTTGGCAGTTCCACGGGTCAAATCTCTGTATTATCCTGCTTTTTGGCATTTTTTGCCGTAAAGAAAAACAGTATTGTCTCCTGATTGTTCAGACACAAATATATCTGCTGAAAATAGTCTGGTGTAGGCCTGAGAAATACAAGTGTGGTTTTGCAGTTCCACGGGTCAAATCTCTGTATTATCCTGCATTTGGCATTTTTTGCCGTAAAGAAAAACAGTAGTAGTGTCTCCTGATTGTTCAGACACAAATATATCTGTTGAAAATAGTCTGGTATACACCAGTAAATTATAACTGTGGTTTTGCTGTTCCACAGTAAAAAATCTCTATTATCCTGCTTTTGGCATTTTTTGCCATAAAAAAATAATAATAGTGTCTCCTGATTGTTCAAACACAAATATATCTGTTGAAAATAGTCTGGTGTAGGCTAGAGAAATAAAAGTGTGGTTTTGCAGTTCCACGGGACAAATCGCTGTATTATCCTTCTTTTTTGCATTTTTGCTGTAAAGAAAAACAGTAGTGTCTCCTGATTGTTCAGACACAAATATATCTGTTGAAAATAGTCTGGTGTAGGCCCAAGAAATACAAGTGTGGTTTTGCAGTTCCATGGGTCAAATCTCTGTATTATCCTGCTTTTGGCATTTTTTGCCGTAACAAAAAATAATAGTGTCTTCTGATTGTTCAGACACAAATATATCTGTTGAAAATAGTCTGGTATACACCAGTAAATTATAACTGTGGTTTTGCTGTTTCACGGTAAAAAATCTCTATTATCCTGCTTTTGGCATTTTTTGCCTTAAAAAAAAGTAATAGTGTCTCCTGGTTGTTCAGACACAAATATATCTGTTGAAAATAGTCTGGTTTACACCAGTAAATTATAACTGTGGTTTTGCTGTTCCACGGTAAAAAATCTCTATTATCCTGCTTTTGGCATTTTTTGCCGTAAAAAAAAAACTAATAGTGTCTCCCTGATTTTTCAGACACAAATATATCTGTTGAAAATAGTCTGGTGTAGGCCCGAGAAATACAAGTGTGGTTTTGCAGTTCCACGGGTCAAATCTCTGTATTATCCTGCTTTTTTGCATTTTTTGCCGTAAAGAAAAACAGTATTGTCTCCTGATTGTTCAGACACAAATATATCTGCTGAAAATAGTCTGGTGTAGGCCTGAGAAATACAAGTGTGGTTTTGCAGTTCCACGGGTCAAATCCCTGTATTATCCTGCTTTTGGCATTTTTTGCCGTAAAGAAAAACAGTAGTAGTGTCTCCTGATTGTTCAGACACAAATATATCTGTTGAAAATAGTCTGGTATACACCAGTAAATTATAACTGTGGTTTTGCTGTTCCACAGTAAAAAATCTCTATTATCCTGCTTTTGGCATTTTTTGCCGTAAAAAAATAATAATAGTGTCTCCTGATTGTTCAAACCCATATATATCTGTTGAAAATAGTCTGGTGTAGGCTAGAGAAATAGAAGTGTGGTTTTGCAGTTCCACGGGTCAAATCGCTGTATTATCTTGCTTTTTTTGCATTTTTTGCTGTAAAGAAAAACACTAGTGTCTCCTGATTGTTCAGACACAAATATATCTGTTGAAAATAGTCTGGTGAAGCCCCAAGAAATGCAAGTGTGGTTTTGCAGTTCCACGGGTCAAATCTCTGTACTAACCTGCTATTTTGCATTTTTTGCTGTAAAGAAAAACAGTAGTGTCTCCAGATTGTTCAGACACAAATATATCTGTTGAAAATAGTCTGGTGTAGGCCCGAGAAATACAACTGTGGTTTTGCAGTTCCACGGGTCAAATCTCTGTATTATCCTGCTTTTGGCATTTTTTGCCATAAAGAAAAATAGTAGTAGTGTCTCCTGATTGTTCAGGCACAAATATATCTGTTGAAAATAGTCTGGTATACACCAGTAAATTATAACTGTGGTTTTGCTGTTCCACAGTAAAAATCTCTGTTATCCTGTTTTTGGCATTTTTTGCCTTAAAAAAAAAATAATAGTGTCTCCTGATTGTTCAGACACAAATATATCTGTTGAAAATAGTCTGGTGTAGGCCCGAGAAATACAAGTGTGGTTTTGCAGTTCCACGGGTCAAATCTCTGTATTATCCTGCGTTTTTGCATTTTTTGCCGTAAAGAAAAACAGTAGTAGTGTCTCCTGATTGTTCAGACACAAATATATCTGTTGAAAATAGTCTGGTATACACCAGCAAATTATAACTGTGGTTTTGCTTTTCCACGGTAGAAAATCTCTATTATCCTGCTTTTGGCATTTTTTGCCGTAAAGAAAAACAGTAGTAGTGTCTCCTGATTGTTCAGACACAAATATATCTGTTGAAAATAGTCTGGTATACACCAGTAAATTATAACTGTGGTTTTGCTGTTCCACGGCAAAAAAATCTCTATTATCCTGCTTTTGGCATTTTTTGCCGTAAAAAAAAAATAATAGTGTCTCCTGATTGTTCAGACACAAATATATCTGTTGAAAATAGTCTGGTGTAGGCTAGAGAAATAAAAGTGTGGCTTTGCAGTTCCACGGTTCAAACCTCTGTATTATTCAGTTTTGGGCCACTTGTATCTAAAAAAAACTGTTTGAGTGTGTCGCTCACTGTTCAGCCGCAAATATATATATTTAAAAAAGTCTGGTATACATACACCGGTAAATTATAACTGTGGTTTTGCGGTTCCACGGTAAAAAAAATCTCTATTATCCTGCTTTTGGCATTTTTTGCCGTAAAACGAAAACTAATAGTGTCTCCCTGACACAAATATATCTGTTGAAAATAGTCTGGTGTAGGCTTGAGAAATACAAGTGTGGTTTTGCAGTTCCATGGGACAAATCTCTGTATTATCCTGCTTTTTTGCATTTTTTGCTGTAAAGAAAAACAGTAGTGTCTCCTGATTGTTCAGACACAAACATATCTGTTGAAAATAGTCTGGTGTAGGCCCGAGAAATACAAGTGTGGTTTTGCAGTTCCATGGGTCAAATCTCTGTATTATCCTGCTTTTGTCATTTTTTGCCGTAACAAAAAATAATAGTGTCTCCTGATTGTTCAGACACAAATATATCTGTTGAAAATAGTCTGGTATACACCAGTAAATTATAACTGTGGTTTTGCTGTTCCACAGTAAAAAATCTCTATTATCCTGCTTTTGGCATTTTTTGCCGTAAAAAAAACTAATATTGTCTCCCTGATTTTTCAGACACAAATATATCTGTTGAAAATAGTCTGGTGTAGTGTGGTTTTGCAGTTACACGGGTCAAATCTCTGTATTATCCTGCTTTTTTGCATTTTTTGCCGTAAAGAAAAACAGTATTGTCTCCTGATTGTTCAGACACAAATATATCTGCTGAAAATAGTCTGGTGTAGGCCTGAGAAACGCAAGTGTGGTTTTGCAGTTCCACGGGTCAAATCTCTGTATTATCCTGCATTTGGCATTTTTTGCCGTAAAGAAAAACAGTAGTGGTGTCTCCTGATTGTTGAGTCACAAACATATCTGTTGAAAATAGTCAGGTATACACCAGTAAATTATAACTGTGGTTTTGCTGTTCCACAGTAAAAAATCTCTATTATCCTGCTTTTGGCTTTTTTTGCCATAAAAAAATAATAATAGTGTCTCCTGATTGTTCAAACACAAATATATCTGTTGAAAATAGTCTGGTGTAGGCTAGAGAAATAGAAGTGTGGTTTTGCAGTTCCACGGGACAAATCGCTGTATTATCTTGCTTTTTTTGCATTTTTTGCTGTAAAGAAAAACACTAGTGTCTCCTGATTCTTCAGACACAAATATATCTGTTGAAAATAGTCTGGTGTAGCCCCGAGAAAAGCAAGTGTGATTTTGCAGTTCAACGGGTCAAATCTCTGTATTAACCTGATTTTTTGCATTTTTTGCTGTAAAGAAAAACAGTAGTGTCTCCAGATTGTTCAGACACAAATATATCTGTTGAAAATAGTCTGTTGTAGGCCCGAGAAATACAACTGTGGTTTTGCAGTTCCACGGGTCAAATCTCTGTATTATCCTGCTTTTGGCATTTTTTGCCATAAAGAAAAATAGTAGTAGTGTCTCCTGATTGTTCAGGCACAAATATATCTGTTGAAAATAGTCTGGTGTAGGCCCGAGAAATACAACTGTGGTTTTGCAGTTCCACGGGTCAAATCTCTGTATTATCCTGCTTTTGGCATTTTTTGCCGTAACAAAAAATAATAGTGTCTCCTGATTGTTCAGACACAAATATATCTGTTGAAAATAGTCTGGTATACACCAGTAAATTATAACTGTGGTTTTGTTGTTCCATGGTAAAAAATCTCTATTATCCTGTTTTTGGCATTTTTTTTTCCTTAAAAAAAAATAATATTGTCTCCTGATTGTTCAGACACAAATATATCTGTTGAAAATAGTCTGGTATACACCAGTAAATTATAACTGTGGTTTTGCTGTTCCACGGTAAAAAAACTCTATTATCCTGCTTTTGGCATTTTTTGCCGTAAAAAAAAAAATAATAGTGTCTCCCTGATTTTTCAGACACAAATATATCTGTTGAAAATAATCTGGTGTAGGCCCTAGAAATAAAAGTGTGGTTTTGCAGTTCCACGGGTCAAATTTCTGTATTATCCTGCTTTTTTGCATTTTTTGCCGTAAAGAAAAACAGTAGTAGTGTCTCCTGATTGTTCAGACACAAATATATCTGTTGAAAATAGTCTGGTGTAGGCCCGAGAAATACAAGTGTGGTTTTGCAGTTCCATGGGTCAAATCTCTGTATTATCCTGCTTTTGGCATTTTTTGCCGTAACAAAAAATAATAGTGTCTCCTGATTGTTCAGACACAAATATATCTGTTGAAAATAGTCTGGTATACACCAGTAAATTATAACTGTGGTTTTGCTGTTCCACGGTAAAAAATCTCTATTATCCTGCTTTTGGCATTTTTTGCCGTAAAAAAAACTAATATTGTCTCCCTTATTTTTCAGACACAAATATATCTGTTGAAAATAGTCTGGTGTAGGCCCGAAAAATATAAGTGTGGTTTTGCAGTTCCACGGGTCAAATCTCTGTATTATCCTGCTTTTTTGCATTTTTTGCCGCAAAGAAAAACAGTATTGTCTTCTGATTGTTCAGACACAAATATATCTGCAGAAAATAGTCTGGTGTAGGCCTGAGAAACGCAAGTGTGGTTTTGCAGTTCCACGGGTCAAATCTCTGTATTATCCTGCGTTTGGCATTTTTTGCCGTAAAGAAAAACAGTAGTGGTGTCTCCTGATTGTTCAGACACAAATATATCTGTTGAAAATAGTCAGGTATACACCAGTAAATTATAACTGTGGTTTTGCTGTTCCACAGTAAAAAATCTCTATTATCCTGCTTTTGGCATTTTTTGCCATAAAAAAATAATAATAGTGTCTCCTGATTGTTCAAACACAAATATATCTGTTGAAAATAGTCTGGTGTAGGCTAGAGAAATAGAAGTGTGGTTTTGCAGTTCCACGGGACAAATCGCTGTATTATCTTGCTTTTTTTGCATTTTTTGCTGTAAGGAAAAACACTAGTGTCTCCTGATTGTTCAGACACAAATATATCTGTTGAAAATAGTCTGGTGTAGCCCCGAGAAATACAACTGTGGTTTTGCAGTTCCACGGGTCAAATCTCTGTATTATTCAGCTTTTTTGCATTTTTTGCCGTAAAGAAAAACAGTAGTGTCTCCTGATTGTTCAGACACAAATATATCTGTTGAAAATAGTCTAGTGTAGGCCTAAGAAATACAAGTGTGGTTTTGCAGTTCCATGGGTCAAATCTCTGTATTATCCTGCTTTTGGCATTTTTTGCCGTAACAAAAAATAATAGTGTCTCCTGATTGTTCAGACACAAATATATCTGTTGAAAATAGTCTGGTATACACCAGTAAATTATAACTGTGGTTTTGCTGTTCCATGGTAAAAAATCTCTATTATCCTGTTTTTGGCATTTTTTGCCTTAAAAAAAAATAATAGTGTCTCCTGATTGTTCAGACACAAATATATCTGTTGAAAATAGTCTGGTATACACCAGTAAATTATAACTGTGGTTTTGCTGTTCCACGGTAAAAAAACTCTATTATCCTGCTTTTGGCATTTTTTGGCGTAAACAAAAAACTAATAGTGTCTCCCTGATTTTTCAGACACAAATATATCTGTTGAAAATAGTCTGGTGTAGGCCCTAGAAATATAAATGTGGCTTTGCAGTTCCACGGGTCAAATTTCTGTATTATCCTGCTTTTTTGCATTTTTTGCCGTAAAGAAAAACAGTAGTAGTGTCTCCTGATTGTTCAGACACAAATATATCTGTTGAAAATAGTCTGGTATACACCTGCAAATTATAACTGTGGTTTTGCTTTTCCACGGTAAAAAATCTCTATTATCCTGCTTTTGGCATTTTTTGCCGTAAAGAAAAACAGTAGTAGTGTCTCCTGATTGTTCAGACACAAATATATCTGTTGAAAATAGTCTGGTATACACCAGTAAATTATAACTGTGGTTTTGCTGTTCCACGGTAAAAAATCTCTATTATCCTGCTTTTGGCATTTTTTGCCGTAAAAAAAAAATAATAGTGTCTTCTGATTGTTCAGACACAAATGTATCTGTTGAAAATAGTCTGGTGTAGGCTAGAGAAATAAAAGTGTGGCTTTGCAGTTCCACGGTTCAAACCTCTGTATTATTCAGTTTTGGGCCATTTGTATCTAAAAAAAACAGTTTGAGTGTGTCGCTCACTGTTCAGCCGCAAATATATATATTTACAAAAGTCTGGTATACATACACCAGTAAATTATAACTGTGGTTTTGCGGTTCCACGGTAAAAAAAATCTCTATTATCCTGCTTTTGGCATTTTTTGCCGTAAAACGAAAACTAATAGTGTCTCCCTGACACAAATATATCTGTTGAAAATAGTCTGGTGTAGGCTCGAGAAATACAAGTGTGGTTTTGCAGTTCCACGGGACAAATCTCTGTATTATCCTGCTTTTTTGCATTTTTTGCTGTAAAGAAAAACAGTAGTGTCTCCTGATTGTTCAGACACAAATATATCTGTTGAAAATAGTCTGGTGTAGGCCCGAGAAATACAAGTGTGGTTTAGGAGTTCCACGCGTCATATCTCTGTATTATCCACTTTTGGGCCATTTTTACCTAAAAAAAATCAGCTTGAGTGTGTCGCTCACTGTTCAGCCGCAAATATATCTATTTAAAATTTTCTGGCATACCCCAGTAAACAATAACTGTGGTTTTGCCATTCCACGGTAAAAAATCTCTATTAGTCAGCTTTTGGTATTTTTTCCGTTAAGAAAAACAGTAATAGTTTCTCCCTGATTGTTCAGATTGTTTAAAAGAGTCTGGTGTAGGCCAGAGAAATAGAACTGTGGTTTTCCTCTTCCACGGTTCTAATCTACTTTTTATTACCCTTTTTCCATTGATAGTGCGAGTGTAAGCTATTTTACTTCCTTTACAATGGGCAAGGCGCGTGCCAAGAGACGTGGAAGTGGACGTTCTGGTGATGGTGCGTGCAGAGGACGGGGCCATGGCCAAGGTGAAAATGTGCCACAACCAACAGCCACATCTTCTCGCTCCCACTTCTTGACCGAATTACTAGGGAAGCACAGAACAACACCAGTATTGCGAACTGATCAGTGTGAACAGGTTATTAATTGGATAGCAGATAATTCTTCCAGTTACATGGCACCACCACCTCCGGTCTGTCTTCCACACGGTCAACTCTTAGTAGCCGTGAGTCTCGACCGCATACTCCTCCTCACCCTGATGCTCCTTTCTCCCACCATGACGAGTGTCGTCAGACAGCAACTGATCCCACACTTGGACACTCTGAAGAGCTGTTCACTGGTCCATTTCCAGATTTGTGCCCCATGGCCACAGGAAGTCGATGCTGGCAATTTGTCACAAGAGGTGGACGATGACGAGACACAATTGCCACAAAGTGAGGAGGAGGATCGTGGTGCGCAAGTGGAAGAAGAGGAGGTGGTGGATGATCTAGTAACTAACCCAACGTGGCAGGAGGACATGCAGAGCGAGGCCAGCAGCACACAGGGTGAGGGAGGCAGAGTACCCCAACAGGCAGGAAGAAGCAGTGTGGTGGCCCCACACAGAAGTCAGGCAACAGTTCCCCGTAACACCAACACGAGGGACGTTGCCAGTAGAACCTGTAGGTCTTCCAGAGTCTGGAATTTTTTTTAAAGACTCTGCTGATAACCCCCAAAAGGCCATTTGTACCACCTGCCATGCCAGCTTAAGCAGGGGTGACAAAACTACCAGGCTGACCACCACCAGCATGATCAGGCAAATGGCAGCAAAGCACCCGACTTTGTGGGGTGAACCCCAGGGTCCACGACCAGTGTCAGCGGGTGTCACCACTGCTTCTTCCGCTGTTGTGCGTGCAATAGAACCCCCTGTTGTGTGTGCAAGGCAATCCCCTGTCCATACTGCATGCAAAGATGCCCCCTCCTCTCAGTCTTCACTTGTTATGGCAGTTTCTCAAGAAACAGCATCAACGTCCACGTCCACGTCCCACCGCAGGGTTCAATTGTCCATATCCCAGACCTTTGAACGAAAGCGGAAATTCGCAGCTAACACCCCACAGGCCACAGTTCTAAATTCGCACATTTCACGACTGCTTGCCTTGGAAATGCTGCCTTTTAGGCTAGTGGAGACGGAATCCTTCCGCAACCTTATGGCGGTGGCCGTCCCTCGGTTATCGGTCCCCAGCCAACACTATTTTGCCCGGTGTGCCATCCCTGCACTACACAAGCACGTGTCCCAAAACATCTGCCGTGCCCTCAACAACGCAGTTACTGGGAGAGTCCACCTGACAACGGACACGTGGACAAGTGCTTGTGGCCAGGGATGGTACATCTCCCTGACGGCACACTGGGTAAACATAGTGGAAGCCGGGACCCAGTCGGACCTTGGGACGGAACACATCCTCCCCACACCGAGGATTGCGGGCCCTATGTCAGTCAGAGTTGCCCCCACAGTGTACAGCTCCTGTGCATCATCCTCCTCCTCCTCCTCATGTTCAGCCTCCATCTCAGATATCACCACATCAGTTACTAGCTGGAAGCACTGCAGTACTGCCTCCGCCAAGCGGAAACAGGCTGTGCTGAAACTCATAAGCTTAGGTGATAAACCTCACACTGCTTGTGAGTTGTGGACAGCTGTGAAAGAGCAGGCAGATCTGTGGCTGAGACCGCTGAACATACATCCAGGCATGGTCGTGTGTGACAATGGCCGTAACCTGGTGGCGGCTCTGAGGCGAGATCACACACGTACCATGCCTGGCTCATGTGCTTAACCTCGTGGTTCAGCGGTTTCTTAAATCGTACCCCGAGTTGCCAGATCTGCTCGTCAAAGTACGCCGCCTGTCAGCTCATTTTCGCAAGTTGGCTACAGCTTCCGCCGCCCTTGCTGTGTTGCAGCAGCGTTTGCAGCTTCCGTCACACCGACTGGTGTGTGATGTCCCCAGACGTTGGAACTCTACCCTCCACATGTTGCAAAGGATTTGTGAGCAGAAGAGAGCAGTTGTGGAGTACCAGCTGCAACAAGGCCGTCGATATTCAGGTCAGACTCCACACATAAGACCTCAGGAGTGGACCTGGATGTCTGACATATGCACCATCTTGACAAACTTTGAGGAGTCCACCAAGATGGTGAGTGGCGATGACGCCATCATTAGCGTCAGCATTCCACTTGTCTGTCTTTTGCAACGCTCTCTGCAGAGAATTAAAGCGGAGGCATTGCAGCCAGAGTATGATGAGATGGATCAAGAAGCCGTAGCGGTTGATTACACACAGCCCAGCCTCTTCTCATCCCAACGTGCATTGGGGGACAATGGGGTAGAGGAGGAGGAGGAAGAACAGGAGCTTGTATCATGCGCTGTAGACAGTAGTACCTGTACAACTGTCATACCGTCGATTCAGCGTGGGTGGCCTGAGGACAGGGGGGAGGAGGAGGAGGAGGAGGAGAGCATGGTCAGTCGTCATCTTGGTGAGGACACGGAAGTCTTGCCCGTTACCAGTCTGGCACACATGGCTGACTTTATGTTACGCTGCCTTAACCGTGACCCTCGCGTTGTCAAAATGTTGGGTGACAGTCATTACTGGTTGGTGACACTTTTAGACCCCCGCTACAAGGAGAACTTTCACTCTCTTATTCCTGAGGTGGAGAGGTCTACAAAAATGGGGCAGTACCAGAAGGCCCTTGCTGCAGAATTGTTAAAAAAATTCCCATCTGAACACGCTAGCGGCAGAGGTCACAGTTCGTTGACCAACCAAGGCGTACAAGCGAGAGAGAGGCAACTCCAATCCAGCAGAGGCAGGGGAACACTGTCAATGTTCTGGGACAATTTTCTGAGACCCGCCCAGCTTACAGGCCCTGAGGCGCGGGGTACTCTCACAAGGAGTGGAAAGTTTCAAAAGATGGTGAGGGAGTACCTTGCCGACCATACCAGCCTCCTCCATGATTCCTCTGTGCCTTTTAATTTTTGGGTATCCAGGCTGGACACTTGGAATGAACTCGCTCTGTACGCCTTGAAGGTCCTGGCCTGCCCTGCCGCTAGCGTGTTATCGGAGCGTGTTTTTAGTGCCGCTGGGGGAATTATAACTGATAAGCGCAATCGCCTGTCAACTGACAATGCTGACAAGCTGACCCTTATCAAAATGAACAAGGGCTGGATTGGGCCAGACTTCTCATCACCACCAAATGACAGCAGAGTAACATAAAGTCAAATCCACTGTGTTATTTCGGGAGGTGTATTCACATGCACCGCTTCACACCCACACATGGGTATACGCTTCCTCATTTCGGCTGTTTTATGTTCTTCTCCTTATCCTTAGCCTCCACCACCACTTTACCACCAGGGTGACCGTGGTCCATGTTGCCATTATTGAAAGTTCCTCCGTCCTTATTTTTGTCAGCTTTTGCTTGGAACGCATAAGCAAGACTGTGGGAGACCCACTCCCCAATAATGGGAATAATATTTTTAAGATGCTGTACTGTATGGCTCTTGGAAGGGGCATTAAAAGCATCTTGTTAAGCTACTGCGATCTCCACCACTTTTCCGAGGGGCATTCAAACCGTCTTGTTAAACTTCTGCGACCTCCACCACTTTTCCAAGGAGCATTAAAAGCGTCTTGTAAAACCACTCTGAACTCCACAGCTCTTCCAAGGGGCATTGAAATGCTGTTTTTAATTAACTCTAACCTCCACGACTCTTCGAACGGGCATTGCATTTCCTCCTAATTTTTGTCAGCTTTTGCTTGGAAGGCATAAGCAAAGACTATGGGAGACACACTCCCCAATAATGGGAATAATGTTTGTAATATGCTGTACTACATGGCTCTTGTAAGGGGCATTGCAAGTTCCTTCGTCCTAATTTTTGGCAGCTTTTGCTTGGAAGGCATAAGCAAAGACTATGGGAGACACACTCCCCAATAATGGGAATAATGTTTGTAATATGCTCTACTGCATGGCTCTTGTAAGGGGCATTGCAAGTTCCTCTGTCCTAATTTTTGGCAGCTTTTGCTTGGAAGGCATAAGCAAAGACTATTGAAGACATACTCCCCAATAATGGGAATAATGTTTGTAATATGCTGTACTACATGGCTCTTGTAAGGGGCATTGCAAGTTCCTCCGTCCTAATTTTTGGCAGCTTTTGCTTGGAAGGCATAAGCAAAAACTATGGGAGACACACTCCCCAATAATGGGAATAATGTTTGTAATATGCTGTACTGCATGGCTCTTGTAAGGGGCATTGCAAGTTCCTCCATCCTAATTTTTGGCAGCTTTTGCTTGGAAGGCATAAGCAAAGACAATGGGAGACAAACTCCCCAATAATGGGAATAATGTTTGGAATATGCTGTACTGCATGGCTCTTGTAAGGGGCATTGCAAGTTCCTCCGTCCTAATTTTTGGCAGCTTTTGCTTGGAAGGCATAAGCAAAGACTACGGGAGACACACTCCCCAATAATGGGAATAATGTTTGGAATATGCTGTACTGTATGGCTCTTGGAAGGGGCATTAAAAGCGTCTTGTTAAGCTACTGTGACCTCCACGTCTCTTCCAAGGGGCATTCAAACCGTCTTGTTAAGCTACTGGGACCTCCACGTCTTTTCCGAGGGGCATTAAACCGTCTTGTTAAGCTTCTGTGATCTCCACGTCTCTTCAAAGGGGCATTAAAAGCGTCTTCTTAAGCCACTCTGAACTCCACAGCTCTTCCAAGGGGCATTGAAATGTTGTTTTTAATTACCTCTAACCTCCACAACTCGCATTGCATTTCCTTTGAATTTTAGTCAGCTTTTGCTTTTCAATGCAAAGGCAAAAACTAAGGGAGACCCACTCCCCAATAATGGGTAGAAGGTTTTTAGTACGCTGTAATTCACGTCTGTTTCAAGGGGCATTGCAGTTCCTCATAATTTTTGGAAAGCCTTCCATTCACTGCTTAGCCAACAGTGTACAGGAGACCCAGTTGCTATAAATGGAAAAAACGGTTTAGTTAAGGCCCTCTGACCTCCATGTCATTTCCAAGGGGCATTGGAGTGCCTCAAAATTTTTGGTAGGCATTGCACTCACTGTATGCCCTATAACTGTGTAGCCGAACCGCTCCTTTTGTTACAGAAACATATCCTACAAAACATATGTGATTGACTGGCCTGATATTGATGTGAATGGTCCCTGTTCCTCCTGCTCTTTCTCCTTTGCCACTACCTCATCCATCATTTATCACCTGAGTGATAGAACTGGAATAGTAGCAGGAGTCATAGAACTGGGATAGTAGCAGGAAAACATCCAGCAATCCTCGGAGGAGGTAGGATATGCGCCAAAACGCTGACCACCTCAGGCCTAGCCGCTACTACATACATGCGCTTGCATTCCAAGAAAACAAAGCAGATGCTAACTTGTATCATCATCATCATGCTCCTCACCTTGGCACTCTCAACTCCCCTGATGGAGAAGCCAGGGCCCACTGGAGGAGTCTGGTTCTCTGGTGGGCTCGTCCAATGCTGCCCTAAAGCAGGCCGGGCTAAGAAAAGTGTGTGGGGGGATGTTCCAAGGAGAAATAGGGACGGCTGGGGACCGTTTATGGACACCCGGCTGCCCCAAGGCGGCTGGGGACCGTGTGTGGACACCCGGCCGCCGGGCGGCTGGGGACTGAGTATGGATACCAGGCCGCCAATGCAGCCATGACGTGGTGGCCAGATTCCACCTCCACATGCCTAAAAGGCCCAATTTCAAGTGCAAGCAAGCAGTATGGTATTGCAGCCTGGGGGTGGGTGGGTGGTTGGCTGCATATTTGTGCTTGCATTGCAAGGAATGGGGGAGGTACAATTGAACACTGCCCTGGGACAAGAACTTGCACGGGGATAGTTGCAATTCTGCATCTTCTGATGCAGCAAGGATGACTTCTGATGGGCACACTTTTAGGCAGTGACCTGGGTGTCAGAGATGCTTCCAGGGGTCTTCCCCATGCTGTTCCCATGTCTTTTCAGCACTGTATGCATGTGTCACACAGCACATAGCCAGATAAGGTTGTAAAATGTTAAAATGACATTTCCCGGTGAATGCATTTGTCACGGTTGAAAGCAATACAAAAGTGCAAAAACGCATAAAAAATGCTACTTGTGAACATAGCCCAAGGTGTGGAGGAGTATTTTTTTGGGGGTTATTTATTTTACCTTATACACAAGTCTTTACCCTGGAAAGGAACTTCCTTAACATATTTCACAGGAAAGCAGTTTCAGTTTCGTTTTTGAACGTTTTATTGTGAGCCCTTAAAAGTGGCTTAATACCTCTGACCACGTTGTTGACAGCAGTGACCTGGGGGTCAGAAATGCTTCCTGGGGCGATCCCCATGCTGTCCCCATGTCATTTGAACACTGTCACTATCGTTTTGGGCACTTGTTAGGCTTTTAAAAGACTGCCGGGGGTGCTGCCGCAAAAATGCTCGGGTCTCCCATAGACTAACATTGGGCTCGTTGCTTGGGTTGAGCACCCGAGTATCACGGCGAGCTCGGCCCGAGCTTCGAGCACCCGAGCATTTTAGTGCTCGCTCAACACTATTCACTACATAGGCAAACAGTATGGGAGACCCACTTCCTAATAATGGGAACGTTGTTTTCAGGAGGCCCTCGGACCTCTACGTCTCTTGCAAGGGGTATTGAAGTTCCTCCAAATTTTTGGCAGACGTTGTTTCACTGCATAGGCAAACACTATGGGAAACACACTTCCTAATAATGGGAACATTGTTTTCAGGAGGCCCTCTGACCTCTACGTCTCTTGCAAGGGACATTGGAGTTCAACCAAATTTTTGGCAGCCATTGCTTCACTGCATAGGCAAACAGTATGGGAGACACACGTCCTAATAATGGGAACGTTGTTTTCAGGAGGCCCTCCAATCTTTACGTCTCTTGCAAGAGGCATTGGAGTAACTCCAAATTTTTGGCAGCCATTGCATTCACTGCATACCCTTTAACTGTATAGCAGACCCTCTCCTTTTTAATGGGAACATGTCAATACTGCGGCCCAGCTCTATGTGTCTTTAAATTGTTAGTAGGGTTTTTCCTAAATTTTGGCAGCCGTTGCACTCACTGTATACCCTATAACTGAATAGCAGACCCTCTCCTTTCTACATGCCATACTCGTTACTGTGGCCCAGCTCTATGTGTCTTTAAATTGTTAGTGGGTTTTTTCCAAATTTTGGCAGCCCTTGCATTCACAGCATGGGCATTACCACTATAGGAGATCCGCTCCTTTATAATGGGAACATTTTTATTACTGAGACCCTCTTCTATGTCTCTTCAAAGGGGTATTGGGTTACGTCTACATTTTTGGCAGGCCTTGCAGTCACTGCATGCGCAATAACAGTATAGGAGACCTACTGTTAATAATGGGAACGGGATGTGTCTGATGATGTGTCACACACCATATGGCCAGATAAGGTTGTAAAATGTTAAAATGACATTTCCCAGTGAATGCATTTGTCTTAAAAAATAAAGTAAAAAAATTAAAAAAAAATACACTAGGATCTTTCTTTAGTATAAAAACCAGACTCACCAATGTAACCTCAATGTAATCACATTGTTCAGCTCCTGCACCTCCTCTTCCAGTTCGGCCTCCATCTCCGAAATGGCCACATCAGTCACGAGCTGAAAGCACTGCATCACTGCCTTGGCCAAGAAGCAACAGGCTGTGCTGAAGATAACATGCTTAATGCTTAGGTGACAAACCACTCAACGCTGCAGAGTTGTTGAAAGCTGTAACACAGCAGCCTGATCTGTGGCTCTCACCACTGAACATATAGCCAGGCATGGTCATGTGTTAACAATGGGCAGAAACTGGTGACGAAGAAATGACAGCCGGAGTAGATAAGGTTTCCCTCTGTTACGCTCGCGCCTGGACTGACTGGCGCGAGCGTGATTAGTGATCCCACTGTACCATGAACCGAGGAGTGCCTGGAGGGGCGTAACTAAGTATCAACCCGATCTGAGCAAGGTCGCACAGCAGCTTAGTCGACTCCATGGACCAAGGAGGAACCGAGCAGAGGGACCAGGTGCGACTCCAGGTCAGACCCCGGTCACAGTTGTTGACCCACACCGGGGAATGCAGGAACACGCAGGTTAGACTGGCATGCAGGCAGGTGGGTATTGGCAAGTATGGATGGTATGCAGACAGGTGGGTACTGGCAAGTACGGCTGGTATACAGACAGGTGGGCACTGGCAAGCACGGCTGGTATGCAGACAGGTGGGCACTGGCAAGCACGGCTGGTATGCAGACAGGGAGATACTGGCAAGCACAGCTGGAGTGCAGACAGGGAGGTACTAGCAGCTTGGAGCGCAGGCTGTATAGGGTCCAGTACAGACTGGGAGACAGGTACAGAGCCGCAGATGCGGTAGACAAACAGAGTAAAGCAAAACCGCCGGAGCGGAGGTCAAGGCAGAGCAGAGAGGAACTGCTGGTGCGGTGAGCAAGCAGAGCGGAGCGAAAACCGCAGGTGCGGTGGGCAAGGTAGAGCAGAGAGAAACAGCAGGTGCGGTGGACAAGGCAAAGCAGAGCGGAGCCGCCGGAGTGGTGGGCAAGGCAGAGCAGAGAGAAGCCACCGGAGCGGTGGACAAGGCAGAGCAGAGAGAAACCGCTGGTGCGGTGAGCAAGGCAGAGCAGAGAGAAACCGCCGGAGCGGTGGGTAAGGCAGAGCAGAGGGAAGCCGCCGGAGCGGTGGGCAAGTCAGAGCAGAGAGAAACCACCAGAGTGGTGGGCAAGCAGAGCCGAACAGGGCTGAAGGTGTAGGCAGAGAGGACAGGGCTCTGTTCACATGGAACAGACTGGAAAATACAGGAGGATGGCTAGAACACAGGAGGAAGATACGGAGGAAGGGAAAAGGGACAAGCAGAACCAGATACACACAAGGTACTTCCTATGAAGTAGCGAGTGGACACAAAACTCACAAACAGAAGTACAGAGACAACGAGTTGGAGTTAAGTGCAGGTTCAGATACTGCAGGAAAAGGGAAGCTACGGACCTAGAGGCAAACAGGTAACAGGCTAGGATACAGTTCAGACAGGAACTGCTACTGCAATGAGATACAGGAACGAGCCTGGGTATACAGCCCCCAGAGTGGGGGAAACAGACTAGAAGTCACAGGTAACAGACCTGGGTATATAGCCCCCAGAGTGGCGGAAACAGACTAGAAGTCACAGGTAACAGGTCTGGGTATGTAGCCCCCAGAGTGGCGAAAACAGACTAGAAACAGGACAGGACCTGGCAATTCAGCAGCAAAGACTAACTGAGTGAAGGTGTTGCTCAGGCCCCTCCTTCTGGGTGGAGGGGGTCTAAATATCCAGTGACTGACAGCAATAGGCTGGAGATGCATTAGGGGTGCGCCCACAGCAGCTATAAGAATCAGGAAGTAGCCGGGCCGCCGCCCTAAGCAGTCAGTCAAGAGACATGCACACAGCATGAACTGGAGCAAGATTTGCAGGCTGGACTGACAGGTAAGATTGCGGTCTTGCATAGTGGGAGGTGGTGCACTATGCAAGCACGCCGCCAGGGATGTTACACCCTCTATGCTAGTCCTTTCACCGAGCTAAAGAATATGGCTGTGGTGAAATACAACTCCCACTGAGAAGCAGTTTCAGACTGAAAATCATTGGGCCCACCAGAGGATTTGATTCTGAGGGCTAACCTTTCTCCCCTGCTCAAGAGCCCCATAGAAGCTGCAAAGTTTGCGCTATCATGAACTCTCCTGATGAAGAAGTCAGGGCCCACCCGAGGATTTTCTGGTGGGCCCGTCCAACTCTGCCGAGAAGCAGCCCTGGTTAAGAAAAGTGTGTGGGAAGGTTCCCAGACACTCTACAGCTGCTTTTTTAATGTGGAATGGCTCCGTACCGTCCCTGGCCACATTCACCTGTCCACGTGTTTGTGGTTAGGCAGTCCTTCCCAGTAAGTGCACTGGGGAGGGCACGGGTAATGATGTGGGACCCGCGCTTGTGGAAGGCAGAGACGACACCGGGAGAAATAGTGACGGCTGGGGACCGAGTATGGACACCCGGAAGCCGCCATGAGGTTGTAGGCAGCTTCCACCTTCACCAGCCTAAAAGGCCACATTTCAAGTGCAAGCAGCTGCCCAAAAATCTGGTAGTTACTATTGCGGCCTGTGGGTGGGTAGCTGCATACTTGCGCTTGCATTCCAAGGAGGGTCAACTGAACGCTGCGCTGGGACAAGGACGTGGACGGTGATTGTTGCAAGTCTGCAACGACAGGTGCATGGCGGTGATGCATCTTCGCATGTGCCAAGGATCACTTATGATGGGCACACTTTTAGGCAGTGACATGGGAGTCAGAGATGCTTCCAGGGGTCTTCCCCATGCTGTTTCCATGTCTTTTCAGCACTGTATGTGACTCGCCCCTTGGGCCGTGGGGCACGCGGAACCCGGCAGTAGGGAGATGCTGGGAGTAGTAATGGCGGCCCGGTCCCGCGGCTCAGGGTGTTCAGGCCAGTGGTAGTCCGTTATGTACTACGCCACCCGTGGATTTGCGGTCATTAGGTACCGCCGCTGCAAGGCAGACCACTGGGGCTGATAAGGTGTGCAGCTGAGATGGTGTGACTCCCCACGGGAAGAGTGCAGCCCCAGGGCAGTGTAGTGGATGGTGGGAGTGATGGTGGTGAGAGTCCCAGTACCGGTAGTGCTGGAGGCGCGAAGGAGCACACAGACAACAAGTCACAGTCCAGAGTCTTTACTCACAGTTCATTTGTTCCGGGTCACTTCTGTACAGGTAGTGACCGCCTGAGCCGTGCTGCGTCCACCAGGTGTGGGGCTCGGTCAACTCCCAAGCAGTCAAGAGCATGGCACAGGACCCCCTTTAATCCTTTCTCTGGCCTGCCTCACCAGTGACCCACTTTTGTCCAGCTGCTGCGGACTTGTGCGGTTAAACGTGGGCCCTGTCCTCCGCTGTCCTATATGGTGCCTTCCTAGCAGGTTTGATGAGGTGTCGCACCAATAGATGATCACGACGACCGGTCTTTGGCTGAGGGTTGTTTCTCCTCCACCAACTTGGGATCCGGTACCCTTAATCTGCCTGACCCTGCACCCTGGATTCTCGTGGGTTCTTAGGGTCCCTTCCACCTTCTTGTTCCTGAGCCCTTCTGTTTCTCTCTCTCTTCTCCTTCTTTCCTGTTCTGTCTTCTCCTCCTTCCCTTGGCCTCTTCTCCAGGCCCACTTCTCCTTCTCCTCTCAGGCTCTGGCCTCTTCTCTAGGCCTGCCTCTGGAGCAGCACTCAGCCTGAGCTGCTGCTCCCTGTCAGCTCTCCTCTCAACTTCTCCTCACAGACTGAACTGAACTTCTCCTAGAGCTAAGATGGTGCCCAACTTTTATACCTCCCTCTGACCATGAGCCCAGGTGACCAGCAACCAATGAGCTCCTTCCTACGCTCAGGAACCAACCCCTATCTGCCCCTACAGCACTGGGTGTTCCACCCCCCTCCCCACTCCAGGCAGGGACATAGTCGGTCGTGCCTGCACTTCTGTCTAGTGGGAGCACCGTTGAGCTGTCCCTCGGAAATGGGGTGTGTGTGCCGTATGCAGCTAACTGAGCCCTGGTCCATACTCCATCCTTACCCGGGAGTGGAATATCACACCTCTGGTCTGAGGTGCAATACCCCTGTAGCGGCCGAGCCCTCGGGGCGCTACATTCCCCCCTGGTAAAGCACAGCACGTCCTCGGGCTGGAAAAGAGCAAAAACAGATAATTACAGGACATGCAAAACTTTTTGAAACTTTTCACATCAGGAAACAGGCAATACGGTTCAATTCCCTTTATGGGAAACGCTTTTCTTTTCTTGTCACACTATTATAAAACACATACTAATACTTCTGGAACTCTTTTGTCATATAAAACATCTTGTAAAACATTTGCATTATCACTTAGCAGCATATAAAACTTTCTCATGTAAAACATTTTTTTAAGTAAAGCACATTCTTGGATTCTTGGATCATGGCCGCGGTGCAACTTGCGACCAGGTAAAGGTGCAACAGTCCAGTAAACTTGTCTTGAGGTAGACGTTGCAGTTTTTGTATAAAACCAGTAGGGGGCGCTTTAGGAAGCGCAACTATATACAAGGGGTTGACCGCTCTCAGTCCTCGGTCAGTTTTGGGAAGGGAATGGCTGCTCACAGTCCTCAGCCTGGTAGGGGATGAGGGGCACACAGGGAGCAGTTCAATATTTGTCCCAACGGGGACCACACTTTCAAGACGGGAACAGTCCCAAAAACAGTTCTGATACCCTGACGGGTAACTATGTACACAGGTACTTTGCTACTTACTAGTAGCGGTGGCCTCCATATGCTCCTTCTTCCTCCTCATATGGTTCTTCAGACCCGTCCGGGTCCTCTTGGCTCTCCTCATAGCCGCGGTGTTGTAGCTCCTCCTCAGTGAGCCGATGAACATGTAGGGCGTATGGTCCTTTTGCACCTACGTGGCGGGTAAAGGCGACCACGTCACCAGGGTATAGGTCACGGCCACGATGTCCCTCAGGTAGATGACTCTCAACGTCCCTGCGGGTCACAAAGACGTCGCCTGCGGTTTCTGGGCCCCTGATAAAGCCCCAGCCGTTCTCCATGTGGAATTTGACTATGGTCCCGGTGATTCGGGGACCACGGGCTGCTTGGGGGTCTTGGCGGGCCTTGCGCTTTTGCTCAGCACTCTGGGCTTGGAGCCGTTCCTCTCTGACGCGCCTCTCTCGTCGCTCCCGCTCAAAGGTCGCCAGTTGCTGATGACAGGCCTCCAGACGACGGACCGCGTCTGCCCGGGTCTCTTGAGAGAACCCCATCAAGTTCTCGCTAGTGGGGTCCCACGCAAATTGGACGTCCTCCAGTGGGGGTAGGGTGACCTCCATGGGTTCTGGAGCCGGCATCAGAGGCTCGCGCGGGGGCTGGGCCTTCCATGGCTGACTGCTGGTCACTTCAGCCGGCCACTCCAGCGGCAGTCCATCCGGACCGGTGTGATGTGCAATCAGGTCCACACCCAGCCGTGGTATAGTGGAGGGACCTGATCTGGGAGCAGCGCCCGGGGGCACTCGGCCTTGCGACCAGGCCGGGGGTCTTTTGGTGGCGTCCGATGTCAGTCCCGTCCGGGACAGGGGCGCAGGCGTAGCGATGGCGCCCGGGTCATCCAGGCCTTGCGACCGGGCCGATGACGCTTCCTGCTTTACGGCGCCCGGGGTCAAGGGGCGTGGCGCCGGGCGGGGCGTAGCCGCGGCGCTTGCCGCTTGAGGCCTAGCGGGGAGCAGTGGCGGCAGGGCAACAGGTGCGGTGAGTGGGGCTTCTGGTGCTGCGACGGGAGGCTGGGGCAGGCTTGCGGTTGCTGGGCTTGGGGTGGTGATGTCCCCTTCACTTGCCTCAGTCCTCGTGGCTCCCTCCGCGGCGTCGCCTCCGGTCCTCTCTCCTCCTGCGCCGTCCTCAGAGGCAGGCAGACTCCGGGGTGCGGTTGAGGCTTGTCGCTGGTGGATTCCAGCCTGCCGGGCCAGTTCCTCTCTCCATTCGGTGAGTGCACCCTGCTGCGCTCGGACCATCCTCCTCTCCAGGTCTTCCAGTGCAGATTGCGCACGCTCCGGGTCTCGGGGGAGCTGCGCTAGGACTTCTGCTAGGCTGCAGAGCGGTTCGGCCTGCAGCAGGCTTCTGGCCAGGAGGCTGGTGCTGCTGAAGGTGTCCATTCCCGGGTGCGGTCTGTCTGGACTGATCCAGACCACCCCCTGCCCCGCAGTTTTCTTCTCTTTCCGCCCCCATGGGGGGGTGGTCCTGGGGCATTCTGCTGACAATCACTCTCAGGGGCAGCCCCCCCACGTTGACGGACGTTTCCACAGCAGTGCTCATGGTTGTTGGGGGCGGGCTTCCTCTTTGGCGCCATTCTGGGACCCGGCCCACGATGGGAGGCGGCCTCCTGTGGTCTTTTGGCACGCACATTATGGCGCTCGTTCTTCTGGGGCGGGCGCCATCTTTAGTACCGTGAAACAGTCTCTTTTCAGGCGCGCAGTACCCGTGGTTAGCGGGCACGAGATCCTGCCGACTACGCCAAAGCTGACTCGCCCCTTGGGCCGTGGGGCACGCGGAACCGGGCAGTAGGGAGACGCTGGGAGTAGTAGTGGCGGCCCGGTCCCGTGGCTCAGGGTGTTCAGGCCAGGGGTAGTCCGTTATGTGCTATTGATAATGTCCGACTACGCCACCCGTGGATTTGCGGTCATTAGGTACCGCCGCTGCAAGGCAGACCGCTGGGGCTGATGAGGTGTGCAGCTGAGATGGTGTGACTCCCCACGGGAAGAGTGCAGCCCCAGGGCAGTGTAGTGGATGGTGGGAGTGATGGTGGTGAGAGTCCCAGTACCGGTAGTGCTGGAGGCGCGAAGGAGCACACAGACAACAAGTCACAGTCCAGGGTCTTTACTCACAGTTCATTTGTTCCGGGTCACTTCTGTACAGGTAGTGACCGCCCGAGCCGTGCTGCGTCCACCAGGTGTGGGGCTCGGTCAACTCCCAAGCAGTCAAGAGCATGGCACAGGACCCCCTTTAATCCTTTCTCTGGCCTGCCTCACCAGTGACCCACTTTTGTCCAGCTGCCGCGGACTTGTGCGGTTAAACGTGGGCCCCGTCCTCCGCTGTCCTATATGGTGCCTTCCTAGCAGGTTTGATGAGGTGTCGCACCAATAGATGATCACGACGACCGGTCTTTGGCTGAGGGTTGTTTCTCCTCCACCAACTTGGGATCCGGTACCCTTAATCTGCCTGACCCTGCACCCTGGATTCTCGTGGGTTCTTAGGGTCCCTTCCACCTTCTTGTTCCTGAGCCCTTCTGTTTCTCTCTCTCTTCTCCTTCTTTCCTGTTCTGTCTTCTCCTCCTTCCCTTGGCCTCTTCTCCAGGCCCACTTCTCCTTCTCCTCTCAGGCTCCGGCCTCTTCTCTAGGCCTGCCTCTGGAGCAGCACTCAGCCTGAGCTGCTGCTCCCTGTCAGCTCTCCTCTCAACTTCTCCTCACAGACTGAACTGAACTTCTCCTAGAGCTAAGATGGTGCCCAACTTTTATACCTCCCTCTGACCATGAGTCCAGGTGACCAGCAACCAATGAGCTCCTTCCTACGCTCAGGAACCAACCCCTATCTGCCCCTACAGCACTGGGTGTTCCACCCCCCTCCCCACTCCAGGCAGGGACATAGTCGGTCGTGCCTGCACTTCTGTCTAGTGGGAGCACCGTTGAGCTGTCCCTCGGAAATGGGGTGTGTGTGCTGTATGCAGCTAACTGAGCCCTGGTCCATACTCCATCCTTACCCGGGAGTGGAATATCACACCTCTGGTCTGAGGTGCAATACCCCTGTAGCGGCCGAGCCCTCGGGGCACTACATATGCATGTGTCTGATGATGTGTCACACACCACATGGCCAGATAAGGTTGTAAAATGTTAAAATTACATTTACCAGTGAATGCATTTGTCTTGGTTGAAAGCAGTGCAAAAACGCATCAAAAACGCTACGTGTGAACATAGCCCAAAGTGTGGGGGAGCATTTTTGTTTTTGTATATTTATTTTGGCTTATATACAAGTCATTACTCTGGAAAGGATGTTCTTTAACATATTTCCCAGGAAAATCCATTTTGGTTTTGTTTTTGCATATTTTATTGTGAGTCCGTAAAAGTGGCGTAATACCTCTGACAACATTGTTAACAGCAGTGACCCGGGAGTCAGAAATGCTTCCAGGGGTCTTCCCCATTATGGTCCCATGACATTTGAGCACTGTTTTCATCGATTTGGGCAATTTTTAGGCTCTTTGCAGACCGCCGGGGAGGCTGCCAGAAAAATGCTCGAGTTTCCCATAGACTTACTCGAGCATTCCAATTTGCTTGACTCAAACGAGTACCGGAGCATTTTAGTGCTCGCTCATCACTATTCATTACCCTTGGTCTTCCTGCTTTACAACATGTTTTACAATTTGTATTTAAAGGCTAGATACCCAATTTTCACCCAATTTTCTATTGTCCTAAACCATTTAAAGTTGTGTTCTCAAGTTGCAAAGTTATTTCCTATCCACGACTGAAGGGTCAGTGGTCTATCATGTGCACTGGTACTCCATTCATGCTTATTGGGAGCATTGGAGATAGCCGAGCTCAGCACTCAGCTGATCTTTGGCATTTACAGTAGAATAAATGGAATGGCTCTATACATCGGACAGACTCCTAGGAATCGAAAAGTTATCCCCTATCCCATGCATATGGTATACTTTTCAAACTTGAAAACACCCCTTTAATATAAAAAAATTAAGCAACTTTGTAAATAAAAATAAGAAAATCCTTATTGTTTTGTTAAGATTGCATCAGGCAGAAAAAGCTCCAATTTAAAACTGTTGTAATAGTATAATTTAAAAATTGCAGTTTCCAAATCAATACTGCTTATCTTACATGTACCTACCTAGTCACATAGTATTTTAGGGTTCTATGCACTACTTTTTTTTAAAGAATGGATAAATTATAAAAAGAAAGCAAAGAATAAAAAAGAATTTAAAAAAACTTAAGGCTTTACAATTGTTTTAGTAGTCAAATTTAACAACCGTGACACAACAATACTCCTGGATATTGCTGCAAATTTCTTACTGTGTGTGTACCTAACAAACAATGTCGCATTCTGGGTTAGGTTTTTTGGTCAGGGGAGATAATAGTGTTTTAAAAAAAAAATTGAAATTTGAAAACATAAGGCACACAATTGCTTTTTTTGCATACCTGTTTGACTATTTCAGTTTGGCAACCGTATTGTTATGATCTGCAACATGTACTAAGGAAAGATAGGGGAAAGCTGTCCCTACAGTAAGGCTAAGCTGAATCCCTATGATGTAGCGGGCTGCCTGTTCCTAGTGAACAGACCCGCCTTAGTCCTCGGCTAGTCTGAACGAAGACCTATAGAATTAAGGGAGGGGTCCCTAAAAGAACTAAGGACTGGGACAAAAATGAGACACCTCCTAAACAGAGAAGTTGTTGCAGAACACAAAAAGACAAACTGACAAAAATGTACTAGAGGTCCCAGAGGACCAAACGAACTTGACAGAGAAAGGCACCGAAGCACCAGGCTAGAGAAACAGTCAAACACTGAAGTCCAGCACAGCCATAAGGGCGGAGCTGGAATATAAAGGCAGATGGTCACATGACCGCAAAACACAAGATGGAAAAAACAAACAGGAGGGTTTTAACACGTACACCACACAATAAGTATACTGTGGGCTGTTGCTGGATATTGAAGCTGTGTTCTTTCCTCCTGGCATCTGTTGTTGTTATATATGTTCCATTTTAGGTAGTGGTAATTAATTTGCTTTAACAAAACAATTGTATACAAATTATTAGATTAATTTGAGACATTTAACAGTGCATGTATATTTTGGCACGCATTTAAATTTTCAAATTGGAGACACATAAATGCCACACCAATATTGAACAGTACGCTGGGGTTGCATAAACCTTTTTGGCCGTGATGTCAACCCTGCCTTGCATTTGTGCTTGATTCCATGGTTTTCCAGGGTTGATTACTTGTGGCTAGTAAAAAAAATTGGTAAAGGTATTAATCGCTATATTTGTGTCCAAAATGTATGGTAAACAAAAACATGGCACTGGCAACAGACATGGTACCATACCACTGCAAAAATTGTGGGAGGTGCTACTTTGCCTCCGGCAAACGTATCAGTGAGGAAATGGAGGGCCTAGTGGAATATATGTCACAACTCTTGTCAGAGCAGGATGATATAGCTTCTGACAGCGACACCATCAGCTTGAGTCAGTGTTCTGCACGTTCGCTCATCATTAATTAATAAGGCTAAATTTACATTAAAGAGCTTGAAACTGGTTCGATGCAGTCTAGTAGACCTCAGAATTTTCAGGTAAATTGACAGCTTAGGAATAGTTTCAATTTGTGACTAATTGTTTCACAGTGAATTGAATTTTCTGAGAAACTTCAGGGAAGTTGGTGTCCGGATTCTAATGTCCTTCTGTGGATTGACCACTAGTGGCTGCTACTATTCACTTTGCTAAATTGTGCTGCAGTTCTACTCCTTACCCCTGGAGACTGTTATTATGTTCTGTAAACACTCTTTAGTAAGATGGCTGATGTTGAACTTGTGGAAGCCATCTTGTTTCCTGTTTGGGCCTACTTAATGCCGCATGGAACATTCACTCATTGCTTGAGTATTGTGCCTAGCCTTCAGCATAGTTTGAGTCTCCAGCTCCTTGAACTGTGTTAGCCAAACTGTTTCCACTCCTCTCTGGATTGTTCCTACATCTCCATTGCTACAACCAAGAATTCCAACTACCACTTGATGTTCCTGTTTTGGGGCTCCACCCATTAGATTCCGGCTGTGCTCCACCAGTATCATAACAGCATAGAGAAAAGGAAATGGAAAAATATCAGATCACTCATGTGGGAGATGCCATAAGTATGGGTGCGGTGCAAGGAAACATCATGCCGGTTCCTGAGAGTCAAAATGCATTTCGAGCTGTGTAGCTCTTAGTCCTGATCAATTTTAGACTGATCAGGACTAAGAGCTACACAAACAAAATGCATAGACCCGGTGTCTTCCCCCCTTTTTTTCCCCTTGGTTCATATTTTTAATGCTTTTTTACTGGTTTCAATCAATTGATTAAATGTGATGTTTTAAATCAATTTTTCCCATTTTTCTTTGTGGTAGCTAGATCAACCCTCCCTTTTCATTCATCGTAACAGCATACTCAAGTTTTACCAAGGAATCCACTGAGAGAACAGATTTTGAGGTTTGTTTTAACAAAATGAACTGTTTGCTTACTGACATCTATGCAGAAATGCAAAAAATAAAGACAGCATATGAAACACAGACATCCCATAGTGTTCACATTTTTGGATAAACTGTACAGGATATGCAGAACATTGTTGCTCATCAGGTAGAGCAGATCCTCCAATTACAAAATCAAAGCCCATCCACCCACCCTTTCACTCCCACCTTGCATGTTTAGTGGAGACTGTTACAAATATTGTGGATATATCAACCAGTACAGATTATACTTAGGTGCACACTCTGCTCATTTTCCTACTTTCAGATAGAAAGTGCTGTGTATCATTATACTGCTGACACATAAAGCTTTAGCCTAGGAAAGCCCCCTTAGGCTGTGTCCTCACGATGCGTTTTTTAAGCGTTTCCGCAGCGTCAAAAACGCTGCAGAAACACTTAAAAAACGCATGGTAGAAGGCCTGCCCTGTTCCCCAATGATAATCCGCATGTGCTGTGCACATGCTGCGGAAATTTCCGCTGCGGATTATCATTGTGGAAAAAAACGCAGCACTACCAATTATTTTGCGGAAGTGCTGCGTTTTCGCCGCCATTGACTTGCATTGGAACGCATGGATTCCGCATCACTGTATATGTAGATGCGCAATCCATGCGTTTCAATGTGCGGATGGTACCCAAGTCTAGAGGAGAGGAGACTCTCCTCCGGACCCGGGTACCATAGAAACTGTGAAAAAAAGAATAAAATAAAAAATAAATGTTATACTTACCTTCTGATGGCCCGCGGTGTGCTTGTCTTTGCTTGCCCGCAGCTCCCGATGGACTGGAGGACCTGCGCTGACGTCATAGTCATGTGACGGGTCACGCGATGCTGACGTCGGCAGGTCCTTCAGTGTACCGCGATCTGCCGACAAGGGAGAACGGAGGGAAGCAAGAAACCGGGGGCCATCGGAAGGTAAGTATAGATTTATTCTTTTATTTTTAAACATTCTTTCGGTCACAGTATATAAATCCATGCCGGTTGCATAGATTTATATAGTGTGACCAAGTTGACAAGCACTTTCCAAGTGATGCTAAAATCGCTTGGAAAGCTCTTGTCAACCCGCATGCGGAAATGCCAGTGAAGAACGCTTCACATCCGCATGTCCCTGGCAGAAAAAACGCATGTACAATCCGCATGTACAATCCACATGCGTTTTTTCTGCCAGGGAGATGCAGAAACGCTCAGGAAAAATCCGGAGCATTTCTGCATCGTGGGCACATAGCCTTAGGGAAACTCATGATGCTCGGCTTTATGACTTGGAAGCCTTCCTAGCAGCTGTGAGCCAGTTGTTTAATAACTTTAATCGTTGTGCAACAGCTTCAGCTACATTGATGGCTCTATGTCAGGGTAAGCTCTCTGTTGTGGAGTACGCCACAAAATGCAGATGGTGGGTGATTGATACTGAATGGAATAATGCTGTAAAATTATCTTTTTTTAAGAATGGACTCTCCAGCGTATTTAAAGTTGAATTAGCACGGGCTGATGCTCCTACAAACTTTGATAACTTCATTCACCATTGTATTCGAATTGTCGTTGTCACGTAATGTCGGACATTCTGAGACGTTGTACCTGTTCCAAGTATGTACAGGGAGAGAGAGACACACTAACATGCTTAGGTATCCGAACAGAACTCTGTTTATTACATCATTCTTTATATATATAGGCATTTACTGGACAATGTGCTGGCATTAGCATATATGCAGTGGGGAAAAAAAGTATTTAGTCAGCCACCAATTGTGCAAGTTCTCCGTAAGAAGCATTTCAAGGTCCTGGAGTGGCCTAGCCAGTCTCCAGATCTAAACCCTATACAAAACCTTTGGAGGGAGTTGAAAGTCTGTGGTGCCCAGCGACAGCCCCAAAACATCACTGCTCTAGAGGAGATCTGCATGGAGGAATGGACCAACATACCAGCAACAGCGTGTGCCAACCTTGTGAAGAATTACAGAAAATGTTTGACCTCTGTCGTTGCCAACAAAGGATATACAACAAAGTATTGAGATGAACTTTTGTAGGTGACCAAATACTTATTTTCCACCAAAATTATTTCCAAATCAGACAATGATTTTCAGGATTTGTTTTCTCATTTTGTCTCTCATAGTTGAGGTCTACATATGATGTCAATTACAGACCTCTGTCATCTTTTTAACTGGGAGAACTTGCACAATTGGTGGCTGACTAAATACTTTTTTTCCCCACTGTATAAAGAATTTGCTGTTGTATGTGACAAAAAAATGTCAACAAACTCCCTCCTCATTGTCTGTATGATGTTCTGGTTGATCTGTAGCCTGGAGCAGCTATAACGTTTGGAAGCATTTAGCCAGGAAAAGTAGGAATTAAAAACTCTCATAGAATACATAGATGAAAATGTAAAGGGTTTATTCGTTCATTCTCGTTGCCAGCAGGTGCACCTATATCTTCTCAAAAAGAAAGACGGTTCCTTGAGACTCTGCATTGATTATAGAGAATTAAATACAATTACTGTAAAGAATTGTTACTCTCTGCCTTTGACTCCTGTTGCTGGACAGAGTTTGTCATGTATCTGAATGATATACTAATCTAATTCTGCAGAAGAACATCAGAATCATGTAAAAACTGTGTTGGAGCATCTAAGAACCCACCATGTTTATATTAATCTACGGAAATGTGAATACCATGAAACAGAGATTCAGTTCTTGGGTTATCTAATCTATATTCAAGGGTTACAAATGGACTCTAGCAAGAATAAAGCAATCATTGACTGGCCAACCCCAAAAAACTTGAAAGGGGTCCAACTGTTTATGACTTTTTCTGATTTCTGCAGACTTTTCATTAAGAATTTTTCAGGCATATTTGCACCAATCACCCAATTGACAAAGAAATGCAAACCGTTTGTTTGGTCTCCTCAAGCACAAGATGCTTTTTCTTGCTTGAAAACAAAGTTCACTGCAGATCCTATACTGATTCATCCCAATCTTGAACATGCCTTTATTGTAGAAGTTGATGTTTTCAGACAGTGCAGTTAGGGACATTCTATCACAAAGAACAGGAATAAAATATTTGTTACAGCCTTGTGCTTATTAAGCGTATTAAGTGGTACAATTAATATTAATATAAAATAATTATAATATGTTAATATTAATATTAAGCAGAATTCATTAATTCAACTCCACACAACAGTCTCTCATGTGGCCCATCGGAAAGAATTAATTGCCTACTCCTGACCTAGACGAATTGAACAGTGGTTCCTGTGTTGCAATAGATCATGCTAAATGATTTTTGGAACAAAATTGGCAAGTTAGATTTAATGATCTGTGCATTTTATTGTCTTGTATGATAAATAGTATAAAATAGCAATGACAGCTTTTTTGGCAATGTAACATTTGTAGTTATATGTCAGCATAATTTCATATCCCAAACTATTTATATGCACATGTAGCTTTTTCAAAACTATGTCCAGCAACACCTTTACATGGAAATTCTGAGAAATCAGGGTTTGAATTAATATGCAAATGACTATGGTAAATCTGAACCCTCTGTCACTCCAGTTCTACATGGCCAGTTTGTTCCTTCATTGCTGAAATCAGCGTTTTAACTCATATGCAAATGGTTAATGCAGATCTGAAGCCTCTGTCACTACAACACTATTTCCCACCCAGCGATGCCTCTCCCTACTTCACTGACAACCTCTATTTTGTGTTACTTTAGGCAAAGGAGCCGACAGTGAAGCAGAAAAAGGCAACGCTGGGCGGAGAATAGAGGTGAAGGAACAAACTGGCCATGTAAAGACATTGTTGGATTGTTTTTGAAAGAGCTACATGTTCATATAAATAGTTTAGGGTGTGAAATCCTACTGACACATTCTCTTTAAATTTGCCAAAGATTTTTTTCTGGAATGTTTTGGGTTTTTTTTTAACTAAACATTTTTTGCCATGAAGCCAATGGAGCTCAGAAGTAAAAAAAAAACACATAGTACCAGTTTTTCAGGAGAAAAGTGATTAAAGAGAATAAAGGCTCTGACACAAAAATAAAGGCTCTGACACAAAATGCCAGGCATTTTTACTTGCAGTTGATGCATTAATATATTTGTGTCTGAAATGAACTGTGAATATTTTCTTTGCTGTGGCCTGATCAGACAGGACTTTTTCATGCAAACATAACAAGTTTCTTCAGTCATTAGCAGAAGTTTTAAAGTAGTTTAGGTCTATTTTCTAAATGAAAATATAGTATTTCATGGGGAATTAAATGGAGAAAATTATACTAGCTATACATATCTGCAGCAATACTTTTAGCAATATGAATAAGTCATTTACTTATTTTCTTTGTTTTTAGTTTTTATTATGAACTTTTACTTTTTATCAACCAGTCATTTAGAACACAAATGTTACTTAATGTCTGTAGAAAGGTATCTGTTTTGTTAACTTCATATGTAATGATGTAATATTTTACTTCTAATTGCATAACAGATTTTTTCTCATATTTACCAGGACCTTGCTGCTCACCTCTCTGGCCCCTCTGCCCTCACCATAACCCGTCCATTCCTCAACGCATCTTCTTACAACCACCGTGAGTGCTAGAACTCCCATGTTCTGAGTAAGTGTGCAAAAGGTCATGACGTCACACCATAATGGTTTCCTTTGGTGAACACCCATCTTCAAGTCTAACCACACATTCTCAAATGGATTAAGGTCTGGGCTTTGACTAGACCACTCCAAAACATTTACACCTTTCCCATTAAACCACTCGAGTGTTGCTTTAGCAGTATGCTTTGGGTCATTGTCTTGTTGGAAGGTGAACCTTCGTCACAGTCTCAACTCACTGACAGACTGAAACAGGTTTTGCTAAAGAATATCCCTGTATTTTGCAACATCCATATTACCCTCGACACGGACCATTTTTCTTGTCCCTGCTGCTGAAAAATATCCCAACAGCATGATGCTGCCACCACCATGTTTCACTTTGGGGATCGTGTTCTTAGGGTGATGAGAAATGTTGGTTTGGCGCCAAACATAGCATTTACCTTGGTGGCCAAAAAGTTCAATTTTGGTCTCATCTGAACACAGCACCTTCCTCCATACATCTGGGGGATCTCCCACATGTATTTTCGCAAACTCAAAACGAGCCTTACAATTTTTGTGTGTATGTAAAGGCTTTTTTTCTGCCCACTCTTCCATAAAGACCACCTCTAAGGAGTGTATGGCTTATTGTGGACAGATACTTCAGTCTCTGCTTGGGAACTCTGCAGCTCCTTTAGGGTTACCTTTAGTTTCTGTGCTGCCTCTCTGGTTACTGCCCTCCTTGTGCAGGCTGAGAGTTTTGGTAGGTGGCCCTCTCTTAGCAAGTTTGTTGTGGTACCATGATCTTTCCATTTGATGATAATGGATTTGATGGTGCTCCGAGGGATCATCAGAGATTGGGATATTTTTGATAAACCAACCCTAACTTGTACTTCTCAACAACTTTGTCCCTCACTTGTATGGAGATCTCCTTGGTCTTCATAATGTGGTTTGGTTAGTGGTGCTTCTTGCTTGATGATGTTGCAGCCTCTGTGGCCTTTCAGTAAAGGTGTGTATATACTGACAGACCATGTGACACTTAGATTGCACACAAGTGGCCTTTTTTTCACTAAGCACGTGACTAATGAAGGTAATTGCTTGCACCAGAAATTTTTAGGAGCTTCAATACAAAAGGGGTGAATACATATACGTATGCCAATTTTTAGCTATTTGATCCCATACATACACATACGTGCAAGTGCCAAGTGTATCTCTAGAAAGACAGTAGAAACTTAAAGAGATAAATAAGTGGCTTAGAAATTGGTGAAGGAAGGAAGGGTTTGGGTTCATGGAGAACTGTGCCAACTTCGCTGTCGGCTACAGGCTCTACAGTAGGGGCGGGGTGCATCTCAATGGGGAAGGTGCAGCTATGCTGGGGGAAAAAATAGTCAGACGGATGGAGGACCTTTTAAATTAGGATCTGGGGGAGGGAGGGTATTTGTGCTAATAAGGGGATAGATAGAGTAGACAGAGAGTGGAACAGCAGGGGTTAATGAGGATCTGGGGAGGGCTGAGATATGCAAGGGAAGTAGGGAGCTAAGTAGGAGTAACAAATGTGCTAATAGTATTAAATGTCTGCTCGCAAACAAAATGAATAAACTGGAGACGGTCATGGAATATGATGTGGTGGGTATTACGGAAACCAGGCTGGATGAAAGCCATGACTGGGTGACAAACATGGAAGGATATATTACATTTAGAAAGGACAGGAAAGACAAAAAAGGTGGAGGGTGTGTATTTTCATAAGATCCAACTTAAAACCTGTGCTCAATGATGACATTGGGGAGAGCTGCAACAATGTAGAGTCTGTCTGGGTTAATGTACATGGGGATGGCCATAATGGAAAGCTTTTAATTGGAGTTTGTTACAAGCCTCGTAATATAACTGAACTGGTAGAGGACAAAATGCTGCAACAAATTAAAAAAGCAGCAAATAATAATAGGGTCTTACCATAATATGTTTAGTTTCAATGTAATATTCAATAAAACATTTCAAAAAGGAAATGCAAAAACCTTGAACTTTAGGAAAGCTGATTTCAACAAATTAAGGAAAGAGCTTAATTGTGTAGAATGGGACCATGTCATGGTAACTGGAGATAGCGAACGTAAATGGGGCATGTTTAAGGAAATACTACTAGAATCCTGTAGAAAAATTATACCCTCTGGTAATAAAATGTCCAGAAATAAAAAGAAACTATTATGGATAAATAAGACAGTACAAAGTTTAATAAGACAAAAACAAAGGGCATTCAAAATCTTGAAGGTCGAGAATACAGAAATAGCATTTCAGGAGAATAAAGACTTAAATAAGAAATGTAAACAAGAAATCAAGCTAGCAACATTATCTACAGAGAAACAAATCGCCAGCGACATCTAAATAAATCCCCAAAACTTTTATAAATACATCAATGCCAAAAAGAAAAAAACAGATGGTATCGGCCCCTTAAAAGATGATAATAACAAGATAATTATAGAGGACAAAGAAAAGACTGAGATATTAAATAGGCACTTTTCATCCATGTTCACCAACAAATCGTCTGTTCCAGGGATCTTTCAAAAGGGCAAAAATCAAAGTTTCCACCTGATATAACTAGTTCAACACAAAAGGAAGTATGCTTGCATCTGAGCAAATTAAACATTGACAAATTCCCTGGCCCAGATGGTATTCATCCATGGATACTGAGGGAATTGAGCTCAGTATTTGACAAAATGCTGAATCTAATTTTCTTGGACTCTCTTGTAACAGGGGTAGTGCCACAGGATTGGAGGATAGCCGATGTGGTACCGATATTTAAGAAAGGTAAGAAGGTGGATGCAGGTAGCTACCATCCAGTAAATCTCACATCAGTGGTGTGCAGTTTTTGATGGCATCATAAGAGATGACCTACAGAGTTACTGTGAATCGCAGAGAATAATACAGTAAAATACATGATAATCAGCATGGATTCATGAAAATAGGTAGCGTCTAACCAACATGTTGGGGTTCTATGAGGAGTTAAGTGCAAGTCTGGATGTTGGTAATGTGGCTGATGTGTTTTATCTGGACTTTGCAAAGGCACCTTCTCATTTAAAGATTTTTCTGTATTTTCATGACTATGAAAATTGTACATTCATACTGTACCACATAACAGCCTTCTCAGCAAAAAAGAAACAAACCGGCACCACACCATCTGCATCAATTAATCACTTGTGCTCGTTTCAGTCCGTGTGCTCAAAGATTTCTCTGTGGTGCAGAGAGGCAAGTAAATATTCGGCATGAAAAACAAGGAAGCGTAAAGGCAGCACTCACCAAATCTTCTTAGAAAATGTCCTTTATAAATGCATACGGGACATATCAGCATTCAGCGTGTGGCAGGAACCCCGAAGGGTGTGCGGGGGAAGGAGGAGCAAAGGATTACGGCAGTTTTGCAGCCTTCTGGCCCTTCAACGGGTCCAAGGTAAGTCCTTTTAAGGTGTTCCATACACATATGTGAATAATTAAAACATGGAATCATGATTAAAAATGATTAAAAACAACTCCAAACATTTGCAGTTTAAGCATAGCAAGGCATAACAATAAATTAATAATGATTTACAAAAATATTGTCAGATCTACCTTCTCATTGAGTCCCACAGGACCCTAAGCATCAGAATTCAGTATAGATCTGGTTTTATGTTGCAATAACAGTCTGCCACGATCACCCCCTCCTGCCGGTAATCTTACCTGTTCCAATCGTAACACATTAGGATCAGCATTATGGCATACTTTTATATGTTGTATTAATTTGGGAGAACCTTTTCCAGACTGGATTGAGTTATAGTGTTCCCTAAATCTGACAAACAATGGCCTGATGTTTTTGCCAATATAAAAATACTCGCAGGGACAAAATATTAAATATACAACATATTTTGTTCTACAGGAAATGTATTGTAACGGGTTTATAATTTGTAAGATTGTTATGGATAAAAGAAATGATTAGCACTAAATGAATGATCAATTATTATTTTACTTAAGAATTTAAAAGATTACAATAAGAGATTACAAATAACAACTAAGTTTCAAAAAAGTAAAAGGAAAATTAAACAATAATTAAATTAATAAATTAGAGTAATTAAGATACTTAGCTTTGTATAATAACAATCCTGGATGGTATGCGCAACTGACCCAGAATGAAAGTAATGTTGGTTCTGGACGTCTCCAGATTCTGAAAAATATGCCTTCTCTTCTCTCTGTCTCCGTATGTAACTTGTATATCCCTCAATGTCCAAAACACCTCGCTCTCTCCCCAGAGTTCAGTCATCTTTTATATCTTAAAACATCCAATGTATCTCAGTTAAAAGCTTTGATCTTCCATGGCATGCCAGGGAGAAACCCTCTTAAACCAACAGATAAGATTTCACAAGATGACATCTCGACATCTCTGAGAAAATGACACCTAATCTAATCAGTTGCTCTCATCCTTTGTTAGAAGATATCAACAAATGACAGGTCATTTGCATTCCTATGTTAAATAGGCTATCTGGTTGAACATTTCAATATCAATGACCTTCTGCTGAACTCCCTGAAATTAATATAGATACAGTACAGACCAAAAGTTTTGACACACCTTCTCATTTAAATATTTTTCTGTATTTTCATGATTATGAAAATTGTACATTCACACTGACGGCATCAAAACTATGAATTAACACATGTGGAATTATATACTTAACAAAAAAGTGTGAAACAACTGAAAATATGCCTTATATTCTAGGTTCTTCAAAGTAGCCACCTTTTGCTTTGATGACTGCTTTGCACACTCTTGGCATTCTCTTGATAAGCTTCAAGAGGTAGTCAATCTTGAAGGAGTTCCCAGAGATGCTTAGCACTTGTTGTCCCTTTTGCCTTCACTCTACGGTCCAGCTCACCCCAAACCATCTCGATTGGGTTCAGGTCTGGTGACTATCGAGGCCAGGTCATCTGGCGTAGCACCCCATCACTCTCCTTCTTGGTCAAATAGCCCTTACACAGCCTGGAGGTGTGTTTGGGGTCATTGTCCTGTTGAAAAATAAATGATGGTCCAACTAAACGCAAACCGGATGGAATAGCATGCCGCTGCAAGATGCTGTGGTAGCCATGCTGGTTCAGTATGCCTTCAATTTTGAATAAATCCCCAACAGTGTCACCAGCAAAGCACCCCCACACCATCACACCTCCTCCTCCATGCTTCACGGTGGGAACCAGGCATGTAGAGTCCATCCGTTCACCTTTTCTGCATCGCACAAAGACACAGTGGTTGTAACCAAAGATCTCAAATTTGGACTCATCAGACTAAAGCACAGATTTCCACTGGTCTAATGTCCATTCCTTGTGTTCTTTAGCCCAAACAAGTCTCTTCTGCTTGTTGCCTGTCCTTAGCAGTGGTTTCCTAGCAGCTATTTTACCATGAAGGCCTGCTGCACAAAGTCTCCTCTTAACAGCTGTTGTAGAGATGTGTCTGCTGCTAGAACTCTGTGTGGCATTGACCTGGTCTCTAATCTGAGCTGCTGTTAACCTGCGATTTCTGAGGCTGGTGACTCGGATAAACTTATCCTCAGAAGCAGAGGTGACTCTTGGTCTTCCTTTCGTGGGGCTGTCCTCATGTGAGCCAGTTTCTTTGTAGCGCTTGATGGTTTTTGCAACTGCACTTGGGGACACTTTCAAAGTTTGCCCAATTTTTCAGACTGACTGACCTTCATTTCTTAAAGTAATGATGGCCACTCGTTTTTCTTTACTTCGCTGCTTTTTTCTTGCCATAATACAAATTCTAACAGTCTATTCAGTAGGACTATCAACTGTGTATCCACCTGATTTCTGCACAACACAACTGATGGTCCCAACCCCATTTATAAGGCAAGAAATCCCACTTATTAAACCTGACGGGGCACACCTGTGAAGTGAAGACCATTTCCGGTGACTACCTCTTGAAGCTCATCAAGAGAATGCCAAGAGTGTGCAAAGCAGTCATCAAAGCAAAAGGTGGCTACTTTGAAGAACCTAGAATATAAGACATATTTCCAGTTGTTTCACACTTTTTTGTTAAGTATATAATTCCACATGTGTTAATTCATAGTTTTGATGCCTTCAGTGTGAATGTACAATTTTCAAAGTCATGAAAATACAGAAAAATCTTTAAATGAGAAGGTGTGTCCAAACTTTTGGTCTGTACTGTATATTAATTAATTAAAATGATTGAAACCATAAAAAATCAATCTCTAGGATTACAAGGAAATAAAGTCTTTGAGTATATGTGTGATCGCTCCTATTCTGAGTACTTTATCTGTATTGTGGTATTTGCAGAAAGAGATATGTCCACATTTAAAATTCCCCTTCAAAGAATTATTATCTAGCCAAGTTGTTGTATTTTCAGTGAACCTGTTACAAACTAAAACATCATCTAAGTTGCAGCACCGTCTATATCAAACAATAGGTTTTAGGGAAGCTCTTTTAGCTATATATCTTTGTCACTTTCTAACAAATGCCAGTTCTTTCTAATGGCCCTCTTGATAATATTGGAAATAGGATTTAGCTTAAAATTAAATATAAACTTTGTTCTTCATCATTACGTGATTTCTTCCGTGTTACCAATAGTTCTTTTTGAGATTTATCATATGCCCTCGAACGGGCTTCATTAACAACCCGAATTGGATATCCTCTATTCACTAGTCTATCTGACAAATCATGTGCTTGTTCCATAAATTTTTTGTTTGAACTATTAATTTTACAGAGCCTCAGAAACTGCATTTATCTACATACTTAACTGCACTTTAATGTTGGTGGCAGTTTTAGTTATTGTATCTTTTATCAAAGATGGATTAATTCTTTTTAATTGTTCTTCTTCTTGGGATGTAACAGTTGAAAGTGGTTTCTAAATGATTCACTCTTTATGTATTGATTCATTGTGGTATACCTAATTGTTCATCTATATCTAGGTATTTATCAGCAAGGTTCTAAGTCTGACTATTAAAAATTCTTCCAGAGCTCAGTGTTAGGAAATGAATATTTTTTATGCTTCTCAAGATCCAAAATAATTGCAAACACATTCATTGTGCCTATTTTATTTTTCTAAGAACAGCTGTAGTTTTCTGAAGGGATTTTTTGAGACCCAATATCTTTAACCTAGTAGCTATGTTAATAAAAACTAAGCAACTATTTAATATTCTTAAAGGGGTTATTCGTTCTTAAACTACAAGTCTGCTGTTATTCAATGTGACTGCAGACTTGTGATTCTTTACATCACGTGCACTGACACTGTGATGATTTTCCGGTGCCGGCGACAGGAGAGGAGTGGGTATGACCATAAGTATGCAATTTGCATACATGCAATCACGTATTACAATGCAATTATATTGAGCAAGGCTGGATACAGTCTAGTAGGAATGTGGCCGGAAGTATGCAAATTGCATTCTTGTGGTTACATAACCACTTTCTGCTTGTTCCGCCACTGGAGAATTCTCATAGTTCGCAGTGCGTGCGCTGTGAGGATTCACAAATCTGCAGTCACATAGAGTGACAGCAGACTTGTAGCCTAAGGCCGCACAGCCCCTTTAATACTTGCATAGGCAAAAGTGTACATATTTCCTGTCATGTTTACAATTGCAGGCTGTAAAGGTCCTTTCTACTTTCATTATCATTCTGTATATTGTTTACAGCATCCCTTAGGCTGTGTCTGAAAGTATGTAAAATCATCATTGATGTCATAAACACTGGGCCAGAATTGCTGATGCTTCTACTGAGCATGCGCTGTTCTGGTTGCTCCATGAATAGTCAGTCACTTTAAATCATGCACTTTGTGCACAATTATTAGGCAAGTGAGTATTTTGACCATATAATAATTTTTGTGCAGATTTCTCCAAGTTGTATAACCTTGAATGTTTATTGGATGAAGCAGATCAGGTGATGTATATTTGTGTAATGAGGGAGGGTGCTGCCTAAGGATACAACCTCCTTTATCGAGGTGTACAGAATTTTTAGGCAGCTTATTTTTCCTCAGGCAAAATGGGCCAAAAAAGAGATTTAACTGACTGAAAAGTCAAAAATTGTTACAAGTCTTATAGAGGGACATAGTACTCTTAAAATTGCTAAGATCATGATTAAAGAACCATCAAAAGTTTAGTCGCAAATAGTCAACAGGGTTGCAAAAAATGGGTTGAGAAAAAAACGCACATTAACATTGTCAAAGATTTGAGAAAAATTAAACATGAAGCGACCAGGAACCCATTATCCTCCAGTGCTGTCATATTCCAGAACTGCAACCTGCCTGAAGAGCCTAGAAATGCAAGGTATTCAGTGCTCAGAGACATGGCCAACACAAGGCAGGCTGAAACCAGACCACCACTGAACAACACACAGAAGTTGAAAAATCAAGACTGGGCCAAAAAAAATCTGAAGACAGATTTTTCAAAGGTTAAATGGAATGATGACATGAAAGTGACTCTTGACAGACCAGATGGATGGGCCCATGGCTGGATCAGTAACAGTATCTTGACATACCCTCCTGGCATTTGACCCTGAACTGTGACTTTACCACGACTCTGTCTTGCCCTTCTGTACGACAACCCCTCCTGGTATTTGACCTCGGACCTCCTAACTACACTGTCTCACAACTTGTCTGTGAGTAGTGACTCAGTGTCACAGCAGCCGCCTCCACAAGGTGGTACGTCAGCAACAAATGCACCACCAGCAGCTTGATCAGATGAAAGTTTATTTAGCAAACCAGCAGATGACTGTGAATATAAACCTGCTTCCTCGTCACACAATCAGGTATGGATGTTTGCCAATGCAATGGAACAACAAGCGGTAGTGGTAGATGATAATGATGATGGTGATGATTACACTGGCCAGGTACTACATGAAGGTGTGGCCTGGCTGACAGAAAGAGGAGTGTAATAAGAAAAGAGAGGGTAACAACTTGAGGCTTGTTCTTATTGCTGGCCAGCTTGCTTTTCTCAAATGAGCATGTGATGTCACTTCATGTGCTAATGGAGAGCCATAGTTCCTAGTCTATGCACATCAGAAAATCCAAGGCTTATTTTCCTTTTGCAGAACCTCCATACTGTCAAAGTACTGATTGGCTGGTCTGGAACTCGTATAATAACTCCCTCACATCAGTTGCCCACATGTAAGACTTGTTATCACCACCAACAGATCTTTCGGTCACTGTTAAGCCTCCTCCACCAACAGCACTTGGGGCTTCACCTTCTCCAGAGCTAACCACATAACAAGCATTTTTTGCCCAGAGGATCTTTTAGCTGCACGTTGCCAAGGATAAGGTAAGAAGATGGAAGTGTTGCCCACGTTTCCCCTGAAATACACGTGGATTGTTGCAATGTATTTTAATCTGCAATGTATTTAGTAATGTGTGTAATTAGTAATAAGTTGTGTTCTGCAGGGAGTTAATAGGAACGGTTTTGATTAATAGTTGGGACTAGCCCAGAGTGGGAGGGGCTAAAATGAAGGGACAGAGACAGTTTCCTGTCAGGAAGTCAGATAAGGCCCAATAGACCTGCTGTCTGATAACTAAGCAGAGCCAAAGGATGTGGGTGTCCCTGGAGTGAGTAGAGGCCGAAGGAACAGAGAGCAAGATCCAGGAAAGAGGTAAGAGAAAGTGACAGAAGGTGTAAGTGATTCTCCAGAGATGGAATCTGGGGGCAGGAAACACAGCAATTGTAACATCCATGGCGGCGTGCTGGCATGGCTTGCCATCTCCCACCATGCAAGACCACCAACTTACCTAAAAGTCCAGGCTGTGCACTGTGCTCCTCTACTTGCTGTGTGCATGTCTCTTGTTTGCAGGTTTAGGGTGGCGGCGCTGGAACTTCCTGAGTCTTAAAGGGACAGTGCGCGCATTCCTAATACATCCCCAGCCTATTGTTGTGAGGCACTGGATATATAAGGCAACCCCGCCAGTGGGAGGTACCTGAGCAACACTTTCTTTCAGTGTGTACTGTGCAACTGTGAGTTGCCAGGTCCTGTATCCTGGCTGTTTCTGCCACCCTGGGGGCTGAGTACCCAGGCCCATTACCTGTACTTGTGACTTCTAGTCTATTTCTGCCACCCTGGGGGCTGAATTCCCAGGCTCATACCTGTATCTCGCTCCTGTGTCAGTTCCTGTCTGAACTGTGTCCTAGCCCGTTACCTGTTTGTCTCTATGTCCGATCCTTCCCTTTGCCTGCAGTGTCTGTACCAGAACTTATCTCCTACCTTGTCTCTGTACTCCAGTTTCTGAGTGTGTCCACTCGCTACTTCATAGCAAGTACCTTGTGTGTATCTGGCTCTGCTTGTCCCGCTTCCCTGCCCCTGTATCTACATTCTGTGTTCTAGCTACCTTCCTGTGCTTTCTTGACCCTGTCTGTTCCATGTGAACAGAGCCCTGTCCCGCCTGACCATTCCTGCGGCATTACTGCCTGGCCGCACCAGCGGCATTCCCGCCTGGTCGCACTTGCGGAATTCCCGCTTGGTCGGACCTGCGGCATTCCCACCTGGCCGCACCGGTGGCTCTGCCCTGTCCTTCTCCACTCCCCTTCGGCACCTGCAGCTCTGCCCTGCCCTTCTCCGCTCCCCGTCCACACCTGCGGCTCTGCCCTGCCCTGCTCCACTTCCCGTTCGCACCTGCGGCTCTGCTCCTGTATCCCAGTCTGTACCAGTCCCTATCCAGCCTGTCTACCTGACTGCCTGTATAGCAGCCATGCCCGCCAGTACCTGTCTGCCTATATACCAGCCGTGCCCGTCAGTACCTGCCCATTCCTGCATACCCCTGTGTGGATCAACAGCTGTGTGACCGGGGTCTACCCTGGAATAACACCTGGGCCACCTCCCTTGTCCCTCCTTGGTTCACGGAGTCGACTAAGCCGCCGTATGAGCCAGGGTCAGATCTGCGAGGCCCCTTGTCAAGCCCCTCCAGGCACTCCTTGGTTCGTGGCTCAGTGGGACCACTAACCACGCTCATGCCAGAAGATCCAGGCATGAGCATAACAGCAATGCAATACTGAGCTTGCAAGTCCAGAAGGTAACGCGACAGATCAGAGAAGGGAACGTGAGACGATGACAGTGCCCCAGGCAGTAGTTCCAAAGCATCGACAAGCAGAGAAGTTGAGTAATGCCCATAGTGGTAAAGTATCAACAAAAAGAGGTTATGTTGGCATTTTGTATAAAGTGGTGCTCGGGGAGGGTAGTGGCAAAGTAGCTCCCCTACTGGGCAAAAAGGATGCGGAACAGCGGGTTGAAGTACAAGGCTCTCACTTATTGACTGTAGTATTGTTATTAGGTAAAGCGAGGTTCCTGAAATATTGTGCTGGGTTGTGGAGAAGGCAGAGGACTAAGCAAGGCAGAACTGAGTCATTCTGGGAAGAACGGAGACAATGTGTATAAAGATGTTCCACTGACCAAGAGAAACATTCATGAAGCTATGCACCCGCTATCTGCTGTATATAATGGCCACCAAGTTATAGTATAAAAGACAGTTTATCCTTAAGTAGTGGTCTCCCTCCTTGAACTTTGCAAGACCTGGTCCTCGCCAGCAAAAGTCACTGTCAGCATGCGGCCTGCAAGAGCGTAATGCTTCCATAGCTAAAGTCCACACACCGAACCGGACCCCCATTATCATGTAGTATGCTGTGTTGTAAAATATGGGTAACCTCGCCCACGGCTACCACCCCGCGCCATGTTACACTAACATCCGGCTTCTCTGATAACATCACCTCTTTTGCCCCACTGTTAATTTTCCAGGTCTTTTTCACCTCAAAATCATCATCGTCATCTCAGATTTGGCTGACAGTTAAATGTATGTAAGCTCTTCACCCTACCCCACACACACACACACACACACACACACACACACCTGTCACCAACCTCAAGATTTGCCCTGAGTCAGACTACTAATAGCACTGTAAGTGCCCCTACTATCATGGCTGACAGAGCCAGTAACACAGCTTGGCATTACAATTGGTTTATCTATCTCCTCGAACACAATGTGTTCTGAGTACAAAGACTGACTGTTCATCTCTTCCAATAAATCAACTGAAAGAATTTGTTCTGGTTTAGTATTTTCCTTAGCCCACAGGATGCTGTGAATTAGTGGACTGATGGGCAGTACAGTGTCCATTTTAGGATATGATCAGATATCAAAATCAAACATCAGAATGATGTCAGTTTGAGGCTAAATACCCTGTCTGACAAGTGATCCTGACAAGTGATTTTGACAAGTGATCCTGACAAGTGACTCTGACAAGTGATTTTGACAGGTGATTCTGACAAGTGATCCCGACAAGTGATTCTGACAAGTGATCCCGACAAGAGATCCTGACAAGTGATCCTGACAAGTGATCTTGACAAGTGATCTTGACAAGTGATTCTGACAAGTGATCCTGACAACTGATCTTGACAAGTGATCTTGACAAGTGATTCTGACAAGTGATTCTGACAAGTGATCTTGACAAGTGATTCTGACAAGTGATCTTGACAAGTGATTCTGACAAGTGATTCTGACAAGTGATCCTGACAAGTGACTTTTACAAGTGATTCTGACAAGTGATCCTGACAAGTGACTTTTACAAGTGATTCTGACAAGTAATTCTGACAAGTGATCCTGACAAGTGATTTTAACAAGTGATTCTGACAAGTGATTTTGACAAGTGATTCTGACTAGTGATCCTGACAAGTGATTTTGACAAGTGATCCTGACAAGTGATTTTGACAAGTGATCCTGACAAGTGACTTTTACAAGTGATTCTGACAAGTGATCCTAACAAATGACTTTTACAAGTGATTCTGACAAGTAATTCTGACAAGTGATCCTGACAAGTGATTTTGACAAGTCATTTTGACAAGTGATTCAGACTAGTGATCCTGACAAGTGATTCTGACAAGTGATTTGGACAAGTGATCCTGACAAGTGATCCTGATAAGTGACTTTTACAAGTGATTCTGACAAGTAATTCTGACAAGTGATCCTGACAAGTGATATTGACAAGTGATTCTGACAAGTGATTCTGACAAGTGATTTTGACAAGTGATTCTGACAAGTGATTTTGACAAGTGATTCTGACAAGTGATTTTGACAAGTGATTCTGACAAGTGATTCTGACAAGTGATCCTGACAAGTGATTTTGACACGTGATTCTGACAAGTGACTTTTACAAGTGATTCTGACAAGTGATTTTGACAACTGATTCTGACAAGTGATTCTGACCAGTGATTTTGACAAGTAATTCTGACAAGTGATCCTGACAAGTGATTTTGACAAGTGATCCTGACAAGTGACTTTTACAAGTGACTTTTATAATTGTAATAATAATTTTAAAAAAAAGTCACTGTTTGCTGATGGGACTTGAACCCAAAATCCTGTGTCCAGAAACCAGTGCACTAACCACTGAGATATTAACTCAGTTGAAGAAACCTAGGAGTTCTATTTGGTTATTTGATTTTCATTTCAAACCTGATTGAAACTCATTGGGACTTATGCACAGACTTCAAGCAAGCCAAATTGAAATGATGTTTGATTTTGTTGTGTGAGTCTGATGTGTGATGTGGCACCCCAGGAGTCCGGTTGCCACAGTGGCATTGCCTCCCTCACAAGAGGTAATGCCATGCCTGGAAGCAAGCAGGGGTCCCCTAGTCAGTTATACTAACATGCAAAACGTTCCTGGCTCCAGACCAGCAAGGGAAGCTCCTCCCCTTAGCAACTGGGATCTGGAGGTGGGGTTAGTAAGAGTTAGTGAGAGGAGTTGAAGTCAGGACGTTGAAGAGGAAAGACCTAGGGAGTGGAGCTGCGCGGCAGTTCACCCCTGAGGATAGGAGCACGGAAAGACCTGACACCGGAGTCCAAGGTTGTGGGGCACCGAAGGCCCAGCAGCAGAAACCGGAGGGCAGGAGACTGCAGGTCTCCTGGCCACAGCAGACGCCTAGAGGCTCAGCAGCACTGCAGGGCCCAGTACCGCCACGTGGGAGCGACGCATCAGCAAGGCGCCAGCTGCCTACCATACGGGTGAGCACAAGGACGTTGTACTCAGGGACGAGGGCCACAGCACAGCTACAAGCAGCAGGGCCAAAGAGATTAGTGAAAAAGGTAAGGCCTACAACTCCACCTTACGAGGTGGATTCCTTACTTGCTTTCAGGCTGCCCGAACTTCCACTTCTAGCCAGCACCCATGTCCCGGTTTGACTAATTACTGCAAGTAAACATAAGAGGAAACCGCCATTGAGTTGTGGACTGAATATTAATTGCACCATCACCCCTGCACTACAACGCTCAGCATCACCTATAACATCTACAACATTTCTGCACTGCCCTGGAGCTAAGCTCTCCCTGTGGAGAGCCAAACCAACTCTGCTGCATTAAATACCAGCTTCAGAGGACCTGTGCTGCAGCGGCGGCTACCTATAGCCCTGCTACCTATAGCCGCATACCACAGGTGGCGTCATGAACTGCATACGTAAAAACTATAAAATTCCCTTTTTTACTGACCGCCCAGGGTCACGGACCGGGTCACCGCCACTGTGACATCACCCCTAGAACGACCGGCCCGGCACCGAGTACCCCACGGCCCAGGGGGTGCATCAGTGACTCTCTTCAAACATCAGAATCAGAATCACAATTACTTTTAGTCACCCTGAGTATTTTCATGGTTGATCTCATAAGACAAGAAAAGCTGCAAGCTGCTATCACTTGACTGGATAACTCAATGGTAAGGCATCACCCTCTGAAGCTACAGTGTCACGGTTCAAATCCCATTGGGAATATTATTATTTATTTTTTTTTTAATTATGCCTGTTTAGCACACAAACTACAGTGTTTTACTTTTAACCGGTTCCCGACCGCCCACTGTAGATAAACGTCGGCGCTTGCCGGTCTCTGTGCAGTGCCGACGTTTAAAAACGGTGGGTGGTCTCGCAGTGCTCAGGACCCCCAGGGTCCTGCAAGCACTGCGATTCCGGTGCAGAGCGTTAGCTCTGACAGGGTACATCATCGGGACCTGATTAGATCAGGTCCCAGTGATGTTAACCCTTTGCTGTCTTCTATATGCTGTGATCTATAGTGATCGCGGCATATAGGAGACAGCAGGAAGAGAGGGGGTCGTCTTACTTACCTCCGAAGACCTCCGTTTCGTTTGAGGACCTGGGGTTGCTATGGCAGCTGGAGGTCACATGACCGCCTCCAACTCTGCCATATATGGTGTCCTTCCTGTCTGACTTCAGCCTGTATGTAGCTGAAGTCAGACAGGAGACTCTGACTGAAACAGTCAGTGAAGATCTCATATAATGTAATATATGTGTATTACATTACATGAGATCAGTGATCAGAAAAATAAAAATTAATGTCCCATACAAGGACTAAGTAAAAATGTAAAAAAAAGTAAAAAAAAAAGTTTTTAAACTATTAAAAAAAAAAATCACAAAATAAATAAAAATAAATAAATAAAATATTAAACCAATAAATCCGTAAATTATTACAAAACCAAAAAAAGTACACATATTTGGTATCGCCGCGTCCGAAACAACCCAAGCTATAAAACTGTCACACTAATTAACTCCTTCTGTGCACACCGTAATAAAAATAAATAAAAAACGGAGCAAAAAAATATGCTTTTTCATCATATCGCCAAACAAAAAGTGGAAAAAAATGCGATCAAAAAGCAGAATAGAAATAAAAATGGTACCACTGAAAACGTCATCTTGTTCCGCAAAAAAAAGCCGCCATACAGCTCCATCAGCCAAAAAATAAAAAAGTTATAGCGCTCAGAATAAAGCAATGCAAAAAAAATATTTTTTTTTCTATAAAATTGTTTTATTGTGTAAAAGCGCCAAAACATAAAAAAATACAGTAAGTGTAGTATCGCTGTAAACGTACTGACCCGAAGAATAACGCTGCCTGATCACTTTTACCACACGCAGAACGGCATAAAAAAAAAACTCAAAAAACAATTCCTGAAGTGTTTGTTTTTGTTAACTTTACCTCCCAAAAAACGGAATAGAAAGCGATCAAAAAATGTCACGTGCCCAAAAATGGTTCCAATAAAAATTTCAACTCGTCCCGCAAAAAACAAGCCATCACATGACTCTATCGGCCGAAATATGGAAAAATTATAGCTCTCAAAATATGGTGATGCAAAAACTAGATTTTGCAAAAAAAGCGTATTTTAGTGTGTGACAGCTGTCAGTCATAAAAACCCGATATAAATCTGGTATCTCTGTAATCGCACCGACCCGAAGAATAAAGTAATCTAATCAGTTATATCACACTAGGAACGGCATAAAAAATAAATAAAACAAATATTATTCACCTGCTACTGATTTGTTTATTATGTCTCCCAAAGATCCCAGTAAGGCTCTGCTCACATTTATCCTGTGCTCTGCGCTGAGCACTTACACCAGAGTTTCCGTGTAAATCTCTGAAATACGTGATTCAGCCAGAACCCATGATGGAAGATTCCCTGTAATGAGGCAGATATAGGCCACTGTGGATGCCGTCTAGCCTGGGATCCCACGGTGTCATTTGTTTTAGGCGTGCATAAAAGTGCGGTTGGCCACAGTTTTGTGCACTTCTGAAAAAAAGGACACCACTAAACAGAGGCCAGACGGAGTCCAGAGTAACTCTGCTGCCTCATTACAGTGAATGGATCCTGCAGGGGTTTCATCTGAATTACATCACTTGGAAAATTAGATGGAAACCCCGATGTAAGTGCTCAGCCTAGAGCGCCGGATAAATGTTACGTAAAATGTTCCCAATAAAAGCTTCAACTCAGTCCTCAAAAAAAGCTAGTCCCCACTCAGGTCCATCATCTGTTAAAAATATAAGGGACTTCCAAGTTACTGGTAGCAGAAAGGCTCTGGAAAAGCAAAATGCTCCTTGCCCCCCAAAAGAAATTCAGAAAATTTTGTGCTCCCAAATCCAAATGCCTATTCTACAATAATTTGTTCTCCAATTGTCAAATAGCGCTCCTTCCCCCTCAAATCTCACCGTATGGCTAAGTGGTACGATACAGCCACATATGGGGTATTGACACTTTTAGAAGAAATTGTGTGACACATTTCGGCACCATTTTTACCCATTGCCCTGTGTGAAAATGTAAAATCTGAGGGTAAAACATTTTTTTGTGGTAAAAATATAATTATGCTTTTTTCACTGCCCAATGGTATAAATTAAAAAATTAAAAAATGCTCACTACTTCCCTAGATGAATTCCTTGAGAGGTGTAGTTTACAAAATGGGGTCACTTGTGGGGGTTTCTGCTGTTTTGGCATGTCAGTGACTCTTCAAATGTGACATGGTGTCTGCTGCCTATCCCAGCCAACATAGCGCTTCTTTCTCTTCCGAACCCTGCCGTACACCAAAGCAGTGGTTTTCCCCCACATATGGGGTATCGGCGTACTCAGGAGAAATTGTACAACAAATTTCATGGTGCAATTTATCCTGTTACCCTTATGATAATGCAAAATTAGGGAATGAAAAACATTTTTTATGGGAAAAATGTGAAAATTTTATTTTTACGGCTCAATATTATAAACTTCTGTGAAGCAGCTGGGGGTGCAAGGTGCTCACCACACATCTAGATAAGTTCCCTAAGGGGTATAGTTTCCAAAATGGTGGCACTTGTGGGGGGTTTCCACTGTTTAGGCACATTAGGGGCTCCCCAAATGTGACATGGCGTCCGCTAATTATTCAAACAAATTTTACATTCAAAAAGTCAAATGGCGCTCCTTCCCTTTCAAACCCTGCCATGTGCCCAAACAGTAATTTGCCTCCACATATGGGGTATCGGCGTGTTCAGGAGAAATTGCACAACAAATTTCATGGTGCAATTTATCCTGTTACCCTTATGATAATACAAAATTAGGGAATGAAAAACATTTTTTGAGGGAAAAATGTGAAAATTTTATTTTTACGGCTCAATATTATAAACTTCTGTGAAGCACCTTGGGGTTCAAGGTGCTCACCACACATCTAGATAAGTTCCCTAAGGGGTCTAGTTTCCAAAATGGTGTCACTTGTGGGGGGTTTCCACTGTTTAGGCACATCAGGAGCTCTCCAAACGCAACATGGCGTCCGCTAATTATTCAGACAAATTTTACATTCAAAAAGTCTAATGGCGCTCCTTCCCTTCCGAACCCTGCCGTGCGCCCAAACAGTGGGTTTCCCTCACATATGGGGTATCAGCACGCTCAAGAGAAATTGCACAAAAAAATTTGGGGTCCATTTTTTCATGTTACCCCTGTGAAAATAAAAAAATTGGGTCTAAAGTAACATTTTTGTGAAAAAAGTTAAATGTTAATTTTTTTCTTCCACATTCCAAAAATTCCTGTGAAGCACCTGAAGGGTTAATAAAGTTCTTGAATGTGGTTTTGAGCACCTTGAGGGGTGCAGTTTTTAGAATGGTGTCACTTTTGGGTATTTTCTGTCATAAAGACCCCTCAAAGTGACTTCAAATATGATGTGGTCCCTAAAAAAATGTTTTTTTGTAAATTTTGTTGGAACAATGAGAAATCGCTGGTCAACTTTTAACCCTTATAGCTCCCTAACAAAAAAAAATTTGGGTTCCAAAATTGTGCTGATGTAAAGTAGACATGTGGGAAATGTTATTTATTAACTATTTTGTGTGACATATCTCTCTGATTTAAGGGCATGAAAATTCAAAGTTTGAAAATTGCAAAATTTTCAAAATTTTCGCCAAATTTCCGATTTTTTCACAAATAAACGCAAATGATATCGAAGAAATTTTACCACTATCATGAAGTACAATATGTCACGAAAAAACAATCTCAGAATCAGGGGAATACGTTGAAGCGTTCCAGGGTAATTACTTCATAAACTGGCAGTGGTCAGAATTGAAAAAAATGGCCTGGTCACGAAGGCAAAAACAGGCTCTGGCGCGAAGTGGTTAATATCTGACTTTCTGATTGTCATCCTGACATGTTAAGAGTTTCAGACACGCTGTCTATTTGCATGGTAAATCACATAGCCAAAGTAAATTGGGAGGCACTAATTTACTACATATCTATTTCCAAGTGACTGTACATTTGCATAATTTCTTAAAGGGGTCTTATGATAACATTTCTTTATTGTCAATTTTTCTTTCCATCCACCCAAGAACTGGCTGCAAACTCCCAATTTACTTTTGCTATGTAATTATTATTATTATATATCACTACCTAAATAATCAAATAATGAACCTATAGTTTAATGGTAAGGCATCTGTGTCACATAGTTTTATTTTGAAAGGATAATAATAATAGAAATAATAATAATACTAATAATAAAAAGTTCAGTGTCCCTACAGGTTTTTCTTGGCTTATGAGATTAACCATGATAATACTCAGGGGGTCTAAAAGTAATTGTGATTCTTATTCAGATGTGTGAGAAAAGTCAGATATCAAAGCCAAACATCACTGAAGTTTGTGTGCTAGCCAGCATCATTTAAAAAACAAACGATTATTTTTTCTGTACCAGAGATTTAAACTCAAAGTCCATTCTGTGTGGCAAGAGAGTTACCATTCTGCCATAAGCTCAAATGATGCTGCCTGATGGTTTTTCTTGGTTTATGATATTTACTATGCAAATACTCATGGTTTCTGGAAGTCCTTCTATTTTAGATTTTGATGTGTGATGAAAATCAGGTATCAAACTCATTCATCAAACTCATACATCATTTGACTTTGGTTTGGACAATGTCTGTCCTGATTGCACTGGAAATAACATAACCAAGTAAAATATCCACTTTTCTGTAATGAGTGTGTAGTTCACTAGTAAGTGTGCTGACTGCAAAACATATGCTTATGGTTTCAAGTCCCAGTAGGGACACTCAACTTATTATTATTACTAACAATGTATTATTATTATTATTATTATTATTATTACTATTATTATTATCCTTTCAAACCAAAACTATGTGACACAGATGCCTTACCATTAAACTATAGGTTCATTATTTGATTATTTAGGTAGTGATATATAATAATAATAATTACATAGCAAAAGTAAATTGGGAGTTTGCAGCCAGTTCTTGGGTGGATGGAAAGAAAAATTGACAATAAAGAAATGTTATCATTAGACCCCTTTAAGAAATTATGCAGTCACTTGGAAATAGATATGTAGTAAATTAGTGCCCCCCAATGTACTTTGGCTATGTGATTTACCATACAAATAGACAGCGTGTCTGAAACTCTTAACACATCAGGATGACAATCAGAATGTCAGATATTAAAAGTAAAACACCCCTGTAGCTTGTGTGCTAAACAGGCATAATTTAAAAAAAATAATGATAGTAACATACCTAATGGGACTTGAACTCTGACTCTGCAATTATCAAAGACTGATACCTTACCATTGTGCTATCCAGTCAAGTGAGAGTAGCTGGCAGCTTTTCTTATCTTATGAGATCAACCATGAAAATATTCAGTGTGACTAAAAGTCATTGTGATTCTGATTCTGATGTTTGAAGAAAGTCACACATCAGACTCACACATCAGAATCAAACCTCATTTGAATTTGGCTTGCTTGCAGTCTGTGCATACATCCCAATGAGTTTCAATCAGGTTTGCACTGAAAATCATATAACCAAATGGAACTCCTTGGTCGCTTCAACTGAGTTAATAGCTCAGTGGTTAGTGCTATGATTTCTGGATACAGAATTTTGGGTTCAAGTCCCATCCGCGAACAGTGACTTTTTTTTCTATTATTACAGTTGTAAAAGTCACTTATCAAAATCACTTGTCAGGATCACTGGTCAAAATCACTTGTCAGGATCACTGGTCAAAGTCATTTGTCAGAATCACTTGCCAAGATCAGTTCTCAGACAGGGTATTTAGCCTCAAACTGTCATCATTCTGATGTTTGATTTTGATTTCTGATCATGTCCTAAAATAGACACTGTAGGGCAGAACAGAAACAGGTGTCATTGATGAAATGGAAATTCCACTTTGTACAACATTAAGGGTTATGGCAGCAGAGGAGGAATGTGCTGAACACTGACTCAAGCTGCTGGTGTTGCTGTCAGAGGCTACATCATCCTATTGTCACAGAGATGAGCATTGTGATATATCTTCCATTATTCCATCCACTACCTACTAATTGATACGCTTGTCAGAGGCAATGTAGGACAATTGTGACCTGCCCTTTGTAATAATACTGTCAAAGTAGTTGCTGTCAGAAATTCTGGTAGTGCTGCTGCTAACAACTGTCACATTTCTTACCATGGGATAGATAGTTTTTTTCTCTCACAGTACTATGTTCATTGCCAGTGTCACGTTTTTGTTTTAACACACGTTTAGATACAAGTATAACATTTAAGTCCTTTACCAAAATTTGTTACCATCCACACTTAACCAACTCTGGAACACTACAGAATCAACCCCAAAGGCAGAGTTCACATGACAGCCAAAAAAGGCTAATACCAGCCTGCCCGTAATATTGGTGTGGCATCTATGTCTCTCCAATTTGACAATTTAAACAGGTGTGCCAATACAGACCTGTACAGCTAAATATCTCAATTTACTCTAAAAATTTGCATTCAAGTGTTTGGTTAAAAGAAATGAATTACTCCCATCCAAAATGGAACATGTAACAATAACAAAAGCCAGGAGTTAAGAACAGTCTCAAAATCCAGCAAAATCCCACAGTAGAGGGAATAGCTGCTAAATTTGAATAGTCAAACAGATATGCAAAAAGTAAATCGTTTGTATAATGTTTTCAAATTTCTATTTTTATTTTTTTAAAACACTATTATCCCTCCCAAACCAATAAACCTAACGCAGAATGCTATGTTGTTAGGTTCACGCACAGTATGTTGTGTCACATACAGTTAAGTTTGACTACTGAAATAATCGTTAAAGGGAACCTGTCCTGTCCTGTGTACTATGTAATCTGCCCCCATAACAACTAACAACGCAATGGGGGCAGTTTACATAGTACACAGGACAGGACAGGTTCCCCTCAAAGCAAAGCCTTTTTTATTTCATTATTATTATTATTATTTGTTTTTTAGATTATGCTCCCCTTGCCACAAAATGCAATGTACAACATAAACATAAAATACAATAGTACAAGGTAAGTACATGCACAGAAAGTAATTTATGGTAAAAGCCCCTAGTATTGTTCTGGTGCATAAGGTTGTTAAATTTGACTATTAAGACAGTTGTAACGCCTTATGTTTTACCCCTCTCTTGAATAAAAATTTAACATAACCCAAAAAACTGTGTTGCAAGGTAGATATACATACGTTCACGTCTGAAAATGAAAATACAGCAACAGTCTGCAGTATGGTCGAGGGGTAAAATCTGAAAAATTGGACTATTAAACAAGATATTTAAATATATGTAAAGATTTTTTTTAAATGCACCACTTCTACTTTCCAAAAAAAGAACAGGGCAAGTAGGCTTGTTAAATTAGCAAAACGAGCCCCTTCAACAAGAACCTGGATTCAGGTGTGGTAGGGGTCTAAAATTGGACTACTACAACAAAGAAGTGAGCTACAAAAATGACATTTTTTAACACCATGCACACTTTGTAAACAGCTGATTTTATATTTCTGGATTGTGAAGATTTGTGATTTATATTAAAAAAAATATGATGGCTTCCCTGCCTAAGACACACAAGCCTAGGTTCCGAGATTCTTGTTAATTAGCAAGTTTGGACCCGGTATTAAGCTTCACTCATAGCTTGCAATAGCAAAAAATGCTGTTGTTTAGGTGCTGTGCTGTTATTGCAGTTTTTCTGTCCCTATGTGGAAAGAGCTGTGCGCTTTCACCTCCTATCCATACACTGCAAAAGCATTGACACTGGTATTGTCGATGGTCCGTTTAACCAAACCATCCAATATTAATACCCATCTTCCCGTGAAATTCCTTTACTTAACTAAAATAAGACCAAAACACAATATACATTGGGAAAAACTGGCCACAGCAGCCTTTATTTAAACAAAGTTACATAGATAAGTAATTAATTAACACACAATGGTAGGAGGGTCCTTGAAGCTCCAAAGATCTGGTGATTAACATAAACCAACAATTAACACCAACTTGCCCGCAGCCGATACCCACTGGCTCGAGAGCACCACAACCCAACATGGGTTCCAAAAATTACTTCCACTTCCCGGGCTCCGACATTCCCTGCCATGAGACCCCCAAAACCAGATCAGCAATCAACGTTTTCCAATTAAGGAATCCATACCCAAATGGACCCCTTATACCAATTTAAAACCAACTTCAAGGACCCCCAACCGCCACAACGAGGGCACTTTGAATATCTCAAATGCCCGATACCCCCCGAATGAAAAGCTATGGCCCTCTCAATGCCCTCTTGTAACCCCAAAGCCCACATGTCAATACCTACTGCGTTCAAATGCACCCTGTCCGCCAACCAAAATTCACCCTCTCCCTTCTCTAACTCAAAGTGCCGTACAGCAATCCCCCCATTCCTAGTAACAAAACTAGAGACTGCCCTATTAACTTTAATCCTGGCTTTATTGATCTTCACCACTGACCTAGCCCTATGCCAACATCTTCGAGGAACAATCTCAGACCAAACAATAAACAAGCCTGGAAATGCCACCCACAAACGCAACAAATCATGTTTAACATCCGTTATCAACTCTCTAAAAGGGCGTGAACCTAGGTCGTTCCCCCCCACGTGCAACACCAAAATGTCAGGTGACCTATCTAAACGCGCACTGTGATGTACCTCCTGCAGCACTCTGCACCAACTCATGCCTCTAAAGCCCAACCACCTAATCACAGCTGTTTCTCTGTCAAAGCCGAGCTGCCTTCCTGCAGGCCTTACATCCGCCCTCAGTGTTCCCCAGTGCACGTAGGAGTGTCCCAGAATCTATACCAGCGCGGAATTGGAACCTGCAGAAAATACAAACAAACTTGAACAACTCTCGCTATAACAACAACTGCCATAAATCAAACATTAAAGTTATATTTTACCCTGAGCCTGAGGTCTGATATAACTCCGATAACGCCTCGATTCCCAACGCCCAATGCGCTGTATAGTCTTCCCACTAAGACCACCCGCAGCCGCTTCCGTTGCTGCTCCAATCCGAAACGAGTGCGACCCAAAACGGGATGCATCTAACCCTAATGAATTTAAACACTTCCTAAATACCACTATGAACTGATATCTGGACAAGAAGGAACCATCCTCGTGACAAAATAATGGACCACCCTGCTTTGGTTCGGACTCCCTAAACAGTTGCAAGCATCTTAACGGACACATAATGGAATTCCCAATTGCTCTCAAAACTACACACCTCCCTTTTCCCAACTGGTCCGTTTTAGATTTCCTGATCCAAAATTCCACACCTCCTGAGGTACTAATCACATCTGCTGACAAAAGCCCCCCACCCACCGACCTGCTGGGTGACACGATCTCACCCAACCTCAACGCTCCAAAGAAGGCCAGGGAGAAGGCCAATCTAAAAAGACAGATTTCAAACCCGGAGCAACACACAGAAGGTAACACCCCCCCAATCTTTTCCAAAATGCTAAATGAAACCGGCCTCCTGGAGTCCTCTTGCCCTTTCCCCTTCCGAAACCCCTTCAAAGCCTGTTTGATCAAAAAACTTTTTGTCAAATCTCTCTGACCATGAAACTTAAAACCAAAAGCTAAAGCCGCCATAGTATGAGAGATTTTTGCTACAGACCAACCCTCCTCAGCCCCTTGACTAATCCATGACAATAGTACGCTTAACTGATCGTCATCCTGAGCCATAAGCCCGACTGTATCAAACAACCGATCTTCCCATAAATGTCAAATAGACTGATACGCTTCCCAAGTTCTCCCCGCCAACGATGACCTAATCAGCGACTCAGTGGCCCGCATACCACCTTCCAAAGCTCTGGAGGGCACTCCAGCCCCTTGTCTGCCGCCTCTGGTGCCAACTGCCGGTAGCGCTCCCATTGAAAACGAGAAAGTGAGTCAGCAATGGCTTTCTGGACTCCCGGTACGTGAGACGCTATCACATAAGCATTCATGGAAAGGCAGGTCAGCACTAACTGTCGTAGAACCCTAATCACTGGAGGTGAGGATGCTGTAATGTTATTAATTGCACACACGACCCCCATGTTGTCGCAATTAAACCTCACCCTCTTATTTTGCAGTTCCCCCTTCCACAAATATATTACCACCAAAATGGGAAAAATCTCTAATAGGGCTATGTTCTTTACCAATCCTGATGTTACCCACTCCTTAGGCCAACTGGATGCGCACCATCGACCTCTAAAGTACGCCCCAAAACCTGAACTTCCCGCCGCATCTGTGTACAACTCCAAAGCACAATTGTCCTGTACTTCCTCCATGAGCAATGAGCGTCCGTTATATTGCTCCAAAAATTTCTCCCACACTACCAAATCGTCTCTGTGTTCAGCCGTCAAACGCATGTAATGATGCGGCAATTTTAGACCCGCCGTAGCGCTGGCTAACCGACGAGAAAAAATTCTCCCCATAGGAATAATGCGACATGCAAAATTAAGTTTCCCAAGAAGAGACTGCATTTCTCTCAGTCATCTTCTTTAACTTCCTAGCCCGTGAGACCTCTTCCTTCAAAGCCTTCACTTTCTCCTCAGGCAACCTAAATTCCCAAATCACTGAATCGATTACGATTCCTAAAAAACAAATGGTGGTAGTTGGACCTTCGGTCTTTTCTGGAGCCAAAGGCACTCCGAAACGCTCTGCTACCCACTGAGTCGCTCTCAGCAAAATTTCACAACATGAAGAATCGCCCGAACCGATGCACAGAAAATCATCCAGGTAATGTATAATGGATTCGAGCCCTGTCACATCCTGGACGACCCATTCCAAAAATGTGCTGAAAGCCTCAAACAAGGAGCAGGATAAAGAACATCCCATGGGCAAACATCTATCTACGAAAAACTCACCCTCCCAGTAACAACCCAACAACCTAACACTTTCAGGATGAACGGGCAACAACCGAAACGCTGATTCCACATCGGTCTTAGCCAGCAATCCCCTTTACCACACTGTCTGACCAACCGGGCCGCCTCATCAAATGATGTATAAACCACCGAACATAGTTCCGGATCAATCCCATCATTCACTGACTTTCCCCGCGGATAGGAAAGATGGTGAATGAGCCTAAACTTATTAGGCTCCTTTTTGGGCACCACCCCCAACGGCGATACTACTATATTCGAAAAAGGAGGATCGGCAAACGGACCGGCCATACGCCCCAAAGCTATCTCCTTTTGTAACTTAGCAGAAACCACCTCCACATATTGATCTGCTGATCTAAGATTTTTCAACACCCGGGGAATCTCGAATGGAGGTGGAGGAATTTTAAAACCGTCAGCAAAACCTGATACTAACACTGCAGCTTTTTCCCTATCGGGAAACCTACTTAGATAAGGGAGCATCGCGGTTAGTTTCACCGGCGTCTCCCCCTTGAGAATTGTTGGCCCCTGGCTTAGCCTTCTTTTGAAACATCTGGCAGCACCGTGTGATGATCCACTGCAGTGCGAGCAAAGATGCTTAAACCTGCAGTTGGCCCCAAATTTACACTGACCGTCGTTGAACTGCCAGCATAAGCCCGGTTTCTGCGTTCCCGCTTGCCCTGACGTGCCTCCGCTCCCCTGCGTACTTGATTGACCCCCGGAATGGCCGGCAAAACCGGCCCCTCCCTGAAAGGAATGCCCTAATCTAGAAGGAGCCATCACCCGTAACCAAAGGCCAATGTCCTTCTGATCCCATCTTATGGCAGGACGAATAGCTTTCCTCTGACGAAACTGCTCGTCATAACGAAGCCATCCTTGTCCCCCATAAGTTCTGTGAGCCTCCCCAATAGCATCCATATAGCAAAACAAGGGAGAGCAATTCTCCGGTGCTTTTTCACCTATTACGCTAGCCAAAATGGCGAATGCTTGCAGCCAATTAGTAAAAGTCTGCGGGATTAAGCGCCGCCTTTTCTTTTCCTCCTCCTCCTTCTTACTATCATCCGTCTTACTTTTTTCCAGGTTAAATTTCACCAGAGGCAAAAGAGAAAAAATTTCGACGTACTCATCTTTCCAAATTTTTTTCCTCACCTCTTTCTTGAGGTGTGCACCCAACGGACCCTCAAAACACACGTAAACCTCGCCGTGAGACCTATCATCCAAATGAATTCTACACTCTTTTTCTTTTTCTGTCTGGACTGACACCGAAACGGGCTCAGGCAATTGGCTCGCACCCCCAAGTCTATTACCTAAACTGTTCAGCCCGCCCCATTGCGGGCTCACCCATGCGGCTAAATGGCCCGAAACAGCACTACTACCCCTTTCCAAACGCAACAATAACTCCCTCACATTTGCTAAAACCTCACTCACACTCTCCCCAACCTGTTCCTGACTTGTACCCCCAGCCACTGACCCCCGATTAGCACTTAAACCTGGGGATAAAAAATTCTGGGATAACAAACAAGACATAGAACCCAACTCACCGGGCTGCGGAGGAGCTGTGGTCCCCCCAGCCGATATTCCCGACTCCAGCCGTCCATCCCGACTTCCGACTCTTCCCGTTGGACCCTCTATCTCTTGAGGCCCGAGCACCGCCGATGCACTGGATCCCGCCGGCGCAGCCCTGTAAGGCTGAAAGTTACTGACATGCACTGGAGTTGAAGAAGGATCAAAGGGTTGTGTATGTGGGGACATATTAATATCACCCGACCCCCTGTCCGCTCTGCCCACTGCCCGCAAGGTCTGTGTATTGGCATCCTGTCCTGAATTTAACGCTACCCAGAGACCATCTGTAAGGGCCGGTAACAACACTTGCCTTGCCTTGCGGGAAAATGTGACGCCCCTCCCCTCCCTGGCACTTAAAACCCCCCCGTTAAACCCCTCCCAATGCAAATAGCCTTAGCCACTCCCTCCAACCCATTGTCATGCAGGCCTGCGTCCAAGCCTGCGGGGGAGGGGGCGGCTGTACTCCGGCCTGTCGTAAAATTGTACTCCTTTGCCGGCCCTCATCTTTTTATACTTTCTGTGATATTCCCCCCTGATTGGCTGCACTATAACATTTAATGCGGTAATTGCAGGGCATTAAGGGAAAACCTGACTGGCCTTACCTGGGGCCAGGCATTTTTTGTTATGGCTGATCTATGCAAATCAAGTAGTAAACTGTTTGAATTCGCAAGAACCTATGAACATGACTTCTGTTTTGTATATGTAACCACTTGATTGTATATCTTGTTCTAGCTTGTTGTTTTTTTTGTTTTACAACATGTTAAATAAAACAATTTTTTTTTAAAAAATGCAATTTGTGCTGGAATGATGGCTGCACCATAATTTGTCCCCTTTTCCTGAAAGTCTTAGCATTTCGTAGGAAGTACTGTATATTGGGTAATGCTTTAAGAACTTTGAGAAACTCAAATTTGTCTAATGTAATATGTAAACAACACGACTACATTAAAGATGACCATATAAGTTCCCCAAATCCACCTTTCAATAGGCTTGTACTACCACCTAATGTGTATTTGCTTTTTGGCAGATGTTCATTCAGCAGATGTCATAGAGAAATACAATTAGGCGTGTAAAATGTCAACATGTCTGTTTTTTTGATTTCAAGGAAGAAATGTCACTGCATGGTTTGTCAGGGGCTTAATTCCCTCTCCTGGTTGAACACGTGCATGCTCACCCAAACCGAATGCCCATGTGTTTGGAGGGATGGCTATGATCACTTGAAAATTTTTCATTCCTAAGATAATACATAAGTAAGCACAATTCTTTTATGACTCATTGTTTTCAATTTAGCTTAGTGTTAATTCAAGGGTCAACCAAACAATCATCTTGCAATGGAAGCCAACTAGACATATAAATATATTCATACTTATATGAATCATGAATCCAAATACCTGTCATTTTTTTCTGTAACCCATTTATCTTTGACTCCCTTCGGGCTAAAACTCTTTAAACACTCCCCTTCTATCCCTTGGTCTCCCTTTTCAGTAGTTATGATGTGACTTGCAATCATTTTCTGCTTGTTAGACATGTTTTCTGATCTATAAACACCATTTTAAATATGTGAATCTCATTCTTCTTGTCCAGACCTGTCACTGTACACTGACTTAAAGAACATAATGCAATATACACTTGCCTTTCTCAGCAGGGAATGATTTACATGAAATGAGAAAAAAATCAAAGCTTTCACAAATACCATTGATCTTCTTAATTTATTTTAGAGACCGTAAATTTTAACTTAGATCAATATCCAGGAAATTGTTGAAAAAGGGAAGATGAAATTCTAAAATATTTTTTACAACAGCAAGAATAATCATCTTTGAAAAAGGCTAAACGTGTAGTATACATGGTACATGCACATTTGAAATATTGCTAAGATTGTATCTATAGATGAGCGGATCTTTTGAAATTCGACTCTGCCAACTTCACCATATTTTCTTCCAAAATTTGATTTGCAGCAAATAAATTTGTGTGAATCTCAATACTGGAAAGCTTGTAATTGCTTGGAAAATACACTTGGACGAGAGAATAGAGAGAACCCTGCTGACCATAAGGGCTTACACTCTACAGGAGAAAGAGAGTGAGAGGACCCTGCTGACCATAAGAGCTTACACTCTACAGAAGAGAGAGAAACCCACTACCATGACCGAGGGTTCCGTTGTGAAGAACATTCTTTGTCGTGTCAGATGCAATGGCCAACAACCCTGCTCTCACACCTGGTCTCTCCAGCTAATGTATAGAATAGTATTGAGTGTGATGGCAAACATTTCCAGATCTTCTCTCATGGCAGTCAGTATGGTGGAAGGGAGTATAGAAAAGCTGAGTGTGATTACAAAAGCTTTCAGATCTCCTCTCGGGACAGTATTAGCATGGGGGAGAGGCAAAAGAGACAGAGCTGTAAGAGGAGAGCTGCAGTAGGAGCTAGTGATGGGCTGTTCGGATCTTTTTGGTGATCTGGCTCACTTGGCTCTGCTCACTAAAAAGAGCTGCATATTTTGGATCCTAAATTAATCCTTATTATTAGTGTTCACACCAGGTGAGCACATATTTAAGATGATGTTAATACGGGCAAAACTCCGCCCCCTTGCTGCTAGGCAATTACATTGACAAGTGGGCGAGATTTGGTTCAGGTGGGCAGGGTTACATCCCGAACACTGGAATTTTACGCCCAGTGAGAACCATTAAGAGAATTTACAGTAGTGACTCTCACTTGGGTGCTGGCTCCCATCATTCACAGCAGTGTGCTGGTTCTTTGTCTCGGATCATTCACTAACAACAAATCAATGGTAGTAGAATAACAGATGTTTTTATAATGACACATCTCCTCTATATTCTGCCTCCTCCCACATTGATTGCCTTTAGAGAAGATCTGGAAGTGCTTATAAACACACTGATGCCTAGCCTATACTACACAGTAGCTACAGAGATCATAGCATGCTCTCCTCCTGTTTATGTTTGTTCAAAGTCATGCAGGGAACGAAATACATGCCCCCAGAGAAAAATCTCTGTTAGCACTCAGTTGGGTGTATCATAAATTATAATTTACATTTTACAAGCTAATATCTCCCCAATGGAGATGAGAAAAAATTAAAAAAAACACGTTTTACTCAGCTATGCAGCCACTATTCCATGATGTGACCAGCTTAATATGCTCAAATTGGTGAAAGGTCCACTTTAAGGGCATCATGTTGAGATATGCTGCAGAAGGCAGAAGAAGAGGGAAGTTTGTAGAGACAAGTTGTGGATGTGAAAATTCATCATGCTATCTGGACCAGATAGATACGACATGGATGAGAAAACTTCCAGAGATGTCACCTTTAAGGTAAATGCATGTAAATGTTTATTTGTGATACAGACTGTGTCTAACCAATACTGTGGTTCCTATATGGGCCACAATCTAATGATGGCTTATAACAACAACTTCCAGTGTCTTTTTGCTATTGCTAAGGATATACTGGAAGATGTATGTTCATGTGAAACAAGTGCACATGGAGGAGGCTGACCTGACATTGCAATTGATCTTTAAACTAAGCTTGGTGATGTATACATGTTCTAATGGTTGTTCTAGTGATGTATTTGTGTACTAATAGTGCTTCTTGTGATATATTCATGTACTGATGGTGGTTCTGATTATGTATTTATGTACTGATTATTAGTCTGGTGCTGTATTCATGTACTGTTGTGATGGTGGTTCTGATGGAGCCAATTTTTAGCATAATGACCAAGCCCCATTTTTCAAATTGGAAATGTCACATTATGTGGCAATAACTCTGGAATAATTCAGCTAATCCCAGTGATTCTGAGTTGTTTTTTCATGACAGATTGTACTTAATGTTGGCTGCAAATTTATTTAATTTTACTTTGTTTTTAAAATATTGAAAAAGTTGCAAAAATTGTAAAAAAAAAATCAATTTTCAAACTTTGAATGCCTTTATCCTTAAACCAGATAGTCATTCCACTCAAAATAGTTAATATATAGCATTTACCATATGTCTACTTTACATCAGCATCATTTTTAAAATATCCTTTTATTTTCTTAGGATATTAAAGGGGGTAAAATTTAGCAGTAATTTTTTCTTTTTTTTTGTTAAAGAAATTTACAATTCCTATTCTTTATGGGCTTATTCAGTTTGGAACTGACTCGGAGGGTCCTATATATTGGAAAACCTTTTAAAAACTGCACCCCTCAACTTATTCAAAACTGCTATCAGCAAATTTCTTAAGCCATCTTGTGCTACACAGGAATTAAGGCAATGTGGAATGCAAAATTTAGAAATTATATTTTTTCCACTAAAATATTGTTTTAACTGCAAATTTTAAATATTCACAAGAGATAATAGGATAAAATGTACCCCAAAATGTATTACACAATTTCTCCCAAATGTGACAGTATCCCATATATAGTCAAACACTGCTGCCTAGGCACAGAGCAAGGCTCAGTAGAGAATAAGCACAATTTGGTATTTGAAACTTTAATTTGGTTGTAATACATTGTGGACATCATGTTGCATTTGTGGAGCCCCTGGGATTCCAGAACAGCAGAAATCCCCACATGTGTCCCCATTTTGGAAACTAGATCCCTCACAAAATTCATCTAAGGCTATGGTTACACTATCAGTATTTGGTCAGTATTTCACATCAGTATTTGTAAGCCAAAGCCAGCAGTGAGTCAAAATTGCACATGTTTCTATTATACTTTTTCTCAGATTGTTCCTCACATGGTTTTGGCTTACAAATACTGATGTAAAATACTGACCAAATACTAATAGTGTGACTATAGCCTAAGGGTAAGTTGAGCATTTTGAGCCCACAAGTGCTTCATAAAACTTTATAAAATTTGGATGCAAAAATGAAAAATTATGTTTTTTCCAGTAAAAGGTTGTTTAAGGCTGTGTGCCCACGATGCGTATTTAATGCATTTCCGCGACTGTATTTCCGCCGCAGAAACGCATTAAAATAGCTTGTTAAGATGTCTGCCATGTTTCCCAATGATAATCCGCATGTGCTGTGCACATTCTGCGGAAATTTCCGCTGCAGATTATCATTGTGGAAAAATCCGCAGCACAACTATTTATTGTGCGATTTCGCGGCAATAGACCGCCATTGACTTGCATTGAACCGCATAACATCCGCATGTATACATGTATACATGCGGATGTTATGCGGTTCAATGCCCGGATGATACCCGGGTCTGGAGAAGAGGAGACTCTCCTCCAACCCGGGTACCATGGTACTTGCAAGTTAAAAAAGAATTATAAAGTAAAAAATAAAAAAAAATATTCATACGTACCTCTCCGGCGGCCCCCTGTCTCCTCCCGGCCGCGTCCTCTCTCCTCGGCGGCCCACGGTGTTCTGCCAGGACCTGCGGTGACGTCATTTAGTCAGCTGATGGTCACGCGACCGCTGACGTCAGCAGTCAGGTGATGGTCGCGTGACTATCAGCTGACTAAATGACGTCACCGCAGATCCTGGCAGAACTCCTCGGGCCGCCGAGGAGAGAGGACGCCGCCGGGAGCAGACAGGGGTCCGCTGGAGAGGTACGTATGAATATTTTTTTTTATTTTTTACTTTAGAATTCTTTTTTTTTACTATAGGTGCAGTATTTTAAGCTGAAATCGCAGTCACACAATATAAATCCATGCCTGTTGCATGGATTTATATTGTGTGACCAACTTGTCAAGCACTTTTCCAAGTGATGCTCAAAATCGCTTGGAAAAGCGCTTGAAAAAACACATGCATAAACACATGTAAAAACACTTAAAAACGCTTCTCCCTGGCAGAAAAAAACGCATGTAAAATCTGCATTCGTTTAATCTGTCAGGGAGAGGAAAAAACGCTCAGGAAATTTCTGCTTAAAATCTGCATCGTGGGCACATAGCCTTGGCCCTCAGTTTGTAGTTTTATCATAATATAACAGAAGAAAATAGACAACATCATTTGTTACATAATTTCTTCCAAACATGTCAACATTCCATATGTGGTCAAAAACTGCTGTTTGGGCACATGGCAGGGATCGGAAAGGAAAGAGCGCTATTTGATTTTTGGAACGCAAATTTGGGTGGAATAGATTGTGGATGCCAAGTAGCATTTTCAGAGTCTCTGACATGCCAAAACAGCAGAAACCCTCAACAAATTATCCCATTTTTGAAACAAGACCCTTCAAGAAATTCATCTCAGTGTATAGTGAGTACGTTGTGCCACACAGTACACAGATGCTTCACAGATCTTTAAAACATTAGGATGTGAAAACGAAATAACAATTTTTCCCAGTAAAATTTTCACATTGCTATTAGGAGAAAATGGAACTCAACTTATTACACAATTTTTCCTGAACACGTTGATATCCTGCATGTGGTCAAAAACTATGGCAGGACTTGGGATTGAAACAGCACTATTTGATTTTCAGAAAGTAAATTTGGCTGGAAACTATTTAAACTAGAAACCTCAAGAAATTCAACCATGGGTATGTTGAGCATTTTCAGCCTACAGATGCTTCATAGAACTTTAAAAAATGTAAATGTGAAAACAAAAAATTACATTGTGTCCAGTAAAATGTTGTTTTAGCACCAAATTTGTAATTTTCATAATGGGTAATAGGAGAAAATAGACCCCATAATTTGTCATGCAATTTCTCTTGAATACAGTGATCCCCTATTTGTGGTCAGAACTAATGTTTGGGTACATAGCAAAGTTTGGAAGTCAAAGAGTTCTATTTGATTTTTTAGCTCAAATTTAGACACTATTTTGCATGTACCCCTAATTGGGAAACTTAACCCCAAAGGGAATTAATTTACATGTTTGGTGAGCATTTTTAACCTACAAACTATCACAGGATTTTATAAGACTGTGCCTCGAAAATGAAAAAAACTATTTTTGTTCCAGTAAAATGTTATTTAACCTTTAAATTACAGTTTTAATTCACACAAGAGTACTCGAAAAATATGGAGAGGACAATTTGTTATGCAATTTTTAGCAAACATGGTATACAGTATGTAATTTTACACTACTGTTTGAGCACACAGCAGAGCTCTGAAGGAAAGGAGCACTGCTTAGCTTTTGAATGACAAATTTTGTTTGAATAGATAGTGGGTACCATTAGCAGAGCCCTTGGGGTGCCAAAAACCACCCACGCCCCCACACACACAGGTGATTTTGGAAACTTTACTGTTCAAGGAATTTGGAATTCATTTTGAGGTGTAGTGAGTATTTTGAACCCAAAAGTGTCTCACAGAATTTTATCTCATTGGACCCTAAAAATACTGCATAACATGTTAGTGGTAAAAATGTAATTTTTCATGAGATGTAAATTTTCCAGGTTTAGTAGGTGAAAATGGACACCACAAATGCTATGATAACCTATACAGTGTGCACAATAAGTAGACTAGTAGTTTGACCACATCATGATTTTTATGCAGATTTTCCAGCTCCAACCTGTATAAACCTTAATTTGCAGCATATCAGGTGATGTGTATTTGTGCAATTGTGAGGCCTGAGGATATCAACACTCTATATCATAATTATAAGGCAGCTTGTTTTCGACAGGCAAAATAGGCCAAAAAAGAGATTTAACTGACTCTGAAAAGTCCAAAATTGTTAAAACCCTTAGCGGGGAATGCAGCACTTTTGAAATTGCTAAGATATTGTGTCGTGATCACAGAACCATCAAAAGCTTTGCTACCAATACTCAGTCGCAAAAAAGTGTTTTAGAAAAAGACGCATATAAACTGCCAAAGGTTTAAGAAGAATCAAACATTAAGCTACCAGGAACTCATTGTCCTGCAGTACTATCATATACCAGAATTGCAACATCCCAGGAATGCTCAGAATTACAAGGTGTTTATTGCTCAGAGACATAAAAAAGGTGACAAAGGCTGAAACCCGGCCACCACTGAATAAGACACATAAGTTGAAACGTCAAGACTGGGCCAAGAAATATCTGAATAGAGATTTTTCAAAGGTTTTATGGACTGACGAGATGAGAGTGACTCTTGACGGACTAGAAGAATGTTTCTGTGGCTAGATCAGTAAAGGTGAAGGTTGGGTACTGCTATGGGTTTATATGGGCGTATAACAGGGTCTCACATGCCACAGTACTTGGAGTTGATTACAAGACCTCAGGCTGCAATAGCAACAATCGGCACCAGCAATCAAGTTCATGTACTGATAGCGATTCTTGTGATGTAATCACCTACTAATGATGGGGCAGGTATTGTATTCTTTTACTGATGGTGGTTCTGTTGTGCTATTACTGTATTGATGGTGGCTTTGATGATGTAGTCACATACTGATAATATTCTGGTGATGTATTCATGTACTGATGGTGGTTCTTGTGATTATTCATGTACTAATATTGGTTCTGATCTTGTATTCATGTACTAATATTGGTTCTGATCTTGTATTCATGTACTGATGGTGGTTTTGCCTCTGCATTAATGTACTTATTGTGGTTCTGGTGCTGCATGCATGTACTGATGATGGTTCTGTTGATGTATTTATTTACTGGTCATGGATCTTGTGCTGTATAGTGTACTGGTGGTTGTTATGGTGATGTATTCATGTACTGATGATGGTTCTTTTTATGCATTCATTTATTGATGGTTTGTCTTGTGCTGAATCAACGCACTGATGATGGTTCTGGTACCAACAATCTCCTGCACATGAGATCATTGAGCAGACACCATTTTCCACAAAACATAATTGTGACTCGAGCATCTTCTGGCGAGGCTGAACACAAGCCATCATTTCTCAAATGGCAGTGGAATTCACTAAGTGGTAAGGCAAAGACTGCACCACCAGCAACTTGACAAGTTGGGAAATAGCTAAAAGATGGATGAGTTGGATCGTATGCCTGTTTTCTAGCCACACAATCAGAGATGGATAGCTGATATAGTGCGATAAAGAAAGAGGAGAAGCAGTCACAGATTGTGAAGTAGTCGTTGAGGATGATGATGATGACACCAACTAGGTACTACTTGAGGATACAGCTTGGCTACCTGAAACATGAGCACAAATTAGATGGGGTAGGAGGACAACTTGAGCCTTGCTCATATTGCTGGCCAGATTGCTTTTCCCAAATGAGCAGTTTATGCTGCTTTATGTGCTGATGGAGAGCTGTAGTTTCTAATCTACTGGAGCGACCATGGTCTATTTTCCTCCTGTACCCAAAGGAAGAAAAAGCACCCGAACTAATGGTCATATAAAAAGTCAGAACAGGGAAAATAAATTAAAAAAAGCCTTTATTTAAATAACCAATGGTTATATGGTGGCACTGTACAAAAAGGGTGCGCACACACCATTATACACAACATATATTTATAAAAAATTATGTATCACATATTTGACAAATAACAAGACTGTTGATACAAATCCGGACACACAGTAAGGAAAAAAATGGGATGTGTCAAAACAACCCACACAGAAGGTACCAGATAAATACTTTATAATAATGTCAGGTTGATATATATTTCATAAAGACCATAATACCCCCATAGAGCAAAAATTGGTGTATAGTTCAATCTATGAATGTAAATACCAACATCATGCACTAGGTGGCATGATGGTACAACAAATAAATATACAGAATAGGCTATAAAGTGCTTGTGCACATTCTTGGACTGGCCCACAGGAGAACAGGAGAATCCTCCGGTGGGCCCCTGTGAAAGAGTGGGCCACCACCCTCTTATATGAGCAGTACTTGGCACAATATGCTAGAATCACTATGTACAGACAAAGGCAGCATCTTACTCATTTAACAACCTACCCAGTTCATTGTTATATATTTTTTGTGATAATGTAACATTTAGATATGGCTGAAAAGTGGGGCCCTGGAGGTGGTTACTGGTGGGCCCTTGGCAACCCAGTCCGACACTGCTTGTGCATATAACAATACTACAAGTGAATATAATGCAAAATACCAATTATTTAGCCAGCCTTTACGGGGCTTAACCTATTGCAAACATGCAGTTAAATAAAAGCGATCAATGGTCAATAGCAAACATGCAGTTAATGGAATAGCTCTATAGTCGATAGCATGCAATGTAGATCGCAAGTATATAGGCTAAATGAGGTCATGAAATAAAGAGCACTAGTGGGCACAATACCAGGTGGACCGGAAGGACTGTGTGTAGCACGCCGACCCCAAAATGAGTTTTGGATACTCCTTCGTCAGGAGGTATTTTGCGTTATATTCACTAGTAGTATTCTTATATGCACAAGCACTTTATAGTCTATTCTGTATATATATTTGTGTGTATGCATAATTTTTGTACAGTGCCACTGTTAGGCGTCAGGCGTTTCCCAGATCTGAAATGGGTTCAGAATCATCAGTGGATTCTGTGGTCTCCCATTATGGTCCAGCCAGGGCAGATGCTGCTCAGTATCATTGTTGGTCCCAACACCTAGCTGGTGCACGAGATGTACAAGTGGTCCTCTGGGTCTTTGTTCCTAGCAACATGAAGGATAGGTTGCGGAGGGAAAAAGGGCTGCTACAGCCTAAGTCCAGGATACACTGCATTGAGCATGCCCGTGACATGGCGGACCGTGATTGGTGGTTTGGGAGTCAGATGATCCGGTGACCTGGCACCGCCTGATTGGTCGCGGGTGACGTCACCAATAATGCGACGGTGGGCAGGGCTTAATCTTTAAATAGCCCGCCCACAAGCATGGCGGCGCGCTCTGATCAGTGAGCTGAGATGGTGTTATTGTGTGGACGCTTGGTTGCTTGGGCTCCACGTGTGCTATTGCTGTTATAGCTTCTGACAGGCAGGTTTAGCGGGGGATAGGCAGCCTTAGATGGAGGGAGGCAGGTAGCTTCGTCTGACAGTCTGGCTCCGACAAGGGGGTCGCTATACACCCCGAGCAGACTACAGACTCCGTATTCCCGGCACCGCCTGTTAGCCACATGGAGAGATACTCCTCAGTCCGGTAGCACGCCGGCTGGGAGCATGTATACGCCGGCGTGAATCACACACGCATCCTAGCACCTGCTGCGTAGTCCCTGTGCAGTAAACAGGGCTACGGATACATTATTTGTCGTACATCTCTCGTGCAGTTAACGGAGATAGAGCGAATCCCTATTCCCGTTCCGGTGTGCAGTAACACGGAAGGGATTGTTATTTCAGTTGGTTGTTTTACCTTCTTAACCGGAAGGTGTTCGGCCGCAGTCCTCCAGGCTGCATTGCGAACGCCGGGTTCAGTTGCTTTCCATTATTAATAAAGTTGTTTGCAACCGTCCCCTTAACAGTATCAGAGCGCCAGGGTCTTGCCGAACATGGCTGACAACCAGCAACTGCAGCGCTATATACAGCAACTTGAGGCCAGACTTAGCACTCTGAAACAAACTGCCCCGGTCGCTTATATCACTGCAGTAGCTACCCAGGCAGCTTCACAGATGGCTAATCTAGTGAATACGGCTGTGGTGAATGCTGCGGCAGCTGATATTGCTCCATTACCCCGTTTTGCTCTCCCGGAAAAAATTTCTGGCGACAGCAGATCCTGCAGAGGTTTTATTAATCTGTGCTCCATTCAGTTAGAGATGATGGAGGCACGGTTCCCCTCCGAAAGGGCCAAAGTGGGTTTTGTCATCTCGTTACTCTCCCACAGGGCTTTGGAGTGGGCTACCCCTCTGTGGGAGCGGAATGACCCAGTAGTGGCTAATGCGGGTCTCTTTCTTAGAGCCCTAAAGACTGTTTTCCTAGGTCCTCAGGTCACGCATGATACGGCTCTTAAGCTTCTTGTGTTGGTCCAGGGTTCGGCAACGGCCAGCCACTATGCCATCCAGTTCAGAACCTTAGCGGCTGAATTGGATTGGTCTGAGCGGTCGTTAATCCCGGTGTTCTGGAAGGGTCTGGCTGGGCATATTAAAAATGCTCTATCTACCAGGGAGATTCCAACCTCCCTGGAGGAGTTAATCTCTCTTGCTAACTGAATAGATTTGCGTCATGCAGAACACAAGTTAGAGCTGGAGGTCCCCAGACCTCAGTGTCGGTTGGCACCTTCATTCTCTAGACCCATTTCCAAACCCGCGACTCCCGACCCGGAGCCTGAGGCTATGGATATATCCCGGACTGAGTCTAGCCCCTCTCGTCCCCGACCTGCACATCTCTTGGCGTACCCCATTAATAAGGGTTCCAAGCAGTCGGGAAAACGAGTGTGTCTAACCGCCGTTGGAGGAGGTGTGTTAGATTCCGGGGCTCCTTCCTCCAAATTATTGTATAAGGTGACATTGCTCTTCGGAAGAACCATGGTTACTGCCAAGGCGTGGGTGGATTCTGGCGCCGATGGCAATTTTTTGTCATCTACGTTTGCCCAGAAGTACGCCATTCCTATGGAGTTACTGCCAAAACCAATGAACATTAGGGTAGTCAACAGTTCACTACTGGACACGCAAATCACCCACCTGTCGATTCCCCTCACCATGTCGTTTCCTCAGGGTCACAGGGAGGTTTTCTCCTTTCTTATTATTCCCGGTGGATTAGATGAGGTGCTATTGGGTCTTCCATGGTTACGTTGTCACACTCCACACATTGACTGGAATACGGGGAGAATTTCTTCCTGGAGTGAGAATTGTGTGTCTCAGTGTATGGTTACAGCCACCCGGAGGGTAGTCTCTGAGCCTTCTACCGATTTGGCCGCCCTCTCTGTGCAATATCAGATTTTTGCGAATGTCTTTCCCAAAAAGGCTGCAGACACTTTACCTCGCCACCGACCGTATGGCTGTCCGATTGATTTGGCCCCCGGCACGGATCCTCTGTCTGTCCCCGAGACCCAGGTCTTGTCAGATTATATCAAAAAGAACCCTCGGGTAGACCTTTTGTCCTGGTCCATGGATACGGCTGAGGCCGATGACGAGCCCAGGCTCACCGTTCCTTCGGGAAGTATGCGGATGGTGGCTCCAGTGTCCTTAAACCAGGTTCCTTCTGGGAGGACGTTCGTTCCCCCTAATCTACAATATGAGGTGCTCTCCTGGGCACATGCCCCTAAGATCGGAGGTCATTTTGGGGTCAAACGTACCACAAAGTTTCTTCAGCTGTCGTATTGGTGGTCCCAGTGGCGCCAGGACATTAAGGAATATGTTCTAGCGTGTGTCTCCTGTGCGAGAGATAAATCATCCCGTCAAAGTTCGGCTGGTCTTCTCCACCCGTTACCCATGGCAGATTCCACAGATCAGACTCCGCTTCTTCTGAATAATGGCCAACATCCGCGCGTTCCAGTTTCTATGCCAGTTCCCTCTATGGAACCTGGGGTCAGAGATTTGGCTCTGGAGGCGCGGGAGGTTTGGGACCATACCCAGGATGCTATATTGGCCTCCAAGAATCGGATGAGAGAGTCGGCTGATACTCTTCGTCGTCCAGCTCCCGTATTCTATCCGGGCGACAGAGTGTGGCTCACGGCTCGCAATATTAAAGCACGCGGGGAATCTGCTAAGTTTGCCCCCCGCTTTATTGGTCCTTTCAAAATTTTGGCCCAAGTAAACCCAGTAATGTACCGTTTACAGTTACCACGACACCTGAGGAGTCACGACACTTTTCATGTGTCGCTCCTTAAGCCCGTTCGCCTGACAACTCGCTGAACCCCAACCTGCTACAGACACCAGGGGTGATGATCTCGAGGTGCAGGCTATTATGGGGTCTAAGATGGTTCGTGGAAAAAAATGTTACCTAGTACACTGGAGGGGCCATGGATCTGAGGATCGTTCCTGGGAAGTGGTGGACCACAATCATGCTCCCCTACTCATTGAGGAATATGAGCGTCAAGTGGAGGGGGATGATGTTAGGTGTCAGGTGTTTTCTGGATCCAAAATGGGTTCAGAATCATCAGTGGATTCTGTGGTTTCCTATTCCAATCCAGCCGGGGCAGATGCTGCTCAGCATCGTCGTCAGTCCCAATGCCTAGCTGGTGCACGAGATGTACAAGTGGTCTCTTAGGTCTTTGTTCCTAGCAACATGAAGGATAGGTTGCGGAGGGAAAAAGGGCTGCTACAGCCTAAGTCCAGGATACACTGCACTGAGCATGCTCGTGACATGGCGGACCGTGATTGGTGGTTTGGGAGTCAGCTGATCCGGTGACCTGGCACCGCCTGATTGGTCGGGGGGTGACGTCACCAATAATGCTACGGTGGGCAGGGCTTAATCTTTAAATAGCCCGCCCACAAACATGGCGGCGCGCTCTGATCAGTGAGCTGAGATGGTGTTATTGCGTGGACGCTTGGTCGTTTGGGCTCCACGTGTGCTATTGCTGTTATAGCTTCTGACAGGCAGGTTTAGAGGGGGATAGGCAGCCTTAGATGGAGGGAGGCAGGTAGCTTAGTCTGACAGTCTGGCTCCGACAAGGGGGCCGCTATACACCCCGAGCAGACTGCAGACTCCGTATTCCCGGCACCGCCTGCTAGCCACATGGAGAGATACTCCTCAGTCCGGTAGCATGCCGGCTGGGAGCACGTATACGCCGGCGTGAATCACACACGCATCCTAGCGCCTACTGCGTAGTCCCTGTGCAGTAAACAGGGCTACGGATACATTATTTGTCGCACATCTCTCGTGCAGTTAACGGAGATAGTGCTAATCCCTATTCCCGTTCCGGTGTGCACTAACACGGAGGGGATTGTTATTTCAGTTGGTTGCTTTACCTTATTACCTGGAAGGTGTTCGGCCGCAGTCCTCCAGGCTGCATCGCGGACCCCGGGTTTTATTGCTTTCCATTATTAATAAAGTTGTTTGCAACCGTCCCCTTAACAGCCACCATGTACTATTGGTTATTTAAATAAAGGCTTTTTTTCCTTTGGGTATACATGTATTATTGCTGAATGATCTGCCATTCTATGTTCTGGGCAGATATGTGTTAATAAATTTTCTTTAGTATCATTATATTACATGTTGTTTATGTAGTATTGTATTGACACATTCAATCTGCCAAGTCCGGCACATGTTCTAATAATCTATTTTCCTCCTGCACACTGTAAAACATTTGTCGGCCGGCAATGTGATAGAGAATTCATGCACTTGAGATGCCCGAACATTTGACTCGTCACAATTAGAGCGTTGTTCTACTCGAACTGTTCGCCAATCTCAAATTCGAGCTGTTTTGGGCGGTGTTCGAGCCGTTCGGCGAACACGAACGATGTGAGAAAAATTCGGCTGTTCGAGGTTATGTTCGATAACTGTTCGTGCACCAAAATCATAACTGGATTTTTTCTCAGTAATGATGAAAATTAATGTTAATACGCAGTTTGAGTGTACAGCGGGGCGGGGGGAGGGGCAGGGGATGGATCTCTGCAGGAACAATGAAGATCTCCATTTTTTTTTCTCTTTCCCGCATTTGCAGTGGGAGGTGCAGTCTGTCAGCCTATCAGCAGCGCACACACGGAGCGAACTGCTGTTTTTCACACAAGCAAGGGCATGTGTCATTGGCAGTGTATGTCACATGTCCTTGCCCTATAAGACCAAGCCATTTTCCCCGTCGCCACCATTTTCTCACTGCTGCAGCTGCGTGTTAGACGGCACCGCTGTTGCTGTGTGCGCTATACCTTGTTAATTTCAAGCCAATTTTCGCACAAATCTACAGATAGCTTGGGAGTAGGGAATAGTTGTGATTGCAGTCCTTTTAAGGACTAGGTTACAGCATTTCCTACGACTTTTATCAGGCAGGTCTGTGCTCTTAAATAGATAGATTGTAGGAGTAAAGACTAATTGTAATTGGAGTCCTTTTCAGGACTAGGTTACATCAGTTCCTATCAGTTTTTGCCAGGCAGGTCTGTGCCAGTGCTGTGCAAGTTTTTTTCACAGCATTTGGCTGAATCTAGCAAAGCTAATCCTTTTTGGCCTATTGCAGAGTGTGTTAGTCAGTGGAGTAGCCTATCTGTGTTGCAAGATATACCACCTGTGTATAGAATACCAATTTTTTTACTGCACCTAGTGAACTAAAATCTTTTGGGCATAGCATCATTCTATTAGTCCATCTATACTGACCTCCATCAGGTTGCAAACTGAATATAATTTTTTTCTGCATCTAGCTCTGAAAAAATATTTGGCCTTCTAGCAGCGTGTGGGACTTTCTCTATTAGTCCATCTATACTGACCTCCATCAGGTTGCAAATTAAAAATAATTTTTTTCTGCATCTACCTCTGAAAAAATATTTGGGCTTCTAGCTGTGTGTGGGACTTGTTCTATTAGTCCATCTATACTGACCTCCATCAGGTTGCAAACTGAATATAATTTTTTTCTGCATCTAGCTCTGAAAAAATATTTGGCCTTCTAGCTGTGTGTGGGACTTGTTCTATTAGTCCACCTATACTGACCTCCATCAGGTTGCAAATTCAAAATAATTTTTTGTCTGCATCTAGCTCTGAAAAAATATTTGGCCTTCTAGCAGTGTGTGGGACTTTCTCTATTAGTCCATCTATACTGACCTCCATCAGGTTGCAAACTGAATATATTTTTTTTCTGCATCTACCTCTGAAAAAATATTTGGGCTTCTAGCTGTGTGTGGGACTTGTTCTATTAGTCCATCTATACTGACCTCCATCAGGTTGCAAATCGAATATAATTTTTTTCTCCATCTAACCCAGCCAATAGTTTTGGCCTAATACCACAGTTTGGCCACTCAGCTCTGCTCGGTTCCCATCCATTGTTTTTTTGTGCAAACAACTCCAGAGTTGTGAATTAGTTAACCACCAAAATGAGTGGAAAAAGGCCTGCTGCTGGTGGAAAGGGGAATAGGCGTGTTGGGAAGGGGAAAAAAGGTTGTGTCCGTGGGGTAGGTGTTAAAGCAACAGTAACATCTGCAGAAGAAAGACCATCTTCCAGCCAAACTAAAATGTCTACTTCTTTTAGCGGACAATGTGATAAGATCCCTTTCTTACGGCCACGCCAATCGCTACAAATTCCAGATGAGGCACAAAAACAGCAGGTGCTTCAACGGATATCAAGTGCTCCTTTAAGTGGGCTCTCCTCCACATCAACTTCAACATCACAAATACTCCAGTCCTCAAAGGTGTCACCCCAATCGCACTTGCTTCCTCACAGCTCCCAAATCTCCAGCTGCCCATCTGAGTATGAGGTAGAACAGATGGTTGAGTCTGCAGAGCTGTTTACTCATACTATAGCCTGGGAATCAGAGGTCGACTCCAGCGTTTCTGTGAATCCAGACGAGGAAATGATCTGCACTGATGCCCAGAATCTTTATGAGTCGGATCCAGGACCAGACGCAGAAGGTTCTGACCATAATGTTGACCCTCATTCCCAAACTGTAACTCCTGTTGGTGGAGACAATGAGGAAGACGATGATGAGACTCAAATACCTGATTGGAACGACAACTTTAGTTTTTTGTCAGGGCAGGAACAGGTTGGCTCTGAGGACGACGGGTGTGATAACGCACAGGGTGATGATGATGAGGTTGGAGATCCCACTTACTGTCAACCCACAGTCAGCCAAGAGATGAGGTCAGCAGAGGAGGTGGAGGAAGATGCTAGTGACGACGAGGTCAGGTTGCGCCTTCCTGGACAGAGACGTAGTACTGGAAGCACGTCAACAACTGCATCCTCAAACACAACTCTGCCTCTCACCACAAGTCGTGGTGGCTCTTCAGGTCGCATGGGTGCTAAGCCTTGCATAGCCTGGGCATTTTTTCAGATCGATAAAGATGACCCAACTCGTGTTATCTGTAACATTTGTCAGCAAAAGCTAAGTAGAGGCCAAAAAATACATAGTTTGAGTACTTCATGCATGAACCGGCACATGGACATGAAGCATAAGTTGCAGTGGGAAGCTCAGTGTGCTACAATGCGGCCTAGCCGGCCGGGCCAACCACCGTCTGCCATATCTTGTGCATCCGCGGCCTCTTCATCCTCTGTGACTGGGGGGACAGCAGTCACACCTGTTTTGGGGCGCAGACCTGCCACCTCTTTACCCGCAACAGCCAGCGTGATTGGCAGGTCATCATTTTCTTTGGAGGTGGTAACACCAGCTGGTGTTGAGCGCTGTCCGACATCGATAGCACCACCTTTGGATCAAGGCAACCTAACATGTCCGCCTGCATCTTCCTCACAGACTGGCAGTTTGCCGGGGACACCCTTATCAACCCCGTCTAAGCACAATAGCCAGCCCTCGGTCCCTCAGATGTGGACAAGTAAAAGACCATTTCCTCCTAGCCATGAGAAAGCTAAGAGGTTGAATTTCACCATCTGCAAGCTCTTGGCTACAGAAATGCTGCCTTTCCGCCTGGTGGACACAGAGGATTTTCGAGACCTTATGTCCGTCGCAGTGCCCCAGTACCAGATGCCCAGTCTGCACTACTTCTCAAAGAAAGGTGTGCCTGCGCTCCACCAGCATGTCGCACACAACATCACCGCTTCTTTGAGAAACTCTGTGTGTGACAGAGTGCATTTCACCACAGACACTTGGACGAGTAGGCATGGACAGGGGCGTTACATGTCGCTGACTGGGCACTGGGTAACTATGGTGACAGCAGGACAAGGGGCTGCTGTCCAAGTCTTGCCGTCCCCACGAGTTGTGCGTCAATCCTCTTTATGTCAAAGTTCCTCCACTGCTTCTGCCTCCTCAACCTCCTCTCGGTCTTCCACCTGCACCCAAAGCCTGTCTGGTCATGCCACAAGCTTTCTAACTGCGCAGAAGGGATCCTGCACACCTCCTTAATATGCTGGCAGTAGGGCTCAACGTCATCAGGCGGTTTTTACTTTGAAATGTCTGGGAAATGTGAGTCACACAGCTGAGGAGTTGTGGTCAGCTCTGGAGAACCAATTTCATGAATGGTTGTCTCCACTGGACCTGAAACCAGGGAAGGCCGTGTGCGACAATGCTGCAAACCTGGGTGCGGCCCTTTGCCGGGGCAATGTCACACACGTGCCTTGTATGGCTCACGTGTTGAACCTGGTTGTCCAGCAATTTTTAGCCCACTATCCCAGACTAGATGGCCTTCTGCAGAGGGCACGGTCGCTGTGTGCTCACTTCCGCCGTTCGCATCCCGCAGCTCAGCGACTTACATCTCTACAGAAGTCGTTGTGCCTGCCACTTCACCGGCTAAAATGCGATGTGCCTACCCGGTGGAATTCAACTCTGCACATGTTGCAGTGACTGTGGCAGCACCGACAAGCCCTGGTGCAATACGTTCTGACGTATAGCCTGGGCCAACGAGATCCAGAGGTGGGGCAAATCACGCTGGAGGAGTGGTCTCAGATCAGGGACCTATGCACCCTTCTGCACAGTTTTGAAATGGCGACGAAGATGTTTAGTGCTGACGATGCCATTATCAGCATGACTATTCCGGCGATTTACATGCTGGAGCACATGTTAAACAGAATTCGGAGTCAGGTGGTGGCACAAGAGGAGGTGGAGGAAGTAGAGGAGGAGGAGTTGTATGCGGAAGGGCTAACATCTGCAAGGTCCAGACGGTCGGCAGCACCAAGGCGGCAGGCATGTGAGGGTGGGGGAGATGGTTTTACCAGGGCGCATGGTAGCAGCCAAACTAGTGAGGAAGGTGCAGGAGCCCAGGAAGAAGTGGAGGACGAACTGATGGAAGACTCATCAGATGAGGGAGACCTTGATCACATTTCTGTTGTGCGAGGTTGGGGGGAGAGGACAGAGGAAGGAAGCATGATTGTTACCTCGCCACCAACACAACAGGGACTTGGTGCTCCTGGATGCGCAAGACACATGAGTGCCTTCTTGCTGCACTACCTGCAACATGACCCTCGAATTGTGAGAATTAGAAATAATCCTGACTACTGGGTTGCCACACTGTTAGATCCCCGGTACAAAAGTAAATTTGCCGAAATTATTCCTGCCATAGAAAGGGATGCACGCATGCAGGAGTATCAGCAGAGACTGTTGCAGAATCTTACATGTGCTTTTCCACAAAACACCAGTGGTGCACGTAGTGAATCTCACAGTTCCAACTTGCCAACCGTGGGACCTTCAAGTGTTCAGCACTCAAACCGTAACAGAACCACAGTATCTGCTGGTAACATCAATTTTGCGGAATCATTTCACCACTTTTTTAGCCCATCCTTTGCAAGGCCACAGGAGACAAGAAGTCTGACATAGTCAACGCCTAGAGACGATGGTACAGGAGTATCTCCAAGTAAACATTGAAGCCATGACTGTGTCACTGGACCCTTGCTCTTTTTGGGCTTCCAATCTGGATAAATGGCCGGAGCCAGCCACTTACGCCTTGGAGATCTTGTCATGCCCCGCAGCCAGCGTTCTGTCTGAACGTGTGTTCAGCGCTGCTGGTGGTGTGCTGACAGATAAGCGCACGCGGCTCTCCACTGATAATGTAGACAGACTCACGTTCATAAAGATGAACAAATCATGGATCCGAAACGACTTTTCTACCCCTGTGTCATCCTGGGGAGAGTAAAAGCTTGATGATTGGTTAAAATCACCCTACCAACCGTTTTAAGCTTTCAAATTACTAATCATGTTTATCTGTATCTTGGCTGGAAAATAATTTGGGCTTTGTAGCAGTGTGCAGCACTGATTCTATTAGGCCATCTATAATAAGCTCCACCAGATTTAAAATTACTAATCATGTTTATCTGTATCTTGGCTGGAAAATAATTTGGGCTTTGTAGCAGTGTGCAGCACTGATCCTATTAGGCCATCTATACTAAGCTCCACCAGATTTAAAATTAATAATAATTTTTAGCTGCATCTAGCCCGGAAAATAATTTTGGGGCTCCGAGATGCGCAAGACACATAAGTGCCTTCTTGCTGCACTACCTGCAACATGACCCTCATATTGTCAGAATTCAAAGTAATCATGACTACTGGGTTGCCACACTCTTAGATCCCCCAAACTTTTCGATCAACCTTTTCATTTTAATAAAGACCAAAAATATGGTCATTTTTGAAATTATAAGCATTAGCAGGTTATTAGAAACTGAAATCAAACAGTTTTCAACTCAAAACTTTATTCTAGGTGATGTTACATTTTCACATAGGACCCCTTGTTCGAAAGGAGCTTCTGAACTCTCTCGTCCATTGAATTTGTCAGGTTTTGGATGGTTTCTGCTTCAATTGTTTTGCATGAGGACAGAATACCCTCCCAGAGGTGTTGCTTAGATGTGAACTGCCTCCCGCCATCATAGACACTCCTTTTGATGATGCTCCAGAGGTTCTGAATGGGGTAGAGGTCAGGGGAGCATGGGGGTCACACCATAAGTTTGTCCCCTTTTATGCCCATATCAGCCAGAGATGCAGATGTTTTATGTGCAGCATGAGATGGTGCATTATCATGCAAAAAAATGATCTTGCTGTGAAATACACGGTTCTTCTTCTTGAACCATGGCAGGAAGTGCTGTTTGAGAAAATCCACATACATTATGGAGTTCATCTTTAGCGCCTTCAGGGATCCTAAAGGGGCCGACAATCTCTCTCCCCATGATTCCAGCCCAAAACATTACTCCACCTCCTCCTTGTTGGCGCTGTAGCCGTGTTTGCGTGGGGTGTCCATCAACCAGCCATCCTCCACTCCATCCATCTGGACCATCGAGCGCTGCACGGCACTCATCCGTGAACAAAACAGTTTTGAAATCAGTCTTCATGTAATGTTTAGCCCACTGGAGCCGTTTATGCTTGTGTGAAGTGGATAGAGGAGGTCGACAGGATGGCGTATGCACAGCTGCAAACCTCTGAAGGACCCTGCATCTTGTTGTTCGGGGGACGTTGGAGGCACCAGCAGCTTCAAAAACTTGTCTGCTGCTATGACAAGGCTTTTTTGCCGCTGCTCTTTTAACCTGACGTAATTGCCTGTAGGAAAGAGTCCTCAATTTGCCCTTATCAGCACGCACACGTGTGTACTGTGAATCAGCTACATACTTCTTGATTGCCAAGACACTTCATCCTGATCATCGCACAATGTTGATTGTAGTCATGTCTTGACCTAAACACTCCACAATTTGTTGCTTCTCAGCAGCCGACACATCCTTTTTCTTTCCCATTTTGGCAGAAAATGTAGGCTGCTTAATAATGTGAGACAGCCTTCTTAAGTAGTCTTGCCTTTCATTGGACACACCTGCCAAACTAATTAGCACAGGTGTCTGCAATTGCTTACAGTGATATAAAGAGCCCTGACACACATCACCATCAATGAGTTTAACTGACAAACAAACAAATTCTTCCCTTATCACTCCTAAACACTTTTTGCATAATAATTTGGAACACAGTGTACATGTGCTTTTCCACAAAACACCAGTGGTTCACGTAGTGAATCTTACAGTTCTAACTTGCCAACCGTGGTCTGTATGGAGTTGTTCAATAAAGGGCCCAAAATTAAGATAACATAGATGGGAGAGGTCTCTATGAATAGGAATTCCTAAGAATTTGATACCCTGTGAGGGCCAGGCAAAGGGTAAGTTGGACTGGATGGAATCCTATATGGATTTGGGGAGGGAGACATCGAGGGCCTCAGACTCCGCTGCATTGATTTTAAAATTTGACCATGTAACAAAGTGATCTATTTCAGCCATAACAGCATGGATGGATATATGTGATTGAGTGATATATACTAGGACATCATCAGCAAATAGAGAGCACTTGTACTCGGTGCCTCCCACCTCAATCCACCTAATATTGGGGTTATGGCGAATTGATGAGAGCAGGTGCTCCGTCACTAGGATGTATAAGAGAGGGGACAGAGGACATCCCTGCCTTGTCCCATTGGTGATTGTGAAAGGTGATGAAAATGTTCTGATGCACCCCCTGGGCCTTGGGACACCCGGAGCCGGACCCTTTTTGGTGGATGCTGGTGGTTGTAGTCTTCGTGGCGGCGAACCGGTTCCGTGGCTCAGGGTGGTCAAACCAGTGGCGGAACTATTTATGTGGTTTTGATGTTTAAATGTCCGACTACGCCACCCGTGGATTGCGGTCAGAGTGAACCGCCGCTGCAGGGCAGACCGCTGAGGCTGGTGTTGTGGGTGCAGCAGAGCGTAGCATAACTCCGCACGGGAGGAGTATAGCTTCAGGGCAGTGTATGCGGAGGATGGGGGTGATGGTGCAGGGCAGCAGCAGTAACGACACGGAGTCAGTGATGCAGTCCAGGGCCTTTACTCACAGTTCTTATTATCCAGACCACGTCTGCAGGTAACGGCTGCCCACGTCGTACTGTGCTCACCAGGTGAGGGGCTCAGACAACTCCCAGATAACTTTGGAGCGCTTCACAGGACCCCCTTTGTGTGTCCTTTGTCTGGCCTTTCTTACCAACCCTTCTGTCCGGCTGCCTCGGGCCTCCTCTTGGTAAACTTGGCGCCAGTTTCCCTGACCCTATGTGGTGCCTTCCTAGCTGGTGTAGCGAGGGGCTGCGCCACATAAAATGTCAGAGCCTCTGGTTTCTAGCTGAGGGTCGTTTCCTGCCTCCACTTGTTTCGGGGACCGGTCTCCCCCTTTGGCCTGACCCCTCCACGCAGGTGGATTCGGGCGTGCGGTGGCGACTCGCCCGTCCACACCCCTGGGATCCCTTCATTACTCGTTCCTGGAGCCTTCTCCGCTCCTCTTCCTTCCTTCTCCCTCTTCCAGGCCTGGGCCTCTGTTACTAGGCCCGCCTCCGGAGCAGAGCTCATGCAGAGCCCCTGCTCCCTGCCACTTCTGCTCAGACTTCTCTGCACTGAACTAAGATGGTGCCCACCTTTTATACTCCCTTCTCAATGCACCCAGGAACTGCTTCCTCCCTGCTCCTGCACTACAGGGTTCCCCTTCCTCAGTGTTCCCTCCCCCCACTCCAGCCAGGGACAGGGACTGTCGTGCCCATCTCAGAGGCATATTGGTCGCCCTGCCCCACGGCAATGTGGTGTAATGCATGCAGGTGTCGGGTCCTGATCCACACTCCATCCTTACCTGAGAGTGAGAAATCACACCTCTGGGTGAGGTGCAATACCTCTGTAGCAACCGAGCCCTCAGGGTGCTACAGTTCCATTTATCTTCAGCCTAGGTGACGTATTGTGATACAGGGCCGTGATTTTGGCTATAAAAGGATCCCCTAGACCCCTACCCCAAGCTTTTTAAGAGAATCATATATGGCGTGCCAGGAGACTCTATGGAATGTTTTCTCAGCATCCAACGAGAGTATCTAATTACAAATTTTTAACTGCATCTAGCCCAGGAAATACTTTGTGCCTAGTAGCAGTGTCTGCTAGTCAGCAGATTATCCCGGCTGTTAAGCAAGCTACACCACCTGTAGTTTGGACACTTAATTTTTTCAAAGGAAATGCTTCGGGACCACGGGATACTCAGTGAAGAGCATCAGGAGGCACCCCAAGGCATAGGGGCTGGGACTGGCAGTAGGATGCCTTGCGGTGGACAGCCGAGCTCGATCCTTATAAAAGCTTTTTAACTGCAGCAGCTTTAGTGGACGCTACTGGAGCTGGAATTACGCGGCTGCTGGCATGAGACTTGCCCTCCAATAGATCCTTGTAAATGGATTTAAAGTGTATTCATTCAAATTAGAGAGACAATTTAAATTAAAAAGCTTAGAGCTGCCTCCACCACAGGGGGCTCGCTCGACCCACCAGCGGACAGGCACCAGTATTGGGAGAGGGGGGCTGGCCGTCAGGGTTCACCGCGGCTCTGGCACAAACCCGGCGACACGGAGGTGGCACGGGCAGGAGCGGACTGAACGTGTCGGCTTCTCACTTTTTGGATTTTAGAAGGGCATGACATGCCTATATTTGTGTCTCCCCCTCCTTTTACTCCTCCACCTCTTTTCTTTTCGCATGACTATATGTAATTGTCACTTTTCCATGTGTTAGTTGTGTCTTCTGAGCAGTTTGTCAGCTTTTGGACACCTTTGAAGGTGTTTTCTCTGTGTTTCTATGTGTTTTTGTTTGCCTGCCATTGGTTTTAACGGTGTTCGAAGGTGTTCGACGAACAGTTCGACGAACAGTTCGGCGAACACACGGGTGTTCGACGAACCGAACCGAACTCGAACACTACGGGGGTGGCTCAACACTAGTCACAATCATGACTAAAACGGGAGCTTTCAAGCACTGTTCAGCCTCATCCACCAACAGTTGGAGCATCAACTGTTCCCAAGCTAACCGCAGAAGAAACAGATCTTTTGGTCAGACATTGGCTCTGCTCCTTATCACCTATGACACCATCCTCCTCCTCTGATAACATCACCTCCTCATTACCCCAATCTGGTTGCTATGTCTTGTTCACCATACAATAATCAACATCATCCATATTCAGCTGACTGTCTCAGTGGGCAAATGTACTCAACTCCTAGCTTCCCCTGTTGATTCTAACCTATAGATTTACCTTATCTAAGAGTGCCATTACCATCTTTTCTGTTACTACCAATGCTCACAGAGTGCTCCTACCACCACGGCTGACAAAACCATCATTACAGCTAGAAATTTGAATCCTGCCCTCCAGGGCTGCCACCAGGAATTTCAGGGCCCCATACTGGCAACATTTTCAGACCCCCTTGAGACTCTGCCCAGACCCTACCCCAGGTCTGCTTCCACCCCTTGAATCTTCCACAGTCTCATCACCCACTCTTGGAAAAACTCCACTTCAGTACCACGTCCTAACCAGAAAAAGCAAAGTGCAGCACATGCAACCACTGAGGGAATGAATGGATCAGCGGTCTAGTCGCACATGAGCTCCATTCTAATGGGGATAAAAGTTCCACATTCTGCCGATTGGCCGAGTCCCGGCAGTCGAACCCCCACCAATCAATATCTTATCACTTATCCTTAGGCCACGTTCACACATTCAATACTTTACATTATTTATTTGTAAGCCAAAACCAGGAGTGGAACAATCAGAGGAAAAGTATAGTAGAAACACGTCACCACTTCTGCATTTTTCACACACTCCTGGCTTTAGCTTACAAATATTGAGGTAAACTACTGACCAAATACTGAACGTGTGAATATTGCCTTAGGATAGGCGATCAATTACTTGTTTTCACTGGATAACCTCTGTAAGTATATTATTGCTACTGTAATAGTCATAGGACAGGGAAGGGTTAAATATCCAAGTAATATATGTCTATTGGAAGTAATGAATCTTCTTCTTATGTTATAATACTGGCGTAGCACTACTGGAAACCAGTGACTAAAGGAGCACGAGCAGGAACAGCAACCGGTATTAGAAGTTCTTGGAGTTAGCAAAAGGAGTTGTAGGAAACAAACAATCCATAGATAGGTGAGAACAGTCTTTGTAAGAATGTTCAGGAGCTGAAGACTGGAACTAGGCTAACAGTTAGACACAATACTCAAGGAATGAGTGAGAGATTTGACGCACCCCCTGGGCCTGTGTTGTGCAGGGGAACCCGGAACCGGGCCTGTTGTAGAATGCTGGGGGTTGTAGTCTCCGTGTGGCGGTGACTCGGTCCGTGCCCAGGGTGGTCAAACCAGTGGCAGTCTTAATGTATAGCAAATGTCCGACTACGCCACCCGTGGATTGCGGTCAGTGGGGACCGCCGCTGCGCTGCCGACCGCTGAGGCTGATGTTGTTTGCGCAGCCGAGTATGGGATAACTCCCCACGGGAGAAGTATTGCCTCAGGGCAGCTAATGTGAGAGATGATGGGAGTGATGGTGTGAGGGTCCCAGTGCTAATGGTGCTGGTGCGGCAAGGAATCACAGAGACGTGAGGTGCAGTTCACGGTCTTTACTGATGGTACAAGGCAGACCCTCCCGGGAGTACTGGCTAGTATAAGGGGCCTGGTCAGTCTGCGAGCAAGCAGGAGTTCCCCTGGCCAGGTGGAGTTGTAGGCCTCCCCGTTTATCTGCACTCTTCCTGGCTACCTTGCTGTCAGCGGTTACAAGTAGCCCACGTCCCTGAGTATACCGTGTGGTGCTCACCCGTATGGCTGGTGACTTGGGGCCTTCTGTTAGCCTCCGCTCCTGGATGGCGGCGCTGGTCCCTTCTTTGTGACTGAGCCTCCGGGCTTCTATGGCCAGAGGACCTGGAATCCCGTGCCGGCTGGTTTCTGCTGCTGGGTATAGATCAGTCCCCACAGCCTCGGACTCCTGTGTCTGGTTTTAGTGTCCTCAGCCAGGGCGAGCTATATCTCTGCTCACAGCCCCTGGCCTTCTGCCTCTGCTCCTACAGAGCTCCTGTTCTTGCTTTCCCTGTGTCTGGAACTTCACTCCAGGCTCTGACTGCTCTGCTTGTTCTGCAGGCTCTGTCTCTGTCTAACCTAATCCCGCCCCAGACCCAGTTTATAAGGGCAGATTCCTCCCCTTCCAGGTCTGGGCGGGCAGTGTTGCATGCTTAGGGCTCCTGACCAGAGAAACCTCCCACTTGCTCTCAGACATAATATCTCTATTACTGTGGCAACCAGACCCCTGGGGTGTCACAGATTCATATGGCTTTAAGTAGGTCCAAACATGAAACAAGATGGATCCCACAGGTTCAAAATCTGCCATCTTCTTCACACTGCTAGCGACATATGTCCCAATCCTGGGCTCCACAGCTGTCTCTTCCCATGAATTCTCCCTCCTATCTCTCACAGCCTAATATGAACTACCGCAATCTCTCCTACATAAAAGCCTTGTCCTTAATGCCCACCCCGCTGCTCCCTCTCTCTGGAGCACTCCATCTGTAACAAGCTCCATGTGATCCATGACCTCTTTACCTCTTCAAATCCTTCCTTTCTGGGCCTCACTGAAACATGACTGACACCATGTGACACTGCCTCCCCTGCTGCGCTGTGTTATGGCGGCCTCCACTTCACCCACACTCGTCTCCTTGGCAACAGACAAAGTGGAGGAGTGGGTCTTCTCCTTTTGTACCAACTGCACCTTTAACTCAATCCCACCTCTACCCTTCCTTATCCTCCCTTCTTTTGAAGTGCACTCTGTCTGTATCTATTCTACCTTGAATCTCCAGGTGGCCATCATACATAGACCTCCAGGCTCAGCCACTGCCTTTATTGACCAACTCTCCACCTGGCTTCTTCACTCTCTCTCTGCTGATATTCCCATCATCATCATGGGTGACTTCAACATCCCCACTGACACCCACCAGTCAGCAGCTTCCAAACTCCTGTAGCTTAAATCATCTTTTGGACTTACTCAGTGGTCCTCCTCAGCCACCCACACAGACGGACACACACTAGACCTTATCTTCACCGTCTCTGCTCTCTATCTACCCTCATAACCTCCCCTCTCCTCATAACTGACCACCATCTACTCACTTTCTCATCCCTGTCCTCCTCACCTGTCACCCATGTCCAACAACTAGCACACCCCGGCAGAAAACTAGCACATTTAGATGTTCACACACTCTCTGACTCTATTCTATCACTCATATCCATATCTTCACTCCATGACACAGACAGTGCCACTGCTTTCTACAACGCCACTATTGCATCAGCTATGCATGGTGCGATAAATAAATATACAACACTGGCACAATAACCTCACTAAAAGCTTCAGCAGGTGTCCAGGGTTGCGGAGCGGCATTAGAAGTAAGCACATTTGCAAGATGACTTCACCCCTTTCAAAAAATCAAAACTCGCATTCAAATCAGTCTTTACCTCTGCTTAACAAGCCTACTTCACAACCCTCATAACTTCCTTATCCTACAACCCCAAACAGTTATTCAACACTTTTAACTCCGTCATCCACCCCCCACTGCCCCCTCCGACTTCCCTCATCTCTGCGGAGGACTTTGCCACACACTTCAAAAATAAGATCGACCAAACAAGGCAAGTCTTTATTGTTCGACCACCACAACCCCACTGTATACCAGACCAATGCCCTTCCCCCATAACTTCCCTTTCCAACATCACTGAGGGAGAGCTTACTTGTCTACTCACCAAATAACACCTCACCACTTGTGCACTTGACCCTATCCCATCTCAGCTCTTCCCCAACCTCACCACCACACTTATCACATCCCTAACCCATCTCTCCAACCTATGACTAACTTCTGGAACCTTCCCTTCTGATTTATTTCAAACATGCCACAATCACGCCTATCCCCAAAAAGCCAACCCTTGACCCGACCGCTATGCCCAGCTATCGCCCAATATCGCTACTCCCATTCGCTTCCAAACTCCTTGAGCACCATGTTCATGCTGAACTTTCCTCCCACTTCTCATCTAACTCGCTCTTTAACACCCTACAATCTGACTTCCGCCCCCACTGAAACTACCCTGACCAAAATTTCTAAAGACTTACTTACAGCCAAAGCTAACAGACAATTCTCTATACTCCTCCTTCTAGGCCTGTCCTCTACCTTTGACATAGCTGACCAATGCCTGCTACTACAGATCCTCTCTTCCTTTGGTGTCAAAGACCTTGCCCTATCATGGATCTCCTCATACCTTTCCAACTGCACATTTAGCGTCTCCCACTCCCACACTACCTCCTCATCCCGCCCTCCCTCTGTTGGTGTCCCTCAAGGTTCTGTCCTAGGATCTCTACTCTTCTCCATCTATACCCTTGGCCTGGGAAAACTCATAAAGTCCCATGGCTTCCAGTACCACCTATACGCTGATGACACTCAGATCTATCTCTCTGCCCCAGATGTCATCTCTCTGCTGTCCAGAATCCCAGAGTATCTATCAGCCATATTGTCATGCAAGGTGAGGGAAAGACTAAGTGCACAATGATGAGAAGAGGGGGAGGAAGCCCAAACACTAGGGAAAGGGGGAGTGGAGACCCCTAGGCAGATCTGACAACACCCTGTCTCCCCTAACGTCCCTAAATAGGTTCTGCACCTATCGACGAGCAGGAAACCTAATCCCTGACTGCCCCTAGCAATAAGCTCTAGGTAGGGAGGGGACGGAGTGTGCTCTAGTCAGCCCCCACTGCAACTAAAGACAAACAGGTATACAGACAAGGGAAATACACTTTGCTTGAGAAGACACCAGAGAGATCACACCAACTATCCTCCAAGGGAACTCCAAGAAGACACCAGCTAACTACTAGTGTATAAGGCCTGGACAGAGGAAAATAGAGCTATCACCGGTGACTCTCTGGAGAGACTGAAGGTTTTTAAACACCCAGCAAGGGTGTGTCAATTAGCAGCAGAAGTTGGAGGTCACTGATAGGTCCTACAGGGAGAAGGATATCACTACACTACAGAGATGAAAAGATCAAGAAGGTGCCTGCAGAGCCAAGCGCAATGACCTTCTACAGCTGGATCTAGAACGACTGTCTATCACACTTGACACACCCGTGACACATATCCTCCTTCTCCTCTCGCTTCCTCAAGTTCAATGTAGAGAAATCTGAACTCATTATCTTTCCTCCATCTCACATATCTTCCCTACCTGATCTATCTATCACAATAAATGACATTAAGGTTTCCCCTGTACCAGAAATCCGCTGCCTCGGAGTAACCCGTGACTCTGCCCTGTGCTTCAAACCACACATCCATTCTCTCGCAGTCGCCACCTCCTGTTGCCACCAGCTCAAAAATATCTCGAGAATCCGTCCTCTCCTCAACCCTCAATCTACTAAAATGCTTGTGCATGCCCTCATCTTCTTCCGCCTCGACTACTGCAACATCCTCATCTGTGGCCTACTTGCTAACACTCTCGCACCTCTCCATTCTGTCCTTAACTCTGCTGCCTAACTAATCCATCTCTCTCCTCACTACTCCTCCGTTTCTCCCCTTTGCAATTCCCTTCATTGGCTCCCAATTGCCCAGCGTATCCAGTTTAAATTACTAACACTGACCTACAAAGACATCCATAATCTGTCTCCTCCATACATCTTCAAACTAATCTCCCGATATCTTCCCTCACGTAATCTTCGGTCCTCCGAAGACCTCCTTCTCTCCTCCACACTCATTCGTTCCTCACCCAATCGCCTCCAAAACTTCTCCCGAATATCCCTCATCCTCTGAAATTCTGTGCCCCAACACGTCCAATTATCTACATTAAGATCCTTCAGACGGAACTTGAAAATCCATCTTTTCAAGAAATCTTACAGCCTGCAATGACCCCGCTGCCTCCTCACCACCACTGGAGCTGCCGCCTCACCAACACCAGAACTGCTGCAACCACCTCCGCCTACTATCTTCTTTTCCATCATCCTGTAGAATGTAAGCCTGCAAGGGCAGGGTCCTCTTCTCTCTCTACCAGTCTATCATTGTTAGTTTGTTAACTGTAAGTGATATCTGTATTTTGTACATAACCCCTTCTCATGTAAGGCACCATGGAATCAATGGTTCTATATAAATAAATAATAGTAATATTACCACCACATAGTGACTGAATAATACCACTGTGAGGAGCTGCCCATTTACTAAAGACTTTTCCAGCACGGAGCATCGATTTTCGTCGATCTTATTGTTGTGTTTTATTAGTGATTTCTTGCTGTGTTTTATTGTTCTGCTTGCTCATCAGTACATGCACTCCAGTAATGCACGTCCAGCATTCCAGTAATCTCATTAGTATTTCAACAGCAACTAGGCCCATTGTGTGAGTGTTGAATGTAGATCCAGCAGAGCCGTCACCACAGGGAGTTTCACATGCAGACAAGGGTGATGGGTTCGACCTGAGAAAAATACCTCCACTAATGTACACTTAGCATTGGGGGGGAGGGTGAGAGCAGTTCTGCCCATTCAGGGGGCTGGTCCGAGTGAAGGAGAAAAGAAGCCACATGTTTAGTGGGAGTTGGTGGCCGTCAAATGGATTGGATCTAGTCTGAGGACCTGGACCATGGATGGACCAATGGCTTATGGAGTAGAGATCGGCTGCCGACTGGGCTGGATAAACGTGCTACAGTTGTGGGATCTGTTGTCTGGATTTCATAAACTTTCTTAAAAGACTTTTGCTACTGGATACTTTTGCTTCTATCATTTTATCTGTCATATAGAGGATCGTGAACTGTGACTACAGACTATACTGGCTGGAGATACGAAATCTGTGGGCCAATCAAAAGTTGGGGTACAGTGAGTATCGCTTGTCACAAAGGTAGTGGAACTACCACCCCGGGGAGGGGATCTTGTGGACTGAGACAATTGTATTTTGGACATTTACCTGGAATTTCTGTATTACCATGGATGTAAGGAATAAAATAGTGTTTCATCATTAACCTGCCTAAGTGATTATTGAAACCCACAATCTCAGATTTTCACAAGTGGTGGCAGCAGGTGTGATCACCTAGCTCTGGACAGCATACCAGGGAAAGTTACTGAGAAGTAACTTGGCAGAAGAGATGGCAGACTCCATCTACAAGAGACTCAAGGAGGAGGAGTTGAGAGCCCTTTGCTCTGAGAGAGAGAGGACTAGAGTGGTTGCCGGAGGACAATCGGGCGACTCTAATAAAATACTTGGACAATTGGGACCGTGAACAACCACATGAGAAGGTCAGTTCAGATGTGGATGAGGGACAACAGCTCAGGACTGTCATCCAGATGGCGGATGATCGACTGAATTGAGGCGGATGCTGGACAGAGCCTCAGTCACATTCATGAAAGAACATTTAGTACTGGACCAATGTATTGTTCCCAGCAGCCGTATGTTAGTCAACATAGCCAGAGGAGAATCTTTAATATTCGAAGTACCTGACTACATTTAGACTGGGGTCACAGTCATGGAATGGTGGATGTAGGAGTAGTGCGGCATCTACCAGTAGATGTGTTGCTGGGAAACAATCTGGGAGCAGAATTGGTGTGCCACTGGGCCAATGTCATAACCTGAAGACAAGGACTGGTTCACACTGCGTCAGCCGAGAGGGGAAGGAGCAATCTCAACATGCCGATGACATTCCACCCCATCAGCGGTGAGTAATACACAAAATGCAATGACTGTTACCATGAAGGAATGTGACCTGGGGGAGGTAAATTACATCAGGGAGGAGGCTCACGGACTTCGAGACACTGGTTCTACCATCACCCTGGCCAGCCCAGATATTGTCTCCCCAGGAAACCATTTACTAGGCTGCCAAGTGACCATCCCTCTAGCTGGGGGTCAGCACTCTGGGGTTGGTCGCAATGGATACAAGTTTGGTTCTCATCAGGTACGTGGGGAGTTTCCCAGGACAAACCAGGAATCAGGGGGAGAATATGGAGGACCCTGCAGGAGGGACAGACACCTGACACAGCAAAATAAATACAGAGCCCTCGTCTCAAGGCTTTTCCCATCGGGAAGTTGGCAGGATCTGAAAAATCATATGAGAGAAGCTGGAAATGTCTATTATAGTGAAGTACACCAGGGTGGAATGGGGACTGTGGAGTTTATTCGCAAGGGCGAAATGGAATATGCTTTGAGAAAACTGGATGATACAAAGTTTCGTACTCATAAAGGTGAAACCTCGTACATTTGTGTTTGTGCTTGAAATGTGGGGGACTGTGAGGAGCTGCCCATTTACTAAAGACTTTTCCAGCATGGAGCACCGATTTTCATCAATCTTATTGTTGTGTTTTATTAGTGATTTCTTGCTGTGTTTTATTGTTCTACTTGCTCATCAGTACGTGCACTAAATTCACTTGTAAAGCGTCCAGCATTCCAGTAATATCTTTAGTATCTCAGGAGCCTTTAACCATTCTTTAAAAAGCGACTAGGCTCATTGTGTGAGTGTTGAAAGTAGATCCGGTGGAGCTGTCACCACAGGGAGTCTGACATGCAGACCCACATGGGTTCGACCTGAGAAAAATACCTCCACTAATGCACCCTTAGTTTTGGGGGGAGGGTGAGAGCAGTTCTGCCCATTGAGTGGGCTGATCCCAGTGAAGGAGAAAGGAAGCCACATGTTTAGTGGGAGTTGGTGGAATGTCATCGAAGGGATAGGATGTAGTCTGAGGTCCTAGACCATGGATGGAGTGATGATTTATGGAGTAGAGATCGGCTGCCAACTGCGCTGGATAAACGTGCTACAGTTGAGGGATCTGTCGTCTGGATTTGATAACCTTTCTTAAAGGACTGTTGCTACTGGATATCTTTGCTTCTATCATTTTATATGTCATTTGAAGTATCGTGGACTGTGACTACAGACTATACTGGCTGGAGATACGAAATCTGTGGGCCAATCAAAAGTTGGGGTACAGTGAGTATCGCTTGTCACAAAGGTAGTGGAACTACCACCCCGGGGAGGGGATTGTTATGATCTGCAACAAGAACTAAGGAAAGATAGGGAAAAGCTGTCCCTACTGTAAGACTAAGCTGAATCCCTATGATGTAGCGGGCTGCCTGTTCCTAGTGAACAGACCCGCCTTCGTCCTCGGCTAGTCTGAAAGAAGACCTATAGAATTAAGGGAGGGGTCCCTAAAAGAACTAAGGACTGGGACAAAAATGGGACACCTCCTAAACAGAAATTGTTGTAGAACACAAAAGACAAACTGACAAAAAGTACTAGAGGTCCCAGAGGACCAAGCAAACTGACAGAGATAGGCACTGAAGCACCAGGCTAGCAAAACAGTCAAACAACACTGAAATCCAGCAAAGCCAGAAGGGCGGAGCTTGAATATATAGGCAGATGGTCATGTGACCGCAAAACACAAGATAGAAAAAACTAACAGGAGGGTTCTAACAGTACCCCCTCTTTTATGAGGATCCTCCGGATCCTCCAGGCCCAGGCCTATCCGGAAACCTCCTGTGGAAAGCTTTAACAAGCCTAGGAGCAGAGACATCATCCGTCCTTACCAAGGAGTTGTCTTCGGGACCAAAACCCTTCCAGGAGACAAGATACTGTAATCTCCCTCTATGCCATCTAGAATTCAAGATGCGCGAAATTTCAAATTCGCCGTCTTCCACCACAGGGGGAACTGTGACAGTGGCGTCCCTATCAGATACGTCAGCCTTTTTCAACAAGGAAACATGAAACACAGGATTAATTTTCCAGGAAGTAGGGACATCCAACCTAACAGCAGACGGGTTAACAACCTGAAGCACTTTAAATGGACCCACAAACTTAGGACCCAGTTTTTTAGAGGGAATCCTCAACCGCAGGTTCTTCGAGGACAACCACAGAAATACGTGATGACAAAGGTTTGGATTTCAATTTAAGGTTTTCCAAAAACCCTTTATCAATCGCATTAAGTGTTGAACCACAATCCACAAATACCTGAAATTCAATCAAATCTCCCTGCAGAGTAGTGTTGAGCCACCCCCGTAGTGTTCGAGTTCGGTTCGGTTCGTCGAACACCCTTGTGTTCGTCGAACTGTTCGTAGAACACCTTCGAACACCGCTAAAACCAATGGCAGGCAAGCAAAAACACATAGAAACACATAGAAAACACCTTCAAAGGTGTCCAAAAGCTGAAAAACTGCTCAGAAAACATAAATAACACATGGAAAAGTGACAAGCACATATAGTCATGCGAAAAGAAAAGAGGTGGAGGAGTAAAAGGAGGGGAGACACAGATATAGGCATGTCATGCCCTTCTAAAATCCAAAAAGTGAGAAGTCGACATGGCCAGTCCGTTCCTGCCCATGCCACCTCCGTTTGTGCCAGAGCCGCGGAGGACCCTGACGGCCAGCCCCCCTCTCCCAATACTGGTGCCTGTCCGCTGGTGGGTCGAGCGAGCCCCCCTGTGGTGGAGGCAGCTCTAAGCTTTTTAATTTAAATTTTCTCTCTAATTTGAATGAATACATTTTAAATCCTTTTACAAGGATCTATTGAAGGGCAAGTCTCATGCCAGCAGCCGCGTAATTCCAGCTCCAGTAGCGTCCACTAAAGCTGCTGCAGTTAAAAAGCTTTTATAAGGATCGAGCTCGGCTGTCCACCGCAAGGCGTCCTACCGCCAGTCCCAGCCCCTATGCCTTGGGGTGCCTCCTGATGCTCTTCACTGAGTATCCCGTAGTCCCGAAGCATTTCCTTTGAAAAAATTAAGTGTCCAAACTACAGGTGGTGTAGCTTGCTTAACAGCCGGGATAATCCGCTGACTAGCAGACACTGCTACTAGGTACAAAGTATTTCCTGGGCTAGATGCAGTTAAAAATTTGTAATTAGATACTCTCGTTGGATGCTGAGAAAGCATTCCATAGAGTCTCCTGGCACGCCATATATTATTCTCTTAAAAAGCTTGGGGTAGGGGTCTAGGGGACCCTTTTATAGCCAAAATCACGGTCCTGTATCGCAATGCTTCACCTAGGCTGAAGATAAATGGAACTGTAGCACCCCGAGGGCTCGGTTGCTGCAGAGGTATTGCACCTCACCCAGAGGTGTGATATCTCACTCTCAGGTAAGGATGGAGTGTGGATCAGGACCCCGACACCTGCATGCATTACACCTCATTGCCGTGGGGCAGGGCGACCAATATGCCCCTGAGATGGGCACGACAGTCCCTGTCCCTGGCTGGAGTGGGGGGAGGGAACACTGAGGAAGGGGAACCCTGTAGTGCAGGAGCAGGGAGGAAGCAGTTCCTGGGTGCATTGAGAAGGGAGTATAAAAGGTGGGCACCATCTTAGTTCAGTGCAGAGAAGTCTGAGCAGAAGTGACAGGGAGCAGGGGCTCTGCATGAGCTCTGCTCCAGAGGCGGGCCTAGTAACAGAGGCCCAGGCCTGGAAGAGGGAGAAGGAAGGAAGAGGAGCGGAGAAGGCTCCAGGAACGAGGAACGAAGGGATCCCAGGGGTGTGGACGGGCGAGTCGCCACCGCACGCCTGAATCCACCTGCGTGGAGGGGTCAGGCCAAAGGGGGAGACCGGTCCCCGAAATTAGTGGAGGCGGGAAACGACCCTCAGCTAGAAACCGGAGGCTGTGACATTTTATGTGGCGCAGCCCCTCGCTACACCCGCTAGAAGGGCAGCACATAGGGTCAGGGAAACTGGCGCCAAGTTTACCAAGAGGAGGCCCGAGGCAGCCGGACAGAATGGTTGGTAAGAAAGGCCAGACAAAGGACACACAAAGGGGGTCCTGTGAAGCGCTCCAAAGTTATCTGGGAGTTGTCTGAGCCCCTCACCTGGTGAGCACAGTACGATGTGGGCAGTCGTTACCTGCAGAAGTGGTCTGGATAATAAGAACTGTGAGTAAAGGCCCTGGACTGCATCACTGACTCCGTGTCGTTACTGCTGCTGCCCTGCACCATCACCCCCATCCTCCGCATACACTGCCCTGAGGCTATACTCCTCCCGTGGGGAGTTATGCTACGCTCTGCTGCACCCACAACACCAGCCTCAGCGGTCTGCCCTGCAGCGGCGGTTCACTCTGACCGCAATCCACGGGTGGAGTAGTCGGACATTTAAACATCAAAACCACATAAATAGTTCCGCCACTGGTTTGACCGCACTGAGCCACGGAACCGGGTCGCCGCCACGGAGACTGCAACCCCCAGCATCCACCAAAAAGGGTCCGGCTCCGGATTTCCCAAGGCCCAGGGGGCGCATCAGAACATTTTCATCACCTTTCATAATCACCAATGGGACAAGGCAGGGATGTCCTCTGTCCCCTCTCTTATACATCCTAGTGACGGAGCACCTGCTCTCATCAATTCGCCATAACCCCAATATTAGGTGGATTGAGGTGGGAGGCACCGAGTACAAGTGCTCTGCATTTGCTGATGATGTCAGTCACATATATCCATCAGCAGGCTGTTATGGCTGAAATAGATCACTTTGTTACATGGTCAAATTTTAAAATCAATACAGCGAAGTCTGAGGCCCTCGATGTCTCCCTCCCCAAATCCATACAGGATTCCATCCAGTCCAACTTTCCTTTTGCCTGGCCCTCACAGGGTATCAAATTCTTAGGAATTCCTATTCATAGAGACCTCTCCCGTCTATGTTATCTTAATTTTGGGCCCTTTATTGAACAACTCCATACAGACCACGGTTGGCAAGTTAGAACTGTAAGATTCACTACGTGAACCACTGGTGTTTTGTGAAAAAGCACATGTACACTGTGTTCCAAATTATTATGCAAAAAGTGTTTAGGAGTGATAAGGGAACAATTTGTTTGTTTGTCAGTTAAACTCATTGATGGTGATGTGTGTCAGGGCTCTTTATATCACTGTAAGCAATTGCAGACACCTGTGCTAATTAGTTTGGCAGGTGTGTCCAATGAACGGCAAGACTACTTAAGAAGGCTGTCCCACATTATTAAGCAGCCTACATTTTCTGCCAAAATGGGAAAGAAAAAGGATGTGTCGGCTGCTGAGAAGCAACAAATTGTGGAGTGTTTAGGTCAAGGCATGACTACAATCAACATTGTGCGATGATCAGGATGAAGTGTCTTGGCAATCAAGAAGTATGTAGCTGATTCACAGTACACACGTGTGCGTGCTGATAAGGGCAAATTGAGGACTCTTTCCTACAGGCAATTACGTCAGGTTAAAAGAGCAGCGGCAAAAAAGCCTTGTCATAGCAGCAGACAAGTTTTTGAAGCTGCTGGTGCCTCCAACGTCCCCCAAACAACAAGATGCAGGGTCCTTCAGAGGTTTGCAGCTGTGCGTACGCCATCCTGTCGACCTCCTCTATCCACTGCACACAAGCAGAAATGGCTCCAGTGGGCCAAACATTACATGAATACTGATTTCAAAACTGTTTTGTTCACGGATGAGTGCCGTGCAACGCTCGATGGTCCAGATGGATGGAGTGGAGGATGGCTGGTTGATGGACACCCCACGCAAACACGGCTACAGCGCCAACAAGGAGGAGGTGGAGTAATGTTTTGGGCTGGAATCATGGGGAGAGAGATTGTCAGCCCCTTTAGGATCGCTGAAGGGGTAAAGATGAACTCCATAATGTATGTGGAGTTTCTCAAACAGCACTTCCTGCCATGGTTCAAGAAGAAGAACCGTGTATTCCACAGCAAGATCATTTCCATGCATGATAATGCACCGTCTCATGCTGCACATAACACATCTGCATCTCTGGCTGATATGGGCATAAAAGGGAACAAACTTATGGTGTGACCCCCATGCTCCCCTGACCTCTACCCCATTCAGAACCTCTGGAGCATCATCAAAAGGAGTGTCTATGATGGCGGGAGGCAGTTCACATCTAAGCAACAGCTCTGGGAGGGTATTCTGTCCTCATGCAAAACAATTGAAGCAGAAACCATCCAAAACCTGACAAATTCAATGGACGAGAGAGTTCAGAAGCTACTTTCGAACAAGGGGTCCTATGTGCAAATGTAACATCACCTAGAATAAAGTTTTGAGTTGAAAACTGTTTGATTTCAGTTTCTAATAACCTGCTAATGCTTATAATTTCAAAAATGACCGTTTTTTTGGTCTTTATTAAAATGAAAAGGTTGATCGAAGAGTGTGGGGGATCTAAGAGTGTGGCAACCCAGTAGTCAGGATTACTTCGAATTCTGACAATCTGAGGGTCATGTTGCAGGTAATGCAGCAAGAAGGCACTTATGTGTCTTGCGCATCTCGGAGCCCCAAAAATATTTTCCTGGCTAGATGCAGCTAAAAATTATTATTAATTTTAAATCTGGTGGAGCTTAGTATAGATGGCCCAATAGAATCAGTACTGCACACTGCTACAAAGCCCAAATTATTTTCCAGCCAAGATACAGATAAACATGATTAGTAATTTTAAATCTGGTGGAGCTTAGTATAGATGGCCTAATAGAATCATTACTGCACACTGCTACAAAGCCCAAATAATTTTCCAGCCAAGATACAGATAAACATAATTAGTAATTTTAAATCTGGTGGAGCTTAGTATAGATGGCCTAATAGAATCATTACTGCACACTGCTACAAAGCCCAAATAATTTTCCAGCCAAGATACAGATAAATATGGTTAGTAATTTGAAAGCTTAAAACGGTTGGTGAGGTGATTTTAACCAATCATCAAGCTTTTACTCTCCCCAGGATGACACAGGGGTAGAAAAGTCATTTCGGATCCATGATTTGTTCATCTTTATGAACGTGAGTCTGTCTACATTATCAGTGGAGAGCCGCGTGCGCTTATCTGTCAGCACACCACCAGCAGCGCTGAACACACGTTCAGACAGAACGCTGGCTGCGGGGCATGACAAGATCTCCAAGGCGTAAGTGGCGAGCTCTGGCCATTTATCCAGATTGGAAGCCCAAAAAAAGCAAGGGTCCAGTGACACAGTCATGGCTTCAATGTTTACTTGGAGATACTCCTGTACCATCGTCTCTAGGCGTTGACTATGTGTCAGACTTCTTGTCTCCTGTGGCCTTGCAAAGTATGAGCTAAAAAAGTGGTGAAATGATTCCGCAAAATTGATGTTACCAGCAGATACTGTGTTTCTGTTACGGTTTGAGTGCTGAACACTTGACAGTCCCACGGTTGGCAAGTTGGAACTGTGAGATTCACTACTTGCACCACTGGTGTTTTGTGGAAAAGCACATGTAAGATTCTGCAACAGTCTCTGCTGATACTCCTGCAAGCGTGCATCCCTTTCTATGGCAGGAATTATTTCTGCAAATTTACTTTTGTACCGGGGATCTAACAGTGTGGCAATCCAGTAGTCAGGATTATTTCTAATTCTCCCAATTCGAGGGTCATGTTGCAGGTAGTGCAGCAAGAAGGCACTCATGTGTCTTGCGCATCCAGGAGCACCAAGTCCCTGTTGTGTTGGTGGCGAGGTAACAATCATGCTTCCTTCCTCTGTCCTCTCCCCCCAACCTCGCACAACAGAAATGTGATCAAGGTCTCCCTCATCTGATGAGTCTTCCATCAGTTCGTCCTCCACTTCTTCCTGGGCTCCTGCACCTTCCTCACTAGTTTGGCTGCTACCATGCGCCCTGGTAAAACCATCACCCCCACCCTCACATGCCTGCCGCCTTGGTGCTGCCGACCGTCTGGACCTTGCAGATGTTAGCCCTTCCGCATACAACTTCTCCTCCTCTACTTCCTCCACCTCCTCTTGTGCCACCACCTGACTCTGAATTCTGTTTAACATGTGCTCCAGCATGTAAATCACCGGAATAGTCATGCTGATAATGGCATCGTCAGCACTAAACATCTTCGTCGCCATTTCAAAACTGTGCAGAAGGGTGCATAGGTCCCTGATCTGAGACCACTCCTCCAGCGTGATTTGCCCCACCTCTGGATCCCGTTGGCCCATGCTATACGTCAGAACGTATTGCACCAGGGCTTGTCGGTGCTGCCACAGTCGCTGCAACATGTGCAGAGTTGAATTCCACCGGGTAGGCTCATTGCATTTTAGCCAGTGAAGTGGCAGGCCCAACGACTTCTGTAGAGATGTAAGTCACTGAGCTGCGGGATGCGAACGGCGGAAGTGAGCACACAGCGACCGTGCCCTCTGCAGAAGGCCATCTAGTCCGGGATAGTGGGCTAAAAATTGCTGGACAACCAGGTTCAACACGTGAGCCATACAAGGCACGTGTGTGACATTGCCCAGGCGAAGGGCCGCACCCAGGTTTGCAGCATTGTCGCACACGGCCTTCCCTGGTTTCAGGTCCAGTGGAGACAACCATTCATGAAATTGGTTCTCCAGAGCTGACCACAACTCCTCAGCTGTGTGACTTATATTTCCCAGACATTTCAAAGTAAAAACCGCCTGATGACGTTGAGCCCTACTGCCAGCATAGTAAGGAGGTGTGCAGGATCTCTTCTGCGCAGTTAGATAGCATGTGGCATGACCAGACAGGCTTTGGGTGCAGGCGGAGGACCGAGAGGAGGTTGAGGAGGCAGAAGCAGTGGAGGAACTTTGACATAAAGAGGATTGACGCACAACTCGTGGGGACGGCAAGACTTGGAGAGCAGCCCCTTGTCCTGCTGTCACCATAGTTACCCAGTGCCCAGTCAGCGACATGTAACGCCCCTGTCCATGCCTACTCGTCCAAGTGTCTGTGGTGAAACCCTGTCACACACAGAGTTTCTCAAAGAAGCGGTGATGTTGTGTGCGACATGCTGGTGGAGCGCAGGCATACCTTTCTTTGAGAAGTAGTGCCGACTGGGCATCTGGTACTGGGGCACTGCGACGGACATAAGGTCTCGAAAATCCTCTGTGTCCACCAGGCGGAAAGGCAGCATTTCTGTAGCCAAGAGCTTGCAGATGGTGAAATTCAACCTCTTAGATTTCTCATGGATAGGAGGAAATGGTCTTTTACTTGTCCACATCTGAGGGACTGAGGGCTGGCTGTTGTGCTTAGACGGGGTTGATAAGGGTGTCCCCGGCAAACTGCCGGTCTGTGAGGAAAATGATGACCTGCCAATCACGCTGGCTGTTGCGGGTAAAGAGGTGGCAGGTCTGCGTCCCAAAACAGATGTGACTGCTGTCCCCCCAGTCACAGAGGATGAAGAGGCCGCAGATGCACAAGATGGGGCAGACGGTGGTTGGCCCGGCCGGCTAGGCCGCATTGTAGCACAGTGAGCTTCCCACTGCAACTTATGCTTCATGTCCATGTGCCGGTTCATGCATGAAGTACTCAAACTATGTATTTTTTGGCCTCTATGTGGCACCCCAGGGGTCTGGTTTCCACAGTAATAGCAATATTATGTCTGAGAGCAGGTGGGAGGTCTCTTGGTCAGGAATCCTATGCATGCCACACCTCCTGCCCAGTCCTGGGAGGGGAAGGACTTCCCCTATATAAAACTGGGGCTGAGGCAGGGTTAGAGAGAAAGAGTAGAGCGAGAAGAGGAGAAGCAGCTATAGGAAAGAGAGATCAGGAGCTCTGGGGAAGTCGTGCTAAAAGGAATCAGGGGCTGGCAGCTGTAGAGCTCGCCCTGATTGAAGAATTATCACCGGACCCGGAGTCCGAGGCTGTGGGGACGAATCCTTACCCAGCAGCAGAAACCGACTGGCAGGGGATTTCAGGTCCTCTGGCCAAGAAACCCGAAGGCACGGTCACACGCGTGGGACCAGCACCGCCGTCGTGGAGCGGAAGCTACCAGAAGGCCCCGAGTCACCGGCCATACGGGTGAGCACCACACGGTACACTCAGGGACGTGGGCTACTTTTACCCGCCTCTAGCAAGGTAGCCAGAAGAGTACAATTAGTTGGGGAGGCCTACAACTCCGCCTGGCCAGGGGAAATCCCATCTGCTCAAAGACTGACCAGGCCCCGATCGCTAGCCAGTACTCCGGGAGGGTCTATCTTTATCACCAGTAAAGACCCTGAACTACACCGCATCGTCTCTGAGTGGTTCCTGCTACCCCCATCATCCACGTCGGCTGCCCTGAGGCCATACCACTCCCGTTGGGGTTATACCATCTACGCTGCACAATCGTACCACCGGCCTCAGCGGTCTGCCCTGCAGCGGCGGCCTCATAGCCGCATTCAACGGGTGGCGTAGTCGAACACCGTACCATCTACTGCTAAACTCTGCCACTCAGCTTGACTCCCTGGGCACGGACCGGGTCACCGCCACGAGACTACTACCCCTATCAGATCCGGCTCCGGGTAGGCTCCCGCGTGCGCAACGCTGCGCGACTCAGGCCCAGGGGCGCGTCAACTTTGGCGTAGTCGGCAGGATTCCGTGCCCGCAACCACCGGGTACTGCGTGCCTGAAAGAAGACTGTTAAACTTACCTGTGGTGAAGATTCCCGCCATCCGGCGCCATATTCTGCCTTCTTCCCGCCATCCGTGAAGTTTTCCCGCCATCCGGCGCCATCTTCTGCCTTCTTCCCGCCATCCGTGGAGTTTTCCCGCCATTGGACGCCATCTTGAAGACGCCGCGCGGGAAGAAGAGGGGCGTGGACTCCGAAAGCGCGCGAGAACTGAAGCCCCGGCTCACGTCCGGACGTTGCGTAAGGTCCTGGAAGGAGCCCAGCAGACGCCGACGTCACAGGAGCGCGACGGAAGGTCCTCAACCCTGACGATCCACTGCGGAACCGCGGCCTACGGAAGAGGATCATCGCAAGGTAGGCCACGGTCCACTAGGGGGGAGGAGGATGTCGGATACGGAGGAGAGCTTCACCGCCACAGCCGCCGCCAGCGCCACCGCTGCTGCGGTCATGCCTTTCACCATGCCCTATATCCCGGGGGCAGCCTGGCTACCCCAGTACTCAGGGGAGTCACATACCCTGAATGACTTTAGAGAAAAGCTGGATAGCCTCTTCCAGGTGTACCCCCTCACAGAAGAGCAAAAAGTGAGCATCCTGGTGGCCCAACTAACCGGGGCAGCCCAAAGGGAGGTAAAGTCCTGGCCACCTGGGAGGAGGACTGTCGCAGGGATATTAACCCGGCTGAAGGACACCTTTGATACCCGCACCTCAGCCGAGATTAAGCTTAGATTCTACGGGTGCAAACAGCGAGCACATGAGAATATAAGGGACTATGCACTAAACCTACAAGAGGCCCTGAGAGCCATTAAGCAGACCGACCCTGACGGCGTGGGAAACGAGGACAGGCTGTTGACTGAACAATTTATAGAGGGACTATATTGCAATGCCCACCGAACCCAGTTGCGGGCAATGGCCTTACAGGATCCTCATCTGGACTTTGCACAGTTCAAGGACAGAGCCATCCGGGTGCTCCGAGAACCGGCACCGGGTGGCGTTGTGACCCACAGGCGCCCTACTACCACTTACCACCAGGAGGCGGTGCCCTTGTCGGCAGGGCCTGTGGGAGCTGATGTGCAGGCTTTGAGCAATGACCCGGCTCCAGACCTGCACCATCAGGTCCAAGAGCTAGCTAAAAGCGTTGCTGCGCTAACCCGAATTGTGCAGTCTTTACAGGTTTCTGCTCCAGGGAAGATCCAGCTGGCATCCGGACCGGAGGACACCCGTGGCGTCGACCAAGGAGGACCCCACCGGCCAGAGGAAGACCCAGCGACCGGTACAACGAGGACGGACAACCTATCTGCCGCCGCTGCAATCAACCCGGACATATGGCAAGGTACTGTCCTTTAAACTGGCACAACCTGGGGTAGAGGGCCAACCCCCAGGAAAAAGATCACCAGGCCCATCGAACTGGCGCGACAAATATGTGGGAGGACGTCCAGTCTTGCCTGTGGTACTGGATGGCATCCCTATGAGTGCCCTACTGGACACCGGGTCACAGGTCACCACCATCCCGTACGTGCTCTTCAAGCAGTACTGGAATGACTCGGATATAACCCGCTATCCAGACGATGACTTGAGTATCATCGCCAGTAATGGTCAGCCCGTGCCACAGATCGGATTTAAAGAAATGACCATTAAAATCGGTAGAGTCGAACTGGCAGCACAGGGACTGATCATTGTAGACATTGACAAGCGCGAGAGTCACCCAAAGATAACTCTAGGAACTAATGTGATTGAAAATTGTCTTGCAGAGGTGATTTTCATTTTACAGCAGGTTGCCAAGAACGCCAGCTCCGGCCAGCAGCGAGTGCTCCAGAAAGAGATCCGGGCACTGATGCGACGGCAACAGGTGGAACTCTCCGGTGGTGAGATTGGTAGCGTAAGAATGTGTGACCCTTTCCCTATTGCCATGCCCCCGAAAAGTGAAATGATGATTTGGTGCCGGGCAGCTATTGGTCTGAGAGGTAGAGATTACCAGGCCATGGTAGAACCAGTCTACTCAGACAGTAGGCCCACCATTTTGACAGCACGGGGGGTAGCTGATGTACGCCATGGGAGGGTGCCCGTTCGTATAATAAATATCGGGAAAAGGGAAGTATACCTGCCCCGGTATGCTACGCTAGCCAAATTATATACTATCAACCAAAATTCTATACAGTCTGTGGAACCCTTGCCTCCATCTCACCCGTAGGAAGGTAACGGCTCTACGAAAATAATGGAGGATTGGTGTCAGCAACTACATTTGGGTACTGACTCCACTCCCTCCCACCAGAAACAGGGAGTCTACCGGGTGGTTCGAGAGTACGAGAGAGTGTTTAGTAAACACCCGTTAGACTTCGGGCGAGTCAAGGGGGTAGAACACCACATCCCCACGGGAGACCATCCTCCCATAAAAGAGAGGTATCGACTCGTACCCCCGGCACACTACCAACACGCCAAGGGGATGCTTAGAGACATGAAGGAGGCTGGGGTAATCAGGGATAGCTGTAGCCCCTGGGCAGCTCCACTAGTCTTGGTCAAAAAGAAAGACAACACCATGAGAATGTGTGTAGATTACCGGAAAATTAACCGTATCACACACAAAGATGCGTACCCCTTACCAAGAATAGAGGAGTCTTTGGCTGCTTTAAAATCTGCTAACTTCTTCTCCACCTTGGATCTCACTAGCGGGTACTGGTAGGTTCCTGTAGCAGAGGCGGACCGGGAGAAGACCGCATTCACCACCCCGATGGGACTTAGCGAGTTTACCTGCATGCCGTTCGGACTCTGCAGCGCACCAGGAACCTTCCAGCGATTGATGTAATGCTGTCTGGGACACCGAAACTTTGAGACGGTCCTGTTATACCTGGACGATGTCATCGTCTATTCCGAGACCTACGAGGACCACCTGAAACACCTGGCGGAAGTGTTCGAAGCTCTGGCAAGTTACGGCCTAAAGGTGAAACCCTCCAAGTGTCACCTCCTGAAGCCAAAGGTGCAGTACCTGGGACACGTGGTGAGTGCTGACGGAGTGGCTCCCGACCCTGATAAGATCACCGCAATTAAGGAATGGCCAAGCCCCTCCAGCGTAAAGGAAGTGAGGCAGTTCCTCGGGTTGGTAGGCTACTACCGAAGGTTCATTCCCGGTTTCACCAAAAAGGCAGCTCCTATGCAGGACCTCCTGATAGGCCAGTCCAGGAAGGCCAAGAACCAGAAGCCACCCTTCAGATGGGAGAAGCTGGAAGAAGAGTCCTTCCGCCATCTGAAGATGGCCCTCACGGGGGATGAAATCCTGGCGTACCCTGATTATAGCCAGCCCTTTATCCTCTACACCGACGCCAGTAACATCGGGCTAGGAGCCGTACTGTCCCAGATCCAGCAGGGGAAGGAACGGGTAATTGCTTACGCCAGCCGAAAACTGCGACCCACCGAAAGAAACCCTGAGAATTACAGCTCATTTAAGCTAGAGTTCCTGGCAGTGGTGTGGGCAGTCACCGAACGCTTTAAGCACTACCTCGCTGCTTCCCGGTTCACCGTGTACACGGATAACAACCCGTTGACACACCTGGACACTGCAAGACTCGGTGCCCTAGAGCAGAGATGGATGGCCCGCTTGTCCAACTATGAGTTTACAATCAAATACCGGGCAGGACGCTCCAATACCAACGCAGACGCCCTGTCCAGGATGCCGAACCTACCGGACGTAGGGGAAGATTCAGAGGAACTGGAAGAAGTTGAACTCCCCGCGTTCCACCGTTATGGGACTATCCAGTATTCCCACCGTGTAAGGAGTAAGCAATCCGCTACGTTCAACCCATTACCTCATTACAACTGGGCGGAGACGCAAGACAGTGACCCTGCCGTCCGACTGGTAAAGGAGATGCTGACTCGGCCAGATGCACGCCTTGACCCAGACGCTCCGGAGGAAGCCAAGCAACTGTGGGCTGAGAAGAGTCGACTGTTCCTTTATAAGGGGAAGTTGTGCCGCAGAATGGTTAACTCCCGGACGCATGAACTAATCTGGCAAGTAGTGGTGCCAAGAAGAGACGCAGCTATGGTGATGGAGGCATACCACGACGGAGCTGGGCACTTCGGATGGAAGAAGCTGGAGTTCCTGCTGCGCGGGCGGTTCCATTGGGTAGGCATGAGAGGAACCATCGAGAGGTGGTGCAGAGACTGTGGCCCATGCAACCTAAGAAGGAGGGACCGTGCCAGCCAGAAGACTCCCCTGCAGTCCATCATCACCAGACAGCCGTTGGAACTGGTAGCCTTGGATCATGTAAAACTGACCCCAAGCAGAAGTGGCTACGTCTACGCGTTAACCATCGTGGATCACTACTCCCGGTTCTTGGTTGTCGTCCCCGTCAAGGACTTAACGGCTCAAACAGCAGCTAGAGCCTTCCAGCAGCACTTCTGCCGTCCGCACGGATACCCGGAGCAGGTGCTGATGGACCAGGGGCCTGCCTTTGAAGCGGAAGTCTTCCAGGAGTTCTGCACCCTGTATGGCTGCCGGAAGATAAGAACAACACCCTATCACCCGCAAACTAATGGACTTTGTGAGAAAATGAACCAGGTGGTGATAGATCTTCTGAAAACATTGCCCCTGGAAGAACGTAGTCTGTGGCCTGAAAAGCTGCCCGACCTGGTGGACCTATACAACCACATCCCTGTAGGTTCCACCAACTGTACCCCGGCTTACCTAATGAGGGCAAGACCTGGTAAGCTTCCTGTTGATCTGGAGATGGGAGTCCTGACACCCGAGGACACTTCACCAGAAGCAGACTGGGACACAGAGAGGCAGCAGCAGTACCGGAAAGTACAGGAGAGCGTGGAGCGAAGTCTCTGTCAAGCTAGGGAAAGACAAGAGAAAACTTACAACCAGTATGCTCCCGCTGTTCCCCTGGTGCCCGGAGAGCAGGTCTTGAAGAGGAAAAGACGGCTCCACAAGTTGGACGACCAGTGGGAGAAGGACCCGTACACTGTACTGCCCTCAAGCCACGACAACCCAAAGATCTGTACAATCAGTAAAGACGGAGGGGAATCCACAGCCATTGTATCCCGGGATCACCTGAAGAAGTGTCCCGAACAGCTACGGAACCCTGAAGAGGAACAAGAAGACCCTCGACCCGTAGAGGAAAGGGAAGATATGGTTAGTACTGTGCTCGGAGACTTCCCTCGGTCTTGGACTCAAGTCAATGGTGCTGTTGTGGTACCCGTCCTCACGTTCCTCCAACCAGCATCCCAAGTGCCTATGGAGACACAGGTAGAGCTGGAAGAACAGCCGGTCCAGGAGGCAGAAGACCCCACACAAGCAGACCAGGAGAATCAACCCTCTGCTTATAGTGAGCCTGCCATACCCCTAGTGAGCCAAAGAGTCCGTAGACGGCTGCCCAGTTTACCCTTGACAGCTCCTATACCCTGTAGCTCAGGACCAGTCAGCCAGCTCCGTAGGTCCACTAGGGTCACTAGAGGCCAGTTGCCCATACGGTGGAGGATCTAAATGTTCAAGCTATTTTATTAATGCTTACCTGTTTATTGTTGCTTGTGTATAATTATGTGTTTCTAGTTATTTGTAGGAGTCTTTGGTGGATTTACCGGGAATCCTTTGTGCATATAGTTGGAGCGTAACCCAGGACGGACTAAAAGACTGATAAGGACTCGGGGCAGGACAGACCCCTACCTGGTTACGTCTCCCTGTTTTGGTGAAATGGACACCTTTGTTTTCCTCAAAAGTTACACCCGGTTGCGGACACGCCGTGACCACCTTATGTGTTGTCTCTACCAGAACGTTATTGTTTATACCTTGTTATGTTTACAAAAGTATGTTTAGTCCCGGAGTACTAAATTTCACTAGGGGGGAATGTGGCACCCCAGGAGTCTGGTTTCCACAGTAATAGCAATATTATGTCTGAGAGCAGGTGGGAGGTCTCTTGGTCAGGAATCCTATGCATGCCACACCTCCTGCCCAGTCCTGGGAGGGGAAGGACTTCCCCTATATAAAACTGGGGCTGAGGCAGGGTTAGAGAGAAAGAGTAGAGCGAGAAGAGGAGAAGCAGCTATAGGAAAGAGAGATCAGGAGCTCTGGGGAAGTCGTGCTAAAAGGAATCAGGGGCTGGCAGCTGTAGAGCTCGCCCTGATTGAAGAATTATCACCGGACCCGGAGTCCGAGGCTGTGGGGACGAATCCTTACCCAGCAGCAGAAACCGACCGGCAGGGGATTTCAGGTCCTCTGGCCAAGAAACCCGAAGGCACGGTCACACGCGTGGGACCAGCACCGCCGTCATAGAGCGGAAGCTACCAGAAGGCCCCGAGTCACCGGCCATACGGGTGAGCACCACACGGTACACTCAGGGACGTGGGCTACTTTTACCCGCCTCTAGCAAGGTAGCCAGAAGAGTACAATTAGTTGGGGAGGCCTACAACTCCGCCTGGCCAGGGGAAATTCCATCTGCTCAAAGACTGACCAGGCCCCGATCGCTAGCCAGTACTCCGGGAGGGTCTATCTTTATCACCAGTAAAGACCCTGAACTACACCGCATCGTCTCTGAGTGGTTCCTGCTACCCCCATCATCCACGTCGGCTGCCCTGAGGCCATACCCCTCCCGTTGGGGGTTATACCATCTACGCTGCACAATCGTACCACCGGCCTCAGCGGTCTGCCCTGCAGCGGCGGCCTCATAGCCGCATTCAACGGGTGGCGTAGTCGAACACCGTACCATCTACTGCTAAACTCTGCCACTCAGCTTGACTCCCTGGGCACGGACCGGGTCACCGCCACGAGACTACTACCCCTATCAGATCCGGCTCCGAGTAGGCTCCCGCGTGCGCAACGCTGCGCGACTCAGGCCCAGGGGCGCGTCATCTACTTAGCTTTTGTTGACAAATGTTACAGATAACACGAGTTGGGTCATCTTGATCGATCTGAAAAAATGCCAAGGCTATGCAAGGCTTAGCACCCATGCGACCTGAAGAGCCACCACGACTTGTGGTCAGAGGCAGAGTTGTGTTTGAGGATGCAGTTGTTGACGTGCTTCCAGTACTACATCTCTGTCCAGGAAGGCGCAACCTGACCTCGTTGTCACTAGCATCCTCCTCCACCTCCTCTGCTGACCTCATCTCTTGGCTGACTGTGGGTTGACAGTAAGTGGGATCTCCAACCTCATCATCATCACCCTGTGTGTTATCACACCCGTCGTCCTCAGAGCCAACCTGTTCCTGCCCTGACAAAAAACTAAAGTTGTCGCTCCAATCAGGTATTTGAGTCTCATCATCGTCTTCCTCATTGTCTCCACCAACAGGAGTTACAGTTTGGGAATGAGGGTCTACATTATGGTCAGAACCTTCTGCGTCTGGTCCTGGATCCGACTCATAAAGGTTCTGGGCATCAGTGCAGATCGTTTCCTCGTCTGGATTCACAAAAACGCTGGAGCCGACCTCTGATTCCCAGGCTATAGTATGAGTAAACAGCTCTGCAGACTCAACCATCTGTTCTACCTCATACTCAGATGGGCAGCTGGAGATTTGGAAGCTGTGAGGAAGCAAGTGCGATTGGGGTGACACCTCTGAGGACTGGAGTATTTGTGATGTTGAAGTTGATGTGGAGGAGAGCCCACTTAAAAGAGCACTTGATATCCGTTGAAGCACCTGCTGTTTTTGTGCCTCATCTGGAATTTGTAGCGATTGGCGTGGCCGTAAAAAAGGGATCTTATCACATTGTCCGCTAAAAGAAGTAGACATTTTTGTTTTGCTGGAAGATGGTCTTTCTTCTGCAGATGTTACTGTTGCTTTAACACCTACTCCACGGACAGAACCTTTTTTCCCCTTCCCAACACGCCTATTCCCCTTTCCACCAGCAGCAGGCCTTTTTCCACTCATTTTGGTGGTTAACTAATTCACAACTCTGGAGTTGTTTGCACAAAAAAACAATAGATGGGAACCGAGCAGAGCTGAGTGGCCAAACTGTGGTATTAGGCCAAAACTATTGTCTGGGTTAGATGCAGAAAAAAATTATATTCAGTTTGCAACCTGATGGAGGTCAGTATAGATGGACTAATAGAACAAGTTCCACACACAGCTAGAAGGCCAAATATTTTTTCAGAGCTAAATGCAGAAAAAAATTATATTCAATTTGCAACCTGATGGAGGTCAGTATAGATCAGGGGTCTCAAACACGCGGCCCGCGGGCCCCATGCGGCCCCTGAGGCTGCTTTATGCGGCCCGCAGGCACAGACCCCTTGATGATCCCGACCAGGTCCAGGAGGAGCCGCCGACAGCAGCGCTGCATTGCCGCACAGAGACTGTTTCCCAGCACTGCATTTCCAATGCCAGCCGCCGGCCAATCAGAGGCCAGCAGCTGATATCTGCATGTCGGCGCAGCGAGTATGACGTCATTGCCATACGCAGCTATCAGCTGCTGGCCTCTGATTGGCCGGCGGCTGACATTGAAAATGCAGTGCTGGGACACAGTCTCTGTGCGGCAATGCAGCGCTGCTGTCGGCGGCTCCTCCTGGACCAGGTCGGGATCGTCAAGGGGTCTGACTCTGTGGTGCCTGCGGGCCACATCTGCAGGAAGGCCGCCGAGGGAACGGAGGACAGGTGAGAATCATCTTTTTTTTTTTCTATTTTATGTGTGTGAAGAACAGGGGGCACATAGCCACAAGAGGGGACCTGGATGGGGCACATAGCCACAAGAGGGGACCTGGATGGGGCACATAGCCACAAGATGGGGACCTGGATGGGGCACATAGCCACAGGATGGGGACCTGGATGGGGCACATAGCCACAAGATGGGGACCGGGATGGGGCACATAGCCACAGGATGTGGACCTGGATGGGGCACATAGCCACAAGATGGGGACCTGGATGGGGCACATAGCCACAGGATGTGGACCTGGATGGGGCACATAGCCACAAGATGGGGACCTGGATGGGGCACATAGCCACAAGATGGGGACCTGGATGGGGCACATAGCCACAAGATGGGGACCTGGATGGGGCACATAGCCACAAGATGGAGACCTGGATGAGGCACATAGCCACAGGATGGGGACCTGGATGGGGCACATTAGTACAAGATGGGGACTTGGATGGGGAACATTACTACAAGATGTTTGCCATTATTACTATATGATGCTAATTGTAAGACAATATTACTGAATGTGGCCAATTGGGGGAAACAAAATTGTAAAAATCAAAAAAATAAAAATAAAGCATGAAAAAATATTGGGCACTAAAAATGCTATTTTATATGTAAAATAAAGTAAACACAAAAAAGTGCACGTTTAATATCACCACATCCATAACGACCCAAGCTATAAAAAAATAAACACGGAAAAAATGTTCAAAAGGTGTATACAAAAAAAAATGGTATCACTGAAAATGTCTCATTGAACAAAGAATGCGGCCCCCCAAATTCAAATTTTTTCCATGTGCGGCCCATATGCCCAGCCGAGTTTGAGACCCCTGGTATAGATGGACTAATAGAACAAGTCACACACACTGCTAGAAGGCCAAATATTTTTTCAGAGCTAGATGCAGAAAAAAATTATATTCAGTTTGCAACCTGATGGAGGTCAGTATAGATGGACTAATAGAACAAGTCCCACACACTGCTAGAAGCCCAAATATTTTTTCAGAGGTAGATGCAGAAAAAAATTATATTCAGTTTGCAACCTGATGGAGGTCAGTATAGATGGACTAATAGAACAAGTCCCACACACTGCTAGAAGGCCAAATATTTTTTCAGAGCTAGATGCAGGAAAATATTATATTCAGTTTGCAACCTGATGGAGGTCAGTATAGATGGACTAATAGAACAAGTCCCACACACTGCTAGAAGCCCAAATATTTTTTCAGAGCTAGATGCAGAAAAAAATTACATTCAGTTTGCAACCTGATGGAGGTCAGTATAGATGGACTAATAGAACAAGTCCCACACACTGCTAGAAGGCCAAATATTCTTTCAGAGCTAGATGCAGAAAAAAATTATATTCAGTTTGCAACCTGATGGAGGTCAGTATAGATGGACTAATAGAACAAGTCCCACACACTGCTAGAAGCCCAAATATTTTTTCAGAGGTAGATGCAGAAAAAAATTATATTCAGTTGGCAACCTGATGGAGGTCAGTATAGATGGACTAATAGAACAAGTCCCACACACTGCTAGAAGCCCAAATATTTTTTCAGAGGTAGATGGAGAAAAAAATTATCTTCAATTTGCAACGTGATGGAGGTCAGTATAGATGGACTAATAGAACAAGTCCCACACACTGCTAGAAGGCCAAATATTTTTTCAGAGCTAGATGCAGAAAAAAATTATATTCAATTTTCAACCTGATGGAGGTCAGTATAGATGGACTAATAGAACAAGTCCCACACACTGCTAGAAGGCCAAATATTTTTTCAGAGCTAAATGCAGATAAAAATTATTTTGAATTTGCAACCTGATGGAGGTCTGTATAGATGGACTAATAGAACAAGTCCCACACACAGCTAGAAGGCCAAATATTTTTTCAGAGCTAGATGCAGATAAAAATTATTTTGAATTTGCAACCTGATGGAGGTCAGTATAGATGGACTAATAGAACAAGTCCCACACACTGCTAGAAGGCCAAATATTTTTTCAGAGCTAGATGCAGAAAAAAATTATATTCAATTTGCAACGTGATGGAGGTCAGTATAGATGGACTAATAGAACAAGTCCCACACACAGCTAGAAGCCCAAATATTTTTTCAGAGGTAGATGCAGAAAAAAATTATATTCAGTTTGCAACCTGATGGAGGTCAGTATAGATGGACTAATAGAACAAGTCCCACACACAGCTAGAAGGCCAAATATTTTTTCAGAGCTAGATGCAGAAAAAAATTATATTCAATTTGCAACCTTATGGAGGTCAGTATAGATGGACTAATAGAATGATGCTATGCCCAAAAGGTTTTACTTCACTAGGTGCAGTAAAAAAATTGGTATTCTATACACAGGTGGTGTAGCTTGCAACACAGATAGGCTACTCCACTGACTAACACACTCTGCAATAGGCCAAAAAGTATTAGCTTTGCTAGATTTAGCCAAATGCTGTGAAAAAAACTTGCACAACACTGGCACAGACCTGCCTGGCAAAAACTGATAGGAACTGATGTAACTTAGTCCTGAAAAGGACTGCAATTACAATTAGTCTTTACTCCCACAACCTATCTATTTAAGAGCACAGACCTGCCTGATAAAAGTCGTAGGAAATGCTGTAACCTAGTCCTTAAAAGGACTGCAATCACAACTATTCCCTACTCCCAAGCTATCTGTAGATTTGTGCGAAAATTGGCTTGAAATTAACAAGGTATAGCGCACACAGCAACAGCGGTGCCGTCTAACACGCAGCTGCAGCAGTGAGAAAATGGTGGCGATGGGGAAAATGGCTGAGTCTTATAGGGCAAGGACATGTGACATACACTGCCAATGACACATGCCCTTGCTTGTGTGAAAAAAAGCACTTCGCTCCGTCTGTGCGCTGCTGATAGGCTGACAGATTGCACCTCCCCACTGTAAATGCGGGAAAGAGAAAAAAAAATGGAGATCTTCATTATTCCTGCAGAGATCCATCCCCTGCCCCTCCCCCCGCCCCGCTGTACACTCAAACTGCGTATTAACATTAATTTTCATCATTACTGAGAAAAAATCCAGTTATGATTTTGGTGCACGAACAGTTATCGAACATAACCTCGAACAGCCGAATTTTTTTCAAATCGTTCGTGTTCGCCGAACGGCTCGAACACCACCCAAAACAGCTCGAATTTGAGATTGGCGAAGAGTTCGAGTCGAACAACGCTCATCTCTACTGCAGAGTAGTACTCCCAGAAAGAAATACTCCTGCAGAGCGTAAACAAGCTATACGGGCGTAACTGACCTTTATTTTTTCTTTACTTAAACGACGCTCACAATACTTAATCAAATGGTCTGCTTTACCACAATAAAGAAAACCCTCGGCGAATCTCCGGTCTCTTTCCTGAGAGTGCAGTGACATCGCCCCAACCTCCATTGGTTCTCCACTGTCAGAGCAGATTTTCTGGGAACTAGGACCTGACGTTACAGGAGTTTTTACATCATTCACACTGGACCTCAGTCTCCTGTCCACACGAACAGCTAACTGCATAGCTTCTTGCAGAGTCTCAGGTGCAGGGAATGCAATTAGCAAATCCTTAACTCTTTTACTCAGACCAGCAAGAAATAGACATCTCAGCGCAGAATCATTCCATTTAACTTCTGAGGCCCATCTCCTGAAGTGTGTGCAATAATTTTCAACATCATCTGACCCCTGATTCAAACGTCTAAGTTCTGATTCAGCAGATGAGATTCAATCAGGATCGTCATATAATAGCCCCATAGCAGAAAAAAATTCTTCAACAGACCTTAAACACGGATCATTAGGTTGGAGAGCAAAGGCCCACCCCTGTGGTTCTTTACGCAAAAGTGACATAATAAAACCAATGCGCTGTGATTCATTCCCAGAGGATCTTGGTCTCAAGCGAAAATATAACAAGCAAGCATTTTTAAAGGAAAAAAAATCTTGCTGTTTACCATAAAAAACATCAGGCAGTCCTACCTTGGGTTCGACAAAATGCTCTCCAGAACAGCTACTCACGTGTTGCTGGAGCTCGGCCACCTCCAGAGACAATCCCTGCAAGCATTGAGCCAAATCCTGGACGGAAACCATACTGATCCCCGATTTTCTTTCCTTTAAGTTTTTTGGGCTGGACTTACTGTTATAATCTGCAACAAGAACTAAGGAAAGATAGGGGAAAGCTGTCCCTACAGTAAGACTAAGCTGAATCCCTACGATGTAGCGGGCTGCCTGTTCCTAGTGAACAGACCCGCCTTCGTCCTCGGCTAGTCTGAACGAAGACCTATAGAATTAAGGGAGGGGTCCCTAAAAGAACTAAGGACTGGGACAAAAATGGGACACCTCCTAAACAGAAATTGTTGTAGAACACAAAAGACAAACTGACAAAAAGTACTAGAGGTCCCAGAGGACCAAGCAAACTGACAGAGATAGTCACCGAAGCACCAGGCTAGCAAAACAATCAAACAACACTGAAGTCCAGCAAAGCCAGAAGGGCGGAGCTGGAATATATAGGCAGATGGTCACGTGACCGCAAAACACAAGATAGAAAAAACTAACAGGAGGGTTCTAACAGGGATCTTGTGGACTGAGACAATTGTATTTTGGACATTTACCAGGAATTGCTGTATTACCATGGATGTAAGGAATAAAATAATGTTGCATCGTTAACCTGCCTAAGTGATTATTGAAACCCACTATCTCAGATCTTCACAACCACATACAAGGGACAAATACCGCCACACCATGACCAGATCACGTATTACCACCACATAGTGACCGAATAATGCCACATACAAGGGACAAATACCGCACACAAATGGACCGTACACTGGTGACACACTGACCCTACACTGATGACACACGGACCCTACACTGATGGTAAAAACGGACACACTGACGTCACCGGTACCATTTTCTTCACATACTTGTTTAAACATGGACGTGTGAATGAGGCCTAACAGACAGATGGAACATGAATGGCCACATTCTGTCTTTTTTTCACATCATAAACATGTTCATGCAAATCTGACTAAGCTTGGACATGATTTTTTGTTTTTTTTTAAGCCATTGATTGTGTGAATGCAGCCCTATGCTATAATATGTCCACGTGTCATCTGCTTAAAAAATGGACAGCACGTGTACAAGAAAATCAGGCATGTGAATGGGGCCTAAGGTATACTGAAGCATAGAACTATACTACCTACCAAAAAATTAAAAAACTTTTGCAGATTAAAAAGACAAAAAAGTGTTTAACCCCTTCACGATGAGGCCAATTTTCAACGAGGTCAAAACGAAATTGTGAAAAAAAAAGCAATTCTGACATTGTATTTTTGGAATTGATTTCACAGTGTACATTTTGTGGTAAAAATGACTTGGTGATATGATTCTCCTCAACAATATGATTACGGTGATACCAAAAATGTCCACGACATTTTTATTGATACCATTTCAGGATAGGTGTGATGTTCTGATCGCTTATTACAGCATTTTTTGTGGAGTTGTGGCGATCAAAAAAAATTAATTTTGGCGATCTAGAATTTTTTTTTGTTTACGATAAATTTACCGATCGGGTTAATTGTTTTTAGATTTTGATAGATAGGACTTTTCTGAACGCAGCGATACCACATGCGTGTGTTGAACTTTTAGGGGTTTTTTAGTTTTTTCATATTTTTTTAAATCTTTTTTTTTACTTTTTACTGTACTTCATAGTACACTTAGGGGACTTGAAGATGTGATCATCCGATCACTTGTGCTATATACAGCGATGGCACAGCATCGCTGCAAGTATCACTAATCACTGTCTCCTTTGAAGCCCGGCCACAGGCTGGGTTTCAAAGGGGGTCCGTGAGGACAAGCATGGGGGTCATCAGCTGACCCCGGCTCTCATAGCAACCCGCGATGACGTCACGGGAGCGCCGATGGGCAGAGTAAATGACGCATACTCATGCCAGCGCATGTAATTTGCTGCTGTCACAGATTGACAGCAGCATTTAACAGGTTAACATTCGTAGGTGGAGCTCCGCTCCATTTGCGGTTGTTAGCCGCAGGTCCTGGCTGTAATACACAGCCATCACCTGCCGGTATGGGACGGGCTCACAGCATGGGCAATGCATCCTGCGACTTTTGATTCTGCAGCATTACAGAACGTACACACACATATACAGTGTATATAAATACACACACACCTAAACACACAAACAATACATATACAGTGGCATGTAAAAGTTGGGGCACCCCTGGTCAAAATTACTGTTATTATGAACAGTTAAGCTAGTTGAAGATGAAATGATCTCTAAAAGGCCTAAAGTTAAAGATGACACATTTACTTTGTATTTTAGGCAAAAAATATATATATATATTTTCATATTTTGAAAATTACAAAAAGGAAAATGGGCCAATGGAAAAGTTTGGGCACCCTGCATGGTTAGTACCCTAGTTGCACCCCCTTTTGAAAGTATAACAGCGTGTAAACGCTTTTTGTAGCCAGCCAGGAGTCTTTCAATTCTCGTTTGAGAGATTTTCATCCATTCTTCCTTGGAAAGTACCCAGTATGATGGCTCACACAACCCCTCACTCATATTTACAGCCCCCACAGCACCCACTCAATATGATGGCCCCCACTGCCCCTAACTCAGTATAATAGCCTCCATAGCCCCCACTAAGTATGAGGACCCCACAACACCACACTGAGCACGAGGACCCCATTGCCCCTCAGTCAGTATGATGACCCCCACGGCCTCCATTCAGAATGAGAGCCTCCACAGCTCCCCACTCAGTAGAAGGGCCCGACAGCCCCTACTCAGTATGATGGCCTCCACAGCTCTTCTCTCAATATGATGGCCCCCACAGTTCCACACTGAGCATGATGGCCCGGCAGCCTCCTACTCAGTATATTTCTACAACAGCCCCCCCACTTAGTATGATATCCCCACATCCCCCACTAAGTATGATAGCTCCCGCAGCCCTCCACTCAGTATGATGATACCCACAGCTCCTCACTCAGTTTGATGGCACCCACAGGCCCGCACTCAGTATGATGGCCCCACAGCCCTTCTTTCAGTATGATAGCCACTACTACCTCTCACTCAGTATTATGGCCATCACTACCTCTCACTCAGTATGAGGCACCTTACAATTCCTCATTCATTATGATGGTCCCAATAGTCACCCACTCTCTATGATGAACCCACTGCCCCTCACACAGTGTAATGGCCTACACAACGACTCACCTAGTATGATGGCCCCCACCACTCCTCACCCAGTATGAAGGCCCCCACAAACCCTCCTTCAGTAAGAAGGTTCCCATAGCCCCTCACTCAATATGAGGGCCCCTAAAGTTTTCACTCAGTATAATGGCCTCCACAGACCCTTACACAGTATGATGCCCCCCAAAACCCCCGCTCAGTATAATATCTCCCACTCAGTATGATATCCCTCACAGCCACCAGTATAATGGCCCCCACAGCCCTTATCTCGGTATGAAGACCCCCACTGTCTCCCACTCACTATGATGGCCCTACAGACCCTCAGTCCGAATGAGAGCCCCCAAAGCCTCTCCTTCAATATGATGGCCCCACAGTCACCTAATCAGCAAGCGCTGTGGAATTAATAGCACTATTACTCACTATTACATAAGTGAGTAAAATAAATGTTATGTCTCCCACAGCCCCTTACTCAGTATGAGGGCTCCCACAACTACTAACATTTAAAAACAAATAAATAAACATTACTTACCTTGCCCCATTATCTCTGTGCACTTCTTAGGTCTTTGCAGTGTGAGTGCTAAGTCTCAGGCTCACAAGCACAGGCTGAATGGTGGATCAGCGAGCCGTAGGCTCCTGTGGATGTGGATACTGCTGCAAATATGATGGCAGTTGGGAGGAAGGGCTGGATGTAGAGCAGCACCAGGCACCCCGACTCACAGGCTCTATAGTGGCCACGTGGTCTGCCGCTATTGATGGTAAACCCTCAGGCTCGGATTGGTCCGTAGGGGAACAGGGGAATCCCCCGGTGTGCCCCTGTGCAGGTATAGGCCCCTAAACCCACTGTATGGGCAGTACTTTGCATAATTTACTTGATTCACTCATGTACAGAAAAATGCAGCATATCATGATTCATTAACCAAACTACCTAGTTTATTATTATATAGAGATATAGGTAAATTTGTGAACGAGGGTAGTGTAAAATTAGCATGCAAGTGAAAAGTGGGGCCCCCAAAGACAAGGTTACTGGTGGCCCTTGGAACCCCAGTCCGACACTGTATACCCTTGTTTGTGAGGAAGAGAGTAGCAGTTAATTGTGCACATTTTTTTTTTATTTTTTCTCTTTTGTATTTTTTAACACAATTATTTTCCCCTTCCCAAAAGGAAATTAACAAGAATTGCTAAGTACATGTTCATTAAAAAATCAATGGTAACTGTGCATTTGCAATGCACAGAAATTAACTTGAGGACTACTTCTTAGCAGTTATTTTACAATGTAAACCATGGAAAATATTACACTGTGCTTGTGTGATGATGGACAGATGTAATCCAGTTCATAAGTTCAGCAAAGGGCAGTGAAGAATTTTACAGGTATCTGGTTTAGAGTTCCAATCATGACAAGTCAGCTGTGTCATCAAGCAGACATGAAGTAGAAGCACATGTGAAGTACAGCTCAATTTTATGTTTACTAAGTAATGTGCAAGTTGCCATTAATTATGTTAACATTGGAATTCATGTATCCTTGTAACATATACAAATAACATTATGATCTCTATACAATCGTACACAGACTGCTTCTGATATCAATTCATATTCTGTATCACAGAACACTAAAATGGGAAAGTCGTTTCTAGTTATGAGTAGAAATGTAGTTTTAGGAGAAGTTTGATCTTGAAAAATACTGGCCCACTCTTTTTTTCAGAAGGATGTATCCTTAAAATGTATTTTTGTTTTAAACCAGTGAAGTAACTGCCTCCCCCGAGTTGGTTTCTTACATGGTATAATATATTCTATGGCCCCGTTTCATCAAAGCAATTACCAGGATTCTAAAATGCCTTGAAACGTAGCAAAATTTTTACACAATGGGGAGTTTATGAATTTTGGCATTTTCAGGCCAGTTTTGGCCAGGGTATGAGCGCAGCAGGTCATGGTGACACCTGCTTGACAAAATCATGATGAGCTCTTGTTACACACACGGTGCCTAAGTTCCGATAGGGGCGAGACATGTTGCATGAATTCTTTGGAATCCTGAGGGAACCTTTACTCAGGGTGACCATATGCTGCAGCTCTCTCAGTCATACAGGGGGTATTGACCCTCAGGCACAGACAGGTGGGTGGATTCACTTGCTGACCAGACACATTTGACAAGAGTCCTCATAAATGGTAGAACAGTAGCATTTAATATGAAGCCGCACGGCCAGTGCAATTTAAGTCTCTTGAGCAACAGGCTCTAATAACAAACAGTACAGTTTCTTCTTACAGAACAAGAATAAACAGTGAGATGGAGGGGGGAGGGTTTGATGAGAAAGATGATCCCTGTGACACAATTCCTTCCAGTCCTTATGTTTTTGCCTGATAATTCCCTGCACTGAGAGTTAAGGAAGTCTATCTGACCTGTGTTTAGCTTCACTCCTGATCTGAATCCTGTTCACTTCGCAGGCGCTTCTGTGAGACACAGATCACACACACACCACTTTTCCCCTCGGCTCCAGCTAGACTAATAAACAAGTTCCCCACATTCCTCCTGGGGCTCTGGTAACCACTCCCAGTTTCCTGTGACTATGTTAACTCCTCTAGTTGCTGGATGTTTCTGAAGCACAACACTTCATGTCTCCTGTGATTGTGTTAACTCTAATGGTTGCTGGATGCTTTTGAAGCAACAGCACTACTTCTGCATGTCACACTCTTCCCTCCTTTTTGAATGTCGTCCTCGACATTTGCCTTAATTGGTCAATCTGACCAATGCTGAGACAGTGGTGAAAGTTGAGTAACTTTATATACAAATGGGCATTGTCAAATTGGCATAACATTTATAAACATTTATAACAACCTATTGTATGACCTTTTTCTTATAGTATTCCTGTAAGAAATAAACAATTAACACAATTAACACAATCAGCGTCTCTTCAGCTCGAGCTTTTCGTACGTCTTCAACCAGCTCTCTCTCTCACTAGGCCTTAACAGTTCTTTGTTTCTACAAAGTCTTTTAAGGAAAATCAAAGCATGAAAACAAGTCTTTCCACCAGGCAGCATCTTCCATACTGCCTCTCGGTGGTGAATAGCACTCAAGTGGGCTTACCTGGTCCACAGGCAGACATACCTGTTTCCAGTCGACGGTCCTTGGCACTTGACTCGGTTTTCCAAGTATCTCGTACGTCAGCATCATGGGCTCTTCACTTCTTGAGTCGACATCCTCCTGGTGGGTTGTTCCTCAGATACCACGGGTTCTTCGGTTACAGGAGTTTCTTCCACCGCACTCATTTCCCATGCTTCCTCACACACTCTTGGAGCTGCCTCTGTAAGTTCCTGTACTTCCTGTAATTCCGCTCCTCCTGAGTGTCAATCGGTCTCTTCAGTGATCGATATTCGATCATCAGATCTGAATTGGACTTCATCTGTACTCGTTGGTACAAATTCTGGAGCCTCGGGACTTAATTCACTCTCCTGAGGATGGTTCATCCCTCTCCTTGCCGGTCCGAGAAATACAACGGTGTGCTCTTCCTCATCGGCACTTTCAAGGTCACTATCCACCTCCGGAGATTGAATCTGTGGTGGTCTCTTAGTCGATCTCGGTCGATGTCGGTCTGCTTCTAGGAAGTCTTGTTGTGGTGAGAGATAATCACAGGGTAGTAATAAATTCCGATGGACTATTCTGGTTTTCTTATCCCCTCTTTCCAATCGGATTTCATACAAATCAGAGACGCCGTCCCTCTCACCTCCTCTCCCTCCGCGCTCCCCGCTCTCCTTCTCAGCCTGCTGTCGCGCGCGCTCCCTCTCTCTTAAAGGGGCTGCACGCGCCGCCCTAAGGAGTCCCCGGCCAATTGCCGGAGGACCTCCCATATTTAAGGCACCTCCTCCAAAATGGAGGTGCCCGAGCAAAGTTGTTGCACAGTTACTTATTTCTGCTGCAGCCCTCAGGTTCCGCTGCTAGCCTGACTCCTCGTTCTGCCTGCCAGCCTGTTATCTGCCCGTTACCTGCCGAGCCTGCCAGCCTGCTCACCTGGAGCGCTCTCCTGTCACCTGCCTGTTACCTGCCTTGTCTGACAGACCGCTCACCTGGGAGCACCCGTCTGTTTCCTGCTGTGCCCGTCTGTCCGCTCACCTGGGAGCGCTCACCTGTTACCGGTCTGTTACCTGCCTGGCCTGTCAGCCCGCTCACCTGGGAGCACCTGCCTGTTATCTGCTGTGTCCGTCAGCCCGCTCACCTGGGAGCACCCATCTGTTACCTGCTTGCCTACCTGGAGGCTCCGCCGTCACTTGCTGTGACCACCTGCCTGGTAAACCTAGAGACTACTACTTGCTCTGCTGTCACGTACCGTGACCACCTGCCAGCTAACCAAAGACTTCTGCCTGCTTGCTGTGTCCATCCGTCATACCGGTCAGTCCCGGCCATCTGACCCGTGGGAGCCACCTGCTCTCTTACAAGGTCGTCCCCAGAGTAGCACCTGGTCCCTCTGCAAAGAGCTGGTTCTCAAATTCTCTTCCTTGGTCATGGTGTAACCTCGTAGGGAACCCAAACTTCAAAGCAAAATCATTGAAGATCTTCTCTGCCGCTGTTTGACCCGATTTATTGATGGTGGCATATGCTTGAGCAAATCGAGTAAAATGGTCCATCACCACCAATATCTATTCGTAACCACCCTTGCATGTCTTGAGATGTAGAAAATCTATTGAGACTATCTCAAACAGATACGTAGTTGGGATGTTGCCCATAGGTGCCGAGGTTGATGTGTTGGAATGTTTATCTTTCAGACACCCACACTCCCTGGTCACGTACCTCTCAATATCTCTCTGCATGTATGGCCAGAAAAAGCGTTCACGGATCAAGTTTGTTGTCCTTTCCACTCCCAGGTGTCCCATGTTTTCATGGAGTTCTTTGAAGACCTACCTACTACCCAAATACTCTGGGTAGTACCAACTGCCGGTTTTGTCCTCCTTTACGATACAGGATAACGTCTTCACTGGGGTAGAGCTTCGTCCATTCTTTAACTAAAACAGATATTGCTGATGACTCATTATCTCTCTCCCATTTACTTGGAAACCTATTTTAGTCCACATAAGGTAATATTCTACCAATTATCTGATCTTCCCGTTGTGCTTTATGGATTGTTGCTTTTGGTACTTATTGAATGGTTTTAAACTGGTTTCCACTGTCAATGGACACCACAATGGTGTCTCTTCCTCTTGATAAGCTTGTACTGCTTGGGTAGTGCTCTCAATTGCTTCCAGACTGACTTCCTCCAAGCATTATTGCATGAACTCCTCAGGCTCTAGTGGCATTCTCGACAATCCGTCAGCATCTGCATTCCATTTTCCTGGCCTGTACATGATACTGAAATTGAAGTCAGCTAGTTCAGCGACCCATCTCTGACCCGTTGCATTCAGTTTGGCTGTAGTGAGGACATAGGTCAAAGGGTTGTTGTCAGTGTATACCTCAAACTCTTTGCTGTAATAGAGATAATCTCTAAATCGTTCACAAATAGCCCATTTCAATGCCAGGAACTTCAATTTTCCGGAATGTAGATGGTAATTCTTCTCGGCATCTGTCAACATTCTAGAACCATAACCGATGACTCTCAATTTTCCATCTTGATGCTGATACACGGCAGCTCCCAGTCCAACTTGAGAAGCGTCACAATGAAGAAAAAATGGTAAGTTGAATTCAGGATATCACAAGATGGGTGGTTTTACCAGGTAATCTACTAGTTCTTCCAATACCTCCTGGTGGTCTGCTGTCCAGAGAATGGTCTGTTGGGACGAAAGGGTGTTGCTTCTTTTAAGCCCAGTCCTGCCCGCATTCTTCTTTTTCTCCATGGGTGTTGTTGACTCTGTCGTCTTCCCCTCCAAGAGGAGGTATAGTGGGGCGGCAATCCTGGAGAAGTTTCGAACGTAAGTACGATAGTAGGAGAGGAATCCCAAGATCTGCCTCAACTCCCCGACAGTCGAGGGCCGCTTGTCTTTTAAGGCTAGTACCGGAGCGATTTCTGCTGGGTCCATGGTATATCCTTCTCTGGACACAATTTTCCATAGAAATCGGACTTGCCTTTTGAACAGTTCACACTTCTTTGGGGTCAACTTAACTCCGTGTTGTTGATACCGCTGGAGTAGAGTCCTCACGTGTTCAACATGCTCCCGGAAGGTTTTGCTGTGTACCACATTGTCATCCAAGTACAACTGGCAGTAATCGTCCCTCAATCCTTCTAAACATGTCTCCATGCTCCTCTGGAATTCTGCTGGAGCTGAACTGAGCCCAAACGGTATGCGGATCCACTCATATAACCCCCACGGTGTGATGAATGCTGTCAAGGGTCTATTGGACTCTTCAACAAACCCTTGATGGTATGCTTTACCCTGATCGAGGACAGAGAACCAGGTACTTCCTGATAGGCTATCCAGCATAGCTTGTATCTTTGGTATCGGGTGTCGATCAGGTACTGACTTTCGGTTTAGTTCATGGTAATCACAACAGAGTCTCAACGTACTGTCCTTCTTCCTAACATACACAATAGGAGAGGAAAAAGACGACTTTGACATTTGGACCCAACCTCTGTTGATTAGATCTTGTAAATACTCTTTTACTTCACGGTGTAATGGTTTCGGCACAGACATGTAACTTCTGGTTACTGGGGTCGTGTCCTTCACATTAATATTCAAATGCAACGACGGGATACAGCCTATATCAGTCATCTTTAGAGAATCCATGACACTCTTCTCAAAGCATCTGTTTTGGTATCGCTATATCTTCAGCACACAAGTATTCCAGGGATACTGGGGAATCCCAGGACCCCGAGGTGGGTCGTGCAATTTCCTTCCTTGGGCAACTCCTGTTCCTTGGTGGGGAGACTGAATCCACGGTAGACCCCTGGGCTGGTTTCACACTGGCTGGATATACCGCTTTAACGGTTTTGATGTGACCTAGCACAGTCTTTGGATCCAGTCTAATTTCATGTTTCGTGGTATTCATCACCGGTACTGTCACTCGAACAAAGCCACCAGTAGGAATTGTAAGCACAGTCTCACCTTGAACTAGGCCTTCCGGAAGTTCTGAGGAGTTTTTTGGCACGAACAGTCTCTTCTGGACTTTTCTTCCTGGTTCTACCCGGACTCCACACCTCACCCCCACCATTTGGTTTGCAGGGATGATGGTTGGGCGCAGGCCTATCTTGACTTCTTTTAGGTCCATTGTATTCTGTGCTTTCTTTACTCTATGAATCACATTTTCTGCCACGGCGTTGGTTATGGCGAGCGATGTGGCGATTGCATCCACCACCAGTGTCCCTGACTTGTGTTTCGTGATGACCTCACTGATTACATTATAACCCAGGATAGGATCCTCAGCCACGTTCTGATCACTGGTCACGAGAAAAGGTACCAAAAGCTCAATGGTGTTGCTGGACTTTGTGGCCCTGAGTTGGAAAGTCACTTCCACCCAGCCTATGAAAGGAATTTCGGTCTGGTTGATGGCTTTGCCGTGGAGTTCCACTGGTCCTAAGAGTTCTTTTAGCGACCGAAGGCAGGTATGTGGCAGGTAGCCCCTTCTCCATTCTTCATTTAAAAGGCTCGCTTGGGCTCCTGTGTCCCACAGTGCTTTTACCAGGAGTCCATCTAGCTGGCACTGTATAAAGCACCTTTCACCAATTAGGCTGATGAGGCTATCTTTACTGACCGAGGAGTCCTCCTCCCATGAGTACATTGTTTGACCTCCGCACTGGGCATTAAGTAACTGATGCTCCTGTTTCTCTTGCAGCTGTTGTAGATGGGAACACAGTTGGGGATAGTGCTGATGCAGCCATTTTACTTCATGCGCCGTTCTAGGGGTTGGAGAAATTTGGCTTTGCTTCTGGGTCCTCCTCCGTGTCGAGGTTACCAGTCGCCTCGCACTGGCAACCTCCTGTCTTTTAACCCAAACGACCGTGACCATTGGCACTCCTTGGCATAATGTCCTCCCTCATCACATCTTAGACAGTGGACACATACCATACTCTGATTTGATGAACAGCATGCTTCACAAGCCGGGTATCTTCTGTTTTGGAACCCACTCCTGGGTCTGAGAGATACAGATTCTGGCCTGGAGAAAAACAACTTTTTCATCTCAATCAACTCGGCTTGCAGTTCTCCTATTACTTCTTCCCAGTCAGCGCTGGCTGTCCTCTCTTTTGTTGGTAGTATAAGGTTCCCTCTCGGAGGTGGCACTAGCCACCGGGGGTCTCCAACTTCAGCTGACTTATTTTGGTGATTTTAGAAGCAGAGCCTTACTTTAACTTTTGTTCTTTCTCTGACTCCAAGCTAGCTGCCTCATTCATTTTTTCAGTTAGGACTTCGTCCAGAATGCCAGGATCTTCTAGGTACTGTTTCAGCTGCAACTTGACGTCTTTGCTGACTAACCCCGTTCCCAATGATCTCAAGAACTTCTTCTGGACTAATCCAGCATCAGACTTCTCCTCTTCTTCTACATCTATGGATGCAAACAACAGTCAATCCTTAAGTTCAATCGCTCTGAACAAGAAACTTTGAGCTGATTTATTATTGTTCTGTGAGATGTTAATGAGTCGGTGGAACAATTCTGAAGTACTCTTTTCTTTATAGTGCCCTTTTAAAATCAACTTCAGCTGTGGCAAGGTCAATTGACTTTTCATTTCTAGCATACTACGGAGGTTCAGTCCTGGGCTGATCGCTTTCACCACCTCCTCAACGATCTTATCTGGCTGGTAGCCTTTCTGTAATCCTGCATCGATCTGGTACAACAAGTTCATGTAAGACAGTTTCTCTTTCTGCTCACACTCTCCAATCTGTCCCAGGATCTTGAATTCTTTCCTTATGGTGATTTGTGGTGAGGTCTTCAGCTTCTTTCTCCCCCAGCTCATCCACTTTTGCATTAATGGCAGCTAAATGTGGTCTGCGATTGCGTGCTTTAGAAATCTGTTCTTCTGACATCTTTATATGTTCTGCTACTGTTCTCAATTCTTCACAGGTTAACTGAAGAAGCATCTCACTAATTCTGTCCATTTATATTTCCACATCCATTGCTGCTAGTGAGTTTTCTTTAGGGCTGGTCCCCTTTGACTGGTGTAGCAGAGTTGAATTGAGGTGCTGTGATGCTGTGTTTTTCAGACACTTTTCCTCTTCTCCATCTACACGCTAATTCCCGCTCTTGAGCAACAGGCTCCAGTAACAAACAGTACAGTTTCTTCTTAAAGCATAAGAATAAACAGTCTTTCCAGTAGGACAGTACAGCACAGATCAAGTCTCTTTAGCAGCACACTTCTATGCACTCACAACCACAGGTTTTTCCTTCACAAAGGCACAGTAGTACACAGCATTCTTTATCCTCCATTGAGATGGAGGGGGGAGGGTTTGATGAGGAAGATGATCCCTGTGACACAATTCCTTCCAGTTCTTATCTTTCTGTCCGATAATACTCTGCACTGTTAGTTCAGGAAGTCTATCTGACCTGTGTTTAGCTTCACTCCTGATCTGAATCATGTTCACCTCCCAAGCGCTTCTGTGAAATAAGATCACACACACACACACCACCTTTTCCTTCGGCTCCAGCCAGACTAATAAACCTGTTCCCCACAATCCCCCTGGGGCTCTGGTAACCACTCCCTGTCTCTTGTGACTTTGTTAACCCCTCTAGTTGCTGGATGTTTCTGAAGCACAACACTTCCTGTCTCCTATGATTGTGTTAACTCTAATAGTTTCTGGATGCTTTTGAAGCAACAGCACTACTTCTGCATGTCACACTGTGGCATTTCTTACATCACAAAACTTTCTCCAGCCTAGAGTAGTTGATCATCTCAGAAGCCGAAGCAGGAACTGTTGATTGAGGGCCAGAGTATAACCTGCATATGGAGAGTTGGAAAACAAAGAGACAGAAGCAAGGATACAATTAAGCTCAGTCATGTTTTTCCTGTGGTACCCTTTGTCCCCATGTCCAAAAAAGACACCTTCGAATTTCTGCTAAGAGGCAGGAAAATTAGAGTCAGCGGATGCAGAGCAGAGTTTCTGAGAAGGTATTTGAGACGGAATTTTGAAGCAGCTATAAAAACAACATGATCGCCACTGGGTGATCTGGTTGGACGACCAGTCAATGAAAGGAACGTATACCCGTGGCCACGAAAGTCTTAAAAGCAGCGATGAATCAGTAAGTGGCAAAACTAAAAGTGAAATGTTAGCTTCAGTGGCTTCTGCAAAGAAACTAAAGAAATTCTCAGCCTTTTGGCCAGAGAGACGTCCATAAAATTCTCTTCTGCTCCAGAATCAATAAGTGCTTTGTGGCGCCCGTGAGGGTTCTGTCGCCACAGAGGTACTGCATCCGTGGTGCCTCACTCTCTGGTAAGGAAAGGAGTACAGCCTGGGACCCCAACACCTGCATCCAACACTACACTGCTCCAGGCCAGCTGGAAGGGCAAGATGCACTGTGTTCTGCTGAGCCCTGTCCCTGGCTGGAGTGGGGGGAACCAGAGTGAGGGGGAACCAAGTAGTGGGTGCGGGTGGAGGAAGCAGTTTAGGGGAGCATTTTGTTAGGAGTATAAAAAGGGGGAGCCATCTTAGTGAGGTGGTCAGTCAGTCAGTAGTGAGTCAGAGGAGGAGAAGTGAGAGGAGCAGGTGCTCTTCAGGAGCTCTGCTCCAGAGTGGGCCTAGTAAATGAGGCCCAGCGGAGAAGAGAAGAGGAGGGGAGCAGAGGAGGAAGGCTCCGGTAACTGAAGGGGTCCCAGGGGTACGGAAGGAGCAGGAAGCCACTCGTACGCCCTAATCTGTCAGGTGTCAGAGGGACCAGGCCGCAAGAAGGGAACCGGTCCCTGGGCTAGTCGTGTCGCTTCAAGCCTCGGCTAGAAAACCGGAGGCTTCTGACTCTTATGGTGCAGTTGCCATACTCGCATTCTAGCAGCCAAGAAAGGTAGCCGAGTAGGACCAGGGAACTCCAGGTGTCCCTGAAGGATCCGAGGACGCCATCTTGGGGCTCAGTTTGTGAGGCGCAGGGCAGGAGGGAGAGACCCAGCGCGGAAAGTCGGCCGAAGAAAGGAACACATAGAAAGGGGGTTCCGACAAGTACTCTCGAATTGCCGGAGGGACTTCTGAACCCCTGCTTGGGGAATGCAGCGCGACGCGGGAAGCGGTAACCTGTGCACTGTAACCTGAGGAACTTGTCAATAGTGAGTAAAAATCAGAGGACTGCATTGACTGTCTCTGTTGGCTATTGACGCTGCGCCATCATCCCTCCTACACCACAACGCCCTGCATCCCATCTATCAACTCTGCCCAGGGGGTCCGCTCCACCTTTGGGGAGCAGAAACATCCCAGCTGCCATCCCATCACCCCCGGAGGTCTGCAGCAGCGCTGGTAACTATTACCAGAAACCACAGGTGGCGTCACGAAACATCCTGTTAACAAAAACACTAGAAACCCCTTTTAAAGAGTGACCCAGAGGACGGGCTCAGGAGCCGACTGCCGTGACATCCCACAGAAGGTAAAGGCCCGGGTACCGAGTCCCCCATATATTCCCCCTGGGCGAGACAGCTTGTCTTGTGAAAGAGAGAAACTGTAAGAAATGGACACAAGCACAAGTAATTTCTCCCCTGAAGTTCTCCTCTGTTAGGACTTCACTTTGGAACAATTTGTACAATAATGATCCTGCTCACCACAATACAGAGTCCGCCAGTAAGGCAATAGGATGGAAATAATCTGTGCTGGCTAATTTCCATGAGTTCTGGTTCACCCATTCTCAGAGGAGTTTATGACGACTTTTCTGGATGTGCGAAACTTGAATCAAGTGTTTTTTCCTTTGACAATCTTTGAAATCGCAAGTCCACTCAGGTGCCAAGGGAAATTAAGTCATCAAGGGAGGACGGCAAATCCCTACTAGCAAATTCAAACATCAAAGATATCTTACATGTCGCATAAGACAAACATAAGATAATTCACATAAAGTAATTGTTCTTATAAATATAGGTATCAATATTCAAGGCTACTTAAGAAGGTTCAAAATAAACACATTTCTGAACCTTAATTTCTTTTTATCAACCTTATATGCTGGTGACATGAGTTTTGGTTTCAAAGTATTTGAAACCCAATACTACAGGTGGGTGCATCTCACTAAATTAGAATATCATCAAAAAGTTAATTTATTTCAGTTCATCAATACAAAAAGTGAAACTCATATATTATATAGAGTCATTACAAACAGAGTGTTCTATTTCAAGTGTTTATTTCTGTTAATGTTGATGATTATGGCTTACAGCCAATGAAAACACAAAAGTCATTATCTCCGTAAATTAAAATACTTTATAACATCAGCTTGAAAAATATTTTTAAAATCCAAAATGTTGGCCTACTGAAATGTATGTTCAGTAAATGCATTCAATACTTGGTCGGGGCTCCTTTGGCATCAATTACTGCATCAATTGGGCGTGGCATGGAGGCGATCAGCCTGTGGCACTGCTGAGGTGTTATGGAAGCCAGGTTGCTTTGATAGCAGCCTTCCGCTCGTCTTCATTGTTGGGTCTGGTGTCTCTCATCCTTCCTCTTGACAAGGTTAGGCGAGCTTGCTGGCCAATCAAGCACAGTGATAGTGTTGTTTTTAAACCAGGCATTGATACTTGTGGCAGTGTGAACAGGTGCCAAGTCCTGCTGGAGAATGAAATTTCCATCTCCAAAAAGCTTGTCAGCAGAGGGAAGCATGAAGTGCTCTAAAATTTCCTGGTAGACGGCTGCGCTGACTTTGGTCTTGATAAAACACAGTGGACCTATACCAGGAGATGACATAGCTCCCCAAACCATCACTGATTGTGGAAACTTCACACTAGACCTCAAGCAGCTTGGATTGTGTGCCTCTCCACTCTTCCTCCAGACTCTGGGACCTTGATTTCCAAATGAAAATTGGAACTCTGGGACCTTGTGGAGTGTGTTAATGACTGCCTTCTGGACATCTGTCAAGTCAGCAGTTTTCCCCATGATTGTGGAGCCTACTGAAACAGACTAAAGGACCTTTTTAAATGTGTAGGAAGCCTTTGCAGGTGGTTTTTATTAATTATTTTAATTTACTGAGATAATAACTTTTGTTTTTCCATTGGCTGTAAGCCATAATCATCAACATTAACAGAAATAAACACTTGAAATAGATCACTCTGTTTGTAATGACTCTATATAATATATGAGTTTCACTTTTAGTATTGAAGAACTGAAATAAATTAACTTTTTGATGATATTTTAATTTAGTGAGATGCACCTTTAGTCACTGGAGAACATGTTGACCGTCTCTTCTCTTTGACAGAACGATATGTAGCCATCAGTCATGTCATTTATAGCCTTGAAGAATGAAGCACACATTATACTCACATTTTAAGCCCATTTTTAAACGTGTTAGCTTTATTTTCTACAGAGTGTCTTAAATGGAAGGGTGTAAAACTGAAATTGTCAAAGATTAGAGATGAGCGAATGTCTGAATGTTCGGTTCGAATTATGATCGTCGAATTTGCAATATTCGCCGATTTATTCGCCGAACATACCCGAACGCCATTGGATTCAATGGGGGTAAAAACAAACGCATACACAGCCCCTTCAAATGGGCTCAAAATCTGCCAAAACACATCAAATTATTGGCAGACACCAGGAAAGTGCCATCAATTGACCCAGAGTACAAGTACTGTAATTATTATTATTTATTATTATAGCGACATTCATTCCGTGGCTCTTTACATGTGAAAAGGGGTCACCGACTGGTACAATAGGAGAGAGGACCCTGCCCGCAAGGGCGCACAAACAATCTAGAAAGGATGGGTGAGGATACAGTAGGTCAGGGTACAGCTGGTCATGCAGCGGTATGCTGGAGCGAGGGTTACCGTAGATTGTACGCTTGTCAGAAGAAGTGGGTCTTCAGCTTCCTTTTCAATGTTTCCACAGTAGGCGAGAGTCTGATGTGTTGGGGTACAGAGTTACACAGTAGGGGAGATGCACAAATCTTGGAGAAATCTGCTGAGAGACTAAATGAAGGTAAGTTTCCAGGAGCTCACAACTGAGCAGATTAACCCCTGCACTGCTAAAAGAAGCCTACACCAATTAATATGAATGTGAAAGGCTTCTAATGAGTGCAGGAGTGGGAGGAATCAGACACTGCAGTCTTTTGGCTCTTCTCTGTCATGGTAAACCCATGACATCTTGCAAGTTTCAACACAATGTTCACAAGGTAGACATCAGCGGTGGTCGGTCTCCTAGACAACGAGCTAACTCCTTTATGATGATAGAGGATAGAGGCAGAGGTTTCCTACTGGTACTTTTCTGTGGGAATGAACTTGTCTCCAACCAGCCTTGAATATTTCCAGTGAATTATGGCACGCCATGGTATTAGCAGTGCACGCAGTACCAGAAGCGAAGCCATCCACAATTTCCTTCTCAGGAATTGTATTTGGTAGACTGAGTGGCTGCCCAAACATTAGTTTCTCACAAAGGAGCTGAAGACACTGAGTGGCAGTCGGTGCAAGTTTCTCCAGCATGTTAGATATCAGAGGGAGAGCAGAGAGAGCAGCACAGTGGCTCAGTGGTTAGCACTGCAGCCTTGCAGCGCTGGGGTCCTGGGTTCAAATACTACCATGGACAACATCGGCAAGTAGCTTGTGTGGGTTTCCCCCAGGTTCTCCGGTTTCCTCCTCAGTAAAAAAGCAGCCATACAGTGTCTGGGAATCTTCACACAGACTTTTCTTAGCCAGAGCTGCAAGGTCCCAGGGCCCACCAGAGAACCAGAGAATCCTCCGGTGGGCCCTGGGACCTTGCAGCTGCTATGGGGCTCTTGTGCGGGGGAGAAAGGAGGGCCCTCAGAATCAAATCTTCTGGTGGGTCCAATGTTCTTCAGTCTGACACTGCTTCTCGGTGTGAGTTTTATTTCACCTCAGCCATATTCTTTAGGTCGGTGAAAGGACTGGCATAGAGGGAAACCGTATCTGCTCCAGCTGTCATTTCTCCCAGGAAGTCCTCTAATGCAGTTTTTCCCATGGCAGCCAGTCCAACATCATCTCACACTTCTTGGTGGTGCTTAGTCACACACAAAGATCTTTCTTTACACCTTGAATTTCATGACTACAGAGTTTGGAAATGGCCTGATCTGCAATGCGTTTCCAAAAATAACGTCCATAAGCAAAGCCATGGTTTAGGCTATTGAAGGTCATCATTAAGCTAAACCCATACAGCTTTTCCACAAACTAAAAAAGGGGTATCAAGACTTCCAAGACATCCAAGACTTCCCTGTCCTCACCAAGAGGATGAATGTCCATGTTCTCCATCTCCTCCTCATTATCACCCAATCCGCGTTGATATGAGGGGAGGCTGGGCTGTGTAGCATCACCTTGTGTAGATCCTTGCTCCGCCTGCAATGCCTCCTCTTTAATTGTAAGCAGTGAGCGTTTCAGTAGACAGAGAAGCGGCATGGTGACGCTAATTATGGCGTCATCGCCGCTCACAATCTTGGTAGAGTCCTCAAAGTTTTGGAGGATGGCACAGATGTCAGACATCCATGCCCACTTACCAGCTCTTATGTGTGGAGGCTGAACTAAATTCCAATGGGCGTGTTGAAGCTGGTACTCAACAACTGCCTTCTGCTGCTCACAAATCCTTCCCAACATCTGCAACATTGATTTCCAATGTGTGGTCACATTGCACACCAGTTGGTGAGCTGGAAGCTGCAAATGCTGCTGAAGCACTGCCAAGATGGCAGAAGCTGGAGCTGACTTTCTCAAATGGGCACACACGCGCTGCTTACTTTCACAAGCAGCTCTGGCAGATCTGGGTAGGTTTTGAGAAACCGCTGAACCACTAAGTTGAGCACATTTAGTGCTCACTCATCACTAATGTGTACCCCTGTATGGAGAACAATATCAATACCAATGAATTAAAAGATGAAATGTAGCCTGCTTTATATAACACGGTACTAAGAAGACCAATTTCGATTATATCATGTGTACCCCTGTAACAACAATATTTGCACCAAAGAATTAATTTCACTACAGTAGAACTAGTATAATGGGGACTGACAACTCTTCCACTACAGCCAACCCAGCAGATGGAGACCCAACAAGGAGTGTTCACATTTAAAAAAATAAGGGCCTGACACCACCATTTCCGTGGCCAACAGATTGGAGATGGTGGAGTTCAATCTCTTATAGTGATGAACGAACGTGCTCGCCACTGCTCAGTACTCGCCCGAGCATCACAGTGCTCGACAAGCTCGGCAGGTTGCTAGGGCGGAAACTCGGGTCCCATCCCTACATGTTTAGCGCTCTTTAGAGAGCCAGTGAACATTCGGGGATTGCCTGCCACGCACTGTATAAGACCTGGCGCCGCTATGCTCGTCACAGTCTACTCCGGAATCAGGCAGAGTAGGGAGAGGTGCTGCTGCGTCAGGGAGAGATTTGCTTGTTTATAGTTAGTATAGGTATTCCACAACATATATATATATATATATATATATATATATATATATATATATATATATATATATATATACAACTGAACTAACAGTCCTTCTGAGGACTAATCCAGCTGCATATATTCAGTGGTGATAGCAGGAGTTAGGCAGGGAGGCAGGGTATTTGGCATACTGCAGTGCATATAGTGCAAGAGGGTCCTTTGAACATCCTGTTAGTATAGGTATTCCACAACATATATAGTACAGACCAAAAGTTTGGACACACCTTCTCATTTAAAGATTTTTCTGCATTTTCATGACTATGAAAATTGTACATTAACACTGAAGGCATCAAAACTATGAATTAACACATGTGGAATTATATACTTAACTAAAAAGTGTGAAACAACTGAAAATATGTCTTATATTCTAGGTTCTTCAAAGTAGCCACCTTTTGCTTTGATGACTGCTTTGCACACTCTTGGCATTCTCTTGATGAACTTCAAGAGGTAGTCACCGGAAATGGTTTTCACTTCACAGGTGTGCCCTGTCAGGTTTAATAAGTGGGATTTCTTGCCTTATAAATGGGGTTGGGACCATCAGTTGTGTTGTGCAGAAGTCAGGTGGATACACAGCTGATAGTCCTACTGAATAGATTGTTAGAATTTGTATTATGGCAAGAAAAAAGCAGCTAAGTAAAGAAAAACGAGTGGCCATCATTACTTTAAGAAATGAAGGTCAGTCAGTGCGAAAAATTGGGAAAACTTTGAAAGTGTCCCCAAGTGCAGTTGCAAAAACCATCAAGCGCTACAAAGAAACTGGCTCACATGAGGACCGCCCCAGGAAAGGAAGACCAAGAGTCACCTCTGCTTCTGAGGATAAGTTTATCCGAGTCACCAGCCTCAGAAATCGCAGGTTAACAGCAGCTCAGATTAGAGACCAGGTCAATGCCACACAGAGTTCTAGCAGCAGACACATCTCTACAACAACTGTTAAGAGGAGACTTTGTGCAGCAGGCCTTCATGGTAAAATAGCTGCTGGGAAACCACTGCTAAGGACAGGCAACAAGCAGAAGAGACTTGTTTGGGCTAAAGAACACAAAGAATGGACATTAGACCAGTGGAAATCTGTGCTTTGGTCTGATGAGTCCAAATTTGAGATCTTTGGTTCCAACCACCGTGTCTTTGTGTGACACAGAAAAAGTGAACAGATGGACTCTACATGCCTGGTTCCCACCGTGAAGCATGGAGGAGGAGGTGTGATGGTGTGGGGGTGCTTTGCTGGTGACACTGTTGGGGATTTATTCAAAATTGAAGGCATACTGAACCAGCATGGCTACCACGGCATCTTGCAGCGGCATGCTATTCCATCCGGTTTGCATTTAGTTGGACCATCATTTATTTTTCGACAGGACAATGACCCCAAACACACCTCCAGGCTGTGTAAGGGCTATTTGACCAAGAAGGAGAGTGATGGGGTGCTACGCCAGATGACGGTTCACACTTTTTTGTTAAGTATATAATTCCTCATGTGTTAATTCATAGTTTTGATGCCTTCAGTGTGAATGTACAATTTTCATAGTCATGAAAATACAGAAAAATCTTTAAATGAGAAGGTGTGTCCAAACTTTTGGTCTGTACTGTATATATATCCATCTGAACTAACAGTCCTTCTGAGAACTAATCCAGCTGCATATAATCAGTGCTAGGCATAAGTTAGGCAGGCAGCCAGTGTATGTGGCAGACTGCAGTGCATATAGCGCAAGAGGGTCCATTGAACGTCCTGTCTGCTGCTGTTGTAATAATTGCAGATATTTGTAGACATAGCCCCAGATATCAGGGGCCACGGTAAAAAAAAAATTATCTTAATCCTGGTTATTTGCTTAAAAAGCAATCCAGACTACACCATTTCTCTGCTCCATTTGCTTGTTAGCACTGCAGAATACAGCCAGACCTATTCCATATTTCAGCTATAAAAATCCAGAAATTTGAACTGAACGTGCAAAATATTGGCCTCCTTATCCATTCTGCTGCAGTGTGTCGGTTAAGCTATTTACACTAGGTGTCTGTGAAGAATAGCATTAGTAAATTACAGGCCTGCTATTAAAACCGTGGTTCTCTGTCAGACATATCACCTATAAGAGTGTTCCAAAATCAGCCATTTCTTCAATTTTCATTTCATTGCATTGTGTCGGTCAAGCTATTCACAGGTCTCTGTGTAGAACCATATTTGCAAATTACAGGCCTGATATTTAAAACCGTGGTTCTCTGTCAGACATATTACCTATAAGACTGTTTCAAAATCAGCCATTTCTTCCATTTCCATTCTGTTGCAGTGTGTCGGTCAAGCTATTCACACTAGATCTCTGTGTAGAATAATATTAGTAAATTACAGGCCTGCTATTTAAAACCGTGGTTCTCTGTCAGACATATCACCTGTAAGACTGTTCCAAAATCAGCCATTTCTCGTGAACATGCAAAATATTGTCCTCCATTTAAAATGGGCAAGGTGCATGACAAGGGATGGGGAAGTGGACGTGATGGTGATGATGCATGCAGAGCCCGAGGACGTGGCCATGGCCTAACTGAAATTGTGCCACAACAAACACCCACTTCTTGTCGCTCGACCTTCCTGTCCCAATTACTAGGGGACCGCAGTACCCCACTAGAGCAGTATCAAAAGATTGTTGGTTGGATAGCAGAAAATGCTTCCAGTCACTTTGCCTCCACCACCACCACCATCCTGTCTTCCACACGGTCAAGTCTCAGTAGCCATGAGTCCGGACCAAATATTCCTCACCCTGATCTTCCTTCCTCCCACCATGCCGAGTGCTCAGACAGAACTAATCCCACACTTGGACCCTCAGAAGAGATGTTCACTTTTCCATTTGTAGATTCGGGCCTCTCGCCTGGCCAGCTTCAAACGAGTCAAGAGAACGCGTGCAGCAATGCCCAAATATTGGAGCAGCCACCGTCACACGAAGTCAACGATGGGAAAGTGGAATTACTGTCACAAGAGGTGGATGATGATGATGAGACACAATTGCCAGAAAGTCAGGAGGAGGATCAGGGTGCGGAAGTGGAAGACGAGGTGGTGGATGATTTAGTAACTGACCTAACCAGGTAGGGGGACATACAGAGTGAGGACAGCAGCACACAGGTAGAGGGAGGTGAAGCACCACAACAGGCAGGGTGAAGCAATATGGTGGCCGCAGACACAAGGCAGTAAAGCGTTCCTCGTAGCGCACACACGATTGAAGTTGTCAGTACAACTGTTAGGTCTTCTCGATTATGGTTAATTTTTAAAGACTCTGCAGATAACCCCAAAAAATCCTTTGCACCACCTGCCAGGCCATCATCAGCATGGGTAGAAAACTAGCAGCCTGACCACCACCAGTATGATCAGAGACATGGCAGCAAAGCACCCGACTAAGTAGGCCGAACTCTAGGATCCAGCAACAGTGTCTGCGGGTGACACCACTGCTTCTTCCGATGTTGTGCATGCACGCCAATCCCCTGTCCTTGGCCCATGCCAAGATGCCTCTCGTCCTGCACCTGTCATTGCACACTCTCAAGTAGCATCATCAGCAAGCATGTCCACGTCCTTCTCCCAGCGCAACGTTCAGTTGTCCGTACCCCAGTCCTTCGAATGCAAGTGCATATACGCAGCCAACGTCCCACAGGCCACACTACTAAATTCACACATTTCGAATGCTTGTGCTCAAAGTGTTGCCTTTTAGACTCGTGGAGACGGAAGCTTTATGCAACCTGATGGCGACGGCCGTCCCTCGGTACTCGGTCCCCAGCCGCCACTCTTTCTCCCGGTGTGCCGTCCCCGCATTACACGAGCATGTGTCCCACAACATTAGCCATGCCCTCAACAACACAGTTACTGGGAAAGTCCACCTAACCATGCACACGTGGATGAGTGCTTGTGGGCAGGACAGGTACATCTCGCTGACGGCACATCTCGCTGACGGCACACTGGGTTAATATAGTGGAAGCTGGGACCCAGTCTGACCTTGGGACGGAACACGTCTTCCCGACGCCGAGGATTTCGGGCCCTGGGTCAATCAGGTTTGCCCCCACATTCTACAGCTCCTGCACCTCCTCCTCCTCCTCTTCAGCCTCCATCTCTGAAATGACCACATCAGTCGCAAGCTGGAAGCACAGCAGCACTGCTTTGGTCAAGCGGCAGCAGGCTGTGCTGAAGCTAATATGCTTAGGTGACAAACAGCACAATGCTGAAGAGTTGTGGACAGCTCTGAAAGAGGAGGCAGATCTGTGGCTTAAACTGCTGACCCTACAGCCAGACATGGTCATGTGTGACAATGGCCGGAACCTGGAGGCGGCTCTGAGGCGAGGCAAGCTCACACACGTACCATGAATGGCCCATGTGCTTAACCTCGTGGTTCAGCTGTTTCTCAAAACCTACCCGGATCTGTCGGATCTGCTTGTTAAAGTTTGCCACCTGTGTGCCCATTTTAGAAAGTCAGCTAGCGCCGCCCTTGCTGTGCTTCAGCAGCGTTTGCAGCTTCCAGCTCACCGACTGATCTGCGATGTCCCCACGCATTGTAACTCTACATGGCAGATGTTGGGAAGGATTTGTGAGCAGAAGAGGGCAGTTGTTGACTACCAGCATCAACAAGGCCGTCGGTATTCAGTTCAGACTCCACACATAAGACCTCAGGAGTGGACAGGGATGTCAGACATATGTACCATCCTCCAAAACTTTGAGGACTCCACCAAGATGGTGAGCAGCGATGACGCCATAATTAGCGTCACCATCCCGCTTCTCTGTCTTCTGAAACTCTCTCTGCTCACAATTAAAGAGGATGCATTGCAGGCAGAGCACGATGAGATAGAGCAAGGAACCATACAGGGTGATTCCACACAGTCCAGCCTCATCTCATCCCAACATGGATTTGGTGACAATGAAGAAGAGGAGGAGGAGGAAGAACAGGAGCTAGTTTCCTACGCTATAGACCAGGGGTCCTCAAACTACGGCCCGCGGGCCACATGCGGCCCGCGGAGGACTTTTATCCGGCCCGCCGGGCTGTGGGCAGAGGAGAGCGGTGTCAGCGCCCGCCCTTCCCCCCGCTTTCTCAGAGCTCCGGCAGCCCGATACTTACCTCTCCCCGTGCCTTCGCAGATCCGCTGTCATCCTGGTCTGCGCTCCCTGTGACGTCTCAGGTCAGAGGGTGCGGTGACGTCTTTACACCGCGCCCTCCCCTGAGCCGTCACAGGGAGCGCAGAGAGGGACAACGCCGGAGACGCTGGAGTCCAGACCTGAGCAGCGTCAGCAGGCAAGGAGGGAGGTGAGTATTGGATTTTTTTTTTTTAATGTATGGAGGCATGGGACATAATATTAGGGGTGACATCCTGCATGTGGCATTATATGGGGGGGGTGACATCCTGAATGGGGCATTATATGGGGGGGGTGACATCCTGCATGTGGCATTATATGGGGGGGGTGACATCCTGAATGGGGCATTATATGGGGGGGGTGACATCCTGAATGGGGCATTATATGGGGGGGGGTGACATCCTGAATGGGGCATTATATGGGGGGGTGACATGCTGCATGGGGCATTATATGGGGGGTGACATCCAGCATGGGGCATTATATGGGGGCGGGGGTGACATCCTGAATGGGGCATTATATGGGGGGGTGACATGCTGCATGGGGCATTATATGGGGGGTGACATCCAGCATGGGGCATTATATGGGGGGGTGACGTGCTGCATGGGGCATTATAAAGACAGGGGAGTGATATCCTGCATGTGTCATTATATGGGGGGGGTGACATCCTGAATGGGGCATTATATGGGGGGGTGACATCCTGAATGGGGCATTATAAAGACAGGGGAGTGATATCCTGCATGTGTCATTATATGGGGGGGGTGACATCCTGAATGGGGCATTATATGGGGGGGTGACATCCTGAATGGGACATTATAAAGACAGGGGAGTGATATCCTGCATGTGTCATTATATGGGGGGGTGACATCCTGAATGGGGCATTATATGGGGGGGTGACATCCTGAATGGGGCATTATAAAGACAGGGGAGTGATATCTTGCACGGGGCATTATATGGTGGGAGAAAGGGAAATCCTGCATGGGGCATAATAAGGGGGGAACAGCCTGCATAGGGCATTATAAGGGGGAAACAGCCTGCCTATTGAGGACCTATACTGCCTATTGGGGACATTTACCTGCCTATTGGGGACATTTACTTGCCTATTGGGGATATTTACCTGCCTATTGGGGATCTATGCTGCCTATTTGGGACATTTACCTGCCTATTTGGGACATTTACCTGCCTATTGGGGACCTATGCTGCCTATTGGGAACATTTACATGCCTATTGGGGACATTTACCTGCCTATTGGGGACCTATGCTGCCTATTGGGTACATTTACCTGCCTATTGGGGACCTATGCTGCCTATTGGGGATATTTACCTGCCTATTGGGGACATTTACCTGCCTATTGAGGACCTATGCTGCCTATTGGGTACAGTTACCTACCTATTGAAATACCGGTTGATTTAACTTTACTTGTTCTTCATTTTAAATATTGTATTTGTTCCTGTATTGTTTTTTTTTACTACAAAATAAGATATGTGCAGTGTGCATAGTAATTTGTTGATAGTTTTTTTTAAAAACTATATTCCGGCCCTCCAGTGGTCTGAGGGACCGTGAACTGGCCCCCTGTTTAAAAAGTTTGAGGACCCCTGCTATAGACGGTAGACGGCCTCTTTGCAGTCTGGCACACATGGCTGAGTTTATGTTACGCTGCCTTTCCCGTGACCCTCGCGTTGTCCAAATTATGGGTGACAGTCATTATTGGTTGGTGACACTTCTAGACTCATGCTACAAGGAGAACTTTCTGTCTCTTATTCCTGCGCGGGGCAAGCCTAATTAAATGGGGCAGTACGAGAAGGTCCTTGCTGAAGAATTATTTAAAAAATTCCCATCTGGTGGCAGAGGTCACAGTTCGTTGGACAACCAAGGAGTACAGTCGAGAGAGACACAAATGCAATCCAGCAGAGGCAGGGGAACACAGTCAAAGTTCTGGGATAGTTTTCTCAGACCCTCCCATCGCACAAGCCCTGAAGCGCGGGGTACTCTCACAAGGAGGGAAAAGTTTCGGAAGATGGTGTGGGAGTACCTTGCCGACCATACCAACGTCCTCCGTGATTCCTCTGTGCCTTATAATTATTGGGTATCCAAGCTGGACATGTGGCATGAACTGGCTCTCTACGCCTTGGAGGTCCTGGCCTGCCTTGCCGCTAGCGTTTTGTAACAGTGGGTTTTTAGTGCCGCTAGTGGAATTATAACCGATAGGCGCATCGCCTGTCAACTGAAAATGCTGACAGGCTGACTCTTATAAAAATGAACAAGTGCTGGATTAGGCCAGACTTTTCAACACCACCGAATGATAGCAGCATAACATAAACTCAAATACAGTGTAGTTTTTTTGGGAGGTCTAACTCTATTCCCATGCACCTCTATCTTCACACCCAGACATGAGTATACGCTTCCTGATTTTGTCTATTTGCTCTTGTCTTCCTCCTTGTCCGCATCCTCATCCTCCACCACCACATCTCCACCATATGTACCATATCAGCATATCTACGTCTCTTGCAAGGGACATTGGAGTTCCTCTAAATTTTTGGCAGCCGTTGCTTCATTGCATAGGCAAACAGTATGGGAGACCCACTTCCTAATTATGGGAGCATTTTTTCAGGAGGCCCTCCAACCTCTACGTCTCTTTCAAGGGGCATTGGAGTTACTCCAAATTTTTGGCAGCCGTTGCTTTACTGCATAGGCAAACATTATGGGAGACCCACTTCCTATTAATGGAAGCATTTTTTTCAGGAGGCCCTCCGACCTCTACGTCTCTTGCAAGGGGCATTAGAGTTCCACCAAATTTTTGGCAGCCGTTGCTTCACTGCATAGGCAAACAGTATGGGAGACCCACTTCCTAATAATGGGAACATTGTTTTCAGGAGCCCTCCGACCTCTACGTCTCTTGCAAGGGACATTGGAGTGCCTTCAAATTTTTGACAGCCATTGCAGTCACTGCATAGGCAAACAGTATGGGAGACCCGCTCCTTTTTAATGGGAATATGTTGTTACTGTAGCCCAGCTCTATGTGTGTTTAAATTGTTAGTGGGGTTTTTCCTAAATTTTGGCAGCCGTTGGACTCACTGCATACCCTATAACTGAATAGCAGACTCTCTCCTTTCTAATGGGAACATGTCGTTTCTGTGGCCCAGCTCTATGTGTCTTTAAATTGTTAGTGGGGTTTTTCCCAAATTTTGGCATACCTTGAGGTTACAGCATGGGCATTACCACTATAGGAGACCCGCTCCTTTATAATGAGAACATTTTTTTACTAAGACCCTCCTCTATGTCTCTTCAAAGGGGTATTGGGGTGCATCCAAATTTTGGGCAGCCCTTGCAGTCACTGCATACACAATAACAGTATAGGAGACCCACTAATAATGAGAACAACAAAGCATAGCCGGCTGATGGCTCTCTAACAATAGCGAGGGCCGACTGCTGGCCCTTTAAGAATAGTAAGGGCCGCCTGATAGCCCTATAAAAATAGGCTTTGTGACTTTCAGAGTCCTTCCATCATAAACGAAACAAGATGTGTCTGATGATGTGTCACACACCACATGGCCAAATAAGGTTGTAAATTGTTAAAATGACATTTACCGGTGAATGCCTTTGAAAATAATGCAAAAGTGCAAAAACGCATCAAAAACGCTATGTGTAAGCAAATCCCAAGGTGTGCAGGAGCATTTTTGTTTTTGTATATTTATTTTGCCTTATATACAAGTCATTACCATGGAAAGTATGTTGCTTAACATATTTCCCAAGAAAATCCATTTTGGTTTCGCTTTCTTATGTTTTATTGTGAGTCTGTAAAAGTGGCGTAATACCTCTGTCAACATTGTTGGCAGCAGTGACCTGGGAATCCTAAATGCTTCCAGGGGTCTTCCCCATGCTGTTCTCATGTCATTTGAGCACTGTTCTCATCGATTTGGGCAATTTTTAGGCCCACTGCAGACCACCGGGGGGCGTCGGTAAAATGCTCGAGTTTCCCATAGACTTACATTGGGGTCGTTACTCGGACTGAGCACTCGAGCATTCCAATTTGCTCGACCCGAGCAACGAGTACCCGAGCATTTTAGTTCTCGCTCATCACTACTAAGCACACCTATTTATGCTCCCTAAATAAAGAGGTAATATATGAATGACTTGTATAAAAGCTTTTCCTTCTTCATTTAGCAAAGAAAAAAACTCTTGAAACTTCCCAAGCAGGGATAATTTTTGCACCAAACCATGTGAAAAAGCCACAGCTTCTTCAGTTTGCACCACCTGTGTATATACAATAGCAACTCGGGCTTTTGCCGAACCCCACCCCTGCAAAAAATAAAAACAAAGGATAATTTTTGGACCCTTTTTATAATTTAAGTATCCTATGCAAGTCTGGTACTGCAGTGTGTTTTTAAATAACTTATTATTTAACACTGGTTAACATATGGTTTCACCTAGCAAGGTAGGCTGAGGTCACTTGGACTTTAATAAAACTGACATTGCATTAAAGAGCTCAAAAGGGGTTCAATATAGTCCCAGTAGACTTCCGAGTGCAATGCCTCTTTTCTAGCGCAATTAGGGCTTTACAGTATGGTGATTCGTGGCTAATTCATTTGCCATAAAACAAATCTTTTGAGGGAAATACAGCGAATCTGGCTAATTTGAATGTCGTTTCCTTAATTGGTTTTGCGTCCCAATGTGGAACGCACATTAGAGAAGGTGATGTTACCTTTATAGATTGTGTGTCTCTTTGTGAAACGCACACCATAGGAACTGATGTCACTTCCACCTTACGTCTGTTTAACCCCTTTACGTCCTGGGACGTATGAGTACGTCCAAAATCGTATCCCTGCACTACATGCGGGCTCTGGCACTCAGCCTGCATGCTTTTGTGCACATGACAGCTGATCTGTACAGCTGACATGTGCCCCTAACAGCCGCAGGTGGAAAAGCGATCCACCCGTGGCTGTTAACATGTTAAACGCCAATGTCAAACTCTGACAGCAGAATTTAACATGCACGCGACTGAAGCGCGTCACTAATTCATCCCATCAGCGCCTGTGTCACATGAACATGGATCACCGATGGGTTGGCATGACAGCCCAGGGTCTGCAGGAGACCCCTGCAGCTGTCATTGCCAGGATGCTATGAGTGCCACCCAGCGGTCGGAGCTTATGGCAAGTGAGCATTTTTGATACATACAGCACTGCTGGAGCCCTGCTGTGTGTAGCAAAGGCGATCGGATGATCACAGCTTCTAGTCTCCCATGGAGATTATTGAAGCCAGTAAAAACTAAAAAAAAATATTTTTAAAAATATTTAAAAAATTTAAAAAATATAAAACTTAAATCACCCTCCTTTCACCCCGTTCAAAATAAAGCCATAAAAGCAATCAAATATACACATATTTATTATCGCCGCATTCATGATCACCCGATATATCAATATATAAAAATAATTAATCCGATCGGTAATTGGAATAATGAGAAAAAAATCAGAACGCCAGAATTACATTTTTTTATCGCAATAACATGCGATAAAACGATTGTATCTACCCCAAAATGGTATCAATAAAAACATCAGCTTGGCGCACAAAAAATAAGCCCTCACGTGGTGCCAGACCCTGGAAAATGGAGACGCTACGAGCTCCGAAAAATGGCAACTTTTTGGGGGTTTTTTGCAAACTTTGGATTTTTTTTCACCACGTAAATAAAAAAGAACCTATACAGCGCATGTTTGGTATTTATGAACTCGTAATGACTTGGGGAATCATAATGGCTGGTCAGTTTTAGCATTTAGTGAACATGGTAAAAAAAAAAACAATTGTGGAATTGCACCATTTTTACAATTTCACCGCACTTTGATTTTTTTTCCCAATTTACAGTACACGATATGGTAAAATCAATGGCGTCATTCAAAAGTACAACTCGTCCCGCAAAAAACAAACCCTCACACGGCCATATTGACCCAAAAATTAAAAAGTTATGGCTCTGGGAAGAGAGGGAGCAAAAAGCGAAAATGGAAAAACCCAAGGTGGTAAAGAGGTTAAATGTTCACTCTGACTATGGCACACATGCTCTGAGAAACTTATCATGCCACCCTGCTATTTTTGAAGCTGTAAATTTATCCAACTAAGCTTCAACAAGCGGGTCTCTGCATGTATTCCCCTAATGAACCTCATTGTACTAGAGGAGAAATGGAGGGAAAGCTAGAGATGGATCATCAGTGAATTTAGATGAGCACTCTATTTGGTGGATTTTACATAGAGATCATGAATTGTTTACATAGAGTTGATAGTTATCTGTTAATATGATCTGGTTATCAGGTTTGCTAATAAATATCTCCCTATGATTATTTCTGTATAGTTTCAATTGTCAAAATATATTTCCCTATATTACTAATAGGGATGTTATATGGACTTTATAGAGCACAGAATCCGTGGAGCGGTGGCCTCCATTTTCATCTATTATCTAGGGCACCTACCTCCGCAGCTAGGTAGGGTTTTGTAGGGTTATTAGGGATTTGTAGAGTTAATTGCTGTGGTATTGTCCACAATATTCATCCTGCCTTTCCCTCTCCTACAATAATTATAATTGATACTATACACTTTAACTCTTGTGTCCCTAATCTACATCTTTTACTGCATAGAGTATAGGTTGGTCAAGTAAATTGCCAGAATTATTGAGCATTTTTTGTCTCAGGTTTTAACAATATTTAATAAAATCGTAGTTTTCATGGGTTTTTTCAAGCTCTGGTTTCTTATGGGATGTTTAACCTGTTGATCATTTCCATTGAAGAGGATAATTTTTCTGAAGTTCCTGAAGGTTAATTTCTCCAATAGCCTTAGGTAGTTAGGAGGATTATTTCAATGGTCATGTTGCTAGTGAATTTTTTTTGGTGTTCAAGTTGTTTAGTTCTCTGGTGATTATAAGGCAATGAGAGGCGTAATCTAAGGGTTAGTGTGTTTATCGTAGAAGTGCCTTTGTGATAGTGCTGTGGAAGTGCAGATGTTACTGTGCCTGGTGGTCTATGGCTTCATTTTTTGGGTTATCTAGTAGTTAACTATTTAGGAATGTATTTTCACTATACCAAGTGCCCTTTATACAATCCCCACCACCACCATTCATAGGTTCTTTCTTTCTCTGGTCATTAACACAGCACTGAATTGTCCAGTGACTCCACAAACAAATCAAATGAGAAAATCAACAGCTGTTGTACTGTAGGGCATAATGGTTGATAATAGTTGTTAATGCTTTATATATTCGGTTATAATTACTATTCTTTCAAAAAATGCATAATAATATAGATGAGAGAAAACAAATCTCACCAATGGCATTACTGTGGACAGAAAGTACTAATGGCATTACTGCGGACAAAAAGCCTAAGAAGTGTGCTATCCAGACTAATGTACTAATGCAATATAACCATGTGACATATGGAGACAGCATGTGTATGTCTGCATGTTTGTGGCTATGGATGTGGATGTGTGTAATGTTCTCTAATTTCTAGAAATCTGATTAAGTTGGCGTGATTGGGGAGGAAAAAATAACATGTATCAAAATGTATGCCTTACCTTAGTTTCTGCGCTCTTTCCAGACACTTCCTGTTCTTACAACAACAAATGAGGTAAAACTATCGCAAGCAGAGATATTAAAAATACCTGCATTTATTTGTGGTGAGAAAAGAGAAAGCATTCCTGCTGTATAAAAGTTATAGTCCCAACCTTACACATTAGTAGATATTTTCCAGCCCACTACTTCTGCCAAATAGTAACCTGGTTGTAACAGTGAGAATATAATGGCGAATGTCATATTAATTGTCCATATTCTTTAAAGCCAGAAAGTTAAAAAATATCTAGAAGCTGTCATTTTCATATATCATATATGCTGCATGTGATTTTCTCTTTTGAGAGCTCAAGAAAATTATGTGATAACTCCTAGAGATGAGCGAATATATTTGAGTGAAATTGAATTTTATTCTTATATTACAAAAATCCGCATTTGCCAAAATTGCCAAATTGCCAAATATTTTTAGTAATTCATTCAAGATGACAACCACAGGCCCCATTTTTATAACCCATAAAGAGCCATCTAGGTGTTAAAAATAACTTATACTGACCTTACTGCCAGTGCTCACTTCTCCGACCTCTTTACCGTCACCCATCCAGTCCTCCTCACATATTTTGATCCCCACTTTTCGCGCTGAAATCCCTGGCCTTTCACAGTGAGCTGAAACTTCTGCCTCTGATGAGGTTTGAACTGTCACCTTTAATCTGGTTTGTCATCCTATGTGTTTTAGGTTTTGCAGCCTTTTAATATGATATGCAAAATGAAATTTGAATATTTTTAGCTTCAAAAACTCCTTTTGTTTTTTTTTTTGTTAAGTATTGTTTTCATTTTTCTATTCCTTCTCTCAAGAGCCATAATTTTTATATATTTCTGTCAATATAGGGCTTGGTTTTTTTTGAATGGCACCATTGATTTTACCATATAGTGTACTGGAAAACTGGAAATAAATTCCAAGTGTGGTGAAATTGCAAAAAAAAGTGCAATTCCACAATTGTTTTTTGGGTTTTTTATTTACCATCTTCACTATATGGTTATACTGACCTAGCAATAATTTCCCAGGTCAGTACGAGTACTCAGATACCAATCATGTATAGTTTATTTTTTATTTAAGTGGTGAAAAAAAAATCCGAAATTTGTATGAATAATGTTTTTGCGTTTTTTTGCCATTTTCTGAGACCCATAGTGTTTCCATTTTTCGGAATCTGGGTCTATGTGATGGCTTAGTTGATGTTTTTATTGATACCATTTTGGGGTAGATACAATGTTTTGATCGTCTCTTATTGCATTGTATTACAATGTTGCGGTGGCAAAAAAAAAAAGTAATTCTGCCTTTTGGATTTTTTTCTCAATATACCGTTTATGGTTGGATTAATTTATTTTATATTTTGATAGATCGGACATTTCTGAATGCAGCGATAGCAAATATGTGGGGTTTTTTTGGGGGGGTAATGGGGCAAAAGGGTTATTTGAACTTTTGTGTTTTTTTATTTTTTCATATTTTTAAAACTTTTTTTTTTTACTGTTTACTTTATTTAATAGTCCCCTTAGGAAACTTGGAGCTGCGATCGTCACCTGTGCTATACATAGCAGTGCTTCAGGACTGCTATGTATAGCAGAAATCACAATCTCGCATGACTGACAGAAACAGTGAGTCACCGGCCAGGACTCTGTTTATAATCCCCGCTTCTCTCCCTCAAATCTATCACCTGCTCATCACATGCTCGAACCTTAACAGCACAACAAATCACCATATAGGACCACACTATTGAACAGGATCTGCTCCAAGGAATCTAAAACCGTAAGTTTTTACGCTTAGCTCCATCCATGTGAACAACTCAGGAATTTAGACATTCAATTTTAAAGATTGTGACACCTCTGTTTTTTAAGCTTCACAGCTCCTACAACTTGAGAGCACAAACTCTAGCACCGAAGGTGCACTGTTACCAGGTGTAACATCCACAATAGAATCTTGTGCCAGCATAAAAACCTTAGGAGACTGCCACTATCCGGGCTTCACCTGCAGCCACTACCACCTCAATCTAGAGGTGTTATATGTTCAAAACTATTGCCGGCACTATAAGCGCCTCGGTGGGAACGGCAAGTCTCCACCAGTACATAAACTACATTTACGTGAACCACAGGTAACTCAACTTTATTATCTCTAGCTTTTCTCCACTATTCTTAATAATAGATCTGTATCCAATAACCATTGTTTATAGTGTTCTATAGGCTACGTCCTCCTTAGGACACATCTCACATCCATTCCAGGCACTAACGATTTTCCCTAACAGGTGAAATCTCACTTGTATACCTAAACCTACTCATTGAACTAAATGTGCCTCAGCTAACCTTTTCTCTTCTGGTATAATAAGGTACGCAACCTATTAGGTTACATTAATACTGATCCCTTTTTTCTATAGTCAGTGGACCCCCTACCTTAACCACCATCAAGTTTAGTGTCACCATTTATGAACCCACTCTTTAGTCAACTTTAACACAGGTAAATCCTATCCTTTACCGTCAAGGTTGTGAACATGCAAATCCACTAACTCCTCTTTCTTTTCATCTAATTTTAACCTAGATCAACTGCATCCACTCCCTGGGGCCGCCGAAGATCACTTGGTCCTACCCTCAAGATCCCTACGTTCCTAGTGAATTTTATATATCCTTTTCTTATTTTATTGCAATATTAGTTTTAAATAAACTGTATGTTTTAAACCATTTGTGTATCCTAAAAAATTCTTTTTAAAAGAGGGGAAAAAAATTATTTTACAAATTTCCAAAATTTTTATTTCCAAAGCCTAACGCTAGCAGCGCAAGTAGTATTTTATATTCACTCCCTATATATTGGATTTATCCAAACCGGACAACTTGTGGTCGGTCGTCCTTCCTTGCAGCAAGTACAAAAAGGCTTACCTACCAGCGCCTCTACCAACTTTCTAAGTTGAGATATTAGTTTATTGTGCTACATGCTATGGCGCAGACTAAATATAGCACTGTCCATGGGTTATGCAAGGAAAAACTGGTCTGAAGGCCACTGTAAATTAAGCACAGACCTCGGAGAAACTTATATCCATTGGATTCTAGAGAGTTTTCAATTACGCGCATTATCTGGAGCAGGGGTCTCAAACTCAGCTGGGCATATGGGCCGCACACGGAAAAACATTTAATTTGGGGGCCTCATTATTTGCATGACAAAGTGACATATTTAGTGATACCATTTTATTTTCTATACACCTTTTGAACTGGTCTTCATCTTGCAGACATGGTCTCCCCTCCAAGTCCCCCATATTGCAGGCATGGTCTCCCCTCCAGGTCCCCCATATTGCAGACATGGTCCCCCATCCAGGTCCCCCATATTGCAGACATGGTCCCCCATCCAGGTCCCCCATATTGCAGACATGGTCTCCCCTCCAGGTCCCCCATATTGCAGACATAGTCCCCCATCCAGGTCCCCCATATTGCAGACATGGTCTTCATATTGCAGACATGGTCCCCATATTGCAGACATGGTCCCTCATCCAGGTCCCCCATATTGCAGACATGGTCCCCCATCCAGGTCCCCCATATTGCAGACATGGTCCCCCATATTGCAGACATGGTCTCCCATATTGCAGACATGGTCCCCCATATTGCAGATATGGTCCCCCATCCTGGTCCTTATGCTGCAGATGTGGCACCCCAGGGGTCTGGTTTCCACAGTAACAGCAATGTTATGTCTGAGAGCAGGTGGGAGGTCTCTTGGTCAGGGATCCTGTGCATGCCACACCTCCTGCCCAGTCCTGGGAGGGGAAGAACTTCCCCTATATAAACCTAGGGCTGAGGCAGGGTTAGTGAGTAGAGAAGAAGTAGAGACAGAGAAGAGAAGCAGATATAGGAAAGAACATCAGGAGCTCTGTGGGAGCAGTGCTACAAGGAGTCAGGGGCTGGCAGCTGCAGAGCTCGCCCTGACTGAGAAGTTATCACCGGACCCGGAGTCCGAGGCTGTGGGGACTAACTCCTATCCAGCAGCAGAGACCGACCGGCAGGGGATTGCAGGTCCTCTGGCCCAGAAACCCGAAGGCACGGTCATACGCGTGGGACCAGCACCGCCGTCGTGGAGCGGAAGCTACTAGAAGGCCCCGAGTCACCGGCCATACGGGTGAGCACCACACGGTACACTCAGGGACGTGGGCTACTTATACCCGCTTCTAGCAAGGTAGCCAGAAGAGTATCGTTAGTTTGGGAGGCCTACAACTCCGCCTGGCCAGGGGAGATCCCATCTGCTCAAGGACTGACCAGGCCCCAATCGCTAGCCAGTACTCCGGGAGGGTCTATCGTTGTCACCAGTAAAGACCCTGAACTACATCGTACCGTCTCTGAGTGGTTCCTGCTACCCCCATCATCCACGTCGGCTGCCCTGAGGCCATACCCCTCCCGTTGGGGGTTATACTATCACGCTGCACAATCCTACCACCGGCCTCAGCGGTCTGCCCTGCAGCAGCAGCTCCTTAGCTGTACTCAATGGGTGGCGTAGTCGTCCAACATCTACCGCTAATACAGCGCCACTTAGTCTGACTCCCTGGGCACGGACCGGATCACCGCCACGAGACTACAACCCTCAAGAGATCCGGCTCCAGGTAAGCTCCCGCATGCGCAACGCAGCGCGACACAGGCCCAGGGGCGCGTCACAGACAAGGTCCCCCATCCAGGTCCCCCCATACTGTGCACAGGGCCGCCCCCCCATGCTGCGCACAGGGTCCCGGTCCCCCCATACTGCGCTCAGGGTTCCCGTCCTCCCATACTGTGCTCAGGGTCCCCGTCCCCCCATACAGCACTCAGGGTCCCCCCCCCCATACTGCGCTCAGGGTCCCTGTCCCCCCCCCATACTGCGCTCAGGGTCCCTGTCCCCCCCCATACTGCGCTCAGGGTCCCCGTCACCCCCCATGCTGCGCTCAGGGTCCCTGTCCCCCCATACAGTGCTCAGGGTCCCCGTCCCCCCATACTGCGCTCAGGGTCCCCGTCTCCCCATACAGCGCTCAGGGTCCCCCCCATATTGCGCTCAGGATCCCCGTCCCACCCCATACTGCGCTCAGGGTCCCCGTCCCCCCATACTGCGCTCAGGGTCCCCGTCCCCGTCCCCCCACACTGTGTTCAGGGTCCCTGTCCCCCCCCATACTGCGCACAGTGCCCCCCCCCCCTATACTGAGCACAGGTCCCCTGTGCTGTATTTCACATGACAGAGAAAAAAAAAAAGATTCTCACCTGTCCTCCATTCCCTCGGCGTCATTTCTGCACCTGTGGCCCGCAGGCACAGACCCCGTAACGATCGCGGCTCTCTCCTGCAGCCGCCGACATCAGCGTTGTAATGCAATGTATTGGCGCTCAGAGACCGGCTCTCTGCACAACAATACCAGTGTCAGCCGCCGGCCTATCAGAGGCCAGCAGCTGACATTTGCGCATGGCAGTGACGTAATACGCCGCTGCGCTGGGATGCAGATGTCAGCTGCTGGCCTCTGATAGGCCGACGGCTGACACTGGTATTGCTGTGCAGAGAGCAGGTTTCTGCGCAGCAATACACTGCACTACAGCGCTGATGTTGGCGGCTGCTGGAGAGAGCCGCGATAGTTACGGGGTCTATGTGCCTGCGGGCCGCAAGAAGCAGCCGGAGGGGCCGCATGCGGCCCGCAGGCCATGTGTTTGAGACCCCTGATCTAGAGCATACAGTGGGGAAAATAAGTATTTGATACACTGACGATTTTGCAAGTTTTCCCACCTACAAAGAATGGAGAGGTCTGTAATTTTTATCGTAGGTACCCTTCACCTGTGAGAGACAGAATCTAAAAATCTAAAACCAAAAAATCACATTGCATGATATTTACATAGTTAATTTGCATTTTATTGCATGAAGTGAGTATTTGATAGAATAGAAAAACAGAATTTACTATTTGGTACAGAAAACTGCAATTACATAGGTCAGACGTTTCCTGTAGTTCTTGACCAAGTTTGCACAAACTGCAGCAGGGATTTTGGCCCACTCCTCCATGCAGATTTTCTCCAGATCTTTCAGGTTTCGGGGCTGTTGCTGGGCAACATTGAGTTTCAGCTTCCTCCAAAGATCTTCTATTGGGTTCAGGTCTGGAGACTGGCTAGGCCACTCCAGGACCTTGAAATGCTTCTTATGGAGCCAATCCTTAGTTGCCCTGGCCGTGTGCTTCGGGTCGTCATGCTGGAAGACCCAGCCACAACCCATCTTCAATGCTCTAACTGAGGGAGGGAGGTTGTTGGCCAAAATCTCCTGATACATGACCCTATCCATCTTTCCTTCAATACGGTGCAGTCGTCCTGTCCCCTTTGCAGAAAAGCACCCCCAAAGTTTGATGTTTTCCCCACTATGCTTCATGGTTGGGATGGTGTTCTTGTGGTTGTACTCATCCTTCTTCCTCCAAACACGGAGTTGATAACAAAAAGTTATATTTTTGTCTCATCTGACCCCATAACCTTCTCTCATGCCTCCTCTGGATCATCCAGATGGTCATTGGCGAACTTCAAATGGGCCTGGACATGTGCTGGCGTGAGCAGTGGGACCTTGCGTGCCCTGCGGGATTTAAATGCCTTCTCAACAAGTTGCTTTCCTATTGTCCTGTAGCCCATTCCAGCCTTATGCAGGTCTACAATTTTGTCCCTGATGTCCTTAGACAGCTCTTTGGTCTTGGCCATGGTAGAGAGGTTGGAATGTGATTGATTGAGTGGGTGGACAGGTGTCTTTTATTCAGGTAACTAGTTAAAACAGGTGCAATTAATACAGGTAATGAGTACAGAGTAGGAGGGCTTCTTAAAGAAAAACTAACAGGTCTGTGAAAGCCAGAATTCTTGCTGGTTGGTATGTGATCAAATACTTATTTAATGCAATAAAATGCAATTCAAATTATTTAAAATCATACAATGTGATTTTCTGGAGCAGGTTTTAGATTCTGTCTCTCACAGTTGAAATGTACCTATGATAAAAATTACAGAACTCTCCATTCTTTGTAGGTAGAAAAACTTGCAAAATCGGCAGTGTATCAAATACTTATTTTCCCCACTGCATATGTCAAACTCTGGCCCAAGGGCCAAATCTGGCCCTCAGGGCGAGTATATCTGGCCTGCGATGCCGGCGGGTCGCCCGAGTATATTTGGCCCGCAACGCCAGGCGGGTGCCCGGCCCGGCACCACCCTTTCACCCGGCATCGCACTTTCAACTACATTTGAAAGCAATCATTCCCGCTCTGAGTCTAACGTCTCAGGACAGCGGGTGCGATTACGTCATTACAACGCACCCGCTGTACTGAGCTGTGCAGAGGATCTGAAGACACCATGAAGAGACCAGAGCAGCAGGGGAACAAGCAGAGGTGAGTTGTTGTTTTTTTTAGTGTGGGGCCTATTATACTGTATGGACGACTATGAGGAGCCTATTATACTGTATGGAGCACTATGTGGGGCCATTATACTGTATGGAGAATTATATGGGGCCATTATACTGTATGGAGCACTATGTGGGGCCTATTATACTGTATGGAGCACTATGTGGGGCCATTATACTGTATGGAGAATTATGTGATGCCCATTATATTGTATGGAGCACTATCTGGTACCCATTACACTTTATGGATCACTATGTGGGCCCATTATACTGTATGGATCATTATGTGGTGCCCATTACACTGTATGGAGCACTATGTAAGGCCATTATACTGTATGGAGCACTATGTGGGCCCATTATACTGTTTGGATCATTATGTGGTGCCCATTACATTGTATGGACCAATATGTAAGGCCATTATACTGTATGGAGCACTATGTGGGGCCATTATACTGTTTGGATCATTATGTGGTGCCCATTACACTGTATGTACCACTATGTAAGGACATAATACTGTATGGAGCACTATGTGGGGCCATTATACTGTATGAAGCACTATGTGGGGCAATTTTACTGTATGGAAGGCAATGCAGGGCCCTGTTATATAGTATGGAGGACTATGTGGGGCCATTACACTGTATGGAGGACTATGTGGGGCTCATTATACTGTATGAAGCACTTTTTATGGCCATTATACTGTATGGAGGGCTATGTGGATATTGCAGTTGGAGAGTCATACTCTGATGGGGTCGCCATTCTTTGAGGGGGGGATTAAGGGATGGGGTTACAGTAGGGTCAACAAATCGTGCGTGTGAAGGGTACTGTGGAGGGATTGTTTGTGGGGGTATCAAACTGTGTTTGGGGGCACTATTGTCTGCTACTGTGCCTCATAAGAGAATTGTAAAAATCCAGAGTTTCTGTCCCTCGGTATTGCAAACATAGAAAAAGTATTTTATTGTTCTAGCCTGTTTGGTCTATTCACACAGTATGAAGTAATTTCAAGCTATAATATGCTTTGCTCATTACTTCTTTACCCTTGCAAGTTATGGAGAATATTAAAGAGAATCTATCAGAAGGTTTTTGCTACCTTATCAGAGAGCAGCATAATGTAGTCAAAGACACCCTGAATCCAACTATGTATCATTTACCGTATATACTCGAGTTTAAGCCGACCCGAAAATAAGCAGAGGCACCTAATTTTACCACAAAAAAATGGGAAAACGTATTGACTCGAGTATAAGCCTAGGGTGGGAAATGCAGCAGCTACTGGTAAATTTCCCCATCCTGGTAAGCATTGCCCCCTTATCCCCAATCGTTGTATGCATGGCCACCTCATCCTCAATCCTGGTATGCATGGCCCCCTCATCCCCAATCTTGGTATGCATGGCCCCCTCATCCCAATCCTGGAATGCATGGCCCCCTCATCCCAATCCTGGTATGCATGGCCCCTCATCATCAATCCTGGTATGCATGGCCCCTCATCCTCCAATCTTGGTATGCATGGCCACTTCATCCCCAATCCTGGTATGAATGGTCCCCTCATCACCAATCCTGGTATGCATGCCCCCTAATCGCCAATCCTGGTATGCATGGCCCCTTCATCCCCAATCCTGGTATGCATGGCCCCTACATCCCCAGTTCTGGTATGCATGGCCCCCTCATCCTCAATTCTGGTATGCATGGCCCCCCCATCACTGCACACATGAAAAAAATAATCACTTCTACTCACCTTCCTTCCCTTTACTCCAGCTCTGCATCCTGTTCTGCCAGCAACTGATCTCAGAATCTGAGCAGCGCATAACATCACTGCCATGCGCCCTCAGATGCTGAGGTGAGCTGCGAGGATATTCACTCTTCTCCACGCCAGGACTATGCACTTAAGATCTAAGTTTCCTGAAACTAAAAAAACTAAATACCAGAAATATTTTCTCTAATTGCATGTACATGCCAGGAACCAAGAGATCCAAGTGTGGACAACTACTGTATATGCATTAAGATTCTTCTCATAACCATAGCTGTCTCTCTGTAGAACCAAGATATTCTTATTTAGGTTGAGACTTACTTTAGTGTCAAGGGAAGGACCTGTCATTGGATGCCGTGTGCAGAAACCCTATAGACGGCTCAAGCAGCAGACCAACATGGTCCAGAAATTATCATGAATGATACTGACCAATCTGTGGTGAATAATTCTTTTATTTCTGGCACTGAAACTGAACTGAGATTATTGAATTGGTAACTCTATTTCAGCCCAATAAAATTTGTAGATTTGTAAAGGGTGTACATGGGTGGTAAGCCCCTTTAAATAAAATTAATACACTAGTTCTTGATGGACGGAGTTGTTTCCCCATTCATAGTTGGCAAAAGGAATGCAGACAGACAAAAGCATCAGTACAAGAATATTTTGGTCACTGGAAGGGTTGATGGTTACAACGTTTCTTTAAAGGGGAACCTGTTGTGTAAGATAAGACCATTAATCTGCAGCTAAGGGGTTAATCTGCAGGTGATCAGCATTCTGACACACTGCAGCCGCCCACTGAGAGCCCCGCTGCCAGGGGGAAATTAACTTTATTCACCCTGGCAGCTTTGCTCTTTCACTCACAAGGGTGGCACTGACACAGTTTCAATCACTGCTCCGTGTATCGCAAGCAGTGGCTGTAACAACGCCACCAGCACTAATTTGGCCCAGGAGCCGATTTTGAAAAATAAGGGTCAACACTTTAAATGTTGAGCCTTTGAATTAAACTTATTAAATGCTTATAATTGTTCTGTAACCATAGAAACATCTGACTAAAAGATTTAAAGACACTGAAACTGCAAACCAAAAGATGTGTCAGTCTCAAAACTGTTGGCCACTGCTGTATATGTATTTTGTATATGGATCATTTGAATATCAATTAATTGCTACTTTGTAAATGAGGAGTTTTTTTCTGCATATATTTCTACACATTGCACTGTATTATTGGCTTGAGAAAAGAATGACATTGGTCAAAAACGAATTGTTCACGTTCAGCAGAAGTCCTGAAATCTGATTTATTTTCAGACTAGAAATGTAAACTTTATTCTGGAATTGTCTACACTATTGAGTCCTCTTAAGAGAGGTAGGATTCATTGAAAGATGCATCGTGTTAGAAAAAAAATATGAAACAATTAAATCAATAATGTCATTATTTAGTTCTGCATCTTATTTCTGAAAAAAAAACTGAATAATATATAAAAAAAAACATACACATTATGTTAAAGCTGGCAAGACCAACCTAGTTAGGCAGAAATGTCCTGCTATGGTTACCTCTCAACTGTCGCCTTTAGATGATGTTAGTGGAAAGAAGGTTCAAGCATGTTGAATCTGAACACCTGATCATTTTTGCATCCCAGGGGGTTAAGCCACTGGGCGATATTACTAAAGATATATAGGCATCTTTTTTTTAAATGAAATGTTTTTTATTGATTTTACTAAAGATTTTCACAAAGGTAAAACTAAAAAAAACAACAGCAATCAGACAAACATTGGAGAAACACAGTTCTCCACCCCCAACCTTAAGAAGCATTAAACATGAGTTATTTATCCATCCTGGCTCTGCAAAACCAGCATAATTAGATGAACAAATATTTGAACATAGTAACAATAGTCAATCCAATTACATATAACTTGTGGAAATACTAATAACATTTTTATTAATTTTCAAAGAAGTTTAATTTGAGGCATCATATAAACGTAACTCAAAGCAAGCCGAGGTGAAATCTCCTCAGTTCCCTAGATGTCAAAACAGAGTCATCAATCCATAGACCCCATATCTTGTCAAATTTAGAGATAGCATCTCTTTTTAGGTATATGTGTAGCTCCCCGAGGGTTCGGTCGCTACAGAGTTATTGCATCTCACCCAGAGGTGTGATATCTCACTTCCAGGTAAGGATGGAGTATGGCTCAGGACCCTAACACCCACATGCACTACATGACATTTCCGGGGGACAGGGCGACAATGCTCCCAAGAGTGAGCACAACTGCCCCTGTCCCTGGCTGGAGAGGGAGGAGGGAACACCTAGGAAGGGGGTACCCGGTAGTGTGTGGGTGGGGAGAGTAGATCCCGGGTGCACTGTATAGAGGAGTATATATGGTTGGCACCATCTTAGAGTCAGAAGAGAAAGTGAGAGAGAGCAGAGAGAGAAGGAGGCTGGGAGCAGAGGCTCTGCATGGGCTCTGCTCCGCAGGCAGGCCAAGTCTTAAGGCCTGGACCTGGAGGAGAAGGAAGGAAAGGAGAGGAATGGAGGAGGCTCCAGGAGTGGAGTGAAGGGACCCCAGGGGTGCGGACTGGCTAGCCGCCACCGCACGCCCGCCGCTACCAGAGTAGGGGGGTCAGGCCAAGAAAGGGAACCGGATCCCTCATCTAGTGGAGGAGAACAACTACCCTCAGCTAGTAACCGGAGGCCGTGGCATTGTACGTGCACGGCCCCTCACTACACCCGTTAGGAAGGCACCATATAGGACCCAGGGAAATGGAACATACGTTTGCCCGCCAAGGCCCGAGGCAGCTGCACAGAAACGTGGTCAATTGTGGGGTACGACAGGCCAGAGAAAGGACACACAAAGGGGGTCCTGAAAAGCATTCCAAAGGTACCTGGGAGTTGGCCGAGCCCCTCACCTGGTGAGCACAGCGCGACGTGGGCAGCCATTGCCTGCGGAAGTGGCTTGAAGTGTAAAACTGTGAGTAAAGACCCTGGACTGCATCACTGGACTCTGAGTCATTACTGTTGCTCCCGCGCACCATCACCCCCACCATCTGCACTCACTGCCCTGAGGCTATACTCCCCTCTGCTGCGCACACAACATCAGCCTCAGCGGTCTGCCCCGCAGCGGCGGTTCTCAGTGACCGCAATCCACGGGTGGTGTAGTCGGACATTTAAACATTACAAGAAACAAATAAACAGATCCGCCACTGGTTTGACCACCCTGAGCCACGGGAAAGGGTCGCCGCCACGGAGACTACAAACCCCCAGCATTACACAGAGACCCGGCTCCGGGTATTCCCTCGCACACGGCCCAAGGGGCGCGTCATATGCCTTTTTCCAAATTTACTAGCCAGTTAACTTTATCAATAAATTCTGATATCATAGGCTCCTGATCTGCTATCCATTTTTGGGCTATCAATTTTCTTGCCATATGTAACATACGTGCCGCCGCAATTTTGCTGTACTCCTCAATAGTCAGATCTTCAACATATCCCAGTATACATACTAATGGTGAAAGCTCTACGTCAATTAAATAAACCCTGTTAATCATTGCTACAACACTCTTCCAAAAGGACACCAGGCTAGGGCAGTTCCACATCATATGAAGCATATCTGCTATGTTATTTTTGCATCTTGGACAGTGGGGACTTGAATGAAATCCTATGTTAAATAGGAATTGTGTTGTCCTGTACACCTGGTGTATCACATACTGTATATATGGGACAGTCTATGGGATTCACTTAAAGACAGCTGTGAAACTCTTTCCAGTATATCTGACCAGTGATTTTTCTCTATGAGTCCCATTACACTCTCTCATTTCTTTTTTGATCGCATCGGCTGATTTGTCAATATAATGTCTAACAGAATGTTATAAAGTAATGAGATCAGTCCACGAGAACTGTGTAGATTAGCTATTCTCTGTATAATTGAGTTTCGGGGCACCCCTCCTTCCAGAACAATGCCTTCCGCCCAATATGCGTGCCTAAATTGTAAGTATTTATAGAATTCAGAGGGAGGTAACCCATATTCGTTTTGCAGCTGTGAGAATTCCTTAATCACATCACCTATCAGCACTTGATTAAGTCTGTTTAAACCCTTGGCGCTCCAGGAGCCAAATCCCACCAGTTGGTATAGATTTGGAAGCCATGGAGTGTTCCATAATGAAGCAAATTGTGAAACACCTTCTATTCCTTGTCATTTTTTCACCGTCCCCCAAAGTTTGTGCCATAACAGCATAGTCGGTATTTTGCCGCCAAGTGTCCCAAACTTATCCGCCTCTAATACCTCATAGAGTTTATCTGATTGGAAATAATGCTGTAGTAACATACGCTGAGCTCCCCTTCACCCAGAGTCGTCCCATCCCTGGATAAGTAGAAGCTGAGATGTCACATAATATACCCATGGGTTAGGAACCGCAAGCCCTCCCATTGGTTTGTTTCTTTGCAATGCTTCCAGTTTAATTCTCGGTGTCTGTTTGCCCCATATTCATTTTCTAAACTCCTGACTGACTTTAAAGTAAAACCTCCGATTTATCCATTTTGGGGAGTTCTGTAGAACATACAGCAATTGTGGCATCCAGATCATTTTGACCAGGTTAGCACGGCCCACAACCGATAATGGTAATTTAGACAAGCCTAGTTTACCTCTAAATTTAATTAAGACTGGTCCAAGATTCAACTTCTCATAATCATTTATTTTTGGCAATATATTGATGCCTAAATATTTAAACTCCGATATCACTTGTAAACCCGAATTAATGTAGTGGGAAGCATTCTCATCTGTATTATCCAATGGAAGTATGACTGATTTGCTCCAGTTTATCTTCAGACCAGAGTATTTTCCAAATGTTTCTATCATTTGCATTGCTATAGGAAGGGACTCAGAAGTTTTAGCCAGAAATAGTAAAGTGTCATCAGCGTATAATGCGACCTTCTCTTCATTATTCCCTCTACGAAACCCAACTGTTCCTGGATGCTCCCTGATAACCGATGCCAGAGGTTCAATGGCCAGTGTAAAAAGCAGGGGGGACAACAGGCACCCCTGCCGCGTACCTCTACTCAGTCCAAAAGCAGGGGAGAGGTGAAGCCTGACTGATCAGTATAAATTACTGTAGAAATTACTGTATTCAATCTAGACGCCAGAACCTTCGCAATAATTTTAACATCAGTTGACAATAAAGATATGGGCCTATATGAGTCAGGGATTAAAGGGTCTTTACCTGGCTTAGGTATGACTACTATCACCGCCTCTTGCATTGAATGGGGTAAGGTTCCCCCCCTCACCGCTTCCTCGAAGGTAAGCAGTAAGTGGGGAAGTAGAATATTTCCAAATTTCTTATATATTTCTGTGGGAAGCCTGTCAATTCCTGGCGATTTGTTATTAGCCATAGAGACTACTGCCATTTGTAACTCCTCCAGCTGTAGTGGGCTATTTCAAAATTATTGATCTTTACCACTGAATGTCAGTAGTTTGATTTCCCTCAAGTAGGATGAGATCTGTTCTCTATTAGATTGCAGTTTGGATATATATAGATCTTTATAAAATTCTAGCAGAGTGTTTGAGATCTGATCAGGTATATAGGCATCTTAACTTATAAAGACGGCTGAAAGCTGCCATAAGGTATCTTTTCAAAACTTTGTTTAACTACATTCAGTTAGTAACAATAGTATTTAAAACAAAGAGAAATGCTTGGAATACTTGAAATTCTTCCTACAAAACCATTATTGTTACTCACAATTTTTGTGTTCAAATTGCTTAGAACAAATTTATCAAACATGTTTAAACTATTGACTAATTGTTAATCCTATTGTGAAGCCATGACATGTGGCAAAGTTTGAAATACCAGTCTGGAATTGCCATTGTATTCAAGAGTCTCCAGAATAGCTACTGTTGGTGCAATTAAATGTATAATTAATGGAAAACTTTGCTTTAACACAGTGTTATGTAAAGAAAACAAGCAAAAAAAATGTCTGATTTTAAAGGGAAACTGACAGGTCCCTGAAGCCTTGGAAACCACCTCCAGTACAATTTAGAATGTGAATCCAGCTTCCCAATAACATCTCTTATACCTGGGTCAATAGCTGTTATTTGGGGACCTGTGGAAGTTCGGGTTCTGGTACCCCACCCGAACTTTATTCCAAAGTTTGGTTCTGGTACCAGAACTGTACCCAAACTTGAACCCGAACCCCATTGAAAACAATGGGGACCCGAACTTTTGAGCTGGAAAATTCTCTCTCTCTTTTTCTCTCTCCTCACGGACTTCCCCCAGAACGCCGAACAATGCAACGGTCTTCCGGAAGAAGTCCGTGTTCGGCGTTTAGTACCAGACACTAATTATCTGGTTCAAACCTCGAACTTTTACATTTGACTTTTCTCATCTCTACTGTTATAATGAAAAAATATATACTTTTAATAGCATCCTCACCTTATGCAAATATACCTGACTAGTCTAGTGGAGAGTGGAGTTCTCTAAAAACAGTCTGGCTTTGCCCCCTTTAATCACACCCCCGAGCGTCATCTGCAAGGATGTACATTGTGTGCATTGTGTGAGACTCCAAGCACAGAAGAGAGGTCACTTTTCAAGGGGATTTTAAAGAGGCTGGACTACTCTCGGAGAAGAAACCCCTAGACTAGTCAGGTACATGTACAATTATATACACCGAGGAGAGCATTAAACGTTTATTTCTAAAAATAACAGCTATTATGTCAGGTATTAGAGACATTATTGGGAAGCTGGTTTCACATTCTAAATTGTACTGGGGGCAGTTCCGAGTCATCAGTGACCTGGCAGGTTCCCTTTAAAACAAATGCTAGTAACCTGCGGAAACATTCTTAATTTTTAGCTACATGTTTTATGTACAGTTATGTCATGAGCCCCTGTTGCCAATTGCATCACTTTTAACATAAAAGAATGGCAAATCATTCATTTACATATTTGGGGTCCATGGGGCGCCATTGGCGTCCAGCGAGAGACTGATCTGTCATGGCTGGAATCAGGTTTTTTTTCCCAGATGGAACAGAAAAATGAAATTCATAACTCGGATTGGAACTCACCCTCAACTTTTTGTGATTTTAAAATGTGTAGCAGCTCTATAAAAAAAAAATAGTCGTAACCTTACTAAATAAATGCTAAAACGACAAAGTTTTGCCAAACGTGTACACAAAAGAAGCCTTTAGATTTATCACATTTTATGGTTGATTTCAAACAGCTATAACATGGCCTCATTTTATTGTCTTATCATATATGCAGGCCTGAGCTACCGGCACTCCTTCTTAGGGTTCGCTCAAACGAGCGTATAAATCGAACGAGTGCAATGCAAGAAAACATCGAATTGCACTCTGACCAATGTTATTCAATGAGGCAGTGCAGATCTGCGATTTATCCTCAGCTCTAATCGGATTGAGGAAAAAATTGCAGCATGCTGCGAGTGGATGCGAGAATCAGATCGCACTCGCCAATGCAAGTCAATGGGTGTGCGTGTGCCGTCCGATTTCTACACACACATCTCAACTTCAAGATCAGTTTCTTCAGGTCCTTCTCTCTCTCTGCCAGCAAGGTTGTACCATGTGCATATCTTAGATTGCTGATGGTTCATCCACCTATTTTTAACTCAACACTCAAATCATCTAAGTCCAGCTTCCTCAAAATTACTTCTGCATACATGTTGTTGAAAAAAAAGGAGAGAGGACGCATCCGTGTCTTGTACCTTTTTTTACTTTGAACCATTCGGTATCTGCATAACTGATTCGCACTGTAGCTTCTTGATGGTCATGGCGTGACATGATTAAGCTAATCAGGTGAGCTGGCACACTTATCCTGTTCAGTGCTTTCCAAAGCTTATCATGCTCAATACAGATGAGCAGATTGATCCATAGAGGATCAAGTCGAATTTCTTTACATTAGTGGTTCTGTGTGAATTCAAACGCTTTGAGATTCATTTATTGATTCACAAAAAGAAAACGTACCCAGCACCATTTCCCACACTGCTGAAGCATCAGAGAGTGCGCTAATATTGTTTTGCATGGCCAAGTGGGCTTCCCCATGATGCCCAGCAGCTAGTACATCCTAGTTTTTCAAGTGGATTATCATACCTTTATAGTAGTGATTACTACACCACTGATCATCAGATAACTGCAGTTCGCAGTGAAATACAGTCAGGTACAGGAATGGGGATATGTCCAACAATGCTGAATTCCATCTCCAGATTCACCAGGTAAGAGAGAACCTATTAAAATCATAAGTATTATTCTCTAAGTCTCTCTCCTCCTTATTCTAATATTGGGATCTGAGCAAATTTATTTGCTGTAAACCAATTTTTGGGGGATTTATTGAAGGCAGCAAATTCAAATTTCTAACAATTCGTTCTCATCTCTAATGCTCAACATAGTCAAAATCCGTGGTATAATCAATAAAGCACAGGTAGTGCTTCTTCTGGTACTCCATTGTATTTTATATGATCAATCTCAGCTTTGCTATGTGCTCACGGGTCCCTCTACCCTTACAGAATCAAGTTTGGGCATCAGGAAGTTCTCTATCAAGGATGTTGCCCAAGTTCTTCTGAATGATTTTTAGAAGCATCTGGCTGACATTGAAAATCAGGGCGATTGACTTTCTTCGGTAGTGGGATGAAAACTGATGTTTTCCAGTTCATTGGCCATGTCCAGGTTATCCACAGCTTCTGGCATGGTGCTGTCAGTGTGTCTCTTGGGACTGATTTGAGCAGCTCTGCAGGTACACCATCAGTGCCATGTGCTCTGTTGTACTTGGGCAACTGCCTCAGCGCCCAATTTCACTTTCCAATAGGCTTGGTTCTGGTCCTTATTGGCTCCAGCGCTCCTCACGATGGACAGTACTGTCACTGGCATATAGTTCTACTGTTTATTTCGTCAATCTCTGCTGGATGTCACTAATTTCATTGCCATAACGGTCTTTGATGGTTGCTTGGCATGCTTAGAAATGCTTCTTCAATTGTTTCACTTTGGCAAATAATTCCCTTGTGTAGCCTTTTTATAGGCTTCTTCAATGTTCATGCATTTAATGATATAATAATAATTTTTATTTCTATAGCGCCAACATATTCCACAGCACTTTACATTTTAGAGGGGACTTGTACAGACAATAAAGACATAACAGAATAACACATAACTCAGATACCAAAAGGAGTGAGGGTCCAGCTCACAAGCTTACAGTTTATGAGGAAATAGGGGAGACCTGAAAGGCAAAAGTAAAAAAGATGCATTCGGAATTCAGGAACCTGTTCTTGTCTTTCCTGCCTTCTGTTTGAAAGCCGGCGAATAAGCTTGATAAAAAATGTTATATTAAATCTAGAACCACCCAGAACTGCAATATTACTTTTTCTCCTCCAGATGGCGCCTGCTGAACATTGTTTGAAATTAAATAGACTCCATTATTTGCAGCCAAATCTGAAACCATTCAGACAGGTGAGCTATCAGATTATATTATTACTTTCCGTAATGGTAATACTGTACAAAAAATTACCCATAAACCATTTACAGTCTAAATAAGGTACATATAGTTTTTTAACAATGTCATGCTATCATTATATAAAACCCCTAAGCTACTTTATAATGTAGAACCTTTTCAGAACATATACAACCTGTGCAAATATATATATATATATATATATATATATATATATATATATATATATATATGCATTTTTATGTATGTTATATATATATATATATATATATATATATATATATATATACATATATATATATTCGCACAGGTTATATACGTTATGAAAGAACTTAAGGTTTTAAAATATAATATACATTATTTATGTATATGTGCAGGGCTTAAAATCAATAAAAATTATATTCTTTATTAGATAATTAGATAATAAAATAATTTAAAGCATAAAAATAGACATATAAAATACTAAAGGTAGGTAAGTGATAATAAGAAAACTCCCTTGAGAAAATACTACAATGCAGTTATATTGTGTGCAATTTCAGTATAGAGGAGAGATGCTCAAAAGGTAAGAGCCATAATAGCCAGTGCTGTATAAGTTAAGGCCCTTTAAGGTACATACAGATAAATAGGGAGATAGTGATATCACATAAAAATTCACATAATGATAGTAATGCACAGTGGCATGGAGTACACTTTACCTATCAAAGAAAATGTGCCCAATGTTGGATTTGCACCAACTTTGTCAAATATATGTATATACGTATATACAAATAATTATATATATATATATATATATATATATATATTTGTATATACATATATTTATACTTCCTTTTAATAATTAATATTCTGTACATAGTATTATTATTTGAATGAGTAGTAATAATAATAATGTGAGCTGACCACTTAAGCTTACAGAACAAACCTAAATAGAACACTGCTAACATACATTTCTTCTATAATAATTCTACCATCAGAAGTCCAGAAATTCAGACTAATTTTATATGCCAAATAAAAGTATTTTGAACAAAATCAATTCGTCATATATGACTTATATTGCAAGCATTGCTAATTTAAGCAATCAAATGCAATCTTGTTTGTATCTAAATATAATAATGATAATAATAATAATATTATCATAGTTTTTGCACAATTATGGAAGTCATTGGGTTATTGATTTGTATTTTTCTGCTGTTTCCTTCCAGACTAGGAGCTTCTCCACAGTCGGGTCCTGTAAGTGAACAGTCCTGTGCAGGGGGCAGTTTCCAGTGTGCAGACTTGTATGTACAGGACTATTTACAGTAGCATCTGTCCCCTGTAATGACGCTTGACAATATGTCCTAGAGAGCAAACAGGCGCAGAGGAGCGCAGCCACACGACAAACAGCCAGGGCTCACAGGACACTGGAGGTGCAATATACGTCATGCAGGACTGCACTCCAGACTTTACATTTCCTTGGACACAAGGACACCAGACACCATTGGAAAGATCAATTGTACATTTGCAGCCCAGTGCCATGCTTCCCATCACATGTGTCTCTGCACATACACAGACAGGGGGATAATTAAAGACAAATAGTAGGGGGACCGATTACATTACAGGGGGATGTGGAGCTCTGTGTCGCTTTATTATTTAATAAAGAAATAAGTCAGACTGTTTTAATTTGACTGTAACCAGAAATTATAATAATGCAAAAAAATGTATCGGAACTAGGAAATTGTATAATTATAACATATAATAAAATCACGGTTTAGATTTATTTTGGGTTGATGTCATGATCTGCTGCTGATGATGATGATGAAGTAGTAGTAGTAATAGTAGTATTGCTGAGAAGACGGCCATGAGCATGTATGGGGCTGTTCTCCAGTCACTAGTGACAGGGTGAGTGGTGTCAGGTAGATGCTTATCATCTAGCTGGGAGTGCAGGATTGTCCAGCAGCCGCAGCCGCTTCCACAGCCGCACAGGAGCCGCCCTGTCTGCCTCTGTCCTGCCCAGGCTCCTGCTCAGTATCTCTACCATCTACCCCATAGCTCACACTGATCCATCTATCAACCAAGGCTGAAGGCGGCGGTGATGATGATGATGAGTACTCTCCGGTGCCCTAAGCAGACCTCCTCACCCTGATTCTCCATCCACCAGTTACTGTTTGGAGGACTTTACTAAGGTGGGGTACAAGCAGGGCGGCAATCGGAAGAATGGTACATATTTATTTATGTATCTACCTGTGTGTATTCCTGCCATAAGTTACAAAATCGTATAATATTCTAAACAGTCTCAAAGAAAATAAATATACACTCCAGTGAATTATGCTAATACGATGGTTTATTGTGAGGACTGAAAAATATATAGCTACACAACTAATTGTGGCCTTTAGTAATCTGATATGTCAATAAATAAGCAGACTGCTAAATATTTACTATACACATGTGTATTTTATATATTTAGCGCATATAAATTACATACTGTTACGTGTTCCTGTAAAGAAAGACAATACAACCCGATTTTATACCGCAATTTCCTCCGGGATAAATAAAGTATATCTTATCTTATCTTATCTTATAATGGAATGGTGTATGTAGGGCATTGAGCAGAGCTGGTGTATGACACACACGTGCATATATACAGACATAGGTGTGTGCGCCATATATATATATATATATATATATATATATATTCATATATAAAGATTATTATTTATATACATATATGTGTATATATAATCTGTGTGTATATATACTATTATTAATTAATATATATATATATATATATATATATATATATATATATATATATGTACTGTGTATACACTCTATTCATTGCCCTAACTATATATATTTATATGTGCTCTGCGAGTAAGTTGATTATGGAAAAAAAAATATTTATTAATTTACACAATGCAATCATTGAGGTCTTCATATTCATAAAGCGCCCATACTTTACACCGTGAATGTAATTGTCATCTCGGTTATTATAATTCTAATTAATGACTGCTGCTGTATTGTGCTCCGTACAAGTAGTTCAGGAGACCTCAGTTGTGACCTTGGGGAAGGGCAGGAGTTGCAGATGTACGCAGCTCAGAGAGGCGCACAAGTGACGGAGCCGGTGCTGCCGCTGGCAGAGATAATAGAGAAGGGTTTTCCTTATCTGCAGTTATTCCTATAGATCGGAGTCATTCAGTTTCCTCTGTGATAGTTATTAAACATGAGTAGAATCACTTGTCATGTACCGTACATATGACCTGTGCTTCATCACATGTAATTATACGGGTTCTGTTCTTACTATAGGTAGATCATTAATGTTACATTTTCTTATATTTTGGAGCAAACTATTAAATGTGTTATCTTCTTTATTATATATTAGCTAGATTTGCACTGATCACATTTACGGAACCTGTGTCTGTATTGCATATAATTCTTTCAGATAAAAGTGGGGGAACAAAACATTTTGGAGGATTCATAAAAACTTGTGTTTACCTGCTGGTGAAATAGATAAATTGTAGAAAGATAGATAGATAGATAGATAGATAGATAGATAGATAGATAGATAGATAGATAGATAGATAGATAGATAGATAGATAATTAGAGATAGATAGATGATAATATTTATGAAAATATAAGATAAAAAATATATTGATAGTCTTTTCTTTTCATAGCAAGAACTAATAACACAGAAAAAGCTAGCCTAACCCAAGTATATGAATGAAAATATATTTTGCTACATAATCCTTCAGTAGCTAATGGACAAATTCCTGCTGTGTTGTTTGCTCCATGGTTGCTATTAAGTGCACCCAGAAGCTCTGTAACAAAACACTAAAGCAGGAGCCAGGATGATCTGTAGTTGTTCTCCAGGAGGCCACAAGGTGGCAGTGAGGGACAGTTCATTTGCACTTAATCCTCCCCTGCAGCTTTCAACAAGATGAAGAGCCATAAAATGATTGGGGATATCAAGCAAGGCGCCAGGTGAGTAATACACTGGATAATCCAGAGATATGACTCGCTTTCCTCCTACCCACCAGCGCCACAATAGTTACTCATTAACATTACTATATACAAATAAGATGCATGGTAGACCAGTTTGGAGCCAGCATCTACCTAGAGGGCACTGTCCCAAGTAAATATTAGTTTTTATTTAACCTTTTCCACTCTGAAATTGAACCTTTTTTCCATTCTTTTGACAGTGATTGCAGATCAGTCCTTGTGAATGTATCTGGGATCAGAATTGTGTGTCCTGTATTTTTCTTAACATATGTCTATCTCCACTTCACACAGCAGGATGCATAAACCTATATATATATTCGTTATCCGTTTAATGTGTACCGATCTGAACTTTTTTTGGAGTATGCATGTGTCCCAACTACGATTAGATGGCATGGAGAGATCAGTGGGTAATGGGGCAGTATGTGGAGCATGCAATAGTACCAGGTCCTGGCTCCAGGCTGAGGTGTGGTGAGCAGAGCTGTAGATGATTCAGGTCTACACTGTGGAAATTGCCCACTAATATGGCTGGAAGAAAGGCTGTAGTTGCTTATACATGTTTTATATTCAAAGCTAAAAGTGTTACCTATGCATATACTAGGTGTTTTTTTATAATTGTTACTTTTAAACAGTAAATTCAACAATACTACTTGTTACCAGTCTACCTAATACCTGTAGATATAAACGCTTTACTCACAGATCGATACTGTCATTTTACTATTGTCTTTCTACACCATTTATCAAATATAAAGTCGGTTTTCTAAACGAAAGAATTCCATATTTTAGTATTTCATAGATAGCTGATAGATTTAGCTCTGCCGTGCTCATCTAATGGAACCACACACATGAATAATAATGATAATATTAATAATAATAATAATAATAATAATAATAAAATTTCAATAAATCGCATTTATAAATACATCATATGTCATCAATAGATCTAAAGATAGATTGTAGAGATATAGATGTCAAGATAGAAAAATGATGAATAGATTTATTCAGAAATAGTCACGCTATCAAAAGTAGATCTGCGATAGAACGATAAATTCATAGTAATATAGTAATAAATAAATAAATATATGCATATGAAAAGAAAATGTAATGTATAAAATAAATCTATCGATAATAAATACCTAGGTGCATTATACAGGGTAGTCGAGATAAAATGTAAAAAGGGGACAATTTCCTGTTTAAATCTAATATTAAGAAAGAGATTCTGAAACATAGAAGAATAGCATGGGAAGGATAGGGGAATAAAATAAAATAAAAGTATATTGAATGTAACATGTATAATAAATTATAATATATTACAATTGAGCAAATAAATAATTAAAGAGTATTAGTGGGAAGACTGTTCTTGTAAAAAAAACTGTAATATCTGACTATTGCCTCATATTAAATGAGAATCATTCAGAGAGAATTATCCAATGTTTTAAAGAATAATAATATGAAGTTTAATTGCATATATACATAAATGATAATACGTAGAACGTGGAAGGAAATGAGTTTTATGTAGCTGAAAATGTCTGTATGGCTGGATGAGGAGATCTGAGCGCTTATGTTACATTGTTATCGATAAGTAAGCCTACAGCTCTGTGTTCTTAATAAACCGGTTACGATCAAGAAATAAAATCGAAATTCTTCATCTGATTGTTATTTGCTGTCTGGCAGAAGTTGACTCTATATATGCCAAACTATATTTTATAGCAGAAATCTTGAGGTCACCTGCTTAAGACACAGAACAGGGAGTCTTTCGGATGTTCCTGGGTCCCCTGTCTGGAACAAATATGTCGCTGTGGACTGGACACAACTAGGACTTTCTTCAATGCGATGGTTATTGAGAAGACAGATCACGTCCTATCACTAATACATCACAACTGTCACTGAGGCTTATTACTCACGAGTTACATACAGCAGCTGCCTAGATTGCCCTTTACTATTCCACTAACCGGGTCATTACCGAATTACAGACCACTGTCCTTCATTCACATTCATCCGGTGTTCTGCAATTTATACAAAGACCTCACTGTGCCAGCACATTATCCGTCTGTTTGTCTATCTATCTATCTATCTTATCTATCTATCTATCTATCTATCTATCTATCTATCTATCTATCTATCTATCTATCTCATATCTATCTATCTATCTATCCCATATCTATCTATCTATCTATCTCATATCTATCTATCTATCTATCTATCTATCTATCCCATATCTATCTATCTATCCCATATCTATCTATCTATCTATCCCATATCTATCTATCCCATATGTATCCCATATCTATCTATCTGTCTGTCTGTTTGTCTATCTATCTATCTATCTATCTATCTATCTATCCCATATCTATCTATCTCATATATATCATCCATCCCATCTCTAGCTAGCTATCACATATCTATCTATCTAATATCTATTTATATCTATCTAATATCTATCTATATCTATCTAATATCTATCTATCCATCTAACTAATATATATCCATTCATCTCATCTCTAGCTATCTCTCACATATCTATCACATATCTATCTGTCTATCTATCATCTTTATTTAGAGAATAAAAGTTTTGTGAGTGTAGTAATATACACAACAAAAAAATAAATTTGATGCACACACAGTATATATATTTAATCTCTACATACAATTCACTAAACACGAGGATTGGTGAATATAAATTATTAATATTATGATAGATATTACACACCAAGACCACATTAATTTCGTATATTAATCAGTGTGTGTGAGCTCCTGTACTTTTCAACAAATTAAGACCAACATAAACCATAAGGTACAATTCAATAAAAAAATTTATTGAAAGTTGTAGAGACTTTGAAAATAAGGAAGTACAAGGGGAACAATATCTATGAAACTTTCATTACATCGTGTATATATATATATATATATATATGCATGTATGTAATTATACCTTCATATATTATCAGCAACACAGCTCAGGGGGAAATAATGTACATAGACTAGAAGGCAGGGCAACAGGGTGACTGGGACACAGAATTTTTTTCTGGTGAAATGTTCAGAGGTGGGATTTAGGGTAGTTGTGTGTGTGTGTGTGTGTGTGTGTGTGTGTGTGTGTGTGTGTGTGTGTGTGTGTGTGTGTTACCTGCGTTATACAATGTTTAATATCCCTACCCCTATGATTATCGATTGGTATTAATCTTGAAATGGGCATGTTTCCACCCTGTGTGCCTTGGATGTTTTAATGCTATTCATTTGGCACCTAATAGGTTAACACACGAGAAAATAAAGACAATAATTGAGCAATATTTACAGAGCTATGTACATTTTAAATAAATTAACGTTTAGTAATCAGAATTTGCCTTCTGATTTATTTACATACAATATCAAATAATTACATAAATACTTTTCTGTTTTCTACACTTGCCTCACCCCTACAACAATCTGCTCATATATATATATTTATATATACATATATAGATATTCATATATGTCTGTATATATAGATATAAACATATCTATATAGATACATATAGATATATATTTTTATAAACTTATCCAGAACACTACTTTTTATTCAGGACAATTGGGACTTGGAGCAAATGATTTATCCGCATGCAAATGCTCGTTCTGTGGCTGAAATAGCAAAAGAAAAAAAAGGGGAAAAATTAAAAACTATCTCCAGTAATGGCCACAAATAACGATTGTAGAACGGCCAGGTCTATGGATAAATTTCATCTTCAAGTTTTCGTCTGCGATGAGTTCTCTGGTCTACAAGTCCTCGTAGAGATACACACATGCATTGATTGTGAGGGGCTTATTAGTGGTAGAGTATATGTCGCTATTCGCAGTATGAGCTGGGTAGCAGCCTACAAGCTTAGCCCCTGTCTGCTCAGTACTGGTAGCTGTGCATGGGACATAGAGGACACCGGACGCTTCTGGAACATACAAAGTGCAATGAGAGAGAGATTGGAATGGGTAGAGCAGCTGCTTCTGTGCTGTCAGGGGGAGCTGCTCCTTGATCTGTCCTGCTTGGAATCTAGTCCACTGACAAGGCGCTGGATATTCTGCAGTTCACTGCTGGCCTCCTTTTCTGCACACAGTTTGGGGGATAAGGAGACAGATCCAGAGGACAGGGTTGAAGACCTGCTAGTTAATTCAGAGTCCAGGGCTGCGGAGGCTGGGCGAGGCACCAGACTAGGGGTTTTCCCTTCAAGAGTGCCATTGGGTAATGTGTGAAGGGCAGTGGTCAGCAGGCTGCCACTCTCAGGCATGGGCACAGGGAAAGAGTATGGGTTATACCTCAGCCTGGGACGTACTGCATTGAGGAAAGGGTGTCGATGCACAGCAGAGGAGGCTGCAGCAGCTGCGGCCATATATGTGTAAGGATAGGAGAAAAGTCCTCCAAAAGGAGACATGGCCAGACCCTGGAAAATAAAAGATAATCATCATCATTTATCATCATATCAAGACGTGCTGCACAAATAGTGAATTTTCTTTGACACAGAGATATTAAAAACATTTCCACTGATCTAAATTAGGATAACAAAAAATGCATCTATAAATGCTAGTCAGTAACTCCATTGTATTCCCTAAATGCAGCTAAAATGTAGCCCTTGCCCCACATTGAATAGAAGTCAGAGAATACATAATTCATGGCATGTACAGCACAAAACGCACAAGATGAAAGTAGAATAGGTGAGGGTGCACACAGAATAATCACACTCACATGGATAATGAAGGAATACAGTCCAGTGGCTAATGGTGGAAGTGTTTAGGCTAAATAGACACAGAGCCGTAATCCTATTAGGCTGAGATCACATATATTGGGCCATTTTTTCCCCTCCTGTGTACTACAGAAAGGCTAAAGAGAAAGTGATAGGACAGTTCAGATTAATTTCATTGTACAGCCCTAGTATCCGGGCTATCACTTGTCCTAGAGCCTGATAAAAAAAAAAAAAAGTCACTGCGTTTTTTGATCAGTTTCTTGGACACCAGACCGGTGCCAACAGTTGTGCTCCAGGAAATAATTGCTTGCAGTGAACCCCCCCCCCCCCCTCCCCGATCACTATATTCTCATCTGCTCTTCTAAACTTAAAGCTAATGGCTACTAAATAGAGCGCATGTTCACACTGAGTCTTTTGCGAAGTTTTTGCATCAGAAACTGAGCAGAAACTTTAGGTTTTTGAGTAGTTTTGAGTTTTTGAGAAGATTTTCGGGAGTTTCTGTTCAGATTACTCTCCCTAAACGTGTAAAAAAAACTTAGTGTGGACATACCCTAGTATAATCAGGTGCAATGAGAAAAATCTAGGTACAGATAACGCTAGCATTATGGTTGCACCTTATAATGAAGTAAAGCATGACTGCATTTACCTGAGAAGCCAGAACATGCTGCTGGAGGTGGAAAGGTAAAGATGATACTCCTGGTAGTCCTTGAGATGAAGATGCCATGCCTGAAGAATCTATACTGTTAACGCCCGACATTGCTCCTGAAACGGTGGCCAGTAAAGGATTCATACCAGTTGCCATGCTGGAAAACGCCCCTCCCATAGCAAACTGACTGGGGTGAAGAAGCAACGGGTGTGAAGCGCCCAAGGGGTTAAAGAACTGCTGCCCAGTCAAACCAGGGGGAAATCCTAGGTTCTGCAGATGGCTTTGGGTTAGAGGGTGGGAGCTGCTGTCTGTCTGTACACTCAATGGGGGATAATGTTCCTTTGATGGCTTGGGATCATCAAGTGTATGTGGGTCCCTAGATGATGTCTTGAGGTCCTCCACACTCAGGACTCTACTACTGGAAGAGATTTGCCCCGGACTGTGCCTAGAATCTGGAGAACTCTTCCCAGTCCTCAAACTCTGCTCCCTGCCTCTGCTGCCCAAGTCCGATGATAACAAAGAGTGTTTAGACGGGCTTCTCATTTCTTTTGGGTGTTCACCAGTAGTTGTGGAAATTTTGGCCGAGTCTCCGGTATCATGTGCGGACTCATCTTTAATATCATCCTCACTGTCTCCTTCACTATCGCAAAGGCCTAAAAAAATCAAGCAGATCTCTCCTTTAGCACAACTTCATTATTCCATTTTACCATATAGTTTTATGTTCAGATAAACATTGAAAAACATAAAAAAGATCTAAAGTGTTCTGCACCAGTACATCAATGATGAAAAATCGACTAAACAAAGGGACTATGAAAAATAAAATGCAAATATACAATTAATACTAGAAAATTATATTTATTTGGTCTAATACAATTGTGTGCAACATGTAAAAAAAAAAAAAAAGAAACAAACGATTCTTCCAATTCGGGACATGTATTAGGATACTGTAATATTCTATGCTATTGTAATAGTTCATTGCAATTTGTTTTATTTATTTTTATTTCATTTTAATTTCCACTTAATGAAATATCAATTTTAACATTTACAATTTAAACATTTTAACACTGAATTCACTGGGACTTTCAGCTATGAAAGGGTTAGTAGTCAGAGGTCGCCAACCCACCCTTGTTCCTGCGCCTTCCTGCAGCATGGAGACTTGGAAAGCCCGACCAAAAGCACTAGAGGCTGGATTAGTAAAGGGCAAATGATGGCACTGTGCACACGCTCTCATGAAGGCAGGGGGCTCTGGGTGATGGGGTTAATGGGAGATTAGGACTGTACCTTTAAGATTTGAAGTGCCCACTGTGGATGCGCTTGGAGAGGAGGTTTGAGCGAAGCATTTAAACGCAGTCTGCTCACTGGAGGACTCATCCGAGCTGCCATTATCTTTCTTCTGCTGCTCATCAAAGGCTCGCATGGACTGGAGGCTCAGTTGTTTCCTTGAGAAGGGCAGATATCACATTTAATGTGCATAATTCCCTGCTTGAAATATAAACAGCCGGCAGACACAAGTATTTGACCTTTGCCTTATAGTCCTAACTACTGCAGACCTGGCTCAGCCCTAGAGATCTGGAGAACAGGGGCTAACTAAGGGGATCTATACAAACCTCACTACTATGGCTTCCAAATACTGATGTAAATACTGACCAAATACTGAACGTGTGATCGTGGCCTTAGTCTACACGTTCATGGCTTAAAATCTGAATTTTTAGCAGCAATAATATTAGTTTTACCAAATGGACAGTATCATCAAGATCCACCCTATATATGGCAGGTATAGAATAAATCTGTTTAATCACATAATCACACATATAAATCACACCTATTGGTGCACTAGATATTTTCAGATTTGCAGCCATTATTTTATCAACCCAGTGTTACTTATTTATTTATGCACACATATTTGAGAAAAGTTGCAGAAGGAGACAAAATAATCTAGCATTGGGGCTACAAAACAAACAGCTGAGATGGCTTCTATTAGCCGCAGAGTGAGAGGACCCAGATATGTGGCAGATAAGTGTCAATCCGAGGTGTCAGAAATTCTTTGGAGAGTCAGAAATGCTGGAAAATCATATTTAACTGGAAAACCCCTAGATTTGTTCAGTTTCATTTTACAGCTAGGAGTAGTGCCAAAGCTCTACCCCTATAAAATATCATTGAGCTTCCAAGCACTTAGGTATTATTATATATAATATGACATGTAAATACTAGCAATGAGGAAACAGAAAATGGCTGCACGTATTCTCCTCCATAATATGAAAGGAGTTTAGGCCCAAGGTCTGGAGGTGAAATAACATTTGCTTTCATATTACTGGTGCAGCCAAGATACGCAGTGTGTTCCCCCATCCGTGTTTGTTTAAACTGCCTTTACTTTTATGAACACATTCTCAAAACGCAAATCGTTTTTTTTTGGTCATTTAATAGAAACCAACATTTCCTGTAACTTTCATGCGGATTGAATAAAATTAACAGCTTCACAGGCTCAGAAGATACAGAATATTACATACTGCTGCCACGGCTAATCATTTTAGAAATCACCTACAAGAACTGCAGAAGATCTTCAGTCTTTGACTTATCGATCATTAATAAATAATTACTATTCTAATAAGCTTACATATATGTGTGTTCATATACATAAATGTAATTGTGTGTGCTATATAATATTATATATATGATGTTTGTGTGTTTATATATACATATGTGCATATTTGTATGTATATATGTATATATGCATATGTGTATATATGTGCAGCATGTATAGGTTTATAACATATGTATATATGTATGTGTGTATATATGTATGCGTATACATATATATGTGTGCATATATATATATATGTGTGTGTATATATTTGTACAAATATGTAAGTATGTGTTCATTATATTTATTATATATATATATATATATATATATATATATATATATCTATATCTATATATATATGCGTTTACATGTGTGTGTTAAGCAAATATCACATTTGCATCTCACAATCCCAAATATTATGTGCACATCTTTGGTGGAGTTCTAGAGTTATCATTGGCCTAACCTAGTTCCTTGACATAGGAGTGGTTTCATAAATATCTACCCCCTGAACGAAATAAATAATTACACCCTGCCGCAGACTCACCTTTTCTCCCTCCTTCCATTGCCCGTGTCACGAAAGCCTTTGGCAAAAGGATTATTATCGATTTTCAATTGCGTGATCTGGGGATAAAGAGGGAATAACATGTAGGATTGTGGATACGAAAGCAAAAATAATATTTAATCATCACCTTTATTGTTATTATTACAAACAGATTAAGGCAAACAATGGTTTGTATAGTGTAGAGGAACAACCTAGAGCAAGGCTTGCAGCGCAGGCTGCCGCACTATTGGGGCTCTGTGGGGTGCTGGCTGCTCCTTCATTAGCTCTTCTACTTTCATAGGGAAAATGTTTTTTGGATTATGAGTGGACGCGCATTGTGATTGTGCTGCGACCATTTGTTTTTAGTTATCTCCCCCTCTCCCCCTCACCCCCTGCCTCACCTTATAGTAGAACCAGCCAAAGTCACTATATTGGGCTTTACTTTAACCCCTGTATTTTATGGGTGTCCCATGGAGATATGAGGGAAAAAGACAATAATGCAATGTGCATGTGTGTACAGTCTCTGCAGGATTGTAATGATTTTAACGTACTAAGAAGAACAGACTGCATTTTACATTTACATTGTACATATCATATTGCTGAAATTGAAATAAGCATGATTAAACTGGTAATACCCACATAGAAAAGTGCTAGTCACAAACGAGTCTGGTGCATATCCAACACATGCATGCTCACAGCACATAAGCAGATTATAGCACAATAAAGACAAAACTAAAAAGCACTATACATGCTTATTAAATGACGGCAGGTTCTAGAAATCAAGTGGTCACAATATTTCTGAAATTATAACAAGGATAGACAGAAGATAGATAGACAATAAATAGACGATAAAAGACAGACAGACAGACAGACAGACAGACAGACAGATAGATAGATAGATAGATAGATAGATAGATAGATAGACGAGATAAATACAATAGATAGATAGATAGATAGATAGATAGACGAGATAAATACAATAGATAGATAGATAGATAGATAGATAGATAGATATTAGATAGATAGATAGATAGATAGATAGAAAGAAAGAAAAAAATAAGCAGCACTCCAATTAAATTGTGCAAATAAGTGGAGGATTCTTTATTAGCCCACGTGGTAACATTTCGGTTCCACAACAGAACTTTTTTTAATGATAGATAGATAGATAATAGGTAAATAGATTACAGAACAAGAAAAATGAAAAAATACGTTAGTAATAATTTCAGTTCATCATGTAGTTCTAGTAACATAGAAAAAGTCAGTCTGGCCCATCAAATATCTTTACCATTGTTAAACATCACATAGTCCCCATATTGTTAAATATTTACAAGCAACACATACATTAGCACTTTGATCTTTTTTCAGACATACTTTGTACAGACAAAAGTGGAAAGTCCACTCTTTAAAGAGTTCATACACTCATGTTCAGCAACACTGATGATGCCCCCTCTATAGCAGATAAGATAGGCAGGCTGAAGGTGTTGTGGGGGAGGGGTCCCTTTTTGACTTGGACTATCAAGGCATTATAAAATCTTTGTGGAAAAAAGCCAAACCACGTTGGATAAATCCCTATAAGCTTCTTACCTTATCATTCTGGTATGCAGTCACTGCAATGAAATCGGTCTCAGGGAACACATAGGTTCTGAATGTGCTGTAGGGGAGTTTCATAATGTCATTTGCTCGAACTATGTGGAACCTGGGCTGATATTTGTGCATGGAGTTCAAAATAGTCTACAAAGTATAAACAGAAAGTAATGTCAGAACTTACAAGGGCCCTCAGCCAAACTCTCTAGCTTTCATACTCAAAATCTAAGTTTAACGAAACAGTAAAACTATATGTAGAAATATACAGACATCATTCCATACCAGCATGAAAATTGTATAATTATTTAATATAATGACCAGGATACTGTGCTAAGAAATGAATTCTTAAAAAAAAATAATATTGATAAAGTAGTAAGAACAAATGAAAACTTCAATTGCTAGAAAAATATATTTGTAAATGAATAAATGTTTCCTTCTTACTTTACTGAAATGTGTGTATGTTTTGGGCCATATATTTGTTACATAAAATAGGTCATTAAATACATAGATGGAACATAAAAATATTCCGATTTGGGCCAAATATTTGTAACATAGAAAGGTCATTAAACACATAGACGGAACATAAAAAAATATTCAGTTTTGGGCCAAATATTTGTGACATAAAAATGCCATTAAATATATAGATAGAACATAAAAATATCCAGGTTCTATGGAAATAAAAAAAAGATCAATTTATCGTACAGCTGGAGCACTGCAGAGCAGAAATGTGTAAGATAATAATATACACACACAGATCATAGATACAATCACCGCTCTTTTATTAGGAGAGTGTTTAGAAAACCTTTACTTCTTTTTCACAGTAAATGGAATTGACGTAATTTATCACCCTCTCTTCTCTAATCATGTTGCTTATTTT